>NC_045644.1:9572500-12072500 GCF_009829145.1 Chiroxiphia lanceolata
AACAGTATGGCAAACCACAATTTCTTTTAAGATCACTTCATACCTCCTTAGGAGAACTATAATTGGGGATGCCTTGATGTTTCACTATGTGACGAGTTAAGAATTATGCCTGAGTCACTGTACTAGCCTTCATTTAAACTTTAATGTGCATTTTGCATTGGGTATAAAAACACCACTGCAATTACAATCTATTCAACACATAGTGGGTACCTAAGTGCAGAGAAAACAGAATGCCAACAATTGGGTTTTAATTTTCTTTTTCTCTACCTGTGCAATTTTGATCTAGGCAAAATAATAAATTTCTTTATTTAGTTCTATTTGCTGCTGCTTTCACTATATGCAGAGAGAGGAAAAAGTAACTTATAAGGTTAGCAAGGAAAAACAAACAAAAAAAAAAATTACCAGAAGCAATATTATTTTTTTAGGTGGCTAATAAAGAAGATTTATAAGATCCAAAAGGTATGATTGAGTTCAGAATAGCTCCCAAGTTGCAGCCCTTTGCAATAACATCCAGAATTTTCTTACTAGCCTTCACAGCTATTTCTAAAAGAAAAGCACATAAGTAGCAGCTTTGTTCCTCACATAAGATTAAATTTTCAGAGTAATTTTACAAATTAGGAATCTTTATGTTTATAAAACTACAATCTATGTTTGCAAGCAAAAATGATCCTACTATATTCTTTGCAAAAGCATGGGAGCAGACGTGCTCGTGTTGTTCAAGGGATGAGAAAATGAACCTTGTTCTTCTGAAAAATCTCAGAAATCAGGCTATACAAAGCCTTGCAACAATACTGTCATCTGTTTAAATACTGAGACTATTGGGGAGGGGAGCTCAGCAGTGGTGGGAAGGCTTTCATGTAGCTACATGTTTATTTTGTTTAATTTTTTTTTGTTAACTGTTTTACTCAGTAGCTTTTGCATATTAATATCAGCTCCATGAAAAGTGGGAAAAATAAAGCATTTGGGGAACTAGTGAAAGAATCTTTATATCACAAATATCTACCTGTTTTTAAGAATTCTCTGTAATTGTCCTTAATCTGGTTACTTTACAATTCTTTGTCATCACCATTTCTAAAACTTACAAATCCTCTCCTGCAGAGTTCAGTATGCATTACTGATACATTACTGGGCACACAGGTTTCACAAAGACACCAGACAAATATGTGATGTTAAAATACTCATGCTTCTAAATATATTTATTCTAATACTTCACTGGTCCAAACTCTCTGTATGAAACCCTTCAGAAATCTGACCTGTAAGAAATCTTGACTTTACTCAGACCTTCTTTTCAGTGGCTACTGGGATATAATAAAAAAATAGCAGTTCAAATACCTGCTTTGCTACAGCAGTAAGTAACAGCAGAGATTAATTTCAGAAAATAAACTGAAACATTTGAGGAACTGACCATTAAAACAGGCTTCTCTCTAAATATTTATGATACATTTTATAACTGGAAGAAAGGTGTTCTGGAATACTGATCTCTAGTGTTACACCTACAGATCTACAGTACTCACAAATAAATAATAAATATTGATATGTGTGTGTGTGTAGGTCTACCTACCTGTACTGTATTTTCAATGGGTGTGAAATATCCAATATAATACATAAGCTCTTTGAATACCTCACTCCAAACTCAAAACACTGTGAAATTCTGTGTAATTTTTACAATGTTTCAGCAGCGGTTTATACAAAAGCAATGCTTTCATTTTCAATACCAGTGTATAAATGTATTTTCCCTATCAAAGATTTTGTGATGCAAACATGATTATTACTGTACCTGATTTGATCATGGTATTCTAGGAGAGATCAAATAATAGAGGAGTTTTTTCCCCCTTCTTTTTCTAGTGCCTTTTAAAAAAATTCCACTATCAAAGAATGTTAATTTCTAAGGTTTGATCTAGAGATTCCTATGTAAGTATACAATTATTAGGGAAAAAGAGGCACAACAGTGAATATTTTAAAGCAATGTAATCAATATTTTTGCTTTGTGTAGATTTCCCTGCAACAATGAACAAAAAGATCTACTTCAGATTTAGAAACTCGGCTTTAAAGGGAAAGCTAGACAACAAAAAGCAAGAAAGTACTCACCTCTTCACGTAATTTTATCAACTGCAACATGAACGCACAAAAAAGATAAAAAGGAAAGAAATGGCAGGAAAGAAAGATCAGTTGTGTGACAGGATACAGAATTAACATTGACAATTTATCTGTTTACATGTTTAGCATTTAAAAATCACAGACAAACACATTAAAAGAACCTAAACATAGACTACATGCAGAGTTTTTTGAACGAATAAAGATCACTTTCTCACACTGTCACATTAAACAAAGAGAATAGTGTGAAATTCTCTTTTAAACCACATCTAAGACACCATCATGAAATAAAGGGGAATGACTTCATAGAAGTCTATATTATAAAGAAAAAAACAAGTTTACTATTCCTCTCTTCCAAGATTGTACAGCTGAAGTGGTTTTGTATATACAAGTTTGCAGAATGTTTTCTGTATATTTTAGTTGTGACAACTGATTTCTTATTTTACTAGCAGATCTAACTTATTAATAGATGACTGTATCTTTATAGCATGTAACCAGTATTTCAATTTTTATATACTCAAGTTCTACTGTAACTATATTATCTAATTTTATTATTGAACTTCATACAGGGAGTTTTGCCATGTAAAAAAAAAAGAAGCAGTTTAGTTAAATGGCTCAGAATTATGATTTATTGAACAGCTTATTTAAAAATAGACAAAGGAATAGGGAACAACATGAAACATATTTCCCTCAGAAAAGACCCATTCCAGGTTCTTAATCCACTATACAGAGTGTGTGTATATATACACACATAGAGTGTGTGTGCATACTTATATAGTATATACATTTATATTTATTAATTTATGCTTGTAAATCAACACAATCTAACACCATTAATAATACTGCTCTGGCAGGTTTACTATAAAACTAAATAAAATCCCAGCCTGAGTATCAAGCCTTGTTGTAATATACTCTCCCCTTAGAGAGACAGAGAAATTATTTGTACTGGAACAAAACCTATAATTACTCACAGTAAATGTCTGCACAAGAGTGGCTCTTTATAAAAAAATTACAGTTCTCTCACCGATTCCAGTTGAATTCGAAAGTACAACAGCTACATAATTACCTCAGTTTATGCTGATATTTCACCTACAGTTTCACAGCACTAATTTTCAACACGTGTAAGCTGAGAATGTTTACTATTACTTAAGTCTCACCAGCATGAAGGAAACAAAAGAACCTCCATTATTCTCTATTGTTTCATATGGCTCGTCTAAAACTGAACGTTACCAAAACGGACAAGGAGGCTCTAACGAGATGTAATTAGGAGGGCTACTACACCACATCAACTCTAAGTGAACCAGCTCCTCTGCACGTAGCTTAAAGGAACTTTGCTAGAATTTGGTATAAAGAAAACTGCATTGTCTGCCAAACCAATGCTTAAATTCAAGTGCCTGGCCTATCATAAATTGGTCTCTTTCTCCAGCTCTTCCCCCCCTTTTTTCCCCAAAAAGGCAAACATTAAGGCTGTTTAGAAATAGACGATCTGGGAGTTGATCACATAGCTATCTTTTCTTTCTGAGGCCACCATTCTTTGGTTGACTATGATACTTAAAGGGCCAAAGTTTAAAACTACTCTCCCGCAATAGAGCCCGTTTGGGCATGCCACCCTGCTATAATCAATGAGAGTTTTAAAATGCTGCACATTTGTTTTTTCAATAGGTCCCAAACAAAAATGTTCTATCTTGTTTGTGCTGCATGGCTGAATTTAAGCTCTGCATGGGATTTGCAGCTAAGCTAAGTAATGGGAGAGGGTTTGGGGTTTTTTTTTAACATTGGCTGAAAGATATTCATTCAAATTAACAAAAGATATATTTTTCCCCCATTTAACAATGCTCTTGATGAAAATGTGTTACCTTTACGTTTCTATTTCGAAACATTATTTTTATTATGCTCACCGCTGAACTATAAACAGCGTTAAGCCGTGTGCAGCCACCATCTTAGGTTATGATAATCAGCATATTTTTGAAACAAAGATTTATTTATTTAATTTTTTGCAATACAGAATTCGATACAAGAGGTAATCTGTTCCTTTGTAGGCTAAAAAAAAAAAAAAAAATCTGGTTTACGCTGGTTTGAACCAGTGGAATCTCTTGTGGCTAAGCCTTCTGCTGTGACTAAAATCAAAACTGCGCCACAGAGAGCAAGGGAGCGAGATGGGATGTGTGTGCGTGCGCGTGTGTGTCTGTGAGGCACGTCACGTGACACAGAAAACTACCGAATTTTTTTTAAAAAGCTGATAACGCTGCCGTCTCTGTCCGCATATAGATAACGAATAAATGCTGAACTCTATTAAACGCCCTTTACACATTATCGTGGGTCGAACACACAATTTTCTGAACTTATGATGATAGTCTATTTATTTTGCTATAAACCCTCGGCATGTAACGAACAGATTTGTGTCTGGTAATGATCTGCTCTGCCAGGGCTATATGAAATGATACCGACCTTCTTTAGATCTTGGCGAATTAAATTGACCAACTTCACCCCCTGGTCTGTAGCTGAAGTTTGACACACTTTATGCACAGCAAGTCCAAATCTAATATTATCACAACTTTGTAGTCAGAAATTAAGTAGCCACAAAACATTTGTTCACCAGAAATCACTTATAAAATGTATGTATATACAGACACGCAGTTTAACCTAATGAGGATTTATTTTAACTTACTAATGAACATAGTTGCAAATGAGAAAGGAACACTTGCACCTCAAGGAAGTTGGTAATACTGTACCTGACATTATTTTGGTCGAGAAGGATTTCTGATTTAACCCAACATATCCTTTCTCAAAACCATACGAATTGTTACATAAAACAGTTCTATTATTATTAAAGTGAAGTCACAACTTTAAGTAGTGTATCATTGCAATGAAAAACTCAAGGGATTTAAATTAAAAACTTTCAAGGGATTTGCTTGATGTTGGTGGCCAGGATGACAAACAAGACTTGAAAGCAACAAAACCTGTTTGAGACCACTCGTGGAAAACAAATAACAACCCGATGCACACAGTTTTTTGGGATTGGGTGAGTGATGTGGGTTTTTTTTATGCAAGAGGGGATGTCTCTTGATTCTCAACCTCTGAGTGCCTCATTTGACTACATTCATATGGTTCAAATTAAGAAGAAATTAATTTATGCTAAGCAATGACTTTACTAAACTCTAAGTCTGTTAGGAGCACTACATCACCATCTATCTAATTAAACAAAGATACATTTATTTCAAAAGAAACTTTCAATAGCAAAACTGTATAATTCTTACGACTTCTTACAGGAAATTTCTATATGCTTTATCTGGTAAAATTAGTTAAGTCTTAGTATACACATTATATGGCAATTGTATTCTAATCTATCATCCAGACATAATGGCTGCTACTTATGGGAGACATTTTGGAAAACCAAGAAGACAAAAGACAAATCATCATTTGCTAATTCTTCAATCTGTTCTTTGTGCTTCAATCTTTCTTAGGAAGATTCTCCAATCTTGGGAGAACAACTGGAAAGTCATACCTATCACCCTACCTATTACTGCTTGTAACTTGGCTGTGGTTCACTGTAATTGTACCTTTGAAACTCAAATAAAAAAAAAGAAGTTGAATAATGAACATATCCAGATTGTTTATTTCCCCAGTAGTGCCTTATTTATTTCTCGATATTTCATATGGTCATACTAGCCAGTATACAATAAGTTCCTTTTGTTTTCTCTCTCCACCAAAAACATTATGCAAGTGTTATCACAATGACAAAGACAATTCCCAAAATGTGCAACTCATATCTCCTATTTGCCTCTGGGTAACACCCTAGACTGTCCAGATATCCAGTATTTCTATTGCCAGATTTTACCAATATTTGTGGATTAGTACAGGAGCAATTCTGAACTGGTAACTTTTTTCAACACCTCCTGTCAGAAGAGGAATCCTTCCTCTTTGCTTTCACAGTTTGGTGACTGAACTGGGGAAAACAAACCCATCATTTTTCGGTTAAACTAATTTAACCTAATCCAAACTGATTGAGAAGTAAAATCCACAGCATCAGTGGTCAGGGTCAGTCCACATACCTATATTTATTTCCACCAGAGAAACTGAAAGCAAGCATTTGAAACATTTTCAAATATTTTACTAGGCTGTAAGTTATACCTGAGCATCTTTTTATCATCTAGTCCAAGTTTGCTATAATATAATAATGTATAGGAATGAAAAGTGTATTAGAGCTAGGGTTATCGAGTTAAATACAACAATATATCAATGTTTGGCATATGGTAAGTACCCAACCTTACACATGATTTGATGGTTGTACATTTTAATAAGGTGAAGTTTTTGCACTAACTGCTTGCACTCATAACTACCTGCACAGAACTACAGACATAAATAAGGATATTTAATAAGAAAAAGAAAATGTGAGATTTATTATCGAAAAAACACAATAAATAATGTATTTTAAAAATAATGGCATTCACATATTTAAAAGAAATTAGGTGACTCCCTTATGGTGCTATTTCATCATATTTTTAAAGAAAGAAATTCAGAACTTTCAAAGGTACAGGGGTAACAGTTTCAAGTTGGATTACGGAATATGATTTTGATTACCTAAAAGACTATACAAAATTCCTTCCGTAGCCAAAATTTTCTTCCATTTCTTCATTTGGAAGAAAAAATCCTCATGTTGACAAATGGTTAAAAGTAGCATTTAGTTCCTTGAGATGAGACCATGTCTCTTCCACCACGTTTGGAAAAAAGATCATACCTCTTAAAAAGTGCACATATGAACCAGTTATTTAAACATTCCCTAAAAAGTGAAAATAAAATATTTTATCTCATCCCTACCCATAAGATATTCTAAGTAAAGTTTCTTATCACAATTGCCCTTTTATGTCTGAATTCACACAATTTTTTCTTGAAATGTAAAAATAGCAGCACCTTAAGAGAAATAAAATGAGAATTTTAACACTTTCACAGGACTGCGTTTAAAATCATGACATGCAGACTACGAAACTCTTTTTCCTAAAATCACCTTTTCCATAAATTCATTATTGGGATAAAACACCCTCTTTATTTTACTCAAATTTTGGAATCTCCCCTTGCTATAATATTTAAATATGAAGATTAATATCTTTTAAATTTAACTCTTTGCATAGATATCAGAGCTGCTCTACTCTAGTCTTGTGTCTTCAGATAAATTGTATCCTGTGTATACTTTCATTAATGTATGAATTAAAGTCTATTAAAGAGCTTAAAACTTATAGAGTATATTTAAAATACTGCAGGGTAACAAGGTCTGTGTTTGAAAGTCATTTTACCGGGTAAGTCTCCAAGTCTTTTTTTTTTCTGTTCTTAGTGGAGCTGAGCTTATACTGCAGGTATAGAAGATACAGAAAATTTCAGAACATTGTTGTGATCCATTTCCTTATTTACTATCACATTTCTTGAGTAAACATTTAAACAATTTTCACTTTCACTATAAAATAATTTGGATTCTATATCGTCAGAAGAGGTAATCTGACATTTAAGAAAACTTTCGGCTAAATTCTAATTCAAAAGGTACAACTTCGATGACATAATTTTCAAAAAGAAAACAAATATTCTGCTTTCAAAGTGCCAAACAAGTTTCAGCCCCAGAACAAATATTAACAGGTAGGTCAAAGTTTCCTGAATAAAACACTGCCTTTGTAATTTTGGGTAGTTTAGCAGGATCCTCACTGTAGTATCCAGAACAGCAATATGGGTACAAGATTTTAAAAAAGCCTCAGGATTATCAAGCTTTCATTCATTAAAAGAGATGGATAGCATTCTGCATCCTGGTACAACATGCATTATGAAAGCATGCTCTTATTAGTACAACTTGTGTTTTTGGTACAAGAAGAGAAAATCTGTTTAGGGAAGGAATCACACAAGGAAACTGAGTGGGGTATTGCCTAATTCTGTGAGCGCACTTTCATTTGTTTTGCCTGCCAGTGTTGATTTAATTATACTGCATTATTATCAAAGCTGCATTATGTACTTTTTTTATTCCTTTTACATGTGTTTGAGGTGAAGACCTTGGCTTTGTCGGCAAACAGCGTGTTTCAAGTTATTTCTTAAGTACCAAATAATAAAGAAAAGAGAAGAAAAGATTTTTTTTAAGATAGCAGACAGTGATCACAAGTTAAAGGGTTAAATGTAAGATCTCCAAGAAACATTTTGAAGTTGATTAAGACCCCAGCTTTGCATTAAATAGTATCACTTCCACATGAGTTGTTGCTAATGCTGTTAAGGAGCAGCTTGAGAAGCCCAGTGTGCCAGTGACCTCCTTCACCCTCCAGCCACCCACTAGGGCTTCTTGATTAGCATCCTACCTGGTTCTCTGAGGAATTCCCGTCATCCCCTAGGAGCTCATTCCGCACCTCATCACTGTAGGCGATTCGTGACCTTTTCTGTAAAACAAAAAGAAAAAAGGGTTAGGAAGGTAAAGCTCCGAAGCCATGGTAATCAAGGCTGATCATCTTAAACCTCGAGAGCCCCCTAATGGATACCTATTTGATATAAAAAAAAAATAAAAATCTGCAAGTAAAAGTTATTACAAAGTTCTTCAACTGCTGTATTTTCACAAATCTGCCTGGCAAAACCTTAGTATTTCTAAGACAGTCACACCCTCAACATTGCAGCAATGAAAGCAGCTTCAGTGAAGCTCAGGATAAGTAACGTGTGATCCCAGTTATGTTAATGGAGTAACCAGAGAGGCAATATACAATAATATCAGAAGCAATCAAGAAAAGCCAGGGCAGGAACCAAACATATTTTTTGAAGAACACTTGCTAGCCGGACACAGAACTCAACATAACACCACAGTGATGCCACTAAACAGGAAAGGAAGACTAAGTTTTTCCCATATAACTAATATAAATCCGAACAAACCTGAACAACACACATTTGACATAACTGATTACATATAAAGATGTAAAAAATTAACAAGTCTTCTCTATGCTGCTAAGGCTATGAAGGCCTACTGGGAAAGGGTAAGAAATTAAAGGGCAAAAGAAAGGAGAGAAAACAACAGGACAAGGAAACACTGGTTTACAAGCAGTTCAAGGAAACACCACAAAACTGGGACAGTCATTCATGGCATCCTTACAGTTGTTATTCACAGCTTATGAGCATCAGATTTGCTCATGAACTGATCATCATGTTGATTCTAAACTAGAACAAGTGCCAAGCAATGGAAAGCAAATGTCTGAAGATTACCAGGGTAGCACAGCATTCAATGGAACAACAGAGAAGTCCATAATGAGAACTTCAGCCCAGCTTTCAATTTCTCTGTTAGCCAAATAACAGGTCCTTAGTCAGTTAATATTTACCATTAAAGAGAGACAGAGTTTTTAGCATATTTTCTAATTTTTTTTTCTTTTTTGAGAGCGGTTATGATCATTTTTATACTTCATCAGAGGAAGAAACCCAAGAGTAGCAAGAACTAAGCTATAGGGCCTTCCTTTACCGATGGGAGCTTCCCTCACACCCTGCCACGGTAGTGACTACCAGTGGGAACTCAGAAAAAACAAAACCCTCCTCAAATCTTCCCTAACTGGACCATCATGCCAAAACACTTCTTTGAGACTAAGGGAAAGGAAACAACTCACTAGAAATTATAGTGAGCATAGGGAAATTCATTACCTTTGTGACAAAGGAGTTTAGAAGTGGGTCACCTGTTATGCATGTGGTCTAGCAGTGGAGTAAGCCTTGTATTGGTCACCTCAGAGCAAAATATTTAGCTCTTTATCCTCTGTAGTTCACCCTTTATAACCAATAAAGCTTACCCATTTGTGATTCAGTTGCCAGTGTTCAGATCTAGATTATGTACTAAAGCTACAGATGTAGAAAGGACAAAGCATACCATGGACCTACGACATGAGGTGAATTGTGCCAAATCTTTGGAGATCTCAGCTGTCACCGTTTCATACTAACCAAGCTAAAGTAGTCTACAGCATTAAGGAAATGAGAACCTTTAAACAGGCTGTGGTATCAGAGCTGCCGTTTAAATTATTCATTTCATCACTATGGGGGACTAAAACACTCCACAGTATGCAAGAATATCATATGGAGATAGGTTTTGTTTTTCTCTTTTTTCACCAAAAAGCCAACAAATTGGCATAGATTGCTCAATTATATTCTTTCCTATTTTTATTTGATACATATCAAATAAGGAAGGAAATTACAAATATATACCAATAAATATCTAATCTTCTTGTCTGATTAAGATTCAATCTTAAGACTTTATTTGAGGTCTAGTAGTTCAATTGTACAGTTTCTCCCAATTTCACAAAATGACTCAGCCCCATTGATTCTGTTAGTGTTGAATGTATTTATCATTATTAGACTGAGATGAGGAGCATGATGCTCCATGAGCTTGTTCTCCAGTGAACAAGCTGCCTAATAATATGTAGGGACTGAGATGGTCCTTGGTTACACATCATTTATTTGAAAGATTTAACTGGATGATATTCTCGTTCTTAAGAGCCAGCATGGGAGAAAGGAAAAAGCATATACTTTATGGAAAAGAAATAAATGTTAATAGCAATACAATTTTAAGAGACCTTTTATAATCTTTATATCATCACCGTTGAACTTAATAAATATATTTGTATAATTGTTCTTTTATTGCAAAAATCTGTCATGATCTGAAAATCAGCAATTATATTAAAAGAAATAATGCTTTGACTACAATTAGTTACAACTCTTTGCCATAATCAATAAATAATTTGATACTAGTTTTGATCACAGTTTCACTTCCAAATGAATCAATAATATAAAAGGAAAGGCCTTTGAACTAAAGTGTTCATTTATTCTTTAAGGATTTGTCCAAAATATCAATATCTTGAATTACTATTCTTATTTTATTAAACTGTTATTGGTTAACACTTCCAAATGTGGCTATACAATTAGTTGGCTTGTCTGAACTCAGTAATTAAACAATTTTCTATATTTTTTTTTTAGTTCATAACTATCAGCTGTTTATAAATACGTACTTTAGCCAAATGCAAGAATGATAGTTTGAGCTGGAAATGTCACACACTCTGCTACAGTTTGAAGGAACCCAATTCATAATGCATTTTATAAATAGTTAATGACTTCTATACATAAGCTAACCAGGCAAATCAAGAAATTGTCAACATTTTTAGTCTTAGTTGTCAGTTACCACTGTCTACTGGTACTTTATATGTATGTTTCTAGAAAAGACAGAAGCTTTACAGAGTTTGTAATCCAAGGCATTTCTGGGCAGCTCAATATAGGTTTAAGAGGTTCTGTGTGCAGGTTTTTGTCTGTAAAGGTCTGTCATATATTGAAGTTTTCCTTGTATTTTATATTTTCTTGTATATATCTAGACAAAAAGTCTAAGCACACAAGTGCTTTTGCTCAGTGGATATATTTCAAATGTACCAGGTGCCCAAACACACAGCGACAGAAAAGGGTTAAGCTACTTTCTACAAGAACTTCAAGACAGAGGAAGTTTCAGGGGCTGTTTTAAATGTACTACAGTACCCAGACCTTCCGACAAGGAAGAATTTCTGATTCCAGGCAGACCTCTCTTGGTTTATGAACAGGATTTTTGCATACCGATTGGGTGATTTCCTTAAAGCCCTGTTCAAACAGATACACTTGCTCAGTTCTGTCTGGCAATTTGGCTTTAAACAATCTGTCTACTTGACCCAAGCCTTAACATTTCCCAATAGAACTGAATGTCTTCATGGGCAAGCCCAGCTAAATTAGAATTGAAATGAATTAACTCAGCTTAAACTAATTAAGATCTGTGATCTGCAGTACCACCCCCCTGTATGATTCTACATGTGAAGCAGGGTACACGTAACCAGACTGAAAGAATTCTGCTATACTACTAATCTGAGCATACCAATGAAGTTCGTCTATTACTAAAGCATATGAGAAGTTAATTTCCATGGCCTACACATGGCAAAGCAATTGCTTAAATTGCCTCACCTGGGAATTTAATACAATGTTATCATCAGACCAGCCACACTGTAAATAGATTTATAATGCTTTCCATGTGCTAGGCTAGGTTGCATATGAATTAAGTAATGATCTGGTATTACAATACAATCAGCTAGTTCCCACACCTGGCAGACAGGATATTTTGCTAAATTACTACCTATACAGATACATCACAACATAAAAACAGAAAAAGTAATGGGAAGAGAAACAATCTACATGGTGTCCGACCGAATTTTACATGGTAACCAAATAAGATGTAGATAGAAAGAGGGATCCAAATAATCTATTTCCAACATCTGCACAACAGAATACATACTTATTCATTTCTATTCAATTTTGGCCTAATTTTCCGCATTCTATACTTTAATTACCATCCACAAACTGAAATGTTCCCATTAGTGAAGGCCAGAACTAGCCTATGCCCCTTCACTTCAACGCACTTCCAGCAATCAGTCAAATAATTGATACAAAGTATTGTACATTTCATACATGAACTAAAGAATAGCTTTCTCCCTCCTAAATGATAAGCAGCGCCCAAAACAAATGAGCAAACCTAGGTTCGTTTCTGACAAAAGACCCAGCAAATCCTTTCATCCCAACCTCTCTATTTTTCAGGCTCAATGTTTTAAGAACGGATTAAACAGATTTTTTTTGTGGAATACGCGTAAATAAACAAAAAGGCTTATTTATCCACAAACATCTGTTTTCATACAAAATTCATTAGAATTTCCTAGTATATATAAATGTTTTAAAAAAATCTCCAGGCATCTGTTTTACGGTTTGACCCTGCTCTAGATGTAAATAAATACTCAAGATTAACATAACCAAAAATAATTTGTAGGAATAAATTAGATTTTACTTTCTGTTTTTTGAGAGTAGTCATTTTGCCATTGCTCTCGCTAAAAGCAAGGTGAAAAAAGTGACCTGATTCTCAAATGGATAGCTAAATACTGCAGAATACACACATTCATCTCCGCCTTTTGGAATAAGTATTTAAGTATTTTTTGCTGAGCAGAAATGGACAAGATACAGTTTAACAAATTCAGAGGAAAAATAAGAGATCCTACTTAACAATCTTAAAGCTTATGTTTAAACACAAACATAAAACATTTCCTAATAAATAAAAAAAATTGAAATTGAATTAAAAATCGTGTTCAAACATTAGTTTTCAAAACTTCTACATCTCTCTGCAGAGGTGATCCAGGAACAATAGACTAGACACTTCAGACTGTAATCCCAAAGGGGTTTTCCTGTTCCTAAGTAGCTCAGTGTTTAGCAGTTGGGTGTAAGAAGCAGGAAAATTATTACACAGTGCTAATATACAACCTGATGCAATGCCAGAATTCCAAGCATTTCCTTAAGAAAATTAAAAAAACCCTAAAGCCGATACATTTCTGTCCAAAAGTAAACAAAAACTATTCTACAAAACCACCGAAACTTCTGATTGAAAGAATCAATTCAACAGTACATGTCAGCTGGCAAAAGTCAATGTCTCAGCCACCCCCGGACTTGCCTCCCTCCCTGCATGCACAGGGAATAGGCTGCAGGCAACTCTGAAAAAGAAACACACAGCTCAAAACCCATGTTCTGCCACTCTGCCAAGTGTCAACAGCTTCCTACAACGGTGGAGAGAAATCAAACCTCAAGTGCTAATGTGAAATTAATGCAGAGATACTATCACTCATCTTAAATAGATGTCACAGGTCCATAAATCTTCTTTTCAATAATCTTCATCAAACACACTTTTGGCTTCATTATGGGGTGAGGGCAGGGAGGAAGGTCAAGCAAACTCCCACGAGGATACAACACATGTTGGTCATGAAAAATGGCAGCTTCTGCCCACAAAACTATGTCCACCTCAAACTCATGACCAGGGGACCATGTATGTCACCAACATGGCAGATGCTTGAAGAACTGCTACATTGCATGGGCTGTGGGTAGGGAGGAAAACAGGTGACCTGTGAACTGAAATTCATTGTTTCTGTGAATTTATGGAGTAACAGAGGATGACTCCTCTTGTATTCCTATTTGTATTTAGAAAACCAGCTTTTATTTACTTGAGCTCTGAATTTTAAACTTAATAACCTAGAAATGGAAAGATTTTTCAAAATTCAAAAGGCTGGAACTAACTGACTTCTGCCTCATTCTACTTTTTAGAGAATGCTCAAAAACTCACTATCATCCCTTCCCATTTAAGACTACATCTACCTAAGACTAATATAATGAAATACAAGAGTTGTAAAACCAAGCATGGAAAACTTCAGGTAAGTATTGCTTGGGCTTGGACAGCATTCTCCCAACATAACAAGTAATAACTCCCCCTAGCCTGGTCTATAAAACAATTTTTTTTTTTTTAAATTATAACCACTCAACTTTTTGCTTGTTCGAATTACCACATATTATTACCAAATCTTGGTCCCTACATATTGGAATTTAGTTTCTCCAAGGTGCCTTCAGTGTTGGGCTGCTCTGCACAACAGAGGGCCAGCCATTTTATTCATGTACCATAACCTCAAAATATGCCAGGCATCAGCTGCCGCATGAAGGGAGACTGGGTTATCTTCAAATTTAACCATAACATCTCTGCAGGCCAGAGTGATGTGTGCCTTCTGCACTGCCAACTTGCAGTTATTTCACTATCTACTGTTACCTACAGCTGCTTGTCTGCCCCTGTAATATGCTTTTCAGTACTCTAATTTCAGTGTTTCATCCAACCCCTTTCCACTGATTCCTTCAAATGACCATTATTAAACTATCGTCTTTCATTACAAAATCTATCTTTACACATCTACTCAGCTGGCTGAGTTAACCAATTTGTCAATTGTTAACCAATTTGTCTATTTGTCAATAGACATTCCTTTAAATTGTGCATGACATCGCTCAAATTCATTTCTTCCCGGATTCGCTTTCACCAAAAGCCTAGTGCTTCCTTGTAACCACCCTATGCATGTTCAAAGAGCAGTCTGATAATCTAGCCTGTTAAATTAAAAGTTGGTTGGTGTTAGGGCTTTTTGCCTTGATACGTATAGGAAACATCGGCATATATTGGCCTAATTTGTTGACAAAGATTGCAACTTGCAGACCCTTCTTTACCACAGTCATTTCAATCAGCAATGCTGGAAGAAAAGGAAAAAGCAAGGTTGGAGACAGGGGAACACCCTCTCTCCGACTCAGATACAGCTTAAAAATAAAGATATCTTAGGGGTAAAAACACACATGATGCAGGCTCAAAGTAACCCATAAACTGACTATTTATTTGGGTGATGGGGGGCTAAGTAGGATAAATTCTGTTGTTTATACCAAAGCTTCACACCTGGACTTTGAGGGAAAAGAGACATGTCCAGACTGTGGTCTCAACAAAACATCCACATGCAAAGAAGAGGAACAGCCAAAACTAAGTCAGTATTGTTCACAGATAAACTGATCCACAATTCCTGTTCAAGCTAACCTGCAGAAATATTTAAGGGTGTTCAGTCTCTACATCAAATCACAGAAGACCTTCACTCCTAAAACAGACTTTAAAAAGTCATGTGAGTCACTAATGTCTTATAGGTTACTGCTCTTCTACAGAAGTCTCTGCGAGATTCGAATAACTTTGTTTTAAAGATCAGCATAACTAGGCTACAAAAATAAGCTTATTTTGAAATGGTTTAACTGTGGCAGATCTTTGCATATAGAACTGGTAGATCTTTGCATATAGAACTGGTAGATCCATACATGTAGATAAGCATACATGTAAGAGCTACAAGTTTCTCTGAAAAATAACCTTTTAGGGAAAATTCTTAAGGATAACGATGGTACAGAGAACTCCCAGTGCCTTTTTCAAGCACATCACCAAGCTTATGTTTCTTTTATGAAATCTTCGTTGGTCATCTCAACTGATCTTGCTGTAATGACCTAACTCATATATTACAGTGGTTCCTTTTTTACTAAAAGCTTGCTTTTGTTCTTTTTCTTTTTTAATCAACTCTATTACTACACAACCTCATTTTTCCACCCAATGCTATTTAGAGGACTAGGAGCAACTACACATCAGAATCACGTACTTCAGACTGTTTTGTGATCCAAAGACTTTATGCTGTGTGTTAAGGGTGTAATTAACATAAGTGTTTTCTAAATCTTGGAGATGGAAGATAAACTCCAGTGTGTTGGACCAACAGAAAGATGAAGCGAGAAAATGAAAATATGGAGACATTTTCCTCCAAAGGAAGAAGTTTATACTATGAGTGCCAACCTTTAAAGAGAGTGTTCCCAAAGACAGTGAGTCAGGGAGGAAAAAAAAAATTCTTAAGGAGGCTTAAGATTTTTCAGCTAATTAGTTCACACTAATTAGTTCGTGGTGAAGGATGATAAACATCTCAGGTAAACCAAAACATTAAATGTTCATTAAAATATCTTTGTTTCAGCCGGTATTTCCATCTGGAGCCTAGATTCCCATTGCTAACAGTAACAAGACATCTGCTGGTACATTCCAACAGCTTCTCCCTTTCCCAGGAAAAAAGCATCCAAGTTTCACTTCCTTCCTCCATTTGATACTTAATTGCCTTTATCAGTTTCTGTCTACATTCTCTGGCCTCACACTACAGAGATCAGGAACTGTAATGATAATCTATAATTGGGCTGAACCAGCTGCCATTCTTGAAAACTACCATCATCTTTCTCAGTTCTCCAACTCCCTGGATTTCTAACAGTAGGCAAAGCCTAGAAAAGATGGCATTTTTTTAGGCTTTCCAATTAAAAGTACAATTTTGCTACAGAGCTCAGTTCTATTAATAAATTATACATTTTGTCTACTGTGAACTCCAAGAATAAAAACCAAAATGAAGCCATAAAGACAGGTCTCATTTCGGACACCCAGAATGAGGGTAGGGACATGAATGAGGTGTTTCCAAGGCAGATGAATTGTCCCACCTACATTTGTGCTACTCTGATAGGATCTATTTTAAACCAAAGAAACTTAAGCAGACCTTTCCAAAAATACTTTTTAGTGCATAAAAATCTATTCTTAGACACTGTCCTTTTTTTCACTGATCATGCACACTCTCAGCAGCATCTTTCCACTCATATATTGATATGTATTTTTTAATTTCTGAAAATAATACACAGGATAAGAAATTTTCAGTTGAGCCCTAAGAATATTAATCACAATATGAAAAACTCTATTCAATGAGAGTAGCAGAGGATAATTTCTGACTTTGTCATTAAATAAAAAATAAAATAATGTTTGATGCAAAGAACAAACATGGTGGTTTGCATACAAATACACCCATATGGTAATCATTCTGTGTATTTCACTGCAAGCATTTTGGACCATAAGCACGTTAGCTCAAACTGTTGATTACTGAAAAGGAAAATGAAAAACACTTTCTGTATAACACAGCCCAGTTAAAACTAATATTTGCATCTTACTGTTCATGCTCCCTGAATTTGTCATTTTTGCCCTGATGTGACGCAGCTGGGACTCCTTTCCTTCCTTCTAGAACATATGTACTTACACACAGACATGCTGCCTCCTCTAGAAAAAGAGAAAAATTGTCTGAGTTTAGTAATTTTAGTAGTTAAGTGGCCACAATTTGACTTTGAAGTTTGCAGCAGACTGAAGGGGGAGTAAATCTGTAGTTTCACTGCTCCCCACCAGGCACTACTGGGACAACACCAGTTGTTTCATGCTGTGTTAAATCAACAGCTAATATGGTAAAATACTAGCCCAATGCTCAGACATGGCATTTTCTAGTTTTATCACAAGCTGATGATGAGCAGTTCTTGCTTTATACTACCTGAGATAAAAGTCAGTAACTAATCCACTACCTCTAATTTATCATACCAAAGTCCTCCTCCTTTTTGTGCTGCCTCTTCATTTGAGTTCCTCAGTCTCCCCATCCAGTGAAAATACTTATTAAAATATTCATTTATAAAAGTGCATAAAATGGATGAAAAAATATTACTGTAGTGCACATATCTATATGTAAAATAGCCATGCTAACACATCCCCTACTTGATTCATTTCTTCAGAACTTTGTAACACAGTGTAAGGGAAAGGGAGTATATTTACACAAAATATTGATATTTATAAAATATTTGGCATTTAAAGTGTTTTTCTGATAGACAAGCTTCAGCTAACTTGTTTTTCCTGTTATCTGTAGCACAGTCAGAAATTCTGCTTCTAACTAGACCAACGTACCACACAAAGAATAATAAGAAACACTAGTAAATACTGATGTCCAAACTGAAAAAATTCACTGAGTATTTCTGTTTTGTCCCTGTTCCTATGTTGTCACCAACAATGTTTACACATTTCTCTTGATCTTGTTTATAGCTGCCTAGATTTTCACTGTCAAGGCAATGTAGTGTGAACCTTAAGGAAAATCTCACTTTATGTATGACTGCCTAAAGACTGCTACATCAGTCAAAAGCTTCAATTAGTCCAGAACTTGTATTGCCTCCTATAGTGGCCATTAATGGATAACAAGGGGAAATCTTAACGAACAGAGCAGGGATGGAATGATTCTCATTTCAGTAAATGTAGCCAGTTTATGATGATCAGCAGTTCAGGGAGTTTGAGGTACATCTAAGATCTTCATACTTAATAAACCTTGATGGTTACTGCTTACATAATACCTCTTTTATTTAAATAGCAACTGAACAGGCATTCATGCACAGGAAGAAAGATGTTCAGATCTCAATATTACGGCAAAGATTAAATTCAAAAGTTATCCCGCTTTTCATTTAAAAGACCCTGAAGTTCCAAACAAAGAAGGTAATGATTAAAGTACCAAAAGGAATTAATTTTGTATCACAGAATGCTGTAGCATCTCTTCCATGGAGTATGTATTTGCAATAGGAATTTAATACATAGGATCTCATCTTTACAGGGTGAACTCCACAGTAAGAGAACAATTATCTAATGAATTACTTTCCAATTTCTGCTCATACAGGTCATTTGCTCTCCCAATCTCTTAATAAAATATGGCAAATATTCAAATTATTCATATTGGAAAAACAGAACTATACTCTACAGTCATATTATATCTCTGCTCAGCTCCTTTGAAGTGCAAGAAAGGCCCAGTACCATTTGACCAAACATCTGTCCCTCCACCCCACCAGCTGTTCTTGCATGGCATAGTGTAGAAAATTCTGGTATAACAAAGCTGTTAGCATCAAATACAGATGATCTGATACAAAGAAAAACAAAGTTTGATAGCATATGGCAAACATAATAGTTTCAACTCCAATTCATGAACCTGACATGCAAAACCAATGTGGAAAGAACATATGGAAGGGAAGGAAAAAAAATCCCAATATGTAGAACATATCTGGATTTTTGATTCCTAAGCGTTCAGAGACTCAAATTTAGTCTCAAATTTATGCAATAAATTTAAAGACTCAAATTTATGCAGTAATCTCAGGATGAGCTCCTACAAAGATACAAAGTGATAGCAACCATTCTACTAAAATCTCAGATGACGTATCTGTTGCTCTTTCCCTATCTTTCATCAATTTTCCATCTTAGGCCTTTCACAGCTTGTACCTTCTCAACCCAGTTTATCACATGCTTTCACCAGTGTGATCATACTTACCTCTTTCTAGCTCAAAGTGTGACAAAACATCATATTTTGCTCCCTTTCCCACCACTCATTTAGCCACTCCCTACTGGTTCCCTCCCTCTACTCAGATATTTGGGTCTTATCCTAAACTCTCCCTATCAAGTCCCCCATAGGACCATAAACCGAACAGGAGTGGTCACCCTGAAGTGACCATGCTGTTATCTGTCCATTGCTATTATCCACTGCTACTACAAGGCATTTAGTGGCAGCAGGATGATAAAAATCTATCAAAATACTCTTGTTTTAAAAATTTATTGAGCATTGGTTTGCATGTTGGGAGTATTTTGTTATAACCTTTCTGCAAGAGAGGTGGAGAAAGTTCAATAAAAGGTAAGAAAGAACTTAACAGGTGAGATGCTTTTCGGTCTGAAAGATCACAAAAAATAGCAAACTATTGTTCAAGCTGATTTTGAACACACTATATAACAAACCATTCATGTTCTTATTTATTTATTTACCCAGATTTTGCAAGGTATAAAAAATGTATGATCACAGTTTGAATCAACAGATGAGTAAATCTGAAGTATAAAATAAGTATTAGGGTCTTTCAGGAGATACTTATAAGTATATGGATCAGGAATTAATTTTTGTTAATTCCTAACATTTGAGTAATAAAAATATCCTTACATAAAATGATAGTTATTTCATACTCAAATATATCCTGAAAATTTCCAAGCATCAAAGTATATACAAGTTGCCCATAAAGAGGCCCTTAGAGTAACACTTTTTAACTAGCAAGAAGTGTTCAAGACTAAATTCGTGGCTTGGATGGCTGTCAACCTGGGAAATACCTTGTCCTGCAGAAAAACCAGAAGAGTGATACTTGAGCATTAACTCCAAAATGTAAGAGACTCCACAGTGAAGCAGCAAAAATGGGAGGTACAGTTGCATACAGCCAATTTGAGGGATATTTTTATTGGAGAATGAAAAGCAATTATTGCATCTTAGAAAATATTTTATCAAAAAGTGTTTGCTGGGCCATTAGGATTCCTAGCTTGTATTTCACATTTTTGATCTAAACAACTCATCAAAAAGAAGATATTTCAGTAGCTTATTATATCCTGAAAGAATCATTGCAGGGGATCATTAGAAAGCAGTACGTGTTTTCCTAAACAGTATTTCCATAGATGGCCACTAAGGTTGGCACATTTGTCTGTATCACTCTTGAAAACACAATCAAGACCTAGTGGCTGGATTTCCTCTTCCACCGTATTATGGATCAACTTTGTCTAAAGAGACAAACCCCCATAAGTACAGAGATTGCCATAAAGCTACAAACCAGATCCACTGAATCAATTTATTTAGGCACTCTCTGTTATAGGGGGAGAAGCATTCTCAGACTCTCTAATCACTCTGATTTCATATAGGAACATCCTGGTGTCAGCGTTCCGTTGTTCTCAGGGGTTAGATAGTCCCCGTTGTCGCTAAGAAGAAACTACCAGTCCACTATCTCAAAGAGAATGGCGTGCATACATATTTCTCCTTTGTCTGTTTGATTTACAGACCTGAGGAATATGGATTACCTCTGTTATCTGCCAAACAAGCTCTACTAGAATCTTGGCATTCAGTCAACTTTTTATCTGGGGACCCCAAATCGTACTGTTAGGCACCACAGAGCACCTATCTCGGACTGAACTGTCATACAAATAGATTTTTGTCAGATGTTCAATTTGTATTGGGGAGCATGCCAGCAAAAACAAAAGTCAGCAATTTAAAACAACAAACCAGGCCCTGTGCTGACAGGAACAAATTACTATATTCCAAATGAATAAGAATTACTGCAGATCACAGATCCTCAGTATGAGCACTATACAAAGGGTGGAAAAGTGTTCCTCGAATATTCTTTCTGGTAACTCTATGCTCTGAAACAAAAAGAGGCGAGTACTAATAAAATACAATACAAAATAATACAATAAGTTTATAAAGCACATAAAGAGGTACAATCAAAGAGGAATTAATTACTTAACAACTGGTAGTGTTAAGACATGAGATGAGCAAAGACTCATTAGAGTTCAAAACTAATCTTTTGTGGTTGGTCAAACGGTGCATCAGTGTGTTGTACTTCTAACAACTCCCAGATCTGCTTTCTAGGCAATGACCTTACAGAGGCTGAGTGCACTGCAAGGTGATGCATGCATCTTTTGGGGCAAAGATAGAAGTAGCTGCAAAAACACAATACATTTTGTTAGCCCACCCTAGGAGCAAAACTGATTTCTGTTCTTCCACAAACCACACAGAAGGTCTAGCACAATCTTTTCAAAGAAATCTTCTGATCACTCTGTAATTATTCCTTTTCTAGTGACCCCATTCCATAACACACCATTCATGAAAAGACCTTGGAAATAGTTTCCCTCCGAAACTTGGTAGTATGCTCACAGACCTTAGCATTTGAACTAGGAATTATTTTACTTTTATGGATTACAGCATTTGAAAAAGAAACTTTTTTATCTGCAAGGTAATTGGTATGAAATTTGTCTAAATAAATTTTTTCTGTTTCTTTTTCTGCATTTGCAATGGTTTTGGGATTAGTTTTGTTTTTTAACTCTATTGAAAAACTCAGCATGTTCACTTATATTCCATCTCCTTTCCTGACAAATAAAAGAATTTCCAATCTTGTCTTTGTGACTATAATTTTTTACCTTAGAAATTATGATACCAAAAAAGTGATGTGAAATCATAATGTAACATTGAGTACTGGTAGACATAAAAGGATAAAAAAACCTCTCTACGTAAGTAGAGAGACGATCTCCAATAAAAAATAAACAAAACCATCAATAACTACAATGATAGAAAGAGTGTACAAACTCAAGTAAAAAGTAAAGCAATATTTATCTTCTTGAAAGTCATCTCCTGGTAAAATTTATAGAAAATGCTTCCCTAATATACTCTTAGCAAACAAGTAATACTAGAAAAGTATTCTGCAAGTAGAAATATATTTTTAATTTCTGTTGGACTTTTCCATATCCGTTGTAATGTATATTGTGATTCAAAGTTATAGGGTCAGAACTTATTACAAACCACCCCCTCCCATCATTTTTAAGACATTTCAGAGAAACCTTATACAGAAACCAGCACAAAAGCCGTGAGCAGAGGAACACAAAAGGCCTATACACAATTTCTATCTAATAAATTAATTTGCATATAATGGTATAAATGTAAGGCTTTAATCAAATAATTAATACTAACTAAATGGTGATGGCCTAGCTTTGTAGAAAATACAGAGTAGCCAGTCACTTTGAAATTACTTTTAAAAAAGGAGAGAGATGAAACAACAGGTTTAACTGAGGCTTGAGCAGTACAGATACTCAGCCTTTTAGCTCTGGTCCTAATACCACACAATCAATGGTTTTTGTCGGATGCTACCATGATTAACCTAAAATCTTGATGGTCATATTTCATATCTTACAGGAGTAAGTGTACATATAAGACAGTCTCTTCCACTGTTCCACTCTTCCCCTTTGCTCTCCAAATCCTACATACATTTTGAGAAATTAGTGTAATGGCCAGCACACAGAGGTGATGCCAGCCCTTGTCCCTCTTTGTATTAGAGTCAACTTTCTCCATAACAACATTAGAGAACAAGTCTAGAAAGGGAACTATGTATTTAAAGAGCAAAATGGAAGATAACATACATAATACAGGCAATATACCTGCACAGATAGATACTTATGTCATTCTAGTCCTGCTTAGTAAATGGAAGATGAAAGAAAGCAAAACTAATGTAATTTTGAATGAAGATTTCATTATTTCCTGTGATATTAAATAAGGCATTTGGCAGTGCAAAAATTTTTTCACATTGTTACAAAATTGATTTAAAATTATGATGGTGATGGTGACTATTTGCTATTCAACCTATACCTGCCTGATTTACAATCAATACATGGATTTAAAAAAACCCTAACATGTCTTTAGATTAAAAGCTGTGGAAGACTATACAAACTGTATTGATAGAAGCTGTGCAATGCACAGAAGCACACAGCTACCTGCTTCTTGTGGCCATTGTCTTTTTCTCATATACTGGGAAAAATACTATTCTGCCAAGATCTGAAGTTTTAATACTTTCTTTGTGGAGTTATGATTTTTTAATGTGGAATTCAGAAGCTGAAGCATAAGTACACAAGATCTACCTGCATCTTTTGACTTGAACTTTGTAAAATCGGCACAGGAAGAAATCCTTTGGTAGACAAGTATATGAGGGAGATGGGAAAAGATTGATCAATTGACTACTTTTTAAACAGAAAATGTAAAAAAGCAACTTTCCTGGCAAGATAGAACTTAACAAAACAAACTCGTTCAAATCTCAATGGCTGGAGTTCTTAATGAGACTTGATTTGGGAAAAATATCAAACTTTTCTCACTGCACAGTGACAGCATTCCTATCATATTTTCCTATTGAATGAGCAGGAAATATATGAACACCAGCTATGTGGCTGCATCAATACGCTCTTTGACACAGCAATTAGTAGAGGAACATGGCTGAAAGTCTAAAGATCAATTACTTCGGTTTTAAAGTTTTTAAATTGAATTATTAGCAGCATAACATAGGAAAATAAAATACTGCCTTATTTTAAAAGACATAACACAATTGTGTTGTTGCATAAACCTGATGCCATCAATGTGGGTATATCCTTCACTAGCAAAGACAATGCAAAGGTCAGATACTGAAGTTCTTTGTGCAGAGAGGACATCTTTCTGACTTTAAAGCATCTGTCACAGTATGGCCACCAGGCCCGAGGGAGTTATTTGAGACCTACTGAATCACAAGTAACACAGTAATATTAGACAACACTGTTTCTCATTAATAGAAGAGCTAAGGGGGAAATACTAGGCTTACTGTGCAGTTGCATAGTTATATTAAAAAATTACCAATCTCAGTGAACTCCATTGTCACACTCCATGGTCCACTAAATACTACTTCAGACAAAAAAAAATTGCACTACTAACAGACCTCTTAAAAAAATATTATATCTAACTAAAGAACAGTAATAGTTCACATGAATTCTTAAATTGTATGTAATATTTAATGATAAACATGAGACTTTATACAAGGCCTGAGAAGTGTATAACTATTTCTTCAGTTCGGGGTTTCTGTTCAAACTTTCACAAACTGGTTTAAAAAAAATTCTACAGAAACCCTTTCAACACAACCTTTTGATTTCCAGATAGTCTGCTAGTTGGTTGTTGTATATATTTTAAGCACTACATTTTAAAAACAAAAGTCAAGTGGTAACAGTCTGATCCCCAGCTGGATGAGTTATGTATAACCAATACCACATAAAAGTACAGCCTAATATTTGCATTATCTTTAAGTAGGCATATTAATCCAAACTTAAAAATATTTCCATTTACAGAGCTTTTTTCAAGAATGTTGCTATAAAGTGAATGAGACAGAAACATATAAACAGATGGAATCTGTTTATATTCCCAAATAAGTAGTTGTGCTGTTTTCCCCACTTAAGTTATACTATTTCCAGAACTAGTGATCACACCAGAACAAAGGAAGTCTTATTTATTTTCTGCATAGGCTGAAGCTAATGCCCCAAACAAACCAACCCCAGGATGCAATGATCCCAAGTTTTCAGTTTGGAATAACAACCACTACTTATCTAAGCAAAAAATTTCACCATTCTTGGAGCCAGAAAGCCCAGACACACTGTCTATACCTAACCTGGGTACAGTCCTGTAAAAATCACTGCATCCTCTTCTATGTCACACATAGTCAGGAAAAAACACAATTTATAAAGCTGACTGGCCATGCTACTTCACTTCAAAGGTCTATCCAGTCTAATGTTCAGTATCTATTAAGTACCAATACGAGAAGTCCAGAGAAGAAGTCAAAGTGCTTGACCCCTGTCTGCTATACTCTCCTTGCTCACTCACCTTGTGGTGGACTATGGATCAGGCACTTCCCAACTTTGATGCCCTCTCATGTTTAAAGAATGCCAAGGTACTTCCCTGAATCTGCAAAGGTTTGTTGAAAGTAAGTAATCTTCTGGCTTCCACAATATTCTGTAGTAATGACTTCCATGGTATAATAATGACTTGTGTGGAAGAATTCTCTCTTGCTTCTTAATCTCTTATTCAGTAAATTAATTTAATGCCACCTAACGTGTATTATGAGCAATGGTGAGTAACTTCTTGACACTGCACCTTTCCTATATGACATTTCATTTATATAATCATCTCTCTATATATCCCTTCTCTCTTATCCTAGCTGAAGAATTCCTGTCCATTACCCAGTTCCTCACACTAAGCTGCTCCAGAGTTTTCATTATCAGTAGTAGACTTATGTTCTACTTCTACAGCACATCTGGGGAACAGGGAATCATAATCACAAAAGCACCAAAGAGTCATAAAAGTATGCAGGTAGAGAGATAACCTGCCTCAATCTCTACTCCCTTCCTAGTAGTTCCTAAAGTCCAATTTTCTTTTGAAAGTACTATTGAGTTTGGTCTTTGTATTATGTTTTTGCCAACAGTAACACTTCCCCATCATTGGTAATGTCATCTCAGAACTGTTTTCCTAACAGGTGCATTATTTTATATTTATCAGCAATAACCTTCACCTCTGAGTTTAATGCTTAATCACTCAGTACTCCTGAAATAATTAATTTAGCTTTCCCTTTTATTGTCTTGCATATTTTAGGAGCACCAGTAACTTTGTCAACTCTTTGTATTAAGAGCATCTAAAAATATGTTGAACAACACAAATAGGAAGTTGTGGGATGTTCCTGATGAGCTTCCTCTACTGTCAAAATTGACAATTTCTTCTTACCCCTTTCTTCTTATTTTTGACCTACTCTGTGGAAGTGTTTTCTCTCTAACACCACACACAGTAACTTAATTTTTTCTAAAACCTTTGCTGAATGGAAATCTATGAAATCTTATTCATACCCAATAAGCTCGTTAATTTTTCTTAATTAAAAAGAGGTTCAAAGTTGCACACATCAAGAAAAATGCAATGGAGTGAATTAATTAAATGAAGAGTATGAAGTGCAGCTGTATCTTCTAGACACTGACAAGTATTTATTTCCCTGAATATATCCTTAGAAATTCCTTTTCAGCCTCCAAACACATTTGAGCCACACAGTCTCAAGATCTAGTGTATCAATGCATACAATTTTTAATTTATTTATCTTAAAGAGAACCTTTGCTGACACCTAGCAGATAAATGATTAATTGCACTTCTTACCATCTTTGTGGAAGCCCTACAGCTGGTATTTTAGAGCCCAAAACAAAAAGTTTATCCAGATAGAAAATAGATGGCACTCCTATGCATAAAAGCCTACACACTTGCAAAGTAAACAGAAGTGCAAGTTACAAGTGTAATAAAGTATTTCCTAAAATTACATCTTTGGATATAGATATTCTCATTTGTACAATTCCAAACATCCGTTCAAATGTGAGTAGATAATAGCCTTAAGACACAAAAATAAAAATCCATGCAATGCAGAAAACATTATATAACTTCAAGCCCTGATAACTTCCTAGACTGTAATCTTTACTGTTAGCACTACTCGAGAAGGACCTCCTTCTACCCACAAAATAATACTGTCCAATTACATATGATGCAGCAAATTAAACAAAGTGAAAGAACCTTAATGTGAACCAAAATTGCATACTTTTATTTGATGTGCTATCATTTTGCAGGCAGTGTGCACCCCTGCTCCTTCCGAAGTTTGACAGAGAGTCTTGGAATAGGTCCAAAGCAAGAGGCTTGCTCATGGTAGAACCATCCCCATCTCTCACCTTCAGATCCAGCTCTGATACTTTTTGCTACCACAGGTCTTCAGTTCAGTTCTTACACTTTCACACTGGAGCAGTGACCTGTCAGTCATGGCTGGGCTTCGCGAACGAAGATCTGGGAAGGGCTCTACCCACGTTTGTTGCAAGTGCGTTGGTGGCTGAAAAGGCCAATACGAGATAGGCATGTTCGGTTGCAAAAGGCACAGCAGAAAGACTCCTCAGATGGTATTTCTGCAAGGCACGATTCTTTCTGCGAGCAGTGACCAGACATTCATGAAAAAAACCCACAACAAAACCCCCACCATTTACACATGTGCATCCTGCTTCATCATTCTCTGAGTTCAGGGAAAAAACACAACTGACTCACCCTCAGCACAACTTCTAATTTGATTTTTAAGTTTCCCTGATCCTGAGCCACAACTTTGATAATCAATTCCTGTTCTAGCCATGCAGCCCTAGGTTGAGATACCATTTCTGGCTCAGGAATCTCTCAGTCACAACTGGGAAAGGCTGGAAGAGTGTAAGAATAGCAATGGTACACACGTGCCTTAGTTTCGCACTGTTCTCCAGTGATCTTTTACTCACTTACAGAGAAACAACATGAAGCTATGTGGGGTTTTGGTCCAATCTAACACAGTCGCCCTTATGGAAGCTGGGGATACCACTGTCTTCTAAAAAGCATGGCATTTGATAGAGGTTTCAAGTGTGATGTACAACTGTATTGACTTTTCTAAGCTATCCCAGTTCTCTAATTTTTAGCAATACATTCCTATAGGAAAATTTTACAAGAACTGTTCTTTGCTGACTGAATCACCTGAACTATAATATTATTCTCAGTATTATGTTCTGTAATTGTACTTTTCCCTCAGCTATAATTTCAGTTCCACTTCAAACTTGTTATCTGTCTACCCTATAACATTTTCAAAAAGGAAAAATCATTCCTTTTAGTAAAGATGGAATAAGAGGTGTGGTTTTGATGTGTTTGGTAGTGATTTTTTTTAAGTAGGAGCTGTATAAGCACAAACATCTTCAGAGATTGCAGAGTCATCTTGAATCATGCCCCAGAAAAAGATGATCACTCCTAAAAGAAAGATTTTCTCCAAGTAACATTACAGAATTTCTTGCGTTTCTTTCTTTGCAACATCCAACACTTCCAAATCTTTGAGGTACTTCTGGACCTTTCTCCAGGGATTTAAGGATTAGCTTTGCCAGATATAAGTTTCTGATTTTATTACTTCAGCTGGTACATCCACAAACCTGAAAGGCCTCTGCATATATTGGTTGCTTGACCATACTGGAATTTCGTATGAAAAAAACCATATCAATGAAATTCTCCAAATGGCAAGTGATTCCTTCAGAATTCACAGCTGTTCAAATGCTACCTTGTTAAGACTGAAACATGTTTCTTGTGACAAGATCTTGTCAAAGGATGAAATTTCAAAAGCACTTATATAATCTGAAAAAAACAAGCCCCCCTGAATCATGAAATGAGGTACAGGTTTCTATGTATCTTCCTTTCACAGGTTACTCATGAGAATCTGAAAATCCCACCTGAAAAGACATAAGACTAGAATTTTTAAGAGGTCTAAGCTGCTCAGCTCTGAAAGCCATTGAGGATTGAGCACTGACTTCTTCGAGGTCCTTTCTGAAAAAATCTCAACCTATATCTTTTAAGCTGCCACAGGTAAAAGCTTACAGCAGCTACAAACGATGGCTTGACAATGGGGAAAAAAAGATGATAAAGATGGCAATGGCAGTAGTCGGAGGTAATGCCTCTGCATCTTCCTATAGACCTAGTGAGAAAGCAGCTTTTGATGGTGGCCTCAGAAGCAGCCTAATCTTCTGCACTGGGGCGTGAGGCAGCTGCAGCGTGGGCTGCCATAAAGGAGGAAACAAATCAGGAGGAATAAAATGAAGGCAAATAGACAGAGAGGGTAGACTACCATCTAATTATGCCTTTGGTGGAAGAGAAATTCAGAGAAAAATCAGGATGCAAAAAGCCTTAAGTCAGCCCCTTCCTCTAAATGCAAAATGGTGATATAAAGATGATAAATACCACTTTGCCAACCTACACCACTTAGTTCCCTTCTCTTGGACTCTCAGCTGATAGTTAGGTGAAGGAGAATCAAATTAAAATATCCAATAAGGCTTGTCTTCCCTCAAGCCAAATTTCACCATGAAACAGACACAGGAAGTACACATCACTGCAGATCTGGTATTTCCATACTCAAGATGTAGCATGGCTTTCCTGAAACCCGACTTTAAAAGCTGTGCCCACATCTGCAAAGGTTATACAAAACACTCACCCCAAATACTGCATCACTGCATTTATTTGTACCTAAAGAAACCATTACAGAGAAAAAAATCATATTAAGAAACTAAGATACCACTTCAACGTGTTTTCATTGAAGCCATTGCCAAGACACCAATTTACAGTGCTGGTCCACAAAAGGTGTACAGAAACTTTTCACTTTAAAGGAGGACTTCACAAGAAGGACAGTTTCAAAGAAGCAGATCTAAACCCAGGACATTTCACCATTCCACCAAACTGTTTGTTTTGGAAAATATTTTGGTTTGACCATTCAATGAATTGATTTTGTTAAGTTGAAAGTCTGGTGAACCATTTAATTATTTTGGGTTCACAACATATAAAGACAGAAACTTGGCTGCTGCCTGTAATTTTGTCCATTTCCTGCCTCTCCTTGCCAGTCTCCAGAAGCAATGTAAGTTCAAAATTAAATAAAATGTGTTTGTATATTAAATAGTCTTACATTATATTTAGTTTAAGTGTCCCACAACTGCCACAAGCTAAGCTGGCATCAGTGTATTCCACATATAGCACAGACATTGCACGTGTATCCACACACACAAAGAAGTACATACCCGGGTCTTGCACAAACTTGGGGCATCATTACAAAGTTTGTAAATATAGTAAGCATAAAGTAACGTGCAGTTTGGCTGAGTAACCACAGACACTTTGAATGAAGACAGTTCAATATGATTGCAATTTATTTTGTATCAGCATTATAGCTTACAGTTATAGAAATAGATGTTGACATATCCTGAATTTTCTTCCTCGATCTTTCATATTTTGTTCCACTTCTTGTTAACAACCAATAATTTTCACTCCATTTTACATCTTACTGCATTCTGATCCTTAGTTACTGTTCCCATGTGAAGCACAAGCTCAACAACCCTACAAAAAGAGTCAGTTGCTTGACCTTGCCTTTGTACCCAAAGTTGGAACATTGGGAAGAAGTTCCCTGTTGGTAGACTGTGACTTCCACCAGTCCAAAGAACTCATTTGTAAGTGCAGTAAAACCATGATGATCAAATGTATCATGTCACACATTCACAGGAGAGTGACAATGTAAGCTTGGGAATGAGACTTCTTTACAGGATCAGGAAGGAAGGAAAGTGGGCCACAATGAAAAGCTCTGATTTAGCCACCAATACTTGAAAGAACAGCAAAGGGCCAATGTTGCATTTATCTTTCTCTGGACATGTCCTCCATCCCCCAATTCTGCCCCTTGTGGAAGTCTTCAAATTAAAAATACCTCCCCTCAACCTTCCATGTAAAGAAGAAACCCCCATGTTTCACAGACATATTCATTACACTCAAATGTGTATGAACACTAATGTATTTCCTCTCAAACACTCCCCCACAGTTTACCAAACCATTAGGATCTGAGCAATAAGATCCATCAGCTGTCCAGTTAAACATCCACTTAGAGAGACAACACTGCTGATACGATCTCTCCAGTCTTTCTGCCAAGTTTGCTACCACAAAGAGTGTGTGCCTGTGCGTGGATCACCATGCTCTATAATGAGGAGGGAGCAATGGTAACAGGGACAACTGTCTCCTTTTAGTAATCGTGTCTCTAGCTGAGGAGGTGGAAGGCTGAACACTTTTCCTTCCACTCCCAGCCATCTGTTATAAAACCTCATAGAGGACAATTCTGCATCAGCAATTATTACTGATGAAACGAAAGTACTCTGACACAATCTTTAAAGCAGGATATTTAATTTTATCAGTCTACAGAGGAACTTATTCTTTCACAGAGCTACTGACTAACAGCAGTCTCTATCGTTCAGCCCCCCCATCCCTTTCCCCAATATGCAGCACATTCTGTGCCAACCATCTCCCCCGAGTTTAACACTGTTATCTACGTTTTGAGGGACAGAGGGGAAATCTGACCTCACACAGCATTTTACTAGGAAAGCCAGGAAGTCAGAGGGCACTACTACGAATACCACAAAAATAAAATTAAGAAAAGAAAACAGAGAGAAAAAAACCCCACAACCCAAAACACAATAGAAACAATACTTTGTGTTCCTATTTTAAGTGCCTCTCTCAATGCTATATGCATAGCAGCTAAAGGCAAGCTGGAAACCAGCCAGGTCCTGGCTGCCAGCAAAAATTTTGTCACCTCCTTTGAACATCTGAAGTATGTTTACCCAATAGATTTCATTAAATTACACTTCCATTAGGAAGCATACAATGTTGATACTCATCTCAAAGATAAAAGGGATCGCTAAGAGGCATGTCATCCTGCTCCCCAGCTGATTGCTATTTCTGGGCCAATCAAGGAAAGGAGCCAGAACAATACTTAGTTAAAAAAATGCAGCATCTCCCCAAGGACTACATACTAAGAGACTGCAGCTCCATTATCAAAATGAGCATATCATTAATGACAATACACATACAGTACGTTATTTTAATACAACTCATACACAACAAACAAGCTGTATTTGGGTCATTAGCTGAATTTGTAAAGCAGTATTTCCAAGGGTTAGAAACTCCTTATCGAGACACGAAGTTTATAGGTTGGGAGCAGGGAGAGAACAAATATTTTATATGATCCCAAAATGCAGTGACTATAATAACACTGTGCGGTTTGAAGTGCAATGTAGTAGTTAACAGAACAATAGGCTATTCAAACAGAAGCTCTCATTTTAAAGTAAAGCAGAAGTAATTTAAAACACCAGGCACTGTTTTACTAAACATCTATGAGCGATAATGAAAGCAAAATGCCACTGAGGCAGTTTATACTGTATGTATCACCTTTTAATTTATTATTACAGTACAGTTAAAAAAATACAACAAAAAAAGGACTCAAAGCAAATTTTACAAACACAGAAAAAAATCTATAGAAAAAAAATATGCTGCTTGTGAGGCAAGACACTGTGGAGGGAATAACACAGGAGACTCAAATACACAAGTCCACTAGATCTGATGGGTTGTTATCCTGTGGTAGGCTGAGCCTTTCCTAGTGGAGAGGAGGAGGTATCTTTGTCTCTAAGCACTGTTTTTAGACGTATGATGTTTACTGTGTTTCCTAATCTCCAATTCACATAACAGCTATAAAGGGAAGAGGACAAACCCAAACCCATGCTAATTAAAACCTGAAGAAATAGGAAAGGGCTGGGAGGTGTTAGCTCTTTATAGTCAAGCTCTGCCCCATCCTCTTGCAGCAATCTGTGACTATTAATCTCTAAAAACACTCCTTGCTCAATATTCTGCAATCTAGACTTCAGCCAATCTCTTTCAACATGCAGAAAACCTTTTGGTTTAGCCATATTTGACATATCATATGAACTCCAATTATCCATCTTTTTGCAGTTAATCATCTCACAATTACATTTCCTGCACTTATAAGCATCCAGCTGGGAACTGAGTTTTAATCTAGGAAATAAAAAAAAAGGATTCAGGTTTCTAACAAATTACTTCTAATTAACCAGAACCTTTTCTAGTCATTCCAACCTAAAGACGCCTACAGCAAATGAAAGAATTTATTGTTTGCATTCCTAATGATATTTTAAAATTTCATTTCAATTTCCCCAATGAGTAACTTTCAGGAAATTCACTGCACTTGTATCTACTTAAACAAACATTCTGTTAAGCAGGAAATGCACAACAAAAAACCTCTGGGAAGAAAAAGTGAGCTGGTATTACACTGAGCAGAAATGCTGCTAAATAAAGCTAAAGAACGAGAATGCTAATTAATGTTAACTCCCAGAAATACACTGCAGCTACAGCGCTCAGGCCCTGACAGAGTTACTGGGAACCTCAAAACTATGTTCCCAAGTAACAGTTTAGAAATGAAAGGTTTGGGTTTTTTTTTTTCTGGAAAAAAAATGGTTAGTTCTATTGATACAGCGCAGCAATTTGTAATCTGTACAAAGGAAGTGGATTAAATGAAGCCACCTAGTTAAGACAACTCAGGAAACTCAGTCAATGGCAGTTAAACAGCACATGAAAGAGCATTGTCCCACAACTTCCAGTGATTTCCCCAGAGAAAGATTTGGAATAAGACCCATACAAAATATGCTTATTGTACAATTGGGAACTCCTTGATATCACAGGGAGGTAACATGAGGTAAAAATCAAATGTAACAGTTTCATTTACACTAAGTCCTATCAATTTTCTCCAACTGTTTCAGAAAGTCAATGCAACCATCTGACAGAATATGATTGTTGCAAAGTAAAGTATACCTTTCATGTTCTTTGGACAGTCAAATACCAGAGGGTTTTCTGTCAATTATGCAGTATCAGAGATGTACATCCCAAATCTGTCCATCTAACTAACAAAAAGAAAGCAATATGCAGCTGAAAAATGCTCTTCAGAGCTACCTTTAAGTAATATATGTCAGTCTAACTGCAGAAATATCTTGCTCAAAAGGTTCGTGTTCATTAATGTGCTACCAAAGTTTCCACAATACAAAACAGGACCACACTAATTGGCTGATTGATTCAATACCAAGTTAAAGGAGTTAATTATTCAGGAAAAGAGTTATTTTTAATACACCTGAAGCCTTCCAAAACTATTAAATTTTATATGCCTGCACTAGCCTCCTATTACTTTGACTTTCATTAACTACCTCTGTAGGCACTTTGGGAACACCAAAACTGTTGGTACATTTTTGTTTTTATTTATAACAGAGGTCCAGTTGTGACTGTGGACATTCTTTAACTCATTTATAATAAGGAAAAAACAACAAAACCAGTAGCAACTTCCTCTACCACTACTAAAATTTAGCAAACTGTAATTCCTGCCACAACAGCAACAGCTTTAATTCCAACACTCCAGTATCACAAACCAATTAACACCAACCTCCCATTCCCAAATTTCTGTGTTTCTGCTTAATCTCTCTCTCCGACACACAGAGTACAGCACATTCAATGAGCTGTGAGGAAGGGATGGATTCGCCTTAATAAGATTAACATATACATCCTTAGGTAATACCACTGCATCATTCTTGGAGATGCCAACCTGAGAGTTGTGTGAAACCTCATGATATCTACATTTCCGACCTACCAGTGCACTTTTAATTGTGATACATGAAGACCTACATCGAGAAGCAGTACGAACGCTACGGAAAAGTTTATCTTAGTTGTGAAATCGGTCACCAAAAGACAGAATGAAAAGCCTTGGTGACAGATAGAGGACAGTGTGAAAGTTTTTCTTCTTAAAGCCCTCATAAGCCTAAAATGGGAAACTTAGAGACACAATTCAGACAGGCCACAGGGTTCAGTAGGAACTCTGCTTGCAGCCATCAGGATCAAGGTGGGCATCCCCACTGTGAAAGCAGGGCAAGGTATTTGGTATTTCACTGCATGTTCTAAGTCAGCACTATGAAATCCCACCACAAATCCTCCACACTGGTATACAAAAGACCCCACATTGCTCACCCAGACTCCAGACCACAGGTAGAGGTGCCCAGGCATGGGACACAAAAGCATTACTTAAGCAGTTCTGATCAAGTAGTTTTAAAAGTCAGAAGGACCAAGGACGGTGAACTTACAGGTGCCATGGACATCTGGCAGAGCTGCACAGCTCCCATCACCAGTTAAGTTCAGGCTGGCATTTTATCAGCATCCAGCTCAGTAGGGACTACAGCCAGGCAGGGACCTGGGGAGCTGGAGAGAAGCATCCCACAGAATCCCCAGAGCAGGGAAAAAACAGCCCTGAAATGGAGCCCTGGGCCATGGGTGGGTTGGGGAGGCTGCTCAGGGTCATTGAGGGCTGTTGGTGCCCTGAGGGCCCTGGACACCCAAAACTGGCCATAACTTTTGCACAACTGGGTATTAACCACAGCTTGTGGAGAATGCAGAAAAAAAAGCCAAGTAGAAAACACACAGTGGATTTACATCACCATGGAGGAGACTGGGGTCAAATCAGAAACATCCTACATATGAAGAAACCCTGATCCAGGTCAAAGCCAAGGACATGTGTCTGTTGTTACAACAAACTGCTCTAATATCTTAGAATAGTTTTACTGGTTTACTGCCCTTGAGCCACACAAGCTCTGAATCACTGGCAAGTTAGGAATGAACAGATGATATTGCAGAGAGATTCAGATGGTACCAGGCAAACATGAAAAATAAAAAGAATTAGAAAAAAACCCACCCTCTCAGCTATAGTCATTTAAGTAGGGAACACACAGAGAAAAGCTCTTAAGTGCAAATCTTTCTTATTGCAGTGTTACTTTCAGTGGCACATGAAACAGCAATGATAACAGGCTCAAAAAAAAACTTTGAAAATAAAGTTAAAAGATACATGTAACTTAAAACTAACATCTTTTCCTACACAGAAAGGTTAAATTGTGGGGTTGACATTTGCATTTGTTACGTTGTCAACGTTTCCTGCCTATCAGCCTATGTACAAACAATATCTAAAGATGTCATCTACATATTTATACCAAAGGAGTTATGAACAAGACCTGTCAGTATATTTTAACACCTTTCCAAAACGTCAGCTTTCATCAGGTATAAACACAACATGTTTAATTTATTAGTTTGGTTTAATATAAAAAGTTGACAATCATATGTCACCATAACTATTGATAAGGCAAATAAGAACTACAGGAAAATGTCAGAAAGTTATTAAAATATTTCTCAGCTTCCTGAATCAAATTGGATTTATTGGCTTTTCTCTGTCAATAAGTGCATCACATATTTTTATTCATATGGCTATTTTTGAAGTGATGTGTCCAACAGTGAAGCTTACAGACAGACTATATATACTGGAGAATTTGAATTCTACTTTGAATTTTTGGGGCAGGGGAAAAGACTTTATTAATGTTAAAAACCATCCAAACAAATACAAACACATAAATTTGTTCACCTATACTTAAACACATGCCAAAGATTTCTTTTTCTAAAATATACTAAGCCTCATAAAAGTTACAATATAAGGCACAAGAAGCTTTGAATACAACTCTGAAGTTGAGCAAAGCAATACATTTGTTTGCACTTTCCACAGGAGGTGCTTGATTCAATTCCCTCAAGAAGATTGCTACTATCAAAGGTCCACCTTCTTTGTTTATAATGTCAGGAGAACAACCTATTCTGACTTCTTTATAGATACTTCCCCCAAAAGTGTAACAGAGGGCAGCACAGCCTCATTCCAAGAATTTCATCCCCCCTACCAGTACACAGCCAAACATTTCACCAGTGAGTCACTCTGGCCAGACTGCAACAGCTTGTTCTATATGGGAAAAAAACCAACCCTTATTTATCTGAATGCAAGGACAAACTCCATTTTATAGATTAGTTCAAACACTCCTGGCAAGCCAAACTCGGGCCAAATGACAGCCAGAGGCACAGCAGAGTTTGAGTGTTCACTGACAGCTCTTCTTGCTGGAAGACGCTTTTCTTTTTGTCAGCAAGTCCCACTCTACACCTCAAAATTAGATACAGAGAAGGATGTTACTATTATACAACCAAGCTCATACCAGGATTTGATACTGTGGATGTCAAGAATGTGGGCATTTGAGCAACCTGGTTTAATGGAAGTTGTAACTAGATGACTTTGAAGGTCCCTTCCAAACCAAACCATTCTGTGCTTCTGTGACATTTCAGGCCACAGAAACACGTATCCTGGTTTCCTTTGTCTGGAACAGGGTACAAGAAGGGGAATGGAAATTTCCACAAGGCCCAGATTTTCCACAAAGGAAGAAAAGACTTAAAAATGTAATCTTGCTCCAAAAGGACACATTTAATTACATCAGGACAGGTAGCATCTTGGAGTTCTTCCACTATTGTTTCTGCAGTGTATACATTTACAGTTTTTATTGTAGAATAGATTTGGCCCAGTTCTTAGACCAAATATCCTCACTTCAACATGTTCAAAGCTGTCTGAAACACCAGCCTTTCATCCACACCCTCATGTCTGTTTGGTGCATGCCTAAAATGGAGTTTCCAGTTCACTTTCCTCAAAAAGCAATTCTATCCAGGCTCACGTGCAGTAAGTGAGGAAAATTTGGGGATTCACTTCAAAAATCACAGTACTATCAAGCCAAACACTACCACTGTACATGAAACTTCAGTTAAGACAATTTTTAAAACATACAAATGGTTTGCAAATTGGTCCTGTATTATAAGAGAAGGGAACTCAGCAGTTCTGATCTTAGCAACAGAGTACTTTTTAGGTACAAATTAAATGTAAAAACTTTTAACATTTGCCCCAGAAAGAGAAGCGGAAAAAGCAAAGGGAAAACGAGGATGGAGAGGAGCAAATTTTCCCTATGCTCATTCTAAAATGCACACATTTTAAACCAAGAACTCTACAGGGCACAAGTGCCGAGCCACCGATCTGCATTGCTGAATGCTACACATGTAGCTCATGAATGGAAAAAGGGGACCTTAATAACACGTTTGAAACTGACTCCCAGAATGGGTCAGGAGAAAGATGCAGCCCAGGTGCCTTCAACTGAAATAAAGATCTAACAGGAGGACAACATGACAGAAGGTAAGAAAAAGACAAAAGGGCTTAAAAAGGCTGGGAAAGCAATTCAGGTTAGCAACCCCTAACTTAATCCTGACCTTTCTGTAACTTTTTACCTTGATTTAGTTGACTGAACTAACTTTGTGGGAAGCTTACACAACTGAACCAGAGAGTCTGATTTCTCCTGAAGACTGGTTGGAAAGAAGAGAGAATCCCATGGTCACTTGGGGGTATTAATAACATTGAATTATGAACAATACAAAACAGTCATTACAAATCAAATATATTCTTTTGATAAAAAAAAAAATCCTAGCACTACAGTGAAGTCCCTGTTTTAGCATTATTAGTTTTACTCCTAACCACATTAATCCTAGATAAACACTTCTTTTTTAAAGATGTTAAAAATTATAACAGACACATATTATAATACGAAAATCCGAAATTTCAAAGAAACTAACGGAACAATCCATAACATTGAAACTAACTTGCATTTCTTAAACAAATAAAAATAATCACAAGAAACACATTAACATAGCAACTTAGTTATTTGCAAAGTTCTATTTAGTTAATACTTATTATTACAGTGCCAAAGAGCTGTAGTCATGTGTGAGAAACCCCTTTGTGCAAGGCACTCCACAAATAGGAATCCCCCGTGACAAAATATCTGCAGTTACATGTCCCAAAATACCACCCATCATTATGGAAAGTTACTGTTCAGACTTTGAAATAAGAGTATTTGCTTTGATACTAATGCAATTATTCTCTCTTAAATCAAATATTAAATACCACTTTTTTCCTGGTTGTTGATACACCCTAGCAAAAGTTACAGCTCGATTTAATAACGGCTCAAATCTTCTACTCATGAGTCAGTGAAAAGGAAGGTGTTAACTTCATAATGCAGGAGTATTTTCTAACTAAGGTCCAAGCCAAGACCCACCAGACACAATACAAGCCTTTTCTTTAACTTGCCAGAATTCTCATTTGAGTCTTTAGTGAACAGGTACAAAGCCTGCAATTGCAATTCAGTGATTTCCACGCTGACCGGGAGGGTAAGTTGGCAAACACTACCCTTATTCATTCTAGTCTTAACTTCTCAGAAAATAAAAAAAAAAAAACCAAAATAAAGACATGTTGGAAACTTGTGGGGATTCAGAAAGCAAGGACAAATGCCACTCAATGGGAAACATGCAGAGCCCACACACACTCCCCGATTTCTTTCTCTTTATGTGCCAGGCACCAAATATTTAGTTAGCAAAACCTTTTTTTCATTACACACATCAGAAATGTTACTACAGCAGGAAAAATTATTCTGTTCTACTGCTGATCCCAGAGGCCACCTGCTATATTCCTTTTTACTATCTGTTCTTTATATTTCTACTCTAATTTTCATTGATCACCTCTTTCAGGACTGAAATCTCTGTAGGATTCACTAAATATTGGAAAAGGCCTATTTTCCTAGCACTGACACCCTAAAGGTGGTTTATAAAAAGCAAATGAAAAGTAAGGGAGGTGCTGTATTTGATCCACTTATTATAAATGTATATAAGCATTAAATTGTCAAATGTACAAGTTTAGATCCTCTAGCCTTTACAGGGATTTCCTCCCTAACTGAGTAAGAACAGCAAGTTTAATTTGATTTTGTGGCCAAGAACCACTTTTTCTTGTGGTTTCTACGGTAGCTTTAAGGGAAGCCGACTGTACTTAGGATGAACTATTAAATTATTGCAGAATACAAATAAAAAGTTACTAAACAAAAGAACAGAGATATTCACACTTTTTCCATATGCTTCACATAGTAAAAAATGTTACTAGGAGGAGGGAAAATCACTCTAATACACTTTCAGCTGCATTTTTTTTACTTTATATTCCTTCCTCACTAAGTCTTAAGCCAGAAACAAGACAACATGTCTACTGCTACAAAAGCCCATCTCCTTTTTCCCCGTGCTAGCCAGTTTTACTGAACCATAAAGTTCCTTCTGTGTATATTACTGGTATGTTAAAAAGAACCAGCTTAGAGCACAAAATGGGAAGGTTTTATCTGAGAAAAGAGGATAACATTGTGCAGTTTAGTTTTTAAATACCATTTTTAAACGCCTGCAGCTAGAAAATATTAGACATATTTCATATTTTCAGGACAAATTCAAGTCTATCTACACAAGGGAACAGCACTCTATCCAACACTGAAGACATCTGCCTAAATATCTACTCTGTTCTTGGGTTAGAGTCTGCGGGAGAGGTAGTACGAAAAATTTACAATTTCCGTTACATTCAACCAACATTTGTAAGAAAAAAGGTAAAATGAATTGATTAAATTATTTTTCTAAAGAATACCTGGTATTATTAAATTCATACTAACACATTAGCTTTTCACAAAGACTTCTTAAGGTATTATAGTCAATTTCTTGAGAAAAAAGCCAGATATGGAATTTAATAGAACTGTATCTCTATTGCACTAAATTTCAGTATTCCACTTTTGGAAACACAAAATCATAAAAATAAAACTATGCAAAACATGATACCTGGCAATTCTGATTTCTTGTAAAACACATAAAAGTTAACACATAACATCGCTAAAGCAGTGCTATGGAAAGCATCAGAAAGAGCAAATACATCCATCACTGTTTCTTTATTTCTCTATTAACAAATCCAGAATACATTTGTATTCACAAGAATTTTCAACTGGCAAATTTTTACTATGCCAATAACATTATCATAAATTTATAGTCTGTCTCCTGTTATTTTATGGCAAAGGTTTTCAGCAAAAAACAAGGTAACTAAAATATTATTTGTACTAGCAGAATATAAAGAATACTATTATTTGTAATGTTTGACAACTGTTTGACAGCTAGACATACAATACATCCAGTTATGTAAAGAGATTTTTTTTTACACTCTAATATTAGCCTATGATGCCATCAGTATTTCAGCAAGCATTTAATATGTAAGGATCATATAAAATTTTCCCCTTGAATTCTGATTGAGAAAATATCAAGATAAAGCACAAACCTCTTTAAGTTGGGTAGAAACAGTTACTTTTAACAGCAGTGCTTATATTTCAAGTTTCTCTTCATGAAATCAACAAAAGCAAGCAGGCAAAAAAAAAAAGCCATTAACCACTCGTTTGCCAAACTAATTTTTGACACGGGACAGTTAATCAGTCACAAATAAAAAGTTCACCATTTACCAGATGGCAACTTCACCATAAAGGGAAGCTATTTTTGACCATGGCAATTAGTCTTCTCATGTTTCAAACACTAAATTCTATTTTCACATTAATTTTTAAAACTATGTGGCTTTAACTTAAAATAAACTGTACATCAAAAGAATGTAAAATAAACAGCCAGGAACACAATTTGACGAATTGGATTTATTTAGTTTATTTAGCTAAACAGGGTCCATTGGATCTCTTTAATAGGCTGACAGTTGCACTGGGCTGGTTAATAAAACATTCAACACAGTATCTTCAGCCAATATAGAAATGCAAATCCCACCAGAAATATTTTATTCATGAAACAGTAATTTCAGTTACTACCAAAGCAAAAAGAAAAAAAGAAAAAAAAGAAACTGTGGGGAAAAAGGGGGGGGGGGGGAAACCGACGGCCGTTGCTTTGCAAACAAACAGCGCCACCCAGTGTCACTTCCTGGACAAACACACCGGGACACCTGGAAAAGGCTGGAATTCATCCCTCCCGAGTAAAACCCAACCTTCTCTCCACTTTTTATGCTTTACCAATAGCACATGTCTCTCCTTACTTTGCAGTGACATGCAAACTACCTTTGCTCTCGCTGGGGAAAATAAAAAAAAAAAATTAATAACATGCTAAGGATCTTCAGAGTGCAGTTCTAGTTTGAAAAGCAAACACTTTCAAAAGGTGTGGGGTTTTGCTCAGCTTGTCTAATGTTTCTTCTTGTAATCTTTAAGTTTCTAACTCATGATAGAAAAACCAAATCAAACCTCTATTAAATGAGTACAGGTGAGCAATACAACGAAGAGAGAGTGAGATACACTCTGTTCTGCTTCATTCATCACCACACCCCACACCAATGTTCAAGCTACAGAACCTGTATTACTGCTGCTATCAAAGGCAGGACAGTGACAGTTGCTTCTTTTTGTGTGGTAGGTAGGGGAGTTATCACTAGATTAAAATAAGAAATCACTGAGAAAGTGGGAAACAATAAACCCTTCCTGCTTCTGCCCCCCACCAAAACAGCATTTACCTTCTGTTTATGAAGACAATTTACTCAGCAGCTGGCTAGAAGCAATTTTGAGTGGGTATGGCTTCTTCCACTCTCTGCTAGAAACAAGAGCAAACATACTTAATTCTACTACTTTGAGAAGTAGAAGTTTTAACATAAGAACAAACTACATGGTAAATATAGAAATTATAGTTCTCTACCTGGGAAAGGCTGATGAGGGCTGGCATCCAGACATGTCTACAAACTGCCAGCATGTTTAGTGAAAAAAGCAGAGGTGATGTCATGCTGAATTTCTATTAGATACCTTAAAATATATTTTACAGAAGGATTTCATTCTGCTACAGACCAGTTTTCAGCTTAATTTAGTATAGAAACATTGTGTGTATGCAGGGAGAAAGGAAAGAAGCATGAATGCTTACAGTGCCCTGTATGCATCAATATGCCCTTCATTCATAGCCCCCAGCCAGACACAAGAACTATCAGACTCACCAAATCACTTCCTGCAAACACTTTTATTTGTAATCACTCAGCCAAGTCTAGAGCTCCACAAACTGGTTTTTCTTAAAATCACGTGCATCAGCTCCACCACAACTTGTTGAAGGACCAACAAAGAGCATACCACAAAACTCACCAGTCTTAGCCCTCCGTGTTAACAGATGAGCCAGATCTCTGGAGACAGACACAGAATGTCAAAGTGGAGTTGGTTGAGAGAAGAATCTAGTTATGGAATTAGTTCTATTGACATTAAAAATTTGCTGCTTGGTTGCTCTTATGCAGCATATTATGTCTTCACACACTGTGTTATGAGATGCATAACACACCTATTGGTCAAACCTGGGAGGATTCTTTGTAAGCAATATCTACAGAATTACAAAGCCCAGGAGGTAAGGCGTGCTTCACTAATCTGGTCTCAGGAATCTCAGTTAAGATGATCATAACCCTTTAGGTTAATTATAAATAAAGTATGTTAACTCCCATCTTTCACACTTTCCTCTAAGGAAAAGCATCTCATCACTAGTAAATTCCATTATGAAATAAATTTCCTTCCTTTTCCATACTTGCATACAAAACTATAAAAAAAATGCAGTTTAGGCCTTGAATGTTACTAAAACAAAAAGAAGAAAAAGAGAATATTCTTCCCTGTATCACTTTTTCCCCATTTAAAAAAGCAGTATTACGAATAAAGTAATTGCAAAATGTCAAATGCCTCCATCTTCTTTCCCCACAAACCCACCAAGGCAGGGACACAAGTGAAAACAAGTGAAGACAATATGCAATTTGCCTCTATAGAAAAGAAGTTGGTCTAATACTCAACTGCAGCCAGGCAGACATATATCACATCAGAAGTTATTAGAAAAAGGAACAGAGGAAAAAAACCCAGTGCCTCTGTAAGGAGCAGTTTGTGTACAGTGTAGAGGACTGATTACTTATCTCAAGAAGGTGATGCTATCTATAAAAACAGCAGAGTGAAGGACATTTTGTTCACAACATGCTTTTCCAAAATTAGGTTGTCAAAGTACATGGTCAGATAATTCAACTCCTTTCTTCTGAAACTTAATCAGTTCAATCTTGTGTGCCTTAAAACAAATCCTCCACAGCCCTGCTCCAAAGAGCTGTACTACTCACATAGTGAAAACTGATCTGGTTTCAGTTTCAAATTTGTGAACAAGATCAAGTGTCACTACAGGCACGTGAACCTGCCCAGGCAGGGTGCTCATGTATACATGGTGTGTTCACAGGGTGAGTTCCCTGCTCTTAATAACATTGTTGGGGTACAACCATGAAGATGCACACATAGCAGTCCCACACATAGTTTATGATTTTTAACTACAAAGCAATAAAGCTTTGCTTTATAAACCAAAATAATCCAGCAGCCACAGCTGAGCCTCTAAAGTTTTAGTTCAAAGCGGGGAGCTAGGGAAGACTATGGCCATAAAGATACAGGCTACTAATGTATTTTGACAACAACTAATGTATTTTGACAACAACTTTGACAAATGTTGTTCATTATGCTCACAGTATTTCTCTGGATAGGTGACTGAACCTGAAATAAGAGTAGCAGTATTTCCTACTAGCAGCCAGAACATAACAGACACAGCTGTAGCAGTTGTCCAGGTGAGCTTCTGGACTCAGGTGGTACTTGAGCGTTATAGAAGGTAGCTAACTTTATCAAATGAAATTCCATGGCTTATCTCCTTAAATGTTTTTAAAGCTTAACAGCAGTTGACATTTTAACAATGATCTTAAACAGAACCTGCAGGAGGTATGAAATGTGAATATATATCTTAATTATTGACTGAACTAAAGCTATTGTTAAATGCCAAAATGTTTAAACGTTTAGTCAAGTTTTATACAATATATCTGTCTATTTAACTTTCCCCTCTCCTTTTTTTTTTTGCTTTAAAAGGTTATTCTGAAAGTCAGAATAACCAAGATCAGTACCAATTCTGAAAATTTAAAAGGAATGAGCACTGTCCCTTGGGCTGATAAAAAATGCTACCTGCAAAATTTAACTCTGTGCTGCTGAAGGAACAGGAACAGTTCTTATGCTGCTTCCTTTATTTGATGGGTATTTCTTCTTGTTGAATATACTCATCTCATTTTCAACACTGATTATGTAGTATTCATTTTTGTAATAAGATTATTTCCGTATAATGTGGTCTTACTGGATTTTTATATTTCCTCATCTATTTGAATGTCTTACATTTCAGATGTAAGTTTTTCAGGAGAATGTCTGCCTTTGCTTCTTTCTACTTCATGTGCCCTGATACTGAGCCAGCACATGGAACATTTGGAATGGATACAAATGCTAGCAGATAACCACACATTTGCTAAGTTTATATAATCCCATTTTTACATGGACTGGGATAGATTTATGTCAAAGTTATGTTTATAAAATATGGAAGCCTTTTACAAGTGCATATCCCCACTGTTTAAAGATCACTGGCTGCTTTCAGGTAACAATTAACAAAAAATGCTTCATTTGAAAGAATAAATCACACCTATAGTCCAGGTACTTAAAAGACTTTTTTTTTCATTCAGAACTTACTTCATGCAGGCAGGCACCATGGACATTGTACATATGAAATAGTTGGGAAAAAATAATTACAAGCTTAGACCACGTAATAGTGCATTAGTAGATGGAGGAAAACGACCTGCTTATCAGAAGATTGTTTCAAGTTTCAGGAACTCTTTAGCAGGTGGGGCTGAATCAACCCCGAAAGCACAAGCAAGTGTTCTGCAACTCCGCGTGGGGCCACCAGATAGAGCCATTACCACGTACCACGGGCTCTGCAGCCCGGCGAGCCCGGCCAGGTAGGAGCCCCGGACCCCTGCAGGTCTGGGAATGCAGCTTTCCTCACCTAACAGGACCAAAACCCCACTACAAAAATGAGGTGCTGGTATAGGCTATTGAAAATGAGATAATAAAACCAAGATTTACATCTGCAAGTTAAAAAATAGAGCATAGGGTTTATCTGTTTTACTCAAGCCTGAAACTTGGCCTTTTGAGATGTATAGACATTTTGCAAAGAAGTGTGACTTTATGCTTGCCCTGTTCTTGTATTTCTCCCCAGGCATCTGCTCCCCACAGAAGACTGCAGAGCACTGGGGTGAGCAGCAGGAACCACTGCTGCTTGAAGTTGAGGTGCAATGCTCGCTCTGTGGATTTTCCCCATCGGTATTCACAGTGCTGTGCTTTCGGAGCACTTTTAAAGACAAAAATCGAGCTATTCTTTTTTTCATTATCACTGTTCCTCTTCAAGAGGGATGATCAAGATAGAGCAATGTGGCTTTTTCTCCTTGGATATGATTTATTGGAATTAGTGGGTTATAACTACTCGGGTGCAGTACAGTACACAGAGTAGATGTCATTGGCTTCACACACATCCCAGGACTGCAGAGCACTGACAGCAACTTGTTCCTATTTGATTAAAAAGTTAGAGATAAAAACCTCACGTTTGGAGTAACTTTTCTAAGTACAGATCAACCAAGCTTAAACCTGTATTTTTCCAGAATATACTTCAGCATAGTAAATTGTATAGAAAAAAATCCCTATAAATTCATAAAGATGCCACAGCACATAATAAATGATATTAAAGTGATAGCATTTTGTCAATATTACACATACTGCTTAAGCTAAAATAAACTCACCAATTAGATATTAAACATCACAAATAAACCTTAATGTTGTCCATCCTGCAAATAAAGAGCGGGCAGTCCACATACCTTAGGTTTCCTTCTCCTAACTTTTAAACATGTTGCTATGCTGCTGTTTTCCATAACTGCTTGGGAGAGGGCAAATTTGCAAGATGCTATAAGGCATAAAAATAACCACAAGATCAAAACTCATGTTTATTATGATGAATATAAAAGAAAACTACCAGTGCCAATTCTGCATTCACTTTATGTTTGAAATATAGAACTTAATGAAAAAGTATACTGAAGTATATAATTTTTTAAATTGATTTAAAAGGAAACACACATTTCAAGATGATTGAGAAATGTCCTCTGTTCTGCTCTGCTTACATGCTACTTCACTTGGGAAGAAAGGCCGAGCCAAATACAGTGGTATCCAGCTGAGATTCCAACTCCCTTTATAAAGAACACTTAACTTTGCAAGCTCACATCTGTGTGTCTTTTAGAAGAGCCAAGAACTTTGACCAGCAAACCTGTAAGCTGATCATAACCCAAAATTGCCAGTATCATTTCCAGTCATCTAGAAATGTGAATTCATTTTATAAGTACTTAGATCTGCTTTTTCTAAAGGTATGCTAAGGCTCTTACATAAACTCAATACACTTTGCTTGCAGTCAAACAGTTCACAACTCATTCAGGACAATATTCAGGCAGAACAATCAAAAGCACTTCCATTTCAGTAAATATTTTAACTTTCTACCCTGCAGCTTATAGAATAAAAATAGTATTTCTCTTCCTTCCTCCTCTTCCCTCTTTGAACTCAGAACTGAATCATTTTGTTATATAGTTTCCAACAAGTTGCTATTTGTCTGGATAATAATCCAAAAAGATCCTTAAATCCTCACATACAAACTCAGAAAAATGTTAGTATTTAAAAATGGAACTATGTAGGGCATTTAAGGCATTGTAGGGCATTGTAACAACATTATTTGCTATATAAGTGAGATTTTTTTTTCAAGCACAGTTGTTGTTTTCTTACAGTACTTTGCTCCATCCTTCACATCACTTTTTCTCCTTGATCTTCTGCTGAAGATCCTTGGGTTTGGGGCTGTTGCTTTTACCCATTATTACTATCTGTTCCTTCCCCTTTCTTGTGTTGCTTTGCTTCTTCACTCTGACCACATTCTTGCATTCATGTAACTCCCAGTGCTATGATGCATTTCCTCACACTCATTCCTCCTCTTTTTATAGTGTCCAGTTCTGAACTCTCCCATTCGCTATTGCCTGGGAACATGGAAATACAAATTCCACCATTTGCCCACATACAGAAATAGGCCAGCATCAAATATATGCTGACAGTAAATTCTCTCACATCTGAGAAGATAAACAGCATTCACTATTGGTCCAGAAGCTGCTCTCTTTGGGAAGCCACTGTTCAGCCATATGCAATTCCTACAGTGGAACGGCATGAGACTGTCCCAAAATTCGGATGCGAGTCTTCTTATTCTAACATTCCTCAGACTTTACAAACTGCAACCATCTTCTAGCTAACACATTTTTGTGGAACTCCTCAACTTGGCAGAAGCACAGAGGAGTGACAGTCAGCTGGATTTCTTGGCTGCAGGTATAAACATCGACTCCCCAGCCCCTGAAGGATTAAACTGCTGCCAGCAACCTGAGGAAATTCACAGCTCTCTAGTGAACGGAAAATACTGCCACTAGTTAGTTCTTTCTCCCTACCCTGGAGGAACTGAGCTGCTGCCAATTAACATAGCTTTTTCCTACACTTTGCAATCCCTTTGAACTTTTTCAGGATTTTACAGAAAACAGTTTTGTCTCTATGTAAATCTATTTAGTGCAAATCCCAGTCACAAAAAAAGGACTGATAACTGTAGCAGAAGCCCCTAGACAAGGGAATCTTGTTAGTTTGCATCCATTACTCAAAAAATGTAGTACTTATACCAATTTGTACAAAAGCCAAGAAGAATCTAAGAGCAACAGAAAAGAAAACACAGTGAGTAACAAATGAAGTGCACTTGAGAGAAGCTACATTCAAAAATTCCACAGATTGGAGATTATATTGTTTTTCATGTTACTGCCCACATTACTACAAGCTGTCATTCCTTGAGAAATAGGATTAAAAGCTGACTTCTCTGCATACATCATGAACACTCACGATGTTTAATGGCAGAGAAACAACTGAGATCCAGGGTAAAGGGACAGAAGGCTAGAAACTGGAATATTGGTATGGAATTGCTACAAAAAGAAAACCTTCTCTTCCCCAGTTTGATTTTCATCTGTCCACATATACAGCAAAATACAAACAGAACTCATCTCTCACACTAGTCAAAAATACCTCTTATTTCCCTGAATAACTGCATTACTTTATTTTAAAAATTCATAAATGCCTTCATTATGTAATATGTTAAAGACTCACGAAATCAGCTTCAAGTTTTCCCATTTCTTGTTTGTAGCTTCTCATTCGACTGCTGTACATCCCTCGGCTTTGAGGTGGGATCTCTCGAACTTCAAGTTCCATCTGCTCAAGCTAACAAGTGAAAACAAAGAGCAGACGTATAAATCAAAAGATTTATTAAAGCAATGGTGAATTTATCCAAGTTTTTCACAAATGCTAAGAAATACTCCTTCTTTATAAAGAAAAATGCTGTTTATTCTGTAATATATAAAGAATTTATCAAAATATTTACACAGCCTTAAGTCAACAAACAAGTGACAAAATTAATATTATTGACACTTAGAGGGAATGATTCTAGTCAAACATTTCTGGATTTCAATTTCAAATGTGATGAATACATTTTATTACAAGAAAATAGTAAAACTGAGGATAAATAATTCCTGCAAATTAGCATAGTTCAGAAGAAAGCCTACGTCCATCTAGCTGGGCAGTTTTGGAAAGCTGAAAAATGTATTTTATTTATTTATAGCCACATACACACATATATATATACAGATGTGTATACATAAAAGTTTTATTTACCACCAGTCTCTATGTTTAATAAACTAATCCTTTTTGCTTTAAATACTGCTAACTCAGCAGAATTACAAAGCTTGAACTGGTTTCCTAAATCTACATCCCAAATCTGTATGTAAGTATATTACACAGCTGAAATTCAGGGTTTAATGACAGTCCTATTCAAGAATTTGTACATAGTTGAATGTATTCAAGCATCAGAGAGAGAACTGATCTTTTAAAAGCTTTTTCTATTTATTCTTGCCATGTAGAATACTAAGGGGCCTGAAACACAACAATATGGCACAGAGGTACAGAAAATCAAAAGAAGTTATAAACCAGGGCTGATAATTACCTGCCCCCTGGGTCATGAAGCCTCCTCTATATGTTACTGTCTCTTCAAGAGTTCTATTTTGCACAGCTGAAGAATCCCTTACCTGCCTTTTAAAATCTCTCCAAGTTACTTCAAAAAGATAAGAGAATACCTCTCCTTGGTTGCTGTAGGTTCCTGAAACAGTATTTACTCACCTCCTACTGATCTTGGTTGAGCAATAAGGATAGGAACAGAAATGCTTTTCAGTTAGGGTCCCAAACTGGTTACAGGTCTTCACAAGGGACTGCTGGAGTTTATTCCTATGTAATCACTTGCTTACACTTTGAAACTTCATCCTCATATTGTAAGAAAAGCATCTGAATTTAATCAATGGAATTACCAGATACTTAACAGTCATTTAGCCTGATCTAGTCTGATTATACAAAATGATATTCAATAGTAAACTGTAAAGCAGACTTTAATTAAATGGTCACTAGTGAATTGAAACATACAAAGCAATTTCTAATTCTACCCAGCTCTTTGGCTCAGGCTTAACTTTCCAAAGGGGTAAATTAAACCAATAGCTGGAATTAATAGCTTATTTCTTATCAATTTCATCACAATATATTTGATCTCAAATGTTCTATAAACGTAGAAAACATTTCTCTCATATATATATATATATAAGTATATGTGCAAGGTCAGAATATTTTATTGAAGTCCAGTTCTCACTTACTAGATAAAAACAAAAACATTTCCCAGTGAATACAGAAGTTGCATAAACGATCAGACCACAGTCCATGAAATTCAAAATGTTCATTCTAAAGTGGCAGTATTAGTGAGTGTGACGATGAAGCACATATATTTCAGCTGACCAATATTTAACACCTTGCTTTTCTTCATGAGATTAAATGAGTACATTATGTGGCTGGGCTGAGAAATTTCCATGAGAAGCCATGCAGAAGACAGTGGTCCAAGCAGGTGTGAACCTAAACGCAATCTACTTTCATGTAACTCCACTTTCAGGCTTCTTATTATTGGCCAAAAAAGTCATACTTTTCATACACAAGCAAGAACAGAGCTAAAATCTACTTAAAGCAAATAAAATATCCTGGCACTTAAATCTCAAAATATGTGTAGAAGCTCAAGGTTTCTTCAGAAAACCTACAAGCTCAAACTTCTGTTTCTGCCTATGTTCAAAGTTGACATGTGCTGGTTTTGGATGGGGTAGAGTCAATTTTCTTCACAGTAGCTGGTATGGGGCTGTGTTTTGGATTTGTGCTGAAACCAGTGATAATAATACAGAGATGTTTTCATTATTGCTGAGCAGGGCTTACACAGAGCCAAGCCCTTTTCTGCTTCTTGTACTTCCACATCAGCCAGGAGGCTGGGGGTGCACAAGGAGTTGGGGGACACAGCCAGGACAGCTGACCCCAGCTGACCCCAGCGATATTCCAGACCACATGATATCATGCTCAGCATGTAAAGCTGGGGTAAGAAGAAAGAAAGGGGACGTTCAGAACGATGGCATTTGTCTTCCCAAGTAACCCTTACACGTGAAGGGGTCTAGCTTTCCTGAGGATGGCAAAATGCCTGCCCACTGGAAAAAGTAAAGGAATTCCTTGTTTTGCTTTGCTTGTCGTGCATCTTTTGCTTTCCCTGTTGAAGTGTCTTTATCTCAACCCACAAGTTCTCTCACTTTTACTCTCCCAATCCTCTCCCCCATCCCACGAGTGGGCAGGGAAAGGCGGGAGGTGTGTGAGTGTCTCTGTGATGCTGAGTTGGAGGCTGGGGTTGAACCACAACATCACCACTGTGGTGAAGCTGAGTATTTTGGCACTCAGCTCTCACCCAAATTCATAAATTGCATCCTCAAGGCTCCTCAGGAGTTTAACCCAGTAGGCTTGCTCCTAACAGCACCCAGCACTGAATACAGAATAAAGCAGAGCAGCCCCTGGTATTTCCATTCAAAAATAAAACAAAGCACCGTAGTGCGGCTGATGTGCTCACTGAGACCCCAAAATAAGTGTCCCCCTCCCACAGGTACTTTTCCATACGAAATTGCTCTGGACAGCTGCTAGCATTTTATAGAACTTGTAAGCTTCACTATTTTATTATGATTCTGAAGTGCTGGAACTAAAATAGAGATTTAATTTTTTTTTTAAAGTGTCTAATAAGAATAATCTAGCATTTGCAACACTAAATTTATGGGCATTATTAAAAAGCCAAATGTCTAAATAAGAATAACCAAGCATTTGCAACACAACAATTTCGTGGTGTCTTTCATAAAACATAAAAGCAAACAACAGAGAGAGAGTTTTTTCTTCTTTAAAGTAGAATTTCACTCAAAAATGCTCATTCCAGCTCTTCTAGTACATGCTAGCTCTTGTGCTCAAAGAATTTTCCCAAGGTTAGCACAACATTCACCTTTCTTAAAAACCTGGTAAAAATAACATTCAGATACTCCACATTGGATGTAGAATGACAGGATTTCTCTCCAGAGATCTCTCATTCCACAGCTCTGGTTTGAAAAGGCACCCTGGGAGACTGAAAGTTTTTGTGTCAGTTCTGCACATACATCAAATCAATTACACCAGTGATTTTACCCAAACAAAGCAGACAGTGTTTTAAACAATCACTGGTTAGTGAATGTAAATACATTATCTCTACAATAATATTTATAATACATGAGAGTGTTATTTCCTAGCCAAATAGGAAATAAACCAAAATCAGCTAATCCTAGTTTTGACTACTCTAGACAATGAAGCAAACCAGTGTATGAAAACTATCAGTAGCAAGGAATTAGGTTTATTTTGATTTTCTGCTGTAACCTTTAGTTTAAAAGAGGATCATCTTAATCAGCTCTGGTTTTAGCAGGTTTGTTCAAATCGATTTCTAAACCCAAGCCTTGACATTAATCACAAACATGTTAGATAACTGCTTAAACACAATAACTGAATCTAAATATCTAAAACAAAAGCATGAAAGAAAAGCCAGTAAATTAAATGAAGATCATCATTAGGATAAAAGTACAGATACAGGATTTATTTTTTAATCTTGTAATAAATACAAATTTAGATGATCTTTTTCTGACATAAGGAGAGAAGTAAGGAGCCATTAACTCAATTTCTGCTCCTCCCAATCTACTTTGAGCAGAAATCCAAATTTGAATGACCACCCAAGCCATAGCTTCCCTGTACTGCTCTGCTTTTTTGCCATGTCAAATTGTAGTGAAAAGGAGATGAAACACATTTCTAGATTTGCACTTTCTTTCAGCTGTATGAATATGAAAGTGCCCAAAAGGCCTTAATGTACCTTCAGAATATCATGAGGCGGGACAGTAATTTTTCCATGTTTCTCACTGAGAATACCAAATCAGAGAGGTTAGGTGCCTTGTCCTCCTCACAGGGCAAAACTGCAGAGAGTCATCCCAAGACCCAGCTTTCTTGGATGCTATTTCCATACTGTGGTCTACAAGACTAATTCTATTTTTGAACCAAAAGCACCAGGTATGCCAACAAGCAGTTGACCTGAAAAAGAGAGACCTTTTTCTACCTATGCCACTTCAAAAATTAATTTCAATATTATTGTTTAGTTAGTAAGCAAATAATTGATTAAAGTTCTTCCCATTATAAGAACTTCTAGGGTAGAAACACTAATTTCTTTCCCTATCCTAACACTCAGGTTACATTTCTGACATTAGACAGACCAAACTCATTTGCAAGCAATAGACAAAAGCAACTTTAGGGAAGGAACTATTGGCCAGGGGGAAAAAGTCAGTATCAACTGTCACCAACACCTTGGCTCAGTTACTCCACATCTATAAAACTTTACTTTTATTCTCCATCCAGATGGAAGAGATGACAGGCTGTAATGGGAACAAAATAAATTAAAAAAACTCACAATTGCTTAACACATGTTGCTCATCAAATATTGCTCTCTCCTGTCAGTGTGAACCACTAACTAATGCTTGGTTAACACAGTCACACTTCTGGGATCAGTGATCCACCCTACCATGGCCCCCTTGTCCTCACCTTCACGCTTCACTTACTAAAAGAGAAAAAAGATCTATTGCTCTACAAGACGTTCTGACAGACTAAATCAAGTAGATTCCTGGGTCTTACAAGCAAAAAACAAAGTCATGGTGTGTAAATATTTCACTCAATTCTGAAAATAAAATACATAATCCACAACTCAAAGCCTGTAACTTTGTATGGACCTACAGCAATAGTGCAATCCTTGCATCAGGGAACACAGGATTAAAAAAGGATACACTTACTGGGTATTTCATATCCTCAAATAAGAACTATTTCAAGAATATTATTTTGTTTTCTAATATATAATTAAGTATTTTTAGGGCATGAATGTTAAATGTTACCATTTAGTGATCCTATTATTTTTGCCAGGAATTTGCAGTTAACGTATGAAAAGCCAGAACATACCAGTTCCCTTGCTTCTTCAAGCTGTTTCTCAACATTTGCAACCATCTGCTTCTTCTCATCTGAAATAGAATTGTGAAAATACCAATATAATTGTGCTCTTGCCATGAAAGAAAAATACACCATTTCAAAAGTTTATATGGATCAGATAAAACTGACTCAAGAGATTTATTCTGTGTGACATCATCACAATGGGGATAACCACATTAGTAATTAAAAAAAAAGGAGACTGGAGAATCCTTGAAGTCTTCTGCTCTGTTATGCAGCATTTGCTAGTTAGGAAAGCACTTCCAGCTGCTCCAGGTGTAGGAGTTATGCCTCAGCTGGCACTTTCTGGGTGTGCACAAATGCATGAGAAGGCACATACATACGCTAAATGAAAAAAAAAATATGGTTTAAGAACAAAGGCTTATCTATTTATTTGTAAAACATGAGACGCACAAAACCAGGCATCCCACTTAAAATTAATCCAGGTACTGAAGAAAAATTAGGTTTCTATTCCCCTGCTCCTATGCTGGGTCTAGAACTGTTTCTTTTGCTTCAACAGAAACAAAATAAAATGCCACAGGAACTACAAGAAAACCGCTTTCTTCTGGTAGCAGTAAAAACACAAATTAGTAATAAAATATGAATATTTTTAAAAATTAAAATCAGTTTTAAGCGATCATCATCTGCCAGGTTCCCTAATAGGTCTATGTCCCAACTGTAGAGATTGACTTTTGACCTGCCTCCAACCATCCATTCACAGGCAAAGGATCCCATAGGAACTGAGGACTGAGATTCAGTGTCACATCATCATAAACACTCCATAGCTCCTCAGAGATCATGATGGGTAAGTCTACACTGGCAGAAGATTTTATCATGCATCTTTAAACTTCAGCTTTCTTTTTTAGTCTGAATTCCTTCGTTTCTCTTCCACATGATCTCTTTGTATCCTGAAACTGGTAGATTAAAGACCAAAAGGGACTATCTGATGATCTGCTTTGATCCTCTGTATGCCACAAGCCACTGAATTTCAAGATGGGACTGTTTTATTAATTACATATAATTTAGCTTCTCACAGGCTGAAATGCTTATCCATCTATCTTCTCATTTACCTAACATACCCTACACTCTCATTTAAGGAAACACAAACATCACAATCTGTCCTTCCTCAGTTACATACACTGGAGCTCTGCCTGCAGAGAGGATCAGGCTCAGGATCATCTTTCTTGCAAATCTGGAATTCATGCTGCCACGTCTGGTGGATTTCACTAAAGCAGAAGCTGCAGGAAATATTTTCTGTGCAGCACTTTTAGTTTTCTGCTAGCAATGTCTTTCTTTAATTCCCCACCAAGTCCTCATGATGGCACTCAGGCCAGAAAATTTAGTGATTTATCTTCTTAAAATAACTAAACCCAAAAGAAAAGAGAATCTATTTTCCCACACACATTTCTATTCCCCTATACAGCATCCCAAAACACCTCTGTTCTTTCCTTCATTAGAAGTTGGCAAGACGATGGTGGACAAAAATAAACACAATGGAAGATATAAAATACACAATATTGTTTTATTGAAGCTGAAATATAATTTTAAAATATAGCAGCAGAAAATATATGGAATTTCAGTATTTCCCTGAGTTGTATTGGATTACAATTTCCATAGACATTTAGTAACCTGAAATTTAGGGATATAAAGTTGGGGTTTTTGAAAGGCATTTCATGCTGTACATATTTTGCTTGTACTTGTGATTACAAGAACTATGTAGCACTCCACTGGCCAGTAAGATCTTACCTACTCAGAGAGAGATTGAGCTACAGACCTTTAGTAGGGGCAACTCAGTACACAGGAAGATCTGGCTGAAACTGTTCCCATAAGATTGGGGTCGGGGTGGAGGTATTCAAATCATATCCAGTGGTTTAGTTAATTAAACTTTAACCCAGCTCTAGATTTTAACATCAACCCAGATTTACCAGTATATAATCACCCAGCTGGCGACAAGAGCAGCTTCTGGGAGTGAGGTGCAGTGACAACAGGCCTTCGTTGTTCCTTCAAATACAGATGTATGAGAGGCACATGACAACATCCCGGCATGGCAGCTTTGGAGAAGTATCTTCACAGACTTCTAGGAAAGCAGCTGCTGACCCTCTAGGGCACACAGTACCATGCAGTCCATGGAATGGTTTTCAAAGCATTTACTTTCAGCTTTACTTTTACTTCCATGGTTAAGCGAAGGAGAGAACTTATTTCACAGTCAGAATCCCCAGAACAAGGAGGGCACAATATTCACAGGATGACTTGCTCAGAGATTGAAAATGAGATGCAAGGGAGTTACTCTGAGTAAAAGAAGCTTGCCACTAACCTAGTGGATCAGGACAAACAAGCTACTATCCAATTAAGGATCCTCATATTACCAACTCTATAAGTCCACTGTGACTTAGCAGTTTTCAAGCTGCCAACTTGATTATATCTTTAAATACATTTTCATCACATGAAATGAAAAAAAAATTTTTTATAACTTTTTGTCTTGATTCAGAATTGAAATACCCTTTCAAGAAAATAAAAAACAATGCTCCATCAAATATATCTAAATTTAATTTTTTTCTCCATATTGCTAGACAGAATGCCCCAAAGATAATATTGTACGTAGCTTGTATAATTTAACTGGTCAAATTAAAAAACTACAGATAAATATAAAGATTGGAAACAAAAGTGTGTTTTTCCTCTGTGTAGGATTGCAAACAAAAATCCATTCTGTGTTTCTACACAAGGTTGTACCACTTTCTTAAAAGAAACAAGTTTTCACTACATTTTCCTCAGTTCTTTCAGCTTTGCCCTGGTATTAGTCATGTTTTTTGTCCCCTAAAATACAGCAGTTACAGAAAGGTGGGAATCTGCCTACAAAGGCAGAAGGATAACACAGCACTGGTTTGATCTGACAGCCAATGAAGAGATTGAAAAAAACTGGATCAAGACTGCGTAGTCCCATCGCTTGTGGAATTGTTTCTTTTTATTAGCACATGCTGAGGAAGAGACTAAGTAACAAAGGGCTTCAGTTCACAGACCACTTGTAGATTTTGCTGTGTTGGCTCAGGTGATTTACATGTTCACCACTGCCAGAAGTTACTGTCCAACAGCAGAGATAAATGGAACAAGATACACGTTTCTCTCTGAGATATAAACCTGTGTTCTAGAAGCATAATACAATGAGCCAGACCTGAAATGGAGACAGTAAACTTCAGTACAGGGGTACAACAGAAAATTAAAGGTGGGACTTTCTTCAGCTAAACCTGTTAGAGACTGAAACACAATGTTTTGATTGCCCAGTAGAAGATGCAGGTATCAAGTATCAGAAGAATGGCAGCACACTAGTTTAAAACCATCACAGCCCAGAGTCTGTTGTGCTGGGAATAGACTAAGTATCACCATTTGCCCTGGTAAAACCATCTTTCATATCAGGCAATCAAAATTTTGATAAATTTTGGTCCAATCACAAGATAGACATTTCTCTGAAACACCAAGGAACATTAATAAAACACATCAGTCAATTACATTCATTCTTCAAAGACCTGCAGCAGCATCACAGAAAATCTATTTAAAAGGCACTTCTCTATTCATAACACTTTCTTTAATCCTCTAGATGATGTCTGCCTTAACAGAATACACTTTTTCCCAAGACATTCTATTGTCCCTGCTGCTTATTGTTTCTGTATTATCAGAGAGCCTTTGTTACATTTCTTCCTGAACTATTTATGCATTTGTGACAACAGGATTGTTTGCTGAGCCATTATGCTGCTAGAACACAAGACATCACGTCCTGACAACACAGAATGCAGGAATGTTGCAAAAACAATCAACCAGTATTTCTCCAAGTCCACCGAGCAGGAGGCTTACAGCAGGTCCATCTTGAGCAGCACAGGGAAATAAACCAGTCACTAGACTTCAGGAGATCTCTTTGTATTATGCAGAAGCAGCACAAGTCCTTACACCTTTCATCCTGCTTCTTCCAGCGTGGAGGAAGAAGGCCATCAGCAATCTCTCTCAAATCACTGCTGCTGAAAACTGTCACCTCACATCCCCCTCCCACCTCACAGTCCTCTTTTTGAGGCTCTCCCAGCCATCTCCACAAGAACTAACTGGAACTTCTGGTGATGAAGAAACAGATCTTGTAAATATTCCTATTAAGAAACAAGGGAAAAATGTGCATTTAAAATATTTCTGATTAAAGTGTTCAGCATAGTCAGAGATTTTTTTTTCCCCGGGTGGTCAAAAGCCTCTATTAGCTAAGTCTGCAGTTTGTTTTGAAGTCATAGAAAATGTTTTTTTTCTGATGAAAGACAGAATAGCCCCAAAACCAGAAGTAAAGCCTCAGTTGTCAATGTACAGGGAAAGAAGCAGCTATAATGCAAGTCGGTCTGAACCATGTATGACCAGCCTCAAATCCCAACATGGAAAAGTCACCTCCTAATAAAAAAGTAAAATTAACCATTGTGTTATCTTGATGCCATTTAGCCCAGTACCATGGTACTGGTCCTGCAGGGAACATGTATTCTCTCTCCTCTGAGAGGATGGCAAATTCTGGAAAAAGTAACCTTTTTCTGAAATCTGAATGATTTCAAAGCCTGCTGCTTCTAGGCTATGGTACTGTTTAAGCCAATTCTCTTTAAACATCTAGCATGTAAGCTCCAAAGTCTTCCTAAGTGAATATGGGAGACTGATTAAGCAGGGGATTATGAAAATCCACTACTATTAAGCAGAATATTCTTTCTACTATTGAACAGACTCCAATGACTTCCAAAATCTATACAACTAGGAACTTAAATCTCTGCTATTAAGAAATTACATCTCTCTTCTTTTTCCATAAATCAGTGTAGAACTATTGATTTTCAGAAAAGGAGCCAGTAGTGTATTTATGATGTCTCCCTGTTCCTGTAAGAGGTCCTTTAATTTGCTGTTTAAAAGTGAAGAACCTTTGTGCATTCTCTCGGTAAATTTTTCTAGTGCACATTTACAGGTTAAATATAATTTATGAGCAGAGTAAATGACACCAATTCTAAATTCTAATCTTGGGAACTCTTTGATTCTCTCCCTTCTTCATTTTGCAAGTTTCTATTAGAAAACAGACAAAGTTTTCCACCCCAGCTGCAGCTTCTTGGGAATTATAACCCCTAGTCTTTTCTGTTAAGATCAAGAGCAAAACAGCTTTGTTAAGCCAAGGAAAAGGCACAGTTTCCTATTCTTTAACCATGGAACTGAAAAAACTGAATTTTTTCAGAAGACTTTCTAACTTGCTAAGAATAGAACTGGACGTAACCTTCCAGAATCAAAAAGGCTTTTACTCAAAATCCCCTAAGATCACACATTTTAGTTGACCACCTACCTCAAATCCTGTTTAGAGTTACTACTTAACGATGCATTTCCCACTCTAAAAGTAGGATGGTATTTCTTTGGTCCTGGATGCCCGATACTTTTCCCTTTAGTCATACAGCAGATTGACATACCATTAGCATGTGTTTATTTCCTCCTTATACAGTATCCACTCCTATGGTTTAAGTTCCCTAAAGGTTTGGGAATCGTGCATTAGAAGCAGAGGTAGAAATATTAAATGACCTGGAAACAGAAAAGGCATTAAGCTGAGCTACAAGAGGAGCAGATGACAAAATCATGAGTGTCACCTTCCCTCTGTCTCATACTCAGACCCCTGTATTGGGGCACTGATTCATATGTGCTGGGAGATTGACCTGGTCTGATTAACGAGATTATCATTTTCACCTTTTTACACTGACACAGACAGAATTGACTCTGTTGAAGGGACACGCCATGAATCAGACCATGAACGCTGCAGGCTCCGACAAACACATTAAAGCAAATGAACACTGATTTCTTCTGAATCTGCTCCTGCATGTGAGTCACCACAGTCAATTATCCAAATCCAGTGTACGAACAGTGGGCAGCAAAAATAAACATTCAGATTAAATCACGCACGAAATCGCTCTACGCCACAAGAAAAAGGCTTGATTTCCACCACTGATGTTGAGGCATGACCGCAATAAACAGCATCCAGCAGCAGTGCTAGCACAGGGAACACCCCTCAGTTCTGCTCAGCTGCACTGGCGTAACCTCGCGTGGCCCCGCAGCGGGGCAGAAGGCAAGGGCTGATCCTCACAGGTGACCAGCAAACGATATTCTTATTGAAGAGTATTCTGAACACACCTCATGAGATAACGCGCGGCTCGGACAGACCCGGGGCGGGGAGGTGGATACCCATTCTGCTGTGCAAGGAGCGAGGACACACATTCGGGTACCGGGACACCGAGACCTCGCTAAAAACACACCGGCCGCTCCCGCCGCCGCCCCGCGCGCTGGGAACGCGGTGGCTCCGGGACCGGAGAGGCTCCGACAGAGGAGCCCCCCGGGCCTGCGGGGCGAGCGCCGCAGGGGCAGGGACCAGCCTCTCACCTCCTACCAGCTTGGGCACCTTGCCGATGCGGCCCGTGATGTCGGCCGTGAGCACGGCGAAGTCCTGCTCGTAGCTCTCGAAGTCCGCGGACATCGCGGCGGTGCCAGTGCCGCTGCCGGGGCGGCCCCGCCGACACTGCTCTGCGCCGCTTCCGCGTTCTGATACCGCCAAATGCGCCCCGCCCTCCCCCGGACACCTCGCCGCAGGTTCCGCCGGCACTCAGGTGCTTCTACCGGCACGGCTTTAAGCGGCACGGCTTTAACCCGGAGTGGCCTGACATGCGGGGTCGCGTTGCTCCGCGGGCACAAACCGGCGGCGGTGGTGATGGGTCACTCCCGTCCTGCAACCCCGCAGCGTTGTAACCTGCAGGGGCACACGGACGCGGCTGCCGCACCAGCTGTTTCCTGCCGGGCCCGTATTGAGGGCGCACCGCGGGCGGGCGGTGGCAGCGCGGTACCCGCTCCCCCCCCCGCCCCCGCCGCTCCTCCCCTTCCCTGCCCTCCCCTTCCCATCCCTGTCCCTTCCCGCCCTGCCCTTGCCTGCCGGCGGGAGCCATGCACGGCGGCGGCGGCGGCGGCAGCGGGGCGGTGGCGGCGGGCGGGCGGCGGTAGCGGGGATGGCGGTGCCGGGCGCGCTGGGGCGGGCGCGGCGCCTGTGCCACTGGGGCCCGGCAGTGGCGCTGGCCGTGGTGGCCGTGTGCTCCGCCACCGCCATGGCCGACGCCGCGCTCTGGTACTGGCCCCTGGACACGGCCGGGGGCAGCGTCAACTTCATCATGCTCCTCAACTGGACCGTCATGATCCTCTACAACTACTTCAGCGCCATGTTCGTGGGGCCCGGGTACGTCCCGCTGGGGTGGACGCCGGTAAGCGCTGCCGTGAGACCACCGCGCCCCGGGGCCGGGCTCTCCCGCGGTCTCAAGGGCAGAAACCGCGTGTCTTTCCATGGCACCTCTGTCCCCTAAGAATGCTCCGGGCTCGCAGGCCACTCCTCCCTCCTTATCTTGTTTCGAAATCTTCCCTTTCCGCCTCTTTCCTTCCCCCTCCCGCTCCCCCGCCCCGCGCTTAGTTGCTGCTTCTCCCAGCGTTTCCAGTCCGCTCCAACTTGCTCCATTCCCTCCCCTGTGCTGTGAAGTCTCTGTGTTTTACAGGGGCTTCTCAAAGCAAAAAAAACCAGGAAACAAGTACTGTTAGCAACACTTGAGAACCTCAGGGTTATCTGCAAGCTCTTGCAGGCACTTGTACTGGAGGCTTTGCTGCCAGCAGTAACAGTTACAAGAAATTAATTTAAAATTTTTTTTTTATGCGAGCCAGAAAATTATATGTTGATCGTATGCTTAATGCAGTACTAGATGGAAATTTGCCTTTCCTGTGCTTCAGTAATCTCTTGGAAGAGGGAGTAGTCAAGGGCCAGAATGATAAAGGTTCAGAGTTTCAAGGCAGCTGCCCAGAGTTTTCTGTTCCAGTGGCACAATAAAAAGTTTAGTAATAGTCACATTTCTACTTGTGGAATATTACTCAGGATAGAGTCTAGTCAGAAGAGGATCCTGATGTAGCCTTAGCCAGACAACTGTGTATTCCACTTCGTGAAGGGAAGATTTTGGCCAGAATTACTACTGGCTATCAACAGGTGTCTCTGTCTCTCATCCTGCTGTAAGAGAGATTATAGAAACATTATTATTAATGCTTAACAAGTACTGTATCTTAGTAGTAAACCTAGATTGGCTTTTGGAATAAAATGCAGAGACAAGGGCCACAAGATTGATTGATTGTATTTGTTTTTAATTATAAAGGCCTCATGCTGATTTTTAGTCTCAGAACTTCACTATGAAATCCTGCTTGTACAGTCACTCTTGCTAACTGAAGAACTGTTTGTTTCCTTTAGCAACCAGCACTTTCAACAGTGGGAGATGGCTGTGTTGATAGCCAGATTAACTAAGAGATTATTTCATTTTGGTTTTTTCTCTGTCACCTACCATTAAATAGTGTTGGACTGTGAAACTCACCCTTTCAGAAGAAATCAAATATGCTTAGGTTAGGAAAATGCCAAGAATATGCATTGTTAGTGAAGTTATGTATATATCTAACACTCCTATTCTTCTTTTTAAAGGAAAAATCTCAGGATTGCATGTATCTCCAATACTGTAAAGTGTGTCAGTCTTACAAGGCACCTCGTTCACACCACTGTCGAAAGTGTAACAGGTACTGTCTTTCTTTAAAATTAAAGTCCATATTAAAGCAGCTTAAAAATCTAATCATAGGCTATTACCATAATTTGTTCTTCCAGGACTTGTGCTTTTTAAAAAAGCTTCCATATGAACACTATACCCATTTCAAATATTTCCTCTTTGTAACTGTATGATTTCTATACAGTTTTACCGTATTTTAGTTTAATAAGTGAATGTCTGTAACATTTTCCTTATAGCTTGAAATCAGTTTCTCCTGAGAACTTCTTGACACTACTAACAAAACAATGCAGTCTTGCTTCAGGGATGTGAGTGTGTGTAAATACCTAAAAGTCTTTGAGTCTTTTTTATGTTCTGAGTCCAAACATTCACCTACTGAGGGAGCAGAAAAACCTTTTCTGTCATCTTTCCAAAAGTGAATTAAATGTTGATTTGAGTGGAAATTTTGTACTGTTCTTTTACTCTTCACTAAAGAGGTTTTTTTTTTTTGAGGGGAGTCTGCATGTTAAGTGAGGCAATAAATCTTTTTTAGGTCAGTTTCAGAAGTTTGTACCTTGTTATCTTCCAACAGACTTGTTCTGGTACAAAATATGCTTTTATTATAAATAGCTGCACTGGAATTTAGTGCAGCTTGAAAAAATCAAGGCATTTCAGCTCTCTACAATCCAAACTGTGGTTGCATTTATCTTGGGTTTACAGGGCAGGTCGTCCTCTGAAGGATTGTTAAACAATGGGGTAAAAGGATATTGCAACATACATGTTCATTTGTTATTTCTATAAACACACTGCGTTTTTAGGAAGTTGAAACTCTAGAGCTGTGCTGTTATTTAGCTGCATCATCTCCAGATTTAAAATTTGAGGCTCCTTTCCTTGAGTGACAATCTTTACACTGAGAACTGATCACTTAGGTGGTCACTTACTTTTACACCTGTCAAGCTAATTTGGGATGTGAACAAATCTTTAACCTGGTGGGGGTTTTTTGTACCTGTAAGCTACACCAAAATAAACAGCTTTAGGTTGAATACAAGAGTGTATCTGGGGTGTTTACACTTGGAAAAGATATTTTGAAAAGGATTTTCAGTGGTGTGAGGTCAATACATAACAGTTGAGGAAGCTTTCAGTGTTTACTCCTGAAAATAGAGGCACTAACACACTTGCATCTGTGTAACTTTAAATATTCTTCCTGCAAGTAGTTCACAGGGAATTTGATATTTCCTTTATTTTTCTGGTTTGCTTATTTAAAAAAATTAGCAATAATACTAGTGCTTAATTATTGTGATGATAGTTCTTACAGGTCCCATCTTATGGCTCTGTTTTCTGGCTCTGGAATATGCTGCTTTTTAGTAACTAGCAAGTTTGAGTAAAGAGTAGGACAGATAACTAAGAAGGATAGGACCTGGAAGCACTTTTTATTTGCTTTCTTTTATTTTATAGTGTGGAAGTATAATTCTGAATAGCAACAAAAAAAGAAACTACTGTGTTGGTCTGTTGGAAATTGGTGGGTTTAGATGAATGAATGGTGTTTGAATAATAAAAAGTTAGCTGTCCTTTTCTTTGAGCTTTTTGATAAATCATATGTGTCCTTTATATTAATCAATATTTGTTATTCACAGATGTGTCATGAAGATGGATCACCATTGTCCTTGGATCAACAACTGTTGTGGATACCAGAATCATGCATCTTTCACTCTATTTCTCCTCTTAGCTCCACTGGGATGCATTCACGCTTCTTTCATATTTGTTATGACTATGTACACTCAGCTTTACAACAGAGTAAGAAAACATAATTAAATGCTTAGAGTATTATTTAAGTCAGATGCATAAGTTATCTCTGGAAGTACAAGATAATTTGGTTTTCTGAGAAGCAACATGTGGAGTTCCTTGCTATTATTTCAACATACGCTCTTAGTTCTGCTCTCTACCTATGAGAAGTATATATATTAATTGCAGGAGGATTGAGGGAAAGTTGTTTCTGTTTTCTTTCTTTTTTTTTTTCCCCTGTTGCTTGTCATAATCACAGAGAGTTTCCTAGTGCTTTACATTGGCTGAAGACAATTTCTGAGTAGCACTTTTATATAGAGAGAGACAGGCTGTGTTGTGGCTGCCACAGAAACTAGCTGCTATTTGTTTCCAACACACAAGTTAGATGCTATTTATTGTTTTTTACTTGCCACTTTTTTAGAATTATGTCCATTTCTTCAAGGAAAGAAAAGTACGTTATTTTTGAGACTAAAATTAAATGTTAGTTTGTGGTTTTTAAGTGGAAAACTTTAACTGTAGCAACAATGAGCAAAGGTTGTTCTGCAATGCAGCCCTTATCTCAGATTCACGGTTACGATTATAAGCTTTGATTTCAGCCTTTGTGGTTACAGTGAAGAGCTTGTTAACATGAGCTGAGTGTAACAGATGAAGTTGTGTTTGTAACAGCTGAGTGCAGAGTGACAATGTTGAGAACTGCTGTCTGCCAAAGCTTTCACAGGCAAACCTGTAGCGTTTCTGTGGAAAGCGGGTACTGTTCTGTGCAAAAGTTGTCTGTCTGGTACTGATGAATGCCTTTTTGTTAACATGCAGGAGTCCAGATATTTTTTGCTGATTTTGGGCCTGTAGAGCTGGCAAGATGATATTTGTGGTTTCACTTTCTATCCCAAAGGTCTCCATCTAGCAAAAAAACATGCTGATGAAGACAAAAGTCTTTTGAAACTTTTTTTTTTTTTTAATTACTCCACTTGCATTATGAACCTGTCAGAAGTTGGACACTTACCTTCAGAGCCAGATTCCTTCTTGGTAACTTGCTTTGTTTCAGCAGTTGGAATGTTCTAGACCTGAATGATATTTTCCCTTTGCAGATATCTTTTGGGTGGAGTTCTGTGAAGATTGACATGAGTGCAGCCAAAAGAGACCCTCGACCCATTATTCCCTTTGGACTGTCTGCATTTGCTGCATCTTTATTTGCCTTAGGACTGGCATTAGGAACAACTATTGCTGTTGGTATGCTGTTTATTATCCAGGTAATGTTAAGGCTCTGTTAAAAAGAAGTTGGAAGTTTTAAGTTTTCCCTGCTTGCGTAGCAGAAACAGAATTCAGGGTTGAGATAGGAAGAGTCATTTAGAGCTTATGTTGCTGTCTAACTTTTCCAGGGGTTTATGTAGCTTTATCCCAGTTTCTCTGTTGTTACCACAGTTTTTTTTCCATTATTTTTCATGGGGGAGCTTGGAGGTGAAAGTCTAATGAACTAAAGAAAACATGAGATAGACTTTATAAACTCTCTGAAAACGGCAAAATACTTGGCCCTGTCTCTGAAAATAGGTATAAATGTGCCTGATATGTTTCTTAACATGTTTTAGATCTTCGGAAGGAAGCAAAAACATTTTAAGCATAAACTGAAATACTGTGTAATACAGACTTAGGTATATAATTCTGGAGCACGTATCTCTGCTGAGTGTTAATTTTTAACATTTTATGTTTCAGTTAAGTCTATGAAAGTTGCTTTGTTCTTTAAAATAGATTTAGTTTGTTAAGTGACGTTTTCTTTACATAGGTGATGTATTTCTGCAGAAAATAAATGCTAATTTCACTTGTCATTTTTATTTTAGATGAAAGTAATTTTGACAAATAAAACTTCAATCGAGTCCTGGATTGAAGAAAAGGTAAGCTCATATTATAGTATTCTTGTACTGTTACAGAGTTTATTCTCCATATTTATTAGTTTTTTGTTTCACCTCTCTGGATTTAAACCAAAGGTGTCATTTCCATTCACCACTGACTTAACACCTACAAGCAGCATTTCCCTTACTCTGTCTCTGAAATTCAGTGAAAGAGATGAGAAATCAGGTAAATGCATAATTTTTCTTTTCTTTTTTTGTTTGGAGGAGTTTGTTGAACCTAGAATAATATTTGCTTTGAGAAGACTTTGCTTATCCACTTGAAACATGTGGGTGTTTTCATCTGAAACTTGAGTTGTCTTTGTTGTTATACCTACCCGTATCTTTAATTGTCCACCTCACTGACCCATTCTAAGTGACATCATCTGACTCATGGTTTTCATCATTTCCTACTTTGGATATTAAGGGAGGATTTTCCTTGATTTAGGAAGATTTTCCTTGATGGGTAGGATTTTCCTTGATTTTGCAGAAGTACTAGAAAATACCTAGTGTTCTTGCCTTTAAATTTCTCTTTGATTTCCTTATCTTTATGGAGGTTTTCACAAGATTTTTCAGGAGAAATACAGTCAAGCAGTAAAAGCTAAATTTAGAGGAAGGAAAACTGACTCAGTGTTTAGAAACTAGTTCAGTGCTACCAGGTTTTTTTTGTGTAAGTCCACAAACATTTCATGAATGTCTTTATAGTCTTTCTTTTATTCTGTGTGTCAAAATTACCATGAGAATCTTGACTGGGTATAAGTACTGAAGTGTTGTAATACTGGCTCTTTTCACAGCATCTGGCTGGATCCTAGTCCTGATAGACCTTTGAATAATAGGACAATTGAATATAAATGAAAGAAATTTCTGTTACAACTGTATAGTAGATTTTGGAATAATATGTTCAAATTTTAACTGTAAAACAGAGGGTGCTAATATGTCCCTTTTGATAACTGAACATGGACTGTAATACATAAGTATTTAATAAAATGGCTTTATTGCAACAGAGGACACTCTTCTGTGGCTGCTCCACTAGATGTCATTGGTACTGTGGGAATGTAAAGCTCGTAACTGTGGAATAGAGGCAATTCAGAGCATGTCTGTGTGTGCAGTTCTTAGAGGTGGAATTGGCACTACCCTTGTTGAATTGTGCTCATGATCATCCATCAAAGAATCCTGAGCTGTGGAAGCTTCTGTAGGTAACTGAGAATTAGTCAGCCGTTGGTCCTTAAAAAAAAGCCATAAAATCAGAGTGTGGAGTGGGTTAACAGTGTAGTCAGTTGACTCTGCTGTTTCAGAGCAAGTGGAGGGTGATGGGGATGGGGGATGCTCAAACCAGACATACTTCTAAATGCCATGATTGTTATAAGTAGTTTTAAAACCCTGGGTTAGTATAGCAGGAGTTAACTGCTCTTGCCTGAATATGTTTGCCTTTAGCTCTCATGGACCCATACAGGGGTTATGACCTGGCCTTTTTCATATTTGCTGCTTGATTGCAGTTTGTAGGGTATGTTTTTATGTACTGCATTTCTTAATTATTTTCTAGGCCAAAGACAGAATCCAGTACTACCAAACGGGTGAGACCTTTATTTTTCCCTATGATACGGGAAGTAAATGGAAGAACTTCAAGCAAGTGTTTACATGGTCTGGGATTCCTGAGGGAGATGGCCTGGACTGGCCAGTTAGAGATGGGTGTCATCAGTACACTTTGACGGTAATTGGTCTTCAACGATATCCCAAGTTAATTCTCCCCACTATCTAGTTGTCTGCTTTGCTTTGCAAGTATAGACTAGCTTTTTAAATAACTAAAATAGACTGGCTAGAAATACATATACAGTGTTCTGTTGAATGTTTTCCCATTTTTGATAGACTAGAACTTATACTTTTGTTAGTGCTTTTAAATGCTAACAGTATTTCCTATGTTTGTTGAATGGTTTCAATACCTGGCTTCATTTTGCGTTGAACACACAAGTCCTTTTAAACTAAACACTGCCTAAATTTCTATTTATAATCATTTATAGATAGAGCAACTGAAACAGAAAGCAGACAAGCGAGTAAGAAGTGTAAGTATTTGTCAAGTTTGATCTGAAATGACAAAGTATCAATATGAACATGTAATTGCTAAGTCTATTTCTTAATTTTAAATTTAGCAATAAAATTAAGACTTTTCCACATAAACAATGTATAGCAACCTCTGCTTAATTCAGCTTGGCCTTTAGCCTACTTTGCATTTGCTTCTTAGTTTCCAGGTGGGAAGAAATGTAATAATAAAGATGACTGTGCTTCATTGTTAAGCAGTTAATTTAAAATTTAGAGTCCCTTTGACAGCCATTGTCATTATGCTTAAATATAATAATATGCTTGAATTTATTTTTTTGGTATGAAACTTATCAGCAAGACCATAACCCTTAAAATAATCTATTGCTGTGTTCTGTTAAAATTTGTAGGTTCGGTATCGAGCCGTAGAAGATTACAGTGGTGTCTGCTGCCCTGTGACTAAAGGTGTTAAAACATTCTTCACAACACCGTGCACTGAAGAACCCAGAATCGCACTGAGTAAAGGGGATCTGATTTTAGCCACAAGAGGCTTAAAGTTAGTGGCCCCACACCTTTATGTTTGGTTAAAAGAAATATCCAGATGAGTTCTGGCATCTAACTACCTGTTACGCTTCCTTCCCCAGACACTGGATGTATGGTGAGAAGATTCTCGACTCAGCTGCCGATGGTATGAAGCAGTTATTTTCACTTTTTCTGTTGAAAATTGCAAATCAATTTTATAGCTGTCTGGAAACGTAGCCAATATTATATGTTCAGTTCTCAAAATGTGTAATGATGACCTTACTTGCATTAGCTTCTCTCCACTCCACATCCACAGTTTTTAGTCTATAGACTTCCCAGTTTTGAGTAACATTAAATGACTCTATCAGACTGGCAGAACACTCATCTAGTAGTTTACTGGAAGTTGAATGGGAAGGGGGGCACTTCATATTCTAAGAAAAAGTTAGACTTTTAGACTCTAAAGATATTAATGATTATTTACTTTTTTGATATTTAAATGGTGGTCTGTCTTAAATACGCCAGGTTTCCTATCTACACACCCTGCATAACTATAAGACTGGGATTAATCTTTGTATATCTTAAAAACAAGGAGACATTATGTCTTTGGTTTGGAATAATTTCCAAAGACTTTGATATGCATTTATAAAACTTAACAACTGCGTGTGTTGAAGATGTTAAAGGTTCCTGCTGATCTGCAGAGGATCAATATCACAGCCACTTGCACTGAAGCTTTTACATTTTTTTTTTTACTTCAGACCTCTTGGTTTGGACTGAAGTAAAATTTTATCTGCGAGACGGTGTGTTGGATTCTGTTATCTCTTCCAAACAATTGTTAATTTATTGCATGGGCATTCCATGTTGGCAAAAGCGAGGCTGCCAGCAGCCAGTACACTGACAGTGTCCACGCTTTTGTGGGAGGTCTGAGACCTTTATGGGCTGGAAGTGCTTTGGCAGCTCACTCCATGAACTCCTTCAAACTTCAAATCTAAATGTGCATGGTAATAATTTGTATTGTGTTGCTTATTGTGAAGATTAGCAGACATATCTGCTATATTCAATGTTGGGGTTTTTTTTGTAATCAGGTGGAATGTGGTGTGGGTGGGGAATGGTGAATACTGAGAGGCTGGATTAGAATCCAAAATAACATTGGCATTTTGGAGAACTAGGCTTCAAAAATAGGATGAAATTTGTTAGGAATGTATAGCAAATGCTATAAATAAGCAGGAATAACAAGTTGCACTACAACAAGATGGCAAAATGAATGATCAAGTAGCAATTCTGTTGAAAAAAGGACTCAATTGTAATCTTAAGATGAGTCAACACTTTCAAAAAAGAAAAAAGCATATAGCTTCCCAGATGTATGAAATAATCCTTCAACATTGGCAGAGACTTGGCTGAAATACTGCCACAGGTAAAAGCAGTTGCTGCATCTCAAGAAAGAGTAAGATCAGCTATAAAGGGTTGAGAGGAAAACAGTGAAAATAATTAGAATAATAGAAAATGTGACTTATCAGGCAAAGCTGAAAGAATTGGGGTGGCTTACCTGGAGAGGAGTAGGAGATAGAGAGCCCAAGGTATGTACAAATAGTCATCAGCTGTATGAAAGTCTATGGTAGAGAAGTTTATCTGCTTCCTCTGTGAACCTGATTTATAGACAGAAAGATTAAGATAGGGTATTAGGATGAATTTTTCTCAAGGAAGGTAGAGGACTGGAGAACTTTGGAGATATCTGAAAACATTTTAGGTAGTGGAAAAGAATCAATGCATCCTAAGGCAATGATGTTAGGAATGACTTAGATGTTCTGTCTTATAGAAGAAAATAACTTATTGCTTGATGTCTCTTCCAGTCCTGTGTTTTTCCTCTGTAGTGGGTCATGGTTTTTTCCAAGTTAATGCAAATTTTCATGTCTTAAGGTGGAATAAGAGAACGAGGCTGGTTCCCTAGGAAGTGTGTGGAAAAATGCCAGTATGACTCTGAAACGGATCAACCAGTGGATGGAGAGAAGAAAAACAGATAGCCTTCTAATTTTTTTAACTATGAAATGGAATTTTTACTTCAGACCACAATCCTTTACTTGAAATTTTCTGTATATTACTTTAGATTTATGCAATGAATATGTTAGGATGAGGTTTTCTTTTCCTCACAGCTGAAAGGGTTGGATATGCCTGTGCCATGGTTTGCATACTTTTTAAACAATAAATAATTGAAGAAGCCATTCAGTGGATTGCCTTCAAGATGCATCTTTTTCATCACAAGTCAGGACTTTTTTTTCTTTTTGTTGTTTAAATTGCATTCTGAGGGTTCATTTGTTAGGTTTTTTTCCTTGATCGCATCTGATTGTGATGCGTGCTGCTTGTCTTTTGTATTTCTTTGAAGCTGCCCCTGAAAATCACAAAATAAACATCTGATTCAAATTCCAGATAAAATTTGTTACCTGTGACTCTTAATCATGTGAATTGTCCACCTCCAATAAATGATACATTCATATTCACTTGTGGATTAGTTGTTCTTAGACATAGAAGAACTTGTTTATAGGCATGGGAATGTGAGCTGACTGGGAAGTAAAGATTTCACCATTGTAAGTTGTCTTTCAAGCTTAGAAAGATTTCTGCTCTTGGGATAAGAATATTCTGTGCTTTTCATGGCAAAAAATACAGCCAGCACTCTCTGCTCCCTCTGAAATCTGAGCCTGTACCCAAGAGACTAGAGTTCTTGTTCTATCTAGGAGTGAAAGAAAGCAGTAGCCAAGAATGAAAAGTTTTGTGAGTCTGGTTGCTGCTAGTGATTAACACCTGTCTTAGAGCATTTTCATTCAGCATCTCGTATGGATTATTAGCAGGAAGACCTTAAATTGCAGTACCTTGTACCAGCTGAAGTCTTTCTAAATGTCTCCAAAATGCAGCAAGTGGCCTTGCTCTCACAAATTTAGTGTAGTTGCATGTCACACATGTTGCGAGTTTTTGCAAGTTACTGTTTTAAACGAACACCTGGTTTATCTCCACCTGCCTGAGTTTTCTCACAGGCAGATGAACAGTTCTTAGACAATACTAAGTGCATATAGAAATCACTACATAGAGACAAGCCAGCATTCCTCCTGTATGCTCCTACTCAGATGCTATTTCCAGCAGAAAGCAACTTTTTTGTTACCCCCATCCTACTGTGCATTAGTGCTGACAGTGGACCATAGTCCTGGGCTGTTTCTGAGCAAGGGAGAGCTAGTGTTCAGTTTTAGTAGTTTGCAAGAAGGTGATTTACCTCCCTTGAAAACAAAATACTTATTTTCTAGAAGCAATTAGAGGGGTAGGGGTGTATCATACTCCTAGTTTCTTTACTAACAAGGATGTAGCTACTTTGAAATATGAGCAGGAATTAATATGAAAACCCCAAAACTACATGGAATACTCAGCCCTCAACTGCAGTAGATTCTGATCAGGTCTGTAGTCTACAACCAAATATTACAAAAGAACCTTCTCTTTCAGCTGAGAATGCTGGCAGCTCAGGACCTCTCGAGCTTGAATTAAATGTACATTTCAGGCAGTCTGTTCAACCACTAAATGAAAAGTTTGTTTTCTGCCCCTGCTTTTGCCTCCAGTCTGAAGAGATTGTCCTTTATGACACCACTGCGTGTGCCAAGTACCGCAGTTCTTAGTGAGGAAGGGCCTAGGTTACCATACATGACCAACTGTGCAAAAGACTAGCCTTGGTATTCTTATGCACGTAACTTTGAGGTGATTGCCAACAGTAAAAGAAATAAGTGATGAAAAACTTTAATCCAGGTCTCTTACGAGTTGAGCAAATACAATCTAGTGCTAGAGTTTAAGCATCTCTCACACAGCTTTTCAGATGCCAGGTAATGACCAGGAGGAAAAAAAATAGAACTTCCTGTGCTAAGATGCCAGTGATTTGCAGGCTACTTAGCTTTTACAAGTGATTTGCCTATGGCATTAGAAAATTATTTTAGAGCTGTCTTGATAGTATGGATTGAAGTAAAAACCTCATTAAAGCCAAATTATGAATTATGAGTCAGTATTTGAACACTTCCTATCTGGATCAGGAACAGTAAAGACTAACAAGGAATTCACAAGTTGGAGGCACAGTGGGTTTTTCATAGAGATGGAAGGAAAAACCAACAAATTTTATTTTGCTATACAATTCTGACATGATTTGGAAGCCAAAATCAGTCTAATTCCTGATGCAGTACACAGGAGTTTTTTCCACTTTGTTAAGTAATAGGAAGCTTTATTATCAATGTTCATATTAAATATCTGCCTTATGTGAATCATGTCTTTTAGTTGTGGTATCTCATTATTCAGCATGTATACACAGCTATACTGCAGACCACTTGGATCAGTTCATAATGAGAGCTTTTAAAAGAAAGTTGAGAAGACTGGATGTTATTTTAGTGCCAGTCTTTGTATCATGGGAAAAATATTGCAGAGGGTTGAAGTTCATTGTACCTGTAGCCATCCTTACCTCAGATCCTTTTTCCCTGGGTACAATAGTGCTTCAAGGCTACGGTAGCTTTCCCTAGTGCTCAAACAATAGCCTGAAGTAATTTTTGCACCTTTTCAATGCAAACATGGCTAAGGGACTCGTTTCCACTTCAGATTGATGTTGTGGAAGCAGTTCATATGGCAGAAGTGGCACCCAAGAGCCCAGTTTCAGACCAATTTGCACTTGAATTGCTATATAAGTTTTATTGTTCAGGCAGTGCCATTACCCATTGAATTCCATCTCTTTGTAACAGCTACCAGCAGAGCCACAAACATGAAAAAATGTAAAGCATTGTAGCTTACGCTGTGAGAAGAGGCTTGATTGTAATTAGGAGCAAACCAAGAGATTGAGGCATTTACTTTTCCAAAAGAGAATGCAGCTCTACTGTATTACTGAGCCTTACAAAGTTGCTGCTTTCTGAGCTGTGACACAGAAAAGAAGGCCTTCTCTACTTAGCTCACAAATGAGAGATCTCTTTGGTTGAATGAAGCATTGTGATTGGTATCTGAACACTGCTGGTTGAAGGACCCACTACAGAATGCTGGGCTTCAACATCCAAGCAGATCTCTACAGGGAAGTGTCACTGTTTATTGTATCAACAGAAGTACTTTCTGGGCACTGCACCAGGTGGCATCGCAGGATTCAGCCTTATCAGTTTACACACATTTCAGTTGCACTAGATTTACTGTCCCCAACTGACTTGCTCATTTTTGTGTCCAAAACCAGTTTCTGTATACATTTCTTCTTCCCTTGAGTTGTTTTATGTTCTCCCCAGTGGCACATGGAAAGATTAAGTCATCAGTACATCTTATGTCACATTGCTTTAAAGAAGCATAGGAAAGATAAGCAGCATAGTTACATACACTTTCAGAGTCTTAGAAGTCTTTATAGCCTCACATTTGTGACAAGCACAAAAAGTGACACAAGAGTTACCTGAAAAGGTCAAGGTCTTGGGCCTAGACTAGAAATAGAATTGAGTGAGTTGTTTTTATTAGGCAAAGCTAGGAGATGCCCCACAGCAAGGGTAGGTCTTTCCTGGCCAAGAAGTCTACTTGTTTTCATTTTGGTATATCTGATGTAGAACATTAAATACGGAGAGGAACAGCCACTAGCTATTTGAACAAGATAGAGAAGACAATTCTTGTTCCCAGACAAGGACAACTGGCATAGGAAAGGTACCTGTACACCTTCCCCATATTGCAACCTCGTTAGCTCTGCATTGCCTTTTGAACGGATACAGCAGACTACTGCAGGCCCAGGGAGGAACTCTCAGCAGAGACAGCATAGATTGATTGAAGACATAAGGTAGAGAAAGTATTCATCTTGCCTAATTAATTCTCTGAATCAGCAGCTTTAGCCCAAGAAAATATTTGACACTTTATTTTACCTGATAGGCTCAGCAGAAACAATGAACTTGGGGACTTTGGCATATATTCCCTTACTACAAGGAAAAGAAAATTGAGTAGAGGAGCAACATCTGGACTACACTACCTTATTTCCTCATGGCTTGAACTGTGGCTGACCAGTGACAGCATAGGGAAAAAGTTAGCATTCTGCAGCAGTTGTGTTCCAGCTGCAGCCATACAGAACCAGGCAGCAGTAAACCTTGCTGACAATCTGGTTGCAGCAGATAAACAAGTAATTCACACAGGCTTTAGTTTGATTGTGCAGTTACAATTTATTGCAACCTATATCCTTAGGATTGACAGCAAAAGTTTTCCTAGGCTCAAATTGAAAAGTGAAAAATCTTTAACACTGCCATTTCATTTGAAAACGTGCAAAAACTGATCCAGTGCCTCCCATACTAGAGTATAAACTATGTTTGCTGTAGCCGCATGTCCTTTGTAAACCAGTTGATGCCAAATTACTTATTTTCATTAGAAGCAACCTGTACCATGTGGTCCAGGGCTAGGAACAGGAAATTCACTTCTGTATTTGCTGAACAGATGTTATCTTCAATTCATATCGTGTTCAGTCTGATTGCAGATCAATCCACAACAGGTCACAATGGAGTTCATAGTTTGAGCAGGAAAACAAGATTTGCTTTTGACAATGAGAAGTGCATACAGCTGTCTTTTAAAGTCTGAGGCTCTTGCATGTTTTTGTACTTCAGTCACAGCCCAAGGAAGATTAAAGTTCTGGCTTGGCCTAGACAGCCAGTTCTTAGTCCTGCAGGATGTGACACTGTCAGTTGTCAGTTATGCTATATCCATCTTCATCCAAAAGTCATTTTTCCAGAATACCAGAAACAAATAAATTTGAGTTCTCCATGCTCCCCTCCACTGTATGCCTGTGTTCTCCATAGGTCACGTAGTGTCACAGATTTATTTGGATACTCCATGCAGTTTAAATTAAACTGACCACTTATTCCTGTGCAGATGAATAGAGGGCCTCAATCTGGTCCTGGAAGACTTTAACAAGCTCTGGTCGCTTTGCCTTCATTGTTGGTGTCAAGAGTCCATTTTCTACAGTGAACATCTCTGTGTGAATGTACAGATCTTTAACCTATTAAAGGAAAATAATTTAGCACATGACACTCACATAATTAGAAGACAACAGTTCTTTCCAGCTTCCTTGAGCTCAGTGCAAGAATTCCAGTCCCAGAGATCCAGTAAATAAACTGTTTTTTGATGGAAGTCAAACTGCTTTTGGCTGACACAGCAAGAGGGTGAAACTACAGAACAGCCCCTGCAGCCTGTTGTGAACCTCCACTCCATCTCATGGCAAATTGCTACTGTTGCCCTGTACAGCCACTGGTCTCTTGGTCAAGAGAGGAGCATTGGCCAAGAGACCTGCAGCCAGTCAACATTTCACTGACTGCTTCAGTCAGCTATTGGGAGCAGTGGCCTTAGGTCCCATCCTGGCACAGTCGGTATCAGGAATTAGGACTTCCCAGCCATTGTATTAGCCATACAAGTGCTTGTGACAAGCAGGATTTGAAGGGACTCACTTGTTCAAAGGATTTAAGGCCAGCCTGTCTCCCCAGTTTGATCATATCTTCTAAAATAGCTTTCTTCACTGCCTGGAAGAAAAAGAGCAGAAGCAGACTGGATAAAGCTGCCATTTTGTAATTGCAACTCAAGACCATAACCATTGCCCAGTCAGGGAGAACTGGCAAGAATACATATTCCAACATTCATCCCATATTAAGACCACTGCAAGATCATGTCTATCTTCTCATTGTAAAAGAAGCAGCAATAGCCCTTGAAACATCAAGAGATACCTATACTCAGTTCCAGTTTTCGCTGTAAGGCTGCTTGTATGACTCGCCCAGCATTAAAGCAGTTTGATTTACAAAAAAGGGTGGATAGAACAAAGTCAGAGCAACACAAGATTGGATTTCAGAATTAAATTCTGTCTCTAACCTACTAAAAACAAAGCCACTCACAGGATTTTTGCAGAGGTCTTCGTAGGAACCTTTTACTCCCAGTTTTGCTGCAAATTCTGGAAGCGTCTCCGGATCAGGAACCACTACACCTATTAGAAAAGACTGAAAACAAGTGGAAGTCATGCTGAGAGCAAGATAAGGCATATTAAATGTCTTTGTGAACTTGATTGTGAACAGTGTTTCACATTTACATCCCCATCCATTTTCAGAGTTTCAAAGGTAGCTCCAAGGACTTTCAAGTCGCTGAGAGATGAGACAGCAATAATTGAAGTACTAGTGCTGTTTGTCACATGTGCTGAATGCTCCAACAATTACTTCTGGCTAGTTTATAAATTTAAGACTGGCCTCTGCTACCATTGGTGGCACCTGTGGCAAAGGAATGGAGAAACACTTCTGCTACGGAGAAGGGCTGTGAGAGTTGGGGTTTTTCAGCCTGGAGAAGAGAAGGCTCCATGAAGACCTTATTGCAGCCTCTCAGTACTAAAAGGGGGCTTGTAAGAAAGATGGCAACAAATTTTTAATAGGGCCTGTTGCAATAGGGCAAGAGATAATGATTTTAAAATGTAAGACAGTAAAATTAGACTAGATGTCAGGAATTTTTTACAATTAAGGTCATGAAACAATGGCACAGGTTGCCCAGGGAGATGACAAATGCCCCATCCCTGGAAACATTCAAGGTCAGGCTGGCTGGAGTTCTGAGTAATGTGATCTAGTTGAAGATGTCCCTGCTCATTGCACAGGGGATTATTCTATGATTCTAAACTGTACAGAACTGACCTAACATGCTAATCTCATACAAGTATGTAATTAACCTTTACATAGCATGCAACTTGATGCCAATTGTCAATTGGGAAGTCTATAGGTCTGAAAGCATATTCCTATAAACATGGTACTCTTGGGAACAGATCTTGTTTAAGAACTCTTGTACATGCATATATTTGTGCCCTAATCATCCAGAACACACTGTGGGAGGAATCTTGCAGGATGCTCATGCCTAACATCACTTACCCTCAGGCTTTCCCCATGTACAAAGACCTGGGCTACAGGACCACTTCCAACATAGACATTTTCTATCTTCTCTGGAGCAATGTATTCTCCTTGTGCAAGTTTAAATATATTCTTCTTCCTGTCGATGATCTTCAGCGTTCCATTCTAGAAGTTAAAAGTGGAGGTGATTAGTTGCAAGTCTCTGTCTTGCTTATATAATAAGATAAACAGGCTTTGCTTTGTTGTATGAAAGGCACATGCTAGTCTACTACTGGTCTTTGCGTTCTGTTGAGAGAATGGGCACTTTGTCTAATTTCTCCAGTTAGCTCGGGACATGATTAGACAGCTCCTTTTTTCTCCTTTGACAGAAACCAAGACACCTCGTTACGTCACTTCTACAGTGAAGAATAGTCTTAACTATGGGCCTAACAGGTGTTATTTGAGATCTCGTAACCTAATTGGTCTTTGGAACTTTGCCTGGAGTTACTTGATGAATGATAAACTATAAAGGCTTTTATCCTAGAATGCCATGTTTTGAGATTACTGTAAACTAACAGGGATTCACATCCAAGGGACAGTTTGTATTAAACAGTTACTCACTGGCAACCACTTCCCTATGTCTCCAGTGTGGAGCCAGCCATCTTTGTCAAGTGCTTCTGCTGTCTTCTCAGGGTCTTTCAGATAACCCTTGAACACATTTGGTCCTTTAATGCAGACCTGTAGTAAGTAAGCACAGAACATTGTTAGTCACCAAGTCTTATGTTTCAGTATTTCCTGACATGCACAGGAGATGGTGCCTACCTCGCCTTCATTGTTAGAAGAGAAGTAGCTCATTTCTTCCACATCATCTAGTTTTACAATATTACAAGCCAGAGGGGTTCCAACATGGCCTGAGAGGAGGGGGGAGAAAAAAAAAAAAAGACTGCAGCAATACTAGATACTTTATGGCTTTGTTCACTGCTTTAGCAAGAACCAGTATTGTTAAAAGGAATCTGACATCAAATGTTCACAAAAGTTATTGAAATGCCGTTTTCAGACAGTTAATGCAGGACAAGTAACAGGTAAGTCTCAATGCTTAGAGCATTATTGGTGTAATCAACCAGACCTACCCCAAACCACATTTGCCACCACAGGAATCCCTTATAGACCCTGGTATTCATTTCCATTTCATTCTCATTATGCTCTGCAGTTACGTGGGCCCAAAGATGATGACTTGAGCTTGAATTTAGAATATATTAAAAATAGCCTTGGCAAGATTAAAGCTAAATCTTCAAAGTCAGGTAGTCCTTCAGGAAAATAGTCAAGTATCATGTCTAATATTTTAGATATAATTATTTGAGTAAAACATGCAATTTTGGAGATAAAGCTAGTTCCTTAAAGCCATTTGTGAAGTCCCTGTTCAGTTTGCTCAGCTCTGTATATTCCTTTCCTGTATGCTGGGACAGGGTCTAATCTGACCTATGTTACTTTACACAAGGGATCCTCATCTACTTGAGTCAAGAATTTTGGTACCTATTAAGCACACAGGTGATTGTTGCTACCAAGAGTAACTTTGAAGTTATGTACCTATGATTTAATTTTAATTAAACTAAAACCAGTAATGCATCTAGGCTTCAGTGCCCCTTTCTGTTGACAGCTCTGGGAGACTGTCCAAGTCCTAGCTGCCTTACCTGTTGTCCAGTCTCCAGGCATTGAGAAAGTGCATCCAGCTGAGCATTCAGTCTGGCCATAAGCTTCAAAGATCTGTGTGAGAAAGGATTAATATTCCTTGAACGTCACGTCCTTGGTGTGAAAGAGCTCTATTTCAACTATGCCCATGCTCAAATCTTCTTCTTAGGAAGGAAGCCAATACAACCTTAGCCTTTAAGGTATCTTGATCTAACTGGTGTAACCAGGTGTTTAAGTTCACCTATCCAAACGTTGCTTTGGTCACCTCATTTTCTGTTCTCAAATGTGCTACACTGGGAGCTCATCGACTGTCAGAATAAGCCACAAAGCTCAGAGGTAGCTGCCTGAATTTGAGGGCTGCATGTTCCTATTTCTGCTGCTCTATTTCTCTTCCCAGAGCCCACAGCATAGTGTTTTGGTAGTGTAGTTCAAAGTCAGCTCTGCAGAATTTTTTTCCTGTTACACTAAACTTCAGTGAAGCAGCCTGTCAATCAATACCCAAGACTGACAGCAACGTCCCCAGGAACAAGTTGTGCTGGAGCACAGCTGTATCTCTGGGCACTTATTTGGGCATAATCAAACAAGTCTTACTTTAAGAGAGAACTCAGCTTACCTGACAGCCTAATGCTACTCTCAGAAACGCCAGGACAGAGGGAGATATGGGGGCTGCGCCTGTTACCATTATACGCACTCTTCCTCCCATGGTCTCCTACAAGGGAAATACAAGCCGTCAGATCCTCCAGTATTACACTGCTCAGTTTATTTACGCTTGGAATAATTTACCTGAACTTTTTTGAAGACTAGCTTATCCCAAATGCTGTCATTTCGAATGATGCCCTGTTTTAATTCAGCCATCTTCATAGTCGCAGCCACGTTTAGCAGGCAACGTTTCACTGGGCTGTTTGCACCACTCTGTATCTGCAGGGAAACGTATCAGTGATTCTTGGGTTTAACTCACATCTGTACCTCCCGTTCTTGCTTTGTTAAGAGGCACCACATCTTACTTCACTGTTCTAAGGTCTATCTTCACTGCTGCCATGTCTAAGAGATGAACTCAGAGACAATACTTATTCATGTTACTGCTGACACACTGCAGCCACAGCTTTGAGTAACAGGAATCCTTCTAGCTTTACACTTGCTTCATTTGCATTCCAAAAGTAAACAGACTTTTTGTCTCTGAACAGCAACAAACTTAGCCCAGTTATGACTGGATACACTGTTCTTATACTCCAGGTCCCAGGACTCTTTCCATGTCCTCAGAGAAGATTTTAGAGAATTCTTCCTGCCAAGAAGTAATTAACTAGTGGTGACGTTATGACACAATCAACATGCTCACTAGGATATATGAACACGAAGATGATTTAGCTAAAATTGCTCACATACCTTGTCATATACTCTATTCAGCAGTCTTGGTACAACTGGAAACATCGTTGGCTTCAAGGTTTTCATGTCATCTGTTAGCAGCTTGATGTCTCCTTGGAAGAAGCCTACTTTTGCTCCACAGCTGTACATCACGGCCTAAAGATTGACCAGACTAAGCTCAGTCAAGGGTAATTCCTAGCTTCATTAGCCATAATTATTCGTCTATGATAAGCAGCAAGATTTTCAGTGCCCACTTGTAGGAAAGTTATTCTGTGAATAGGTTTTGAGGACATACAGATTGCTATCGTATCTTTAACTATAATTTGATTCATAGAAGCTCAGATGTATATATCTGTATATACCTGTACAACTCTCTCAAACATGTGAGCCAAGGGAAGATAGGAAATGGCGATATCTGAACTTGTACACTCAATTGTGCCCTAGAGGGGAAAGAAACAGAAGTAGGTTAGCATTCCCTATGCCTGCCTGAGTTACTCCTGAGTAGAAAGCGGATAAAGTTTGGATCAATTTGACTACTTTGAAATACACTTCAAATGACTGAAGCAACTCACTCTCATCCATCACGTGTTCAAGATTTGCAGCTCTCACACTAGATCAAAATTAGTTTTATCTTTTGGCAAGACTCATAATAGTGTTATTTAGTACCCTTGGTATCTAGGACTGACTCATTCTAGAGTAACTTCTACACAGAAGTTCTTGTTCAAGGTTAAACTAAGGTTCTTTCAATACTATTGTCCCATTGAAATATGGGCACTTAGGAAAGTGAGTGAATAATTTACAGAAAGTGCCCACATTAAAAGCTGTTTGCGTGACTGAGGGACATACTCTGATGATCACCATTAGAAGTAGCTTACCTCTGTGCATCTAAGGAAGGAAGCAGCATTTGAAACAACATTTCGGTGTGTCAGCATGGCTCCTTTAGGGTCACCTTTGGAGACATCAAGCAAAGTCAGCTGTAGCTCTGACTGCTTCTGCTGTCAGTTTTCCATTTTCTGTTTGGCTCAGTCTGAACTATTTTGGTACTAGGCTCAGTCACAGCATGCATTGTCTTAAGAGTTCACAAATATGCCTCATCTTGAACACTTTCAGCTACAGATGCTACATAAAGGAAATGGCTACTGAAACAGCAGAGTAATTGGGAGTAGCATAGAGAGTGCTGAAACAAGATTTATTTTTTTTTTTAGCTTCCATGGATCAAAATACACACACAGGTAAACAACCAATCTCTTGAACATTAGGACTGTATTTTTCATAGGGGAAGACAACATGAATTTGGCTATTCTTGCCCCCAGTTCTAAGAAGCTTTGTCTTAGTTTACTTGTAGTGACAGGGTCCCAAGTAAAACTGCAATAGTGGTTTGACACTGCTCTAATGTGTTGTTTTATATTCTTAGGATTTCCTATTTTTGTGCTGGGAAGCTGCAGGGGTAGGCTGGTCCAGTGGGGAAGCATCACCATATATTATCTTACCTGTGGTTCCACTTGTAAAACACACAACAGCAAGATCATCAGGCTTAGGAGGCTGAAGAGAAAAAGCCACATAAAGTCAGTGTTAGGATTATGGTGCTTATCAGTATTTACATAAATTTCCTAAACTGTGATTAACCAGGAATTCTGGTTCATAAAAGAAAAAAATCCTGCCAGTCTCCTCTACTAACATGGCAGGAGGTCTTTTCAGAGACTAGTTTTCAAAATTTATAACTGTGCCATAGAGATACTTACAACTGGTTGTCTGATGTTGTTTTTTCCCAGCTCCTGTGTTAGAGAAAAAACATAGCTTAGCAGATGTGCAACAACAATAGATGAATAGATAATTCTATTTCAAATACAACACTTGTTTTTACTTTGCCTCTTGATGCTCTGTCTCATTCAAAGAGAGATGTCTTCCTGAATTCAATACACACAACTCTGAAAAACTGACTACTACAGTTGTGGAAAGCACAAATTTGAGTGTGCAGAAAGTGATCGGAACTACTTAAAGAATTTGGAAGTCCTGAGTGTACATATTTCATTTTGTTTGACATAGGCCATATGTCTTATATTTTACATGTATGCAAGATTAAGCCTAATACTGGGATGTCTAAGCAGCCACTAATTTGAATTTACAGTTTCAGTTAGGCTCAACTGCCAGCTTAGAACCCTGATAAATCCTGTTACAACTGTACCATGAATTAAGCTAAGCAAGTCTTCAGTTTCATGCATACTGACTGTCCACAACACATGAACACAACTTTAGTCAATGGTTTGAACTCTGCAAGACCATTTGGCTAAATATATCAAGTTTCAAAATGACTGCTCATCAAGATCCAAGCTACAGGAGTGACAACCAGATAACGCTTATATTAAAGTGTCATTGTTGCCACAGAAGGTCAAGATGTCTATCTGGCAAGGTATTCCTTGGCAAGATCAAGCAGAAGCCTTTAGTTACCTACCTCAACCTCCTGCAGTGATAGAATTTCAATTCCCGCTTTGTCTCCTCTGTCCTTGAGCTCTTTATCAAAGAGATCCATGAGAACAATCATCTTCAGATGTGGGGTCTTTTTTTGCTCACAGTTCTCAAGCAAGACCTGTGCCTTCTGGGGTGTGTCACAGATCACTACACTTATGTCAGCTACAGAAAAGAAATTACGTTTCAGAAGTCTGTTTAGAAGATAGACCAGTGACAGTTCAGAAGCACATATGTTTAGAACACAGCATTGGTTTGTTCTAAAGCCATTTGCATTTGTTCCTATGGATTGAGTGGTTGGCTTACAGTGCTAAGAAGGTTCCTCTTACCATCATCAACTGATTGTACAGGCAGAATCTTAAGTTTGCTCAAAGTGAGGGCAAATGCTGAGAAACTGAAGAGAAATTTCTTCACTCTCACTCAACACAGGCATTTAATTTTTTGTATTACCATAAGACTTCAGAATTGTCCTCACTGATTGTTTAGGTTTAGCCATCTTCCTTAAATCCAAAGAAATTTAGGCCTGGTTGAAAGAGGCTGCTAAATTCTGGAGTTAATACCTCAGCTTCCCCACGTGTACAAGTGAGTTTTACACAATACAAAAGCGTTTTCCTTTAAATTGGCAGAGGAATTGGATTTGCCCGAACATGCTGGTTCCCCGTTAGACTACTAAGTCACAGCTGTGTAGTCCCAAGGCAAGACCTGTTTGCAAGATTCACCAGCATAACTGTTGAAGGGATTTTGTTTGGCAAGTCCTGTTTATGGGGTGGATCCCAGATTACTGTGACAGTAGTGCATATTATTTCCCCCATGTCTCCCAAAAGACTGGGGGAAGAAAGTCTGAAGATTTATTTAAGCTTCCTTACCAGCTTCTTCCATGATGGCATGTTAGTTGTTGCTTCTGTAGAACAACAGGCACTAACCAGATAGATTAAACAGATTTAGGCATATCTTTACCCTTCCCTCCTCCACTCTTTTCATCCTATAACTTTAAATCAGAGACACACATCTAGTCTTAATTTGCATGCAAGCCTGTCTGCATTGTCTGATTGTTTGGCAGTGTGGGATTTCAAGATTTCAAAACCTCAAATAGCAAACAGTTGAGCACTCTGATTGCGGAATGGTCCACAGGATCAGCAGGTCCTTCTGTGGACTTACAATCAAGACACTAGGAAACATAGGAATCCCACTGGACTCTTCTAGGCATTAAACCATGTGCCCTGCAAAGCAGCTTCATTTAAGAAATTAAGTGTCTATAAAAGTATAAGAGCAGTAAGGCTAAAACTACTTTGATTTTCACATCAAATTCCCTTGAACTTAGCCCTCTCAAAATGAAGTTTCTTAGAAAAGTCATTATGAAAGAATGGAAGTCAATATTTACCTTTGTTAACAATATATACAATGGCCTCTGCCCCTAGAGTGTCATAGAGTGGAACAGCAACCATTGAGTAGGTGTAGCAGGCATACTCTGAAATGGTCCACTGAAGAGAGAAAACAGCACAGCTAAGGAAAACTAGCAACTCTCAAGACAGGATTGCCTACAGATTTCATACATCTTGACTGCATCCCCCATGCACTCAGTAGTGGGGGGAGTTATGTGAGGAGCACATCCATGAGAATCAGAGTAGTGAGAGTTCAAGATCATTGTATTGCATGCTTGGAGTGGTATGTGCTCAGCCAGTAAAAAGGGAACCAGGAAGGAAAAAAAGTTGTGATTGTTCCTCATGTGGCCTCAAGCTATTTAAATACAGACCGCCCTCTCACCCCAAGGTGTCAGAATGTTGTGGGAAAGAATATACTATTTGTTGCTTACCTCTGGCCTATTCTGAGCAAAAATGCCAATAAATTGGTTTGTTGATGGTTGGCATCCTTTTTGCAGAAGCCCTGATCCCAAGTATTGAGTTCTGTCTAAAACCTGTAAGATAGTTTTTCCCCACTTTAGTGTTACAAGACAGTGTCTCAAATTAAGTCATCTATCATTTACTATACTCACCTGTTTGTATGTCAGCCACTGATAAGGTTGCTTGGGTTTTCTGTAGCCTAGACAGTTACCATTTCCTAATGGAAGAGTTCAGAAAAACAATTTCAAAGCTCAGTACTGAAGGTGCATAACACTTCAATACAACACTTAAAGTGGGAAATATTTTCCATCAGTCATCCAGCTAACTGCACAGAACGTAGAAGGACAATGTCCATAGTTAAACACTCTGCCCAAACCAAGATTGTAAGACTGCTGGCTTTATCCTTACAGGCAATACTTCAAAGATCTGGTGATATTTTCCCATTTCAGAACCCATATGAGATTGAAATAGCTTGCAAGCTATCACATATTTCCATGCATAGTGACATGTGCACAAATTCATATCTGTTGTAAACAGGCAGTAATTTTAAAGTAAAACCCACATGGTAAGATAAAGCAGAGGTGTTCCCCCCCACAATTCCTCTGATGTTTAGTATCTGCTGACTCTTGACTGAACTCTACCACCTTAAGCTTCTGATGTTTATTCCCACCCAATTTGCCAACTAAGACTACAGCTAAATTGGGGCAAGGAGAGACGTGGTCACTTGTCTCTCCACCCCACAGAAGGCGAGAAAAGCTTTTGCTAGTCTGAATTTTACCACAGCCAAGACACAAGGAAAAAACTTATTTACTTGTAATAGACAAGTACTAACTAGGAGATACAAAGCTTACCAGAAACATATAGTCCTCTCTGTAAAGCTTCATACAAGGTTTTACCATCTTCAAAGTAATAAGAAAGCAGGTTATTATCTGTCAAGAGTGCACTTCTTCTGGCTCCTCCCTAGGAACAGAGCATGGTCATGAAAAAGTGCAGAACAGATGAAATGTCATTCATTCCTCAGCCATTGTCTGAACAATGCCCTTTAAACCATTTCAATAGCATTGCATTGTTAGGGAGGTCTTTTTCCTTCCTGATTTTGATCTACTCAGTCATATGCAGAGGAATTTTCTAGATGGCCTACATTAACATTTGATTACAGGTTATTATTGACTAGGACTGAGTGCTACCACTTGTCTAGTTACAAGAAGTACAGCACCAGCTTCTAAGCTGATGCAGTGCTTTAAAATACAGGAATAAGTCAGTGACAGCCAAGGCCATCTGGTAAAAAGCCTATCTAAACCTATTGGCAGGAGGTGCTGTTTCTCACTCTTAGCATCTTAAGGCTTCCCTTCTTCCCACCATACTGTTGAGTTGTACACCTGGGAGAGGAGGCTGTGTATGTCAGACAGGAGAGTTTCCACTGGCACCCACAGGCAGAATGGATCAGTATTCAGATTAAGCTCCAAATCAGACCATGCCTACAAGCAAAGAAAGTATTACCTCAATTCCTACTGACTGCTTGTTCAAGTCAACAGGAGGCAAAACAGGTTTTGGCCTGCTTACTACCCACAGGAAGATGACAGATCCAAATACAATAAGACTAATCAATGCTGGTGTTGGGAGCGGTGAGAATAATACTTGAAGTATCCAGATCATTGTGCTGGATCAATGGAGCCAGAGTTGAACCTGAAATAAATAGGAGGTTTAGTAGACTTGAGTTAGAAGCTCTAACTACCCATGAGCCATGGTTACTTAAGTAGCTTGTTAAGCAATACTGCAAATCATTTCAGCAGTTTGCCCCTGAAGAGTCCTGGTACAATTATGAAGCATGCTTATGCAACGTTTTAAGCCTCTTAAGAGATCTCAAGTCACCTGTCCCCATAAATCTTAATCTATGCTGCATCCACTTCCACAAAAAAACTGAAGTCCGATGAAGTCACACAAGGAACAGATTACTTCTATTCAAGAGTAAAAAAATCTGCCTGGGGAAAACCAGTATGTCATTTCCCAAATAAGTATAACCAAAAAAGGCCAACAGTTCAATCATGTGCACAGTGGAAGTAAGAAAACTCCTCAATATTTAGCTAGCAACTAACTAAATCCCCATACTAGAAGAATACCAGGCATCCTGAAGCAATGAGTTCCAGTTACCCTTTAACTATAATTCCAAGGAAGTTGAAGGTATTTTACAAACCATCAGTAAGTTCAGCCAGGGCCCAAAGTCAGAATCTGGGGCTTTGAGCCCAGAGTGACCAGAGTTAGATTACCCATATCTGTGTTAATTAGCAGTCCTAATGTGTTCTCTGGTGTGAAAAGACATGCTTTGCCCACTCATCATCTGGATAAGAAATGGTACCTCAGAGGCTTGTCATCAAGTCCAAGCTGCCAAATGCATATCACCTACATATCTGAGAAATACCAACTCCCCAGTCCTCTTTTCTACTCTAAACCTTGGTTACCATGTGCCCTTCAAAACTCCTGGCCTTGGCTTCATGTACTGAGAGCCCAAAAAGATTGTGCTACAGCAAGAAAGGTAGAAATTGCCCTTGGGACTCTCTACTGATGGACAGTTCCTGTCATTGAGCATATTAAACCTATGGGAGCACGAACTTATTCTTTCTGTAGCACAGCATATCACCCATCTCCACACCCTTCCTTTGGGCCTTATCAATTGAGCCTGGAGGAAAAAAGAAAACCTTAAAAGCAGGTCTGCTGATTAAATTTACATTCAGGGCAAAGCTACTTAGCAGTTTAGGTTTAGCACTGCTCAGTTTGGAAGACAGAATTTGGCAATCAGCTGCTCTTCATGATATCATGAACCGTTCATCTGGCCTTGTAACCCAAGCAGTCAGCAAGCAGCTTTCTGTAGGTGATTAAACTGTATCTGGCTTATGGTGTGAGTCAGCCACTTCCTCTTTTGGTAACATGAGCAGGTCACTTTTTTATAGCACAAGCACTGAGGCAGTTTGGTAGAGGCATCTCCATTCTCCAGCATGAGGAGTTGGATATCCAAGCTTTATTCCTTTAACTCAGAGCCCACTACTAGATCCAAGTGACAAAGCAAATCACACTTGCACCATTTGAATGTTGGAAGCTTTCTAGACCTTTTCTAGACCTTGACAGATCTATTCTCACATCTTTTTAGAGGGATACCAGAATACTCATGTTCAAACTCCTCTAAATTTTGAGTAGCAGCAACCAGTTTGGTCCCTTTTCCAGTCTTTTCCCATCTCCAGATTGTCAAAAGGAATTTGCATTCTGTACATTTCACATTACTCTTCCCTGGACATGAAATTTTTCAATCAACAGTGAGAGAATAGAGGTATATACAGGTAACCAGAGATCACAGGTACAACTGTACTGGTTTTAATGACTGAAGTGTGTTCATCTGCTCATTTTAATAGTAATTTTGAGACAATTTCCTAGAAGCCATAAAGGATTGGTTGATTTTAGAGTATCATGCTAGAGGTAAGAAACAAAACTGGGGATTATATCTATAGCACCAAGTCCTCCACTATAACTTATTTATGCTGCTTAGCATTAACAGTGCCTAGTCAGACAGATCAGTGCAGTTGTTACAAATACCTGCTGTCTATTATATGGACTTATTTGGTAGAAACTTCACTGAAGACACTTGTCTGACCTTTTTGTGGTATGGATCACAGAACCCACTAACCCCAAATGCTCCATGCAGCAGTAGATAAGTCATTGTAAATTTTTCCATTGGGGTATCCTCATGTTCTCACTGACTCACATGCAAGGCAGTTTGTACCAAGACATGTAGGAAGACTGAGCATCAAGGCCTGAAGGATAATGATGCTTGGAGCAAAGAACTCAAAGTTCAGAGAGAACACCTCAACAAGAGGCTATTACTAAATGCAGCAAAGTTTTTGCCTTCAGGTTCTGAATTGTTTACACAAGTCTCTTGCATAGGGAGAAAGAAAGACCAGGCAGTAGTCTAACCCCAGTGTAGCCTAATCAGCATGCCTACAGCTAGTTAAAAATGATTTTCAGTTATAAGCCAAATGATTTTTTAATTTAAAGAAAGACCTGTTGACAAGTTTCTCTCTAAAGCTTGGGAAGTATTATATGCTCATTTGCTTCCAGCATTTGGTTTTTGGTTGGTTTGGGGTTTTTTTGGTTTTTTTTTAACTGTCTTCATTAGCCCACTTATAGCACTGAATGAGACTATATATGCAGGAGTCAAAACCTAACATCCTTTAAAGATACAGACGTTAGTGTTATGTCAAAAAGCACAGATACCTAGATCTGTGTTTTGTGCAATACACAAAAAATGCTTTTCATCTGAAAAACTATTTTCAATTCCCTTATTTTATTAATAGAATAGTGACAGTGTTTTGCTTTTACTTTCCAACCATGCTTCCACAAATGGGCTTTAGTCACTTCTATCAAGGCACATAGGGTGTTTTATTCAAGCTGTGGCAAGACACGTCAGCAAATTTGTCTGAATTCCCAGAATTAGGGCAGTTGTTTCCTATGTGTAGAGCTTCTATTGTAACTACTTGTCAAATCCAAGTTACTGCTAGTTTATCACCACTGGTATCCTCCAAAAGCCACTTAATCCTACTGCCCTCAAAGCAGAAGACCCAGAGAGAGGACAGGAGTCTGAACTTGGCAGTTTCCTGTCCATGGTAGGAGAACAGCCTAGATCTGTCCTGTGAAACAGCTACGACCGGAGTTTAACCCACAAATCCAACTGCCCTGTGCATAGATAATACCTGATCTGTATGAACTTAGGGAAAACTCAACTCAGTGCAGCACAAAACAAAGCCAGAGCCTTTTTGACAGACAGCAGCTTCTGCTGCAAGGGCAAGTCTGTGAACCAGTTGCTTTTAAACATGAAGGTGTCAGAAGTGGAGTGCTTGAAACCCCAGAGTTCTGAAAGACTCAGCTCCCAGATACAAAATGCACAGGATGCCTCGAACCACCTGTTAAGCCTCTTGTGGAATAGGATGCTGGACAGCTGAAAATGTACTTAGGTTGTCCACCCTGATCAATGGTCAGGGATAAGATGCATTAGGCTCCAGAGTACAAAGGCTTAGTTTTTATCAGAAAAGATTACAGTGATATCATTTACAGCCTTGAGTTCAGAAGTACACATTCTCATTTCTGCTGTAGCTCCCCATCTAAAGCTAGAAGGAATTATATTCTCTGTGCTCTCCAAGCGAGGAGATTCTCTCCACTGAAAAGTGACTGAGCTTTGTATTTTCAAGCCCATAAATATGAAGAAAGAAATCAGTGTTATCTCCATTGCAATTGTTCTTTACAGACAATAAAACAACCTCTGATACTTGCATGATTTCAGAAGCAATAGTCATGCACTGCCTGGGACAATGTCTTCTAGAATTACATTTGTAATCTAGAATTCTTTGTATCAAGTTTGTCTAAACTTCTGAGGTGATCATGACAACGTGTTTGTCAACATTAGTGAGGTAACACTGATTCTTTCCAAGCAGGAAGAGCAGACTACAACCACCTACACTGGGGTCACTAATTCGTTAGCTGACCACCAGTACCTCACTCTTTCCATTTGCTTACACAGTGCAGCCATTGCCTGGTGTCATCCTGCAGATGTGAGCCACTGTGCCAGTTCTGACTCCTTGGAAGCAATATATCCCATCTTCCTCCAGCTGCAGCAAGAAGTCTCGTGTTCTGGAGGGTTTAGGAAAATCTAACTTTTAGCATCCAGACAGAAGCTAAAGCACAAAAGCTCAGCAGTGAGTGCTGAAAAGAGCCGAGCAAAAACCACAAGCAAAATGCTCAGTAACCTGCATTAAGCCCCAGATATGCTTCAGTTAGGCTTTGCTTTTAGAGTACCTCTTATGAGAGTCACAGCCAAACAGTTCAAGCACCCTTTGATCTTAGCTGAGAAGCTCTGCTAAGAGGTGGGAAAGGATGAGGCCTCAGTAACTTACTTACAGGAAGTGCTCTGTGGTTTCTAAGCCTTACTTATGAAACCTATTGAACTTTGGCTTCCAGTAAACTTAAACAGAAAGGTCATTTTCTAATAAGGAATTTTAGTATGTTGGATATTACTGTCCCTCCATCAGGAGTGCAACAACATCATGACACCACTTACTAATAAAAGTTATTTTCTCAGATGAATTGAAAAGCCAAGTTTTCATATAGTTTTTTTATCAGGTTTTTTCTTTGAAAGCTACTTACTCAGAGAGATATGTACCTACTCAAAAACATGTTCAACTAGCCATTTCAACTTCCTAAAATTTAAAAAATAGGCAGTATAGCAAGTTCTGTTACTGTTCAGCCTGTTAGATAATACAGGTTCACTTCTTGCGAAACTTGCATAATCAACACTGTAATAATAGGAAGTTATCTGTAGTGATAGAGCATGGTTTAAAGAGCTAAGTTTAAAGCTCAGTTTGAAAATTCACATAGAACTAAGAAAACTAGAATATTATCATTAGGCACCTTAGATGCCACACAGAGAAAAGGTAGCACTGAAAGCTTCTAGATGCTAATGTCTTCTATCACTTCATATTATTACAGCACTTACATTATGGACAACAAAGAGCAAACGTATATCTGAACTTCACTCAGCCCAAGGTTCACATCTAACTGATAGCACATTACCAGAGATTTCCTGGTAGACTTTTAAGAACTCGTTATCTTGAACCCTGCAGCTAATTACTATGCTTGCACGTTGGTTTTAGTAAAGCCCATGTGAGTAATAACAAGCAAGCGCATGAGCAATAAAACAAATAAAGTATAACTTTGTTACTTACACAGAAAATATTGCAGATCAAAAACAGACTTGAGAAACAGTGATTAAAGGTACCTACCATTGTGAAAATAGGGTGGGACCCTTAGCAGCATAGTAGCAAACCAACATTCATTAGGTAACACTCCTGTTAAACACTACAGCCAGTTCCCTCTCCCCAGTTTAAATAAATCAGCAAGCGGAAAAGCATGCTGGGAGGGGAGCTTTAAATAGCAGTAACTTGTGTGGGGAACTGGAGTAGTTAAAAATGAAAGTAATAAAAAAAAAACAACAACCAACCAAAAACAACTAAACATGCACATGACAAATTTATTTAATTTTTTGGTTTGCTGATGAAAATAGCTTGAAGTTTATGTGTTTGTGAAAATCTAAATAAAAAGTAAACTAAAATATTTTGAAATTATATTTACCATTTATTGTTCATAATGTGTTTGCTATTATTTTCTCTATGTATAAAGCTGTATTCTCAGCAATAGAAATTTTTTCTCTATAGCTGAATGTACATTAAGCTGAGCAGAGCTTTGTAGCCTGGAATATCAACAAAATGCTTTGAGTACAGTATTTCTCATACACTGCTGTAATGGACTTGCTAGTAGGTTGGATTTCTGCTGGTTTTGGTTTATTTGGTTTTGGTATTGGCTTTTTTTGTTGCTGTGGGTTTTTTTTCCTTTTTCTTTTTTCCCCCCTAAAACAGCTACCTCTCTCTTTCTACTGTGTTATAGACTTACATAGGTGCAATTATTTGCACAAGGTAACAGTGAATCATGTTTCAAGCTTCAGTTTTGTTTCCTGGTATGACAAGGATTGTCTTTATTGTTTTACAGTTGCATTTCTTTGTTTAAAAGTTTATAGCTGTTGCAGTTTCCCTTTTTCTCTTTAATGCTTGTCTAATAGAACTGGAATTTTGCAGTAGGTTTGGAGGGGTGGGAAGGCAGTAACTTCGCCCCTGTCCTTCAGTGCCTTAATCTATATTTTAGAATTGTTTTCCCACTTAGCCTATCTGAAAGTTTTTCTGCACTGCATGATTTCAGAATAATCTGCTAGACCAACTATAAAGCTGGAATGGAATTAATATAGCATGTACTTGCATCCAAAATACAACCTGTCCTGGACCTTGGCTTGCTACAACACATAGCCCCTACTAATTGCAATTATGTTTTATTGCTGCTGTAAACTCTGTACTGTTCAGGTAAAGCTAACTTACATGTAGTTGTGACATTATTTAGCAATGTAGGTATTCTTTTGGGAAACTGAGGCTTAATTCACTGATTTTCCATTTTATATGAGGATGAAAAAGAAATAGCTTTTTCTTCGTGAAACTCCTCTGCCTTTGGCTTTGCCTACCCAGACCTGTTCCTGTGGCATTTAACTGAAGTTGTGAGCTTCAGCTTTAACAGTGCCAGGCAGGGTGTGCTTGTGCTTAGAGAAAAGTAATGCCCCTTACAGACAAAGAGAGCAAGGCCAAGCACACCCAGCCCAGCCAACTCCATTATCACCTTTTCTGTGTGCCCCTCTGAGGATTTCCCCCTTTCAGATATTTAGCCTCAGACTGTTAATTTTCCACAAGAAAGAGAAAAAAGAGTGAATTTGCTATGATCAGCTGTTGGGTAGCAATGCTATGTACCTCAGGTGCACTGACTTTGGCTGCAGGTGTGAGAGAACATGCCCACAGCTCCTTCCTACCTGGCCTGCCAGGTGCCCAGCTTGATGCTGAGGTCCACAGGCTGGACTGTATTGCCTGGACTCAGTGAGTCTCACAGCTCCAACATAAATTGGATCAAGGGATGCACACAGGAAAGCCTTGAGGAGGATAGCTTTTCCTTAATAATTGGTTCTGTTCAATGCTCATAAATTAGAATACGGCTGACACTCTTTCCCTGAGATGCATAACAAATGACATGCAAATGCTGAGGCTCTTCATTTTTGGTAAATGATCGGAAGAAACTCCAGATTTTTGAAAGGCACAGATATATTTGTTGTTAGTAATTTTCTGACAAAAAATAAAGCAGAGTTATCAATATCTCAATCTTTGGTTCTCTTTGTACCTATATATAAAATGTACACCTGCGTCCCTCGTACCCGTTAGCAAATTAAGATGAGCAGTAGGTAGGGTACGTGTATACAGAATTCAGGTTGTTTCATTTCTGTTGTCACTATCACAAAAGGTTTGCATAAAGGATGAATAAGATGAGCTTTTGTAATAAACCTCACAACATGAGCAAAGATGCCAAAACAGGCTTTCTACACATAACAAATGGCAGAAGATGTAAATAAATGAAGGGGAAGTGTTGTCTCTGGGTACAGTTTTCTCTGTTGTCACTTCAAAACTTGGATTTAAATTTTGTGAGTCTGCGGGAATTGTGAGCTCACTTTATTTGAATGATTTTTGAATTCTGGTTTGTTTTCTTAATGCTGTAAAAATAATCATTCTTTATTGCTCCGCTCTGCTTTTTGAGGGCAGTGTCTGGCTTTTGTAAAGCACAGTAACTGCACTGGGACATAAATGATCTTCTCAGAGCAAAAGTGGGTTCCTTATGAAAGGTAGTATGGAAAGAATTATAGGCTTGGAAAAGCAGCATGCTTTTTGCAAGTTCTCTTGCAGCTTGATTTCAGGTTAATCTTTGTCTCTGCTGCCCTCTCCTTTGTTACAGGTCTGTACACAAGCTGCAGCTCTGTACACAAGCAAGAGCTTGGAGAAGGCTCCATCTCTATAACTACAAAAAGCAGTTGTTCCAAGGCGATGGCGACAGTCTAGTGTGCAATACTCTAAGATCTGTGCATTTAAAAAACTAGAAAAGGCATTATAGCCAGCTTCTATGTTCTTAGTTAGGGGTTAAGGTCTTATTGCAGTAAATGTTGCCAATAAACTTGTGCATATAAATGATCTAGGATATAACAAGTTTTTACTGCCCGTGATGCTGTGAAAACAAATGATTCTTGTATTTTTGGAACTCTGTTTTAAACATTAGTCTGAATGGGACCCTGGCACTGATACTCTGTACACTGTATCTTTAAATATGCATAACTAACAAACTGATAAGAAAATGGCTTCAGCCTGGACAGTAGGCAGGTTTCCAGTTCCAGCCAGTCTATAGCAGAGGGGAGTGTGCAGGTAGCTGTTTTCGCTCAGGTTGTGATTTCTCTGTATGCCACCCCTGAGCCCAGACTTGCTGCTTTGAAAACCTACAGCCAATCACACAGCTGTTGCCTTTAACAGAGCACAGGGTGATAAGAAAGGTGCACTGGATCCAGGTATTGAAGCAAATTAAGGCTATTATCCAACTTGCAGTACTTCTCTGCAGGAGCAGGAAGCTGAGTCCTTGAGAAACATGGGCTGTGATCAGGAGGGATTTGCTTACCTTCCTTGAGTGCTGGAGGAGGGTGAAGGGGCTGGTACAGTTTGCTTCCTTCGCTGCTTTACAACTCCAAGTGGGTGTTCAAGAGTTGGTCCTTCCCCAGCTCCCGTGGTGCTTCCCCAGCTCCTGGGGCAGGACTAAGCCCCGAATCATCAGTGTGTGGCTTTAATAAACAGGCGACACTGCACCCGGGTAACCTTTGAACCTGCCTTGCAACAGGTTCAAAGGTAAAAAAAAAATTATTCCTGATCAAATATAAAGAGCAATTTTAGCTGGTTAGAAATGTTAAACATACAACTCTTGCGCAACAGCGCTAGAGGAGAGCAGCACATTGTGAAAGCTCACCCCAGCCCTGCGAAAGCTGCGCACTTGGGATTTTAATAGGACTCTCATTTCCTCAGTGTGCGTGGGGCACTGCGTAAATCTTATTCCACTGAGAAAACGTGCCTCTTAGATTGCACTTTGAGCAAGCAAACATATTCTGATACTTTTCACCAAATACTTTGTGTAGGGGCCTCTCCTTAACATGTCCAAACGCTGAGGTCTGGGTTTCCTTCGCAGCTCAAGTGGTCTGTGAAGTAGCTTGCTCCTTTATAGCAGGGGCTCTCAGCACAGTTGGGATGTATGGGGGGGGTTGGTCATTTTACCATGATGCACCTTCTCTTTTGAAATTGTGCAAAAGGTATTGCACTTGCTGGACTGGCAAGTAGGCCAAGCCTGTTTTGTGAGAGATTTCTTGTGTTGATTTAGCAACTGTGTGGTTTTTTGGTTTTTTTTTTGTTTTGTTTTGTTTTGTTGCCTTCCTCCATCTCTGAAATGGGAATAAGATAGCAGCTATGCTTAATGCTGCTTGAGAAAGACCCATCTGTGAAGTGAGGAATGCAGGCTAGGCTGGCAGGTGGAGCTTCCTGGCTTCACTTCCAAATACTGTGGATGTGATCTTTGGAAGATGTTTTCTCCTCATGATCCAAAAGATAAGGCTAAATAGCAAAGTCCTTTCAGCACTCACTTAATAGTGTCAGGACTGATCAGGATCATGAAGCTTTTGTTGATTTGGGTCTGGTTTGTCTGGTGCTGGAATTTGACTCCTGTATGAAGAGTAAACCAATACTAACACTTTTCACTTAAGACCTTAAGTATTCTTGATTGGGCTGGGGAACCTGCCTGTATCAGTGGACATGAATAAAAATTGAAGCACCTGTGCCAACACAAATTCTCATGCTAGACCTTCTGGTTGCAACCTCCTTTAAGTTTTTAGAAAATGTCAGTTTAAAGAGGATGAAAGAAAATGAATGAGATGGTTCCAAACTTGGTGTAAAGAGGTGATACCAGTGTGCAAGTCTCTTGACTTCTATCTGTGGTGCATCTTGCATATGGGAAACAAAGCAGTTGAGTCAATGCTGTTATGAGGTATGCAACAGATACTAATAATTAGTAGCTGGGCAGGTCCCCGTTCAGCCTAAGTGGATATTGCCTCATCTCAAAAGGGCTAAAGTGACTGACACCATCCGTAGTTTTGGCTCCTGGATGCATTTTATATGCCAGTGGGGGGGGGCGGGGGGAAGGTGGGGAAGTAGAGCAGAGTCACTTCTGGAGGGAACAAAGACAATTACCTGTGCTAGCTATATGTGTAGGTGTGACTGTGTTTCCTTCTCCACCCTTGTTCCCTGGTACGTGAAATACATGGCATTTTACCTCTTTTGAACAGCAAATTAATCCAAGTTGTGGTGTTTTGTCACCTCTCACCTATATAGTTTCTTCCTGATGAATGAAGACTATTGATTAGTTCACAGTCAAAAACTGTTCTGGGAGACCTGACCCACTTGGAGCAGTGAGTGTGTTGTCCCTGAGTCTGGCAGGCTGGGCTCTTGATCAGAAGTCCTGCTGAATGGTGGGTAACCTTTTATCAACTTGTTTTGAAAGCAGGTGTGAGAACACATGTTCACAAGCCCTAGAAGACATGTGGGCTTATGTTCTGTAGTGGAGGCCTGTCTGTGTACATTATCTGTATTCCTTGTTTCTGAACAAGTGATGGTGTAGTTTGTGATCTCAGCGACCAAAGCGCATGACCAATGACATAAAAATAGCCTAGATCAGCTGTGGAAGCATCACCTATGTCCCAACTCTGAAAAAGAGGAGCTCAAGGCAGACCTACACACATAGGTTTCTTCCAAAAGATTGGAAAAAAAATTGTTTCAGTTCATGAAAATGGTCATTTTTCCCCTCAAGACTTAATTATGAAGAAAATGGATGACAAATGATATGGTGAATTAATTCTCTGTAGGTTAGCAGGAGCTCTATGAATTGTATAAGGCTAGTGATTTTTGAAGTGTCTGAGCAGGTTATGGCTCAAAATATTTATTCAAACTATTACTTTTTGACAGAAGTGTCTGCATGCATGGGGTTTTCATGCAGGTAAGAATAAAATTTTTCTTTTGCTAGTTTTTGTAGGTGATAGAAAGCTCAGTAGTTTCCCTTCTCTGTTTAGATCCATTTTCTGTGCTATCTAAAGGATCAGCAGTCAGATTAACACATCTTTCAAATGTAATCATTTGCACCTTATGCAATTCAGGTGACACTTGAATGATGAAGAAAGGCACCAAAAGGAAGCAAAAGAAATTGAATGGAATGTTTCTTCCAGCTCCACTACTGAAAGCAGGATTCAGAGGCATATTTTAGATACCTGCCAATGAACATGTAACTGTGGGGTATCCCTGAATGCTGATTTAAAGTGATTCTTGCTGAGGTTGTGCAACCAGTCTGAGCTGTGAAAGAGTGGAGCTAAAGGTCATTACCATATAAAGCTGCAATTTAATCACTTCTAGGTACTGTATAAGAAGGTTCTTTTTTCTTGGTCTTGTGCAATAGGCTGTTGAATGGTAAACACAAAACAAACTCTAACCCTTTAGCCTAAATAATTACCCTTACAGTAGTAAAATTTGGTGACAGGATAAGTCATTCTTACTGTGTTAAAGCATTTGTATACAAAGGATGGGTGTGTAGTTAAACTGCTTTGAGGAAAATGCACGTCTGAATATTTGCAGCTGCGCTGTGGTGCCCGAGAACGGCTACACACTACTGTTGTTACTGGATATGGCTGCTGCATAAAACTGAAAGATCCGAGTGAATCTACTGTTTCTGTATTGCCACTGACAATCCTACATTCTCTTCTCTTCATGCAAAGCTTGAGTAGTGTCCCTGTAAGTGTCTGTGGTTTTAAACCCAGACAAAACATGGTCTTAGGTTAACTGTGAATATTAAATACATACCAGTATGAGCTGGCACCCCCTACTTTGCAGGAGCTAAAAGCATCTGATTTCTATCTTGACTTGATGACTCTAAGAATAACAAGTGATAGATAATTCTACTGATTTCGACTGGAAACTATGGAATATGTTATAATGTGTATATATATTGGTCTATTTGGGATCAGAATTTGTCCTCAAAAGACTAATTCTTCTGAGCTCTGACAGAAAAATATATTTGGCATTGATCACTTCTGTTTAATCAGATAACCCTCATAGATGAAAAACTAATGAAGCACTCTCTGCATAGTCTCCAATGCAGCAATGCCATTCCTATTTTAAAAGCCCTGAGTGCCATATATTGCATCTTAACCCTGGAGACCATCCAGTATGAATTCTGCCTGGCTGTGACAGCAAGGCTCTGATGAAAGTCTGCAGATAGATTAAATCATCACGTCTTTTCTTCCTCTGAAGGTTAATGACACAGGGGAGGCCACTGAAACATGAAGTGGGCAGATACAGTGAATATAAATGAGCTCAGAACCAGCTTGCAGCAACTCCTGAAGATTCCATGGTATTTAATACCTGATGAAAATAAGAACTGCCTGTCAGGACTGCAGGTCCTCTGACATTTTGAAGCTCAACACAATTTTGTTGTTTTGTCCATGCGGAGCTTGTCTTCTGCATCAACTCCAGACTTCCAAAACCAATCCTGAAGCAAGTTCCAAGAACTGAAGATTTGATTCATTTGCTCCATAGTTTCCATAGTTCAGCTCTGTTGTTCTGCTTACACATTAATCTAAATGTTTTGCTGTACTTAACCTCCACTACTGCCAGGATAAGATGTGGGCAACAGAAGCAGACATGGCAGTTTATGATCGGAGACTTTGACTATTGACCATTCAAACTGGAGGCAGAAAAACTGAGCAAATTTTTCCTAGTGACTTTAGACTTTGGATCTTCATACTAATAAAAGAAAAAAGAGCTAATGTTCAAAGTAAGCAATATCTGACGTGTAATATTTAGATGATGAAAGTTTAAAGACCAGTTGGATTGCTTCTGTGTTATCACAGTGCTGTAATTTCTTCAGGTGGTTAAACTTCTGTTGAAACAACAAAATTCCTTTTTTTTTTTTTTTAAGGTACCATGCTTTTGATGGTGCAGTTGTAATTACAGTGGTTTGCTAAGATGTCTGTTTCAGTTCTTTGTGTGTTGTGTCTTGAACCTCTGTTCACCTGTGCTTGATACAAAGGATAAGCCTTGAAATTTAGCTCTTGTTCTTATATTCTGAGGAGATTTGGGGTCCATCTCTAATTTAGAAACTCTCTAATACAGGGACTTTTTCTTCCTTTCAGGATGAGATAATGCTATTGATGTTGATGAGGTGCAATTATAAACCAATACAGAGCTCCAGCTTTTAAAATACAGCAGATCTTCTGCTCATACCTTGTTATTGGAACAATGCAGAATGCCTGTAATTTCTGAAATCTTTTTTATCTGTGCTTCAGTCTGAGTCAGTTTTGTCCCGATTAAAGACCAGACTGAGTATAAGAAGTTCAAGATGTGGCTTGTTGTGAGAGAAGGAAGGTCTCCAATGCTTTTGTGATTTAATTCTATGGGCTTTATTAGATGCATAGATTTAAAAGACCAATGAATTATGATATCTGATCAATACTTGCATGTTCTTTAATTCCTAAGTATTTGTATGTCTTTCTTCAGAAATCTGTGGAAACAGACCACTGGAGCTAAATCATAGAAGGTCTTTGACATCACAGTGGTGCAAGATCACAAAAAGAGGCATTGCTCTAAACTGTGCATTTAGATTTTCATTAAGCCTGTCTTGTTGACGTTACTTATTAATAATGAAGGCATTTGTATTTTGGTGCCTAAAAGTAGGTTCAGAAATGTAGGGACTGTGATTGAGGTAGTTTCAATAGCACATGTAGCTTTTCAGGGTTGTGCAGATAAAGAAATGCCAAATTCAATTTTGTACCAGCTGAAGCTACTGACCTTAAAAAAGCCATTCGCTTGACTAAATTTGGTGTATGTTGCAGTTCAGGGAAATACATTGAGAAAAAAGGTAGTGATATTCAAATTCAAGCAATCAGTACTTCCTGTGCCTAAGTTGTAACCTCTGGGTCATGTTTAATAAGGGTTTGGAATGAGGTGAGTAAATGCCTCTGTCTACCTGATTAATCAGTGTGTGATGTACGGGTGTGTAACATGCTCTAATGCCCATCTATGGCATTTCCACTGCAGTCACTGCAATAGACATGCAAAAGAGATGCATTTGATGCTTTTTGTTGAGCTACAGCAGATATGATTGTCAAAAGTACTTTAGCCTGTGGGAAGTCATGAAAAATCATTAAACAGACTTGTCATGGTGAGTGTTTAAGTGCAGACATTTTACTTGGATTTCCATTGTGTTCAGTGTGACTTTTCCTGTGTTTTAAGCTAGCAGTTTCCCAGATTTATGTTGTTTTGGGCAGAGAGGATCTGCAAAAAATATGTAACAAGAATGGGGATTTTTCTTGGGGCAGGATGGCAGCAGAAGTATGGCATAGCTGATTCTGGATTGTGTGGGGGATGGATTAGAGAACCTAAACTTGCAATGATTCTAGTGGCAAATGAATTCAAGACAAAATGCATCACATTAAATTCTACACCTTTTATGACCTTGTGGTTGAATTGCAATCACCTAGTTACCTTTGAAAATGCTGCTAGAACTTATGCAGCAATCCACTGAGGTGATGTGAATATTCTGCTGAGTTACCTCAAGGCCTGTGTTCCAGCCGTAAATGATTTAGAGAGGACCTACTGCTCATGTTGCAAACTTCTCTTAGATTTCAGGCCATAGCTGGGGCAGATGACCATGCTTTGCCAGCTGCCTCCTCAGGGCAAGCTCAGACATGGATTATTTGGGTTACATCTTCTTTTTCAGAGCATGTGGGATATTTCATGTGAACAAGATAAATTGAGACTTGGTCACTGTTCCAGTAAACCATACTGGATTTTTGTCCTGATGTCCAAAGAAGAAAATACAGTGCTGAAAATTTTGTTAAAAATGAGAAAAATTACAGAAAATGGAAAAAAAGTAGAGAATAAACAGAATGCAAGAGAACAGAAAACACATTCATGCTGGCTGTAAGCAGAGAATCAACCTATTCTGCCTTGGTAGTTTCATGACCTTTGTCACCCATAGCATTGGACTCCTTGTGGGGCATTGATTGTGTAAAAGTTTGAAGAGCAAAGACTATTTGGGCAGAAAAAATGCGAGTGAGTGTTTGGAGGAGCCATTGGTGGCCCCTTTTTGCAGGACACTGCTTATACCCTGAGCAACATGAAGGGCACCAAGAGCCATCTACTCCTTGTCCCAGATCTTTGAATGGTATCAGAAGTTGTTTACAGAGGTTGCTGGAGGATTTGGAACTTTTTCATCTGTTCTGGTTGCATTTGGTTTGAGAGCAAATTAAACCACCCATCTTGCATAAAATGCATGTTGTGTCTGATGACAGGCTGAGGAGCACGTTCATTGCTTCACAAGGCTGCACGAGTTCATTCAGTTCTCAGTGTAGAACCAAGGGAAATATTTGAAAACAAAACAAATGAAAAACTCAAGCAAATAAACAAACACTAGTATTGCTTTCATTCTCCATCATCATCTGCCAGACTTTTTTCTCCAGGAAGAGAATTTCTACCTTTTCTATATTATACAGGATGCAACTTCTGGCTTAAATAGAGAGAAATGAACAACTGCACCATTGAGGCAATCTCACTAGTGATACTTTCCTCATCCTTAATTGCTGTTATACTGAATTCAATATACCCAGTTGTTTTCTTGCCAACTGAAGTGTGATAAACAATATAAAACAAGCTGTAAAATCTGACCTGCCCTGAGTTGCAATTATAAATTGAGTCCAAACTCAGGATGCCATTGAAACAATTAAACCAAAATGCTCTGATTAATTAGGATTATCTAATTAATATCTAGTGACAGATAAAGAAGTTGGAGCCAGCAGAATACAAAGAGGAATAAGAGGAAAGTGTAGTGTCTGAGGTATGGTGACAGCGTGGTCTCAGTGTGCCCTTCAGTGCCAAGGGAGGACTCCTGCCTGTTAGTACTGCAATAGCTCTTGCTCTGGTAAACCTTGCCAATGCTTTGGTTAATGTGCCAGACACCTTCGAGCTTGTTGTGGAATTTCAAGCACCTTGTAATGCTTCCTACCCACATGGCAGCCAGAAGCTGGGCTCAGCCACCCAGATTGCTGCCAGATATTTCCAACCAGTCATCCTCAGGTAACTTCATCACGGCTTTTGTTTTTGCTGTTTGTGTTTGCAATGCCAAGAAATCCTTTTATGCCTTTGCCTGTCAGGTTCACTAGGAGAATGTTTCATCCCTTTTGTACCAGATTGCTCAAAACCTGAGGTGGAGTATATGTTTCTGTGGTTTGCTTGCTTCACCCTCCAAGTCTTGTGATTCTGGGGTTCTGTTATTTGATAACAGTGCTTGGACCAATGTCTTCCCAATTTCAGTGGGAAGTCCTGGCATGGGAGGAGGTTTTGTCTAATATGTGACTCAGACTTGCATCTGTCATCCTTGGTATAACCCCAGTTTGACTGCTGCTTTCCAGTAGATGCAAAAATACTGTGTTCTGTTTCCAGGCTTTTCTGCAGAAGTGCTTTGGGAGAAGGCTATTGCTCTGAGGAGTCAGGAGGATTTTGTCAGGGGCTCTGTACCCTCTGATGTGTTTCTTATGCCTCTGAGCTCACAGGCTATTGCAGTGCACTCATCTCAAATTGCACTCATCTCACTCTCTGTGAAAGTAAAATACTCTGAAATCCTCATGACACACCCTTGCTCCTGCCAGTAGTTGCTAAAATGACAGGAGGCTTTGCGACAACAAGCTGGGAAATTTGGGGTGGGGAGGAGGTGGGAAATTGATGCCCCTGTGTAAGTTTTCTGTGTAAGTTAACATAGTGTTAACACCGTTCTCCTGTGTCTTCTCATCCGCTTGTGGTGAGACCTGCCTTTTGACATGGATTGCTTTGTGCCTTTGCCAGATCTTGAGCACATTGCTTCTGCTATGAAGTTGGTATTTTCTGCTAGGAAGTGGGAGGGAAGGGGGATTGTTTGTCTGTTAATTATAACAAATGACAGAAGGATAAGCACTTAACAGCAAACCCAGGCAAGTAGTGCTCTTCATCTGTACTGAGCTCTTGAGCTTTTGGTGGTTGCTGTCAAAGGCTTTTTGCAGTCAGGTCTGCTATTTTCTCATATGAATAGCTGGTTTCTGTCCAGAAAGTACTTTCTAGAAGATATAACAGCTATTTAGGAGGCAGTTTTATTTTGTCTCTTGTAGTTTCAGAAGGCTGGACCCTATTTTGCTTTGAGGATCTTTCAAACCTTAAAAAATAAGAGAACATTTTTAGCTGAACCAAATTGCATAATTTTTTCTGAAATGCTGAAGCACAATGTCTTGACTCTTTCCAGCTGGGCTAGGGTGTTTTGCAATATGATTTGCTGCAGTTGCTACCAACCTGAGCAATACTTCAACTAGTCAGAAGCAGACAGTGTCTTCAGGCCCAGTCTGGGATGTCTGGGATGGCACTTCAGGCACTAGCTCTTGCTGCCTTGAGTACCTTTTAAGCCTTTTTGGCACACAGACTGCTCCTTTCTTAACCTTTCAAACACAACACCTGCCACAGCATGGTTTGCCCCAAGACTTCTTTGAGCTTCTCTGACAGTCTGCCTGTAGCTTTAAATTAATTTGCTATGACGGTAATCACAGCATTTTGACTCACTGTGTAGCAATCCAAAGAAGGTTCTTCCTGGTAGAGGTATGCAATAGGAAGGCAAATGCTAGAAAATATTCCTGCAATACCACATCTCTGTTTATAACTGGCAACATCCAACTTAAAACCTTCCTTGAGGCAATTGTGGCACTCAAGCTGGGCTCATGTCTGTATCATGTAACGAAATCCATCCCTCTGATAGCAAGAGCATAAAATAAATGCTGTGAATTCTATAAATGTCAAATCAGCATCATCAGTGAGAAATGGATCATTAGTTAGATGAGTATTTGGCAGATAATTCTGAATAACAGAGGAAAATGTGAAGGGCATTATTCTATTTAATCACCTTGTAAAGACTAAAAACTGCTTGAATATAGTAAGCAATATACACTCCACAAAAAAGACTTGTCCTGTGGTAATACCCTTTGTTGTCCTCTTCTGAGTGCTGGGATCCCAAGCTCACTCATATGCTAGTCCATGCTGTGTAGTGCAGGTCATTGTGAGACTTCCTCCCTACATGCAGTCACATAACACACTTCGTTTTGTACACCCACATATTGTTGTAAAACCTTTGGTGTAAGTAATATCATTAATTATTTCCTATTAGAGTAATACATCCAGATCCCATCTTGTTGGCCAAATGTAAGGAGAGCAGGAACTCTATTCCCATAGAGCAGGAACTACTGTAGAAACTATTTGACTTCAGCCTCCCAACACAGCTGGAGGACAACCCAGGGCTCTGGAGATTCTGTCAAGTCCTGGAAATGACGAGTCTGTCTTTCCTTTTCTTTGCCTCTCTCCTACTTTCTTCTATTTCATTCAAAAATGGTGCACATTTTTTTATTATGTTTTTGCAAGAAGACATATTAGGAAACAATTCTGTAACACTCAGATAGATTTCATCTCACTTGCACTCTCATTATCTCCAAATTTTGCAATCTGTGTTTGTTAAAAGAAAATAGAAAAAAAACCCAAGGGAAAAAAACCCCAAATCTATGATGTTTGTCTGAGGAGGTGTATCCAGGCAGTATAGCTGATGGCTTCACTTAGTTCCATGTAGTCAGTGGTATAGTTTATATTCCATAGTAGTACTTTATAATTTTTAAAAAATAGCATCCATGCTGTTCCTGGGATCTTCCTTTTTTCCTTGTGGGTTGAAGTGCTATTTGCTTTCTTCTAGTCTTGAAGTAAGTCCATATGCTCTTCAAAAATACATACCAGTATACATTGATTCATTATCTCACAGATTTCCATGTATCAAATAGTTGTCATAAAAGTTAGGAATTTAGAATTTTTTCTTTTCCCATCTCCATTCCCCTTTCTTTTTCCCATCTCCACCCCAAAAGTGCAAATGGACAAATCAAGTATTCATACAGTACCTTCTACTCAAGAGTTGTAAATGGAACTAGATATTCTAGAGAACATACTCCACATAAATACTCTCCTAGCATCTTTTAATGAGCTTACTATGAAAGATGAAAACATACATTGTGACACACGAGAGAGCAGAAGAGATCAACAATATCATTGAAGTCTTAACTCTGTGGCAACAGGAAGTTGTTAACATCAGCTAAGCACCTTTGCCCAAGAAGTGGACAAAGCAAGCAGCTTTTTTTTCCCTTTTTTTTCCCTTTTTGTTAGTTTTTTAGGGGGTTTTGTCTTAAGTCACTCACCTCTTTCAGTAGAATATCAGTTGCTGTTTCTGTGATCTCCTTAGCACTGTTGTTAGCTTCTTGCTCTTTGCTCTTCAATCTGCTTACTCAATCATCTTTTATACTGTGACAGCTACACCCTCACGCAATAATCACTTGTTTTTATACAGTGCATTCACCTCAGTGATTTACCCAGCCTACTCACAACCTTACAAACCTGAGAACACTGTTTTAATGGGATGCTGTCTACCCTCTAGTTTCCTAATCTGTTAGTGGTATGTTTTATGTTATTACAAGATCACCTCAAGTATGGCAAATGGCATAGATTACCATACCTCAATATGGTGAAGAATTTAAATCTGAAATGGATTTTCCCCATTCAATGGAAACAACTTGCAAAAGGATTTTCTTAATGAATCCATTTTTACAGTAGAGAGTTTCCATATGCTTATAAGACATCGAAACTTTTCTAATGGAGTCAATGTCCAGATTTAAAATTGGATTTAAAATTAGAGAAGTGAATTACCGTTTCATCCAGAGAGCCCTTGTGATTGTTGATTCCAGTCATCTTAAGACAATCCATCTAAGTGACTGCTGTTTAAAGGGACAAAATTTGGGGGCTGGGGGAAGTCCCTCTCAATTCTTCCCCAGTTTTACGCGGCCAAAAGCTTGAGTAGTTGCCTATAACAAGCTGCGGGTATTCTTTAAAGAGTGTGGGCTGTGGCTCTGTGATCAGAGAGACCTTGCTGCAGTGTTTTAATAGCTCTTTTACCAAGTCCAGACAGAGATTGTTCAAGAGCAGCTGATGCAGCTGTTCCTGCTCATGTCTGCCTTGTTGGGCTTCTGTTCAGGCTGCAGGGAGTAATAAGCAGTTCTGTGCTGTCACAGGGCTGGCGCAAACAGCATGAAGAGCTTCTGTGGAAGAGTGGTTAGCTTTCATCTTGCAACATTTTTGTTTGCTCAATTACTTTTTTCATTTCGTACTGACCTTTTCCCAAACCAAATGACTTTTTTTTTCTTTTTAACTCAGGGACTACTTAAGGGCAAAACTTGTTCATCTCCTGGATATAAATCTTGATACAGAGATACATTATAGGGAAAAAATGATCTATTGCTGATTGCATAAGAGTTGCTTAGGTAACACATGATCCCATGTAGTTAACTCTGTCCTCTAATTTTGATCATTGTCATCTGTTACATCCTTTAACTCTCCTGCAGGGTCTTCAGTTTCAATACAGTCCCTTCCAGTGTGAATGTAAGGCCAAAACCAATGAAATTTTTTGTATGATCTAGGTATTCCAACAATATAGACAACAGCAATGCTTTGATAGACAAAGTCAGACAAGTATACATGAGTTAAAGATCTGGGAAAAAACCTCAAACATTACTATAGCTTTTTCTAAAGCTTAACAGGGTCTGTGTGAACATCCTCCAAAACTTTCCTGGTTAGGAAAACATCTATTTTTTTTATTTCAAAATCAAAAAGTAGTTGCATTTCCTAATATCTAAAGGGTAGGAAAAAATGCTGAAGGCATTTACACTATCAAAAAGACGGGATGTTTCATAGGACATAACACTGCTTAATAGGTGAAAATGTGAAGTGCCTAAACTACTGAATAAAATTGCAGGACATCAGACTTTGCCTGTGTGAACCAGGAAAGTGTCTTTAGGTCTGAGAAGCCTCCAACCACTCTTATTTTCTGCTCTGGAGTGAATTTCTTTGGCTGTATCCCTCCCAAGGATAACAGCAGTAAACCTTAGCCCTGCCAGAGGGAATAAGGTGGTGTGAGCAGTTTCACTTTCCTAATGGCTGAAGACATTGGCTCCTGTTTGTTGCTGAAGGTAAAAGAATGGTGCCAGATAATTGAGTCACAAGGTTTAAAAGCAAGATTTATTGGTTGATCTCTATATATGGGTGACTGGCAGACTTTTAGTGGAAAGTCTATAGAATAGCTCTTTATGACAAAATTACTCTCTGGACAAGGGTGTATTGTAGGTGGAGTTGTGGAGAGTAAGGATTCTCTTCCTAACATAAAGATTATTGGATCTATGGGTTTTGTTATTAAAGGCTCAGACTGATAGTAATGAATGCTTTCTTCTTCTGGTCTTCCCTGAGATTATTGCCACCGTGTGAACTAGTTACATGAGTGCTCGACTACACTGTGAAGCTAGCAGTGATTTTGCAACTCAATTTGTGAATATAATAGCAGCCCTGACGGAAAAGCCATTTCAGCAGGCCAACAGCAATGTGCAAATTGCTTTTACTTTTTGGAGCTGATATGTCAGAGCTTTACATTGAAATCTGAAGGCAGCTTTGGAGGTGGGGAGTAGAAAGGAAGGGTGTCTGGCCCATACATGTCTGTGGTTGGAGAAATGATCATCACCAGTATCACACATTTCTGAGAAAAGTGGGCTTTGATCCATGTAGTTGTAAATAAAAATGGAGATAAATCAGGAAATATTTCTTCTCTATAATTTTGCTCTTTTATGCCGTAACTGTAAACTTTAAAATTTACATGCTTCTAAACAGCTTTCATTGGCTGGGTATTTCCCAATGTCCTCAATAGACATTACTTAGATGTTTAATTTCAGTTATGATATCATCAGTGACATAAAGCTGTTAAAAATCACCCTTACCAGCTTTTTGCAAGGAAAAAGTATCTGGAATTGAGGCTTGGAAGACTATTCTAAACTTACCAATACAACACATACAGGAGTGATCCAGATTTGGGCTCTAATATTTACATTTTTGTTTGCTCTTGATGGTCTTCTTTGCTCTTAAAGAACGTAACAAAAAAGCTGGGGAAATACTTATATCAATTAATTTACTCCGTGAATGAATTTGTCCTGTAAAACACAAAATCACAGCTTTTGTGATTTATGCAAAGTTCAGTAATTTTTCAGCTGTATGGCAACTGTATTAGATAATAGCCTAAGATTTCTCTTTGACGTAGATAATGGTACTATAAAGTACGAAAACAATTGAAATCCTTGGGAGATCAATAAATCCAAACTGACCTATGAGACAAAGGCAGAAGCCAATGGTGATTGTGATTACTGAAGACTATAACAGGGCAGAGTTGCACTACAGAATAACTTTTGCTTTCTATTTTCTGACACAAAATAAAAGGCCATCTTCTTGTGACCATCTCTAGAGTACTTTTCTTTCGTCTTCTGATTGAAATATCCCTGTGTTTCTCTATGGACAAACACCAAAGCTGGAAGTTGTCCTTCTCTGACACTTCTCTCAAAACTGTGTCCTCTCTAAGGAAATTAGCAGAAGTACTTTACAAGCATCCTCTGACAGGACTTCTGCTGTGTTATCTTATAGCTCACCTGAAGCTGCTGTGTAGGATTAAGGAAATGAATTGTGGACCTCTGTAGAAAAGCAGATCAGTTAATATCATCGTTGCTGCTAAGCTTAAATACAACACAAACATGCAACCCTTCACCAGGAAAATCTCAATTACATATCATCTGCTCTGGGAAGAAATTTCAGTTTAAATACAGTTTTCCTTTGTCGGTCAAATCTATTTTTCTTGCAAAGTGTCAGCAGGAATTCATTAAGGGAGCAAAAATAAGTACAAATCAGCTTGACTCTATCAGAACTTTACTCAGCCTTTCTTCACTAGGGAGGTAAGAAAGTGCTGTGCTGAGGTAAGAAAGGAGTGTAATGGACAGCACTTGTCTCTTAAGGGATGAAGAAATTGGATACTGTTGCAAGTGGTGATTATTTTATAGTGCATATTTATAAATAAATGCTTCCCAGTTAGTTATGGTTAATATACAAGTGTGTAATAAAACATTTTGTGATAGGTAATCGGTTTTTCAGGTTATATGGTGATTCCCAGAGACTGTAGTGTTTCTAAATCTGTGTGGACTCCATTCTCACTGTTACCTGTTTAAAGGATGATTTCTATTTCTTACTAGCTCTTGTAGAAACTGTGTGAAGCTTTAAAAACAGGAAATGTTCCTCTCCATGCTAGAATGCAGCTAGTAGTGAACATTGAAAACTGATATTGTGACTAATACTGCAACCATCTTCTTTGCATTTTATTTTATGGACTTCATTATGTTACTCACTTCAGTAGCATAGCACAAGTCAGAACACTCAGCAAGGATTACTGTGTGCCTAACACTGTGGTACAGAGACAAGTTGCATCTGCATCTAGAGTAGCCAGTATCTTAAAAACACAATTCATCCACATAGAGCAAAACTCTGCATCTAAATGGACATCTGATCCACTTGGAATACCTCTAATTAGGATGCCTGTACTCAGGACCATTTCATAGCAGTCTGCATCTGAGCTCTTTACAAATCTGCTGTGTGCATCTTGCATGATCACAATTTTTGGAAGCTGCTTCTTCAGTAGTTTCTAAACTCACTGTTTTGTGATTTTAAAATTGCATATATGTTATCTTCTGTCATGTTACCTTACAAAGATATATAAATTTATATTGCAGCAATAGACAGCCCAAGCGCAGGCCATTGAGTCTAGCTAGGTAAATGACGCCCAAATAAATGATCTTTTGACAGGCTTCTTGCTGGCATTGTACTTAGCCCCAGCACCATGCTGATAGCATGCGCTGCTTTCCTGTTTGCTTGGTGCATCCTAACTGTGCAGGAGGAGGACTTTGCTCTACTCACTATAGATTCAGCATTTTGCTCTTGCCTGGGGGAGGGGACAAGAAAAATGTTCACATATGACACTATGAATATAATAAACTCTGACCTAAGTCACTCCCATGTATAACATTATGATCTTTATGGGTCCCATCCTACTTGAGATATTCCATAGTTCCATGTGACTGCACATTTCAGTACTTCAACAGGACAGTGCAAATGTGAACAGCGATGTTCTGCCCTTCCTGAACTGCAGAAAAAGTGACACAAGACACAAAATACATGTGAAAGCAAAAGATCAGAAAGAAGGTAGAAAATTGTCTCCTCCACCTGTTTAGAGCCAGGTCATAGTGAATCAATGGAATATGAGAAGGCAGAAACTTAATTTTATTAATTGCCACAGTGGTGGGGGTTTGTGGTTAGAAAGGTGGTTGATGCCCGGTTTGGGCCTGTGAAAAGGGTGAGGTGAGGTGTGCCTACATGCCAGGCTGCTGATTTTCAGAGTGGAGCAGGAATGGAGACTCCCCTGGTCCTCCTGAGCTTTTCTGGGATATACTGTTCTGCTGCCAAACATGACTCACCTGTTTGTGAAGAGCTCAAACCATCCCTGCTCACCAGCCTTACTTAATGCCCCCTGTAATGAAGTGGTGTCCCCACCTGCCCCCATTCTCCGGACACTGAAGTAACAGAAATAAATCCTGTACCTGTGCCTTTTCCTTGGGAAAACTCTGGAGGCAGAGCTGTCAGGTGCTGGACTTTTATATATACTGTCATTAATTCTGGGCATGAAAACAAAGGTGAGGAGGGGGATAAAAGAACTTTGTTATTAATACCGTTGCTTTTCGCCATTGGAAAATGCTGCCAAGTTCCAAGATATTGATGGACTTTGGAATTTTAGCACAACGTTGCCAGGAAAAAAAAATAAAGTGTTTTAGTAAATATTCTATAGCTTTTTAGTAAAATATTTATTTTGGAAAATGAGTTTTCCTCCACAAAAAGAGAGGAAAAATAAGATGAGAGGATGAATGAAACTGTTCCTGCTTGTCTTTAGTTGTCATTGATATCTTGTTTGCAGATGTTTCTGTGCTGGTTTAGGCTGCTGTCCATCATCACTCAACAAAATGCTTTCCAAAGAGATTTTTTTATCACCTGATAATTTTGGTTTGATATTCTAGAAGAAATTATTTTTCTGTGCAGCAAAGAGAAGCCTGTGGCTGACAATCCTCCTGCATAAAAGAGCAAGTCCTTTCTTGTATTACCTCCAGGCAGTTTACCTGCAGGACTATTAATGGGTAAAATTTTGGTGGCAGTTTCCAGCTGCCACAAAGCACTTAATTTCCATCACCACAAGATATTTAGCTGATCATCAGACAAATATTCAGCAAGCAACACACGTTTATTTACTAAATTACAGCCCACTGGGCTTTCCAGAGACATGTATGTGGTTAAATACCCTACAGAAGTGTTCGCTATGTGGTAAATAATTTATGTAATTTTAGTACTGATCAGTACCTCTATTTGTTCTGTGACAGGTTGTAAATGAAGTGGTTGTATGAGCCTCTTCACTGCCCCCTCAGCCTTGCAGTCATTCAGGTGTCAGTCAATTATGGTAGAAGTTAAGCAGATTTACTACATGGGAAACTTGTCTTTGTTGTCTCACAGTTTAAGTTTGGCAGCAATGCAATTAGTCTAATTTAACTTTTTTATTATGTACCTGTTGGTCAATAGGACAAAATCAACAAATAAACTAATGCATTAAAGCTCTTACAATCCAGCAGTGAGCTAACCCTAATGTCTAGCCTTTTCCAAGGAATTCATTGGATTAAATATTGGAGTTACTAATTGGATGCCAGAGGAGGGGCATTGTTTCTGGACATCTTCCTGGAAGATGCACTGAGAAACAGCAGTGTTCTCCTAGTGTACCAGCATGGGTTCCTGGTAACCCTCAACTCTCCTGGGTAATATACTAAGTATTTAAATTTTTTGGAAGAGGGCTAGGAAAGACTTGAAGGGACAGCCCTTTTACAGCTCCTTTTCTTCAGAGAAAGAAGTTTGATGCTTCTTCCTTTTCCCAATGTATGATTTCCCCAGATTTGTATACTTAAATAAGTTTGTCTCCAATCAAACTTCAGCTGAGGCACCTGTGAGTGATTTCAGTTCCCCAGGGACTAAGGAATCCCAAAGTCCATGTAAGAGTGATGTTCCTAGGTGTGTTTTTGTTCCTTCCTACTTGAAGAATGATACTAGCTAATTCTAGATAGTGATTGTTAATTAATTATTATGGACTGGAATCACAGCTGCATTTGAGACAAAGTTGGAATGTATTTATTGAAATGAAATTTATTGGAAATGGAAATTTTAGCTGAAAATATTTGACATGTAACAAAGCCAGGAAGTATCTTGAGACTGCTGCATTTTTGCTGCACATTGGTTTAGGTTTGTTGGTTAAGGTCTGTTCTTTATTTGGCCTCCTGCATGATGCAGTCCTGCTGTATGTCAAAGGAAATGTTAAACCATGGGGCTATTTTGTGGAAAAAAAAAAAAAAAAAAAAAAGTTAAATATGGGAAGGACATCTGGGGTCAAAGAGCACTTACTGCAATAAAATCCCTTTGTACAGTAAGCATTCAGTGAGGTGATTTTCATGGCTGTACACAGTTGGAGTTAACCAACAGGCTTCTTCCTCTTATAGCTTGTAGCTGGAGAGGAGTTTGCAGGACCTGTGAGCATATACCACTCTTTTGAGGTGATAGCTAAATGTTCTGTTTTAACTGTCACTTATGAGGTTGAGATCAATACCTCTAAATCAGACTCAGGCAGTTCTGTTACCTTAGACGCTTTTCAGAATAACCTTTTGGTTTGCCTTTTACCTCCAGGTCATTGTGAGACTGGTTTAGGGAGAGGTGCTGCTTGAGGGTAGGTAGGCAGAGGGAGCTGAGTAAGGTGCAATGGTTTTTTAATCTGACCAGGTGCAGCAGCCTTATGGGTTACTGGCCTGGTGCCAGTCCTGTGTGGTTCAGACAGTTCATCAGCAGGCTGTCCCCAGATTGGCACTCTAGGAAAACCATTTTTGAATGTCTGGTGTCCTTCCCCCCAGTTAATAAGCAGGGGAAATTCTTTAGGGATCTGTCTGTCCTGTGTCTTTTCCATTGAATTACAAACTCTGCTGGAAGACTCTCAGCAGGTCTACAGTATTTGGTGAAGAGAGCCCTAATTTAGGCCAAAACTGGGAATAGGAGTGTGGACATCATGCCTTGTCAAAGCTCATTATTCTAGTTGCTCTGTAGAAAGAAAACACATTTAGAAAGGCTGCTGAGCAGAGGGGAGAGATGTGGCACAAGAACAGGAGCTGTACATCCTAGGCAGCCTGCTTTTGGTGCTTACTTCACTTGGAATATGCTTTCTGTTTCTTCTGAACATATGTGAGCACAATGCACCTTTGAAAAGTGATGTAGTTACTCCACCATCTATTCGAAGTCCTGCTAAAATCCCCTTTGGTTCCCAAGGACCAGCAAAAAAAAGTCAGTATATGGGTACGGAAAGAAAGTCTTGTCCTGAAAGCTGCTTTATTGTCTTCTCCGGGAGCTGAATTGTTTTCAGAGAGAATGGATGCCTCAGCTATAACACCCCCAGTAGATACCACAAGGTCCTTCTCACAAGAGGGTGGCACTTGATGAAAAGTATGGCCACTTCTTCACCAGCCTGGAAAGTACCATGTTTGAGATACTGCGTCATGAAAGTAGCTCTGTTGTCTATGCAAGAGCTTGTGGAAAGGCTTTGGTGTAACTTGAGCCTGAACTTACTCAGCAGCAACTCTTCCCCAGGCAGCCTTGGGTCCTGGTGGTTTCACCATGAGCAGGCCTGTTACCATCATATATTTATATAAAACAAAGAAGAAACTTGCAGTAAAATGTCAGTCCTTTGGGTTTCTGTAATTAGCAGGCTACTCTGACGTGCACCTGAACCATCTGAGAAGGATAAAATTGTGCAATTTGGAATCTTCTTGCTCTGTGGATTTTAAATAATTTCTAGCAGGAAAATGTAAGAAACTAATGAGAGAACATCCAGCTTAACATGCAGCAAAGGCAGAGAGAAGCTGAGGCTGACCAGGTTCCTCTCATCCACAACTTTAATTGGTTAAGCTTTGTCTTCTTAGGAATGCTGGCTCAGTGTACATTGATGAACTGGGAGAGAGGAGCATATTTTAGAAAAGCATACTCTATAGGTGGCTGGAAAACTTCCACTATCAGTATTCTTCACTCAAATAGAGATGATTTTCCATGAAGACACTATATTTTAACAGGTTTTGATATATTTTTCCCCCCTCAAAATATTTTATTTGTAGCTTGTGTCCTACTTTCTGAAATTTTTGTGGGGAAGAAAACATCCAATTTTTAACAACACGACAGAGCAGTTAGATGTGTGTCCCTGCAATTCATTAAATAAAATAAATATGAAAGATAGAAGATAGTGGAAATGGATTCTTAAATAACTGTCTGCATCTGCCTGCAGTCCAACAAAATAAATTGCTTCCACATTCTGGCTAGATGTCTTTCCTCCTAAACACAGGCCCCTTTGTGGACTTCTTCATGAATATTGCAAAAGTGAGTATATTTAAGAGTCATAAGAACTGAGCTATCAGGTACTTGGGGGAGTGAGAAAAGCATTGCTCTTTTCAAACATGACAATGACATTTTACAAATGTTAATTAACAGAAATTCATGGTGTGAAAAAGTGGCCAAGAGAAGCAAGCCATGAGGATAGAGTTTTGCTCACTTGTGAAAGGCTTATTACCACAAATAGGATGTACCTTTCACCTAACAGGTATCAAAAGTGTTTTGCAGACCATGTGAAATGTGTGTTTGTTCACCACTCAAATGCAGCTGTTGAAGAGAAGGAAAAGAGTGGCTGCTTAACAGCCTACAAGGACAATCTTCACTGGTTTAGAGCAGGAAATGAAGACAATTAATATCCATTTGAAACCAGATGGCATGTTAATTAGGCAAATAGTAAGCTAGTCTGCTTTCTTTTGAGTACTGACTGTGGTTGATGCAGGTGTCATGAGTGAGGGATTACTTCATGTTTGGTTTTCTCTATCTCTGGTCAATACTGTCCCAATTTCAAATGTTTGTCTAGTCTCTTAAAGCAAAATCGGTCACATTAATCTTGCTACATATAAAAAGCCTCAAAATAAGCTAAAAAGATAAAAATGCATAGAAGTGCCTCATCCTTTGCAGTTGTGCTTACTGTAAAGTAGATACCCCTCAAGGGGTACAGCCTCCTCTATAACATCCTAAAGACACATGGAATTTGGCAAAGGGGTCATGGAATTTCTGGCAAATAGTTATGGAATAGCAGAGCTTTTATTTTGATTCTTCTGCTGGTCTTGGAGAGTGACCTCTGCTAAAATAACTCTGTAGGAAGGTTACTAGCAAACACATTTTCATAATCTATTAATGGGTGTGAGGAGGAACCTTGTTTCCCCATCTGACAAGGAAAGTTGTGAAGTGGTTGAAAATCTCTCCTAGGTAAAAATACTAAATAAAATTTCAGTTTAGTCCAGTGAAGGACCATTGATACAGTAACTTCAAAATATTTTTGAGGGATTTTTTCCCCTCTGCTTTTCCTTACATTTTTGGAAAATAGTTACTACAGGATTGAAGGTTCAGGGTTTTTTGCACGCTGCACTCCAAATCTAGGATATGCAATAAAATAGCTGTACCCTTTTTTTTGCTAAAGGTATAAACCACTGGAGATGCTTATACGGTGTCCAGCAGCCTGCCTGTCCACAGTGGGATGAACCACACCGAAGAAATAGCTATTATGGCTGTGAAATTCCCAAATGCTGTGATTACTTTGGAGATTGGCCCTGCACCCAAAGAGGAGCTGAAACTGCATTATTGGCCTTCCCACTGGTAAACATCCCGAGTCTGGCTGACTGTGAGGGGGTGTGGAGGTCCAAGCATAATGGAAGGTAAGGATTGCCACCCACTTAGGCATGGTGGCACACCTCTCACAAGTGTGAGGAAAAACCTGTTGATGTAAGCTCCCTTACAGGTGATTAACCTTTGAGTTTTATTTTATGTTAGGTATGTACGTTTCTGATTTGTTACTGTGGGTCACTAGATACATGATAAATTGCATATATGAATTTATTATATTGATTTTCTGTATATATAGAATTTCTCTTTCCAATATAGATAAAATAAATGCAAAATTTGCGAGTTTTCTCAAATCACAATTCATTCTCAGCAGTATCAGATCAGGCTACATATTTTTCCTTGATTAATATTTCTGTTCTAGTAACATTCCTCTCTACTGGAATGAGTGCCAATGATCTGCTCATGTCATTCTTTCTACCTCAGTTTTTCTTGGTTTGTAAAGGGAAGATGAAATCTTCCAGATGAATCAGTTACTGTTTTTAGAGTACCTTGAAGTACTCACTAAAAGGTGCTAGCACAGAAGTGTTGGGCATGGAGACAATCAGAAGTGCTCAGAATGTTCTTATCAGTGCTTATTAATCACCATGTAAATTTATAGTGCTGGGCAAACATTTCACAGTGATAAGGCTTCTGTTTTAGCATTAGACTTTGCTTTAGCATTAGACCTCAGCTTTAGTGCTCACCAAGGAATAGGATCTACATGCCCCACTTCCTGTCATGCAGTACTGCATCATTTCGACTCTGCGGAATGGACTTGTAGAAAAGCAGAAAGCAATTTAAACCTACAAGATAGTCTCAAAACATATTTCAGGGCCATGTTACAGATAAGTCTGTGCTACCCATTGTGGCTTAATTATAATTTTAAATTAAAGTTAATATAATATATATCCGGATTATCTGTGTCTGGGGTGTGTTGATGTGTTTGCTCCCAGAAGAAAAATGCTGATGTTATTTTTTTAATTAAGAGCAGGTGAGTATAAACAGAAGAGCAGACTGTTTTGCAACAGGGTAGGTGGGATCCCTTCCAGTGATGCTTTGTGTCACAGAGTGTAAATGCTCAGAGAGAGACTGTTTGTGGGAGAAGGATGTTAATGTGGATGAAACTACACACAGAGAAAATTTAGTAGAAGAGGAGGCACAGGCTGCTCGATGTGGAAGCAGTCTGGGAAGGCTGGAGATGGACTGCACCACAGAGCAGCTGTTTGCATTGCAGGTGGGCTTCCTAGGGTGGAATTTAACATTTCTCTTAGGTTTTAGAACCGGAACATATCTAACCTAGTTGCTTTTAAAGAGCAAGTATACACATTATTGTGCACTAGGTTTTCCCTGTAACAACAAAGTGAAGAAAAATGTATTGGAAAGCAGGGCTGATCTCTGTGTTTCAGAGTGCAACCCAGCTTCTGACAGAGCTCAGGATGTCTCACCCTTGTGTGCCTGATGGCCAGGCTGAAAGAATTATTACTGATTTCTCTGAAGCCACTGGACTTGACCTTTGCAGGTCTGTAGTGATATGCTACAGGAAAGGACAGTGGGGTCCAATCAGTCAAAAGATATTTTTTCCTCTGCACATGTGAGTGACGGTTGCCCTTTGGATAGGGATAACTTGAAAAGATGTGATCTTCAGTACAGAGTGAAGAGGTTTACTCCTAATACAGGCCATGTATGTCTATGATGTGTTTTGTAATGTACCGAGTCATGGCTCTTATGATACTATTCCGAGATGTAGGGCTTTTCCTTGTCTCTGACTGGGACATTTAAACAAAATGTTATGGATTTACAGAATAAAGAGATGAAGTTGGTGTTTAAATGAAGATTAAGACTGGGGAGTTTCTGTACATGGTATCTGGATCTGAGGCATTGCCTGTGTTTCTATGGTGTAATGCATTGCCAATTCTGGCAGCACATGCAATGTTTACCTCAGTCTGAGCTGAGATCACCTACAGAGAGGCTTTCAGCCCTGATGTGCTTCACTCCTTCCACAGCTGCATTAGCAGTGGTTGCATAAGGTGGGCATGTCAGGTCAGACCTAGCCTGGCATCCCTGCAGCAGGATCATTTGCATGTCCCCCGGTAACCACCTCTGAAATTTGGATTTGAAACTGTGAGATCCCAGCATGAGATATAAGGCATTAATGCTTGACCAGAATTAATTCTGAATTTATAGTCTCAGAGCCTGTTCTTTCTTTTTCACTATTGGGCCTGGGCTGACAGTAGAGGAAGGAATCACAGTGCCAACGGCACTGCTTGTTTGGGGACACTAAATATAGAATGTCAATGATGGACAGTACCAGCTTGCATTGGTGGTATCCATGCTTGTTTTTTACTTCTGAGGATTCTATGTTAAATCTGACTCACTCTTTCACTGGCAGTTTCCATTGGACCTTCTTAGTGGTTATTTGCACCTGCAGCGACTGTCAAATAAAGGCCACCCAGGTTAATGGTGTTTACATTTGCAAGTGAGAGGTGACCTATATTTAATGAACAAAATACTGTGTAAAATTGTGTCACTGTACTAGCAATATTGTGCTGCAACCTGTGTTGTTATCATCTTGACACCTATGTGTGTTCATTTCTCTCCTACTTCTTGTCATGACCTCTGTGACCTTGTGCTTCAACATTGCAAGCTAAACTGTGAGAAGGAAAGCATGTAAAAATTCATGCCTCATTAAAGTTCATCCAAATGGGAGGAAGAATCAGGATAAAGCCAATTTAGAATCTTTGGGAAAACAAATGTTGAGTTCTAAACAGATTATCTGCATCCCCTTTAACTAACCTTCTTGTCCCCATGTTTCCATGGCCAGTATTGACTTAAACTTTCAGATGCAAAGATCAAGGCAAGCATCTTCATGCCCTGGCAGTTGAAAAAAATCCATCAATATAGTGCATCTGAAATGATGAAGTCTACCAAGCTTCATCTTGTGCTAAAATCTTTTGCAATCATTGTATTTTATGATATTGGCAACATAAATAGTATTTAGTAGAATAAGTAGTGATGAGCCATATGCAGGTTAGGAAAAATAAAGATGAATTATACTCCATATTTTCTATGCAAACTACTTAGGATGGCAACTTGTGCTTTTTTAAGGAACAGTACTTCTGGAGCTGTTCGTATGGTGCTGCCTTCTCTGGCAGATAGACCTTTCCACAGTCACCTCTGGCAGCTATTTTTCTGTTGTGTTTTGTTTGCTTGTTTTTAAAAATAAACTATTTCTGGATTGTAGGGAGACAGTGATCCAGACTGGGACAGCAGGGCTGTGCCCATCCTGCAACCACAGCTCGCTGGGTCACGAGCCCCACTCAGTACAGTACCAGGTACCTGAGACATGTATGCCCAGAGGCTCCGTCCCACGGCGGGCAGGGAGGTGGCCTGGGAATTCGCAGGCACACTTCACAGCTGCTGCAATCCTGCAAGGTTTGTTTCAAAGCAACACTTGTTGCATAAGCAGGAAAAATATTCATCAACCTACCAAGGAAACTGAGTTCAAGGATTTCTGCACAAAATAGCCACAGTAGGACAGCAGTGAATGTTGTAAAGGCAAGGCAAAAGAAGCAGGCTTTGGAGAAGCAGCCCATGCGTTAATCTCATTTGGCAAGGACAAGAAGGTAAAGCCACTTGGCGGGTGTTGAAACGCGGGGCGCTAGTGGGAGGAGGGAAGAGGAGAAGGAGACAAAGCAGCAAACGTGGGCGAAAAACCTGCCTTGTCATTATCTCTGATCAAAATACCCTGTGGAGCACGAAACATCCAGCAGCTCCGCTCTGCTTTGGGAACTGGGAGCACTGGGGAACACCTGGAGGTGCCGGCCCCGCCTGGGCTGCCCCGGCCGGGCGATGCCGTCCCGGGAGCGCCCTCGGCTGTGCGCGACCGGCAATAACAGCGCAGGGCCGGCGGCGCTCGGCTGGGGCTTGTCTGAGCCGCTTATAAACACGGACAGACTGAGATTACACCTAGGGGAGGAAGTGGAGTCCATGGAAAAAGGGATTCTGTAATGCACGCGTGTTCTAGCTCTGCGTTATCTTCATAGCAATGACCTTTCACAAAGAACAGGGAGCTGAAAATCCTAAACTTAACAGAATTATTCAGGAGGCTTCCTCTCTACAAGTGATAGCAAAAATTCTATAATGTGCTGATGCTTCAGTATGTATAGACACAGGTACACCTACTGTGTTCATTAATTGGAAGTGTAACAGCTGTAGTCATTCACATTTAGGATCCTGGACATTTAATGGAAAACATCTAGGAATGTTTCTTACCCTTTCAAGATTTTTTTTTTCAATATTGTTTAAGTAATTACTGGATGTAAGGAATCTACTGTTCTGCTTGTTAGGGAATTGTTTCATGCCCTGATATTTCCTGCTCTGTAGAAACCACGGTTTTCCTTTCTAATGATTTCTTCTTGCTGTTTAAGAGTTGTTGTTACTCAGGTACAGACCTAACATCTGAACCCAGTTGTGTCTGCCACAGCTATGTCAAGACAGGGTAAAGCTCATTAGCTTGTTTTCCAACCTCAGATGTGCTCAATATGCATCCACACCATGCAGCTATCTAGCACTGAGCCTGTCCAAGTCAGCAAGATATCCTCCTCTTACAGGGTACTCTGCTTAATCTAACCAATCAATACCAACAATGGTATTGAGAAGCAGGAAAGAAATGTCAGGTAATTAATTCTGAGTACCTTCTAATTATTGCTACATGAAAAGCACCCTTTTCTCCCATCCTTGACATGTTTGGCTACTTTTTATTTTGTTCAAAGACTTCACAGAACAAACTAGGACCTTGCAAGACCAGGCCTGGAGGGGAGTTTGGTACCACACTGAGACTGACAGGGAAGGGGGACTCTGAAGGTAAATTTGACTTTTAAAAAATTCTGAGTTTGCATATCCTTACATTCCTTATAGAAACAATACTATGGGCATCACAACTCTTTAAAAGGAGATGTCAGTAGAATACAATAACCCATGGGTTTTCATTAGTTTAAAATGCCAGCAGAGAGTGGGGAGAGGCAAATCTGCTTTGGGTTTGTCCAATATTTGAGGCACAAAGCTCATGGAATGTTTTATTTATCAGGTAAAATGATGCACAAGGATTTTTTTGTGGCTTTCATTTTTCTTCTGTAAAATAAACGTCTTTAGTAAAGAAGTCCAGGTCCAAACAGGATTGGGGGAAGTTAAGAAACACAGTTGGGCTGCATTTTATAATAAAACAGCACAAAATCCAATCACAAAGAGTAGGTGGAAGATGATATCTGCAAGAGAAACACAGACTAAATGTGACTACTTTTCTGTCAGATCTCTTTCACGTTCTCTTCCCACCCCCTTCAATGCAACTGTATGCCCTAATGTGGCTCTGTCAACATATCAAATGTTAACAAATAGACTTTGAAAGGTGTGTTTCAAACCCTCTCCAAATAGAAATGCTTTCAGACACCTCTGTTAACCCAGTAAAATATGATTGTTCCTTTTTGGGAACAGGGTGTGACAATAAAAGAAAGTAATGTTCAGTATTGGAAGTTATTGCTATGATTTTATTGTCCAGAGTGAGAGATGTGCCAAAAGGAGGAAAATAAAGCGTATAACATTGGGAAATAAAATATGAAATATTTTCCCTTCTGTCAAACTTACTATATTTTTCAATTTTTTTTTCTTTGAGCTATAGGTTTTATGTTGACAAAGTCACTCAAAATTAGTGTTTGGGATTGATATTTTCATTGTTGTACTTTGCTGTTTACCTGAGAGTGTGTAAAATCTGGATAAACCTTTGCCTATATAAAAGAAGATGAAAAAGATTATATTGGGATGACATGTTTAAAATAGAGTAAAGTGCACCAGTGCACCTCATAAAAGCAGAACAGAAAACCTTTGCCACATTTTGAAATTCTGGATATTTCTTCCTCTTGGCTTTACTATCTGAAGTTGTAAAAGGATCCTCAGTTCTTTTATCTTCTAAAATTGATGGGGGTTACCGGTGCAACATAGTGAATTGTAATAATGCTATTCTATGTGTATTTATAATTTTAAATTGGCTTTCAGATTGGGGTGGACGTAACTGATAAACTAGTATATAGAGCTCTAGTGATAACATGATTTGTTCCAAGGACTTGTTTCAAAAGATGTGCTGGACCTACAGGATTAAACCAGCTCAGAGAGAAACTCCTGGTGCCTCCAGGAGGCAGCAGCTAGAGGAAACAGTTGTTTTACAATGGGGAAACCCGATGGCAGTGCAATTTGTGTGTCAGGAGGGATAGGCACGAAGCATCCCCATAACACTGGCAGGTGTTGTGGGTAGGCTGAAGTACCAACCCACAGCGTAAAGAAAAACTCTCCTGCTGCTCCTAAGCCTGACCTCTCTCCCGGTCCCGTGTAACCCGTCAGAGCATATCTGAGCTGCTGCTGAGGTCAAACGCAGCTAAGCAGAGTTTACACTGCAAGCTCGGGGTGTGAGTGGTTTGGCCGTTTATGATAAATGCCAAATGGGTGCCTCTCCTCGCTTTGTAAATGAGGAGAGTTTTACTGAACTCTTCTGCCAGGGCTTGGCGGGGACCAACTTCTGTTCAAGCCTCCTGCTGCCATGGGGGAAAGGGGTCTGGCGGAGGGCTTTGGCTCCCTCTAGTTACTCCTAAAGGGAGTTGCTTCCCAAAGGGAGAAACATCCCGTAAAACCCAGTCACTTACTGCGTACAGAGATCTCTGCCACTAAAACACCTCCGGTTTGTTCCATGCGCTGTTTTCGTCTATCACATATCTTAAGAGATCGGAGAGAAAGCCATATATACCAAAAAAATTATAAGAAAATCCAAACACAATTCTCACGTTTCCAGCCAAGGAAATTGCTGCATATTTTCTGGAGGCTTTTTTTCCCTGCCTTTAATTATTGGGATTTTGTGGGCAGGAGAGATTTAGGGAGAGTCTTTACAGTGCATTTTCTGAGCATTTTGGTGGACTGCCCCTCCCTCCCTGTCTTAAAACCCCTGTCAAGACAGAAGGGGAAAAATAGAGCTTGATCTGTTTAACCCATGACCTCGGGGAAGGCTTCTGTGGTTGTTTATTGCTAATGATAATTGTTGCCCATTGGGTAGAGAAAGGAAGCACCAAATCACTTCCATATAGATCAGCCTCATGTCCAGCACTAATGATGCCTGTCACAGCTGACAAGGTCTGTATTGGAGCCAGTGCTCTACAGATTAAAGGTCCTTGTCCATCCCCTGACCTTTACAGATCTCCAGCTGTGAGCATTTTTATTACAAACTCAGCATGTGGTAATTCTGGTTATGAGTTGCTTGTAAGCGCAGACCCCTGGCTTGGTTCAACCTTAATTGCTGGAGACCACCAGCTGCATTTTTGCGTGGGAAGTGGGCTCCAGGGATGTTAGCCTGATTGAGCAATTATCCTGCACTGGAGGGTGAGGTGGGAATTCCACCCACTGCCTGAAAGGATGATGTAGATGTTTGACAGTATTGTCAGAAGGGCAGATATTGAGTAATGGGTTTGTGTTTTCTTTTAATTCTGATCTGTGACTGAATAAAAAGTCGAAGTAATCTTTAAAAACAAACAACAAAATCTAAGCCTGGAGTTTTTTCTTTTGCCATTGAAACACAGAATTTCTAATAATGCGTTTTTGTCAAACCTGCAAGTTTTTTGAGCCAGGTCCTCTCACTGCCCTAAGGGTGCTTTTAGCACTGAGATACTTGGTAAAATGGAAAAAGATCAACTTTCTCCCTTTTTTCAGGCTTGTGTTTCACTGTGGCTATTTGTCAGACAGGACTGTAGTCTGGGATATAGACGAGAGGTGAGGTTTTCAATGGCTATATTTAAAAAAGTTTGCCAGTGTTGCATACGGTGCCTGTGGCATGACAGAAGTCGGGGTGCATGGCTGGGCACTCAGATTCACACACGGCAGTGCCTCCATCCACTGACACCCCTGGCACTGGCTCTACACCTGACACGCCCTTGGAAAAGGTCTCAACATCCTCTGTCAAAATTTAGAACTGTGCATTTCTCCAGGAGGGAGGACTTACCACTGGGCAGGAGAACTTCTCGCTGTCACAGACGTGCGTCTCGCAGTGTAGCCACACCTTGGACAGCTTGGGGATGTTCCGGAAGCGGAAAGCATTGAACTGGAAGGTCGCTCGGTTTGTTTTCCCATTCTCGTGCACAATGATGGAGTAGTCTGTGGGACACCTGTGGTTGTGCATGGAGAAGCAGTATCAGAGCCCCTGTGGCTTCATTGAAACATCTCCTGAGGTGGCAGTCTGATGAATGCATTTGCCCTGCTGTGGGCCAGGTTCTCCCTTGCTCCTTCATCCCCCAGCTCCCAGCTTTCTGTCACCCTCGGGGCTGGGCTGAGTAGGTGTGCTCTCCGGGGTCCCACCAGCACCTACCCCTTGGTGATCAGAGGCCAGTGGATCTGGTAGAAGTACTCTGAGGAGGGAGTTGCCCAGCAGTTGTTGAGAACAACTTTGAACCTGGGGAGATACAAACTCCAGATTAACAAGGAATGTCCCAATTACCAATTTATTACTAATTCCTCCTTCCCTTGCCTACCTGTCGCTTAAGCCCTTGGCTTCCACTCCAGCAAATATGTCAGAACCGATTTCTGATGTTTCAACGACGAAAGGGGCTTCCTTTATACTTGAAAACTTGGCATTCTTTGGAAGACAAAGATACAGGTGTCATGCATTACTAGTAAATTGCAAAGCAAGGCATGATTCAACTTCAGGCACCCCTAGAGAGACTGACTCTGGAAGTCTGGATTCTTATTACCTGCAAGCTCCAAACTCTACATGTGGTAGTAGAACTATTGCAAGTCCAAGGTGACATTTAAAAATCTTTTTGTTAGTGTTTGGCTTATAATGACAAGTGACAGAATTTGATGCTGTTTAGGTTGTAGTATGTGCTATATCACAGAACTCTCAGCAGTACTGTCGTAAAAGTCTTGCCAGTCCTTGTGCTACAATGAGTGGAACCTGGTATAGTGCTTCTTTTTCTAAACTCTATTGCTCTGCACTGATTTAGAGTACTATCTTGCTTTTCTTCACACCAAGTTTCTGTGTTGAAGGCCTGATTTCTATTCAGGTTCCAGCTCCTCATGCTGAATTACAATCCTTTGCTGTTATTGGGGTGTCACAGACCAAAGGGCAGGTGAGGCTGAAGTGTTTCTCCTGGATTACACTGCAGCTTATGTGCTGCTTCTGGATGAGGAAATGGGCTCATGAAGCACCTGGAATTGTAGCCCACCAGAGCAGAAGGCTGTGGTAGGGAGCACCAGAAATGAATACCATGGCAAAATAAATCTTTAATTTCCATTTTGCCAGGAAAAAAAAAATCAACATTTAATTGAAATTAACATTTTATCCCCAGTGAAAATGAGAACAAACTAAAAAAGGAGTGGTCTGGTAGTTTTCTGAGCTTATTCTGTACTTGTGCTCACTGGGAAAATATATTGCTACAGTTCAGCCACTCTCTCCTTGACTCCTGGGAGCCATTCCAACAAGAAAGTCATTTGGCAAAAAATTAAAGTATCAGAGATCCATTCCTCACTGCCTATCATTTGTTTTTTTTTGTAACCATTCTGTCAGTTGACAGGAGCAGTGTGGTACCTCCCGAGACCTTGCCAGTACATAGTACCTAATATTATATATTAGTGTGCTGTATATCAGAAAAAAAGACCACATGGGCTTTCATGTGGCACATAAAGCCTATCAAAATGTTTAGTAATCAATAAGTGCCCAAAATGCAGTGTGTGGGACAAGAGATTTCCACCTTGTGGTAAATACTCCCTCTACCTGGCCTATAAATTTAACACAGTATGTTATTAGTTGTGCATTTTCTAGCTGTACTAAAATAGAGAGGCTGTTTTGGTGCTTTTGTCTGTGCTTTAATGGAGAAAAGACTCCAAGATCAAGAGCTGGCTTTCCAACAGTGCAGTGGAGCTGTGGAGAGGAGAGGGAAGTTTCAAAAGATCCGCCTGATATCCAGGGATGGTATTTTGTTGGCAGCAAAATTCCAACATGACATAAAGATCTTCGGGGTACATGAAATATCTGTCAGGTGAGAGGACCAGGGAGAAAACTGCAAGAGAAATGCATGGAGTTTTGCTCTGTCTGTAGAGACCATGTGATAGCAGCGATGCCTGAAGATGCATGCTGCTCTTGCAGTGGGACTACAAACAAGTTTTGCTTTTTATTATAAAATCTGTCAACAGGTTAGGAATGTACCTCTCAGCAGAAAAATCTGCCAGTTTTTGAGGGATTAAAAGAACAGTTGGCATGTGTCTGCTCTGTTCAGTTTAAGTATATCCCTGTTAATCAGCAGAAACAAGGACCCCTGCCAACCCCACTGCAATTATCTGTTCCAGGCTATTAATGTGCTCCATGACACATAAAAATCAGGAGCAGCAGCCATGTTTTTTCCAGCTCTTCAGGCTGAAGCTTGTGGAAGGTGAAGGTGAAAATCTAGGTGGCAAAGAGCACTTACAGAGTAGAAGTTGAGGGACAGCTGACTTTCAAATGAGCCAGAGCTCCCATTCTTCACATGGACGGTGGCCACCCTGGGAACATGACAAATTTCTGTATGAGTGAGGTGTGGTTCTCAGGACAGGGTAAGATGCACTTCCAAAAGAGGACATACCTTTGGTCAAAGGCAGCCTGGTTCACCAGATAGTTGGCATTGTATGAGCAGGTGAACGAGTAATTCACAGGCTGGCTCTTCACAATTACTGAGGAGTCATTGGAGACGATGGAGTTGTAGAAGTGGTAAATGGGATTCTTGAACTGTGGATGGTGAGACCAAGAAATGTAGGCAGTACTGAGTCTTTGAGGCATCAGGGACAACTTCATAGTTTGAAACATGAAGACTCTAACACCACCCCAAAGAAACATGATTGAGTAGCTCTTTATATGCTGTGCTGCCTATGCATATATCTTACCATATGTAAGTTCTGTGTAATACAGGTGCAAAGGAGCAATACACACACTAATATCACTAAGCCTCCGAGTATTTTGCCTGTAGATACAAAGCACAACTATGTGATTCTTTCTTCTCCTTGATAGTGGAGTTTGCCTCCTTCTTCCATCAGTAACTGAAGCCTACTCCAAACTGAAGAAGACAGGACTCTCTCAAGTGAGTCCAGCCATTTCCTGAGACAGAATGTTGACCTTGATAGTCTTACCTCTGACTGTGTCCCACAGTATGATCTGTTTTTAGGTGACAGGTCTGGGATTGTGAATTGGTAATATCCTGAATCGTGGATCCCATTATAGCAAATGCCTCCAAGTGCCAGCTGATTTACCTCCCATCCGTAAGGACACTCTGGAATTCTGGTAATGATGGTTTTAGGATAGCAGTATACCAGAATTACATCTGAAAGGGAAATAATACATCTAGAGTTACTCACTGGTAATTTTCTTTCAAAGCAGTGGGTCTGCATGCTTACATTCCATTGGGTTTAATCTTCTGTGAGCAGGGGTGTGTGCTGGAAGGTCCCCTAACGTGAGCAGCTTTTGCTACACAAAACTGACCTTTAGGTTGTTAAATTCTGCCCTCTTTGGAAGAGGTTGGCCTTTGCCTTCTAATCAATGCAGAACTTTGTGTAAATTTTTTATCTTTCTGGAATAGCTGATTGAGGAGCAGAGACACTGCTGAGAAACCTGAAGTGAAAAAGGACTGCACTGAGATCTGTCAGAGTAGCTTATGCTGCAAAACTGGCTTCTGTAATGCCACTGACTCTGTAAAAATAATATTGGTGAAGTTGTTTGGTAAGCTTCATAAATCTGCACCCTTTTGTAGTGTTGTACAGATCTTGGCCACTATAGGTATTTTGCCCTTTCTCTTCTTGCACTGGCATTGCAGTGCCAGCACAAATTGAATTTTTCTTATAGTCAAGTTAAAAGCTAAGATGTAAAAATGAACTGAAAAGCTTAGGCTGGCTAATAGCAATAGTGAATGAACCAAACTCCCAGCTCTGTTAGCAGAGTGTGATTGCTAATACAGCCATGAATACTGAACATCATAACATCCAGGCTGATTACTTCATGATAGCAGAATTGGACATTTTTCAAAGAGCATCAAGTAGTACTAGTTTGAATGTTTGATGGGAATTTAAAGGGCAAATATTGACTAACCATTAGTGGCCTGAAAATCGAAAAAGGCTTCCAATTATTACAGTGAGAAACAAAACATTTTGCCTGGAATTATTCAATTATTTCTTTTAAAGCCCTTGACACTCTCATTTTATACTAAAAGCCTCATTTTGCAGCCTTTCCATGTCTGCTAGGGAATACTCAGTGAAAGTCAACTAAGGACCTTAACAACTTGCTTCTCTTTGGTCAACAAACCTTCAGCACATGCAGGCTGATTCCGCTTGTGTTGATGGTCAGATTTATAACTCGGGCAACTTTACAGCTATGAAAATTCCTGCAGTTCAGAGAAACTGCTTGTGCAAATGAAGGTATTGAAATAAATGACTCGAGAGCCAAATACTTGAGATATACAATAAAATTACTGACAGTAATGTGACAGCAGTCATGTACTAAAAGCAAACACTGTATCGAGGCATATTCCAACATATCTCTAAAGCAGGTTTCATAATTATAGTGAAGTCTACATTACAGGTCTGTCTGGCACCAGCTCATTTCGGTTTCTAGGCAGTAATCCGTGCAGTTAAAGCCTCCTCTTCAATGTTTTTTGTATTTTTCTTGTTTTAGTGTAGCAGTATGGTTCAGGAATTCAGCCCAGCACATCCAATCACCACTGACCATCTGATTGCAGTCAGTGGGACTAAAGCCCAACTTGGGCAGCAAAGATCTGTTGCATCTAGCCTGCACTACTACACATAACTTCTAATTGTTGTTGTTTTCTTTGCCATTTTATGCTTTTGTCCTTAAATTTATTGCACTTTGATTACTGCACAAAATGAAATATATGCCTAATTGTCTGTGGGGCTAGGACTTCATTGGTACATGCTTTACTGTGCTAGCTAAAAGCAGATCAATAAACAAAATGTAAGGATTAGCTCTGCAGAATTCACAGTTTAACTTTCTGAAGGAAAACCTTTTGATTTTGAATAGAAAAAACCCCCACATTTGGCAGCTTAATTGCAAGAGAAGATCATAGAAGACTTAAGTTATTTTACCTGCTTTATTTGGACTGCAAGGCCCCCCAAGAGCTCGAGCCAAGATGACCAGCAGATACACAGTAAGAGTCAGCATTTCTTGCAGTGATCTGAGGACAAAAGGAATAAAAGCTAAAATGTCTTTAAAACTGGAAATAAAAACAACGCATTGTCTGCAGACCTGAAAACATAGATACTCTTATACATGTTTTTTTTGTGGAGAGAAAAAAAATAATATTACTGATATTCTGTCACCCAATGTAATTGCATCTGTAGGATAAATATTTCCAAGACCATTACTATCACCGGGTCACTATTGTGACAATATTACTATTTCAGTTTAGTGGTGGCTTTTAATTATTCCAGTTTGACTTCTTATGAAGGCTCTAAACCTGAAGTGTTAATATTACCAAATGAAACTGAAACAATGGGATCTGAAGAAAAGAGAGGGAATAGAAATTACTGGAAGAAATATGATGCAAGAACATATATAGTGTGCTTAAAATTTAGTGCTGAAACTATTCTCTATGATGATGGCTATCCTGATGTATATACTCTTCACTTCATGTAGCTCAGTTCTGGTAAATTATGCATTTTCTCCTTTGCTGCTCAATGTTGAGTTTTTAGGAAAACATACATAGCAGTAATTTACATTTTTATTCCAGACCTCAAATATGAAAGCTGTTTCTCACAGGGAGAAGCATATATAACATGTGGGATTGGGACTGGAGTTTTCATATTTTCCTTTTGTAGGGATATACTCTTCAGTATCAGCCCTCATATTCACATCACTTAGAAGACTGTCAGAAGTAACAAATATCATTTAATTAAAGAGAAAAAATCATCCCAACTCAGTATTTCTAATAAAAACAATCAATTTCAACATTTTCACTCAGTCTCTATTTAAAAACATATATTTATAAAAGGCTCATAAAGTATATTTCAGTGACAATTCCTTCTAATTATAATCCTAGGCATTCTACAAGAAATTAATTATTATACCTACAGGACAGGAAGGGGATAAGTATTTCAGATTTTCATTCCGGTCTTATTCCAGTAGCTGCGCTGTCGGCTCTTCCCAAGATGTCCTCTTTCAAATGAACCCAGCTGGCATTATCTTCGCTTTATATAAGCAATCTTGTAAAAGGAGCCCATCTCTGGTTAAATCTCAACCCGCCAGTATTGTCCAGTGTGGGAGGGGAAAAAAAAAAAGTTATAGAAAAGCAGTTCTCTTCCCCTAGATGGGACTGTATTGCTGCTGCAATTTGATTTTTAAGAAGTTTTTCTATGGTGGCTTTTCACAGAGCTTGAAACCAAGTGAAGAGAAACCTGCTGAAGGTACTAAATTTTTGTTTTCCCAGTTAATTAGGAAAATGTAGAATTTCTGCAGAGGTGAAGCCACAACTGCCTTCTAGAATTCAGTTAAAAAGTGTTTATAGGAATTAGATGCTTGTCTTAAATGGCTTATTGACAATGTCAAACTTTTATGCCATGCAAGTGGACAAAAATAATGGCAACAGATCACCTTTGGGGTTGGGTTTTTCACTTATTTTTTCTGAAACTTCATAGGCATGTTATCTGAGTTTAGGTAGGCTCTTCCATAAGCCTAAGCATTATACTACATAATTATAGTACATAATACTACATGCATATAAGACTATGTAATATACATTAAATATTACATTATAGATTGTGTAAAATTTACCATTGCACAGAAAACTGAAACAAATTTGCTTTTCATATGACCATCAGTCATGAGGTTGCCTACGACAGTCTTGGTCAGATGGTAAGATTTTCTAGTGACCCATTACATCCTGTTTGTATCAGCTTTTAGTGACCCACACGGAAAATAGCACTTGGGTATGCTACTGCTATTTTACATGCCTGCATAAAAACATGGCTGTAAACACTTTTACAGTATAAACTGGCACAGCCTCAACTTTGGGCATGTGTGCATCTACCCAGTTTCATGTGTTGTTGAACTACTCTAATATCTGTCTTGAGTCACAAAACACAGAGGATCTCACTGACCTTGCTTGTGGGACCCAGTCCTGTGGGGCTGCTCACAGATTATTTGGTATCTCCTCTTGTGGAGAACCTCATTCTCCCCATTCATAGCAGGACTTTGGTGTGCATATGCCTTCTCTCAAGGGATTTTTGGCACAGAGGGGAGACACAGTATTAAAGCTGTACTAGTTGTCATTAGTCGGGAGCTTTTGAAGGAGGAGAGTGGAGCACTGACCTTACCCGAAATGCTAGACAAGGAGTTTTTAGCTGCCTGTGGGTGAGATTTATGGGTGCACCTTCAGGACAGCATTCACTACAAGAAGAGTTTCAAGCCGAAAGGCATGAGCACAGCGCAGCCATGACTGCACCGTGCCTTGTGAGGGCTGCTGGCTCTCGGTGGTGATGGTGTGCAGGTGAACTGCAATGATATGAAGATGTAATTAGGATGACTTCTGCTTCTGGCAAACTGATCCAAAGCCCTAAAGAAAGGTTGAAAAGGCTGTACATTTCTGTGCTTAGTTTCAAATAGTCAGTCTGAACCTAGATAGAAGCTTCCTAAGGATTGCAATACAGAGCAAATAATGGGCTGCTCTCACTATTGTTGTGAACCAAGTCCCGCAAGCCATCACATTCTGATTTAAATGAGATTACTTAAAGATGGACAATGGATAAAATCCTTTGTTTGTTGTTATTTTAATTGAATTAAAGAATAATCCACGGAAAAAGGACCAAAGCTCATAAATCGTTTGGTGTTACCTAACTAGGGATTATCCTCATCAGAAATCCTAAAACAAGGAAAATTTATCTCAAAGTGTCTGTTTTATAGGCTCACCTCAAATCCTGCAGGCCTTGAGGCCTAATTTTGATTTCCTAAGCCCAATTGAATAGACACTGTGTAAACATGCACTCGTTTTTGTCTTTCTCTGTGTGTGAGTGTGTATTTGGTCTGAAACCAGGAGCCAGGGTTTCTAGTGAAACATTATGATCAACCCTGTTATCAAGAATATATAGCTCAGTAACAAGGGGAGGCTTACAGGAGAAAACCTGTGACTTTGGACATGAGAAAGCCCTCATGACCTTGTACAAGCTGATTCTTCAAGCTCAAGGGATCAGTTTCAGCCCTGGGGTTGGACTTGGTCTGTCAGGTCTGCCCGCACAGAGCTGATTTGGAGCATAAGATATTTGGCTAACCTTGATTAGGTATAGTGGTTAACCTCACCATAACATTAACAAAGCTCTTGAAACACAGATTAGCTTTTTACTGATGATTTTTAGCAAATACTGTAATAAAATTATCATTGGTGTAATGCTAGAGGTTTCAGTGGAATTACTCTAAGATGTATCTAATCCCACAGTTTGTAAAAGAAAATAAATCTCTTGCTATCTTCTCAGAGCAAACTAATCTCCATGTACATAATACTCCTTTTAGACAAAGGTAGAAAACAGAATGAAAACCATGAAACAAATTTGGCAGAAGTGCCAGGTGGTATATAGTAGTCTGCATTTGCATAAGAAACAAGCACAAAATGTACCTAAGCCAACCAGCACTTGATACCTGCACTGATCAAAGGTAAGGGCTTGGGGAAGGGTTAGGTTTCTCTCAGTAATTGCATACATGGAAAAAGGAAAGCCATTAACTTGTAAAACAGACCACTGAGGATTGTTGCAGTTTCCTGACTCTTTCCAAGCCCATTGAATAATCTCAGCAATCTAAGTATCTGTAAAGATTTTGACAAAGAGCAAATGAAGGCCTTATTGAGAATTTCACCTACAAGGGCAGCTTGTCTCTCCAGCCTTGTTCCTCACATTGTGATGGAAAGCTGTGTATCTACTGTCTGGTTCTTACACGAAACAAATGAGGTTCTGCTGTTTGAATCTGCAAGGGATATTGTGGCATCTAATTTTCATTGGATTTGGATAAAATAATAACCCTGAAGAGTCCCTTAGATATATGGAAGGACTTCATGGGACATTGAGGAACAATGGAGACAGCAAGCTGATTCCAGGAGTGAGATCTGGTGACATTCATCTAGAGGCTGAAATGTGTTAATGATGCTGTTTCCACACCCCAAAACCTGGCATAGTCAGTTTTGTCTGAGATAAGGAGCGTATTTATCCCACAAGCATAGAGACATTCATGCCAGGTCTGGAAGCATAGCAACTGCCTGATCTGAGTTAATGTTCGGCCTGATCTGAGTTAATGAATCCTGTTGGAAATGCAGCACTGTGTTGGCACAAACTTTTCCTGAAGCTTAAGTGAGCTGTGCTGTGTAGACTTATTGCCTCAAGTCATAAATACCTTACAGATTTAGGATTGTTTTTCCTTTTATAGAGTAAATACCTTTCCAGCAGTTTGTTACTCATGGCACGTGGTTGGTCACTCACTTCAGCATGTGACTGAGTCACCACCCCGCAGGCAGTTGTAGATGTGGCACTAAGGGACTGATTAGTGGGGGACTTGGCAGTGTTAGGACAGTTGAAGATCTTAAAGGTCTTTTCCAACCAAAATGATTCTATTCAATGAATGGTTTAGCCCTGTGAGCAGATTATAGAATCATGCAGGTTCGTAACAGAGTACCTGGAACCCTAAGTCCTCGGGTAGCTGATATTCTTCTGCAGCTGTACAAAATGTATCAGAAGAAGGAGAAATTAGAGGAAACTTTCTTTGTAGAAGAGTCACATAAAAATCAGAGACGGATGTTCAGGCCACTGGAAGAGACAGTCTTCTGCTCTAAACTTCCTCATGCATCACCTGTCTGTCTGTAACTACGCAACACTGAATCATAATTTTTCAGCAATCACCTGCAGCCATAGGCTTGGTGAGACAGTGCTGCTGTTGTTACATGCAATCCCAGGGTGTGGGTGAGCACAGACTCTCACCTAAAGAATCATTCCCTTGACATTTCTGCTGTTCAAGACAAGTATTTACAACAGCAAATCTTGCTGAACACAAAATTGTGACTGAAGTAAATAATAATATTTCACGTTCATTTGAATGCCTGATCTTATTGCTGTTTAGCTTTGCCAGCATATTTAGAACAATGTTCTTTGGAAGCTTCTCCAGAAGAGTTCTGCCTGGAGTTTGCTACTGTTGGAACAAAACATCGGTTTCCAGCTGAGTTTCCTTGAAGCCTTTGTGTGGGTAAGTGCTTTATTTGGTGTATTTTTTATAGGCTGTCTTGGAGCTAGCTAGTTATGCAGAATAAGGATTTGGGGCTTGACTTAATAAAGACATGGTGCTTGATTTAATAAATGCATGAGGGATGTAAAACAGGTCTTGCAAGACCAGAATGGATGACTTAAACTGGTCATGTGAGTCCTCAGTCGTCCTTGGGCTGCCACTATTTGGAGATGCCTAAACTTGCCAGGCACTTGATTCATTTGCCTAAATGAGGATGTATCGTGTTAGCAGCTGCTATAAGATGTCCAGGATATCCTGTGACACCTCCAGGACACTCTTGTACTTTTGGAGTGGGATCTGGAAGCCAGGCAGGATACTCAAGTACATCTTCAGTGGACTGGGTGTCTGTGTGTGGGCATATGAATTGAGCCAGACACATTGCCATGGTTGGCTTGACATTAATTTTTGTTTGCCTTGAGTCTAAGCAGCCCTGCACACTCTCTGCCACACATGCCTGAGCCTGCTCCAGTCGGCACAGCTCCCTCAAATTACTCGCTGAGTGCCCAAGGCAAGCTTCCAGGTAGAAGTTAGAGCACTTGTGGGGAAAGATAGCTTTGAACCCTGCAAGTGAGGAGAATTGTATCTGGGTCTCCCCGTAGTCCTGGGCAAGGATTCTGACCACCAGGCCTCTCTCCTCCAGCTGTGTTCTTTGAAGAGTGTGTGGCTGTGGCTGCTGAGCTCAGCTGTATTCAGAGCTGCTGTCACATCTGGTATGTGCCAGAGTAGAACTGCAGGAATTTTCTGTTGAGAACACATGGATTTTTTTGTAGTGGAATAATATTGTTGGGGAATAGCATTCTGTAATCACCTGAATGTGGCCTAAATCACTTCTGGTTAAGTGCTGTTTTGGATCTCAACCATATTGTCCTGTATAACACCTTGTAAGACTTTTAGTTCTTGTTATCTTAACAACAGGTCTTGATCTCCTGGCACTGTGGGGCAGGGATCTTGCCTCAGTATGGGAGAGGATTTTAAGAGTAAGGTGAGAAAGAAGGAAGAATGGACTTTTTGTGTCATTCATTAGCATAACCTTCTCAGGTTGACAGCTGGCTCTGACACAGTGACCATTGCTCTTCTTGCTCCAGTAATGCTCTCTTTTCTGGGCATTATCCCACTAGTGCTGGGAAGGTTGCACAAATATGATGTTTCTCTGCTTGCATTGGAGTATGTCACTACAACTTTAAAACAGTCTGCAGCAGCTGTCTGATCTTCTGCTTGATTCCCAACCATTTGTGTTGGCCATAAATAATGCTGCTCACCCAGCCTGCACACTTTGCTACAGAAAAGCTGACAAAACCAGGACTGCGGTGCATTAAAAATATACCCAAGGCAAGTTTATCCTCTGATGTCCCTCAGTGGCAATTCCATTGATTGCTGAGAAACTGACCCTAAATGTCTGCTGCTTATTTTAAATATATAGTTAAGTAATAAAAAAACAAAGCAAAGAAAAATGAAGGGGCAAACTGAGAAAAAATTTCAGCAGGAGGAATGATGAATTACAATATGGGACTTGATTGCCACCTAGCTTGGAAGTACCTCTGTCCATTCACATTCCCAAGCCTAGAAATCTTTCCTCAAATTTGCAGTCTGTATTGCCCTGGGAATCTGGAGTGCTCCTGCTCCCATTGTAGCACCTCTACCCCTACCTGAGCTACAAAGCCCTTCTCCAGCTTCCTGACTACCCATGGTCTGAGCCAGGTGAATTATAAACCTGCTTTGTGGGATTCAGATAGGATCATACACATGAAGGACTGGTAAAAATCAGGTTCTTGAAACACTCACCATAATTCCTATTCTCTGAAGAGTTAAGATCCATGCATTTTCCCTATGAAATAAACTTTCAGTATCTGCTGCCCCCCCAAATCAAACACAAACCTCTGCACTTCTATCAATAGCAGCTGCTGATCAAAATCACAGTTTTGGTTTCCCAAGCTACATAATCCTGCTAGTTCATTCTAAGACCTACTTTCCTTAGCACACTGTATCCATTATACTGGTGTTGTCCTCATTTTTAAAAGTTTGTGACTTTTCAGCAGTCTGATAGCATCATCCTTGGAGACAGTCTCTTTTTCTGTGAAAGGGATCTGTTTGTTATCAAGAATTATGTGGCTCTGAGAGCTACATATACCAAACTTAACTGCATTAATTAGCTTGTGCTGTGCTTGTAAACTGATCATAATAATGCTTATCACAATCTTAGTGTCATTATCTCTGTTTTGCAGATAATGAAAATGAGGCACAGAAAGGCAAAGTCCAGTGTAGGGCTCTTGAGCTGCCCATACTGTTCTTCTCCTGTGTCATTCAAGCAGTAAGCAGCTTGGAGCAGAAGCTACCCAAGCAAACTTTGGGTGGGTTTGTCTGTGAATGAAAAAAGCTTCCCGGGAAGCAGCAGAACGATTGCCTGGACTGCCAGACCATGTCTTCTGGAACAGAGGACTCCCACTTATCTCTGAGGCTATGTTGCCACCTGAGGTATTAAACTCCCCCTGCTTGCCAGTTTAACATTCACACTGGCCTTTATGCCTTATTGACAATGATTGGATGATTAGGAATCCATTACCAGTTGAGTGTCTCAGTGGATTTTCCTCTTCTGGTGCCATAAACAAAGTTTCTCTTCCCAGTTTATCAAGACGTATCCTTTAGTGCATTCAGCCTAAAGGACCAAAAAGTTCACTTTCTGAGACTTCTCACAGATAACAGACCAAATTTCAGATCAGTTAAAGGATATAGTTTTCTTAAAATTGCACCAACACACTAATGATGATACCCATTGAGACAGTTCTTTCTGTTCACCATGTTTCATAGTAGCAGAGAGATGTTACAGCTTCATGAAGTGCAATGAAGCAGAGCAATTGGTCTACAGGTTTGAGGCACTCAGCTGGGTATTCATTTACTTATTACAGTTATGACTCAACCAATCGCAAATAAAAAACAGATATTACTTTTTTAATTAGCTGTTTGAGGACTTCTTGGAGAATCACTAAAACACCAAATGCAAAAGATGGCTGGGGTACTGCCCATGTGCAGCTCTTCAGAGATTTTCATGGGCTTCCTTTGATAGCCAAGAGAAATCTGACACCCTTGTATTTTCTTCTGTTGAGCTGTAGCTGGTGTTGCATTGATTCACTCAAAATCTATTTGACAATCCCATATGATGGTCAAAAGTACTGTTTGCTAGCTTTTAAAATGACGGTTTGTCTCTTTTAGTGTGGCTTTTAGTAAAGTATTTGGAGGAAATATGCAGTCTGCAGAAAGCTATCATTTCGATGTGAGCTAGCTGAACAGAGCATTGTGGTTATCTGAAAAATGTATGCAATTATAATATACCAATGGCATTCATATAGCATTTCCTACAAGCTATTCCAGAAAGTATGACACTGCAGTTCTCTTTCATGAAAATCCCTCAGGATTACCTTCCAAAGGATTCATAGATTTGTTCTCAGTAGCCCACTGTAGCTCCAAGTACTCAATTCTCTAGCACAGACTGTGCTGAAGACTCTAGATTGATTATGCTGTTAATGACGCAGGAAGCTCTGCTGATGTTTGTTTATTCTGAGATTAGCTAAAATTAGAAGTTGACCTTATGTTCCTGAATTAATTTGAAGGCAAAAATACAAGTTACTGATTCTGATGATTTTTTTTCTGGAAATATCGTCTCAAAAGCCTAAACTCAGAAGGTATCTTCCTTGAGCTGTGAGTCAGTTTTTAAGTAATTTGAAAGGAAAGGTGTCTGGGCCAATATATGATGTATATGAGCAATAACCCCTGAGCAATTTCCAAGGTAATGCCTTAACATGCTATGCTGGACATCTACAGATTTTGAAAGACAAGAGGATGTCAAAGCCTTGTTTTAAATGCTTGAAAATAGCTGGACAAATTCAGTAAGTGTTATTTGGACAGACATTGATCTATTGACTGTTTGGCTGTGCCAAAAGCACGTCAAGTTGAAGTGTTACTCTTTGCATCTCTGGATGGTCTTGATATCCAAAAAAAAAAAAAGAGTAAAAAACCAGGGAATACTGAATCTTTGACAGCAATAGGTTGGGAAAACACATTGTTGATGTTTCAGAAAGGGTGTAAGCCTTAAAGTGCTGAATTTGAAACACTAGGAAAGGGTCTGTTTTCACACTTTTCCTTAATATCAGTTTTGGTTTTTCTCAGTGGACTCCAGAACAAAGCATACCCAAATCAGTAGTCAGTTCTGAAAATATAAGCCAGTTTTAGAGTATTCTGATACATCTTGCTGGAAACCCTTTGGGAAAAAATGTAGTTTAAGTGCCCACACACTACATCTAATTCTGGGGACGGGTGTGGTATTATTTTGACGTAGGTAAAGTAAATGAATATGAACGTATCGAAGATACAGTGATGATAGTATTTTCTATGTTTGCAATACCTTTCATTCCAGGCTGTCAGAGACTTTTATAAAGATTTTACTTCAGACACCAACTGACCAGAAGATGGTGTTAGTAGTGTTCCATAAACAGACAACATGTGACACAGAACAGCAAAGTGACTCACTCGTATGAAATCTGCCGTAGGCATTTCACCCTCCTCTGCATGCTGTCCTATCTCTTGGACCTTTCCTTGGCCTGTTCTGATTATTGGCATCATCTACAATAATTATTATTTAGTGTTGCCCCTTCAGTATGGCAAGCAAGCAACAATATGAAGGCAAACATAATTTTCTTGGATCTTTGTGGATACATTAGTTAACTAATAATGTAGGTAATTTACTATCAGGTCAGTTAAAATAGAATAGACCAAAGCCTACATCACTCAGGAATAGCAGAAGTGAGTGAAATAAGTTCAGTCCTCCAGATATTTTTTACTTCTCTTCCAGGCCTTAATCTTGTGGCTAGTAACAAGTAGTTTGGAAAGATATTCCTCTCTAGGACAACAAATGCCATATGTTCCATTCCTCCTTCACCTCCTGTTGGGAGGCAGCTCAGCTGAGATTCCCAGTTGAAGACTGACCTCAAACCTTCCAGTCTCCTTTTCTATCAGTGTTGTGAATTCCTATATCAGCTCATTTCTCCAATTCCTAGTCTTTATTTTCATTATGTAGTTGCAACCCTTACTGTCTGTCCAGTATGCCACTAAAACCACACTGTCTGCAGGTGTTACTGTTTAATGTCACCTTCTGCTACTCTAGGCTGACTTCTCACCCTCACACCTCCTTCCGTGTTTCCTCTCCCATCACCCTTCTGTTCAGTTACCCCTTCCCCTGAGCTCAGCAAACACTGCTGCTCCTGCAATCTCCTTCACGATTTTGCCCATGCTACTTAAATATGTTTATGTGTGAGATTTTGATTATAAATCTTTCCTTCCAATATTCCTTCAGTTTGTGCAGTGTTTCCGTCATAGTTTCCTGCTTCTTCTTCCGCCTCTGCTCCTCTCACCAGCAGTATGACATCAGCTAGAAAAGGCTCTGTGGGCAGGGAGACAGTGTTGGTGTTGGGCAGATGATGGTGGTCAGCTAACACGATTCCTTGGCATCAGGTTGTTGCTGTGATCTCAGGTTATTCATGCATGGGTTTGCACTTTTTCCAGCTATTTTAATAACTTCCAAAGGGAAGGAAATAAAGGCTCTTGTGCTTCCTGTGCTACTGCGCAGTCACAGCCAGGCTGGACCCTTTAGTCTCAGTCTAACCACACTCTCTTGAAGTGCAGTGAGGAGGCCAGGTACAGCCTGAGTTTCACTGCTTAGAGGCCTCAGAAGCTCAAAGGACAAAGAGAGAAACGGTACCTTGATATTTCATTTCTCTGCCTTCTTCAGGGAGGTTTCCACAGCTCAGTGTGCAAGAGGAACCTGCCCCTGACTTCCCTGATGTGTGAACTGCCCTTGCCTCTAATCTTAAACAGATCGCACAAGAGGGGCAGTGCCTTTTTTTTCTCTTATCTCTTATTTGTCTGTCCATGCCAAAGTTGGGGGCATCCTGACTAGTGGCCAATGTAGCTCCTGTGCAGGGACAAGCCCTGATATTTGTATCTAAAAGCTGTATATAGCCATCTTATCTACAATGGTTATTATCTTTTAGATTTAACATACTGGACAGAGTGTCCTGGATGGCCTAGGAAAAGAGCCATTGGGATTAAAGGTCAGTGAGATCAATCATGCTGATGATTTATTTATGTGGTTGACTACTGTGATGGTGATAGCTTTTTCTGCTTGGGTAGTATGCTCAAATTTTATTTTTTTTTTTTTGAAATTACCTTGCTATTCTATGCAAAATTTCCTTTAAGTCTAGGGGGACTTGGCACCTAAATACTTTTAAAAAATTGACCTAAGTGATTTAGATGGCTAACTCAAATTTTTCAAAAGATGTTATTTAGGAATCTAAATCTAGTGATTTTCAGGATCACAAAACTGATGGACTTCTTTCCACTATTAGCAGTACTGTAAGCTTTTTCCTCTACATTTGCCAAATAAATCTATTGCATTTTGAGTTTCATGCAGAACAACTTTTTGAAAAATAACTGCTATCTTCCACTAAGTACCTTTTCCAATGAAGCTACTTTATCTGCAGTGAGACTACAACAAGGCTGTTGAGCCCACCATGTATTCTTCAGCTTGGTCTTCATTCTGCAAGTACAGAGAGCCTCCATCACTTCTGAGGGCAACTTTGAGTTATTGCCCTGAGAATGTTGGCAGAGAGGGCCATTTGGAAATGCAGTATTCACTCTAAGGATGATCTCTTGCCCTTAAGTTATTTAAAAATGAGATCTGGTAAGAAGATAATGCTCCATCCTGTCAGGAGAGTATATCTTTAGGATATATTCATATTTCCATAGGGTTCATTATTTCAGCTTTTCAACCAAAATCTGCAGAGAATGAATGCAGAAATATTGCAGTGCTCTTCAGGATTGAAAGTCTGAAAATTGATCAGTTGTGCTTACAAATCTGGAAAGTTTTGGGAGAGTTTTCTATCTCACAGAGTTCTCTGAAGCAGAAATCTTTTCTCCCAAGATTTATGTAAACTGAAATTTTTACTTAAGAAGGGTGGAGGAAAACATCTACTTATTCAATATGCTTCTTTTTAAAGTCTGTTCTTTAAGAAATTGAAAATGCCTGAGTGTGTGAGTAAAATTGTGTTTGAATACAAAGGACAGTTAATACAGAATTTGAAATTTATGTATGAGAATGTAAGAATGCAGAAAATAGGCAGTTGTGGTTTGGGTACACACATATATGGAATCCTAAGGAAAACAGCAGTAGAATTCAGGAAATATTTAATCAGAGTTTTGTTCATACCTTTGGCTCAAGTTTGGTAAATATGTGACTAGTCAAGGTAAGGATGCCAGAACAGGAACATTTTTATCAGGCTATTGACTGTTATTTTAAATGGGCCTTGTAGCTTCATTACTCTCTTAGATATAGTGCTAATAAATTTCTTGGGTGTAATGGCATCATGTTTTGTTGAAATGTTTTGTTATTTCACTAGAAAACAATTTTTTCACTGTCTTTTAGCTGAGAAATCTTTTGAATGCAATTTAATTGCTACCAGTAGGATACCCTTCAGGAGCTTATTATCCTCTCTCGATGGAATTTCTGTTGCCGTAGTGATAATGTTTTTCAAACATGGTTTTGGAAAAAGAAATCTAGGGTTATCATTAGTACATAATTATGATAAATAATTATGATAACTTCAGTTTGCCTTCCTATGATACTATGTACATATCTACAATGAGATAAGTCTTTAAGTAGCATTTACAGTAATTATATTAATTAGAGAGGTGTTAGGGTAGTATTACTACTTTGTAGCCCTTGTACTGACTATTTGATAGTCCATGTGCAAGGACAATACTTCCTCTTATTTTGGTGAATAAAGACTATCACAGTCACCTGGGAAGAGGATGGCTTTAGCTGGACTATGAGTGTACCTATGGCTGTACAGCAGAGTATCCCAAGTCCAGTCATCCAAAAAGACCAGTTTCAGGGCATGGCAGCCTTTATTTTCATGTGCAGACATGCTGAATGTGAAACATATTTCTAGGAAACTGGAAGAAATTCAGTAAATAAAAAATAATTTGTATATACTGGCCACATGCATTAAACTGTGTAAGTGCCTGAGTTAGACTGTGCTTGTGCTTTTTAATCATAGTTTTTCTCATTTTGCTTTCTGCAGTTTGTTTATCTTTTAGTACTCATACTTATTGAACTTAATAGTGTTAACTACTTCCATTTAGACAGAAATTAAAGTAAGGAGTCCTCTTGTCTTTCCATTATTATTGGTAAGTTCTTTTTGTTACTGGGTTTTGCTACATATCTACATAAAAAATACATTATAATTCTGGAAGATGAAATTAGTCAATTTTTTTTGTTCATTTCCCTCTTATTGATAGTTTTAAAAGACTGCAGGATTAGCATCAACGTTACAGTTGGTTGAATGGTCTTGGTGACACTTCAATCACTGTTAAAACAGATTCTGTTGCTTGAGAGATCAAGGAAAGGAAATTACAGAGCCTCGTTTAGTGAAGGATTTAAGAGTGATACATATACAAATAAAGAATTAGGGTGCCAAAGCAAGCTGGAGAATTCTGGAGTGGTCTGGTAAGCTACAAGGCAGAACTTCAACAGCCGTGTGCAGATCCTGATAACTCAAGAAATACCATTTTAAAAATTGTAGAAAAAGAGTATGGTTTCCTTTAATCATTGTAGAAAGCTCTGAGAGGCAGAGGTAAAGGAGAGAGAGGCAGGCTGATCAGTCTAGGCACTAATTAGGGCTAAGGTCTCTTTAGGAAGTTAATGAGTTTCTAAATAGCCAATAGCAGCTGATAGGGAGTGGAAGAATACTGGATCTCTGCATCCTGCTTTTGTTTCTGCTCTCAAGTGAGAGATTCCTTTAGGAGATAAAGTGTTTTCTGGTCAAAAGTCTTCTACTAGGAAATACCGGCTTCTTGTGTGAAAACATTTTTCTTACACAATGTGAGGGAAAATTTAAATATATTTTTAGTCTCCTGAGATTTGGGATGATTTACATGGGTATTCCTTGAGCCTTACTGCAGTGCTCAGCGTAGGGCTTGACTGATTTTAGCTGTTCTGGTCTCTCTGCCCCTGCCTGTGGGTATGCTTCTGTAAGGGTCTGGCATAACTGCTCTTGTTTGCACTTCTCCCCCATCTTTGTATGCCAGATAGCTTTTGCCATCTTCCTGACCTTGCTGGGTAAACATTGTACTAACACAGCTTTTGCATAGCATTCGATTTGGAAAAATGTTGAAAGGCAAAAGAAGTGCAAGCAGGTAAGTGAAGAAGAAAAAAAGAAATAAAATGGGAGGCCAAATGAGCACAAAGCAGTGGGAGTATATGCTCTTAGGACAGAGCAGAAAGAGGTGTATTGATGCTTCTTCAGTGTGTACATGATGCTGTGTAGACCAGACAGAGGTTCATGTGTGTGTTCAGTTGTAGGTGTAATGCACCTTTTAGCTAAGCACCCACATGCAGATATGGGAATCAACTTGTGCAGCAACAGTGAGGATTTGCTTGCTCGGGTTCTTAGCTCTCGAAGGGCCTTGTCTTCCTGAACTGCTTCCACAGTGGACCTGCTTCATCCATTTTTTTCCCCACAGGACTCTCTGATACTCATGTCTAATAGGTATTTAATAGCATGCATGGGCTAAGCAAAATATTTTTTCTGCTCTAAGACTCTCTTTCATTTTCACCACCTTACCACTTGGTGGATCTGCATCAGGAAGGACCAGTGCATTTTTTCCAGTTTGAAATACTTGTCATTCCTGTAGTGGCTCATTTCTGAGTCACACCTTTTCTAATCACTATAAAAGTAACATTAATACAGCAACAAGTAATTACAAAAATCAGAATCTATTTGGCTCACGCTACAATTGAGTTTCATTCCACAGCTGTAATTAACTAGGCAATGTTTGGAGGTGTGTTGTGTCCACCATCTGCCTCCCCTGTGCTAAATTTCTATTCCCTGTGTTGTTCTTACAAAGAGTAATAAAAAGCAAGCCTCAGAACTGAGACCTTTCTTGATTGAATGCCATGAAGAACAGGAATTATCCCGTGATGTGGTGGCATGACTTGTACTGTTCTTGTTGAAACAACCCACAGCGGTAGCTTAAGTCTTATTATCTTAACATAGAAGGCATTCAGTGTTTCCAAAGCAAATTGCCTGCCACCTTCTTTTTGGAAAAAAATTAATTCTCTCCCACCTGTAAAACAGGTGGCTGTTAATTCTCTTAAAGGTTAAACTCTCCTTTTACGTGATTATAGTTGTTTTGTCATAGATCTAATGGCCTAAAGATACTGCTTTACTTATGTCATGCTCATAATTTTCTGGTAACTGCTTTTGCTTAATAATCTTTGGCTCAGGACTTTGGTTAGTGGACAATATACCTCACAGCCAAAACTTATATACACTGATTATCTGAACAGGATATAGCTGATGGTATGGGCAGAATTTTATGAACTTCTATATTGTTCTCTTTAAACTGGCACATGAAAGGGAATTGCCAATGAGTCATGTGCTATATGCAGATTGTTACTATCCAGAATGTGGTGCCAAGGAAACTGATTTATTCTCTGTTATTACTTTGTTATTCATTGCATTGTGCAATACATCAATTGCGAACATAAATACATTGTGGAGTCCACGGATAGGAATAAATCCTGTTATGTTCAAGTACGTACATGCTACGTACGTACTTCCTAGCCCTGGGACAAGGAATCAGAAGTATTCTGCAGGTTGTTTGGATTTTTCATATTCTGTTACTAGTACTTTCATGATTTGTTTTTTCATTTGGCTGCTTCATTTTGGATCCTAACTTTGAAGAAATTACTTGAACAGAATATTTTGGACTTTATTCTGAAACTCATGGTGCTCCCTGAGGGTGTCTTGTGTATTTTTGAGCTCTAGGTGTCTTTGACAATTGCATAAACTTTCGGGAGGATGTAATTTCCCCTTTAGTTTCCCACCAGGATTCAGCAGCTAAGGTATGTTTGTTTGTTTGTTTTTTGTATTGGTTAAGTTTGTTAGGTGTAGAAGACAGAATGACTCTGTGGTATTATGTAGAACATGTTCCTGTTTCTTGCATCTCCTTGTGTTCAGACCAGAAGCACTTGGGGAACTTTGGGGTTGTACAAAGCCCCTTTCCAGATCTGTGTGTCCAATTCAGTAAGGACTGATGTAGTGCTTGGATCTCTCCTAAGGCTCACTCGTTATTTGTGCAATGGTTTCTGTAAAACAACTTTCTGATCCAATTTGAGACTACTTGTGATCAAATCCCACTACTGGATTCATAAGTCCTCAGTCAGTGCTGGTAGGGTCAATCATTTAGCAGCAGATTCTGCCAGCTGTGGTCTTGGAACAGAGATCTTTGGCTTCGTGTTAACTTAAGGACAGTGAAAGACATCATTCCATGCAACTTTTTCTGTAATCTCTAGAGGCTTTTCTCATTTTCACCGTCACTCTCTGTATTTAAGCAGTGCTGTGGGGACAGAGAACAGCCCTTGGGCACAGGCCTGCTGTGTGATCAGAGACACGGAATATCACCCTGTGCCTTTGGCCTGCCCTTCAGCTTCTGCCTTGTATTTTTAGCTTCCAGTCTGCTTACAGGGAGAATTGTCTCTTCTTACAATATTTGTAGCCATTCTGCTCACCCCTCCTCTAGTCTCCAGTAAAAAGTAAATATTCAAAAGTGATTCCTTGGTTTTGATTAAGGAAGAGTTGTATTTCCTAACATTACATGACAAAGCTTCTTTGTTTAAGGGAATATGTTTGAACTGGCATCTGAGCTTGGATGCCTTTGTCACACAACAGGTGCAGTCCAAGCTGATATTTATTCCTGTCCCATGTCAGATACTTTTGCTTGGCATAGCAGAGCATACCATGCAACCCACAAATTGTGCTGGTGAACATATTTAATCACAGATTACCTATAATTAGCTCCATCACAGCGAGATCCCTGGAGATCCTCAGTAGGAGGATAATGTCTACTCTAAGGACAGAGGCAACTCTGCAGGGAAGATGGGAACCCAGCTGCAAAGTTCTGCTCACGTAGACTTGAGCTGGTTAAAGCTTTTGATGATCAATCTGGAGTTATTTATAGTTTCATATTTCAAAGTCCAGGCTTTGGCTTCCTTGAGCTGTAACACTGGGTAAATACAAATATCTCAGGGGTTCATATCAGTCCTGTGCATCTAGATAAACTCTTAATTTATTTGCTTTAATACTGGACTGTCAAGGCTTGTCATCTGAGATGGGGTTTGCCATTACTAGAAGACAGTGGTTTATCTATATTTGAACTAGTCACCTTAAACAAATTTTACATTCAGTGCTGAGAAACGGAGTCCTTCAGAGCCTGTTATGAGCCATGCATCTGGATGCTTGAGGCATCTACTTTGGGATCAGAAGGACTGTGCCCTAGAAATTAATGTTTCTTTCCAGAGAGAGAGACACAAATATATATATCTAAGCTTAGCTGAATGGAGCTCACCCAGTGTGTTGGCCCTTCAGTCTAGTTCATCTTTTCCTTAGTCTTTCAGTAATCTCTCAGGACTTGGCAGGATTTAGGACAATTTTTCTAGGTTGTAGGAGGCACAGAGAAAGCAGACAAAACATCAAGTCTGGCAAATCATTTATATAACTTGTTTGGACCTGTAAGTCCACTCCAGTTTTGTGTCATTAATGCTTTTTTTCAAAAAACCTCCAAATTATCATCCCTTTTGACTGTACTAGAGCACAACTTGCTACCTTGTAGACCTTGTAGATCTCGCAGATGCCCAGGGAGACAGAATCACAGCTCCTCTTGGGCTAGACGTGGGGTTACATTATTGTGATCACAATATATGTAATGTTATCCCAGATGGTTAACACCTCTAGATTAAGAACCCACAATGGTTTTCTGTGTTACTATTTCAGACTTTCCCACCTGATTAACACCAAATCTGTTTTCACTCATCAGAATATCTACTAGATATATCAGCAACTGGATTTTCCCAGGTATTAGCATATAATAGTCCTATTCTTATAGAGATATATTTAAGAAGATTAAAAACTGAACCTTATGATTTGGAGAGAGCTGTGCCTATGCCTCCACACACCCTCCCCACTCCCCAAATGACGAAACTGCATCAGGATCACTTTTATTACTTGAAAATCAAAAAGAAATGTGTGTGAAGAAATAGAAGCAAGGAGACATATCTGAGGAAGAAAATAAAGGCCAAGAATATAGGAAATAAATCAAGAAGGCTAAACAGATACATATTTGGAAGAGTATAAAAAAATCAAAACAAAAATATTCCATATTGTAAAGGGAAGACAAATTCCAGTTAGAAGTTTACTACTTAACATGAAAAGAAATCAAATAGCAGATGGTAAGAAAGTGAAATTATTCAGGTCTTTCACTCTGAAAGTTTGCTGTGTCTAGAAGTTTAGCAAAATTAATCCTGTCTGTGTAGTAGGACCTTAAGTAAGAAAACACAAAGAACAGATTAAAGAATATTTTAAGGGTTGGATGTAGCTCTGAGCAACCCGGTCTAGTGAAAGGTGTCCCTGTCCACATCACAGGGGTTGAAACTAGATGATCTTTAAGGTCCTTCCCAACCCAGAACGTTTTATGATTCTATGATACAGAAATTACCAGAATATGTAAAAACTGCTCTGGGGTATTTAAGGAATTAGCAAAAGCAGTCACTGAATTGTTACTTCTCTGTGGCAAATGTGGAAAATGAAAAGACACAACATCATTCTCAGCATTATTCATCATTAGATTTCCATCTCCACAAAAACAGTGAACCTACTTTTTCCTTCCTCTTGTTCATGCACAGATTTCTTTCTTATTGTCTTTTATGGTCATTACATCTTGAATCTTACTCTTTCCAAAATGAATATCCGGGGGTTGAAATGGAAATTTTGAAGGCGTATTGTGTACACTTAGAGACACCCTGATGTAAAAATGTGAGAACTCCTCATAGCCTTCCTTCTGCTCTGTTTGGTCTCCATGAAAAGTGCTGGTTTGAAGTATGGCACAGCAGCAGCTCCCAGCTTATCTCAGTTGCTGTGGAGAGGTGTCTGCTGGAGTGTATTGCTGTTACACTGAATGCCTGTAGGTTTTTGTTACTCCCACTGCTGTATACTTAAATTGCATGTATCTGTGCAAGCCTGCCATTAAGACAACTGAAACCATACATGCATAATGAGTTGGAAGTGAATTTCCAGTCTTGCACTTGGCTCCTGTGAGTAATACATGTGTCACAGGCCTCTTCAGCACCACTGAGGTTCCCCTCCTGAGAGGGAACTGTTCAGCTCAACACGTGTTTGAGAGTCAGGACTTAGATTTATATCTATATTATCTATTAGTGCTTTTCTGCCTCAAACTGCCCTGCATGTCTGAACTTATTGGAAATACTGTCATGTGTATGTGGAATGCTGTCTATGTAAAGAGAATGAAGAAAAGTTAGCCTGTGTTGACAGATTTGTCCATAGATTTGAAAGAGGGAAAACTGAAATGCTTTTCTGTTCAGAAATATCACTGCAGAGACCTGGGGAGATGCATTTTGGTGCATGAACTTCTATCTCAGGCAAAATCTCTCAAGATGCATTATACCATGGCAGATGCTGCAGAACATATAACCTTGCTAAGAATCCTGGCATGGAGAGGTGAATGAAGGCAGGAAGCATTCAAACTACATCTCTCCTGAAACACAGTGACATTGCTGATTTTAAATTATTCCTATTGAACTGTGAGCTCATCCTCTCTCTCCATAAGGCAGTGTTACAGCATTTCTGACCTAACATCTTTATTTTTCAGCAAGTGATTGGGACAACCATATTTGTAGATGAAATATGAGATGAACAACAAAAAAATTCCTATAAAGACTAATTTTATATTATACTTGTCATCCATTCTTTCATTCAAAAATATCCTACCAGCTCTAGCACAAGATGTTATTAAAATCTCTGAACATCTAAAATGTTAAGAACATTTTAGATTTGGTTGGATCTTACATCTCACTGCACTATATTAAGGTTAATATATTAATCTTGAAGCTCACATTGGTCACAGCTGAAAGAGTCAAGATATTCCAGCATGACAATATGAAAGGTGGAGCCCATAGCTTTCCGAAGTCATCTGAATGGGTGCATTGTGTGAAACTCTAGCATTATTGCCATCAATTCCAGTCCAACTAACCTCAAATTGTCACCAGTAAAAGAATTTTTTAACTAGTTGCTGAAAATATCCTTCATTACATTGCTGCAATGGTGCTGCTGCAGGAAGTGCCTTTGGCACCTGGAACTTCATGACACTTTTTCTTGTATGCTTTTCCCTTGGTGCCTTTATTGGTTGCAGGTTTTCTGTCATGAGGATTTTGTCTAGGTAGCTGCAACATATCCTTGTAATTTTAAAATCAAGAATAGAAAATAGAAATTGACTTAGAAAATAAAATTATTTTAAAAAAATTATCCTGAAATATGCAGCAAATAACTGGTCCCTAAGCTGATTGAGCATGAACATGTATTGGCATCAGTAAAATCCTTGAATCATAGAACAGTTTGGGTTGGAAGGAACTTTTAAAGGTCATCTAGTCTAGCTCCCAAATGATGGGAGATACAGCAATCTATTGTGTTAGAAAGATACTACTGGATGAAAAAGATTTAGATGAAACTGTAACACTACATGTTTTAATGGAGAAGATGTCAACATATGGAGCACATTACTTCTCATTGCTAGGTGTTGTCCAAACCCATTATTAATTTTAAGCAATCCAGCCTTGCTTGTTGCTGTAAAGGCTGCAGAGGTGATGATATGGGTGTGTGTTAAGTGTCAGTGGATCATATATTTCTCTCTTGTAGGACCTAGCATTCTTCAGTCTTAAGAGCATCTCCAAATCACAATTAATTATCCTTCCCAACATCCTACCAGGTTGGTAAGTATTTTGCCATTTTACAGATAAAGATAATTATAAAAATATTAATAATTTCTGACTGTATGGTATCATACGGGAATCATAAAGGATTGCATAAAGAGCATTATTCCTCCACTTGTTGCAAAGCACCCTAAGGGGCATACAATGTGTTACTCCAGCAGCCAGCAATGGGTACCTACAGAAGAAGCTACCAGATGCCATCCAGCCATCAGCCTCAACTTACATCACTCATAGTAGATGTTAACATGCCTGTGTCCCACGCAGAAATCTCACTGCTGGCTTCAGTAAATTAACAAGACCATATTCATATATTTATATTTTGGGCATAACTTCTTCATGGTTGTAAACAGGAATGTTTTGCTTCCAAAGCAGTTTCAGCTATAATGCTGCCTTAGAACATATTCTGATAGTCCAACTTTAAAAACTTGAAGGCATGAGTAGGTTAACATCATCTTCATTTAATAGAAATTAACTTAATTTTATGACCACATGGACAACGGGGAAAATATAGTCTTACTCAGCACTCTGTGATTAAAATGATTGACTGATATAGACATTTAGAAGCCTTGTTATGAAATATATTTATCTTGACAACCACAGTTAAAGACCATTTAAAGTGCACTGAAAGAAGCTGCTACAAGTGATTTCAGCCATTGGTTCATGTTCAGTAAAACATCCAAGTAGAGCTTCTTGACTATTTTAGCATAAATGCTTGAGAAACACTTGGATACTTTGGGAATGGGCTTAGGTGTTGATTTATATAGAAATGGTTGATAAACACCTTCTACCCATTGAGAGCATGTGAAACTTGTGCAATGATCTGTTCTGCTTCAAATTTCTGACCTGGGGTAACCCATGTAATCTGTCTACCTTATTTGAGTGTTGTAAGAACAGCTGTATGTCCTTATATATTCTGGCATCATAGTAATGGGAGCCATGTAAATGCCTCAGCAGGACAGATAAAATAGCAGAGGACAGAGATCACCTCTGGCACCTCTCCTGGGTACCTCCCCTCTACATACGAGTCATGCCTCATACAGGCAGATTTTACTTATGTCCTTATTCATGACCACATATATGTTAGGATTGCCTGGCCATGGGAAGACACTGCATATTTAGTCATATTTTTTGCATAAAAGAAAAAGAAAATAGAATTAGAGGTGTCTGTACAGTGCCCATGATACTTGCAGGTGGGGAAATAAATGGTTCCCAGGTGCCTTAGAAGGGAGCAATATGCGGAGCAGAGCAGCTTGAATTCTTTCAAAATTGCTGCCTGTTTTACAGTTATCTTTTTATGTGTTCTTTTATTGTTATTTTTTAATTGAGGATAAAAAATCTATGATTAAAAATAAGTCTGTGGAATGGTACCTGTTAGTTAAAGCAACACAATTAGGATGTTGTAGATGACAGACAATTCTGGAATAACCAGTACATAGACATTTAAAAAATTAAGAGACGAAGGCCAGAAGATAGTAAATAAATGCTTCATCACATTTTCCAGATCTTTCTGTACTCATAGATCCTTAGTTTGTATGCAGAGGTGTTAACTGTGCATATAGAGATAAAATGGCAGTTTGCCAATAGCAGGCAAGGAGCGAAACTAGCCCATATGACAATATACTTGTTTCCAAACTGTAGGTGGTGGAAACCACTTTGGAAACCTGTTTCATTAAGGAGAGAATGATGTTCCTGGCCAACACAATTATAGTGTTTTCAAGCATAGCTGAATTGGATGTAACTTGTAGCAAAGCGTAACATTGAGGAAAGCACCTGGTTCAAGAAAAGAATGATTTGGTGATTAATCCCATTGATACTGCTGTGGTCTAAAGGGCTTTGGCAAATGCAATGTAGTTTTAATTAGGGAAATATTTTCTGGTAAATTGAATTGTCGCCATACAAACAAACCAGATTTTTATTTTTTTCAACTGGGAATTTAAGTGAGAGAAAAAGTATGTTATCAGTATTTAAGTTATTTTCCTTTTTTTACTACCGGAAAACATGAAGTTAAACTGTGATAAACTATGTGTCTTTTAAAAAGTATTTCTGACCACACAATTATATCTGGCTATCCATGTGCATCTTGACTGAGGAAAAAATTCTGTTTCGTTATGACAGTGGACATTTGGAATAATCCCAATTTCTATTGATGCAAAAGGGACCAGAATCTGTCCCATATAGTACTTTATACAGCACTTAAACTTCTGCAGTATTGAAGTACGTAAAAAGGGGTCTTGGAATGCTCCTTTTATAAAGAATGAAACTCATTTATCCAGAAACTATATCAGCTTTAGATGATATTCTGAAGGTAGTACAAAGATAATTGGATATCATTTCTTGAATTTAGAATAGATGTAACTATAGGCATGACTGCCTGAATTTAGACGTACCCTGAGATGAAAGTATTGCCTGAATTAACAGTTTTAATTAAAGGGCACTAATAAACTTTGTGCGCTGAGAAATGGAGTATGTTCACCCATACTAAGTTTGAGAAACCTGCAGTGCTCTGGCATCATAAAGAGATACTCAGACACCAAACTCGAAGTGTCTGAACAGTGCATGTAGAATGGGATGACAGGAAGAGAGAGGCCCAAGTAACCTCAGTGCACAAAAGTATCTGTTTGCTAATGACCTGTTTGTTTTAGATCAAAAGTTTATTATTGCAGTCAGTAAAGATATGAGTTGAATTGCACACACATTTTGTGGCAGTGTTGGTCACAGTTTGTACTAACAGGTTTTGAAGCATAAAAAGTTTACAATGAAAATCCACTTTGTGGATTAAGGTTACTAGCAATAGAAGTACAGAGCATCTACTGAAATGGATTTAGTACAAAAAATGTTTTCTGCAGGTAGAATTTGCTTTCTGGCACTGCTTTGATGATTACTCAAGATCCTGTCTGTGCCATGGATTTTCATCTGCTGATGGTGTTTGCATGAAGTTGTGTAACTGCTTCTTAATGCCTGTTACGTAAGGATGCATAGATTGCAGCTCCATGAGGTATCCTGCACAAATCACAGCTGATAATGTAAGCACGGTTTCAAAGGTTACTCTCAGTTGAATTAATTCTACATTAATTAAATGCTCCCTGCATAAGTCAAATGCTTGATTAAGACAGAAGTGTACAGTATAAGTTCAAATAGGGCTCAGAAAGTAGGTAGATGTTGTTGTCCTGTAATACAGTATATAAGTTTGTGATATTCATACCATATACCAGTGTGATGCAGCTTTCCTGGTCAGGGTGGAAGATTTGCCATTGGCTTTTGCCATGCTGTGATTTTACCCCAATGACCTCAGGCTATATAAGCTAAATCACAAATAACAAGTCAATAGAGAAGATATAATCAACATTCACAAGAGGGTTTTTTTAATTTATTTTGTACTACATTTACTGTTTTAGCCCTTTTTCTTGTATTTAATTTTAATTAGACTAAGTCAGGATCCATACTGAGGAAAAAGAGTCTAAAGATTTCATGGACATTGCACCAAATACAGAGTTGTGGTGGTAACCCAGGACAAGAGTTTAGCCCGGAAAGGAAGAAATTGAAGAGATCGGAGATGAGAAAACAAATCTAAGTTTAGCAAAAATGAAACAAGTCTTTAAATCTGAATCAGAAGGATTATAGACACAGTTGCAACTTGAAATGTGGTTAGTTATAACAACACTTACCTCTTTTCCTTCTCTATCATTAAATAAAAACCTTTCTAAATTATTCAAGTTCCCATAGCAAATCCCACAAGTTAGATTTAAGGCATTTCTTCACTGGAGGGCTTCACCAGCATACATTTTTTCTAGTGAAGTCCTTTGAAAATGCACACTTTGAATTGTACGGAGCCTCTTTAAATTCTGAATATCAACTAACCACAGGAATATCACACACATCTCTGGTCAGGAAACATCTTGTCCAGAATAACAGGAAAAGCAGAGAAGCAAAGAGAGTGTATCGTGCTACTGACCACAAAGTTGCAAAATGGCATAGGGACTCTTTGATTGTCTATTATTCTGCTTCTAAATTTTCTAAGTACAGATGCGGTTGACTTTTGCTCCGGATCTGCCTGACCCAGGTTTTATGAGATTTAACGAGGCCTAGATTAGAAAATAAATTATGTTTAAAAATATATTGGCGCTCACTTTGAGGACTGATCAGAAGCAGATAAGATAGCGTGCTAGTGCTTGAAATTTTAGTTAAAATATAGTAACTCAGATATTTTTAGCAACAAGTATTGCTTGTGTAAACAAGCTATGAAATTTTGTTCCATGTTTCATCATACCAGGTAGGATTATTGATGGTACCTCCTGGCCTATACATGCTAATGATCTACCAGAGGAGTTGAAACTGAATGAGGAATGGCCAAAAATGTCAGGATGATGCCATGATGTGGGTTAAACTTGGGGCTGATATTTGCCCCATAATCCTCTTGGAAGACTGTTCCAAAAATTACTTCTGAAGTGCATAGGGGTCTTCAGTTTCCAACCTGGCCGGTGCTTCCCAACTGTGTTTTATTATTAACTTTATAAGCACACTCTAAACTTGTGTTATGTAAGGAATACTAAATACTAACTGTCCTCAAAAACATACCTGAAAAATGTCACAGGTGAAAATGCACAGAAAGTTCTTTTCTGAAAAAATCTCATGGAGAAACACAACTCAGCTTGATTGGTGGAGCTCAGTTTGATCTCAGAGACACTGCAGTAGCACAGATAGAAAATGAGAAGAAAACTTTTTGCAAGGAAGAGTCTGAGGCAGATGCATGCCCAGTATATGCTGACCACTAAAGCAGATTTCTGAATGCACATTCAAAGTGCACTGGCCTGCTCATTTTTTTTTTATTTCATAATATAAACATAATATTTATAATTTAACATTTATAATTTATATTATGATAAATATTATAATATAATGATACTATTTACAAACTGAAAAAAGGGAAAATTTAGGCTAGATATAAGGAAACTGATGTTTTCTGATGACCATATAATTTTTCTGAAGCAGTGGCTGGTCATGTGTGAAACACCAAGCTAGTAAAATGCTCTGTTATTTTATAAAGAGGAAAGGAGAGAGCTGCAAAAACATCAGTTCTCAGAAAGAGATATGGCCTCTGCCATTTCAAGTGAATATCCTGGAATAACTAAGCAATTTAATAGTTTAGGGTATAAAAATAAAACAATTTGTGCTCTCATGAAGGTATAAGATGATTGGGAGAGTATTAGGTTTTTCAAGCAGTGAAGAAACCTGCAACCCTATGTAAGATTTTATCATTTTATGGGTTGAATATCTGTTATTTAGTAATGGAAAAAGTATGCTTTTGCTGGATCATTTAGTATTGTTTTGGTCAAATGATCACCCATAATTTTTGATATCTAGCACTACATTACAATTGTTGGCTGGGTCTGTGGGCTCCAACAAGGATATTTTTCTGCAGTTCCAGATGCAAGACACACATAAGTGGGAGTGGGAAAAATGCTGTTGTTTGGGAAACACACTGTGGGAAAATTGCTCAAGATGATTTGAATGTCAGAATTGGAATGTAACAAGTGGTGCAGCCAGATTAGTGGAAAGAGAAGGCCAAAAGCTAAAAACTGCTTTTTATCAGGGTTCTCAGTAATTTGAAACAAAATTTATAGTTTACTTGTTGTTGATTGTGTTCATAGATAAAATTTCAGTTATGTAAAGTTAATTTTCTATGTGTATGGTAAGCTAAAGTCTGGAGAACTTTTAGTTTTTAGTGAGAAAGACTTACAAAAAGGAAATATATCTAGACATCTATGGGGAAGTTTAGTTCCTGCGTGCTTTTTGCAAAGCCCAAATCAGCAAATCCATTTGGTTTGCTTGAGTAAACTGGGGGGCAGGGAGTGTTGCTCTTTGGAGATGTCTCTCTGTTCAGCTACAGAAGAGATAATCATGTATGGGATTGGCAAATACTGGGAGTGTAAAGCCTTCATTAGAATACATGGCACTCTGCATCAGGATCATTGCATCAGATCAGAAGAGATGCCCAGACACTTTCCTAACTCTCCCAAGGTTTTTACAAAAGACATCTCCAAAATTCTGAAAAAATTTCCCAACTAGCAGGTCTTGTGTCTTTCATGTCAAAGGCATTAAGACTCCTCCAGTGTCCCACACAGCAATGCCTTGATTACAGTCCCAAATACCCGAAAATGAGGGGAGGGGTGAGATGGGATATCATGTGATTCAACACCTGCGTCATATAATCTGTTGCAAAGACTCTTGTGCACTGGCTGAAAGAGCTATCTGTGATCCCAGCTTCTAATATCTATGGTGCTTTCAATCACAAGATGTGACAAGTCCTTCTAAAGCCAACAGCTGCACAATCGAGCAAACCTGAGCAGTGAAAATTGCCTCCTTTTGAGACACTGATGAAAGACTTGCCTACCACCTCATATTAATTAGGGGTTGTGTTATTCTAGAACAATTGGCAATCCCTGAAGGATGAGTCAGAGCAAATTTGGTAAGATCACGATTTTGTGATTTTTCTATGGGATGCCTTTTTTTCAAAATGGTCCATAATGCCCTTAGCTCTCAGATTTCTTTATTTCTATGCCTTGGTTTCTTGTTTGGAGGGGTAGAAAGCAGTTCTGGATTCCTGGAGAGGGAGGTAGAGTAGAAAGTCTCTGTCTTCTGTGGGAAAGTTGTCAACAAGTAGAAGTTCATTGGGTTGACATAAAGTCATTAGTGAAACCTGAAATATCTGTAAATGCAAAACTAGATTTATCCTTTACACAACAGACTCCTCCACACATACTGATTTTTAATGATTTATGAATGGATAATACCACTGTTAATACAATAGTATTTAGAGCCTATACAGTAAATTAGTTCTTTCATCTGTTGTTTTTCAGATAAAATCAACTCTTAGGTAAAATGTCAGCCCTCAACAAAGAAAAGCAGAGAACTGAAATAACCACCCTGAAAACATGTACCCCTGCTCACAGCAGGCACGGGGAAGCTTGCATTGTTATGGTAGATAATTGCTCAAGGCCTGAGTATGGGAGAATCTTGTTCCACATTCTGTCATTCAGTATTCCTAAATTAAAAATGGTGGCAAATTCCTTTCGATAGTTAGGATTTTCTGATTTGTAGGAAATACAAGTATGTGTGTAATTTCTTGATAGATAAATGGTGAAAAGGTAAAAGTTAGTTATACTGGTTTTAACCCAGTTAGTTATACTGGTTCTTTCTCTTGGAACAAAAGCTTTTTTTGTACTAATGTGAGTAACAAGTTCAAGGGAAAAGCCAGGAGCAGCTTGGGTTGAAATGCCCTTATCTTTTCAAAATTATAGAGATACAATATGCTGTATTACATAGCAGAGAGTCACTGTACTCCTAATGAATTTTGCATTTGTTCTCAAGATAAGGGAATGAAATAGAAGAGAAAAAAATCATTTGTCTTGAAACACAATATAAAGTATAAACCATTTCTACACACAATCTTATCAGTCCATTTCATGGCCACTTGACACTCTCAGATGCTCTTAATATATTGTATACCAAAAGCAATACTGCTGACATTGAGTTCTGCCACTGCCAAATTGCATATTCATTATTGTTCATAGTCATGTGTGGTCAAGTTCGGTCATTGCAAACAAAGAACCTTTGTCTGGATCTTTACTCCCTCCTTGCACAGTTTTTGGTTTCCTAACTTTTGTAGCATTCTCTGGGCTGAAAGTTTCTTTTTAAAGAGGATGCTGTGTACTCTTTTGTAAACATGTCTCCATTACTAAAAGTGACATCATGGGAATCGCTGGACATGAGCTTGGGGAACAGAGCCAGAGTTGAGGCAATGCAAAAAGAAGTCCCCTTGTCCCTTCTCCCCCCTCCTCCCCATAGCACTGTCTAGCAAACAGGTACTTTGTTGAACTCTGTTGGAAGCTTCATGAGGAATTTAAAAATAAGAAGGACCAAGAAAAAAAGGGTCCTGCCAGCTCTTTCTCATCTGCAGGCTGCTATGCAGAATGTGGTCAGAAGCTTATTCACACAAAGCCAGGGTTCTGCTCATTTGCCATCATATGCAAATTACCTCCCTGGACTCACTGGCACGGTAAACACTTCGGTTTAAGAAGTTTAAAAAGATGGATTGCAAAACGCAGGCATGCTCCCACTCCTACTGAGATCAGTGGCAAGCCTCCCATTGACTTCAATGGAAGCAGGATAGAGTTTCCCTTTTCTGGAAGCGAAACCCAGCAGTATTTGAGCTTTTTGGAGCACATGCAGCTCTGAAAGTCTGTTCCTTTGAGGCACTCCAAAATTTTTCCCATTTGCTTGATTCCATGGCAACACAACATCACCACCAAGCTTTCAGTACTGAAATGAGATTTTACTACTAAGCCTGAGGATTTATACAAGTGTAAAAAGATCTTGCTAAGCTGCAATTTCCATTAGACTAATTCACGATCCTTTTCAAATGAGTGGCAAAATTATCTCAGGATTTATTTTACAATAAGACAAGAATTTTCTAAGGTTAGAAAAACAAGAAAACTGCTTTACAATCATAATGGAAACCTTTTTTTATTATTACTACATAGAATCATTACGAGTAAAACACTGTATCTATTTATTGTTCTGTTCAAAACAGTCTAGAGAATAGCCTAAGCAGTTTTCTCATAAATTATACCAAAATCAAACTCTAGAGGCTGCATAAAATTATGATAAAGCCATTGAGGCTTTTCTTCTGATTTTGTATTGCTTATATCACAGAAATAACTGGTTTGCAACCAGAAGAAATATACCAGTGTGCAAGGAAAAGACATGCTAAAAGCTCCATATTAGATTCTGAATGCACTATACTAATTTTTATAGAGGGAAACAAAGCAAACAAGCTTGGTTTACACTCAGTGAATGAGAGTTTGCTGTGAGTTACATTATAGCACATTGAAACCTAGCGCACCCTATTTTTACGTGTGGAAGGGGAAAAAAAATCAAAATGATTCCATACCTAGAGAAGGTTAAGTTGTGTGTAAGCAGTCTTGAGGGTCTTTTATAAAAAGTATCTACTAAGAAGTTCCCAAATAACAATACAAAATCAATGGAACAATTAAATTATTAGACAACATTAATAAGAATTTTAACTGCTTTATGTTTCCTGCATTTGCTTAGACTCTAGATATAACTGTTTGTTACCATCTGTTATAATCAGTTTTCATGTAATCCAGCTGTTGAATCATACCCTCCAATGTGATTTCTGACATTGTTCAGGCTCTGACTTCCCCTATTGCACACAGACAGACCCATGCTGGAAGCAATGATCAGGATGTGGGCTGCAGTGTTCTACTGCGACTTTGACTACTTCTGTGATCTGCTCCTTATGCCAAGAGACTTACAGGAATATGTGATGTAACACTTGATCTCACTTTTCAGAGAGGAGTTCAGAGCTTCCCCTTCTGATGCTTCCATGAGGCTTGACACCTAGGTCAAACACCATGCAATCCTGAGTGTGGGATGTGGCCCTGCTCTGGGTCACAGAATCGGAGACAGGCGTTTCCTTCTCTGGCCTCCACCAGGGCAATGAGATGGTCATTGTGCAAGCAAAGCTGAGATGAGGGTAATAACTGAGATCACAGATCTGACAGTAGCACTGTGACTCTGTCAGTGAAACCCTTATGTATTATTTCTTTTTCATACAGACAGACTCCTGGCTTGCCTCTGATTAGTGAAGCTGCTACAAATCCTCTTAGCTGAAGCAGACCCAGTTGAAAGCAAAATCTGCCCCCTCTGTCGTGGCTGATCTTCAACAAATCACTTAAAGAAAAAGTTGCTATCAAGTCAAAAGCCTTGTTATAAAGCTGGACAGTTATGGGCTTGTATTTCAAAGTGGCCAGAGATTCTAGCTACATTCCTTCTCAAGACCAAAAGTTTTAAGTGGGTGTTTGGTACAATTTCACCACCTGTCCTTCACCTTCTCAAGAATTTCAAATTTGAAATTCTTGGTCCAGATTATGAGAAAACTGGATGAAAACTTTAGTCTGTGAATGTGCTCTAAGAAGTACCATTAGAGATTGTCCTTTCTTTATACAAAATGTGATGCCCTAGAAAACAGTGCTTTGCAATACACAAACGCTGCACTGCTTATTACACGGAAATACAAACTTTATGTGAGTTGCACCTTTCACTATCTCACATCTTATCGTATTTTTATTTGAAAAGTAGGTCTCTTTGCAAGTCCACTTTGTGAAGGGTATCATTTCTTGCTAAAGGGGGAAAATTCAGACTCAAAGTCCCTTCTGAGCAGAATGCTCTGTAAACTATCTGCTGTAATACTCCAGTAGTACTCCCTGAAGCCACTCAGTGGTGGGGAGTAGGGCAACTCACGTGTGCATATAGCAGTTGGTTTTTTGTCTATAACTTCTTATGGATCTTCTTTAATGTGTGAAAGTCATTTGTAATTCTTAACAATTCTTATTTGTGATACACTGAAAATGACATCTAGAAGGAAGACCTTTAGGAGAATACCTCCTTGGGTTACTTAGATTTCTAATTAGAGTATTTGCATTAGCATAAAGCGATGTCTTGTATCTTGCCACTTTATTCCTGTGTTGCACTGCAAACAGATATTCAAAAAAAAAATGTAGGCACTGGTTAGTCTGTAACTCAAGCCACAAAGAACCTGTCTTTAAATAGCCCAAGAATGCCAAAGCCAAAGGATACTCCCGCCTATGTGTAGCAATCTCAATCAACATTTACTTTTGCGCTCAGTAAAAGGCAAACTGGCACTGCCGCAAGGCCGGGGGGCAGATCGATACCTGTCCCGAAATTTCTGCAATTGTTCTCAACGGCTACTCTTGGGTTGCCGTAAACCATTAAAACACCACTTAAACACCATTTCACATCGCTTTTCCAGCGTTTTCCTGTTTTAGCAGCTCAGATTTGAGGGCAAAGCAGCCGCGAGTCGCTGCTCTCGCCGGGCGCGGTGGCAGCGGCTGTCGGACGATGCGGCGGCTGCCCCAGAGCCGGGGCCGCAGAAGGCAGGGGGGGCACGGGCACCGCAGCGGCCGTGCGGGGGTGCAAAGGTGTAAAGGTGCCGCGGCGGAGCGGGCGGGCAGCAGCGGGGCTCTGCGGCCGGCGGGGCTCGGCACGGGCGCTCAGGAAGTCGCGTCAGGCGCGGCGCCGCCGCGGGGCGCGGGGGCGGGCGGGGGGCAGCGGCGGAGCCCGCGGTGCGGCCGGGCGCGGGCCGGGGCCGGAGCCGGGGGCGGTGGCGGTGGCGGTGGCGGTGGCGGTGGCGGTGGCGGTGCGGGGCGGGCGGAGCGGGGCGGTGCTGCCCCCGGCGGCGGGGCGGGGCAGCGCAGTGGCTGCCGCGTGGCGAGAGGGGCGGTGCGGCCCCGGCAGGCGCGGGGCCGAGCGGCGGAGCGGCGGCGGCAGCACAGGGTGCGGGGGACGTGGGGCCGCCGGGGGGCAGCGCGGGCAGGGCGGGAGGGTGCGGGGAGCTCCGAGGTACCCTCCGCGGCCCTGTGCCCGCGGTCGGCGCCCGCCCCCCGCGGCGGCCGGGGAGGCGCGGGGCGGCCCCTTGGCAGCCGCCGTGTCCGGAGCGCTGCCCACCCGCACCGCGCTCAGCGCCGCGGTTTTATTTATAGCAGGGCTGGAGAGCTGTGGAGCCCTGCTGGACTCGGAGCCCTGCTGCAGACCTCCTGAATCCTACTGAGCCCGGAGCCCTGTTGGAGCCCTATTGCTTCCCAGTGAGCCCTGCCGATCCCTGCTATCCCGGAGCGCTGTGGATCCCGCGGGATGGCGGTGGCCGGCAGGTGAACAGCGACAGCGGCGGAGGGGGAGCGGGAGCAGGAGCTCGGGTTGCGGGTGTCTCCCAGGTATGTGTACGGGGGCTGCTGCTGCTACTCACACGAGCTTTTAATTCCGTATTATTTTTTGAAGTTCATGTTTTATGTGTGCCGGTGCAGCCAAGGTCACCTTGAGCCCGAGGAGGACGCGTTTCGCTTCCACTGTTCAGAGGTTTACAAGGGGGTTTTTGGTTTTTATTGGGCGGTTTATATACTAAATTGCCTGAGCGCTGATTACAAAAAAAGGCAAATTGAATGTAAGAGCTAGCAGAGACAAAAGGATGGCTGCATGGTTATATTGGTTCAAACTCCAGTTTGTTTTGAGCACTCAGTGCTTGGGTATCACCAGATGGGCTTTGTGGCAGCTTGGAGGGGGCAGTGAGAAAGGCAAAAACGTTGGATTAAAGTTTTAGGCCTTACTGTTGCAGATCTTAGCATAGAACGTACAGCATGGGATCAGTCTTATTCCTTACGGCTTGTAGCTTGGCCACGACTGAAGTTTCTTTGCAGTGACAGAAGAGGAAGGTATTGCCACTTTACAGTTTCTCTAGGTGAAAATGCTGGAATTCCTATTTCAGTGTCTCTCCATAACAGAGCAGTTTAATTTGTAGTGTTTTGCATGTATATTTTACATCACTATGTTGTTTTAATATGTTTGCCCTTTCTTTTTTCTTTGGCGAAGGGAGAATTATTTACTATGCTTATTATATAAACTATAAAACTTCCATTTCAAAATAATAATGCAAGTTTAGACTTCTTTACTGCTTTTTAATCCGACAAGCCTGTAATGTCACTTATGTCAGCAGTATGTTCAGATTTAGGGGTGTGCTTTTTTATAGAGCACTCTTCCTGAGGAGTTTGCAAACTGGTTTGACTACAGCCGGACCAGACGTATAAAATATACTGTGAGATAGGATTGGGAGAGAACATTAATGGCATTTTTTGTAGATCATAGGTGCCCTCGAGAAGCAAGTAATAAAAGAATGAAGTCATGGAGTGCAAGAGAATAGTAAGCCTTGGAAAGTGGCTGAAATGCGTATCCTTGTGGTGACTGCATGATTTAAGCCATGCAGTGAAGAACAGTGGAAAATTATCAAGGGACCATAGTGACCTGTAAGGGGAAGAAGAGCAGAGAGAGAGAAGCATGCCGGAAGCTGATTGGTGTGCTGTGGAACTTGAATGTGCTGAGTTTTTTTGGCATATTAAAATCGTGCTGATTTTTAGCTGCAATGAAACATCTTTAGAACTGAACTTTTATTGAAAAGTGAAAAAATACCAATTTGCTAATTTATTGCTAGATACCCATCACTGAAATTCTGTGTGCACTTCTGTGTAGGTTTATATACATATATATATACACACATGTGTGTTATTATTTTGCAGTTTCTGATCTTCAGTTCCACTCCTGTGTCATGGATGAAACTGCTTTGTCCCTTGGAACAATAGATGTTTCCTATTTGTCCGCCTCAGCAGACTGCAGCATCAGTAGATGTAAGCATTCCAGTGAAGAATGGGTAAGTAAAAATTGTGAATGTTACTGGCCATATTCAAGTCAGAGGTGGACATTTTTATTCTTATGAAGAACAAAGATAAAGGCATTACCTCTCTTGTGCATGGTACAGTTTGGTTTTAATTTAACTTGAAATGTAAGGAGGATCCAACAGTTCATTTCTGTGCCAAAGACTAATGTTGCTAGAAAAGAAAAACCCTATCAAACCCTACTGATACAGTCCTCTGGTGTAATGTTGCTAATCATTTTATGTAGCAGTAAATGTACAGAATCCCATTCTGGAGTAGCTCAAAGTGAAGCAGAAAGTCAAACAGAAAACTTGTTGCTCTTCTGCATTATGTAGTTTAAAATGCGCAGGTAAAAAGGAGCATGAAGCTGAAGATGCAAAGTCGCGTAGCCATTGAAGCTGGAGCTTTTCATGCAATACAGAAGGCAGAAAATATTGGTGGATATAAATAAGGAACCTATTAAAAGTGTATGTCCTCTGTTGAGTGAGTCTTGGGATTTGGAGGAGACAAAGGGTCAGTGAGCAGACCGGGCTGGGTGGAGCCAAAAGAGCCATGTGAGGGCTGGGTTGATGCTGGTTGGTTTAGCAGCATAGGTCAGGAGAAATTAGACATGGATTTGGAGAGGAGGGCTTTGAACTTGATCTGGAAGAAGAACTGAAGACATGTTTAGAGTTGAGGGGGAAAGACAGATGTCCTGGCAGCTGGGTTTTCTATCTAGCTAGAGCTAAATGACATCAGACAGCAAACTGCAGTAACCAAGAGATCTGTGAGAAAGTGGGATAAGGACAGGCAGGACAGAAGAGATAGGAAGGAGGTTTTCTAAGAAAGTACTGGTGAGTTCAGTAAAGGGTTGGAGGCAAGCAGAAGAAGGACACTATTACAAAGTCGGTTTAATTTGGTGTTAGCATTAAAGAAAGTTGGAGAGAAAGGGATTATGGCAGGCTTAGGTCTTGATGCTTCTTTATTTCAGATGAAAGATTTACCCTTGGAATATTTCCCAAGCGACTTCAATACTCTTGCCAAGTGTGATATATGCACAATTCAGTTTTTAGGCATCTGCAGCATTGCTTTTGACTTGCTGTTTGTTTCTCACTGGGCTGAGTATATGATGATGTATTTGTGTTTTACAGCCCTTATGCTGGTTTAAGGTATTGGTTCTGCCCTGCTGCTCTTCCACATTAATGTACTATTTTAAACATCATTTTGGTTTTGTTTTGGTTTGTTTCTGTAACTTCCCTTTTAATACTGAAAATAACTTCCCTTTGAATAAAATGTATGGTTTAGAAATGGCAACCCAGTGCTCATTCTCAGGCAAGCAATAATTCAGTAGACTTTAATTGGAACAATCAATATCTTTGAAAGCATACTTAACAACAATTTTTACATAGTGTTCTAACACGGAGAATGAGTTCTGTGAATCCAGCTACTTTGGATTATTTGGTTTTGTAACCTTCAGATAGACAGTGTAACCTTGGAGAAGGCACAGGGGTTCCTTTTTTCATACCACTCTACATGAAACTGCTGGAAAGTGCCTTCAGAGTCTGCTGGGTTAATTTTTTGGACACACTGAGTCTTGTTGCAATTTTACAGATGTGATGTTCAGTTGAAGCTTCAAATATATTGCTCATATTACAAGCATGTTTACACTATCGAGAATGTAGTTTACTGTTAATTTCTTTCACTTTTCTCAGCTGGCAGTTTCCTTGGTGTTTCTTAATTAGTTATTGTTTCTTTTAAAATTTTGTGTGTCAGCATGTGCTGCAGTGCTTAGATACATCAGTACAACACTGAGATTTTGCTTTTATTTTTTAAAATCACATCATCTGCAGATAACATAGTTTATTTTAGAAAAATCTTGGAAAAATTTGTGCTTTATGTAACTGAGGGGTAATTTTTTGTGTGTGTGTGTCTGACAACTCCTCTTACTCAAAGTTTTCCCATACACAGTAAAACATACATTTCTACATATTTACAGAGTGGTCTTTTGTTCTGCAGGGAGAGTATAACTCTCGTCCCACTCTTTTCCGATCTGCCACTTTAAAATGGAAGGAGGCTCTGCTGAGCAGAAAAAGGCCGTTTATGGGACGATGTTGCTATGTATGCACTCCCCAGAGCCGGGTAAGAAGATTATAGACTGGATTATGTTTGACAATAATGCATAGTTGCAGCATAATGAATTTTCAGTAGTTTCCTTACTTTCAGAATTAAGGTCACAGTGTTTTTACTTCATAAAGTTTTGCACCATTGTTTGTGGTTATATTTTCTTTGTCATGGAATAAATGGATGACACAGACTTGCTGTGATGCTTAGTCTCCCACCTTTCAGTGCGGATTTACTCCTTGCACAAAACTCTCCAGCTCCGCAGAATTATCTCTAGGAAATGGTATGGCAAAATTATCTGCTCTGTTAAATTAATAACGGGAACTTGGTGCACATGAAAGTGTTAAAGCTTGCTTTTAGGACACTTTATTTCTCTATCCACAGAATAAATGCAGTTTCAAAACTAAGCAGTATGCCTCCCTTCAAACTTGGTCAGTCCTGTACATGAGAGAACAAGTCAGTTTTCTACACCTGGCTGATTCCTTGCTTCTCTGCCCAGCCTGGAAACAGGGAGTGCCAGTTGCCATAGTGGGAATATTTGTCTGCTGGGAACAGTGTCAAGATGGTGGCTCTAGAGAGGTTGTGCAAGCTGATTTAAAATGTGAACTTCATTGAACTGCAGTGGGCAGCCTTTCTGTAAGCTGAAGATGCAAAATGCTGATAAATGGCATAATATAGTTTGCAATCAGTTCATCCTGTAATTTGACTATATGTACAGCCCGAGCTTTAAATTGCACAGTTACACCTGCATTGAGCTCCATCATTGGCTGAACTAGAATGAAAATTTGCTTGTCTCTTTGACCAAGGAGTAGTTATTATTTCACTTGATTCCTCTGCCAGAGCAGAACATTCTAGCAATGATACACAAATTTGGTGTAGAAATCGAAATGTGAAGGCTACATATGATTTGGGCAACAAGACAAGCAATTAGATAAACTGAGAGACTACTTCTAACAGACAAGTCAAGTGCTTTGACATGTGAAAAGTTGTGTATGAATCCTCAATTTAGGGCTTTATACATTTTATAACTAACCTGTTAGTAATTAGGCTATTCATCTCAAGCTGGGAATTACGCTTTAAAAATAAAAATCTTGTTCTGTATTTTGTCCGTTTAGTAGGAGACTAATTAACTATCCTGAGATCCCTCTTAAGATAGGGGCATGACCTATTGAGCCCTTTATTGCCTTCTACTATAAGGAGAAAATACCATCCTTGCACAGACAGTAACAAAGAAGATCCTCTCTGTAGACTCCAGATTTTTTTTTTTGATTTGCCTTTTTAATTATTTCTCTTAAGGAAAAGGAATGAATGAGTGAGACAGCTTTCCTTAAGTGTGTCAGCCAAACTAACAGCTTGGTAGTTCTAAGAGTGGCAGGTCTTGAGTCTCCCTCTCATTTTCCTCCTTATTCTCCTAGGGGCTGATCAAGTTCACTAATCAAGCAGAAAACTACCTGCTTTATTCATTTAGTCTTAGTTTTTAGTCTAGTTCTTAGTTTTCAGTCTTGTCTGAATGAAGTTGGCTCATTAAGGGATGTGGTGAATGCTAGACATGCTCTTAGTTAAGAGGTGAGGGATGGTGAGGGGTAGTGTTCAGCAGGAAAGGGTAGGATGTGGGGGTGGGAGCTGGGCTTCTTGCAGCAGTAGAGGGATCCTGTATTGGCTCTGTTGGTCTCACAGAACCAGATCCTCTGCCTGACACAGGATTGAGGAAGAGTTAAATAAGGAAAAGCTAAAGTATGATGTTACAGCTGGAGGATGAGCTTTGCAGAGCGAGGTTATAACTTAATGATTAGAGCACTGGAATGGATTTGGGCATTCAGTGGTACTTAACTTTGTTGCTGGTTTTTTTTTTTGGGAGAACAAGAACAAGTCATTTCTCTTCTCTTTGCCAGAACATTTCATCAACTTTTAAGATCCACAAAAAATCACCAGTGAATAGTCAAAGAAATTAGCATTACCTTGAAGTTTCCTCTTAAGAGCTTAAAGCAACAATTGGTTGATTGAATGTACGGCACAGTTATGCTTTAGCAGGGGGGCAGAAGACTCTGTGCTCCCACTATAGCCCCTAATTTCTACCTGATTTGCAAATGACATAGGACACTTGTATATTTTAATTTGTGGTGAATAGTGTGTCCTAAACAAAATACAAACAAATGACTCTTATCTGACTCCCATTGCAGAATTGGTGGTGAGGCTGTTCTGCAGCTCTGCTACTGGTAACCATCTTTCTCCTTCACTGTCCTGTTTTTGTCTTCTTTGACATGTACAGTTCCAGTAGTTCTAGCTGTAATTCACTGCTGGCATGGTACCAGTTTTATAATTGTGTGTTATCTGGATAGAAAAAAATTAGCCTCTCGGTCAAGGTATTTCCTCAGAATATGGAAGATTAAAGTTTAGGTCTTTTTGCCAAGGAATATTTGTTTATCCAGAGTGGAACTGCTCCTAAACTCTCCCTAGTTCATAGCTTGGAATGTGGAGTCTGTAACAAGGATCTAGAAGGCTGGATTGAGTTTGCTGTTCAGGCAGAGCAGGAATGTGGAGATTTGCCACCGAACTATGGATGGATATCCTGACCCTTGGGCTGTTTGTACATGATGCCTGATCTGCTGGCAAACTGGATGTCACAGGCTGGGTGTCAACTGCTTGTGGTTATACTAATGCTGAATGTGGCTTAATAAAGTTCTGTCTAAAGATGAGTTCTGTATTATGACAAGTCCTGGTTTATATTGCGTCAGAATACAATGAAATATTGTGGCTTGAAGAATACAGCTAGAGCAACCACACTCTAAAGCCTAGAGAATTCTGTGAAAGTGTTGGAGTTTGGAATAGTGACTTGAATTTCATTTTCATTTTGGAACAGTTTGTGTGTACTGTATGAGCAGGTTCAGTGCTTCTCTGGTTTGGGGGTTTTTTTATAGTACAAATGGAAAACATTGCATTATCTTAAATGTTATGGTGAGTGTAATAGACACAGCTGTTCTTATGTAACCAAATAATTCACCAGTCTTTTCTTTTCTTGGTTTTACAGGATAACTTTTTCAATTCTAGTATTCCTTCTTTGGGTCTACGTAATGTCATATATATCAATGAAACACATACAAGGTAATGTAGCAAGTCTTTCTTTTGCTTTTAAAATCCAATGTGTTCTGATTTTATGACAGAGAAATCTCTAGGGTAGTCCAGACTGAGTGAAAATGTGTTGTGGTCCTAAAATGCAGGAAGTGGTGCTGCCTTCAGGAAAGTAATGTACTTGTTAAATCTGGCTGTGTGTATTTGGGAGCTGGGCAAAGTCCATCGGGGTTATAGACAAGGAGCGTAAGCGTCAAACTTGTTTCACAAAAACCAGAGCACCTCTAGATCCTTTAGTGCAAATGGTAACATCTGTGGCATAATGCTGAGAAAAGCTGATTTATTCCTATGTGCAGAATGACTTCAGGCTTCATTTTAATTTACTGAGCAGATCTGGCTCATAATTTAGGCATTGTCTATTATCAGTAATGGCAATTAAATCTAAATATGTCTTAAGATACTTCTTCTGCCTCAGTGGCAGAGTGCAGCTCCTGAAAGATGGTGTATATAACCCAAAAATGATGATGTATCTTTACACTAATGGAAGCATATCTTGAGTTCTGGAACAAAGATCCTGGAATTGAGCACAAATATTCTGTTCTTTGGAAAGTTAATAATGCTTGCTAAGTTTTTTTTCAATAATCATTAGCGTAAGCAGGTCCTGCAGTGTTTGTCATAGAGTCAGAGCAAACAAAGAGAGGGCAGCAGCCTAAAAGAAGTGAGCCAAAGTGTCTGAGTGGAAGAAAGGCAGTATTGTGCTGTGCTTGAGAGGGAGGAAGCTAATGTTAGAGACTGTTCCTTATTACACTTGAATTAATTATGGTTTTTTTAAGAGTTGAGCTTGTAGTTTAGGATACAGAATAATAACAGAAATAGTGTTCAATTTTAACTGTTTTTTTAAAATTAGTTTCAGAAGTCTGATGATTGAATAGTTTTGAATGGTCAAAGTTACTTAAATTGGAAATAAAAGGACAAAAGATATGGGTTAATGAACTATTCTGAAATAAATATCTTTAGCTCAGAATGTCATTATGGTGTGAAAAATGACAGTTTAATGAAGTTCTGTGGTCCCACGTGGTTACAGAGTCACAGTTTCCCAGCCTTAGACAGCAAGAGGGATTCTCTTTAACTGCTGGAGTACTGTAACTGTATTGAGATGTTATCACAGCCTTTGGCTGAGATATGGCTGCCAGTTTTTTAATATATCTTGACTGGGTCCATTCTGTGTGGTTTTTGTCTTTTCTCATTGCTACATGATCAGCAAACAGATTTTTCTAATTAAACTACATCATGTCTAAGCTGCAAAATGAATGTAGAGGTCTTCATACCTTGACTGATACCTGCAATAACTGTATGCTGCTGTGATGATATGTTCATAATTACCAAAATCATTGTCAGAAAGAAACATATCCTTATCTTTGCTTTCTAGAAAAATTATTAAGGCTCTCAAACTCCAAAGAGAAGGGGAAAAGGAAAAACGCAATTAAAACAGAGTTACCAGTCTGCTTCTCTGACAGCATGAATAGCAAAATTCTTTGTCCTTTGAGGCAGTCTGAATATTTGTGTAACCATTATGTGTCAAGACTGTGCCAGTGGCTTGTGCATGTTCACTCATCTTAATTACAGTGCAAGTGACCTGTGTGCTCAGGTAGTTTGGCCTTTTGCAGTGTAAAAGTTCCTTCTCATCTTTCCTAGCTGTTTATAACACATGTATAAATTTACTGAAACGTGGTAGGGAGGTTTAACAGCCACGATCAGTAACTCAGGTGATGACAAGCAGTGAGACCTTGGCGGCGCTCCAGCATGGAAACCACCCACGGTTCAGTTTGGGACACTCACTAGAAAATCAGCCATGCATTGCACCAGCAGACCTCAGGACAAGGGTTTTACGTAATATTCAGTGCTCTGGTCTCAGGAATGGCCAGAATTTATTTTTTTGTCCAACTCTTAATTCTGACCAATGGCATCAGCTCTGTTGTTCCAGGGTCCCAGCTGTTTGTTTTGTGGGGTGACCCACGTAAGTGGTGGCTTGTCCAGTCCTGGCCTGGTAAGGGGGGTGAGGAGAAAAATACTAGTGCATATTCACTGCTGGGGGCTGGATTTTTAGCCCTTCCTGTTTCACTTGCATGTTCTGTGATGTTTGGTGTTCAAAGTAGCGTTTTCTCAGGTGATTGCTGCTTATATGATCTAGACAGTAAAGGACAGGGTTAATTTGGAAAGAAGAGACTGTCCACATAAGAGAAATTACCTTAAACACTTGAATTTATAGAGATTTACTGTTATTCAGGCACATAAAACTGGGTGTTTAAAAACACTGGGAGGGAAGAAAAAGTTACTGAAAAAACATTTTTAGTTTTGGTGGCTAATGCAAACTTCTTTTCAAAAGTATCTGTGAGAGTTTACCCTGTGCTTACGTGAGCAACTTTCCCAAGAGGACCCAGTGTGCCTTCAAGAAGTTGGCAAACCTCTTAGCTGGCATTTACTTTCCTCGGTGGAAAGTCAACAAATGGGAAATCACCACTACCTCTTCTTTTGACCTTATTGAGCTGGAGAGTTGGTTCCAGCAGAGACACAAATGTATATGCTGGTTTGTTTACTACTTTCCTGTCATACCATGGGTGTTTTAAGGCCAGTGTCACCCTGGACTGAAGTGATGCAGACCCCAGTTGTCTCAGATATTTTGTGCTGTGTATGAGTTACTTCATCTATAACATGGACATATTGGCAATTTACTAGCAGATAAAGAAGCTTTTAGGCAGCCCTTCATAAAACTTTTCTTACTTTTGCTACTTAATTGTATTTTTAGGTATTTTTCATACTATTTTTTTTGGCAGTCAAATATTTCAATAATCACACTGAAATACCCATTTTATTTTTGTAGGTACAGGGGGTGGCTTGCAAGACGGTTTTGTTATGTCCTTTTTGTGCAAGAAAGGGATGTTCATAAGGGTATGTTTGCCAAGAATCTGACAGAAAATGTGCTGAATAACAGCAGGTAAGATAATGCAAAATAAACTGGTTTTTAAATTAGTATGTATGATATAAGAATTTGGAAACTGCAAGTTTTAGAAATCAGACTGTTTAAAATACCAGAAAATACAGTGTCTTTAGCACAGCCTTTCCGGGCTGTAGCTGGCAATTTCTGTTTGAATAGTAAAAGAGGGGATTAAAGAAGTACAAGTCTCCATATGAGTGATGCCTAGTGGGGGAACACCAGCCAATACACAGAAAAATAAGTTGCTACACGGGAGCGCTTCAAACTTTTGTTTATCTAATTCGTGTAAATCATTACCACCAAAGTCATACTGCAGTCATTAGAAATTGTCAGTGTTTCAGAAGTAATAGGAAAGCAGCATTTTGAAGTACCCTGTGTGTACACCTGGAGCACGAGGCAAAAATAGAAAAAGGCTGTAGAGTGAAATTCCCACCCTTTACTTTGAGGAGCCTGTTTTCAGTTTCATAGACCACATTTTAAATGGCATGTTGAGCCCTTGATTAGCTATTAAGGGATCAGTTTCCCCTGGACATAAAGAAATTCAACCGCATACCCCCTCCTTGAGCCTACTTTTTTGTCAGAAGGCACTCCCTGCCTACATTAACATTCCTAATTCTCCTGAATTTTTAATGTTTGAGTCCGTCTGAAGATGATAGTGTTGCTTTTGAAAAGTAAATAGACTGCGTTGTGCCATAGTTATAGTGTGTTAAACCACTTAATCTCACTTAGATTTGTTTCAAATGGGAAAAATAGGCCTTATAGATTTTGTTACACTTTGTAAAACTGAGAATTCAAGGGGAACAATACTGTAGAATTTCAAAATAGCAACTGCATTAATCTATCTAGTGAGGTAAGTGAAAGTGCTATGACAGGAAAAAGAAAATATTAAAAACAATGAGATTTCATCTGTTCTCTATGAATTTTTAACCTTATTGACCAGTTCTGAAAATTGGCAGTCACTTAATATTAGTACCTGTGATTTGCATATATACTGTTTTATGTGGTCAACTTCGAATGTACTCATCCATCAACTGCATGTTAAATCAGAGCTTAGAAAACTACTGAATTAGATTGAATGCATGTGGAGTATACAATACTTCAGTATAAATGTTTTTTTTATGTTTGCAAGTTGCTCCTGTAGTAATGCAGAGCACATTCTCAGCAGTTGTTGTGTGTGTCTTGGACTCTTCTGTGTCATACATTTTATTTTTCAATGTTAGAGTCCAGAAGGCCATAGTAGATGAAGCTTCTGAACCAAGTGCTCCAGGTAGTTTTACTCCAACAGATCCTAAAGCTATCAACAAAGTGAAGAAGAAAGCTAGGAAAATACTCCAAGAAATGGCTGCAAATGTGTCACCTGCTTTAATCAGGTGAGGAAAATGTCTCATTGGTGTTTTTAGTCGGTGGAAGAATGGAAAAGCTCTTTATAATAACAACAGAACTTGTAACACATAATGCATAAATAGTGAATAATTATTCTAAAAATAATACATTATTCATAAAAATCCCTTTTTTATTATTAGCTAACAAAATAGTAGTTATTCTTCATTTTCAGATGCAGCAGAAACCATCTGCCTTTACAAGGGATGAATCTTACAAGATCAAATACAAACTTTTTTTCCTCTCAAAACTAGGTTTGGTACTAATGCTTAGACCAATATTGGCGTAATTTCAGTCTCATATGGGCAAGAGCAGCTATCTGCAGCACCATGGACTGTGAAAGATCATTTTTCCAGTAGCCTTTTTAATATTCTAATCTGTAGTTATAAATACCTCACAGATGGTGGTCCTACCCTTTGAACAGGCTTCACTGAGGTTGATCAGTGTCATAACTACAGGAGACTGAAATATGGTTACTAACCATAGGTGAAAACTTGTTTGGCAATTGGATTTTACAGTATTTTTGTTTGAATATAAAGTAATCAGATTTTATGGCTTTGCCTTTAGTCATAGAGAAGCAATATAAAAGAGAGACAGAACTGAATGAAGCCTTTTGGGTTTTGTTTGCTCTTCCTTTAGGTTAACTGGCTGGGTGTTACTGAAGTTGTTTAACAGCTTTTTCTGGAATATCCAGATCCACAGAGGTCAAATAGAAATGGTCAAAGCAGCAACAGAGGTAAGGAAGGGTGGGAAAAAATCTAATAAGGTAGATTTCTGATGTAGTGTCTGTGAATATTTACAGCACTTTCTATTGTTATGAGAGTTTTGCTAAGTCTGTATGAAGTGAGATTGTAGATAGAAGTGTCTTGTATCTGTGAAATAGGGTTCTCAATTAAATATAATGCTCTAATAAATAACCTAAAATATGATGGGAATTCTGATTTTACCTTTGCCTCAGTATCAAATTTTAAGTATTGGACTGCATGATTATCTCAGATAACCTGCATCCAACATTTTTCTTCTTTTTTTAAGCTGAGGCAGCCAATAATAAATTAGTAGATATATTTAGGATTTTTCACTTTTACCTTGTTTTGGAATAAAAATCTTTAAGAAATAAAGTCTTCCTATTTCTTACTAGCAGTACATTCCCAGTTCTTTGATACTCACTGAAATTGGTCAAACAAATTCCTAAATTCTACCATTTTCTTTATACTCGAATTGATTCTTTTTGCAGGATTTACCTTAGAAATACTGATTAGATAAATGAAACAAACAAACAAAAAAGGTTCCTATTATTTTCTGTTGTTTTTTGATTATAGTGTTAGGGAACCCCACTATTCATAGATCCTTGCTAATATCTAATGGAAATACCAGTACTTTTGGTGACACTGAAGATTTGTCCACATCCCTTTAACTGTTTGATTATTATCTGAAGAAACTGGGAGTATTAATTAGTGCTAATGTAATGCATGCAACTGAAAACTGCAGTCCATGAAAAGTAAGTATGATTGACTAAAAAAATCTCGTTGTCACAGCTGAAGGAAAACCAGAAGTAAAAAAACTCAATGATGGTAACTGGAAAAATACCATCAGTGCAGAGAAGATGATGCTAGCAATCTCAGTGAAGGATTTTAGAAAAGGAGTAATATTCCACATTTCTTACCAACTGCCTTCTCTCTTTTTTCCTTCTCTCTCCACCATAGATGAATTTGCCTCTTATCTTTTTGCCTGTTCACAAATCCCACATTGACTACCTGCTTCTTACATTCATTCTTTTCTGCCACAACATCAAAGCACCCTACATTGCTGCAGGGAACAATCTCAACATCCCCATCTTCAGGTAATAACCTCTTCTTATTTGAAAAAGACTGAAGTGGCGGGATCTGACCTGTTGTGCAATATGTCTTAGGTCCAAGTGCAGAAATATCTGAGTATTGCTGGGCCATCATGTATAACACGCTCAGAGAGAGAAGCTCTGTCATAACCCAAGTAGGGTAAGGAAGGGTATTCCTTTGTCCTAGGAGTCTCAAAGTGGATAGGTGACTAGGAAAAGATGACTGTGAAAAAGTGTAGTGAATGCTGTTTGTGCAGCACAGCACAGACTCAGGACAGCTCAGGTTAACTGTTAGGTGGATCACCAGCATCTCAGTGTGCAAGTCTCCCAGAAAATGGCCTGTCAAGGGAGTGAAATGGAGCAGGACAGGATAGAGAAGCCTGTTTCATAAGTTAAATGGAGAAATAGTTGTATGGTCCTGCCATGTGCAAGTAGTATAGTACAGTTTAGTCTTTGGCAATTTCAGTTATTTCAGTTCCTGTTGTGTGCTGGGAATTTTGTGCTGGATGTGTAGTAGCTTCCTGCAACTAAGTTCAGTGAGTATAATCCTTCTTTATCCTGCAGCACGTTGATCCGCAAGCTAGGAGGGTTTTTCATTCGTCGGAAGTTGGATCCGAGTCCTGGTCGTAAGGACTTCCTCTACAGAGCTTTGCTCTATGTGGTATGCATTTCTTGTTGTTTCTGTAGGTAGCATTTCAGTTGGGTTCAAGTGGGAAAGTGAGTTCCATCTGTCTGGAGATCTATTTTACCGCTTTGAATTTGTCTTCGGTTTCATGCTGCAAAAAGGGGATTCATTTTTGTATGAACTCTTGAATTTATAGAATTAAAGAAAATCGAATGCTCAGCCCCTTTGAGGATGAAGAGATTTCCACCTTGCATAATCACTGCTAAAGAATGTGGAATCAATGCTCCCTGAATTAATGTTAGGCTTTGTTTCTCTGATGTCTTTTGTTCTGAGGCATATCTACACTGATTCTGTTAACATAATGGAATTCTCTGTTTATGATGGGTTGATGTAATCCTTTGTGCCATTCAGTATAATAGCTGTATTTGCATCTTGGAAGATGGGATATGCTGGGGAACCAGAAGAAGAGATGAATGTGAATTGACTAGATCAACTGTTGCTAGAGATGCTCTTTGAACAAAAGTCATTATACTGCTTGTATATTCATGCAAATTCAGTTTCAGATTTGTCTGGGTTTGTGTCAAGCATTAATTATTGCTTTTTTTTCAGAAGTGTTCATGCCAACTCATGGTCTTCTGATGCTTTTAAAAGGAAATGGTTGCTGACAATATATTTCAAATGTGAATTTGCCAATATAATTAGATATTTATTTTTTCTCTTTTTCAATCTTTTTGTATTCAGCACATAGAAGAACTGTTGAGACAGCAACAGTTTTTAGAAATATTCTTGGAAGGCACACGGTCTCGAAGTGGAAAGGCATCTGGAGCTAGAGCAGGTCTTTTATCTGTGGTGGTGGATGCTCTCTTCTCAAATGCTACTCCTGATGTCCTAATTATACCCGTGGGAATCTCCTATGATCGCATAATTGAAGGTCACTATAACAGTGAACAGCTGGTAAGAGCAATTGAACAACTTGTTTTGCCTAGGGGATTTTCTGCTTATGCAGGAAAATGTGCTAGAGTTAAATGATGTGCTAGTCCTGTTACAGGTACTCGGGATTAGCGTTGAAGAGCAAAGAGCCATTAATCACAAAACCTCTCTGACAGGAAGTGCTGAGGGACAGGTGACATACTTCCACATGCAAATTCATGACATAACAAATAATATGTTCAAGTGGATCTCTATGGAGAAAAGTAGTTCTCTAGATTTACTTTTAAGTTATAAGGTGTGTCAAAAGCTTCGACCTTGTTTTTTCTGCTGTTGCATGCATTTTAATTTTAAACATAACCTTGTAATTGCGAAGTGGAAGAAAACTCAAACCAGCCACCTCTGTTTTCTAGGGCAAGCCTAAGAAGAATGAAAGTCTTTGGAGTATAGCTAGAGGAGTCTTCAGAATGCTGCGGAAGAATTATGGGTGTGTCAGAGTAGATTTTGCACAACCATTTTCCTTAAAAGTAAGTTTGACTTCTTGAAAATCCATTTGAAGGTTTGACATTTTTGATATTTCAATAATGGGACACATTTATTTTGATTTTTTTCTTTGTGGGTTATCATCAGTAGCATTATCTGCTGAAGTCCATTCTGGTAAGACAAACTACCCCTGTTTTGATGAATGTGTGAGTCTTCGGGCACATTTGTGTTAAGCTGAAATAGACTCAAAGCTGATGAAAAGGGTTATGTTAGTTTCAAAGTGGTTTAAGTGTTCTTACTGGGGTTCTTTGTTTGTTTAGCAAACAATCTTTAAAATGATCCTTGTACCATGCAGTAATCCTTTACGTAGTAGAAACATTAGGAGTTCAAGGAGCCTGAATGCTGTTTTCCAGTTTAAGTAATTTAATGGCATATGCTATTATTGAGGAAGGGCATTTATCTCACTAGATTTTTGAAATTGCTAAGTAAATTAGTAGCTATAAAAGTATTATGATTAGTATGTTGCATATATAGGTGTTTTGTAGCTTCTCAGGGAATGTAGTGGTGTGGTAGTATCTGTGTTCACTCTTTAAATCTTCCCTGATCTGTTTGCAGAATTTGCTGGTACTATACTTATCTGCATTTCACTAATCTGTATTCTGCCACAGTATGCCTTATTTTTAGTGTGACTTTAATAAGATTAACTACTGCAACAGCAACCTACTAGAACATTATTCAAATTAATTAGGTGTTCTTTTTTCTGCCCTACTTCTCTCAGAAAAGCAGTAGGTTGGAGAGCTTTGGAGGGTTCAGTTACCACAGCATGAAATTATTGTGACTGTCTGCACTGCATTATAATTAGCGTAGTAGGGAAAGATACTAATGCACTTCAAGGAGGAGGTTTGGGCTATTCTTGGTAGGGAGTTAACAATTCTTGGATCAGTGTAAGGAAAAGAAGGTTATCTGCCCTCTTAATCTAGAGAAATGCTAATCAGCAAGCTCTGTCAGGTCTCATTTGTATGTGTATTTCTTATTGTACCTCAGAAGGGTGATAAATGGCATAAATCATTTAAGTATGCCTTAACTAAGATTTGCAGAAGTAACTGTGGTTATGTCACTGCAGGTTTTTCTAAAGCAGATGAGCTTTGGGGGTTAATTTTGGGCCTCTGCAGTTCTGGAGCACAGGCTTGGAAGCAGGAGAGAGTGAGCTGGCTGTGAAAGTCTTTTAAGCAGCTTTCCTGGGAGGGAACTGTTTTCCTGAGCAGCAGGTTAAGTGGCTCTTTAGTTTCCCATTCTTTACAGAAACCGAAGGAACACAGAGTCCTGAAAACGGAGTAGTGTAAATGCTAACCTGTAAGGAGAGGCTTTTGAGAAATTTGGGATTCGAAAGTTCCAAGCATGCAGTGCCCTTACCTTCTTCCTGGGTGCTTAAGTTTATGTCACTGTGAGGGAATCTTGCAACTGGAGTTTGTACACCAGTGTTTACCTACGGAGAAGTTCCCCATCCTGGCATTTGACAAAGCAGCAGCAAGCAATAATTACTTCGTGTTGGTTCTGAATGGGTATTAGGCTTTGCTCTCACTCATATTAATGAGGCGGTTCTCATTAATTTAATCGTGGAGAAGCTAGTCTCAAAGGAATTGTTCCCAGCAGGGTGCTGACAGGGGTTATGTATTGTTTTCATTGCGTTGTTTTGCATGAAGTACAGATTCCTTGATGTGGGAAGTTTGCTTTTGCATAAAATAAAGTAAAAAATGAATAAGTTGTTGAAAACTTTTAATATCTCTGACCTTATTACTGCTTTAAATAGTGTGAGCTATTTTTAATCACAGTTGCAGTTTGAATAATTGCCTTTTTTCCTATAGTAATATCATCAGTTGAATGCAAGAGTAAAGTGGGAAAAGTACAAAAAATAACAATTCTTATTTTAACAGGAATATGTAAACAACCAAAGCCAAAAACTTGTGCCTGCTCCTCTTTCTTTGGAACAAGCTTTGTTACCAGCTATACTTCCATCAAGGTAGAGATTTTTTTTTTAGTGTTGTTGAGAGGGAGGACAAGTTGGGATTTGTTTGTTTGTTTGTCTTTTTAATGTTCTGCATTACAATCCAAGCTGTGCTTGAACTCCTCAAGGGTAATCTAATTGTTTATAGAAAATTGAAAAGCTTAGACAATTATAACAGCAGTTTTTTATAAGAATTGCATTCTTTCTGATGAGCTCTGTTTAAATAAATTCGAGGAGGCTTTTAAAAGGTTTTTGGGTTTTGTTTTTGTTTGTTTGTTTGTGGCTTTTTGTTTTGTTTTGGGTTTGGGTTTTGTTTTTTGTTTGGCTGGTTTTTATTTTAGTGACCTCTCTTGGTTTAATTATAAATTTTATAGAATAACTTGGGGAAAAAATGACATGCTTAATGAAAAGTGAAGGATTTGTTTTAAACCTCACTAAGCTTGCACAAGACTTTGGAATATTTACAAAACAAATAGGATCTGTGAGTGAGTACCCCTTGCTCTCAAGGAGGTGACTGTCACTCAGAACTGCAAAACTGTGTTCAAGGGCTAAATCTGCATTTGTTACATAGATACACATTTTAGTTGAGGTCTCTGCTGTAACTGTACGAACCTGTGTCCTCCTGGTAGAGACAAAGTCAGTCATTTACCTTTAGAAAGTTGTAGGTCGATACAAAAGACCATTTCTAGCTTGTGGAGAGACTGGGCTCTATCCAGCTTTTAGGCAGATTTGCCTATTCTACTGTTGTCCATATTCATTGAAGGGAAAAGAGCTGTGGGGTATAATTGATGTTACAGCAAAGTCATGAATAGCCATAGAACAAGGTTGCAATTTTTCTTTTGGTAGTCTTATCTTAGATTGTTGTTTAGTGTGAAGAAATAATCTGTAAAAGTCGGTAGAGCTATTTACAGGTAACATTTTTCTGCCCTTACCAGACTACAGTGGTGTTTTGTGCTCTATTTTGGTTAGTATATATGAAAAAATATCAGTCTAGGTTATTTTACATTTTAATCTAAACCTAAATGTCATCATGTTAATTTTTATTCTGTATTTAGACCTAATGATACTGTGGATGAAAGCGCAGAGGCCTCGCTGCCCAACTCCAGGGATATCACCTGTGAACCCTTCAGAAGAGAGCTGATATCCAACTTGGCTGAGCATATTTTGTTCAGTAAGTGTTAAGAGTATCACTACCACAGAATCATAGAATGGTTTGGGTAGGAAAGGACCTTAAAGGTCATCCAGTTCCAGTGCCCGTTGCCATGGGCACGGACACTTTCCACTAGACCGGGTTGCTATCAACTACCTGGTTTGTTTTGCTGACTGAATGAATTTGTTGTTTGGTAATGTCATACTTCCTAATTCACTCCATTCAGGTGGTTGTTTCATGACTTCAAATGCTCTCTCGACAATTCTCTACCCCTTGCCTCCCTCTCTCCTCTTCAAAGTTTAATGAACTCTTTTCCTGATTTAGATTTCTGATTAAGCTTTTTGTTCTGTCTGTTTTGCTAACATTTGTATTGCTTGGACTAGTGTACTAAACTTGCTGTACTCTGAAGTGTTTGATAGTCATACTGGTACACTGATTTCTTACCTCTTCATGTAAGAAGTTATTGGAGTGTCTGAATGGCATTATTTTAAGATCATACTCTCATGAACTCCCCTAGCTGCATGGACCAGTGTTACTAGGTTTTATAGGTTATATGGTGTATGCTTTAGTCAATAGACCTGTGATTTGTGGTATAAGAAATGCATACAAAACAGTACTTAGCTTAGTAAACGTTGAAGCTTTATTCGACCTTAGTTCAAGTTACTTTGATTATTTAAATATTGTTACTATATAGACACAACATCCTTTGTGTTTCATTCAGTAGGTACAGTTCGGTGCCAACATCACTGTTATTATTTTTTAAATAATAGGCACTCTTTCACTTGTAATGATGTTCTGAGTGTTTCAGATGCTTAACGAATTTATCTTGTTTACCTCTAGCTGCTAACAAGTCCTGTGCTGTGATGTCTACCCACATTGTTGCCTGTTTGTTGCTGTACAGACACAGGCAGGTAAGGCTTCTGTGTTGCTTAAATAGTTAAACATTACTTTGACCTTCTTAACTTAAAAAAAAAAAAAAGAATGCATGTTGCTATTACTTGATACTGAAAAGAAGAAAGATGCATTTAAATTAAAATAGATTTCGGGTAGTCTGAGTGCCTATATTTTAGTTACTGGTGGATGCTTGAAAACAAGCCATTATTGACGGGATGATAAATGCTCATGTGGAAATAGTTCTTTGTAATTCAAAACATTATGCTTTTTTTTAAAGAATACATGGGTTTGATTTATTGCATTAAGAATTTTTTAGATCTTAAAACATATTCACTGTTGAATACACTACAAACTATTCCATTCATTTTCAAATTAAATTTGCTGTTTCCCAGTACTAAAATATTATATCACAATGGCAGAATGATTATGAATGTTTAATGCAAGTCTTGTGCATGGGGCTTGGAAGAATTTTTTTTCTCCTACAGGTGTGTTTTACACACCTGGACTCCTAGACTGAAGCTTGTACTGCACATAAATTGAGAACAAATTTAAAAATATTGATCAGATATGTAATCTTCCTTGTGGAAGAAGTATCACCATTCTCATCAGTGCAGTCTTTCCAATTTCCTAAAATAGTAGAGTCAAAGAAACATTTTACAATGTGATCTGAAGCTGTTGTGACAGAAAACAAGAAAAGGAAGTGCTTGAAAAAAGACTTTTCCTTATGTTCCAAACCAGTTGAACAGTTTTATTCATTACAGTACTCCCAGATAATTGAGCATTCATTTTATAGCATAGATAATGGGAATACAATATCTCTGACGTGTTCTTGAAGAACAACTCAGGTCTCTGCAGGCTGTGAAATAAACCAAGAAGCAAACAAAAATCTTGCATTCCCCAATAGCTGCATGGCTTTAAAAAATATAATGGCATGTAGTTCAAAACACGTGGGACTACTTCAGCAAACCTCAGTGAAAATCAGTTTTTCTGATATGACTGTTGTGCTTTGGGTTATTAATAATTAGTGTATTGTTTATGTGTTTGCTATATACCTGTTTATGTAGTTTACAGATAAACTCCTGTGCAGAACAATTGTTTCACTGTGTGATTCTGTTTTTATTTCTAGGGAACTGATCTTTCCAGGTTGGTAGAAGATTTCTTCTCCATGAAGGAGGAGGTCTTAGCCCGTGACTTTGACTTGGGATTTTCAGGGAACTCAGATGATGTTGTTATGCATGCCATCCACTTGTTGGGGAACTGTGTAAATATCACGAACACTAGCAGAAACAACGAGTTCTTCGTCACTCCCAGCGTAACGATACCTGCTGTCTTTGAACTCAACTTCTACAGCAATGGAGTAGTTCATGTATTCATTAAAGAGGCTGTTATTGGTATGTTTTGGGGTTTACCAAGGAAAGACTTTCTTGTAACCCATGAAGTCAAAGTATCTGCACTAAAAACTTCATCAGTTTTTTATTTACTTTAATATATTTTTTCGCTCCCTGCTTCAACCCATGTTTGCACTTACAAACAATCTTAGAGTAAACTTGCATTTTGTTTGTGGAACATTGCCACTCTTTTTTCCCTTCATCCTTTATCTTTCTTGGAAGTATCTGTTTATTGGTCACTGCCATAGGCAAGGCACTATCAGAGTTCTGAGCTAACATGCAAAACCTGTTTGCCAACATGGCAAAACCTTTGATGAGCAGCATTTTATTGAGATTCTGTTTTGATTTGACATTATTGAACACAAAATACTGGTGAATTCTGTCTGTATTCTTGAATTGCATGTGTAATGTTTGACTGCTTTTAGGCCTAGAAATAGGCAAAACAAAAGTTTGACATTTCCTTTGCTATAAAACTCTTTGGAAAATTAAACTTTGCTTATGTTTCTGCTCTAGCCTGCAGCCTTCATGCAGTTCAGAGTAGGAGGTGCAGAAATGGTACCAGTGGTGCTTCTCCCAGTTTGATTAGTCAAGAACACCTGGTCCGAAAAGCTGCCAGCCTGTGTTACTTGCTTTCTAATGAATTTAATGTATCTTTGGTAAGTAACTGCATTCATTGTCCAGGTGTCAAATTTTTGCTGCTTGTTACTTTACTGAGTGCCACCTGCTGCTCATGCAAGTGCTGCGGTGGGTGATGCTGGGCTGAGCCTGCAGCTTGCCTTTCCTGAGAAGGAAAAGCTGCTCTCTCAGCTTCCCACAATTCAAGGTGGGCTTCTTAATGCCTCTTAACAAATTTTGTGTCACTGGTGTCATTAGACCATCACAGCTGTATTTGCATTCTGCCCAAACTATTTAGTTTCTTTTTTTTTTACCTAAACAAACACAAGGCTTTGAGAGTACTCAGCTCCTATGAGTTTACATAGATGATTGAAGTTATGCTGGGAACTAAGGCTCCATATTCTGAAGATATTCCTTATTTGCATAGGAGAGCAATAGTCACAGTGTGCCGCACCTAGTACTGAGTGGCAATTTTAAACATGGCCTGACTTCAGTTTTTGTTGTGTTACAAAACACTGAAGAGAACTGATGTTATCTCATTTTTCAGACACTGTGTACTTTGAACTTTAAGTGCTAGGTGTTTTTTTTCTTTTGTGTAGAAATTACTTAAAATTCTAGGGATTCTTGAATTAGTTCTTAAATTTGTACTCATGTTTGACTAATGCCTTTTTTACTGAAGTATAAGCCAAATTTAGTATTTTTGTCTGGGCAGTAATGTAATGTCAGCTGGTGAGGTTCTTTGGTAATGTTATCCTTTTGCTTTCAGAGTTAATGATTATTTTCTTTTTAACTAAGAAAATAATTCCTACATGATTACGAACAATGTAAAAGAGGTTGGCATTTTTTTATTCAGAGTTTCAAAACACATAAGGGAATTTCTTTAAAGTGTACTTTCCTTTAAATTTCAAATAAATCACCATAGTGAGTCTCAATGATTTATGATGTTTGTGTTTCAGAATTGTTAATAAACTAAAATTTGGTTAGAGGCGATTAAAAGGGGAGAATATTTTATGTGGCTTTCTACCGGTGGTAATGCATTTCTTAAAAAAACTTGGACAGATCCCATTTCACTGTAATTTTTCTAATGTCTGCCAGGATAAACATAAGAGGGGTGCATTGGGATTATACTGATAAAAGTTTAACAACTTGCATAAAAGGAAAAATACTGCTGTATCTAAAACATGCATGCTGAACAGGAAGTGGTGTTGCTATAATGGGTATAATGGATGTGATTTTTACATTGCATTTCTTTTATGTTGTACAGCCCTGCCAGGTGATCTATCAAGTTTGCCATGAATCTGTGGAAAGGCTGATACAATATGGCATTCTTCTGGTGGCCGAGGTAAAGTGGTAGAGATACTATACGAGTAGTACACTACACTATAGGTAGTTTATACTTCTTAGTTGTGAGACTTGTTCTAAATATATGTTGTTACTGAAACCTTGTAACAACAAGTCCAGGACTAAGACTACTTCATTCCTCTCTCTGTAAGTGTCAGACATTTGGATATAGTCATCTCATGATGCCCAATGACTCTCTGTAATTTCATTGTACCAATAAGCCTACTAAGACACACGTTTTTTTACTGTCTTGTAAAATTGGGATTTAATTTATTATTGGAGCTCTTTCAGATGCAGCATAGCTGCATGGATGTTTACTTTCTGCTCTACAGGAATCAGGAGTCCATATCTTTTGTCATTCTTTGATTCCTTTGCATAAATCTTGGAATTAGTGTGAAATCTCCTCAGCTGGCACAGGTTGTAGTTTCAGGGCTGTAGGGGAGTCACTGTGTGGTACCATCTGTCAGAGGTGTGCAGCATAAAGAAAACTTGAGGAGCAGGGGCAGCTGATTCAGCATATCTTTGCTTCCCAGGCTTTTTTTGTGCACTGTAAACAAACCTTAGCAACCTCCAGGAGGAAGCAAGAAAATCGTAGAATCATAGAATCAGCCGTGTTGGAAAGGACCTCTGAGATCATCAAGTCCAACCCTTGATCCAACACTGCCATGGTTACCAGGCCATGGCACTAAGTGCCACATCCAGTGTCATCTTAAAAACCTCCAGGGACAGAGAATCCACCACTTCCCTGGGCAGCCCATTCCAATGCCTGATTACCTTCTCTGTAAAGAATTTCTTCCTAATCCAACCTAAACCTCCCCTGGCAGAGCTTAAGACCATGCCCTCTTGTCTTGCTGCTGGTTGCCTGGGAGAAGAGACCAACCCCCACCTGGCTACAGCCTCCTGTCAGGGAGTTGTAGAGAGTGATGAGGTCTCCCCTGAGCCTCCTCTTCTCCAGGCTGAACAACCCCAGCTCCCTCAGCCTCTCCTCATAGGACTTGTGCTCGAGTTGCTTCACCAGCCTCGTTGCTCTGCTCCATTTGAGGTGCTCCATTTGAGGTGCTCCATATTGGGGTGCTCCTGCTCCAGCACCTCAATATCCTCCTGAACTGAGGGGCCCAAAACTGGACACAGCACTCCAGGTGTGGCCTCACCAGCGCTGAGTACAGGGCAAGAATCACTTCCCTGGTCCTGCTGGCCACACTGTTCCTGATCCAGGCCAGGATGCCATTGGCCTTCTTGGCCACCTGGGCATACTGCTGGCTCATGTTCAGCTTCCTGTCAGTCCAAACTCCCAGGTCCCTTTCTGCCTGGCTGCTTTCCAGCCACTCTGTGCCCAGCCTGTAGCGATGCAGGGGGTTGTTGTGGCCAAAGTGCAGGACCCGGCACTTGGCCTTGTAATGTAAATGTAAAGATCATGAGGAAAAGGAGTTACATGTTTGGCTGCTTTCTTCTTGCAGCCCTCCAGTCTCAAAGGAGGTTAGAGCTGCTTCTGGTGTGTTTGTTAATGGCCATTGCTTCACTCTAATCATGGTGCATGCCTTTTGATATGTGCTTCTGGTTTTAATGTTTGTTACCACAGGTGCTATTTACTTGTTATACCTGAATATTAAACATTCTCCTCTGGAGTTACTACTGCTTCCTTTTTATCTGAACTACTCATGTGTTGTCATGCATTAGATTGCAATCATCATTAGATAAATCAAAAAATTAATGCTAATCAGAATTTAGGAAGAAACCTGTGTGTTCCGTGCCTGGGGACAGATGAGGAAAATGGGTGTGGACAGCAGTAGATGTGCACTTCTGTGTAGTCAAGCATGAAATTGGTCCTCAAGGTTCTTCTATAAGTTATGGTGGTTGTGTCTGGTACTTCACTGTTTATAGCTGTGAGATAGTACCTATTAGGCAGTATAAAAATATCTGTCTGTAATGTCTGACATAAACCACCAGTGCAACATCTGAATGCTGAAAAATGAGATATATTCCCTCATTAAATTTTTTAAACTTGGGAGACCTCTGTACCTGCTTCTAAAATGTTAAAAATTTGCATAATCAATGCAAACAGTGTAAGCAATGGTTGTTTCCCAACCTCAGAGAAGTTTGCAATGCTTGTGGGGGTTTTACAACCTGTTCTTTAGGAAAGGTGGATAGCTTCTGTCCCTTGTAATGATTTTAGTTTACTGCTGACATTAACACATCAATCAGTTTCCTGTTAAATTGAGCCTAACTGACCCATGTTTTTTTAAAAAATTCTTCTCCTGTGATTCTAATGTTTACTTCAAAAACTAAAAAATATTCCTAACACATAGTGATCTCTTTGGGATTTATTTTTAGGGTTATTTTATGACCTTTGCTTCATTCAAAATAAAATATTTTATCAGAGTGCAAGACTGGAAGGATGTAATTTTTGATTTGCTGCAGAGGCCTTTTTCTTTCTCATGCATATTATCACAATAATCACATGAGCAACGTGTCTGTTATCCATTTAGTTTTAATGTTTTCTGATTTCCATTTCTAAATGGAATAAAGATGCGGGGGTATTTCCTTTTTGACTCAGCAATGCTGAACTTTAAAAAATCTTCCTATTCTGCTGCTTTGAGCAAAACAAATAATGGTGAATGACTGACGCTAAGGTCTCTCATGTTCTTCTGAGTGTGTGTTTAATATCTCTAAAACTCATTTCTGAAGATGCATTGTTAAAATTGAATGTTGCATTAAACATTCATTGGTCAGGTGGAGTATTTCTGTGGAACCTCATTTATTGTAGACCTGAACTTCTGACACACCTGCCTCAACATAATCAAGGTTTAAATAATTTGTGGCCTTGATTTAAACTGACTCATTCTGTTCCAGCCCATATCTCACTTGGGGACAAATGCAAGAACATCATTAGAGGCAATAAGTTACTACTTTCAAACAGCAACTTGTAGCATTCTGCATTGAGTTTTTAGCTATTGTAATACAATAACACAGTTTACTACTCTGAGGCAACTGTAGTACAAAGGTTAGCAACACCACAACCAGAGAGCTTCTCAACTGTCTGTCCTAACACAGCTGAAAACAGTTGCTTGGCAGCTGCTACTGCATGGCCTCTGGTAGGAAGATTCAGCAACACTTGCAAAGATTTTAGCTTTAAAGCAACAGGGAAACTAAAGAAAAACATTTTTTTCACCAAATGTCTCTTCTCCCTTCTCAATGCTGTCTATAATTGAGTCTCACCTACTTCCATTAAATATTAGTTAATAAACAGACTGGTTTAGTCAGATGAGGTTATAAAAAAACCCTATTGCTTGCTGGGATTTGGACCTTTTACCTATTTACCACCTTGTCTTTCAAATTTAAGCAGGATGATCAGGAGGATATTAGCCCCAGTCTTACAGAACATCAATGGAATAAAAAACTCCCTGAACCATTATCTTGGAGAAGTGATGAGGAAGATGAAGACAGTGATTTTGGAGAAGAGCAGAGAGATTGCTACCTGAAGGTATTATTTCTATAAGGCTAATAATATTGAACTCTGTTGTGAGAGATACAAACTACTGTGCTCATTTAGGATTGGTAATTATAATTTTTTTTTTTTGGTTGGTTGGTTTTGGTTTTTGTTTGGTTTGTTTGTTGGTTTTTATTATTATTATTTTGTTGTTGGTTTGCAGTGTTAGCCTGTAGTATTTTTGTACAGTCAGCAAAGTACCTTTCTGTCCTTTACACGAGGAAAACAGCTGAAGAAACATCACATAATCTTTTAGGGAGATGGAAGAGCAATTATTACAGTCATGAAAACTGATAAATACTCAAGTAACTTAGTTTTAGTCTTTACTGACTGCATGCCCTCTAAAAGGGGCACATTGAGCTGGTATTTGTATTCAGCCTATATTTCTCTTCATAGATTGTTCATGTTGAATTTAGGTATGTTACCAGTTTTCTCACAGAGCTGACAGACACTCTTTAGGATATCTTGTTAACAATTGAAAACGTCTGTCCATCTCTGTGATTGCATGGCAACCCTTCTGTTGGCTGTAGAACAGTATGGTGTCTTTAATTTTAACTTAGAAAAATAGTAATACCTTGGAGGAGAAAAAACAGCATCGATCTGTGATGTGCATTGCCTGTTCTGTGCCTCATGGTAAACTGCCTTTTTGCTATGCTTCCGTAATGTTCTGTGCCCCATACTCCTTTTTGTAGAAAGAATTATTTTGGCTGCCATTTTGCCATGTTCTGTCTTGGAAATCATTTGTTGTTTCTGCTGGTCTCTGTCACTTTGACCTGAACCTTTTGCTGCCTTTTCTTAGGTGAGCCAGTCTCAAGAGCACCAGCAGTACATCACTTTCCTGCAGAGATTACTGGGACCTTTACTGGAGGCATATAGCTCTGCTGTCATCTTTGTGCACAATTTTAGTGGTCCTGTTTTAGAATCTGAATATATTCAAAAGCTACACAAGCACTTAATAAGCAGGACGGAGAGGAATGTTGCTGTGTATGGTATGTTAAACTGGGTTTGGATCTGGAATTGAGTCATTCTGTTCTTCCTACCACAAGGTAGCCCAAATTAAATTGCAGTTTGTTTATCCCTGGGTTTTCTTTCTTGCAGCTGAGAGTGCTACCTACAGTCATGTGAAAAATGCAGTGAAAGTGTTCAAGGACATTGGGGTAAGTGTTTGGTGCTCAAATCTGATGACTATTAAGTTTCATTTTAATAATGAGCACAATTTTGACATTTAAAGACATCTCTTTAGTGGCAGTTTAAAGTTTGTGAATGTGTCTGTGGAAATGTATTGTGGGTTTTGAGCATTTTGGTTACCTCAGGCTCAGGACTGTAAAAGAAAGAGCATAAGCTGCAGAACAGGGCATTCCTTGCCCCTGGGAAGACCTATCTTGATGGCTGGGTGACCAGACATTTTTATTCACAGAAAATGAAGTCCATCTGCTCTACTCCATGTCCCTATTGAACAATATTGAAAGGCTGAGAGCATGTTCTGTGCTTAGTAACATCTAAATTTAGTTTTGAAGACTGCTTAAATCTTAAAAAGAGCAGTAGTTACTGAATTTTGGCTTAGCAGTGATTGATCTACAGCAGAACCATCCTTGTAGACCTCCAGTGTTCACCACGAGGATACAGGCGTTCTTTAAAATAAACATTAAATTTTGCACATTACCAGTAGCATTTTGAATTTTAAATCACCTCTTTGGATTTTGTAAGTGAAGCGTTTTTCCTTCATCAGAATGACATGGCTTCCTGAATTCAGATGTGATTTAGCATTAAAATTTTCAAAGTATCATTTGGGCAAAATTTTGCTAGATATGGGATCTGAAACCTCTGTGTTTAAGTTCTGATGTGTTAAATAATCTAAAAATAGGTGGCCTATAGTAAAGGTATCTTCCTATAAATGTAAGAGTTGTGAAGAAAGCGTGTATCGAATCCATCATTTTCCAGCAGCAAGATAAACTAAAAGAAGTGAAACTAGGTAACATCTGCTGAGAATCCATGTAGAGCATAGCATCTGAATTCTTGTTTTCAAAGTGCTCACACTTTCAATTTAGATGCCTTTTAATTGGGTGTTTTATCTCTCGCTGTTAAGAGTTGGCTGTTTATCATACAGCATACTTCTTTCTGAGTTTCTCTTCTTCCATACCACTTGAACACTTAAAGGCATTGCCACCTAAGCCTTCAAGGAAGGAAAAAAAAAGGTCTTGTAGATGAGGGAAAACTTAGTATAGGCTGTAAAATTTTAATCACAAAAGGAAGGAGATTCCTTTAACGTGGTGATACTCACATAAGTTCATGCTGTGCTTTAGGTTTTCAAACAGACGAAGCAAAGCAAAGACACCATTTTGGAACTAAGCACGACATTCCTACCTCAGCGCAACAGGCAAAAACTACTGGAATTCATCATGAGCTTCATGGTATTATAGACCACATAGAGCACCTTGTCCAGGGACTCGAAGACAGGTTTTGAGACTGTGGCAAAGCCTGGGGACATTTGCTAATCCTTCAAAGTGTAAGGTGCCACTGTCCGGGTAAGGCCTTCTCTGACTTGAACTACTGGAAGACAAGTGCCTTCTTACATATGCATTTATGGGTTTCTTACAGTCCCAGTCCTGTTGTAATACAGCGATACTCAGATGACACTTTGGATACAAGTAATTAAACAAATTGCAAAAAATAAGGTAAATTATTAGAATTAGATGTAAAATGAAGAGTGAAGTTTTATCAGTGTTACATTTTAAATATACTTTTAAAGACTGTAACAGATGCACAAGTACACACCTTAGTGATCTGTAGCTAACCCTGAGATCTTGAGTTTAGTGGCAATACAGCTTATGGCATAAACAAGTAACTTTCATTCCAGTTCCGTTTTAAATGGTTTAAAATTTTTGCTTAGGCAGACTATATATTTTGTGGATAAAGCCATAGTTTTTCATAAATGTTAACATAAATGCCAAAATTCTAATGAGAATTACAGTTACAGACATCTGAGAATAACAATCATGTAGCAGAAGATTGTGAGAAATGTCAGCAGGCACACCTTGCACTGTTAGAGCTGTGTAGTGCAGTGGTAAATTGCACTAATCACTGCTGCCAGGAAGAATGTGAGAGTAGTGTTCTTGTTTTTGTTGTGGCATCTGTCACTCAGCCAGATGAAAGTCAGGAGACAGTTGCCTGAATGTAAATATCTTAGATTATTATTTAATTGAAAATAACTCTTAAGTTTGGGGAGTTTTTTGTTTGGTTGGTTTTTTTAATTAATAGGATGTCAGATTTTTTTTAAGTGGAGTAAAGACTTGATTTGGTGAAATAGTTTTTAATTTTGGCTCTGAAAATTTCAGCAATAACTTCTGCAATTCTTTGGAAACAAAAGCTCATACTGTATTCTGTTGCTGAACAGATCTAAATTGGCATGAAGTAGTACCTCTAGAAACCCAGAAATATAAACAATGTACTTTTGACTGTGATCTGACAAAAAAAATATAATTCATAAACAAAACTGAATGATGAATAAATTCTGTCCTATGAAACAGGACTCTAGTCTTGCAATTTGATCCTTTTGCATGGAGGACTTGCACTGTAGATTTCATCTTCTCTTCATGTGAGTGGAGATTAGATTGCAACTTGTAGTCCTGTATTTTAGTGCAACTGATCCAGCTGAAGCAGTACCTTGGTGGTATGTGAAGCTGGTTTGCTTGTGAAATGTGTTTTCCCTCCTTTAGACTACCTTCTAGATGAGGTGGTACTTCCAGATGAGGGAAATCAAACATTTCAGTTGCTGCATTGCTTTGCTTGATTCTCATGTCCCGGCCTTGTGAGCAGAAAAATCCCCCAAACTTCTCATCATGTAATCTCTGTTGCTTAACATAGATATGGAAAAGCATACTTGAATCCCAGCACTTGCACTGTTATGCCAGCACAAAACTGATGCACAGAAATTAGACTTTGTGGCCGAGGACCTTGCATTTGTACTGCACATTTGTCAACAAGAATATTTCTGTAAATTTTTTTATTAAATGCTATTAATATTTGAAACCTGCAGTTTATAGTTTGTTAGCATTATACTGTTAGCACTGTGAGACGCACGTGTTTTGTCACTAAACCAGGTGCTCTACAACACTTAAAGAATTTCTGAACCAAAGCTACATTAATATGGATAAACACTGACCCTGGGGTCGCTTGTGTTCTTATGTCCTTCTGCTGTCTCAGCAGGACAGTGACTACATCACACATAGTTTTTGTGAAGTCTACTAACTGTTTAGGAAGCAGTTTCATCTCATATTTACTGATGTGCACTGTTCCTTCACCTGATGTATTCTCCATACGTTTGTTGCTGATGGCTTCTATTTCATGTCAAAAAAAGACTAGGTGCTTCTGAATAACAAGCTCTCATAGTTTACTGCATTTCAGTAAATCTGGAGTGTACTAACAGCGAAGATTGTACATAAAAGTTTTTTAAAAATGAAGCAATATGAAGCAAACAAAACTTGGGGCATTTTATTAATATGTTTTGCCAACGGGGGTATTAGTTACCATAAAACCCAGGAGTACTGTGGTCACTGGAGTGTTCTGGCTAGGTGTTGCAACTAAGATACTTTATGGCTTATATTAAAAAAAAAAATTAAAAAAATAAATCTGGTTAATATAAATCAGTGAGTGGGTAGGGCAGTAATGCATGTGAATACGCAATAATGAATGCTTATATATGCAGAGGGAGGGGGCACCTCTAAAATTGGTTTATTTTGTATGAAAAAAACCTGCATGTGAGAGATGGGTACTACGAATCATATGCCACTGGAAGCCTTTGCATTCTGCTGCAAATCTGTATGTATACATGTATATATGCAAGTGTGTATGTTATGACACACAACATCTATGCTTTTCCCTCAAATTAAAGCACAGAATATAATATTATAAGGCTGTAACAGTCAAAAACTAAACCCAACACTTGCACTGTATTTACACCTTCAGTGTCTTATGATTTTATTAACTTCTCATGTTTCCTTTGCTTGATTTCAGTAAGTTAACCAGTAAAGAAGAAAGGACTGGCCCTGAATTACCACAAATGTATTTTAAGACTCTTATAAAGACTTACATGAATCTCGGTCATTTGTATGAGCATAATACTCAGGTGTACAAGTCTTTTTGGGTCAGGATCTTTCATGATATGAGAAAATTAATCTTTCCATACATATCCTGTAGATCTCACGTTTTTAGAGTGATGGAAATGTAGAATTCCACTTGCTGTGCCACCACAGCAATCCAGGGCCCCACTGATCATAGTCTTGGCTGTGTATTTACTTTGTACTGACACTGAGGTCAGAGGCACAGCTGCCTTCCCGTTGACAGCATAGGGCTTTACTCACCCATCTCTGATTAGGAAGCATATGCACACACTTGCATTCAACTGCCTGCTCCACAGAGAAGCATCCCAGTCACCAATGTAGAAGAAGGTTGAGCTGGGAGGTGATATAAGATACTGTTGCTTTTGTGTTTCTGTGCTACTGAGCCAGGAACTGCTGACTTGAGAATGTTACCGTGTTTTACCTGTTATATGTAATGCTGTGTCTGTTTTAGAAGCACAGAGGTGTACTGGAGTCATTTTAATAAATTAAACTGTTTGGTAATATGACATTTGACAAGCTCTTGTAGTGATTTTTTTTTTCTGTCTGTTTAATTGAGTTTTTTTTAAATAACTTGCTGAGATAATTCATTCACTAACTTTGTCCCGCTGCGGGGAGTTTCTGAAATTAAACCATGAAAAGCTTTCGTTGTAGATGTATCTCTTAACAGTGTATGTGCTGGAGCAGAGCCATTTAGAAAGCAGATTGAGGTGACATCTTGACTCCTGAGCCGCTGTCTCTTCTGTTGTGAAATGGAAGTGCCATTTTGCTTCTCTGTTTTCCCATCCCTGCAAGACTCTTGTACATGGAGTTCTTCTGGAGTTCCTCTCGCCTCCTGGGGGAGTGTCTGTGTCATGCAGGAGCCTGGGATGGCTCTGATGCTGCAGACTGTGCCTTCTTGTGGTGATTTCAAGCTGACCTGAAGTTCAATAAGCACCTGTCAGCAATTGTGACAGCATCTGGAAATGTGAATTAATTGGAGTGAGGCTTTAATATAATAAAACCTACATAGATGATCGTTACCTAAATTGAGAAGGAGGGATGCTGCTTCACTCTTCAGGAAAAAAAAAAGTTATAATCAGCTGATTCTTTAAGAGGCCTCTAGCAATGTTCACATGCAAGCAAGGCTTGCCTAATTGACAACTCTAGGCTGAAGCAGGAAACTTAAAATTCAATTATTGCCAATAGCTTGAATAAAACCCAATTCTTGTTGGTGATGACCTTACATTTTATTCTTTCTGTAAATGTCTTCCTATTTCTCAGTCTTTTGAAATCCCAAATGTCAGATAAAGCACTTATCTCTAGTTTTTGCTTAATTCAGTTTTTCTATAATAAAAGCTTGTCAGGCTTACTTAGAAGGATCATTGCTTTGAGCTCTCTGCTTTGTTCTCTTATGGTACACCATGTTTTCAGCAGCCCTGTATTTTCAAGGTAAGATCCACATTGGTCTGAATTGCTACTTGAAACATTTTCTTTTCAGTCTTCATTTACAGATGTTCTTAGCGCTTTGCAATTGCTGTGCAAGAGTTGTTGTCCTTATTTATTATTCTTTGAGTTGGTCAACCTCTTAATGTAGTTGTTCAAAAAGTTTCATAGTTGATACTGTCCTTAGAATAAAAGGCTTCCTATCTCTTTTTGAAGAACTATGTGTGAAATGTTCACTGCTGTGTGTTACGCCAGAGTTCAGACCTAAGAGACCATAAATTCTGAAGAGACTTTCAGATTTCATTTGTCACAAAGCATTGACAGTTAATGAAACAAAGGCTATTTAGTTAATTATTATATAACTATTAGTTACTAAGATTGTTTTGTAAAAATGTTTGCTTAGTGTCTCTGCTGGGCAAAAAGCAGATGGAGTGCCAGCAGGGAGCAGGAAGGGACTAGGGAAGAAACCAGATCACATCACTGTGGCTCTGCTCTGTCTTGAGTGTTGTGTGAGCATTTTCATGGAGAGATGTGTTAGTGCCTCCTACTTCTGCCAGGAGTAAAATCCCTGGTGACTGGAAAAGGAGTGAGGAATCCTGTCCCTGGCATTTCACCTTCCAGACTGCTCCAGATTGCATAATAAATTATAAATTAACCCTGTAATCTGTTAACAGTTTACAGTTTAACTCTGGCACTGCTTTGGAAATAGGAAATACCACTTGGCTTTCCATGAGTTTTGGGTTTACTAGTGCCTTGACTGTTGTGTTATCTCTGGAGTTCTGGCTCCAGTGATTGTATCTACCCAAAGAAAACAACATTTATAAATGCCACAGAATTGACAGGCCACTATTTTAGCATAATGGATTTTCTTTGGAAGACTTTTCATGATCAAAATGCTTAAGCGGCTTCTTTTAGAGAGCTCTGTACTGTGTGTATACTGGCTGCTATGTAATTGGTACCCAAGATGGCTTGTTAACTGTTAGCTGGAGCATCTCTGTGTAACCAATGTCACACCTTTGATTTGTTGTCCTTCTTCAGATGAGGCTAAGGAAGAGGTGATGGATTGGTTTAGTTCCCCAGTTAAGCATTTTGTGTATCTGTGAAAAGTTTCACAGGCTCACCTTATGGCCATGTTAATGTATGTGTTTTTTAAATGTAGCTGAAGCCTAATTTTGGCCAAAGTGCTCAACACTTTTTGAATCAGACTTCCTCTTTTTTTCTGCAGAATGGAGAGAACCAATTAAACTATTACCTGTCGGAAAGCTGTAAAAGCCTTTTTCTGTATTGATTTTTCTCCTTCATTAAACTTAATTACCATAATTCAGCACCTTTGACTACAATTTGCTCCCTTTGTCTCACTGTCTGGCTGGCCATTTATAGCTTCCAGTTTCCCCTATTTCTTCTTCCAGTGTGCTACAAGTTCAGACACTCATCATCCCGGTGATTGTTCCTGTTCCCAGGTCCTTTCTTAACAGCAATTATTTCTTGGGTGACTCAGCTTTCTCATTCAAACAGAGCCCCCAGAATATAAAAATAAGGTACTTGAAAATCCAGACATGTTAATTAAAATTAATGAGTGTTTTTTATCCTTTTTTTTTTCTATCAGAAAATCCTTAAAAATCGATGTGTTAAAAAGCAGTTATGTTTCTGCCTGTGCTTTCTTATTTTGGCAAGGTGTTTGGGAAAGAGGGAAAGAAATCGGAAGAAGAACTTTGCACTGAAGTAGTGGCTTTGTTTAGTTTGGGGGCTAAAACTGTAGAACAAACTTTTATCAAAAGTTTTCTATAAAATCTTTCAAAAAAACATTTGGATTTGAAATGTTTGTGACATTTCATTCTCCTGTCATTGAAATGTAATTAACCTTCTCTTCCTTTTGGAGACCAGCTTGATTAGTCCAGTAATATTTGTTTTCCTGAATAAGTGTTATTTGTTATTTTTGAAAATAATCAACTTGACTTAATGAGATGAACTTTTATGCTGCGGAATTATATGTTATATGGGAAGAAATTACGTTTTGACGAAGCCTTACCACAGGGCACAGTCTTTGAAAAATATTTTTTAACCTCCCCCAAAAAAATCATTACATGTAATAAAATTAATTCTCTAGGAGATGAGAAAGATGAGGAGATGAGGAAGTTTAGACATGTGTTTACATTTTTGTAATACTTAAATATAGTGTGATTTAATTCTGGTGCTTAGTTTTAAGACTCCTCCATTTTTCCCCTCAAAACTTCAGATTCTGTCCCTTTTACCCCAAAATGTTTCTTTTTGTCCAAGAGTCTAGGAAAACTGGTTTAAATATTAGAGGGATTCTATCCATTTACCAGCTGTATTCATTAACCCCAGTTGTAGTTTAAGGAATTCTGAAGCCAAGAAGCATAGAAATATTAGAAGCTGGTATTTCTGGATATACTCCAGAGAGTTGGGAGAGCAAACCAGGGCAGGAGGTAGTGTGTGTGTGTTTTTGTTTTTCAATTGGTTTATGTGAAGTTATCCCTTTGTCAATGCAGAAGGCAATAAAAATGAAAAATGTTGGAATCAGTGACACATGCAGTTGATTTTCTGAACTAAGTAAATTAAGTACAAATTGGTTATTAATAATTCAAAGCAAAATGCTAGATAAGAAATTGGAGCAGCTTGTCTATCATTTTCAACCATTAAAGGATTAGTCTGAGCAAGGCAGTCCAAGGCTCCCTTATCTTTTATTAAAGCCTCACTTCCTCATTTATTAAAGAATCAGATCTAAATGATGCAGCAGGCCTGAGACATTGCTGGTGCAATAGCCTGGTGTGTTGTGCCCTGCTGCAGACTCGGCATAAGCTGGAAGGTTGGTTTGGTGCAGGAAATTTTGGATATGCAGGACCTCCTGGAGGTAAACCCCAGGGAAGTGACCAGGCTGTTGTAAATCATGAGAAGAGGTGAGGAGCTGAGAGGGCAGGGAGTGTCGGGAGGGCTGTGCACTGGAGGATTGGAGGGACGTTGGTCTGATACATGGAGATACGGAACTCAGCACCCGGCTCTTAAATATTCTCCAAATGTGTTTCTGGGAAGACCACTTAATGCTCTATGTTTATTAGAAAGCCCTTTGGTGCCCAAGAGGTGCTCCCAGGCCCTTGGGGCAGGGATGGAGGATGGGCTGGTGCCTCTGTGGTTGCATTGGTATGAATGTGCACAGAGCTGTGCCCTGCTGTGCTGGCAATCCCGAGGTGCATCCTGTGCTGGGCACCTCTGCCCCATTCCTGCCCCTGGAGTGGGACAAGCAGCACCTGCTCAGCCATGGCACAGCAGGGATGGAGCATGTGGCAAGCACCAAGGGCTGCAGCCTGGGCAGGTCCTGGCTGTCCAACATCATCACAGCAAGTGGGAATAAATGAAGGGAGGGGAGGCACAGTGAGACTCCTGATCCAACTAGCTCAGGGTGATTCTCTTTGATACAAAACATTCAGTTCTCCCTGTTAGTGCTGTGTGACTACTGCAATGTCCTCCGTCTGCTCTGGTACAGTGATTTCTTTCTCCCAACTCATTCTCATACAATAGGTTAACCTTGAGTCTGACTGCTCACTACTGTATAAACAACATAAGGGTTTTTGTTTAAATTGACTAAAGAAACACTCTTCCCCCACTGTTTGCCTGCTTTTGCATTCAGACTGTATTTGTAAGAATTGCCTCTCAGATCTGTCTACAATAAAATGAAATAAAATCAGACTTTCCAAAGGAGATGTGTAGTTGCCACTTATGTCCATGGGTAGGAAAAAAATCCCAATGGCTGGAAAATGGGACTAAGGACTTTGGTCCCAGCATTTTAAACTTTTTTCTTTAGAGAGATTTTGTCATTTTACTCATAGCCAAACGCAGACGAGCCCATCTCCAGCATGTCCAGCAGATGGTGGTGGAGTTTCATCTACAGCTGCAAATTCTGGTGACAGCCTGAACAGCACCATTCCCAAACCTCAGCCCCCTGACTGTCCCTTAGAAACAAATAATCATTTCCTTGGTAGCCAGATGGAAAGCACTTCATTTGGAGTTGATTTTATCTGTTGCTGTGATTGATTTTTATAGTTGCAGGAGTCAGGCTGTGTTCGACACCTGACACAAACAGCACCACCTTGGAAGACCACTTTTAGTGCGTATGGTCATTGTGTGGTGTTTACCTGGCTTCAAGAGAAAATATGCATTAGGAGAGAAGCATTTAGCATTTTAGAAGCTTTACTCTTCCTCCTGCACTCTCTGGTCCAGACAGGCATTTTAAAGAAACACAGCCACCATTCCAAGTCCAGACCTAAGCGTCCCAGATGCAAGATCAGAGTTCTGGGTTGAAGACCCATGTCATATACACACTCCATGCAAACCAGTGCCCCTCTACAGCTGTAGAAGACAGAGAACTGAATCTTCTTCAAGGTAGATGGAAAGGAGAGGGGCTGTCAGGGCTGCCAACTCAGCTTATCCCCCTTTAGTTGTAAACCTTCCTCTGACACTGCAGGGCAACTCCAAGGCTTTAGCTGAATGTGGATACAAGGTGTTCTCACAGTGTCACTACATCTCCTAAATATTTAATTTTAAAATATTCTGCAGGCTTTTCCTTGTGAAGATAACCTTCTCAATCTCAAACATCCCAGAAAGAAGAGTCATTAAAACACCAGTGGACATCCTATTTCATTAACACAGCACAGTTCACTGCTGCACAGCTCATTGGTATGAGGCTGGACAGGGAGATGGCCAGGGCCCTGCTGGGCATCTCTGTCCCAGTGCCCAGATGGCTTTGTGGAGCCATCTGTGTTGTTCATGTGCATTTCTTGACAATAGTATTGACCTTTGACAAATCCTGCTCTTTCCCATTCTGTCTCCCTGCTCAGTTCCTCCCAGTGCCCATATTCCCTGTTCCTAGGCAGCTGGTTTGAGGCTTTGCTGGGAGCACAGCTGAGTGAAATTCTGCACCTTCCCTCCCTCCCTCCCTCCCCTTTTCTTGTGAATTATTCTTCAGACACAATGAAGTCCCAGCCCAGCTCCCTGCCACTGGCCACTGTCAGAACAGCGTGGGGAGCCAAGTTGGATACAGGAACAACTGATGCAGAGAGGTTGAAAGGAGGGCAAAAATACCTTGCACCAGCATTTTTAAGGCCTCTTACCTTAAGACTTTAGGTTTCTGTGGCAATTCAAGCAATTTCCAAATAGCCCAAAAAGCAAGGTGTAGGGAATAAAGCAGCAATGACAAGGTCCTTCAGTTCCTTTGCTCCTTCCAGATGCTGTGCAGGGCAGAGCTCACACTTGGGCCTGGATCTGAGGAAAGAGCAATTGCCATAGAGATGGTTTAAAAGTCAGAAGGAGCATGATTCTGGCTGCCAACCCAGAAATCATGAATCCAAAGGTGTGCTCTGAGTTAGAAGGGTCTGTGTTTAACTCCCTGAGCCTGTCCTCTGCAGCCTGGGCTGCTGGCAGTTTTAGTAGCAATACTACTGTTATTATCCTGCCACCAAACTTTGGGACCAGAATTTGGTTCCTTTAATCAAAAATTACAAAGAATCAATTCCTCTGTCTTAACCTGCTTGTAACAGAAGTAGTCACTCTGACACAAGTCAAACTCTAAAAGGATTTCTTCCACAGCTGAAATGTTAGCTAATCCAGCATGGAGGAGATTTAGGAATCTAATGCAGCCACTGGAGGGCAGCTGTGAGTTTTACAGCTAATCTGTCCCCAGGTTATTCACTTCAGGCCTATCTTGTTGCAGCACACATTTTCCTTTTGCTTTCCTTCATTTCTTTTCCTCTCCATTATTTGTGGATCCAGCAGCTTTTTGAGCATCCAAAATGGTAGCTCCCTCTGCTCACCTCCCAGCCAGCAGCAGCGCAGCTGATGCCACTGGTAACTCCAGCCTGGAAAAACGACTGTTCATCTTCTGTCTCCAAGCATCTGCCTGCTTGGTCTGTGCACCAGGTCTCCCTGCTGCTCCTGCTAAAGGCACTTGCTCTGTAACCCAACAGGACGTTGAGCACAACGGGCATTTGGATATTGAGGATGAAAAGTCTATTACAGTGACAAAATTTCTTCTGGGGTGTGTGTGTATGAATGTGTCCCAACAGTGAGAGGAGGGACACAAACATTTCACATGCTATGGTGAAGATTGGCTGTGACACTTTGCAGCCTGGCAAGAGATGCTGAACAGTGGCAGAGCCACCAGCAGCAGAGAGGGATGGCTAGTGAGACCAGTTACCAACAGCAGGGTGATACTGGTGGTGAGGTAGGCAGGGGTCTTAGCTGATGGACACCCTGCTTTTGTAGGCACAGCAGAAAAAGAGTGTCCTCAGGAAGCACACAGAAGAGGACAAGACTATGGACTTGATATGTGTGAAAACAAACTCAGAAGAACAAAACAGTGGAGATATCTCTGACAGGCCCCAGTGCTGAAATAATCCAGAGCCCAGTTCTGGACCAAAACTACGCTGGAGCTGGCACCAGGGGAGGAAAGCGAAGGCAACATGTGCCCATGGGTGCCACTGCTTCAATCAGGGTGTGGTGCCAAGGTGCTGTTGTTCAGGAGCTTGGTCCCAGTGATCCTTTGACTTGATACAGAGCAGGGACATGATCATTTTGAATGTCTACAGGAAGAAGCTGTGGGCATTGCATGCTAAGAAATGAAATAACTTATACCTTTCTGTCTTAGAAACAGCTGCATGCCACCCCTCAGCCCCCCATGAGGGTTGGGAGCAGCGCTTGGATCAAGCAACAGGAGGTGGCTACTGGGGAGGAGAGGCTGCATCTGGGAAGCTCCAGGGAGCCTGCGGGGTTGAAGGATGTCAGCACTGCACTGCTGGGCTGCTGTGGGGGCAGACTGCCTCAGGTTACTCGCTGAATTAGGTCATATGCCATCACATCATTCCACATTAGACAAATCTCTGTGCTTGATGATTTCCCTTTTTGGCCACGGCTGAGTGGAGATACAAACACAGACAAACACTCTCTTTCTCTATAATTTTCCTCTGCATGGTAGATGCGACCTGAAAAATAAACATGTATGTTTCCCTATGGGCTATGATGTTTCTCCAACTGGTGATTATGTTTGCCAGCTGTAACACATCCCTTCCAGTCCGGTGCCTTTGCTGTTGTCGCTGTGATCCCCATTGCATCTCTTCGGTACTGCCCTGCAGGAGAGTGGGACTGTTTCTTCTCTACTCCAGCCTCAGTTAAACAGCAATTTGTTTCTTTGCTGGCACGAGGAGCTGTTTGCAAGTGAGGCATAGGTAGAAGCTGGATATCATCAAGAGGCCTCAAGAGCCTCAGTCCAGTCTGATGTGCTTGCGGCTGTGCTTGGCAATTTTAAGAAATGAGGTTCTTCAGACAACTGGGATGTCTGTCTCCTTTTCCAGACAATTTTAACCAACTTGCACAAGCCAGAGTAATTGCAGATGTTCTAACAAGTATCATATCATCACGACTCAGTTCAGCTCCATCACTTTTCCAAGATGCAGCAGTTGGGTGGTTGAACTGCACACACCAGCTGATCAGCCCTTTGGTGGTTTTGGATCAACTACTGCTTGTACTGACTTGTGCCCATGGGAGATGTAAGGGCTGTAGGAAGTTGTATGATGAGGTGGTTGTTAGAGGAGAGAGGACACAGAGATTCATAGGAAATAACATTTCATTGGTTTTGCTGTTCATAGGCTGTCATCCTTTCCAAGTATAAATAGGTTATTCTCTCTTTTTAAATTCCCTGTGTTACTGGCTTCTGGGTATTGACTGTTTCCACACAGCCCATAGGGGACACAATTGCTGGTGGAAAATGAAGGGGGAAAATGAGTCTTTAATTTGACCTGCGACATCAGAGAATTTGAAAATTGTGAGTGTTTTTATAGAGCTTTTGTATCATCACCCTTTTCAAGTTAGCATCCTGAATGCTTTATAAATATTAACTAAGTCTCATGTGGCTCCTCTGAATTACGTAAAGACAGAATTGCCTCATCCATCAGCAGAGAGGATTCAGAAACTGCTTAAAAATTTGAGACAGCATTAAATGACACCAGCTTAGTGAATATGAACGTGCACCCACTTGAAACTTCTGGGCAGGAGAAAAAAGTAAACAACTGGACTATATCTTTCCACTCTTGCAAAATAGTAGTGTTGGACCATGAAGGGCTATATGATGGCCTCGCTTTCTCCTCTTCTCTTCTTCTGTCTCTCCGTTTGTTTTGTGGGAAAACCTTGTCTCCCTGGGTAAACAATCTAAGATTAGGATTTCAGAAAGGAAGCAACCCAAAGGGAAAATGCTTATAAAGTCCTCATTCCCTCTCCCACGCCCAGGACATTATTGATGGCTGACAAATGCTGAACTGCTGAAAGAGAGGAATAATCCAGAAGGATGGAGATCAGGAGTAGTGCAGGAGCTAAGGGAACTCTGTGCAGCAATGTCGAGCTGGGAGCAGGATGGTGAAGCCAGGCATGATGCATAAACATCCTTAGACAGCAGAAAAGAGTGATTTAAAGGACTGTAGTGTCAGTCCACAGGAGATGCTGCTTGTTTGGGAAGGAATTTCAAGATTATTCCCAGTCATCACCCAAAGAGATGAGCTAAGAACAAGCTGCAGGCCAATTACATACCAAGTGTTAGATAAATTACTTATCACACTGGCTGAAGAATTTGGGTTTCTACTCCAGGTAATTTAAAAGGTTAACTCATAGTAGAGACTGATGCTTAATGAATTCAGAGAGGCATCAGATATTTACTCAAATTTTTCATCTCCTACTGCAATTATTCTGAGAAAGACAGTGGATTAATTGTTTCTCCAGATGGACTTCTCCAGATATGTCTTCTAAAGCCACTGTGGATCGATGGTTTTTAAGAAGACGACAACAGACCAGGATAAAAGTAAAGGACAGAGTAAAAAATTGCGTTGGAAAATTCAGGGAATTTTCTTTTGTAGTACACTGGACACACCAAGGAAATCTTGGAACGATTTAAGATTTCAGGGAGTACAGAAGACATGTAGAGATGTTAGTTATTTCTCAGTGCCACTAACTGAGCTTTATATAGAAATTAGAGATCGAAAAGGACCTGCACAGCCTGGTGGGCATCAAGCTGCTCATGCACCAACAATGCTTGCACAGGCCATGAAGACAAACTGTCTCCAGAGCTGCATTAGCTGGAGCTGAGGTGCTTCCTCACCTTGACTGAACACTTGAATAATGTACCAAATATTCTCTCCTCAATCCCCAAAGTAAAGGCTTGCTCTACCCTACTCTCGAGAAGTAACAGACACAAGCCACAACAAGGGAAATTCCTATCAGATATCAGGGAAAAAATCCACAGTGAGGGCAGCAAAATCCTACAGCAAGGGCATGGTGAGGGTGATGAATCTCTCTCTGTAGAAGTGTCAACACCAGATTGGAGGACCTGAGCAGCCTGTCCTAAGCTGGCCCTGTGTCAAGGCAGAGTGGGTGGTGTTTGACCACCTGACTTCCAGAGGTCCCTCCCAGCCTAAATTATTCAATTACTTTGCTCCTGTTGGGAACCAGAGTAGACCTGTGGAATCTCTATTATTTTTGCTTCTCCAGGCCATACTTAGACAAATTAACAGACACAGACAGCCTTTGAGACACTTAACTTTGTGTTGCTATGAGAATTATCATCATTGTAGGGTCACAATTGTTCTGCTTTTTTAAAAAATGTAAAAGTGGAACCAGTTTTCTTATTTTAATTCCTTTCTTCACCACATATGAATTCACCCCTGCTGAGTTTTAATTTACTGTGAATGTTCTGGCTTTTTTTTGCAGAACTTCTTTTGAAGAGCCCTTGTAAAGAATTGCATGGACTTTGAATGGAAATGAGAAGTAATTCAAAGCATAGATCTCTTAATCCTGAGAGTCTCAGAGCTGCTTGTTCATATACATCAGTAAAATATGCGAAGTTACAGCAATCAGTTGCTGCAATGAATCATTTATTAGCTCTTGCAAAACACACTACAAAAAGACTGATGAAGCAGGTGAAAGTGAATTCTTTTTTATTTAAATGGTCCCATTTCAGTGTATTCTCTGTGTTCTTAGTATGATAACCCAATTACGATTGTCTGTGTGAAACAAGAGGACTGACACTACTTTAATGTATTTCATTTTACAGCATTTGCTTTCCTACACATAATATTTGTAAAAAAAACCCCTAATAATACTTGACTACATGAGTGAAAATTAAGCTAATTATTAAGCAGATTTCTCTGTCTTCCTCCTCTATATGATCTGTATGCCTTGGAAAGATTTTTTGTTGTTTGGGTTTTTTTTTTTATTTTTATTTTTTTATAGCAGTACTACATAATTAGCATCAAATGCACCTATCTCTTGTCTTTCCAGTCAGGAAAAAAAAAAGGAGTACATCAGTACATTGCAAAGAAACAAATGGTAAAAAGAGAATGCTGGAAGCGGCTCAGGCAGGTTAGAACCTTGTTCTCATCCAAAGAGGTTTTTAAAGAGCATTATTAATTTCCAGTGACATGAAGGAGGATTTCAGCAGTGATTTACTGTTTGTCTTTGTTTCAATTAATGGTTTTGCTTCCAGGTAAAATAACAGAAAACATATAAGTACTCACAACACTCAGGAAATTCTTTCAATTTTTTACCCTCTTTGTTATTAGCATTTTCAGCTTCACTTATAGTTAACAATGTGTCAACACTGTCATTAAAGACCTCTGGTTCTGTTGTTATATATGAACTGTAAAAAATTTGCTTCAGGCTTCAAATTTGGTTTCCAGGGTCTTGCTCATGAGATCCAGTAAACTATTTTATGAATTCATAAAACTGTTAGACTCTGCTCCAGCTCTTGGATTCAGTCTGTTGAATCTCTACCACAAAACTTTACTAAATATGTTATAATACACTTTTATCAATGAATTTCTTATAGAAGCTATTATAGAATTGTTATCAGAGTTTCTTTATAGCTTTGTTTCTGTTTATCACAAATTAAAAAAGAAGCTCGCTGTTTCTGCTGCTTCAGAAATTGATTCTTGACTCAGGTAATCAACACATTTTTTGGACTCTCAGAAAGGTTATCAAGTATTTGCACACTTGCGCAATTCTCACATTTCCCTTACTCCAACCTCTCCAGTCTGCTTGTTTTAAATAGTTCTGGAAGGATTTTGAATGGCATGAGATAACTGGAAAGGATCTTGAGAGAGTGTTACTGTACCTACAAAATCTCCCTGGGGAGGATTTTAATTCTGCAGAGTGCTTTCCAAAGTCATTGAGGGAATTATGTTTCCAGAAGGGCAAGAACCCAGGATTTGCATTTGCTCAGCAGAGCTGAAACAAAGCAAATTATCTGTGATATTGTGGAGTTAATAAACACAACTCTTAACATGACTCTTTGGTTTCTGTGAAGTATCAAAATACAGGATTTGTCCTGTTGGAAGAAAACCGGGTCTGTGTCATCCTGCCCCTGACAGCAGCCAGGGGCATGTGCTAAGACACAAGTCAAAAAACCCCCACAGCTAAATAACTCACCTTAAAACATAATTCTATTCCCAGATCTCCAAGTTCATGGCTGAGAACAAAGGCTGAAATGCAGGATAGCTTTTGTCGTGTGATTTCTTGTATCCCTCAGTGCCGTGGCATCAAAGAGTTTCAAAGGCTTATTAGTGTTTGCATGAACTGCTCATGCAAAATGACTTCTATTTCCTCCGACCAGCTTGCAGTGGGTTTCCAATTCACACTAACCAGATTATCTCTTTCCTTTCAAAAGCATATATGCAGGAGAGCTCTATTTCCATATACCACTTGATATTATCAACTATGTCTTCCCCTCTTCTCTTTTAACTGCTACTCCTGCTCTGCAGATGAACCTTTGCATTAGATGCTGGAGTGTCCATCAGCGTATGTGAAAGAGATATTTAGTATGGAATAGGCCTTTTGGTGGTCTATATACAAGTGAAGTTTATTGTTTATTGTTTCTGATATTGAAATATGTTGTAAAGTTTATTGTTTCTCATAGTCAAGTTTACTCACAGACTACCTCCAGGTCGGGGGGCACAGGATCGCACACTCTTCCAGGATAATTTTTCCTGCTGCAGGATAATTTTTAAGCAAATGCCAGTACTATCCTTTACTTCTGCAACAAAGAAGGCTTTAAGTAATGACAGGCAGTGAGACTCAACCAGTCAAAGAAAGCATAACAGGAATCAGCTCTTGCTCAATGTTGAGGCTCGGGTGCATGTGCCCTGCATGTGATAGCTGTGTGTGTGCAGGAACAGAGTCCCTCCTCCTTTGGCAGGCTGTACTGTGACCCCTTAAACCCAAGTGATGTTACACTTTCGCTTCCATAAAGCAGCGTTATTACCTGCTGCCAGATTTGGGAAGGAATTAGGACTTTCAAAATTAGGACTTTTCTTTCAAAACTCAGAGTTCCAATTCAGAAACCTGTTGTTGTTTGTCCTTTTATTTCCCTCTGTCCTTCCCTCAGAAACACGTGATGAGTGTGTCATGTGTCTAACAGGATGCAGAAGGGCCTGTACTCCTTCCCAAGAGCAGACTGTGAGTGTGGGTTGCAGGGTCTGATCTCTGCCTGGTGCCAGGCCAGAGCACTGTGAGTACATCTCTTCTGCTCACCTTAATACAGTCCTAAATGCCTGAAAGGGTTTTTTCTCCCTACTCATTCAGAAATTAAGCACTTGGGTTACCTTCCTGATTTGGCCACTAAACTGACATGTTCAATGACTGTAATTGTCCGTGCAGAGAACTCTGAAAGCCACCTGGACATTGGAGGCACCTTGAACCCTTTTTCCCGAGCAAGAATTTGTGTGACAGAAAGACGGAGTTTTCTTGTTGCTTTGTTCTGAAACAAATCCCTGTTTAGAACTTCTATAAAGAAAGGAGTTTTGTTTTTTTTCTTCTTTCAATGTTGCTCATGTATGGAACTGTCTGAAAGCACTAAGGGAAATAACCCTGAGAGGAAAGATTTCTTGTCACCCGGACAAGGAAGAGGGCAGGAGGTGAGCTTACTGCCGCTGGGATTTTACAATACCACTTTGCTAAGGTTAACGAATGCTTCAAACACATCCCAAGTTCACTCTTCTCTAGAGTATTAAAAACAACCTAACTGAATCCTGTGAAAGCTGTGTCCTCTAGTGAGGCTTCTGTGATTGCTTGCACCAATAATGTGCTCTGTCCCTGCATGCAGAGGGAAGATTACCCAGGAGAGGGACCACAGGATTGGAGGGAAGGCACAGCATTGCTGAACAGAGCCTGGTACTTCAGACTTGTGCAGAGCTGTAATGCAGGAGCTCTCCAGTGAGCCTCTGTAGCATGCCAGACTTGACAGCAGTTCAGAAAGACCTAAGTTATGTAGGAGTAATCTCTCTACGTCTGCAATGGGACTGTCAAAAGTACCACTGTCTGAGTAATTTTCTGTAAAATCTCTTATGACTGACCTGGCAACTCAATGGAAAATGATGCTGACCTGGCTAATATCCATCTCTAGAACAAGCAGAAATGAAATCTGAGGCTTGAATGCATGTGCTCCTTGAATCACCAGGATAAACACTTGAAGGTTATGGTAGCACCTTGGGACCACCAGTAATAAAATTAATGTGTGAGACTGTGCTGTCATTTGTTTCACTTCTAGTAGCACTTCACCTGGTAGAAGCAAGCAGAGAGACAGAGAATGGCCAAAAGTGATAAACTGCTGTGTCAGAGGGTCAGTAAACCTTAGCCACAGAGTCCTTCTGCTTGTCATAGGCAAGTGATTTAAAACTTTTTTGCCTTAGCTTCTGCCAGCACATTTTGCAGAGATTGTCTTTCTTCACCCCACCTTGCAGCTGTCACCTGCCACAGAGAGCTTAGAAGTGATACAAAAATCACCTCTACAAACAGGACACAGTACTAACAAGAAATCACAAAGAAAATTCACATACTCATTGCTTGTAGCAATCAGCTCTCTCCAGCAATATCTGCAAATCAGTGCTTTCCCCCATGGTATGTCTTACCAAAAGCCTTCCTTGAAAGGAAATCTTAGACATGAAAATGAGGGTAAAACACTTGATGGTCCCTAAGGTTTTGGAGCATTCAGTTCTTTCTACAATTAATGGAATTTGGGCCTGTTAATCCCTTATGTGGCTTTGAACATTCTGCTTGACTAATACTTAAAATGCTGAAGCTCATTGCAAACCCCTGGGAATGAGCATTGGCAGGACCTCCTGGGAGCTGAGAATACAAGCAGCCAGCAAGAAAGAAGATGTGCTCCTTCATATGGATATGAAATGTTTCACTTTCATGGCTGCAAAGCCACAACAATTACAGATCTTCAACGACATTTTCAAGTCTTCAATTTCATGTCTTCATGTGTTCCAGAAGTCTTCAATTAATTAAGGCAATTATCTTTCAATAGTGCTTTTCTGCTGCTCTGGGCTACACATGTCCCTTTGGTTGTCTGCTATGTGACTTCATTTGAGGACCAAATATTCTATTTTTAACTTTATCAGTGGTCAGAGATTTTCTTCATCCCAAGACCACCTTGTCTGCACTGATGACAATGTCTACACAGAGCAAAAAGTAGTGTTCATGGTAGTAACTGTGATCTGCAGATCACCAGCTGGGGAAATTAGTGGGAATTACTACCATAACAACCAGTGGAACAATTGTTAGGGCCACATTTCATGTAAACTTTAGAACAGAACTTAGATTGGGGATATTTGGTTACCAATTGGAAATTTTTATGTAGCTTTTGTGAAATCTACTTAAACACTCACAGTAATGGTTAATATAAAATACTAATTAATGGTTAATATTAAATATTAAATACATTGTTCCAAGTACAGTGGCAATATTGCATGCTTGTTGCGATGTTAGCTTGAAAGTTGTGGCTGAACAGATTGTATTTTGTCTGGTTCCCACCACTGGAGGCTGCTGCAGTGAGAAATGTGATGTTCAGAATCACTCGTAGCACAATGGAAACTGCAGCATAAATCCTGGGAAAACTTGGCTAAAATCATGGACTTTCATCTCCAAGACGAAATGTGTTTGTTTTAATAGCTAGTCTGAGAAATGCACTTTGAACTCATTCTTGAAAAAGGCTTGTATTACAACTGTGAAATATTGTATTCCTGCAGATTTCTTATTGATCTTCTGTCATTTTAGGTTTTAAAAATAGAGTTGTTTCTTTTTGCTACTTCTAGAAAATACAGCAGAAGAAAAATGTAACAGCCCCAGGATGGGTCATGACACCAATGGCAGACTCTAAATATTACTTTTTAAATAGTACATCGTTTGATGCATGCAAGTGTGTCACTACAGAGAATATTCTTTGGTGCAGCTCTCTTTTAGGAAATCTTACAGTATTCATCCCACAATGCTAGATATGATTTTTCTCCATCAAAACACTGATGAACAATTTGAAAGAAACAAACACACAGTGATGTACTGTACAAAACCACCCCAATAGCTGCCCACTTTGTGTTCTGCAGAAAAACATGAGAATTAAAATTGAATAATAATACTTTCTCTTTCTTTTTTAAGTTTCATATTAGGTTTGAAAAAGAATCAATAAGATTGTCGTGTCCTTGCAAAATTTTGCTAAATGTTTTTTTCCTATGGGATGGGCAACAGTAAATGAAGTCAGTGAATTTAGAGACATGCAGGAGGCCTGAGGATACCTGGAGAGTCAGAGGCAAAGAATGGAAATCAGCTACTATCAATTCTAACCCCTGAATCACACAGGCCTGCCAGCTCTCAGGAAGTATTTGCATATTCCTGATTCTGGCCAGAAACCATAGAGTATATTACCCTATTCACAAAGCTGACATATGGAAAATGCAAATTCAATCACTGGTATGTTAATTCAAGCATATATCATCTTACACAAGTCAAAGGGAATTTCTCCCAACTATGTAAATCTTAAAGAAATAAGTTTTTGGCTAAAAACCCTGATATAGGAAAGGGGAAAAGAAAATCTGAATAATTTGGATCGACCTTCCAGTTCTGAGAGAAAACTCGAGAGGTGTCAGGGATCTAATTGTGCCTTAATTACCTGTATAATGGAACACGGTTACTTTGGAATTTGCATTTCACTCCAGTTAGGGGCCAGAAGTAGCCATGTAAATGATGCAAATAGGATAAAGTATGATAGAATAAAGCATTTCTGTGGGTCCAATTCTCTGATGTTTTACAACTTAAGATCAAGAAACTAATGTACAATGATTCACATAGCTCAAAATACTCCGCAAGAGATAATCAGTCCAAAAGTACTTGCAAGCAATAGTTCAGTCAGATGGTGAACTGACTGAGCGCTAATGATGAGCGAGGAAGACTTCTAGCATTTGTGAGCTATTAGTTGGATCACCTAATCTGGTACTGAAGATAATTGCCTAGCAATATTTATGAAAAAAACAAACTGAAAAAAAATTAAATTCCAGGAAGTGTTCAAGTAGTTTAAAGGAAGCTCAGAAAGCTACTGAGATAATAAAATTGAAGGTTATCTGTTGTTGGCTTTTATACTGGCATTAACATTTGCGAATGTAATCTTTCAAATGCAGGGATGGGTCCCACTGTCAGACCCTGAGGGCACTAATGGCCCTTTGTGTCCCTGCCCAGCTGCCCCTACCCCTGCCCATGGTCCAGGGACCCCTTGTCAGCTCACTCAGGGGCTGTCAGTCCTTGTCTGTAGACATGCCTGACAGTGACCCTGCCTCCTGAATGCATCTTGAGCTGCCCTGTAAGGAGCTTGTCTCCTGGACTGATTATTTGGGAAGATGTCGTAGCTTTGTCTCTAGTCCTGTCTTTCTGAAATGCCCATTGCCACCGCCGTATCCTGGATGTAGGGGTCATTCACTACACGGTGTCTCCAGTGCTTTCTTGGGTGGTTGACTGCTTTTATCTGCTTTTCATTTTTTGGGCTAAAATGCTGAGGAGCAGATGCTGCTAAGTGTTGTGGAAGGAAAGGGCACGGCCAACACTCAGAACTTGCTGTGGCTTTGTTATGGATCACTTGGAATGGGAAACAGTGGCTCAGATGTGGACCAGGGTTAAGTAGGGGGTAGAAAGAGATATTCTCAAGGTTTCCAAGCTCTGGAGAAATAAATCCGTTGCTGAACAGTTCTAGACAAAGAAGCATCCACCTGTCCACATCCTGCACCCTTGTAGGGGATCCTGACAGCCCACAGCAAAGAACTGACCAGAACAAGTAATTTGTGCTCTCTCTTTGAGGTGAAAGGTGGATGCTTTGATGAAGCCACTTCTGGATGGGATTTTACCCAGTGTTTGGTAGCATTTGAATTTTCAGCTGGGCTCTGGGATGCTAATTTGTGGCAATGAAGCTCTCCTCGATTACCGTGACTGGAAGATTAAGAATATGCATCCTTACTGAAGGCACCTACAGTACCTGTGAAGAACAGGAAGTTTTAAAAATATCTTCAGAAAAGATAAAGAAATAGTCAAATAAGCATTTTACTGACAAACTTCAGAGGATCAGCAAGTTAATTAAAAAGTGGTATTTCCACAAAAAAAAAAAAAAGTGATATTTCTAGAAGTCAGGACAAAAAGAAATAACTTCAATAAGACTGAGAGGAAGGGAAAAGTATTTGGGAATTTTTTTTGTTTGTTTTTTTGCTTTCACACTAAAACTCAATGTAATTGTTAGTGAAACATTGCACATCAAAAATGCAGCTTTTTTTTCCATGGCATAATTAAGGCCAAACCCCATCTAACATGTCTCCTTGCCTGGCAGCAGACAGTTGCTTGTATGGCTTTCCTGGGAGGGTGGAGGATTTCACTTTGGTCCAAAGCCAGATGATGGCACCTGTATTAGCAGGGTGGAGAAATATGAATTTGCTTGCTGTTTGCCTGCAGCTGTTGGAAGCATCTCTGAGCTTCCTCTTATTTTCCAAGAAGGGTAAAATTATAGGTGCAGGAGATTTAGACTGCGTATCTTCGTCACCACAGGCTATTTATTACCATTGCAAAGCAAAGAGAGACACTGTTTACTTTTCGTTTAATTGCAGTATATTCCCACGTATGACTTAATACTTTAATGGAAGCTCACACTAAACCTCTGTGGTAATTTTCTCTAACTCTTTGGGCTCACGATCTTAGGAAGATTTAGGCGGCTTGTTTCAAAATCCATTCTCTTCTAGCCTACTAGGGGTTTGATGATGTCAATTGCTATACTAATTCTCACTTGCTATACACAGTGTGCTAATTAGTTTTGAAAACAATTTCACAGTTTACTGGGAAAACAAAAAGGCAATTGTTTTAGCTATAATTTAGAAAATAGTGTGGACAGAAATGATGACTGAAGATTTGTCCATGATACTTAAACCATCAAATTGATCCTAGTGTTGTTTTCAAGCAGCAGTGGCAAGTGTCATGGAAGATGAAACAAAAAAAACCCTCCCTAATTTTCATTTAGGTCTGAAATTCCAGATGCAATGATTTTAACATATGCCTAATCAGTACTTTCATTATAAATGAGGTCTGTATCTGCTCATGCAGAGTGTGTTTGCCCAGAGATACATGTTTTGGTGTCTAGGCCCCTGCCTAACACTGATCTTGGCTTAAGAGTTGCTTTTCCTTCCTTTCTGTAGGCCAGACTTGGAGTTTGAATGATGCATAGATCTTACGAACAAAATACAGCCCCTGTGACTGATTTTGTTGTACACATCTTTCAGTTTTTCTTATTCAGAGGTGGGTTTCAAGGCATAGCAGACTGGTAGTGATCAGAACAAACAGCACTGGAGGAAGGCTGGTTCCAGAGAGCTGGTCTGTGAAGCCATTGGTACCTCCATGCAGACCTTGGGTGATCAAGATGAGACAGAGGATGAGTAGTAGTACATTTGTTGAAACTAGTCCCTTCCCAAGGCAAGGAAGCACAGAAAAGGAAGCACAAGCTGCTACTGGAGCACGGAGGTTTGTTTTCAAGGCACTGGCATGCCCCAAATGCCTGCTGCAACCTGGGGCTTTACTGTAGTCAAATTTGAACATGACGAGTGTGGGGTCTACCTAGTCCAACAGGAAAAAAGACATTTCTTTGCCCAGGAAAAATTATCAGAATCACCAATATGTGAAACATGCTGTAGAGCCCAAGCAGCATGGTAAGTCTCTGAGTGGACTCAGCGGCAGGCACCAATCTTGTCTCTCTGGTGTCCAGTGACAGGACCCAGGGGAGGTTTAGGTTGGATATTAGCAAAAGGCTCTTCACCCCGAGGGCGGCTGGGCACTGGAACAGGCTCCCCAGGGCAGTGCTCACAGCACCAAGCCTGACAGAGTTCAAGAAGCTTTTGGACAATGCTCTCCAGCACATGGTGCAACTCTTGAGGCAGTCCTGTGCAGGGCCGGGAGTTGGACTTGATGATCCTTTTGTGTCCCTTCCAACTTGGGGTATTCTATGCTTCTATGAGTCTTTGGATTTCAAATACTGTAAGGCTCAGGTACACTGGGATCTGCTATTGATGATTCAACCTGCAGCACGTAGAATAAGGATTTAAATTTATCCATTGAATTATCTCCATCAACTCAGGGAACGTGTAGGCAACCTGATGCATTTATATTGTCATCAAAACAGTGCACTATATTTTAATTCTGCAGCAGTAATAACAACAAAAAAAGCCAAATTCCTTGAGTAATGCATAGTGTGTTATGACTTTCCTTACTGATGGCACTGGTGTTAGTTTTGCTACAATGCTAACTAGTTTATACTTAATATCAATTCTGTTTTGTAGTTCTGCACATTTGCCAGATAATATCCAGAACACAAAATGCTACTTAGTAGAAACAGCAATAAAATTACTGTATAGCTTCCTGTGTGTGTTTTGATTAATCAAAGAAAATACTCTATGTGGAATATAAAACAATTAATTCTGGCTAAGAGAAAAAGATGAAACATTTAACTACTCTGTTAGATAATCACAACAAAAAGGCACATGAAGCTGAGTGAAAGAGATATGAGAAAGTTTCTCAGTAAGCACAGGGACAACTTAAAAGGGAAGTTAAATGAAAAAGAGAGTTGGATATGTTGAGCCTAGAGGAGAAAAGATTGGAAGAGATTCTTAATATGGAAGAGCTTCTCTAAGTGAAGTCTATTTGTGTCCAGGTGCTCTTCATAGTCTACTTAATGTTAAGCACTTTCTTGTTAGATTAGTGCCTGCCTTTCTGCACAGTTCCAAAACAGTGATTAAAACCTGCAGTGACTCAAGGCTTTCCCCTGGAAAAAACCTAATTCCAGTAAAAACATTTATAAACAGATTCTTTGAGGTAGTGCTGAGCCTTAGCAAAGTGCAACTGTATAGGACATAGTTTGGTAACCCACAGTGTGGGTTACCATCCAGTATCAGGTGTTTTGAATCCTCCTGTTAGGATGGTACATCAGTGCTCCTGAAAGGAAACATTGTCTTTTAAATAAAGACTTTTAAATAAAGATTATGAACAAAAATGTTTATTTGCAAAACACATAGCAGGAATGTCATAGGAAGTTCTTGCTCTCCCACATCCTTTTATTCTCTCTGCCTCAGGTTTGTGACAGGAGCTGCAGAAGTAGTGCTAACCAGGAATGTAAACCTTACTTCCACTTTCACTATATCTTGGTGTAATTGCTGGATTTGCACTTCAGTTTGACTTGAAACCTTTGCTTGGAAGACATGTTGGAAGATACTGGATGAATTCTGAGCTGAAGATTGACAAATGAACTGTTGTTGTATGCTGTCCCCTTAGCTTGTCAGGCTGAAACTTATTGTAGTTTCAGAGTGGGGGCTGTAAAACTTAAATTAGGTCAAGCTTTACAGGATGAGCAAAGAATGCATCAAACTACTTTTCAAAAAGTGAAGGTTGAATTAATTTAGTGCAGACCACTTAATTAGTGATAGAGAGTCTGATTAGTGACAGAATGTCTGTTATGTGGTAGAGGTACAAATTTTGTGTTTTGTGCTGTTAATTGTTTTTCCCTCATATGCTAAATGACACTATTTTTTGTCAATGTATTTGTGAATAAATAACTCATAACCAAATAAAACCTTTGTTTCATCAGCATGCTGGTTATAGTAGTAGCAAGAACTCTTTGTTTAACTCTGCAATGAGGGGAGCTGAAACTTTTATCCAAGTTTTAGTTTAGGGAAATGTAATAGACATCTTTCACGTTGGTTCAATTTAAATTGTCAGACAATTTACAAGTGAAAGATGATACGTTAAATATTGGGTATAATACATGTACTCACACTCCTTTCTAATTTTTAGAGCAGACAGTGGGGTGCTGCAACGCAGAGCTAAGTCCTATAGCAGGGTCCTCTGCAGACTGCAATAAATGGAGCGTTTTACTAGCAGGGAATGGGTCTTCCTCAAAGCAAGGATGATGAGGATAATGAGTGTGGGGGGAAATAAGGCTGTTTTTAATAAGTGGTAGAGCTCCTTTTAATCCGGTGCGTATCAAATGGCCTTGAAGAAGTAAATCAGTAAATCAAAAATTGTCAGCCTTCTGCCCAATTTCAAGAAAATGCTGTGCTAGACTAAACAGAAAAAATGAGGTGTTGGGAGGGTGAGGCTGACTGAATGGAAGAAGTCTGCATGAATAATATAATGTTTTGGTTTCTAAGAAACACTGCTGTGTGAATAATGGTCTTTCACTGGCTGAAGACCTTATTCAGCAAGCCAACTTTGAAAAGTTGAGCAAATAGGTAAATACTCAGCAATGTCTATAAACAAATGTGTTGCACGAAGAACTGGATGTGTGTGGGTGCAGCTGTTGGACTTGAACGGGGAGCTTTGCAGATATTTAAGTATGAACAAGAGGGGGCTTGCAGAGCTGCTGGGGGGCATGTCCTCCCAGGTCTCTGTAGAGACAAATACCTGGAGCTCTCCCCCCTTGTCACACAGTGTGGGTCTGTACTTCTGCTGGTTTATCTAAGCCAGTGTTCACCAGAGCTGTTACATTTGTGAGTGGATGGAAGGAGAGCAAGTTTGGGCAGAGTCAGTTCTGTTTCAGAGGGGGATATGTGGTAATGAGAGCCTGTTGAGTGCACATGAGTGTACCAAGTGTTGAAGCAAAGGTCTTTATGGGTAGTTAAGCTTAGGCCCAAATGGTACAAGTGGAGATGAGGAATGTATCTTGTGATACTGATTTGTTCTATTGTGTGTGGGTTTTTTGGGGGGAAGGTGGGTGTTGAAATGTCTGTGGTACTTGCAGACACAGGCTGGACATTTTGTGCAAGGAAGAGTTAGCTTCCGTATTTTGCAGTGAACAATTTGGAAAATGCAGCTAGTTAGAATTAATAGAATGTAGCAGGTGACAGTGGGGTATTTTTTCATCTTAAAGGGAAATATGTGACAGGAATGGATGCCCTTTTTTTTTATTGTCTCAGTAAGTACTTCCAATCTCATAGTATTTTGTCCCTTTACCAGGGAGAGTTCATTTTAACTTGCTGAAGGTAATTAGTTATATTTCACCCTGTTTATAAACAAAACTCCCTAGGTATGGAAAAAAAAAATCTGTCTTTATTTTCCATGCATCTCATGTGACTTTTTAACCTGGGCTTAATTGACTACTCTTTAGAGAAGTGTTTTAGCTTTTTTCTCTTCCTCAGTCAAGGATTTGCTTAATGTGGTCTCCGTTATCTCTGTATTTATCAGAATTGTTCAGAAAACCTGAAAAGTGATTGCAAGTAATGAGTGTTCTGTTCAGTTCTCATTCATTGCCTAAACTATACCAGGCTAAATGCCCTTCCTTCAGAAGTACAGGATGCATGTATGTTAATTGCAGTCACTCAAATTCTTCCAGAGCTACAGGAGGCTTTCATCTGATCATCTTCATATGCCTTCACAAAGAGGGAGGAATGAAGTGTTTTATTCTCTCCAGTGGAATACTCCATCTTTTGAAGTGTAGGAAAAAGCACTCTGAAGTATTTTAATGATCCTCCTTAAAGGAGTGTAAAGCATCAACTTGCAAATGAAAAACTTACCAGTGGTGACTCATGATGCCTGCCTGACACTGAAAAGACTTCAGCTTCAAGAATATCTCAGCTCCAAATGCAGTGCTGGCTCTTGGTTTAACTGTGAGTCTCTGTTCCAATGCATTAGTCAACTTGAACCCTGACAAAATGATGCTGTAATGGTAGCCACCCTGTATCAGTTTCTTGTGACTGGTAGGTTCAGCTGAGTGTCCCCAAAGTGTCTGTGGAATTCTGGGCAAAAATTCTGCTCAAGCATGTCCAAATATGTTAAGCTCCTCAAAACTGTCTTTAGTACTCATAAAAAATGTTACTATGGTGATGTATATTCCTTCAGGCATTCAGACCATTCCAAAGAGAAGTGAAGCCTTGCAAGTCTGGATGGGACAGCACAAATACTCACGTTGTTTTCATTGCTTTGGTGTTAGGAAATGGCAGCTCCCTTTCTGAATTTGCTGTATAGTATTATTTCTATCTTGAACAGTAATTTTCATTGTGGGAGAAAGTTCTGCCCAGGGTACTGAAAGCAAATGTGATGGTTGCCTGAAAGCTGTTAGAATCCTTGTGCAAGTGAACTATTATGCATTTCTTTCCCCTTATAGAAAGGTGCTGTGTTAAGGATGCATGACATGCCCTATTGGGCAAAGACTATGGAATGACTTAGAAAAGCTCTGCTCTTACCTGCTGAGCTGATATGAAAGTTGGGGTGAAGAAACATGAGAATAGGCTTTAGAACTTGTTAATGTGTTCTGTAGCGTTTTAATTTTATTTTAAAATAGCCTGCCCCATTACTCTTCTTTCCCTAGTTTTGGAGTCTGCCCTATCCTGTTTCTCGTCTGGAATTGCTCTTATATAACCTCAAGCCCCAAATCTGTGGTTCATATTTGTGTATCTTTGGGACCCTTAAGCTTTCTTGCAGCTGACTGTGTTTTGAGGAGATGCAAAATCCATTTGTACTCAAGTGTGCTCCAGGGGTTTTGATTATTGCTGGGAGACAGCGTGTGGTGGTGCTGGCAGTGACATTCATGATCTGCCTGCACTGATGGGGTGTTTGATGTATAATTCTGTTGTATTCCTCTGCTGGGGACTCCATTTTCCCTTTCTTGTTTTCATGCCCTAAAAATGCATTTGCCTTGACTGCAAGAGCAGTTTTTGCATGTTCATTTTTTAGTCTCTTTCATCTGAGTCACAAGTGATCTGTCCTTATTGAGATACTCTGGCCCTGGGACATGCAGTTTCTAATGTACAACAAAACCTTACTGTGTATTTAAGGGAGTTATGTACTTTAAAGAAATTAAAGAATTTCAGGTTGGGGGAATAGCTATTGTGGTGGCTCTGTAGGAAGGAGAAAGATGAAGAAGAGTCACTGGAGTAGTTACTGGAAGGCGATCCAGAATTCTCTTTTAATACCTTGGCAGCATTGAGTGCATGGAGCTTTTGCTGTGATGGACAGGGGTGACATTTGAAATACTTTCACTATTCCTGACAGTGCAGCTCTGTGTCTGAGGAGATGATCAGCCAGCAACTGAAACAGCCTGATTGTTTCTGGGTGCAGCACTGAGTCTTGCCCTATTGGATTCAGCACAATGCAGGCAGTGGGGATAGATCCCTTCCCAATTATTTCCAAGACTTTCTCTGCTGGCTTGTTTCAAAGCTGAAGGGATTCAGTATGGGGGATTATGTGGATGTGCTTCCCCCATTTAATAGAAATTAAGATTTGTGGTCTGGGTGTTCAGTATCAGGTTGCAGTAGGAACTTCTGAGTTGTGGTTTGGGCTGATGGAGTTCTGTTGGGTTAGAAGTTTCTCACATTGACCGCCTTGGTTTTGATGAAGTTGTTTATTGACTTTAACTGCAGTAGGGATAAGTGATGTCAGCTACACTTTGATCCTGGTTATATGGGTTTGTTATGATGTACAACGACTTGGTACCAAGATCTTGCTTGCAGTCTTATTTCTGCTGTTCTCTAATTGGTCTCAATCATATCACAAAATACAGGATATTTTCCTTTTTCCCTTCAAGTGTATGGAAATAGATTTTCAAAGCTATTTACCACTACAGGTAGAACTTTAAAAAAGACCCCAAGCCACAGCACAGCAAACCCTGACTTTTTCTAGCCTTCAGTATGACAAATTGGCCAATGGACTATGTTTTGAAAAGCCTATTGTCTTTCCTTATTCTAACCTACTTCATGGGGAATTTATATACTTGTCTGTTGTGAGCTATGCAATGTGACTCAACATTAAGCAACTTAGAAAACTTGTGTTTCAGCCTAGTCTACAGTGAGTAGACGATTGATGGGGTTTCTTAATTTTTAAGAAAGTAATTGGCATGAGAAGTAGCCCTTGCTACTTGGCCAGGGGATTGGTCTTCACTGGTTTTCATCAAAACACTCAGACTTTCTGAATAATGTTCTGAAGGGAAATGGTTATCAGTGAAAGAGTTCTTAATTACATTCTGTTTTAAATTTATTTTACATTCTGATCTCTATAGCAAGCAAGTGCTATGCTTCTGAGAAACTGGCATTGTGGCCTACCCCTTGGGGACTTCTGGGGCAGCACAGAGAATTACAGCTGCTATTAAACTTCTTGCAGTAATCACAAATTGAAAACACAAGAAGCCAGGAAAAGTGTCTTGCAATTATCTTTGAGTCACAAGCTTGCAGCAATGCCTAATTCACCTTTAAATTAGAAAGGAGATGTTCTAGTGCTGAGAAGCACGCCTGCATATTTTATCACAGATGGTTTCAATCTAGTGTCACTTGCAGTGTTGACTCTATCTGCATACAGTATTTAAATTAGTACAAACAATAATTAGGTGACAATGGTGAAGTCTTTAACAAGAATCAGTATCTATGTTTATATACCTTACCAGATTTGCATGGGGAATAGTGTAGGGAATACTTAATATCCTCTGAAAGAGGAAAAAAAAGAATCCTTCAGTTTGTATATATGTACAAAGAAGGCTGGTGGTGATGCAAAATGTGAATAATGATGTAAGACCTTGTCTTGAGCAACTCGTTTCTTACTCTGCCAGTGGGAATAATTTTTTCTGGAAGCTGGATAGATAGCCTAACTAGTTATAGCATAACTACCTTCCCCTTTTGAATGCTGCAGCTATGCCATGGAAAACAGTTTGTACTCAAAATGCAGCTATGGTTCTGGAAATCAGCATCACTTTTTTGTTAAAAGTCAACTGGCCAGAGTGGGAGCTTGAATTTTCTGGCAGGGGCCACCGGGGCTGTTCCCAGAAAAACCTCATTTCCTGGCAGGGTGAGGTGTATCTCAGAGGCTCCTCTATGGGAAATGCCCTGTGGGAACAGTGACTTTGGTGAAGGGAAGGGAACTCAGGGATGTGGGGCAAAGCTTTGAATTTGGCATCAGATATTTCTGGGCATCAACTCATGCTGTGTCACTGTCAGAGCTCCCGTTTGGTGGTGGGCTCAGTCTGGTGGAGTGAAAGCTTCAGAGCTCAGTCTACCTGTCTGTGACCTACAGGATAGTACTGGGTGACAAATGCAGTCCTGCTACTGACTAATGTCACTGAGGCTTAGTATATGGAATGATGGTTACTGGGGATACCAGGAAACAAGCTGGACATGATGACATTTACATTAACTCCAAAATCATAATGCCAGCTTCTCTGTTTTTGTCTGAAGTGACATCAACTCATTACCCCTCATAGGAGAGTCTCCTGTTTGCATTTATCTGGAAATACTACTGTTTCTTTCTGCTGGCCTTGGATTGTCACCATGTAATTTCTGCTACATGTGTGGCTTTAATGAAAGCTTCCCATACAGAAAATGGCTTCTGAAATTGAAAAGCATACAATTCGTTTATTGTCACTCCATGACACGTCTGAAGCTATGCTGCCAATCTGTTTGCTCTGCCTCTGCAGAAAGCTAATTTTTTTTTTTTTTTGAGTAACTTTCCTCTGAACTTGGTCAATCCTGTAAATTGCTGAGACAAAAAAAAAATCCTGTAGTGTGTATTAAAACACAATGTGAATGTTTATGCAGTGGCCAGGGACATTTTAATAAAGACTTGCCTTTGAAATGACTGCTGAATTAGGCAAATTTGTGCATTTGCTGACAACTGCAGTGCAGAATCACTAATGCCTTTTGTGAGTTACTCCTCAAGAGTATGGGATTTACTTCTCAAGGAAAAAACCCCACAACATTAAGAGTAATAGTCATTACCAATTCCCTGGGTGACAGCTAATTTCAAGCCTGAATTTCAATGTATAAAACAATACCTGAATTGAAATAAAACTTTAGATGTACTCTGGGAGGACTCTGTCTATTAGAGCAATTTAAAATATAAGAAATGGTAATTAATGCTTTCACCCTTTTAAAAAAACTTTGCCTACCCATTAACTAATTACTCTCCTGCCTGCTGATATTAAATTTCATGCTGAAACATTGCATTCATATCCACAGCTACCATTTTTGTCTAGACATAATTTTAATTACGCACACAGAAAAGTGTAAAGCATTGTGCATACAGTTCTGAGATTTCATTATTACTTAAGTGCATGTAAAGAAGGGACTTCAGGTAAATAACTCTGAAAACCCAGACCAAAGTGTATAATAGTCCTTCTACAAACCAAGTATTTTCATATCCCCAGTGTTTTAGGCCAGGTTGTGACACTTGATGATCTTATTTACTCTTTCCACTTTGACAACTTTCCAGTTAAATGTTTAGACCATGTTTTTTATCTAGAATTTTCCTACTGAAAGAATTTAAGATAAGCTCTGCTGATCCCAGAGCAACCTGAGGTTGTTTTCCACAGCTCTCTGATACATAATAAGTCACAAATTCCTTCCTGAAGCTCTTCTCATAGCTCACTTGTTTTTATCCTTTCTTCTGGGTAGATTCCAGAGTCTTTCACCTGAATACTCCATAATAAGTTTTGTACAACTCCAAAATGCACTTCAAGTCTTCTACCCCCCTTGAGGCAATAAACCCCTTCAGTTTGCAGGACTTCTAAGAGAGAGGTTCTTTGGCTCATCCTTGTGGGTGTTGAATGAGGACACTGGGTTAACAATTTTCCTCTGTCTTCCGCTTGTGTCCCTGTGGGCTTCTTGGTGTGCTCTGCCTCTTCCTGATGTTACCAGGCTGGTTCTGATCCCAGTCAACCTGTGTTCATTATGGGCCTTTAATTACGTAGCTTCACAGCCTTGGATCCAAAGGGGTTGTTAGTGGCACAGAAGGGAGGACAGGGTGGATGGCGTCGACACGGAAAATCCCACTCCACGGAGATGCCTCACTTACAGCTCTCTCAGCAGTGGGGTTGTGTAGATGGCCAGTGAGGAAGAAGGACAGAGTTTTTTTGGCTTCACTGCTCCTCTTCTGTTCCACTCAAATACTCCAAACATGGGGCCGCTAATCTTCTAGGACAAAATGCCATAGAAAAGAAGACTTCTTTCTGGAAGCTCATCACTGGTCTCAGCTGATGATGCGACATCTGTTTTGCCCACGTTTTAGGACTTCTCCAGTGCACAAGCTTAAGCTAATTTCTCTGAGCTGCTCTGGATCTGTCATGCCAGGCCCTGATTAATAATGTCTGTATTAAGGGTCCTTCTAGCACTGTACTCTGACTCTAGCAGAGGTCTAAGTGAATGCTTAGAGAGGACTAATGATTTGCCTTGAGTGCTTTCCTGTCCTCTATTTTTCAGCCCAGGGAACTTTCTGAGCATGGAATAGTTTCTGCCTATCTGTATTACTCAGTAAAATCTTCTTTACATAATTTCTAGAGGATACTTGGTAACTTCAACACACTTTTCCCAAGAAGGAATACCTTGCGCCCTAAACATGAACATTACTTAGCTTGTTTGGCTAAATTAATTGGAAGATTATTTTAAATACAAACTTTTCTTTGTTATCCCTATTCTGTCACAGCAAAAGATACAGAGCTGGAAGCTAGACAGAATATAAAAGTCAGGGGGCATTATTCCTGCAAAGGTAGCAGAAGTGGCTGTTGAGTAAAATGGTAGCAGGAGTGTTCCTTTTCTGCATGTGACATCCTGGGAGTCTGCGGAGCAGGGGGAATAGAGGCTGATTTTCTTTCCAGGTGTTTTCCATTTTCATAACATAAAATTACTATTTAACTGGAGCTGTCAGAAGCAGAAAGATAAGTGAGGTTGTGGCTAGGCCTTGTGCCAGGCTTGGGATGGCACATCCACATTCCCCAGCAGGAAACAAATGGAGCCTGACATATACTTGCACAGAAAGCACTGAAAAAAAAAAAAAAAAAGTGATACTGAAGACAAGGTGTATTTTGCTTAAGACCTCTCAGTTTTGAAGGGGAAGAAAAATGTGTGGGGAAAAATTGAATAGAGTGTGGTGCAGCAGAATCCCTTAAAATAAGAATGAGATAAGTCTATCTTGGTGTGTGAGTTGACAAAAAATTCTTGCGTCAGATCAGTGCTGTACAGTGTTATAACGTCCTGGAGGATGAAATGATCAGTTTCATGAGACATGAAGAGCCTCCAGAACAATGTTTCAAACTTTGAAATTGTACACTGGATTCATATCCCTACCTTACAGTATGTCAGCCGAAAGGCTATGGGTCTTGGCCACTGTGTCTGATCCCTATTGTGATTTTAAAATTTCTCCATTTCCTTGCAATTGTGGAGACATCTGTATCTTGCTCATCTGTATCTTATATCTTTGCCTGCTTCTATGATGACTAGCACTGCTCTCTTAGCATATTGGAGGACCTGTATTTGGCTCTACTGCTACAGGCATTCTTGCTCCTATGTTCTGCAGTCCTGTGATTTCTACTTTGCACACTTTATGTGTTTACTTTCCTGCTTCCAAGACCTCCACCCACTCCATTGTTTTGATCCTCCTGGACACCCACACTCCCACTTGCCTTCCCCAGGTGTAAGGAGGCTGCTGCTGAGCTCCTACTCAAGCCCAGAAAGGGCCAGGGGACTGTCCTGTACCACTGAATTACCCCTCCTTTCTTTCCCTCTTCTGTGAAAACAGCAGCAGGTTGCAAGAGTCTGCAAGGTGCTTTAATATTACCTTACAACGTAGGCAAGTATACTTACCTTCTTCAGAAGGAATAAACAGAATTGTACTTGAATTAGTGCTCCAGACTTCTTAAGGTCTGTTTTGGTATCAGTCAGTATCCTCACTGTAGGAACAGATAGTTCTTTCTTTGAACGGCTGGTTGGATTGTGAGGAAAGCTAAAAAGTTAAAGAAATTATTTCTGTTACCTGTTCTCCTATTTGATAAGAGAATGTTTCTTCTGTTCCCCATCCTTAGTGAAATTGCTATTGGGGTAGAGTTTTAATGGATGAAGTCTGAATATCTGCTCTCTGCTTGAACTAGACCATTTTTTGAGACTTACAGAATGGTTGGCTATTTTGGTGCTTTGGCTTTTCTTCTGTATGGTAGAGCAAAATTGTCATCAGAAACATTGGGTTAAGGATATATGTAACCTGATGGAAATGACAAATAACAGGCTATTTCAAGGGGCAGCCTGATTGCCTAAGGCCTTTTAAATAAAAGTAGGGAAAACAAGTGGGGAACTTTTTTCCTCTTATCCTCTATCTTAGAGACATAAATGTTCAGGCTTTTTTTTTTTCTAGGCCCAGCACAGGGTTTGAGTTTTTAATCTGTCTTATTGCTGACTACTCTGAAATGTGCTGATTCTAACGACCCTGGGAAGGCCTAAGCAGTTCTTAGACTTTAGCTATTTTCTAGCACTGTTGTAAAATTTTAGGGAGTTTTTTATCTTAGTTCCCATGGGCTTCATATAGGAAACTTGTAGGCAAACACAGATGTAGCTGCATGCATTATGTTTGTGGCAGTGTCTTGATGTACATTTAGCGCTCTCATAATGATAAAATAAAAATTGCGTTCAAGTTCCTTTAGAAATAAATATTGAAGTCTACTGGCTTCCATGTTGTTGTGAGGTTGTTTAGTTGTAATTTAATGTAACTTTGGGCTGCTTCCTGACTATGATCTAGTCCCTTGCATCAGAAACAAGCATGTGGCCTCAGGCAGGTTCAAATATCTAGCTGATCTAAGAACTAACTTGTTTTACTGGGCATTAGATTTGTCTGATCAATAAACTAAAATGGTCAACTTTGCATCTGCAGTCTTTCTTTGTTCAGCAGGAGGAAGACATGGAAACATGTAGATGGAGCAGAATCTCTTTTAATGCTGGCCCTGTCCCATCAGTGTGCATCATTTGTCATGTAAAAGTATTTCTGCATAAAAATGCATTAGCATTTCTTTTGACACTGCTACTTATTATCCTACCTGTTTTGTCCCCTTGATTGTACTGGAAGAACCTTCTCTTGTGTTGCATCATGAACTGGAATGGAGACCTGATCTTTGCTGAAAGCAGAAGCTTCTACCCTTTCAAGGGTGTGGTGTCTGGGGCTGGAGCTGTGACCCCTAAGGTGTGACATAACCTAGGAAGGAGCTGAGTAGAAATTAGAACAGTGGGGCTGAGCCCTGAAAAGTGGCACAAACTGCTGTCACCTGGCATTTGGTTCCACAGGTTCCACAAGTCTTGTCATGGCCTTATTATTCTAGGCAGTAACTTCCAATGTCCCTTCCTCTTTTTGGAGAGTCATGGAGGGAGTTCATGGAGTCATTGGAAACAATGACTGGCATGCAGCAGAACTTCCTGCAATTGCAAACTATTGAAGATATTTCCTAAGAGACGCTGCAGAAAGCTCTCATAGTTTCAGTTCAGTTTGTGTGCTCCCAAGAGGCATTCTATGTCCTGGAGAAGTCAAATCTGGTGGATGCTCCTGTTGCCATAGTGACAATGCTTTTTTACTAACAATAAATAATTGTGCAGCTGATCAGCTGCTGTTGCAGAGGATCTCGCTTGCCTCTGCCTTGCACATTGTTTTTACTCACTAGTCTTCAGGCTTTTCAGTCTTGTGTGTCCATGTTTCTTGTAGTGCATTAAGGTGGAAATCAGTTTAGTTTTAAAATTAGGTCATCCCAAACCTTTGCAAGGCATGAGAATGAGGTAAGCTTAATGGAGAATTTGTGAGACAAGTTCCATATGACTGAAGTTCACTTTGGCACTCACAGTCATGTCTGAGAACCATCTCCCTCCATCATGGGTGGCCCCAGAAAGAATATCCTTTCCTTCTGCTGAACTGCTCCATGCCTGTTATCCTCTGTTCTGCCTGTCAAGAGAAAGTGAAGGATGGCAAAGCAGGGAGGGTCTTGCCATCTCATGATGACCACTAATACTAAAACTAATACAGCAGAGGCTGTGGCTCAGGGCATCAGAGGGCTGCCTGGATTCTTGATAAACTTGATATAAGGTAGATTAATTCTATTTTTATGCCTACTTCTACCCCGTCTCTTGCAGAGCAAATCAAGTTTGCGCACAGGATTTGCATGTGGTGGTATTTCCTGTGGGGAAATAGGAGTATTACTGTAGTCTTTTGTTTATAGGCTGGAGAAGAGAAACCACTTGTGTACAATGCTCTCATGGTGGTGTAAGAACTGCATCCAGATCTGCTGTGGGCCAAAGCAGAGAGCTCTGTCCCAGAAGATTATGCTGAACTGAATAAATCATCCAAATGCTGAGAGTCAGCTTCTGGTGCTACTTTTTTTTTTTTTGCTGAATGAGTTGGAAAGTCAGATGCAGAATCCAAGGTCTGAAGACTTGAAATTATGCCCTTTAATTTACTTACAGTTCTTACATGCGCCTTCCACTAGGAAGCAGCTAATGTTATAGATGAGCTTACATGCTTCATTAACAAATGTCATTTCTTTTCAGCAATGAAGGATATATGACCTGTGAAGTGGGAAAAAATGCTTAATATGAGAACTTGGAGGGAATCTTTTACCTGGATGGTCTGAGAATGCAATTTATTGTTGACTGAATTACATCTTGTGACTTATTCTGCAAACCAAAACCTTTCTAGCATACATGTTTCTTCCTTTTAATTTTCATTATCTTGGCAAAGTTTCCTGTTGTGTCTTGGAGTTCCCTCCAGACTCACCAAGATATGAGCCAAGCTAAAAAAATGCATACATTTTGATAAATTTACATAATGACAATTTGGAGAGGCCCTTTTGCTAAGAAGATGCACCCAGGATTTGAACCAAGCTCGTGATCCCTTAGGTAATGTTTGTTGTTAGGAAAATGCCTCATCTGTTAGCAGCAGAATCAGTTAAATTTTTTCCTATCAAAACCATTTCTTCCACTTACCTGACCTGCCTCTGTATTTTATGTAGGAGATTGGTTTAGTCAGAGACCTTCACTTCTTCCAACTGGGAAGGGACTAATCAGTTGTCAGCTGCTGCCATGGTTATTTTCACTCAGCTTGTAATGAAGCAGCTGCCTCTGGAGTTGGTGGGTTTTCATCTGTGTGTAACTCTAGAGTACAAAATTTAAATACAGGCCTTAGGCTTTGACTGGCAAAAATAAATTGGAAAGGGAGATTGTGGTTTCTTCTGGAGTCTTAGGGATAGCTGTGGGGACTGATGAACTCTGCCACCTGATACCACAGCAAAAGCACTGCTGCAGGCCTTGCCTTGAGGTTGGGTTTATTGTTGTTACTCATTAGTTACAGTGTAAGTGAGACACTTGAGGTACAACACAATGGGATTGGAGAGGAGATGAAACACTACTCAAATTGATTTCCTTGGAGATGACTTCTGCAAGCATCTCCTCTTCTTGTCTCTCCTTTTTCTACCCTTTCTTGCCCCCTTGAAAATGGGATTACATGCGAGGAGATATGCTGGATCTTGCCATGACTGAGGAGGAAATTCTTTAGCATGGAAACAAGAAAAAGTAAAGCGACTCAGTAAAAGTTGAAGTGTTGAACTCATTTTAAGTAGCATTGTCAGCTGCTGAAATAAAAGAAAAGACAGAAAATTAAGGGGGCATTGAAGGGATGGAGCTTCCTTTTATCTAGTATAAATGTCAAATAGCTGACACCTTGTCTCAGGGAAGTAGACAAAAAAGGAGTGCATCAGTTTCTCCCTGAGCTGGGTGAAGAGATGCCATTCCCTGACCAAGAGATATTTATGATGCTCAGTAACTGTCACTCTTTCCCAACAAACTGTGGGAAGGAAGGCAGTCATGTTATCTGCCACTCAAACCCTGGCCTGACTTCTATTTACCACCATGCTCACAGGGGAAAAAATCAGATTTTTTCCAAAGTGGAAAGTGTACCTTTCCTGAATTGTCATATACATCATGAACAGGGGATAGGGCAGTATTGCTAAAAAAATCTTTATTTTTCAAAATGGAACAATTATAGCATCAGATTTGAAACTTTGCTGTAGCCTTTGTGGGCAAATTCATCATTAATCTTGAAATGAATATTTTAAAACAATTTTGATATTCAAATATTATCAAAACAAGGCATTTTTATGCTGCTTCATTTCATTTCAATATATAGATTTCAAAGATTTTCTTTCATCCAAACAACCCAAAATAGTTAATGAAAAATTGTGCTGTACCTGTATGAAGTTTATGGTGGGTTAGGGAAGGGGGGTAGTCAGCACGTGGGGATTTGATTCTATACAGAAAATGGGTATTTCATGTTCTCTGCTATTATTTATTATTTAATTAGCAGGCAAAAAGGGCTTTTTCTCCCTCCAGATCCCCCTCACCTTGCCCCAGTTTTTCACTGATTATGCAAGTCAGAACCTGAGAAAACAAGTTGTCTAGGTGATATGCAGTATAATAGACTTAAAGACTTATTCAGGTCCATCCATAATGACTTTTCTAAGGCTTTGGGGTTCTCTCATAATAGAAATGGGGAAACATAGTGCTATGCTTGCCCTTACTGAAGTAAGAATTGTCCTGGCTGTTCTGTTTGCTAAAGTTAATTTCTTCCCTGATGTCAGTGGCAGCAGGGAATAGAACAGGCAGAAACTAATGCCTTTACAATGTGCTTCAGGCTGGGAGCATCAGGAGGAGTGTGGGCTCAAGGATAAGGTTTTACTGGGGAAAATTGATTGATCTTGGTGAATCTGCTGTTTAGAGAATGACCAGAGAAACCTGAGAGACCACGCAGATGTTTTGTCAGCATTATGTGTTCCATGGGTGGCTTATCTATCAAAAGCAAATCTATTGTTAAGTACAGATGTACTTAACAATGACTTACATTGTACTTGGCTTTAAAATAGTGATAATTGTGTACTTTGGTGTCTTACAGAAAGAAGGTCCATGGAAGAGGGCTGACAAATAGCTGCCAAAATCAGGCTGCTGAGCACAAGTAGGGAACAAACTGTACAACAAGGCACAGTGACTAAGCAGGCAGTCTGAGCTGCACCACTGCTTCTCTTGCTTCACATGCACCACTGGCTTGCTTGACGGATGTCATTCTGTCACTTAGACAGAAAAGATACATGGGTAAACTTGGCTCTGTGTGGGATGGATTGCTCAGCTCTGGTATGCAATTATCCTAAATAGTCTTTGTGGGGTTTTGCCATGTTGCCCCATACTGTTGCCTTCTCTAGTCATTCTAATGCAAAAATTGGCACTGCGGAGTGACAGCTGTACCAATTTTATCTGGACTTCTCTTCTTGGATTAGCCTTGCCTGGGACATATCTGCAGGCCTGAGTTAAGGACTGCATGTAGATTCCTTTGCTGCCTGACTCTTTAAATGAAGGGGGGAAATAACTGAGCAGTCTCTTGCTTGCAGGTAGCTATTTGAGAGGAAGTTGTAGTAGCTTCAAGCCTGCTATTTCTGCATCGATATATGTCTACAAAAATTGTCATAGAAGACAAAAAATATGAGGTATAAATTAGGAAAAATTGTATAAAACATATTTTTGACCCTTATTCTGCAAACTCTCCAGGGCCTGTGAAGTTGCCACTCAATGGGTCAACACGGCTCACTTCTGTAGCTTTCCTAGATGATGTAATTGTTCTTCAAATTTCAACAAAAAATGTCAGAAAACTACATCTTCTTGTGACTTCTAGAGCTCTTGCCTCTGATCAGGTGAGCAGCTTGCACTGCTGAAGGCAAGTAATTAAGCAGTGCTTCTGGATGCCTAGTGAGCACCTCATGGAGTCTCGCAGTGTTGACAGAGCAAAGAGAAATAATGTTGTAAAATAAATAACTGGTGTTCAAGACTGCACTGAAACAATAGCAGGAAGAAACAGATGCTGGGATGACAAACCAGGAGTTTTAACTAGGACAGCTGAGTTGAATACTGTGCTCTGCTAGAGATTTCTCATTGTGCTCTTGCTCAAGGCTGTCTGATTCTGGAGCCCAATATTCATATTACAACTGGAATAGACTTGAACTGGCCCTAAATTCCCTCACTCAAGTATTTAGCAGAGAACTCAGCAGTATGACAATCATTCCATTGAATGCTGTGCTTTCACAGGTCTCATGCACTGTTTCTGTTCAGAGCTGGCTTACAGGTGAGCAGTCATGTGCTCCAGCTGTAGTGCAGGTATATTGTCAGTCACTGAATTTCATTGTGACAGTTTCCCATCTGCAAATAGGGCATGAATAGGCTTTCCTTTCTCTAGTCTTTCTCTACCCAGGGCAAGAAACAGCCTCAAGCTCTGCCAGGGGACGTTCAGATTGGACATCAGGAAGAATTTTTTCACTGAAAGGGTTGTCAAGCATTGGAACAATCTGCCCAGGGAAGTGGTGGAGTCACTATCCCTGGAAATCTTCAAGAAATGACTGGATGTGGTACTTAGTGTTATGATTTAGTTGTCAAGGTGGTGTTTAGTCAAAGGCTGGACTTGATGATTTGAAAGTGTTTTCCGACCATAATGATGTTATGATTCTAGGGATTGCTTTTCTTCAGCTACAGGTATCTTCTGCAGGCAGTATATCCTTTTGATATACTATTATTAATGTACTGATTGCCAGTCTATAGCTGAGCTTATCAGGTTTGAGCTTAAGTTTTCTTGTTTCATTTACACAGCTACAATAACTGTGCTCTATTTCTTAACTTTTTTAACAGCATTTTAGTGTAGAAAAGAGATTTCTTGTGTCAAATAATTTAGAAAAATGAGTAATTTATGTGAGCTTTTCCAAAGCTTCAAAGTGGAGGTAGTCCAGCTCTGAGAATAAGAGTTGATGCCAGTGTTGCAAACTACAGAAACTGTGCTCCAAATTTGAAAAGTGAGCTGGAAAAGATCAATATGCTTCATATGAGTGTTTTTCCATTAATTTTGGAAGTGTATCCCAAAGAGTACAAGAAGCCATAAAAGTCTGTATAGAAAAGAAGACAGTATGAACTTGGGATACCAAGGCACTGTCTTCTATAAAGTTTTTGGAATGGTGCTCTTGCAAAACCTAATTACATTGAGCAGAGAGGGGGCCTAACTAGCTACCACAAAATTGAACTTTTATACTAAAGTCTTACTATTTGTTGTTCCAGCAGTAATAATCACAACTTCAGTGTATTTTCTGTGAAATTGTTAGCAATGAGACTGAAAGAGCATAACCCGGTCAATGCTAAGGACTTGGGAAACATTCTTCCAGATGGTTTCACTCAAGCAATGACAGAAAAAAAATAACCATAATTTTCAACAATAGCCCATTTTAACTTTCTATCAGCTTGGTTTCAACAGACCTTAAAGTTAAATGCAAGAGTTGGGTTTTATTTGAGCTTTATCTTTTGAGAGCCATACTTCTAAATTATCATCTACCATCACATTCATGCTCTCACTTGTCACTGCTGGCAGTAGCTCAACCCAAGTTTTAGAGGTTTTACTCTCAAACCCAGTACTCATTTGCACCACAACTGAACTCTTACTACAAGATTCATATATACAGCCTCTGTGCAAATGAGAACTGAAGTATGCTGCTGCTCTGTAGCTAAACTGAGGGACTACAGTATAGTAGATCTGTTATAATGTGTGTCCTGCTGTTCTTGCCTCTTGTAACCAGCTGGACCCAGTATGCTCATGAGTTGGCTTTGCCAGGTGCATGTCATCTCTAACTGCTTAGTCTCCCTAAGTGTCTGGGAAACAAAATGCTGCAGGGTGAGATTGGCAACGCATGAGTTCTGACAGTTTCTAGAGGAAATGTGATTCCATTCTTACATTCTTCACAAGAAAACACTATTTTATTCCAGAGCTACAGAAATTTGGTTTTTTCGCAACAGTCCAGTGGGTATTGGTCATCTCTGCTCTTGAAGGTATGAGACTAATTCACCTGAAAGACTTGATACTTTCCAAGAAAGTCTGCATTTTGGAGGATAAATCTGCAAGGTGTGGATATCAAAATTCTGTGGAATCTCTTTGCCCTGAGTGGTTATCTCCGGGCTCAGAACTTTAAAGCAACTCAGCTGATTTTTGCACAGAAACAGGTCTCGGAGTACTCAGACACCTGGAGAGGTGCAGTGAAGGGGAACTTCATCTGCTCCTCAGCTTTTGTTAACAGCCTTACAGGTGAAGAGGCTGCCTTTCCCAATCTGGCACACCACTGGGCATCTCCATTCAGATACCAGCTTCACCATTCTTCACAAAGCTGTGGATATGTATCCTGTGGGCATAGCACTTCACCCAAAAGATCCTAGTAGGCATGGATGACCCCCAGAGTCTTGATTCCTTGTCCACAGCAGATCTGTTGTTCTGGATACTGCTGCCAAGTCCTGGATTATGGTGTTTTTCTTCCTGGAAGAACTACAATGTGGACCTCAGTGGATATCATATTTTCAAGAGGTCTTTCAACATCTTTACTGGAGCTTTTACCCACAATTCCTACCTAAAGTTGGAAAAAGTCCCTTGAATTCCTATGAGGTATTTTGCACAGCAGGTGGTGACTTGGGCCGTTGAAGAAAAGAGATGTGGTTCTTCCCAGTGAATCTGAAATAATTGGCGGGTGGTGGTAGAGTAAGAGAGTGAGCAGTGGGTGGGAGAGTAAAAAAGAGGGTACAAAAGAACAGAGAAATTGGTAGAATACCAAAAAAAGATAATTGATGGTGATATGCAAGGTGATGGGAAAGGACAAGATGACTTGCAAATGGAACCAAGTAACATTAAGAATCTGCTACTCCCTGGGAACCAAACATGTCTTTTAGACATTGGGAACATCAGAAAAAGCAGAAGGAGGGAAAGTGAGAAAAGAATTAATTAAGTGCTATAAAATACTGCTATGGGTTGATCCTTAGTTATGCATATTCAAGGTCATGTGCATAGAGTCATACAGACTGGTCTGAGGTGTTTCTTTGTGAAATTTAATGTGCCTCAGTGACTCACTTGAGCAGGTCAAAAGCTATTTACTTCAATGGTTTTAATGAGTTGGAGCTGGAGTTTGCTCTTCATCAGGTTGAAACTGATGTGTCCTATAGAGGAGATGAGCAAAACAGCTGGTGCTAGCAGTACAGTGCTCTGCTATCCTTGGGGTAGAGATAGTCAATTACATTTGTTTGGAAGTTCTTGGAGCTCTTCCAGCTCCTCAATCCTTTGATTGAGGAGCCACCTTGCATGCAGAGCAGGATGTGCAGGGGGAAAAAGTGGGTCACAGAAATGTGACTTGGACTCGGATTGATACCTAGAACAGGATGACCCAACTGGATAAATATCAAATAAGAAAACAAAGGAAATTGAAGATCAGTTGCCTGATGGAAAATTAAAAAGCAGTTTATAGGTTATGGTGTCATGTAGAGGTCTTCAAGTGAACAGAATCATCAGTCTGTAAAGAACTTGAATCCTCTGCTGGAAGAATTGAAAATCATTAACTACTTAGAATACACCTGTTGACTTTTGATCCCTGTAAGGCAGGTTCTTGATTTACAGTATTGGGAACTGAACTCTACTACTCCCTGTAATCTCAAAGAGTTGAGTGTATCAGTGGATCATTTCATTCTGACTGCTCTGAACATGGGGAATTGACTTTAAAAAGCGACAATTCAACTTGTAACTGGATGCCATATTTTGGCAGAAAAAAAAATAATTCTCTTCAGTATTTGTCAGAACTGACAAGTACATTTGCCTGCAAAAATGCAGGGAAACAAGGCAAATTGTTTTCCTGTTCCCATTAATAGCTCAGCTAGATGATACAAAAGCTCTGTAAAGGATGTGTAAAAACTCAAATCATGTAAAGAAAAGGAGAATGTTCTTTTTTGTCATATTTTTTAGTAGGTCATTGGCCTGACTGAGGTTTGTAGGCAATGGAAAGTGTCATTTTGACCCTGGAAGAAATTACATCAATTTAAGTGACTGGATACCTTTAAAGCATAGAGTGCCTGACAAATTAGAGTATCCATAAAGATCTGAAGCATTTACTGAAGCTGTTTTTGAATCAAGATGACAAGTAATCTTTTGGCTCAAATTCCTGGAAAAATGAGCAGTGCAAGATTGCAATAGACACCCATGCAGAAGCAAAGGGAAATGTTGGCGCTTTCATTAGGGGACTTCAAATTTCAGCTGATTGCCATTAACTTTTCTATATGGCAGTTTAAGTCTGAGTTACTGTTGCTGAAGTCTTGGGCATTATTTCTTCATGAGGAATAAGATTAATTATCTCAGTTGCACTGAAAAGGCCCTTTGAAATTATTTGGTATGGTATGCTGCAAACCATGCCTTTGTGCAAATTCTTGAGCTAATGCCTGTATGCCAGAGTCTAAAGAGTCAAGAATCTGAAAATCAGGTTGACAAATTGGTATTTGTATGCCTTTGATCATGGTCAGGTGATTTTTGAGCATATCTGAGGTTCTTGGGAGACACTGATATAACTTGCAGAGTGCTCTGGACTTGAGGCATCTACCTGCTTCTGTCACATGTACACATTTTCTAAGGCCTATTCACAAAATTGGTAATATTATGTAACACTTTTTTTTTTTTTCCTGACTGAAGTCTCTCCTTTGCCTGAAGTTTTCAGGATCAAAAATCAAAAGGGGATGTGAATCCAGCAAGGTAGGTATGTAAGCCAAGTGCCTGAGCAATTTTGAGACCAAGCAATATGCTCTCAGAGAGCAGGCTTGTGTGAATACTAAAATATCTGCTGGCGATAAGCATAGTGTTTTACTCATATTTTGAGACTGAGGTGGGATTCACGCAGTGGGGGATGTAGTTTTATGAATTCTTGTATAGTATCCTTTTGAGGCTGAGACCTGGCCCTGGAAACCTTTATTCATCCCACTTGTTCTTCATGGGTGAGAGCAATGTTTCTTAGGATTAAGACCTTGAATTAATGCATTGGAGGTAAACAGCATGAAACAATGTAGACTTGGAGCTTCAGAGAAGACTGCACCAAACTTTCAGATCAAAGCACGTTTAAAGCAGAAAAAACACCTTTTTAAAACATGTCTGCAGATAAGACACTCTGGGAGCTGTTGTGACAATTATTCCTTTGGAAAATTATTTATACCACAATGATTGTGACAAGATTTACATAAAAGGAGCTGGACAGGAACTTTATGCAGAAATGGACTCTTAATTTGCTGTTCAACACAGTAAGTCTCTGGTTTGGGAAGAAAGGACTCACCCTGATTGCATAACAATAAACCCCAAATAAAACCGTAATCAGTATCTCATAATTATTGTACTGCTATACTTCATCCAAGCAATGATTTGTGTTGTATTCCAGAGCTGTAGGAAATGAAGCTTTCAATAATTCATTATGTTTTGGACTTCCTTTTGAGATGACAAAGCAGTTTCTAATTGCTGTGTAGGTTTATGGGGTGCCTTCAGTCAGTGGGGCTGCTCGCTATGGTAAGCTGGTATTCAGAGGGGATATTCTCCCTGTCTGAAAGCAGTAATCTGTTCTATTAACCTGTCCCAGTTCTTGTAGCTGGTGGAGTTTAGTCTTTACTTGTTCCACTTCTCCCTCCATGGCCACTGTCCCCAGTGTAGAACAGGACCACCACTTCTCATACCCTATCTCCCAAGTGCAATCCAGTTCCCTTTCTGCAGCACAGTGGTACTCAAAGAGTTTCTAGTAACTCTTTCTGAAGAATTCTTTTTGAGTTCTGAAGTGAAAACCTTTCCCTGCAGTCAAATTCCAGTCTTTCATAACAAAACCTTTTTAATTTGGACCTGTGTTTCTGCTTCCCAATGTATGATTTTCTCAGTGTATGATTGCTGCTGTGATAGTTGTCCTGATTAAAAAAACAATCCTCAACCAACAAACGAAAGCAATGGCTAATGTTCTCCATTTTTTATAGCTTTTGGTTGTGATATTTCTACTCAGAGATTCTATCTATAAGAAACTCTCATCTTTGCTACATCATCCAAGCTGATTCAATTTCTCCTTGATTAGATCGAGTCTGATTTTTTCTGCTTTTTTTTAACTGTCACATTTTATAGTGGGGTAAAGTGCAGGGTCCCTAGAGAATTTAAAAAATAAAATCTGAGAAATTGCTCTGCTTATTATCACATCCTAATCTTTTGTTCTCTGAGTAGAAAAAGCTTTTCCCTGCCTCTTATATGTGGAAATAAGAGTATGAAAATAAGTACAGGTACTTGATGTCAATTACAGCGATACTATTTAAATGCAAATTCTGTTTTGGTCAGGCTGATCCAATAAGATGAATAGAGGGCTTTTATGTAAATAAGCATATTGTAATGAGACAATGAAGTATTTGTAATTTTGATTGTTAACATTTTCCTTTCTCCCAGAGGATGAGTTCACTAGGTTTTTAGGAACACAGGGGAAGGATGGGAGTGGCACTTGACATTCAGCGTTGTGGGATAAAATTGTATAGGGCTATAGGCTGCAGGCTGAAACACATCAGGTTCATTAGATGTCCAACAAAAGAGATGGCTTGCAATTTCTCATTAGCAGCATGCAAATAGGAAACTGTAGGGAAGCAATCTAGTGTCAACCTTCAGAGACACGATTTCACTTTAGAGCTGGACAGTTTTTTCTTCTTTCCAGATTTATTGGTAATACACCCACTAACAAAGTCATATGAATTAAATCAATCTTATACACATTGTCTGTGTATACCAAGTAAATTACTTTCAACTGGAATTAGTTTTAAAAAAATTGCACCACTAATGAAATATCAAGAAACTTCAGATGTTGAAGTCTACCTTATTTAGATGTACAGCCTAAGCTCCCTCTGTAGTCAGTGGAGACAAGATGACACCTCCAGAGAGATTTAGAATGGAACAAATTTCACTGGAGATGTGTTTTCTATTTCCATAGATTATGCAAGAATCTGGATTAGTTATTTACACTAGATACCTATCAAATTATTGTAGGCAGAGGAACTGAATTAAAGGGCCGAATAGTAGTTCTTCCTGCTCTAAAAGTCCGCATGCACTGAGTTGGGTTGCATACACTTGCAGGGGAGCAGTCTGGGATTCAGTTCTATTATGGTGGAATTACCTTGGAAATTAATAACTGGGGATCTGTTCAGCAGAAATAAGGTAATTCTGTCTTCCATCTGAGGTATGCTGAGCCTCACTCAAGGCAGGAGATAAATGGGCTGTTGGTATCTTATGTAATACTAGATTTAAACCATACCAAAAGGAGTCACTGATGTAATCTTTTGCTGTCACCCCAAGGCATATCACATAATCCACTACACATTGCTTTAAGTTTGCTCTTGGCTTGTATCAAAAACTTCACTTTGTTCTAAGCCCCTAAAAATCAGTTGTAGCACACTGAGGAAAAAAAAGTAATTGTAGCTGCTACTTAAAATCAGTCATGATTTTTCATTGTATTTTTTTGCAAATATTTGACATTTTGAATGCCACTACCCTGAATTACCACGCACCTAGAAACCGGTGATTTGCCGGAACTTTTATATCAATATAATTTCAGATATTGCAGATGGGGCATATCCTATACAATCTGAAAAAGACATTGCAAATAGGACTAACGTTTATAATGGGAATGGTATAACTACAATACTGTTGATATGAAACATTTAGAAACGTAAATTCTTACTTTCTTCTGTTTTTAATGAGACTCAGGGTATATTTTAGGCTTTCCTCTGCAAGTCTTGAAAGCAGATACTCACTTTCTATTTTATAAGAAATATTGAGATTTCTAGATGACCACTGAGCCCTGTTCATCTTGTAGCACACACTTCAAGCAGGAGCATGATCTTGATTCCTCTGGAGGCAGTTTGTGTATAGTTCTGCAGTCTGAACACTCTCAGTGGGTCATCAGTCTCCATCTTCCCGCATGGAAAGCTGTGGCTATCCAGAGTTTGGATTTACCCACAGCAGTGAGGTATTGCAAGGTTAGAGATTTGAGTCCAGTAGCAGGTGTTAGGAGATGGCTGGCTGTCAGTTCCAGAGTGCTGGTGTTGTGTTCCCGTGTCTGGTTTTGCAGCACCATTGGATAATTAATTAAACTGAGGATACCATTGCACTCTGGCCATACTACATAATATACTATATTGCATTTGTAGTGATTAAAGCATAACTGACAAAGACCTTGTTAACGATAATATACGGTGTCTGTTAGATCACTGACACGGTAAGACAGGACTTCACTTTCTTACACTGACCTTGTATATACAGTCAATATAAGAATGACCAAATTGTCTCTTGATCTACCTCCCTTATAGGAAGAGTTCCTTTATTTTAGGATTCTGATATTTCAAAGGTTCTGGATGCTATGCAGTGGTGATTCTAATACTGCTTTGCTTTCTTTGATGTGGAAAACTGGCTCCAGGAGTAATGTCTGGAGATACAGGGCAACACACTGGATTAAAAATCTCCATTCAGTTGGGAACTGATGAATCTGATGTAACTTTCATTACTAGATATGGATGTATCATGTGGCTAGTCCAGCATGTAAAATCTCTTTCCTATCTAATTTGCTTAGGAGGTAAAGGCCAGATTTTTTAAAAAGCTGTACATAGAATGAGAACATAATGTATTTTTCTTTCTAACCCCTTAAAGAAAATTCTGAGGATTGAATAAGCCTTACAATTCTGAAACTTTTTACTGCTTTGATCTGAAAAGGGACTGTCTGATAGAATTCGCTAGAGAAGTAAAAAGTAAATTTTCCCCTAATTCAGTTATAGAAGTCTGGTGATGGCTCAGTAGAGCTACAAAAGGGAAGTAATTTCTTTTAAACTACACAGAGATTTAGAATAATTGTTACACTGTCCTATTGTGTTACATTCTATCTGATTTTTTTGTGATGGTATGCTGAACAAGTAACTTGCACAAAATAATCCATCTGGCAGTCCTGGCTCTCTGCTTCTCTTCCTGGAACATCTTCAGCTATATTGCAACTTGTTCAAACTAATTACCAGTACCGTGCTAGGAATGTTTATAGGTAATTGAGAGTCTCTGTTATAGACACAGGGGTATTCTAGTTCTGTCATCTTGTTGATATTTGAAATGTGCCTGGTAAGCCTCAATTGTACAAAAGTGTGTGAAATAAGAACATGTCAGGAAGATGACCATGACCCTTTTCTTGGAACTAGTGGATAAAGAGACCCCAAAGTACTTTGAGGAAACTTTTTTCTGATGTTTGCCAGCTGCTTCTCACAGGTGACCTAGAAATGGAATCATCTCTCAGAGATCAATGACAATGTTCTTACTGAGCAAAATGTCATCTTATTATTTGAAGTTCCTGACTTTCCAAAGGCGAGTAGAGGAATTTTGTTAAATTAGATTTTTTTTAAACTATTCGGTTAACACAGGTACTCAGGAGAATTGTCATGATACTCAATAGAGAAGTAAAAACAGTTGGTAACTCAGCTTTTTCCACAACCTGTATCAACAGGTCCCCGTCCAATTCAGCAGTGGGACCAAATTTACCCAAGTGTTAATTTTGCTACTTTATGTACTTATATGACTGTATTCTTGATTATATGCAAATGTTTGAGATAACAAAGCTTAGGATCTGTGTAGTTCATTGTTCTCCTTGATTCATGCCATCCCAAGCCCTTTGTTTTCCAACCCTATCCATCATTTCCTCACAGGGCTGCTAGTAACTCTTTTCTTCCTCCACAGTTTCCAGTTTAAAGCCCAAAGAACAATTGCATGGAGGCTTTTGGGTCATTGAAATGGTTATATTTGAATTTTGGTGTGGGTGAAACCATATAAAAGTGTGTGTAGTACTTCCTTGATGTAAATGATACTTATTCATGGCTAACAGCAATACCAAGGGTCCTTTGATACATGTAGGAGGTAGTGAATTCATCTGGAAGAATTTGAAAAAACAAGGTTTTAATAAAGTCATGAAAAGAATGTGTTTCAAGCCTCTGCAGCTTTCCACAGATGAGGGGTCTCACAGTTTGAGCAAACTCCACTTCTTTTTTTTCACTCATTTTTCTGCTATTAATCTTGAAGGAAAACAGGATTTTTCTTTTTCCATGCATAAGGATGATGCCCCTGACCAGTCAATTCCAAGATACAACAGAATAAGATTTTGTAGGACTGGCAGAGTCAGGTTTAATTTCTAATTTGAATGATGTTCTACATTTCAAACTTGCTAAATGTTTTTTAGTACTTGTTTCTATACTTGTCTTCACCACAAATTGCTTCCTAGAAAGGGTCATCTTGCTCTTTCTGGAAAACCATGAGTCTAAGTTTATAAGGCTTTGATCTGCCATTGGGGGAAGTCCTTGGGCCCAAGTTATGAAGTTTGTTTCTTGTATGACTCACCTTAAAGAAATAGTGGAGAATAAGAGAAATTAAGGTTTCAGTTCCTGTTTCATACTGTGTTGTGTCATTCCCTACCCATCCTCCTTCCTCCAGTGGTGGTAGTTGTGCCTTCAGGATTTAAAATATGTAGTGCTGGTAACAGCTGGGCAAAGAGAAGCTGAAGAAAAGGTAAGTCTATCTTCAAGGTTCTTCAAACAAAAATTGTTCTGTCAGGTTTTAAAGACATACTTTCTCTAGTGCAAAGAAGTAGTATTGACCAGGGGAAATAAACCAGTGCATCTTGTAAGATTTAAGGAGATAGTGGAGGGAGAGGTGGAAGACATCAGTTTGGGGCTGTGATGGAACTGCTAAGCAGGATTGTTTGCTTATCATGAATGCTGCTTTCTTTCCTGTCTGTGCTGAAGCAGCTCATATAACTTTCACTATATAGAAGGCAAAAGGCTTGTATGTATCCATATACCAATTTGTTGCAGATATCAAAAGAATATTGACTATATTAAAAAAATTCCAGTCTAGTTGGAAGCTGTGTGAAGTCAAGGCTTAAAACAAAAGGAGCTTAAAAGGAGCCCAACCTTCCCATAGGGTCTTTGAGTAGAGCAGAAGTTTAAAGCACTGCGCAAGCTGAGGAACTGCCGAGCTGTCAGCCCTCCTGAAGATCACTACTATGGTAGGGTAGAATAACGCAGCAAGGCTATTTTCCTGCAGCTGAGACTTCCCTGATGTCATATAGCTTCTATATTTACTGTTAGAATTTTGTTCTATCACAATTTAGTTGACAGGTTTATTCTTTTCCGGAGAGGATTTAAAGGTTATAAACTTAGTTTGGATATTTCGTTCTTTTTCTGACTCTTCTTACTATGGAGTTTTGAATCATGTGCCCCATTGTTCTCATTTCATTGACTGTGGTAAGCCTACTAGAGAGGACTGGGGGAGGAAATATTTTTAACATTACTTGGCCTGTAATGTACACTTTAATAGTACGAGATAGCTGGAATTGGTGATCACAATCACCGCCAGTGGAAAAAGTTTTGTCAGAAAGATTCATGCTTTTGTTATAAAGAGTAATTCTAATCAAGCCATGAGATGTAACTTCCTTATTCTGTAGCATGTCAGACAGTATTTTTCCTTAATGATTCAAACCCAATTGGTTTAAAAGAAAACAGTATCCCTACCAATGGCCTTGGAGCAACTACCATCTCCACAGCTGGTAGGATCTCACTGAGGCCTGAATAGATCAAAGCCAACTAATTTAGCTCCAACTCCTGTTAGAAACACTATTAGTTTGTTAGTTGTAATGAAAAGGAGTAGGAAAAGTTTTAATGAGCATCAGTGTGTCGTAAATGGAAGGGAGGGATGATCTGCAGGTGGCAGATGGTAATGAATGCATGGTAAGGGTAGCCTGCCAAATTGCTTCTCTGGCAACGGTGAGACGATGTCCGTGTGTTGGTGCCAGGCTGCAGAGGAAACATTAGCCTGCTGCTTCCCATTCTGGATCCAGGTCAGCTGGAGTTAGCCTAGGGTTCTCTGCATCAATGTGCCTTTTATTTGGAAGACCCTCCATCTCTCATGTGGGGCTTTCACTACTCATTTTTGTCATGTTCTAGTAACAATAACAATAAGCTCAGGGCTATGGCACCACCGGGGCTTTTTTCCTCACTTTGGCCACACATATCCACACTCTGCTCTGCTAAACACTACAGTACATCTTTAGAAGGTATTGTGCAGAAGCTGACACTAACATTGCGAAGAAACTCTGTGAACTTACATCCTGTACCACATGAAGATGCATAATTACTCTCTTCAGTTTGAGAATTATCCAAGCTAAGTAGGACCACTCCTCTGGAATTCCTCTGGAATTCATATGTGCTACAGGGATGAGACTCTAACACTATGAAATCACTTGAAATCAAGAAAAAACACTTTTGTAGTCTGTTGTAGTTTTAGTTAAATGGGGAAGATTTTTGGTGAATTTTTCGTATGTAGTTTAGAGCATGGGGGACCATCCCCCCCGCCTGCCCTGTCTTAGCTGAGCTGGGGAGGGACTGTCCCCAGCATCTCAGGACCTGTCAGAAAGGTTATTTTTCCTTCTTCATTCAGACTCCTCGTAATTCCCACTTTGTCAATATTTGGAGGGAGGGAAATAAAAGAAAAAAAGAAGAGTTTATCTCATTAGAAGTCTCACGTCCTGAATATATTGTCATTAAACCAGAACATGGTCTGATCTATAATAACTCAAAGTATGAACAGATGTGTTTAACTCCGAGAGCTGTCATGAGCTGAAAATAGTGGTTGTTTGATATCTAGGTGTGCTTAAAGCCCAAACCAAATTATTTTTTTCCTAGTTTACCTTCAGATTTATTATTCCACCTTGCTTTGGTCTAGGCTGTGCCACCCTTCACAACCACTGGAGCTAAAGGCTTAGTAGAAAAGTACTACTAGCCTGGTTTTTTTTTTATTATATCAGTGTTCTTGGTAAGAACTTTTATTCACATTCGTTGATGTTTATGTCAAATTATTGTGGGGAAAACAAATCTATATTGAACCCCCCCACTGAATCACTGGAGGTCAGTAGGGAGGAATCTTGATAGAGAAACCAGTTCATGGTTGAATTTGTTCCAAGTGTGAAACTTTTGCAAATACAGTTTCAAAAAAATCTCTAAGATGATCAAAACTTTGTAGAAGGCCTGTTTATTCAGGTGCAGCCGTGAGTGTTTCTCCTTCTACTTTAAAGCAATGTAGAAGTTTGGTGCTGTTGAGCAAACAGATTCACAACAGTAGAAGACATGATGGGCCAGACATGGGTCGCATGGATGTTATCAGGAACAGAGATAGAGTAACACTGGATTAGTTCTTTTCAATCAGTTTTTGCAGGAAGAGAATAGCAATGGATCTTTTCCATCAGTTTTACCCCTAAATTGAAAAAAACCGAAATGTTTATGCAATCAGAAGTGGTTCAGGGGAGCGTTCTTTTTATGCATCATCAACTTGCAGTAGCAGAAAAAATAAGTTTTATTGAACAAAACTGGATGACCTGCAGAACACCAAAGGTCTAAAATCTGGCAAGAGCAGGTGGCATCAGGATCTTTGACTTCAGCTTCTGTGGTAGCATTGGAGCTCTGAGGTGGAATATGCTTAGGCTTGGTGAAAGCCTTATGAGCTTTCTTCACCCTCTCTAGGTCTGGAAGCTTTTGTGCCTTTGATGATCAGCTTAAGTTCTTAATTCTACTGGTAGTCCCTAGAAGGTATGTGATGTGGGGGTTTTTCAGAGTATTTTTGAAGCTGGAGAAGTTTTTGCAGATTTTTAGGGAGGCAGACGAAGTGTGTACTGCTTCATCCTGTTATTTGAAGCTTCCAGCCCATGCTGTGTTTCTTGGTTGATGTGACATACAGCTGCTGTACAGTGGTTGCTGTAAGATGTTGAGCTGTTGAGAATTTGTTATGCCAAAATGTTTGTGTCACCTCAGTGCTATTGCTCTTCCGGACCCTAACCTTACAGCACCTGTGTCCTAATGTATCTATAAAGACTAGCCATAGTCCTTAGAACAGATGCCTCATCCTGGAATCTGTTCTTCTCCCACATATGGTAGCTATAAAAGAAGATGGCAAGACTGTGGCTTTAATTGTGATAAGAAAACTGAGATTTGCTTCTTAGAAGCAAAATCTAGGACATCTTGATTTAGTTTCTACTTCCTGCAATTTATGACCATGTCATCAGTTCTGTGTTTGTTTTGGCAAAACGCTGTATTTTCAGTAGCTGTGTTGTGCTTTGAGGCTGCAGTAAAAAGACAAGGAACAAACCTGTAGTTGGCTCAGTAATATATGCAAGAAGAGAATAGCATAAGGCCAAAACTTGTGTCTTCTTCTTCGCTGCAGGGAGGAAAAAGTTGAAGTGTTAGGTCTGAAGGTGAGACTAGACTTGGCAGACACACCAGGAGTTCAGTGACAAGCAACAGGATTTTGCAGAAATGAGCCTTTTACAAGTTAATCCATTTTATCAGCAGTTTGCATGCTCATAGCTTAATGCTACTTTTCTCTATATCCAGTGAAAACAGCCAGGAATTACTCTAGTGCTTCTTCAGCTGAAAGCAGCAGACACACTTACACTAGTCTCTATTTGAAGTGACCTCTTATGTTAAAAAATTCCAATTTAGTAATATTTCTGTTCAGTGTTTCATCTCTGAAGTGGCATCATTTAGTGTGTGAAATGGAAAAGAAAGTGAAAATTAACAGCCTCTCTTGCTGTTTGCCAACACTGCATCTCTAACTTACACTTTACAGATCACTTGTTTATCAGACTGAGAATAAGAGATAACTTTTTTGACAGTAGTGGTTCAAACAACTTTCTAGGAAGACTGAGAGATCTAAAAGGTGAGGTTTTGCAGCTGAAGACTGCAAATTTTCCTTTGAAAATGCCTGTCAATACATACCTGTATCCTTAGAAACAAAAAACCTTTGGAACTCAAGCTATGGTGATAAGGATCTTGAGAGAAGAAGAGTCATTATTTCTAAGGTAGATTTTTTTGCTTCTAGCACATGGTGAAATCAGAATATGAGCTTCTAGATGCAGTAATTTGGGTGAGGTTCTTTATAAGTCAAAGTATATGAAATTAGAAGAGCTGATAATGTGAGTCAGAATGACTTATACAAGTGATTTTTTTCTGAGTATTTGATCACATATTTCATTCATGATCTATGAACATGAATCTTCCTACTTTGTGCTGTCACCTTGTGAGATGCAAAGAAACTTAAAAACTTGATATACCTGAAAGTAATTACTTTTTAGGCAAGTGTGTCACTAAAAGGATTAAAATGTCTTTGCACATCTGACTTGAAGTTTGGGATGAAGATGTTAATGAGTGGTAGCTCCCGAGGCTTGTGCAGAGACTAGAGATTTTATCCTAGTATTGAAATGTTCCTTGGGACAGTTCTGACAGCAAACAGCTTGTACAAGTCACAGAAAACCAAATTCTTGAAAACCACTGTGAGGGATATACTGGCACAAAACCCCACAGCAGATATACCTCACAAGAAGGCATTTACTGAGGACTTGCTTTGCCTCCCAGGGTCCCATGTTGCTTGTACTGACGCTGTGGTCTTGCTGCTAAACAGAAATTGTGACTAGCACGATGAGGTGATATGAAATTAATGGTAGTAACATAGAAATACTTGCTGCCTTTATGTGAATTTACCAAAGATTTATGGTAAAGGCATTTAATTTTAGTTGTACTGTTTTTGAGTAACTGTAATAAATTACTTAGCTCAGACCTCATTCAGTCTTCTGGGACGTTTAAAAGTGAGTACATAACAAACCTATTGTAGCTTTAGCTGGGTACAAGAAAAATGTTTCTAATGTATTAGATGGTTAATGGGCTGTGTCAGACTTGTGGGGATAGTAGTGCGCAGAACCAAGCTTGTATATTGGCTGAACTCAGACTTCAATAAAGATACCCTTGATTAGATTTCTGAGTATGATTAAAATGTTTACAAATAAAATTCTTTACATGCTTTTTGAAATGTTTCTACAGTTCTGAGATTTTACTCAAGTCTGTTTTCCAAAGATGTGGTTTGGCAAAGTGTCTGGGTGTTTTGTTGTTTCATTGGTCTTGGGCCTCTGGATCCGCAGAGAAGCTAAGGAAGATGTTCAGGCTGATTTTGAAAAAATCCCCTACACTGCTGAAATTCCCGTCTTGTGGATCCCGGGGGAAAGAAGGGAAAACCCCAAGAATTTCCAAAGTTTTACTTTAATACTACTGGCTGGCTGACTGCAATGCTACTGGAACTGTGGAGTATCTGCCCAGCCTATGGCTCTGCTGGGAGCTGGACCTTACCAGAAAATCGTTCATCTGATGGCATTAGAAAAAAATCCTTGAAGCATGAAATAGCTGGAAGTTCTTGAAGAGAATAAATTTATACTGGCAAATACCATTTTGAGGAAAAAGAAGCAGAGAAACATATGTTTGGTGAACTTTCACTGGGAAAGAAATTCAGTCTCCTTTTGGTTTTTCTCCAAAGTGACCCTTTTGTTTTTTAAAAAAATAAATGGTATTTGAACAAAACATCCTGATCTTATCAAAGTATGATGTCCTACTCTAGTTTTAAGTATTTCAAGATGCTTGTTAAGAGGAACTAAATCAAAGTGTAGACAACGTTCTCAGGAAAAAAAAGGCTTTTATTCTGTGCACTATACCTGATGTAAATTAGCCTTTTATGTGCCATTGGGTGTGCTGGACTGTATAAACTTGCATAGGAACTATGAAGGTTCCAGTATTTGCTGCAATACTATTATGATAATGTTACACAGCATCACTGATTTCCCTATAAGAATGTACTGCCTATTTCCCCACTACTATTCTACCAATCACTAGCAAACATAATCTGTGGGTATTAATGTATATATGTGCTTTTCTGAGTGCTTTGAGTAATCAGAGATAGAAGCTACCATTTCACTCCTGACTCTAAATGTTCTTATTCCTTAATAAACTAAATCAGTCCCATCTAATGCAGCTCTTTTCCAAACACATTTACTCAGTGAGAAGCAACTGCACAATCAAAATTCAAGTAGATAAATTACTGTTTGATGGTTGGTTATAGTGTCTCCTATGTTTTCCTTCTGGTTGACACAGCTACAATTTCCTTTGGAATGACAACCAAGTTGATGGCAGGAGTTTGGGGTTGGAGGGCAAGGAGGCAGAGTAAAAAGCTCTTGCCCTGATTTCTCTATCCTGACAAGAGTAGGAAATGACACTGGCCTGGTTTCATCTCAGATAGAAGTAATTTTTTCTCTGATGGATTATTTCTTCCTTTGTTTCTTCTATTATTTCTTCCCTTCTAAAGCATCAAAGCTTTATACAACATTGTTCAATAGGTGGGAAAGGGCCAGGTAAACATGTCCTCACTAAAGACTTTATAATTAAGAAGCAAATTGTATACTCACGGGAAAGGGCAATTCATGAAGTAGTCTTACTGGTCTAATAATTTCTTGTCTAATAAATGAGCTTGTTTTGCGTATGTAAGTCCTTGTCTTTGCATAGTAACCTTGTGCGTTTGCCTTTTGTCAAGTATAGTGTGCAGGGTTTATCTTTTTTGTTTGTACAATAGGGAGCGACAGCTCTTCTTTTTCTGAGCATGCATCTCTATTGCCTCTGCCAGAGAAAAATGGAGCAGAAAATTGCCTTCTCCATCATATAAGATGCATTGGCTCATTTGGAAATACGTACCTCTCAGAATTATCTCTTGTTTGTGAGATTAATTAAATTATCTTCAAGTGAGTAAATGTACCTGATGGTTACACAAGATCTGGTTGCAGTTATAAAACTGTGGTTTTATAAACCCTGCACAGTTTTACTGAAACTAAACCTGACAGTTGTTGGATTACATTTGGTATTAGTATTGCTACAGAAAAGCATGGTATAACATTTCTAGGGATGAGCAAAATTTTATGTATTCTTTCTACAGCTTTCTAAACTGTTTCCAATGATTTTAGAATTACCAAGAAAGGAACCATTAAAGGAAACAAAGCCTTCTGACCTAGAAAACCAAGGAAAGCATCCATGACCAGCTGGATAACATTCTGTCCACATTATTGATTTTACTGGTTGTCCAGTAAAGGTCTTGCAGTTTTTCTGCTATTGCTTGAAGACATTTGAAATTTGCTCATAAGTGCAGGCACCACAGCAGTGGTTCATGATCCTGTGAAGTCTGGAGACCACTAGCAATGAAGCTTTGATATGTGCCATAGAAAGAATGAATGCAGGCACAGATGAGATACTGCCCTGGATTGGTCACTCCCATGTTTAATGGGAGCACTCTTGTGAAGAACTTTGAGTGTGTCTTGCTGCCACCAGTAATTGGTGGCAACATCAGGCAGAATCACCTGCTTGTGGGAGATCCTGATGAGATGGCTGAAGTGCAAAATCCCTCCTTTGGATTAGATTTTTTTATGGCAACTTGGAAGGGTAAATGGCACGATAGCCTTGTGCTGGTCACTGTGATCTCAAGTGGAAAACTTGTGTCACTTTCTAGCTGTATCTTTGTGTTCAGACCACTGTGCAATAGTCATCTGCCTGCTTGGTTCCTCCTCTCCTGACAATAAAAGAAAGACCTAAAACTCCCTGAAAAATCAGTGCATTTTTATTATTACTCGTCACCTATTGCAAATTAATATTGTGTTCGATGCCTTCAAATTTATTGCCAGGGACCTCTCTGAGAAGATTAACAGAAGGTGTAAAGCATGGATTTGGAGCTTAATAGAAAGTGGCAGTTAGGTTTGGTGAGCTATTGGAGATTCTTAGTCATTTACTGTGTAATGAATCCCAAATCTTCTGAACTGTTATTCATTTAATATTTTAACAAGGGAAAAAAATTGCTGGACAGCATTAAGAAGTTAACAAGGGAGGGGGAGCCTCCTGAGAGGAGTTCAGTAGCCAGCAGAAGCCTGGTGACTTGAGTACAGCCCTATTTACCACAGCTGTTTAAACTGCAGACTGATGTAAGTTAATTAGAGCTCATGCAGAAGCTCTGTGTGCTGTGAAACAAGGCTGGAGAATGTGACTTAATCAAGCTGTGGTATCCATCATGGACAAACTGCTCAACAGACAGCAATTTGCTGGTTCACAGACTCTGTAAACTGCTGCTCATCTACTACTTTCCTGCTACCACAGTTAATTTTGCTCAGGTACATGTACCTTGAGGCAGTAGCATTTCAGATATTTGTGTGAATTGACCCAAATATACAGGGCAGCAAGGCAGGGCTCCCAGAAATGAGGGACATCAAATTAGAGGCTTTGGGTGACCAGAAACCTGTGCTTTGCAAGGCCTCTGTGTTGCTGGTTTATTTGACCTACTTGAACATCCTTTGCAGGACGGTCAAAAAGGACTGCTGCTTCTGTTGAAGGCTGACCAGAAACACATCATTTGGGAAGCCTAGCTGTAGGCTCACTAGGCATATAACTGTTCTTATGTCTACTTCACTTCACTGAAATTTTGCCAGTGAAACATACCAAAAGTAATTATATCACTAAAGAGTTTGACCTTTTCACTGAAAGTGGAATGCCTGAAATTCAGCTAAGTAATGTCACTAAAGGACAGGAGATACCAAAAATCTGTGAGTTAAGGTTGTCTTCCTAAAAAGTTAGGCAGCTGGGGGTAGACTAAAATGGAAACATTAAGTATAACGGGATTCAAATTTTATGTCCAATGCTCCTCTTTGCTCCTTTGAAACTTGCTGACCTAAAGCCTGTAGGAGTTCCTGCTCCTTTAAGGGTGGGTTTCCTTCTACTGCTTCCTGCATTGCTGCTTTCTTCCTGGCTGAAGGTTTTTGGTGTCACTGTATATCCAGCATATGTTACGGAAGGTGCTTTTTAAGCTAAAGTGCTCCCGAACAGAGAGACCTTTGAAAGTGCTGGAGGATGTGTTTCTACCTGTTCTTGCTCTTAAGTTTCTAGCAGCACAGAATTAAGTCTGGAATTTGTTTTTGGGGAGAAGGTGTCCCATAAGGAAGATGAAGGAGCACCTCCCCCTCCTTTATACATAACAGATATAATTGCATCATGCAGTTCTCTGTTGGTAACTGTTTCTTTAATGAAGGTATGGGAAAAAAACACAGAGAAGCAAGCAGGTATCTGCTTGACTGGATTTGCTCAGCTTTCTGCTTCTGAGCAGCAGAACTGTTCAGCAGTTGTTCTGAAGTCAGGTAAAAAGTCATTTTGGGATTGTATGGCATTGATCTCCTACCCAAAGCCAAACTAAAAACTTAATGCATTGCTTCTTTGTAGATTTAATAGTAAATTGAGTCAAACATTTAGACTGGGCTATGTCAGTAAATACCTTCCCTGCTGGAAGTGCATAGCTGTGCCTGTCTGAGGAATCAAGTTTTCTCTAGGGATCCCACTGGCATCACTGAAGCTCTGCCAATGCCAAGAGTTTTGACTGTTGAACCCTGTGGTGCCTTTGATGGGATCAGGCCTGAAGGCTGAGCTTTTCTTTCCCTGGTCAAAGCAATTCACTGAGTGAGCAGCATCTTGCATCTATGAAGTGCTGGAGCATTTACCTGTTCAGCTTAATGGTGATGGAATACCATGAGAGAAAAAGAAAAGCACCAAATTGTTCTTATGTTCAGTATAATATTTAGTCAACACCAGAGTGCTAAAAATATTCTAACTTTCTTCTGTATCTCTGCTTCGTTAGTTCTCCACCTCTTCAAGCCTGATCATAAGATATACCTTGGTCTCCCCTGACCTGCATCTTAATTTCTCTCACTGGTAACAGCCTCATACCTCAGTGCCTTAATTGACACATCATGCAATGTCTTACTGTGCTACTTGTTTTTCTGCACAAGCTATTATTTCCACAGTGGTGATCACAAAGCATGCTTCAGAACACAAAGCTATATCCAACTATATTGTATGGATGGGGTGACACCGAGTATCAGAAAATCAAACACAGGTAAGTAGAATCAATATTGTATTCAGTCATGATAACCCTGGTTTTGGTCTCTTAAGAAAAACTGAAAAACTTTTAAGCTCACCTGTTCTTATGAAAAAGCTGAGTATGAGTTGGTGAGATATGGTCATTTATAACATTTCATGCTGTCATGTAAAATTTAGCAGTCTACTGCCAGCACTGAAAATTTCTGGGTTGTAATTATTCCCTCAATTCTACTTGGTAGTTTAAGGAAAAGTTGTAGAAATAAGACTATACTATCTACAATTCTGAAGGTTGTTACAACGGTTCCTTTAGGATTTGTTAAATTTCTGTAGTGCCTATGTGTTTTACATTTGTTGTAATTGGGAAAGCTTTTGTGGGGAAAAGTGAAAATATTTGTTTTAAACAACCTATACTTCCAGCATTCAAACTGCCTAGTGGTCACAGAAACACGCTTTTAAAAGTCACTGGAAGTTATTACACTGTTTCTAGCCAAGGTATCAAACAGGATAAAAAGTGAAAATTCAACAACCTGTTCTTGTTGTCCAAGCTAAAAGAAAAAATATGAAATAGATGATTTTAAATTAGTGTAAATTTCCTAAAGGCTATTTAATCTAGTCTAGAATATTCCCAGTCTCATGTGTCCTAGGTGATATATATTTTTCTTGCATAGCCTAAACAGAAATAGTTTGTAGTCTAAAACTAACTTCTTGAGTGACGAGTGTTCTGTGTGGTCAGAAAAAGCTGCCTTGAGGAGACAGTCAAGTGCAGGGTTTTAACTTTGACATGAACTAAGAAGAGCTTTAATGCTCTATAATGGCTTAGGATTCTCTAAAGAAAATGCTAATGTAAGCCAAAACATGTCTGATAGAGGTTGTAATCAATGACTTTGCAATGGTTAGTATTGCAAGCCTATTGTGACAGTGATCAAGCTGACATATTTAACATGTTGATACTAGGGCATTTCCTAACAGTGACTGAGTATCTCTGCACTCTAAATAGAACAGGGTGCATATATTACAATGCATCTTCCTGAGCGGATTTGCAAATTGGAATTGATTATTAGTTACGAATTCCTTTTAATGTGAATTCATCCTCTTTTGGCTTGCAGCACCACATTTTCTATTGCCTTGCTTTATTTCTATATTTTACAACTCTAAACTCCAAAACTTTCAGGAAAATGGGAAACGTGAACAAGGGTGAGTTAATTCAATGGCAGCGTTGTCAGAAAACTGGCCAGGATCAGTGTTCTATGACAGCTGCTTCTCAGATTGGGCTTAGAATTACTGTCAGAGAAAACCAGTACCTAGAGTTAATCTGAAAGGATAATTTTCAAGGACACTTGTTTAAGGTGTAGATAAACACATAACTGAAAGCTAGGAGAAGAGATGGGAGAGTGGAAGCTCCAGGAGACACAACAAGGCAAAAGAAGACCCTTGCACAGAAGATGGGAAATGAAGGATTCCTTGCAAGAATATTGAGTCTAGACTGTGGAACAGATGGGGCTGTAGACAGTTGGACAGAAATTTAAGGTTGTAAGGGTAGGTTGGACATGACTACTTTCCCTCTTGTGTCTAAAAAATGAGGTGATACCAGGTGGTAACATGGTGACTTGCCATCTGAAGCTGCCCTGAAGCCCTGCACCTTTCAAATCCTGCTTTAGGTGTGGTCTGGAGAGGAATTAATTTGGAGACATTGACAATTAAACAGTCCATGCAGTGAAGCTATTCTGGGATTACAAACCCTCCTTTCAAGCTCTCTGGTAGGAATCCTGGCAAGGAATAGGGGCAAGTAGCATCAGGGGCTGTGTTTGGCACTTATCTGCCGCTGTGCCATCCCCCAGCAGATTTCTGTCATTAAATTCAATACAGATCCAGCTGAAATATTTTAAAAATCAGCTTCTAACAGGTTTTATTCACAATGATCTGCCCAGAAATAGCAACATAATTTATATTAGTGCATTAAATATTAAGATCTGGAATCATGCAGTCTTAATACTGATGTGTTGTACACTTCATAAATAGTAGCAAAGAGCAAACAACAAGCTTATAAGTTTTAGGAACAAATTCTGGAATTAAATAGGTAGAGTTCTGACATCTTCATATTTATTTAAAAATGTATATTCAGAGTATTGTTTAGCAGGAGTAATTTTATTGACTAGTCAGCACTTGGGATAATAGGCAATTAAACTTCTAAATCAGTATTTTGAGTTTAAAAAGCTCTTTTGTAAGATTAACACCAGATGGGACTATGCCGGCTTTTGTGCAGGAGGTAATTCATTTAGTAGTTCAGTTCAGGTTGTTCAGCTGAACTTCAGATAATGTGAAAACCTTGAAAGCTCTGTAAGAAGAGTTAACAATTGGAAAGAAGTTTGAGTCTAATGCTTGCTAAATTGAGAGTTAAATGGCATGTTTTTAAACAGAACACAACCTATACTGTGTTCTCTTTAAATGTGTTCACTGATGAATAACTGAGCATGTGTTTGGGTGGAAATTGAATCTGTTTAGGTATCTGACTAATTGATCTGTAGATGCTAAAAGTAGTTAAGTGTTGAGGTGCAGAGTACAAAGACCATTTCTACAGAACGAAATTAATGTGCTTTCAGCAAAGTACTGAGAAAAGTGCTCCTTTTCCTGGTACTGCTTGCAAGTATGTTTAATTACATCTTTGTGTTGAGTGTTAAGGAGGAACAGAATCTGAAAATCGACTTCAAAGGGGAAAGCTGTCTTTGCTCTGCACCAGTTTTATTCACTAAAACTGCAGGAATCTGTGGTGAGGCTGGATGAGTGTAGTATTTTCTTGTTGAAGAAACAAAAGGTATTGGGACGAGGTGGAGTTGGATGTTTAGATGAAGCAAAGAAGAAAGAAATCACTCCCTGCAGCAAAGTTCGTAGGCAAGAGGGGAGACAGTAGAAAGTGGCTGCAAATTGACAGTAAAATCCACACTAGAGTAGGGCTCAGGAATATCAATAGAACCTTTATAGAAGCTGTACAAAATGCCATGTCTCTCCCTCCCTTATTTTTTTTCCGTTCTTTTTTTTTCCTTTTTCCTCCTCATTGTTTAAAGTGCGACAGGGACAATGGGGGTTTACAGGGATTTGAACACCAAGGCGTAATTTTGTGTGAGAACTGTGTGGTTGAGCTATTTCTTATGTGCAGGTGTGGAAGTGAGCTGTGTACAGGTGCTCATCAGGCACAGAAAAATCAGCCACTAGCCAGGCAGCAGAAAGTTCATACCCATGTGAGAAGAATCATGAAGTTGTAGAGATGCAGAGATTTTTGAAGCCCCCTGAGTCAAAGAAGCCCCTCTTTCTGTGCTTGGATTTGAAGAAATTTTCAGAGTATTGTCATGGTAATAGTAATGCAAACAATATAGACTGGAAAGCTCTTGAGTTATAAAATGGAAAGTGCACAAACAAATTGTACCCAATTTCTTTTCTTGTTGTTTTATGCCATTTTGAAAAGCTCTCTCCAAACACTTCTAAATGCTCATGTTCCTCTCTCCCATAAAATTGACTTCTATAATCCTGTCTATCCTGATCTTAGAACTCTTAGAAATACACAGCTTTTACAGTATCAGACCCAATAAAAGCTGTAGGGGTCCTGACTATTTCCAGCACAGCTAGACATTAGTGTTAAGAAATAAAAAAAAGTAACAAAATCTTGTCTGAAAAACCCTTCTCTATCTCTTGTTTTAATTTACTCTAAGGACTCAAGGTGAACAGGACTGTGCAGCCAGCTGTAGTCTGACCTTTCTTATATGCCAAAAAGAGTTGGAATTTGCACCAAGAAACTCATGGGGAAGAGAAGACTTAATTCTCCATCTGTGCAAATGTAATCTCAAAGCTCCTGGCCTGGTGTGGTGATCCTGGAGGGTTAGAGGGCTCCGGAAGTGAGTTGTGTTGAGAAGTTCCTGAGTTTGTGCTGATGGGAAAGATGCCTTAACCAGCTGTCTCCCATAGGTTAGAGAAGAGCTTGGAACAGAGGAGGTGCTCATCCACTTGCTGGCCTTGCTCCCGGTGACAGCAACCCCAAAACAGAAACACTGGTTTGAACCAAGCCGGAGCTGGTTTGGCTGGGGCTGACCACACCAGCAGTCCCACGGATGAGGCAGCAACGGTGGATGGCAGTGACCAACAACCCAGGGTGGTCAGGCTCTGCTGGAGGCCTTTGGGGTGGCACCTCCCATCTACATCACTGTCATGCTCATCTGATGTGTGCTGGGTGCACAGATGAAAAAGGCAAATCCCTGACATCACTGCCTGAATTGCTCTCCTTGCCAGCAGGTTCAAAAGTCTTTCAACAGTTTAGAGTATGGGAGGGAATTGCTTAGCTTAGCTGCTGATTTCAGTGGATTTTCCTCTTTAAGGAGATTAGTCTGGCCCTTGGTGGTGTTTGTTTCTCCTTACATGCTTCTGAATTTAAGCAGTGGAAATTATGAACAAAGTATTAGTTTACTACCTAACCACAGGGCATAATGTGCCTTACTATGAGATAGGAGAGTTGGCTTGCTCTTAGAGTGAGAATGAACACACTTTTTTCATTAGGAATATGGCTGGTTAACTTGGGTGATAAATGTACAGAATTTCAGGGTGCTGCCTGCACAAAACTGCCTTCTTTTCCTGTAAGTCACCCTGTCAGTATGGGAGAGAATGTTATTATTTTAAAATTTAATGTGCCTTTGACTAAACAACTCTACCATCCTTGCTCTTTTACCTCCAAATGCCTTTTTATATCAACACTTCAATTGAAAGATCATTTCTGGCAATTATAGTTACATAGAATAAATCTGATGAGATTGTGGTATAAGGCAGTAAGAAACAATGATGAGGATATGCATTATGTTCCTGTTGCATGCCCACTGAATGGGAAACATGCTGATGAGTATCAGTATTGCTTCTTGGCTCCCAGCTTAAAGGTAGATTTTCTGAGACTATGATTTTGCAAAGCACCTGTTTGAAGATACAGTTTCAAGACAAGAAAAACAAATTATTTTAACAAATATTTGAACAGCAGGCATTTATTACAACTGATGTAAAAAGGAAGAAAGGAAATTGCTGAACTTTCCAAGAGAGTTGCGCGAGTCTCAGTTCTCCAGTTTATGCCTTTTGGCATCCATTATTCATGTGATGTCCTACATTCACCCTTCCTCCAAACTGTATTTGCTCTTTGCTCTTCCCCTATGCTGCATTCCAAATCTGACTTTTTTCTTTTTTTTTTTTCCTGAGGTACTGCCATAGCATATACAGTACATAAGGCTAGAAAAGCTTTAGAAACTTAATTGGTCTCTATGAATTATTTACAGAAAGATCTAAACCTCACTAAATCCAAGTAAAGAGAAATGGGAAGGGATACAGGCTTGTTGCAGAGTGATTGAGGAGACCCTGACTAGTGTTTATTAGTTCCCTTTTTGTGGGACAGAATCCACCTTTGCTGAGCAGCTGTTCTCTGAACTGCTCAGATCTGCTCCCTCCTACAAGTTCTCTGAGCCTGGGGAAATCACATCAGGCTCTTTAGTAGGGCCTGTTGCGGTAAGACAATGCGTGTAATGGTTTTGAACTAAAAGAGAGTAGATTCAGATTAGATACAAGGAATAACTTTTTTACAATGAGATTGGTGAAACACTGGAACAGGTTGCCCAGAAGAGATGGTAGATGCCCCGTCCCTGGAAACATTTGAGGTCAGGCTGGATGAGGCTTTAAGCAACCTAATCTAGTTCAAAATGTCCCTGATTGTTGTAGAGGGGTTGGATTAGGTGATCTTTAAAAATCCTTTGCAACCCAAAGTATTTAGGATTCTATTAGATTTAAAGTAGAATTTGCAAGATACCTGGGGACTGAAGAAGAAACCATCATTGAAACAATGGGTGTATGGTCTCCGAGTTCTGACATAAATGCATCTTCTGGCTTCCCAGAGCATTTAAAAGGGATAAGTAATGGTTGTTTAAGAACTAAATAACCATTTCTGAAATCAGATTTCTGGACTTTACATCAGGAATACAAACTGTCTCTTTATACTACCTGGCTGGCCCCACCTCATTGCCTTGAACACACTTCAAAATATGAAAAGGCACTGAGCTCACTGCTCTCAGTTCAGTGCTGTCTTCAGATGGAAGCCTTGACAGATGCATGCATGTGGGTCCCTGACAAAAAAAGCCAGAGATCCTTACAATCTAGTGGATGTTCCCAGTCTCCATCACTTCTTTTTCTGCCTCTAAGACCAGAAATATTGTCCAAGATCCTTAGATGCTTGACATAGTTATATTTTTCTCTGAATTTTTAGTTTCATCTTAAATGTCTCATTGCAGCCTCTGCCTATAGCAAATGCCCTGTGTCACAAGTCATTTTAATGGCCATCACTAATGTTTTTTGAGCTATTTATCTTAATGCTCTGAGTATTTTTTATTTTAGAGGTGCTCTCTGGAACCGTTAGCAGACACTGATTTGATAAAATGTAATACATGCTCTCTTCTGACTGATTGTTGTTGTCACTCACTCCAGGTTTGCAGTTTCTTCAAAGGCACAGCTCTCTGAAATCTCCCAGGCAGTGCCTAGAGCTCCCAGCTGCCAGCTTTCATCAGCAGGGACTAGACAGAAAGCTGCCCTTTCCCAAATCACTTTACATGCACTCATATTGCTTATAGAATTTGTTCCTCTTAAGTGTTCATCTTTTTCTGCTGAAGAGAGAGCCAGAAACCTGTACTGCTCTCTTCAGTTACTGTTCTCTAACTACGGAGGGCTCCAGGTCTGAACGCACAAAAAATCCCAAAGATCTACTTTTGCTGCCTTGCCTTTCTCTTTCTCAAAGTTATGCTCATTTAATAGTTAGCTAATCCATCCTTTTGTGATAAAGAGAAAAGAGATCTAGATGTACTTTCCCTAATCTAAATACTGTGATGTTTACAGATGTCTGCAGTTCAGTGGTCTTAACAACTTTAATCCAATTTGTGTCTACTGCTGTAGTCACCAAGCTATATTTTTCCCACCTAAAAATCCATGAGCAAAAAACCTCCACCACTTCCCATTCCACTATTCCCCCCAAAAAAATCCCAAACTTCTTTTTCCACCCTACCTCTTGCCCCCATAGCTTAATATGCACTCCAATTATCAGCCTGTAAGAGGAAGATTCTCTCAAAGCCCTTATGTTGTGTGTGCATTCAGGTTATCTGAGAATAACAGAACTAATTCTTTTAAAGGAGTAGTGTGGAACATAGGCAAGAAGACAGCAGTGACCAATTCTCAGACCACAAGTCCAGGATTTGTCCCATTCACAATTGCCACCCATTTAACTACAACTGAACAATGACTTTAGTCTTACTCCCATAATACAGATACTACAACTTTAAGGATTGTACCTGATTGTTTCTTAATTTTGTGTATTTCTTCTCCCATATGCTTTGGGAACTGTGGTGAGTTAGTTTCTCTGTCAGTAAGAGGTGTCACCCTTTCTACCTCACATATAGCATCCCATTTCTCTTTGAGTGGATTCCAGATCTTGTCAATGGGTGAACCTGCTTCTTATGCCAAGAGCACCCTATCAACCTGGGCTAGCAATCATAGAATCATAGAATCACAGAAACAACCAGGTTGGAAAATACCTCCGAGATCATCAAGTCCAACCCTTGATACAACACCACCGTGGTTACCAGGCCATGGCACTAAGTGCCACATTCAGTCTCATCTTAAAAACTTCCAGGGACAGTGAGTCCACCACCTCCCTGGGCAGCCCATTCCAATATCTGATTACCCTCTCTGTAAAAAACTTTTTTCCTAATATTCAACCTAAACCTCCCCTGGTATAGCTTAAGACCATGCCTTTTTGTCCTAAATTTCCATTGCTTTCCAAATATCTTGGTCATAATCTTACAAGTTTAGCCAAGCATTGGAAAAAAATCATATAAAAAGAGAGAAAAAACCCTAAGCGGTAATGTATTTAGACATAGATTTGTCTAAAGGATCTAAGGGTATTGTGGCAGTTCTGGGTAACAGTAGCAGTGCTCAATCTTCCTGCTGCAGCCTAACAGCTGGAGCTAAGCTGGATGCTTATCCTGCTAGAGGTGAGAGATTGATTCCGTGTAAAACTCCTTATCTTTGTTATGAGTGCTACAAGGACAGAGTGATATATTTATCTTTCTGTAGAGCCTACCGACCCCTTCTGGAACAGTGCAAATGGCTGTATCCTGGTCAAATATCAGAGCCTGAGTTAGCCCAAGAAAATCCATCAGACACCCAAAACACAGCGGATTTCTATAAAAAGCTTGTCAAAAGTCACTATTGAAATACAAAAGGTCACTTAAACTTATGTTGCTTTTCTATGACATGCGTCCTCAGCTGCTTTTAATTTACTGTGTCCTTCTCTTATATTTGCTGTTTCTTCACTCCCACACAGGTTTTTATGATTTGATAAAGAACAGGCTGTTCTTACTGGAACTGGAAAAACAGGCTCATTTTACTGGAAAAGGGAGGTAAAAGAAGGCCTATCCCTGCCTTCCCAAAAGGGAACCAAGGAAGTTCTAAAAAGGGTGAGCGCCAAGTGTCTATATTGGGAATGCTTGACCAAAATTTCTAAAAGAAAGAAAATGTAAAATTATTAAACCACTGATTGCAGTTTTAAAACCACAAGCCAGTGGAAAAGAGCTGCTGCTTATTATTAAAATGTATGTCTGTTCATTTTAATGTGCTCTTTTGGAGAGAAGTTCCAATTCTTAATTTTTATACAAGCAAATGTATGTATGTGTGAAGGAAAATGACTTGGATACAGAGGTACAGCTAGTTTCCTAAAAGAACTTTTGGTTAGTTTTAGTCAGAGGTTTCTGTAGTAGCTGAGCTGTCAGTGTTCAAAGTGATATGTTGTGAGAGATGGTTTAAAAAAAAATCAGTTTGTGCAATAGGAGAAGTGTGTGTTCATAACATAATGGAAGAGGCATGAGGGAAAATAGAGAATTGGAACTTGATACAGGGGGAGATAAAATTAAAACTGTTGCAGAAGGTTTTCACCATCCTGAATTTCAGAACATGAAAGTGGCAAAATAATTTTATGTTAGTAAAAGCAGAATAATGAACATGAGGAAGAATCTTTCCCTAACTGTATGTGCACAGTGATGGGCTTGGAATTAAATCTTGTCATTCAGGAAAGAGATATGTGAATGATATTCTCAGCCAAGACAAGAATGTGAAGGCAAATGAGATTATGTAGAAGGTCTAAATGTAAATAACTTTGATGGCAGTGGTGGCAAAGTAATTGCATGCTACATAGAACGAGCTTTGAAGGCCAGAAATATAGATGGTTTGAAAAGGCAGATGGCCATGGGAGTAAACAAATCTTCTTAAACAGAGGATGGCAATGCAAACTCCTTGTGCTGGTTTTGGCTGAGGCAGAGTTTTCTTCAAAGTAGTGGGTATGGGGCTGTCTTTTGGAAAATAATGTTGATAAAAGAGATGTGTTTGTTATTTACGAGCAGCACCTATGCAGAGCCTTTTCTGCTCCTCAACCCACCACACCAGTGGGCAGGCTGGGGGTGCACAGGAAGCTGGGGGGACACAGCTGGTACAGCTGACCCCAACAGACCACAGGGATCTTTCAGACCATGTGGCGTAATGCTCAATCCATGAGTTTTCTCACTTTTACCTTTCCGATTATCTCCCCGATCCCACTGGTTGAGGTAGTGAGTGAGTGGCTGTGTGGTACTTAGTTGCCAGCTGGGATTAAACCATGACAGTCCCGTTCTCAAGTTTTCCCAGACGAGGTTTGCTGGGAACGTAGATCGTATATCAGCAGGTATAATGCTGCATCTCCTTCAAGCATGTGTTGGGAGTTTGGTACTTAACAAATACTCTACTTTGTTACAAGTGACTGCTAGAAGGTTAAGAGCCTTCTTTATTTGCAAAAAGCCAAATTCAACTCCCTTATGCAGAGGGTTTCTGGGAAAGGTGAAACAGTTTATATGTGTTTTTACAAACTGAAATGTAAAAGCTCTTTGGGAAGATCAGTGAGACAAAGGAAGGACAAATCTTCAACAGAACTGTTACACCTAATGACTTGTCTAAGGAGCTTTGCTGTGATGACTATATGTGTACCTATATATCTTAGAGAAGGGCTGCTTTCAGTTCCAAATGAAAGTTCCAAAAACACTGGCAGGTTTTTACAGTACTTCTGTACAGAGGATGTATAAACTTTCCATACCAGGCTAGAGTGATTTCAAATTTTTCTTATTTATCACCACTGTATGATGCCAGTAGTGGGAGTGGAAATAAGTTCAGACCCTCAATCCTCCACCTGGAATAAGACACAGTACTGGAAAAGAATGCTGTTTCTGGGATATGAAGATCTTATGAGGAAAGTCATTTAAGTTTTAGCCCAAAAGTGAGGGAGACCTGGGGAAAGGGAGCCCTTAGGGAAGGTAGGAGAAGAGAGTGCAATTAAAAAATGGTCAATAGGTTGTCAGCAGAAGGGTCTGTATAGGAGATCTTTTGAGGATATTCCCACAGTAGGAAGAAAATGGTTCTCTAGGTCAATATTCCTTTTCCTAGGAAGCAAACCTTTTAACTAAAGTAATTGAGATCATGAAGTACCCCAACAGTAAAGAGCCTCATAGTTTGAAAGGTCAGAGCTGAAGTGCCGAGGAAACTCATTTCAGGAGGAACTTTACTCACTCTCTGTCATTTTGATGCAGAAGGTTAATAGACGTCTTTCTAGACAAGAAAGAATGACATGAAAGTTTCTCAAATCCCAAGAAAAATGGAGGTTTGGAGGGAACAGTTTTAGTAAGGGATAAAGTGAAACAGCTGAGAGGTTATTTATAAATGATGAATATTCTTTGCAAGGAGTAAAAGATTCTACTTTTACTGTGGTAAAAGTACTGTGGTAGCGATAATAGAAAATGGCTTGCTCAGTGACAGAGAGATATTGTCTGCAAAAGAATAAGGAGGCCATTTACTGACTTTTTTTTTCTTTACTCATAAAATTAGCTCTTCTGGCAAATGTCAGTAGAAAATATCTTTTACAGTATAGTCAGTTAAAAAAAAAAAGATGAACATGATGATAAAATAGAAGGGTTTTTTCCCTGCAAGTAGATAATTTCTCGAAGCTCTAACTTGCTTCAAATGCAAGACAATGTTCTGTTCTCTTCTGTACTTCCCCCATCTCAAGCTTTGTAGCCCAGAGTTCAAGGCTGTCTGATCCTACTGAGCAGTGTGATGTAAGGGTTTTCCAAGCACAAATTCCTGCAAGAGTTGTAGCATCCTGTTTGATGGGGAAAGTGTCCACACTGATTCTGAATATACTCTGGTGTATAAATGATCACAGATGACTAATTTTGGTGAACAGTTTCAACATCTTTTTTGTAACTGGAAATAAAAATGTACTTTTATTTTTAGTCTGAATAAATCATGCTGTCAGCAAAACAGCCTGAGAACATGGATTCAACATCAAGAGTCCCAGCTCTTTCTGATTGTGCAAGAAATTTCCCATTTAGACTAATTCCTTCACCTCCCTATTCCTCCCTCCTTCCTCTAATGCCATGATGATAATACCAATGCCCTTTTTCCTGTTCCTTTGTAAAAGTGTGAAAAATACCATTTTGTGTAACCAGCTTATTGCCATTACCTACTGCTGGCCAAGGATTGTTGGCAATTCCTTTTTAAATGGAAATTTAGTGGTGAATGCTGTCTTGACCTTTACATCGGCACTGGACATAGGATATTCCTGAAGCAGGGAGTCCAAGCACTGCCCTTGATTGCTGCCCAAATAACCAAAATATGGAGACAGAGCACTTGCAGGCTGTGTACAGTGGAAGGTGTTCTTCGTAGTCTGGTCTTGGGTCCAAGCATTACTTCAAATCATGGTCAGGTTTAGTGGATTATGCTGTCTCCCCGCTGCAAAGCGCAGAAAGGACTATCGCTGCCTTTGTGCCTTCAGAGGCAAAAGAGTTATTTAATTAATAAGATAGAATATAGAAAATGTACTTAATAATTTGTAGGTGTTGGGCATGTGTGAAATCAGGAATCCAGTCAGCAGAAGAGCTCCTTAGAGTTTTCATAACAACAGAAAAGGTAGAAACTTTTTCATGGAATAAAGTTTCTTTGAAAATACATGAAGACCAAAAAGTTTTAATAATACAAGGTATATCATAGTGCCACTGCATTATAAAAGATACTGTGCTTTTGAATATCACACATCATAGAATGAGTGTGAAGTGTAAATCTCTACTGGAAAAACATTATTGCACATGTCTAATGAAATATTTCAAATAATTTTTGGAGGAATTTCAGAATCTTCTCCTATACAATACTCTAACCTATTTGTTCTGAGGTACACAGAGAGGAAAGGAAATCATTGTCTAAACTAAACCTTTCAGCTGGAAAGTTCCAACTAACTCGTTATCTCAAAATGTTTGACTAGGGCAGAAGTCATGATTTCCTCTCCGAATCATCTCCTTCTGATGAACAAAGTTCTAAATAATCATCATCATGGCCAGTCTTTGCGAACGAAGATTTGGGAAAGGTCTTTACCCTTCGAGCCTGCGCAGTGGATTTTTTAGGTGAGACACAGTGTGCGTTGAGCTGAGCCCACCCTTTAATCCTAAGGTTCATCTGCTGGGGCGGAACGAGCTTGGACGGTGGCAGTGAGGTCCTCAGGATGTAGGTTTGTTTAGAGTGACCTTCTCTCAGATGGATGGCCTTACAGGGCTGACAAGCTCCATCTGCCCGGAGGAGTTCCCTGACTGGGAATCAAACCCGGGCCGCGGCGGTGTCTGAATAATACCTTGCATTTTAATCACTACAAATTGCAGAGCTGTCAAATCTCTTCCTGTCTAATCTTTTCTGGTATTTTTCTTAGGAGCTGTTTGACCCTAAAACAAACCCTTCTGTCATCTTTTATGTTTTCTCTTACTTCAGGGAGAAAGGGTTTTGAAAAGTCAGCACAATGACCCGTTGTGCTAACAGGTTGCTGACTTGCGTTATAAGAAGATTGAAATTTTGTATCTTTATTTAAAAATCCTGAGAAAGGTTCTTTCTGAGGTTTTGGTTATACTGAGCAACATCATCAACATCCGTGAAATTTGCTGGGGAGAACAAAACCATAGAGAGGAGTCTGTTTTCTTAAAACAACTGCCCTGTCTCAGAAAACCCTGTATTCTTGTGCAGCCAGTAATGCTGCCAACAAGTAATCCTAAAAGTAATTTATTCTGCTTCTTCTTGTCAAAAACAAAAACAATAAAATCCTGTAACAGAGTAGTATTGAGCTTCCCAATAAGGTCACAGCTCATCTACCTGAACATGTGCCCAGATCCCTGAGAAGCTTAGCGATGGCCAAAATTTTGTCCTATTCATGATGAAAGGTCAGAAATGACCTTTCACAAATTAAAACTTGAAGTATGGTAAAAAAATTGTGAAAGCTACTAAACAAAGCCTTGAATTAAAAAAAAAATAGTTAAAAAAAATTTTAAAAAAATTTTAAAAGGCGTTTCAGATAATACTTGAGATTACATTTTGTCAGACTTAAACTGAAATGTTCAATAATTATAAACTGTAGTAGTACTTATGCTAATAGGCAGTACCCTGTTCTTGAGTTTTAAATATATTTCTTGCTACTGTTTAGGCTTTTGTCTGTAATTAGAAAGGCTTAAGTCTTCCTCTGTATTTTAGAGTTGATATTTACTCTGCTCCAGTAATAAATTCTAATTTCTACATTTGAATAGTGTAGAATTAAATTTTCTAATTTCATATAATTTTGGATTCTAAAGATGCATTAGGATAAGATTTTAATAGAAAACCCTCAACTGTGGTGACTGGATGTCTTTTCCTGGACAGGTAATATTGTAATAAACTCTCTCACATTCACTTCCTTTGAATTTTTGCTCTTGCTCGAGAGGAACACTCAGCATCTGTTCTGACTGCAGACCCAAGCTGAAGTGTTTTAGCTGTTTGCAGTATGTTTATTATCACTAGCTATTTATAAAGAATGAGAGGTAGAGCTGTAGGTGAGGTCTTGGTGAAAGAGCCAACATTTGTCACTAAGGGATATGTAGTTGCTTTCTAGGTGACAGTGGAATGTAAATTGTTATTTTACTGTTGTTTCTGTCCCTGCCTTGGAAGTGGTGCAGGGACTACAAAAGAGAACCAGCACATGCTGACGGAGTTATAATCATAGAATGGTTTGGGTTAGAAAGGACCTTAAAGATCATCTGTTTCCAACCCCACTGCCATGTGCAGACACCTTCCATTAGACCAGACTGCTGAAAGCCTCATCCAATCTGGCCTTGAATGTTTCCAGGATATGACATCCGCAGCTTCTCTGGGCAATCTGTGCCAGTTCCTCACCATCCTCATAGGGAAGAATTTCTTCCTAATATCTAATCTAAACCTACGCTCTTTCAGTTTGAAGCCATTTCCCCTTGTCCTATCCCTACATACTGTTGTAAAAAGTCCTGCTCTCTTGTAGCCCCTTTAGGTACTGGAAGGTGCACTAAGGTCTCCTTCTCTTCTCTCGGCAGAACAACTGCGACTCTCTCAGTCTGTCTTCATTGCAGAGGAACTCCAGCCCTCTGATCATCTTTGTCACCCATCTCTGGACTCACAGGTTGCTTGAACACTCTCTGCAGAAATCATGATCTGTTTCCACAGGAACCAAAATTTTACTTTCAAGCTGTGGACAGCCAAAGATAGGTAATACTGAGCAGAATCCAAGGCCCTTATTTTACGTTTGTAGCTGACTTGCTGTGTAAGATAAACTTAAATGAGTGTGGTAGGAGGTCCAAAAAAGTCCTACTGTGGGATGGCCTGTCATACCAGCCCACAGGACACATGCTGATATGTGGGAAGGGGAATCCCATGATACCACCACTTAAGTCATAGCTCTTTGAGGTGGTGGCTCATAGCTTGCCTGGCAGAGTGAGGTAGAGTGAGGCAGCGATGTGTGCTGGGCAAAGAGGGCTCACTGACAGCTGCAAAAGCTCCTCTCCCAGCAACATTTATAGAGGCAGTGACATCTCTGCTCAGTCTCCTTATTTCTGAACATTGCCTGTTGTCCTTGCCCAGGGCTCCACAGTCATCTGGTTTCCAGCAAGCTGAAAGTGTAACTGGAAATGACGCCCTGTAAGCTGGTGCCAGAAAAGTCAACAAAACATTAGCATGTTTGATTTGTCTTATTTCTTAAAATCAAGTTATGTTTATAAGAACAACTTTTTTTTTTATTACAAAATTGAAATGTTTTGTTCCAGACAGACACAATTGGGTAAAAGTTGGCCTGTGTTTAAGAAAGGTAAAAGCTTACAAATAAGCAGTAAATACTCAGAAAAAATGAAAGCAACCTCTTCTTATCAGGTTTTATACTTTGCTGAAAAAATAACCTCATAGCGTGAACCATTATTTCCCCCCTTCTTTTCATTCGGCCTTTGAACTAAAGAATATATTTGTTCTACACACCCAATTGCACTACTGCTGACTTACATGGCCATTTTCCTGGGTAAACAAAGCTAATGAATGCACAGTATATACTTAAAAGCTATTCTCAGTAGTGGGACATTCTCTCCTCCTCCTCCATGCTCCACTGCATAAATGGGGATGGTCACACTGTGGTAATCACATTTTTTTAATGTTTATTTATTTAAAAGAAGAAAGCAGAGAGTCCCTCCTGTTCCGTTGCCTAGGTTATTCCTCAGGCTACCAAGCAGCCTGTGTGGTATCTTCTATTGTGTGGTAAAGCTAAACCACGAGGTAAAAAACCCCACAGCGGTCTCAATTCCAGGAACATCCCTAACTATGTTGCAGGCTGAATTTTGCTCTCTGCCAGTGCTAGGCTGGGTGGGGCTGTAGAAATAACTGTCGAGTATCTCCTCCCAGAAAGCAACAGGGAGAAGAGTTTTGTTTTTCTGTCTAGAGTGAAGGAGAGGAAGGAAGACTGGGGAGGAATATCAAGTGAATGTCAATCTGTCACCACAGGAACATTTGCCTGCACCTTCCTAGCCACTGTTTTCATTATTTATTCTTTAATGTCATCTGTGATGGATATTTAATTCCCTCTCTACCTACAGTTTATTTCAACTTTCAGTACTGCTTGTTATCAGTAGTCCTTACTAGCAGCACACTTTTCCATCTGCCACCAGACCTGTGCTTTCTTTGTCAGACTGCTTTAGAAGTGACCTAGGTGACCCCCGCACTTTGACCAGGGAGAGGGGTGTGAGCCCCTGGATAGTCATTCTTATTGTGGGAAGAATTGACTGTGTTGGTCCAGCTCCTTTTTGGGTTGTGTTTTATTGCCATGGGGGCAAGGAGTGTGTGGGGGAAATCACTAAATATGATAAGGAATAATTTTGACTATGCTGTAGTTCTAATATATAAAAGCCAGCTTCAACATCCCAGAGGCAGATGGAAAAGAAGATCAGATGCTAACAAGCTGGTAAATCAACAAGAACAAGATCTAATTAGGATATAACCAGTATGCTAATATATGCTACAATCTAAAGAGAGCTAAGAAGTTGCTTTCTATCACAACTTGGAAAGATCTGGAGCACTGTCATTTTAGACTGAGTATAATTGTCATGTAGGGTATAAGGGTAGAGAACAAAGCTCAGAGTTATCAGTATTTGCCAGTTTTGTCTAAGGAAGCTTTCAAAACGGAGATAAAATGGTAAGAAATATCAAAAGATATTCTTCACCCTTCCAAACCAGGTTTGTGTCTAATCCAGTTATTCAGAAATTGGTCTACCAAGTTATTCATTCAGAACAACAGCCAGTAATATTAGTCCATTTTGTTGCTCTATGGCAGCAAATCCTGGAATTTCTTTGCAGAGCTGTGTATGAACTAGTTCCCTTTAATTAAAAAAAACCCCAAACCAAAACAAAAACCACAAACCCTCCAATAAAACCCCAAAACCACAAAACAAAAACCAAAACCAAACCAAAGAGAAAACCAAAGCAACTCAAAATCACAGATCACCACCACAAAACCACTAAAAGCCTCAAATGCCCCAACCTGCTGGCACTATAGCTTTGAAGGTAAACTAACTGTGGCTAATTTAGACCTTACCTTGCAAATACATAATGCAAATGTGTCCTTAACAATCAGAAACAATCCTCATCAACCTGACTTTCCTAATAGAGGGAAAGGAGATGAATTTTGGCCTGTTTTCCCAGAGGTGCACCCCTGAGGACATGGTACCTCTTCCGGATCACAGCTGCCAGCGCTGAGCTGTTCTGCAGGGCCTGAGGAGGAGCTGGGAGGTGCGAACAGCAATTAAACCCACAGCTCCCAGGGCGATTAGTTTCTGTTTTCCTCCCATGGATGCGCAGTTTTGGGGATCTCTGACTCATGGTAATGTGAAGAAGCTGAAAAAGCAGTCAGCTCCTTCAGGTCATCATCAATTTGCCTTGCATAGTAATAGCAGCCTACGATATGTTCAGACCTAAGTATGTGTGAATGTGGGATGTGAGTACAGCTGGACAGAGAAAATAATTGTTGGATGTTCATGTTATCTTTTTCTGTCCTGGAAACAGCCAGTGGGAGTCTAATGACTTGTTTAGAAGATTGCAGGAGACAATTGCTAAAGCAATCAGCAGATATGATTATAACGTCTCAGTTCAGTAGACTTTCTCTCTTAAGTAGATTTGGAAGTGAAAAACCTCCAAAAAGGAGCAGAAGAGGAAGAGAGCATTTTTCATAAACCATAAATTGCCAGTTATTCCACTGTCACTTATTCAATATTTCACTCAAATTGCAGTTTTTAATGTATTTATATTTTGTTTTGCAGTTGTAGTTAAAGAGGTCTTGAATTACAGAAAAAGGGAAATAAAATGTATGATGTCTTGGTTCAAGGGAGAATTCTTGGATGCAAATAATGAATGAGAGAGATTTCAGCAGAAGAATGAAGGATTTTGGAGCCTTCAGAATAGATACTCTTTCATATCATTAATAAAAAATGAACTATTGCAACAGCCAAAGTGCTTTGTATAGTCACAGGGTAATTCAATAAATGAAGCTGTACTTTAGACGAGTGAGTTTTTTGGGCTTTTTTGCTAGATCATGTACTAATTGTGTCTTGGGTTAATTTTTAAGGTGAGGCAATGCTTCTGGATTTGTGTATGTAAACCACAGCTGTGTGAGAGTTGTGACTTTCTGTATGCTTGCCCCCCTCTGAATTTTGGCCTTTGAATACTTAGTCTGTTACAAACGGCATTCATTTTCCTTGCATGAAAAAGAGATTTGTGAGGAAAACAAGTGCATTCCTCTAAAAGAGATGAAAGGAGATGGAAGGGCAAGTGTGGCTGATGCTACAGTGGTCAGGAATGTGAATGCTGGAAGTGGGTGGGCAGGGCTGGGATCCCGCTAGCAAGTGATGGTGGAGCATGAGTGGAGTGGCAGCCTGTCCATCCTGCTCAGTGAGGAACGTACGTGTTCGTGCAGTGACGAGCAGTTCAGGGGCTCTGGGTGATGCCCGCTCGGTTGCCTTTGTGCTGCACACACCAGAGTGATGACAGTCCTACAAAAATGAAAAAACCATCCTCCATGCTTGCAACAATGACAGGCTGAGCTTGTCTCCAGGGCACATGGCAAGAAACTTGTAGTTCTCCTTGCAGGCGTCACTTTCATGGGCAGCCAAGATGAGGCGGAAGAAGAGTCTTGTTTGCCCCTCTTTCACCTCACACAGCTATGGGGCCTGGAAGGGCAAGTGGGGAACTTGTTTGTTGACCTCTCCCGAGTCAAGGAGAGTAGATTTAAAGAGCTGCTCCAGTTAAATTTGAAAAGATTGCTGGGCAGATGATAATTTTCTTTTGGGAAGGTTTTTTTTTTCACTTTATCTTAAAAGATCTTTAAAAGGAGCATTGCCTTGGTTGTTAGAGTGGCACACTTGATTACTGCCTTAGAGTGGCTGGACAGTTGCTATCAGCTGTGCATAGCTGAAAATCTCTGTGAAAAATGGTCTTGAGGAGTCAAACGTACATCACCCAGGCACAGTTTCAGGTGATAAGGTGGTTTCTACCTGCTTTGCACTATCAGATCAGGTGGAGTAATTTCCCTGCAAAGCAGATCACCACGTTTATGTTCAGTAATCTTACAACTGAGTGCAAAAATACAGATGGTAATTTAGGTCAGTTAATGGGAGCATTGTGTATCCCTTTAACGGGAGACTTTAAAGGCAGTAACAAATTTCAATAAAACTAAATAATAGACAAAAATCTACTTATGAGCTTTTGAGGATGATGCCTTTCCAATAGAGTACTCAGCTTCTGTTAAAATGCAAATTTTCACTCATCGCTTGGGAGAGTAGTGTACACCAGAGGAAATACCAGAGACAACTAAATGTATCCAGTTCATTAAAATATATTATCTTCTAATAAAAAGTACTGTTATCTCAGGAGAGTTGTATACTTGAGCCTACTTCTCTGTGAAGAAAGACTTGCCAAGAACTTCTAGTGATAGAAAGGAAGTTGGAGAAAAACTTGCAGATCTTATACAAGCTTAGACCTTTTAGGACTTATACAATTTTCATGTACTATCTCACTCTTATTGCAGTAAGTATCCTAGGGGGGACTTATAGAAAGTTATTCTAACTGGTAAAATAAATGTGATTTTTTCCTATTGTTGCTGTCAAAAATGGACTTTGGAGATAAAAGCTTTCTCAATCTTAAAAAACCCAAAACTTTAATACTGAAAATTAGATCTGCAAAGAATAGGTTTTCCCCACAGAAAATACTAGTGGATTTAGCAATGCACACATATGCATGCACAGATTTATATTTAGAAAAAATTGTACTTTTGATAGCAAAGGGTATCTTTTGAGTCAATATGTTTTTAAAACCTGAAAATTTTATGTTTTCAGCTAAAAATAAACTTTTAAATAAAAGCCATACAATTTAAGAGGGCAACTTAAAAGTCAATACCTCAAATGCTCTAATAAAAACAGCGGAAAAAATGTCAAGTGGTCATATCAGCTGTTGGTTAGGCTGAATGTATATTATGGGGCTTACTCAATGGACAGGTAAATGATGTTTCATTACTGTATCATGTCAACATTAATGAAATGCAACAGTATTATCCCTTCTATATGTATGCAAAGGGTCTTACAAATGTATTTCAACTTGAAACTAAGTAATTTTCACATATCATGCTGACATCTTCATAATTCCCTTTACCAAGACCTTAGTTCATTTTGCACTGGTCAGTCTAAAGAAAAAAAAATCTAAATCTCTTCAAAACTGCCTCTTTCCTGTGAGCTTTGTCCCTAAACCATGACACTGAATCATTTGAAAAAGCATCCATGAAAGATGTGTATCTAGTCTATTGGTTTTTCTTTATGTTGCTCCTACTAGGGGACAAAATCAGTTCTTACTGCTGATCTCTGAAACAACCAAAAGGCTACAAAAAAATACAAAAGAAGAGAGATTGACATAGCAATATCCCTTGATGTGCTTGTCCCTCATCCAATCCCTGTAAGTAATTACCTGTCTGAAGTTGTACAAGCACTTCAGTTTCGCTAGAGACAGCTATTGATTTAGAAATCAGATGTTCTTGGGCTTGGTTGAAAAAACCCCAACTTTTTAAATTAATTTTTTTTCTCAGCCTGCTGCAGCCATGAATAAGCATCATTCATTTTATGCAATTTCCATTTGAAACATTTTTGTATTGGGGATTTGTTTACCACTTGTGACCTGCTAGTCTGAAAATTAATTTTCTAACCAGGCCTTCTAACCAAGCATTTGTAACGCTCCATTAAATTTTATAGAGGGTGTTTTTTGTATCTGTTGTCTATGGGAATGTAATCTATCTGTCTCTGTAGAGGGTAATGTGATGTATTTTGAAAGATACAGTAGCCTGGATTTTCTTGATCTTTAAGTGTTTATTTTTATTATTTAGGTTATCTTTAAAAGACTGAACTGCTGTAAGAGTTCTGACCATGGGCAAATTTAATTAGGAAATAAATATTTTTCTACCTTTTCTCCTCCAGGAGTTACCTTTATAACAGATTAAGCAAAAACTTGAGCCTGAGTAGTTGAAAATGTTTTCTGTAGAAAACACCTGTAGAAAATACGTGTTGAGTGTAATTTTGAGATTAAAAAGTCATGGGCCAAAGTAGAATGTGTCTTATAGATGTTATCAGAAGAGGTAAAACATTGTGAGCTCAGGAAAAATCCAAGAACTAAATGTGTACATTCTGCACTACAAATGCCATTAGTGAACACTTAGGGCTCCTGAGAATCTCAGAGAGATTTAATCCTTATAGGAATAGGGAGGTCACAGCCTGAGTACAAACGGATACTTAAAAAGGTCTGAACAGTGTAATGGCTCTTGTGGTTTAAAAGTAGAAAACGTGGAATATGTGATGCTGATTTCTACTGCAGTTAACTGTGGTTCATACCTGCCAAGAACCAGGTGGTGAAGCTGGTGAAGCTCATTTGAACCAATCTATATAAATTAGTCACTTTCAGATTGGGTTGGTGTGTTATCCATATATTGCCTGGATTTTCCAGAAAATGTGTTTTCTTAACTAAGCAAGCACTGATGGAATCTCCTTGTGAGCAGCCTTTTCTCCTGGTGCTTTGCACGTTCCTGTGTATGGGGAGTGTTACTGGAGCCTGCAAGGCAAATGCCTCAGTGATTGCACAAATGAAGGCAATTTAGGGTCTAGATAAGAGATGTGTGGGAGTGGAGATGAAGTGCTTCTGTACCTCTCTGACCCAAGCAACTGTCATGGGATTGTTTTCTTCTTTCCATGATTTTTGGTTAAGTCTCTTCAGACTTCATTTCTTCCTCAAAAATGGGTATGAAAATATAGATCTGCAAGTAAGCTTTATCCCATTGTTGTGGTTTAAGCCCAGCTGGAAATAAAGCATCACGCAGATGCTCGCTCAAACGCCCTATCCGCCTCACCCCCGGTGGAGTATGTGTGGGAGAATCAAAAGTAAAACTTGTAGGTTGAGATATGAACAGTTTGTATTTTACTTTAAGTTATTAATAATAATTGTAAGTAATAATAATAATGATAATAAAAAGGGAAAAGAAAAAATTAAAAAATCAATGTATAATATAATTGTACACCACTCGCTTATGAATGCCAGACCCTCTTCACCACCCACTGATTGGTGCCAGTCTCCTTTCCCAAACCCAGATTTCCCCTCCCTTCCTGGTAACTCCCTCTGTTTACACACTGAGCCTGATGTTCTATGGTGTGGAGTATCCCTTCGGCCAGATCAGGTCACCTGTCCTGGCTATGCCCCCTCCCAGTTTCTTTTTGGCATCTCCTCACTGCTAGAGCATAAGACACGCAAACACACAAACAGAAAAAAATGTTCTTGACTTAGAATAAACATGACTTAGCAAAAACCAAAATATCAGTGTGTTATCAACACCGTTCTCATTCTGTATCCAAAACACAGCACCGGACCTCCTACTGAGAAGAAATTAACTCTGTACTAGATGAAATCACGACCTGAGTAGTTTGTGCTACTGGAGAAGACTGAAAATTTGAATATTCTCCAGCAATTTGTGCTTACTGAAGCCTCTTGTAATATTAAGAAATTAATAAATGTATCAAGAGTAGTTACACTGTAAAAACTATTGGACTTGTAGTTTCAAGGTTGTCATCTAGAAAAGAACAACTGTTAAAATATGCTACTAAATAAAACATGAAAGTCAGAACAGTTAGCGTCCAGAGGGCTAACAAAGACACTGGAGTGGAAGAGTGAAGGGAAATCTCATGCAGGAACCAAGCTGGGTGAGGAGGGGTGGCTTCCCAGAGGTCCCTTGTGCCCAGGTGCCAAGGGAGCAGAGCAGGAGTGCCTGCTACCAAACCATTTAGGGCAGAGCGGGGGAAAGAGGCAGCTCCTTCATTTCCCAAGTGCAGACTGCCTCTGGATGAATATTTAAAGCTGCTCAGACGTGTGTGGTGTTGCAATATGGAAGGTGTGAATTGGCCATAGCTCTGCTTCTGTGACTTAACCACAGCACTTCCTTTGCTTTCTGGGTTGTCTAGCAGATATAATGAGACCTTCTGGGATAGTGTTTCTGGCTCTGATGTTTCCAATGCTGTTCCCATCACTTTCTGGAGTTCAGATATTGCTTACATTGCGTGTTGAACTTCTGGGTGTTTATTCCTTTAGCAATTGTGGCACCTGCAACCTGAAATACTACCATAGATATAAAAATAAAACAACAGCAGAAGTAAAAAACCCCAACTTCTTGAGGGGTTTCTCATCTCTTATTTTTTCCAGAATGAAATGAAAAGTTTGTGAAAATTTGCCTGTACTAGACAGGTAAATGTCAACAAATTTGGCTTTTTGTTGTTGTTTGGTTGCTTGGGTTTTTTTGTGAAACTTCTAGATTATCTATTGCTATTGTACTAAGAAAAAGTTTTCAGTGTGGGAGCACCAGGTTCATTAAGTTAACCACAAAATAGACAGAATTTATTATTTTCAATAAACTCCAGTAAGAAATGCAATGATCTTTAGTTTTCTAAAACTTAAAGTGAGGAGGGAAAGGTGCCTTCTGCTGTATTTTTTTTTATTTTGTTTTTTTTTGATTCCACTTCTGTATTTATTTAAGTCACACCTATTACTGCTGAGCGCTAAGTTGGTTGACCACATAATCGTTTTTTTTTCATTGGTTTTGTGGCTGTTACAGAAAGCCTATGTGTTTTCTGCTTGTATTAAAGTACTTAGGAGCAGAAAATGCTATTATGGAGAATCCAATCTCAGGTCAAACTGGAAGATGCCAGGCCATCTAGCATGATTTGCTATTTACTTACGAGAGGATCCTAAACAATGAGTAAAACTCAAAGGGTTTATGGGTGAAACCCTCAAAATCTGACCTTTGAATTGTTCAGAGATCTTACTACTCTGCCCTGTTTGGTGCTTGTCTGAAGGTATGTGTGCCACACACTGTGAGAGCTCTGCAGAGTCCACTTTGCTACCTGCAGTCTTTTTCCCATTGGTGGCTTTGGGATTTATGGGGAAACAAGAGATATTTGCATTAACCTTTCAATATAAGAAAATCCTGGAGGACATGGTTTAGTGCAGGATTTACACACTTGAAAAATCTGTTGGTAATTTGGGTCCTCCTACATGAAATATTATGTGAACTTCATAAAGCTTTTAAACTGGAAGCAAGGAAGAAAGGAATTTTATACTCTGATTTCACAGGAAAAAAAAAAGGAAAAAGGTGGGAAATTGTATCTTTTTCATCTACCCAAGCCAAAGACCTCGTTCCAGGAGTTCAACATAATTTCAAGAATTTTGTGTTGAACATCTAAAAGCTCACAGCTACTGCTGTAGTTGCTGTGCAGGAACACGAGATCAGAAAACTGGTACCATGATGATGTACAGCTGTGAAAATTGTCCATCATGGCTTCTTGTTCATGTCTTGTTGATATGAATTTTTTAATTTTTAACTTCTGCGAGGATCTGCTTCACCAGCTCTAAAATTACTTTACCTTGCCAAAACTGGTTTTCCCAGGACCCTTTCATTTTTTATTCTTGGTTTTTAAAGGCTTGTTTAAAACAGAAGAGGTGAGAGGGTTACAGGAGCTAGAAGTTAGTCAGAGAAATACCTAGAAAAGCTCTTCTCCGAGGGCAGAGGAAATTTCTATGCTAAGGGAGAGAGAGAAGGAGGGATGTCTATAAACTCCCCAATTACTCCAATACCAGGCTGGAAGGAGTCGTGAGAAGGCAAGAGCACAGTCTGAAAGCATTTCAGCTCACAGGAGGTAAAAAAAGAGTGGACTGGCCTGGCAGGCAGCTATAGCTGCTACATTTGCCATTTGTCAGAAATGAAAGTACTTGCAAATAATGATTTTTAAACCAAATTACTCTGTTTTGTAGCAGCACTACAGGCTTCAATTTTTAATATTTTCTCCTGGGTTGTTTGTCGTTAAAAACATCAACAACAAACAACATCTGTAGATCCTTGTTCTCCTTTAAAAGACTGCTGAGATGACTTGACATCAATTTGCTGTGGTAGAAAAATAGGAGGAGAAACGGATTACTGTTAGTAGATGACTGTTTGCCATCTGGATAGACTTTGTGGCTGATAAAATGTGTAATGTGGACACAGATATGTGTTGGATCCCATGCCAGTGCAGTGGCTTTCAGACAGAGCTGTCAAGAGACAGCCCTTGGATCAACGGGAGCACCAACAGCTGTGGAAAGAGGAGTTGGTCTCTTTGCCTCTCCTTGTGGGCAGCAAGGTGAGCGGGCAGAGGCTATGCTTTGGAAGGGTCCTTGAAGTTATTAAACTATTCCAGATCCCCAAATAGCTGAAATTATTTTATTCCCCAGAGACCAGTGTAAATCTCTTACACTTTCCTTGCTCCTAAGTCCTCCTAATGCTGCCAAGACCTCAGGCCTCAGCAGAACATTCTTGTCTTCGAAACTCTCCTCAGGTGCTCTCTCAGCCCTTGGCTTCTGAGTTCTGTCCAGCCTTTCTGGGGAAGTCTCCTGCTTCTCACTCAGCTCACTTTTCTTACTAAGTGCCTCCTTTCTCAAGGATCTGGCTGTAGGCCTTGCCGATAACGGAGGAAATACATCTAATCTGATTTCACTGGAGCATGTTTGACTCTGATAGGCCTTTTCCACCCTCTGGCAAACTCTCTCCTTGGAGACCAGGGCTTTCACCATGTCAAAGCCTCCTTTCATTCCCAATATATAAAACCCATACTCCTCTAAATCATAGTTATGATCCTTTTGTCTATAGAAAGTTAGTGTTGTGTTGCATTTTCTCTGTCTTGCCATGTCTGCGTTCTGGCAAATTGCTTGTTCCAGCTGTGTCTGACAAAGCACAGCAAGAGCAAAAGTACCCAAAGCCCTTTTCTCTCATCATTGTCTCTGTAAATATGTGCCTTCAACATTAATGTGAAATATTTATTTTCTCTATAGAATGGAAAAGGTTTAAGCAATCACAAGTGAGCCATGGAACTGTTCAAAGTGGCTCGATCATGAAGAGAAGGATTTATAACAGTGTTGAGAAGTGCATCAGACTTTGCAAGCCCTCAGCAGCCTCTATTTTAAACCAGAAAAATTCCATGTTCGCAAATAATATGCTAGTGCAGGCTTGTTGACAGTTCACCTGCACACCAGCCTTTACTCCTCTGCATGAAGTGCATTTTGTTTTCAAAATCTGGATAGGGATATATTTTAAATAATGTGTCTTAGCTCATGTACGTTGTGACTCCTATGAGGCTATTCATGTGACTAGTGAGTTACTGTTGAATATTCAACACAAACTCAGTCTAAGTCCCACAGCTATTGTGAACCTGACAAGGAGAACACTGCTATGCAAATATTCTGTTGCTGAAGAAAATATTTCCAACAGATTGAATATAGACAGATGATGAATACCTTTCAAGTAGCAATGTAAATTTGTTTTTCTTAGTCTGAGAAGAAAGAAAAAACAGTAATAAGGAACTTAAAGTTACGCCCATTTAATCTCTAGCATAGGCTGACATTAGTGTTTGTTTTTTCTTTTCCTTCAACTTTCTGTGGTTGTACGTGATCCTGCATGTGTGTGCAGACAGTCCTTCAGCTATGAAAGACCAGGAGAAGGAGAAAAAGGTATTTCTCTGCAGTGTCAGACCCAGCATCCTCTGCTCTTAATCAAGCAGGGTCTGGATTAATCCTTCCTAGGGGTGTGGAGATTGCTTTGGTTTTGACCTTGATGTCTCTTGTTATCCTGAAATAATTAAGGGAGGAAAACAAAATGTACATTTTGAAACCATGTACATTCAGGTCTATGAACTAACTCTTCTAATAGATTTTTGAAGAAATGCTTCACCTGAACAAGATGTAGCTATGTATGGTTTGGTTATAGTGGCTGGGTAAAGTTACATAGCATAGCTTTCATGTTCTTCTCTGTTTCTTCAAAACTGAGATAAAAATCTCATGTTTTCTAATACTTCTTTTTATTCTGTGTCATCCACGCTTTCTGTAAAACACACAAGTTTGTTGAAGCAGAAAAGGGTTTGCTTTCTGATTAACTAACTCTTTTCAGAGATTCTCTCTGTTTATTACTTTTATAAAGTTCCTGACACAGGTAACTCAACTTTTGGTTCTACACTAGTAAGAGCTTCTTATAGCTCAACAGATAGTATAGTAAACATTATGTCTCTCTTTAATTGTGGTATGCTGACAGAAAAGGCCACAGAATCCTTGAGGAGTGCTAGGAGTGGATGAAACTTGAAGATTCATCCAGAGATACTAGTAATTGTCAATATGAAAGCTCTGTTGTACATTAAAGGAAAATATCATTACAGAAAACATGCAAGGTTCAGAGAAAATTCCCACAGCCATCTAGACTCTTCACGTAATTACTGACTCCTGTCCTTTTTGTAATTTCTGAAATAACCTCTGTGTCAGTTTTTGTTTCAGCCTTCATCCAGGTTTCCTTGCTATGATATTTATTTCTGCAGGGGTAATGCTTCATCATTTCAATTTTTCAACAGTGAAGAGCTGTGCTCCTGGATTCTGTTTCCTAAGAGCTCTGCTTATTCAGCTTTCCCAGCAGGTATGTACAATTATGAGCTCCAGGACAAGATAGGTTGGTTTCAAAAATGTGCTTTTAGGGCTTGAGCAGTGAGAAATCAGAGCTATTTGGGTTTAGTCTGTGATTCTGCTACCTGGCAGTAGGTATTGCCAGATATGTTTGATTTAGCTTCACCTTCAGGAAGCTTGTGCTGTCTTCTGGAGCATAGAATCATAGAACCATCAGTCCAGCCACAGATGTAGAGTTCTTGTTTGGAAGTTCCTTCTGGGAAAATTCTACAATTATCTTTCGTGACCTTTCTTGTGTTAGAAATGGAACTAGAAGATTTTTGAGGGAGACAGGTGAAACAAGAAGTACTTCAAAAAAGTAGCAGGCAAAGTCTGTTTCTGGAAATCTGTCTGTCCCCTCCCTGTCTTCTGTGACAGAGACAAGTATGTTCAGTGTGTCTAGGGCTAAAATGGTCAGTGGTTAACCACATGACAGATGGCACGAACCTAGGTAGGGTTAAAAATCTGTGGTTGTTTTTTTTTTAATTAATTGAGATTTTATATTGTCACTTCTCAGCTTGGCAATCTGAGCTAAACTCAGCCTTTCCTGAACCTAGGAAGTGGTGAACTAGCCCACCAATAAACAGTCATCCAGTGGTCCAGATCCCTGAATTCCAGTATTTCATGTAACTTCCAGAGGTCTTACTGTTAAAGTTCCTCCTCAGAAGGTCTGAGAAGGCCCAAATTATCCTAGTGGATCTAAGGTGCATTCATTGCTTATAGTTATGGCTCTTTCCTCAGCAACTACCCACCCTCATGAGTGACTGATGTTAAGAAGAGAGGTAGGTGAAGTGGAGATTTGAGTGCTCCTAAAGAAAAAGTTCCCTAACCCAGTTAGTTGTGATATAAATGTTTCCTCTTGTGTCAGAAAAAAAAGGTTCAGGGATTATTAATGCCCTTGGCCACTATTTCTGGCAAGATGAAGTGTACAGTAGGCCATTTGAAGAGGGGTGCCTACGACGTTTGAGTCTCTTGCTGGTTGCATCTTATTTTGTGGAAAGGATCAATTATATCAGAAAGGAAGTGGTAGGATTGAAACAAAGCTGCTCACTCAGCTATTTCTGACAGCTGCTGTGGGAATTCCACAGAAAGTCTATCCCTGCGAGTGTAGCAGAGCCATGCCTCTGGCTCCAGTGGAGAGGGAGGCTGATGGATTCAGGGCTCTTGTGACAGAAGCTTCTAATGGTTGGTGGCTGTCTGCACCATGAGCCACGTATAATGCTATTTTTTTCACTCCCACCCCATTTTATCTCCTTTTTCTAGAAGGAAAAAATTCAGGAGAGTTGTCAAGGTCTATCCATTGCTCCTCTTTTCCCCAGTTCCCTTAGAATCAGATTGGAGGGGGCATTTGAAGCAGTCATCTGTAAAACCGGGTACAGAACCAATGTTCCTTTCAGTAAATGCGTTTGCACTTTTTGTTTTGTTAAGGTAATCCCTGTTTTGTTTTGTTTTTTATTTTCAATACTTGTATGGTGGATAAATCATTCTTTTTAATCCATAGTACACCTTGACCAAGCCTGTTCTCTTGCACCACTCTTGAAGATATTTCCAAAGATCTGTCTATTTATGCATCATTTCAGACTAAAAAAAGAGGCAAGAACACAATACAAGTACTTACAAGGAGAATAAGCATAAAGTACATTTTAGCCACCAGGCATGACATTTAGACCCCAGAGCTGGTGAACAGCAAAAGGGCTCGCAACTTCCACAAAAGATACAGGAAAAATTGAGTTGTATTTGCAAAGAAATGTTGTTATTATTTGGGTTGTTTTGATTTTTTAATGGCATTTATGGCAAAATGATTCAGCTTCTCACAGCTAGACCTGGATGACATTTCCCCGAAGAACAACTTTGTCACAAAGGAAGAGGGGCAGGGGAGTGGGGAAAGCAGCACCATAAGGACTGAAATTACTTGGGAAGCTGAGTCATATTACAAGAACAACTTAAGACAATGATGATTCTGTAGATACTAAAACATTTCCTTTTATGTTTAAAAGCTTATTCTTTTAGTAGTGCCAATATATTTTGAAACTGAAATTTTGGGTTTTATTTTCTCTTTTTTTGTAACTGTAGCCTTTATGAACAAAATTTTGAAATGAGCAAAATGAGCTGACATAAAATATTACTTTTAATTTTTAGCTGTTTTGAAAGAAAAAAAATCAGGGGATCTGAATCCTAGGAAAATCTCTTTAGTTAAACTAAAAAATATTCCCAAAGTTTGAATTCTTAGCTCTGAAATGTCGATCAAATATCTAAAACATTGGGACATTTTTTTCTCTATTATGAACAAAATGTGAGAAATATTGGGAAATCATAACAAATTGATATCACTTAGAACACCACTCTGCTTGTGTTAGGGTTGCATTTTGTGTCTTAAAGGATTGCATTGGATAATCTTGGCCTTAGCTAAAAATTAACTAAAGTTCTTATTTATCTGCAATCCTAGTCCCAATGGGAAAGATTATTAGGATTAATGAACAAACACCCAGATACCTTTCCTGTCAAGGCCTACAGGACATATAATTATTTAAGACATGTAAATGTTCAAACTGACACTTTATGGGACTTTCCAACAGGCAGCTGTTGGAAAATCCCACCTTTAGACCCATTAACACTCTGAAAATCTATCTGGAGATCTCCTGCTAGATCATACTGAAAAATATAACTGCCTTAGAACCTTATTTTTTATTTAATTTTGTTTTCTGTGTCTGCTTATCTTACTGAGGAATTTTCTGTGCAACTTGGCTGCACAGTGTATTTGTGATTTATCTCTCCTGGCCTTTCTCCATCTTTGTATGTCCTCCTACACCTGCCCACTCTGTTTAGCACATTCATAAGTATTTCTTCATTCAAAGCGCAATTTATCCAACCCTAATATAAGGATAGTCACTAGTAGTCACTTTTACCTCTGCATTTTTCCTTTCCTATCCTATTCCTTCCTATGTGGATAAGTTACCTGGTTTTTGTTTATCTGGAATGGAGTGATTTTCCTAAGGGCATGTAAGGAAAGGAAGTCAGTGAAGAAATGCTTTACAAATACACTGATCTTAAGCATCCAAAACAGATTATCAGCCTGAGCTGTTCTCAGCTATCTGGTGTCCTGCTCAAGGGCTGTAGAAAGAAAAAGTTGAATCCATGCAGCCTGAAGTGCTCAAAGTTCTGTTCCTCACTTTGTTTACTAAATCGTGGTAAGATCTGAAGGTGTCAGCATTCAGGAGAAAGCACTTTGCTAAGTGCCCATTATTTTGTGCTCTATGCACACCTTTCCTTAATAGATCCTCAAGAGCCCTACTGCTGTAGAAAGAAAATCAGATCATTATATTGCTAACACCTTTCCTTAAAGTGCAAAGCGCTTTTGAGTCTTGCAAATTTTTTTTGTTCTTTCATTCTAAAGAGCTTCCAAATGTGTGTTGTTTGTAGTGTATGGGAGGTTCTCTTTGACCCTTTCAGTCTAAATGTCTATTTATTTGCATTTGCAGAGCTCTCACATTAGTAAAGAGACTTGTAGGTAGGATGGTGTTTCAAGTAGTGATGTGGGAGCAGAAGTCTTGCAGGAAGTTAGCAGAGGATAACTAATTAAAAGATTAAGAATAACGGTGCAGAGAGGCATCAAGAAACCAAGAGATTTATTTTCATTCTGACATTTAATGCAGAGAAGAAGACACCTTGAAAAGATCTTCCTAAAAAACAAAAATTGATCTATTTTGAACAGAGAGGTTTTAAGAGCAAAGCAAATAATTTTGCATATGTAATGAGATTGGAGCAGATGCTGTGCCAAACTCCAGAGTCATAGAGTGTGGCTTCCCTTTATGCCCAGGAGCCAGAGAAAATGAGAAAGTCTCTGAATTAGATGCACAGCTAAGGGACCACCTTACTTGGAAAGAGAATGGACTTGAAATCACAGCAACCTCTCTCAGTTTCTAGGGTCTGATTGTCATCTTGAATTAAGAAGACCAGAGTATTTGCTTTTCATTTCTTTCTCCCTACCTTCAGTTTTGCAAATAAAGATTTCCAGATCCCATTTTGAGTCAGAGGAAACAAGTTGTAGCTCACAGATTTGAAGTGATTCATGGGTTATTTTTACTTAGGCTCTTCTTCTCTGCTACTTTCCTCCTCAAAGGGTGGCACCCTTTATTTTAGGACATGGAGAGATCTTCAGGTCTTGGAATTTTGTCTTTACAGTAACAGGTCTTCCTCCAGGTTGTCACAACTCACTTGTGACCAGCTGGGTTAGTACTTGCAGGAATCCAGCCCTGATGTTCCCTGGAGAATTATCACCTCGTTCCTGTTGCCTGCTCGTTAATGCTCCTGTGTAGAGCACTATCTCTAGTGACAGCCTAGAAAATTACATAGCTACACTAATAGTGGCTGGTCAGAGCAAAATTACTAGTCTAATTCAAGAAAATTTTCTACTTCAGCCGTAGTTTTCTCTCCAGCGATAATATTTATGAGCCTTTAGTTAATTACTAAGTGGCTTTTTGGTAGAGACAGTTGAGGACAGTGTATCAAGCAGAGATTAAGAATTCGGTTGTGTTTGGTTTTTAGAAGATGAAAGCACAGAAGGAGTCAATTAACATTTATTTACCACACTCTTAAATCTGTGAATAATGTTTGATTTAGGTTTAGTAGGAAATATTTTCTATTTGTGAGTTATTTTTTGCTTGGTTGAGTTTTTAAGGCCAGATTTCTGTTATTTGTTTGGTTTTCTCTCTTTTTATTTATTTCTGTTCTTAAAAACATGGGTTTTGTTACCTACAGACTAAAAGATTTTCATCTAAGCAAACAATAGTGGCTGAAACATTACAACTCAACACCAATGTCTGAAACTTTGTAGACCATGCAAAGACATTCACATCCAGTGCAGGGAGGCACAGTTTGTGTGTTTGTTCATCCTGGGCTAAAGGCCCAGGAGACAGAGGGACAGGGCTATACAACGATTCACTGCCAAATGATAACACCTATACTGCTTCTGTAACTGCTTCTATACTAAGCTGCTCAGTGTGCATCATGAAAGCAGAGTTCAGTCCTATGGAGCTCCACTAACACTCTTTTCTTCCCTGTTGTTTCCAGTGGTGATATGTCAGCTAATAGAAGAAATTTTGCTGTTAATCAGGAAATGTATAAGTATGTACTTTTTCTTTCTAGATTTTATCGTGTTTCTAGTGCAGTTCTCAGATTTTCTGGGATTTCGTCTGCTGTTTGGTTTCTCTTCTGTATTGATTTGCTTCTCATCTTTGTAATATAGCACGTTTAATCAATGTACAATATACTTCTCAAACTCACACTTTGAGGAACACAGTCCTTCTCCAAAGTGCTATTCCCCTTTTAGAAAATGACAATGCTTTATCTCATTTTTTAGTAAAAGTTTTATTTGCCTTAGACTTCTTTTGTGGACACAGTTATATAGGTAGGTCTCAATGTAGCAAATCATCTGTATAGAAATGTAACCAAGTTTGAACATTTTTTAAAACCCAACCTCCTGTTGTAAGAGGCTTGTTCTTTCTACTTGCTTGAAGTAGTTATAGCTTCTTTACTGTATATGTCTGTTTTTATATTCCTATATTCAATACAGAAAAATAAAATAATAACTATTAAAAGTAACTAAACTTCTGAGTGGAAAAAAACAATTAAAACAATTAAGACCTTTTATAAATAATTCTGTCTGGAACTGCAGGTATTGCTGTAGAAAATTTCAGTAACAATTTGTAAAGCTGTACAGAAGTGCATTAGTTCCTTGTGTACCAAAGAGTATATGATCACTAGGGAGCAAAAGTGAAGCAAAAAATTCGCACAGCCCCAAGCAAAATCAAATTTTTGTATCTTATGCATGCTCTGATCTGTTAACTTTCTTAAGCACTAGATGTCTTCCTATTGATTTCACTGCACTTTGTGTCAGAGCTTGAATGTGATTTGAGGTTTTTGATACTACCACAAGGATTTATTTTAGACGTTAAGCAATGAAATCTATTATTCAGTTTTGACAGTCTCAGTGTTTTCCCCTCCAAATGCCTTTTCCTTATTTGTTTCCTTTCTATTCATTAATCTTCTGTCATTTTGTGCTTAATGTGTGTGATTGAATATACTTTCTGTTACATATGGTGTCTCGGAGGTAAGGCTGAATGCGTAAAAGATTGTTTTGTATTTGCCTCTTAGAGCACAACAGAGCAGTGACAAGATTTCAGGGTGGTTGGATTTGATCAGCAGGTCGTGTCTTTTTCCTGGAGGGCTGGTCCACAGCCTATTGAGTTTGGAGATGTCTCCTGCTCTCTCAGCTAGACTGCAGCCATGAAAACAGAAGGGTCTTCAATGTTTTTTTTTAAAAGCTGGATGGAATTTCTGTTTTCCCAATAGGTTTCTGAGCATTATAAACTTTGGTACCATTCTTCTGTCTTTTGGTGTCGAATATGTTCGGGTGCAAGGCAGAGCAAGACTTGAACAAATCAAAATTAAGCTGTTTTGAAGATATTGTAAGAAGCTGTCACCTGTAGTTGAGGTAGCTTTGCTCAGCAAAAAATGGGAAAAGTTGTCCTGAAAGCTTTTTTTGCTTTTCCACCCAATATGATTCTCTAGTCACTGCCAAAAGAGTTATTCTAATTGTTTGTTTCAAAACTTCAGGTCCAGGTCTCTCCTTACTCAGAGTGCAGAGAACCAGAGGGCGCTCTAGTGTTGGTGGGGATGAGCTGTTAAGGCTTGGCAGGATGACAAACTGCTGATAGAACAGTAGGTCAGGTAACAAATAGCAGGAGGAAGAGCTTGAGAGGATGGGAAATGGATCTGTTTGCACGTATCTCCTCTGACAAAAACACCAGTCTGAGCTTAGAAACCTCTAAGAGACATCACCCGAAGTCCCACGTCTTGCAAAGAGAAATTTGGCCTTATGTATTCTACTTAGTATTGTAGGTTACCTTTTTTTTAATTTTTTTTTTTTTTTTTTTTTTTTTTTTGTGATAGAGAGTTAGATGAGAGATCTATATGGCTGATCTTTTGTGCAGCATGTCTGTATACAGCAGACTATATTTCTTTCTGAAATTTTCTTTCCTATCTTCCTGGCCAGTCTTACTTCCCCACAAATCCACCACATATCCATCTTGGATGGAATACATAGGTACCTCTGTGGGGCAGGGATGCTACATATCTTTAGAGACTTGTGTTTCTTTGTCAAGCATATGGGTTCAGCCCTTCAATCATGTTTCTTGGAACACAGTTAATTCTTTGGGACTCTCTTGGGCTAAATGTAATGTTCAGTAACCGTTTAGTTGTTCTGTTTTGGTTTTTCGTTTTTTCGTATTCCTGCATTATGGGGAACGAATAAGAGCAAATGACAAATTTAGAATAGCTTTTAAAATGCAAATTACAAATATATGGGCAATCAAATAAAAGTCAGTTGAGTAAACTAATGTACTTTTGTTACTAAGTCTAATATTACCATACCAGTTTTAATCATCTGACTGAGATTCCTCAAGTTTATAACAAGGCTCTGTGTACTCTAAGATGGTTGCCTATCAAGTAGAATTTGATGAAATTGCTGCTCAGATGAGTACTACTGTGTTTGCCAATTTGCATGTGGACGGATCAAACAAGGCAAACCATGCTCAGAAGCAGGAATCCAGGTGAGGTGTGCCCATAAATACAATTATTTCTACAGCTACTGCACTCAGAAAAATTCTTACCTTGCTGAACTGTCTCTGCTACATTGATCCAGAGAGAAAGTTGACAGGATTTAAGTCAGGATTCTTGTGAATGAAACCCTTAATGTTCTGTTAGAGTTTGTGTCATGGAACTTTCTGAAAAATGAGATATTATTCCCCTTCCCCCTGAATCACTCATTGCTGCCTTCTGACCGGTGGTACTGAGTACAGCACTGCTTGCAGACCTCAGAATAGGACTATATGCTATTAATTGAATGACCTTGTGTCATTTGCTGCTCCTCAGATATTCAACAGATATTTTCTAAAAGATAACCCCTGGAGTTCTTGAAATTCTGTAGTGGTATCAAATAATTAACTGAAGGTCAGAGACAGTTCCCGCTACATCTAATTTGTAAGCAACTGTTGAGAAGAAGCTGCATGTGGTATACATGTTAATGAAGATCTCCATTTCAGACCGTATTATAAGAGATATCCTCAGGGATAAAAGTGGCAGAAGTTCAAATGTTTAAGAAACTGTAAATACAGGCAGATTTCAGTTCAGGCAGGTGCTTCTGCCTGTGTACTTAATGTAAAATTTGTACTTCTAACCACTGAAGACAATAAGCACATGATGAGTCCCATTTGGATTAGAAGCTGCAAGTTCGAACATATGTTTTCCTGGTTTATAACGTGGACGTCTGCAGAGGATCACTTTACTAACAGCAAGAAAATGTGTTCCACTTCAGGAAGAATTGAAGGGTCCCTCCTTAGCTGGAAATCCCATGCTAGACCCAAAGGAAGCCGTGTTTGTATTGACCAGTTATACCCAGCTTCTAATTAAAATGTCTCAAAAATATGATATAAACAAAGCAATAAATTTAGATTACAGTATTGCTAAGCTGAAGTAAAAATTATAGGAATTTATAATTAGTGTAGGACTGTGAGTCTGTTTGGGATCTCTCATAGGTTAACATGATTCCAAAGATTGTTCAGATACAGGTTTTTGGTTTTTTCCTCTTATATACAGACCTACGTGTATTAAATACCCCTTGAGAAGCAAAATTTGAAAACTAATACAACCAAGAATGTTATGCCCTATAGTTTTAAGAGAAGTTGGACAACATGACTGTCATAAGACTCAATCTTGTATTTCTTTAGATTTTTTTAAAAATTAAAAATACTTACTCATGCCACATTAATAAAGCCTATTTAAGATGTCTGAACAGTCTGAATGCATCACTTAGCTATTAATTTGCCCCAGATGGGGCTTGTACTCCACGATGGCACAGAATGAGGAGAGACAGTATCATATCAGTTGCAAGTGTCCATGAAAACTGTTTTCCATGGAATAATTGATAAGATGGGGAAAAGGAGAATAAAGCTCAGAAGTGCTCTGGAGCAGAGACAGGTGGAAAAGAAAGAGACTGAATTATGACTGCTCTTAGTTAAACCTTATCAATGATTTGATCAGCCAAAATAAAGATTTTACTCAGTGATTGAGTTGGGGTTTTGCTGTGTTTTTCAGGGCCAAAGAAGCAATGAGAAGGAAAGCAAAAGATGCTTCAGTTTCATATTTGACTCCTGGTGCAGTTAACATTTGAACAGCTAAACTTTATGGGGGTGATCCAAGTCACACATAGTTTTCTGCCTACCTGAAGGAATCAATCATACTGCTATTGATGATAAAAAAAAAAGAGGTGGAAGGTGGAGGAACATCAGTCTTTCATTATTGCCTGTTTGGTTTCTTTCATTGCCCCAGATGACACAGGGAGACAAAATGAGAGGAGATAAAATGCAGGAGCTTTATACTGGTCAAGGAAGACACTTTCTGACAACAACACAGTAAAATTGTGTGTGCAGTTGTTAGTATTTTCTTTTCTCTTGTCAAAACTAATTTGAAGAGAAGGCACAGGCTAGTGCCAGGTCACTCTCATATCTTTAGAAACTTGTGCACTGTGTACAGAACGAGGTGAAGAACTGAAATGTTTTCCTGTCTGAAGTGAAAAAGAAGTCTGTTTAATTCCACCCAAGGGAGGTCCTTTTAAACGACTGAGAGACTTGCAGAGCTCCTTTTAAACAACTGAGAGACTTGCAGACAAACTAGGGCCATCCAAGGAGAAAGAGTAGAGCTGTGATTCACCACGCCCTTTTGGGAGCTTGACACCCAGCTGTTACAGCAAGATTACTTTATAATGTTTGATATCCATTTCTGTAAAACCCGTGTGACAGTGCAGGTGAGCTTTGACTGAGACCCTTGTTTCCTGGCATAAGGGACCAAAGGTCTGACATCTCTGAATATGAAAATTTGGAGATTCAAAACTGAATGCTGGTCTAACTATATAACCTCATATCCATCCTAAGGCATGGTGAAAAGGTCTTCAAACTTCCCTGCCTACAAGAATTTCACAAGCAAGGCTCCCTACAGTGCTGATGCTGCTCACTTTGGGAAAGTTTCTTGTGCTGATTCTTTGGGTTTTGTTTTTGTTTGTTTGTTTTTTCTTTTGTTTTGTTTTGTTTGTTTGGGGTTTTTGTTTGTGGGGTTTTTGTCGGTTTGCGGGGGGGGGGAGGGGGTGTTTTGGTTTTGTTTTGTTGTTTGTTTGTTTGTTTTGTTTGGTGGTGGGGTTTTTTTGTTTGGTTTTGCATTTTTTTCCTAGTACCTGTACAATATAGTTGAAGAACAGACACTGCTTCATACTGCTGGAATTGAGAGGAGTTTGTGAGTTAGTCAGAGCAGTTCTCTTCCTCACTTAAGGAATTATTGATATTTTGTCCATAAATCTGGTGTGATTTTGCTGTTGGCTGTGTCTTGGCCATCTGTAATGATATCTCTTCATGGCTGGCAAGTTGTTTCACCCTAACCTTATTCACTCTAAAGGGTGGAGCTATAAGTTCTCTGATATCACCTCTAAAGCCAGTCATAGTCAATGTATACATGAATCTCTGTAATTGTGTATGTCTGAGAAATGTTTACCAATACATACACAAGATAGCTTCAATGTACGTGGGACAAAGGCATGAGGAGATGCAAAGCTTAGTTTGCCTGTTAAAAGATCTGAGTCTCAAGGAAACATCTGGAAAAGAAACGGATGTTTTTCTTCAGCTTTCTGCAAAAAACTTGTTTATTGCAGGGTTTTTTCTTTGTTAGTGTTCATGCTTGGATGCTAAAAGCAGCACTATACAAACCTCATCCACAGATACAGAAGGGCTTTAGAGAGCTAGGGAAAAAGCTCAATTTTAGAGATCAGAAAATAAGGCTCACTAAAGCTGAGCCCAGGTTTTCAAGAGCTGGAGGGGATTTTATCCTTAAATTCCTTTAAAAATCAAGTGTTATGAGCACCTATTCCTTTAACAGCTTTTGAGAATTACCCTTTAACAATCTGTGCAATATTCTTTGAAGAAGTTAGTTAGTAAAAGGGCTGACCAGTCTCAGGGCTCCTGTTCTGCAGAGTTTATAAGTATTTCGCTATGCTCACAAGTTTCCTAATTTTTCTTATGTAGAAGTTAAGCAACGGGTGCACAAAATTTTTTTTCTGTCTCATCCCTTGCTTTGTGTTCAATGTCTTATCTGTCAACTGAATTTCTCTCTCTTTCTACCCCTACAAAAGGAACTGAGGGGTTTAAGCACACAAGGGGAGAAAGAAATGGCTTTACTGCAATACATCATTTAGTTCTCCAGTATTGATGGAGAATACCCCCCACACTACACATCAAAGGCTACATAGAGGGGATGCTATCACCAGTTGCACTGGGAGAGCATTACTTTCCAGCATTTAACACCCGTTAGAGTCATGCTTCAACATGGAGGAGGAGTAACGTAATCCTGGCTCAGACTGGCAAACATCGAAAGAGTAATCCCAAATCCTGTCACAATGCAGTGAACAGTCACAATGAATTTTGTAGGCTGATGGATACAGCACCAAGACAAGCAGAGAAGCTTCAGCATCTGGCTTTGCACTACAGTTACCAAACACCTGCCTGGGTCTATCCTGCAGAACTACCAGTTGCAACAGAGAGGCTTTCATGGGAGACCCACAATTTGGAAGCCCCAGGTAATTCTACTAACTGTCTGCCACATCAGTAGAGGAAGTGAAGCAACTGGCTGGAGGCAGAATTGAGGGGGAAGAAACAGCAGGGAGATGTGTGTGTCTGTGAGAGGGCCAAGGAGGTGGAAAACTGAAAAACAGAGGAGGTGGTGCGCTTTCTGTCTGCTCCCTGGGGAACAGCTAACAGATGGCAAAGGGAGTGGGAGTCAGGAGAACCTGCTTGTAAGATGCCAGTCAGGGCTAATGGCACATGTCAGGAAATGCTGAGGCCTTTAGAGATCCTGCTCTGATGGTAATACAAAGGAATTCAGGCTGGGACTGGAGCAGAGTTTTTCCGTTAATAACACTTAGTGCTGCTCCCTGGGAAGAGGATGATGTAGTATGATGGGGATGTGCTGTACTGGTTTTTACCTCATACCAAGGACTTTAATAGTCCTAGAGCCAGTCAACATAACAGCCTGTCAGTTCCCAATCAGACCTAATATATTTAATTTCAGTTCTCTAAAATAGACATGAAAGGCGTACGGCAATTGGCATTTCAGTTTATACATAAAATCTTACTAGCTGCTTATCTGTAGCTATGCTGGTTGTTTTCAGGTACTGTGAGAAAGAATAAGCAGCTCTGCAGATGATGAATAGTCTAATGAAGTCAGGGAAAGCTGCATAATTAAGCAAGGTTGAGGTAAAACCACAGCTATTTTGGAAGAATTCTAACTTTAACAAGGCCAAGATTTTACCTCAGGTCTTCATAGAATAGTTTACCACCAGAGTATTTTTTTACCTTGGCCCTGAAGGATGAAGGCTTATGGCCTTAATTGTATTTATCCCTTCTTACGTAATCATAAATGCTCTCATTAGCCATATAAATGTCTAATACTCTTTCAAATGCTGGTAAACCCAGCCATTCATTAGTAGCCCAAGGGCAGAATAATTCTTTTCACCAGCGCTACAGATTTACAAAGTTTGAGCCTTATAACATTTTTCTCTTAGGTGGGCCAGAAATATGCTTAATTCATTTTCTCATACTTAGAAAATTATTATTGAATAGTTTAAAAAGTTTAGCTACTGGAAAACATCTGCATTATATTCTCTGGAGCTTTTTCACACGAGAAATAGTTGAAATATTCATTGAGATCAACTTGATGTGGGGGTTTCTGGCACACCTTTCAAATTTTCTCCATTTCGAAGAATATCACATTCATTTTGTGGGGCTGATTTACTTTCATTCCACACAGATCAAATCTCCTTTGCTTTGATTGCTGAAAAATATTTCCACTGTGAATTTAAAAATAATGTAGGAGGATTTTCACACCAAGGGAAGCTCCTTTCTGTTTCTCCATGACTCTTATTTTTCAGTGTTTCGTTTGGAGTTTTCACTGTGCATGTTTTCACACATCTAGCCTTTGGCAGGTTGGGGTGTGTGATTTATGATGTAGGCAACATATTTTGACCACACTGTGGCTGATCAAGAGGAAGCTATTTTAAAGAGAAAAGATGACTGAGTGCAGAAAAAAAATAAAATTATAAAAAAAAATTGAAATAAATTTGAAGGTAAAGGTAATGGTTTTGTTCAAACACTGCTGTGTGAGGTCTCTTGGTAAACAGCTCTATCATGGAATGGTTATGTGATAACAGGCAAATTACTTCCCTACAAATATTGTTTCTCCTAATCCCTCTCATGTCTTCCTTGTCAGCACTGATATCTTCAGAGGCGCGATGGGCAATTTGCTCTTGTAGTGCCTGCAATGAGGCTTGGGATGTGGATCCAGGAGACAGCTGAGCTGGTCACAGCTTGCTGAAATGGAAGAGCGAGTTGCCTCTCCCTCCTTCCTTGGCTCTGGCACTCATCTGTTTGCATGGACAGCCAATTTGCCTCTTCTACCTAAGGGGTTTGCTTTATGTCAAGGTAATTTTCTGCTTTTTAGCAAATGATATTTATGCACCATGGGGTCAGACCTGTGCCAGAACTATTTCAAGGTAAAGCATTAGGGGTGCATGGCATGGGAATAAGTGAAAAGCAAGAGGGGGCCAGATGATGAGCTGCTGATTTGGTCTGAAACCTACTGTAATCTGTGTAATGATGAGAGCTCGTTGTGGTTCTGTACCCCAGTACAAACTTCCAGTGTGAGCTTGGATGAGCAATGCTGTGCTCTTCTGCCCAGGATTCATGTTACTACAACAGGGTGAGAACAGACAGGCTTCAAAATCAATGCTGTGGCTGCAAGCTATTTTTGGAAAGTCAGAGGAATTCAGAGCACTGTTTGTTATTATATCAATATACGCCAACATTTTCAGAAATACTTGTTTTTAAGTAGATATCCAAGTTTCCAAGTATTCAATCATCATCACTTCGCCTCCCTATTTCTCACTAACTTTTTTATGTTTTATTGGTGATGGATAACTCTGAATTTAAGCTGTTTCCATATATGAGTCAGATTATATAGATTTTAGAATGTTGCATCAGGCTGGCACGTTTGACAAACTGGGCCACTGTTTTGACAGAGTTGTCTTTTTATCTTCCTCTCAATACAATCTGGGCTGAAACTCAATGTTTGTCACAGAGATGCTCCTTTAGCAGTCTCAGAAAGGAGCAGAAAGCTGTCAAATAGGAAACTACAGTACCACAGCTTTGTGCCAATATGACTGAAGAATGGGACAAGGCATCTTGGCAGCAAGTGTTTCTGTCCTTGTTAGCATGGATGAGCTCTTGGCTTTGAACCCTTTCCTCTCTCAAACGTACAGATGGCCATGGGTGAGATGGTGTTTTGGCAGATGACAGTGTCACAGAGGGGTGTACAGACAAGCAGCGTTGTGCTGCTAGCCAACATACAACCTTTTTATTTGCTGCCATCCTCTGCATCCTCTGATCACCCTCTGAACTTTACAGTGAGCAGAATGAGATTTCCCTCCTCCCAATATGCAAAGCAGCAGCTGACCTGTGACAAAAATTTGTATGGTGCTCCAGAACAGCCAATTGTGCAGAGACTTGCTGATTAAAGACACTTCTGAAAACATGCAGCTGTTGACAAATGTGGCTGATGAACATTTCAGAGAAATTCCATGCTGTGGGTAGACATCCCTTACTGATTTTGGCTGAAACACAAGTACCTCTGCCTCTTGCCCATTGGCTGGCACTTGCTGGCTCACCAATCCCACCACGCTGCCCATGAAGGGACTCAGGCAAAGTGCCCACTGTCCCACTTCAGGAGAGTCATCTGCACTAGCACAAGCCTTTGAGCCTTTCAGAAACTCAGACGAGTGTGTCCAAAGCGAATTCAGGGATTCTCACATTGCCCCACTGTCTGGTAGAGCTATGGGGATGTGGGTCCAGGCAGAAAGCATTAACAGACAGAGAGGGAAGACCTCCCCCAAAACACAGTGCCATGCTAATCAAGGCAAATGGCCAACAGTGGCCTCAGCACTCACCCTTCTGGATGGTGTAGCCCATCCAAAATATGTTTTAACTCCAGAACACAAAACCTGAAAGCTGGGACATGTGCCTCTTTAACCCATCCTGTGGGCAACCTGTCTATTGCATGTTCATTGAGCTGTGTCTGGTTTAGTCTTTTAAGTTTGGAGAGGAAAGGCTCGTGGATCTGTGGATCTGATCACGGTCTCAAGGGCCTAAGCCCAGTGCTGACATTGCACTGAGAGTTTTCTGGCATTTTTTTTTTTTTCTATTAGGGGCTGCTGTGCCCTAGAGACAATTTTCCTTTAAATACAAGAGTGTTACTATAATTTTCTCCTGCAGTACATATTGCAGTTCAAAAAGACATATCACAGCCATATTGGCCATCATGGTTCCCCTGAGTTTTCCTCCATTAACCATAACAAAATGTCATTAATTATTTATGAAGTGCAAACTCTAAACACACTTCTAGTTTCACAGTTTTTTGTTATATCCTGTAATGAACAGGACAGAGAGAAAGGATTATTTAAAAAGTAGCTTTGAGGTAACACATTACCGAAGTAATTTCAAATGATCTGAAGGAGTCATTTGGAATGACAGCTTTTATTACTTCCTCTGTCAGTAAATTAGGGGATAAGATGCAAACTATTGAAATGAAGCAGGAAATATTTTTCCAGGTGCTTGCAGATGATATACTAAATAATTTAGTAGCTGGGAACAGTGTGTTATGCACTGTTTAGCAGAAAGGAGAAAATTGAGGGTATACGATTCCCTCAGCTACTGTTCTGGTCTTACTGATGTTTACATCAGCAAAGAGGTGGAATAACAGTGACAAATCTGACCAGAATAGTTGCTGTTTCATGACAGTATGCATTTCCTTTTGAAAACACACAACTGAGAGGCCCCCAGTCTCTCTCTGATATCTTTCTGTTCCTCTAAATTTTTTTAAGAATTACAAGTTCTTCCAAATTATTAGCTACATGTGCAACCTGATTTTACGCTCTTCATTTCCTAGAGGCCTTGTCTTTTACTAACTATGGGGTATATGTTTTGTACTCATTAACATCTAGTTCTGTCTTTGACCTTCGGTGATATCTGTACTATAATTTTTTCTTGCTCCTAGACTGAGCTATGACATCTTTTTTAAGACTTACAGCTATGAGCATGTGAGAGTGAGGTATCAGCTAGCAGAGATTTTCATTGGCGTCACCTTCATCAGGAACTAATATGAAAATGTCACTGCAGTTTCAGTGCAGGTTCCAGTCTGGCAGAGATACAATAGCTTATGGCTGTAGAGTTAATGCAAAACAGTTTGGATAATTAAGATAATGAAAATAGGACACAGTGATAATGATACAGACTACCAGTGGGTAAACAACTTTCATATATATTTTCAAATTACTAACCCACTTCTAGTTTGAATGACATAGTTCGTTTAATTTTGATACTCTGTCTCAAAAAAATTTCTACAAATGAAATAGGTCCTTCTGAAACATGAATCTCAGTCGCTATTGTTGGTCAGATGGGTCCATGAGTCTGCAGATGGTTTGTGAACACTGTGTTATGAAAGGTTTATTTATGGAAATGTGCACAGTTTTCTTCAGGAGAACAAAAGTGGTTTTTTCATTAAGGGTGTCAAAATTAGATTTTTACCTTGGCTCAGCTTCAGAGAATCCGAACTACTGACAAGATTGGGACATTGGCCTTTGAAAAGAAACTTCTGTGAGAAACTTTGAACAATTCTGGTTTCATATCCTTGTGATTTCCTGCAGTAATTGGACAGTTTATCATAAGAAGTTGTGTGATATCCATTCATAGAGATTTTCAAGACAAGTGGGAGGCTGTAGCCAGAGATTACTTCCTAACAATATTTCCATGGCTTTGTGACTTAAAGTATTTGGGATTACCTTAAATCAGCTGTCAGTTCTTTAGAATTTGAAACTTACCATTTTCCTCTCTGAATGCTACATACTGTGGTGTACTGTTGAAAATTTCACAAAGGAGAGAATCTGAACTTCACATGTTCTCACTGTATTCCCCTTTATAGCTCATCCAATTGCATAAATGTAATGTTCACCTGATGTACATACAGACAATGGAAAGTTTATACATGAGGTTACAAAGGTCACGACTGTGCCAAGTTTTAGGAGAGAACTGAGTACTTGTAGGGGTTTTGAACCATTGATAGTTTACATGGAACAGAAAAAACTACTGGAGAATTCTAGGTTTCTCTGTATCACTGCAAATGTTTGAAAATCATTATCCACAGCTCAGTAATTCACAAGAAAGAAGTTAAAATAATGTTTTAATTTCCTCCCCCCCCCTTTTTTTTTTTTATTTCCCCTGTATTAATTTTCAGTTTCTGAAGTTCATTTCCCTCCCTCCCCTCCAGCTTTTTGGTACTTTTAGAAATGCTATTCCACTATGAGCATGAGGTAGTTTTACTTTTCTTAAATTTTATTTTATATTTTTTTCCTTCCTCTGGTGTGAACCATTTACTGTGAAGCAAATACTATAGTCCTTGTTTTGGTAGTCACTCTGTATTTTATGAGTTCATCTCAGTACAGGTTTACTGGTTTAGATACATTGCATATGGATGTGTATACAAGTATGACTGAGAATACAATGGAGAAATTATGCTCCATTCATCTGGTCTGTTCCATCAATGTTTAGTGCTTTTCATTGTCATAATAGTCCAGTGCTTGGAATAAGCAGCAGCCCCAGTCTTTCCTCTTCCAGTACTGTAAACTGCAACAATAAGTTACACAAGTGTTTTGTCTTCTCTAGAGCACTTTGCTTCTGACTTCAGCGTTGACAAAGATTCCCAAAGCCCTGATGCTGCTGGGCTTCTCAGAGCTCTAAGTGATGTCCTGTGACTGGCAGGCACAGAATTTGCATTAAGTACTTTGAAGCTCTTGGAAGAGACCAGTTGAAAAGTCTCTCATTTCAAAAAGCAGCTGAAATAAGATCGACCTTGGTGTTTGTGCCTTCATAAGAAACGTTGTTTTCCTTAAATGTAAGGAATTGGCCTGACATTTTCAAAGGCAACATTGTGATTACCAGGCAGAAGTTTCAAAATATCAGACTTGAATTACATTCAGTTCCAAGCAGCTACTGCATTCTCCCCTCTGAACTGTGTTTTGTCAAACACACATTCAGGTCTCAGAGCAGTTTGGAGAAAAACAGGTTCCTATTCCAGAAACTGTGTTCTAGGAACAGAATTTGGATAACCTTCACCCAAAAGACCTTTCTAAACCAGCTGCACAGTGAAAATATGATAATGCATGAAAAAGGAATACTAAGGCTCATCTTACTCTGGCTGTACGCAGATCAGCTTCGCAGTTGTCCTTGTATCTGCACGTATATTTAAATAACTTGTCACTTTTTTGACAAAAAAATGGAAATCTGAGGTCCCAGTTTGCATTTCTAGTTTGTTGATGAGCCAGAGCTTCATAGTTTTAGGCAAGTATGTTTGTTCTCCTCTGTTCTAGGACAATATTTTGGACAGAAAGCATACTTCTGAGTTTAATAACGGTGCAGGAAAAGCTTCTGTTACCTTTAAATTTATACGAGTCTGTTTGCAGACAAGCTGTGCCTATGTGCCTGAGTTTGCCATTTACATTTCCTTTCATGCCTGCTACGAGAAGTTTTAAAGTCATGTTTTGACATATATTGGTAGCAGTGGCAGATCGAAAAGCGCTTGGAACATGTGAAGTAGTCTGAGGTCTTTGCTCTGCAGAGGAGTCAGGCTCTGAAGTAACTTCTGAGTGGTGAAAGATACCTCAGTACACAAAAACCCAAGCTGCAAAACTGTCTGTGAGTTGAGGGATTCTGCTTCTGATCTACACAGATCTAGGGTCCTCTTGATCTGCCCCTGCCTCTAATTCTATCTCTTATTTTTGATGCTTGTTTTTCCTATGGATCAATAGTTTTGGAATGTGTCTGGCAGACTGCTTCAGGCAGGTCCTTACTACTCCTTGATAAAACAAGAGATACGTCAAGCTGAAATGTGGCAGGAGATGAGGACAGCAGTGAGAATAAGGTTAAGGAGACACTGTGAGAAAAAGAGGGCTAGCACTTACAGACTAGTTATTGCTGGTGTCTGTGTTAAAGGAGATCTTCTGATAAGGCTCCTATATTACCCTTCATGAATAAAGTTGTAATAAGTTCCTGCCTAACAATTGGTTATTTGATGCTTAGTTAAAAACTTTTTAGTCTGTGCGTATTTTCCTCCTTTTCCTTCTTCTTCTGGGAGGATAATTTAAATAGAAACATTGTTAAAGTAAATTTGAAGGGATGATACGGGGCCTCTTACAACCTTTAATCCAACAGGAACAGTTTTCTGTGGAATTTTTTTCCTCAAATAAATAAATGCTGGTTTACAAGTTCATTTTTGAAGCAGTGGGATTCTTTAGAACTTCTCTGCTCATTAGGAAGTTGCTTTGGTGATAAATAGCTCTCTGTCTAGCTCCTTTCTGGGAAAAAAGATAATGATTGAGCAAAGAGAGGAAAAAGCATAAATCCCATATTCCTTTTGCAATTCTCTCACTCATGAACTATTAATATTTTAAATTAGGGTGATAGCTGCTGAGCCTTTATTTCTCCATCAATAAAGCACAGTATAGATCATTTTACTATTACAGAAATGCAACCAGTGTAACTCTGAGCTGGAGACCCAGGCTATGCACGAGCAAAGGTGTTTCCATCCCAGTGAATGTTGACATACCATCCTTGTTGTTTCATACACTTCTTGTAGTCTTCATCCCAGCTCCTTTGGTGTTTCCCCACAGTAGGAGGACCTGATGTCCAGGAATGTTAAAACTAAGATATGTTTGTAACAATATAGACAGAGGAAAATAGCTTTTCCTTTTTGCTCTGGATAGGGGACTATGTGTTTACTCTGTTATCAAAGGTCACGCACATGGCAACCTCTTTCTTTGGTTTCTTGCAATCTACAGACTCAGTATTTCTCTGCACAACAAAGGCACAGCAAACATGATATTTTATATCAAAGGTACCATTGTCTGGTTTTGCATCAGAAATAACATGGTATTGCAGGAGCTCAGATCCTTATTGATTAAAGCTCTTCCAGGGCTGCAAGTAAACACTTGAAGAACATTTGTTACTTTCTGTGGAACTGAAAAAATGTTCCCATAAATATTTCTCCTTAATGGTTAGAAAGAAAATCTATATTACCACAGGTCATATTTTTCTGGGACATATTTGTTTAGTGTTTCTAAAAGTAATACATGACAAACACAGGTGCTCTTGTGCCCATATAGGCTGACTTTGAACTGGACTTTTTCCAAAGGTCAATGTCTCATCTCCGACCTAAACTTACTAATAGCAGCAGAGGTAACAGCAATTATGACTTAACTTATGCAAGCACAACATGATATTGACCAAAAATTTGCATATTTGGAGATTACAAAGCTGTTGTAATTGATAAGAAGAACCATACTAAAATAGAAATGGTAACAAAACTGTGGGTTACTGCAGAATAATCTAGGATATGGTAAAGTTATATTAGTATAAAAATAATTTGGGAGGGGTAGGGAGCTGGAATTAAAAGAATAAATTATATCAAGAATGAAAACACAAAATGAATGGACATGAATGAAACTTTTTTATTTAAAACTTTTTCAGTTCACAGGAGGCGAGAGGGCTGGAAATGTTGGATACCCTGGAATCTGTATTTTCTCAATATTGCTTTCTCACAACTTTTCGCACACTTTCAACATTGGTATGTTCCAGTATCTGATATTGTAGGTGAGAAACTGTTATCTAACCTGCTAAGTACTGCCTTTTAAAAGTCAACTCTTATGTAGATAAACTGTTACCACAACTAGCACACAGTGCTTGTGTGAACTGCTACTGGTTTTCCCAGTAGTGAGTAGTGTATTGTACTGGCACTTCAAAAATTTGATTTCTGTTTCCAGTTCTGGCACTGAAGTATAAGACCTTATACTCTCCTTTCCCCTGCACCCTCTGTCTGTTTAGATTTGTGAGATTTTATACCTCAAGTGTTATGGCTTATTTCATACTTTAAAATGTCTATTTAGTGGGCCTTGATTTCAGGCAATTACTTTAGAGGATCTCACAGTAGAAATACATGATAATGACTATAAAAATAAGAAATGTGACACCCAGCAATATCCATTTTAATGCCCTTGAGCAAAACATGTTTTTCCTGGCTCTGTTGTCTGGGGTACAACTTCATTCTTTCATTTCTGCTGTGTTGAAAGGAATATCAGAGTTGCATCTGAAATGTGAGAACAGGAGGTAAAAGCGGGTGTAAGAGGGGTCACAAAGAAAGGGCAAAATCATTAATGTTTTAGAAACTACATCTGACTTTCTAGGCCTCTGTGTGATAAATTTATGCCTTGTGATTTTTCGTACCAGTCTCCTTCTTCTCTTCAATTTACCAACTTTGATGCGCTGCTTTATTGTGAAGAAGAAAAAATGTGCTAATTATTTCATTATGGGGTTTTTAATTTCCCTGGAAGCTCTGGTCCAGTCATACTGAGACATGAAGATCAGTATCTGTCTCTTCCCCGCACTAGATACAGCCACAGGAACATACCTTGCACAGTAGTTGCAACTGAAGCATTTTCCACCTTTTCCTGCTTGTTGATGAAGCCTCAGTCTCATACAGATTTTTTTCTTCCCCTAGACAATTTTCAGACACATTGGTTTCCTAATCTCATTCCCATCTGACCAGATTGACAGTGTGATAAGGGTGGCAAGAGGCAATTTGCCAATATCTTTGACCAACAAGCCTTGCTACCAGTGGCAATCTGACAATATTACAGGACCGTATCTCTTTCCTTCCTGCCTCATCACAAAACCTGTGTTTCCCTTCTTTAGTATGCAGTGCAACACTGATCTGCCACATTACTGCAACTCTTACAAACATTTTTGTCATAATCAGACATACTATAAAATCATTAGATTAATTAGAGTAACCTTGCAGTAATTAGAATTGTTGTGCAATTACCATTGGAATGACTTAAAACAGTTGTGTGCCCAGTTTGACTTCTGCTTCACGTTGAAGGAACACAGAGCACCTAGGCACCCTCCCTTGTCAAAACCAGCCCTCCTTGTACAAGAACAGAAATGCAGACAGGTGGCGATTGCAAATTCTTTCCAGGACTCTGCCCTACTAGCTCTTCTACATTTAAGTTACCAGTATCATATTGTGATTGTCCTTGTTAAATTCTGTATTTCTTTGGTTTAAATTGCAGCTTGTTGAAAAACTCCTACAAAATAGCTTAAAACAGGCCTATCTCCTGCCTTAGGAAGTCTTCCGACAAGAACATTTCCTGAAGTTGCTTGTGTGACCCTGTGTAATATGCAACATTATTAGTAATCTTTGGTACTAAACTCGAACCCATTCCTATAATGAATGACCCAGAGCCACAAGATGACACAGAATTTCTTAGTTTGCAAGTTGATTGTACAATAGAATTATCCTTCTCAGAGTCAATGAGTGTTTGTATGATTTTAAATTAGCCCTGGGAGTCAACATTCCTGTTATGCAGCTGTGCTGGATGGTAGGGAGAGCAAGGGGTTTTTTTTGGAGAAATACTGGTGTTGTGAGCCTAGAAAACAACTATTGCAAAGGATATATTGTGGAAGAGTTCAGTCACAAAGAAAGTAGCTTTCTGTAATATTTGCATGGTTCATATCGAGGAAGGATTGTCATAATTCTGAAGATATATGGCTTTCAGCTTGTAATTTGTTAGTTGGCAGTGCAATATTGCATTGTCTGGATGAGATCCTGAACTAGCTAACTCTTTTCACCTCTGTTTTGCTGTGTAATTTGTATTTAGCTCTTACCTAAGATGTTAATCTCCTGTACTGTTTTGGCATTATTAAGAAATTATTATTCTAAGCACAGAACTAACTTTCACTGGCAGGAAGAGCATATTCAAGGGTTGCTATAGCAAATATAATGTTGAAATCCCCTTGGCAGCAGTGAAATGGAGTGCTGTTAACACACACAGAGTATATTCTCTAGTTCAGAAAATGAAGCATTATTTTGCTTGATTCTATCAATGACCAAATATATTTATATCACCTTCAACAATTGGTCAGATATGAAAGAAAACTTTTTTCCCTGTTAAGTTGTATAAATCCATTGAAAAAGTGGATAGTGGTCTTTCAGGCAAGTAGCATTGTATGGGTTTATAGGAAACAACAGAAGCTCCTCTGTGTAGTTGTGTCCATTGCAGATTCTCACTTCCATTTCCCAAAGTGAATAGCAATAACTCAGTTTTTACTGTACTGCATCTCTGACATTGTTGGTTATCTGGAAATTTGGGGAAATTGTGGTCTATGCCAACCTAGATCCAGTACTGAGCTAGGTTTTGTCTAGTCTTTATATATATCCACATCTGTTGTTCTGCTTTTCCAACTGCTATCTCCCAGCAAAAAAATCCTGAAGAGGTAACATAGCAAGCTAGAGGTGATGCAGCTGTGTTAGGCAAATAATGGATGAACCCGTGTTCCAGTAAGGCAAGTGCAATTTCTTGTCTCTGTGTTGTATGTTGATGTGTTCTAGAGTCTGTACTGGAATTTTTGACTTGTAAGTGAATGCATTATGGACCTCACTGAACTGTCAAGGCAATAAATAAGTAAATAATTAAAAGAAAAGAAAGTGCTCTCTGCCAAACAATTGTGAAAGAGGGACTTGACTAGACTACCGTAAATGTAGAAGTGGGTCCTTCATTGTTAAAACATAAGTAAAAAAATGGACTGTGCTTGCATGAAACCTCAACAGAACAATATTTTAGAGATTAAAAGTCAGTGAGTGAAGGCAGTAAAGATTTACCGAAGACAAATTTAGTCATTTTTTTCTCAAATAAAGTTTAGATAGCAGAAGTTCCTTAGGTCTAATTCCCTGTAATTCAATAAAGTGTGTGAGACAGTGACACAGGGGTAGTCATTAAAACTGGAAAAGAGAGAAATTGGTCATGGCTGAAAGAGAAATAACAGTGGGTTGATCTGGAAAGGAAACTCCTGGACTGAAGGGTGATTACAATTGAATTCCTCAAGTGTAGGCCTTTAATTCTTTAATACTTCCATTAATAAACTTGTCACAAAGTATAGAAGACTTTTAAATAATTTGTTGATCTCACAAAGTTGAAGATATCAATACAGAGAAAGACTGAAATACCATACCAGAAGAACTGGAGGATTGAAGTAACAAAAATTAGATGAAATTTAATGGAGCAAAGCACAGGATCAGGCATGGGGGTATTTTTGAGCAGAACTTTTACTACTAGTTCATGTGGCTCCAAGTGAAGAAGAGAGCTGGAAAAAAATCTGGGTGATTTCCTGGAACATCAATTGACTGGGAGCCACCCATGTTTCAGAACAGATGCAAAGTGGGCTGAGTGGATGAATCAGACAAATGAAGAGCATATTGTGCACAAAAAGACTGAAGGCACTTAATGTGTGCTCTGACAAAATGAAGTCTGAGAAGGGATATGAGTGTTTTCTGCTGGTGGCAAACATGAGAGAAGTAATTTAAGGCACAGAGATATTGGAACAGCTGACCATAAATGAATCAGGAATAAACTGACATGAGAGTTGAGAACTGCAATCACCTAGGGGTGATATGTGGGTCATCCTCCTGTTAGAAATAGTGGGTCTAAAAAATATGATCATTAGACGCACAGTTTATTAAATATATGAATGCATCTGATAATACAATAGTGAGGAATTAAACTTCATGTCCCTTATCTTCTATTTGTATGCAAGTACTTTATCTAGTAAAACTAAAGCCACCAGAATAAAAGCAAAACAAAATCTGCATTAAGTCAGTGTGTGTACTTAATAAGTTGCTTTTCCCAAATTAACCAAATGGAAGTAAAGATCTTACAACTCCCACAGGGTTGTAAGATGAAGCACTGTTTATGTTATGATCTATTAATTTTTTTTCTCTTCCTCATTTTATTATTTTGAATAGTCGGCATACTTTTTCTACAAGCAGCTTTGATACTAAACATTACAGCAGATCCTTCTGTCACATCTGCCAGAGTAATTTGTTTAATTTCAGTGCAGTTTTATGAAACAAGGTCCTGGCTTCCAGACCCTTGTAGAATTGTCTGTCAGAAGTCATTTTAGCCACTCCAAATTTTTATGAAAGACCAATAGGAAAGGCATTAAAAAGCCAGAAAAATATCAGATGTATATGTTCCCTTCTCTGTCCCTAAGGTAGACTTTTAGGACTCAAGGTTTGGTAATGCCCCCTATAAAGCTACAGTTTTGCTGCCGATGTTGTTGGGAGAAACATGAGACCACAAGTGACCAGTATGAATAGTTGTTACTGTTGATCAAGTCCTCAGCCAGTGTTAATCTGCCTTATTTTCTAGATGTCAGTGAACCTATACTGATTTATACCCCAATTCCAAATATGAGGCTGCCTGTGAATAGCATCTAATATGGCTTTGATTTTCTTGTTGCCAAGGTCACATCATCACTGTCAACTTCTCTGGCAGAATATTTAGAATTTATAAATACAGTCCAGGCTTATTCAGCTTTTTAATTGAATTAGATATTTACCAAAAGCCATAGAAGATATTTACAAGCCACATTCTATCTCTAAACACAATTATATAATGTCACTTCTTCTATGATTTCCTTGTCATTTTAAAACACATTTGCAGTAAGGGGCTGATGAAAAGCTCATTGATGTCAATGAAGGCCAGTGAGTTCTAACTTCAGTCTTTAACACTTTTAATATAGCAGTAAGTGTACTACATCGGCCTCGCTGTTCACTGCTGATGCTTCTCTTCCTTTCTATTTATTTTTCTTGTCTTCTTTTTTGACTTTATTCTCTGAACTTGGTAGGATCTCCTCAGAGGTAACTGTCTTGAGACAGTCCAGCAATTTCCAAGTACTATTTGGCAGGGATATGCAGGATGCTTTCCCCTGCCCTTTTCTGTACCTGTCAAGCAGGAATTTTCAGGAGTTGTTTTGCCAGGCTGCATTTTGTATGGCAATGGGTTAATGCCAACTGCCCTTTCCCTGGAGCCTGCAGTGTAAGCACCATTACCCATTGCTACAAAACCACTCCCAACATCACACTCTCACGGTTGTAGTGAAATCCTTTAACTTTTAAAAGAGTTTCTTATCAAGCTCCTATGCACTGACAAACTACAACTTGAACTGATTCGTACTCCCTGGGAAAAAAAAAGGATCTGTAAATTATCACTTATTTGCTTTTTAAAGTATCCCTTGTTCTTTCAAATCACAGAGGGCTGATATTTCCATAGGACTTCAGACCTACTGAATTGCTCCTTGCAGTGGCCACAGATCACTTGTTAACTGGTTCCTCTGGCCAGTTTGCGTCTGTGAGGGTCTCTTAATCACCAGCGTATTTAGTGCTGGGCTCAGGCAGAGCTCCCGTAGTGCTCACGTACAGTCATGGTGGCTGAGGTACGGTACTAGTCTCTCTGAGGTGATGAAACTCATAGCTTTGTTTAGGGCTCATGTTTAAAATGAAAATTCCAGAGCCTTTTCATTGAAGTATGTGTCCCTAATTTGCAGGCACTATTTGCCCAGACGAGTGCAGTCATGATCTTGGAGAATGGTTGGTGCTCACACCTCCAGCTGAGTTCATCTCTGCTCATTTCTTTACTCACTTTCAAAGCTTTCACATGCCTTTTTTCTCTGACTAATTTCAAAATGAGCTCATTTATTCACAGCACAGCACGAGAGAAACACATCAGTGGAGAGTAGTAAAACCTCCCTGATTTCTTTTCCTTGTTTCTTAACGTCAATGTAATAAGGCAGTGTCAGCTTTGGCAGGCAGGAGGAGGCAGCTGTGACCTGCTTGCTGTTCTCCTCATGCCCAGTAAAAGGCAGGCAAACTTTTGGGTAGGGAACAGAACAGATCCCAGAATCCTCAGAATACAGAAAATTGGGAGATGTTGCTCTGATTTAACCATCTTAATGTGAAATATTCCAAACAAGGAGGAAAACAGTCACCTTATGATACTGCTCCTGAGAACCTGGCAGTGACACAGCTCCTGTTCAGCACCCACCTGGTCTGACTTGAGCAAGTGAGTAGACTGTTGGTCAGTCCTATTTTCTCAGGTAGAAGCAATGTCCTCACCCAGCACAAGAAAAAGAATAAGAAAAGAACAAAAACAAGCATCAGGTACTTTCTGTGTCTTGGAAATATTTCTTTGTTTCTGTGTCCTTTTATTTTCCAAGCATTTGAACCTTATCACCCTCTTTACCTTTCCTCATTTCCTTTGCATCCATCTGCTTTACTTTCCATACCCATATCTTGTCTCCTTTGCAGCAGGCAAACCTACACAGACATTTTTATAAACTGGCACACAAAAAGCAGGATAAGTGCTACGGTGAAAGTGAATGCATCTCTAGCTTCAGGAAATTAAAAGTTTTATTGCCAAAACTCATTTGCCAGGGTACATAATAAACTGATGAGGACTTCTGTGTTCACAGAAATCTATCTGTCAAAGCTATCTGCTTGAAAATATTTTGTTGTTACAGGACTAAAAATATTACATATAAACATACTGTGTGTTGAAAACACAAACTGAACAATGATATTTTTTTACAAATTCTCCAGGAAACTTTGCAAGTAAGTAAGCAATAATGGTTTCTCATGAAGAATAAAATCTGTCACAATGTTTTCGACTTTAGATGAGACTGTACCTTCTCAGTAATAATGAATGACATTCTGTATCTCATAATAATGAGTTTTACCTGAGTGCAGCCACTTTCAGAAACAGAGCCATGTGACTGAGGCAAGACAGGGACTATAGCAAACTTCAAGGGAGGCAAGTACAAAGAACTAGGAACTTGACCTGAAAACCATTCTCAAACTACTTGCCATTTAAAATACAGTACATTGAGTACATAGAAATATAGAGATTGTCACAGTATCATACAACAGACCTAAACCAAAAATGTTTCAGAGTAGATTTTTAAAGGATTTATTATGGTCTTCATCAGTATATCTGCAAAGATTGTTGCTTTTCATTGTGCTTAGATGTGAAAAATCTTGAAAGAACTGTTAGGTGATCCAGGTAATTTCCTCTGTGCTTAGGTACTAGCGTTTAAATAATACATTTGAAAAACCAAAACAAAACTAGTAATCCTAACCATGCCCTGAGCTAGACTGAAATTAGTCCTGCTTTTCTTTTCAATTTCTTTTTGATAGAAGGAGAAGTTGCTGCATTTTGGCAAATTTGTTATCTGTTTATTTATAAGCAGTGGATAACAGTTGGTAACTGTGAGAGCTTCTGCAGCAACTGAGCAGAGAGGTCAGTACATTTTTAGGGTATGTTGTTTCACATCAGGTAATATAAATTGTAACCAGTTAGAGTTTATATTAATAAATCTCAATTGAGAATTCATGATACCTTTTAACTCTTGCTATGACATCTGGAGAGTGTAAGATCTTCAGCTCTAAGGTTGAAGGTAGCTAGTGTGGTTCCATATAGCAGTATCACTTAAATGACTAAATTCATCTGTGGCTTTATTTCAGAACATATCATGAGTCAGTCACAAGACCTGTAAGTTCATTAGTTTACATGGCTGTGGTAGGTGCTGTCCTGTAGTGCTGTTTTCTACGTTTTATCTATAACATGGTAATGATAACGATTTGATCCCCTCTTTCCTTATGTTTTTCTAAAGCTTTGCCTTTTTTCTTACTTTGAATTCTTACAGCCGTTAATATAGAAATCTTCCCTCCTCAGCTGGGGCTAAAGTTATGCAAATTATTATAGTTCATAACAACCTTTTTCATATTTTATCATGGCTTATGAATTATACTGAAAAAGGAACTGTTTTAGGTGAAGAAGGTAAAATTCAATAGTTTAAGAGGAAAATTCTTCACTGAGGTAAATTTAGCCATTGACTGTAACAGATTTGGCTTTGCGTATTTGACTCTTTCCCCATTTTCTTTTAATTAAACTCAGCCTTTCAGTACTTGAATCTCAATCAGAAAATCCCTCTGATTTTGTTCAAATAGGCTCAGATGTTTAGAGTATCAGAAGAAGGTTATGTTTACTTTTTTTATACTGAACAGACAGTGACTTTGAAGGCATTTTCCTTGCCTTATAAGTTGCTCATTTAAGGCTTACAGGGAAAGGCAACCATACACTGAACAATGCTGTTTTACTACACATGACAAAGGTAGTGCTTAAAGCAATATCCTAAAGAAGTATCTAGGCTTTAACACTACTTCATGGAAGATATGGAAGAGCTTCCAGAAACATCAGTTGGGTGAGCCATCTGCTTCTTAAAATATAACCTTTCTGTTCAGGTGGAATTAAGTAATGGACATTAGGAAAGGTGAGGTTGTGACATGATTTCTGTGCTCCCCTTTTCCTTCTGTCTTTAAGCAAAGAACAAATTCTGTACTGGTCTGCCAACTTCTTGCTGTGCATTTCTCATTCCACTTGATCTGCTGCAAGAGGACATCTGTAGGTAAAAAATAAGTAAACCATAAACACTAGTTGTACTCTGTTACGCATTTAATCTAAATGGTTGCTTGTTTTTCCATAAGACCTGATGATAGCTTTGTTACTTCAAAAAGAAAGACTGTGACTCAGGTTTGCTAACACAATGAAGACCACTCAAAAAGACTTGGACTGAGGGCAGGTCTGAAAAAAACTGGATATTTACCTGCTTTTTTGCCAAAAGCTGTAGTTTGAGGATCTTCAATGAAACTGAAGTTCAGTGATGTTCTAACAATGATGGTTTGGTCATTTTCTTCCTAATCCTTTGCAGGTGAAAAGAATGTTGTCTTATTGAGCCCTCCCCCAGTTTGCTATTTCAGTAATTATGCCATTCCCTAGTGTGAGAGTAGGCTGCAATTTTAAGGAGCTCAGAATTTTGCTACTGGCTCTCAGTGGTGGACTTTGCCAGAAAACTCTGTTGTAAGTGAAAAATCCAATTCTGAGAAGGATTATAAATGTTGTTTTTCTCCTGTTCAGAATTAGTCCTGAATTCGGCTGGAGAGATATAGAGTTTTGAAAGATAAATATTTCATTTTGGATCTCTTGGAACTGAATAATTTGTTTTATGCTTCTTAATATATTGTTTATAAGTACAGAGAAAGGGAGAAAAATAGAGCAAAAACGCTGTGATTAATTTGAGTCTGTTTAGATTCATTCTCTTTTCTCTCCATCTAAACAAACACTTTGGTTAAATTAGTTCTTTTACCCAAAATGTTTCTTTGATTTTTTGATTGTGCTATGTTTTCCCCTAGGATATAGTTAAAAAGTTCCAAATAACTTTTTTTGTTATTATGCTGTAGACTTTGATTTGAAATACGTGGGATTAGATCTTCATTTCTCATAAACTCAAACTTAAATCATGTACCTGAGCTTGGTTAAATTCACCCTTTAACCTGATGTACACTCACAAATGATGAGATCATATTTTCTTGATGCATTCATTGTTCAGAGTAACATAGAGAACATGAACATGTTGTACTCTGAATTACTACCCATGTTATAATGTTGCCATTACTGTCATCCAGCTACTATTTCTGTATTAAGTGGCTTCTCTTCTCAAATTCTGCATTCATCTGTGTTAGAAAAATATCTGTGGGCAGGAAATTTACCAGAATCATTCACAACAAAATGTGTATACTAGGCATACTAGGTCAGGTTGTTAACAGTCAAATTAGGATATATCACAAATAAAAATGAGAGGAGATTTCATTTTATGGCAGACTGATCCCTTTCTAGTTAACTTTAAAGAAGGAATTTTCAAAATTTTTGCAAAATCTTTCCTTAAGCCATCTCTCTTTCTCTTCTTTGTATTATGCAAACTAATTTGCTTTGCAAGATATTTTTTTCTTGGCATCTTTTTTTCTATATCTGAATAAGATTACTCACTAAAACTTCAGCCTCTTGCTTTCTCCTCCACCCTCGTGAGGCAGAGAAAACAGTATCACACAATCAGTTCCTAAGGAGAACATATTAATGACGTGAGCCATTACAATGACTTCACAGAAATGGGTAAGGGGAATAGATTTAAATGTAACTTCATCATTTGTGAAGGCAAAAATGCAGATAGACCTGCATCTATCAGGACTATCATCCTGAAGCATTCAGTTGAATGTTATATGGCAAAAGAAAACTATTTTCAATGCCCATCTGAGGCATTTGGTTTGGTTGTAATTTACCTGCGTGGTTTTCCAGATAGGAGCAGGGTCCTGCAGCCTACTGTGGAAATATTTGCTTTTCGAGAGAGCATCTGCTCACATTAAAATCTTGTCTTTACTACTACATGCAACAATGAATGACTGAATATTGTTGACTAATCACAATTCTAGTGATGCACTGTCTTGTTTAACCAGCAATCATTATATTAAAATGTACCTCAGAACAATTCCTTTCATACTCTACCTTTGCCCTCCTTAAGCTCAGCTGTCAATGTTATTAGGAAAGGCACTGTGTTCCAAATTACCAAACATAAGAATGAAGTGCTTTGTCCTTTGGAGCAGTAATGTACCTTATCTGTGACACTTGCTTCCCCATAGCTTTAGATTGTCTGGACTAGAAAATTAAATGTGTGGGTCGGGAACTGCTGGTTGTTGTCCCCTGGTGCAATACAAATAGAGATAGCAGAAGTAGCTTTTCTAAACCTAATGATTTCTTCTCACATGCACCTGAAAAATAAAAACCAAAACAACAGAGAATAATCATGTCCCTCTATTTCCAAACCTATCTGAATCCGACTAATTTATTTTAAAAAAAATAAAATTAGTTTTTAATAAGAAGCTAATTAATTATTTTTCTGATCCCTGAACTTGTTCTATGTGTTGACTTGGGCACCGGTTTAATTAATGAAGGTTTCAATGCCAGTTAACCCCAGCTGTTTATGCCAGAAGCTACCTGTGCCCTCCAGTTTATTAGGGGTCCTAGTTACTCATTTAAACTGGTGGGTGGTGTGACTGAAGAATCACAGGTCTGCTGATCTGTGGAGCAATCACAGAACTATTAATGGTTAACCCTGGGAGTTCAGGGCTGATAGGGGAAGAGTGAGCACAGTCTATGCCTTGGAGAAAGAGTGGCTAAGGAATTGTAAATCTTTCTGAGTAATTTTAATCACTGCATGAAATAAGGAATAAATAATAATTGAAGCAATGCATAAGAATACTAACATAAGAACAGACTATGCAGATGAATAACCCAGAAGACACTATGCAGGTGAATAACAGCTACCTGGATTTGTGAAGAATAAGTCATGTCAGGCAGCCTAATTGATTTTCTGGGCCATTTGTTTTGATAAAACAAAGTTGCCATCCCAGCAGTGATCTGTTACATTGGGCACCAGCTCTTCTGTGAGAGGGAGTATGATGGAGGTGAGATTTGATAAGTGCAGACGTGTCTGAGGCATAGGAGAGTGGAATTCTGGCTGATGTATGAGCAGTTTGGGGTCAGAATGAGAGGTATATCCTTAAGGAATAGAAAAAAAAATAGGAATTGCTCAGAGGACTCCTGCAACAGGAGTGGGGAGACTGTGAAATGGGAAGCCTGGAGCTTTGCCTTGAGTTGGAGGCCTTCTGTGGTAGTGGAAACAGAGTTTCAGAAGCATGAGAGATGCTGGGATCCAAAAGACTGTGATCTCTAGTGCTGTAGCAGGACTCTAATACGGGACTAAAATATTTGCTGCTTCCTTAGCCATACTTTCTTTCTGCTTTGCTGAGCCTTAGCAAAGCTAAGACAGAGCTCATAGCAGCTTCGAATATTCTTACTATATAAGCTTTCTAGGGCAGGCAAGGGAGACAATGCCCTTTTTTACCTTTTCATGACATAGCTCTTATATGTTTTAAAGATAATGAAAAATTCTTGAATTATTTTCCCCCTGGAAGATGTTTTCCTCAAACAGAAGCAAATAACCATTTGTTTTAGAAATAATTTCCTGTCTTATGAAATACTGCTTTTTTAATGTTAGAAGTTATAGAAAACATTAAGAAAAATTCATATAGTCTCTTGGCTAGGAATTACCATTTCACAGTCAGTCCCTCAGAGGTGTTATCACAGAGATAACCCCAAAGTTGATGTCCATGCAGAAGTTAGCATGAAAGCACAGGACTTCACGAGGGGCTGCCCACTGAGAGGCAGAAGTCACTACAAGGGGACGTAAATGCTACAGCAACCAAGAGGAAGAAGTTTGTCTTTGATCTTTCCCTTAACAGTCTTCTAAGCCCTTTGGGAGTATTTGTCACAGTAGAGCTGAGGTCATAGTGTGCAAAGTAGAGCTGAGAGAATTACATTGGACAGGCTCTGTCTGCAATGGCTGACATAGTTTCAAGTGCTACAGATTTTCTGAAAAACCTCATGTAGTCAGTCCTTATTAACTGCTGCCAGCCCAGCTTTTTCTAAACATTGAGCCCTAAATACTTCCCATAGGAATATAATCTCGTTTTTAATGATTCCCATGATCAGCCATTCCAAGGAGATGGGCTTTACATAATGTTCTGGTTTCTTCCACTCCACGCCTGTGTTCACCACTTTCACTCATTCTGTTCCTTTTCATCTACTAGGGAACAGCTATAAGGTATTATTGCTCCAAAGATAAGGGTTTTTTGTTTGTTTGTTTGTTTGTTTTTTAACAGAAAAGCTAGCTAATAACCTCCTGACAGAAAATTATTTCCCAAAGAATGCAGAGCTAATGCCATATAATATAATTATACTGAAAAATCTGTGGTGAATTAGAGTTCTGTTGGGTTCTCAGTTTGTCTGCATGTGTTTTATTGTTCTGTTAGGTGATATTCCATGGGATATGAAATAAATGTTGTATTTCTTAAAGCTTTATGAGATGTGGCAGGAATTTTCTGAAATTACAGACACATACTGGAGAAATATTCCCTTTTTATCATGTCTGTGATGTTCCTATAGTCCTATGATGGACCTACAAGTCCTCTGTTTTGTCAGAGGAATGCTACCACATGAAGATACTTTAAACAGCTGAAAGTCTCCTTTCTGAGGATCCTTTTACAAACCTTCAGGCTGTGAATCTGATGGGCATAGTGCAAATAGTCATCCATCTGCTGTCAAATGTAGTCTAAGAAGAGTTTGCTACCCCAAAAAATTGTTTTAATCTAGATAGTCCAGGTAGTTCATCTAGATTACCGTCATGGTCCCCGTAATGCACAATGATCCCTTCCGTAATTGTTTAAAATCTATGTCAGAATCCTCAAAACAAATCTTAAATATGTAACAGAAAAGTAGAGAAGAGGAAGAATCCAATGGGGTAGAAAAATCTGACCCATCTTTTTGTATTGGGTGCTAGTGCTTCTCTGTAACTGGCCAATATGTTCCGTGCCTCAGTGCAAGTTTTGCAAGCTAAGTATCCTTAAAACAAGAATGCACCTTCATTCTTCTTTATCTGTATGTTACAGTTGTCTTACTCTTTTTACTTGTTATTTCTTTTAAGAAGTATTTTCATCCCAAATACTGAGCCTGATGTCATAACACTAATCTCTCCTGGAATTCATTCACTTGTTTTTCATCTTTGTGTATCAGTACAGCCTGTCCCTTAGTCAAAAGAACAAAGTACAAGATGCAAGTCACTAGGATTTAGGGTCTAGGCTTTTATAAAACTTAAAATAACAGCTTTTCATTCTAGTGTAAGGTATTTACTGACACAAGAACACAGTTTCTTTGCTACAGGAACTGAGAAAATTCTATTAAGTCAGAAAAACAGATTCTGAGCTTTTACCTTTGTTGTCTAAAACCTGGTTTCCTTTGAATTCCCCTCTTATAAAAGATTGCAGAACACTTGGTTGCTCTGTTGATATTAAAGGGGAAAGAGGGTAAGTAAGCCTCCCAAAGATTATTGTGCTCAAATGCCCTGTCCATGCACACAAACTGTTATGGTTTCTCTATAGCAATTTACCTAATCTTGGCATGAAACTGTTGTTGTCATAAAAGACCTCTCAGTCAAAACCAAGAGGGAAAGGAAACTACTCTCTCCAGAGATGGGAACTGGAGAGTTTGTGTGTTTTGTTTTTGAAAACAGACTTGTACACAGAATATGACAGTTTTCCTCTGCCTCATCTCCAACATAGTGAGTTCACCCTGTCAGTGGAGTCAAGACATTTGTCTGTTCTATAAAATATCAGAGATTAGGACAACAGGTAAATAACGTATATAAAAGACATTTCTTTTAAGGTTGGTTTGACATTTGGGGATATGAAGAGATTCACTTTTTTATTTCAAACATGTAAGTATTCATCTGTTTAGTTTGCTTCTGCTTCTATTTAGGATGCAATGGATCAGAAGATGAGTACCCTGTGTGACACTCAGAAATTCTCTTAAGCTACTTAAAAGATGTCTTGTGATTCAAGAGCCTTGCTGACCATGACTAATTTGTCCTCAAGTTCCATTGAAATGTCTTGGACTCCTTGAAAGGGCTCTGCCTAATAATGCATTACAAACACAATCCTGTCTGTCTAAGCTCAGCATATCTTTGGCCTTGTTATAGCTGTGAAATAATATCTTGCTGCAGTCATACTTCACAAGCAGTTTATTTGAAGATAATGTGAGTTTGACGCAGACAGCAAATTCTTACATCTTCATAGGTATCATTCTATTGTATACTTGATGACTGAGGAAAGTCTTAAAAAATATTATTTTGAAAACTTACAAATTGTGAATATAATATTCTTTTTTTAACTTCGTTTTGATTACTGGCATTTTACCAATAATCTGAATTATAAAAAAAAAAAAATTACAATTGTCAAGCTAAAATATGGCTCGGTACATCCATGGATAGAGACAGGTAAGAATCATAAATACTACATTTTAATAACTTCAGCACCTTTTAATTGTCAACATCTACCTAAAAGTAGCTTAATATATTGTAATTCCAAGTTGTCGTTGTCTTGGCACAATCTTATTCATCACTCCTTTAGATACCAGTATATGTTGGTGACAGCCATGGTGCCATCTGACAAGTTTTCTCCATACTCTGATTTTGTTGACTGTCCATTTTACCTTTTCTGTTGTAGCAGAAATGTAGTAAGTGTCAGCAAAACAATTAGTGAATCCAGAAAAGATGGATGCAATATAATTTGCCATTCGTAATTTCATTCTTGAGATACAGAGTGTAACAAAGAAAGAAGACTGCAGAGCCCAAATCAGTGTCATTAAGAAGAATAAGGGAAGCTTTTAGCTTGTTCTTATTATATCTGAAAAAAATCCTGTAATGTGAAACCACAGAACATAGAACTGGAAAATATTCAGTGCCATTATCTCATTCTTATTCTCCCTTTTGAATCAGAACAACATTTTTCCCTCTGCACTAATTCTTAATAAGTTTATTCAGTATTCTTCAATATATAAACACTTGCTTCTGTCAGCTGACTTTCTGAGAAAACTGCAGCAGGAACATTGTGCACAGTCTAAAAATAAGTTTGTTTTCCTGAGCTGTACACATGCAATGTCCATCTTAACAGGTTGATTTGAATAGGTTCATGTAAAATTTTTGAAATGAGGTGACTATATTCGCTTGATATTTTACCCATGACAATGTGTATTTTGCCCTATGCATTCTGCTTTGCATTGTGGATGCTGGATGGTAGGTATTAAGTTGCCTCAGTTAGTGTCCTAGTGCCTCACTCTTGCTCAGCTGTTTAAATTACAACTGTGAAAGGAAATTTGGATAATCCTCAATTTTTTCTTGATGGATGCAGACCAGAATTCATATGTTCATACCTGATATCTCAGAGAACATCACATTTTTCTCTCTACATTTTGCCATTGGGCATATAGGTCCAAGAGATATTGTCTAGAGGTTTTCTCACCTTGGATACTAGCACAAACTCAATTGTGAGTGGGTCCAAGTTACTTATTGGTTGTATTTATTCATGCTTTCTGTGCTTTGCTTTGAACAGCAAGCAGAAATAATGAAATGGATAAGACAGCTGTTTTTTTAAACATTGCATTTACAGTCTTTGCAGATCAACAGAACCTCAAATTTTCTGTATAACCATAAATTAATACCCTAAAATAGTTTTGAGTTTTCTTTTTTCATTTCTGAGAACAAAAATAAATTGGAAAAAAAAAAGGAAATAAGAAACACAATTTAAATCCAGTGAAAATCTTCTACCACATAAGAAAGAAAAAAAAAGTAAAAAAAGTTTGGAAATGGAAAAAACACTGTTCCATTCCAATAATACTGAGACACAGTGCTTCGATTTGATTTCACTAAGTCTAATTGTGGAAAAAAAAGCTATCCCTAAATAAACCACAGATTTCAACAAACTGACAGTATTCTGTAAAGGTAAAAAACCTCTAAGCTCTTGATATAATATTTAGATAGGCAACTATACATCATAATCTTAATAGGAATTTTAGGGACCATCAAACAAAATAATACAGAAAATGTTTGTTTCAGGGAAAAGACAAACCTTTAAGCAGGAAGGTTAGAAAAAGCATTCCTTGGGTAGATTATTCTTGTTACCCTGGTAGGTGTGTGTCATCTTCAGCACAGTAGGTATCTGTGCGCAGTCCTTGGGGATCTCCAAGTTGATTTGATGATGCTTTCAACAAGGTAATTTCCCTACATGGGAACATGAAGCTTATGGGAACCTCACCTTCACCATTGCTATTATTTTATTAATTCTCTTAGTGAACATGCTCTGTATTTGGAGTCTTCATCACTGCATATAAAGCTCAATTGCTGCAAACACTGTTCTTTGCTTGGGTGATGCCCTCAGAGGCAGTAATTCTTCCAGGCTGAAATCTATTTCTCATTGCAGCCACTGAAGTTGCTCTTTTCACATTTAGGAGGGTTCTCCCAGGCTGGTCTTCCAGGAGTTCTCACATGCTTAGGCTGATCAAGACCTAAAATACTGTGGCTCTAAGTCTCCTGTTTGCTGAAGTCGGACAGTGAATACTCCACTGATTCCCTGCTTTGGAGCCCAGATGGAGCCACAATGCAAGCATTTCAAATTTTCAGACTTTTTCAGCCTCAGAAAATCTGTCACTAATACTTCTGTGGTTCTTTCTAGCTCTAGCCATCTTAGACCTTGGAAAACAAGCCACACTGCTTATCTTCCAGCCTTATCCAAGAAATGCTTTCAGCTCTCCTCAGGGGACTTGGCAGGCATTGGCCATCTGTCTTCCCCAAGAAATTTCTCTGTCCTTGTCTCTAATCTTCCTGGGTGCCACTTGTCCTCAGTGTAGGTGGGACATCACTAGATGTCCAGACTATATGTGTTTAATGCAGATGATGTTTTTGTAACACGTCTTTGGCTTAGTGTTCAAACTGGTCTTTGCAGTTCCTGTTCAACATCAGACATATATGGAATGGTAATTAAAAAAAAACAAAACCCACCCACAAAAACAACAAACAAAGAAAAGCAAAACTCCAAACTCCCCACACCAAACAGCTCAACAGAAAAAATAATAGACACAAGAATATATTCTTCTCCCAGCCTCTTTTCCTTGCATCACCAGGTTGATCAAGCTCAACTGGGTCACTATGATTGTTATACAGCATAATCAGAAATATAAATATACGCTATTAATTCTTGGCGTACCGCAGGCCTGCAATATTTCTACCAGAGATTGGCTGAGCATATGGCTGTAAACTTCACTTGCTCACCAGCAGGGTGTTCCATATGTGCATCAAAATCTCACAAACCAGATTGGGTGGATTTCTTATCTTATTTTCTTCAAACATTTCAGTAATGTCAGTAAGCTAAAAATGTTCTGTACCAGCCAGGACCTGGTACAAAGCAAGTCCTTTGCTGGCCTTCATCACTCATCCATTTTTTTTCTGTCTTCTTGGTATGTCTTAATGCCCAGCACAAAGCAATGCTAAAGTTTTGGTGCCAATTTACTTAAAGCAAACTTGGGCTATGCTTTATCATTATGCCACTTGCACCAACATGGAAAAACCCTTCATGTCATTGCATACATGCATATTCAGACCCAATTTCATACAATTCATTATTACAAAGACTTCTAGGCCTAAGGAAGATGCAATATGAATATGTGACTGTATTGTTTTTCCTCTAGTATTTGATCACTGTCAGTAAGAGTCAGGGTGGGGAGGAGAACCTACTTCCTTAAATTAGTATCTAGTGACATCTGACAGGCAAGGCTGTAAGACTCACCTTAGTTACCTCTGTTGTAGATATAGTGGCAAATTTTTCAGAGAGATATTTTTGTTTTTTGTGCAAATCTTGAGTAAATATTTTTACCTTCGGCCTTGTGAGTTTGAAGCAAGACTGAACTAGAAAGTCCTGTAGAGTGCCGTGGTATTGATAGTGTATGTTTTAAGCAGTAAATACAAAAAGATAAAGATTTTTAATAACTTCCCCAGTGTGGTTGTACTGAACATTAAAACGGAAAAGAAACAGCTGTTCACAATGCATTAAAATATAGACTTCACTTTTCCCTACTCTCCACTGGACACTCAGCAGAATACTGCTGCTTACTTGGTCTGGCAGGAGTCTAATTCCAGAGGAAGCTGTTTTTATAAGGTTTTAGCTGGCCAATGTGCCTTTACATTTGTACACAGTCTGCAGTGCAGTCAATTATCACACATCTGTGTGTATCCAGGGACAACAGCTGGCTTCACTTTTTTAATAGAACTAATGCATCTTTATGGATATTTCTGAACTAGTCTTCTAGCATAATAAACTATCCTGAGCTGCACTGCTGGCATGGTTTGACCATGCATTTGACATAATGAGAACATGTTGATGGGAGGTTAATTTAAAAACAGCCTAAATCAGGCTTAATTAATATAGACTGGGACAGAGTGGACTTCAGCATGATGTGAGGCCAAATTTGCACCAGCCTCCAAATGACAATCAAGGTGTTGCAGCAACTTAATCATTGAACACGAAATCTGCTCCAAAAGTGTCCTTGATGATAGAAGATGCCAAACATGATCTTTCAGTCCAAATGGGCTTGCTTAGGTTCTATGCCCCCTTGATTGAGGAGGTGGATGGAGGTAGATGGACCCTCATCACACATGCATTGTTGCTATTTAATATCTACTTTTGGAATTTGGAGTCCCACCAATCTGAGTCCTTCTCCCTGACAGTGCATGGTGGGCATGAGAGAACCTCAACTGTGCTCTCCATCTCCTTACCATCACACCTGTCTTAGGAGGCAGAGGAGGACCAGGCTGGGCTGCCATGGGCCCTGCAGACCCTTACCCAAGGGAAGCATCTGACTGCTCAGCCAAACTGACATTGCAGCCACATGTGCAACTGGGGTTTTGGTCTTCGACTGTGTGTAACTTTATTTGCACTTCTACAGAAACAGAATTTCATATGCATTAACACACATTGAAATGATTTTGGTTTCAGTTTGATATATGAAAGTGTTCTGCATGTGCACTTTTCATTCTCAGAATCTACTGTAATTTTAATTAAAATTCTGCAGGCATTTAAAAAAAAACCTTCTTAGTAATAAATAATTAATTAAAATAATAAATAAGTAATTCTAGGAATTATACATATCTGCTTCCTTTGAGTCTCTGCAGCTCTATTTTAATTAAGGCTAAGGTCCCTGTTTGAATAGATGAATGACAATAGGGATATTTTTTTAAAAGTCATATTGATTCCTTCTATATCACTGTCATACAGAGAAAGTTTATTAAAAAGAATGGAGTGATTCTGATAGATTTTTGGTACTTGGCAAATGTAATCTGTGTTCTTTCAGAAATCTAATTTTCTAGATTAGTGAATTGCATCTGATACTTCAAATGAGCAAATGCTTATTACTTTTATAGCATAGCATGGAAAACAATGTGAACACCATGGATATTATTCTTGTATCAGTGTTTCAGTAGTATTAATTCCTAATATGCTGCAACTGTACAGTGTTTCTGAGTATTATGTATATATTTAGTTGGAGTTCTGATTTTCTGGCAAAATAAAAGCATTTTTAAACAAGATCAAGCAGATTTTTAAACATCAAGCAGATAAGCCTCTAAGCGTTTGAATTTTTTTCTTTACAAAGTAGGATACAAGTAGTAGATGTATTCATAAAAAAGGTAATGAAATAGCAGAATTAAAACTGGAAGATGATCCCTTCTCCACTGTTTTCTAGACAGCACTGGAATGCTTTGTTTTTAATAAGTTCATCTTACTAAAAGATTGCATTTTATGGTACCAGCTGTGATTTCTCTACATTTCTGCAAGTAGACTTCTTGACAACAATTTGGACATTCTGGGCTTCAGCACAGTTATTAACTAAGAAATCTGAAAGGCTCAGCAATCATCAGTTAATTCTATTTAGTGTCTCTGAACAGAACAGCACAAAGACTGAGTCAACCAAGTCATTGGATCACTTTTGAGAATGAGCTTGATCTCAAGCCTAAAACTCTTTTGCTTGGTCGCAAGCTTGCTTTTTACCTGTTATTGCTACCACACCTGTTTTGTATCTTATTAGGACATTCATAACAACCCACACACAAGGCACTGGGTAGAACAGTTTCTGCTTTAATGAGTTGTAGTATGTGGTTATGGTTGATCTGTTATGTGGTTGCATTTTACTTTCCTAGCTGTGACATCATTAGATCTTGTCCATTAGGCTTTTTCCATGAAAGGATTTGGAGTGGTCTCTTTTTGAACAGGCGCCTCAGGTACCATTGTCAGCACAGCATCCCTTCAGTTACTACCTCTGGTCTGTCTTTTTCAGCAATCAACAAACACTTGATCTCACACTTAACTTTACACATCTTCCTAAGTACTTAACTAATAAGGGATTAACTTGAAATCTGCTGTAGAATTATATGAACCTGGCGATGCCCTCTCTCATTTACAAGCTCCAGGCATATTTCCTTGTATTATTCTTCACATGTCATAAAATAAGATTTCTCTATTTTTGATTGCTCTTCTAGCCTTCTCTCATAAATTAAAATCTCTTCCTCTTTGATTCTAATATCTTTGTAATAGTCAGTCTCTAACACTTCTGCATTATAAATGTTGCATCTTTAATATTAACCAAACCCCTTTATTTTAAAATCTGACACCTATCAAGTGTTCACATAACACAGTAATGATAAAGTGTCTTCACAGAATAATCTACACATAATACAGAAATATATTCAAATGAGTTAATGTTTAGAAATGAACAGTTAAAAAATTTAGGCCTTTTAACAGGGCTATCACAGGATTCATGCTGAGCAAATCTCATTGACTCAATAGGAAAGAGTTCAGATGAAAGGAAAATAGGACTGGACAGTATTTTAAGAGATCGCTTTCTCCAATTCTTTACCCTAGATCATCTTTATCTAATCAATCCTGACAAATGTCTACCAAACCTGTTCTTGAAAACCTTCAGTGCTTCAACGTTCTAGATCAAATTTTCCTATTCTTTCATCTCAATCTTCTGGCTGCACTAAGACTCTTTACATCCTGTAAAGAGAACAGTTCTCTGTAAGAGCCTTTTATGTACCTCAATATTTACCATATCCTTATTTATGCTCAATATTTCTTTTTTTTTTTTAATCTTTTGTCAAAGTTGTGCTTTCTAGACCTGCAATAATTCTGTTATTTCCCTAGCATCTTTCTAGTACATCTGTGTCTTTAAAATACTATCCTCTAAACTGAACAGCCTTCTCAGCCTTCTTGGGCTGCAGCTCTTTACAGTAAACAGAGTAGAAGAATTATTTTACATATCCTATTTAGATGTCCTGGAGTAAACTCAGAAAAATATCCTTTGCCCAAAATGTCCTTCTGTTTTATAGTACTAAATCCAGTAAAGAACATAGAGAAAAATTTCTAGGGGAATTGTGGGATTGTTTGTGGTCCTAAGTTGATGAAATGTATTTTTTATGCAGATGCAAACAGAATTTTTTCTGCTCAATCCTATGTGCCTAACTTGAGATGACATTTGAATTTTACTGCTGATGATAGTTTTGTGTTTTTCTCCAAAAAGGAAAAGGGCTTATTTTTCTGTTACTGTGTTTTTTAACTTAAATTTCCTCTTTTGTTGACTGTGTTCCATAGTGAAAGAAGATCAAGGAAGAAGTTTCTGTTTATTATGAAATAACCCGTAATATCTAGCTGCTTAAGAGACAATATGAAACTGTTACTAAAGTCTTCTAGGTTATGCAGACAAATTAAAAAAGTCTTTAAAAAGATTAGCTGATTTCAGTGAACAGGTTATTTCTGTTTCCTACAGGATAAAATTTGCATGCCCCCATTGATTCCTGTAGGCTTTATGGGTGCAGTCAGGAGTGTTGGAGCAGCTGTCAGGGTAGAAGAATTGGAGTAGCAGCACCTTTCTTAGGGGAAAGACCCCCTCTCTCTGTGCTAATTCCAAGGGGATCGTGCCCTGCCAATTCCTTCAGGCTGAGATATGCCAGGTTTTCCTCTTTGCTTACTGTGAGAGGCAGGAAAGAAATGATGCTACAATGAAGTAGGTTGAGAGGACTAAACCAGATTAATCTAGTAAGGTGGATTGTAACAAAGGTGCGTAGATGGAAGAGCTAAAGTAAAAGATAATCAGTGTAAATTAGAATTAAAGTTCACATTTGTAATGATAGGAGGGTAACCACTGAAATAATGTAGGGAAATTTTCAGTCTCTTGATGGTTTTACAGGTCTAAGCACCTTTCTAGAAGATGTGCCCTAGCCACACTCCAAGTCTTCATATAAATGAATTAACTTCATGGTCTGTGCTCACGAAACTGGTCAGGTGTAGATGGATAGCCCAGGTAGCTGCCCAGGCAGACAGATGTCTGAGGGAACAGATTTTCCTGATCTTTGGTTGGCCTTCTCCAGAAGCCTGTTTAGCTGCAAAGGCTAAGCTGAATACTGACTAAAGGCTAGCAAAGGTTGACTGAGGGCTTTCAGTGATCAGCATAATCACTGTTCATCTAACCACATAAAGGATCTTACAAACTCAAAAACATTGTGGTGGGGTGACTCGTTGTTTCTGGGTTTGATTCCTCTGTCAATACCCACGCTCTCAGTAGCAGCTGGGTTCCTGATGCTGTGAGTGCACAAGGTGGCTGAAATCAGCTAGTGTCCCACACGGTGACCCTGTCCTTCTGGCGTGCTTTGTAGGGACCAGTCCTGGTTCACACAAAGTGTCAATATGAGCAATAATTAAAATATTTTCATATTCATGAGGCTCCTCTAACCTTTTCACCTTTACTATGCTACCTACTTGCTCTAACAGCTGTCGCTCTCCATGGAATAAAGTTTAATATCAGCTGTAATTTCCTCTTTCCACCCCTTATAAAATGCATTAACTTAAACATGTTTTCTCCTCTGTTTTCTATATTTATGTGGAGTCAGTTCTGGTCACTTAGAAATATTGACTTATTAATTGGTATTTGAATGTACTATGTGAAGATTAACGTTTAGTCCCCTAATAGGAATACATGGATTAAAAAGTTGAAAGCATTACAGAGGTATGTAGTTTTAACCAACTTTTGATCATTAGCATCATATTAGCATTATTGAATATGACGAGACTTTGCTTTGGTCATGGACTGTATCCCAGTTTTGTAGTTTACTGAAACCTAACTTCTCTTCATTCAGTTTGAACAATTATTGTGAATGAGAAATCTTTCAGGCATTGAATAATACATTTTCGTAGCAAGGAAACCCCTATTCTTTAGTTGTAGGTCAGATTCTGCTCTTTGTTATCTTGATTGCAACATAGCTTTTAGCCAAATTAATTTTTGTATCTCAGCAACCAACAAGTAATATTTATTAAAAAAAATCTTAAACTGACATAATATTAATAATTTTTGCATCACTAATTCAGTATAACAACCATAGATCAGTCATCCAAGATTCAAAACAACTGATTTTCTTTACTGCTCTCCACTCTGTCCAATTCATACGTCCAGTTAATGTAAACAACCAGGATCCAGTCTAGGATGGAATTTGAAATTAGGATTACAAATATGTTTGGAATTATTAAATGACAACAGTTTTAGCAAAGAATATTAAACCTTTTTATTTCAGGGCCTGAACTAATCTCCTGCCCTCTCTGGCTCATTCCTTTCTCTGGAGACATCCTGCCATACAGGAGAGCTTCTCCCAGCTTCTTCAGAAACACCTGTTACTCCAGTGACCAATGAGAGCCAATGAGAAATTCTCTGCTCATTCTGTCACTCTTTATTTGGGCTCTATACTTTTTTTTTCTTAACTGTACACTTTTTCAAAGATACTGTGTTTTAAAGATAATGCTGAAAGAGTTTTCAGATACGTGCATTTAAAAATTTAGCAAATAAATGGGTGAGATTAAAATACCAAAACTTTCCCAGCTACTTTGCATTTATCACCATCAGAGCAGAAGATACTTCTCCATTAATTCCCAAGTGACAAGCAGTTTGGTAGCCATGAAAAAATAACATAAAGAATCCAATCTTTTAGGTCATGATACATAATGTGTACTACGTTGTAGAAATTTGAAAAACCTATTTAAGTGAGTACAAGTTTACTATTTCTATTAGTACCTTCCTGCAGTTTTCAAAATTTAATTTGTGACTCTATTAACAAAAATATTTTCCAAATAACAAAAGAGGAAAATCCTCTTAAACACTGGATCTTGGATTTACTAATTTGGTTATCGCACAACATGTTAAATGTGGAGGACAAAACATGTGGAGCCTCTCTAATGATAACAAGTAGCATTATATGAGTTTTATTTTAATCATAGTTGCTTGTGTGTTTTCCAGCTGAGAGGGAGGAAATACCTATTGAATGACACACTGAACACGCTCCTGGTGAATAACAGTCTGTTTCCTTAAGGAGACAAGGAGGGCTAGGAAAGGTGAAGAGGAACTGGGGTTTTGAGAGAGAAACCAGGCATTTCCACTTACAGAAATACTTAGGCAAATTATTAAAATCTAAATGCATAAAACTTCTGGGAAAGCCTAAGGAATGTGTCAAGGATGACTGAAAAAGTCCAGATGAGCAGTATCTCTCTTGTAGCGTACTACAAGCATGTATGTAAAATGTGGGAGTAATGTCTTCACACTCATGCTGTCCTTCCTACTTTAGTGTCAGCATGTCACAGGTGTAGAGGTCATAATGCCAGAATAGTTCTGCTGGTTACTGCTAAAACTCATTCAGGAACCACATTTCTTCCTGCTTTCCAGCCCAAGTCCATTCTCTGCCATCTTACAGCTGGCTGTCTCATGATAAACAGCACTACTTTTTGAGCTTTCTCAGTGTCCTATTGTCCTTCTAAGGTACAGTCACCCTTCATATTGTCAGGTTAAAAAACCGGAAGGATTTTAATGTAAAAGCTTCTTTGGAGCCTTCCCAGCCTGATCAGCCTAGGGATGCTGCAGCCAGCAGACCAAGGTCCGCAGAGGAGAGCCTGGCTTTCCAAAAAGGAGCTGTAAATGAAATTTCCCTCCACTGAGATATTGGTAGTCCTAGTCAGAGAGGTAAAGCAGTTGCAGTGCTTGAGACTAAGAATACTTTTATTGTTCTATCACTTGAAGCTGTTTTCCAGCAATCTCAACTACCCACGTGGTAAAAAGCCAGAATGCAAACAAACCTCACTATCTCCTCCTCCAAATAATAACTTCATTGTGTCAGTGGCCAGAAGAGCAAAATTACCATATCCATTTGCCAAGGTATTCCCATCTTTTGTACGTACAAAACATTCTCTGCTTAATTAGCCTATGCTACATAAGCTCGGTGATAACCTTATAGTACTACGTGAAGAGTGGATGGAGGAAAATTACAGGCAAAATTTTGTTAGCAGAAATTATTGTTCAGCTTCACTGTGGAAATAAAAAGAGGCTTGTACTGTGAAGCACAGAAGTGTTAATCTCTTTGCATTGGTGGAGCTGCATCTTTTTTACGTAGTTCTAAATTAAAAGAGAGGTAGTGCTGGTTTCTACTATAAGTAAGAAAAATAAAGCCATGTTCTGATATGATATAAATCAGCCTAAATAAGGAGTTGGAGAAATATGCATCACCTAAAGAACTGATCTGAAGATGTGTTTTTCATACAGTTTAAATAAATTCTTAGGCTAAGACTTGAAGATTGAAAAGGTACGTTCATCTTAGTTCTGAACTTTATCTAGTAGCCTATTCCTTTTGATCATGTTATAGAAAGACATATGAAGTTTAACCATGCCATAAATCTTAACTGTGTGCACAGTGTGGCGATACAGAAGCTTTATTAATCTGTCTCTGCTGGTAATTAGTGCAAATAATTATGACATCTGAAAGATACTGTAATTTCAGCAATTAAAACCTTACTGCCAGTGCAGTCTTGTGATATGTAAAGTGAAGTATTACAAGCCTAATTCTATGTGAGTTTATCATACTTAAAAGAATGTCTTAAACTTTTTACAGGGAAAGCATTTAATGAGTCCTTTACTGATACCCCTAGCAGCAGATCACACAGAACTTGTCATAACATCAAAGCTATCATTAAACACAAAAATATCTGCATGCACAGTGTATCTGTTCAATTGACAGAAATCTGCTCACTGTCTCTCCATTTGAGAGCAAGCAAAAGGGAGAATGAGATTTCCTGACTCTCTGATTCAATTAAAAGCTTCAGGAGCCTTAAAAGGTGCTTTCTCCTTTCCTCCTATCTTTTATTTCCTTTGACACAGAAAGAAGTGCAGAGACTTCATATGGGGGGAGGGGGTGGGGGGGAGGGAGAAAAGCCTTTAATTTCAGGGTCAAGGAAACTACCAGGTTGATCCTCAGAATTTTTTTGGTTCCATATTTCATACTTTAGACACATGAATACGTGCAGTAAACACAAATCTGTGCAAGTAGACTAGAAATATGATTGTTCAGTGATGCATTTAAATTGCCAAGACAGAAGAGCAGTGCTTTTAGCTCACCTAGGAAAGGGATCTGAGATACTGACAAGGATTAGGTCTAGATTTCAGTATAAATTTAGACCCCCAGGTTCAAGGATGTGCAAAATTATCTAGTTTCAGATTAGCACTGAGATAATCTGAAGAGCAAGGTAGGAAAGCATTTCTAGAGAGCATATTTAAAAGCATTTTTAAAGAGTAAAACTAAACATTGCAAAAGAATCCCGAAAATTTATGACCAATGCTTGCTTGTCTAGTGAGCAATTTCTCTGTCATTTTTTGACATTAATCTCAGAACATGAGAGTCTAGCTATTAGCCATTCATAGATTAGCAACTGAAGAGAGCTCTTGGACTTTTCAATGTGAGATAACAAAGTAGAAATAATAAAAAAATCAAAGTGTATAGCTGCTGCCAAAATGAATCCATTATCTTGTCATGTTTACCCTTTTAATGGGGTGTACAGAGCAGCTCATACCGTGAGTGTAAGAAACTAGATGTTGAAGGCACCAATTTATAGTCCAGTGGTTTTCATCAAATGCTTCAATTTCTAAAATGTGATGAGCAGGAAACATAAGGAGTGCCATAGATGAAGCAATTTTCCGTGATGTCATGTGCTTTGAGGTTATCCTGCTGCCTGTTATGCACCTCTGTTAGGAACAGGGTCCCTGAGCCCATTAGTCTCTAGATTTCCATAGGATAATCAAGTAATTGTCACATTTCAGTTGCCTAAATCAGGTATTTAGGAATCTATCTTTGATTTACTCCAAGTAGTAATGGATGACATTCCTTTCCTGGTGCATAGATTCATGCTATCCAGTAGCTAAATCCCTAGTCCAGGGGGAAAAGCAAACATATGGCTAAGTGCTTTGTTGGATGTGGGCCATAAGTGAGAGAACAAAAAAACAGTGTTCTGTTTCTCCCTTTGGTGAGAATCATATGTAGTAGAGGCAATGGCTTTCAAAAATTAATACCTTAGTCCCGTAGTGGATGAGAAAATAGTGTCTATTTACAGAAAATATATAGATGTAAATATTGTTGCAAGAAGAGAAGTGGAGAAAGAAATATGCAATATTAAAAAAAGAAAACTAGCAGGTAAATGAGGTCTAAAGGTGTAATTGCTGAGAAAATCCAACACTGCGTTTGTGTTTCACATTACACAAAAAGATTGCTAATTAGATTGAGTATTTGATTTGTGTGTGTGGAACAATGTTATGGTCTGAAGTTACTAATGTTGCCTAAATTCTGATTGCAGTGAAAATAGATTTGACAGTGAAGGCCGTGGGAACAAAGGGATTAATTTATATATAGTTTCACACTCATGCAGATCTGCTGGCTCCACTGATGTAAGTTGTTTATGCTGCCAGGATCAGGCTCCAAGGCTTGAAAATAGAATTAATTCATATTTCAAGAGGTAGATCCAGACGTATTTTTCAAAGACCCAAAACTGGGAGCTATTTTTCTCAGAACAGAGATGTGTTTATGCCAGAGAGCACATAGCAGTGGGTTTCAGCCTGTGGGCAAAGGAATCCACATAGCACAGCTGAGAAAAGCTGACTGTTAGTAGGGTAAATTTGCTCTCAGGGGGCTGGGGGTGTACCTCTGTTAGGAGATGTTCAGACTTTATGAGACAGGGAAAACTGTAAACTGCTGGTTCAGAGTCAATCAGTCAGCTCAGAAACCAGAGACAATCTACCTGTGACTACATAGAGCTTTGCTTTGTTCCGTGTCTTTTCAGGAAAATAAAAAACATTTGCAGGAATTAGATTATTTGAAAATAGTCCATAAGGAGAGATAATTCCATTTAAGATACTAAAAAAAGGAAATGTGGAACTAAGGGGGAATTTGTGCTTCTTAGTGTTAGAGAAACAACATCTCCAATGTGTAAAAATTGTCATAGTTTTTTTTACTTTTTAATGAAGCAACGATAATTATCATGTGTGAAGAATTTTCGTACTTTGTTTTTCAGAACAATGTTCATATTTCCCAGGGCTCTGAAATTTCAATCTTTTCCCTCCCTAAATAATTCTGTAAAATTTTTTTGTTTGAACTGCGGGTTAGTTATTATTTATTGGATCCTTTCAGGAACCAAGGCTGGCAGAGCAAGTGCACAGCAAATTTGAAAACAGAGCAGAAAAAGGAGATTATGGAGGAGTGCAGGAACTTTCTCCAACATCTCACAAAAGGTCTATGTAGCTGGTGGGGTTAGAAGCAAATGCTTGTGCTCCAGGTGAGTCAGAACCTAAGGACACATGCAAGGAAAGAGAAAAGATTGGCTTTCTTCAGACCGCAAGAGATATGAAGTACCAGATACCTGCTGTAACTCACAGGGGGACGTTAGAAATTTCACCCTAAGAAGAACCCCGCCTGAGCTGTGGCTCCATGTATATCTTGGACATACAGCAACTATCTTGTCTGTTTGGAACCTTAACTGCATTTATTCTAGCATTTTGCTAAGGAAATGTTAGTTTGGAAAACAAAGTTTACTATGAAGGCTAGCAAACATCCCAAAATAATTCCCTCCAAAAAGCTTTCATTCCTGGAAAAAAAAGCCCCTTGAACTTTAGCAAATCTCTTAGCTACTGAAAGTCAACTTATTAATCTTTTATATATATATATATATATATATAAAACCTCCCGTTCCTTCTTTTTTCTATACCTCTCTCCTGCAATTGTTACCCCACCCTGACTTTGCCTCAGGAACATCTCAAAATGTGTTTGCAGTGGTCCTAACCAACTGAAGGTGATGAGAAGCAGATCTAAGGGTAATGAGACCTACGTGGTACCTGTGGGTGGCTTTGCCTTGGATTGAAGCAACACATTCTGATCTTCGGCCACTTGAGGGAGCTGCTAAGAAGGATGTGAGGGAGACCAAAATTGCGGCTAACCCAAAAGTCTGAACAAAATGTTAAGCTGAGACCACGTTACACCCTTCTCACAAGAGTTCATGCCAAGCATTCAGGCGTTCGGGGAATTAGGTGTGAAACAAGTGTGTGAGGAAGAAGATCTTGGTATTTTAGGCAATTTATGTTTGGGAATGTAGATGGAAAAATGTTGTTCTCATTTTGTTCAGTTTCAATAATACATCGTCGAAGGTGGAAGAACATCAGTTTGGGGCATCAAAATGAACATTGAAATGCTCACAGAAGTGTGGTGAAACTGCCTTTAGCTGTCCATGCCAGCAGCAATCTGTGTTGCTGATCCCAAAACCTGCTTGGTTTTGCCTGATTAAATTGAACCCTTTAAGCAGCCAACTAAACTAACTACCTGACATATCAGAGAGGTCTTCCTGGAGTATCAGGCTATGTTGTCCTTTTCCTTCACAATACCAATGTTTACGAGCTGTCAGGGGAAGTGCTGCTTAATAAATATTCATGCAAGCCATAAAAGCTTAGATTTTAATTTATCTTTGCTCATTTGCTTTCCTTTTTTCCTCTTTCTGCAACTTGTCAAACTTTTGAAATGTAACACAACAAAAAGGCAAAAATGGAGCCCTGTAACTGACAGTCTAATCCACAAACTTCTTCAATGGTGTCATATTTTATACTGTGAGGAAGAGTAAGGAAGCTTTATCATTTAGTGCAAAGTTTTATGGAAAATAGAAAATTGAAATTTTTATAAAATATCAGAAATGGTAGCCTTTTCAGAACTCTAAAAGAAAGGAAGATTACAGGGAGAACATAAGCTCCAGTGTATGTTCTTCCTCTTTTAAAAATTGCTAAAATTATATTGCTTCTGAAAGGAATTGCATTTTTTTAGCAAATCAGCTATTCAAACATTGAGTTGTTTGGAACACAATTTCTAGATCTGTCTTTTTACTGTAGTACTCTGATTTTTAGAATGATCAGCTTGTGGAAGGCAGCCAATGGAAAGCCTGGCAGGAATTTTTTTGTTGTTATCGACGGGGGTTTTTTTCCATCTGGAAGGGGTTTATTTTTCTTTATACGGTTTACCTGTGTGGACTGAATCCTCTGTGACACTCTATATTCCGCCCTCCAGAAGGGCAAAAGGATCCATGGAGCTCGTGAACACAAATTTGAGGTCATGCAGCTGGAGTAGTTGGATTGGTTTGTGATTTGTGGGGAGCTGGGTTTGCCTGCTTTCGGAGGAGCTGCGCCAAGAAAAAAAAAAATTTATTTGATAAGAAAACACAGTAAGATAATAGCCACAATTGAAAAAAAAATGTATAGCAGTAATTCCTTATTTCTGCAAATATCTCCATTGGAAGATATGTCCTAAACTCACATTTGAATTCACAGAAAAATTAATAGAAAATATTGCTGTGATTGGAAAGAAGCAGTTCATCTGCTGGCCATCTTCATGGGGAAGGTGACTCACCATCAGGACCAAGCCCACTGAAGGCACAGTTACCATAGGGAAACGTGTTTCTTATCCATGCTGTCCACATTCCGTGGATGAATTAGAGATTTCATGCTCAGCAGTTGTCAAGACATATGTTTGATAGGTATGAAAATCACTGTGCAAAAACTTCTTATAGTCTTGCATTGCTTTCGCTGCAGGACATGCTTAATTAACACACCAGACGATGGTTTATTCTTTGCAAAATATGGGCCCCACCAGTGCCACTGAAAGCTCTGACATTGTGGAAATGTGTCACATCAGTGAAAGCTGCCTGAGGCTACATTTAACCTTGCACACTGATGCTGAAAAATAATTAATAAATACTCTCAAGTGTTATGTTTTTCCCTCCCACCAACTCAACATTTTAATTACAAGGGAGTAGGTACAGAGAGAGCTGCTCTGTTTGTAGTTGTCTTGCCTTTCTTTGCAACCTTTCTTACCAAAAAATGCTTGTAGTCTCAGACTAAAATAATAGTGATATCACCAAAGTAATCCCAGACCTTATTTACATAAAATTATATTCTCCTTTAAACTACAAGTTTTAGAGGGATCACTTCTTGCTCTTTGTCTGATGCCTAGGACCCTGGTCCCAGGTGGAGCCTTAGGCACTATAATAAGAAAGATAATAGTAGTAATAACAGTAATAATATCTACTACCATCTTATGATCTCTATTCAGGTATCCTAGATTTTACATGTGTTTCTGTGTCTAGTCAAAGGACAGAGCCTGAAGTGATTTGAGGGGCCCAAGCGACATGATAACAGGGAAACAACCCTTGGAACACTCATGTTTTCTTTTTAGGGTCTCTGTCTTTTATCTTCAAATATGAAATCTCACTCTTTGCTTTGAAGAGCCAAGACAGGTTGTTCAAACCTCTGAGTGAGGTGCCTGTAACCCTTCATAGACTGTCAGGTGGCTTCACCTTAAATCTTTGCTTAAATTAGATTGTTGTAGTGAGATGGTGTGAATACTCCCCAGTGCTCAAATATGAAGGAGATATTTTGACAAGCAATTTCATCACAGCAAGGGGAGATTGTCAGAAGATGCTGTGGTTGCTATTAAATAGCAGCTATCGTTAATGACCATAAAAACAAGGGAGATTTCTCAATATGTGCCCTCCTACTGTGTGATATTGGGAAGAGTGTTTGCACTGACATGGTTACTAATGTGAAAACAGGAGCAAAGTAAGAATGAAAAGGCTACATGCTAACCAAAGGTTGGAATGAAAGTCTGAAATTCAGAGGTGGGTGGGACCTTGGGAGACCCATAGCTGTTTCCTGAATATCTGTGTTTTCCCACAGCCTGGAGTTCCTTTCTGAAAAAATCCTACTATAGAATTTCATTCTGATGGGAGTAATGGAATGGATCAAGGGGTTGAGACTTTCCAGGAAAAAAACCCCACCACTATTAAAAGTTTTAGACATCACATGGCATAAATTCTGGGAAACTTCTCTGGTGGAAGAAGTCCTGGACTCAATGTTCTGGGAATGTATTCAATGGAAGAACAGTTTTACACTTGCTCTGTTCGTGTATTCTTCCATAGGAATTTGCTGTTGCACAGTTTTGCAGTTGAGACCATGGGGGGTTGACCCGATTCTGTAGGGTTCTTCCTACTCTCTTAATGTGGAGGGAGGAGGAAATTCAGCCCAATAGGTCAAGGTTTGTTATTCAGTCTAACAAATTTAGTGCTATACTGTTTGCATATCTTGACTTATTTTAGAAATAAAATGCGGTGGCACAGGGGTCAGAGCAGTTCTCCATGGCTCCTGTATGGGTTCTACAAGGGAGCTCAGCGCCCAGCTCCTGCTGAAGGCCACTGTGGACTGAGGAGCCAACATCAGGACATCTGGTTTAACTGGGAAGCAGAGCCTATTGGAAGGGAAGGACACCCGAAATTAAGAAAGCCTGATCCAGAACTAAAACTTGCAGATGCGTAGTCTTCAGTCTGTGCCATTTGATTGACAATGATTTTGCAAATTATTCTCGATAAATGTGATGGAAAACGTTTGTGTTGCCAACATGAGAGGCAGTATTCTCTTGACTACAAAAGGAGTGGAAAGAATAAGATGAAATGTAGGTACTTACTATGTTGGCATGTAAATTTGGTCAAGTAAATCCTGATCTCAATGTTTTGAAATAGCAGTGATGATGTATGAGGTCTCCAGGTTCCTAAACTCAGACTTTTTATATGCTTGTTGTGATTTCCATGCACTTAGGACTGACTTTGCTAACTTTTTCTCTGCCCCAGGCTAGGCTAGTGATCTCATGCAAAATAAAATCAGAGTTCATGTTGTAATCACCTGAGGTCAAGAGCTGGGTAAAGTAAAAAAAAACTTCACTCAGCCAAATAGTGGTAGACTTTACACTACAGCCACAGTTTAGGACAGTGCTGATATATTTCAGTTCTTCTTCGCTGAATCTTCATTACTTGTTTCCCTCACAAGCTTAACTCAGGTATAATTTTGGAAGCAGCCTCTTTTTACTCTAGTGAATAAAGATTATATGCTGCCTTGTTCTGCCTCTTCCTGATTACACCTTTCATTGCTTTTATTAAATTCCTGAGTTTTGATGAGAAGCTATGTTTCATCATACTTCTATGAAGGAGCCTGTGTCATAAGTAGATTATCATTGGTGTTGATTCGTTCCTTCTCTGGAGAGAAATGATTATGGATTGTCCTGCTTATATTTATATTTGTTCATAGGCTATTCTGAAATAAACAGTACTCATGTCTAATTTTATTGACATGATTTTCATGTGGTTTTGAAATTGTTGTTTCCCCCCCTTCCTTTCTGAACTGTTGAGTCACAGAAATGGAACAGTATTAGCTCATTCTTTAGTTCTTAAACAGATCACACTTAATAGAACAAGAATGGTTTATGTTGGGTATTGTTCCATAGGCTAACTACCTAACCAGATAATGTCGGGGAAGCAAACTTGCATGGACTGGTAGCAGATGGCAGTGTTTGCAGTGGAATATAAACTGATGGTTCAGTGGATTAATTAAAGCTTACACAACTTCATGCCCTCCACTCAATACGGTAATAATAAGTGTGTATTTTTGAAAAAAGGAAAACAATATTTAGCTGTGGTTCTTCAACTGAATAGATTTTCCTGCAAGCAGTAACACAGAGTGAAAGAAATAATCGATTTCCCAAAAATAACTTCAGTGGTCTCCATTTGCCTCAGGCAGGCTCATTATGGATTTAAAATAATGAGCAATTATTGTAGAGTGTATTAACAGTTCTGGAAACAGGTACTAGGTGTTTTTATGTGCGTTTCTTCCCAACTATGTGTCTGTAGAATCCTACTCTGTGTTGCTTTGTCTCTTGGTCAAATTAATGTACATTACTTCTCCTTTTCATCTCCCCCCTGAACTTATATGAGAACACTGGGGCATCTTCCCTGCAGTTTGGACATGATTTGTATTATCTCAGCACAAAACTAAAAAAGAAAGAACAACAACAACAAAAAAGAATGCAACTTTTGACCAGAATCTTAGTAAAGGCTATTCCAGCTCAAATCTGAGGGAAGAACACATGGTCAGCTCCCAACATTCTCTGCTAGGAAGACGCTGACCCACTATCCTGAATAATCTTTAGTGTGTTAAGTGAAAATGCTGCTCAGCAGTGCTTTTGCTGCTCTGCAAACCGTAGTTTTGCCCAGGGATGATACACAGAGCTGTGGTGCTTTGAACTTTGAGAACTTTCTAGGAAAGGTCAGCTAGAGCCCTCCCATGCCATGCTGGTGAGGGAGCACATTTGCCAATGCTGAGGAGGTCCAAGGGGAAGGGAATATCGGAACAGTTTCCAACATCTGGATATCAGGGTGAAAGCTGTGCATGATACCTAGACTGGTTTGGGTAGCATGGCTCATCAGAAGCAAGTATTGAAGGGAAAAGGAGTCAGGCAAGAAATACCTTATTTCTGTTACAGCCGGTTTGCTGTGACAGATTGGTGAGGAGTGTGAGAGTGAGGCATGCTATCACATGATCTATTCATAAAGGAAGAAAAAGCAATAACTGCTCCGACACTAATGAGGTATAAAATATCTCACCTGACAGCCACCAACACATACAGGTCTTGATTTTTCTCTCGGCAATATGAGCTCATCCTAGATTTTATTATCTCTTGCTGGCTGTAAACTTTATCCAAGAGACAAAAACGAGACACTAGGCTCTCTTTGTAAGTTATAAATAAGTTTAGAGATGCAACAGTTAAGTTTATTGTCAGTTTTTGAACTTTTGACGGTGAATATCTGATTTGGTAAGCAATAAACTCACAGTTCCTGGCACTTTTATTCACACATTTCAGCTTCTGTCATTGCTGCTTTTGCATAGATCACATCTGGAGTCTAGTTACCTCGGCTTTCTGCAAGCCTCAATCCTCCTCTCACAGTTACCAGGGCAAATAAAGAATAACTTTACTGAGAGTTATAATACACAACTGTAAAATGCTTGAGAGGATTCAATAAATTTAAAAAAAATATATAATATCTTTATTTGCATAATCTAAGTCCATAAAGCCTGGTACCTCATCAGTAGGAAAGAAATTATTGTTCCCCCAGAGTCCAAAAGAATCCCTCACAGAGATACTTCCCTTCTTATCTAACAAATAAATTTTCTTTTGATTCTTTTTTTCCTTATTATTTTTTATTTGCTGTGAAGTCCCTCTAGAAATGAAGGTTGGACCTTCCTGAGTAACAGAGGGTATTTGGACTTCCTATCTGTCTTGCCACCTCAAATGATTTAAATGAATTTGGATTTCTTCACTTAGTACTGGGATTTCCATTTCCAAACCACCTTCAACATAAAAAAGAAAAAAAATATTTAGGGGAGGTGTTAGCCAGATTCCTCTCTTTCTTCCTGCTTTATCTGTGGAAGGTTGAAAGCTGTCTGGTGACATGTGCCAAAGCACATGATTTTTAACATGATTTAGATGCAAGAAGAGACCCCCTCTGCATCTGTAGATTCATCCCTGTGTCTTCTAACAAACCTTTGGAAAGTTCAATAGTTTTTCATGACCAAGGGCCAATGGAAAGCTTAAAACTTGAAAAAGATGCTTAAAGGACCAAATTCTTGAGAGTTTCATGTTGTAGTACTGGATTGCTTGGAAAATATTCACAGTTCAAGAGAGCAGGAGTTATTACCATTGTGTTCTGACTCATTGTTGCACCCATTTCTGGGCAAAGCTCTCCAGCTGTGAGAGCGCCAGTTTGATTAGTTGACTCTCCTTTTATTTTTCCATTCTATGACACAGAGCTAGTTCTAGAAAATCAATCCCAGCAAGACTTGGTGGCACTTTTCTGCTGGCTCCCTGGCGTTTCATGACTTCCTTGAGGCTAAAGCTTCCCGGTGTAGCTAAATCCAGTGCTTAGTTTTAATTTTAAAATATTGTTTTTCAGAACTTCATTCGATATATTTTTCATAGATTTCACCGGTCAGAAAATGTATTTCCACAGTAGCAAATAGAACTATGTAATTGCCCATACACCCTGCTATAAATCCTTCAGGTGGTGATTTTTAAAACGTGGGTAGTATAAAGACTTGGACAACTTTGCTGTTTCAAAGTTAACTTGCAAATTTCGGTGTCAGCCAAGATAGTTCCCACTGAGTTTCACTCAGCTGGAAATGTGAATATGTCTCTGAGATAACTCACACTCTAATTTTTTTTTGTTGCTATTTTGTTTGTGTGCCTATCATTCCTCTTCCCTGTGGTTGTACCAGTGGGACAAGTACAATCAGGCACTGGGTAGGACTTGCCACATTGCTGGCTGCCTGTTTGCTGCCAGTAAGAGCCTCAACAAGAGCACAGGAGCAGCTTTTTGCCAGTTGAGGAGCCAAGGTGGTGGTTGTACCTCAGAGAGAGGAAGTGACTGTAGCCTCATCGAGCTCCTCCTGATATTGTAATATCCTCCAGTGGTGCATGTTCCCATCAAAGAGGTGTGTGACTGAGCCACACTTATTTGTAACAAGCAACCAGCAAAATGTTTGCATTTTCAACCAGATTTCATTAAACATCAGAAATTAAGGCTGGACAGACCCCTGAGAAATCCTCTCAGCTCATCACAGCCTCCTTATGAACTCCTCTTACCACTGATCCCATTTCAGAAAGCTCTTTCTCTGCCCTGCTGCTATGGAGCTTTAATGGTGGAGAGTCCCCTGCCTCGCTAGGTGGCCCTAGGTGATTTATGACCTTACCCACAAGTAAAAGCAAGTTAGGGTTGTTTTTTTTCCTGCTAACATCTAACATAAATCTTCTCTCTGCAACTGAATTAAAAACATTGGATTGACAGATTATTGTGTGGATTTGTGCAAGGACAGTGTGTGATGCTTCCAGCAGGCTGGATAAAATTTGAGCAGTTCAGCATCAGCTTCCATAAGGCCTATCTCAACCTTTGCTGCTGTGCTCCTGTAACAACCCAGTTAAGACATGTAACTGCATCCCCTCAAAAGCAATTGTGTGTTGTTCCTGCAGCAGTGGCTGCACAGAGTCATCAGACAGTGATTTGTCCAGGTTCAAAGGCAGGAGTAATGTTGGATTGGAGTTAACTGCAGGGAAGCACAGTATCCCAGTATCCCAGTCTCCACTGTTTCTAGGTTCTCTCTCTCTTATACCAAGCTGCTACATCAGCCTGTCTCTCAAGCCTCTGTTCCTGCATGAATGAAGCTGAATGAGCTGGGAAAAGATGCTCCATATAAGGGTTTGATATCAGTGTGATAGTATATGTGGGAATAGCATTAAGTCTAATTTTAAGTATATTAACCTGTCTCCTGCCCTGATTACTAAAAGCCTGTCTGCATCAGTAGAATTGTTCATATCAAACAGCCACATGAAAAGCACAGAGAGTAACAAGAACGAGAAATATATTCTGATAATCCATTTAAATGCAAATAGCTGGCTATTTGACCTGAGATGCAAATGTTGAAATATGTTCAATATTTAACTCGCAACAACAGTAGTTTAAAAGATATGTGCATATGCCTCTGTGAGTGAAGTGTTTCAAAGTTAAATTCAATAAGTTTCAGCTGCTGCAAAGAGAAAGCTGACTTTCTTATTAGACTGCAGCACAACACTTAGGTACGTGCAAGTGTCTTCTCTGTTTGAACCCCCAGATCTCATTTTGCTTCCAAAAAATCCAATCTCTGAAGAGGGCTGACTGGTTCATTTAGTTGATTAATGAAGTTTTTGAAGTAGTGGCACCAAACATAAGTACTCTGTAATCATGAGTTGAACTCGAAAATTGCAAGGTTATTTGATTTTTGTTGTTGTTTTATAAAATACATAGATATTGTGTTTTATTTATCTTTTGGGTTATTTCCTGCATCTATTTAATGTTTTAAAATATTTAGCTTTCACAACCCTGGAAAGTAGAATTTATTTTTCGTCTGAGGTGAAATTATTTCATAGTCAGCTGGTTCCAAGTGCTGCAACTTTAAGGGAAAAAAATAAAATTAAATGTTTTGACTAATTTCAAATAAAAATTTCATAACGTTATTTTCATTGGACTTTTGAGACAGCCTCAGAATCTTTACATTCAAAATCTCATTTCAGATATATTTGCAAATAGTTTGGCCAATTATATATATATATAAAAAATTGTTTCTTTCTGTTTTCTTTCAACTCAGCTTATAGCCTGTCACTGGATGATGAATAACTTTGAAATTTGAGTTAATTTCTGTTTAGGGTAACTCAGCTCTAAGGAAAAAATTATGACTTAACTAGACACTTTTTAAACTACTTCTAGATTTGGGATTTTTTCTCTTTTGAATTCTTGCAGTGAATTTTGATCCTTCTCCAACTCACTTGACACAGGACCAGTGAAGTTGAGTTTGGGAGAGGGTTTGGCTACATGACAGTTCAGCAGTGATCTCATATGTCTCTGACAGAAATGTTTCTAACCTCCCTCGGGTGGTCTGGTTGTGGCTATGCTGCCTGTCCCCTGCAAATGATCCTCTAGGCTCCTCTTCTGGTGCCCTTTATCACTTGAATTTGGAGTAATCTTCCATCTAGGTGTGAGAGATTTTCCAAATTTAGACTGTCTGTACTCTCTCTCTCTGAGTGCCTTCTCAGTGGGGTTTTTATTGTGTGCCCAGGCAAGATTGAAGGCATCTTTCTCCATCCCAGGCCCAGCTGCACACCTCTTACCATCATTTTAAAGTCTGTTACTTTTGCTACTCTCCAGCAAGATGAGGTTGCTGCTGAGGAGAGGAAATAATGAGCCTTACTGAGGTGCTGTCCAAAATCCATTTTGAGTCTTTCTTTTCTGTAAAAAATAAATACATTTGCACAGGAATTTCACTTGAGTATGTGAGCACACCTCACCAAGGTAATCAGAATATAATTCTTTTGCCCTAGCTCTGTTTGTGTGTTAGGAAGTTGGATAGCAGGGAAAAGGACTCAATGCAAGTAGTTTCTATTATTGCAGTTGCAACTTGTTATCGAGAAGTCTTCCTGAGGCTCTCCTGGCACTTGGCTGTTTATACACTTGTCTTTGGTTACAGAGTAGATATACAGACACCTTCCAGTTTATAAAAAAATACAACAATAAAATATTTTTAGTGCTAATGTAACTTCTGTACTCCTGGGGATAACATATGTCTCAATTTATATTTTTGTTGGCTCTTTATTTAAAGATCATCTGAAGTCTTCATGGCAGGCTGTGAAATTTTTTCTCTGAAAAACTCTCTTTCAGAATATTTTTTTAATTCATCTCTTTATTAATTTTAAATGGATTAGTTAGGTTTGGAAATACGATCTTTTAGCCAAGTACTCATCTGGTATAAATTACAGTAGTTGAAAAATCACTGCAAGCACATTATTTGTAAAATTGCCATGATCTTGAATGTAATAGCATTTGTCCCTGGATGACAGGATGTGAGACAGAAAGTCATCAACAAAGAGTTCATGTATGCTTCTTGGCCACATAGAGCTAAAATTCTCCTGCTGAAACATCTTTAAGTCCTTTGCTTTCTTTCTGTGATCATTAAAATTTCACTTTTACTCACCAAATGAGCCCCACTGCCACTTGCTGTGGTTACAGTCCCACTTCCAAGGACGGGCGATAAGGTCAGTCAGGAAAGCACCATTTTTTACCCTACTGAACAGCTCACAGCGAGGCTTCTGCAGCCCTGGTTAGACTCCTTCTGCTACACAAGTTAAAATATTTGCTCTGCTGTATCTACCTTTTACTGCTGTCTGCAGTGAAGTGCAGCATTTTGAGGACTGGATGTCTCCTGGGTAAGACTCCGAGGGGTGAGTGCATCCTGTTAAATAGCTGTGTGTCAGCTGCTGTGAGCAGCAAGTCTCTCCATAAAAGTGTTCTTTTGGTTAACTCACCATATGTCTTGTCTTTGAAAGTATCTTTTTAAGTGACAACTTATAAACATTTTGTGAGAGTTGTAGCAATCAAGAATGCAAATCATAAATACCAACATACACCAGCTTAACAATTTTTTTAAGCTAGTTATTTTGGACAAAACTTGCTCTCCTTAAACACTGAGCAAAGAAAAGGTAAAACCTTTGGTTTGTAAAGAATGAAGTTGTCCAGGGGATAGACACAGACCTAATCTGTGTGCTTGTGCTGACAGCCTTGGAGCTATACAGATGTGTATCAGCTGAGCATCCCGACCACGGTGATGGCTGGGGTAAAACTGGTTGTGTGAAGGTGACAGTTATCAAACCAAACAGTGGGAAGGACACACAGCCAACAGCACAGGAAAACCAGACACATTTGTGGCTCAGGGGAAGTCCACTGAGAAAAATACTATCTTTGTGTTTAAGCTAACAATAAGATAGGCTGGCACTTAAACATCATCTGATCTTGTAGTGAAAGTGCCCTTGCAAAAGGAAAAATTGAGAAACTTATACAGCAGAAAATCTTCTTGCTTCTGTCTAAAACTATTCATATGATCAGCTGCCAAGCAGCGAATCGCCATTCTCATCTTCTTGCCCAGAGCTTTCTATTCTCAGGACAGAATCTTCCCTCCCTCTCTCCTCTAGAGAAAGCATCTGATACAGTTTTCCTACCAGCTTCCTACCAAAATAACTCTAGGGTCCATTAACATCTGGAGTGTGAATGGGTACACAGGATGTTTCACTTGTGAGTCTTTTAAGGTGAAGGAGCAGAACTTCTGTGTTTTATCTTTAGGAAACATACTGCCAGTTTAGTCATTGCAGATGCCACATTAAAATGAAATTGTGGATTTCTGAATAGATTTCTTTACATCATTGTGATTAAAGTAGCACATTGCTCTCCAAGCATAGAAAACATGAAGAGCTTTCATAACTGATGACTTAAACACTGGGTTTTGACTGGGGTTTTTTATTAATGCAGACATTATGACTGGGCAGATTGTGAGGTGTTTTGGTTGCCTTTGATTTGCATGAGTAATCCTTGTTAGCCCTGACACCTTTTGAACTTTCAATTCAAATGTTAATTTTGGGAAGCAGGGAGTTGTGAGCATGAAGGACAAGGGAGAAAGGAAGAGACAAGCATTTCTTCATGCACACAGCACTGCAGTGTTCTATCCCATGCCCTCAGACTGGGCACAGAAATGCGCCATCTCCAAAAGTGCTGTGCCACATACAGGAATAACACTTGAACAGCTCAGTATTTGTAAGGCTTGTGGGTTGCTTCATCCTTTTCTCTTTCCACCTTTCCTGTTCTTGTAGGTAAAATTGCCTAGAGAACTAATGACCACAGACAAAAATAACGCCATCAATTCAGGGTCAACAGACTGAGCAGTCCACATTGTGATTAGCCAGTGCAGCTCAGCATGACAGCACCTGTTCCTTGCACAGTGATGTCTGACTCTTTGTTGGCTGTGCTGGTACATACTTAAGTACTGGAGCAGGCTTTGCCAAGGCAAGAAAGGCAGGGAACACTTTAGCCTTCCCTACATCATCCATCGCTATGCCCTCTCTCCATTCAGCAGCAGACCCAACTTTTCCCAGAAGTTCTTTTGAAACTATTTTATTTGTTGAATCCCTTTTTATTGCTCTGGATGTCCTCTGCTAGTTTTTTCTCCAGCTGGGCTTTGGAGAAAAGTCTTTTTACCTGTGTCAAAGCTGTGCTTTCTTATTCCTTCTACCTATCTTTCTTCCTCCTCCCTCCCCTACTGCCCACCACCACTTTTTGAGTGTTCTGTTTAATTCCCAGCTTTTCTCTAGAATTAAATGGTTTGTTCTTTAACTCCTAGTAAGTTTTTTGTAGAAGTCAGCTAGCAGATCTTTCCCTCTCATGGTTGTTGCACAGCTGATATCTTTCAGACAATGAACAAAGATGTGGAAATCTTTAAGATCTTTTGGATGTTAGGGAAGATATCTTCTCCATTATATGCACGCACTTCATTTTGTTCCCTTCAAATTGGTCCCTGATCTTTTTTCTTCTCCTTATGTCTTTGCTTTTCCTAAAATAGTGTATGAACACACCTGGTTAGCACTCATAGCTGTTGAAGGAATTAATTTGAATTCAATTTGATGAGCGTGATTTATTTAAGATCTGTTTCCAAAGCAAAAGATATCACACAAGTATTATGCCTACAAAGTCTCATAGCCTTGCTTGAGCACACTTATCAGATAAGCCAAGCAAACAGATGTATGCCAAAACTGCAATTATGAAATTTTGCCAATCCCAAGAGGGAGGACAAATGAAGTTGGAATCTTAATGTGTTAGACCAAGTCTGTTAATGCTCCTGGTTCCCCATTGTTTGTGTTCATCTTAATATCTCCCAAATTAACATTTCCTTAGTTTTGCTGTGTAGACATACCAGTCCCCTGACTATGGGTCACAGAACCTGTTACCATAACTCATGAGCTATAGTACATGTCATTTCATTTGTTATTGCAATGGATTTTTTCAGACCACTCTTACCTGTTTTTTTCTTTTTCTTGACAGTCTTCTTTTGCTACTTTCCAAAACAGCAAAATACATGGTATCATCAGGAATACTCACATTTTATAAACAGTTTCCCTTACTAAATTAACTCCCCCTGATTTCTAGTTCATACAAACCCTGTGTTATTAAAATAAATGTACACTGCTTTTTGTAACTTTTTTTTAAAGCAAGCTCCACAGAACTGTCAGTACATTAGGTTTCAGCATGCCCTGATGTAGAGAGCAGAGCTCTGAGACTAGGTCACAACATTATTCTCTAGATGAAATCTTTGAAGATTAGGGTAACAGAATATGAAGTTTCTAGAGAACACATGGTATGTAAATTGCTTTTTTCCAGCCTTATGGCTTGATCAAATTTGGACAATTTTTTCACAAGGTAAAAGACATTGACAAGAGTTTATTCTGTTCTCAAATGTAAATGACATCTCTATAGAGACTGAAAGGAAATCATTATTCAGAAAAATGAAGACCAAGACTCTTCCCAATCAAACCAGTGTAATGTATTTTCCCTTCACCATGATTTCAGCAGTGATAAAGAATAATTTTTGTTGAAATTACCCAGTCTGTCAGTTGTGGGTGGGCAGGCAAAAAGACATAATGTATAAACTTCATCTCCAAACCGTAGCCTAAATTCTGAATAATTGATCATGGGGAATGGGTTACACAGCAAATTCAGTCTCAGTGCTGTCAGCTGTGCTTGTAGTAGGTGCCATTGTGTACCAAGGCATTAGAGGACACCTCCTGTGTCCTCAGTCAGGGTAGTACACAAGTCAGAGTAGTACACCAGTGCCAACCTGACTAGAAGCTTAAATCATATTTTAACGTATTAAATGCTGGATGCTTGGAACAGAAGATCAGACCTTAATTTTCCTGGTAAAACATGCTGTAGTCATTTGTATTTCACTGCTGAGGGAGCTGCAATAAAATTATTTTGCCTCCAGGTCAATTGATGCTCCTTTTTTGTGAGGTACTTTTTAATAAGGTACTATCCTCTTTTAGATCCACTTCTTGTTCTTCAGGTTCACTTTCCCATGTAAAATACAAGATGAATACTAAGACTGAGTTGATGAAGAAATGGCACAATGCCTTGCTAAAGCAAATGTGTGTGGCTCCAAAGGGCAGTAGTACTGAAAGTTTATATGAGAGTTGAGCAGGGATTTTAGGATATTTGTCTATTGGAAAATACTGATTTTGTTAAAACTTAACCTGCTCCAGAAAAGAGCTGAAGTCAACACATATTACATTTGAAAACCAATTTGATAAATTTTGCTATGTAACTCTGGAATTTTATCTACTTATGTCATTGAGTCCTTTCCCAGGCAATCGGTTGGTAGATGTCTGGTGCACAGGAGATCAGAGAGCAATTCTGCAGATCATCATACATGTGGTACTGAAGAACAATCTGGTAGGTTTGCATCAGCTTTTCTAACAATGGCATCACATCAGCACTCATTGAACTCTCAAGATATATGCACTTCACTGTGGCTTTCAGGAGAAAAGTGCTATTTTGAGACAAAATTACAGCCGTCCTTGAGGCACTTTGCCTTCAATTTCACTTACCAGTTCTTGCAAAATGCTCACATGGAAATCACCCAAAGCTTGACTGATACACTAAACAACCAAAGATTTTCTTACACTCAGAAGTACTTTTTGCTTTGCTTTACTCTTTTGTTTTAAAATTTCATTTGCAGAAGTAATCATATCTGGTGAAACAGAAAACAAATTATAAAATTAGGGAAAATTTTATCTAGTTTTTGGGAGATTTTCAGTTTGTGAAAGTTTTCATGTCTTTTTGCATGTGTGTGTGTCTCCTTAAATGGAAGGCAAAAATGTTTCAAACCTGGTAAGTTTTCTTTGGGTGATAAAATGATTTTGTTTTGTTTTGTTCTGGTCATGTATTGCAAGGTAACCAAGGCAAACAGAATAAATACTAAGGAAGGAAAGATGACGTTTTCTAGACTGTTTTGACATATAGTGTGAAAACTACATCCCTTTTCTCTTGGTTTCAGTGGGACATGGTGACTGCATTGCAGCTGTTAAACGCACAACAGAAATGTCATCTTGGTGGCTGATTCTTTATGTTCGGGGCAGTAAAGACTGCTGGCAGTTTGCATGTGGAAATGTTTTCTTTTCTGTCTTGTTTTGCTGTCATGGCAAGACTACTCTTGGTTTTTATAAGAACCACTCTCTTTTCCAGTGGTGTGCGTCACTTGGACTTTACAAGGTCAGTGCGATCTCTCAAATGTTCCCCAGTTCCACTGCAACAATCAGGTCACTTGCTCTTGCCTGGTCAGAACACAATGCCTCAATTGGTCCAATTTTTTGTCCTCCTTAAGGGCTGACCCTAGCCCTGAAAAAAAAAAAAAAAAAAGGGACTAATTCCACTACTTTCAACTGAAGGAAGCAGATCTGAAGTTTCTGATTCAGACTTTTTAGCAGAACCTGTCGTTATTTTGAATTCTATCCAAGCCTCCAGCAGTTTCAAAGAGAGTAAGGTACATGCAGTGCAAAGGTACTGCTATACAACTCAATGTACAATATAACACGTCTGAGAGGAATATTGATTTTTCACAGAACATGAAGGACAGAAAAATAGGAAAACACTTTAGCATGTCCTTAGCCTTCTGCACAAATAACCTAATGTTTATGTCTCAGCTTACTTTCCTCATACTTGTATGAAGGCCTTTGTGGAGCTTTCCTGGAAGTTATAATATCAGCTGCAACGTGGAAGTGATTTAGCAGCTCTCTGTAGATTTAGGTTGCTATTTCATTTTTAGGTAAGTTCTTCCCCTGTCTGAATTGAGATGCATTCTGCGGCATTGTAGGATAGTTTCACCTGATCTGAAACTCACTTTAACATCACAAAATCAAATGTTTGTCTCCCAGTTGAGTACTGTTTGTTTTGACATTCTACTTCAGGGCTTCTGGGAAAGAAAAGACAGGAGGAGAGAAAAGACTGAAGAAAGCAACTCTAATGAGACCAAATACATAGCAAAGTACTTGAGCACTGCTATCACTAGGCTCCTCAGGCTACTGTTTTGGGATGGCTTTAAAATAATCTAAGTGGGCATCTGTATTCCCACCCTGTTCACACAACATACTGGAAGTCATGGCAGCAAACTCCGGGCTTTGGACTGCAGGGAAGCCTTCCTTACTGCTTCATGAACCTGAGATGAAAATCTCTGAGCAACTCAGTTGTCTGCAATATGATTGTAGAGAACTTGCTGCTTATATTAAAAAAAAAAAATATATATTTCTTGGTTGGAGTGTGGAATAAGTCCATGCAGTGTCCTTTACATCTGATGTAACATCAGGACTACTAAAAGAAGCCTCAGCTGCATTATTGTCAAACATGGTTTTCATAAATTAGCCTTCTAAACTCATAATTGGAAATGTAACTATCATGCTTTTTTGTACATCAAAGCATCCATAAATACCACAACAGTTAACGATGCTCATGGGTCCTGAAGACCATCCAGTTTTATTGAAGGTCATTTGTGTTTATGTTCCCACTGACATGGCCAGTTGTTGTTATGATGGATGAAATATGCACTGATGAACTTTATGCTATAGTGCTCCCAATGCCTGGGATTAGGTACTCCATCCACAGACCAGCGTCCCACAAACATCCCCCACAAAGTCAGAAAGGATGGTAGAGGATCATAAGAACAGAACTGCTGTTCTTATGACCATATTTAATCTCTGCATGGTTCAGGTACCATTCAGCATCTGTTCTCTTCTTGTCACTGGTGACTGCAACATAAAATACCATTGTAGCATGTAAAGGAGTGAAACTTTTTTTAATTTGAGTAAGATGAATTTTAACACTGAGTTCTGGGACACTACACTGATTTTTCAACATGGAATTAACAGAGAATATATTTCTTCATGTAGACTTGTCTCCAGAGACTATGGTTGTGGAAGACTAGTTAAATTAATGGAGGGCAGGATATAAATCTGATGATGAATTCTTTTTGGATGCTAAATCAATAACTCTCGTTGTGCAGATGAAATGCTTTTCATCACTTAAGGCCTTATCTTATAGCAGAAAGAGAATGTAAGTAAAAAAATGAAAATCAAAAACTTGAAGCATCCTGTAAAAGTTTCAAAAGGAAATGTGTGTGTTTTCAAGGTTGAATGTGATGTACAGACAATATATGCTGACTGAGACAAAAAAAGTACAATTGCAAATTATACATTTAGCTTAAAATTAAAGATGTAAAGATGGATGTAATCAAGTTTTAAATCTGTTGGTACCATTTAACCACCTGGCTTAGATTCTGCTATTAAACAAATGGCAGTCCCTGAACTGAACAGAAACATCAGAAAGAAGTGTGAGCAGAATAGAGGATGGAGAAAACACCTCTTCTGAGATTTTTTAATTTAATGCTGAAACCAGCATTACAAATGGGTGGAAATAAATAACCTTCTCCACCCTTTTTGACCTTCTTGCAAGCCTTTGAGACCACAGCTTCCATCAGAGTTGTCAGTCTACCTTTATTTCTCCAACCTTCCAAGAAAAGTGAACAAAATGTACCACAAAAAAAATTAATGTTTCCCACCTGGAGGATTGCTTATCTTTCCACTGCTGCCCACCTCTGAGCGTGTGCTCTTTCTATCCTTGACTCTGTTTCCTTTCTTCCTTCTTTGCATTTTACTAAGGAAAAGAATCTAATTTGAGAAAAAGAAGACTGTGGCTGTGCTGCTCTCAGCCTGTGAGCAGGAAGGCAGCTCTGTCTGAGATAGCCAGTAGGTGAAGTATGTTTACCCGGATCTAGGTAGCTGATAAGGATGTGTACCAAAACTTGCTTCTCTTACAGAGACACTTCATGCAATGGTCTGCAGAATCAGAAGCTGCACATTTATCTTTGCTGTTCTTTCTTCCTCGCTCTCTGGGTATTTGTCCTACTATGTCTCCAAGAAAACATATTCGTGATCATAAGAGAGATCAACAGCAGCAGCTTCAGCAGCTCATTTTAGATAACACTGACATGCAAGAGGGCAATTAATGCCACCTCCATTACCAACAGAAAGACAGCCAAGGAAGAGGCAGCATCAGAAAAAAATTTCTCTACATCCAAAGGGAAAGGGAAAAAGAGCTAGTGTTAAAATGAAAGCTTTCCTTATTCTTTTAAATTTTAAATGTTTTAACTGTCTGGGGTTTTGTTAGTTTTCCAGAGAAGCTTTTTCTGTTGCTTTAAATAGAAGGCTGTTATAATAAGCATTTACCATGGACCTAAGTTGACCAGGGTTTCAACTCAAAATATTCACCTTGCTTAAAGGAAGAGTTGTTTGATTCAACTCTTGATCTTCTGCATATTTTTGTTCTACTAAGCGTAGTGCAATAAACAGTGGGAATTTGGGAGTTTAACCCTGATTAAGCTGGTTTTGTAGTCTCAGCTAGATGCCTGTGGTTTGGAACATTGCCTAACTGTAAAGCAGGATGTTATCTTCAGAAGAGGAAATTTGCTCGTATAACTACTGGCATTATTTTTAAGTGGTACCAGTGTGGCATCCAAAATGGCTCTAAAGAAGGAATCTGGAGGTCCCCAACAGCCTGGAGGTTGTGGTTTTTCCCAGTTAACTAAGCACCACACAACTGCTCACTTCTTTCTCCCCTTCTCCCCTCCATGGGATGAGGAGAGAATCAGAAAGGTAAAAGTAGGAAAGCCCATGGGCTGAGATAAGAACAGCGCAATAATTGAAACAATAATAATAATAATAAAATTGTAATAAAGGAGAAAATAACAGAAATAGGGAGGAAAAAACCTCAAGAAAAACAAGTGATGCAAATGAAAAAACAGTTGCTCACCACCAACCAACTGATGCCCAGTCAGTTCCTGAGCATTGGCCCCTGGCCAGCTTTCTCCCTATTTTGTGTGCTGAACATGCTGCTGGGATCAGCTGTCCTGGTATGTCCCATCCAAGCTATTTGTGCCCTCCTCAAGCCTCCTTGCTGGTAGAGCATATGAAGCTGACAAATCCTGTAAGCACTGCTCAACAACAACTACAACATCAATGTGTTATCAACATTACTCTCAAAGAAAATCCAAAACACAGCACTGTACTAGCTACTAGGAAGAAAATTAACTCTATCCCAGCTAAAAACAGAACACTGGGTAAATGCTATTTGCCTAAAATTATCCTCGAGAAAAGAAAATTTTAATAGTAAAACGGTCATACAGCAGAGCTGTGTGGCACTATTAGCCAAAAACTCTCTTTATGCAGTCTGATAAAACACCAACATAATCTAAAGGACATTTTGAAAGAGGACATTGTCTGGTCCCTAAAATTTGAAGACAACATCAACAGGCCCAGGTTTGCTAAATCTTCTCAGTAATTCCCATGACTAAAAATCTATTCCGGAGACTGTTGCCATCCATGGGAAGTGATGAGCTTCTCCTTAAGTTTCTATAAATAAAGATCATTAACTTTTAGCTAACGAACACATCACATGTTTAAGAATTACTATAACTGTTGAGACCTGAAGATGAAGGACATGAAATTAAAAAGCTTTGTGCTGATTTTCTACAACTAACGTTGCAGCTTTGACATGCTCTTGACAGCCCCTGCATGCTTTCCTTTCTTGTGTCCTTCCTTGGTATTTTGACTGGTTCTCCAGTTAAAAATAAGCACTCTGTAGTGATTTCAACTCTATTTCCTCTTTCACTGAACATGTCAGGTTGTGACAGATGTGTATGTTTCTAACCTGAGCCTTGAGGATGCAGAAATTTGATGCAAATGCCCTTAATTACATGCATTGCATTTGAATAGCAAACTCTTTGGCAAAGTAAGGCTCTCCCAGGCTGTTTTTACCATAGAGGCATTCAGACTTGGAAAAATCAAATCTTTTATGTGTACCCAGAGGTGTTGCAGACACTGAATGAGCCCTGAACTGAGATGTGCCTCTCTTTATTTTGAACATAGTATATTATAATTCTATACTGTCTGCATGTGTCCCCCTATTTCTACTGTATGAAATGCACAGCTTTTACGTGTGTGTCAGTTTAATAGTACTTCTGATGGTAGTGGTGACACTCCTTCATTTCAGCAGGCAAGAATTGCTTTTTGGTCAGGCTTTTCTTTGTATGTGGAAAGGCCATGTAGCATACAGGGAGTTAGAGGTTTCACAGCTACAAAATCCACATACCTGACTTATTTTTCATCTACTGTTAAATCAAATCCCACCTGAATTTGAACTAAAAGTGAGGGAAACCTCTGGTTGATTTCTCACTTCTTGGACAGTGTAATAATCAGTAATAGTAGTTACTTGGGCAGTGAATTAGTCATAGCTTTCTCTTTATTCGGCTTCTGATAGTTGAATTCATGATTCTAGTGCAACACTGAGCTATTTAGTTTACCTCCCTGGCTATAAAGAGTGGCTGCAAACTGTGGAGAACCTTAATTTACCTGACAGGTGGGCACTCAACTTCTTCCACTGGAAACAGAATCCTATTTTCTTACTCTGACTTTTGTTCTGGGTCCTTCCCAAGATTAAGAATGAAAATGAGAAAAGTATCATATGAGCTAATCCTTTTTGTTTGATGTTGTCTGCATCTACCAGATGGATCTTGTTTTTCCAAAGCACAGAGATAAGATTTGGGAACCTCACTGAGTGAATCAGATGAGCGGGATGCAAAGAGCCAAGAAATGTAGAATCAAAATATCTCGGTATGTTTTTGGGGGGGGGGGGGGGGAAGAAGCGTTTAAATTTTCACCAATATTTTTTTGTTGAAATCTCAGACAAATATTTTGGAATTTAGGAGATCTTGGATTAATTTATTTTCTGTTAAAAGTCCATTTTCCAATTGTCTACAATGGATGTCTATAAAACATCTTCATAATTTAAAGCATGATTCAGATACGAGGTTTCATTGCCAAGTACCTTCAGGCCTGTGTACATTACCACTTCTTCTTGGGTCAGAGGTGTGCTTTTGTTTCCACTTATCATACTCTGGTTATTATTGCAGAGGAATTTTGGAAAATGCAAATCGTTTGGGAGCCTGTCTGATGTAAATCTCTCCCAAAATAAGCCCAGTGATAACAGGTCCTCAGTACCAGCTGTTCTGCTCTACAGATCCATTCCCAGTGGAGTGAATATAGGCGCAGACATAATTCAGACTAATTAGGAAGTTTTAATAGTTTACATCCAAATCGCACCAATGTGAAGTTTTGTCCAGACTACCCTCACCTTTCAAATTCACCAAATCTGTCTAGCAGTTGCACAGCATGCTTTCTCATGAGATTTTCCATGTCTGGGTTCCCAGACAGAAATATCTTCAGAGTTACAGTGTCTCATTTTTGGTTCTGGTTCTGACTGAAGCCCAGAAATACATAAGGGATACAAAATGAGGAGGAAAGCTCTGTCAGGATGACACCACACAGAGTTTAAAACCATTCATGCACAGGATAGAACCGTATCCTTGCAGATTCCTTTACAGAAGTGCAATGACTCGAAGGAGAATTAAGCATAGATCTGTAGTGTTCATCTCTGGTATATTTGCTGTTAATTAAAACACCAGGCTGCAAGTTGTATGGGCTTTTCTTGCTATTAACAGGCACTGCCCATCTCATCTTTAACTCTCTGCAATGTACTCTGTCCCACAGTTTAGAATAATTGTGGGATGTTTCTGCTGGACTTATTTAAGCTCTTTGTAAATTCCGCATGGTTTTAATGAACAGAACAATGCAGCTGAACCAGTGGAGAATACACATGAAGAATAACACAAAAGGACTGAGAAGTGCATATGTTTGTAGCATTTTGGCTTGGTTTTCTCCTGCCTTACTGTTTCTGTTTCTTCTTTCATTTGCTTGCATAGTGTTCTCATTTTGTTTAGTCCCATAGGTAACTGCTTGTGCCTTCGTGTGTTCAGTGCCTCATAGCACAGATATATGCTTTCAATCCCTGATTGTACCAAGCAGATAAAGTGATTTTACAGTCAGGTCTGACATATTAAACTGCTACGACTCAATTCTTCCTTAACATGATGAGAAATATTCCCTGTCACCTCTGCAGCTCCTGCTCTGACTTGCTGTCTGGAGAAGCTCGTCCTGCTATATCAACTAAATTGGGTATCTTGGGACACTAGTCACCCAAGCTGAGTGCCTAATATGTGGCTAAGTGTACGTCTCTTACGTATCTTGTTAGTGGTTCTGGGCACAGAGAAAACATTTTCTGAAGATGTGTCATTAGTTCATTGCCCATTAACAGCTTGCCCTATGTGTAAATGTCTCTGGACAGTCCCATGTGTTTAATCTGCTTTCTTTATCATTCAAAGATATTATCTCTGGCCCTGGCTTCACTTTGCTGTGGTTACACTCAAGGATAAGAGTTTTTCCCATGACCTTTGTTTTGGAATTAAGGCATTGGAAAGACCTCAGCATTTCTAAAATATTGTTACCAAATCAAGTCAAAAAAGCAACCACAACTACAGATGAGAGGTTGCAGAATAATAGTCTATGTTGGCCAAGCAAACAGGAAACCCTGAAATACTAATATAGTATTATTAAAATCAGATTAGATGGATGACTTTTCACATAGGGACCTCACTATATGTTCTATTTAGATTAACTGTGTTTGCATAAGTGTCATAAAAAAACTGGAACTACAACATTAGTGTAATGACAAGTATATTTAATTTCTCAAAAGCCAAGAAATTCCTTGTAAAAGCGTCTTTACCTAGAGAGGACTTTAGATCTCTGCTTTAGAGACATGACCAGAAGATATTTTATCACAGCTATTACGATGAGAAAAAGTGATCTCTGGAAAAAAATTAGAAGTGCCACCCATGCCAAGACTTTTGTGCAGCAGCAAGGAAGCCATTGGTCTTGTTTGGGTTTAGCTACTTCTGTGTTAGTTTTATTCACCTCCATTGATCTATCTGCTACAATATGTCTGTGTCCTTTTACACCAAGTATCTTAGTATGTATTTATATTATATATATTTTAAAAGCCAAAGACTTAGAGAGAGAAACACAAAAAGATCACATCAGTACTCTCATGTTAAATTGGACGCACTCATGTTGTTAAAGAAAAAAAACAAATACAAAAATACAAGATTCCCCTTGATGACAAAATCAGCTTTTTAAGGTCGAGTCTTTCAAAAATAAAGGACTTCTGCAAAGGACTAGCTATCTGTGCAAATAAAGCAGGGCAACCTCTCTGTTGCCAAAAAATTTGTGTAGTTAAAACAGTTCAAATATCTAGATAAGAAAAAAAAAATCATCATTTAAAAAAATAAAAAGTCAAAACAAACCAGAAACAACAAGATTAATTCACGTTTTTATTCTGCATTAGCAAGATAGTAGAAGGAATACAGCCAGCTCCTGCTTTCAGTAGTGAGTTTAAAATTTCCAGCTGTCAGGTGCTAATTCCCTAAAACATATCAACTTCATCACTTGAAGCAGTTTGGAGTTTTCTGACCATACTCCTCTGAAGGATTTAGTGTTTTCTCTATGTTTTTCTGACTGACATCTGCTGAAGCAGATTGTGGTATTTCCTGACAATTAGGGTTCTCTCACAAAAGAGAGAGACACAACTGTCTGTTGAGCTGGCAGAAAGACCTTGCTTATATGGTTTGTTTGATCTTTCTTCCTTTTTGACAGCATTTGGCAAGTTGTCCAAATTGGAATTTGTCCCTGGAAACTAAGAATGACCCCTGGAATTTTCTGGAAACTTTGAAAATGTGGTGCCTTCTCTCATGTCTCCAGTCTCCTTTTTCCACCTCCCCTGTCAGCTGGTGTCTGCAGCACGCAGAGCCCTGCGGAGGAGCTGTGCCACTGGTGCTGTACATCTCCAACGGTCCTTCTGGCTTAGTTTGCAAACTTTTCAGGTTTTTTTCATTTTCAAATGTCAATTCAAAGACTTATTTGTGCAGATAGGCTGTTTACCTCGTTATTTGCCTCACTGTTTAACTCTTTCAGCCACCTCAGGCTGCATGAGACCATAATAGATGTATCAGGCCATAATAGATGTTTGCACAGGGACAGGCACACAGCTAGTCATAGTGCCTTTCTGTTTCCTAAGGCAGGATCCAAGGCTTCTCCCAGAGCAGGATCACATTTGTCTTCAAGGCACTCTAATACAAACAGGAGTCTTTTGAAGAGAGAGGAAGGTGCATCCCAGAAGAGGAAAAAAATAACTTCAAGATGAAGACAAGCAACAGTCTTCCTGCAAGAACATTTGAGGGAAAAAAACACTTCTTCCTACCTGAACTCCTGATCTCAACAGGCAGCAATGCTTTAGAAGCATCTTTTCTTCACTGCTTAAGGGAAATAATTCAGCTGGAAAATTTTGGCAAAGTGAGACAGTGTCTGAAACAGAACAATTTCAGTAGATTTTATTAATGGAAATAATCAGAACTCCAGTATTTTCAAGAGTAAAGTTGCATTATGTTTTTCTAGAAAACCACAGTAGTCTCTTTTTCTGTCTCTCTTCATTTTTCGGAGGCACGTGAAACTGTCTTTCTAGATCAGAAATGTTTCCACTCTTTTTGTTTCTTTTCAGACAAAAAAATGTTCTCTCTGATATTTACATGTTTCCTCAGAGAACAACACTAATTGGCTTCCATTGCAAGAAAAAATTGCTCTAGAAGAAAAAAAAAATATCTGTTGTTCCTTTACATTAATTTTATGTTTCTTAGTTGCGGCAGCACAGTGGACAAGGGACTGCATTTTTTGAGAAAGGGCATGGTTCTTGCCTAATTTTTATTTATTTATTATTACTTAACGTAGATAAGAAACAAATAGAGGTAGTTGAAAAGATTTTATTTGCTCTGGAATAAATTGGGTTTATAATCTTTCTTTTGACTCCCTCAGGCTTAGTTCACTTCACTAGTCATAAGAAAATGTTTGTGACACAAAAACTGAACATGAAGCAGGCTGAATGGCTCCCACACATAGACAATGGAAATATGGGAGTTCATGTGTGTAGCAAGATTTTTTGAAATTTTTTTAGTAAACATTTATTTTAAACTATTCAGTGCCACTTTGTAGAGCAAATGTCACCTGAAGCCAGTAGTTTAGAAGGATGAGATCCTAGCATTTTGGTTGTGAACCTCAAATCACCTGCTTTTGTCATATTAGTCTCATTGAATCTCTTCTGGTTTGCATTTGCCGAATATTTGGCCCTACTTTTGTAAAACTGCCATCTCCAGAGGAACTCAAAGATTCCTCAGTCTTTCACATTTCTAAAAGCACACCTGAAAGGTGGAGAAAAGAAGAGACCAAGCTACTTCTAAAACTCCCATATATCTAAATCTCACACAATTTGATCACTTGACCATGTGCTGATGAATTCTGAAATTTGGGTACCATTCTATTTAGCAAACTGATATGTAAATGTCCTTGCAGCTGAGAATTGTCATCAGGCTTTTCTCTAGGCAGGACCAGGCTGAAATCAGTTCTGTTGTCATGCAAAAATGTAAAGTCATTCAAAACAAGGGAATTTCTAAGCCACAAGATACCACTGGTTCATTTAATCTCTGAGAATGATCAATGGCATTTGCAGCAAAGGAAGATGAAAAATTACAGCCATGTCACCAACTAATCTAATCAGTCACTATTTGTGCTCTGGGGTATACCTGCTCAGAAGAAGGACTTATTTCTGAACTAAGCTGGCGTTCACTTCATGTCCTAAAGCACAAAATTAGATAACACTTTTAATTTTATCCAAGCTATTATAAATGCACCTATTCAATCCTTTTATCTCTGCTGCGACATTTTCATATTCCATTATTCTACCAGTGACTTCAGAATAACTCAGACAATTTTCCTGCTCTGGGTTTATGGCCATGCAGAAGCCTTGTGACCAGCTGAGTTATTGGATAAGCACACCAGAAAGCTTGTTCATCATCTCTCTAGAGGAAGAAATTTGCTTTGTGACAAAGGTTACTATTAGATTTTATCTTCAATTCAGCAAAGTATCAGAAATACCATGAAGTACATTAGTGGCTCTGCTACTGTTAATATAGGGTGAATAACAGGACAAAACTTCAAGCAAACCAGAATTTTGTAGTTACATACACACTAATTACCAATATCCTTGAACATCAGAAACATTAAGGTAGTGAGAAATTCTCAGCATAATTTCCTTTTAAAAAAAGCCCCAAAACAACAAAACCTGTATTGAACCTTCATAATTTTGAAGACAACAGTGAAAATGAAAAGAGATGTAAATCAAATAAGGATCATTTGGTGCATACTTGGGAAATCATCTTAATCACTTGGAACAAATCCTCAGGCACATACTGTGTGCTGGGTGATTAAGATGGGCAGAAACAATTACTGTTGAAGAAGTAGATCAGAAAATAGTTGTTTCACAGGTCATCCTGAAAAGGCTAAAAAAACAACTGCAAAACCAAACATATTACAGAGCAGAAAAATACTGTCCACTTAGTACAAAGTTTTGGCAAATTCTATTCAGGTTGGATATGCAATGGACCACATGAGACAAAGAAATTCAAGGAAGTTAAAATTGAGCCAGCTCAAATTAGGAAATGATTTTCTTACAAAATAAGATAAGAGAAAATATTTAAGGAGATCTAGACCTTTGAAGGCCATGAGCACAAAGAAAGGTGGGGAATAGTTTTGTGAAGTGTACTAAGAGACAGCTTGAAATGAATGAATAAAGGAAAAAACAAACATGCAAACAAACAAACAACAACAACAACAAAATCACAAGCCAGAAAACCCAGGTCAATTCTGTAAATGTTCCTGTCAGTACAGCATTGGACATTAAAGTAGCTTCCTCAGGCTACTGAGAACAGCAGCATCAACTGGATATTTTATAATGAGCCTAGACAAAGAAGAATAATTAATAGATACTAAAGGGCCAAATTACCTGCATAACTACAACAAAAATAACATTTTGATATTTTAGGACAAATTGTCATCTGACTTGACAGCTTTTTTGGGGGAAAAAGACAGTTTCTCTTAGGGGAAAGAGACATTATTTCTCCTTGTTTGCAGAAAGGTTTTCAACACAGCATTACAAATTCTTTAAAAGCCCCATTAAGGCAATGGAATATCTGGGGGGAAAATCCATATGATTTCCCCTGTGCTTCTGTTTCTTTAGAGCTCTCCCAAAGTACATGAATCGAGTTTGTCTCTGCATAAAGCACCAAGAGATCCTTGGATGATTCCTCGTTATACATATAAAGAAGGTCTAAATAATTCAGGAGGCTGAGTCTCACCAGTCTCCCGAAGCCCTTTGACACCTTTATGTTCTGTTTTCTCAGTGTTCGGATCCTGCCTAGGAGACTTGACTGCCAACAAAGCTTGCCAAGCCTTATTTCTCTTTGGTGATTACTCTTTGGCAGAATATGGTGCCTTTGTGCCCAGGTGTTATCAAGGGGTGGCTGAAGGGCACTCAGGCTGCCTAAATTTCTCTGAAGAGCCATTAAGCTGCATGGTTAAGCCATTAAGCCATTAAGCTCAGCATGCTGCTGAGTGATGGTTTCCTCTGGCCTGTTATGGTGTGTTGCCCTTGGCTGGATGTCAGTTCCCCACCAAGCTGCTCTATCACTCCCCTCCTCATCAGGAGAGGGAGGGGAGAAAACAAGATGGAAAAAACCTCATGGGTCAAGATCAAGGCAATTTAATAAAGGAAAAGTTAAGGTCATGTGATCAGAAGCAAAAGTAAACAAAATATTTTATTCTCTACTTTCCATCAGCAGGTGATGTCCAGCCACTTCCCGGGAAGCAGGACTTAATTACGTGTAGTGGTTGCTTCAGAAGAAAAACAACATAAATAATGAATGCTTCCACCCTCCCATCCTCCTTTCCCCAAGCTTTTACTGCTGAGCACACATCATATGGTGTGGAATACCCCTTTGGTCAGTTTAGATCAGCTGTCCTGGTTATGTTCCCTGCCAAGACCTTACAGTGCCAGCAGTGCTCAGCAGTAGCCAAAACACCAGTGTGTTATCAACACCTTTCTAGCTACTGATACAAAGCACAGCATCATGAGGGCTGCCGTGGGGAAAATTAGCTCATCTCAGTCAGACTCAATATACCTGTCATGGGGAGCTGGCAGCAGACCAACAACTTAGAAGCATGGGAAAAACATGAGTGCAGAATTGGGCCAGGATGACAAGGAAGAAAAATGTGTTAGAGGCAGTATTTGTTAGAGAAAGATCCTTGGTAGGAGTAAATGGGAGAAGGTACTGTAGTATCAGTGATTAGCAACAGCTTGATATATGACACGGAAAAACTTATTCAGCATTTTCACTTTTTCAGATCATTTACATGACATTTCTACAGCCATACCTAAGCTGTTAAAAGGAGTAGAAATACATGCTCTATCTGAGAGTGCTAAGTGAGCTGAATCTGTTGAGTGAACACTGCTGTATTTTTTAACCTTTCTTCTTCTTCTTTCCTTAATGTTCTTCCTGTTGATATAATTTTGTTTTCTGTATTACAGGGACAGCAAGTTTATCAATTGAGATCACTACCCTAATATGCAACGAGCTGCACAGAAGAGGAACATTGCTAGAATTCACATCCTAGCTGCAGAAAAGTGAGCAAAAGACAAAAGCCTTGGCCCTGGTCACAGTCCGGCAAGGTCACCACCAAAATAAAGTTCAACTAAACTCACTTGTACAAAGAAACTTGACATAGTCAAAGATCAACCTCTGAGATCCCATAGGATCTCACATGCTGAGTATTCCCATATCAGCACATAATGATTACAGCCACACAAGTTATCCCGTGGCTGGGACAGGGAGAATTTTAGGTTCCTCATTGTCAGTGTGGATTTCTGTCACTCATAATGCACACTGGTAAAGTAGATCTTCACTTTATGTATGAGTAAAGCCAGTCAAGCTTTCCACCCATTCTTTAGGCTTCCTTAGAAGGAGGACACATTGCCCTTGGAACAAGAGAAACAAACATTGGAGTGAAAGTATATTAGAGACCTACGGGCGAAGAAAGATGGAGGAGAAGAAGGAGATTAATTGAGCTGGACAGCAACTGCGCTTTGGGAAGGCAGAAGCTACATCATCTCCAGGGTTTTTTTTCATTTGTGATATTTGCAACCTTTGCAATGCTGAATATTCTATTGTATTAATCAGTGACCACTTGGGCAGCAGCAAAAAAAAAAAAAAAAAAAAAAAAGGCCAGATCAGCACTAGGGTGAATTAATTAGTCTCCCAAGCATAATAAGGAATCAATTTGCTACACCAAAAAATGTGAAATAATATAAATATGTTCCCTCCTTTCTTTACCCCAGGAGAGTTCTAATGCATGAGTTTTCATTAGTATTGACTTGCATCAAATAGAATGGTTATGCACCTTTATTGGATAATATTTAAATGTTAAAGATATTTGTATTGCTGTCCTAAATTTGTGATTCTTCTTGCAGTTATCTGACCTGTTCATATGTAATGCACAGCTGTACTTAGAGGAAATAACAAACCTGAGTTCCCAGATGCTACATCAACACAGTAATACTCTGTCCTGTGCCTTTGGATTATGCTCATTTCTCACTCGAGGAATTAGACATGGGCATAGTTAGTTAATATCTCTCCTCCCCCTTCAAACCCTGGTATGGCAGAGAGACTAAGGAGAAAACAGGATGGCTGCACTCAGGGCAGCGTGTTTAATCATCAGCTACTGCAGATGTAGCCATATATTCCTGACTGCTGAAAAATGTAGCCTCACATAGCTTTGGGTAGTTGCTTTCCCAGAGGTAATCTGATGCCTGGCTAACTTTCTAAAGGAAATGTCCTGGTTTTCCAGTACAATGTTGGGCTGAATATGGAGCTGATTGGGTGACATTCTACAGCTTATATTGGGAGGAGGTCAAACAAAATCAAAAGTGTCCTTCTGTCCCTAAAAAAACAGGCATTCTCTGAGCAGTTTAATCTGTGTCTCTTGCATGTCAAATAGTGGTTTTGTTTTTATAATTTATAATGTGGTAGCACTCAAAGTTTGTAGTGGGTTTGCTCAGTTGTAAACACCAGTCATGTAGTCATGCAAGGTGTCTGCTCTAGTGTACCTCTATTTTACAACAACAGTTGGAGGGACAAAAGAAAGCAACACTTGTATGACAGAGAAGAATCAGTATAGGGAGAAAATCAGGAGGAAAATTATCAGATCAAGAGCAAATAGACTAAAGGGAGCATTCAGGAAGAGGTTAAAGTGATAGAGCTTTTCAGTGTTAGATGATAAGAAAAAAATGAGTTGTCCACTGTTCATAGTTTGAGCCAACTTAATGAATAGTGGATGACTTCTGAAACATCAGTCTTGACTGATTTCTGAAAGATTTTTCCTTCTGATGAGTGAAGGAAATTCAGATGGCCTCTCCAGTTGGGCAGTGTGACAGCTACGAACATGCTATTGTAGTTTAGGCACTTGCAAAGATATCATTATTATGGAAGACCAACACACAGTACAGACAAAAGTCTCTGCCAAGAGTTTTTTCATCCTTTGTGGTGCTTGAAGTTTCATGATCTTCAAGAGAATCTGCTTCAGAGAATTTATGAGTGTGTCTCACTACTTTTCTCAAGAAAGAGATTGTGTTGGAAATATTCCAGGCACAGGAAAAGTGATCAAAAAGAAAATCAGATTTTATCACTAGAGATCAGCTGTAGCTCAGGTTGAGTTTACTATCATTACAAATGGTTTGAGATTTATGCCGGCCAACAGTGCAAACAGCTGCTCCTTGCTATTTCAAATTACTGCTATGAGTTTTACTGTTCCCAGACAGGTAAGCAAAGTGCTGTGAAAAATACCAGCATTTCAAACCTGGACTGATCAGATAATGCACATTACTGCCTCAGAGTCCTCTTATTGTCTTTCTTTGCAACCAGCTGGCAACAGCTCTTGGTAACTAATATCATCTTGGTGAGCGTAAGGGCTGAGAGATTCCCAGGGGTACAGAGGGAGGTTCCTTACCCAGCTCAGCCACCAGCTCCTCTTTGCTATTTTCTTGCACTCTGCTCGAGATCTTCCTTGATGAAAGAAGGATAAAAATCAATTAATTCCTTAACAAGTGAAGTGTTCGCTGACTACATGGGAGTGGCACTACTTCATCCGCATTTTTATGGATCATTTTGGATTTCACCTCCTGTTGCAGGGCTTTTGTGGCAAACTGTATATGGTGCTGTAGTACCTCACAATCCACCTGCTGTACTAGCTGCCTGGCAAAACCACTGCTGCTAGTGCTGTCAGACACAGTATTTTGCCCTTTATTGTTGGATTGTTTAAAAAAATCTGACAGGCTGTCACCCAACAGCTGGTCTTTTCACAGGTGCCAGAAAATTAATCTCCAGAAGGATCCTTGTCTACATCAAGGATTTTGTAATAAACAACTGTTTAAAACAACACGATCTGAAAGGGGAAACACTTCAGCAGCAGGGTGAGCGTGACCATGGACATGTGTTCTGTGCTCACCTCTGCTACATAGTCAGCTTCTGTTTTCCATCACTTCACACGTCAGTGATGACCAATCCAAAGTAAACTCATTAATCCTGCTGTTACAGAATTAAAATCCCTGTGTTGAAATTGCATATTTACCCACATCTCAACTTGAAATAATCACAGTGAATGATAGAACTACTGCTGATTACTTTGTCTGATCACATCCTCAATTAGTGTTAATGCAAATTTAGTGGATAACATTGAGACTCCAGGACATTGAAGCTTTGAACAGAGTGAAGCACAGGAGCAGCCTCCAAGGAGGTTCAGTGCTATGCAGAAACTCACTCACCCAGGGCAAGTCAGCCACATTGCAGGTATATTTAAATACAGCCAGAAAGCTTATTTCACTCAGAACAGAGCAATGAGGAGTTAATTCCATGTTACACCCTACTCTCATCATTGCTGAATGAGAAATCCTAGATAGCACTATTGCAAATTCTGATGCTTATTTATCTGTCAGCCAACAAAAACAGGAGGTATGGACTTAATCTTCTAATTTGTAAATGACTAATGAGTTAGAGTGTCCACAATTTCAAGTCTCTCAGAAGATGTGGTTAACAGAAGGTCCTTTCCTGTAAAAGTGAAAGGTTTCCACCTTTTATCTTCCAGCTCATTTTCTTTTCATGTTTATTACCAGTTTTCAGACAGAGTAGCTTTGCAGTTCTCTCAGCCTGTCCTGTGAATAAGGTGACCAGTCAGAGGAAGTCAGCAACTCCTCCTTCTCTCTCAGATGAGTCGACCTTCAGTTTTACCTCTATATGAGATATATGAATGCCTGTGCTTTGGACCAGTTCTATCACTGACACAGAAGGTGTCATAATTGCCTATAGTAACAACTGCTTCCCTCAGCAGTGTGATGACAAAGTGTCTCAGTGATTTCCTTTGAGAAAGTTTGGATTTTGAAAAGCAAAATCAATTTATGCTCTCATGCATACTCCCAGATTATGAGAGCATTGTTATGAGATCACCCACAAGAGTTAGGAAACAGATCATTAGAGTAATTCACTCGATATGGTTACACCAAAGTTAATTCACTTTTCAGCCATGTAATAAGATCCCAGAGGGTCATTACTTCTTTGCTACATCATCAAAAATAATGAGATCCATTTTTTCTCAGTTTATGTGGAAATAGACACTGTCTCTTATCATCCCTGGCAGAGTGAAATTGAAAACTGCAGTAGTTCCTTTCTTGAAGTTTTCCAAGGTGAAAAATCATTATTTAAAATGTGAGATTTAATGCATTAATAGAAGAGATTTGAATTGTCTCTCCCTGACATTTGAAGCTTTTATCACTAGCAGGATGTGTAGATGGATGAACAACTGTGATAATAAGATTTCTTGTATATTACTTCTGAAAAGAAAAAAAATGTATTTGTCAGGCTCATTAGTAAGAGAAAAATAGGACACAAAAATTATGCTAAGATGATAATTGATTGCTCTCACATATAGTACAAATCAGTAAGTTTTGCCTATGCACTTGACAAGCACTGTCCTAAAACATGAAGCAAGGCAGGGATTATAAGTTGATTGAAGAGTCTATCAGTTTAGGAATGGCCCTTTGGTAACGATGCACATGCAGGTACGTGTAGCTTCACCCATGGCAAGACTCATGATTTCTGCAGACATTCTATCAGGTGACAGTTTCCACACGACCTTTGGCATATAGCTGAACAAAGCCTTTTTCATGATAATTTTAAGGACTTGTGCAAACATAAAAAAGGATCTTGAGAGTTTAAACTGATGAGACAGAAGATCCAAATGATTTTACAGATCTGGTGGCAGATGTTACTTTTTTGTCCATATAAAGAATTTGCTGGCCTTTCCTCTCTTATATGCCTTCACAGTGGTTATGTTCATGTGAAAGGATAGACTTGTAATGTTTTCCTTGATTTTTGCACCTTGGCATTTAATGAAATGTTGGGAATTACAGGGAATGAGGGACCATGGTAGCCTTTTACTTCTTATATTTACATAATTAGCCAAAGACTTACCTGCACTATGGTCTGTACTGAGGAAACCTCTGTGTAATTCACCTTATGCAGGTACACAGGCCAACTTATTATTTGAAAATATCATTTTCCCTGCTATATTCTTTGCAGCAGGCTCAGAGTAATGCTTCTAAGACTTGTGTAATGCCAGTCGATTGCTAGTGAGCATCAACCTTATAGCAACATTACAACCTTATTTACCAGTATGGATCAGCTGATTCACTGGAAATGGAGGAACTGAAAAATACTGATATTTTCAGTTAGGTAAAATGTCTGTTAAAAACTATTTTTTTTTATTGCAGCATCTCTCTTCATACCATTTCATACTGTGCAGGACTGTATTCAGGAGCCTACAATTCATCCGAAAACTATATAGAGTCTGACACCACAGTTTATATTACAGAAGCATTCTGACACCCCAAACGCTGTCAGGACAGAGAGAGATTATAATAGTATAGAAAACACAGAAAACCTTTCAGTCTACTTAATCAGACAGGAATGAGGCAGGGGGTGAAGACATCTTTAAATACATAGAAAATATGTTTTGCCCAGCAAGGTCATAGTGAGCATGAGGACAAAGTCTTGATTTCATGGCTTTTATTTATCCTGGGTGTTGTAAGGTCTAAATTTGGGGGTGTTGCTGACAGAAAAGTCTCCCTTGAAGGAGAATATTATTTACAGCAACAGAGAAAATCAGAATTTCCTAAACAAAGAAAAGTGGTTTCACAGCAGAGCAACTTAGAAGACTCCTTGCTTCAGTGTAGGGTATGATTTGCAGGGACTCCATGCTGACTTCACTGCCTCTGCCCATACATCAACTCCAGTTCTCGGTCTAGACGTGTGCTATGGGTCTTGCACCCACCAACCCATTTAATGTAGTGTTAGCACATACTCAGGAAGCTGTTAATAATGTGCCCTCTTGGCTTCTCACAGTGCTGACATATGACCTATGTGAGGACCAGAAGAGCTCCTGAAACAGTTCTCTGAGACAACCACACATGGTTGTTACTGTGGTCTTTAAAAGCAACAAATTTACAGAGACTCCTTTTTACCCTCCAGTTCTGAAGAGGAGGTGGTAAAAGTTGGCTTCCTCTGACAAAAATCTAGCAGAAAAGCAGCTGACAGTCAGACCCCTTGGGAAGAACCCATTATATTTCCAAAAGACACTGCCTGTCTCCGTGCGGTGCAGCTGGTGCTTCCCGTGATAACAGTACACACAATTTGAGCACCCAAGATTCCTGAGTTAGCAGCAAGAAAACCTCATGTAAATTTCACTCTTGTAGGCATCCTGTGAAGGAGTCACTACGCAGGAGATTGCAAGTAAGGAAATCCAAATTTGAATGGCAACTGTCTCCCCCACAGTAAGTTTGCGAAGTCCCATTGAATTTTAGTAAGGTTGTATAAGTTTGTGCTGGTTAAGGAACTGATGGCTTAAAGTTTATTTATTGCACTTCCTAGCTTAGGCAATAGCTGCACATAAAAAACACTCCTTGTATGCCAGCTTAATTGGAAGTGACTCATTTAATGGATGCAGTGTAATTAATGTCTATTATGCCATGCAAAGATCTTATTTCAACAAGCCGAATAGATTTTTCTTTCTCCTATAACTGTAACAGCCTGATTGCATTTGATCAATGTAATAAAAGGTATAGTTGTGTTATATAACTTGCAGGCCTTCACTGGGAACCTTAATTGCCTATTTACTAGTGCTCAGTGCATCAGGCTTGGACATCTTTGACTATAGCCTTCAGCCTGGTGTCTCAGTGGAGGTTTATGTGTTCTAGTCTCAGGCTATTTTTCCGTGTAAGTTCTGAATTCATGTGATTCTTCAAAGAGAGAGAAAAGAATAGTGGAAGCTTACGGTGTATCAAGTCCATTCAGCCTTCCACGTAGAAGGGGAAAAAAATCACTTATTTACATATTATTTACAAAAGTAACCTTGGCTTCAAAATCGCTAATTTTTGTCGATGTCAAATATAAGCAAAACCACAATGTGATGAGTCCAGATTCCTGTTGGGCTTAAAAGCTAGCTTGAATAAACAACTCACAAATATGGAAGTCTTAGAGGCAGGAGCTAGAAATCCTCTTTTGAATCCTGAATTATAGATTTCTCTCCAAACCTGAGAATAATGCTATAGTTTAAACATATGCTGCAACAAATTCAGAACTGGCCCTCAGTTAGGTTTGATTCTATTCTAATTTAAACGAAGGAAGGAACAGCTCTTTTCAAGAAATTTCACTGACATAAAAATAGTAAACCCAGAAAAAATCAGGTCTTGCTGTCTCCCAGTATTTTACTTCAATTCAATGGATTCAAAAGTATTTCTGGCAGAGCTGAAACGTGAAATTAGAATAACATGAGGAACTCCTTATTTTCAGATATGAAGACAAATAAAATTGTGTAATTCATGCAAATCATAAACCACCTCTAAAGTCTAGAAGATTTGACAATGAAGAAAGTAGGATATTAATGAATAATATGTCTGAGCAGAACAGAGTATAAAATGAATATGTATCAAGGTTATAAATAATAAATAATAAAGTCAATACAAGTGTTATCTTTAGAACTAGGATAAAAAGGAAAATATTTAAACAGTCATATAAACATACATAGTGTGGAAAAGAAGGTACCTCAAGTTGCATATGCTATGACAGCTCAGATTCAGATAGCACAAATGACACTTAATTGTATTAATTTTCAACAATATGATGTTTTCCAGTATTTAAGGACAGCTACTTTACGGAACTTTGATAGGATGTTCTTGTAGGCATTTCCCTCTTTATATTGTTCATATTAGATATGCTCAATTTATTCTCTCTTGGTGTATTAGAAAGCATTTATCCTTAATACGTATAAGAAGAACTTTTTGATCTTTTTTGTGGCTCATAATAATAATCTCCAATGTTATGGTTCTCCCTGTAGACTAAAACAAAAGCCTCAAGATTTGAATTAATCAAGGGTTTCAATGTTCTTGTTCTCACCAATATTTGAGACTTTTTACTTCTTTATAATTTTTTACTTCCTTATAATAAAGTAGAATCAGAACCAGAATGGTCGCTAAAAACACTGCCAACAATTGCAATTTAATTATAACCACAATCTTTGTTAAATAACCTATTCACATTTGCTTGGCAATACTAGCAAAATAGGCAGCTCTCCACAGTGCACAGAACCAAGTGGCTTCAAATCTGATGATAAAATTTGTTGGTGAGGAAGCTTCTTATCTCTGCATGAACATGACATCCATTCAATTGACTTATCAATCTACTTTCCCCTAGAGATAACAGAAGAATGTATACAGGCTATAACAGAAGCAGATTTGGCCTTTTGAGTATGTAGGCTCTTGCTAATACAAATTATGACGGTGTGCTGGGGAAAGGACTGGGAATAGGGCATCACCAGACTATTTCAGTCAAACCTGTTAAAGGATGTTACGAACAAAAGAGGAATCCACTAGAACGTGTACAGTCTTGTTTTATATAGTGCCATAACTGTATCAGTTTAGTTTAGATACTCAGCTTATTTTGTATCTTTATTTCTCACCTAAATGCACACACTTAATGCTACAGCTATAACTCACTGTGTAGCAGAGATCCCATCAGAATTGAAATCTCAGTGCCAGTCACCTGCTTCATTTATTTCTTGCTGTGAGCCTAATGAGAAAACAGCCAGACCTACTCAGACCTACTCTCAGAGAAACTGAGAGGAGAAATATCACTTTTCCAGAGGTACCAGGAAATTCAAACTGTTCTGAACATGGGAGACAGTAAGAGCAGCTGAACTATCAAAAATATCATTGTGAAATAAATAATCATCTCATTCTCAGTGTGATGGGCTTAGATTGTGCATGTCAGAGCCACAGGAAGAAAAAAAGGGAATTGGGCAAAAACTTACTCAAAGCCTGGTGAAGTGAATTAAGTTTATCTAATGGCCTCAACGGAAATTCCATTGCAACCCTTTTATTCACACCTCCCCCTGTGAGCAAAATTCTCTCAGAATAAAGTACACCCTCAAGGTTTTTTACTAACTCCTAAACATGTGGCAGAATTGCTATCCAAGAGATATATAGCACCATGGGCGATCATTTTGTGAAGAATCTGTGGTATCAAACATGACGTTTATGTAGGGAGGTGGACATTAAGATAATGGCAAGCTTTGGTTGAAGCACAAAAGTGAGGCAGCAGTTCTCGTTGCTCAGTGGATGCCTGTTCCCTTTGTTTGGATATTTCTTTGGTTTGTGAAATCTGTAGAAATCATTGTGGGAAGAGGTAGTTGCAAAATTATTTTATAATAATAAAAACTAATTTATAATCATAATAACGGTCCAGTTAAAATCATAATCATAAGAACTAACTTATAATAATAAAAAATTGGATAATGTTTACTTATAGCTTTTGTAGAGCACTTGAACGTTAGTAAAAATTTTAACAATTTTTGATCAGAACGCAGCTTCTTTTGGTCAAGCACAAAATACTACAAGATAAAAAAGTGGCCTATATTCTTGTGGTGAAGCCATTTTCATGCTGTCATAGAAGATTAGTGATAAACTGCTCTGTGTTTACAAGTAGTTATTCTTGGTTACTTCAGATACTCTAGGATTGTTTGGAAGGTTTTATTCTGAAAAAGCATTGCCATATGCTTTTTACAAATACATTATTAAAAGCTCTCTAAGGGTTCCCTACATACACCAAAAAACTGGATCATAACAGAACTCTCTGAATATTGACAATATTAAAGAAATGCTTTCTGATCCAAATCTGGGGAAGTGCAGAGAAAAAATAAAATTAGGATATGCTGTATTTTTGACTGTTAACAAAGTACTGAGATTTTCAATACTTAGTTGCAGTTAGTGTAGATTATCTTTGTGTGTCCCTTCCAACTGAAATCTATTCTATTCTATTCCGTTCTATTCCTACTGGTATATGTGAATATTGGTTTAACATGGGAGGCACTCAGACACTAGAGGGACTGGTGGCAGCATGAGGTGCCAAGACAACAATTGTAGCACAGCTGATTTCAGAGATTCTTGGAGAAAGCATTTTTCATATCCTGTCAGTGTCGTTGTTCCCATGCCAGCAGTATTAAGTTTGAGCTTGATCAAAGGCCATCCTGTTGAATAATGTAAAATCACAAAGAAGGACTTTTAGTCCTACAGAAGAACATTAGGAGTAAGAGCTGTCCGATTAGATAGCATGTAGAAGTTCAGTGATTTTATTATTAATTTTAATGAGCAAATAACATGGCAAATATTAAAAGTAATTTGATTGTATTTGCCAGAAAATTATCTTAAAAAAAAAGAGTAACAACTGGTTGTTCAACTGCAGGGAGAAAGGAGTACCTCTGAGCATGGGAATCCTTACGAAAACAACATTCATCCTGGCATTGCTCCCAGGCAGAGCAAGTTGTGTAACTGATCGGGTTTGTAATATAAAAATGATTATGCTTTGCTGCTGTAAGCCTGGTGGGTAATAAAATACCTATATTTCTCCTCCCCTACCTGCAGCTTCATCTCTCCTAATACAAAACATTGCCTTTTTCCTGTTGTGCCCAAATCTTATGACTCTGTAACAACAGGCACTGAACCAGCTTGGCTACTGGCATTAAACCCAGCTTTAAGATGGTTTTTTGTCTGATTGTTTTCATGCTCACTTACCCTATGGTGGGTATAGATGTAGGTCATTCTATCTGTGCTGTACCAGTGACCATGTTCTGCAAACCCCTATGTTTGGCACCAAGGGTTCCTGTATATGTACAAAGATTCTTCTCTACAGGACCAGGACACAATTAATATAAGACACAATTAATCTCTTTACAGAGAGAAGAGGTTGTGTTGTGTAGATATGGACTTAACTGCCTAGTTTCTAAGGGGAATTTATTTCTCTTGCCCTTACTAGGTTTAAGAGGTAGGAAATTGCACAAAGGCTGGAGAAAGGGAAAAGGAAAACTTGGCCTTAATTACTTTGAGGCCATTTATAATTTCTTCCCTACATAGTTTTTTTGTCCCACAGGGGCTGCAGCTTCTAACCCATTGTCTAAGATGAGGAAGTACTGAGTGGCACTTGATCAAGTTAGAATGACCAAGCCAAAGGGAGGGATAAGGATTTTTGCACTTGCATCACACAGGAGAAAAGGAGACAACATTTTTGTTTCACTTTCACACACTGTAAGATGTCAGGCTGTACTTCATTTTAGGATATTCAGTGACAGAATTGAATGCAGAAGTAATGATGCCTCAGTGGGAGATGTACCTCAGTGAAGGATGAATAAAAACTAAATGGAGACACCAGGGTATATGTAAGAGAGAGCCCAGACTGTAGGTGTGGGTATGCAGAGATGAAGAAGGGGATGAGAGGTTTTCTGTCTTCCCAGATGCATTATGTAACACTAGGATATCCTAGGATATACCAAATAAAAAGGTATCTTCTTGTACCACTAGAGGTGCCCACTAGCACTACTTGGCATTTATGCAGCTGCCATGTGCCTCTCCCTTCAGCATCTGAAAAAAATGAAAAGGTTTCTGAGAAGACAAGTCAAAAGCATACCTTGGGTGGAAAACAGGTTTTCTCCTCTACCCTGAAATGTGAAGGAGTCAGGTAATCTCCATGTGAGGTTTGTCATGATTTTTGTCAAACATCTGCTATCTTTAGTGTGTACTTTGCCTAATTTCCAAAATACTAAACATGAAAGAATGATGAGAACAACAAACTTGGTTGCTTTCTTGCCAGATATCTCAATGCTTTTGGGTTTTTCCTCACTATCATTCTGATAGGAGCCAGATTGTACAGGTATTAATGTAGTTTAGCAGGCAGAGGCATGACAACCAGGCTTGCAGAACTGTATGTGCTCACACAATGTAGGGTCTAGATACTCCTTTCAGCATACTTAAGTTTAGCTGCGTTTTGCTGCCATTAATTCTTTACTGTTTCCTACCATGGTGACATGAAAGTCACATCCCCAGAGAGAGGGTCTGAAAGAATTGTTTAAAAAGTGACAGTCTTCAAGTAGGCATGAGGAAATTTTAATTTTTCTTGAGTTTACCTCAGGCATTATGGTGTCTAAGGCAGGAAGACCTCATGGTCCTTCTCTTCTTGCACACGGTAGTACTGACTTTCAGCCCAGATCTAGTGTTGAGCATTTCTGTGCACTGCAATCCCACTTGGAGCAGGTCCCAGGAGGAGCACACTTCTCTCCACTACCTGCTTCTTCAGCCACATACTGAGCAGTTGGGAGCCCTTTCCCCCCCACGCTTAGCAGGGGTGAGCTTATAAAACCGAGGTCCAGAAATTGGAGTCTTAATGCCAGGTTTCCCCAAAGGCCATCTGCTTCACTATGTACTTTTGCAATGCTGTCCCTGATGTCTCCAGAAAACATTGTGATAAACATATACAAAAGGAGCTTGTTATTTCACACCTGAAAGTCATCACAAATGGTGTCTGGTTTTCAATTTTTTTGTTATCTTGCTGTAGATATATTGTGAGAAAAAACTTTCTTCAAGCATTCACATTAAATCCATCTCTTAAAGGAAAATAGCTCATTTATCCTGCACAAGATAGAGGCATATAGAGAACAACAGCATTCTGCCTTTTGAGGCATCTCGTATTTTTTGACAGCCTTAGCCCACAGCCTTTGATTAGATAAAGGCCTTAATATTGCATTACAGCAGAATTACCTACATTATGGCAGCTGCTTGTTGCAATTGTGTTGACATGACTGGCTTCTTGTGGGAATGTATTTTGGTCTTTCTAATCTCTTTAGCATCAGCAGCAGGACATTTTATTTGCAATTGATTTTTAAATTTAGGAGTAATTGAAGTTTAAGTGCGGTTACCTTCTTGCAACAGGGACAGGTTGATACTGTTTAAATCCTAATTATGCACTGATTAAAAGTGATTGCATTGCCAAAGTGAGCAAGGGCTACAATTTATTTCATTCTTAAAGGCTCAGCATAGAGAATTAATTGTATTTCCAGGAAAACAGATCAACATAAAGAGGAAGCAATTAAGAGTTCATTGTTGAATCATAAATTTCCTAGTAATTTTTGGAAGGAAGACAAGGTAGACTTAACTTTGAAAGCAGATCTTGTTGACAATGAGGATTAGTCATTTAATAGTTTCAGTATTTGATGATAGAAGCTTCACCTCCCGTCACTCATAATAAGTTTTGCTAAAATGGGTAAGGCAGAAATGGGCTTATTTTCACGTAAACTAGTCTTGTAGTGATCTGGTGTTTGCTTTGTTTTCAAATTTAATAATGAGATGACAGCCTGCAAGTTGTTCTCATGTAATAAGTAGGATAAACAAAACCAGTCGCACTTTTCCTATGAGCAGGAGTGATTTCATAAGCACCATAAAAAATAAGAAAGTGAGAGAGAAACCAGAACAGAAAAATACACTTCTACAACAGTGATAGGGCAAAACCTGGAGCCTGAACAGGTTAGAGCTGGGAGTTCTGGATCTGAGTTTTGTGACTGTCAAAGGCAATTATGTGAGACCTGTCTAAATGATTCCATATTTTGGGAAACACTTAGTATAGACCTGTGCCTGTGTACAGTATTAGATTTATTGTTTATTTAGATCATTTATTTATGTTTGTACAGTGGACTCTACTGTCGCATCTGATTTCTCATTGATGGAATATCAGCATTCCCAATTAAGTGCAAAGGCAGCACATGCCAGAATCATGGTGGAAGTTTAAATGGTTTTTTTTCATCCTGGCTGTAAAGTTTTCTTTCCCTTCTTTCTCTATAGAAAACAGTGGACTCCTGAATTCATACCACTCTGTTATTAGCAGGAGAAATTTCAGTAATGGACAACAGAAATAACAAACAGAAGTTGCCACTGTGCACTGGCTCAACTCAGTGCTGTTTAGACAAGTGCCTCACATCACTGCCGCAATGCTAATGCTGGCCCCCAGGAGACAGAGAGTTCCATTTCTTTTATCAGACTTTGGGAAATCTCCCAGTATTTCAGTGATAGTAGTGCAGAGAACAGTGTCATCACTGTGTGAGGCTTCACTACACTGACAATTAGTGGTAAACCACCTCAATATTACCCAGAACTTCAGGAAGACACACACACAGTTCATTCACAGGTTCCTTCTTTGAGGATATTAAGTTGTATGAGGTGATTCCAATCTGTAGAGCAACTTTTCACTGGGAGACCACTGTGGTACAGGAGCTGTATGAATTCTGTAGTCTTCTTCACATCACTTTAATGATGGATACGGCCAGTTCACTCAGTCCTTTCCCATTTTTGTGACCACAGAGAAAGACACCAGTTCATATGAAGATTAAGTTTGTTTTAAGCCTGGCTCCTTATGAAAACAAGGCTCACACATTACCCTGTGTGTCACCTAATGACTTTTGAACCCTTTCAGCCAATGTCTCCCCAGGGAAGCAGAGGAGCTGAGTTACCAAAACAATTTAGTTCCTACACAGTTTGCCAGTTCAATTAAAAACAGCAGCCCAAATTTCATCAACACCATTTTTTTCTGCTATAAGGAAAAAACCCAGAAAAACAGCAGAGGAGAATTTTACAATTGCATAAGAAGAATGTAGAAAATCTAGGTTTTATTCCCTTGTGATCCATTCACTGAGAGATGCACTTCCTTAACAAAGCAGACATACAGAAACCTGTATTCTTTTTATCTTAGACTTGTCTATCAGTTGTGAAATCCAATATCAGGGTTCAAGTCAAAAGAAAAATTCTTCATTAAGAATTAGGGAAAGGCTTGACTCACAGTAATAATGCGAAAAGCAGTCATCAAAAAGTGTGTAGTTTAAGTGGAAAGATTAGATTTACTGGTGTGAGTGAATAGCAAATCCACTGAAATAAAAGCTGATCCAAAAACTCAACAGTTAAATAACACTTCAAGTAGTCCTTCAAGAAGCCACTGTTACTTTGGGTGATTCTGTTGAAGCCAATGGTTTGTCTTCAGACTTATACTGGTGGTATTGGAGTGAAACCACAGGTAATTCTGAATTCTGGTCATGAGTTTAGGCAGCAATTTCTGTCTCCTTAGTGACATTCAATTGTGGCTGAAACATAAACAACCTCCATGGCTCTACTCAATACATGTTTACTGTCCCTAGTAGAATGATTTTTCCCAAACCTTTCTTCAAGCACAATGATCACCTAGGGAACTCGGTGCAGTCCATCCTGGGCATTGGCTCAGGATATTGCAAAATAAAAATGACTTTGCTATAATTCCTTTTATGTGCACTGGTCTCTCAATTACATGATTTATAGGACCTTTTGGGCTCAATTGCTGCATTTGAGAAGATGTAGGAAAAGAGCAGATCTGACACAGGGTGGCGTGTAAGCCTAAATTTCTTTAGAGAATGCTGTTCCAGAGGCCACTGAAATAAGCAGATATTTTTTGAACTGTCTTCAAGGCAATTTGTGTCAGGCTTCGAGGACATTTGCAGATTTCAGAGTACTGAATTAGAATTATGGAATTGTTAGTGTGTAATATATGCATAATAATATAATCATGGTTAGAATTCAATATTGGAGTTTGCCTTATGCAGAAGTCATAAAAATGTGCTACTCCTGAGATTTAATGTAGAGTTAATACAAAAAAACCCCAGAGCTAATGTTTTTCTGTGCTTCAAAAATTAAGAGGTTTCTAAGACTAATCAAAACCTTTCACACACTCTTTTTCCCCATGTTGCAAGTGGATCAAAAGTTTGAAAATATACCCCTGAAGTTGTTATGTTTGCCTGAATATTTTAGACTTTATAAATAAGACCTTTACTTTGTAAGCAACTTCTGTATGGAAAAAAAATCCATTTCCCATAAAGGATTCACAAGAAAAGCTGTATGTTCAGAATGTACTTTCTATTTATTTCACTCACATGGTTGTCTGACTGACTTCCTTTTCAGGAAGGAGGATAACTGAAAACATATGCTTGGTTATTCAATATTTTCTTTAACTTCTTGAATTTCAGTAATACGTAGATAAACTTGACTCAGCCTAACCTAAGGATGGATAAAGACTTTTGATACAGCTGGGAAACTTTCCACAGCTTCAGAGCTAGCAGAATGTAACAACAGAGCTGTTTTCCACATCTCTTTCTGAATTAGCTTTTTCCCCTGACTTGTACTTGGAATATTATGAAGTATCCAGCAAACATGGCTAAATTTATTAAAGAGAATGGTCTGAGATCATGGTACAGCCCAATATCATTTTGTGAGGAAGCAGCTTCTCTTTACATTCAGTTATGGGCACTGACCTGGTGGAGGTGTTCAGCCTGATGCCCTTTTGCAATCATCCTTCTTATTCAGCAGCCTTTTTTTCTGTTTGGAAAATCTGTTTTTTGTTAAAATGTTTGAGTAACCAAGTGTAGCCTCCTTGAATATTGCCACTCACCCATCAAGTGTTTGCAGAACACTTGTAGGTTTCCCAAGACTTTCCTGAATTGATGGTGGTCTCCCATGATTTCCAGGAAAAATCCACATAACCATAAGAAGTCAGATTTGGATTTACAAGGACAGAGTCCACCAACAATTTTGAAATATGAATACACATTACCAAGCTGCAGGGAAAATAAAACCGAACCAACTTTTTCCTTTGACAGTATGAGAGAATGCTCTAATCAGCCAATTCAGATATTTTTTTATCTAAACCCATGTGGGATTAAGTCAGAAAGACAAGGTCCTGTTCTACATTTTTAGCATTGCAGGATGGTAGGTCTTTTATACAGAGGAATCCAAAGGTAGGGTTTGTCTCAGATGTTTTTAAATCTCTTACTACTGCAGATTTTTACTATCACTGTACAACCCAGCTAAACTGAATGTATTAACCATTTATTTTTCACTTTTGAGTTACTTGTAAATGTAATGACTATTTATCTTCTTTCAATTTTATTTTCCTTTTTCTTTTGGTCAAAAAAAAAAAAAAGTTGTGATCCACTCAAAATGCTTCTTAGGAATTGTTAAATCTTACACAGACTGGTTTTCTGCCACAGGTGAATTTCATCTCCAATCCTGCAGGTGAATTTAATCCCAGATCAAATCCCTACAACCGGTTGTGAGGAATTCAAACCGGTATAAAAGTCTTGTAGTAAACCGAGTCTTTTTGTGGTTGAGCCATTGTATTTAGGTACTGTGATCAGTGCAGACTACTTAGGGACTAATTTCTTATGGAGGAGCAGTCTGAGTGAAAGTCATTTCTGGTTCTGCAAGCAAAGGTAAGAGCTATGTAGAGGCTCCATAATACACTATGGAATTAGCTGTTTAATGGTAGCTTTTTCTTAATACTTTTAGTGCTTTACTGGGTGTTCTTAAAAAGATTTAATCCTGAGCCTTTTGAATGACAGTGATACCAATCTACAATGTAAAGAAGTCTCTGGGTGCTTCTTTTTAGGCAATGCGTTCTCTTAAGCAGGCTCGTGGCTAGTTGTCTGAAATTTAAACTATGTGTTCAAAGGCTGTACTAGATAATGAATACCACTTAATGCAAACAAGAGACTCAATCAGTGTCTTGGAGACAGTCTTCCTCTCAGAATTTTCTGAAAAGAGCCTAGGTTTGGAAATCTTGTTATTCTTTAATTTTGGGATTTGTGTTCAGAGCTATCTATTAACATACTTTCTTCCTGAAGTCAGCACGAAACCTTCCATAGTTCTTAGTTTCCTTACATGCCTGACTATTGGCGTAAACTCAGAAAGAAGAAGAAACCAGAGTACAGTGTGTTTCACAGCAGAACGGAGCTTGGGAAAGGAAGCTTAGATAGCCACTTACTTGCTAAATCTAGCAGCAAATAAAATGAAGAATTCCAGCCCTATAATCCTTAATTAAAACTTGGCAAATTGTTGGATATTTTTTAATTTTATTTCCCTATCATTTTAGCAATGCAAGAAGCAGAACATTTTAACGATAAAAATGGCTTAATAATGCAGATCTCATAGGACCTATTATTTTTAGACTGGTTTTTATTACTATATCTATAAAAGAGGCAGCTCAAATATTTTGATACCTCAACCTTTAAATTAATACAGAAATAAAAACATGTGATTTTGTTTCAAACCCTTTATGAAGAATGGGTAAGTTTAGGAATAACAGTGGTTCTGGACTTCAACATCATCTTCTGAGACCACCCTTTGGAATGAAGTTTCAGTCAAAATAAACAGGCAAAATTCCTTCCATGCTTACATACATGTATAACACTATCACAGAGAAAGTCAGAGCAGTAAGGGCATGAGCTGAAGTTAATTTCTTAATCAGAGGGTAAAACTGGACTCTTTATTACTGCTGTTAAATGTCTGATCAAAGGATGATAACACCCTAATTACTGTACAAACATACTAAACACAAACCAGTTGCTCTTTCAGCTCTTAATCTTCAATAGGAGGGGTCAGAAAGAGACAAAGGGAAACTACAGAGACAGAATGCCGTTTGACCATGGCCAGGGAATAGGTCAGCTGTCAACCTTGGGTGCAGGTTTCAATCTTGCGACTCTGTTTCCTCTTACTTTTTTTCCCCCTCCTATTTCATGACTTTATGTGGGCTTTATTGGCTAGATACAGTTAAATGAAAAAGCCTCATTCTCTTTGTTACTCTTAGGATGTCCACGTGCAATTCCTGCTGTGTACAAGATGGTGCTTCCCCTATTTTGGGCTGCATAGAACTTTCTGCTATTTGGATGCACAGGGATGTGATCAAGCATGTTGTTTCTAGCTTATATCACTCTCCCAGTTCTGGTAGATCTTCAAGAATATTTCTTCTTGGCTTTGCAGCACAGAGTCACCTACCACCTTCTCATGAAACCTGGGGCTCTTCTTGGCTTGCTTTGATCACACTGTAACTTTCTTAATAGACAACCCAACAAATTGCAGATGGTTTATTCTTTAGAAGTTATATCACTTTGCTGGTTAGATTTAATTTTTTTTGCTTAGGCTGATTTAAGAAGAGAACATTAAGTCTCTTATCTACATGGAGATTATAAGGAAGATAAGCCCTCTTGTACTATGGGAAAATTTAAAATGTGAGTGAATCACCAGTTCCTCGAACAAGAAAGTGTAAAGCACTTTCAACCAGTCCTGTACTTTGGGGTTTCTGCACAGAGCGAAGTGACAGTGAGTCCCAAGGGTGGCATCAGTGGAACACATAAATAACCCAACTGCTCTTATTTAAAAGAGACATTCCAGCCCAATTAAGCTTTTGTAATAATGTCAGATAAATTGGTCCCTTTTGTGAAAGAAATTGGATTTCTGTCCTTATTTTTAGTCTGTTATTGAAGTTGCCACACTAAGTACTTAAAATGAATGAGAAGGGCAGAGTATTGTGTCATGTGAACCAATGGTTTCACTTCATGTCTATCCTTATGTTATTTTCTTGGGTTTGAAGTGCTGACAGTTGTTGTTGTTTGTTTAGTGAAGGTTCTGGGTTCTTCTGTTTATAGCAAGGTGTCCAGGCTGAAGCAAATCCATACATTCCCTGGGCATATAAGGAAGGACCCTCCACAATGGTGTCTTCTCTCCTCAGACAATCTCAGAGGCACATAGTTTGAAAGGTTGTTTTGGCAGACACAACTGGCTGTAATAAGCATTTTGGGCACTGGAGATGGTATTCTTTCTCAAAAAGAATACCATCTCGAAAGATGGTATTTCTCAAAAGAAGAGCAGGAGAGAGCTAATTTGGTTCTCTAAATCACTTTTGGGAAAGATTTAGCGTTGAACAATGCAGGCTGGGAAGGGAAAATGCTTAGCAACACTGACAGATCTCAAACAAACAAAAAAACAAGAATTGTTTTCACAGAAATTTTTTTAAACAATTCCAAATTGGAGGACTTTCTTTCTTCTCCACACCCCCTAAGTAATAACATTACAACTGACAACCTGAGAGGCAAATTTACTTTTTTCTTTTTTTTTTTTTAATTAGGAAACACCATTAAAAAAGACACATTAAAATATGAACTTACAGAACTCTTGATCTGTGTGTGTGCTATTCTATATCATAAAAAGAGGCAGCTCACCTGTAAAGGTGGCACCTCTGTTGTAAATTTATTCTGTTATGTCCTGCAAAGGTTATTATTCAGCTTATCCAAACTGTCTTCATTCATAAATCTGTGATTTGTATTATGTGAAAAGTGAATATGAAGTGACTGAATTCCTGTCTATTTTGTGAAAAGATCAAATTCCTTGCTCTAGTGCTGAGGTGAACATCAATTACAATTATTTGTTATTTGTGAAATGAGTTAACTCTGGAGATCAATGGACAAATGTCCTTCCCAGCAAAAGCCACTACTAAAACTTGTGGTTTTGGTAGGGAATATGTGTAAAAGATCAGTGATTAATTTTGCAGGAATGCCTCTGTGCTATTCTAAGTTTCCCCTCCACATGGGGCGTTCTGAGCTGGTTGACCTATTGAGTCCTAAAGACCTTTCACACAGCTAAAGTCACAATGGAGCCAGTCAATTGACACAAAGGTCAGAAGATGCCATTAAAGCTGGAATTGGTTAGGAATGTCTTAGTGTGCTGGGGGTTTTGTAAGAAAATGTTTTGTGTTGTTTTTGGTCTGTTTCCCAACTTGACCTTAGATGGAGTTTCTCACTTAAACACAAGACATTGTAAAATCATAGAATGGTTTTGGTTGGAAGGGACCTTAAGGATCTAGTTTTAATCCCTGGCAATGAGCAAGGCTGCCTCCTACTAGACCTGATTTCTCAAAGCCCCATCCAACCTGGCCTTCAACATATCCAAGGATGGACCATCCAAAACTCCTCTGGAAAACCTGTACCAGTGCCTCATCACCTTTATAGTGAAGAATGTCTTCTTAATATCTAATCTAAATTTACTGTCTTTCCATTTAAAGCCATTGCCCCTTGTCCTACATGCATAGCAAAAACCCTCTGCAATTTATTACCTGGAAGGATTTTAGTGTCATAACTCCTAGTATCACATAACTTTTAAAAACAAAATATATGAAGTACCTGAACAAAACACTGTTGGCATCAGACAATCTCTATTGCTTTTATAGGTTGTCATTTATTATAGAAAATATTCTTTTGATTACAGGCATCTCAGAGACAAAACTCGGTGATAAGAAACCACCTGTAGAATGAGTCTGGGAGAGAACAAAGATTGGGACACAAATCAGTTTAATTATGGCATTGCATTTAGAAAACAGGTTGTAACTGTTTATGTTGCCTCTGTGTCTGAAGTGAGGATGGTCCTAGATAGATGCTTCCAGATGATCATTTTGATTTCTACTAGCTTGAGGAAAAAGTAGTGCTATTTAGAAATCTTCATTCCTCTCCCCTGGCTGCAGTAGCATAGAGCTTTCCACAAAGTGACTTCTGTTGTCGTTAAATTTGACTGTGATGTTTAATGGTGTGGCTTTACAACTCACTTTTTCAGAATCACACTAATCACTTTAAGTATTCAGGGGTGCACCAGGTTGAAACCAGGTCTTTTTGCCTGGAAATAGCTGTGACCTCTACCAAAATTTGTGGTAAGGAAAACTAACTCATCCAGTTACACTAATTCTTGTCTAATTTTTTTTCTTGACCAGCTCATCTGGAAGATTTGTAGTGCAGAATGGTTCTAAGGACATGATGAATCCATTAGCCCTTCAGTAAGTAAAGGTAAGGTTTCTTGATGCCAAGAAATCCTTTTCAGAACTAGTTTTTTGTAACTTTTACAGAATGTATATTTCTGTACTGTTGCATCCTGGTAACTTTGGAATGACCTCCTTTCCTTTGCCTTGGGGTAAATGAATTTAATCCCATTGTTTGTGTTTTTCATAGCAGTCACAGTAAGTACATCCTATCATGTGTTCAAGATCTCAGGAGACTTCATTCTATCTGAATGCTTTCCATTGAACACCAAAAGTCAGAGGGAAAACATCCCTCTTTGGCAGAGCTCTGTAGATACAGAGCAGTAAGAATGTGTTTCTACTGCAAATAGAGCAGAATCTCTTGATTCAAAGCGCTGCTTTTGTGCCCGAAGCTTAGCTCTGTGCAGGATGTGCTAGTGGCAGGGTAATTGTGAGATGGAAAGAGGGAGAACCAGAGGCTGAGGAGCAACCCTTTCATCACTGAAAACATGAAGTGGAAGGCTTCCTAATAACTTTTTAAAATAGCATCTTAAAATAGATAGAATCCACATATTTGTAAATACCAAGAAAATTTCTGTGGTTTTGTTATTGGCAATTTAATTCTGGCTGCCTCTTCAAAGAGGCAACCCTGGAAGCCCTATGATTATATGACCTTTCTTCCATAAAACCCCCACTAAGTTCCCAGCCCCTGTGTCTGCACTGAAAAGCTGAAAGATTCCTCAAAGTTCAGAAAACACATGTTCTAAATCTTCTATAGCTAGAGTTAACTACAGTGAAGGAAAGTCTGGCTTGGGGACTTTTAATCAGAGTAGGTAAAATAAATACAAGTAAAATTACTGACCTGCTTTTCCAGATAAGGAGAAATAAGATAAGGAGACTAAGTTACTTGTTTTAATTATTTCTTCTTGAAGCCAGGCAAGTTTCTTGACTGCAGGGTTCCCTTCTATCACATTGTGAGAGCAGGTGTTTAGCAGAGACAACCCCAGCACCCCACTGCTCCATCAGCCACTCTTTTCTTGGCTCTTTCAGTGTTGGCTGGAGCCTCTTTACCTGCTTCTGTAGCTTCTATTGTATAGCTCATGTTGGAGGGAAGAGGTGACTAGGATGTAACTTCTGAAAAGTTACTCTTCAACAGAAGAATTATAAAGGGAGTTGTTTGGGGATATTTGAGGAGTAACAGGCTGTCAAGCATTCTTCAATCAATAAGTTGAAGTTATTGGAACTCTTGTTTTCATTGGACACAGATCTTTGATAGTTTGGTTATGGTTTGATTAACACAGCTGGACTTGGCTGCTTTTGTCGGCATCCCTCTCTTGCTGTGCCTCCTGCCCATCTCTTTTGAGGAGCTTACCACTGGTTATGTGTTTCTTTGCTTCTCTTTAACACAAAAGTTCCTAATGAGCATTCATTTACTATCTTCTGAATTTTTATGCCCAGAATCAGACTGTCCCACAAAATATTATTTAAAACTTTGTTCTCTGGGGAAAAAAACCACAGCTATTTTCTTTTTTTTTTTTTAATATTTGCTCTTATATGCATAGAAATAATTTCTTGCTTGCTATATTCACTAGTAACTCTGAGTAGAAAGAGCATCCAGTTAGCTTTTGTTAAGAGATGAGAATGTGTTGGTTATGACAAAACTGAGAATTCTCTGCGTTTTTTCTCAAGTATTTTTCGATTTATTCTCTCTACCTTCCCCCTCACCCAGAGCAAAGGGCAAAAATGCACAATTTGACAGAAAGGGAACTTCAGTGAAACGGTTCACCTGCTCCAAACATTTTTTTTCTGTTATTACTTCTTAATACTTACCCTTTAGCATGCCTCCTTCTGTACTTTGACATTTAGCTTTAATCTGTGTGTAGCCATAAACATCACCTCTATGCTTAGATTGGAGTCTACCCTAATGCCCTTAAATGAGCTTGCAGAGGTGAAGTACATCGGAGGAACATGGCAATGACATCACTTAAGAACAGGTGGTAAAAACCAAACATCATCACAAGGATTTTATTTTTATTTCAAACACTAAGATCTAAGCCAAACCCCTCTGCACATGAATCCAAGAGAGATTTAAACTGGAAAGACATTCAATTCATACAGATATCTTGTTGTTGCAATTAGGTAGGAAGAGATCTACATAGCACCTGTAAATGTCAAGAGTCTGTTTGGCTTTTCATTCCCAGGGGTGTTGTGATGAACACCAGAGAATTATTTGAATTTCACTCTGATCAGTTAACTTCCATCTCGATCCTCTCTAGCAGACAAAAATTGGAAAAGTAAAAGTAGAATTGATCTCAAGAGCTTATCTAGTGCACGTACCCTTGTTGTCAGACAGGATCAGATGTGTCTGTGGCACTACAGCTTGATGCTCATCTGTTTTGCTCTGAAAGACTCTAAAATTAGCAGTTTCACTAAGGACTTTAAAAAGAATTAACTTCTTTCTTTTTTTTTTTTTAATAATATATTGAGTACTTGGAGATCAGCATTATGTTCCTTAAACTTTTGTTTGATCTTTCCTTTTATCCAACTGCTCTACATGAATAGGTCTCCTGGGATATGGATGGTTTAGGCATCACTCCTCTAATAGATGTGCTTGAGGATTTTGTTTTAAAACCATTTTGAAGCTTTAGCTTTGCGTTTGTTAACAGGTACAAACCACAGTTTGGAACATGTCTTGACTTTTTCCCACTAAATAGATGATTTTTTTTTTTTTTTGACCCACATTTACTTGATCCTAGATATTTGTCTTTGCACCTAGATAAATAAAATGGAACATAAGACCAGAAGGACTGTGGTGACTATTTAGCACAACCCTCCCTAGATAAAAAGATTCACTGAAAGAAGTTCCAAAACCATGTTGTGTGAAAATTATTCTTTTCTTACATAAGTTAGTGTTATCAAAGCCAACAAAATAGGATTGAAATTGTTTTACAAGTGGGAAGAGGGGAGAATCACGTAATAGATTAGATTGGAAAAGACCTCCAAGATCATTTTGTCCAACTATTAATCCAGCACTGCCAGGTCCACCACCAAACCATGTCCATAAGCGCCATATGCCTCTTAAATACCTCCAGGGCGGTTCACTACACCAGTTTCCTGGGCAACCTATTCCAGGGCTTGACAACCCTTTCAGTGATGAAATTCTTCCTAATATCAGATCTAAGCCCCCTCTGGTGCAGCCATGGACCACTTTTTCTTGTCCTATTGAATGTAATGGATACTGGCCTCCAAACAAGTTGCTATTTTAAACTTCTCTTTGTATTCTCATGGGTTCAAGTTCTATCCAGAAAGACCATGAAACTGAATGTGTTTTGCTGGTGAAACCACTAAATCCTAGAAATCCTAACAGGAATTTTACATTATCAGGATGATTACAAAATAAACTATATTGGACTGAATATGTCTAGAGAAGGCTTAATAAGGTATAATCAAATTCAGCTTTTAATCTGATCTGGGAAATATGACATTGAAATACGTTTTTTTAATAACTGCTTAAGTTACACATACACTCAGCTGAACACACACAAGCAGTTTCACGAGCTGTTGTAGGATTTCTTAAATGTTGATATGCAAGTGGATTTAAAGGACTTTAACACTTTACTTAGTTCTAGGTTATTTCATGTACAAGGAGACTTTAGTCTTCACTATAGCCCACTATTTTCTTCTGTTCATACTCCTCACAAAAAGTCTTCTTTGCAAAACTTCAGAGATTTCATGAAATCTGAGTCTTCTTTTGGTGCTAATCTTTCCCTGGATAGGACCTTTTGTTTTGATTAGTCTTGCTTTGTCCTTTCTTTCTCATGGGGTCTCAATGGCAGGAAGTAGTGCTGGGGTCAAGGAAATGCCTTTTGGAGAGGAAAGATCAGAAGCTGTGTTCAGGTACAGTGTCAAAGAGCACTTTCACTCGAAATGTCACATGCTTTGTCCCAGATAATGGGATGTTTCACAGAAGAATGGCCATAATGGTGCTTTTATGCACACGCACATGTGCGCACACACGTGCTTAGTATAGGAGACTGATGTGTGAACTACTTTAAATTAAGGAAGTCAAGGGCTTCAGGAGAGCCTTCAGAAGAAATCTGTTACAGACTTTGCAGTCTAATTGTAATTACATCAGGAATGCCCTTTGTACAGCTGTACTAGTCTTTCTGATGATTAAAAAATGCTACTTACCAGGGGATTTTTTTTCTTTCAAGTGTTCCCTCCTGCAGAGATCAACCATCTACTGCCTGAGGAAAGGGAAAAGAAGATGTACTATTAGGCTGATAAATGCTTTTGTCATATTTAATTGGGATTATTCATTTAACCCCTTTCATTTCCCCTGCAGAGGTTAATCACTAATGCACACAAAAAATGGGCCTAAAACAGGACCTGGGCAGAAAATGCAAAATATCTTAGAATCACAGCAGTTAAGGAGCAGCCTGATTTATCATCTACATTCTCTCCACAGTGCTTAAAGGGCTTTTCTTGAAAATTACGTTAAACAAAAGCAGCCGGAGAGCTGTCTTATTCAACATGTATAATTAAGGTTCTATTCAGGGTTTGCTTTGGTTTTTGTTGTTGGCTTTTTCCCCTTCATTCCTTAGTCTTTCAAATCTATTTTTTCCTTGAAGAATACTTCCTGCACTGAAAGACAACTTCTGCTGCACATCATTAAGAAAACATTTATTTCCCTCCATAATGGGAAGAACTTGAAAACCTCAATCCTGAAATATTCTTTTCATGCATTTTTATTACATTTCCAAGCTATACCATATCCCTATTATTTTCCCCTTTACTATTATTGTCTAATGCATCACTTGTATCCTAAGCAGAGATTTTTAGTTAGATCTCTGTGATGGTATCCATGCCTTTAGTAATTTTTTTTTTTTTTGTTGATGTGGATTTGGTTTTATTCTTAGGGCAATAGACATAGATATCTAAAAGTATTCTTTCAGAGTATGATTGAGTGTTGTGCCATGGTAAATTTTGAGCACCACAGTACAAGAAAGATATCCAAGTTTCATGGTTTTGGGCTAGAATCACCTAAGTCTCTGGCTTTGAGCTTGGTATGGTAGCTCAGGCTCAACATGTTGAAAGAGCCGTGGATCGTGGCCCAGGAGGTGCAGGTGTACAGAGTGCAGTGCCTGTAGTGAAGCTCAATGCATTGCTTTATCAACTTCTGCTTCTGCTTCCATGAGGCCTCAGAGCATGGTGTCATTTCCACAACCTCTTCTCCAAACCTTACAGCTCTTTCTGAAAAAGTACTTCTGACCATGTTCAACCCAAGCTGATAAGCAGTGGTGCTATTTATTATTCACTTCTTGATGTTCCTGAATCTCTCCTGAGGAGATGGCATCTGGAAATCTGTCCCTTCTCAGCACAGATGCTATCTTTCCTCAACAATTCCGTTATCCTTTCTGCTCCTGTGACTTATTGCTTATTCATGTTGGTTCTGAAGTAGTCAGATGCTGTTTGTTTATTGAATAGTAAATAGAAGTTTCACAACAAACTAGTCTTTTCCAAGTAACATGAAAGATACACAACATTCCTGATATGCAATAACTTTGTTGCCAGTCTCTTCTTGGAGTGAAATAATTCCAAGTCCCCCCACGGCCCATTGTTGAGCACCACTGATCTCATATGCTTTGCACATAGAGCTTGATGTTCTGGATACCTGCCATGGCATTGATTGCTTCCATAATTCATTTGTTTTTATGAATGAGATCACTGTTTTGCTGCCAAAGGAATTGAGTGAATGATATACCTGGAGCTGATGCTTAAGTAATATTTTTAAGATCTGAACTCCTCCCATCCAATGGGTAACTTATTTCCTTTGCTTTGCTGATTCTCAAGAAACTCTTGAGTAGTAAATATTGCTTATTTTCTTGTATATTAAATAAGTCTTTTAAAGAGTTTCATTGTGTTATGAGCTTCATTATGTTACTCAGAGTTTGTGGTGTATTATCAGAAATGCAAGGGTGATCCCTGTATAATAAATTCTAAATATCCTTTCAAAGGTCAAGATGAAGATTATCTAAAGGAAGCTATTAAGTATGCACAGATCAATTTTTGTTAACTCTCAGTATGAAGTCAAGAATACAATGATAAAACTCTTTTGATTTCTGTAGTAATCATTTTGTCTCTGGACAGGGTAACTTATAGGTGACAGGTTTTTTTTCAGAAAGCTTTTTGCCATCTACTTTGGGGGAAATGAACCATAAATTTTAATAAAAGTGCTGATGAATTCAACCTCCAGAGTACAGATACTTCTCAGTTCCAGTAAGGCTGTTAGGAGGACCACAGCATTGTGGCTTGATGGCTGGCAGTGCTCTCTAGACTGGCCTGTCTGTGTACCTGCATGCAGTAGGGTCTGATCTAATACACAGCTACAATGAACACAGGGACTCAACCCAGTGACTGACAAAACCCCTCTGAATCCTACATCCCATCTGAATCAAGTGCTTTAAAAACTACCTTTGGATTATATCTGGTGGTGGTGACTGACCTACCTTTAAACCAGTGGAAAGCAAGTATTCCTTCTCAGTCCTTTAGTGAGATGCTTCTGTAACTTGATATATTCATTCTTTTTTTTCCTTAAGTGTGTTTGCAAATCACTTCACATCTCAATACTCAAAATACTGGGGTTTGCTAAACAAGCAGGAATTCTGTATTGACTTGCAAAGCTGGAGATATAATGCTACTATCTGGAATTCAAGCTTTGGGATATTTACCATTGTGCTTGAAGTCATAAGCTACTTATCTCCAGGGGACAGAAAATAACAACATTTTCTTCTGAGTCATTACACTTCATAATTGAAGACCTACATGCTAAGTAAAGTTTCTTTCCCTGGAAGCAAAAGCAATTCCTGCAGGCAATATATAAGGCTAAATAGGCAATATGTCTCATTCCACTTACTCTAATGGCTCTCTGACTGAATTTTCTTAGATTTTACCATATGCTGAGTGGATTATGAATGAGGTTTAAACTGTGGAGTAGGAAATGCCAAACAAAACAGGAAATCTGTTTAAGAAGGACCCAAAAATAAATCATTGTTGGGAAATATTTTTCCATACAAAATCTTTAAAAAAATTTAAACTGTACAATTTTAAAAATCAAACCAGAAAAAAGATAAATTCTCAGAGTTTAGAGGTTGGTTACAGTGGGGGGTGTATTTAGTTGGCTGTATTTAGCTATATGAAGAAGGAAGGAAAACATCTATTAGTTCTGATTAGTTATTTGTGAACCAAACCAAAATATAAAATTATCCTATATCAGTCCATGTAATATTGGGGCTGATTGGAGTCTTTTGGTGAGGTGGTGGTTTTTGGTGGGTTTTTTGGTTTTTTTGAGTTGTTTTAGGAGGCACCCTATTAAGAGTTGCTACAAATATTTAAAGAATACTGAATCCTCTAAGAACAGAGGAGAACTCTTCAGAGAGTATGAAGTTTCCTAACCATTTTTATCAAGGCAGAGTCCTCAAGTAAAACAAACTCAAACCAGAAACATAGCATTCAATAAGATTTCAATTACAAATTCAGTGTTTAAAGATCTAACTTCCCATCAGACAGTAATTCTAAAGAGGAAACTAATGAGCTGGAACTAGTGGGTTAGGGGAAGAACTATATAGCACCCAGAACAGTTACCAGTCCAGATAATGTGAGAATATGCCTGTGTGCTATGGAAATAATGTACAAAATATTTTCCTTGGAAAACAAACACAGCTACCAAAAAATAAGTGGCTGCCCAGTCAATAAAATTCCTGATCATGTTGTGGTGTAGGAATTATTTAAGCCTTTACAAACTTAGTTGTATACCTATCATAGGAATGAGCAGCAATGGACATGTGTTTAAGTGAATCCTCTGCTCTTTACATGGTTTTAACTGCATTATGTTGGGGTTATACTTCTGTCTTTGCTTATAAAAACTACATTTTCAGACTCTAAATGGCATCTTCCTTTCTCTGAGTGAAAGATTGATTCAGACTCTGTTCACTCTGGTCTTGCCTTGTGCAGCAAATCAAGGTCTGGACAATTGAGCAGACTGCAGACCTTAGAAGTGGGATAAAACAAAAGCAGCTGCCTTTCTGGAAATGTTCCTGTTTTATCCAACACCTAGACATGGTCCAGTACAGAACAGTGAAAAAGAGCAGTTATTCCAACCATTCATCTCTAGATCCAGATGAGTTACAACCACAGGACTTGATTTTATTTTAAATTCCTCTCAAAGTTGAGTAAGATGCCCTGTGATACTGAATGACAATGTTTAGGACTGGATTGCAAGTCTTGTACTAAACTGTTTTGCCTTATCTGAGTGACTGGTTACACTGGGTTGTGTGAGGGCTGTCTTGGTAGCGGGTAGCAACTTGGTTCACTTTGACAGATAAACAAAGTGAGTGGATCTCCTCACAGCCTGGCATGATCAAGCACCATTAACAAGGTCAGTGCAGCTCTGGGGCAGAGGCTTCCTGCACAGTCTGCCAGCTTCTTCCCAAAGCCAAGGAAAATAAATGCTCTCTTTGCTCATCTGGCCTGCATCCTTCTGCTGTGTCATGATTCATCACAGCAAGAGATCCCCTTAAGCAGAAGAAATTCTGTTCTTGAAGTTTTTAAAACCCACACAGAGAGGGAGTGACTGTCCCTCTGCTGTACTCCTGTTTTTCCTATGAGGAGGAGAACAGGCAGGGGATGAAGTACAGTAACTGGACCCAGCCAGTCAGCTGATGTGACAATAAGCAACCCTGGGGGAAGAGGGATCCCTGGCACTGATGCCTTGCAGCTTGTCAGTGTGCAGGAACATGGGATGGAGAAAACATGGGGACAGGAGAAGAAGCAGAGCTTAAACTGGGAAGGCAAAATAAATCTTTTCTGAGAGGAAGAGAAAAAGAAAAGGAAACTAAGCCTTCAGGATGTTCTGTTTATACCACCATACACACAAGAGCGTTCCTGATCTGGACTTAGGGAGAAATATCCACTTAATTATTGTAGACCCACACTAAAACCTTGAGTAGTTAATGGTCAGAAGTAACCCAGTCTCCTACTTGCTTTTGATCCACTCTTTTCTCTTACCTGTGTCTTGCAAAAAACTCTGCAACTAGTCAGCAGCCACAAATTTTATTGCATATACTGTGTGAGTTGAGGCCAGCACCTACCTGAGTCAGTTAAACTGTCTTTCACTTCTGTGGACATTGGATCTGACTTTGAAAGGGTGGCATTTTAAAAACAACAAAGGGATTAAGAGTCTGTGAGCTAATTAGACATGTTGGCACGTGTTCTGTTTCATCCATCTGCCATTCTTCAGACAACTATGTGGCTAGGAACACTATTTCTTGATGTTCTTATGGCAGATACCATATGGTTTCCGAAGAATTCCATAGGGCTATGAGTTTAAAATTGCTCTAATATTGTTATGTCTGATTTCACATTAACTGATTCATGTCTTACCTGTGATTTTATTTTTCTTTACAAATTCAGCAGTGGGTTGGTTTTAATTTGCTTGTGCATTTCACAATAGCTAGCAAAAAAGTTATGAATCCAATGTCTGAATTAATACCCTGAGGGAGGAAAAAAGTGGGGAATATGATGATGACATAAGTCATGTAATGCTAGAAAAAGGCTGAAGCTATTTTGGATTCTTATCTTCCTTTCCTTTTTAGATATCTGCTCCAGTTAGGAAACACTACATTTATTTACTTAGTTTAAGTTTGCAGAACAGAATGCCATTACAGCATCATAGGCTCGTTCATAGTAATTGTTTGAATATGTACATTTAGAAAATAATAATAGCAGAGTCTGAACATGGAAATGCATATGAATTTGGTTATGGGAGTTACATTTAAGATCTCTCTTATCAGTCCTTTTCCTCAAGCAAGAGATGCAGGTGACTACTGAAAAACTTTAATATTACTGTATCAAAACTCTTAGTTAAATCAAGCTGTGATTAGGTTATTTCATCAGTGCTAAAGAAACAAAGCCAGACAGTAGTCTGATTAAATGGGATTCTTACAGTGATTAAAAGCTTTTTTAATTCCTTTTTTGGCTCTTACAAAAAAAAATTCCTGAGTCAAATATGTTCTTGGAGGAAGTCCAACTTAAGTGCAAGTTGATTCAAGGGAGGCCTCTTCGTGTGGCTCTGCATGAGCCACTTGCAATTACTACAAGTTATCTGATTTGTTCCAAGCTGTGAATCTTTGCTGAGACACTTTATCTTTCAAGCCTCAGTTTCTACACTGAGCTTTGTCTAATTGTGAGTGATGTTGAGCTCCAACCTGTTTTTCTAGAAAACCCCAGAAATCTAAATCAGTGCATTTTTCAGCACAACTGGGACAGCCCAGAGAGCATCCCATTGCTTCAGTTTTTTTTATCACTGATCAATCAAGGTGTAGTTCTGTGAAGTCATTTATCTTCAGGTAAGCCATTTCAAGGAGTGACAAAAGGAAGAAAGAAGGCAGGAACTAGGCTATGGGTATGCCTAAGAAAATCTGCAGCTTCCTAGAAATGCAAATGCAGCCCTGCCATTGAGTCTGGTACTTAAGGAGGAAGGAACCTCATTAGGGTTTGAGGCTGATTGTTTCTGTGGATAGATGGGATGCTAGTGGATGCATAAAAAGCTCCTGGAGGAAGGCCTGATGCTTGGGAGGGAGAAGAAAGGCTCTCAGCTGTGGTCCTCCTCACACAGAGGCCAGAAGGAGAGGATGCAGTGGTGGGGAATGAGAGGCTTTGTATGGGCTTGTGAAGGGGTGCAGTGGGAGAAGAAGGGCAGAGACAGTTACCTCAAGGCATGAAAGGGACACTTTTGTCCTGTATCATCAGGATGAGAGCTTGAGGGAAGTGTGGAGTTGTCTCAGCATTGCTGTGTCCACGTCTTATGGATGAGGGCTCTTCCAAAGTGAAAAACTCTATAAGCGGCTCAATGGTAATGTCAAATGATAGCAGCAGTGTGAGCCTGCCTGATGGTAACATCCTGTGCTGCCATGGGAGGTTGCTAATAGAGACAACCACCATGATAAGGGCTACTGCAAGCTTTCCAAGCTGCAGGAAGTCCTGTGCTGAAGGTTTATAAGTGCTAGGAGCTCAAAAGGAGAACAAAACAGAACTTTCTTTATTTCTGCTGAGTTGCCCAGGGAAGGAAGCTGTCCAGGGGCTTATTCTGTCCTGAAAAACATTTTGACATCTTTTGTTGTCAATGAAAACAGAGACTTGTTCATCGAGACCTTTTGATACCTCATGGTGGGATCCATGCCACATGTATCAATTATCATGCCACAGTATCAGTAAGAATTGTAAATGATCACTGCTCTCTGTATAGGTGTTGCAGGTGCTGGCTGCAGCTGTCCTGGAGGATCATTTTCCAGAGAAGAGGAAAATGTCAGTCCTTTTGGGGTTGTTTTGTTGTTGTTGGTTTGTTTGTTTCTTTTTGTTTTGTGGAGGTTTTTCATTTGTTTGTTTTGGTTTTTTTTTTTTTTGTGCAGGAAGCAGAATGCTTTGCAATCAAGTGTGCATGCTGGTCTAGTCCATACTGTGAGTATGATCCAGGCAGGTGCTGAGTTTCATTATAATGGGTTATGTTAGGTTGAAAGAATTAGTAAAACTCATCAGCAAAGCAGGTATTCTGGCTTTCTGATCCCATCACCAACTTTTCATGTAGTCCTGCAATGCCTCCTGTGACAAGGGGCTTTCATAAACTATACAGTACTGTCAGGGAAAGTTGCATGGGTCTGCCCTTATCTTGGATTAAGTCCTAATCATGAGCTCCTTAACATATGTGCTGCTTGCACCAAAGTATGCAATACCCTGATCATCTCTCTGCCTCAGCTTTAAAAATCTTTATTTTTTTCCTCCCCCCACCCCCAGCCTCGTTTTATGAGCAGGGCTTTCTAGACGGTAATGTATTTGGGCTGCTGCCTCTCAAGGAGAGGTAAACAGAGGGGAGAAAATGTCCTTAGGCAAGCTAGCAGAGCTTTTCCTCTCAGTCAGAAGGCTTTAGAAGACCTTTCCTACTGAGCTGATAGGCTTTTAAGTGGAAACCAAGGGTCATTTATGAATAGACTTCTCTAGCGATTACACAGGGAGAAGACAGTGTCATGTAGAGACCCTCATTTGCTTCCCTGTCAGTTTATTGGCTGGAATTGACTCTATGGAATAACTTCTACCCTAGTTACCTCGTTTACAGATAGAAGAAAAATAGCAGGAAAGCAAGGCAAAATTAAATGCTTCCTCTTAATGATGGATACTAGCAGGGATTCTTAATAGATGTAGACCTTTTCCCTTAAAATCTATGCATTTCATATGATAAGAGATTAAAATCTTTCATTTTTGTTTTCAGTCAGAAAATCAAGTTTTCTGAAATTCTCTCCAGGAACACTGAATGTACTACATAACATTTATTTCCTGTGCCTGATAATTCACATCTTGGAAGTCAGATAATGAATCATAGCAAACTCTCCTAAGGAGAATTTTCTGTTGCTTTGGGTGCTTGGGTTTGTTTTGTTTGATAGCTTGTTTTGGTGTTTTCTACTCAATAGAACTTAAAGTACCTGTCAAAAGTACACAATATATTTTCTTGTTGTAAAGTGGACAACTGAAGCTGAAACCAGATGGTAATGGCTTGTCCGAAAAAAGTGCAATAAAGAATGGTAAGGCATAGAAGTGGAGTCCAGTGGACTGCGGGCCTGAGCAGCTAAAATAAATGATGCTCTTCTTGCTTCACAGTTCTACGTTACCCAGGAATTGTCAGTGATATTGAAACTTGTACCACCTTCTTTGCTTAGCTTTCAATAAAGGCAGTGGCAGACGTCTGCTACAGAAGGACAGATTTAGACAAGTAACAAAAGAAACAAAGTAACTGAGTGAAAACGTTGCTTTTAAGCAGCTCTGCCTGTAAAGAATCTGCATATTACTCAGAAATCAAGTACCTGTTTATGGACCCTAGTGAAATCCTTAATAGTATCCCTGCAGCTTGTAATTCCTTTCTTCTATAAAGGGGGAAAAGAACCCATATCCTCTTATTCAGTCCTTCACCTGAACCACAGGTAATGACATAAATCATAGGTCATAAAGAACCTGCAGAACATATACTTTTGAAGTCTAAAAAATAAGAACCATCAATTTTTGTTCTGTTTCTCTTTTTTTGAGATAAACAGATTTAATATGGCAAAAGCCTGTCATCTTTAAAGATATGTGGTTCTCTGAGGAGGATTTCAGAGACAAACAATCCAGACATAGCAGTTTTTTCTTTATCAGCATATTAATCTGATTTTAAGAATGTATACTTCAAATTTCAGATTAAAATTTCTATTTCAAATTCAAGTATTTCTGGTGACTTCTTCTGTGTTTGAACTTCCACATTCAAAACAATACTATTTCAACTGTTGAGCCAATGTAACTTTTCATGTTTCATCTATATATGTCTAAAGGCATCTGAACTTCTTTTTTTTGGCACACAGTGTTGCAATTGTCTTCCATTTAATCTTGCTGGAAGAGATGCTGAGATAGATTTTTCTCTTCTAGATGTGGCTTTTATGTCTGTTTATGTCCTGTATTTAAAAAAAAAAAAAAAAAAAAACAAAAACACACAACAAAATCACCCAATTTTATGACACAATTAACACTAAATTACTTGTCAATCTCTGTACAAAAATTATTTTTCTTAAAAGTTCCACAAAGACTATAGTGAAAGATGAATTTTGAATATGTACCCATCTAAATGTATTACTTTACTGAATGTTTATTATCAGCAAAAAAAAAAAAAAAAAATCACCAGGTTTTGCCTTTGGCTCCCAGGAGACTGGATGTTTGCTCGGTACTTCAGGAATAGAAAAAACAAACAGAAACCCAAAACAAGGTAGATGTAAATGATCTTGTTTGCAAGTGCCCAGACAACCATCTAACCATAGACTCTAATATCTCTTAATCATTGTTTTATATTAATTTCAGTTCAGCAACACAATAAGGCTTTGCTGCATGACAGCTGTTTGGACATTTATGTTTTAAAATATGGCACTAGTCTCATTCCAGTGTTTGTTATGGTGTATATTGGTCTGCAACCCAGATCACCCCTAACTGACGCATATCAGATTATGAAGCTAATATTCATTGGACAATGCAGAGAGTGTTGTTGCTGCTGTCCTGGCTATATTTGTTCTATTTGAAACAAATCTTTTCTGAAAAGTCTATAAAGCTAATATCACATGTCCTCAAGAGGCCACCTCAGTTATGAGCTGTGAAACGAAAAATGCTTGTGCAGCCTCAAGGAGAAGTCAAAGATATGTTTAGTCAATTATGTATTTCAAGGGGAGGCTGGTCAGGATGCACAAGGGTCTGGTACACTGTCCATTCAATTTGCTTTTTTTTTTTTTCCTGGGAATTTATCAGTACTTATGCTATTTAGAAATATCTGAAAGAACAGTGAAAAAATATCAATCAGTAGAAACAACCTTGAAGGCCTGATCTGCTGAAGCTGATGAGTTTTGACTACTCTTGTTGCAATGGATACTACCTTTAGATCAGACAATCAATCATTTTTCTTTATCAATCCTCTATTTCCAGGATTGTGATTGAAATTTGATAATTTCTATTGATTGTTCTTTCATGAAAGGAAATAGGAGACAGGTACCTCTGTCCTCTGTGTCCTGGGCTGAGTCTCAATCTCTGTCTCTGAATGAGCGGACTGCCAAGAATTGGTGGGCTCTGTCATCCATTAGTTTTCTGACTGTTCAGCATAACTAATCCATAGCACTTTCTTCCATGTTACCATATTTTATCCTATTTTCTCAAAAAAGGACTTCTGTCTGTCCCATAGGCCATGTACACTTACTCCGTGTTCCTCCAATCTAACAGTTATTCTGAATAGGCTTCTGAAAAAGCAAACTGTTGTGCACATTTTAAAGCAATGATTACATAGTGCCAAACCTAAATCAGTGCTTTAAGCAGACAGGGTTTTTTTATCTGTCATTTGGGCAATCTTGCCCTAGACTAGGTTAAATACGAATGTAAATTACCAAAAAGGTAATATAAGGAGCTATGATAGAAGTCAGGAAATGCAAGAACTAGCAGTTGTTCTCAAGCCAGGTATAATTTCCTTTTAGTATGTGCATAAATATGTGTATGTATATCTTTATATAGGGCAAAAATCTGTCTTTCCCTACAATTAAAGAGGTTCTTCCTAGAAAGACAGAGCAGTTCTTTTCTGTCCACAGCAGAAGCCGATTGTGTTGGCACACTTATAAGAGCCTTCTCAAAGTGCAGAGGGCAGCTGGAGTTGAGAGCCAATTTAGGAGTGTTTAGCTCCATGAGCTTAAAACTGTCAAATTACGATAAAAACACTACTTAGTGCTGTGAGCTGCATAGCTCAGCAGGAAGCTGTGAGGTGTCATAGTTTGGATTGCAAGAAGTGAATGGCAGTTTTTCTTAAGCTTGAAAATGTGTTGGTAAAGCATGTCAGGGGCAAGAAAAGTTTCTGTGAGCGTATCTCTACCCATGTTGCTTTACCTATGCGTCTGTCACTGCAGAGGTCACTAGAGGTGTTGATTTGGCAGCCACAATACCAGAACACACTGAGTACCTGCTGAACATGCCCAGACCTGACAGCTACAGGACAGGTTTCAGTGTGCCTGAAAGGGCTATTGTCCAGCTCAGTCTTTCTGCCCAACTAGAGTCAGACTTTCACAGGCCCTTCGCTCCCTTTCAGGCACTCAGTAGCTTTGTGTCTGATGTGCCAAAAGCTTCTGAGAAACCAGCTTCTGACTTTACCAAAATGAACTCTGCCTATGAGATCCACAAGTCCTGCTATTGGATACGTTATTGACACAGACAGTTTTTGCCACTGTTGGTGGTGATTTGACTGATGTGAACACTTGGTTACAAAAAGCAAAACTGAAAGGAGCAGATGAGTTTAATTAAAGCTACAGTCCAACCAAAGTAGCCTCTTGAGTGCAGCTGTGTTGAGGTAGAGGTGACTGAAAGCTGGACCACAACAGCTCTTGTCAGAACTATATCAATTTTAGTTTCCTTTTCACTGTCCAGTTTCAACTGCAGGGAACAAAGCTGCTGCTGTTTCATAAATACTGTGCACTGAATCAGTTACCATAAAGAATATTAACTCCAGCATCCACTTCCCTTACCCCCAAATGATTTCTAGGCTCTATTTTCATATGCTCTTAGTAGAAAAGGACTAAACTCGTGAAAAACCAGCCACATCGTGGAAAACATTTCTGGAATACTTGCTTCTTGTAGATTGTGTCAGTAACTGGTAAAATATCCATAACAGTTTTAGATAAGAGAAAGCTTTCAAGATTTTTTTACAGAACTATGAAGAGGCTTGAAATCTGATGGTTTTCCCCTTAGTGAGTGTGAAAAGCAAAGCTTATTGCCTCAATGCAGATTAATTCTCTGAAGTCAGGGAAACTTCTTTCATGAGATCAGTTTTCTACCAATCCTAATCACAGACTAAAAACTCTGCATCCTAAGAAAATATTGATATTTTTTGAATTGTTAAAAATAAGAGCCTGATCCTGAAGAATGATGTATTCCTAAAGCTACACAGAACAGACTTTAAGAGGGCTAACGTTAAACATGAGGAATCCAACTTCTCTCAGTGTTTCTGAAAAGTCCTGCTATCAGCAATATATTTGGATTTAGAAGATTAATTCTTAGTTATTATGCTACCTTCCTAGTCTACATTTGCTATAGGACAGACAGAACTTTGTCATCTTGATAATACAATCACTGCCATGGTTGTGGCATTACAGCAAGTAGTAGATGTAAAATATATGAAGAAGGGTTAGATTTGACACATATCCAGATACATTACAATCTAATCCAGTTTGCAGAATAGGATCTCATGGAAGTAAAAATTAAGAAACTAAAATATAAGTCACTGAGCTTGTGCACTATAAGTTTTTTCCTTTAAAAAAAGGCAGTTAATTGTATCTTTTGAAATGTTTGGGCTTTCATAGACTGTATGTAAAAGTAATCATATAATTAAAATATTTCCAGAGAGTACCACAAATAACAATAAATATAAAATTTCTTAGGCTAGATTCTTAGAGGGCTACAGGTTTTTGAAACCACAGTTCTAGGATGTTTTTTGGCCTTAGCATTGCCAGCCAATGAAAATTTATCTGTGTCTGTCAGAGGCACCCAGCAGTACATAACATGAGAGAGTTCCTGAGGGCAGTGGGGAGAACTGTATTGTCCTGGCAGAAATCTTCTGTGGCGTGGAGGCAGGAAAGTCACAGGAACAGAAATGTGCAGAAAGCCAGCCTCTTGCAGAGCTTAGACCTGGATTTTGCGTGCCCTGCAGTTGGGTGTTCTGTTTAAGGGCACCGTTTCCAGATACAATGTGCCTGTGCCTGGTAATGGTTAGTTCATAGATTGATTGGTTGCTACTTGTCTATTAGGAGAGAAGGGACTATTTGATATACTATTTGACAAATATGGCGACTAATTCTGAATATTAAAGGAGCTTTCCAGAGCTGGAGATGTTTCAAAGATACTTACATTTCTCCTCTGTAATTAAATGTCGCTAGTTCAAACAGGAGAAATGAGTGTTATTTTTGGGGTGGCTTATGTGATGGTTAATATCTTCCAAATGACTCACAAGAAATTACAAGGTGTTGGGGGCAAGGAAAGCCACTCCTCCTGCAGTCTCTCCAGCTGGTTCATCTTTACGATCCACATTAAACTGTCTACCCAGTCTTCCGGCACTCAGAATTAAGCACAGTTTTTCCACAGAAAGGTTGTCCCAGCAGACAGTTTCTTGTCGAAATGAATAACACCTGCCAACCTCACAGGACTGTTATACAGATAATTCTCGGATATATCAAGGAAAGGGAATTTTGGTATTTTAAAGTTAAGCCCAATCTGATGGTTGCAGTATCCATTCCCTGCTGAGTGTTGTGGCTGGTACTAAATCTTGTTGCTGTGGCTTTAGTGGTTTTATCAGTTCAGAAATAGCTCAGCTGTGGCTTCCTGAGCTGCAGATGTGCCAGCATAGACTTTCCTCATCTTTTTAACTTTATTTCTGAGGTTCAGAGTGATACAAGGACCCCGTAAAAATTTGCGTGGAAACCCAGCTCATAATTCCTCTCACCCTGAATGAGGTCTTCCTTTGAAACAACACATGGTAACAAACACAGCCTAAAAATTTAATTCTCTCTGTTACTGAGGAAACTTGTTCAAAGAGTCTCATGGAATTACAACTATGAGGAGAAAACTTGTGAACACAAATTAATTCTTCTAAGTTCTTCTAAGAGTGCTGGTATAGGAATGATTCAAGCCAGAGTTCAGGCTGACCTGAATTTTCAGACATGAAAATAAAGCCTAATCATAGTGACAGATGTTTTGGAAAGGACTTGGGCTAGGTTTTTCAGCATTTTCATATTGCATTTGTTCAGAAAAGCCACAAAGGAATACTTCCAGTACTACAGGAGGGGGGAAAGATGGGAAAACTTATAAAGTTTTGAGTGTTTTCTAACTCCAGCATGCATCCTCTTTGCAAGTCCAGGTCTTGACAATTAATTAGCAAATAAAATTACTTGTGAGGAAAAGAGAAACTAGTATGAGAGAAAATCCCAGTAGAACTCACCGTAAATATTACTTCTCAAAGCAGTTCATCAGCTCCTCTGAAAAAATCTCACTTGTATAAATAAAAGGTTCAAAGACAGTGAACTAGAGAAAAACTTGACAGATATTAGCACGTTGTGTGAAATGGCAGCTGCACTCTGTGTTAAGAGCAGTGCAGTGTGTGAGGGTAGGCTAGGACAGGGCTATCCACTGCTAATTAACAGAGAGGGGGGAGATAAATGGGTGACTGTCTTTCAGTATCCCACACTCCACTTGCTGACATCAGAAAAGATGCTGCTATTTTTCACACCCTAGGCCGGACATATCTGCAAGAGACGATAATTTAAAATCTTAGCAAGGGCCCATCATTTTAATTTCCTCCTTTTTTGTCTTTCTAAGACAGAATTGAACAAGATTTTGGTAAGTAATCCTTGTTTTAAAAGAATCATTCCTTCTGAAATCCCTTCTGACATCAGGCAACCTAAAGGGCTCCATGACATAAGCAAAGTCTCTCAGAAAGACCACTTCTTCAGGCCCCTCATACAACATCATCTTATGGTCCACATTGCAGGACATCCACAATCCAGCAGGATTTATCAGTTGCTTAACCATGATTGTGTTCTCTTCTGATTACAGAAGCTTTTTTTGTAGGTATAAACAAGAAATTCCCTTACCTACTTTTTTTACCTTGGGATGCAAAGCTGGCTGAGAAGCCTGGTGAACCTCAAGTTGTTTCTCAAGAACCCATAAATATATTAGGCTACACAGCTGTGAGTAGTGAGAACTGAGCAGTTGTGAGAACAAATAGCCATGTAGACCATCTTCAGCAGTGCCCAAACCCAGCTGTCAAGGGAACAGTAAGGCTAGGGGAAGTATAAAGATTACAAAAGATATGCTAGAAACCGGAAGAATATTTGAGAGAAATTCTATATTTTCAATTCCAAGCCTTCCTGAGTCAGATGTGATGTTTTCAGTAATCCTCAATGGGTTTCTTTTTCTGTGAACTTGTCCAGTCCCCCTCCAATCCACTGTTTGCAACTTGTTATTTTGGAATAAACAAGTTGGTCTTGTGTGCTTTACCTGAGAACTGAGCTTATCTGGGGAAACATACAAAAAAAAGGAGATGAGTCTGACTGATGGAAAGCTGGTTTCTCTGCTGATTCCCAGGAAACCAATTTAAAGTTTGTAAGCACTGGTGATATATAAGTCAACAGATATAGGATCTGATAGATTGAAGGGGAACAAATCATGATCCCTCAAACACTTGAACACCAAGGGGAAGTAAAATAGTTTCTCAGTACATGTACTACATTGCACGACATCTGCCTAGTTGTTAACGCTCAGCTGCTTTTGGTCTTCCCCTGCCATTCGTAACATAAAATTCTTACTTGAGAGAGAATTGTAATGATAAATTAATATTTAACACGTATAATATGCTCAACTGCTGTAAGAGTGCATGGGTGAATAACAAATGTTGACTTTTTCCTGAAGGAAACCCGTGGGCATAAAGTTGTCAGCAGTCACATGGAAGTCTATATCTATCTATCATGGAGACCAAAGAACACAGAGGCAGAAATGAAAGTGTTATCTGTTGTTTAAATACTTTTTTTGCCTCTGATGATAGCTGTGACTCATACTTAAATAATAAAATATTCCTTAAAAATATCTGTAAAGGCTTGGACAGGCAATACCATGTTTGTGGAACTTGCAACATGTTTATGGCATATCAGCAGATTCCTACAACCCTAGAAAGTCCTATCAAATCCACTGGGATATAAATTACCACCTAGAAGTCATGGTTGCTGAGACATTATTGTTACTATTATTGTTGCTGTTATTTTTGTTATTAATATGATTTCACAGAACTAGCAACCGTTTCTGAGCCTTGTTGATTCACTTCATGCCAATCTAATTGTTTTCTGAAAGAAATCTTAGTCTGTACAACCAATCAGTAAAGAAAAAGGGTTGATTAGCTCCTCTTTGTTTAAAAACAATATTCTGCACTCAAAGATGACTTTACAGTAACAATTTTGAGGACACCTTCCCAATAAAGTGATTTTTTTGTTTGTTTGTTTTGTTGTTACAGAAGGGTGCAAATTCCATCTCTCAAAGATGAGTGGTAGTCTGTCCCGTAAATGTGATGCATACCCAAACCATAAAATCAGCATGTACTCAGAAATTATCCTCTCACAGAGGGAATTCGTTTATGCTTCTCAAAACTACACTTCCATCTTGGGGATAGCCTCCAGAGGATATCAAATACACAATATCAGCCTTTTTATGCCTTTTATGATGATTTCCAAGTGTAATTGGTGCTCATTAACATTAAATTTGCTGTAAAAGTGTACTTAAAGTGCATCATGAACCGGTAGGAGAGTTTGCTGAGTTTTTAGTCTTTTATAGTTCCTACGTGGCACAAAAAGATAGAAGAGAAAATAATATAAGGGGTCAAAAGGCCTGGGGCTTCTTCTATTTCACAGGCTTGCAGAGCACATTCAAAGAGGAGCTATTGATGACAGCAATATAGAATTGAAAAAAAAAAATATGACTCCTTGCACTGTCTCAGGCAAGAAGACATAAATCAGCAGCAAGGTCATAGCAGTAGATCAGGAAACAGGTCACTCCAACACGGGCAGGATTGAATCCTGGTGTGACCAAGGACACGCTTTGATACTGCTGCTTTTCCTTAACGTGAGTACTTCACTCTGTCAGTGGCATTGACAGTAGCACACACAACAACAGCAATCCTATACACCTTCAAGGTACAGTTTCTCCCTCTTTCCCCTTCCTGTTTCCTTTCTTCCAGCTGGTTCATGATCATCCACTAGTGGCACAGGAAAAAAGGAAGGCAGGCGTAGGCCCTGCTGGGATGAATGTCTCTTCCACTTTGCTTGTTTCTTTTAGTTCTTTCTTCCTTACATTATATATTGTCCTTTCTGTCTTTCTTTTCCTCCCTTCTTTCTTCTTTTTAAAAGCAAAGTAAACATCAAAACCCAACTGCTGCAACTGGATTTAGCCCATCTGAATCTAACATTAAGTAACATTCCACCATTTCTCAGTGGAACTTCACCTAAGTCCACCAGTTTGCCTATGTGGGACCACCTGAGGCCTCTGATCTGAGATGTTTCAGGTCTCTTTATAGCCTCTGAACTATATAGTTTCCTAATTCTCACCAGAAAAAAATGCTACCCCCTCCTTTCCCTTTTGCACTAAGTTAACATGACCCGTGTTATTCTATCTCCTTTCTAATGCAGTTTTTATGGGGTAGTTCTATTATTTTGCTTTCATAATGTTAATTAATGTCATGTACTTTGACAGGAATTCTAAGTCTAGTTAACCTGTCTAGATTGTTGTGTGCAACTTATTATTGATTCAAGCCCTTTGCTAGACCTTGAGAAAACACTAGACAATTAGTGAGTGGAGTGTGGCCGTTCTAAAAGCCATTTTCTTCAAAGGCCTTACAGGGGTAAGACCTTATTCTCTTTTCTGCATTTCTCAATCTGTAGTTGCCAAGGAGAAAAAAAAAGTATATTAAAAATACATATTCCCATTTTTACCACTGAAAAGAAATACACTGTTGTCATAAGGACAAGAAAAAGGTAGAGCTCTGCACAGGCTACAAGGGAACAATCTGTGGGAGAGACATTAGGGGCACTTCACCTTCTTCCAGCCATTACTTCCCCAGACTCTTCAGGGTATATCATGCAGAGTTATAAAGGAGAGCTGTCCTGGCTTCTTGACTTCTCCTTGGTTCCCCACCAGTGAGAAGCACAATGTTCATACTGTTCACACATTCTCTAGGCTTGGTTGTCATGTCTAGGACTTTGTCTGTGGCTTAAAGGTATTTCATGGTGAGGTTTCTTTAAACAATCTCTTCTATTTCCCTAGTGAGGGTTATCTCCTTCCCAAAGTACAGTGCATGGATGCAGCCTGTCTATAAAGAAAACAAAATACATCTACCAATTTATGTTGGTACCATCCCGAGCCCATACAAGTGTAATCACCTGACTTGTGGTCATGTCTGAACTGTTTTCACACCTGTTACAAATGTCTAGATATAGCACAGGTAGAGCTTCATACCATCTTTCCATAATGTGTAGTGCTCAGCAAATAGCCATTTCCATGTCTGGAGAGAGAAGAGCGTGTGCACCTTCCAGGACAAAATACAGTTGGTTTAAACCCTAGTGAAATCAGTTTATTAACTGTTTTATTAACTTGTTTTACTGTTCTCCAAGACACAATAGAAGTGTTCAGCTAGTTAGTAAGACCTGCAGGTGCCTGGGGGGGGAAAAAAACACAAACAAAAACAAACACAAAAAAACCCCCAAAACCAACAAGGCAAAAACAATCCACTCTTCTTCTAGTTGGCGTTCCAGACCAAAGATGTTTTAGTTGAGTCTCAGATCTTTTCTGCCTTGTGCTAGGTTACTCAGCCCATCTTAAAGCATCCTTAACATTAAGCTAAATTATGCTGTTTGACTTTACAGTGAAAGCATTTGTACCATCAGCCACAGCTGAGAAACTGATGAGGAAGTTGTCTCATAGTGACTGCAAGAGGTTCAGGACAGGCTTCTGAGTCCCCAAGAATGTCTGTGCATCCATCACAGTACTCAGAGTTCAACAAGGCTTTGTTGAAAAGGATTTTAACTCAGTCATTTGTCTTTGTTGTGGAGGGGTCAGGATCCTTCACACAGTTCTTTATAGGTGTGAGGTGGGTTCAACAGCCATTGCTTCCCTGCTGTGATGTTGTATCTGGCTCAAAAGGATGCACAGGCTTAGCACACACTGATTTCTCAAATGGTAATGTAAATTTAGTGTGATGGCGGGGGTGATGTAAGAACATACTCAAACCATAGCGCTTTAGCAGCTGGCATGGCAGTGTGGAAATGCTTCTCACCCTGGAAGAGGGGAACAGAGAGTGACTGGACTGTGCCATCAGGAATTACTTGCTGGGTAGGAAGGCACTCAGATAGCAGAGAGCTGAAGGGTAGGATGAGAGAATCTGCATGAGAGAGACTACGATCTGAGAGAAAAATGAGGTTGTCACAATAAATTGTTATCCCTGGGTGTCTGAATCAACTCCTCATTGAAACAAATGGTACAGTTCGCTCAAGAGTTATTGTCCAGCTCTCTGCAGATACACAAAAAACATTACACCTTTTATCTCCAGCTCACACTGAGAGGCTTGTCTTCACCATGGTTAGCCTTAGGCAGTTTCTTTTTTTAAGAAAAGAGAGTAAAAAACGGAGTTTCGCAAGATTGAGAGTTGTGTCAGCCCTGCCCACCACTATTATGTTCCTCACCAGCCCATGCCTTGCTTATACGTACCAGTGGACAGCAGAGAGCAGTTTTGTTTTTCCTGATAGATGAGAAGTCGGGTAAATACCTGCACTAGATGTCAGCTTACAATTCTTCATGACTACCTAGAACTTCAATAAAAATCTTCTCATCCATCCCCAGAGATACAGAACAATACAGTCGTGAATGATTGGTATTTAGCCTGCTACAATACTCAGGCTCAGTACCAGCCTTTGAAGTAGGTTAAATGAAATAACCACATTTTAAGTGCAGTTAGGTCAGTGAATTTTTTTTGCTCGTTGTGATTATGTCATTGGTTTTCAGTGAAGCAGGTGGGGCACCCAGTGAAAGCCAGTGCACATCAGGCATTCACCTAAAACTCTTTGTCCTTCAAATTTCAATTTGCCTTGTTGACAGTGGCATATAACAAGTTAGTGTTCTTAAGAAACAGAACCATTTGATTATACACTTGGGTGTAGACACTTCTGTTTGTTGCGAAGATACTGTGTTTGTATTAGACAAATATGAAGGAAAGCAGCATTATCTGCAGCTTTTTGTCTAGACTCCTAGATGTCATGGAAAGTTTGGTTGTAGTCAGGGGTGTTTTGATTTTAAACCATCTGGTGATTTGTGAAACTGATTGAACAATATTTTTTTTTCTCCTTGAAAATATTCTAAAATCATGGTTTCTGTGGTGTTTTTACATATTTCTTTGTATTTCTCCCCCTAACTTTTAAAAAAAACAAGAGCAAACAAGGTAACATTTGAAATTAAAAAGAACAAAACAAAAAACTTCCATCAAGCAGAGGTTTTATTTATTTATTAGGAAAATTTCTATGGTATTTAAAGTCAAAATTCAGTAAAAGGGCAGTTTCAAAGGATATTTTTTATCACTTTCAATCAAGTCATCTTTGGGAGAAAGTTGTTGCCAGCAATTGGCTACCTGTGTCCTGGGAGATATTTGTTTAATATATATAAGGTGCAATGGAGCTCTGACCCATTTAAAACACATAGATGTGCTGTGCCTGTGCTGAAAAGATAGGAAAAGAAAAAGTGAACATATAGACTTTGTTCACATAGACAGCATCTGCTGTATTCATTCATGATTGCACTTGTAAGCTTCAACACCTGGGCTTGCTTTTAAACAAAAAAACCTATGCTTATTCCTCTCTTTGTATCAGTCAGTTACAAAAGCTTCCCTGTTCTCTTTTTTCCCCCCACTTTTTCTGGTTTTGTTTTTTTTTTTTTTGTCTTTTTCTGCCTACCTCTGTCCAAATAATTTCTCCTTGAAGTTAACAGCCTAACACATTTCTTGCCTCATAAGAGTCAGACATGCAAGACAACAGAGTGCCATGAGGGTACCTAATACAGGGGAGTGTATTCTGACAGCACCCTTCATTTGCACAGTGCAAACCCTATTGGGATTGTTTGATACAGTGCTGTTCTAAGAACAATTTAAGATTCAAGTAATAACTGAAGATCAAACCATCCTGAATTCCCTAAATACATCAAAGGACTAGTTTCAGGGAAATCTGAGATCATACAGGGAAATAAAGGTGAAGAACTGGAAGGACAGGGAAAATTCTTTCTTGTTCACTACTTTACAAAGCAAATCTGTTTAAACCTCCTTTCAAATAGTGAAACCATAGAGTCACTTGACTTGTCATTATAAGGATAATTTATGAAGAGCTTTGTGGTAAATGTGTCTTTGTAAATCATTGCAGTCATTTTAGGAAAAGAAATAGCTCACTCTTTCCATAGAACCAGGAAGGTCCCTCAGACTCAGCTGGACCTTCATGCTATTGTAGGTATCTACCAATTGGGTGTTACAATTAATTCCTGTCTCTGCTTCAGCCATCACTGAGAATTCAATTGATAGCTAAAAGGCAGTAGTTCTTCAGCTTATTTGCAGGACTTAACTTTATACAACTAATTTTTTTCTTTTCCTCTCTAATTACTCTAAGACTTTGGTGCGTACCTACTTACATGAAGTAAAATTTGTGTTCCTATAAAAGGAAATCTAGGAATAATGTAATCTAATGTACTGCAGTAATGTTTTTGTAAACAGTGTCAAATATTATGGGATATTTACTTTTGGAAAGAAAGCCAGGAAAGAGGTCAAATGGTACTTTGTCAGGGCAGTCGAACTGTTCCAGAAATAGATAAGCAAGTATCCTCTATTACAAATGCAAAATTGTGCTCTTTGGAAAGAGAAAGAAAAAAAAAGTCAAAGAAAGGTTATTTAACTATACCTTTCATTTTGGATAAAAGTCCTACACTATCTGGTTCTCATGAACAAATTCTTTATCATCAAATCCGCTGGGGTGATCAGGTTTTCTGTGGTAAATGTAAAATAATAGTTTCAGGGGTAAATGAGTAAATGAATATGAGGAAGAACTTCTTTACTGCAACAGGCTGCCCAGAAAGTATCCTCCTCTGAAGATATCCAAAAACCCTCCTGGATGTGATCCTGTGCAACCTGCTCTGGGGGAACCTGCTTTAGCAGTGGAATTGAACCAGGTGATATTCAGAGGTCCCTTCCAACCCCCCAACTATTCTGTGATTGAGTAAATTCTGGATTAGCTTTCCAATTTACTCCCCAAATCATGCAATAGGAGCTTGACGAGAAAGTGAAGATTCTGTAATATATTTTTTATTCAGTTTATTTAAATGAGTAAGAGTGATATCAAGTCTCTTTATAGGTTTATTCATCTGACATCAGTTTAGTAATTGCTATGATAGTAGAACACTGCCATGCATGAAAAATAGGGAGATGTGTGTTGTAAGTTAAATACAAATAAGCTTGAAATGTACTGATGAAGGTGTTCTAGTTCAAACAGAAATTAATTCAGACTTTTTACATTGTCCTGTACTGCAGAAAGACTGGATGATCACCCCATACCTTCTGGCTTCTTAATGTAAGAATCTGCTAACTAACTCTACCTTGGGTAATTATGAATATATTGAATGTTTTAAATTCATGTCAAAACTCATTAGTGCAATAGCAGGTGTCTAAATCTATCTTTTCATTTTCATTTTTCACACAGATAAATACACGTTTATTACATGTAAGATTTTAAGAAGACAGAACTTGCAGAAAACCACATCTTTCCCATTAGTAGTGTGAAATTTCATCATACCTGCACATAGAATGCATCTCTCTCAATCCTGCTACCTGTACCTTTAGGAGGTGGTGTTACATTCCCATACTCATTAAGACCTCCACACCTTAATCCATATGAATTGGACATACAGAAAACAGTTGTGGAGACAGCACTATATGTAGGGTTTGCCAACTGTCCTTTGAGAGCTGGGGCCTTTGACCCATTGATTGATGTGAATTACAGCTGTCAGACACATGTGATTCCATGGCATTGCTGATCTGGTTTCATCCTCCAGCAGAGACTTGATGGAGGAAGGCTGGATGTTCCCTTAGCTGCACCCCTGCTCACCAGCCTGCCAGCTTCCCATCGTAGTTTTCTCTCCAACTAATAGGACTTCTTACTATTCTCCACATCTAGGCAGTTTGCATAATCCCAGTCTGGCTTCCTACTTTGATCTATCCCTGATGAGTACTAATTACCTGTAGAAGTGATATCTGATGTCAGCTACTGATGGGTGAGGGAAGCTGTGCAAGTCTTACATGCCTCTCATTTTGGTTAATTTGCACTGTGTGCAATCTAAGATATTCAGAATCAAGAGCCAATCTTGCATTAATTTCAGCATGTGAGGAGATGATTTTTTCCTCCCATGGTAAAGTGTATGACAGGAAAAGGAGTAAAAAACTCAGGAACGGGGAAGAGACACAGATTTTCCCTCACATCAAAGGGAGGATTATTTTTGAATATGTGTTTAAGACATTTTTCACAGTTGCTGCAGTTATTTTTGAGAAACCCTTTGTATTTCCAGGAGTTTGCTTGACTCAGAGCTGAAAAAGTGTTGGCAGCATGTAGGTTTTGATCCACTCCTCTCACTAGCAAGGCTATCCTCTCCCTGTGAAATGCTGAACCAACGTGCTCTTGCTCATGGTGAATGACTAACAAGTTGAGTAAGAGAATGATGTTGTCTCTCCTCCTTTCACTTCCCATTTGTGAAATATTGGATATATAAATAAACAAAATTATCCATTTTTAAAAATCTTTTTCTTATGAACCTTCTGCGTGGGGATTTGTAAACTGATTGCTGACTTCCACAGAAAGATTGACACTGAGCAATATGAGCAGAGTTTATGAAAATATACTGAGCTTCATCTGTTTTGTTTTCATTCACCCTCACTAATATTTGAGCTGGTAAAAAAGAAGAAATTGAGATTCCTCTAAATGAAATGAATAGATTTTTCTTATCCTTTATGGAGACACTTTTGTTTGTTTGGATGTAGGGAGAAATAAGCATAATAGGAATGTTCTTTTACTTCCAAGATTAAAGCTAACCGTCTCTGCTACTGCAGCAGAGACATGTAAGGTTAGGAAAATAAATCATGCCGTTATCTAACAAATAATTCTCCGAGTAAAACAACTGGTTTTGAACCCTGGGTTTGCCAAATGTCAACAAAACTCAGACAGGTGACTTGAAAAAGTCTCATTTTAACAAGCCCAATTTAAAGAGCTCAGCCAGTTTTTGTCAGGTATATATTTATTGGTCTATGCCAGCAAATGCAGATTTCTAGGTTTTCAGATTAACAAAAGCAGTGTTTATCTCTCTTTTGATTTAGAGACAATAACTGTAACATTAAAAATCAAGCAATAAATTTCTGCAGGATAGTGAAAAGAAATCTCTGATTGTAGCTACTGCCTTTGTCCTCACCATAAAGCTACTAATTCTCTCATCGCAGTGCATGAGTTCTGTAACTGAAATTCACTATCAGCAGAAGTATGTCTCATAGCAAATTTATCACCCTGTTGGTGCAGTCAAGTACAAAATCAGGCTGATTGCCTGTCTTTGTGTCATTTGTTATCTCTTGTCAGTTCAGTGCAATGTATTGCCTTAGTCATGATTTGTGCAAATCACGTGTAAGAAAAGCATTTTGTAGATCACATTGCAAAAGTGGTGAGCTACCAAAACTAAGTCAAGCCAGAAGGTAAATCAGGTAACAGTGTCACCTGTGCTGGCAGATCCAGCTGCTTCAGTCAAAGAAAGAGGGAGAGAGAAAGAGGCATGATCTGTCCCAGGACAAATAGACACCCTCCTGGCCTCCCTTCCTCTTCCACACCTGACCTCTACCAAAAGCCTGGTGGCTTCTCCCAGGTTTTCTCAAGTCTCTGAAATCCCTCAAGCTTGTTCTGAGGACTAACCTGATAGATAATTATATAAGAACAAAGTGAACATTTATTCATAAACTACAGTGGAATTACGTAATGCATCTTTGCTCCAGCAAATGTTTCCTCTCTGGGATTAATCCTATTATCGATTGCATTAAAGGAATTAATTATTTCTACTTCTTTTTAGGTAACACTTCAGAATGAATTTGATGTCTCTTTCTTGCATCAGTAACAACCATTAAATAGGACAGTACCTTTTAGTTGCTGAATATTCTGCTTTCAGCTCAGTCACATTTTAGGACATCTATAAGCACATGCCCAAGTGTTTTCTCAGATGAGAACCAGTGGTTAGAATTTCACAGGATTGATGCTTTAGGACCCTAATACTTCACTGAAGAGAAAGACTTAATGGAACAATTACTTTCTGGATAAGATGCCTTGCCATTCATAATTATTTTTCTCATATTTTAAATGTATGTCAAATAACTAAACTTTAATCAATTACAGCAATGGTAAAAAATCTATTAATATATATTTAAAGGTGACTGAATGGGATAAACTTACAAAAATATCCCTAAATTATTTTTCTTTTATTTATGAATAATGAAATTATTTAAGTTACCTTTGACAAGCTTCTGAACTAGTATCTGGATCACGAGTATACAAGTGGACAGCAAAAATGCAAACTAGAAGTCTGTCCTTGAAACAAATGACCTTAATGTTTGTGGATCATCACAACATGTTTATGCAAGTCCTTTCTCCTATAACATGGAATCAACCTAGTGAACCTTCAGCTTCCAATTTCAAAGTTAAAAGAGTTCAGGGATATTCCAATTTCATTTCACTCTCAAGGATTAGAAGGAGTGAATGGGAGACAGATGGATGCAGTATGTGAAATATAGAATCTAATAAAAACTAATCCCACATTTGGGGAATAATGACAGCTGGGTTTGTGGTACCGATGTCTTTTCGGCCTCTACAAGTTGGAAAGTTCCCCTAAATTCTTTCAGTTTGTCTTTTTTTAAATTAATTCCTGAAAATCTGGGTTCTATTCTCAAGAGATCAAAAAGCTCAGATTTAGTTGTCCCCTTGAGCACTGGCTTTAACAGGCTGCAATACCACCCTCTTCAAGCCACCCCTGCTCATGTCTCAAAGCCTCCAACAATACCCAGTGTGCTCCCAACCACAAAGAAACTACCCCCTTGTCCCAGGGATGGCAAACCATTGGTGCTATCAGAGATCTGTTCTGGCACCAGCCACTTGTATTTACTCCAAGATTTTTAGCCAAGAATTTAGTCTAGACATCACAGAGGTCCACTATTACTAATTTTGGGCACAGACTCCCTGTTTCCTATTACCTATAGGGATATATGCAAAGATATACTAGGAGAAAACAGCAATGCAGGATGTAAAAGGGGTTGATAGCACTGACTTTTCAGAGGTGAGGCATTTTTGCATCAGGTTCCAATGGGGATTTTATTAATTGACTTCCACTGACTTTAATTGTCATTTCATGGCAGTGTCCAAGATTCTGGCCTTGCTCTACTCTGTAGCATTGCTCATAAGATTGCTTGATTTCAAATTTAACAGTTCAGTGAAAAATCATCTCAGGAAATCATATTCCCTATTCTTTCTGAATTTCTGCATATGAACCTCACTGTCATTCTCTTAAAAGATTTATCACAAAAGAGAGTTTATGCTAAGCTCTATCCTTTATAAATATTCTATACAGTAAATTAGTATATAAAAGCAAATATGCCAACTGCATTAAAAATTAACCTTTTCCCAGTGCTGCTTCATGTATCCTTCTAGTTAGTGATATTTTTTAAAAAATGATGTTTTAAAACTAAGAGCTTTATGTAATTTAGTATAAGTTCTGCCACAGACCATTTCCCATAATACAGAGCAGTGTCACATATGAATAGTATGTACTATATTAGCCAAAAAAGCAAAGAGAAAGTTTATTCTGACTAATTGTAAAAAGATTTTATCTACTGTCTGTCCAAATACTTACTGAGTATTGGAAGGCTACACAGCTTTTGTTCATTTATGTTGATCACACACACTCAAATAAGTTTTGTTAACTCTGTTTTTCTATTTCTGCCTCCCTCACCACCAGGGTAAGTGAAGAATGAGAATTGGGGGTCAAATTTTATGATGTTAGGTCTAGTCTAAATAACACTGAATTTGATGGAAAATGTTTCTTGACTTCAAAGATTATTATGTTGGGCTCTATTATATAAAATGTCTGTGATGGACCTGGGAAATTAACCTACTTCCACATGAAACCCTGCTCAATTTCTTAAGCACTCATAAAATAATTAAAGCACTACCACTATGATATGTCTTCATTACAATGGTTGAGAAGAGCAAATATTACGGTCACAATTCTCAAATGAGTGAGAGATTTCCTGTCTAGAAATAAAATGCCTTCTAAGAAAGACCCTGAATGCTTGCAGTTTTGGCTTCCTTGTCTTTAGTCCGTAGCCAATTATTAATCAAGATCCTTTTTCTATGTGGTCACTTAGCTTGATGTCAGTTTGTGTGAACAGAACATGCCATTCATTAATCCTGCAGTAACAGCTGGTGTGTAACCCTGAGTTCTTCAGGCACGTGGAAACGTTCAACTGACTATGACAAAACAGCATCCTTCATTGCAAATGGTTGCAAATGTTTCACTATTGTATAGCTACCAATCAAGCACAGTTGAATGTGAGCTAATAAACATGTCACTTTCTTTGTGCTGCCTGCATGGATTAACAATAATAGCTGAGAAGGCAGGAATGGTGATTCCACGACTTTCCTGTGCAGTCTATTGCAGTCCCTTGGGAGGGACCTTAAGAGTAGGAAGGATAGTACAAGGATGAGTTACCATGGCTCACCCACAATGACTGACCCCAATACATGGTCAGCATAGGGACTTAGCACACAACTAGCAATAAGTTAAGATGGCAAAGTATGAAGAATTAAGGGAGCACAACTGTTGGATTTTACAGAAAAGATCACTTCAGGGTGGTATATACTCTAATACTTCCACACACAGGCAAAACCACTAAACTCTGACAACTTCCCATCCCTTAAGCTTTACCTCTCATTTCTATAGACAACTTTCATGCATCTTTTTGTTCCAGGAGTCCAGAGACAGGCATAGTAATTTTCCAGGCTCCCTCAATGCAGAGTCAATTGTACCCTTCTGGGTTATTACTAGTGAGGGGGTAGGACCCCAAATATTTCACACCCCAATTACACTCACACTTCTTATTTCTTCCCGTATTAAAAGGCCCAAGGACTTTTCAATCAATGTGTTACTTGCTTTCTATCTCTAGATTTTCTCTGACGGGCATCAATGCTGTGACGTGTTGTATACCTTGGTCTGTCAGACTGATTTGTGTGACTCTGAAAACCCTGGAAATCTTAAAAATAAGAAGTTAAAACACTGTCTTCATTGAAGTAATAGAGATTAAAATGAGGTGCTGACAAATTCATCAGCTCTCCTCTAGGTGAGACAATCATACAGGAGCAAACTGAAAAAAAACCCAAAAACCAAAAAACAAACAAATAAGCAGATTCACCAGCCTTTCATGAGGGCAAAGAGCAAAGTATTTGGCATGCTGATTGACTCTCTATCAATCTGCTTTCTATATGCCTACCAAATCAGTGTAAATATTGGCCTCCTGCTAACAGACAAACAGTGGGTCAATGCTGAAAAAGAGATTATATTGGTTTTGAGGTCAAAATTGAATACCCTTATTTTTCTGGCTGCAAAAAGGTCACAGAGGTCAAACAGCAATTATCACACTGCATTTGGCAACTGAGATTGGAGAAAGGGGTGGGGGAGATAGTCCACAGTGATTTAAAGTAGGGTTGGTTCTGAATGCTAACACTATAACTAAGCACACCTTAATTTTGAGGAAATTTGGGTTGTGCCAAACAGGTTTTTTCTGCCTCAAGAGCAGCTCAACACTGTCTATCCAGCTAGCTCATTTATAAGCTGAAGCAGAAGAAGGAGCAGTGGTACAGAAAAGCGCAATACTCTTGGGATACTTTGTTGAAAAAGTTCACTCACATGGGGAGGAAGCTTGCCAGCTCCTCCCCTCTCTCTCTTCTTCCTTGAGCATATTAATATTTTATCACTTCTCATTTACTGGGTGACCTGGTTCATATGTTTTTGACACACTAGAAATGAAACTTTCCTCAGTGGAACAGGAACAGCTTTAGAGGAGTCTGCTAGCGGTCAGAAAAGGAGCCTTAGTCTGTGATGGGGGAAGGATGACACTAGTGAAGAAAAAACAGTGTGAATAATTCATGCAACACATTCAGATGTCATGTGGATCCTGAACTAGCCTGAACACAGTATTTGCTTTACATTCATAATGTTTCATTAGCCACTAAAGAGCTGAACAAGGCAAAGTCATTAAGCATGGTGTAAAGTTGTTTTAACACCACTTGTTGGTTGTATTACCATGCAAAGACAGTGACTACAAAGGACCTTGGTTTCTTCCAGGAGAGTTGCCTTTCAAAATCACTTCTCACCCAGGGGAATAGTTACTGGAGAGCGACTTCAACTTCCCATGCCCAGCTCATAAAATATGAGTATCTGCGGGTGAGCATCTGAGTCCCTGCGAAAGAAAGCTCAAGAAATTCTTTTCAGGTAAATGCTAAGCAACCCTCATTGCATGCCACAACAGTTAAGTTCAGACTGAATCAAGCTAGAGAGACCAGTAGAGTCCTAACGCCACCACTGATGCCTAAAAAAAAAGAGTTTTTACTAAAAGGTGCAACTTAGCCAAGTCCAACCAGCCAGAACCCCATCGCGCAGGTGTACTGAGCCTAGACATGAGGAGTTGAGCCCTCTCAGATCCTAATGGTTCCTGCTACTCAAAGAGAAAGCCTGGAAGGAAGATTTTGGCTGAAAAAAAATCCATCTAAACTTTGGATAAAAATTTCCCCACACGATTTTGACTCACTCATCCTAGTTGAAACTAGGTGAACATTTTAATCTGGAACGTTTTGTGGCCTTTGCAAAGAATATATTTGTAAATATCTGTGGCTTTTTGCCATTTCTGCAGAGCTTATCCTGCCTCTGCTTAGCTGTTAGCATATCACCCAGGTTTTATATGACTGTTTTAATATTCAACTGACACAACACCCTTATCACAGGATACATTAGTCCTTGTTCTGTCTCTCACTGTCTCTGAAATGAAAAGCACTGTTTTGTCTTGTTTTAAGGAGATAAATGACACAGGTTTGCATGAGTTGTAGAGTCAGGTGAATTAATTTTCAAGGAATCGGGTGCTGCATTAAGTAGCACATGTTAAAGAGGATCTCTGATTTTTGAAGTTTACTGTAAAGTGAAATGGACAGGTGAGGCTTACACATTTGACAAAAGAGATCCAAGGGCTTTTTCGGCCATGGGTTACACTTGACACAATGCTCTTCCTGATGTTTTTTTCTTTCTTCCTGTTGGCTGAAGTGCAGAGGAGGTTGATAAGGCTCTTACTGCCTCTGAGGCAACAAACCTGGCGGTTTTAGCTCGTCATAGAAAATTATCACTGCAGTTGCAGAGGTTGTGAGTTCAGGCTCTGTGGATGATTCAGCCCAAAGCAAATTGTCATGTGAGCCAACCTTATAACCTGAGTGGGTTGTAAAGTGGACTGGAACAGGGCCTGGTTATTTACTCTCTTGTATAGCGTGCCATTAAATATGAAAAATTTCCTGAAATGTCATACCAGTTCCTGTGACTATTTTGCAGCATTGCTGCAAGATTAACTGTGTAAAACTCAAGGCAATTGTGCCCAAAAAATACACACATAAAACGTTTTCCAAGAAGAGAAGTAAATAATGTGTTCAGATCCATGCTCAGTTCCACTTCAACATTAGATAGCATAACTAGGCCAAGGGTTTGAAGGTGTCTGACCTGATTCAAACTTATGATTGTAAGAGAGTGATTCACTCCAGTGAGCATACAAAGGGCAAACTGTTGTATAGAGAGAAGGGAAGCATGGTCAACGCACACACAAAGGAAAGCTATGAGCTCTTATAGAATCACATAGATTGGAAAACACCTTAAAGATCATCTCATTCCAACCCCCCTACCATGGGCAGGGACACTTTCCGCTAGGTGCTCAAAGCTCCATCCAACTTGGCCTTGAACACTTCTAGGAATGGAGCATCTACAACTTTCTTTCATGTAATATATTTCATTCCCATAAATCTCAAATAGCTTAATGAAGGAAGACAATACCACTAGTCACATTTTTCAAGTGGATAAACTGAAGCCATAATTTCATATGAGCTAGTGTTCCTGGTTGTCAGGGACAATCCCAGGGTGGTTATGTGTTTCTAAGGAGTTTATACAGAAGATGGTGGAAGACATAGGGCAATGGCATCACCTCAGGGACACGGAAACAGAAATCCAGGTGGTGTGTGAGTCATGACAGGGATAGAGACATGGGGTTTGGAGAGAAGGTGTGGGTAGAAATGGTGTACTGAATTGACCAAAGCTAATTCAAATCCATATAACATCATTTCAATTTTTATATGAATGTTTGGGTGTCTTCTCACTGAACCCTTATAGTTAAGAGCACAGTTTTGTTACAAAGGCAATGTCCAGGCTGTCAAGGGTACTGTTGCCTACTGACATCATCTACAAATTAGCTTTGTGGCCACCCTACCAAAATTTATACCTTCTGGAAATTTACCTCAGAAAAAAGTCATTGATTCTCCTGAATTTCATCACTCCTATGTATAGTTCAAGGAGTTGCTTAGACAGGAGTGCAGTCTCTCACATTAACTTCAGACCCACCCACCTCCCACCTGAAACCAATGGTAAATTTCCATAAATTTTAAATAGAAACCAGAACTATGCTCAAGTAAAAGACATCTGCTTTAATATTACATAAATAGTATATACAGCTCCATTAGACCTGTTGGTGAAAAAAACCCAAACCAATATAGGAGGAGGAGGTCATGTTGAATCTAAAGCAATTGCTCTTCATGTACTGAAGTAAGAGGCAGTAAGATATTTTGGAACAAGTAGGGGTTTTTTCCCAATTTTTCGTTGGGAGAGAAATCTTAATGGAAACCATACACCAGGAGTAACTATACTTTACTTATATTTGGGAGTGGAAAAAGTGATGCATATCAAGTGCCTTTTCAAATGATCATGCCCTCCGAAGTCTGGAGTTTATTTTAGACATGGTAGAAAATTCACTGGAGGGATTTATGTGACATCTGAGAAGACAGAAAAATGGGTGAATGGAAAAAATGCAAAATACAAACAGTGCAGCAATTTTATGGGCAAAGTCTGTTGCCTGCTCTTTGATATCTGGGGTTTTTTCCAAGATTACTTGACTGCTTACGGATTCTTAAATGTCTGATTTTTATTCGCTGTTATTGTCATGAGCACTGCAGAAGGAACTACTTCTTTTTTGTCCCAGAAACTTTAGCTGATATTGGACTTTCTAGATTTAAAATTGAAATTGCAGGAGGGGTCAAGTACAGTCATTTATATACATATATATACTGTTCTCATGGTCCTGTGGTTCAATATCCACCTTTTTTCTGGCATACTGACTCCAAATTATTAAAATGAATATAACTAATTTCAAAATCTAGTCTCTGAAAACATCTGTGATTATCCATACAGAAGCAGATCTTATATCTCTTGACCATGGACAAATGGTACCAAACACTCTCCTGATAGATGTCCTCCTACCCCACAGATCTTCCCTATTTTCCCACATCTCTTGGAAAACACCTTCTTTATGACTGTGCTTTGAAGTGCTATATCAGAGACAAAAAGCCACCTAACTCTCCATTGCCAAGATGGCATGTTCTTCTTCCTTTCCTAGCACAGTCCTAAATGCAGATGAGCACTCACTACAGCAATGGCTACAGAGAAAACTGTACTGACTCCTGTTCTAAACCATAGGGATACACTAACAGTGTAGATCCAACAAAATCAGCAAATGTGTGATTGTGCTTCCCATAATTGAGCAATTCAGGGAACTCTTCAAGTAACAGGAGTGGTTTAAGAGAAGACCTCAGTTTAGTATGAAGATAGCCAAACTACCTCTGTGTGAATGAGCTGGGTACTACAATAAATATAAGGACTAATGCTGATACTCGACAAGTTTATTCAGAACTTTTACTTCAGTAATGAAATTTTGCCATGTGAAAGCTGTGAGAAAAGCCCTTTCCCACCAATCTGCTCAGTAAAACCCTCATCAGCTTCCCTAAGTGAGATCAATAATTCTGATTTCCATTATGTGTCCACCTACTCCAGTTCCTCCTTTCAAACAGTGGCCAATAGAAGATGCCTTTTGGAAAACATTAAACAAGATGACTGTATGATGATCCTTTTCCCAAAGTGCTCTCTTGGCCTCCAGGAAATTGTGGTTGAGAGATTTTCTGTGCCAGAGGTATATTTCTGCATTTAATAACTCTCCATGGGCTCGTCAGCATTGCCAAAGTTTACTCATGACTCCCAAGAAGACTTAGAATATATTCTCACATGGGTATTTTGAGACATAACCACACAGTACACTCAATTGACTGTAATAACAAGTTAGCACCCTTTAGGGAGTGCACTTCCTACTTCCAACAAACAAGAAGAGGGAGGAAATATAATCTGAATTTCATCACATCAATCATCCATGCGTACTCTGTGTTGTTTTCAGCAGCAGGAATAGCCATCGTATCGCTGTCTGACGGTCCAGGTCCGCTGTGGTTTCACCAGTCACTGTTAGGACTGTGACAAATTGCCCTGCACAAACACCACTGTGTTTGGCCAAGCAAGGTGTTTCTAAGATGAGGGCTATGAGACAGACAGGTGGAAAGCAAGGGATCTGTCCTGGTTTTGACCTGGAGTTAGTAATGAAATATCATTCTGGGAAGGAGCACTGTAATCTCTCTGAAATGTTAGTATTTAACTAATTTAGTAACTGAATAGGGGTGGAATTCTAAACAAATCATATGTAAAGTTATTTTTTAAATTTGACCACAAGGTCGATAAGAAAGTTGTTTTACCAGCACTTCACTTTCCCTCTAACATCTGTTTCCGAGTGAGACATCATTTCAAAGCAATTCATTCAGGGTGGATGAAATATTTGGTTATTATAACACTTGTTTTGCTTACTCTTCAGTGATAGCTGTCATCCATTGAGATCTGCCTATCTGTATTCTTTTTCTTCATTAGTAAGAAGTATTTGAATTACTGCAAGGACATTCACTGAAGATTTAACAAGGTAATTTGTTTGTGCTATATATTGACTTGACAGTTGTTCAAAGTCAGACAAGCCTTCTCAGGGATAAGAGAAGTAGTCTGTCCAGTCTTTCTATGTCTTACTTACAACACTCCCTTCACAAAGCTGCTCATGCCACCAAAGATGCAGATCCTTAGATAACCCTGGTCTTACAGCTAAGGAGATGAAAGAGAGAAGATTCTTGAACAAAGATCAATACAGCCAGGGGGAACACTATAATTCACCCAGAGCAGCTTTCTTCTTCTTTGATTCCAAGTCAGTTCTGTTATTTTAGTAGCTTGGGGATGTCTTTTTCTCTCTGGTATTTTTATATAATTCTGCAATACTTCTTCAAAAAAATTATGCCACATGCATCTGCTAAAGGATTTTTATCCATTTAAATTTCCGTAATTCACATACTTTTTCTCATGTTTGAATGATATGCAATATAGAATTGTATTCATTATAACTTTTGTAACAGTAATGAGCAAGTTTTGAATGATGGAGGCATTGAAAGCTTTTTAAGAAAATAACAGATGTAGTCATATACTTTAAGAAAAACCCAATTTCTTTGGTTCAACTCAAAATTAGAAAACAAAAACCAGAATATTTTATCCTTTTTTGAGCCTTTGAAGTTTCATTGAAAAAAAAATTCAGAGTGAAGCACAAAGAACAGGACGAACAGTTAAATAACAATCTGGAATTTTAATTTTACTTGCATCTAAATAAATGGAAAAAAATTTTAATTAATTTTGATTGAAATGTGTCTGACACAAGCACAATTTTTGTCTTGCAGAGAGATCTATCCATAATACCTATATTTGTTTATCAAATATATCTTCCTTTTTATGCTTGTACTTACCCTATGCAAACAGACTCACGGGCTGGGCGCTAACCATAAGTGCAACCAAAATGTGCATGAATTCAGGTCAGCAGCTCATCAGGACAGCAGTGTAACCATGGTCACATCCTCTACTTTGTGGTTTGCAGTGTGAGGAGCAGCAAAGATATCTGCAGCTGAGGAGGGATTTAGGAGCATAGGTTGAGAGCAACTGCTGCTTATTCTCTGGCTGACAGTAGGAACATCAAATTCAAGTCTAGTCCTTGCAGCCAGAGCCAAGTGCCCCTCATCCATTCCCCTTTCTCTACATGGCAGCCCTGGCTTAACCAAGATTTGGATCACCATTTTCAGGGTAGCAAGTTTCAGCTCTAGAGTCTGAGAAACCTTGAGCTAGTGGTGTTAAAGCCTTCTCACTGCTGGAATTGCTCTGCAGATCCTGTGCATGAATTGTAATTTTTACTATTAACAAACATTTGGATGCTGTTATCCATTTTCATCAGGCTACCAAATGAATTTTTTCTCTTCTGTTTAGCAGTGTGCATTTACCATGAATATTCACATGTGCAACTGCAAGTCACTCACTGCTTAATTCCTGTGAAATACACACAGCAGGAACTGCATACCCAGCTTCCTTGGGAAAGCTTCAAGGTTTATACTGTGACACAAAGTGTCAAAGTGAAAGATACTCTTCCATGAGAACCCCAGCTAAGTGAATACCAGTATCCCAGGTAGAAAAGACTGCATGCAATTATCAAGCTTATATCCCTTCCAGCCAGCAGAAAAAGCTCTCTTAGAAAGATTACATCAATTGCTTCACAGTTTAAAGCTGGAAGGAGCTATGTGTTCAATAATAAACCTGTAGCATTTGCGGCAATTGCCCTTCCCTTCCCCTCTCCAAATATGCTGACTTCTACTAACTAATCATATCAAACCAAGGTTAGACAGATTCATTTTCTAAGAGCAAAGAAAAACATGAAACAGAAATCAAAAAGAGTACAGAAGGTGCTACCAAGAAATTGCCTTCTCAAAAATCCACGCTTTTTCTCTTGAAAGAAGCTTATTATACTTGCTGTTCTTCTAAGGCATGTAACACATTAATCTTCCAATCCCCATGTGAAAGATGAAAATGGGCAACAATACTTTAGGTGTCACTTCAGGATACTAATTTTCTTTTAAACTGCTCAGGAAAAGAAGATCTGATCAAATAGAAGGATAGATGAGAGCAAACAAATAAAGGAAAACATTAATAAAGGTCTCTAGTTTACAATACACTGTGTAATGAATAGTGAAGAGTAAAAAAACTAATATTGGGTGGGTATTCAGACTTTCACGCAAAGATGTTTTTAGAAAGTTTATTCTGATCTAATACATGAAAAGTTCAGAGACAATCCAGTGTCCTTAGGATATGTATCTCTAAGAAACAAAACTTGTGTAACGAAAACAAGATCTGAAGCACACAGTTGTCTCTTAGATGCTTTTTATCTGTCTGAGGCTTTGGGCTTCTTACCAACAAACTTTGCTTTCCGCTCATATCTCACTCTTCAGCAGCCAAGGGTGTTTTGTAGGTTGTTACTATAAGAGGGAATCTAATTCGCCAACATCATCTTGGCATGTGAATATGAAAAGACAACTGTTCCAAGCTTTCCCAGATCTTATTTTGTTCTAGTAGAATGAAATCTACCCATTTGGAACTTGTCTTTAGACTTAGTAGCTGACAGATATTTAAATATCTTAAAAAGTAAAAAAGACCTGGCTTATTAAATAATTGCAAATACTCCCACTGCCTTTAATGATCTTTGAATCGAGCTGTAATTTTTGCTAGAGGTTAAAAGCTTGATCATATCTAGTTGGAAATAGATGAAATTTCTTGCAGCGCAGAGTGAAGATTCTTAATTTCTACATTTGAAAAGATGTTCAAATGTGAACACTTCAAATTAGAAGGCATTTTTAAAAATACAATGGGCAGGAAAGAAAAGTATATGCTGTCAATCAACATTGCTCTGTCGAAAGGAGGTCTTGTCACATAAAACCTAATTTGTTCTTTGAAAGGATGCACGACTGGATGATAAAGGTGTCTCTCAAGTTGTAATATTCTTGGAATGAGGTATTGGTACAGCTAAACCTGTCTAGGGGTGTGGGAAAGAATTAATCATCCTTTTATTTCACCCAGTTGTACTTGCTATTAATACATGATGTTACCTTTTTTTTTTAAGTGTTTGAAATAGAATTGTCTCCAAGTCTGATTAAACATCAGAATCTATGAAGAATACCATATATGGACAAAGAAGTGACTGACAAATCCTAAAAGAGATCTATCAATAGATAATCACTAGCATAAAGGGGTGGTTCTTAGGGTGATTGTCTAGGAGTGATTCTTCCTCAGGATTATGCTGTTGTGGATCTTTGATAAAGGAGTATCAGGGAAATGAAAAGTCATTTTTAAGTACGGATAAAGCCTGTTAAACAAAGATAAGGGTGAGATTATTATGCAGAGGGACATAGCATCATCTGGTTATCATCTGGCCTATTCAAATATCTTCAAAAAACTCTTCTACAGAATGATATGTTATGATATTATGGAAAACGGGGTTCCCAAAAAAGGGTTTAGGAATCATATTCAAGAAATTAATGAATGTAACTGCTCAAGATCATGGGAAGTCTCTCTAAGAATTTCACAAATGCTTCTTGAACTATATAAATTATAGCTGAAGGTGATGAAAAAAAAATACTTCACTTCTTGAAATCCAGTTCTCCTTTTCCATTATTCTTGGCTTATCTAACAGAGGAATAAAGAGCAATAAGCGGTGAATGAATTTAGGATTTGTAAACTCACTTTTTACAGTATGCTGAGTTAAATCCTGCAATACCTTTCTTAGAGAAAGCGGATCTATGTTGTGTAAAAGACCCCCAAATCAAACCTATCCTGACCTGTAGATCCAGATCACATAGCAAAGCATTTTATGGAGATAGAACCTCAAGTTTCAGAAGCAACTACAATGTCCTGCCTAAAGGGACTATGTCAGAGCTGCATTTTCTACAGTCAGAGTGTAGAAAATTGTGCAGTGGAAGTCTGCTTAATCTGGAAAAGTTATGAAGCCAGATATAATCTAGTTATAAATAAGTAAAAATGTTTGCTTAAGCGATGGAGGTAACTAATCACCTAATTAACCATCTAGAGCCATGGTGACCTCTCTACTTCTTGAGGACTCCAGATCAAACTATGAACCTGAAACTAATTTATTGGGCAGTGCTAAAATCTCTGGCATATGTCTGAGTGGGAAGACTTGGCTAGTTTACCCTTATGTCTGTAAAAATATGGAATTCATGGAATTCTTCTGAGCATCAGTTCCCAGCATGGATTCACTCATGTTTCACAATCTGACCCGTTCAGGTGAGGAGGAGCAGGGCACGGTGAGCTTGGAGCACATCGCTCCATGGTGGAGGCAGTGCAGGAGGCATGATACTGGTTTCTACTTGTCATCTCATGAGGAATTTCATCTTCCTGTAAATTGCTGAGAGTTATGCAAAGCACTTGAACACATGGACGCAGTTCACAGACATGGATAGGAAACCTTAACTTTTTTAGCTGTCATTAAAAATAAAATTCAAAATTTTGAAAAGCAAGAAATAGTTTGGATTCAGATGAGGGAAAAGTGAATATCTTTTTCTCACTCCTGTAGAATAAAAATAAATAAATTAAAGAAATAAAAAACACACCCCACACAACAAAATGCCAAACCAACATGTTTATCAGTTCTGTGCTCATTTTATGGCAAAAGAAATCACATTTTTCTCATGAAAATGTATCCTATGTCCAAAATAGAGGAACTATGAACAGAATTTTTCCTCCAGCCCAAGAAGTAGTGATTCATCTAAGAGATAAAGCCAAATAAGTTTAAGAGTAGGGGTTTTTTTCTCTCCATATGTGCTTATGTATGTAAAAAGGAAGGCTTGCAAAAAGTTTCTTTGCAAGCTATGTAGTCATACCCAAAACAGGTATTCTGAGCACCTGCAGGGATGTTCTGTGGCTTCCCATGAAGTTCCAGAGGCTTTAGGATGTATTCAGCAGAAGCTACTCTTTACCCATAAAAATTCAGGTACTACCACTCCTGTACTTGAGAGCAACGCAGCCTTTTAGTAGCAACGTTAAACACAATACAGACAGGTACATTGTAATTGCTTCTGCTGGGAGGGGGAGCTTTATTTCATCTGGAAGCTTTTCGCTGATGGCTACACTCACCGACACTTAATCATCCTTCTACCTCTGTGATGAGTTACAGCAGGCAGAAGTCTTCAGCTAGCAGATATCTCAAGCAAAGTTTGCATGTATTTGGCATCATCCAGTGGCACTACATACCTGTGAGGCTTTCTAATTTCAGCTGCAAATGGTATGGCAAGATAAAGCCAGCTACGTTCCTTCTTTTAGTGGGAATGGTCTTACCCTGCTTACCTCCTCTACTGTTGTCTCACATATGCTGAGAAATCCAGCAGATTCCACAGCAGTTTTATAATTTGTCTTCTGAAAATGTCATCTAGAATCTGTGGCATCAGTTGTGCTTAAGATGAAAATTACTCTCAACAGCATGGAAAGAGCTTGAAGCAAAAATTTCTTGTTTATGTCTTGACCTTAGAAAATGCTGACATCCTGTATCTGTTCATTTTGACTGATAAATAAGTGGCTAGTTGGGATAAAGCCCAAAGTTCTGAATGAAAAACTATATTGGCAGGAACATCCATGGAAACTATTTATTTAAGAAAGTATTAAAAAAACCCAAAAAGAAATCAACCAACCAACCAAACAAACAAACCCCCAAAACACAAAAAAACATTTGCCAAGAGGGAATTTTAAATATATTGTCCTCAAAATCTGGATTGTATTCAAACAAATAATGAGCAGATACATACTGTATAACTTAGTACCACTCAGAGCAATAAAACTTTCCGCAATATGCCAAAAGTTTTTATAAAGGGATCTATCAAGCAGAAATTATTCACATGGATAAATCTGAGAAGTCATCAAACTTATCCTAAGGATGGAAAAAAAAATGCTGTGAAAAGTACAGATACCTTAGTCATTATCAGAGGTTATTCAGCCTCCAAAGATTTATTTGTTGGGTTTGCTCTGGATAGTACAAATATTATTTCTGGAAAATTAATTTGTTTCTTAATCATTGTTTGAGAGACTCAGGTACTGATGCAGATACCTGAGATCTTGCAGATCTGCAGAAAGCTTTTATTGTCACAATTACAATATCTGATCCTATTTTTTCTAAAATGAGTTCCTGAATAAACAAACTACACGGTGAATGAAGGCTCAAACATAAACATTCAGCCTATCACATGGACAGCCAAATTTGTTGTTAACAGTCAACTCAAATATTCATTGAAAAATGTACCCTGTTTTGGTCTGGCAGATGAACAGAGCTTGGGATATAACAAACAAGCCTCTTAAGTTAAATTGTTTGCCACCATTTCCCATCAGTAATTCTCAAACGGCTGAACAGAAGGCACAACAATTGTCTCAACCAGTACAAAGACACAACAGGCTGATATATGCATTGAACATGAGAGGGAGAAACCCAATTCACACATACTGCTGCAGAGCTCTCCTGGATATCAACACTGCAATACACAGCAGAAGGCTGTGCAGGAGGAATTTTCTTCAAACCTACACTCCCTCTGGGCCTCACGTATTTTAGGGAATCAAATGAATTTGGGAATGAACAGCTGTGATTTTTCATCCAGGTAGGGACAGAGGGATAAATTAGCCTGGATGGGATGCTCCCACTTTTCATAAACCTGACACATCTTCTGGTCAGGGAAAGAAGCTCTGACAAAACCTCCCAGCTACAAAATAGGCCTGGTAGTGACTTGTGAGGGATTAGGGCAAAACTGAGAAAGACCATTACTCAGTCTCCTGGGTCAGTAGCCAGATGCTTCTTCAGCTAACTGTGCTTTGGCACCTGGACTGCTCATCCCCAAGATGTTGTTTTAACTGAGTAGCATCCCAGGTGAAGGCCTGGGAGTAAATGAACTTACTCTGCAAAATTCAAAAGCTGCAGAAGTAGTTCTTTGTGCCTCACAGACCTCTTATTCCATGTTCTTTTTCTATTCCCGCTGGCTCTGACCCTGTTTTGCTTTCTTGTGGTGGACAGAAAGAGTTGGCAGTTTTTACCTCCAGCTCTTCTCTTCTGCATGAAAGCCATGACTTCATTTTGTTTATTTTTCCAGTTTTTTCATGTGTTGCCTGTAGACTCAAGCATGCACAGAGATGCAGCATTCTCAGCAAGGAGTTCTACAGCACATCGCTGAATTGTTCCACCCTGCCAACTTTCCTCCAATTTTCACCTTCTCTTCCCACATCTTCTTAGTGGATCACACCCAACAAATAGCTGCTGCTCACCTCACCGTGGCTACAGTCATCATTCAAACTGTGCTCGGTGGTGGGGTACAGCAAAGTCTCCTCTAATTAATAGAGACAAACAAGGACTTCGTTACAATGTGAAGATATGCAAGGCCAAGTTAGATACAAGAAAACAACCAAGCAACCATTTTTTTGCCAAAAACCTTTTGTGAACTGCCAAGAACTGTGGAGCATTGAAACTTTACTGCCATTCTCTCTCTGTGAGGAACATTGGCTTTGACCTGCCTTTTCCAGTATTAACATAATTCTATGTATGTGTGTCATTAAAATGCACAACAAAAAGAACTGCTTCGCTGCCCATTGTCCCTTGCTGGGAAGGAAGAAATTGAACAATCCAATGCCATATGCTTGTCACTTTGCTTCATGCACTGCTGGAATGTTTTCAGATACTCTGGTGCCTTGAATTAGGATCTCTGTGTAAATGACTTTTTTGGACAGAACTGTGACATCTAAAATTAAGTATGAATTATATCAAGCCAAGCAAATGTGACATCCATTAGAATAAGCATGTAGCAACCTTCAACAAATATATGTGTTTTGTGGAGTGCTTTCATCTGGCTAAATTGCAGATGACTGGCTAAGGTATGCCTTGATTCTTGATAGTGATGCTATTCATGCTATCTGAGTACCCATAATTGGGAGGTGGCTTTTTTAGATATAATGCATATCCTCCTCTGACACAAATAGCACATACAATACTCTTAAGTGGTCTTGCTGAAAGGGGGTGGACTGCTGACAACTGACAAGATCAAATGGAAGTGTCTGAGACTGGTCAAAATCTGGAAGCAATTTTGTGAGGAAAAAAAAAGTTTCCAACTTCAAAATTATTTATCTTTTGAAGGATTTGTACCTATCTCACTTATAAGAATAATTTTTCATTGTTCTTGCTTTCAGAATTTTTTCTGAACGTTTTACGTAATGGTTTAAGGGCATTTTCCAATTATGCCAATTGTGTCAAATGAAGTATTTAATTTAAAACGACTCCTTAATTTGTTTCTTGTCAGATGTCATTGCATTCTTCTTAAAAAAAAAAAAAAAATCCATCCTTTCACTTCAAAACTCTCCAATCAGTATTATGACATCTTGAAAATCTCTAATCCATTTCATGGGGATTAGGACCAGAACAAGCATTTTTACAGTCGACTTCCTCAATGTGCCCTAGTTAATTGTAATCCTTTCCCGAACCAGAAGGTGGCAAGCACTCTCAAAGTATGAGCAGAATTGAAACAAGACAGGCTACCTTCTGAGGAAACTTCAACCATCATTGTCTTCAACTCAGCCGCGGGTTTCCCAGCCAGTGATCTGTGTTTTACAGCGTCCAGTAAATCACAGGAGGCCAGGACTAAAATGGGAAGTGTGGAAGAGATTTAAACGTATCTTCTATTGTAATTTAAGCAAAGAACTCTGAGACAAAAGTAGAAAATAATTACGTAGAAAATAAAGCTGACCGGAAAAAAATGAAATTTCCTCCCCTTGTAAAGGAAGGGCTCCACAGAGATTGGGCTGGCTGCCAAGTGTGGCCAAAGAGGAGCCATGGAGCACCTTGAGCTAAACTACCCCCACAGTAAATATAGATTAGTCTTACAAAATACTAAATAAGGTTTGTGTGGATTTTCCCAGAAAGAAACTAGCCCCAAACCTTATTTAATGATTTTCACTGTTTTTCAGCAAAAGCTGCACACTCTTTCTGCTAATCTGTCAGTCTTAGAAAACGGAGCAATTTGTGTGTGAAAACAACAATAGCGGAAAGCCAATGTGTTCTGGGGTGCCAAGTTGGAGGCATTGTTAGGAAACTGCCTCTCCATCGTGTTCTTCTCAAGTATTTTAGTTAAATTTCAGTCTGTAACTTAGCCGGGAGAAGAGGTCATCCAGGACATACTACAGAGGAGTGCCTGAATGGTGAATTAATACACCTTGAGAAGTCTGTTATACAAGGAAGCCAATAGACCCTCCATGTTAGTATTGCTTATGTCATGACTTAATTTTAGCACTTGGCCTAAAGGCTTTGTGTCAGTAGGATTATTTCTCTGATAGCCTTTTTTAAAAACTATAATGTTTAATGAATTGGTGGACAAGAAAGTTTTCAAATAAAGGACATAATTTCTGAGCTTCTTTTTCAAATCCTGAAGGCCTCAAAGCATGAGAAGCCAACACAGTCTTCAGATGCCCATGAGAGTTGACAGGAGTTGATGACTTGAAAGCAGTGAGGACACAATCCTCTTTGACATTAATCCTGGGCTGGAAGCAAGAGACAGATCCTGATGTTGTTCGTGTCCTTAATTATACATTGCAACAGTGCATGTGGCTGCAGTGCTGAGAAATCAAATTCATCCGTACCACCCCATGCCAGCTACTTAGTGTAAAGGTGATCTCTGCCCCTTCCGCTTCCCCATGGAAGCATGAGGAAAAAAAGGATGGAAGAAGATGCCAGAGATCCTCATGGCAGGCCACGGCCCCAGCTTTCCCTTCTCTTGACCGCATTTAATACTGGGGAAAGAGCGTCGTTTGAGCTTTTTCAAAGGTATTACAACAATGATACAAATTCAATCACAGCAGATGTAAATGGATTTCAGAAAAGACAGTGATCCCATATGAATTCAAGCTGTACTCAGAACAAATACACAGAACTCTATGTAGGATTTGCCATCTTTATGGGACCCAGGCATGCCTGTCTTGTACCTTTAACCACCAAACGTGTCCAGAAAAAAAACTGGCCCATTTCACCAACATGTTTCACATGAAGTGCCCCACTGCAAGTGGCTTCATAGCTCTGAGCACCTTCTCCTCACGGCTCTGCCAGTGGAGACCTGCTTTGTCCTGGAGAATAAAAATGATAGCATATTTCCCCCCTCATTCTCAGGTTACCTTGCCCCAAGCTGTAAGCCCAGTGCTGTTTGCACTTGAGACTCTGAGCTCATCAGTGAAAAGCCCTGTGTTTACTGAGCCTCTCTTTCAAGGGAGCTCAGAGTCCAAAGTCCTGCTGCTCCCTGCAAAATTCACGCTGACCTATGGAGCTGGTAATGAATCCACCAGCTGAAGGAGGAAGGGGATGGGATAACATCGAACATAATGCCAAGGGATAAAGAGCAGTCACAGAGGAAAGCTGATACATAAAGAGGAAGTTTGAGGCAAATAGGTTTTAATTAGAGTAGCATTCAGCCCTTTGGATATTTGCTGAATACTAAGCCAGATTTAATAAGGCATTTCCTTGCCAACCATTGCATACATTAAGGATTGCACAGAATGAGGAAAGATATCCTGAGGGAATCTTAAGAAGAAGAGACCTAAATCAGAGTTTAAAAGGTCAACTGTATCTTTCACCCTGCTTACAAGTATCCACCAGGGCAGAAGAATGTTATTGCCCACTTGTGCAGCTTCTGCTCACTTCTGCCAACTCGTCTTGTTATTCCATTTTTAGTAGAGGTCACTACAAAATAGCATACCTGAATAAGTGCTGCCTTATTCAAAGCAAGGACCAGAAAAGACAAGAAATAGAGCAAGGAGCTATTTAAATTGGACCTGTAAATGATGCGTCTTGCAAAAATCAGGGTGAGGCTGAAAAGTGAAATTTGCAAAGATTTCCTGATGTTTTTAGGGAAAGATATCCTACTCTTTTCTCCTGGTACTGATATCTGTCCTGCTCTTTCACATCTACAGAAATGGACTAATGCTCAATGCCTGGTGCTTTTATTTTGGAAGTGCTGTGTTACCCACATAGTGCAGCTCAGCACTATGCTGGTACCATACAGAGCAACACCTGCCCAAGAAAAAGACACTAACTTTTCCTTCTGAAGGGATGGTAAATCCTGAGCAATGCACTGGAGGATTTGTCCATGATACAGGGAGCTTGCTGTGTGGAAAAACAAAGCAAAACTGTACATCCAATATCAGGTTAGGGGGTCCTAGGCAAACCCTCTCAGATGGGTAGAAATTTCACCTAAAAATGGGTTTCCAGAGCAACTGAAGGTGTTTGGTTGAATGTGTCCTGTGACGTGTATTAGGGGTGAGGAAGGGCAGGAAGGAACAATGGGCAGGGACATGATCACATCCTATGTCAGCTTTCTCAAACTGGAACTTCTCTGTTTTATTTCTTTGCCATCTAAATGGCATTTTTACCCCATTAAAAATTAAGATAGATTTTAATATTAAAATAACTGTTTAAAAAAGTGAAAACAGAATAGGTTCACCCAGATTAAAAATGCATACATGCACTTTTTTTTTCCTTTGCTCCATTTATCTAAATTCTTCCAGATCAACACAAACAAAATTCCTCCTCTGACTCTTCAGTCTTCTGACTCTTTTACAGGAACTTTTCTTATTTAGCCCTATGTTTATGCTTAAAGATGCATCTGACCCTTTTTCAAAGTGTCAGTACCACAGTACAGGCTGACACTGTACTGGGACTTTTCTGAGACTGTACACTGTAACTTTCATACCTTCAAGCATCCTGTGCCTTAGATTTTTCAAAGAATAAAGAAATATCTATGGTTATTTTATGAGGTCAAAACCATTCCTTCTTAGGGGTCTTTGAAAGCTGACTATATTCTATCTCTGACTGCTGAAAATGGTGGATTTTCTTTTGATGTTTTCAGGCAAGAGACAGAAAACTAAAAAAAACGGGAGAGGAATATAAACCTTAATGTGCATAAAAATGGGGTAGGGAGTGAATGCAAGGAAAATTCACACTCCAGTTGGCCTCTCCTCCTCTGTAGCCCAGGCTGAAACTGCCCCTGTGACTACTGTCTTTGGCAGCTGTTCAGTGAATCGCAGCTGAAGACACTTTTGTGAACCTATGGGAATCAAACATGCCAAGTTTCTCATAGCTCTGCTTGATATAGTCTCATCTTTATTTAATGCTCTTTTTCCCTGTCTGTGACTTGGTGCAGCTCTCCTCTGTAATTACCATTAAGATGCGCAGGCGAGAAGCATCGTGTGCTTGGGAGAAGAGCAAACCTCTCCACCTCCCTGTCATCCTGGATAGATGTGAGATTCCAGCTGGAACCAAGTCACAAGAAGACAGTCAGAACTGGCCTGAGATTCTACTGAGAAGGGAGGGGCTGCAGCAGATGAGGCAGTTGCTGCTTATTTCTAGTTCTTGCTCCAAGAGAAGGCGCAATCCAACCATGGCACTGAGAAGTCAATGAAAATTCTTGAGTTTCCAAAGCCCAAGGGAATCCTGAGGTACAGGACAACAGCCTGTCAGGGAGTTTTTCAGAACAAAGAGGCTCAAAGTCGTGGTCTCTCCAGACTCCGGGCCCATGTTTTCCCCTCTCCAGCTCATGTCTGTTTGGAAAACTTGTGTAATCCCTTACTCTAATACCATCTTACTACTCAAGTTGCTGTTCAGGCAGAATCAATATTGCATTGAGTTCTCATTAACTTTTGGGTGAAATGTGCATGCTTCTGGCTCCAGTAAGAAAATGGATGTTATTTCCCTGTTCTACAGATGTCCCTATTTGTCACTACATTCTCAAGTATGACCCTGGAAGTTGGACTTCATTACAGCAACAATCCCCAGTCCAGGGGGAAATTAACCAAAAAAGGATTTATTTCTTTTTTTTTTCAGAAGCAAACAAGCAAACAACAACAAAATGCATCTTGGCAATATAATTGAAAGAAACTCATCACTTTTAATGAAAGTAAAGTGATTGTATTCTAAGCAAGTTAATTATATCACTGTATTATTTCTGCCTGACAGATTAATTTCATTTATAGTCAGTGGGGAGGTAACCCACACTAGAAGTCCATTGCAAAGCTTTCCATTGATTTTTAATGGGCTTTGAGTTGGATCTTTGGCCAATTTTGCCTTTACGCCTCTATAGTGCTGAGCCATGAAAAAAACAGAGATTTTAGTCCAGTGTTTAGTGCATTTTTTTCAGAGGGAAAGTGATCTGCAGTGATGGGTATTAATACTGTAGAGTGAACTAATTCCCCTTCTGACAAAATCAAAATAGCAAGAGGTGTAATAATGACCTGCTGAAATGGGTTTTCATAGGAAAAAGTAGTTTTCTTCCTTGCTCAAAATCCGATTTTAATACTTTTGTCTGCAAAGGTCCTTTTTTCACTATTTTTTCCACTTAAAAATCATTATAAAAGCTTTGACAGAGAGTAAAGAGTAGTGTCTTCATAGCTAAGTGCTAATTTTCACTTTTAAAGTAGCATTCCCTCCATTGGTGTCACATAAAAGTGATGATGTTACTTTCAAAGACAGCATCTTGTCCATCATTTTCTGACTATTTTTCAGCTTTTTACCTGTTATGGAATTGTTCTACAATTAAAGAAAATAGGAAAAGTTTCATTTACTCATTTATTTCCCCAAGGAAAAAAAGCCCTGTTTTCTACAGAAAAAGTTTGAATGGAGATCTTTTCTTCTAAAATCTCTTTGGGGCATGTTTTTCTTCTCTGCTGAGTATTAGATGCAAACTTTTTCATCTTCTTCATAAAGTGTTGAATCAAACATCTTCCCAGTTGAATAATGGGGGCAATGTGTGTGCTGGCTGTCATTCTTCATGGTCCACATGATGGTTGTAATCAAGGGTGTAGTCTTGAGACAGTCAGCTCCATCTGTGCTCTTCTGGCCAGATATTCAGTTCTTCAGCTGCTCAGTAAGACCTGAGGTGCTTTCTGATTAAATCAGAGCTGTTAAATCTACAGGGTTTTATACAATATTTGCTTTTGACATCTGCACATCCAGAGACCATATGTCATAAAAACATGTAAGGTAGTAATGAACACTAGAGAGAGAATATTCCATATACAGAGATGGGATTTGAGGAAAAGCTGTCCTGGGATGTTCAAAATAGTAAACTTGCACTTCAAAGTTCATTTTGGGTTTCTTCAATACTCAAGTATGGGAATTTTCCTGATCCTCTTTCTTTTTCATGGAAAGTATAAAAACCAGGAAGTTTCTTGTTTGTGTTTGTGGAGTTCCTGAAAGTATAAAAAATAAAATTCTGCAGTTTCCATAACAGGAGGTAATGGTTCATAGAGCTGAATCTCTGGTCTAAAGCCCTCAGAATTTTAGACTCCAGCCTCAAATACATCTGTGTGATTCTTTACATGTTTAGAGAAAGCAATATCAAATATCATGCAGCTTAAATGTTCACTGACTGAAAGATGCTCAGGCTCAACAAGGTTTAAAGTTCTCTGTGCTGCTGTAAAAAGTTCTGCAGTACCTCACAGTTTTCTGTGATGAGAGCTTGTCCTATTGTTGCCATTCTAACTTTCTATTCCACCTGTTTATCCTGGTCTGTCTCAGAAGGTCACTGAGTGGGGCCTACTCCCCCAGAAGTGGCTGCAAGTCAGCAGCTGGTACTTAAGTGCAAAATACACAACTACAAGGGATATGCTCTCACTGGAATTTCAAATATGTTCATTCCACACCTTGGTTTCCTATTTTTATTTTATACTGAAGAGAATCAAGGTTGAATCCATTTATTGTTCCAAGGTGTTGGCTCAGAGACACAGGAGTATCTGCTTTCTTCAACTGGATCTGCTGCAAGAGAAGTCTCATGAGAATAGGTACCTCAGGAGACTGAGAAACTCAAAGGCAAACTAGTCTGTAAAATGACAGCCAGCAAAAACACCCTTGAGGTGTTTTAGAGGCATCTGGATCTGGCCCCGGGTGATATGCTTTAGTAGTTTAAGAATTACAATGATAGTGCTGGGTTGATGGCTGGACTTGGTGATCTTGAAGACCTCTTCCAATCTTGACAAATCTATGATTCCTTGAAAAGGTGCGGTGGAGTAGACCATTGAAACAAAAGTCTGTGCAGCTCCTGATGTGTCCAAGAAGGCTCCTTCAGGCTCTGTGAGATGAGGACTGGGGAAGACCTCAAACCATGTCAGGTCCCATAGCCTATGGTCTCTGGAGAATCCAATAAGTCACTATGTACAATGAGAGCCATCAGAGTGTGTGTCTTGCACATGCTGTGAAACTGTATAGCCTCACTGTGGCCAAAATCATCTTACCCCGCTGTTCACGTGGGATTACAGTGCTGCCCATGATTTAATCCCCACAACTAGGCAGCCACAGTAGCTGCAAGACAGTCGGATAGCCAGAAGAGAGCCACAGTGAACTATTTAGTATTTCTTCTACAGCATGATTATATTCATGTTACTCATAAGATATGGCTAATTTTTCACATGGGAGCAAAGAAAATGTGTTCATTTGTTTACAACATTTATAAGGTTTTATGGATGTGTTCCATATTCAGTATTTTTTATGTCTGAACTCCCCCTCACATGGGTAATTTCACAGGATTTCAGTGCTTTTATGGTGGTGTAGAAAAAGGAGTGTATCAGTGTGGTGCCTAGTCTGGAAAAGAGATGAATGTGGGGAAGGAGGTGCTGCATGATAGAGGCCTATTAAATCTTGTGTGCCATATGAAAGATTTGCCTTTGGCAAAACACGGACTAGGAGGTGTTTATAGTTTCTTAACAGGAAGCTGGTTTAAAACAAAGCAAGGAATATACTTCACACAACTCAAAGTTATGGATGTCCTTGCTGCAGGATAAGCTTTAGTGGGTGCTAAAATTTTATGACTTCAAACTGGAGAAATGCATAGGAAAAATATCCCTTGGAAGCTATGGTCATCCACTCCCACCGCACAAATATGTACTTAAAACGTCTGAAAGTTGGGAAAGCAGCTTTACCAAAGTTGTAGAAATATATATACGTTTGTCTTGCTATTGTATTCTTCCATAGAAACAGCATCCTGGATGGAGGAAAGTTGCCCTTATCCTGCAGGACTTCATATTCTGCATTTATCCAGCATTGCAAGCTTGAAATTTTTAGAGATATTTACTTCTATAAATCAAGTTGTAAAATGAGGTTCTCAGTAGACATGTGGCTTTCACTGTTAGTTGAGAGGTTAATTTGCCAAAATCTAATAGCTCTGTCTCCAGTGTCAACCATTATTTTCAGATAACAAATGTGATATCAGCAATTTTGATATCCTTTTAATGTGTTTTCTTTTAAGACAATGCTAAGTGGAGAATTGCTTAATGATCCAAAGTGCAACAAATTTTAACTACCAAAAATGAGCTTGTAATGCTTGTTAATGTATTCGATGCATTATCACTTGTCAGGAACATACCACAGAGGCAGAGAAAGTGAGGCACCCTGTTTTCTTTACAGAGGCATTGCTCTATTTTATGTAAGGAAATGCAGTACCGAAAGGAGACAAAGTATAAGTCAAGGTAGAGTCCTCCTGTGAGAATGCACAGGTGACCTTAGAGAAGGTGATGTTTTCCCTGAGATGGGAGTTAACCAGCTAACCTTAAGGGACAACCATCAGTAAATGGGTAGCTGGTCCGAACGTGCCTGCTACTCAAAGGTATAGCCACTGTTGAGATTGTAAGACCCAAAGATCTCAAAAATCTATGGAGAGCCCCACTGATTTCATAGGCTTTATATCAGAAGTTTCCCTTCGAGCACCACCATATTTTTCTCTGAAAATGAAGAAATTTTTCAACTATAGCTTTTTCTTCTGTTTTCCCTTTTGATGAATATGAAACTATGATACCACTCAAGCAAATCAGCCACTCAGGGATCCTTCATGTTGTGTAATTACTGTCATCTCAAAATAGGTGATGTCCAGTCTGGGGTGCTCTGAGAAAGGTGTTGTAATTTGAGTGTAACTTAGGGTTCAGGTGCAAGAAAGACCTTGTGTGAGTGGATCCTCACTACCTGGCTATGTGTTTACTCCCACCCTGTGGCAGATCCCTCCGAGTGCCCTCAGCTGAGCCTGCTGAGGGAGAGCAGCATTCACATAAAACAGCCCAGTTTGCTCACAGAGAGAGTTATCCCAGCTTGGCTGACACACAACAAAACCATCAGTGACTTGTTTCTCTGAGCTCTCAGCTAAATTAGCCACAGTTGTTATTAGCTGAATAATTGAAAATACAGCTCTCAAGATTTTTATTTTGGGGGGATGTTTTTAAAAGTTGCTTACCTAATCTACAAATATGAATACTTGTCTTTCTATGATTTTCTTTTATAGAGCTGACATGAAGCCCCATCTTGCCCTCTAAATTATTATGAGATTTCATCCAAAGTGTAAATCACCAGTGACCCCTGAATCAAATACAGATTCCAGACCCAATCCTTTATGATTTTCCTTTGTCATGAGAGTCATCCTCCATACACCACTGTAGAGGAAAAGGTATTTGTAATTGCTGCTTTCAGGACAAAAAATAAGCTGAGTAAAACAGTCTCAGTGTACAAGATTACAATCACAGATCCAAGTTCACCAATATTCAGGGAGGAATTGTCATATTATATGACCTGAAAGGAGTTTACTGTAGTTATTGGAAATCAACCATATTGTCAAGAGGTTGTACAGAGTACCTGCAGAGAAAAATAAGTCCAATGTGCTACACAAAAAATAATTACGAAGTCAACCCCTGATTATTTACATAGAAATTGAAGACTGCTGGTTTATTTCATGGAAAAGCTTCCAGCTAATATGGTTAAAATATCTATGCCTCAGCAGATTTTCTGCATGAATCCACACTGGAGCTAAGACATGACATTTTTCTTCTGTCTGCAAATGATCTCAGGTATGAAGCAACTGGTCAAGCTGAACTCTACAGAGTACTTAGAATAGAGTAGCTATATATATATGCAGCCTTGAAGGCTGTAAAATGGCTCGTAACTGAGCTCTGGCAGCTTCCAGGTGTGGAGGACTATACCATCAAACAGCCTTGCAGCATTTTTATGTGTCTGCAGTTTCAGCTGTAGTAAAAATGAGACATCCTCTATTTTTCCACTGTGACCAGTGAACACCAGTGATTTTCCAGGGACTGTTCCTTGCCTCAAACCCTGTCCTACCTCAAAAGGATGTCTTTCTCCTGTGATGGAAGTTACTGACTCCTCCAAGGAAATGCTGCACCTACAACACAGATCTGTGAAATTATCCAATTAAAGAGCAGACACAGAGCAATTGTAAAAAGGGAATTAAGGTGGGAAATCATCGAATGTCCTACTGCCCAAGGAATCTCAACATGGAATTGGTGTCAGTGCCAGATTTGTGCTTATCACAGTAGGGTTAACTAGATCCCACATAAACTTAAACCTTTCCTCTGTCTTCAAGGATAAAGGCCTTCACAGTTTACTTAATAAAGCAGTTGGAAAACCAGCCAACCCAGCTCAAGTCACTGTCTCTTAGCACTTCATTGTGGTGGTGCTGACAACTAGTGCAGTGCAGGGATGATAAGGAAGGGACTTCTGTCTCTAGTAAATGTTGGCAGAATCTTGGCTATATTGAATTGCACAGGACTAGTGGCACACACACATAGCTCTGATTCAATCCAGTGCAAAGGAGTGGAATGCATTGTTATCAGCTGAGCCACTACATGCTATACTAGCTAAGGTAGTATCAGTGATGGATGAAGAAGCCTAACTCAACAATTCCTAAGAATATTTAATCCATATATTTATTATGAAGGCTTAAACTCTTAGATTCAGCCTTTTATTATGTTTTGGAAATTCTCCGTTTTTAGATTGTAAAGTCACTGCTGCAGAAACTTGATTTGATGCCTTTTAACCATGACTATTTGAATATTTAGATGCCTGATGTTCAGCCCTGGGAGGCTAAGTACTCATGTGGCTTGCTTCTAGTAGTAATGTAATCAAACAATTTTTTTTTAGCCCTGTTTGTGCTCTCAAATCTTGCCAGGGTGGCCTTAGCCCAAAAGAGAATGAGCTGCTTGTTTGCGAGGCACTTTTACTGCGTACTCTTGGGAAGACTTGTGTCACTGAAAATTATCAATCCCTGTGGACAAGTTCTCCCCTGGCATTCACTCTCACTGACCTTTCCCTGCATGTGGGAATGATTCCAGCCATGCTTTATAAGCAGTGGTCTTTTATCCTTCATCAGAGCTGTCCAAGGGGATTTCTACTTTCTTAATCTTCCTCCTGCTCTGTTTTTTGTGGTAAGAAAGAGAAACAAGGAGGGAACAATGACTGTAGAATAAGGAGGAGGAGAGGCAGGTAAACCTCTGGGAGCCATTGTACACAAGGAGGAGATACCACTCTCTGTGTCCAGGGAAAGATAATGAATTTCATTACTTACTTCCTCTAGCAGTCTTTGCATTTTGGGACAGATCTTTCCCTACTACAGCCCAGTACTTGACCATAAGCTTAACTTTAAAAACACAGGCAACTGTAGTCTGAAAACAGTGGGATGTGTTTGTCTACTTTACCACTTTCCTAAAGGTAAATTGTTCCCTTTTTCAGAATCAAACCCTAAAAGAGCCTGGGAAAATGAACCTGGGGTAGAAAAACAGAGCAGTAGGCTAGAAAGATATAAAACTGTTGTAGAAAGTCATTTCTAGTTAGGAAAATGTGACTTGCAAGACTAATTTGAGGATATATCTGTCATGAGCCAGATAAGATGAGCCAAGACACTTAAATGAGTCCATCCCTCCTTACTTTGGCTGTTAGCAAAGAAAAAGAAACTTTGTGCATAACAGGGAGAATATGATGCTGAGCTAATTGAACGTGCATGCAGAGGGAGCAGCAGATGACAAGGACAGGGTTGGTAGGATGTTGCCAGATTGTTTGATTAGCAACGGGATGGTTCAAAACTCCCTGTCCTACCAGGGACTTGGCACAGATGCTGACACATGACTCAGTCCTCAAGTAGTTGTTCGCAGCAATACTGTTTGGGAAATAGTCTGCTTCTCTGAAAACAGGAAGGGAATTAATAAAAACAAAAACAAGGATGTGAAAGAAAGATTACAAGACTTTGTCTATAAATGTTAGGCTCTGGCTCTTCTTTCTTCAAATACCATACAGGCTTCAGATGAAATGAGATATTTGAGGTGGGATAAAAACCAGATAGTCTGAAATTAAATCTAGTAAGAGTAATATGAGGGAGCATTGATGAGTAGGTGTTTTCTTTCCACTACAGTCGATATCCACCTTATTGTTTTTCTCTGTGTGTCAGTTTAGACCAAACAGCCACAGAAATTAAATGAGGGGAGAAAAAAAAAAAAAAGAAAGAAAACGTGGTGGGTTTTTAGGGTTTTGGTTTGGGTTTTTTGTGGGGATTTTTTCTATGGAACGAATATTAAGAAAAGTAGTGGCACTATCTTCTAATGCACCAAAGTTGCATCTGTGCTCTAGAGAAGCTAAGAAAAAAAAAGCAGATTTTGGTCATGTGTATATAGGGGTGTGGAGAAAGTCCCAAACACCAAATCTACCTACAGAAGACATATAATAATTGTCTTTGATTACTAACAGCTGGTTTTTCAGTCTAGGGACAAAATATATATGGATTAAGAGCAATTTATTGAGCCATCAAAATCAGTATCTTCAGAAAGAATCGAGATTGCTGATGTTATAGCAAAGCTATAATCCAAGTTATGTTGTTCAGACACACAAGTAAATATTGTCATTTGAGTGAAGACAGTTCAGAAAAATTAGAGCATCTATTATCTCCCCTGAGACTTTAAAGATAGCTTGAATTATGAAATAACAACATAAATACCTCAGAAACAAGATATACATGAATGTTAATTTTATAAATTTTGTGTAACACATAATCAGCTGACATGAGTCTGGACAGATCTATTAAAGTCAGCAGAGTAGAACTAGCTTTTATCTTGTGACGTCTAATACAGAGTGTACATGAAACATATATAACAATCCTATAGGTATATGGAAAAATACTGTAATATAGTCAAAAGTCTATAATAGGATTTCATATACCTGTTTACTTCCTTCCAAACTGTACATGTAACTACGATCTTGTCAGTTTTCCAGCGTGTTCAGATGGATGTAATACTTCCCTCTAACACGTCAGTTTTCTGACTAACCTCTCACAATAATCTATAATACCATTCCCTGACAGCTTACCACTGCTTTACATAAAATATGAGGGTTTTTCTGAAGTCACAAGTTGGATTCATATTCCATAATAAGATTGTGTGGGAGGTGTATGTAAGCATAGATGTAAGTGTACATATGTGTAAATAGACAGACACACACACAAATCCAAAAGTATCTGCCTGTGAATCATGAGAATTGCAATTAGAAAATAGCAAGCAGTGCCAAGCTGAATATTTCTCCTAAGCTGAGCATCCTCTCTTTTCCAGCTTTGTGGAAGACTCCTTTGTATTCCGTGATCACAAAATTCTGTGCAGCATCAGTGGAGTAACAATGTATTGCTGAGAAGTGAACTCCTTGCTTGAAGAGACTTTGCAATTTTTTTAGAAGAGAACTGCCTCCAATTTCAGTCAGATTCATTATTTTACGTTGTGATTTTCAAATGACTCTTATTTCTTTTAGTAAAACAGACTAAAGAACATAACATCAAATGCCCAAGTAGGTACAGTTTCCTGTTCCAAGTCCCTCTGGAAATCCTGGAAGCACAAGAACTGTTCAAAATGTTGTCATCTTTTCATGGTAACATCATTAGCTGAAGTTTCTCTATTTTAGCAGTCCACTGCCTTCACACCTGATTTAGAAGGCAGTGGGTGAAGAGCACATTCATTCACACACTGCCCATGCAGCTCAGACTGCTATGTCACACACACCCCATGGTCATTTCCCTTTATTTCTTGCATTTTAGGAGTTCTGAGCGTAGGTGAAGTACTGTTACAATGCCAAAGAGTAATTGCATTTTAGGTGCTATTTCATAGCAGCAGAGATAATTCAAACCTCAGGTTGATTCCAGGTTTCAAATATCAGAAAGCTGGAGATGGTCAGTTCAGGGGTTCCAAACTTATCACAGGACTCACACTGGCAAATGTTAATTCCAGGGATTTGCCCATAATTCATTTTTTTAGTGCAGGAGAAATCGACTCATATGGAAAACTACTGTAAAAGAAAATTTGACAAAGATGATGCCACGATAACTTTTGCTCTCCTGAGATGTTAAACCTGTGCAAGACAATTTATGAAATAGATAATGAGCGTTTGAAAAGCAGTGGTTAATTACACTTTAGATAACAACCTCAATGAGCCAGCTGTCAGGAAAGTGATGGATTCAGCTTCTATTCTATGTTTAACTGTAGAAAACTCTGCTGAGACCCAAGTAGGATACTCACAACTCTCTCTAGAGAGAAAGTTCATGATAACAGGGGATTTGAAGAGACAGAAGATTGATTTTCATGAAAAGATGAACTAGTCATATTTCTTTTTACTTTCATCACCTAGTTGAACAGTTTAACTTTTGAGGAATGTAAATAAATTTATGTTGAATGCTAAATACTTTTTCTTTCTTTTTATCAATTTCCTTTTCTTTCTCTTTTTAATAAGTATTGTTTGGGTTGAGACCATGTTCATAAAGGCAATTCATGCAGGAGTCACAGAGAAAACAGGTGCTGTAAATTTTGAACAGAAGTGCTGAAAAGCAATGCAAAAGAGAGTATGGAAACCAAAGTTACCGCTTTTGTCTGAGGGATTCAAGGTATAGAAGTAGTTTGCATGTAACTCCTAAGATATCTCCCTCCATGTTTCTGGCAGAACTGACACAGGGTAGTGCATACATCCACAGCTGTATTCCCATTAAATCACTGGCAACAAAATGCTCCAGAATGAGACCCAAGTGCTCACATGCAGCACTACAAGGGGGCACCCAAAATGAGAGCTGCATGATCAGTGTCTGCAATGGCACGATGTGCACAACTGGGCCTGATTTTCTCCATTCAAAACTGGAGGCAGGCAGGCAAAATGGAGCCAATGACTCTAAAAGGAGTTGTGACCCACCAGTGCCTTGAAGACCCTTTCTCCTGTGGAAGGAGACCACAATCCCTACTCAGCAGCCATCAGAGGAGCCAGAGGTGGCAGATAAGGAGTGGAATTTACCCCATGAGAAAAGCAACTGTGATTATAATATAGCCCATATGATGGTTATATATATTGACCAATACCTGTTTCTTTAAGGTATTAGTAATATCCAATAGCGGTAGGACAGTACTGGTACTGTCATAAATGGCTGATGTGGGGTCATGTGTGGGACAGCATGAAGCTTCATTCCCACAGGTTAAAGGAAGTTGGAGTTAAATTCTAGCAGATGAAGGAATAACTTTGGAGAAAACTACAGCAGCTCAGCTTACTTAGCTTAGCAAAATAATATGGTGCAAAACTGAAAGGAAATTTAAGAACCCATCAGAAGAATAAAAATGGGAAGATTTTTGCCTCCATAACCTTCCAATAAAAATTGTTAATATGCTTATTATTCAGTACACCTCTTAGCTCCTTAGAATTGATAAGCAGCACTCAGATACTATACGGAGATCCATTAAAGGAAAAAGAACTAACCCCCACATTGTTTCTCCCTTGTACCAAGATCAAGCTTAAGCCTTTCTCTTTCACATACAGGACTAGAAACAGAATACTTTTGAGACTTGGCATCAGTCCCTGTTATGAAGCACCAGGTGAGGTGCAGAATCCTACGCAGCTTGCTTGCATCCTCTCAGTGGTTTCAGCTATCATCAGCTAGTTTCTGCAAATCCCTCCTATACTGTCCTCCTCATGCCTTCAAAGCTTGTTCAATGCCTCACAAGTGGATCATAGAACAGCCTGGGTTGAAAGGGGCCTTAAAGATCATCTAGTCCCTTGCATTGGGCAGGGACAAATTACACTAGACCAGGTTGCTCAAATCCCCATCCAACAAATGGATGACAACACCTCTCCTTTTGCTTGCACTTAAGATTATACCAGTGCTATGCCAAATAAAATCTGCATCTCTTCTTCTCCTCTCACAACAAAGTCAGAGTTGCAGAGACTCCCAGTGACAGAGAACAACAATCCAGCCCACTCGTATCACCAGGCCGTTATGCGTCATTGCCGCGCATCATCAAGTGGCCATGTCACCCCCACACATGAAATAATAATGGCCCAACAGATGTGAGAGTCATTGCATTTCTGTATAGAGCTGTTGGAAGACAAACTAACAACACAGAGGAGTAGATTTGTAGGGAAGTAGTTCTGGCAGTTTCTTCAGAGATCTTGATGTAATCAAAAAGGATTGCTTTTTTGGTTTGATTTCCTTTTGTTTTGTTTTTTAAATAGTATTTTTTCTGTTTCAAGGAGGTTTTGTGACAAAGTTTCTAATTTACATCTGAGCTACCATCAATAAATCAGTGCTGGGCTCATAAGTAGTTCTAAAAACATCACAGATTTCTCATTAAATTCTTCCCTTGTTATGGAAGACATTTGCCTCTTCCAGATAGTCCCTCTGCTTTGTTGTTATGATATCTTTCTGCCATGCAAAGCTAAAAGAAAAAATTCTCTTCATCTTTTGCACTCACAAGGACATATCCACAGCAAATCCATGGATGCCAAAATACAATGGGCAGAGCTTGCCACTAACTGTGGCTCATAATGGAAGACAGTCACTGTTAGCATAAGGCTGTGCTTTATCCAATGTTCCTCACAAACACTTTAAGACTGCTCTGGTAAAGCCCTGGTAACTTCTAATTAGGGAAGTAAGCCTCATAAAAAATGTTCTTTATAGCAACCTATTCAGAGATCTTTATTTCTTAGAATATTGACATTTTGGGATGACATTTGTCTTTATAGGAGATGTTGGGCATTAGAAGAGGGATTTAAATTGTGAAACATGAAGTTTTTTAAGTTACCATTGCCTCAAAATGACACGGTGTAAATCAAATCCATGATCAGTCCCATAACAGTACCTTGAACTTGCTACATGATCCCAAGAAATTAAGTTATTTTTCTGTGTTTCATTTTTCTCCCACAGGGAAACAATATTCAGAGAGTAATGCTTGCTCAAACAATTTGCTGTCTGGTCATAAGACTATGAGCATGTATTTTTAAGGTGTACATGTTAATCTATATTTACATATGTGGTTATCCATAGCTTTTCTTCTTTCCTGAGCTTTGCTCATGCTCTACTTTGTCTGACTCATGCTGCTTGCTCCCACATCACACTTTGCCTGTGCCTCACATTCTCAAGACAGGGCTGTGGGGACACCCAGTACCTATCATATGTGGTCCCCCCTGGATCTATGCTACAGCCCTTACCCAAAATCCACAAGTGATGCAGGGAACAAAGAGGAGTGATGCCCTGCCCAGCAGCAGCCTCCACACGGGGCCATGGGGAGGATTTCATGCTGCGTCATCTGCCACCACTGGCACCTCATCCAGGGAAAGCCCCTCCCACATATCTATCACCTGGCTGATTTTAATGAGTAAGCTCATATGCTGGGAAGTAAGAGCTAGGAGTTAACATTAGGCTTGCTGATGGGGTAATAAATCACATGCTGATATCTATATCCATGTACATTTTCCTGAAGGTGTTGCACCTCTAGGCCAGTCTGCTCAAAGCTGTAGTGCAAACCAGCAGCAGATTGAAATAATAACCCCAGCACTCCTGTCTTCCAGACCACCATTCTCCTGAGCTGTATTTCAGCCAGTTAAAATGAATTCTGCAGAGTACAAACAAAATTTATTATGACACAAGGCAAAGGAGTACTGAGATGCTCCCTCAGTATAGCAGCAAACTCCCCGGGCCCTCGCTATTTTGGTAGTCTTGCTGTCATAGTGACAAGAAGTGACTTGTAGCCCTTGCACAGGGTATTGGAAACACCAAAACCAACAGTTTTGTGCATTAACAGGGGTGAATTAACACTATCTCAGAGTTGCTCATAGTTCCTCTGAGTGAAATGAGTGTGCCAACAATGATTCACACACTGCTGCTGAAATAATAACTCATCCCAGAAATCCCAGCAGTGTACTATAAAGTAACCTGGGTGTGTAATCATAGCGAGCACCATGCTGACACAGCTGCTGCTCCTCACTCCCATGCAACCATTACATTTCCCTGGGCTCCGTGCAATGTTCTTTCTAACAAGGTGGGGTACATCAGCCTTTGGTCAGAGGAGAGTCTGCCTAAAAAAAATTAGCACCTGAGGATTAACAGGCAGAAGGAGCCCAGCCCCTGTAGTTTAGCTGGTGTGACCTGTGACATCTTTGCCTGCCCTGAAAGGCAGAAGCACAGATATTGTATTCTGTAGAATAACATGTATCTTTGTGGCCACGGCAATACGTGGGGGAAAAGTCATAAGCAGGAGTATAGAAGCAGTAAAATTAAGTTAGGGCCTTGGTAAATAGTGGGTGCTGCTCATGTATGGTTCTGCCAAACATCTCTAGCAGCTCAAGACAAACAGGAACTGTCCAGTGAAGTGCAGTCCTGGTGCCTTCTGAAAGAAACCCCAGGAGATGTTCTAGGGTATTAGCAAGCCTTTATTGCAAAAGGCTTACAAGGTAGGTCATTGTGTGCCACAGAAAACAGTATCTCTAATAAATCCACGGCAACTTTAATTTTGTCTCCATCTTACAGAACAAGTACCAGCATCTATCAACAACTTCAGAGGAATTTACAGGCACTCTCTGCACTGGAAACCAGCCAGTGGGGCCATTTTGAGTTTTGTGATGCCAGAAGGGAAATAACTCAGAAGGATCTTTCTGAGCAGAGTTTTAGTATACATTCTGGCCTGGCTCAGATCCAGGGCATACAGTGCACCAAGGCTGAGCACGGAGACAATTCATTCATTTGACACTTAAGAGAGATTTCAGCTGGGTTTCATTTATATTTTATTGTGAACGTGTTTTTCCTACCCATTACTCAACTATGCAGCAACAAAAATATTTTTTAAACCCTATGTTCTGTTAGACTGCTCTAAAGTTATGCATTGTTTTTACCCTTAATAGCTGCCAAACAAAATTCCTTAAGGGATGAAATCACTCTAGATATCGTGTCTTTCTCCAGGTAAGTTTGTTCATGTAGACATTCCATGTTGCTATGACCAGACAATCATAGCATGTGTGGTACCACAAAATGGCAGCAAGTGAATTAATCTTTTTTGAAATTCACAGAATGTGTTAGGGCCTGGATTGGGCAACATATACTGTGCTGCAAACTGCTGTGTAGATATCAATTAGTAGCATAGCCCATCACTGTCATTTACACAGTCTCTGCATAGGCATGTCTGGTGTCACCTGCCCCCTTAAACTCTGAAGGTCAAGGAAAAACTTAGGAAATTCAGAATTAAGAGTCTAGAGGATCCTTACTCATAATATACATGTAAGTCCACAAGGGATGTCATCTTCTGGGAAGAAGTCTCAGTCTCCTGTCACCCTCAGGGAAGAGCACTAATGCCTTCTTTCTGCTATCAAAGAGGTAATATTGCTTACTCATCTCCAATTCCATAGCACCAAAGGATTCATGAACCTTGAAGTTCCCTCTTTAGCTAGCAGACAGACACACACATCCAGTTCTCACAAATAGTTCTCTGCAAGATCCCATCTTGCTCCATTAACTCAGTGGAAGCCTATTACTGCTAAAATCTTCATTTAGGTGCCTCATTTAGAAGCTGATACTAGATGGTATGAATTTACTTCCTTACCATTCCTTATCACAGCAAGTATAAGTGTCCTTTTTCAGGTTAGCCGAAATACATCCATCAGGATAATTTCGCAGTGGAAATCATAGAGTCATAGAATCAGGGTTGGAAAAGACCTCTGACATCATCAAGTCCAACCCTTGATCCTACACCGTCATGGTTACTAGACCATGGCACTAAGTGCCACATCCAGTCTCATCTTAAAAATCTCCAGGGACAGTGAATCCACCACCTCCCTGGGCAGCCCATTCCAATGTCTGATTAGTCTCTCCGTAAAAAATTTCTTCCTAATATCCAACCTAAACCTCCCCTGGCAGAGCTTAAGACCATGCCCTCTTGTCTTGCTGCTGGTTGCCTGGGAGAAGAGACCAAACCCCACCTGGCTACAACCTCCTGTCAGGGAGTTGTAGAGAGTGATGAGGTCTCCCCTGAGCCTCCTCTTCTCCAGGCTGAACAACCCCAGCTCCCTCAGCCTCTCCTCATAGGACTTGTGCTCCAGACCCTTCACCAGCCTCATTGCTCTTTCCTGGACCTGCTCCAACACCTCAATATCCTTCCTGAACTGAGGGCCTAGAACTGGACACAGCACCCCAGGTGTGGCCTCACCAGCGCTGAGTGCAGGGGAAGGATCACTTCCCTGGACCTGTTGGCCACACTGTTCCTGATCCAGACCAGGATGCCATTGGCCTTCTTGGCCACCTGGGCACACTGCTGGCTCATGTTCAGCTTCCTGTGAATCCAAACTCCCAGGTCCCTTTCTGCCTGGCTGCTCTCCAGACAGGCTGCTCTGTCCCCAGCCTGTAGTGCTGCAGGGGGTTGCTGTGGCCAAAGTGCAGGACCCGGCACTTGGCCTTGTTGAACCTCATCTCATTGGAATCAGACCATCTCTCCAGTTTGTCCAGGTCCCTCTGAAGAGCCCTCCTGCCTTCCAGCAGATCAACACTCCCTGCCAACTTAGTGTCATCTCCAAATTTTCTAATGGTACACTCAATCCCCTCATCCAGATCATCAACAAAGATATTAAACAGGACTGAAACCTTCCAGTATATAAAATTAGTAATGGAAAAAATTATTTCCAAGAGATAATTTTATGAAAAGTGAAACAACTCTTTTTAATTTATCGAGGATAAGAGAGGTAAATTTTAAATCTCAGAAAGGGCCCAGACTTGTAGAAAGCAATCCTGGAGAGCAAGTTCTATGTTCTTCCTTCTTTTAGAAAAACCCAGACATGAGAACTGATGTTCTTGAAGGCTGGAATCATTTCCACTCTGTCTATCTGTGCTATTAGCCAACTGGAATGTTGAGGGAAGAGCTAAGAAAGAAGAATTTTATGTAGTCCTCAGCAGAAAAAAATACTTTCAAGAGACCATTTTCCTTTCACTACATATTTTTTTATCACACAGTACATAGAAATCTCTTTTTCTTTTGCAAAAAATTCACCCAAAGTCTTCCAGTGATCTTCAGCCTATACATTTTAGTTCTCATCTCCAGCCTTAATTTTCCCATCATTTTCTTGGCTTCTAAAGTTTGACTGTACAGAACACATTAAAGAATGGGAATGAAAGTTCCTAAGTACCCAGAAAAAGCCTCTTCTCTAACTTGACTCTTCTGATCCCTTTTACGGTACTATTAAGAGCGGGACTCTCCTCTGGTGGTTAAAAAACACCTCCTATCTTTGATGTTCTGTAGAGTGAGACATGGACATTGTACGTGCTCTCATTAGCAATATTACAGCTTTAGCAGGCCCTCAGCTGTGCACAGAGAAGCCTAAGAGAACAGTGGTTCCCTTCTGACATGTCTCCAGGCAAGGCATCCGGGATAACCCATTCGTACTGTGAAGCACTCCCAAAATGTTTCCTGGGCCTGTACTAGGACTCCTCCTCTTCAAACTACTTTATTTTCATGGGAAAAATAGTGTGAGCGGAAACCACGCTTTCCTGATGTGGTGCATGTTGGAGTGTCTGGAATATAACAGGATAATTTGCCAAGTTCATGCCTACTGGTCCTTATTTAGCCAACATTGCCCAAGCAGTGTCAGTTGATACTGTTGCAATTAAAAATCTGTTCCCAGTCTAATAAGCTGCTATTTCTTAGGGAACCATAGTGCTCAATGTTTTATCTTTGCAATATTTCAAACATGGATTTTTTTTTACTTCCAAAGTAGTAAAATTAAATGTATCACTGTTTATACACACACACTTAATAGTGAATGTTCTTCTGTAAATTATTACACTAAAAAATATGTATATATGTATGCATCTATGTATGTACATGTAAAATCACACACAGAAAGACAGAAAAAATATGAGATTAAAATTTGCAGTTCTGTACTCTGTTCTTGTGATACTTTATGTTAAGTAAATTTCATGAAATTGGTTAGACCTAAAACACACTACTTTCTAAGAGTGATCTGTTTTCAATGCTAATGCAATTACTCCTCTTCTTTTCCTCTAAGCAAATTCTTTTGCAGTATTGGAAAAAAGAAAGATGAAATCTACAAAATTGGTCCCAGCTGCCTAATCTAACCCATAATAGCAGACGTGTGTGGATCCTTTTGACAGAGGAGGAAGAACTCCATAAAAAGCATCTATGTAAAGGAGAGTCAGTCACCACTGACTCATTTCCAGGGTCCTCCTCTTTTAGATTACTGACAGAGGTGCTATTTATGGATTAAAGCAAGTCCCCATCATTCAGCTACATGGTTCCCCATTCAGGACCCTGCCTGTTTCTCAGCTTGACAGTCTGGACTCGAGTTACCATTGCTTGGTGTTGGAGCTTACTTTTAAGCTTCACCTGTTTAAAAGATGTGATGTGTATTCAGGAGAAGGTAGATTCAGGTTCTTCCTCAGCTGTCGATTTACACTTTCTGTGACTCAGTTTATCGCCTTTTCTCAATAGTATTTGAGATAGTAATTTTGGAGTCAGAACCCATGGTTTCTTGGTCCTTTTGGCTACCTCTTCACCAACAGATGGTAAGAAAATCAACTGCTAAACCCTTAGGGAAGTCACGAATTACTTCTTGTGAGCAGTGCCATTTGGAAAATGTCACATTAACAGAGGATAAAGTTCTGCTCATACACAGCTTATGCTTCTGCATGTGCTCCAGAGCCAAAAGCAACATCAAATGTCTACTTCTGAAAGAGCAATTTATTTCCCTAAACACATATTTCCTCAGGCCTAAACTCCATTTTAGGATTAAAAGGCAATATTCAATAGATGCAGAGTCATCCTGTCATTTTGTTATGCAAATGACAGTATTGTCTTTGTCAGTATTAAAATTACATGAAAAAAGAAAAACCACAGGTCAATGCTTAAAGTACAGGAAATGATCGATTTTTTAATTACAACAGAAATTCAATTATACACTTATCTAAGACTCTTATTACTAGATGCATTCTTGTAGAGGAGACAATTGCCTGCAGGCTGAAATTCACAGCTAAGCTCCAACTACATCCCTATCGGTCAGATTTTCCAAAGTCTCTGATCTTCACTGAACAGAGAGTGCAGAGACCTCTTTTGAAAATTTTTCTGCTAACAGATTCCTTTCCCTAAAGGAGTAGTGTGAGGTCTTATAAGAATCTCCTAATAATGTTTCAAATAACATTTGCAAACAATAATAGGAAATACACTGAACTTGCGACAAAAGAGCTTTAATGAAGATGGTGTTGACAGGTGCAGAGGGAAGATCAGAGAGAACACCTGTGAATCTTTACAGCTGAAGCTGCTAAAAGAACAGCTGATTTATACAAAGGGTAAGGCAATGGGTGTACTAGAGAGGTAGCTGAGAAAAGGGAAGTGTTAAGAGGGATTGTTTCTCTCTGTCTTCCCCCCTCCCCCCCCCCCCCGATTTAGCTATAGTATGAAGATAAATATTGAGGCAAAACTCATTTCTGAAATAATAATAATTGTTTTCTAGACAGTGTGTGGGTTTTTTGGGGGTTTAGTTTTTTGGGGGTTTTTTTTTGCTTGGGTTTGGTTTGGTTTGGTTTTTTTGTTTTGTTGTGTTTTGGTTTTTGAGCCTTTCTCTTCCTGAGAGTAAGAAATTCAAAGGCAAGAAAGGGAAAGATGTTTCTAAAGCAGAAATGATGCAACTGCTGCTCTCGGGATTTGTCACTGCAAGAGCAAGGGGAATTCTGGAGACCCAACAAAGGTAATGTCTACCAAATCTGACTCCTGGTTGGTTTACATTTTTATTAGAAGTGAATGAATTGAACTTCTTTCTTGCATCTAAAAGAGGTAGCTGGCAAATACTTTGATTTGATTCTTCATTAGTAGTTTTGTACCATGTCTCTCTTGAACCTTCTACCAGCCTTTGGTAAGGAAGCTCAAAGGAGTTGTCAGATGCTTCTACTGAGAGTAGCCACAAACTCTGCTGGTTTCCCAAGCTCCAAATCTCACTGTTGCAAGTGTATCTGAGGTGCTCAGTCTCCATCTTGCAAACCTGTCTTTGTAGACTATGTGTAGGATTATGCCTTCACCTTCTGGAGGGTTTGGCTTAAGTTTGGCTTTGATTTAGCTCTCTGATTGCCTGTTGTAGAGAGGCACTGATGGCTGCTTAAGCACGTGCAGGTACAAGGAACATTTTGGTTACTGGCTGGTTTGAGTTGTTGGGAAACTTGCTGTGTCGTCTGCTTTCTGTAGCAGCCACATGGTTTCTATTGTGCCAGGTGTGTTCCATGTGGGGATGGCTCCTGTTGCATCACTCTGATGGGAGTGCCAAGAAGGTCATTGAGGGATTTGCTGCTACTGTGGCTCTAGAACAAACAGGGAGCTCTATAAAACCTTGGGAAAGTTGTGAGAGCATGCAGGTAGCACCCAATTAGTAAAGGTACCCAAATTTTACCTGTTCAAGATAGGAAAAAGACTGTTCCAGGCTGGACTTGATAGCTTCCAAACCCAGATTTACTTAATGCAGAACTACCTTCACCACCAGGGCACCATAGGATTAATTTTACCCTGATGTACTCACCATCTATCCTGCCCAGAACCCCAGGGATACAGTCATAGTGCTATGCACTCCTCTAGTTGACTTCATATTCATTGCATTCACATGAAGGCTTTCAAGCTGTGGTACAAAACCTCTTCACATAGTCAGGCTCAACTGTTTTTTCAACAAGTAGTTTTCTCTTCTCTTGCCTTTCTACATTCCCTTGCTATATCCAACATATGCTGCTCTTGATATAACCAAGGCATCACATGAGGTTCTCTTGGATAAAAACCCCTGTTATTCACCAAAATATGGACTGATTATTTTACTGTGAACATGAAAAATGACAGAGCCGTGAGGACACTTAGTTTTTTCCAGGAACACATGAAACTGAGAGTCCTGTGTCCTGCAGACTGATTGTGTGTTAAGCCTCCCTCTTTGTTTTGCTTTGTCTTGGGGTTAAAAAAAAAAAAGACAAAATTTTATCATAATCCCTGATCAGAATCATGTGTACAAATTAATAAAATACCTGCATATTACAAAGTGTTTTTCTGAGAAGTGAAATATGTTAAGTAAATAATTTCTGTGTGTTTATGGAGCAGACCCTGTGCTCTCTGTACAGTCCTATGTGTGGAATCAACTTGTCTCCAGACTTGCGTGCGGACACAGCATATTACAAAGTATACAAGAGGCATTTATTATAAAGATAAGGGGTTTGATTTATTTTTTGTGGCTTTTGGGAGACATAGTGTAAACAGGACAGTGGTTAGTATGGTTACATATGTGTAATTTAATAAGGCACAGTTGAGAGCATTTGTTCTTGGAGTTATCGTTCATTCTCTATCATGTCCTGAGCTACATCTGGAAGTCAATTTGAGGCTATTGAAAAATTAACATGTTTAGAAAGAGACTGTTTGCTGCAAGTTCCTCCAAATTGCATATGGCTGGGATTTTTTTGTTGTTTTTTTTTGTTTGTTTTGTTTGCTTGTTGGTTTTTTTTTTCTCCGTACTGCTCACCTGTCACGATTTCTAGAAGCCTAAGAGCTAAAACTTAGAGGGTGTTATCAAGGTGCCACTGTTCTCACACATTGCTAAGGTTAGATGTAGGCCACATCTAGCTCTTTGGTAGCTCTCTAAGTAATTGTTTGTTGTCTCTGGATCACCTACTCCTATTCTTATGTCTTCATTATGATTGACAAAGAGTACTGCTAGGTTTATTGCATCTTCCCGTCTTTTGAGAAAGAAGTATCGATACTGAGCCACTATGCTGGATTTTTATTTTAATCTCGCTGTATTTTATTACACCCATTTCTCTTCAAGTTGTCTTACATGTTGCAGCAACTAAAACTAATGTTGCTAGAAGTTGTTACTATTCTTGCCCCTCTCAGTCAGGCTAGCAACCAGTCCTTCAAGAAGCCAGTCTTGAAACTTTTGCAGTTCATCCTAGCACAACAAAGTAAATGTTTCTCTTCAATTTCTTTCTGTCTCTTTCCCTTGTACTTATTTCTACAAAACTTTTGTACCTGTCCTTGTCTGCTCTGCTTGGCATGGGTACCGTGTTGTCAGGTTCCCAGTGTTCAAAGATTTTTAGCTAATGGTTTTCAAGGTCGAATGCCTAAGGCTTAGTTCCTGAATTCAGCAGAGGCAAGTAAATAATTAACTTGCCCAAGGTTTTCTTGCTGTTTGTCATTGTTCTCCCTAATGGAGGTGTGAAAATCTGATTCCTCTGAATAAACTAGACTTACTGAAGTCTTTGACTTCTTCAACATAATTTTAAAACCTAGAGAGATGCGGTGCACATAAATGTGTGTCACAGCCTTCGGCATCTTCTATTCAGAGCTTTAATAGTTACACTTAGATAAAAACACCCTAACGAGCATGTTCTTCTAAGTGATACAAAAGCATTCTCAAAATCAGCTACAATCAGTGGGAGCTGGAGGTTATGCAGCACATGTGGGTTCCCAGTCTGCTTGGATATATCAGAGTGGTGTGGATCCCAAATCTTAGCTTCAGTCATTTAAAAAAATACAGCCTCTGGGCATGTTAAACTACTTATATGAATGATGTTCTGAAATTCACAGGTCCCTTGTCCCTTTGATCTGGTGTGACACTGGGAGGCAGGTATGATGTGTGTGTGTAGGACAGGATTTACTTGTCCTCAGGCCTAAAGATAAACTCCTGTGGACTTGAGTAGTGCATTTGTTCTGGGTATGGGCAACTGAAGCAGGAAACAGAACATTAAACTGCTGCTCATAGGGGAGAAAAGAGGAGATGTAGATTCAGGCATAATGACATCATGAAAGAAATGCAAATGTGACATTATGCATGAAAACAGCTTGAGCTGACAAAGCAAAGACCTTCTTGGCAGGCTAGTGAGGATTCATTCAAGTTAATAAAGTAGGATTGTGAGAGTATGAACACGCTACTGCAAGGATGCTTATCGTGGCTGAGAAGAGGGAACCAGCCTGGTTTTTACACTCAATGAACAGAACCTCAGCTGTCTCACTAGTGAACAAAGACAGTGGAAATGAGGTTTCAGGTCACTAGAGGCTCTTCAAAACAAACTTCAAGACTCCCTTTACCAAGAAGGTAGCCCCTGGAATTGATCTCTCATTTCCTATGTAATTCTTCTCCTCCATAACTTCTGTAATTTCCATAACAATTGAGGTATACTATCTTGTGTGATGTTACTCCTGGGCTCACAGAAACACTCGGTAGCAATCACTGTGCTTCTTACCTTGACTATCTAGTGGAGCTCTACAGTCATTGAAAGCTTGTGTCAAAGTATATCTTAAATTCCACGGTCCTTTTCCAGATCCTCTTTGCCAATCCAAGCCACTTCTCTCATTATTGTGCACATGAAGTGAAGTGGTCTAATTCCCAACCCAGGCCATCTTTGAACATTTGATTTGCATTTTTGACTTACAAAAAATTGTTAATGTAAACAGTTATTAATTCACTCACTGCTGTTGAGTTTCATTGTCAACCAACTTTTTTTTTTGGTTGGTAGCAAAAGCCAAGGTTAAATTAGAACTGCCATTATCCAACACTTCGGTATCCATTATTACTGGTATTGCATACTGCAGAATTGCCTTTCTTGGAAGCTCTGTGTACATGGATCAGCTAGGCCTGACCTTGCTGTGCCTGAGACATCTGATGAGATCACAGCTGGAGGTGATAGAGCTGTGAACATGTAGTTATGGGAAAGTCTGGGGAGATATTTTTAACAAATAAAAATGGAAAGCTTGCAAAAGCATGACGTGAGCATTGTTTTCAGTACTTTGATTTCCCTTCTCATAAACATTTGGAAACTCTTTAGGCGTATGGTATTAAAATACTAGTCAATTTATTTTTCCAGGCTGCTTGTTGCAAAGCTTTGTTCTATATGAGAAGCTAATACCACAGTCCAAGGTCATGGAAAGCAAGGGGGAAAGAGTTGTGTGGATACACTTAAGTGTTTCATTTTTAGATTTTGTTTTCTTTTTCTGTAGCCAGTATTAAGTATTAAAGAAAGGGAAAACTGATACAGGGATTGTGTTGGTAGCGAGCTTTTCATTCTTCTCTGTAAATGCTTTCAAAATAATCATAAACACATGTTATTACATGGCAATCTGTAGAGGGGAAAGAAAAGCTATAGGAACAATTCCAGCCAACAAAGTATATGTGTCCCTTTGAAAGAATGGAAAAACAAACACACCAACCAAACAAAAAAAAATTCAAAAAGAGAAGCTACCGTTTTTGACAGAATGAAGGCACCCTGTAATTTCCAGCAAAGTAGGAAATTTAGTTTGTAATTCAGAAACCAGAACAAGTTCAGGGGTCAATAGGTAGAATTAGAGTGCAACTCTGAAGAGAGCACGTGGACTTTATGTTATTCCCTAGGAGAAACAGCATAAAAGAAAAGTGACTACAGGCATCCCTCTGTCACAAGGAACCCATTCCTGATGTCCCTCACACTGCAGAAAGGAAGCTGGTATTCTCTAAACTAGATGGAGATTTAAGGCTTTTCACAGCAACGTAAAAATGTCATGTTTGTTAGCCAGAGCAAGACACTCCTTATAATTGCCAAAAAACACACAGAAAAAGCCCTTTTGAGAAACCAATTTAAGCTTTGAATTATAAATTTACAATTTTCAGAATGTCTGTAAGAGGAGTGGTACTCGGGGGGAGAGGGGGGAGTGCTGTGTACTCACCCTCTCCCCAGCGCTTGGCAGAGCTGTCACGTGACCTGGAGCAGAGTTCAGAACTAGATCATTGTACAAGCCAATTTAATTCCCTAAAAATGAAAGAAAGCATATCCAGTTTTAGATGAAATATTGGTTGGAGTTGCCGGAATAAGATCTCAGACTGAGAAACTACAGAAAGCAATTGAGGGCGTTGGAACTGGGTGACCTGAATGTTGTCTTCACACACATAGCTTTAGCCCTTGCCATCAGCTTGCAAGAGAGAACTCAGTCTTGGGTGGTCTTTTGTGTCAGGATTTTCTTTAAAGAGAATATGGTAATGAAAACTCCTGTGAAACAAAATTGCATTTACTATAATTTAGGTAATGAAAACTGCTAAAAGCAAAGATCCAGAAACATGGCATGATTATCCTGCTGGTAATCAGTGAACTCCAATACTTTCCACATATGCCAAAAGTATCAGAACTCCTGAGATTTTTTGACAAGAAGCTGAAGACTAATATTCACTTATAGGACTGGGCTGGCTAATATACTTCTGACCGAAAGTAGATGTTGCAGATTTATTATATTTTTTTAATTTATCTGCATATAACTGTGAATATTTTTTGAGTAAAGATCCTTCTTAACCCTGAGCTAAATCTTAACCAGAGACGTACAAAAGCATTGTCCTTGTTTATGTTACCCCTGAGAGGGAAACAAACATCCAGATTTTGTTTTACAAAGCAGTACTAAATAAAGGGGCTCTCCTGATTCTTGAAATAGGTATTCTGGACCACTGAATTGTACCAGTAAATTTAATCAAAACTGGTGTGGGTCAGACATAGGCAACCCGTAATTCAGCAAGGCTTTATAGTTGTATAAAATATCTGTTTGCATGTTGTTCTTGGATGAAATTTAAATAGCCACCACAAACATCCTTTATTTAGGGGTAGATTTTTGCATCTGTTCTTAAATAAGGTAATTAGTCCATATGTCAGCTTTCTGTCTGTGCCATATATTCACAGGAGCTGGCTCAGTGTTCTCAATAAAGCTGTAGTCAGTACATAATGCCTATAGATTAACAGAATGGATATTTAAATGTCCAGCTGCCTGACTGAAAACATTATCTCTGAAGGATCTGGGGGAGCTCAACATTCATATTGAAATTATTAAGTTAAATATCATAATTACTCATCACTTGCAAAACCAGCTGTCTCACAGGTCCTTATTGTAAATATGTTATCCTGTCTCAGGTTGGAGACATCTTGTTTCCAACCTGTTGCGGAAAGGAAATTTGTGGTTCTTCACATCTGTTAGATCTTGTCTGCAACTTCATCTTTAGATGCTCCATCCTGGAGGCTGTACTGGGAGCTGATGATAAGCAGCGTTTGGGACCAATACCGTTGGTATTTTAACTAACCACTGGGATAAAGCACCAGGCAGCAAGGATTTTAGCAAAAAACTGCAATATTTTATTTCAGTTCTGATTGTGCTCTACAAGCAAAATTAGAGCAGCTTTCCTCATGAGCTACAAAAATAAAACAAAACCAGCATCTTTATTTTTAGAAAGCCTGGTCGTGCTGCTTCAGGATTTTATTTTTTTTTTTTGGTGTATGGGGAGTCAGAGTGGGAGAGAAACTGCTTTTATTTGTTTGTGTGAACTGTTACCATATGGCTCATAACACAGAAGGAGAACTTCCCTCCTCTCTCAGGCAAGTTTGTTTTCATTGGCCAAGACTCTACAGGAATATATCTCTGATGGCTGCCCCAGAGCTGAGCAGATAAATCCCTTCAGCACTTAGTCACTGCCTTTGTAGCTCTACTTCCTAAAAGGATGCTGAAACCATCTTGTGCATGCACAGTCCAGAATATTTCTAAAAGTCAAGAGTACGAGTGGGTTTATCTGTGGACCACAAAGTCAATAGCTTTACCAAGACTGCTTCCTCTCTTCACATTGTCTGAGAATAATTATTGTTTTAGTAAGTTAGTGGTTTTTTTCTCATAAATCATGCTTTTCATTGGGAAATACCTGTAGACTTAAATACTTATATGGGCAACTAATCTTCAGCACAGAACATGGTTTATTATTTGGGCAGTAAACAGATGTTCATCCCTTCAGTGACAATAGAATTAAATACTATATTTTCACTGGACTGCATATTATAAAAATGGCTCTTGATCTTTCTGTCTGGTGGTTGCAAGCTTGTACTTTCAGTTTTTCCTGTTGGGTACCACGGAGACATTGCACAAGAGAGAAATCGCAACAGTTGAATGCTTCTGGTAATGTTTCTTTAGCAAAGTTTTGCCAGGTTATTTTTCTCTTTGGAATATCAAATCACATGTTATCAAGTACCTTGATATTCCCTGAGGCTGCACAAGATTCATAGCATCTGGCTATTGCAGACATATATAAAACAGTTGTTATTTTTCCTAATGTCGGGTGGATTTTTGACAGTCAAACCACTGGTTGTTACTTTCCTGCTGAATCTCAGCAGAAAGCATTACTTCCGTGAGACTTCAAAGCAGTTATATTTTCCCTATATGTCACAGTCATATATTTTCACAGTTAGCAACATCTCAACCTGCTCTTGTAAAAATGAACTTCCAGTGGTTGGCTGTGAGGCTGTTGTCATCAGACAGACATGAAAACTAAGCAAGCTGGGCCCCAGGCTGTGATTCAAACCATCTGGGCTCAGGTTTTTCAGTTTTGCCTCTGATTTGAGACCTTTCCTCAGGGCAAAAATCACAGAGGTTATTTTTCAGGGCTCAGTTTTATTAAGGTCCTGACTCATGCTTAAGAGAGTACTTTTGTCTTTGCTTCCATGGAGTTTGGGCCTGAAAAACTCTTCCCTACCTTACACAGGAAAGGGCTTTAATCATGCCATAGAGATATCAAAAGTTTCTTTAAACAAAGGGAGTGTTCCTTTGTTTGGGGTTTGTTGTTTGGCTTTTGATTGGGTTTTTTTTCAGTCTCATCTGTTGCCTCAGGTTTGTATCTGGTGTCTTTCCCTGTGTCTGAACAGCAGCAAAGTGAGACCCATTCAGAATTTCCAAGTGCCTGTCCCACATGTTCCCATAGGTTTGCACTGCCAGGAATCATAGCATGACAGATATAGGTATAGTCAGGTATTTAACTCAACTGAAAATGCCAGTCAACACTGGTCTGTTTTCTCATTTTTGGCTGACACAGAGCTGAGATGATGCTTTAAGGTCCATCTGTTTTTTTGATTTTTCTAATTTTTATAAGTTTTGTAAGTAGTTATATAATAGAAATAGATTTAGAAGCAGCAGCACTTATTCCCTTACCCTTACCATAGTAACTACACACATTCCCCAACCCTATTACCCCATTCCATGCTCCCCATATCAATTATCCCCTGAATTCCATTAGAAAATGTTTAGTTTCTTGTCAAGGTAGACCTATTCTGTTTAGAGAACACTTGTACTTTGGCCTAAACCGCAGAGTACAGTCAAACTCTGGGTAACTATATGCCCTTTGTGCTCCGAGGAAGACTAGAAGGATAAAGTAAGACAGCCTGAAAGACCTCAGCCCCAATTCTCAAGGGGCAGGACCAGGGCAAAAGCCAGAGGATGGAAGAACCTCAGATTGGACAGGTAGTATTATAAATTGTAACATCTGTAACAGAGGGGCAGGTGCACATCTTGTAACGTTATGCCTAGGCACAAATTAAAATCCTTTCCTTATCTCACCTTCGAAACTAATTTGCCTCGGAATTTTTTTTCTCTCTGAATTTTCTTTTAGGCATCAGAGAGCACCTCCAGACAGGCAGGAAGAAATGTGGAGAGCTTGGGTGATTTTCATCTATGCCCTCAAATCCTGTATGATTCTGTTATTGCTGTTACATGTTGTTATTCAAAGTCATCTTGGAAAGCATTACAACAAAGGAGCTCTAATGCCAGAGAGTTCATATTTTTATATTACAGGACTATGATGCCCTTCTACCAGCAGGTCTCTTGGGAATTCTTTGGCTGCTTTCCCAATTTAGCTTCTACATAGCTGATTCATTTAAAGAGACAAGAACACCATATCCTCAGGAGTCCATGCTGAGACAGTCTTTTAAAGACGTATCTAATGACTTCACCAATTCTGTGGGTGCATCAGATTCATTACAGAAAATGAAAAGGATAGAGAAACAGTGGTGGTGCTTCTGCTGTGAGAACACAGATGCACCGGAGCCACAGAGAAAAGGAAAATGTAAAAGATGTTTGAAGTGTCAGATGTTTGTGGATGAATTATCATTGCAGAAAAAGGTTAGGATAGCTCAGATGTAATCAAACAAATAATTCCGAGTAGCAGAATTTCTAAATCTTTGTTTTTATCAAGGGTTTTGTTTTGTGGCTTTTGAGGGGTTTTTTCTCCACAGGAAACCTCCTGTGTCTGGTAAGACACGAGCTCTATGGCTGTGAATGTTATAGCCACTGTCTCTTTGAACATGCTGATATCTGATGTTACTGATCTGCAACCTTTGAGGGAGGTTTTTAATTGGGCTTTTTCTTCTGTATTTGGGCCACTGCTCTCAAAAAATATGTAGGAATTTAGGATCTCCAATACCTCTGCTTGTAAGTCAAATTTTCTTTATCAGCTAATGAGGGAACAGACAGCATATCATCTCAGTTCTGAATTTAGGCTAAACCCCAAAATAGTGACATCTGTAATTTATTATTTTCGTAATGGTCAATCTGAACTGGGGTTGTAAATGTTCTTGCTTTCACTACAGACCACAGATAAAAATCCAGGTAATGACAAAACTGTCCTCAGTTACGTGAGCAAATGCTGTACATTCTCCCTTGGGAAAGGAATAAGAGTTATGTATGAACAAATTGTTACAGTCAGAGTTCACACACACAAAAAGGGGTGATTACCCCGCTACTGGCATTTGCAATCAGTGACAAACACTCTCCAAAAATCTGTATGACCATTTTGTTCCCTCTCAAAAATGTTGCAAAGCCATTTTGTTAGATTATGCTCTTAAGAGAGTCCAGACAGGTGCAGGACCTGGACTCTCCTCTGACCAAATGGCTGGTGCTCAGCAAGACTGTCCCAGTGAGTGACTACATAAAGAGCTTGTCTGCTCAGTGAGGACTTTAGTTTGTACCCTCCAGACTCTCTAGTCTTGGAGGCAATACATAGCATCAGAGATGCAAGCAGCTGGTTCTGTGTTATCATCCAAGCAACACACCTAGAAGTAGTGCTGTGCCAGTCTTGTACAAAATCCCAAAATAGAGTGCTAATAAGTGGAGCAGCGGACTACAGAGTCAGCTAGAAAATCAGTATTATGTGGGAAAGTATTTTGTTGAGAAAAAGTATGTTATACATTTTCTATTTTTGTTTCCCACTCTGAAAACTGTAAAAGCTTCACAAAACGCAGGCATTTTGTTTTCTTCTGTTGGCCTTGGGAAGATATGTGCATAAACATGTCAACATTCAAGTTGCCAGCTTCCTGCTCCACAGGATTCCTGAGTATCTGATGTGGATCCTGATCTACCATGGCAGAACTAGAGTTTGGGGTTATGTTGTCTTATTGTTATGGCAGTGGCCAGAGGATAAAACAGGAAACCAGAGCCTCACTATCTTGAGTGCAGTATAGAGTCTGGTTCTAGAATGAAGAAATTATTAAGCTGGAGTTGCCTTGACCAAGATCCATAGGCAAAAGGTCTGTAAGCTAAAAAGGCAACATTTCCTATACTTATCCAAGTGAGGAAAAAGCAAGCAAAAAAGTGTTTAACTATTTCTTAAATTGAGTTTGGGTAGGGAGAGACAAGTTTGTAAAGTACCAAGTGAAACCACTTCAGTGGGACACTTAACTGAGACAATATAAGAAGCCAGTAATTGAATCAGGATAAGAAATCTTTTCCATGCAGTATTTGTTACCAAGCTTTTTCTTACTTGAGTTTGTGTCAAGAAGCTGTTTGAAGTCTACTGACTCTTCTAGTGGTTTGATATCAGACATAAGTATAAAAATGTAAAACCAGTACTGAAAGCACTCACGGCACTTGCAGTGTCTTCTCTTTTGCAAGGGGACCTTTCAAGATGTAGGCTATTATGTTAGGAAAGCATTAAGGGGGTTTATTTCATCCCATTTTTTTCTATAAAGTGCTTGCAGAGTACAGAATATTTGAAACCGAATGAGGAAAGTGTAGAACTCGAAGCAGTAGTCAATTTATGATTCTGAAAAGGAAATTAAATGTGAAAACTAACTCATTAATATCAAGTCTTTTTAATGATAGTTTAATGAAAACGGGCATGTCTTCAATACCACATAGAGAGGAAAGCCCTTCAAGCTGTATCTTAATTACCTTCTTAGACTGCATGTGTTTGAAACTTAAGCTTTCAAATAATTCTATGCCGTGAACAAGATTTGCTCTGGTTTCAACAGCTTCTTAAATGTTCATGAAGTTAAGGAAAGATCTAAAAATGCTTCAAGCTTAAACAGAGACAACATCAGACGTCCTCTGCTGCTTATGTTGTGCCGCATTTGTTTCCTCTGTTGCATACCAGGTTTTATATAACTTTACATTGTGATTTTCTTATTGAGCCTAAAAAGAAATCTTGACAATGCCAGAACTTAAGGCCCTTTCAGTAGTTCTTTGCCTTTGTGCAAAGAGCTCTTCTTTTAAACCTCCCTGTTGAACGTGAGTTGACCTGAGTGAATGAAAACCATTTATATTGAGGGAAATTTTTTCTTTTAATCTGTTCTAGCTCTCAGCTTGACTACTTAAAATGTCCTTGCGGTTCTTCTGCTAAATTCTTTACTCTGCCCTAAAGAATTATGTATTCTCTAACAGAAAAATACTTCTGTTAGAGAAGACAGACTGTTCCAGAGCTAACTATGTGACAACTAAGTCATATCAGAAAATCTTCACAATAAATGATGTGTCAGATTTTTTCCCAGATATACAGATGTCTTACAGGCTCTATAGAAGGAATATAAACCAAAAAATACTCTTATCTCTTCACAGTCAAGGCAGCAGTCCTATTTGGGTCAGGAGAAGAAATGAGTCTAGAATCAAATATTGCTGCAGTCATCTATCTCATCAAAGAAAGCACCAATTTCTGCTTTCGTGATCACAGCAAAACAATCAGAGGCTGACTTTATCCTCCAAACCAAACCCATTTTCACCTAGCACTTAAGCTCTAAACTTTTATGATGCGACTTTTACAGGTTTAAATACCAAAGTTTTTGTTCTCACTGCAGCCTTAACTGCCTTCACTTTTCTGCAGTCCTTCTGTGTTGCTTCCGCTGCTTCTTATGCCCATGGTTGAACACAGTCCCTCATTGACACTAGTGGAAAAGCCCAACAGCTCAAGGCTCAGGTATGGGAAATGTTCCCTGTGTTGGAGACACCCCTAGTGGTTTGGTTGGGAGGTTCCCTGGCTTTACCATTTGGTTTGTTCAATGATCTGTTTTGTTCCTGTACCCCGAAGGAATAAAAAATATGGCTGCTATGTCCTCTGTTTCAGAGAGGGTCCTTGACCTCTGAATATCACCTATCAACCAATCTTGTAGCCTTTGACTGGTCTTGCCAAGCTGTCTTATGCTCCATCTTCTTATCTGTTAATCCACTCCAAGGGTCTTCAGTTTCCTTCACTTTGCACATTCTTTTCTTTTAGGAAAAGGCTAATGTTTTTCTGGTGCAAACACACCTTATATCTTTCTCGATATTGAATGCAGAAGACTCTTCATTTAATGAACCGTAGGTAATAATTCCAAGTAAGAAACAGTGAACTAAGACCTTTGCATATTCTTTCTCAACTCAGAAAACATGTGCTCTTCATGTTTTTCTGTCAAATTCCTTGCCATCTTTCAGTTTTACCCCCAATTTCTCAGTCCATCTGACACGCAGATCCCAAGGAACCAGCTTCACTGTGGCAAATGGGATCTTCTTTTGACTGATTATTTCATACAACCAATAAGTCCTATCATCCATTCACAAGATAAAAATGTTATTTTCAGAGTTACTCTGTAAAAACTGTAGGGACATGCCAGCATACCTCAAATATAGTTTACAAAATATTGTCCTTGCAGATTAATAAATTGCTTCATAGTCTGTCAGCAATGCCAGCTAACAAAATAACATATCAAATAAGCATGCTGTGCAATAAAAAGTTATTTACAAGCATCAAAAAACATTGCAAAAAATAATAAACCTGGCTTTCTACTTTTGCACGTCTTGGAAGGCAGGGTCTCGTGCTGGTCCCTGAATCACTGACCCTCTGGGCTCTCAAGAGACAGACATGAAGGTCAGCAACATTGACTTGCAAACTGGCAAGTCTTTCCACTACAATACATCTGGTGCATCTTCTTTTCTGTTTGTTTGGGGTTTTGTTTGTTTTTTTTATGGGAGGGTTTTTGTTTGTTTGGGGGGGGAGGTTTGGGTTGTGGTTTTGTTTAATCTTCAACCTTTAATAAAGCTATCCAAGACTATTTTAATCCACATCTTACGTTGCTATTTATGATAATTTATTTAAACTAAATTTAAAATACTGTCATTCCTGACTGATTTATTTGCTGTTTGGTGAAGAAATTGATGCAGCCTTTAACATTATTGGTAATCTTTGTTCTGGGTTTCCAAGAGGAAAGTTTGGTGTCATTCAGAATGAGACATTTCCTTGTAATATTGATCTGTCAAAAAATATCAAAGAGCTTTCATGTTGTAAACAGATCTGACCTTGAGAATCTCTAAATGTCCATATATGCAACCTCCAGCAGAGTCTCTTGAGAGATGGTGAAATCTCTATCCTTAAAAGTCTTCAGAATTGAACAGAAAAAAGCATGAACCACCTTTGAAGCAACTTTGAAGCTAGCTCTGCTTTGAGCAGGAGGTTGGACTAACAACCTTTGAAGGTTTCTACCAACCTCCTTTTTTTTTTTTTTTTTTGGTCATTCTATAATTCCTACTTTTTCTTCAGCCTCTCTGAGGGCTTTGTTAGTTTCTATCCCCTTTGAACAGCAAGTATCCTTAGTCACAACTGTTTTTCTGTACTCATTCTATTTACCCTATATAGCTGTTTTCACTTCCTGCTTTAATCAGGAATTTCACCATCATTTCACCATCACTGGATGGTGAAATCCTTCTGTTTCACCATCCAGTTTCTTTGCAATAAGAATCTTAAATCAATTTATCTTAGGTTATTCTATTTATCTATCAGATCAAGTCTTTCGTTAGAAAGTGTTGTCCAGACAACTGCTTTCTCATCTTAGCCCTCTGTTTCCTTCATATCTGTTTGTATATACACTGATATTCTAACTATCATTGCATTCTGCACTTTGGTTCTCTAAGTTTTAAAGGAAATCCTGAAAGTCTTGTAGCCTCCAGAGGAACTGAGGGGAACAACTGATCTGTCAAGCTTCTCTTGGACTCCAGAGGAGTTCACCTCCCAGCAGTCCTTCCTCCATGAATGTCTCCCACTGGTCAGATGTCTTAAAACTTCAGAACACAAATTCTAGAGCCCCATGTTAATTTTCATGCCTTCTCAGGAAAGCATCCGGAACCATCTCCTTAGGACCACAGTTTATTATGGACAACTCTGATCTATTTCCGGAAGTCCAGTAGTCATTTGTCACAATAATTGAACAATAATTACAAGTTTCTACATTGTCTTATTGTCTCTGACACTGAGAAGATAATTTCCAATTCTGCCATGACCAGGAGTTCATGACACAACAGATTTAATTTCTTATGCTGTCAAAATAAATCAGTATTTCCTTCTAACTGCAGGTTATACATCCTTCTCCACTACATCTAGTCAGTATACTACTCTGCTTTCTATTAGTCTGCTGTCTAGGTATTCAGTTCATCTCTCACTCTCTCTTTGAGATTTCTTTGGCCCTGGTCTCTGTTTCTGGATACCAATTTTCCCATTCTTTTTTTTGTCTGCCAAACACTTTGTCACTGTGTGGACCTTGAATGATCTCCTTAACCCTGTCACATTTCAAAACACAGGCTTATCACCATAGCTCTTCTTAGTACCCATTACTTTATTCTATCACTTTACTTCTATTTCCACTCAAAAATCACACTGTCTGTAACTCACTCAGGAGTTACCAACACCCTGCGCTCCTGCATCCACATCATCTTTCTTCTTCCTTTGTGTAAGGATGAAGATCTGCTACTCTGTATCTACATGATCACTCACCTCCTAGGCATCCTGCACTATTCCTGGAATATATATTGAAAAACAGAACTCACTTGCTCCAGTTTCTCTCAAGAAATTCCTTTGCTTACTCCTGACCATCCTTCCCTTATTTTTCATTCTTTTGTTTGCCAATCACTTCTTCTGATACCAGTCTGACTGCATGCATATTGCTTATTTCTTCATTTTTTGTTTTCCCAATAAATTGAAAATATTTAGCAAAATGTCTTTTGACAGGATACAGAGGAAGAAAAAAGGCAACAGAAGTTAAATTGTGCTGTCTGGTTTGTTTAACTGGTTTACAATTAAATCTTTTGAAACACCTGGAATTATCATTAGCCTTTTTTTTTTTTTTGTATTTAGAGAGGTAGTAAATATTCCAATGTATTTGTTGTAAGATGGACATAACGGTATATATTTCCCAGCTGACAGACATGGAATGAGAAGATATTGCCTGATCTGTTTGGCAGTAGGAACTTAGCAGGAAATTTTTTAAACACATAGACTTTCCCCTGCCACCAATAAAAATAGTACTGCCAGGGCACTAAGAGTTTAAGTTCCTGAACTCTTAATGCTTGCACTCTGATTGACAGGGTATTAAGAACAAGCATACAACCGACCCTCTAACTGGAACCTGCTTTTTTTTTTTTTTTAATTAAATATCTCACATTTTCAAGGCAAATTTTGCAAAAAAACCTATGATATGACATAACACTTTACTCACTGTTTATATTTGCCCTTTTGCTGCTGCCACCTTGTTCTGTTTACCTTAGAAACAGTGTTTTACCCGCATCATTCAAGCAGACAAACTGTATTTATGTAATCAGGTGCCACAGCCGCTACGAAGGTGGACAGCATAGCTGAAATGACATTGTTCCTAAGCTATGGGTACTGCTCCAGCTATTCATGGCTTAGGAGGATGCATTGCAAAGTAAAATTTGTTTTTAAAGTTTCAAGAAACTTGATGTGTTCTATCTGAAATAGTTAGACATTTCTTGAACTCTCACTAGCCTATTTACTCCTTGTCTTACTAGAGCTGAGGCCACTTTGGTAAAGACAATCACCAGCTCTGGACTGTTGGCCCAAGAGCTTATATTTTGGTCTGTGCTATCTTCCAAATTAAGGATTTCACATCCTGCTGTGTGAACCTGGATATTTGAATTATTCTACTCTTCCAAGAGAAGCTATTATTGAATTATCTAATTAATTAAATGTGGTGATGACTAATAGATGAACTACTAAATGCATTTACTTAGTTACTAATTTCCCATGTTGAAAGGTACAAGGGACAGTATGGAATTTGTCAAGTAAGAGGAATTTGATCAGTTTTCATCTTCAGTCACAGGCTCACAGAAACACAAAACAGGTGAGGAGGGAAGGCATCCATTCGCAAATCTGTGTTAACCTCTTCCATTAACCTACTTGTAATCAGCATGCTTGAAAATGGTTTTCCCTGACTATTTTTTACCATTACCATTCTAGAGATCAAGGTAAGGTTGACCAGCCTACAGTTCCCTGGATCTTCCTTCTTGAGGATAAGAATCGACTGAATAGTGAAATAGGGATATTCCTTATTTTTAATCCAAGAACTGAAAGCATTTATAAGCTTTTCACCAACTACAACTTCTTTTCATGGCAGTAACATTTTCTTAAATGCAGAAATCCTGCTACCAAAAAAAAAAAAAAAGGGAAAAACCCACAGAAACTCTAAATCCAAAATATTTATTATTTCTATTTCTTTAACAAAACACACGTTTTAGTATAGTACACCAAGTACAAAACAAAACTAAAACCAATTTGAAAGCATTGATTTGTACTCTTGACATAACTGGAGCAGGGTCTCTTAAAGCAGGCAAGTTTCATGGATATTCTGATAGTTGTGTATTTTGATGCTTTTACTGTCTGTGCCCTGCAAAACACCTCCAGATACTTTATTATTTGTAGTTTTATGGTATGCCCTGACTCCTTCCACTAGTAAATAAATCAAACTTCACACAGAGTTGTGTTGCAAGGGGTGGCCACAAACAGTGAACTACGGTTTCAAGTTTTAGGATTAGATTTTTACATTGAAAGTTGTACTATAGTTCTGGAAGTTTTGCTCTTTCCTAAACAGTTACAGGATTTATTCTCTACACTAAAGCCAAAACAATCTTTTGCCAGGAAATAGTTGTTTATAAACAGTCATCTTGCAGTGTCAGGACCACACAAACTTGGATGGCCACTTGAGGTATTCTGGCCTGATTTCTTAAGAAAATAGGTGACATCATAGTTTTAATTTTGACATCATGGGGAAATTCCAAGTTGGGTGATGAATGTTGTTTACATTCAATGCCTTGAAACAGCAAGGTGTTGTACTCCTCTTCCTCCCCAGTGTTGGTCTTGTCATCAGCTGAGTAGTCTCCATCTCCTTCCTGTGTCAGAGAACCAGCTTTGCTTTGATCTTCAATAAAGTAGCTCCAGAGTAACTCCTCTTTGCTCTTCAAATACTTAGCTTTAACATAAATACCATCTATAATCCATACCTTGCAAATATCAGTAATATGTATAGCAGCCTTCAAGTACCCGAAGGGGCTACAGGAGAGCTGGAGAGGGATTCTTTACGAGGGTATGGAGTGACAGGATGAGAGGAAAAGGCCTTAAGGTGGAAGAGGGTAGGTTGAGACTAGATATTATGAAAAAAATTCTTTACTGTGAGAGTGGTGAGGTACTGGGACAGATTTCCCAGAGCAGCTGTGGATGCCTTAGGCCTGGAATTGTTCAAGGCCAGGTTGGGTGGGGCTTTGAGCAACCTGATCTAGTGGAAGGTGTCCCTGCACACAGCAAGGGGTTGGAACTAGATATTGTTTCATGTCCTTTCCAACCCAAACTGTCAGGTAGATTCTATGTGTTTACTAATGGTTCTCAGTACTTTTGATCATTATAGGCAGCCTCTTGACTTCTTGAATTCTATAACAAAAAAACCTTACAAAAATCTTCACCATCTAGGAACATTTTTAAACATATTTTGCCATATAACATGCTCATTTAAAAGGCTGCGGTTTGTCTTGATCAATGATGTACCAGTACTGCAAGAAACTCACAGGAAATCGTTGAGAGTTGTGTTTTGGTTATACTGGAATTTCCCTCAGGAAATACACTGGGAATCCCCTGGCTGTTGTTTAGGGGAACTAGGAAAAATATAAGGAGATGGCCAAGCTGTGGTTATCAAGCCAAATGCAAAATCCAAATTATTGAATTGCATGGGTCTTAAACTGGCTGTAGGGCTGTGCTAGCATGGGAGCTGCTGGCTAATTTACATCACTGTTGTCGGGGTGAATAAAGCAGCAACTTCTACTGAAGCTGACATCACTAGACTCCCCAGGACCAAACTGCCTGTCCAACCTCTTGGAGCAATGTGGCAGCAATGGAACTGCTACTCTACAACTCTCTGGTTCTTGGATCTTGTAGTGTTTGATGCTTCTTGGCCAGGAAAAGATTTTGTCATACAGCTCACAGCCCAGGACATTGGGTCATCAGGTATATTAGAAGGCAGCAGTCTGCTTGCTTTTACCTCTATCATGTGATCAAGGAACTGTGTCACCCAGCACATATACTCCACTGTATCCCATGCCATGACCTCTCTGAGGCATTGTTACCTTTTCTGGTAATGAGCTGTGACCCTTTTGTGCATGACACGTAGTGAGTACTGGCAGCACAGACTGAACAAGCATTTACAGCCAATCCATCCTCATTTACGGGTTGACTTTTCTTATCCAGCTCATCAAAGTAGACTATTAAATAAGGTTGTGTTTGAGAAAGGCTAGAAGGTGATGTGTGCCTGCCAACCACCTTCCAGCTGGCAAGAGACCTGAGCAATTCCACAAAGCAAATGAGAGGAGCTTGGAATATATTTCCTGCTGTTGTGCCTCTGAAAGGGAAAATAGCCCTCTGTTACTCAGGAGTGCTGCATGCCATTCAAGTGGTGACGGATGGCATGTGTGTCTTGTTGGAATTCCATGGAGCAGTGAAAAGACTTTTACATGTCTGCGCAGACAAGTGCACTCACAGAAAGGTAACCCAGTTGCAGCAAATTAAAGCCAGATAAACAAGCTGTTTCCTAACAGTAACTTATGGAACTGGCTGATCTCTCAGGTTTTTTACCAACATATGGTGTCAATTTCTAGAGTCCCAAAAGTACAAGATCTATGATATCTGGCTGCTAATGGGCTCATTCATATTCCTTTCCTTCTCTCAGATTCATGCTGCTCAAAGATGATGCCAAGTGCTGATAGGCCAGGAGTTGAAGTTAAAGTGGAGCCTAGAAACTTAGTGATAATGCTTCCATCAGCATTTGCAATCTCTTTCTATCTCAGCTTTCCATCATGCCTCCAAGAGCTATTTAACTAAATACAGAAGCTTTTCTTCCTGCGTTTGAGATGCTCTATATTTTGAACTGTCTATGAACTATGACAGTGTCCCAGCTAAAGCCTTCAATCAGAGGCAAGAACTAGAACATTGTCAAATTAATGGTTGTGATGAGCACATCACTGGAGTTAAGATGAAGGTCAATTTATTGGTGCTAGGTTTTTATTTTCTCTTTTGCCTAAGGAAAATGACATTGCAGTCAAGCAGGGAAGGCTTTCCCATATCCCAACATTCTTTCCATTGTCCTAGAAAACTCACTAGCTTTTTTCCCATGTTTTGGATATATTCACAGCCAGTAATGAGAAGAGATGTACTAAGCCCCAAAAGCACAAATTCCTTTCTTTTCTCCTCCCTTCTCTGTGAAGATCTCAACATTCAGAATAAAAAGGATTTCATGCTATAAACCTCATAAATAGGTTATTCTGTGTAAACTCTACTTTTGGGACACTTGCAAACATCTAAAATACAAGCTCCCAAGTTTCAGGTCACCAGTAAAGTCCAAATATAACATGACTCACCTATTTTCTTCCTTACATACAGAATATCTTTTTGGAAAACTCTTGAAACACAAGTTAGAGGAGAGCCTAGAGACCCTGGAGGCAATTCCTACAGAAAACAGGTAGGGTAGTTGAAAGTGTCCTTCCAGTCTTTAAAGTCTGTTTATCTGCAAGAGTCATTGATCACCATTACAGATCAGTAGCTTCTGAATAGATGTTTCTCCCATAGTTTTTGTGAATTCCTCAAGTGTCTTGAGCTTTATGATGTAGGGGTAATAAATTAACTGTTTTCTTGGACAAATCAAGACTTTGGGAATATCTTCCTAACTTTTGTAACAGGTGATTTTCTGGATGCTCTTTTTCACCCCTTCAGCCTAGCTAAATAATGCAGTCTGTATACAACATTTTGTTGGAAAACTTTTCCTTTACTCAAGGTAAAAAAAATCTTTCTATATAGTCATAACAGTATTCATGTGATAATACAAGCAAGAACAATAGGGACCTCTGTTGTTTTGAATTGCATAAAAATTAACCTGCTCAGTTTGGAACTGTGTGAAAATAAATGGACTTTGATTTTTGGACAGAGCATGCTGTGCATGAGAGCTGCTATGAATTAGGAAAAATACATACTTAAAATTCAATAAACATTACAAAGTTCCCACTACAGATGTTTCCTCTTAGGAGCTGCTTTATAATACTAGGCATCCATCCTGCCACGGAGTTCAAAACCCACTCTTATAATTGGGCGAGTCTGTCTTCATTTATGAAAACATCCTCACTTATGAAAACCATTGCTGCAGAAAGCCCTGAAATATTGTTGGAAATTTCACATGCTCAACTGAAACCGCAGAACATCATATCTTCTGTTCTGTGGGAGGCTGTGCCTTACAATGGCTTTTCATATTGTCATACAGGCAGAGCCCTTTCAATCACAATCTGATGGCAGTATCCTTAGAGTTTTTTTTTCATTTGAGTGCAACACTGAATATTTAAGGAAGTATCAACCATAACCACAGCTTGCGGAAAGGAACAACAAAGATGTGTTTATTATTTCTACTACAGCAGGGCACAACAGTGCTGTTGGAACTCTGATACTGTAGATACCGGGCAAATACTGAAACTTTAAAATTCCTGAAAAAAAGAAACTGCTAATGACCTAAACCAGCAATGGGGGAGGTGTTAACCAAAACAGGCAAATCGTTAAAGGGAAACTAAAGAAAAGCTTTAGAAGTTATGTAAGACATGAAATAATCTAGTTTTGTGGGGTGCAGAACTCTCCTTGAAATCTGTGCTTCATGTTTATTATATTGGTAGACTGCACTAATGTCTTCAATGAGAGTATTAATGTCATGAATGCCTGTGATGGGTTAGAACCATGCCTACTAGGTAAAGTGGTAACAGAAATATTAAAATTAAAAAATATAGTCTCAGTGAAGAATAAACTTCAATAAAGTATATATTTCAGGAAACTGTTTTGCTTTACAGTATTGCATGAGCGGAAAAGAAAGTTAAATTTATTGCATATCTAATCTGTGAGTAATGACTCATCCTCTTCTGGAGGAATGCAAGCAAAGTTTCAATGCACTCCAGCATGACACTAAAAATATGCTATTACCATCCACAGTTTGTCATACAGAAGTATTTCTTGAGAGGTTTTCAAAATGAGGGCTTATATATTCCAGTTCAGTTCATCAAATAAGTAGGCCATGACCACTTTCCAAACAGCTGCACTGAGGTTTTTAGGATTAATTCTTAAAACCTTAGGTGACCAAAATGCCTGCTAATTGGATTTTAATTTTTTTCGGGGCAACACACTTAACCTGGTGCTTTTGCCTATCTGTAGAATAATAGTGTGGGGATGGAGCACGTTAATTAGATTTGCAGCTGTAGAAGGAAAATATCAGTACTTCCTGTACAGTAAATGACTGTATTGTAAGCTTTGCAACCAAAACGTTTTTGATATGGTGACATACTTTGTATGTGCCTTTTCCCACTAACTCTGGAATGATGGAGTTGTCAAAGGGGTTTGAAGAAATGCAGTTGTCTCAAAGATACAAAGTTCCTGCTGGATTTGTGAAAAGAATGGTAGGTGAGAAAGAGACCTCAACCACCACCTCATTCCTTACTAAAAATGATTAAGTCTACCAAGGTGGCCATTTGTGACATAAACCAATAAAAAACCAGACACTCTTAATTCTACTGCTTATGGTGTTCCTTTAAACTGTGACAGATACAGGTTTCATAAGGTCTTGTCTCGTAAAAAGTTTTCCATTCTGGTTTTTGTCAAAGAAATTCCCAGTTAATGAAAATGAAATCATTTTGCCATAGTGCATCTGTCTGAATATTAGATGACCCATGGCATTTTCTCTCAGTCAGCTTGGTATGTTTCACTTGAGAAAGCCTGGATGGTCAAAATCCAGATCTGCTCTGTTATAGGGATTGCTTTGAGTCTGAGAAGTCCAGGTCCTCTGACATTTCTCCTCTGAGTTAGGATCACTGAGGAAGAAGAAACCTAAAAGCCTTGGGAATCTGATGACCTAGATATTTTGGGCCTGTCTTTAGAAAATGAGTGATTTGAATGCTTGGTAACAAGATGTTTTGATTATGCTTATTTAAAAGAAAGATTTTCATTGATATTTCTAGGATCAGAATTTTTTGTTTTGCATTCCAATGTTATTTTTCCCTTCATAATATTCACCGTCCTTCCTGTACAGGGATTATGATTAACCAGACCCTTTCAGGGAATTAAAAAACATTATTGTTTGATCACTGCTGGGAGAAGTCTGAATGTGTCCTCAATCCAGACTTTATTTGCACAAAAACATTAATTTCTGCTCATGGTGTTTTGCAAACAGGAAGTACTGGGCCTGTTTATGGTTTTGTTGTGTATTTTCAAGTAATTATTGCCCTATAGAAGAAGCCAAAGACCTGATAATGACCCCTTTATTTTATCAAATGATGATTCTATGTATACTACATGTGAACATTAGAAACTTATTTTTAGATGACCAGTGAGACCTATGTAGTTTAAAATTAGCCAGGCATAAGGACTATACTGTATCTTTAAAGGACAAAGTGCAACTGTTGCATGAGCAAACATAAACCAGCCTCTTTTTCAGAAAAATGGAATTTTATAAGTATGCCATCAAGGTCATAAAAACAAATTTACTGGATAAGAAACATTATTCTGATTTAATGTTTGAGTGTCAGCAAACTCGCTGCCTACTCTGTATTCAGATTGGTACTGATAGGGGAAGAAAGACATTTGACAGCAATGTTAGCTGGTTGCAGTTCTGCTTGGCAGAATGAGAGTGGGAAAGCAGGATTAAAGCAAGGCACAGCGGCAAGGGTAGGCCTAGGACACAGTCAGCTACTTATAGGAGAGTTGTGCAGTATTGGAAGGTTGAGCAGAGGAAGACTGATTTGTTTTTCCTACTCTGATGAAAGCACAGCTGGTAGCATATCACAGAATCAAATAGGTTAAGAAAGATCTCTAATATAAAGTACGACCCATAAGTTGTACATTGGCTGAACACCAACTTCTCAACTAGACCATGGCACTGAGTGCCACATCCAGCCTTTCCTTAAACACCTCCAGGGACGGTGACTCCACTACCTCCCTGGGCAGCCCATTCCAATATCTGATCACCCTTTCCATGAAGAAATTCTTCTTAATGTCCAATCTAAACTTTCCCTGGTGCAACTTGAGACTATGCCCTCTTGTTCTGTTGCTGGTTGCCTGGGAGAAGAGGCTGAACCTCACCTGGCTACAACCTCCTTTCAGGTAGTTGTAGAGTGTGACAAGATCACCCCTGAGCCTCCTCTTCTTCAGGCTGAAGAACCCCAGCTCCCTCAGCTGCTCCTCACAGGACTTGTGCTCCAGACCCTTCACCAGCCTTGTTACCCTCCTCTGGACACACTCCAGCACCTCGATGTTCTTCCTGAATTGAGGGGCCCAGAACAGGACACAGCACTTGAGTTGTGTCCTCACCAGTGCTGAGTACAGGGGAAGAATCACTTCCCTAGTCTAGCTGGCTACACTGTACCTGATACAGGCCAGGATGCCACTGGCCTTGTTGGCCATCTGGGCACACACTGGCTCATGTTCAGCTGCTGCTGACCAACACCTCCAGGTCCTTTCCCACTGGGTCGCTTCCCAGCCATTCTGTCCCCAACCTGTAGTGCTGCAGGGGGTTGTTGTGGCCAAAGGATAGGACCCAGAGCTTGGTCTTGTTGAACCTCATACCATTGGATTTAGCCCATCTATCCAGCCTGACCAGGTCCCTCTGCAGAGCCCTCCTACCCTCCAGCAGACAACACAGACCCAACTTGATGTCATCCGCAAATTTGCTAATGATGGACTCAATCCCCTCATCCAAACCATCAATAAAGATATTAAACAGGACTGGGTCCAACACTGATCCCTGGGGGACACCACTAGAGACTGGACACTGACTGGATGCAGCACCGTTCACAGCCGCTCTCTGGGCCCAGCCATCAACTGATTCTCCAGCAGAAAGTGCATCTCTGCAAGCCATGGGCTGCAGCTCTTCTAGGAGTGCGCCATGGAAGATGGTGTCAAAGGCTTTGCTGAAGTCCAAGTAGACTACATCCACAGCCTTGCCCTCATCCACCAGGAGGGTCAGCTCATCATAAAAGGACATCAAGTTGGTCAGAATCAATTACACACCATGAACCAAGATGTTGTGTTCTATGGGAAGGGTTTCATTTTAATTATTCTAGTTGTATTAGTTAAAGAAGAATCTGTGTTTAGGAAGCCTTTATGAAGCAACTTTGATTTTATCTAGGATAATAATATCTAGAAATTATCTACCTTTTATAATAGAAGATACATGTGTTTTGGTATTCAGGAAGTCAGGTAATATACCTTTATGACCAGTCAGTTTGTTACTACTAGAACGTGCTTTGACTAACCAAAAGAAAGTCACTTTGACAGGCAAAACTAGTGTTTCAAGTGACAAGCCTCTTGACTTTTAAACTATTTGTAATTGCAATTTTATGCTATTGTAATGTAAATCCTATAAGGTCATGCTGAGTGGAGGAACATGGCACCTGAGTCATGGAGTCATGAAATAGTGAACAAGAAATTACATGAGTTGTAATTATCTCTTCTAGGGTATGAAAGTGAAAAAAAAAAAGAATCTTTGTAGAGACATCCCTCAAGAGTTCATTTTTATTCGTGTTATTTCTGAAATGTGAGGTTTTTGAGTAAGAGAAATTGTTTCTTGTTCAAAACGACTTTTTGAATTTCAGCCCTAGGATTAATGGAGGTATTGAAGAGGGGGAAGGGGGCACACATAAAGGCACAACTCTAGAGTAATTTAGTTTGGGGCTTTTTAGAGGAACAAAAGAGATCTTACTGAAAATAACACATTCATCAGAAACTTAGCCAAGCTACTAAAAGGAATGAAACAGGTGATGATCCGAAAAGCGCTATAGGAAGGAAGCTAAAAGTAATAGGGTGTTGAATAGAACTGAGAGAAGCAGGACTGTTTTTCTGACATAAAGCTATCACTCTCAAAGGCAATTGCCCTGATATACCTACATCCAACCAATGGAAATCCATCCCAAAGCAGATCATAAACTTCCAGCAGAATGTTGATGCCCAATAAAAGGGACTGATTTTCTCAGAAGCATCAACTGCTGAGATATTTCTACCCACATTTTTTCTTGTCTTAAAACCATGAGTATTTTTTTTCAGATTGCAAGGAGGAATAAGGTGCTCTTTAAAAATATAAGTAGACCACTTTTCACTTTCAAACTGCAGATTCTCATGTAGCCCATCAGGCTGGCAATAAACAAAACAGTGTCTTCTGACTGATGACCACTCACAGCCAACTTCACTGTGCTTCTCAACTAAAAAATTATTTGTAAAGTCTACAGACAGTTTTAGTGAGAGAATCTAGGTCAAACTCCATTGGAGAAAGGAAACAACAGGCTTGAGTTCTTTGGATCATGGCTCAGACAGAGGTGAAAAGCTTATTTGCACTTGCCTGCGTAAGAGAGAACGTGTCACTCTTCAGGTCTAGCAGGGTGATAATTTTCATAGACTCTAGTTCAGTATGGGTACAAAATAGTTTTCAATAATAAGTGATTCTTTTGGTGTTACCAGTGTCTTAGTGTTTTTTATCTGTCTCTTGGGAATAATATGTTTTTAATAAACAGCCTGTCCTTGAAGCAAGACGGTAGTAGCACTTGTAACACAAAGCAAATACCAGTCTTAATTAAGAGCCCAGTCCCTCCATGCCTTTATTTGACAGTCACAGTACTGGTTGCACTTGCAGTTGCCATGTTCATTATTAATCTCCAAAATGAGCACTCACAAGATAAATGAGAGGAAAATACTCATAGGGTACATGTAATTAGCACACAACTTATTATAAATTGTAATGATCTCCTTGATAATTAATCAGGCTTACAGTTGATGTTTGGAGGCAGTCCAGATAGAAGATATTTAAACAAACAAGAATAAATTCCTCCGGGGCCATAGGAAGATACAATGAGAAGCTGGGAATAAAAAAATCATAGTACTAAAAGAAATATTATTTCATAGTTGTAAACAAAGGCTCTAGCCTGAGCTGATAAAGGCTGGAATTTTTTTATCCCAGGTTTCTATAGAGAGGACAGTAATGAGCATCTTGACTCATTAAGCATCTGAAAGATGTGCAACAGAGTAGTTCTGGTGTATTGATTTGTCTTCAGAAGAAAATGATTGCAATACACCAGCTGTACAGGGCCAGGGTGCACTTGCCACATGAAGGAATGATAGTGCCATGCAATAGTAAGGACTTGGGTCTTGTTTCCATGGCCCAGAGTTGGAGTGGAACCTAGAACCCAGGTATGTATGGTTGCAGTCATGCTATAGAAGGGGATCTCAGGGAGCCAGAACACTGGGTGGCCTGATATCACTTGTCTGTGTACAGGCAAAAGAAAGTGTTAAGAGCAAAGCTCTTTATTAACATACCTCCATGCCTCTTAGTCTGGGCTTTTGCGATAGCTTAGAATTTCTCCCAAGAGAGAAAGCCTCCTATTTGTTTGTTTGTTTACCTTTTTTCTGTCCTTTAAAATGTCAGCTGAAGAAGTGTTCAGAGGAGTTTTTCGTAGCAGACTAGAGCACTCAGGAACAAGGGGTTGAGACTTACGAGTGCAGAGCTGCGGGTGCCCTGCAGCCAGAGCAGTCTCTTGGTTGGATGCACAGCTCAGGTGCTCTGCCACTGCGAACACACACTTTCAGTCTCCTCCAGCCTCGTGCAGCTTTTGGTCTGGGCAACAGAAAAGTGCAAGTTGGTCTGAAGAATATTTCAGCTCAAAATCAATTTGCTAGTATTCAGCAGACATTGTGCCTTCTCACTGGCATTCGCCGTAGAGGGCATTAGGCTATAAATGTTGGTGTATTCAGTTATTTGGCCTCAGTATGTTACCACTTAACACCATGTGTCTTCAGTCCAGATGTTAATGTGGAATGCAAGACCTGGGCCACTAAAAGCAGCTAAGGTATCACAGACTGTGCCTTTGCTGGAGTTAAGAGCAGCTGAAGCTTAATTTATCTTATCTCCCCTTCTACCACACTCTCAAGCACCTGTCTCATAAAATCTCTGCACAAATGATTAAACACAGGGAGAACCTCAAAGCTGTAAGAACGATGCAAAACAACAAAGACGACAGTGGCAGTAACTGTGTGCATGTCATCAAACAATCCTCCATCCAGGGCAAACGGATATGGATGAAAAGGCCTACCATCTGCCACCAGCAAACACCCAAATGTTATCCAGCAGTGTAGTAAAGTTGTCGGCGTCTCTGTTTTGTGATATCCATCAGTTATTCTTATTCCATTTATTCCATACAATGCATTTGTAATGTGTAGGTTGCAATGCAATGCTGAAACAGGAGAAGTCAGCCAATACGTTCCTTATCCCTCAAAAAATAGATTAACATTTCTTTCTGTTATGGCTTGTTTACTGTAACTGCTGTGTACACGTGTGACTAACATTGAAGGGCTTATCTCAGGCTCTACTGTAGAAAAGTAGACTTCTAATGACCATTTTACAGAGCCGTGAAGACAAGATGTTCTCCTGTTCAGTATTTCACTGGTCAACTTGCAAATCAGTTTTTTGTCATATCAGTGTGCCACTGACACACTAATTTGCATTGAACCCACATGAAAAAGTGAATGCAAGAGATTGCATGATGTTGCACTCATGAAGCTTTTACACCTGGAGAGATAAAAATGCTGAAATTTGATTAAAATTGTGTTACCTGCCATTGCCACATCAAACTGTTAAGCGTTTCAGACATGTCCAGAGCACATTAATCTGCCAAAGCTTGGCACAGCCATGCTTGGCTCTTGATGCTGAAAAAATGCTAATGCTTAGTCTGCACTGCACATGGTGTAAGTCACGGTGGCAGGACACCTCTGCACGGAGGACATTTTGACTTGATGCCAGACTTGAGGTCATGGCTCTGTATCTGACTGCTGCAAAAGCTCCTGATGGAGCTGTTGGTCAGCCAATAGATGAATTCAATAAAGCATTTGTGAGCTTACCAAACAAATTATTACTCTGCTTCTTGTCAGAACTGTTCATGTGCTCAATGTACTTGTGTTGGAGTGATTTCTCCTCAGTACTGCTGGGGACAAACAGCTTTTCAGGGCAGCAGAGGCTTGGCAGCAAGTACAGTCTGTAAATTATTATGCTCCAACCCTGAGAGGACGATGGATTTCTACCCAAAGCAGCCAAGGACAGCCAGGAGGATCCATCTCCCTGCTCTTCCACACAATGTGTCTGGCTCCTTGCTTGGGAAACTCATGCAGCTCTCCACGCTCGAGGTCATCACATGGCTGGAGTACAGCAGCTGAGAGAGCGTGGGGACTCGCATCAGTATTATATAGGAACCCTGTTAACAAGAACCAGTGTTAAAAGGAGTGCCTGAAACGAACCATGAGACAGGCTTGGGTTTTCTTCTCCTAGGCTCACACCATCAGGCTGGTAACTTGAAACTTACTGGTAGAAGTATAGTTTTAGTTTTCCTTTAAGTTTGTACCAACTGCTTCACTCTCCAAGGAAAAAACAATGAGAACTGTTGATGGCAGTGAAGGTTATAGAAAGATGGGAGCTAGAGTTGGCTTTTTACTAATTTGTTAGCAATTCTTTTCTTTAAAAGTTATTACTTACAATCCAGCTCTTGTTTGCAAGTGGACATTTTTGTGTTTTGCTTTACTACTTTCCTTGTCACTTTTCCCAACCAGTAAAAAAGAGTAGAATTCATGGTTCAAATAGAACTGCTGTTCTTTGAACCATTTGTAATTTCAAAAATTTTAACTAGCTTTGAAAAGTCAGGCTTATGGTGCAATTTAGTGGTTCTGATGTTTGAAAAAGTACAAAGGTTTTACAAGTGTACAGAGCAGCAGAAAGACTAGAAAACATGAAGTGGGAGAAGAGGGACAACAGAAAAATCAGAGGAAAAGTAATTTATTCAATTTCCTGGTCATTTAAAATAATTTTCTTTGTAATATTTTGAATAAAATGAGAATTTCTTTCATTCTTTCATTGAAAAATGAAAAATTATGTCTACAGTAATTCAGGGGCAGTTAAATAACTTTATTGCCTGCTCCCTCATATTCAAGGGGGAAAGGAGAGAGCAAGTCTTGCCCTGTCTTTATAACCTTTTACTTTTATTTATTTATTTCGTCATCACTTTGTCAGTGATTCAGTTGACACTTTCTATCTGGCTTGTTGCATCTTGGGGATGGACATTACATATTCCTAGGCAGTGTGTAATTCAAACGACATGTTTACCTCCGTTGTAAACCCAGGAACTAAAATGACTTTTCTCCTCTTTTCCCACAGTCAGTGTGTGGAAGGAAAACACCACTGACCAAGGCTGGTGTTAACTCCACTGAGCTGGGTGGGCTCTGTGGTGTGGTCTCCCTATCGTCAGGTGAGTCACACTGCTCAGTGTTTATTCAAGTAACTGCAATTAGCAAACAAGTGATCTTTCTCATCAGTTGATTAGGCTTTCTTAGTGTCAGGGAAGTGATGGCTGCCTGACTTCCCCCTAGGTTTGTCCCATGCTTTGCTGATAGTTGCCTCACTGTCAACAGTCACTGAGTTACGTTCCCTCCCACCCAGCCTAACGCTGAGCCTCCTTGGGCTCTGTTGTTCATCCAGCAGCAACAAGCTGGTAGCATCTTATGATCCAAAGTTAGTAAATAAGGAGCTAACAAAAGTGGTATTGGTGATTAATGAGGTTATCTTGCCTCACAGGCCCCAGAGAGCCACCTGGATCAGTTAAGCCGATGTCCCTGGTCACATGAAGCCAAGCAGTGTCTGGATAGTTCAAATGAGTGTACTGAATATCCACAGTCAAAAAAACCCAACCAAATCTGGCTCTGATGCAAAAATCTGAAGTCAACAGGAAACTGATTCTCTGAACATTGTTTCAAGCTCACAAGCAAATCATATTTTAGGGTATTTATATTTCTAAAGATTGAAAATTTAGCCTCCTGAGAAGCACTGAAGTGGACAGATTCCCATTAAGCTGGTGACCCATTGGGACTCAGAGCAATGAACAAACGCTTTGTTCTTCCAGGGAACACAGGGGATGCTGTGAGCCCCATATACTGAACAAGGATGTTTTCCATTTCCAGTATTAGAATTTCCACCATTACAGTTTCAATTTCCACCTCTAGAAAGGGCAGGAAGGATCAATGTCTACAAGTATCTGAAAGGAGGGTGGCAAACAGTTGGAGCCAGGCTCTTCTTTTTGGTGCTGAGCTATAGGACAAGAGGCAATAAGCAGAAACTAATGCACAGAAAGTTCCACCTGAATATGAGGAAGAACTTTACTGTGTAGATAACTGAGCACTGGAACAGATTGCCTAAAGAGGTAGTGGAGTACCTCTCACTGGAGATATTCTAGAACCATTTGGATGCAATCGTGTGCCACATGCTCTAGGATGGGCCTGCTTGACAGGGAGGTTGGACCAGATGACTCACTGTGGCCCCTTCCAACTTCCTCCATTCTGATTCTGTGATTTGGAGTGTAGGAAAGTCTAAAAAATACATGGCTGTCCCAAAGAATCTAACTGCCCCACATCAGGCCATAGTAGATTACCAGCTCCCATGAATTGGTGCTCTTCCATGGATTTGGGTCACACCTTTTCACAGCAGTAGAGTAATTGGCAAAAGTAATTGCTTTTTTTCGCTCTTCTGTTGGGTGCACTTTTGTCACTTAAAGTTGATTATGGATTATAGACTGAACTTAAAATTATGTCAGCATTAATAACTTCCTTAACTACAAGCTGATAATCCAGAAACAAATCCCACAGTATTGTACTGAACAAATTGTCCTTATCTCCTTTTGGGGAGAACTGAGAAGGTTATGTTCTCAAACATTTCTTTTTGTGGCTTTAAGCAGACACACAAAGCCAATTTTGATAAAGGGCTTTATCGTATACTCCAAAGCAGTTCATCTTGGTAGCTGAAAATGCCAGGGCACTGTATAAATCATTTTATGATACCAGTTGCTTTATACTTAAAAGGGTACTCATGTCAGATACCGTCTTTTCTTGTGTCTAGCACTGCAGAAAACACTTCTCCCCAGGTGATATGAGAACAGATCAGGTCAATGGTGATGCCACACACGCAGCAAAGTAACATTAATTCATTATAGCACACACAGGACATAAGTCTATGCAATGAAAGATGCTGCCTCAGGGAAAGCTGCTGTAAGAACAGAAACTTTGTGGTTCAGCAGTCAAAGTAGCACAGGAGTGAAAGTTTGGGCAGACAGCAAATCGATGGTATTTTTTCATATGCTCCCCTCTTGCATCTGATCTGCTCTGGGCGCTGTCATCCTGCAGCTCCATCACAGGGGTCATGGCCAGCCCACGAGACTTCTCTAGGAGCTCAAGTCCTCATATAGCAAACTAGAAGCAGTCTGCTACAAATTTGCTCTATTATTGGTAGTAGTGATCAGTACCAGTAACCATAAGATCAGTGCAATATTTTAGTAATGATAATGTAATAAAATAGGGAACACAGTTTGGTATAATCATTCCTTTGGCATTAAACCTGCACTCATTCTCAGTTGCCCATCTGCAGATGCTCTAAAATCTTTTGTGAAACTTATTCTCTGAATTTTGTTAAATTAGGTAGATTCCCTCTTAAGATGATAAGTATGATATTTTTAATCCATAATTTCAGAAGGCTATATGTTGTAACCTGAAACTCTGCTATCAGCAGAGAAGGAGCTGATGAGATTATGTAACAGGCCATGGACAGCAGAAGCTGGGAGAAACTCCTTACTCTGAGGAGCTTCATCACAAGTCTTGCTAATATTTAGCTTTGTTGATTGTCCTATTTCCTCCAGCAAGATATGAAAAGACTTCATGGTGATGTTGTAGAAACCCCTTTGTTCTCTTCTCCCCACGTGGTCCTTGCTACAGGAAAATATTAACCACCTGTGTAACTGTAGCAGAAAATTGTGTAATCCTGTAGTTAGCATAATCCATTCCCTAGTTAGCATAACCTGTCTTCTTCATTAACATATCCTGCCCCCAACACCCTTATATTGCGAAGCACATGTTCAATAAATATTCCAGTTTCTACCCCCAAACTGGGATCACATAGTTTTGTTGACCCCTTACACCTACACTCTCTGGCACAAGTTCCTCAAATTCTCACAATTCCAGACTTATACCTGGATATCTCAGTACAACAAAATGCAAAACCAAACACCATCACGCCCTGTGCAATCCACTGCATTCCTTACACTTCAATTCTTAGCTTGGAAACTAGAACCAGGAAGTCCCGTTTCTTTCCAGTGGTAGTGAAGCTAGTTCACTCCAACAAAGCTTTGTAGTATATTATAGGATCTGACAAATTCTTTTCATTGCAATACTTTTCATTTAAGAAAAAAAATGTGTTTTTTTGTTTCAAGTGGCAAAGCAGATCATCTCCACTGGCTGTGGAAAGCACGTATGATGGACTAGGACAGGAATGAGAACTACTTTCTGTCTTTCACAACAGATGCTCTCTCTTCATTCCTGTCCAGCTCCTCAGCCAGCCCATTTGCCACTCTGCTATCAATGGTGGTTCAATCCAGAGACTCTCATTTACTGTAGTAAATGATCCAATAAATCTAACATGTCATAAACTCAAAGCCAAGCTGAATCTTCCACAAGAGTAAATTTGCATAGCCAGAGTAAACCTTCTGTTCATTTTTATTTAGGATCAACTGAGAACACCACTAGCTTATTCTAGCTTGTAACACCAAGGTTGTATTGTGGAATTTTTATGGATTTTATTCATGCATTTTGATAGTTTAGAAAAGCTGGTCATAATGCATATTGAAACTGGGACCTCTTTACAATGACACTCTCTTTTCTTCTCCTTATGAACATCAAATAGGAACCTCAACGTCTCCATCTAAAAATCGGTTTTGCGCTTGGGACAATCCACTGCTTCAGCCTGGACCAGGTTTCAGCTAACTGGATGGGAAGGGGGAAAGAGGAGAATATTTGTCTTGAGAATTAACTTTCTTGCCTTGGGTAAGCAGGGAAAGTTTTATTTTTTTTTTTTAGATAAGGGCAGATCTAACCACCATGCACTTTCCAAATATATTGTCCCAGTCATCTGGAAATAGTGTCCCAAGACGTTCATCACACTCTGCTAGCCTCTCTACCTGAGGGCAGGAGAAACACTGCACCAACCATCACAGCTGGACAAAGGACATCACAGACTCTTTCTGCCTATTTATAATCAAACTCTAATTGATACAACCAGGAGATTATTGGACTGAATGTGATAAAGATTTTAATATTTACTCAGGGCAGGGGGGAACCATTTTCTTCAAAGAGTTCCTCCTCTGGTTAAGGTTGCAGAACATGATCCTGTCCTTTTTCCTATGATTTGGATTCTGCAAGTTCTTTACATCCTGGAGCTACATTGTCAGCATGTCCAGATATGCTGGTATTTTATCTACAAGCCTCCACTATAGCTGATTCTTGCCTTCATACCAGCTACTGTATGCAATCAGGAGGCATTGAGAATGAAAGGTATTTTTAAAAAGGGAGAACCTAAAGATCTATTGAAAGTCTCTGCTAATCTTCTTCATGCTTGTGCTACAGCTGTGCAATAATTTCCTGGACTCATTATTATGGAAGCATTTTGTGGCCATATTATGCAGTCCAGCCTGTCATTCACTTGTAAATGACAGATCATCTCCATTTTCACAGGCCTAAGAAAGTGATTCTATTAATACCATTACACTTTGATGTTTCCAAAGTAAGGTTGCCTGTCACAACATCTGCACATCCTGGAAAAAAATAACACTGTATGCTTTTTCCTCTCTCTCTCTCTAAAGCAGATGCAATCCGCTTTAACTCCATTGATTTTGTTCTAACTTCCAGAGAAGAGAGTTATGCAGAGGACAAACAGAAGATGAGGACTGTAACAGCTCCTGTACCTAACCAGATCAAGAGTCACTCCAGTCAGCATCCTGCAAATGAGTTTGGTAACAGAAACCCAGGGAGGTAGCAGAAAGGATATCCACAGGGACACCTTTCCCATGTTATATTGTTTCAGCTTCTGATGGAGAGTTAGAGATGTGGTTTTGGAAGATGCATTTTTTTGATTGTGTTTGATAGCTGAAGTTAGACTCTTCTTTCACTGAGCCCGTTTAATCCCTTTTTGAGCCAGTCTCTCGATCATAGTGCTAATGGCTTGTTTTTCCATAAGTATAAACTTTCACTCATTAGTGTTGAATTCCAGCTTCTTTTCCAGACCATTTAGAAGTATGTTGACAAGCACAGATGCAGAACAACTCCCCTGATGGCCTCTCCATGAGAAAGCAGTCAATTTGTTCCTTCATTTGGTTTTTTACCTTTTGACAGTTAATTCAAGAGAAGGCATACACACACATTCCACAACAGCTTAGTTACTGTAGAAGTTCTTGGAGACATGTCTCATCAAAAAATTTTGGTAACTGAACTACACTGCATTACCTGGGTCACTCTTACACCTCTACTCATTGACTTCTCTGTGAGAATTCATTTCCCACACAAAAGGCTGTTTTAACTCTTTCTCGTATACCTAATTTACCCATGTCTCTACAATTCTATTCTTGTTTAAAAATTCATGCTCTTTTCCTACTAAAAACTGTAAATACCCATTTATATCTTTCCTAGGACAAAAGCACAATTCTGGATTATTTTTTCAGCAATTTAAAATACTTTCCTTTTATCTTGCTTTTTCCAAAATGTTTAAGAAAATAACAAAACAAAAAAAAGTAGAAATAATAAATTTGAAAAAAAATTTAATATCAAAATATCTCATTGAAAAAGTGAAAAAAATTGGCATATTTGCCACACTTGGAGAATGCACATAGGGTAGGATTTTGAAAATTAAGTGTATTGATACCTCTTAGTAACAGTATAACAGAGTAACAGTTAGAAACCCATCTTTTCAGCATTCAGTTTCATCAATATTTACTGAGGTGAAAGTCAAATAGAGAAGAGAAAGGAAATAAGAAAGAGATCTTTGGGTTTTTTTCCTTTAAGGCTTCACTCCTAACATATTTTTCTGTTCCTATGCGAGAAATTCCTACAGCTTTAGAGAGTGGGGATGGCTACTAGAAACGGGAGAAACACCCAGGGTTGTAGAAAGTGAAAGAGTGTGTTGTGATGTCCTTGAAATGTCAAACATTCCAGACATTGGGAACTGTTCAGAAATGATCTCTAACAGGAAAGTAAACAGAAACTTGACTACTTTTTTATTAACTCCATGCTCTGAGCATGTGGGTGGGCAGAGCAAGAGGATCTCACAGGACCAGAGCAGAAGTCCCAAGCTACACTAACTCTGAGGTGTTGCATTGTGCTTCGTGAGAGATCCTTTCACACCATGGTGTCCCATCTCCTGAGACTTGCAAACACAGAGGGTATGCAGTGTCACCTTTCTCTAGCCGTGGTGTAGGGCTGAGGCAGCCACTTTGTTTTCATATTTGTCTTGCAAAGTAGAAAAGAGCAAAACAGGTTTAGATGAGGGCAAATTGAACTTCAATGTTGCTTTGCTTCAAAACAGCTTTTTTTTTCTTTTTTTTCTCTCACCTCTCTCTAACTGCTGCCATTTTCTCCTCTGCCTCAGCCTGAGTATCTCATTTTGATTATTACCTAAAATGCAAGCCACGCTATCCTGTCCATGTTCACCTCCCAGACTTCTAGCATTTCTTTATTTTGATCAAACCTGTACAAACAATTGATGCTCCATTCCATGTATTTCTTCAGGTCAATCTCAGTGCCCTTCAATCTCTCCACCAATGAATGCCACAAATGGCTCCTCTTCTTTAACTGTCTTTGTGCTACTTCTAACCCTTGAGGACTCTCTGGTCTCTTCTCCTTTCTTATTCACTGTTGTAATTATATTTTTCTAGTCTATCAATTGTGCCACTCTCAATTAATTGTTTGCTTATTATACCAACAAGCTTCCCTGTGCTCTTTATAAATCCTATAAAAATGACACAGAGCTGACACACAGCAATGCTGGAAAACCCTACAAACCATGAAGTAGAAAGCTTGAAACAGGCAAGAAAAGCTGAAGTTTAAAAATATTCATGGAATTATTCATTATAACGATAGAATCATGGGGGCTGTGGGTGGCAAAAGCCAAACAGTTGAGAGTAAAGACAGAGATTGATTTATCAGGCTGTGAATGAGGTAATGAATGCCAGATTTACTCTCCTTTCTCTAGCAGTCATACTGTCAGATTCCAGCTGTATACAATCTACCTAACAGCGGTCTGTGCTCTGTTCATTCCTGTCTGTATTCCCTGCAGTTCATGCAGGATGAAGATCTGGGTAATCTGCACAAAAAACCAGGGCTGGAACTATCTGGAAAACATTTCTTGTGGCTGGAAGCTGTATGTGAAAATGCCTTGTGCAAGTATACGTTGTTCAGGTAGGGTCATGATTGCCCAAATCCCCCTAAACTCTGTTCTGTAAGCCTAATTTTTGACCAGAGGAAAGTACTGTGGAGAAGAGAGAAACACAAACACTTGCACAGTGTTTTCATCTACAATTGTAATCATGAGAAAAGAAGTCTGTATGGAGACTGGTCCAAGGGTGATTGTGCCTGATGGGCTCTGGGGAAAGCCTTTAGATGCTCCCTGTGGTTTCGCTGATTCCTCTTCTTACAGCTTAAACTGTTACGATATTGAACCACTCTGATCTTTATCTAGGATTGTCCTCCATGCAGTCTTGAGGACTTGGACCTCTAGAGACCTTAAATATAGGCAGTGCAGCTCCCCAAAGACTGCCACACAAGAAGAACATTCTCTTAAATCTACAAGGACCTTTTTCCTTAGAGAAGACAACAGTAATAAAATCAATATTAATTCTACATTACTCCACTCTGTTCTCAGGAGAGACGTCCCAGTGCATTACAGCATGAGGCCTTTTTCATTTTATTATGTTTTAATATCTGTCAGAAAGTTGTAAAGAAAAAAACCCCTACATTTCTTTCCTAGCTAGGAAAAAAGAGTTAATAATTTACAGTGACTTAACATAGACTGTTCCACCTGGCATACTAAATGAAAGATGAGGCATTCTAACCATCTCGGTATTATCCTGGCTTTACTGCTCTCTAAGAGAAGACGCTTAAGAAACTTCTAAAAATAGTGGAACAGGGATATTTCTGAACCTGTGATTAGAAATTTCAAACACTTGCTCCCTGATTCCACAATATGAGGAGACCTGCCCTCCCCCTGTTCTCCATCTGGGCTCTGCAAAAAGACACTTGGCTACATAGGCCAGACAGACCAGTACTGCTCTCAAGCCATTTAATCAGTACAGAGCAGCACTGGTTTGACACAGAATCTTTTTTTTTCCCCACTTCTCAGTGCAGAGAGAAGAGCATCTGCCCTGATTCTTTCTGCTGGCCACTGATACACCCTGGAGCAGTGCAGCATCTACTCTACACTCCTTCAGTGACTGTCTCACTGGGAAACAGGACTGACTCAGCAGGAAATTTTATCATTAGGATTATTATGGTTGTGAGTTACCAAGCCTGGTAAATCCCTGGTAAAACAACACACAAAAGAGAGGTGGTTCCTGCTGTGTTGTCTTCTGTATAGCTGCTGTTAAACAGAAATGGGTTGTTTTGCCCCTTGAAAGCCAGCCTTCCACAGTAGACACCACAAATATCTGTGCTAACTGTTTTCTCTCCCACAAATTGGCAACAGAGCTTTGAGGGATGCTGTATGGGCCAGAGGTGAATGCAGAGCAGCCTGGAAGTTAAATTAGTTGTCCAAGGTGATTTTTCAAAGATCACCAGTTCCATTTCACTCCCACTCCCTGCCACACCACAATGAAGTTACTCAAGAAACTCAATGCCAAGAAAGAGATATTATTGTATCTTGAGAAAAAAATACCTATAGTTCTCATCCTGTGACATTCTCCCCAGTCTCAAGCACAGCTGCTAATAATAAAATGTGCAAAGCAATCAAAGGATTTTGAAAGAGAAATGACAAGAAAGGAAATTAAAAGAATGAAGCCTTTGACGATTACTTGCTCCGAGAGTGATTTGCATTTGTTTTCAGTGCTGGGAACAGTCAGCAAGATCCAGTAAAGTTACCAAATACATTGTAACCCCCGTGTCGAGCTTCAGTGGAGAATATTAAAGTTTAGTTTTGGTGTGTTTTTTTTTTTTTTTGACTTTCTAGTGCTAAATGTTTTCATCACTGTCTTCTCTTTTTGAGGCTGGATTTTCTTTGTTTTTCTAGATGACCTTTAATTTCTACACAATTCCCTGAATAATAGTAATAATTATTGCAAAATCCTTGTTTCTCATTTGACAGGTAGTACAAAACAAAGCTGGACACATGCAGATCAGCATGTTGACCAGCACACTAAACACTGTTGAGACTTTAATCTCGGCAGTTCTCAAAAGCCTTAGTTAATATACAGCCGCTATGTGACCCCACCGTTTTCAGAGTCCCTGCAGCAAATCCACAGCCTACAGAAAAGGAAACACACATCTGTTAAACAAAATGCAGCCACCTGCTTTCACACTTGAAATATGCCTGCAAATGCCCAATCTCTTTTAAAGGGATTCTAGAAGAGATGGAAATATGTGTATTTTAGGATAAAGATCTAGTTTGTCTGAAAGAGAATAGAGAACAAAATTTCCCTTAGGCAAGGTACTCTGTAATGTATCAGCTTCTTGCAGTTTGCATGGTTACAGTCCAGCTCTGGATGCTTTGGGGAGAAATGTTGATCCTGCTGCTCTGGCTGTTCCTGTTCCCTTGACCTGGAAGAGTTTACATGTAGTGTGCTGGTGTGACAGATCTCAAACTCAAGGTAGAGAGGAAGGGAAGGAATTACTGACAGCAACGAACGGAGCAGAGGAATCCTCCAGCTCTTGCTGCTGGGCACCTTGGAGAGGGTGGAATGAAGAATCTCTATTCCTTGTGTTCTCCAGGACCAGGCTCCTGACATTCTCCAGATCACTGGAGATTTTACACATGTGAAAGTGGGTCAGCCTTTTTTACTTCTCTATCTGTCAAAGTCTGTTCTGGCAGCTGAAACAGCTTCAGCTTTTTCCGCAGCTCCACGGAGGCATCCCCAGGGAGTCTGCCACATCCTCCCTGTCTCAGCCCCGGGCTCTCTCGGGGCACTCAGAAGGGGGTTTCACGGTCCAAGGTCACTGCTACAGTGTTTCCTCCCTCACAGCTAACCCTGTTCTTCCTCAAAGTGATAATATTCGTGTTCCTAAGTCCCAAGGCTCCTGGCATCCAGTTTCTGCAGGAAGGGCTTTGACTGCATCTAGGTGCAACCCTGCAGCTTCCACCCCAGTGGTGCCGTGGACCTCTGTGCCTGTCTGTGCTGGGTGCCAGGGAACACCACAGCAAAGAGCACCCACACATTAGAGATATTTGATCCAGGCAGGCAAAACACACTCAACAAGGGGGAAGGGAGAGGAACCGGAATACGAACAGTGTTGTTCTATCTCCTCTCTCTCTTCCTCTGTTCTAGCCTGATCATCTTTCAGGATGTTGCATTTTAAAAACAAATACCTGGAAGCTCAGCATGAAACACATCACTTTCCTGGTGTACGTGATCGCTGGCACAGCCCCAGAGCTTACTCTTGAAATAAAAATTTTCTCTCATAGATCTCCTACTATGTTTTACACCCTTCTTTTTTTTTTTTTTCCTAAGGAACCATAGCCCCATGCTTTAGATTTTAATTGTCCCCCACAAGAACACCACCGTTTTCTGCTCTAGACTTGGTCTGTCTGCACTCAGGTTTTTCCTCCCTCAAATTGCACATACTTTCCACTGAGCACTGAAGAGAAGCATAATGGACTACGGTTAGACTTCATCTAGAGATAAACAAAAAAAATGAAGAATGCAAAGGGAACAACCTTTCATTGTCTGAATTGGCCACATTACCCGAAAGTCATTTTTAAGAAAGTCTGTCATTCAAGGTCCAGCTGAGTTCACACACTGCAATTCGCAGAACTAGTGTCATTAAAGTAAAGAATTGCTGCTCTGCCCCTGCTTGGGTGTCAGCTGGTAGATTGCTGCCCTCACAAACTCTCAAGGGACAGGCTTCAAGCAACCACTTTAGGTGATTTATTAGGCTTCTACTCTGAAATATAATGACAGTGATAAATAATTTACAGTTATTTTTTGTTGGTTTATTTTATCATTGGAACAGTTTTTCTGCTTGTAGCTTGCACAGAATGAAATGCTGTTTCCAATTGCAGTTGTAATTGTTATCGAGTGCTGACATTGAATTTGAACTATTTAAGTTAAAAAGAAGCTCCAATATTTGACCCCAAGAAACAATACATTAAGATTTCTCTTCTAGCTTTTACAGTTTCTGTTTGACTTAAATTTCAGGGTGTTCATTTGTAATTCATAAATCTCTCTATGTGATTAGTTTAATTCCATCAAGAAAACCCGCAATTTAGGGGGACACAGATAAAAGAAATACAGAGAAAGAATTTTAAAAATCTTTTTGTCTCTCTATCAAAACACATACTTCTAAAATGTTGGGTGTTTTTGCTTTTTCTCTTTTTTTATTACAGGATTGAGTCACGATTTTGTAAAACTCCAAATTTGAGAGGATATTCAGGTTAGCTCTTCGAAGACGTGTGACAAGATTGAAAACAACTGCTCACTGAAGCTCACTTTGCTGCCAAAATGCTGTCTTATGATAAATGCATCGTCTTCTAAAACCATTAATCTGGCTTATATAAAATTACTCTGCAACACTTCTTTACAGGCTCAAAAACTAACTTCACTGGTTTTTGCAGGGAGAACATTTAGGAACCACAAGGAAGCCATAAAATAAGACAATCAAGCCCCAGCTTCTTAAAGTTACAAAATGACAAAATTGTTTTCAAGGGTTGAAAGCTTCTGAGGTAATGGAGGAAATGCTACAAAAAGGCAAGGGAACAAAAAGGCAAAGGACTAGAGAACAGAGGCTCCTTTGGCAGCTCCTACTTACCTTCCCAGACTCCTGGAGGGCTATCACTTCTGTGTAGCAAAGACACAGATTTGTATCAGCTCCTGACACAGAGCTGAGAAGAAGTGCAGTGTCCCAGAAAACCCCATTTACAATTCCTGCTGTTGCTGGGCCTTAGAGAGGTAGGATCACACCCCATAGCTGTGTCCCCACACATCCAAAACCCACCTTAGCCAAAACAAAAATGTCCTACACAAAGAGGGCATTCCCAACAGGTTGTCACCCATTTTCTCTCACTCTGTGACTTGTTACCTGAGAGAAGAGGCCAACCCCCACCTGGCTATACCCTCCTTTCAGGTAGCTGTAGAGAGTGATGAGGTTCTCACTGAGTCTTCTTTTCTCCAGACTAAACACCCCTTGCTCCCTCAGCCTCTTCTCACAGGACTTGTGCTCCAGCCCCTTCACCAGCTTTACTGCCTTTCTCTGGACATGCTCCAGCCCCTTGTAGTGAGGGACCCAAAACTGAACACAGTATTCAAGGTGCAGCCTCGCCAACGCTGGGTGCAGTGACCTCCCTGGTCCTGCTGGCCACACAGTTTCTGATACTAACCAGGATGCCTTTGGCCTTCTTGGCCACCTGGGCACGTTGTTAGGAGTCCTGCCCCTGTAAGGAAACAGACACCCCAAAGGAAATGGTGAGGAGATCAGGGGGCCCTAGGCTTGCACTCTGCTCTGTCTCGGTAAACAGCAAAGCTAGAGCAGTTGTGATCAGACCTTGCCCTGCAAACACTTAAACAACCTGTCTAGCAGTCATTTGGAAATGACTTGGCCAGCTTGAGCAAGTCTGTTTCCAACGTCAGAAGGAGATCAACCACACACTCACTCATGCTACACCTCAAGGCATGTGACCATGAGCCGCATCTGCCAGATAAAACATTGGTGTCTGCTCTGAATCAGACACTCTCCTGTACATCAGTGCCAACAGGCAATTGCTCATTTCATCTACTTCTGATTTCACCATCACTGATAACAACACATCTCAGAAAATTAGGTGTGATTTAGACAGTCAGCCAATCCTGGAAACTCTGGCTCTTTCAATCGTTTCAGCTACAGAGCCTTTTGGAACAGCTCAAGCTGTAATTAAGTGTTCAATGCTTTTGCATTTTTTATGATATGTTGATGCTGTTTTTTCGTGTCCTCATTAATTTGCCAGTGAAACATAGCACATAAAATTCATGTGTTGTGCTGGGGACAAACTGTTTAGAAGACAGGGTCAGGAAACTATAGATTAAAATGTTTCCCAGTCAAAAAACCCTAAGAATTTAATGTAACATGATTCTATAATCTGTTGTCCTCAGAGGTATTGCTAATAAAACAGATTTGTTTTTATTTGTGCCAAAGCCAGTTAAAAGAGAATTGTTTGTTAGTGTAGAGTCTTGTGATTAAGGGAAATTTGAAAAGGAAACTTGACTCCCTGTAAGTTCAGATTGTTGGGTGGACCTTTAACAACAGAATAGCAAGTTGGTCATTTCTTCTGGTACACAGCGATCTGTTGGTACAGGTGTTTTTTTAAAAAAAGGTTTTGTGTATTTCAACCTTTATCTGCTCTTCTTTAGAATGGCACAGCTTAAATCTAAGGATGCTTCAAGGCACTAAATGAAAGCTGCCTCATTTGCAATGCCCATGGAGGGATGGAACAAGCGTAGCAATAGCAGTCAAACTCACCCAGGCCCGCCCTGCCTAGTGTTTATAGCTGCTCATGGTGGTGAGTCTCATCCAAAGGCTCATCTTTTCTTTTTTATCACAGTACAAAATCTAATTCTGGCTTCTAAAAGAGCTGAACAATACAGTGATGTTTTTGATGAAGAAATTTTACTTGTAATAATAATTTAAAAAATTGTGGTGATTTTTCCCCAACATAGTATATATAATGTGACTCTGCATTCAATCAGCTGCCATTGATTCTCCTTGGATATTTCCCAGCAAACCCATGCCAGGCCCCAAAATGGCTCAGGGCTGGAGTCAATATTCTTCCACTTGTTTGACAAAGAGCAGACATAAGTCATTGGATGAATCTTCCGAAACAGTTAGCCTAACTGAGGAAACAAAACACCCCATTCCTCATCCCCAGAGTCAAGTGCTTTTCCCAAGAGGGTTTTAATTTGAGCTTTAAAAATTTAACAAGAGATTTTTGTTTTTAGTTTTTCCAGGACAAGGATATTTGCTCCTACAAAAATAGATAAGGAACTAGAATTCTGTTAACCTCCTGAAGAAGTCAACAATCAAGCGAAAAGGTATGGCTCACTCAGCTCTTGATTAATGGCAAGTGAAGCTCATGGCTCCACAACTAAGAGCTCTGTGCAAAAGTAGGAAACACCTTGCCACCTGTGTGGTACAGACTAGAAAAAAGACTATTTCCCCAGATGAGGCTGCAGCACGTTTGCTAGTCACAGAAGTGCCTTACAGTTGAGAAGTGTCTATTTACGATGCCCTGTGACTAACTGCATTACACACACCTTGTAGGGACCAGACAGAAGATCCACAGTCTGTCGTCTCTCCAGTAATTCAGAGTGATCAAAACTGAAATGCCCATTTCCTTCTGTTTCTTTTCTTAAAAGTATTTTTTTTTAAGTAAGAACAAAATGACAAGGGAGAGAACTGAAGTAAAGAAGTAATGGTCTTGAGTCACACACCCAGCCAGTTTACGGCAGCACAGAGCTTCTGCATACAGAGGAGAAAATGCCAGTTTGAAAAGGCAAAAGAACCTGGTCTGCCAAGGTCACGTAATTTGGGTGATATTCCAGTAACACCAAAAAGCTAATTAATGGCTTTTGTCTCAAAGTTCTCACTCAAAGACAAGATTTGAGATGGTTATTCTGAGATTTTCCCCCATTGCCTGCAATTAGTTGACCTGTTGAGGTTTTAGTCATTCTACCTTTACAAAATACTCTAGTTTTGGTAAAGGTTCAAAACACAATGAGAAAAAATTCCAAAGAGGAAAAAAAGATAGCTTCTCTTTTTTTTTCTCAGCCTATTATTTACTTAACCATTTTCAGTACTATGTGAGGGTTATGGGAATACACAGGACTCCATGAGTGGATAATTTTTTGGGCTTTGTCCTGGAAGTCTCTTCTTTTCTGAAAACAGGCCAATGGACCTCTTTCTGTTTTGCACTGCTTTGTAAGGATGATCCTCAGTACCAACCATCTTCCTCTGCCCCAAGTGTCCCTGCAACCCTGCAGCAGGCAAAGTTGGGGCTGTCCCACTGCCTGGGTGTGATAGGAAGGCAGACAGGGAGCAGACAAAGGGAACAAGGAGAGCCATACAGACTCCAAGTTCAGGAGCCAGTTTCTCTCAAGCAAAAGTAGAGCAGGACACCTCTGAGAGACACCAGCAGCAGAAGTGCCTATTTCAGCTGATTCAAAGCCTGACGTTTCTGACCCTGGCTTGCAGACAGTGTGGATGCTCTAGATAAGACAAGAAAAAATATCTCAGAGTATTGGGAGAGACTGCTGTGTTATTTTTCATAGTAAAATCCAGTAGCTAGCCTTGGCTTAAAGAAAAATTGGCTCCTTTCTACTTGTGAGCTCTCTCCCAAATGTCCTCACCTTTTTTTCCATGCTTTTGGTCTTTTTCCCCCATGGGTAAAAAAAGACATTATTTCTTTGCACTAAACATTAATGATTCATGTCTGTAAGGGCTGAACTGGAACATTTCCTAGATTATACACCTGCCTCCTCTAGAAGGACTAAATGTACCAGCAGTGGGTGGACTTACTCAGGCTTCTATTAAGCAACATCTGTGGGTGGTTTTCTAGTCCAGCTGTTAACATGCGACTTATTCTGCAGTTAGATCAGCTATGTCAATGGAAAGAGTAGGCTTCAAGCGTGCTACTGAAGGGAAGGATTATAATAATTACTGTCACCATTAAATATCTTGTAAATGCCAGTGGATACACGTCAGCTGAATAAGTAAAAGCTTGCTACTCACAGGATGACAGGTCAAATGCAGCAAAGTGTTTTAAGGCAGTCATTCATGGACAGGAAATGCCCACTGAGATATCAGCCACAATCACAGTAACCACCTCCTGCTCTTTTATTGTCAGGATTGCCACCTCTCTAAAGGAGCAGGAGCTGCAACTTGTGCACATCACATGAAGAACTAGGAAAGTCAAGTTGTAGAGCTGGCAGGTGGGCTCTCCCATAGGTTACAAAACCTCTTTCCATTTTACCATATAAAGAGAATATACAAATTAAAAGAAGAGTCCAGGGTTAACTTCTCACTGAAAAAAAACAGGCTGAGGCGATACAAGGCAGTACTCACCTCCCTGAAAAAAGATAACATGTAGGCAGCCCAGCTCAGAGCTGTTGGTTTCACTCCCATTGCTGACTCAAGCACCCTGAGAGAGAAGGGAGAGGCAGATGGGCATGGTAACCTCTTACACCTCTGCACTTGGAGTGCATGAAGGACAGCTGACAGCTGAAAGTGCCGTCATAGCAAGTCAAACAAAACATACACTCCTCTCTAAAGGGAAATGGGAACAAACTGGTCAAATGTGGTCAGTAACTAATTCAGGCTGAAGTTTAGGAAGATTTGCAGTTATCAGGCAAAAAAAAATCAATAACAGCAAACTCACTACTCAGACTTAAAATTTGACAACATTTTAATATATAGATGTTAATTCTCATTTATCAATGAATTTAATTATAGTAGTATAGATTATGAAATTAATTATCAATCAATTAATCTTTCATTAACTTGCTTTTAATTAATTCCTCTTAATTAATTGACTTTTACTATGTTTGCATATCTCAGTGGGGGGATCGCTTCTTATCTCCATCCTCCAGTCTCATTTTTCCTGTCCTGCTTTCCACTGACTTGACATTAAACTTGACTTCTTTTCCTCCTGTTTACCAGCTCCTCTTCTACTGTACAGAGTAGCCAAGGGCATCATACCACAAGCAGTGGGAGAGTCCTCCTGCAACCACAGGGACATGACAGGTGCAGCAGAGGCAGGGAGATGATGCATCAGCTTATGCAGAAGGGTGACAAGCTTTACATGTTATCTAGAAACACAGAGCAGGGACAAGGTTGTTGCCAGTAGCTGGGATTGTCTCTGAGGATGGCATCTCTATCCCCTCCACTCTGGTCCCGTCCCAACTCCACCTGCATGGGAGCATGATCACCTTCCCTGCTGGAGCATCAAAAACCTCCCTCGGGGAGGCCCAGGACAGGACCACAAAGGGCTCACACCGAGTATCCCTGAGCAGCCTCAGTGGGGCTCTTTGGTGGGTGTGATGGACAAGAAGGGAGGCAAATGGGGAGGCAGTGCTGTAAGGATCTCCTTTTCTCTGCAAGCTGGGGAGACCCTGGGTGGTGATGACGCACCAGTCGGGATCAGTGTATAACTAGTCAGGGTAAACTTGAGAGCAGAAGCAGAAATGCTGTTCAGAAGCATACTCGGAAATGCTAATTTTCCCTCTCAGATCTCTTACACATGGAGCATATGAGGCCAAGAGTCCCACAGCCCAAGCAGCCAAAAAGCAAAGAAACTCTTCTTACCTCTTTGCTCTCTTCTAGCTCCTCTAGCTGAAGGTCATGTGGTTCCCATGATGCTCAGGGTTAATGCCATGTTAACTGCTCTCCTACTGCTCTGATCATCTGCTCATCAGCCAAAGTGCTTAACTGCTGCTCAGGAGGCAGGTTCAGGTTTGGGAACAGTTCTTTGTTATGCTCACTTTTTTTACTCTTTCAAAACAAAGCACTGCACTTCTCCATGAAATTTGTGCTCTGACTAGTTGTTTCCTTCACTTCCCAGACTTCTGGCTGGTATTTGAGGGCTCACAGGGCAACAGACACTAGAAATTTGATGACTGCAGTAAAGCTGTTTCTGCATTTCTGATGTTTTATTAAGAGTCATCTCAGCAAACATAATGATAACAATACTGTGAACACAAGTACGCTCTCAAGAACCTTCCTTTAATTATTTCTGTTGCCAAGTATACCATTTTAATCCTTTCTACCCTTACAGAGATGCCAGACTTGCAAGTCCTTTAAAAAAAAAAGTAACACCACAGTTTAAACATCTTCTTAAACGAAGGGTGATACGTATAAACGACCCATTTAGTGAAAAGATTAGCATAAAAAGTTGACAAGCTAGAAAAAGCAACTGAGTACATTATTAATAATATACTCTTGTATAACTCATACAATCATTGAAGTTCCAAAGTCTCCAGAGGATTAGTCAGCACCACCCTGTTTTGAACAAATTGTGCTATTCCATTGCAAGCACTCCCCTGCTGCATTGATTCGAGTTTGATTTGTATTGAAAAGTTCCTGATGGAAACTAAACATGTAATAGCACAGTCTTGCTATAGTCATTTTTCTGATAACAAGCACTCCTTCCAGAAGCAGTAAAGAAAACTAAGTACTGCAGCAAATGAACCATGCAAAATTATTTTTCCACCACTAGTGATGACAGGAAGTATTTAAAACAGCTTTAAATGGTTTATTGTATGGGTATAATGGCAAATGGGGCAATTACCCCAGTCTGAGAGCTCTATTGTGGCTGTATTATTTATTATTATTTAAAGATTTGGGGAGCACCTCTTTCTACAGTGGAAAGAGATAAGTAGGTGCTTATTTGCTCATTAAAGTTAATAAAATACATGCACTTAAAAACAACTACCCACAGTGCTTGCAATTAAAAACACTGTCATTTTATCAGATTGAATAGTAAAAACAAATCAAGCCAATAATCAGACAAAAGCTAAACCTCAGCATCTTATCTACAGCTTAAAATCTTGGTAGGCTGAGACAATGTCAGAGAATCTCAGAACACAGAACTTCTGTTTACTGGCAGCTGCACTCGGCATTACATGGCAGCTGGGACAGTGACCCTGGAGCTGAACAAACTGGGACTGCATTATGTCTTAAGTAACAAGCATAGGTCCAGTATAAGAGGCTTTTTTCTTATACTATAACTAGGCAGGAACACTCACCGTGTTTAATGTAGTTTTGTACAAGAAACCAGGAATCCTCCCATCTGAAGTTCCTTGCAGGATACAGACTTTTACATAAACGGATCGACCTTTAACTTCCGCTGTCTACAACCCTAAAGGCCTTGGCAGAGATGTTGGGGCCCTTCTGAGAATCTGAGCCGATTTACTTACTCACCAAAAACGTACATTTAACAGAAAAAGGATGCTAGATCAAGCATAGAAGCCCTCAGGCACTTCTGTGAGGCAGGTAAAGGCTCCTTTGAGAACATTTTAAAGAACAAGCTAAATTCAAAGTTTTTCTCTGTGGAAAATCAACTGAGCAGCTCCAGAACCAACCCAGAAGGCCATACAGCAGACAAGTGACAAATTTGGCCTCAGGTCAACCACTCCTGCATGACAGGCAGTGCAAAGGTGTTATCTCCTCCTCTCATTTTGAACCAGTTCCACTGAGAAGGAAAACTCTTAAAAATTCATTAAGCCATAAAGTGAGCAGAGCAGACAGGCTAGGGATCAGGAAACTCACCTGGGAGTGAAAAATCCTGGGTAGCACACAGTGCTTTAAGGTCCTTGGCAGGAAAAATGTTTAACAGAAGTCCTTAGACAACTACATCCAAGGCTATCCAGGGTCTTCAGGTCTGTGAAAGATTTATTAATGCAAAAGCTGTCAAAACTTGATGATGAAAATGAACAGTAACTAAATAATTCAACACATATATTTTCCTGCTAATTAAAGATTATAATCAAAAGTTGTAATGATTTTTGCAATCATGAGTTAAGTGCGTGGAAGGAAAAAGAACTCTCTAAGGGTTTTTATTAGAATCAGTTCTAGGGTGTTGAAATAAGGCTGAAAGGAACATAACATAAACAAGTGTTAGTTAATCAAGCAGGCTAATAACTCAGTATCTGCATTTTCACAAAATTCCAGGCAACGCTGTCATTCCCTGTGCAAAACCTCCTTCATACACCATGTCCCCCCAGTAAATTTTGTCCCATTTTATGAGTTTCCAAAACTAGGAAAGGATCTGATCATAAATCAGAGCATTCAAGGCAAGTATTTTTTTCACAGCAATCTAGTTTAAAATGAAGGTAAATAAAAGATTTCACTGATTGTCTGAAGTGCTGTCTAGCTACAAAAGCAAAGAACTTATCTTTTGATTTAATTAGACATACCGTCACCCTACAAAACAGCCTTGATAGGGAAGGGCAAGATCAAAGGAAGCCTGAAAAGAAAAGGTATGTCTCCTCTTATCTTTGGTAAAGTTGGGATGGGGTAATTATGTACACTGGCCATGAAGAAAACAATAGGGTAGTTAATAATCTCTGTGATTCAGCCCTTGAATTCCTCCTCAAAACTGAATGGAGATATAACATGGCAACAGCCCAAAGAAGGATCTGTAGGTACCAGGTGTGTGTGATGGAATCCTGCATGCTCCACAGAAAGTGGTAGAACATTCTCTCTTCTGTGGATAGATATCCACAGATAGGATAGCCTATCATGAAAGGCAGCACTACAATTCACTTCACTTAAGAACATGTCAAATGGATCCTGATGCATTTCACGTTATGTTACTTGGTGATTTTAGGCTCTAAAAATGAGTGAAATGTATTTTATCTATCTATGCCTCTATGTTTCATGAAAACTAAAGATGTCTATGTGGGAGAGAGAGAGAGATAACATCAGCTCACATTTATAGGGGCAAACCAGAAGTCCCTGAGGAATCGAAACTCTTCTACCTTTGTGGTTCCTTAATCTCCATGTCCCCACTTGTCCTGCTGCTTGGCAATGCACTTGGGTCCTTATATGTGTAGATATTGAAGGGCAACTAACTCTGCACACGAGAGAGTTCTCCAAAACTCTTGTACCTATATGTGAGAGGGAATTATATGTGTCCAGAGTAGTTACCCAACCTGTCCTTGGAGCATAACTCCAAACAGTGGTTTCAGCCGTCTGTGCTTGCTAACATCTTCTTGCATTTCATCACAAGCCCCTGTACAGTTGCCCAAGCCACCAAACTCAGCAGCACAGTTCCATGGGCACACTCAAAACCTATCAATTAAGCTCGTCTTAAGAAATTCATTTCTGTTATTCAATTACCTTTTGAAAATCTAAGTTTGTCTCCATGTCGCTGATTCCATTTGCAACACTATTTTCTGATGAATTTGAAAATCACTTCTTACTCTACATGAGTATTTTGGTCAACTCTGGGGTAATGCCACTTACTCAGAATTGGCTGGATTACGGCTTTTTTTCTAAACAAAGGTCCAAGGTGGCAGAAGGTCCCTGAAAGGTCCCTGAAAAAGCAGAAGGGAAGATTCACACAGAGAGAAACAAAAAAACTAAACTAGGCGGCTTGTTTTGTGCCATTACTACTCTTTGGTAGTGTTCTCTATACTAATTCTTTCCTACTGTTCACAAGTAGAGATGTTTTGAAAAGTACTTAAGGTCAGTTCGTATGTGATTAAAAGATTATGAAGAATTTGTATACAATCTGATATTTTTCTTTTCTGTTTATGTAAAATCTAAATTTTAAATTCATCTTGTCAGAGAAAACATGGGAAAAATTAACAAATATCTTCTCTGGCTTTTTGCTAGGTTGGTGTTTAATTGATAAAAGAAATATTGCTTTACACAAAGGAAATGATGATTTACTCTTTTGCAAAAGTATTTCCTTCTAAGTCATTTAAGATGAATTACAATTCAAATGCTAAATAAGGTGGAAAAAGAAAGACTTAAAATGAGCAGAATGAAAATAATGTTGAACTACAAGAAGATTTTTTGTTTGTTTTAAGCTTACTCATCAATTAGTATTTTAGACCAAGAATATATCAAATAGGAGGTTTTACTCATTAAAAATCAGCAAAGTAGCCTGCATTATGTCAAAGTAAGATATTTTCCAAGTGTTTGAATATCTTAATCCCTAAAAGTTAAAAATGGACCTGATCTGAATGCAATAGAGACTGTCTTTCTTATTTCAAGAAGTCGGTGTATTCATTTCTACCCATGTAACATGAATACAAATCACTGCTGATATAAGAAAACAGATTTTCAAAATGTTTTAGAAGAAAAACTGGCCTGAAAGGAATCTCAAGATATCATCTGGTCCTTCCTTCTACCGTGAGACAAGATTAACTCTACCTGAATTATGCCCTGCTGATGTTTGTCCTACTTAAAAATGTTCTTAATAAAGCTTCAGAGATGGAGTCAGTCAGTAGTAATGGCAAAAGGATTGGAAAGTTTACTAATTCTCATTATGGCTTAATTGTTTTGAAACATTAATAATTTTATTGCCTATAATCTTGATGGAAAGATGCACACGGGGAATTTCTAGAGGATATTAATTGTGTTTTCATTGCACTGTTGCACTGATTTGCAGAGGTGAAACAGTGTCATAGTTACAATGATGAAAACCTGATTTATTTCCTGATTAGTCCTGATGCCTCTCTGTAATGTTAAAGGCACAGTGTGGTGGTTGACAGGCCATTCCTTCCCAAGACACAATCACTCCTGCATCAATCTTAAGTCAAGGGAACAAGCAAGGACCATGATCACCCACAAAGGTCTGAACCATAGAAGCTACAACAGGAACATCCCACAAATCCTATAAAAGAGACTAAATAATACCAATTTCTCCCTACAAAGCCTGTGTTGTCCTTGTATCCCTTGTAAACACTGGCAGTCCTATTCACATTGATTGGGGTACAGAACCAATGCCACAACAAAAAAGCTTTTTAAGATTTTTTGTAAGGAAGGAAACAATGCTTCACCCTTCACCCATTCCATAGGATAAGGCAGCATTTTCTTCCACGTGGTTCACTTTGGGCATCCAAGGTGTGAAATTTCCAGTGTCAGATTATTTTATGTTAGCTAAGGATCAGTATTTGCAGGTTAAAAGGGATTTACTGTGACCTAGTAAAAATAGATGATTTGAGAAAAAAAATTCACATGGAGGCTGATTGAACTGATGTAGCTGGTAGACAGATTTTTTGACAAAGGTCTAGGGTGATGCTTGCTTCTTGTAATGTATCATGGCTCCCTTAGTCTTTCATGCCCAAGGAACAAGAAGGCACATGGTAAGGACAGAAATAATTGTTTTCTGTCATGATGCAATGCCAAGTGACTGTTCTAGTTAGCACATGCTATAGGATGTTAAAACAGGCAGAGTGTAGCACTGGTCCCACTGCAATGTAAAATTAGCTGTAAGGGTCAAAACTGAATGGAGCAAGTACCATACACCTAAACTCAGACCAGAGATGTCTTGTTTGGGGACAAATGTTAGGTAAGAAAGAATGTGCTCAAACCCACTACAGAGATGTTGTTACATAATCCCCATGGTCTTTAACGACACTGCAGTGATGTGTGGGTGGGAGCACTGATGTGTGCACAGATGTTGTTATGCTGTTATTCATCTTCAGATTGGTAAATTTGTTTAAAGTGGATTTTTTGTATTTTTAATTATTGGGTAGGCTTTTTTCCTGAGAAATTGCTTTTAGGAAATTACAAATTGCCCAGTTCCTTGACTGAATAGTAAATGCTTTCACACTTCAGAGAAGAAATTTACTGCCTGCTCTGCTACTCCCTTTGGAGCACTGTCCATTACATGGCTGAGACTTCCTCTCTTCCTGACATCAGTAATATTTTTTTGCTTTCTCAAAAGGAAGGTGCTAATCAAATTCCGTTGTCAAAGGCTTTCCCTAGATGACCCCTTTTCACCCTCACTGCATCCTTGCAACATCCCATGGTTCTTTGACTTAGGGGAATCCATCCCCTTTAGAGAAGACCTCTCTTCTCTGAGGGAGTCTTTTTTGCCGCTGTTCTACCAGAGGAAAGTTCAGGGCAGGTCTTTGAGGATGACATAGGAGGCAAGGTGAGCAAGGCTAGGAAGACTATGGCTTGCAATCAGGGAGTAATGTTGTTGGAGAGGAGTGAGTAAAGCAAAACCCTAACACTTCCTGGATTTTTCCACATTCTAATATAAGTCTCCCCCTTCTCAAGCATAAGCAGGCTATGGTGGGACCTTCAGAAAGAAGATCTCATTCCCCCGTCTGGAACTGGGCAGCTGTAGTGATGCACAGAAAGACATAGACCTGGCTTTCATGGCCTGAAAACAGATTATCTGAAGTGCTTTTACTCTAATGAATAATGTTTTACCTAAGGTAGCTGTCCAGTCTTTAATTACCTATTTCATTACTTCCTAGGGAATTAACTGCAAGCCAGATCACATTCATTGAATTTAAGTTTCTTGGATCCGAGAGGCTTTTTCTCTGGACTGTTTCAAAAGTCTGGTACTTGCTATGGAAGTTATCCTGTAAGAACGAATTGGGTGTGCTACCCCAGAACCCTACCTTCTGATTAATGCACCTCTTTTTTGCTTCATCATTAGATGAATACAGCAGAATCAAATGGAGAATTCTGCTTGACACTTGCTCTGTGTAGGCAAGGTCATCACCACCAAGTCCAACCCACTGCTTGTAAATGGACATTGTCTTTTGTTTTTATGAAATCTCCCATATCTTCACTCTCTCCTCAACTACAGTCTCCACTCCAAACTGCTGTTGATCCCAAATCACATCCAGGTGAATCATTCCTCCTTCTGAATGGCAAGTGCTTGAGCAGTTCCTGGATGTTGGGTTTGAATTCAGTGACTGCAAAAAGTAGAGAGATCAGGGTCTTACCCCTTTCTGAAGACAGAAGCTTGGAGGGCAGTTGAGTCTTGTATTGTTGAAGTGATGAAATCTGGAGTGCCTAGAATGCATCAGACTTTCAATCCTTCTATTGCTGCAAGTGCCTACATATCACACTTTTGTTAAACACAACAACTGTGCAAGGGGACACTATGTCTCAGGAAGAAGGAACAGCTTTTAATTTCCATAATTCTCCTTGTTTTGCACTGATTTCCTTCTTGGCTTTATGCAAGGGAGCAGCCAACAGAGTTTATATTCTGATTGAAGTATTGCCAGCTTCTCTTTCTCGGCTGAACAGAACAGTTCAGTGACCCCAGAGCTGAAATCAATTAAGCAGCAAACCCTACATACAGAGCATTATTGATAGAAATGCATGTTTCTCATGAAGGCAGCTATTACTACCCACTGCTACTACTACAGGCAATGCTTAACCAGCCAAAATCCCAGTGAAGAGGTGGTTCAGAAGAGCCAATTCCTTTGCAGAGGTATAAATCTCCAGTAATCAATGGAGACACATTCACACACACATGAAAAAAAAAGAAAGGGAAAGAGATTTCACTGTTTACCTGCACGAATAGTGAGGGAAAGGGCTTGTCCTCCTGTGATGTGACCACAATATGGGTCGGAGGAGGCAGCAGGAGGTATCAACTCCTCCTCCTCATGAAAGAAGGCAAAGCTAAAGTTCTCAGGAACCAGAGAAAAAATTCTTGATGATCTTATAAGAAAAGCAGCAGAAGAAGAAGTAAGTAAAAGTACTGGTGTCTTGAGAGATTCTCAAAGCGCAGCCCCTGCTGCTTAGCTTCGTGCTATGTCATTAATATGGAAAGTTAGCAACATATCCTGTGGCACTCCCCTAGCAGAAGGCGCCCTCCCAGCAGCAGGCCTTGTGCAGCCAAGGATCAGCTCTGTGATTTTGGTGAGCTAACAAACCTTGCCAGTCCAGCAGGAGTCCCCTTTTGAAGGAAGGGAGAGCAGCAGGGACTCCAAGCTGCAGCAAAGCTACCATCAGAAAGCACATGCCATCAGCTGCTGGCATGCCATGTCTCTCAGTGGGCTGGGATACAAACAATGGGGTTTTCTGTATCTCACAGCCAGTGAAATCAGTGGGTTTTGGAGTAGGTCTGTATCTCCTTTCATGAAGCATACATTGAAGCACTTTGATTGATTGAGGCACTTTAATTAAATTTTTTGTGGTATCCTGCTCACAAGAAAAATTGGAGCCTTAAATCCAGCCTGTCTCTCGGCCTCATGCAGCTCTCGCAGACTTCAGAACTGCATTTCTGACTGCTGGTGAAAAACACAACACAGTTACCATTCAGTGGTAAATCATTACAAGAGGCTGACATGACCCTGGTTCACTGGGTCTGAAATAAGGCATTAAACATTTCTCACTGCTCATTTGAATTAACAAAAGAAAGTGAGAATATAGAGGCTGAAGTTAAAAATAGCTGAAATCATTCTTAGGTATATAGATCCAGACCCACAGTTATTTAGGCACTTAGCTCCTAGAAATCTCTGTGGCATAATGTCTGTAGAGTCCTGTTATCATGTCTGACATGAATTCTTACAGCTTTCTGTGTGCAAACTGAAAGCCTTGCTAGGGAAATGAAAGGTGCCACTGTGGAGGAAATTGATAGCAAAGACAAGACATGGCCCTGAGGCACTTGCCCCTCCAAATGATTGCTCATATGGAGTACTATATTGACAGAGATCCCTTATTCCCCACATGGAAACCTCAGGTCAGACCTTATTTTAGAAGGTGAATTGGAACTTGTTTTAAAGGTGAGTTCTGACATGTCTTTATCTTTTGAAGCCTGAAAAAACACAGGTTTGCAAACACTGCCATAGTGCTTTCTTAAGCAGAGACAGCTCTCAAAAACTCCAGGTCCATTTCCCAACAGCATGATGTGGTTGGTCTCCCTGAATGCAAGTTAAAACAGAAATCTAAACCAGAACTGAGAGAAGAAATTGCATTAGTGAAATTACAAGTATTCAGAGACCCTTTTCTGGTTCTCAAGATACATGAGAGGACAGAATAGAAAACAGAAAACATAAAAATTCCTGCATGCACAATGCCACTGACAGGAAGGTGTTCAGATTCTGGGTCATATGCTACATTGACCCCTGAATAACACAAAGGTGGAAGACGCAGAGGGTGTACTAGGCAGCAGAGGAAAACAGTGGCATGAATTTCCTTCTCCCAGGTATTTAATTGCACACTAGCAAGGACCAACACAGTGCAACTCCAAAGACTTATCTACAGAGGGCATCTGTCTCCTTAATATCACACCCTTGGAGATGGAAATTATTTGATTCTTTTTTCATTTAAATTCCTTTCATAGGAAATGTTGCCAACTCCCATAGATATAGTGATTACTGAGAAACTAAATTTGTCATTTTTAGCCTCTCAAATGTCAACGAGAGAGTCAAGGAAAAGGCTAGTTTGTTTAGAGACATTTTTAGCATGATGATGGAGAATAGCCAGCATAAGAAAGTTCATCTTTCCTACCCATTCACATGTCCCATTATGAAAACTGAAACAAAAAAGATTTATCTCCAGAAGGTAAGGTTTTGTCAAATGGTAATAGTATCTGGGTCATTAAGATACCCTCAATGACTGCTGGTGACAGCAAAAACTTGTGAGGAATGCATGTGCCTTGAGCACATCCAACAGAGAGAGATTAGCCCATCAGTTTAGTAATTGTGCTTAACAGGCTACTGGAGCATGAACTGCCCTTTGTGGTGTCACCATGATGAATCCACTGCATAACCTCCACTGGGTTAAGGGCAGTCACACGATGGTAGAGAGGAGTTGTCACCCTTGTGGCCAAGACATCTGAACACTGGAAATCCCAGCACAACTTGGATCATCAGCTCTCAATGGCTGGCATAAGGGAAGGCCAATCTAACCCTTGGAGACTGGTTGAATGTAGCCTTGTAACCCAAGGAAGCATTTGTTCACCCTTTTTGTAATCTGCGCACACACATATGAATGCAAATGTACTCTGCTTTCTAGGTCCTCTTCATCTGCATGCTGGGCTCCAGCTTACATAATTTAACTGAATAAATATTTCATCACCCATTCTTCTTAGAGATGGGATGACCTGTCCTAGCTCCCAGGGAAGGCAGTGAAAGATGATACTAATCTGAACCATGTTATTCTCAAGAAGTTGGGGTAGTAGAAGGCACTAGCAGATGGATCAAGAACCTCATTAAGTCCTTCAGAAATTTACTCCCTCCAAGAAAACACCCTCAGACGTTGCTTTTTAAGTCACTTAAAGGAAGAAGCTGCAAAACAAAAGCAAGACTGAATGTGCTGTATTATTCTGAAGGAATAGAAGTTAATTTTAGTTCATTAGTGCCTTTTATTTTGAAGGATTGCTAATTTCTTTACAAGTTGAAATACAGTCTATGCACCAGGATCCTTTCACCTGCCAACCGAATGTAGAAGTTTAAGTGCATTCATCTACTACAAATGAGGCTTCAGGACTGAAAGCAGGGAAAACTATTATCCACAATGAAAAACCAAGGCACACAGGTTATACTGTCATGCTCAATTTTAGCCATAGGAACTGAGCTGATCTATCAGAGAAAAAAATCCTGACTTTCAAGGGGAATAATTTGCTAATAAATGGTTGACAAGTGTTTACATTCATTAATTGACATGAACTAGTGAATCACTTATGCTCCAAGGAAGAGTGGCAGTGCAGGTATGTCTCCTGGAAGCTGTTATCCACTGGCTTCTGCTAAGCCTACATAGAGTCCTCTACCAAACCAATGTCCTGAATCACAATGGCACAGAAAGTTTCCTCCGTAACCTTTTTTTTTATCATTCCCAAGGATTATCACTTAATTTCTCATAAGACTCAAGACAAATATCATAATTTCTCGGTCTTATCTTTTATTGGGAGCAAGAACTCAGGAAGACCCAGGAAGACCTTGTGGTTCAATGATCATCATGTAGTATATAACTTCTGGTGTCTACTAGACATGTATCTATTTCAGCTCCGTCTGGCAGAGCACACGAATTCCAAGCTAAAGTCCATGGACACAATCCCCAGTGTTGATGGCTGTTACAGCAAGCCAAAGGCACCCAGCTGTGATACATTGCTGTTCTGTGTCCAGAAACTATTAAGAAACTGTAGGATCTACCAGACAAAAGAGATGTTGCTTGCTGAACCATAATAACTCTGGCTGTTTAACTTCCATCCTGAATCCTTCTTGGAGACCTGCCAGCATCTCTTGATATCGCAGTTACTTAAAATGTTTGCTTAGAGGAAAAGATACCAGAGTATGATACACATAGCCCTTGCTTACAAAACAAACTATGTATGTTTTGTAAGCAAGAAGGGTTTCCTCATAATGTTTGAATGATTATACTAAAAGAAGAAGCAGATGTAACAGATAACATTATACAACATATGTATATATTTTAGAGGCTAAGGCCTCCTGCATCCATCCTATCTCATATGCTGAAGTCACTGTGATGAGATTGAAGGGTTTTCTTTTGCAACATGCTGATCCAAGCAATGAGGAAGCTGAAGGTTGTTGTAGCAATTACCATCCTTCAGTGGTAGTAGGTTTCTAGTTGCATGGTAGATTGTAGCATCCTTCCATCAGAATGCATAAAAAGGCAGAAATTTTCATGCAGTGCTTTCACATTCTACCTGCATTGTCCCTGTGAGGTTAACCATTGGCTCCTGAATTATCTACTTTTGAGGAACTTAGAACAATTCCACTTAAAACAGGAGTCTGATGTTGTCCTTGCTCTACCCTCCTGCCATCCTTCGAGATTCTGGAATAATTTGGCTGTCTTGATACAGATAGTCAGTTTTGGATGTAACACATTACTCATTTCTGTAAATAAGGATTTTCGCATATCTGAAAAGAGTTAGCTATTCAAAATCCTTATCAGGCATGCTTGCTTGCTTGAACTGTATCTTGGATCCTTAGTTATATACCTTGCATATATATACATTAATACCTTTGCAGTCTTGGTCCAGTGATGATCTTCCCAGGTTCTTCTGGTTGAGCCTGCTGTGAAATAGAGCACACAGCGTGACAGAAGGAGTGCTCTCTTCTGGAGAAAGAGAACAGTACAGAAAAAATAGAGAAGGTTACAGATGCTTTAGCAAAAGTGACTGTTAAACTTGCAAAATCTTTTCACTCTTGGCCACTTACACAGGACTGATACCTGGAGGTTCTTGCATAGAATACGAAGCCAATTTTGCAAGACTTTTGTCATAGCACAGATATAGATAAAGCCAAGCTTATTTCCTTGGTCACTATCAGCCTAGTTCCAGCATAAAGACTGAAAGATCTCTTCACAGGGACCAAAGGATTTTTTTGGTTTTTTGTGGGTTTTGTGGGATTTTTTAGTGTTTTGATTCTTTTTTTGTTGTTGGTTGGTTTCTTTTTTTTCCTTTTTAAATGAAAATGTATCAGAAAAAAGCAAAGTTACAGAAAGACATAAAAACTGGGCTTGGTGGATGTTCCGCTTTCTTCTATCCATGATAAACAGTCACATTTTCTGGGTAGTGCTTTGCTGAGTGAGAACCAACTAAAAATCTTTGTACTATTGGATCATGTGCCTAGTTAAGTGGTTCACACAGAACCTACTGAGCTGTACAGGCTCATGTTGCCTTGCTGAGTTTGGGATTTGTACTTTACAATAGTGTTACACCAAGACTCATTGACAACTCTGTCTATACAAAGAATGGAGAGCAACAGTCCCTGACCCTGGTTCTAGATCCTCTGGGAGGACTTTGGGAACATAGTTGCTGCTGCCTGTGAGAGCAGGATCATGTCCTGTGACCTTACCAAATTTCCTATGCTCCTCATTCTTGCCTCGTTTAAAAGCCACTTAAGAGACTTTACTCAAACTTTCCAAATAATTTCACTTTTAAATATAACCGAGCCTGGGAAAATTTCTATTAATAATGGGAAATTTGGGGAAGTTGTATTTCTGTGGAAAAAAACCAAACCAACAAGATGGTATAAAGCAAGCTGTCATAAACCTTCACTCTAGTGTTTCTGTTAGCAACTGTTTTAATGACAAAAACAAAACCAAGGAAATATTGGAAAGGGATACTTGCAGATGCGAAGGAGGAGCATCACAAGGAAGTCTTCCCCATTTTTAGTGAGTTGGGATTTGTGTAGCAAGGAACATATATTTGTTAGACTGGTTGGGGAAACATTTTGACTGGCTGTGATGAGCAGATGTATGCACAGCACACAGCTACCTAGGAACAGAGGGAATGGAGTCAGTGGCATAAGAGGCTTTTTCCATGCTATGCATCTTGCTTGAATAGGCAGCTGTTAACATGCTGGGCAACTAACAAGGCCAATGGTCAGGCATAAGGTAAAATTAAAGCCCCCTGTTTGATCTCCAAACTCTAAGATGTTCAGGTTCTTAGGGCTCAACACTTTGACTAATATAAACAGCCTGGGAGATAACAGTCGGTGTTTCATCTCCTCCTATGGAAATTCGATGGTTATTTGAAGAGCTTTTCTTCATTTTATTTTGTTCTACTTTCAGGAGAAGGACTTAATCCTTCTGTAGCATTTATTTATTATAACTCTTTTAAAGTGACTTCTTGCAGTTTTCAGGTTCACTTGAGATTTTAAAATGTTAAAGGAAACACTGTAGAGCCTTTTATTCTATTTGTCAGCATGAGAAAAAAAAATCATTAGGTTTAGAATTCTAAATGAGAAGATATATCGAGGAGAAAATAAGCCACCAGTATAAAGAAAAAGGATGTGATGCTTACATTCTTGGAAGGACTGTGGAAAAAACTAAAAACATTCCTCATACACAAATGCTTTAAGGCATTATGAATGGATCTTTAAAAATTCATTACAGTTCAATCCAGACTTTCAAATTCTAACCTGAGGTTACTGAGATTTCTTTGTTAAGTACATTTAAACAAAAATCTTTTTATCTTCTCCTAAACTAACAAGAATGGGAGAAAAAAGATTAGAAATGTACAATTGCAAATGCTTTTGACCCTGAAGGTCTTTGACTCTGTTTTTAAAGAAAATCTAGCCAACACTCTTCTCCAAAAGTGAAGATTAAGACAATAACAGGAGCTCAAGCAACAGTGCTTTTGTATAAATGGAAGACTTTTTCATCACTTTTTTCTTGCTAACTTGGACTTTCTTTTCCTCCAGGACCAAATAGAGTGAAAGGAACTGAAGCTGCTATTCTGGCTCTGCAAGCTCTCTTTCCCTATGTTCCTGCAGTGCCTAGAGGGTTTCTTGCACACTGTCTGCAGACCACTGCAAAGCCAAACGGCCCAGAAGTCTTTGAAGCCCCTCAGGCAGTCAGTGTTTACCCTCCTGCTCCATGAACCTGGGATGGAATGGGATGTGGGGTGACAAGAAAGAACTCTTGCTCTCCTATTTACAAGCTAATAATGTAGGCATTGAGTTCTGCTCCATCTGTCCCATCATCCCTTCGCCTCTCAAAATAACTAACATGTTGCAGCAATGTGTAAAAAGTCAGTCCTCTGAAGGTTACAAGGGGCCTGTTCATCATCTCAATGTTTCTGTGATTGTTGTAGTCCCTCAGCCTGCATTCTTCTCTCCAAGAGGAAAGCTTTATGATGGGATTTCCTGACCAAAGGTGTTGTGTCACCTGATTTTGAATGCCAAAGAGTGTTTATTCCTTCAGTCCTGTACTTTGTCATAATGTCATAGCCAAAATCAAGTTCTCAGAGATGAAGAAAGGAGAGATGCTGTCTGAAGATGCTTTTTCTCAAATCTTACTCTGAATGCAGCCCCTATTAGCCGCTAAATCATATCCACCTGATGAATGGACCCAAATTGGTCCTGATTTGAATCAGAATTAGATTTTAACTAGTTAATGGTGTGACCCAAGACTTGTACTAAACTTGTAGGAAATGGCTTGAGCAATGCATAGCTTTGGTTGCTGGTCAGAAGCAGAAAACATGAAAGTAAAATAACATTGCTTTGCTTCCATTTTTTCTGCAGCAGTCAGAGCAGTGACTTGAATAGAGAACTTTTCCTGAGGAAGAAGCCAACTAAAGGAATAAAAATCAAGAGTCTCTATAGAGCAGATTCCCAGAGGGAACTAGAAATCTAGCAGCAGTTGGCTTTCTGATTCAAACCAAGAAGGAAAAGTGATTTTGATGGGGCTATAGCTGGATTCAATTAAAATGTTCTCTCTGTTATTTGGATCTGATATAGTCCCTCATTTTGCCACATGCCAGAAGATCCAGTGAATTCCACTAGACCTGAATCCTTTCTGGACAGTTTGCTCAGTTGGAGGCAAGACATGGCAGTAGAAATGCAAGGGAATTTATTTAATTACCTTTGACAGTATATTGCAACATGTAAACCAAGATGACCAAAATAAAATGAAAAATTGAATAATTTAGACTGATATTTCCCAATATTTTCCTTTGATTTCAATGGATAACATTCATTTTGAATTCTGATTGTCATTATTTTAGGACTTTGGGTTATTTGCTGAAAGGATTTGACTTTAAATACTACAATATAGTTACTTAGAGGATTTTATCAGTCCTTTTTTATCCTAGTTCTTAAAAGCTTTAAAAGAACTTTGGTTTTAAGATGCCTTGAAAGAAATTTTACTTTCTTCTCCTACTAGATGCATGAGAAAATCTCCCCGAATTTAATAGTTCCTTTATGGAATTCTTCTTGCACGTTTAAATGTATTATTTTTATTTATTTTCTTAAGATTAAAATAAAAAGTTTTTTAAAAATATATATTAATACATTTTCTTTAGTTACATGGAGGTAGAACCTAAAACCAAACTAGCTTTAGCAAACCGAAATTTCTTTTACCTGTTATTTTGTATGTGACAGCAAACACCTTGCAAGTCCTTGATGAAAGAGCTTAAGAAACTAGACATACATACAGTGAGTGTCTCTCCGGCATCTCATCCCCAGAGCTGGTGTTTCAGTTTTCTGTGGGAATATATACCACACAGACACACAAATCTGTGCTTTATTCTGTCACCATAACTGGGAAAGCTCTTCATTAAAGTCTCATGGAGGTTCAGAAGACTGGAGGGAAAGCAACATCTTTGGAGGGATTTTCTCAGATGCACAGCATGGCTGCTTTATCATACCAAGACCTGCACACTGTCTTATATTTGATGTCTTAAATATTAAATATAAGATACACATATTACAGGCAGTTCTTTTTAGTGTGACAGTGTGACCCCATACACACGCACACAGATATTTCCTGCTTGAGCAGTACTCCAGAGTGGTGATGGTTGCACCTGCCTTGCAGGTAACAGCACAGCAGTTAATGGCCATAAGTCTTGCTCGACTTCTAAGGGCTGGTTGAGCATGCACTCAAAATACAGCTGGTATCAAATAGGACTATAAGTCAATCATCTTACTTCACAAACAGGAGAGAGTTCAGGGCCTTTCGAGCTCTCCTGCACAGGATACTGCATGCCAAGTTGTCCCCTTGAGGAGGAGCAGCTCTCCAGGTTACTTGTCAAGGTTGGGAGATTTCTTACCATAACAGATTCTCAGGAAGTGATCAACAGCATGCTAAACTTTGAAATTTTAGCTAAGTGATATAAAAGATTGATTGTGCACATATAAACCTTCAGACATAAACCATTGACCAAGTCTTGGAATAAGTCTGGATCCAGTCAGACCTAAACTCCCCTCAATAAAGGATTTTAGAAAGCAAGGGTATCCTGTCTGAACCTCGTGACTCTACAGGATGGTTCTCCTGATGGTTTTGTCTGACCCTGTCCTCCACGCAGTAAACTATCAAGTGTACCTTGCCATGAAATCTTGTTAAACCACTGTTGCATTTACTGTGGAACATCATAAACATATTGCTACTTCTCTGTTACAAGTGAAATGCCTCACTCCATCCATGACACACAGATAAGAGTCTCCCATCTCGCATCCTCCATCTTTTGCACAGGCCCAATTTTCCTCCCTCTTGAACATTTCACTGTTGGGAATATCCTAAGTCATGTATTCAGAAGAAAGCCATTGCCTCATCTGTCAAATACAGGGATTTTGTCCAAGTGTCATGAAGATCGTGGTATCATTGATTCTTTTTAACGCAAGACTTCTTTTATAAATTAAGGTGTGCTAGGATTACAAGCAAAATTTATTTTCTCTTAAGCATAAAGTACAAATTGAAGTAGAAATGTTTCAAAACTTGACAAGTTTCAAAAGCACTATTAAAGAAACTGGGCCAAAAAAATGGATTGCAATAATTTTTTAAACCATGTATCACATAAAAGTTCTAAGCTAAACTTTAATAAACAAAGAATTAATTCAAAATAGAGAAATGGCTGTTTTTAAGGTGAAAATTAATATAACAAAGATTACTTGATGTTACTTCAATATGTAATGACCAATCCATATTTATGGATTGACTAATTAAGACATTAAAAGAAAATGTCCAACATTAAAGAGAAAATAGAAAAATAAATCAAGGAAACTGTCTGAGAAACAGTTGTTCAATTATTAAATGGCTTGAGATTGACCCCTCTTCTTTCATCAGCATTTCTATTATTATGTTTAGTGCTTCCCATTCAAACTGTGCTAAACCTATACATGAAGTCTTCTGAGAGGGAGTGCTACTGGTGTGTTTTAGGATGGGATGAATAAAACCATAGCTGCCATTAGGAGGATCCTAGAAAATTAGCATTTATTTCTCTGTAGATGGTGATGGGATTTTAGGTCTCCTCTGCTTTGTGAGTCACCTCTGGAATAATAGCATTCCAAACACACACACATACCCTGCACATGCTGGTAACAGGCTTGGTGACTGTGAGCAGAGCAACCATCTGCTAGCTCTGAATGGTTTGCAAGTGTGAGAATGTTGTTTGTCTGGGTAAGTGCAATGGGGAAGTCCAGGTGCACTTTATGTTTATTTATGTTCATGCAGTACCTTTACACAACACCAGGGACCCTGACTCATTATACTGGTGAAGTTATTACATTTGAGAACAGTTGCTGAACAAATTGTGCAGCCTAAGGCCAGATGTACAGAGAAATATAAGTACCCAGGTCTTCCAAGACATCTCTGAGATGTTGCCTAATACAGAGATTTCTCACTCCTGCTTGTTCAAAAGTCTTCAGAAATGAAGCTCTGCAGCTCTCTAAATGCTGATGCAAGGCACGTGAGCTGCTGAACAGATCAACAGAAAGAGCACATTCCTGCTCAACCTGAAAGCAGGACTTGATTTTGGGCACCTCATCAAAGCTTTCCCATTTCTTACTGCTCTCATTAAGAGATGGGTTGAAACCCTGGCTTTAATTAGAGCAGGCATGGTGAGATGTTGAACCCGGTCCTGGGTGACTTTGCATTCCTGGACATGGGTACAGGATGAGAAGGACTCGCCCCTATTCGCTGCATTTCACACACAAGAAGAGACTCGGACAATTCCCTTAAAGGAGCTACCCATGCTGAGTAGGATGTGGGCTCCTTCTCAGCCACACAAAGACATCTGAGCTGCTGGCAGACAACATTAAGTTCATACTTATCTGCTCAGTGTTTCTACCAGCATATAATAAGCACCCAATAAGGGTGTCTATCTGTGACTTTCATTTTTAAATAACACATTCTACAGACAATTCGGTGCCTAATTCAGGAAGATAGAAGCACAAGAATAAGGCTAAACAAATTAATTTATGGGCCCCTACCTACAGATCATTCAATGATTTCCCATCTGTAATGTTCTAGAAGCACCGGAATCAGTCTGTCTGCGCTGACTTTAGGGCAGGAGCTCCGGCGTTCAGCTACAAACCCTGCCTGTAATCACAGCACTTCTCTATGCTCATCATGTGCTCATTACTTGTACCAAAAAACCCATGCTTGACAAGGTCCATCAGCTCCTGTTAAGCCAAGATCCCTGTAGACAACCTGTTCGGAGAGGGATGAAGTAGTGTCCTCTGACAGAATCAGTTCTTTAATTCCTACCCCATAAAACTGCACTGCGCAACAGAACTTCATGTCCAAGAAAGTTCTCTGTGTTGATTTGCCCTTTGAAAGAGGTCTTAATGAGAAAACTGAGAGTCCCTTCAGTGGAATTGCATTTGAAAATGGAAGCACAGCAAGGCAATTTGCCTCAATAACTAATTTCTGATGTCTGTAACTAGAAGCATCAATACTTTAGCAGCCACTGCTTTGGATAATTGGAAATTAGGGTGATTCTTTCACAGAAACTGGTGTGAAAGCTGACTCAGCCTGGATTTCCACCCTGTGGGTTCATTTTCAGTGTCAAACTGAAATGACTTCAGGAAGGATTCTCTACCCATGAATCAGAGGAAATAATTCATTATTGAGTTCAGCCCAGGAAAAAAATCTATTGCGAAAGCAAGAAGAGGTAGGGGACTGTGTTTAATTTGAGTAAAGGTTGGTCAAAGTTTGTTTAAAAAAGAAAAGCTTAAACTGTTCTAGACCTTTCAACCATTAAAAGTTCATTAGCGTTGCCAAGGTAGCCAGAAAACTTCAGGGTGCACCATGTCTTAATTTGGTTATGTCTACACACTTTTGGCAAGCCATATTATCTCTTATCATTTATTACACTGAGCGGAAAACACTGCACAAGCTGGCAGTGTGTGAAGCCGTGTGAGTCCCAGTGTGATGTTTTTTCAGAGCATATATGAACCTTTCCCTCAGATTTTAGCACATGGAAACTCAAATCCTTACAGGACTTTGATAGGGAGAGGCTGAGAAAGTTTTCAAACCATGGACTGTTTGCATTAATGTTTCCTTCTTAAAGCACAGAGAATTCCCTTAACAAAATAAGCCATTATTATTAAAATGGAAGTAATCAGCAACATAACCACTAAGAAAACCATATTGTCAGGCAATACATTCAAAGTTCTATAAAACTGACATGCATACTGCTTTTACAATCCTGCCTTTTTGAAGCAGCAGAGCAGAAGTGTACACACTAGGCCAGTAGCAGTCACTCTATTGTAGCCCCGAATACTTCTAAGAGAAGACATTTTTTCTTCCTTGTGGCAGCTTTTTTCCTTCAGCCTGTGATTGTGGCAATGTCAGCACATCTCCTGAGGGAGGTCTGGAGAAGCTGGCTCCAGTGTGTTCCCATTCACCCAAGATCAAGGCTGTGTTCCTGGGTATTTCAGTGGGCTCTTGGAGCAGCCTCTGCAAGGAGTAATGGGAACTGTCAGTACTGTTCCCTCTGTTCTACTTTTCCATTATTTTATTATTCACCTCTACATTACACCATGATTTGCAAATTTGCAGTTTGGCCTGGGGGACTCTGTCTTACCGTCTTGCAAGTTAATGAAATTTTGCACATTGAGGGTTTGCATCTTTGGACTTCTGAGGTCTGCAATATGTAATCATAGATTTACCCAGAGGGGTAGGAAGACAGAGGTCAGTGTCCTCCACACTAGCTCTTCTTGTAGCACCATGTGCTTGAAGTCACATCACAAGGAAGGGGTTGTGCTGATGAATAGTGCCTTTTATCAATAATGAAGTGACACTCACTCTAGCACAGGTGCCCCCATCCATATCAGGTGCTAGAGCAAAACAAACCATCCCAACATTAATCTGCATGGTCTGGTCTCATTTTAGGATCAGAGGTCTTTTCTTATCATCCCAATAGCTCCCTGGATTTTGTTTTGTTGACATTTCACAGAAAACACCTTGATCACCACTGACATTTCAAATGTAAAACAAATGATGTTGCAAAAGTCTCGGAATAAATCACTCTTCACATACAAGTGACATAAAATTGAACAAGTCATGGCTGAAGAACAAGCTGTAATAAAAAAAATTCTCTGCTCTTATTTAATGAGCATAATTCACATGAATGTAGATATTTAAAGTAAATATTATTTAATGATTTCTTATCTATTCATACAGCATTATCTTTTCTATCTACTGTGAAGAGATTGTGTTCTCCCTTTAACTATATAATGTTCAAGAAAGATCTGAGATCATGCAAGAGAATTTGCTTAATAGTCATAGGTTTAACTCCAAAAATTTTTCAATCCATCTGCCTCCATCTTAGTATTTATAAAATTTTAGTCATGGTAGGCTGCAGATTTAGTTCACATATGTTTGGACCCTACATTTTTCAAACTAAGAAATTCAGTAAACAAAAGTACTATTCCTTTAACACTTTCTTGTTTCTATAATCCCTATTATTTTTCTAGCTATCACATAAGCAGTAATTCCCCAGAAGCTGAGGTAGAAGGAACAAGACAAAATGTTTCACCAAGCATGAAGCATGGGTAGTGACTCTTATCACCACCCAACAGAGCAGATACTCTTTGCAGAGAAATGTAGCATCATAGATGGCTGCAGGGCTCTCCTTTTATGATGGTGAGAGCAGACCTTGTTGCAGTAATGATGATAAAATGTACTGAGAACATTAGGAAAAATTTTTTCATACTGGGTGATCTCTCCAGTACTTTAGTGCAGGATTTTAAAGATCACTGAAAAGCTCTTGAAATCAATGACCACTGCACCAAACCAAGGTCTGGTCATTCCCAGGACTACTACGGAGAAAGTTCAGTGCAACCTGGCTGATGGTTCCCATGTGGCTACATGTAAGTTGTCTCCAGTTGGTCTTGGCTGCTTCTGCCAACCCATCTCTCAGGAGCAGTCCTGTCTTCATTCACTGCTGTCTGCATTGCCCTTCAGAAACCCAGCTTCCCTGACCATTTTGGCTAAGCACCTCAGTTTGTTTTCCAAAACTAAGAAAGGAGATGAGCAAATTCCACAGGCTTTTCAGCCCTTGAAACCTATATCTCCTGTTCCTTCCCCATAAACCATAAAAAGTAAGAAATATTTTACAATGAGGATTGGAAAACATTAGCACAGATTACCCAGAGATGTGGTAGATGCACCATCCCTGGAAACATTCAAGGTCAGGTTGGACAGGGCTCTGAACAACATGATCTAGCTGAAGATGTTCCTACTTTTCACAGGGGGTTGGACTAGGTGACCTTTAAAGGTCCCTTCGAACCCGAACTATTCTATGGTTCTATGACATGCTCTGCTGGGTATCCCAAAGGCTGGATCCTCTGATCTTAATGAGCATACATTCCATGTGCATTACAGCATTACATTAACCCAACAGGGACAGAAGGTCGGTCAAGCTCCATGTGGGAGTTACAAAGCTATGCTGAAGGGAAAATGGCAATATCCAGACTCACATCAATGTTCTCAGTGTTATTCAAGCTTTGTAAAAGCAGAATTCACTTTTTTATTTTGCTAGGAGATGCCTAATAAAATCACACTTTTGGCTGAAAGTTTATATTGGAAGCATTATCATTGCATCTCTAAAGAACAGTTCTCATTAAGTGAAAGACTGAACGGACAGATATCCTAATAATAGCTTGATTTGAAGTGCAAAGTGGGTTGAAGCACTCAGCATGCCATCTTCTAATCAGGAATGAAGGTTTTAATGCAGGGCTTCCTGACAATCACAATTTTGTAATGCTTACATAAATGACTTTGTAGATGTGTGTATGGTTTTTTAATTTGGTGCATGGGTAAAGGAATGTATTTCCTGGTGATGCAAAGAAGGATCTGACTACAAATGCAGCAATGCTATCTGCACCTGTGAAAAAATCTAGGTGATCACATAAGAAAGTTCCCTTATTTGCAGAAATACTTAGTAGTCTGGGGGTTATTTGTCTTAACAAAAATACAGTTAAGGATCTGTTACCTTGAATGTTGTGTACAAGTATCTGTACATATATTAAGGCAGCACTCCAGGTGTTTGCACCCTAAAGTAACCTCCATGTACCTTGAACTCCTAGGCACAGCTCACATAAAAGGTCTCAGGATTTCAAGCTCCCTTTAAGCTTGTGTTCTCAGGTGACAGTCAGAGGCACATAATGCCTCTGGGGAGATGTTCTTCATTTCACTCACCTTAAATATGCCTTTCTCTCCCTCCTCCCTCAATACTGAAAGGCACCTAGAAAGTTGTTGCAAGGGCCATAGCCACAAGAAGAACTGATTTGTGGTTCTTCCCTCAGCCACACTTAGCTGCAGTGTCAGGTGTCTCAAACTTCTGGCAAATTAGATATGAAAAAATTCTTCTTCATTACATTGTGATAATGGAATAACCAATAACGATGGGGAAAATGGGATAGATGTTTCCTACCAAAGTATTTTCAAGCTCCATTTCTGCTAGGTTGATCCCTTCCAGAAGTCCCTTTCAGCTTAACTCACCAGTATTCTGGAAGTCCTCTAAGGTTGAAAGGAGCAAGTTACATGTCTTGTGGTCACCCTCTTAAAATAACTCAAGAAAAATCCGTGCCAGCTCCACAGTGTTTTTCCTGGTTAATGATTAGTCGAGAGGAGAAGTCTGGCTGCAAGGTCTTTGATTCATGAACATATTTGTAGTAATTGGGGTCATGGCAATTCCTGTAGCTAATGCATTTTAAAAGGCCAAAGTCAGTACCCCTGAGTAATTGGGGCTGTTACTGAGCAAATGACATGCTTTGAAGCAATGACATTATATTAATTATGTGGGGTGAAATCTAGAAGTGAAAGTTTGTAGGAACAAATCAGAGCTTGATTAAAACTTGGGATAAACCATTCAAGTTTAGTCCAAAATCCAAGATCTAGTTGGTGAACATCAGTTGTCCACCAGTAACATGAGTTCAGGAAGGACCCCCGGAGAAGTCACTTCTGACACTCCAAGCCATGAAGTGGAGCCACGTGGCCACAACAGCACAAGGTCAGCCAGCAGGAGAGGGGAAGGAGAGTGCTACTAACCCAAACCTCTCCTCAAGGGTTGAAAGGCTGGTCTTAGTGAAGTCAGGGAGGAGGAGGGAAGGAGGAAGCACTGCTTGTGGTCCCAGCTTCACCAAGCTAACGCATCTTGCCAGTCCAGGATCTCCCTCTGAGAAGTGTTGCACTTCAACCCCTCCAGAAGAGTAATTGCAAGAGCAACCAGGACAAAGCATACAGCACCAGTGGTGCATCTTCAGCTCATTGCCAGGGAACACGCTGCTGTAAGAGCAAGGAAATAATCCAGGCTTTAAAAAGCAACCCTTCAAAAGAACAATGTTCTCATGTCCCCAAGAACATAGTATTATAAAGAAAAAATTCACACACTTCCATTAAGAGATTTGATCAAATGCATTATCAATATGAAACAACGTACATTCCCATCCCCAGACCCTGTTTCCCTAAATATTTGCAGAGAGATGCAATAGTGCCAGAGCCACTTTCACAGGTGACCAAAAAAAAATTCACCTTTTTTCAAGGATTAATTATTAAGTATAGTAAGGATAAATTGCAGCAGCCAACAATTGTCTTATTCTCCCAAGTCCTATTCATAGTAAACATGATATTATATGGAAATTTAACTTGTATAATTATAGCCATAGGCACTTTGGAAATAGTACAATATGGGCTCGGATATGGGCCAAACCATGCCCCTTCTGCATCTGCACAGTAATCACCATGGCTTTACATCACTGTTCAGATATAACTAATGCTGAAAGTGGTCTGGAGCACTGGCAAGGAAAGATAGGGCTGTGCTTCTCGAGGGGACCATCACTCCAGGGCCCTGAAGTATTTGTGTCCCACAGCACTCTCTGTTGTGCCACAGCAGCTGAGCACACACTTCAACAAGCCATTCCCATCTCTCCCCGCATGACAACTAACTACTGCTCTGTGGGCAGCTACACTACTAACCAGGATTTAAGGCATATGATTTAAGTTGTTGTTTTTTTTTCCCAGGGTCTGCATTAGAGGCCTATTTCTTCATCTTACATATTTCTCACTATACTGGAAATTTTCAAGCAGAAGGCAGATGCTGGAGGAAAGACCACTGTGTGATATGCAGTGAAATGAAGATGGAATATTATATACATAAATACTTACAAACACATCATGTAGGAGATGTTTGCAGATGGAATTCTCCACACAGCATTCATTGTGTATGGCTTGTTGGCTGACAATAGATTATTGATTTATTACACTTTGAAAACATCTTTTACTTACATAAATTTTCCCCTTCTGATGGGGACTGAACACAATATCCATTCTCCCCACTGAATGAAGGCTATTATTTAAAGGATGGTGGATAATCCTGGATCCATCCCTGCCCTGGTCTTTCCGAGTGGTTCTGCTTTGCTGTGGTCTTTGCCTCAGCAAACACGTGCCCTAATGGGGTTGGTTCAGAGCAGCCCAGAGATATTCTTCTCCCTTCCCCTCCTCTTTGCTGATGGATTAACCTGCTGACATTCACCTATGAAGGAGTCAGCTAAAGACCCTTCATGTTACAAATGAGCCCCACATCTTTCCATCTCCCTGGGTTTTGGCATCATAGCTGAAAGAACGATGCAGAGATCTGACTTTAGACACAGAAGGACCAACTAGAGTGAGGTCATTGTTTCCTGACTTTTCCTTAACAGAATTAGTTTGAAGGTAGTAAAAAAACCCACATCTGAATACTTAATATTCATAAGAGGTTTATTCTCCTTTCAACAACCTTGAATAAATTATGGAGAATGTGATAACACTGTAGTTACAGCTTATTCTAATGATCAAAGCAGTTCATCATTGGGGAATAAATGTTCTACCTAAGCAAAAAAAATGTTAATCCCTAAGCAAATTTATTACTTAGAAGGAAATTTCACTTGAAATTGTCCCATTAACTCTGTAAAAAGAAAGTAGGTGGTTTATATTGTATCATAGATTTTCCAACAGTCCTGCAGTATATTTAGCTGAAACAGCTAGAGTGAAAACTGGGAATAAACATTAGTTTCTGCAGTTTGAATATCATTGTGGCATTTTCCCATCTGTACAGTGCAGTACACAGGACACCGTGTTCACAGTACTTTGCAAGATTCTTTCCTCTGAAATGACACATAAGCTGGGAAAAGAACTGACCTTTGGTTTAATTTATATATAGGATTGATCCATCTTCTCCATGTCAAAGCCTTTAGTTTTTGACCTACCGGTCCAAACAGATCATTCTTACATAACTCAGCCCTTGGGCACTGGAACAGGCTCCCCAGGGCAGTGGTCACAGCACGAAGCCTGACAGAGTTCAAGAAGTGTTTGGACAATGCTCTCAGGCACATGGTGTGACTCTTGGGGATGGTTCTGTGCAGGGCTAAGAGTTGGACTTGATGAGCCTTGTGGGTCCCTTCCAATTCAGCATATTCTGTGATTCTGCGATCTCCAGCTTCCAAGTGAAGTCACTACTCCTCTTCCTCAAGGCAGCTTGCTTGGCAGATTTCTTTCACCCTGGCAGGTCCTTTAAGTTCCATTCCCACCTTAAAAATCATTTTAAAGCTCTTTGTTCAAAAGAACCCCCTTGCCAGTGAATCCTGAGTGGTGTTCAAAAAGCATACACTGTCCTCAGCCTTCCAAGATACACCTCTGAATCTCCTCTTAGGAGCAAGTGTTCCAGCTATAGAGCCTTTCTACAATTTCTCTCTCTCTCTCTCTCTATATATATATATATGTATGTGTGTATATATATATACTTTCATTTCTACTTCTGTCTATACAGGGGTGGCATCTCCTTTGGAAATGTCCCATTCCTCTATTTATGAGCATGGCTGCAGTAGCTGGCATTGGAGTGATTTCTCCTTGTATCTCACCTAGATTTCTATTTTCTATAATGAGGTAGCACACCAGTTTGTTTTTTTTTTTTAAATAGACCGTATTTTGTGAAGGAGAAAGCTTTGCTACTGGAAAAGAATGTCAGGAGAATAATGTCTGGCATGACTAGTGCAGATTCCTAATCACTTGCAAAATCAAAAAGAAAAAGGTACACTTATGAATTTTAATTCCCCTTATGAATTGGGAACTGAATTGAAACTGAAAAAAAAAAAGCTATAGACAAGAAATGCTTACAACTCTATGAATGTAGTTCTAGAAAGAATGTTATTAATTAGCAAGCAGATGGATGGATGGATGGATGGATGGATGGATGGATGGATGGATGGATGGATTAATAACATCCTGCAAAAAGCTATGATCTTCTGACAAACCACCTAAACAAGAAAGATGGCTTTCTCTCTGCCCTGATAGCTTTCTAATCCATATTAATGCAGCAAAAATCTCAAGTAAAATCCTCTCATCCAGAACTTGGTCTTTCATTCTTGGTAGGTAGAGTTGATACAACAAAACCTCTTCCTACCCTTATCAAAATAGTGTGCCAGTGAAGCATAGTGGAATTAAAGACAAAAGGAAATTATTCATTGTCAAGATGTACAGCATTTCCATACTACAGAAGACATAGTGTGTGGTTCTTTTCCACTTTTTTCTAATATAACCAAGTAGCTGTTGTACTATTAATTTGAACTTACATCGTATTTTTCAGTTGATTTTTATTATGCCTGGTGTTACTGATGCTGATCTAGACTCCACTGTGTTTCTCTAGGATGAAAATATGGAAAGAGAGGAGCTAATACCCAGGAGAACAAAGGTAAATTAGTGGAAATAAATTATCCAGTTTCATGTATCAAAGTTTATTGGAAATAAAAGGAAAAACATTTATCAAAAGGTCTAGGGAACACGTGATCATTGATTGTCAGCCTGTATTAATTTAAAGAAGATTTATCATTCTCAGGGGATTAATAAATTTTTACGAGCACTTGACTAGTTAGTCATTGTATATTTTCAAGATCCTAACTAAACCAGAAATTCAAAAATTAATAATTAACATCTTTTAAATTATATCCTTATGAGTCTTTATTCACAGGGGCACTTGGGACATGCCATAGTTGTTGATTTAACAAGTTTGCTTATCTACCTGATTGAAGTTAATCATCTTTCTGAAAGTTATCTGTACCTTTCAATTTCATTGTATAAAAGCAAGCTGGATCAAAAGACTACTTCCTTTTCGGTGACTTTAATTGACTCTCTGGTGCTTTCAGTACAGCAAGTGGTGTGACCACTCATCTCACAGACTGAGCAGCAGTCCTAGAAAATCAACAGTAAAAGCTGAGAAGGATGGTTGATATCTGTACACTGAGAGGATGAATCACACAGAGCCTCTCTAACTTGGAAAGGAAATAAAAATATACCTAGAGCTGCATCAGTTCTTATAGGTACTGCTGTTAAAATGCTTCCTAAGCATCTTTCCCTGGCTATGATCAGAGACAGGATACAGAGCTAGGTGGACCTCATTTGTATATTTGTAGCCATTGTTCCTGCAGAAATCCACAGGCCTGTTTCTGTACTGACCCAGGAATTAACCAAGAAACTTTCCTCTTTGTAACAGGCTTCTTGACTAATTTCTAATAAATTTTGAAGAACAATGGGAAAAGATGCTGTGCTGTTTATTATTTTTAGAAGGTATTTTCTGTGATATTTCTCTATCCTTCCATGTTTTCAAATTGTGAGCAGCATTCCTACCAATGTTTGACTTCATTCAGCATTGTCTTCCCTGATTCTCACCCCAAGCAAACATGGGAAAAAATCAGACATTATTATAAACACAATATAAGTTACAATTATTGCGGAAAAAAAATAAAAAAAAAAAGGAAAGCTGTTCAGTGCTACACATGAATAAAAGTTCCTTGTTATAAATAGTTTGCAGTGTAGGGAAGAAGCAAAAAATACAACACAAGAGCTCAGAAATCAACAAGAAGACAGCATGTAAACATGTTTAGAAGCCAAAATCTTTGCAGAAGGGATTTTTTTTTCTGGGAAGAAAGAATTGGTGCATTCCTGCATTTTGTCCAGGGATGCCAGCCAAAAGGCAATCCACCTGTTCTTTTTCACTCTTACTGGTACCTGGGGAGAACAGCATGAAGTTCATTAGAGTCCACCTCTGCTGGAAGATACAGCTAAGGTGTTGTGCAGCCAATCAGCACAGTTGATACAAACCTGATACAAACTTTAGGCTTTATACAAGCAGTTATTTTGCTTCAAAGACAATTTTGGATCAATCAGCTTATAGTTCTCGAAGAATCATTGGAAATTCTGGATTTCACATGCCTATGCTTGTCAGACCAAGGAAAATTAAAAGCCTTAGAAGACTTTATGCAATTTGTAAAAGCCACTTCCCAGAAAACTTCTGATTGCCCTATTTGCCACACCACACCTGGCAGAGATGTACTCCTGAGCCTTAAGGTGACAATATGAAAGGAATTCCTTTCCTTTTGAGAGTTTTTTTAATTATTTAATGCTCATGGACTGGATTCTCTGAACCCAAAATGTTCTGGATTCTGTAAAAAGGAACATACAGTGGAAAATCGATGGATTTCAACTTTGTCTACGTAAGCACCCTAATTATTTTCCAGTTTCATTGCTCTGCTTGATTGCAATTGCAACACACACAGCACTCAGTAGCCTTACTGGCATTACAGAGAGCCAACTTTTGGATTGCTTTTTCGATTAATCACATTTTTATTCTGAAGTCTTAAGCTAGTTAAAGATTTTTGAGGGAAACATATCTTTCTGTCAGAAAATGTGCCAGACTAAATTTATTTCATGGAACACATTGTTTTCAGTAAAACTGAGCATCAAAAATGGAAACAGAGTGTGGGACATCTTGTACAATAATAAAACAAACAATGCAAATCTAGAGTTAATATTGGAAAAACTGAGATCCAAAGTAATAGATTTTCAAAAATGGTATTCTTGATGCTTCAAGATAAAGGAAGACTTTTTTTTCAGTTCTTCTCATGAAGTGTCTAGTCCCTTTTAGCTCTCTTGAATGGGGAGTTTATCAAGACTCGATATTAAAGTTCCTACATTCACTACCACCTCACACTACTTGGGCTTGTTTGATAAGAAGAGCTACTGCAAATAACACACTAGTACTCTTAAGTGAGGCACAAATGCACCAGGCTCTTAGAAATCATTTAGCTTCAAGTCAGAAAAAAGGAGAAATAGCTTAAGTATCTCAAAAGGTCTCACCAATATCTCTTCAGCTGTCCCTCCTTTAATCCATTTTGAGATGTAGATCCATGTTTAATAAGTATTCAAGTATGTACTTGTCTTTAAGCACAAGTAAGAGCGTGGACACCTACTCATGGGTTTGGAATGATATGCATAATTATACTTTACTAGTAGAGAAATTTATTCTAGAAGATCTTGACAAAGACAGTGTTTACAAGTGTATTTCCAAAACTCCTGGTACATCTAGTCCCCATCTCAATGGGAGGAAGAAGGAACTACAGGTGACAAATACAGTTTGCTTAAAAGATTTTTTTTAAATCTGTAACTCTCCTCTGTGAAGAGGAAAATGCAGATACTATTTTCTGTGTTCTTTAGGGTTTGTACTTTTCTATTAGATTCTATATCTTTCACTAACCTTGGGTTCAACAAGGATCATTTCTGCCTATCCAAACCCCTCACTGGGACAGCTTTACTGCCTAAGTTCTGTTCCTGTAGAGCATCTCTCTATGTTAAGCTGCTGACAGATACAAGGAAGGAAAAAGCTCAGATTTGCACAAGTCAGTTATTTGAAATTCTTTACATTCTCTTTTGCATGACCCTGTTACACTGCCCTCAATTTTTTATCAGTCTTTACTATTTTTATTTTCCAAGCAAATGTAATTTTCAAGGAACTTATCCAGCTGACAAATGTGGAAAATGAAACACACTGTCCAAAGAACAAGGTTTGCAATGTTATGAGCTTCATATATTTTGTTTCAAATAACAATGTCCCACCAGCCACCACCATGACTTAACCACCTCAGATCTGGGTGAGCTTTTCCATTCCTGACTTTCCTGTGCAGACCAACAGACAACATGTTTTTCACTTGTGCTGAGTCTTTCTATCATGTCCACAAGCAACCAGTGCAAAAATGCTCACCTCCTCCCGAAACAATCATCAGATAGTCAGTGATGCCTGATGGTATAATCCTTCTAGACTCTGAGTTGAGCAGGATTTCTGCTGCTAAAGGCAGCCTCTTGAGAGACCACTCGGTATCTTTCACTATCCAATCATACCACTGAATGACTGCATTGGAACTGAATTTACATAATACAGCACAGGGACAGTTCATCACTTCTTTCTATAGTCTTGAGCCACCCTTGTCTTATATCTTTATAACTCAAGATATTTGACAGTTCTCCCCAACAGGATGCTTAACAACAAGGCTGCAATGGTGCTTAATCACCCTGCTGTGAATCTGGTTGGACCACAAAGCAGTTCTGCTTCCCGTTCAAGAAGGAAATTTAAAAAGTAATTAAAAAAAAGTATTTGTACTTAACAAGAAACAAAACTGTAACCACGTTGCTCCCTTTCCTGTTCATTTCATCATGAGAAGTATGGAGTTTAAACAGAAGGAAATTTGAGAACTTAAATAGTGTACCAAGATCTCTCTGCAAGTGCATTCTTCCTTACAGCAATGACATTACAGCATGCAAACACCTTGAGGAAACGCAGGTGCATCAGCTGTCACAATATATGGAATAATAGAATTTTTAGGTTGGAAAAGACTTTTAATGTCCAATTGTTAATCCAGTATTACCAAGTGCAGCACTAGGTAGGCCATGTCCCTATGTGTCATGTCTATGCATCTTTTAAATATCTCCAGGGATGGTGACTCAACCAGTTCCCTGGGTAGCCTGTTCCAGGGCTTGACAACTCTTTCAGTGAAGAAATTTTTCCTAATAACCAATCTAAACCTCCTCTGGTGCATCTTGTGCTCATTTTCTCTCATCCTACCACTTATAACTTGGGAGAAGCGACCAACCCCCACCTCACTACAACCTCCCTGCAGGTCAGTACATGGGGAACCACATCAAAAAATTATTTATCAAAAAATAATTCAGGAAAAGAAAGTATTCCTGCCAACATAGCAGAGAAAGAGTTCAGAAGCAGACAGGCTTTCCTTTGCAGACAGAATCCTTGTCTCTAGGACACGACTTGAGATCCACGTTAAGTCCCTTGGCCTTGCCAGTATCCTTCCTCTGTTATCAGAATCTTTGCAGATCAGCCTATCCTGTGTAGCAAAATTTGAACATTACATCAGATATTCCCAGGGAAAATGTCATTTTGTGGCCTGTCTACTGAACCTGCTCAACTATTTACACACAATAACCCCCATTTCAAAGCAGGATCTGAGACACAGTTTAGCCACCAGAGACAGGTTTTTTTATTTTCAGTTTATTTTGGCCACAGTTCATGTGTGCTTTTGTGTATTGAAAGTTACAATCCTTGGCCAAGCCATTTCACCAGATATATTAAGAATCTGATCCATCCCTTGTTGAATGGTGGCAGAACTCCCACTGACACCATGAAAACAGGATTAAGCACTAATCTTTTGCGCAAAGAATGAATGTCTTTTTTTCAGCTCCTAAAGTGCAAACACCACCCAGGTCACTGCATTTTTCTGCTGTACATTGTTTAATATTTGCCCAGTGTCGGGTTTGTTATAGCTTTTATTTAAATCCTCTTAAAAAAGGGGAAAAAAAAAAAAGAAGAGAGGAGATGGAAGTGCAGCATTCACGGCTTTTTTAATTATGAGAGAAATCATGAGTTCTTCCTGACACTAATAACAACATGTAGGAATTATGATGAAAGAGGTTGCTGAAAAAATCCTGTGATTTTTGCAAAGAAATTCAGAGACCAGCATAAGAAGTGTTATGGAAAATAAAGCAGGATAATAAAGCACTAAAGGGAAAAATGGGACAGATTGTATCTAAAGCAAATTAGCCCAAGCTCATTTGACTTCAGTGAAATTATTAATATTTACCTCAGTTTTGGCCCATGTACTAATTGCTCAACTTATGAATAGCAATGAAATTTGAACATTTTATGTTTAAATTACATTGCGTACAAAAATACTGGCTGGATTTTGAAAGACTATAACAATTTGAATTCATACCTACCTTATCCAAACTGCTGGTAGTTTAGCATAAATACTAAATCTACCTGGAAAAGGGAAAAAAGAGATTAAAATATATAACTTTTTTTTAAAGTTTCTTGAAATGACAGATAGCAAATACACCATAAAAGAAAACAGGACTTGAGGTAGGACTGTGAACTCAGCTATAAATCTGGAGTGATTTCAGTAAAATGATTATAGATTTTCAGCTTGAAATCTTTCTCTGGACTTTTCAATGTATTAAAAGTAAAGGTGAGTGGATTTGGGGTTTTTTTAGATCTACAGTTGTGAAAACTCAGGAAATAGAGACTGATAGCAAAAAGCACTACATTTTATTACTGTTGGTGTTCAAATTACTCATCAAATGCTGTTTTATTCCATTTGCTGAATTTTACTGTGAATTTTTACTTTAATAATAAGGCACCAATCAACTTTTTCTGGCAAAATATAGGAACCTTCACAGTATACAAGCAACCCATCCCAGCTGCCTGGGAGCAATATCTGCTCTACAGCATATGGGCCCATCCTGCAGCAATCACAGTCTTCTCACATCTCTGACTGTGGGGACAGTGGGAAACACCCAAAGGAAGCAGAATTTGCCAATTTTGTAACTAAAAAAAGTTGTGTGAGAGCACTTGGAAGAACAGAACAGTCAAGAGACATGAAAAAACCTGCCAGGTAGCTGTGGCAGACAGTGCACTGAGACTGCCCTGCTCTGTCATATACCACATCTTCGTGTCATACTGCACTGGAGCAGGAGCTTGATTCCCTTTGACGGTCAGGTTATGGGGTTTTATTCCTGACTTCTGACAGATTTTTTTCTATCTTCATCCCACTTTGCAGCACGGCTCTGATTTTCAGCTGAGATAACTTCCCATAGTTCTTTCCCACAGCCCTGGCATCGCTGCACAGGGGGTGATACAAGACTTATGTGTTGCTATCATGCATGAAACAGTCCATAAGGTCTCAGCACTATGAGTGTTGCCACCCGGAAAATGGAATTTTTGCAATTCCTATCTGTCTGTTTTAGGCATATTTCATCCAGCAGAGAGAAAAATGACCTCAGGTACAGGTACATCTATGACTCTACAAGGAGGGATGAAAACTCATGTCAAAAGGCACTGAGTATCTCTGTGCAATTGTTCCTTGGTTCTGTAAAGTTCCAGGAATGGGCCACAGGGTCAGTGTCTCCTGCCAGGGTGCTGCCACACATCTCACCTTTTCCAACAGAAGAAGAAATATCAACTGTCTTCTATAACCTCGTAGAAGTCATCACACCAGAATGTTTCCTTGGCATAAAGGAAAAAATCACTCCCTGGTGTCCTTTCTTCTTCTCTTTCATTATGCTTTGTGGTCAGGACTCCCTGGCTTTTGAAATACCAGCTTCTGGGCCTTTAATCAAGCACCTGGCTCTTTTCAAAAAGAAAATCATAAAAACAGTTCTTGAACATTCCTAATGCTTCTTCTAATACATCTTAATGTCTATGAATGCTCTTTCATGGCTTTTTGCATCCAAACAGAAGGACAGCCTGGACATACTATGAATGCACAGTGAAACTCAGAGCATGTTTGTGTAATGTCAAGTCATCAACGTTAGCAGTGCACCAAGTCATTTCTGAAAAGAAAGTAAGAGAAAATACCAATCCAGTCCTAAAACCAGCAACATCAATGTCTGATTCTGAGATGATACCAGGAAATTCCCTAAAGCCACTGCTATTCCCTTAGAACAAAATTAATACAGAAAGTGAAGAAGGGCTGCAGTGTGCTTTGAAAAAGGGAAAGCACAGCTTTGTTTTTATTTTAGCCAGTACAGTAATGAACCCCAGCTCAAAAACACTTCCCACCCTTATTTAGACAAAAACAGGGCAGGCCCCACTTGTGTAGGAACTGCACCTGTTCAGCTCTGGAGACAGCAGACTGGGTGGCACTCGTCCATCCAAGCAAGACCAAGGGCAAAGGTCCTTGCTCCCCTCCTCCTGATGTGTTTCTGAAATGTCACGGGAACATGGAATTTCCTGGTGGCCCCAGAATTTCCTCCAAGGATGAAGGCACCAGAAGCATGTGGCTGACCTTGGCAGCCTTGTTTGTTTTATGCATCCTGCTTCTTAAGGCTTGGATTCATTGCTGAGATCCAATGTCCTTTGGGTATTTTCTTACTGGAAGGGAAAGTTTATGCGTATTTTGGGAAAGTATGTTTTGATTTGGTTTCCTTGTTGTCCCTCCTTCAGGATCTATTTTTTCCAAGTGTCAGAAAAATAAGATGCTGGGTTTCAAAGGGTCCTACAACTGCACCAAACATGATCCAGATGCCAGACAGAACACACTCACTGTATGAAGCTGTCAGCTTTGGTTCACCCAGCCACCACCACCTCAGCAGCTTTCCCCATAGCTCACTTTATCCTCTGCAGCAGGTGAATAAAATGCCTGTTGGAATGATTTGCTGATAAGGTAATAGCACTTCTCTTCCTTCCAAAATATGCTTGCCAATACAGAAATCCATTCTGACCACTGTACTCAGGTTGTTCCTGGCAAAAAAAAAAACCAGGAGGGAGGGGGAATCTTTAAGGAGAAAGTGGCCCAGCAGAGCAGGGCTCAGCCCAAGCAGAAAGCAGTCATAACAGTGAAGTGAATGCTATGGACCATTACCCTGGGAGTTGCCTGGCACAATTCTAAGGGTCCTGCCCCAATGTTCCTCTGCCCAGTCATTAAAGAGAGAGGCAAGTTGGAATTAATAGCTTTGACTGCCCTTAGACACAACCACGTGCAGCACATGACAGGCAGAATGCTTGGAAAAGAGGGAGACTGAGCCACATCCATATACCAAGCTGCTCAGCAGCTACTTCTGCATTCTCCATCTGAAAAACTCCCAAGGTTGTTTGATTTCATCCCATGCTCTTGAAAGCCTGGAGTCCTGATATGATGTACCCCAATCATTCTACAGAGTTGGATGAAAAGCAAAGCTCACTGTGTACGACTTTCCTTTCCTGGCTCTGCAGCTCTCCACCTCCAGCTGCAAGCTCAGCAACACTAAGTATTCAAGCACAGCAAAGCACTTTGCTGCAGCTGTGCCCAGCAACAGGAAAGCACTTCCACTAACTTTTCCTGTCAGTCTCAGCACTTGCCTGCTGTTGCTCACCTCCCCAGGAGAGCGAAGCTCCCCCTCAACTACAAGAGCCACCTGCTTTCCCCTCAGCAAGCCGCCCATCTTCTGTCATGCATCTTCCTTATGGACAAGGTTTGGTCCCCCAGCCCTTGTTCACCCAGGTCAGTTTGCATTGTTCGAATAACGAGCTCCATTTCAGGAGGATCTTTCCTCCAGATGGATCCAAAGCATTTCACAAACTGTTAATTAAGCAAGCCAAACTCAGCAGAGAAAGTTCTTTTCAACACTGCACAACAAATCCCTTTTGGATGCTAGGAAGCAGATGTTTTACGACCAGCCCAGAACAAGTAATGAAGGCTATGGGTAAGGAAACTCAGTCCGGGGAGGAAATACCTGAGATGTCAAGTCAGATTATTTATGATTTCTTCTAAACAAGAGGCACCATAAAAGGGAGGCTGTTTCTTTTCCTCCGCTGCTACCAGGGAGGGGCTGCTCCAGACCCTCACTGAGCTCCTGGAGATGCATGTCCAGGTTCCTGCCTCCACGTTCTGAGACAGTGTAGTCTATGGGGAATAAAAGTTACTAAAGGGTTTTTCTTGCTTTTCAGTTTTTCATTTTCCTTATGGTCTGTTTTTTCCCCAGAGGTTAAAGCCTGGTTCCTAAAGGCTCCTAGACTCCATAGTAGTGATGGGGGTCAAACCCCCTGAATTCCCAATTAGATTTTTAGACTGCAGTGTTGGAAGAAGAAAAGTGTCAGCAGAAGAAATAAATATCTGCAGATCTAAAATCCTCTCACTCCATTGGTTTTGGTCATGGCATATGAACGCTACAAGCATAAGATGTGTCCTCAAATTATCTTCTGCCTAATTCTTTGACTTTGCTGGTGATGGATAAGGCCCTTGCTTACCTAATGTAACCAAAGAGACAAAGCATGCCTGCATGCATGTCCACATTCAGGAAAGCTATGAAATCCACCATTTTCCATGGGAAAAATGGAGGACAGCATAGGCCAAACTGTCCACCTACCTCTCACATGGCCATGTCTCCCACCACTCCCCATGGGTCAGTCACACAGGACATGCCAGCCAGGAAGACTGAATTGAGGTCCCTCTTACCACATCAAATGTCAGGAGGACAGAGTACTGTAAGGTAGAATACAGGGATTTGCTACTACTATAACACTGAGGAAACCCTGGTCCAAACAGTCCTTGTCCCAGAAACCTAGAGTGAAGGTACCTCAGGAAGTATGGAATTTAGCTGGACACCAGAGGCCAGCTATGGAGATAACCAAGGATGTTGTGCCAGGAGGTCAAGGACAAGTGGAGATTGCTGCAATTTCCCTGTCAGGGAGGAGTTCTGACACTGAGAGTGCCAAACTGAAACAAGGCTCATTTTATGCCAGGATGGGGCTTTACTAATCATACTTGTATCTGACTGTGTCCCACTTCACATTTTCGAGGCACACTAAAAAGCTATGACTAAAGAGGTAACTTCAAGGGGGAAATTTCCATTTTTAACTAGCATCTTGCAAAAATAGAAAAAAAAATTGTAATATAGACAGCTGACCAAAGGCTATCTTATTTGCATAATGAATGCTCCCCATCAAACAGAAAAATTAAAGCCCTTTGAGTTCAGATTTAACATTAGCTTCATCCTTGAAAACTGCCCCAGGGTGCAGAAATATGCATAAGTGTTTCTACTCTGGTACCAGAAGTGATTGTACCTTCAGGAAATGCTTTTTAAACCAGTTTCTGACTCTCACTTAAACTACTTAAACACCTTCTTGCAGTTCCCATGCTGAGTTTTGTTACAGATTCCATCATAAATGCTGAATCCCAAACAGCTCTCAAAGTACTCCTTTTTGAAAAGCATAGGAAGTCACACAGGGATGAGGGATGCTCATTTCCAATAGGATTTGCTACAAACCATAGACCCCCGCCTATGTCGGATGGCTTTCCGAAGTCCTCTCATTTATGTAATAATGGCATTGATCTGCAAAGCTCCTTGATGCCTGGGAGGCTTGAAGAATGGTTAGAAGTCTTGTTTGGGAAGTTTTCTGAAGTTTCTCATTTTTCTACTGTTTGTAGGAAAGGTTTGTATAACTGCAAGGTAAGAAAATTGTTCTTCATGTTTCATTATTGAGAAAGCAGCCACCACTGAGAAGCCACAATAAGACTTTCTCTCTTTTCAGGCAACAGCCCACTAGACAAATTGAAGTCTGTTATTTCTACAGAGTTCCTACTCATATGGAATATTTTCAAATAAGCAGCACATTTTAGAACAAGACAATACAAAACATGAGAAAAAAAAATGTGTCTCCTGTTTAATTTCCCTGCAGTAGGGAATTTGGGTTTAAAGAAGAAGAAACCTGTGAGCATAGAAAAAGACATAACTCCGTTTTTACAAAGATGAAAAAACAAACAGATAAAAACTTGTCACTTGACTTGCTATTTGCCTAGAATTTTCTAAATTCTGTGAATGAATTTCTAAATTCAAAGTATACCTAATATGAAGAAAAATAAACAAAGCGTCCCTATTAAAAAAGCACATAGTACTCTACTTCTTACATTGCACCTCTTTCTGAAATGGCACAGAGGAGTCTCGACACACAGTGATCACTTCCACCTTTTGCATTGTCAGTTACAAGAAAATCTAACCTGAAAGAGGACTTTGGTTAGGAATAGGGGTATACTCCTCAACTTCCTACAAAACATCTGCTGAAGTAGGAATCAGCATCTTTTCCTTGGTAAAAAGGAAGGGTTTGCCTTTTACAGGCTACAAATACTGATCAAATATTGTTCTGTCTTCTTGTGACTCTCCATTGTCTCATCAGCAAAATGTACACAACTATTTAACCATAAGCATTACCTGGGATAAGGACAATCAGCAAAGGGAATTGGCAGGTTCTCTGTTGCTTGGTGTCTTCTGGTTAATACAGGAGTCAGAACAGGACTAGAAGCTCTGCTTTGATGACCTGCTGGACTGCAAATAGGTTTAATTAGAACAAATGATGTGTTTAATATTATAAATACCTCAAAGGTCAATTATGATCTTAAAATCTCACTTGACAGCCTATATGTTAGCTTGCAGCTTGAACTTATGTTCAAGCTCAGGCCCTGGACCTTCAATTGACATGATGGCTGCAATCTAAGACAGACCAAGTATCTCAGATGAAGTTCACACAATCAGACGAAAGGAATTGGCTTGAACTGATTTTGACTCATAATTGGGGCACATGGACAGTATAGTGGATTTGGGTATCATTTTGAAAATCATAGCTTAAGAAACATAGCAGACAGGAAAACATTTGCAAAAAATCTCAGTGCCTGCACTTCATGATCAGCTCCACGAAATAAACAGATCAGCTCTAAGTAGTCTGTGGTTCTAATTGCTATACCTTATCCCCCATATTAAACATTTCTATCACTTGGCTGAGGAGCAGACACTGTCCTGTGGATTAGCCATCAGTAACAGCCCAGGAGTAACAACTGATAAATGGCACAGTTTAAGATCTAGCCAATGTTTTGCACTTATTTCTAGAATATTATTACATAATGACGTGCAGTGAATAGAAATGGAAAACAATCACAGCTTTGGCATGGAATTTCTGTATATACAAAAATGATTGCATTTACAAAGTATATTATTACTGACATCTAATTTAGTCTGTCAGAGTGGTACTATGAGGGACTAATTAAAGTCAAAGTAGAACAAATGCTTGTACTTGAGAAAAACACCAGGGAAAACATGGACAGATTTTACCAGTCTGCACGTCTCATTCCTGTCAGTGTGAAGAGTTTCTGAGGTGGTACATTTTACCTGCTTTAAAGCAGAGTATATTCCATTAAGATAGTTATAAGCTTCAAAAGAGCAGATCACTGGCACTCATTATTCGACCAGTCTTGCTCACTTGAACAAGCTTAAGATTGTGAATTTTGAGCCTCCAATCACATTTTTAAAGTTTTTGCTTGTTTTTCATGATCACAGAAATCTATATCCCAAATACGATAACTTTCCCATGCCAAGAAGGAGAAACCAAAGCAATCAAGCAAACAAACAAAAATGACAGGCAGGACAAAGAGAAGGAGAGGGGAAAAGAGAGAGTGTGGTATTCCCGACAAAACTGTTGGACCAACTGTCAGTTGCTTGCATGAAGCAAAGCCCCACAGCTACCAGGGTATTTTGCAGAGCATTAAATTCATTCAGTCTAGGGCCGTAGCGAAGGGAGAAAGGACGCTCTCTGTATTTGTCAGTATGAATGTTCTTGTGTAGACACTCTTCATGTTTCTTGTCCTTATTGACACTACCCTTGACCACGGAGGCTGCATCTTTCAGTGATAGAGGGACAGCAGCCAGCACACAGCAAATCTGCCAGACTTTACTTTGCTGAGCACTGGGCAAAAAGCCCAGTAGCCCCTTCACAGGAGCAGTCTTGTATGCAAGGAATTGGGTGCAAGAATTCAAGTACAAAACTAATTGAAAGAAGAAATTGGTATTTTTCATGTAATTTTGATCCCTGCCCAAATATTAATTTTTATCACATATATTCACATGTTCTGGCAGGACAAACATGTGTGCCTTGACTGCATTGGTCAGCTCGTGTTAATGGGCACATAATCCAGAAAGGTATTTCTGCTGCACATCAAGCAGGGAGGCCTCTAGGTTTCTGAGGCTGTTTATGCCAAGCACTGATTATTTCAGCGAATGAGGATCTTTCTCACCAGAGGCCAATATTTTGAGGATGCCCTGAAAAGATATGTTTTAAAATTCACTGAAGCTACAGAACTTCAAGACAACTAGTTATAGAGGGATTTCATCTAGTGACTGGGCTTCTGCCCTCAAATGCATTTGTAATCATTGTCGTGCTTGTTTTCACCATCTCTGGCTGGAACCATGTACTCCTGAATACTTGTACCCAAACCCAACTGCTTCCCCAGCCTCGTGGCTCAAATTCCTTTCCAAAGGTAAGAAGAAACTTTGTTTTAAAGTTGGAGAAAACAGAACAGGCTGAGGTGAACATGCAACTTTGTGACTGCTCGTGGTCTCTTGGAGACTTTTGATCCACTGGGCCTTTCATTTTTGACATGACATGCTGTCAAAGTTTGAAAATGTGGCAAATGACCTGAGCAGCTGGGCAGGTCCCACGAGAATGGTATTAGAGGTGGGTGTACAACATATGCATCCAGGCAGCATGCCTTTTCTTTCTACAATGCCAGCCCAGCCTGAAGGGACAGTGTCTGGTTTTAGAGCAGTCCTGTCTTTATTTACCCTGAGATGGCTTTCAGAAGGGCAGGAACTGAGCTTTCCTAGAAGAATAGTCAGAGGCTGGCGTACAATTACACTGTATTACACTCAGTCAGATAAATCACTTTTGGGGGAAGAGGTTCATAACAACTCCAGACATGCCTAATAGTTCCACTGTGAGTCTCTGGACAAAGCCCGGGACTGGAAACAAAATGAAATCATTACATAAAATTATTTGTACTCCTGTAATGCTTGAGAGCCCCAGCTAAAATGAGACCTTACTTCAGTGAGTGCTGTGCAGAGTCAGCCAGAGGCAGTTCCTGCCTGAAGTATCTGCTATCTCAATAGAAAGCAGAAGGGTAGGGATGCACTTTTTCCCACTCTTCCCACAGGCATGGGCCCAGAGGAAGTCTGGGGCCAGTGTGCATGACTGCAGAGAGCAGGGGTTTTGTACCACCACATAAACCAGGTAGTTTACTGAGCCTTATTTTTATTGCTGTTATTATTAAATACATTATCAGGGCCTCCTCAAGCAGTGTTAATCAAGATGATTTCCTCAAGCTATGCTCCAAGAGGCATATTACACCCCCTACCAAACTTATTGAATTAAGTGAAGTATGCGCATTATCTTTGCTTATGGCTTTCAAAGCCTATGAATGCTACTGTAATTGTTTTCATAAAACAGATCAATAAGTAGAGTCAAAATAGGCTCTGCTTGCCTCAGGGGGAAGGCATTAAAAGTATCTGGATAACAGCTTTTTCAAGAGGTCTTTCTGCCTGCCAAACAAAGAGAACTTACTGCAAACTCTCACCTTCTCAGGAAAAGACCTTATTTCCAAGTCAGTCTATGAACTGGTTTTGAAACAGAAGATGGCAAGAGCTTTCATTTGGAATGAAGGAATCAAGTTAGCTGGCTAGGGTTTTTTAAAAAATTCCTAAATCCTAAAGCATTTTAAATTAATTCACATTTTAAAGTACCTCCCTCCTCCCACATGAGTGTTGGCAGATTTCAGGTCACTTGGATGCAAACAGGGATCTGCTAAATACTCCACAAAAAACACACTGGTAAAGTTTATGTTCCCTTGTGGACAATGGGAAACACAAAAGATACCAAAGGCCAATAAAATAAATGAAATAAATCTTCACTTCTTGCTATGTTGAAGAAACTTTTTTAGTGTGTTTATCATTTGCTCCAAGACAAAATATGCCTTGCTATTTATGCAGCAAGTTAGTACATTTCTAAAGACATAAATAAAAATATCAAGGTGAAACACTGAGGAGTTTATTAGCTTAGTTATTAAGAGCTCTTTACACTTAACAACCTAAAGCACACACAGAGCAATTTGTAATCAGCACTTTTTAAGCTCTGAATAATCCATTCCTTAAGCAAGCTTTCCTGCTTCCTTGAAAACATCTTTCATGTCTTCAAACTTTCAATGAGGAAAGCCAAATTCATTAAAGCAACCTCTTCACTATGCTTTTCTCTCTCTCCCTTATTCCATCATATCTCCTATTCTCAAGTGAGCTAATTACTTGGTAGTTGGAGCTACAAAGCCTCCTGCCAGGGCAGGGCTCGGCCCTGGGAGAACATCTCTCAAGGATGGGATTCAGCTGGGTAAGGGACTAGTGCAACCCAGGGATGTGACAACTGGCAGAGCTGTTAGCACGAGCCTGAGACACTTGGTCCCCCTTTCTAGTTACACCCTTTCCTCTAACCAGAGATCTTCTCCTTCAGATCTCCTCCTTCCACTGCCATGTCCTCTTCCATCAAGAATGCATTCCCCTACTGCTCTTTCTCCCTTATACACAAACTCCCATCCTCTCCCATCTCCTTCACCTCCTCCAATCACTGCAGTACTTGAATACCTTCTCTCCCTTTACTAGTCAATTTTTTATATTTCATCCTCCTTCTTTCTTTTCCCCTTTTCCTTATTGGTTTTCTGTCTTTTCAATACAATCTACCTTGGAAAAAATATTTGTGCTGCTAACTAGAATTTGTGAGATGTACTGTGCTTATTCAAGCCTTGTACTCACAACACCCCGGTTAGGTTAATATATTCTCTTAATTATCTTACTGACTGGCTGCAATACATCATCTTAAACCAACTAGTAATATGTAGTGCACCTAAAGATATCTCCTAGAGTGTAAATGAACCTACAGTTTCTTGCAATGATCATGCAAGTGAGACACCTTCTGGCAAGGGTAACATGAAACACACACAAATAGTTTCCAAATAACACCTTTTTTTTTAAGTAATCCGTGAAAACATACCCAATGCCAAGAGTTAAGTAGGATCAGAGAAGCAAAATTCATGTTTCAGATGTAAATCCTGAAAATCTGTGCCAATTTTACAGACTTCCCTAGAGGTGAGAATCACAGCATAGGCACTTCAGCTTCTTTCCCTGACTGTCCGTTTAAATGAAACTTCTCTCGTCCTCTGGACTGGAAGGTTTTAGGGATCACCTTGTAGCAGTTCCTTAAATTTTCCTCAAATTTAAAAGGTGAAGAATATGTGTGTCTGCAACACCCACCTGATAGCTTTCAGGATAGCCACAACACAACCTGGCACAAGAAGATATTCTGTGACCTCTCCTATAAGCTTTAGCTTGCTCTTGGTGTTTTTAAATAACATTAGACAGAGAACATTTGGGGGGGGAATCTAAGAACCTAATACAGAGAGCCAATTCAACTGCAGTTGGTGGGAGAAGGGGTGGATTTGCAAGAAGACAATGAGAAAAAGAATCAGTAAATAGATGAAATATTAGCTTTATTTATCATGGGCCAGGCTAAAGATCTGTCTCCCACCAAAAAAGCACTACTAGAGCTATGCCAGGGAATATCCTGGGCAGCACCTTATTTGTCTTGACACAACAACACAACAGCAAAAAAGCATGCTGTAATAGTCAGCTCTTTTGGTTGTTTTTCAAATCTATATATTTTCTGGTATTTTATGAACACATTTTCTGAGGATGGGGAAAAAATGAGACCCAGGATCTTTGTTCTGAAATAATGCAGTATTTCCCAGATTTGTAATCAGTAGAAATATTTTCATGACTTAACTTAAATTTTGAAGGGAAGATCTTAAAAAAAATCCAAATATTTTAGTAAGGTGCTAATGCAACAGCTCAGGTTAAAAGTGGCACCAGTGTAAACTAAAGGGAGTGCTAAGTCCACATTCTTACATTTCTGTTGCCAACACTGAGATCAAATAGGATCATGCCAGCAACAATGTAGAGAAAAATGGTTATCCAAAAACTAATCCTAAGCAGCTAAAACATAAGATACATTATTGAAATAGAAGATGACACATACATAGCATCATCACCAGAATCATTTAATTTAATGTAACAACATCTTGAAACATTAAGGAAAGCTAAGTGTATAGGAAATTTCAAAACACACATCAGCTTCCTAAACTCTCATAACCTCTTCCTAACCTCAGAAGCATATTAGACATATACAAAAAGAGTGTATTCAACTGGTTGTAAATAGGAAAAGAACAGATTCTGACACAGAGCTCTGTTTGCTGCTTATGGATGTGATTGAAAACAAGACCTCCCTTGCACTGTATTTGGATGATTGACTCATATAGTCCTTGTTTGCATTATCAAGGTTTTGGAGACCATTGGTTCCAAATGCAGGAAATAATTTTCTCTCTGTTCAGATTGATTGTAATTTAGTGCAGACAGAGGTAAGGACAGTTTTTACATTTTTCTGCGGCATGGTACATATTTTCACAAGCATTTTCCACCCTTTTTTTCCTCCCACAGTAGTTTTAAAACATTCTTAGCTTTGATGGCATCTTTTTTACTTGCTGGTGGTACCTGCTGGTGATTAATGTCTAGCTAAGAGTTTACAGAAAACCATCATTGAGCAAATTAAAATGATCTAATAGTCCTTACCGACTTTATACTTTCTGAAACCTTTAGAGAGGCAAGCATACCTGTGCCATTGCAAGGGAAAAGATCTTGCAATGTTTAATCTGCTTGTGATTTCTGGGAACCCGTCCAATGATGTATGAGTGCCAAGGGAAGATGGTTCTGTCTCTCTGGGGACTCCACTGGAGCAGGGTTTCCTGGTACTTCCTTAGCCTCCACTGCAGAAAGTCCTTGTGCCTGAGGTGGCTTCCCCTAAAGGGAGACTGCAGTGAAGGGAGTTATTTGCTGCCTTAAACTTAGGCACAAACTTAGGCGTTCCACAGCAGCACCAGGAAAGCATAAAGCACCAAGGAAGGGACTATAACCCCTATTTTATAAAAGGAAAAGGTGGCTGGTAAAACCTTGTCTCCTTTTTCTTCTCTAACAATTTTTCCTTTTGTAGCAATGATCACACAGGTCAGAAGAAAAAACTTGGGGTAGAGTAGTCCATTGTGCTTCTAATATTGTCTGAAGGAAGGTTGCCTGAACTTTAAGTCTTCAGAGACTTGACAGTTCAGCCGAAGGGTGTTTTTTAGACTTTACTTTAAAAAGAAAAAAAAAAAAGAAAAAAGTAGCTATTTTCCACAGGAAAAAAGAAATGAACACGAGTTTTTGTAAGAAAAACAATTTTTATAGATTTCTTTAGGCTGAAACAATAAGTTCTTGGGGCTTGGGTTTCTGCAAGAAGCCATAGTATTGTCTGGAAAGTCAATCAATTAATAATAGTTAACACCATGGGAACAACTCCAGAGTAAATTCCTCATCCTGCTGTACGACTCTTCAGAAGTTGTGAACTACAGACAAGGGGGACCCAGATCATCTCATTCATTCCATTCTTGACTTCTAGAAATACCCACAAGCTGAAAACTCTAAACGAGGTGGAAAAACCCTCAGACACTACTTTTTTACCCTGCTAGGTCTTGTGAAGGGAACAGACTGATCTGCCTGGTCTGCAACCCAGCAGACAACACAAGAGGGCTCTGTGGCTGCACAGAGCTAGCCCCGCCACTTGCCACTCCACTCAGCGATGGATTTTTCCTCACCTGGTCCTTCTGAACCGGTCACTGCTGGCTGCTGGCAGCCCGTCTCCATGGGCACAATGGGAGAACGAAACCTCCCTTCTCCTGCCTCCAGCTGGCCCCAGCGCTTCGCTCACTTTGGCGGGGGCACTGGGATTCCTCTCCGCAGCATGAGCTGGGGAAGTGACCCAGCAGCAGAGCAGGCAGCAGACCTGCCCTGGGGGGTGATGGGCTTTGCAGACAAGCAGTGCTGAAGTGCCTTCTGTGTCTCTTTCTACAGAAGATCAAGGCAGGCAAAGCTCTTTATTTCATTTTAGCTCTTTCTCTTCCGAGATCATTAAAACTTCAGCTGCAGGCTGGGAACAGTTCCCTCTCAAGCCTCCCCGCTCCCATCTCATCCCCATCTCCATCCTGAGGTTTCTCCCTGGTAGTGCAGTCACTATTCTTGCTGCAGGAGCCACAGCCTGAGCTGTGAGGTTGTTCTTTATCTTCACCGTTTTGCCCCCACAGCTCATTTAATTTTTCTCAGAAGACCTTTCTGGAAAATTTCCCTACCCATCTCACAAATCTACGGGATTCGTTACAGAGAGAACAATCTGCCCTTCTCGCTGACAAGCTCTGACATTTGCTGAGGGCCCTACTCAGCCCCAGGAATATCAGGTAGTTGCTGGCCCGATCACAGCTTTGGTATTGATGGCTTCCTCCCTGTTCCTGCAAAAGTGTCACAGACACCTGTGAAAGACCTCCTTAGAAAATTCCCTTGCAGTACAGAATGAGGGCTCTTGTCTTGCTAACTGACTTTGCCTTTTCCAACCATCAAAAGTCATATATGGCATTTTTTCCAAACTCTCTCCTTTATTCTTTTGAAGCTGACACCAATGAAAATCCCAACCTATTGATGGGAAAAAAAATTAATCAGGTAGAAGCCAAAAGTCCATGGAATGTCTCTCTGGAGTGTGGAGAGTTCTATTATAGTAACTGTCACAGTTGGTGAAACATCCCTGGCCTGCCTCAGTGTGAACATTTTAACAGCCCCAAAGACAGGGTAACCCGAGCACATGCAGCAACATCTCTGTTCAGAGCACACAGGTGCATCCTTCTATGCAAGCAAGAGCAGCAGGAGTTTGCAGTGGGAAGGTTTTCAGCATTAACTGGTATTTGCTCAAACGACAGACAGGCTGTAACCACATGTCAGTGCAGGGCACTGACCCTTACACAGGGTTCCTCTGAGTGTGTGGCTGTCAAAACTCCTTCATCTTCATCTGGTCTCACCTGCACAACATACCCAAAGGAAGGCCTAAACACCTCTTCTGCAACAGTTTATTGCAGAACAGTTATTCAGTAAAAACATGTTATCACTATTGTCCTTCTCCCCCCGGCAAAGGGCAATACAGTCCACACCTACAGCTGGGTGTCCATAACTGTGGTACCAAATGGTAGAATCGGGGTAGGGCACGGGATAGGAGCAGGCCTGAACCCTGCCTGCCCCCTGCCCCATCTCACCCATGCACAAGCCTTTTTCCTGGTTCGTTTCAATGAACACACTTGAGACTCTTCACTGCAGGTTTTGCAAGAAGATCCCTGGAGCCTGCTGCACTGCTAGGACTTGTGCATCCTCTTCCCAATCCATAACATCCAATAACAGCGTCCAGCAAGTTCCAAAGGATTGGGACAAGGGGTACCCATTCTCCCTGCAGCAGGGTGACAAGGGCAGAGACAGGTATGGCCAGGGGAGCACAGGTCTTGCCCATCTGCAGACACACATCCCTGTCAGCCAAGTCTCCAGGTGGCAGATCAGAGGAGCCAGCTGCTCTGATGTAAATGAACCTGTTTTCTCTCTCACACACACAAATACAAGCCATGGATGAAAGAAGTTGTGCTGGAAGTTGCTATTTACAAGGAGCAGTTTAACACAAATGACTCAGACAGAACGTGGAAACGAGTGCTCAGGCTGAGATCCCAGATAAGAGAGGCAAGGGGGAGCAGGCCCGTTTCTCGACATATATCTCAATGCACAATGATGAGAAAAATGTTGGGGCCAGCTCAGGGCTCCCAAGAGCAGAGGTATTATTGAAAGGTCTTCCCTCACAGCTGGAAACAGCCTGTTGTGGAGACCACAAGGAGAGACATGGGACTGCAGTGGGACACACTGAGGGGCAAGGAGGGATGGAGAGGGTGATCCTGTGGTGAAGCTGCCACTCAATAGCCATTTAGTCAGTGCCCAAATTTCAGCCCTGCCAAGATCCTCACAAACATTTCTAGACTACTGAAATACAAATAGCATCCTGAAGGAAAGAGCCTGGGAAAGGGTGGAGACTGGTTGAAAGCCAGAGCGGCAAAGCAAAGGGAGGTCATCCTCATTAACTAAGTCACTGCTCTGTGCCTGTGAGCTGCTCAGTGCCCAGTTCCTGCCACCCCCAGACTCAGCAGTGATCCTTCAGCCATGGAGGAGTTTGAAGAGCAAAAGCCTACAAGCAACTGTTCCTTGAACATGTTTGGAGAAAGGCAGTGAAGTTTCTTTTCCAGAGTGACAACACATGGAAAATCCTAGGCCAGAGCCTTTCACAACTTGCCCTCCACAAAGGCACAACCTCCTTCTCTCCCTCTCCTCTCATTCATGCTTCTCTGTGTCCGTGACTGAGCTCTGCCTGCAAGAGACAATTCCATTTCAGTACAACAGATTCAAACTCTAATTGAGTTTTCCCATTTAAATCAAGGCAGGAACAGCTCTGCCAGCCTGCAGTCATGAGAGCTATTTTTGAAGAGAATTTTCAAACTGGCCAGGAAGTCAAATACAACATTTTTAAACCATTTTAAAAAGTGTGTGTGTGCACACGTGAGTGCATTTCCCTCCGCAAGGAAATTGCTCCCTATGCATGAGAGGATCCAGGTTGCTTTAATTGTGCAGCTGCTACATGCCTTCTTTGTGGCAGTGGAAAGCAAAAAAAAAAATCTTCAGTTTATGTGTGTATTTCTGCTTTACATAACTCATTGCAATGGAAAAAAACATAATGCTTCTTCTCCTCTTTTAGCCCCATCTCATCCCAGACACCATCTATCTTCATGCCACTCTACGGCTGCTTGCACAGTGGTGTCTCCTCCTTTATGCTCCTTAGTTCGAGTGCACAGTCCAGAGTTTATTTGGAACAGCTTATCCCCCTCTCTGTATAGCATAAGGAAGGACTGTTTTATGATGAAGACATCAGATTAGGATTCACGTTCAGCTTTCACATTCAATACTGATTCAAACTTCTGGTGCAACTCAGTTATTCATCTTCTATTAGGCAAAAGTGCAATAAAACTTTGTCTTTCATCCTATTCTCACTCAAGGCATTTTCTATTCAGCAAGATTTCGCACAATGAACACCTATTATCCTTTACATTTACATTGTAAACCTGTATTTTCTATCACTTTCCTATATTCTCTTCTATGTATTGTATGCTTTTTAAAGAGCTAAGTGAACTCCTTGGTAGATGTTGAGATCTCTACTTTAATAGGCCTTTACAGTTAAATCAGTGTTAGGAATAAAAGTCAATACATGCACACTGAGATAGTTTCAATTTCATTGATTCTTTAGTAAGAAATAGTCATGAGAGTGATTTGCAGGGTTTACCATCCTACAGATAAATTGACTGACACGTTTTGAAGATTCAAATACTTTAACAAAGATGTTTTTCCTAGGACAAAAATGTTTGCAAAAAAGCCTGCATTTTGCTGTAGAACAATTAACAATTAAATGATGATGAGCCCATCATAATTTTGTGCTATAAACACATATTCTAAGCTACAGTGAAGTCTTGCTTTGAATTTGTCTCAAAGCAGTATTCAGGATTTATCAGTTCCTAGTGGCCTTGATGATATTTGGCATTAGATAACATCCTGTTTACTTCTTTGCTAAAATAAGTTGGTCACATACTCCAATCAAAGCATCATAGAATGGGTGAGGTGGGTGGGCACCTCTGGAGATCCTCCAGAGCCCTACCCAGAGTAGGGTCAGCTGCCACAGGTTGTTCAGGGGTGTCTAGTTGGGTATTTAACAATTCTAAGGATGATCTTCCACAGCCTCTCTGGACAGCCTGTGCCAGTGTTGAACCAGCCCCAGTAAAAGTGATCTTTCTTATGCTTAAATGAAATTTTCTGTATTTCAGTTTGTGCCCTTTGCTTCTCATCCTGTCCATGAACATCACTGAGAAAACTCTGACTCCATCTTCTTTACTCCTCCCTACGTGTTTGTACACATGGATAAGACCTCTCTGAGCCTTCTCATCTCCAAGCTGAACAACACCAGGTCTCTCAGCCTCTCCTCATGTGACAGATTCTCCAGTCACCTGATCATCTTCATCACCCTCTGCTGGACTTGATCCAGCATGTCCATTTCTCTCGCACTGGGGAGCCCAGAACTTGAACCAGGACTCCAGATGTGTCTTAACAGTGCTGAATAAAGGGAAAGAATCACCTCCCTTCACCTGTTGGAAATATGCTTTTTAATAAAGCCTAGGGTGCCATTGGCTTTATTTGCTGCAAGAGCACATTGCTGCCTCACATTAAACTTGGTGTCAACCAATGTCACCACGGCCTTTTCCTGTGCTGAACTTCAAGAGATGGTTGTTGGCTCATTTTTTCCCCTATTTCTTCAGTCCCTCTGAACAACAGGGATACACTCACCCAGGGTATCCACTGCTGCCACTTCTGTATCATGTACACTTGCTGAGAGTACACTTTGTCCCATCACAAAGGCAATTAATGAAAATATTAAACAGTATATAGGACCCAGTGTCAATCCCTAGAGTGCACTACCAGTGCTGACCTCCAGCAGGACTTTGTACTGCTGGTGTCACCCCTTGGGGTCCAGCCATTGAGCCAGTTTCACCTCATGTCATTTCTATTTATTAGCCCACTAGTTCATCAGCTTGTCTCTGAGGACCTAATGGGGAACAGTGTTGAAAGACACTTCCTAAAGTTAAGATAAGCAACATCCACCCCTCTCCTCCCATCCACTAAGCCAGTCATCTCCCTGTAGAGGCTATCATCATCCATTTGTGTAGTGAGGAAGGTCTGAAATCCAAGGTCATGGCATTGAAAGGCCATTTTCCCACTGCCTGTAATTGTTAGTCCTTGGATGAGTCAATTCTGGCATGAGGAAGGTAGATGTGATTTCTTCATTTCTGTTTTACATTAGTAGATCTTGTTTACCCTCAATCTCAGATATTTAAATGCATTGCAATATTCTGGGTATAAAATTGTGCTGTGACCTTTAGAAAGGGATCCTGAGGCTAAAATATCAGTTGTGCCATTCCAAAGACAGCTCATTTCCCCATACGGACCTTTTTGTGTTGCTAACAAGGAGCCTGGTTTTTATGTTGTTCTCCATGAAAACAGAAGCTCAGCCTTGGCATCATCTCTCCTTGAAGTAGCCAAGAAGTGAAATTGGCCCATGTTTTATGCCAAATGTAGTTGATAGCTTAGTTGAAAATTGGATTTCCTTTAGAATAGAAAGCAAAGAGGACAAAATTCAATGGAAATATTCTTTTTGGCATCCCCAGGCCTTGGAGTAGCTCTTTGAAGATGGGTTTTCTGGGAGAGAGAAGTGGTGATGAACTAGGCCCTGAAATTACTTCCATGGTGTGGTTGGGAGCTGAAGGCACAGGGGATAACTCTGGGAGGACAAGCTTAAGGAGGAATTTGGTAGCTGTTTTCTACTACCTGTAAGGATTTTATGAAAAAGCAGCCAGGCTCCTCTTGTAGAATCACAAGGATACGATGGCCCTGAAATACAGGGCCAGTGAGTTTGTGGACTGTCCATGCACAGCCCAAAGTCCTGAGCAACCTGACCTGCCTTTGGAGTTGGCCCTGCTTTGGGCTGGAGCTTGCAGTGGGCAACCTCCAGACGTCCCTTCCAGCCTGAACCATTCCTTGAGTCAGTGGCCCGGAAGGGATGCAGCAGAGCTCCCATTATCTCGGGCTAAGACAGGATATCTAAACCCTTACTGCAGTTTAGAGATACAGAAGATACTAAGCTCGGTAGGAGTCCTGTTTGCATCAGAAAACATACTGAAAACTTTGGTTAAAGATTCTATCAGCAGGCATTGAAGTTTCACTAACTTTCTTGTAATAACTCCAAGTCTGTTACTAATATATGTGAACATTCAGATTCTATACATATTTTCAAATTAGCAGAAAATTTCAAAGTTATATCTGCTCTTCACATAGTTTCCCTGATAGCAAAGCTGTTCTTCCTAGATTTGCAAGAATTCCTTCACAGAAGTGTAGTCTAGATACACTAGTATGTTTTTCACTTATGAGATATTTTTAACAGATGTTGGTTATAGATATGATTTTTTCAGTAGTTTGTGGTATCACATGAAGCATCAAATTCTGGACAAGCATAGGTTTCCTTCTGATAACTGAATATGAAATATATATATATATCTATGATATTGCAAAGATATCTGTTTTAAAAGTCTCTCATATACAGAGCACTCTCCCTTTGCAGCTGCTGCTGGTTTCTCAATAATTTATCTCTAATTAATTATTGAGATAACATTTTTTTAAAATATAAGTAAAATCTTACAGCACAAAACACAGAACCATCAGTTCAATGTTGAACTGCTCAAGTAGAGACTGAGCAGAAAGGTAGAAGAATTGCTATTAGCACACAAATAGATGAGATAATGGAAAAGGGAATATACTACTCAGGAAGCAGTTTTATAAATGTTATTTTTCAAGTGTTCTACAGGATGGAAGTCCCCATTTAATAACAGCATTTTAAAATTGTCATTAAGGTCTTAATCCTTTAATGTGCCACATGTGGGTGGCTGCTGTCCAGATGCCAAGTGAGGCTGGGGAGGATGTGAGCTTCATGAGACATGGGACTTCTTCAGCTAAGCATCATCACATTGTCCCTCCACCAACCCCCTGAGACCACAGAGAAGATTTTCAGCAAAGTGTAACAAGAGGAATTAAAAAAAAAATTAATGGGGGAAAAAGCATCTGAAAAGCATTCCTTTCAGCAACAAACTCAGATTTCTAAGGTTTCTTTATAATTTGTTAGCAAAGGTATGGTCACACGTCCCCAGCAACCAAGAATGATTTTCAATACTAACATATATTGAATTTATACTGATACTAATACATATTTAAATAATTTACTTCCCCTTAGTTGAGCCACAGAAATTGAAAGCTATAGTGCTTCCAACATCCTGCAATGCAGCATAAAATGGATTATCTTAAACAACCTTTTCTGGAAATGGTCAGCAAAAATGTATGCAAAAAATTGCATCCCCTCACCTGAGAGATGATAATTTCATTGTTTGCAACTATCTGACCATAATTTTAAGGAATTCTTTGTGGATCTCAAAAGAAAGCTTGCATTGCACTTTTATGCCAAGGCAACGGATACAATCTGAACGAGGACAATCCTCACTGAAACACTTTTTAAAAGAATATACAAAATTCCACCTAACATCCTGTATCCTTGGCCCAGTCTAATTAACGTGGCCAGTATCTGAACCTCAGGAAACTGTAGAGATCTCTGGGAGTGAATGTCACACTGGCAATCACATAGAAGAGCTAATCACTTTGCAGAATACTAGGATATTTTTGTCTCCACATACAGGCTGAGCACTGTAAGTCAAGCCATTGAAGTAATTACAAGGGAGTTCAGCAAGCTGCATTTCAGGCACAGAAGAGTTAAATTAAAGCCACTGCTCTCACCATTAGGAAAAAAAATATAAAAGCATACCTCAAGGATGTAAGCTTTTTATAATCCTTGAAGAAGCAAATTTTTGACAATACTTCATAAAGTACTGGAATACAAACAGCTGCAGCAGTACACATTATTGTCAGTTAAATTATGAGATTGCAGCTGACACAAAAGTCAAGTCCAGCGAATCATTAAAACTTCCAAGAGGAGCTTTATGCCTATGGGGTTCATCCTGAAATTCACCAGAGCGATTCACTCATGGAAGTCCTCATGCCTAAATATCTGCAAGAAGATATTTGTAACTAGGGTGTTCATTGCTCAGATTTGGGTCAGAAAGTTAAAAGAAAATTGGGACTAACATAAGGCTCAGCAAAATAAATAACGTGTCACTGACCTACATATTTAGAGCAGCTCTATATCTTTTATCTAGTGGGTAAAGTACAAAATATCTCGGGACTCCTTGATCCTACCTCTGGTTTTGATATTAACATATTTCCCGTAGTTACCCAGGCACTGTAACCTAGACATATATGTGCCAACAGTTTAAATCATTGGTGTCATTTTATGTGCCAAAGCTGCTTTCAAGTTGGTATCAATATAAGAAATGAAACATAGTGTAAATAGACCAAACTACCTGAAAAGTGACAAAAAAAGGCAGCCAAAAAGTTCTGGGAACCTGAGAGAGCAGAATTTCTTTCTGTGTTGTTGGATGACATGGTAGCATTCGAAGGAATCTCCCTTTGAGATAGATCACTGCCAATCCTGTTCCAATTCTTGACCTTGAATACCCTCCCAAACATCAGGAGTGAGGGGAATCTGAAAAGGGGGAAATATAATCTTCTGTGCTCTATCTGTTGTCAATGAAGAGATATCCTTAGTACCTCTCCCCACGGCTATCTGTAGCTAAACTAGCAACCCAGTACTAAAATTCTCTTTTCCACAAATTTTGCCCACAGCGGAGGTGACAGGGACTGTGCAGTGGACAGATTTGGAGGCTGTAACAAATGAGGCCCCCAGGTGCAGGACTCTAATACACTGCAAAGAAACACTGCAACAAGATGTCCACCAAAACCATCTGAAACTTGTGCTGACAAGGATTAAATGGGGGAAAGTAACAAGGGAAGCTGAAGAAAAAGGGGGGAAAAAAACCAAACCAAAACAACAGAATGGAGAAAGAGAAAAGGAGCTCAGTGGAAGAACTTCTGAGTCTGAGTCACTCGACTAAAACTTTCTATAAAGTTCAAAAACCCAACTGCATTTTATGCGTGAGCCTGAAAAGATGAAAGGAGCAAGGAGCAGAAGGTTGTAACTTTCATGTTTATACACAAATGCTCTGAAGGAACCTGCCTCTGCCTAACACCCTCATTCAGTACTTAGAAGTGCAAACACAAATTAAGCAAAGGCTTTGAAGTCCTCAGCTGTGCAGAAGTCCCAGCAGAACAAGGAGTTCTGAGCTGAGGCAGAGGCAGGAAGGTGCCTACAAGTGTTGGAGGAGCACAAGTGCGTGGAAGCAGAGACAGAAGACCTGTGTTTTAATCCTCTGCATTTTGCTTGTGCCAAGAGTCTTATTGAATCCATAGGTAGAATTTGTCTTGGAATGCCAGGAAAGTCCTTGTCCTGGCCTCCCAGCATCGTCAGAAGCCTCTCTGTCAGCTACTGTTGGCCTCAAGAACACTTGGTGAGTACACACTTGCCAGGGCTGGCAGGCTGTGAGTGGATGCAGCAGGAAGGGAGGCATCAAGGGGAAGAGTTTCTGCTCACCCTTCCCAGTGCTGCTATGCACAGGATTGCCTTGGGCCCAGCAGTCCTCCACACCTTCAGCAGCAGGGCACCACAAGTACCCCAAGAGAGTCCTCCAAGAAAAAAGCTCAAAATACATGGTATTCAATGCACCCTCTCCAGCCTGTACTGTCTCCATGGGCCCTCTCCATCCCACCCCTCTGACCATATTGCTCTGGCTTCTTTGATCAGATTGCTCTACTCAGCAGATACGCTACAACACTGCTCTAACCTTGCCCCATCCAGATTTTGACAAGAAGAGTGCTACTGAGCTTCCAATGCCTGTCAACACAAGGGAACAAGAAAGAGGGGAAATAACTAACCTATGATCATTGGGGATGCACCATAACTATCCAAGTTGGTAGGGAACACCAAAGAGAAAGTCAAATTCCAGTAGTGTTGATATGCACGCAAAAACCAAAGCCCTACATCCCAGATGAGAAGCTAACTCAAAAACCTGCTGAAAGTGAGTTCTTATACTTGTTTTTGGAGCCTGAGGGCTCTGAAAGGAAATATTGACTTTTACAGAAAGGAAATATTGACTTTGGTAGCACAGTGTACATCCTCTAGGGCTCCAAGCCTCTTCCCACTGCCCCTACTTCTTTTCTCCCATAAAATCCTCTTAGGAACGAATGAACTTTGTAATAATAATAAAAAAAATCTGCTTAATGAGTTTTCTCATGTATGGCCAAGAGCAAAAAGCAAATGTTTAACCTCTAACCTCAAGGCTAAATTACAGCATGGTAAGTGATGAGGACCCACTGCTTACTGTTTGTTTTAAAACACAAACAACGCCACCATTTTCAGGTAGCAATTAACACTCCTGCTGTGTTCAGCACTGAAGTGTTTTTTCTCAGTGGAATAAAATCGTTCAGGGTTTTTTCCCTCAAATTTACAAAATATCTCTGTAAATGTAAATCATCAAATTCCTGCTGAGTATCCAGATGTTGCTGTTAAAATACATGGTCATATATACATATATGATAGTTTATCTATATATATGTGTGCATATATAATCTATATTCATATAAGTTTAAAAAATGTATAAATATGTCTATGTGTGTCTGAATATACACATGCAATGGAAGACAACTTGGATCCCATCTTGGACACATTAAAAATTCATCTGGATATGGCCCTAGGCAACTGGTTCTAGGTGTCCCTGCTTGAGCAAGGGCGTGGATGTTCTGCAATCCTGCAATTCTGTTTTTCTTCCCAAATGGAATTATTCAAGTTGGCTGTCTTCTAATGGCACACATCTCTAGAGCTTATGAACAATTTAGCAGCATGTTTATCCAGTTCCTAAGGTCCCAGAAGAAGTTTTTCTTTGTATTTCTTTGTTTTTCCTTTTGAGACCTGCTGTGAAAAGTTCATTGTGTTACTGTTAGCAGTTCAGTAAGTTTCCGACTGAAGTACTGAGCCCAATGACAAAAGTTAACTGTCCCTACAGTCAACAACTTCATGGAAGATTTTAATCTCCAAAGTAAAATGCCTCTACTGCTTTTCCCAGAAGGACAGATTCTACAAACACAAATTTTACAAAAAAAGTTTTTCTTCCACTCAGTGGTGAGCTTTTCATCCTTACAGCTGTCTCTAGGTCAAAATTAGATGGAAGAGAAAACTTTTCTAAGCTTGTCATGAGAAATGTTGTGTCCCAACTTACAGAGAAATATTAATGAGTGTACTAATGGATAGAATAAGGAGCTTTAATGACTTACATTTGGCTGCCTGGAGCCTTACAATCTATGAAGGACTGAAAGAAGGCTCCCAGAGGGTCTCATGATGCGCTGATTCTCAAATCAATCCTTGGATGGGTTTCCTGGGAGTGCTCACAGACTTAGTAGTTTCAGGCACCAATTCAAGAAAATTGTCTTATTCACTATCTGCCTTTGTGAGATACTCCAGAGTTTTCAGCACCCAGCAACTAAAACTGGAAACTTCTAATTTCTAACAATTCTGCAATGTGCTTAAATTCAAGTGTAGGTTTCAAATCCTTGGATTAGGCCATATTTTTAAATGTTTCCCATAGTTTGTCTGACAATTTTCTGAACTGGGTTACACAGTTCTAAATCTGGTATAATATGCCACATAACCAAGTTAATTCCAGGCTCTTGCTGTTCCAACCAACAGGAAGAGATGTTAGGTTGATTTGGGATCCACAAGGAGCTTTGGTGCACAAACTCTATTTGGTGTCTGCTTGGAGATAATTTCAGTTGTAGTTGCTTTGTAGGCCTCAAATATGATAAACGGTTGTCACTATTTGCTATGGACTTTTTTAATTTTATTGCCTTCTGGCAGTAAATATGTTTGCTTAACCACAACAAAGCCCCGAGGACTCTGCTGCGAGATCCCTGAAACCTCCAGCAAATAGGAATGGTCTCTTTTCTGGTCTTCTTTACATCTAGGGCAGGATCTGGCATTACAGTAGAGAAGAATGAGGGATATTTTTTAGATTTTCATCTTTCATATTAGCCATTTGAACCCCTGCTGTTCCTGCCACAACAAAAGAATGCCTTGAGTTCCTATAAAAACATAAGCCTGATAGAATACTTGAGAGTAGAAAACCAGGTAGTCCAAACTGTGTTCTTGCAGTGAATGACAAGAAAGAAATCACAGAGCTGAAAGGAAACCGAGATAATCTTTATGTGGTTTAAAGGATAAGTCTGGCGCCGACTGCCAGAGAATAGAGCAATCAATGGCACCATTGGCCTATCGAAATGGAGAAATGATTTTCATAATGCTGCATAATGATAAAAGATGGCTGATGGTTAGATTTATTGCTTGTGTTTTCTTATACTGAAGAACAGAAGAAATGCCTCAACATTTTCAGCATCAGATGGAATTCCAGATCTTGACAGGCAACAACTGAGCTAATTATGAGGAACATCTTGGAGGGAGGGAAGGCAAAGGTTCCTCCCAGCATGTCAGAGCTTTCATCAATCAGTTCTTGTGTCATTAAGAAGGTGGAAGAAGCAAATTTTGTTCCCTCAGTCTTGCTTCTGTCTGATCCCCTTGTGCCCCTCAGATAGTCCGAGCCTGCAGTTCTGCCAGAGGGCCACACTAACCCTCAGCCACGCTCCACAGCTTTGCTAAGGCACTTTCTGTAGCAAAATAAAGACACCGTTTGCTATGGGAAGCTGCCAGCATGCAGCCATTATTGGAGGTTTGCTTCGATTTAGGCACCTGGTTTGCTTTTTGATTCCTAAAGACCAAAACGTCACAGCCTTTGGAAGGGTAAGTGGAAAGCTCAGCCCCAGGATTTCCCCCATTCCTGCTCTGTATCTATAGGGAGACTAGATTAATTCCCCCCAGACTCACTCCATGGCTCCTCTGAAATCCACCTGTGCTTTCTCAGTTAAATTTCCAATCAGCATGTGAAATCTCTGTCTTTCGCCAAACCGTGAGGTATCTGCTGCTATTTACTATAAAAAAATCAACTCTGAAGGCTTGTACTGAGGTGAAAATCTCTCTGAATTACTCTCTCTTGCCAAAGATGAGATATTTAATATTTTATTTTTCTCCCTGGAGACAGTAAAGATGAGAGAACAATGAAAACAAAAATACAGCAGAATGTATTATCTCCATGAGGTGGAATCTGTTTGGGTTTTTTCTGATCAGTACTAGGCCCAGGCTGGTGGCATCATCAACCACAACTGAGTTCCTACATGCACAGGCTGCATAAATAACAATGACTGCAGAAAGGCTGGAGGTGCTCACTGACCAACACATCTCCCTGACTGCAATCTGAGGATGTGACTCACCCTGCTTAGGCTGTGCTGCATTTCATTTTAATGTAGCATAGAGGGGTTTGCTCTACCTGTACTCAGTTTCTGACACTACAGATATGTCTCCAGTGGAGACCACTCTCCTTTTTTATTTCATTTTTGTGATTTTTATAAGACAGAATGTGGGCAGTGTACAAAAGCTGTGATTCAAGTCATTTCACAAGTAGCATTGTTACACCTTTGAAGCACTCTAAAGAGACTTCAGCCCATATCACAAAGCTTAAGCAGCTCTAAGTCTCCATCATATCAGCTTAAAAGCAAGTCCTGTGGGTTCCTCATTTCTTTTGAGACTATTCTGTAAGTGATGTACAACCAAGGAACAAATACAATTTCTCAGAGTACTTAGTTTTTGCTTTGGCACAATCTGTAGATGCTATGTTCCAAAAATCTCATGGGAATTGAATTATCCCGTTCTACTGTCCTGGGCCCCTTCATCTGATTTAGCTGAAATTGGTTAATATGCTCAGAAGTATGACATAAATACACACCCACAGAGAATGAGACTGTACAAACCATATTGAAACAAGCAGCTGTGGTCCTCCTGGGATTCCTTGCAGTGGATGGTCATTTTCAAGAGTCAAACAAAAATGCTAGGGAAGCCTCTTCTAGAAAAATCAGCATCTCCCTCCTGAATGATGCTCAGTACTTGCCACAACCATCCCTCTGTGAAATGTCCTGACATGCTGATTTACGTGAGAAATGGGTAAGTAGGTCCTTTGGATCAAGGCACAATAAGGATGAATGTGTTTATTCCAGCTCTTAATGTCATTAATTATTAGAGTCTATTAGCATGAATCAACTTCATCCCTCTCAATCCTTGCCAAAGTGCCACCTTCCACTGGAAAGTCCCTGTATTATCCCTGTAGGAACCACCAGGAGACATAAAGTATGACATCAAGAGGGTAAAAAGGGCCAACGAAAAAATAGAATAACCTTCTGAAAGCATCTGGTAAGGCTGGCAACTCTTTGGGGACTGTGAATCAACACTAGAAAAACCTCTGCCTATAACTGTTAGTTCTACCTTTCCCAGACAGCCAGTCTTTTTCCATGGGTTTTCCCAGCTCTGGTAATCAACTGGATAGTACAAAATCTATTTACCTGCATTATAAGTACCAGCAATATTTCAGGTGACACCTTAGTCTTTTGGGGTTTTTTAAGAACTGGCCAATCTAAACTTGCTTCATACTTTTTAAATTAGTTGAATTCTGGAACTAGAAAACAAATTGAGTTTTGTGTTTAATATCTCCGCATTACTTAAAAAGAGAGCAAGACAGAGAAAACATAATTTCATAGAGCAAAAACTCCCAGCTTCCATGACAATAAACCTTTTTTCCTAGGAGCTATTAGAAAAAGTTATGTCTAAAATTACATAGAATTGACCTAGCTTACCATAAAGCCTGAACTCTACAGGAAACTGATGTTCTGACAAAGCAGTCCAGATTTTAACCCAAATAACACATACCTGGAGGTACTCTTTGGACTCCATTTAAACACTGTTGTCAGTCTTCATGGACTGAAGGGGGAAAGGCGTTGACTTTGAACACTACTGAAAGCTCAGGGAAGTGTGGGAGTTTAAATGACAGGTGCTTTTGGTAAGAAATACATCATCATCATTCATTTCATCAGCTGCAGGAAAAATGAAAAATTTCATAGAAACCCAACAGAGATTACAGTTTAAGCGTCTAGTAGTATGTGTACTGCAGGACATTTAAAACACAAGGATTGTTTAAACATTGAATGATGAATATGACCTTATCTCACTCGGGAGGAGTTAGTACAGCTGCATCCTGATGCCAAATGTAAATAAAAGCAAGGCAAGGCATGCAGTGAATGCTTTGGATTTGCTTCTCTGTATCCAGCAGTGGAAAGTAAAGCACAGCAGAGACTTCAGACAGTGAGGGGTTTCTGATCCTTTCTTAAACTCTTTTCTTCTCATGATAGTTTTGGATGTTAGTTTTGTGTTGTTCTCTTCCAACTATTTATTTTCCATAATATAGTTGTAGCATTTGTAATAAGTCTGGCTATTGCCACAGTAACTGCAAATGCTTATCACAGGAAATTCATACTTGCCTGAAACATTTATTTCTTTTTTTTTCTTATTCTTTATACTGTAGATGTCCACAGGATTTAGTTTGTTGATTAAAAGTTGTGGTAGTGTTTTGTGCAAGTGATTGGAGTTATTAATATGGATATTTTTCAACTTTAATGTATAGTGAACATATCACCATGTGTCCATATCAGAACAGGGCTAAATGAGATTAAAGCTTCCAGAGAGATGGATGCAATCAGGAAGAAGTATGTCCAGTTACTGGTCTCTTTTATCAGTTAAAAGCATTGAAAATCAAAAGCCACATTTAAGTATTCTGACCTGGTCTAATGGAAGGTGTCCCTGCCCATGGCAGGGGGTTTGGAACTAGATGATCTTTAGGATTCCTTCCAAATGAAACTATTCTATGAGTTGGAAGAGAGCTTCCTCAAGAGCACAGGTTCCCCACTGCCATTCCCATGTTGGCTTTTCTAATAAGTTCTTTTCCCCATCACAAGCACAACTAAATGTCTCCAATTTTCCTATTATCAATATTTATGAAAGATGAACTCAAAAGCAGGAAGGCGAGTCAGTGCAGAATCAACTTCAAAGCATTTTAAATATAATAAGAGCAACAAGAATTTGAGCCTTTTTAGGAAGGAGGAAAGCAGAAGGAAATAGATGAATCTGAACATTAAAAGAAATCACAAAGTTAGAAAAAAAATCAGAGATTTCACCAAAGAATATGCTCAGATATCAAGGAACAGGCAATTTTGGAAGTGGTCTAATGTCAGGACACCAACTCAGCAGGGATCAGATCTCTGAATCAGACAAGAGACATAATAATTATTATTTGAGAGACAAGTGCTCTAAAGAGCCTTGAATAAAAGAGATTTAGATATTGACAAGAGATGCACACAGAAATCCTGCCACCAGCAATCACTACAAAGCAGGGATATTTCCTCACCAAAATGTTCAGAATAATGCCATAAGCTATGTAAGGGAAGAGATTGATAGGCAGCACAGAGTTAAGATTAATGATGAGTCTCTAAACACCTAATTGCAGCTCAATATCTGAGTGCAGCAAATCGCACCAAATATAGTGAGTATAATCAAATGTACTTCCTGGGCCTTGATGTGCAGGGAAAATATCTCTCCGGTGCTCCTGAACATCCCCAGTTTCCAGATGAATCAGTCAGATGCCTGTTTCAAGCTTTCAAGACTCAGTTAAAGCTGCTGCCTATATGAGGGTAATTATTCACAGAATGGCAAAGAGCATTCACTTGGGGGTTGTCTGGGCTCTTTCTGCCATGGCTGATCCTTGGCAGAGGTCTGTGGCTGCGGTGTTACACAGGATCAGAAGCCCCAACGTTGTTTTTTTCAGCATAAGTTTTTCCTGCACTGTTTTCTCCAGCAACCTGATCATCACCATGAATCCACCTCTCCCTCTGTGCCACCAAACCACAAGAAGCAGATGGTCTTGGAAATGATCCACACATAACCTGGACATAACCCTGGAAATAACTCTATAAATGCTGTCCCTTATTTGGGAGGAGTGAGTGACTGCATTGACATTGCTCTGGGGAGAGAGCAAAGCTCACACATTCTGACTGCTGATCTGTACACACTGTAGTAAATTAAAATTCACACGCTCTCCTATAAATCCAGCCTGGGGTTCTTATTTCACCTGGGCAATGGAAGAAGTGAATCCAGAGCTCTTCAGCAATATATCACTTCCTGTGAATCTGGTAGCCCCCCTGGAGGAGGAAAATGGGATCAGACAGGATTGTTGCTGCCATCTTCTCCCGAAAAAGGAAGGAATTTTCCTATTGCACAAGGAGTATCAGAAGGGTTGCAGGCAGTTTTATCTCCGTGGCAGCTCTTGGCTTTGGGAACAAAACTGCCAAGAAGCCTTAATTTTATTGCCACCGATTTCAATACAGTGTTGAATGCTAAATGATGACTGTTCACGTTCATGTGCTGAGTACAGTACCTGTCTGTTCTTATCTAGGGACCTCAGAAAAATAGATGCATTGGCAGTTACTTCTTTTAGTACAAATATTCTCACCTGTTGAGATCAGGGAAACCTGTGTTTCTCTGATCTTCAAAGCCTTTTAGAGCCATGCAATGGTTAGATTTACCCTAGAAGCATTGTCTACATTGGGTAGACTCCTTAGGTGCTTCCACACAGTCTGTCTTGGACTCAGATCTTCACAAAGACTCACCGCACCCAAGATGATCCAGGGAATATTGTATTCAGTTCATAATCCACATCTAAGGAGAGTTGGCAATAATCTTTGCTTTGACCCATGTGCAGTTTCAAGGTAGCCCTAATTATTGAAGAACTAGAGATCCTCTCTTATACAAACCAAAAAACACTGAATTCTTTCTAGTTCCTCCAAATTCTCATTTGTCAATGTTTTAGACCACCCTCAGAAAAATTATTGCAAGATAAATATACACAGATGCAGTGATTTTATTTGCTATTGCACTATTTTATGAGTGTGTATTGCAGAGCCTAACTTCAAGGCAAGAAGATTTATGGTGTAATTACTTTAGTATATTGTTGTACAATTTGCAACTAATGGAAAAGAAATTTACTGGCTACACTTCAGCTGTCAGAAAGTCTGTCTGCAGAATAAAAGTGAAAGGAATATGTGCTTCTCTCTTTGAGTGGAAATGTTAAATGACAGGCATTGCTTAACCAGATCAAATATTTTAAACTTGATCAGCTACCCGTATCATAATAAGTAAATTTTCCTGCAAAGAAAATTAATTATTCCTCATAAGGAAACAGAAGCATTTGATATAAAGAAGCAAATAAAAAACTTCCCAGCACACCCACTCCTAGGAGAGTCAAGCCCAGTCAATCAACTTTCTAGCCAAGTGTAAGAATTAAGAATTCCACATCCTTTTTTAATTGTTTTAATTGGCAGTGTTTCCCAGTGGAGCTTCATGTTTCATCTGGCCTTTTTTTCCCCAAGTTGAAAAAAATGCATTTGATTAATAATCATGTAATTGGATTTCCAGTTCAATATTTAATGTCTAACATCCAGTACTTAGGAAAAGCAAAAGCAGAGACTTGTCTTCACATTTTATGTAAGACCTTTTTGATGGAGAAAATATCATTCATATCAAATGTTTTGCAACTTACATTTCTCAGCATCTTGCCAATCAGTTCAAGTTAGATGCCTGGTAGTAAACACCCCTTCCATTAGAAACACAGAAATTGGAAGCATGGAATTGAATTGAGGAGCCCGGAAGAGTTCAGTCACAGTTTTCAGTAACCTTAATACTCAAATGACTTAATTTAGAAGAAACCCAAACTCAAGTCCCTTGGAAATGAAATCAAAGTTTCCTGTTGCAGCAGAGAGGAAAAAAGTGATGCAATATGATGGGCATCTAAGCCTAGAGTGAATTTAGCCTATATAAAATCTCAGTGAATGTGAAAAATTTTTGTTTGATCCTTAGATTTGGGAGAGTTGCATGCTCTCTGAAGCAGAGCAGGCAACTGTGGTTGTATCTGTTCCTTTCCTCATTTTCTACCCTTTGCTCACTATGTTTGTATTATTCTGGTTAACAGTTCCTATTAGTCTGGTGTTATACAAATGGTAATATAACATGCCCGCATCATAAAACTTCCCCTTACACAATTAGAATTAGATCTATAAAAAACCAAACATTAAAATACAGAAGTACCTTTGTTCCATATTGAAAATGCAATGAAACTATTGTAAACTTGGAATCAGTCAGGCTCCCATCCAGGACTGTGCATAGTGGGCAGGTCTTCACATCCTCTACTTCAGTCTTCTTCCTGGCCCATTTAAAGTAATTATGAGGGTATTAGACAAATCTTGAAGGAAGGCAGACTATGAAGCCTTGTAACCATGTCCATACCAGAAGAAAACTCTACCAAAGTTTTCAGTCCCAAATATCTCAAAAAAGCCTTGCAAGTCACTTTAAAATAGACAGCCATCATCTCATCACACATGCAGCTAAGAGGAGCTGAAAACACTGAAGCACTATCATATTTTGAATTGAAGTTTAATGGTGATGATCTGCTCTTCGATAAAGTTCTCACCCTACGTGCTAGTTTTCAATAAGGACCCTTCAAAAGGCAGTGAAGTGTTTACCTTGACTTCTTATTGCTTGTTTACCACTCTCCAAGTTTCTGATCATTTCACATGTACAGACTATTAAACAACACTCCTCTGACCATGCCCTGAGCTGACGGACACACCTACAAAGGAACAGAGACAGCCCAAAAAGACTCATTGAGAAATTCAGTTTAAAAATTAATATGTAAATAAATTAATATTTAGTTGTGATATGCAGAGGTGACTCTACTTCTTCAACTTCTTGTCTCCTCCCAGTGGAAGTGAATTCAATTTCAAGGCATTGTTGTGGAGCAGGTTTATAACTCATACCGAATAAATCAAGGCACTACAAAGGTACCTTACCCTGCAGTCTGAAACACAGGGATATTTAAGCACATTTTAGTGTGCACAGCACATTGCAGGCACAGGGCAGCCTGTGACCCAAGACAGTCCAAAGCCCAAAGGACAGCCTGTTCTCTCATGCTTGGTCCTATTCCTCTGTCCTGTGGGACTCCAGCATGCCCAGAACATTGGCCTCCAAGGTCACATCTGCCAGCATATACCTTTCATCACTACTCTAAGAGAAACCAATAAATCATTTAACTTCTTCCTTGACTGATTTTCCTTTGCATAGAAAAGGTAATGGTATTGCAGTCTCTTTCAGAATAACGAAAAAACTCCCACTCAAATGTTTATGCAAAAAAAAAATTATTTCTGTGGCAAAATGGAAATTATTCTGGAGAAAAGGAACTCTCATTATATAAGTTTATTGCTAGTGACAATTACACAGATTTTTTTATTTGTATCTATAAAGGCAAACAAAAATGACATGAGCCTAGTGGCAAAGGCCTGAAACAGAAAATTCAAATATTTTCCTAACCATTAAGAGTCTTAACAATGACTTGGGGAAGGGTATTTATGGGCCCATTATAATTCTCCATAGCTCTATAAACCTGAGATGAGCATTGACTAGCATATTAAATTCTTGGTAGGGACTGAATTGTTAATGTAGACACCAAGATATGACCACACTTTTCAGCACACAGGTCTGTGAGACTATTATTGCTGCTTTTCTCTGAGTTAGCTTTCACCCATGTACTTGGGTTTGAGAGAGGAAGTGGATCTTTTTCATGCTCCACTGAGCTGGAGACAAAGAAATTACAAATGAAGTTAGACCTTCTCAAAGGGTTACTTTCTTTAAAACTCCAGACTGCTGTGAGGCAGCCTTTCATATGGGCAGTCTTCTCTGTTTCCTATGAATTTAAATATGGTTTTTAAAAATAATGTGAGTTTGGGGGTGAGCAGATCTAAATAATCTTGCCCTGATGAAATTATTCATATGACATTAGTCCATTCCTGAGCCATTACACTAACAAGCACTGTGCAAATACAGGGAATATCTATGTATGACATATTGACCTGAATGCCAAATACCTGAGCCTTCTACATTAACAGGTTGATGGGTACTATTATAGTAATTATGTCAAATAAACCAAAGCTGACTCTGAAGGTCTGACTACAAAATGAGAGCCAAGAACGTAATGATTGACGGAGTCTGCAGCTGTGCAGAAGCTTATTCTCTATTAAACCCCTCATATCATTTTATTTTGGTTTGGCTTGTAGGATATCTCCAATACCAAAAAGTTCCATTTCTCCCTTAATTCAGAGCACTCTGCCTAGTAGAAATGGGGAAGCAAGCAAGAGGGAAGCCCTGACCTTGGCTGTGGTCTTCATGCTGATGCGGCTTCTGACCCAGATTTCAGGGGTACACCTTGATGACCCCGTTTGCCCACATCTATCATTTGCAGGTCTCCACATCTACACAGTGAAGAGGTCCACAAGACTTTTGCTGCCTCCTGGACTAAACTTGGCTGTAAGACTTAGAGAGGGCATTTTCTGTCTCAGGAGAGGAAACAACTGCCCTGGCTTCTTGAGTTCCTTCACAAGCAGGCTGTCTGGGAAGTGAGCACAGCCCTTGTACAAATTCCATGAAATGAAGCAGGGGAAGATGAAGAGTTAATATATCTCTTGACCAGAATGGCTATATCTCTTTTATGTAGCTGTACCCACCAGATAACACTGTGCTCCAGGAGGAGTAGCTTTTTTCTGTCCCATATCTGATCCAGGCTGACTTACCAGAATAGATCTGACTCACACGTAGCAGCCTGCTCTCTGGTAGGAGTGAGGGATGAAGACACAGCTTCCCTCAGATGGTGGACTTCACAATCTGCAACTTTCTCCTCTGTTTCCAACTCATTCCCTTTCATAAATCTCTCAACATCCATAAAGAAGGGCTTTGCGATACATTATATGACAGGAGATGAAGCACTCAATTGTATGTAACTAGTTTATATCTCCAATTATTTTCCCTTTATTTTTAAAGCTTGGCCTTCCCTCCCTTTTTCCCAATGGTCAATATTAACACCACTGATGGTCAATGAACCCAGAATTATATGAGATAATAATCTCACTCACACACATACACAACCTTCCTCTTTTCCTACAGCAAAACCACTATCAGCTACTAGCCCATCTTTCCACAAAGATCTCCAAATGACTCAATTCCCTCAAATCCCAATGAGAAATGACATTTCCTAATGAGGTGAAGTGCATAACTTGTTTTTGACAAAGTAAAAAATGCCCATGAGTCATCATCTCCCCACATCACACATCACTTCTTCCCACATCCCACTAAACCATTCCTTCATGTAGTTTGAGAAGTCCGTCCCAGGTAAAAAGTATCAAAAAGCTGGCAGAAAGACATTGATTTTCCAATGAAAATGATGGCTCTGTGACACCTTAGCTGAAGGTCTGCTGTGGTATGTTTGCACAGTAGTTTGTGTGGCAGAGCCATGACCTCTTTTAATACTAGATCAAAAAGACAAGTAGCAAGAAACAAAGTGTTTCTTGGATTCCATAGTCCAAGACCATTTCTGGTCTGGTAACATATTTATTACTACAGGAAACCCCTTCTCTTTCTGTTAGTCCCACACATCACATATATGATTACAGTATCAGTAACATTAATCATAATATTGTTAGGAAACATAAAGCAGGTTGACATGACACACATTCTGCAGAAAATAGGAAAGAGAATTTATCCAATGCCTCTTTGCTCCAACCTTGTTCAGATCCTACTGCTCTCTCTGATTTCTTCATTATCTTCCTATGCTACATCCAAACTGATATTGAATTGCAGTTTCTTCAAGATAAAAAGCAAAACCTATGACTTTATTTCAGTATGAACAACTTAATACTGTTGCTTTCCTACTCAAGACAGCTCCAAGAAAAGATTCTTCTTCACATTGCCCTGCTAGTAGTCCCTATCAGCCAAAGTCCTGTTTGCACACAGTGATCAGCACTGAATGCCTCAGAAAAGGTTCCATAATTGTGCAATAATTCACCTTAGGGAAGTTTGTTCCTAGTGACAGGATGCTGGTGGTCAGCTTAAGCATTCATGTACAGAGCTAATGGAATTAAAGACTATCTGCAGTGTTCAGGATGCAGCAGGCAATACGGTAAAGAAGGAAACAATGAGATGCTTGAAAAGCACCTTGGATCACAGACACATTTTCTTGTTTTTAAGCATTCATTCTGTTTATTTCAATAATTCATGCCAAGGTAATCAAGGTTCTCAGAATTTCTATGCCCAGAAATGAGGAGTGTTGTAGCATGCATCACAGTCCAAGTACATATATTTTAGGTACCAATGTTCCCATAAAAGACCATGATTTTCCCTCTCTGAAGACATAGTTTTGTTGTGAAAAGTGATTTTCATATTGCTAGCATGTCCTTACCCAGATCTGCTGCTTGGGAAAATGCTCAGCCAGGCTAGAACCACATGCTCATCGGTACAGGCAATCCCAGTGTGGTCAGGCAAAACACAAGACAGGGAGGCACATTGTCTTCTGATGGTTCCTTCTTAAACCAGCAATATTTGATGAGATGGAGACATGGTTGATAAGACTGTATCTTTTAGCACATGGTGGAGGCTTGTCAGTAAGCCCTCAAAATGGCCTAGGTTAGCCTGGAGTCCTCTCCAGCTGCCCTGTTAAAAGTACAGATCAAAGCTGCCATGTGCTGTCATCACGAGGGCTGTGAGCTGAACTGGATTGGAAAAATAGCCCATCTAATACAATAGCTGTCACCAACAACAGCCATGGTATTCCATCAACACACCTTCACAGCCTCTGGTAGTTTGTGTCCTGAACTCAAGTACAGTTTCAGCCCCAACAACACCTTACAGCAATCAGTCCAATAGCACTTCCCTGACCTTCACCATCTCTGCTTAAGGAGAGGATACATAACTAAGCAGAGGCTTCCAAGGGAAATTTGAAAGGCTCAAATTACATACAAACTGTAAAATCAGTAATATGCACTTATGCATCTTAATAGGACTGACAATGGCCAATTTTGTGCACTTTAGGCCCCTATTAATAGGCAGGTTTCACAGGCAGTAGAATAAAACATGCTTCCCTGGAGTGATATAACAGCAAGGGAGGACTGACCAGGGATGAATCCTGTTCAACTGAGTGGATGAATATGTAAACATAACAATAGTTGTTGCTTCATCAGTTCCTTCTGAGTTTATCTCCTGTAGAAAACGTTAAGCATATTGACCAGGTGGTGCCTTTTGTGATACGTTTATTTTATTAGTACATGTCCTTGAACTAACGCTGCACTTCATACATACCTGCCTGATAAGTGACTGAAAGAACTTGGCATCTGGGACTGAGAATTCAGCAGAGGGAGGGAGGACAAGAGGGAGACAGGTGCATTTCAGTACAGATAAGGAGTTACAATTATCATGCTCATGCAAAAGGCAGGGACAGAAATGGCTCACCTTGTAGAGGACATATTTGCACACATTTTACTCTTCAAAACAGATCTTGAAATAGCAGGCTGAAGACAGGTTCCATTATAAAATGTCCCTGCTTTCTTTCCCAATAATGGTGCCATCCACTTTAGTCTGTGAGGTTATCTCTGTTAGGTGAGACATTTTGGGATAAAAAGGCATACTGAGCTATCTCCCACTAGCTTATCCATAGCCTAGGATAGCTACGAAGGTAAACTTGAGGAATTCCTGTGTGCGAATTGTCACTGATGATACTAACCACAGGCTGGCTCTTTCAGGCTGGTGGATGAGCCATACCATGGCCATCTCCTAACATATACTGGTTTGCAGTCTGCACACACTACCTTATGTGGAATCATTACTTCCAGAGGAGCAGCAAGCCTTGGACTGGTCTGGGCTCAGGCACATGCCTAGCCAAGCTTAGAGACAAAAGTACTCTAGTACAGTGAAATGTTAATTAAGTTCTCAGCTGTCAAATTGAAGACTTACAAAAGAGAAATCAAGGCATACTGAAAAACATGTGCTTGGCACTGACTTTTCTGTCCTGTGGTCCCACTTTGGGGGTCTATCAGGCACAGCTACAAAGTAAACCCAGCATCCTCCATCAGGCGACTGGCCTTCAGATTTAATCTGGCAGTCAAAGACCAGGTGGGTTGAGACCCACTCCAAGGGGTTCCCTCTAAGTCAGCTCTTCATGCTCTTGCTTAAGACAAACTGCTTCTCTTCTACTCTTGACCTCTCCTGGACCTTTCTTCCTTCAGGAATGCAGCTCCAGCAACCTCATATAGCAATTATAACTGCAGCTCCCGCAGTCCTCTTTTCCGTGTGTATCTCTATTACAAATGGAAGCACAGCAAAGGAAACCTTCTGTGGTCCTCAGAAGTGTCTCTGAACTTATATTGCTGCTTTGTTCCAGAACTAACAAATGGCTTTTATTTTAAGTAGCCTTTTTGTCAGGCACATATTTTAGAGGCCACTACGACACTTTGCAGTTGTAAATTATTTCCTTTGCATGTGTACAGATTTAGCAGCCAGAGTGATTTTCTTCATCATATCCCTCTAGTTGCCCACAGCTACTTGCCTCATCCAGATTCACTCCCATCTTTATCTGAGGGCTTGGTTTCACAGCTCTCCAGCAGAAATTATAATGGAGCTTGAGCAGATCAGATCATTTGGAAACTTCACGACTTGTGGTTTTGTGGCAGCTCACTCCTGCTAGAAGGTGGACACAGAGACCACTAGCTCATTTCCTATGTCTCAGTAGCACAACAACATTCCCTAACAGGTGCTATGAAACGTGCTCTCTGCTCATCTGAATGCAGCTGGGGCTGAAGTTAGAGGTTTATTATAAACTGAGCACAATTAGCACACAGCCATCAGGTCTGTGATCCTGCAGCAGCAATAACTCTCCAGCTTCTCTCTGATTTTCCTCTCTATTTTCTCATCCTCTGCCTCCACACCATCTCCTTTTCTTTCCACTTTCTCAAGCCTTAAAAGACCTCCTGTGTTTAGGATTTCTGTCTGCTTTGTTTTTCTTTATGAGGGATTTACCCACCCTCTCAGTTCTCTTGGCTACTCTCCATCTTCCTCATGTGAACCAAGAAATTCCTGACAGCTGCACTTCCCATCTTGTGTTTTGTCACCATCGTCATTTTGTTTTGTGTGCATGTGAGTGTGAGAGAAATCCAGCCAGCCTAGTGACATGGCTTGAATCCTACACTAATGGGAGGTGGAGTCAAATGCTCCATCTCTCCTTACAGCAGCTGCCTCCCTGAAGACCAACAGCCGTAGCTCAGTGATAGAGACCAAGCTCACAGCCCCGGGAGCACCTGGGAGAGCCCAGAGCTTTTGCTCTGACACGCACATTTACCACCAGATTTGTTGAAGCCGTGCAGCTGCACTCCTCCCCACACAGTTCTGCTGTTGATCTGTGCTGGCTTTTTATTTTTATAGCAGCCAGCTGTGCCCCATGAAGAGACTGGGCAGGATTTAATCAATAAATGTTAAAAAACTATCCATTTTTTCCCTTATTCACTCTCCAGACTCACAGCACAGGCTGTTTTTTTCCTACATGCACTGGCTGCTTTTTCTGTCTCTCTCCCTCTTGCCCTCAGACCTGCACCAGCAGCTGTACAGCTTGTGCTGCTGCTGTGCCAGGGTCAGATGCTCTCCCACATTGACCAGAAATTACAACTGACAGTGATCTCGGACAAGCAAAATCATTGTTGATGTAAATCAATGATTTTGAAGAATAATAAATACTGAATCCTACAAACTCTATCTGTAATCCATTACCTCTGAACCATCTCTCTCTCTCTCTTTATGACTCAGCATCTGGCAGTCAGATGAATCCAAACTTCTATACTATCCCATTAAAACCATCTCCAGAATGATTTCTTTGTGTATTTCCTAAAATTGTACAAAACCACAAGAGTAGTTGAGTGAAAAATGCAATAATTCACAGCTATCATGGCGACAATGATAAAATATGTGCTTCCTGCTTATTGGTTTTGATTAAGAAAATTATTCACACAACGTCAGACATTTGGAAAGAAATCCATCCTGTGGTTTGTTAATCAGAAGAACAGTATACTCTAGACTATTGAGAGAGGTAACTTTCAGGGCTGAAAGGCATTGCCATTTGTTTTCTATAGAAAGACGGTAAGAATCCGCACTCTTTTTTAGCCTGAAATTTGATGCTATTAAATTAGCTATCAAATGCTATCAATTAGCATTTCCATCTTGAAAGAACTTAAGCATACAGTTAATTTTAAGCGTATGAGGAGAGGCATAAAATTCAAGATGAGTATTTGTGACCTGTACATTGAGCCCATTTTTAATAGTTCTAGTATTTTCAATTGCTGTGTTGGAACACAGTAGAACAAGCTTAACAGCAGAAATGGGTTTAGTGCCTCTCCTCTCCCTACCACCTCCATGTCCTGTATCACACTCAGTTCCCTGTGGGACCACCAACATTCCTTCCTTGGGCTCCTGACCTCCACTTTGCAGTACTTTCTAAGATCCTACCTTCCTATGTTGCAGTCTCCTCATAGCATTTTGTCCTTGGGCTTGTTCCTGGCATTTTTTCCTTGCTGCTAGACACCAGATATGTGTAAAGGCCAAGTGAAAATGCCCGTGTTAGCTCTTCATGCTCTACTCACAGCTCCACATCAACAGGCTACTTTTCTTCTGATCCTCTAACATTACTCTGACTCTTTGTCTTTATCATTGGCACATGCATGTGACATCGCCAAGCACTACAGTGTCTCACTTGAGGAATGGCTGCATTTCAGTTGTCTTTGCACAGATTATCAATTTTGGTGTTCCTTTAGGGCTCCAGGTAAAGTTCCATAACGATGTGATCTCGTAAATAATCCATTATAAATTATTCTTTATCTGCACACAGGTAAACAAACATCTCACACCTTGCATATGTTGTTAGCTGTGGTGAAAAATCACAAGGTAGCTGTTGATTTTAGCAGAACAATCAGCACAAAGTATCAAAAGGTGGCTGTGCCTCTGCTCTACCATGTGGCATCATCAGCTTGATGCAGATGCATTTTTTAGGTGTGGTCTGTGTTTTGCAAAACAAGACAGTTGAGGACAGGATGCAGTCCTACAGGCATGGTGAGCAGATCACATCTGTCTTGTTCATCAGTTTTTCCAGCTTCTGGGAGATCCACTAGAACAAAGTATCACCAGAAGGACACGTGTTTTATAAATAAGCAATGACAGGCAAAAAGCAATTGAATTAGATCCCCAAAGCTTTACTAAGACAGATGATCCTTGAAAGCACAGCTAGGATATTAAACATAGTGAAAGTATAATTCTTAATTTCTAGGCATCTGTGAGAATAATTACCATTCTTTTGGGAGCATTGTAGTGACTGTAGCTGGTAGATGTCTAAATGAGACAATATTTCCTTTTGATATTGTATCATTAAGATAACTGATTCCTACACCCAGACAAATGTTTCATATAACTCTTTTCTTCCTTTTCCTAATGTGTGCAATTGTGAGAAAGCAGCACTGTAGGGATTTAGTGGCTGTATCTCTTTATGAGCCTGAACTGTGACATGGAGAACTCAGTGAGTTTATTGATTTTAATTTCTTATATTTGGGATTTATCTTCTCAGCTTTTACTTAACAGCTGAGAATACTCACAGTATTGACACAGAAGACTGTCTACCCAAGGGCAAATTTCAGATCCTCATTTCTCCACCTGTGCATTTATTTGTTTGCTTCTGGATGGATACCAACCGCCAGGCTTTGATCCAGGCTTTGATCAAGAGTGGCTAACAGGTACACTCTGTGCGAGAGCATTCCTCTCTCTTAGTCTCCATAACCAGAGCTGGGGGGGTGGAAGAGGGGGACTTTAAGCAGACTTCCATGGTTATCAGAGGGAAAGATCAGGTATTCCCTTTGAAGATACTTTGTTATTGAAATCTCGATTATCACCTATGATTTGGCCTGGAAACCCTAAACAACAAGGCATACAGGAGAGTTTTCTAGGGGGTAAAGTGATCTGAAAGATGGATTGATAGCTGTGGGTGCCAGGATATTTATTTTTCCCAGGAAGACAGCCAGAGTGGTCCTGAAAGCAACGGTATAGAAAACCTGGTGACAAATCCCCTTTTCAGGCTGTTACATGAGAGGTACCATCCTGCTCTGCAGTAATGAGGAAAATGTAGCAAGTTTTTGATTTAAAGTAGACTCAGCACTTCCTGGGCCATTTCAGTATAGGAAGGAGTGTTGATTAATCAGGTTAATTTCCTTACTGGAGCATTTAAGGACTAAGCTAATAAGGAGCTTTGTGACTGAGAATTCATGTGGCGACATAGAGAAGGTGAAGAAATATGAAACAACAGATGGAGTGTGCCTGTCATTCCCAGAAGAGGTGTTTTCTCCTGTGGATGCACTACCAAACTTTGTGCATTGTGCCAGGAGGAGCAATAGCTGTCAATGATTTGTGGTTCACCTTTCTCACTTACCTGCTCTTTGCTTCTTGGCACCATTTTTATCTTCTTCAACTTCCTTAACATCTATGAGGCACGTATTTGTACCCTATTGTGTGCAGAGCCATAGGCTAGATGTTGCTGCAACATTAGGTATTGCTGCCAGAGAGAATTAATGGCCATAGGTTGCTAGGGGTAATGAACTCTAATGACTTTCTCACTTGAGTGTCTTGGTTCAGTAACACAGGGATTGATGTAAGACTTTCTTTAAAAGGTATTTGACTTACATATTTTCTTGCCTCCTTTGGTCCCTCCACTCTCCCTCCCTTTACCTTCTCTCTTCCAGTATTTCCAAGCCTGGCAGGCCAGTGCTGCTTTCTCCATCTTCTATTTTGAGATGGCATCAATAACAACCAGCCACAGGGCAGAGCTGTGTCCAAAGCCATTTCCAGTTCTCCCCATGTGAAGGGTCAGCATGCATTCATGACCATTATGGATGCTACAGTGGACTCATTTGTGGACTTGCTTCTTTCTGCTGTGAGATTCCCTGGCCCTAGTGCTGTGTTTTCCTTGGCACAGCGAGTAAGACAAGAAGGAATTTTTAAGTTGAAATTTCTCTGGCTCTGGGAAACATTTCCCCACACACATGTCCTAGAAGAGATCTACTGCATCCCAAATTGCACTCAGCACTTGGAATGTGGTGACGTCTCCACATTTCATGACCAAACATAGTCTCTACCATTGCTCAAGAGTAGAATGGGCCCTAGCCCAAGGTCCTTTATCGACTGCCTTTGTCATGCTGTCCATTTGTACCTACTTGGAGGAAAGTTGTGCTGTCTGCTGCTCATGATGCCAACCTGCCTGGCAAAAGAGATTTGCTATAATTGTGGTATTTTTGTTCTTCTCCTTTCAACTTTTTAGGCAGAAGTGAGTCAGTCTTCTGCTTCATGGTTCTCTCCTTCACAACTCTTCTGGTCTCATGCAAGACTTTCCTAAAATCGATGAATACTCACTGCAAGCTGATCCATAATAGGCTTAGCACTTCAGCTTTGCTTTCTTCCAGGGACCGTTTAAGTAAGGACAAGTCCCTGTTTTATCTGATGAGAAGATAATGCACAGGGGTGCAGTTCTACCATGCTGTACTTAAGCCCGGATGTCGCACAGAAACTGAGACCAGTGTCACAGTAAGCCTATTGTCAGAGGTACCAGAATGAACTCTTTGTACAGTAGCTTCAGATTAATCCTGGTATTAGTGAGTCCTGAAAACAACCACAGCATGTTTTAATCAAACAAAGCACAAACAGTTCTCACTTAGACTGGAGGGGAAATGATAAGGGTCATTTCATCCCTTCATGTCTAATGTAGACTATGACAGATGGAGGAACCATGGGGAATACTAATAAAATGGGATAGGAAGGAGACCCTTCACTGTAGGGAACACCTGACCCTTCAATTATCCTTCATCCCAGCTTATACCCAGCTTATACTGGCTTAAGCCCAGCTCCACATTTCTGGGGAGGAAATGTTCAGTCCTGGCTGCATCTGCAATGACAAAAAAAGTGTTTCCAGGCAGAGAGGGACAAAAGGTATATAGTCCATCTTGCAGGTTACTTGCCTGCATCAAAAGAAAATGATGCAGAAGATGATCTAAAATGATCTAAAAAGATGAGAATTAGCTCCATCCCACTGGGGAAGGAGATTTCCAGCTTGCCTATGCAAACAAAGTTGGGGTGAGTTCAGCTCATTAACTCAGCATAAACCAAACTACCTCTTTTCTGCTGTACTATTTTTTTCTGCCAGATTAGTGAGCTGTATCAGCATAGAGAGAGTCCTACAGGTGCCAGAGCATGCATAGATAAACGGTAAGATCTTAAATGTTGGATTGGAGAGGAAAGAAGCTTAGTGAGTAGTAGTCAGTAAGGAGACATTCTTACCCCATCTGATGGTACTCTGAGTCTGTAAAGCTGGTGAGACAGGGATTGAAGTTCAGCACTTATGTGTGCTTCTTGATCTGTACTTATAGTTGGATAAACCAGAATTTATAATAGAGCCAGAAATAAAGTATAACCTATAATGAACACAATACCATCTCTGCATGGGAGTATAATATAATCTCCATTATATATTTGGGTGGGTGGATGTGAAAAGTGGTGATCAAAGTTATGTACAGGAGTTTCTGCTCCTGCAGGACCAGTGACACTTGCTGTGGATTGCACATGGACTCTCACAGAAGTCTGTGTAACATCTGATGGGTTGGCTCTTGCCATTGCCATTTTTTGCTCCTTTGTTATGGCCAAGTTTGCTCTGCACAGACCTCCTCCAGCCTTCACAGAGGATACCTGTCCTCTCTGGGACCCACTTAGCAAGATGTTAAAACCAATCTCCTGCCAGCCAGGAAGAGTGGCTGGCAGAGTCCCCTGCAAACACTCTCCTGTACTTACTATACCTATTGTCAGTGGGAGAGAGCTGCCTCAAAGACGTACCTAGAGCAGGCTGGCTCTTCAAAACCTGCTCGACACACTCTGCCAAGCAGCTCCCTGGCAGTGCCAGGCTGGCCTGGGGTAGATGCCACAGCCAAGTGGCCAGTTCCATCCTGAAACTCAACCAACAGCTTCCTTGGTGCCCTGGTCATTCAGGAATGAGTCACAGCCTCGGCCATGGCTTTCCCGTATTCCAGAGAGCCCCAGCATGCACATTTGTCACTTGCTGCTGTATGCTTAGAGATTTTCTCTTTTTTTCTGCTTTTTTTTCTATTTCTTTTTTTTTTTTTTACCAGATAGTGAAGCTTACGGTGCCTTGCTGTGTGATTAACTAACAGCCTCCTGATGCCTGTGGGAATTACTACATCCAATGTTTTTAGAGAAGGTATTTGTACTGCTTTTACCTGCCACTCTCCATATTGATCAATTGCTGTTTTCAGGAATTTATTTCTACTGTACTTCAAAGATCATCTTATTTTAAATTCACTCTGTCTCCTGGATACATGTTAGCAAGAGAAGTATGGGTTGTGTTGCATTTTCTCTGACTATTATTCCATATTAAAAGAAGATTAATTGGAATGACTTCGCTTAATATGTCATGGTGCAGTGAGTGGACTTTCAGTTCCCTCAATTTAAAGTACTTAAGGCTATTCCTCCTGTTACATCCTCTGTTTGCATCATTTGTATTTTTTCCTTAAGTAATTTTTACTTCTGGTGAAGTCTGCTGGGCAAGAGCCCTGGAGCCTGCAGGCTAACGTCTGCAGAGCAGCTCTCCCTCACCAGTATTCTGAGAGCATCCCTCAGGAAGGGTGACTGCCAAAGGGAGCAACCAATAAGAAAGAGGGCGAGGTACTTCTTTCACGTCCAGGACTGGCTCCCAATCCTTGGGCAGAGATACATGGATAATTGAACACAGGGAGAGAAATTCAAAATGAGCCCTCTGCCAGGTAAAAAATTATAAAGAACAAGAAATAAACAATCTCCTTTCAAATACAATAGAATGAAGAATACTTGTGTATAATTTTGTCTGGTACAGAAATTATACAATACATAGTCTTATACTGAGTGATATATAGGATATTTCAATGGGGCTTCAGTGTTTGGAAACAAAACTTCAAAAGAAGGACAGTTTTCTAGTACTTTCTGATAAGGCACATTCTTCCCTTATAATATCCTAAGACTTGATCAAAAAGGATGGTGACTTTAGGTCAAACCTTCTGCTTCTCAATACATTCTCATACTGAAATTTATAAACTTCTGCTCCTCTTTTTCTTTAAAAAAATACTAAAAATTTGAAAGTAATCTAAGCCCAACCATTATTGCTTGGCTGCTCATCATTTTAGACAGAAAGCTGTTCAGAGGGGAAGAATTGACCATTGCAGTCACACTAACAGGAGATATTTGTTCATGGTGAAGACTTCCTCAAAGACAACAGCAATACATCATTGGTAAATTTAATCTATTGCATCACTAGTTTGACATTCCTAGCAGCCACTGGCAGAGAGTTCCCAGGGACTCGGCACTCACCCAACTTGTCTCCTGTCTGTGTCAGTGGTAGCATGCCAATCAAGGACGAAGTGGGAAGGAAAGCTTTGGAAAACACCATCACATAAATGGAAAACAATTGAAAATTCCTAGCTTAGGTTAATTTCAGAAGTTGTCCAGCCTAGTATCTAATGTCAGCATGCTTTCATATCGATGATGAAGTGGGAAAAAAAAGCAAAATGAAAAACAAACAAACAAACAAAAAACATTCCTAGCTGATGGAAAGAAAAAAACAGACATATATATGTATATGAAAAGTCACAGAGATACAGTAGCTTCTAAGTCAGTTACTGGTAATAAAGTGAGTGCTGTTGACTGCAGAGTATCCAGGATATGTTATTTGTATATATTAATGAGGGAAAAAAAATAAATCCAACAAATTGGGAGCATAGTGTAGGGAGAAACTTCCTGGGTCGTAAAGTCCAGACTATGAGTATCCCAGGCACCACATAATTGACTCCTTTTCATCTGAGTTATCTCTGGTTTTCTAGATTGATGTGGAAAATATGTAAAACAGGAGAAGCAATACTAGCAATAAGAAAGTAAAAAATGACTGTACCACAAACAAAGCTACATCAGCTCTGAGAGCAGCCATAAACATAACAATATGTAAGGCTCAGACAGGTAAGGTAAAGACTAAAGTGTAGTGAAAAGTCTGATTAATTTTTGAAGAAATGTGTTGTGGTCTTAATACACCTGTATCACAGGAGTGTCAGAAGAGCTTCAGGACAGAGGCACCGAAGGAGACAGTGTTGACTGGGGGGCTGTTTGGTGCCTCACTCCTACTGTGCTCTGGGTTTTCTTCCATGCCTGCCTGATAGTATGTGAACACTCTCCATCTTGGCTTCAGTCCATGGTAATGAAAAACTCAGCTTAATGTAAGCAGAGATTGACACAGATGGGAACACAGCTGTGTCCTGCAGGGTCAAATCATGTCTCTGGCAGAAGAGGTTCAGAGCTGCTGATTCACTGCTTTTACCAAGTGGTTTAACATCCACTGTAGCATCAGCATCTATCCTCTCTTCCTTGTCCTGCAGTGTCCACTAAGCTGCACAGTTGCATTTCCATTAAGTCTTCTTGTCTCCAGCACCTTTAATTATTCTGTGAAAACTGAGATTTGGGAGCTCAGTTCTCCTTGGATAGAGGTGGAAATCAAAGTCTTTATCTTTTATCAAATCAAAGCCCAATGTCTTTTACAGGAAGGGAAGGAAAGGGAAAAGCAATAGCAAACTACATGAGGCAGAGGGAATTGATTGCAACCAGCCATATGTAATTACATTGTGGAGGACATTTAATATTTCATCTTGATCTTTGCTGTATCAGGAGAGCAAAGAAAATCAACATATGAGGAAAAGAGAGGCTGCAATGTTACTTGATTTGAATCGTAAATTCTCACAAGCAAAACCATAAGGTGCTTTCAGACAATCTGTACTGCTGTTGCCTGAATGTATGTGACCCAAATTCCAAGAAGAACCAGAAAGCCACTCCACCTGTTTGGAGACAACAGTGGCCCTAAGCCATCATGGCAAGTCCCCAGCACAGCAGGTATTTAATCCAATTGTCGTAATGAATTTCTCTCCTCCCTTTGCTCCTGGGCAGCTACAGGCATACTGGCAAAGGGCTCTCTGGTTAACCACTGCAAAGAGGAAAGAGCTTTGAATCCCAAAGTCTTAAATAGTTCCATCCTCAAAGCCAGACCTTTAAAAGAGCACAGTATGCGTTTTGGTTATGACTGGTATAAGCAATGTGCACACACATGGGAAGAGACAATTACTGCTTAAGAATGTTTAGTCTTAAAAGGAAAAGATGGGAAGGTAAACAGAGGCTCTGAAGCAAGATCAAACAGAAGAACAAGAGGAAGGGTAGAAGCAAACATCCCTGCTACACTAAGGGCATATATGTACTTAGGCTATATGCATAGGCTTGCAAATCCTCCAAGAAAGCACACCTAGTCAATCCGCTCAGCCTCCACTGCATTCTACTTCTGATGTCTAGTCCTAAAAAAATAGGCCATACATTTGCTGTGATGGGAGAAAGCCAGTGGCAGCACCTAGCAGGAACCTCAAGAGGGGAGGATAAGGCATTACTGAGCATCCTTACACACCAAAATACATAACCTTAACCTTATGACTCCGACTGGACCAACTTGTCTTTAGAGTTTGGCCACCTACCATAGAAATTCAGCCCCCTGAGGTGTTTCAGAGCTGGCTCAAGCTACAGCTTACTTCATAGAGGGAATAATTGCCCCAAGAGCTCCATGTACTCATCCTTCCTGCAGCCTAAAGCTGCCAAATACCTCTCTGTTTGCCTTGATCACTTCCATACTCTGCCAGCTGTAACTCAGCTGTACATATTAATTATGGTAAAAGAGGGGGAGATTTACTCATTGCTCCAGATGATTAATCAGCTAGTCAGGCATAACACAACCCATGCTATTGTAATTGCAGTCAAATAATAATGTTATATGCACTGCAATCATAGGCATCATCAAACACCAGAGGAGTCTCGTAATATAAGCAGTGTCATCTGTTCATAGGCTCTACAACCCGAAATTATCTACAATCTGGAATAAATTCTTAAAGACAGCCCATGAGATCAAGGTCTCAGTATGGAGAAAAACTGGAAACAGATCAATGATGAAACAATGCTGCCCACGTGCATTTTTTTCCATTCTTCATTTCATACAGGAGAAATTTCTCCTCCAAATTTTTAAACTAGCAAACTTCTGAGAAGGTATTGGAGTCTTGGATTCTGAAGCTGGGCTGCAGCAAGGAGCAATTTTCACTATAGCTATAGATTCATATGAGTGGTATGCATTTACTGGGGAATGCAGGTGAGGATGCCCCCAGGCCTTGTCCTGGTTAAACATATTGACCAGTGTGGTCCTCAAGGCCATACACATACACACAGTAGGCAAGGGTACTGTCTACCACACTGCTCAAGCCCCTCTCAGGTTCCAAGGATGCTTTAAAACATCTTGTGCACTCGCATAAACTCACCAAAAGTTTGGGCCAAGCATCTGACTTCTGTCTCACCACTCATAACAGGCTAGAAAATAATATTTGGCTATCCTGCACTTTCCTCTATGTGCAGTATGGCCTCATAACACTAACTCACATGTCTTAGCACTGAAATGAAAAAACTTGATGATGTAGCCAGACCCCGGAAGAAAGGATATAATGAAGAAGCAGCATGAGAACTTAGTCATTACAGAAGGTGTAAAAAAGTGTCTTTTGTGTTGTTACTTTTTTCTCAGTGCGTATTTTGTCCAAGGCTGGTGGTATTCACTTGTTGAGCAGCTCTTTGTTGGTCTGCAGGAAGCTGATCGGCCTTCTCAGTGGGGCAGTTTTAGTTCAGAACAGATAATTCAAGACAAAGGCTATCAGCCTGTTGTCCAGCTTACAAACAGTGCCTGAGCCTGCTCAAGGGCTGCCTTCCAGTGGAACTGACACAGGGATCTTTTCTCGGCTAAGTAATGAGCTGTATTGATTTTCCTCAAAAAGAAAATTGGACTTTTACAAACAACGCAACAAGCTGCTTGAGTCAGGATGTCACTGAAGTGATCCTGTGACCACCTCAGGCTCATGGGCTTATCACGAAAGAGAGGGGAAAAAAAAACCCAGTAGGTTTTCTCTGCAAGGACAGGTTACACAGTCAAAACCAAATTTCCTTTCTAATACGTTCAACAGTCACCAGACTAACCTGCAGGGACAATTGTCATTTACCCATTTGAAAAGCATCTGCATGAACAACTCTTGCACTTGTTCTTGTGTGTCAAGGCCCAAAGCTTGCACCAGGGTTGGACTCCATCTCTCTTCGTGCAGTCTTCAGTCTCTTCCCGGTCTCGTGGAAATGCTCCCACTGCTGGCTGGACACCTCTGCAGCAAGGAGCACTGAGACACCATTTGGGCCACCTAGTAGATCACTGCTGTTCACCTCGTCAAAATAAGTCCAAGGGCTGAGCCCCTGGCAGCATCTCTCTCCTCTTCCCCAAGCTATTGAGCATTTTGCACCTTCTTGAGGAAGTCTCATCACATGGCAGAGCCCATGGGATTGTCCTCTTCACTTAGACCAGGCTATTCATGTCTGCCCAGTATAGGTTTATTTCTTACCTCCTAAAGCTTAAAATGATTAGCTGTAACATCTATTTCAACTTCCAAACCTACAGCATATTCCTGAAGCTGACCTGACAGGAAGAAAGCATTCAGCCAATTTCTAAACTGTCAGCGGAATATGATTCCTGCCCTTATACCTCTCCAAAAGTCTTGGTGGCCTTACAGCTCTTTCAACATTTCTGCGGGACAGGGGCCACCAGCACCAAGGTTGTAGGGTGGCTGGGAACTATCTTCATTTCCTTCAGCACACAGGGAAATCCTGCCTCTGCTGTCATACTCACTCTGGCAGGACTCAAGGTGTTCCCCATCCAGCACAGAGATCATGGTGCCCATGCAAGGTGCTGAGTGAACACTTGTCAGGCACTGAACCCCTCACTATCACAGCCCATGGGGTTTTGCATCTGAGCCACACAACTGCAAGTGATAAGAGCATCATCCTGTGGGGCATAGGGGTGTGTAGGTCCAACTCGCACTCTCACTCCCTCTTTCCCTGCACTTTCCTCTATGTGCAGTCATCCTCACCAAGGGGCAGGGGCTCCTCAGTGAAGTTTTCTCAAGATGGAGGAACTTGCCTTTACAGAGCTTAGCCCTGAAACTCATCTCCTGAAATGAGAACAGGCCTGTGAGAATGAAATAGGAAAGCTCCAGGCCAGTTCCTAATGCTAAGTAGGGAGATAACATAGATAAAACTTCCTCTTTAACTTCTTTCACCGAGGGAACAAGCTGAAGGACAGCAACTCAGAGAGGAGCTGTTCCTCGGGCACACAGCGCAGAGCTGCACACTGAGGACCTGGCTGTGTGCACCAGCTCATTCAGGCTCATCTGGATACCTCCATCCCCTTGCTTTGCTCCCCACTTTCTGGGGCAGTGCACCCATTTCTCTCATAGAGTGTGCCACTCCCTGTGCTCCCTAAAAGCCAAGCCTCATTGGCAAGGATGGGTCAATAGCAAAGACAAATTCTCATCCTCTACTAAAAAGGGATCATTACAGAGCATCTGAAAGAAGAAACACAACCATGATGTGACAGCTGGTCTAATGAGGCTGGGCTGCCCCCAGGAACCAAACCCCAGCAGGGTTTGCATTGTGCCCCAGGCCCTTGGGGCTGCCACATCCTCAAAGCAGCACCAGTGCTCCCTCCAGTTCTCAGATGAATGCTCACAGTCCCCCAAGAGGTATCACCAGCACCAAGGCAGGCAGGAAGGCAGTGAGGGTATTTCCTTAACGTGCCACTTCCAAGGCTTTGCCGAGCACTGCAGCCTCATTCACCCGCTGCTTCCAGTGGCCCCAGAAGGCAGCAAGACACCCACTCAACCACATGCTCTCCAGCAGAACAGGAGGCAGCTTCAACCTTGATATCAGCTCTGATAAGGTAATACCCAAGAGCCTTACTGTTAAATGCCATGGCATCCAATTGCTCTTTACAGTTTGACTCAGAAATCAAAAGATTCCTATCTCTGTCTTAAATGGTATCTGTAGACTCTGAAATGAAGAACTTATGGGCAGTAATCTCTCTGATCAGGCATGAACACCTGTAGAAACCTACTGGGAAAAAAATCCTAATCAAAGTTTGCAAAATTAGAAAAATAAGAAAAAAATTAATAGCAGTAAGCTCAGCAGGGACAAGAAGTCTTAATTTTGTGTTGGTAAATGGGAATTAAAAGAAAATGGAAAAATATATTAAATGTAAATTCAAAGTCATAAAAATCCCACAATTAAAAGAAGTAGCTGACACGCCTACCTGTACCAGAAAGGAATGCAATTAAGATCACAAAATAGGCTTTTCTAATATTTTTCATATCAGTCTTTTTTTGTGTTTTATTTAGTGCAATATAAAATCTAGACAAATATTACAGTCTCCCCAGTAAACCAATATCTTATTATTTAGTTTTAACTCCTGATGGGAAGAAAGTTTGGAAAATTTCAGCTTATAAAACAAGACGTTTTCCTTTGTAATGCGATAAACAGAGATCATGGCTGTAAGTAAACTATAAGTAGCTACATCTGACCTAACTTTAAACAAAATAGCTTTGGTGATGTGTGTAAGGAAGAGGGGTACCACGTTGTTGTGATGTGCTCACCTCCCACCTGTCTACCTGACACAGCTCCTGCACAGTGCATTTTCCCCAGGAACCATCAGCTACTTGCTATGCCTGACCCCATCAGCAGTAGGGGCTGAACAGTACATGGAAAGGAGAGGAGAAGGTTGAGAGGTAATCACCAGCTCACAGTAAAGCATAATAATCCCATCTTCCAAAGATTCTCCATTTACAGTCTCTCCTCCCTTTAATACAGACTGTGTTGTTTTAATGATGAACGAGCTTCTTTTGACCTGGTTTGTGAAATAACAGGAGATCTCCAAAGCTCAGCCTAGAAATGTCTTTTCTGGGGGTAAAACAAAACAAAACAAAACAAACAAACAAACAAACCAACAAACAAACAACTAAAAAAAAAGACAAAATTTGCTCCCTGCTTTCATATGAGATGCTGATTTCACCTGACCATGTTCACACAACACCTGCCCTCCTTCCTAAAAATGTAATAAAAGCAGCAAAATATCTCCTCTCCCCTTGTTATCGTCCCTTTAATAATTCTGCAGAATCAGGCCGAATGCACTGATTATTTTCCACATGCATTAATCATGGCTAAATTGTGCTAGAGAAGAAAAACGTACAGCCTGCTGTTCCCTCTCAGCATCTTCCTCTCACCGTGCTCTCAGAACAGTCTCAGCCTGGAGGGCATCCTGCCAGTGTGATTAACAGTGTGAAATGGGGAAGGGAAGGAGATGGGAAGATGAAGTAAAAAGACCTTTCCTTAAAACTTAGACATGGCTTTTGGCTTATGAGAACAGCAAAACCTCAAGATCATGATGTACTTGCAGCCATGAGCTTCCTCAGCTCATGAAATCCAGACAAGTGCATGATCAGCTGCTGTCATCTTCTGCAGTCTCATTCCAGTCCCTATCCAGAGCCCCGTTCCAAACTTACATATCCTACCCTTAGACACACGAGAAATGCCTACCAAGCTTTTCTCTTTTTCTGCTGTGGTTGTGCTTATTAAAATATTCAGTAAAGATTTAATAAATTATGAAGAGCTGCAAACGGTCAGCCTATTGCAGTAGAGTTGGATGGAGCCCACCAGGACAAAAGGTAGGGGGAAAGCATGTTATTCCCTCCTTGGGCAGATTTCTTTTTCCCAGCATTGCAGCTCCACAGAGCAAGCATTTTCCTAGAGCTGGTCAGTAGGTTCCCTTCACCATTGACCAAGAGAAAGTGGCTGGCTCAACTCACCTTAACACAGGCATCTAAAAGATGCTGAATCTATTGTCCTGAATTGGCTGGTCACTGCACCAAAGAGATTCCTGTTCCATTTTGGCAAGCCTTGGAAGATTGTCACCCACTTGACCTGGATTCTGGAGGCAAAGTGGAACTGCATATGTCTAATTAGAGCTGTGAATGTCACATTTCAGGCTTGATTTGGCCATCACCTCTCTCTGCAGGGAGGCAGCTTATGCTGCCAAGCAAGGAGAGAAGCACAAGCTCTGATCCTCAGCCTGTAAACTCCGCCAAAGAGGATCCCTCCTCTGGCTCTCCTCCACAGCAGCTGCTGCTGTGTCAGAAGAATAGGTTTTACCTGGAAGATTTTTCCATTTTGCCTTTCTTTTGCCAAAATCCTTGAGGGCACTGTCACTTTAAAAATAATTACATCCAAAAGAAAGCAGATCTGAAGTGGAGACGACCTGGCAGAAGGAATGGATGACAAGGCCAGGAAGCGAGCAGTTAATGCTGGGCTCTTTCCAGATGCATTGTGGTCATGCCACACATTAATAAGCTGTGACAGGCATAAAGATGGGCAAACCTTTGCCTACAAAGTCAGCTGCTTCATACATAGATACAGTCACTGGGAAGCTCAGGAGAAGGTTTCTCATCCCTGTCTTTGCAGAGCAAGGCTAGGCAGAATAGAGGAAACCCAGAGTTCAAATATAAAGTCTCCAAAGGCTTTTGATGCAGCTGAGGATGCAGAAACACACTTAGGCTTCATGTACAATGGCAAAAGGGTTAAGGTGTCAGTGCATGTCAGAGCACTTAGTGCACAGTGCCTGAGTTCTTCCCAGGAAAGTGCAAAAGCCTCTCCTCCTGCTGCAGCGTCTCACAGAGACAAACACAAGGCCTTGCAGAAGAGTTTTTGCTGAAGGATATTCCTCTTCCTCTGGCCTGGAAATCCAAATCTTCTAAGTCTTTGCATGTGAGCTTCACATTCTATATTAGCTGTTTAATGCCATTTATAGTGCTGTTTAATGCATCCAGAACATGCTGAAAACTTTGCGCTGTGAGGTGGATCAGGCCAGCAGCAGACGTTCAACATGGCCTGAAATTTCAGACTTGTTCTCTGAGAACAGAGAGACGTGCAGCAATCTGCTGTGACAGCAGGTGGCTTGAGGAGTATTTACTGAAAGATGGATTTTCCTCCCCATCGTGCCCAGAGCAACGCAGTTGGGCAAAACAAAGTGATCACAAAAATTACACACAGTGACAGAACCAAAACATGTCACAAGAAAAACACCTTCTGGTGTTGTTTTGCTTTTGTGGAGGGCATCCCAGCCGGGTTCTGAAAAGCTCCCAGCACTCCCATCAGTCATTCAATCAGTTTAAGACTGCCCAAAGAAATATTGCAGCTTTCTCCCTATGACAGTGATCAGGCATAGTTTTGGGTGAAGGAGCTCTTCCTTTTAGTAATGAGGACTTCTCTTGAAGCCGTCTAGCTTGCAGGACACATGATGTTCCAACTCATAGGGTCTATTTAGGTCCCATGAAGGTTAATGTGTTCCTGTGCGAGTCATCTTGGAGATAAGCTTACTAGACAAGGGCAAAGAGAGTGCTCTGAGCTTCCAAGAGGAAGAGCTTGCTCACCACCTAAGGGACTTGGTAGACTTGACTGCCTGGCCTTCCCTGTGCCACCTTGCAGCTCACTTGGTCTTGGGCATCTTACACAACAGGTTTGTGTAATGAGCTAACAAAGGTGAGAGCACCTGAGGCCACTACAAACCCCCTGGGGAAGTGCAGCTGACACCTACTGATCTTCTCCATTAGATCACCTATTGCTGACTACTGATGTGATCTTGACCTCTCAGTCCCGTCATGACATCATCTATGTTTTCATACAGATGTAGATGAATTAAATCCCATCTAGGAGTTCCAAGAGAAAGTTTTCCCTCTAGACACATACTCTTTCACATTTAGGAAAGGCTCCAGTGCTCCCCAGTATAAATGCTCCTCAGGCTGGTTGTGTCAGTGCCTTCTCATCGTGTTCTTCACAGACACTGATCATAAAGGAAACAGGCAGCCTTTCCCTAGCACACATTGCAAAGAGGAGGTGAAGCCATCAGACAGAGCTGGAGAAGCATGCTCTCTGGAGGGTGCATGTCCCTGTACTGCTGCCCGAGGTGGAGTGCTCTGATCAATACATTTCAAATAAAACACACTCACATTCATCAGCTCCAAAGGAAAAAAAATCCTCTTATAATCTTTTAGCAGTAGGGCCAGAGGACTGCTGGGTCACTGCTTGGAAAGGGCAAAGTTGGAGCAGAGCTTAATATTAGATTAGCGAGAAGTCTATGAAAACACTCCAAAACTGCTTGTATGCTGTCTGAGTTAGTACCAAAGGGTACCCTGAAGGGTTTCAATCATTTGAAGGGCTTCAGCACTGGCATCGATGTTTGCAACCTGAACTCACTTTGAACACAGTGTTCCCAGCTGTTGGTTGATGAAAAAATCTGCTTGAGAGGCTGAGGCAAAGATGTGCAGAAAGAGGAGAAACCTACCTCACTGCTTCTGCAAGATTCTTAGGAACAGTGCACTGGAGAGGCAAGGAAAGCAAAAAAAAGGGCCTGAAATAGTTGAACAGAAAGACAGCTCTGATATGGCCTCTCTTGTAAGGACCATTCCCTCTTTTTCTCCATCCTTTGATGTTATTCCTGTTTCTGCTTAAAAAAAAAAAAAAAAAACAAAACCCACCAGAAGTTAACCGTGTGCAAATCCTTTTCCTGAGTATGTGAATACCATTGCTTATGGGAAACCATGGCCATCCACATGCCATTCTCCTGATTCTTAGAAACTCTTACATACTCTCAAAAATCTTTTTAGAGCTATGACCGAGAATGGCTGCCAACACAGCAACATGTGAACCTGCAATTCAGCAGCCTGTGGGCAAATGCTGCTTGCCTGCAACCAGGTTTCCTTCCAAAGCTGACAGCTTTGGATTCTGCACAGCCTGGTTTCTGCCATGTCTCAGAGCCTGCAAGCACATCCCCTGCCTCCAATGAGAGGTCTCCATCCCTCCTCCTCTGAAATGACAGGCTGCATTAGACCGTTCAGAATCCCATTTGCTTCTCGTTTTCAAACAGACATCCAAGATATTATTTTTAGAAGAAGCTATCCTGGTATTTGCAAAAAATAGCCTTCTTTGCTTTTATCCCAAATGGGGTCTTTTCCAAGTTTCTTTTCCTACTTTAGTCATATCTCTAAAGCTGTTTGCATTAAACAATCCAATTCTAGAAGCACATTAATCAGACTCTCTTTGGGTTCCTATTACGTGTGCCTTTCTCTGTGTCACAAGGCAAAAATACAATCAGCTCAGCCATTACCTAATTCCCTTCTCCAGTAGAGGAAGCCCCAGTCCAGGGGCCATATATGGGTGACAGCAGGTCCGTTCAGCATTTGCATGGTGTCACTGACATCCATGCATCAAGAAGGCAGCTTCCAAGACCTGCCCACACTGCAAGGATCCTGCCCTTACCAGTCCCTCACAGTTAAAAATGCAGATCAAGAGCCTAGTGCAATGAATCAAACAGAGAGGAGAGCCGCTAGCAAGGGCTGGCTTTGCCAGGTTCTGACCTGCCTGCCTGGCTGTGTTCCTGTGGGACCCCTCAGAAATCTGCTGTGGAAATGGTTTTCTCTGCTTGGCTATGATTACAGTTCTGAGAAATCCTGGCAGGACAACAGAAAAGACAACCCTGATGGGCGTGGGGGCTCTGCTGCCTGCCGGCAATGAAACTCAAGGTAACTCAGCAGCACAGAGGTGAGACATAGAAACAAAGATGGATTTGTTTGGGGTTTCGCAGCATATTCCTAGAAAAAGGACCTCAACTTAATGAGGTGTTGCAGCAGCATCCTGAGTCAAGGCAAGCATGGGGTGCTGGTGTCTGCAGATGAACTGGTGCCGAGCTGCAGGCAACCCACAGCCAAGGAACAGGAGAGCAGAGTAAGGCAGGGAGCCCCATGGTTTGGCTCCTTCCTCAGGTGTCTGCTTGTGACTGTGAGCATTGGGAATGCAATACCCCAAGCAAGGACTATCATCATGAGCCTCTGTGAGCCTTAAGTCCAGGCCCACCATCAGCAAGGTGCAGACCTGCCTTTCCTGGACACTCTTGGACAGCATGGCCTCAGGAGCCCACCCAGACCAGGGATATCTTTCTTCAGCACAGGGGCTGTGTTCCTCCTGGCAGGGATCAGAGGCAAGGGTAGGAAACCAAAAGGGATGTTAAAGACACCAGAAGACACAGAGAACAATTACCACAGCAATGACCAGGCAGCAAATTCCCCATCCCCAAGCAGTCCCTGAAAACCACAGTGAGATTAGGTCTGCCTTACCCTCTGCCAAAAAGCTGGCTGGGCGCTGCCTTGCATCAAGCTGAATGAGATCAGCTTTCTGGTCCTGTTAAGCTTCATCAACTGGCCCATACTGCATTATTTAAAACCATCTTTTATTAATCTACCACAACTTTTTTCACTTGACCTCTAGCAAGTCACTTAACAACTCTGAATGGATTGCACTGGCTTCATCCCCACGCGATGCCGGCAGTGGTGAGAGGGACAAGCCACAACTCTGTTACTGCTTCTGAAATATTCTAGATGCCAATAGACTAGAACAATCTGTTTGACAATGAGAGCGCTGGACTTACCCTCACTCTTAATGGGAGGTCTTGTCTAAACATACAGGTCATACTGCTGGGTAATGACAATACTTGTATTTAGAAAACTGCTGCTAGGATATTGTACATACTTTTAAAACAAGCTTACTGTCCCCAAAACCAAGCAAACACTGGCTAAAATATCACCAGTGCCAGCACAAGGGCCCAACACGAGCACTAAGAAATTGGGAACTTAAGGGAATGTATCCCCAGCTTGGACCCTTCCAGCGTCCATCATCTCCCATCAGTAGCCCCCTGGACATGTGACTGGGGTTGCCCACAGTACCACGCTGCCAAGACAGAAGACTCCAGGTACCCCAGACACAGTGCAAGCTGTTCTGAAACCCTCCCTGTACTGTGGGAGGTGGCAGAAAGCCCGTGCATGGAAGCCAGGACAGTGATCTGTGCCCAGCCAGAAGCAGAGGTGCCAGGAGAGCAGAGTTTATGGCCTTGGGGTTCAGGCAGCACTGGGACTAAGTTTTGAGGATCTGCTTTTGAGACATGGGCACCTAAATTATGTTTATGTCATCAAAATTCCCTCTACACGCATGCAGAATCACAAAACTACAGCTGAGAAGGAGTTTGGGAAATAATCTAATTCATTGTCTTGCAGCAGCAGATAAGCCCTAAATCTTTGCTAACCCACCTTCTGCAAAGTGTAGTCTAGCATGAGTGCTGGGCTTCAAGATGAAAGACTTCAGTAGGGCTTCATCAATTTGTTCCTGCTGAGAAAGCAGCCTCAGCCATTCAAAGTCCTCTTAAGAGCTCACACAACTTTCACAACTTTCACTGGCACATCCCAGCACTTTTATTCCTCAGTCCCCTTTTGAACATCCATATGTGTTGACCACTTGCTGTGGCATGCAAGATCTTCACAGCAGCAACGTTTCTGTCTGATGTGTGAGGGTACTACCCAGTGTCAGCTATGTGGAGGTGGAATGCCCCTGAATGTGGCACCAAGAACACTCAGATACAAGAAAAGCGTGGCAAAAGAAGGAGTAGACCTGGCAAAGATGCCCTTGGCAAAACAAACCTATATATCCCCCTCATGCCCTAAGTGGCTGGAGAGAGCCCACAACTGGCCTTGCCTGTGAATCAAACATGCTTTAACTTCCACAAAAAATTCTAAGTAATTCAACTAAGTAAGTAATCTTGTGCTAACAAATGAAACTGTATCTAGTCCTGCAGGAACAGAGGGGATTTATTTGTCACTCTATGTTATAAAGCAACATCAGGCTATTATAGATAAAGCATGACACTGTAAAATTGATCAGATATCTGAATTTGGTTTATAAATACGATAATTCCTCTCTCTTCTATAGGGAACTGTATCAAACCCTGCCAGCAGGAAGGCAGGTAGGGACTGCAGCTCCAAGCAATCTTCGGTTGGACCAAACCAAGGGTCATTTTTTCAATCTCCACTCACTGGCAGGAGATTATTGACAGCAAGACTATTTCTAGTTAAGTATCTACTGCCAGGGCCCAGCTGCTGATTTCTGACAGCTACATAGGGAGCCTTGGGCAGGAGAATTGGGTGACAAAGGCTGAAAGCAAGGACTTAATCCTTCCAAAGGTGATAAACCCTTTATAAAACAAGTCAAGCCTTATCCAGGGGAGAGTTGTAGGGGACCACAGAGGGGGAGGCAAAGCTCATTTTAATAGCAAAATAACAGACAATAAAGAGTCCAACCATCACAAACTGACCAGCATGATAAATGATAGGGCAGCAGCAAGTGGCCCATGACTAATTTGTAAGACTGTACTTGAAGTTCATAATGAAAATCCAGATATTCTGGTTTATCTGGAAGTATTTAAAAGTCGTGGCACTTAAAGACATGGTCTAGTGGTGGACTTGGCAGTGCTGGGTTAATGGTTGGACTTGATGATCTTACAGGTCTTTCCCAATTTAAATGGTTCTAAGACCCCAACAGAATCTCAGCAAACCAGACTCACCTGCCAGTAGGACTTGGAAACAGTGGTCCCACTCCATCTCTGGTGAGGGTACACGGGAGCACCAGCCTGCACAACTGGTGGGGAATTAGCTGCCCTCCTTCAGGTAAGATGCCATTTTTTCTACATGTTTTCCTCTTCAGGAGGCAAGATGTAATTATTTTGTATGAAGCATTGCTGTTTGCTGCCCAGTTTGTTTTTGGCTGCCCACTGCCCTGAGAAATGAGAAGCATGAGAGAAAACCCTTCTCCACAAAGCCTTTTTCCCCACTGAAGATGAATGTGGCAGAAGAGCAGGGGTGATACTGAAGTGGTATCTGAAGTCCAAGTAGATGGGATAATAGTAGATGAATAAGCCTAGAGAAAGGAGGACCAGGTTCACACACAGGCTGACAAAGACATACATCCAAGAGAAATTTAATTCCTATCCACAGATGATGCTTCTGTGTAACTCTGATCTTTGAACACTCCCTGATATTCAGAAGATGTTCTAGCTTTACTGCCCACATAAACATCCACTGGGGCTGCTATCTGGGGGGAAGAGGGAACTAAATATTTAATTTCAGTCTATTTCATCAAATATTTAATCTATTTAATATTAATTAAATCTTGATCTGAATAAACAACAGCTAAAAATTCACCTCTTCCTCCAAACATCTGATAACTTGAACATGTCAGTCTATGCAATCCCAAATGATATGGCAATTAATAAGAGGGGTGGGTCCTATCTTTATATTGTCAGTTACTGGAATTACTGTGGTGGATTTTTTCCTCATGTAGCATTTCAGGCTGGATCTCTTTGCAGCTGGGTGTACAGTGGCATCATCCAGTTTACACCAACCATTTCCACACCCTGTTTCACTGTGTCTCATTTTCCATGGACTTCATTTGTAGCCCCACAAGTATGTGCCCTTCTCCCACTCCCAAATATGGTTGCATCCTCAGCAGTCAGAATCCATGAAGATAAAGTGATGAAAAAAGCTATTGGGCTCAGGGCAAATAAAATCCAGGCCTCTCACAGATGGATGTGGATGGTGTGAATCATTTTCCGGTGCCTTGACCACCCTCCTGACACAATTGCACATCTCACACATCACTCAGAAGAATGGCCAGGAACAGGCATTTCTGGGAACAATAAGCAACAACTACAACAGGAGCAGATAATTTCCGATGCAAAGGATTTAAGCCAATAACACTGGGCTTTAAAGGTGGTTGCCATCATTGCATCTGTTGCTACAACCACCTTATTTTACTACAGGAAACCCTATTTGGACCAAACCCCACTCATACCAGCCAGAACACATTCCCTAATTAGGCTCTGTAGAGCCAACAATCATGAAAGATTGCCTTGCATCCAACACTGCTTACCTTGCTCTCCTCAGTGCGTGCCCAACTCAGCAGAGCAGCACTCAGCTTTTCTTTTCCTCCCTGCTGCACCATTTCAGAGCCATCTCACCCAAACGCTGACTGGTGTCGATGAAAGTAATTAAACTGCTGTTCAAAATGTATCGGATGTACCTTCATTATCCTGAGACAGCAACGCCAAAGGCCCTACAATGGTAAATCTTTCAAAGTAAGCAAGTCAGGTGATTCCATTTAAAGTGGCTGTTTTAACTCTTCTGGCCCCACTAAATTTTGAGGCTGATTTAAAACCTTGAGATGTTTTGGAAGTAACAAATGTAGGATTATTTTCAACTAACATCTCTGAAGTTTAAATCTTTGGGTTGTGCTTAGGTTACAGGTCAAGCCCGTAACCAAGAGAAACAAGGAGACTCCACTCTCACTTGGTGGACTGGAGTCACGTTGCTGCTCTGTATTTTGAGTACCTCCTGGAGAAAAGTGATCATTCTAGTGATGCACTTGTAGCCCCCTGTAGAAGTGTGCCCTGTCTTGGTGACAGCACAGCAGAGAGGAAGAACATGGAGGGCTGTGTTTGTGACACGGAAAGGCTGCACAGCACCAGGCACGGCCATGCCTAAATTAACAGGAAGCTCATTCTGGCAAACCTTATTCAAAGAGCCATTTCAAGTCAAATATCTGCATCGCGAAACCAAGAACAAACTCAGCTTTACACAGAGAGGACTTATCACTAGATTACCCCCAGGGATCATGACTGCAGGAATAATTGCTGGGAAAGGGGAGGCTCCAGCAGGGTAGAAATCAGCATCCCAGCAGCCAAGCTGCCAGGTCTGCCACACACAAGACCCAGTTCAGCAGGGTTTGGTCTGCAAGAGGAATAGTTTGTCCAAATTTTTCTGGTGGCAAAAGTTATTCTGGTAATAAAAATCCAGGATTTCAGTCTTTTAAAAAGTTCAGTAGATTCAGAAAAGCAAAAGGTTGGATGCAGTGTCTTAAATATTTACCTACACATTTCTTTTTTACTCAGGGAATCTTTCAGTAACACCGTAAGGTTTTCAATCTTCAGATGAAAACTCTGCAGCAACTCCACATGCACAGATGAAGACAAAGCAGCCTTCAGCAGGAATTATTTTATCAGAGATGTCCAGTGGTGAGAAGCTCATTCTTTTTTTCTTTTTTCTGTGGAGACCAGTTGAAAAACAAACAGGAAAAAGGCCATAAAGTCATGGTCCAGCAAAACACAACTGTTTCAATCAGCAAAGGAGCAATCAATTCCTCCATGTAGCAGCTGATTTAAAATAAATGTTTCTCATGTCTGAGAGTGAACCCTGCAGCAGGTCACACAGCTCTGGAGGACCTCAAGGCTGCTCCTCCAAGTGCAGTGCCCTAGGCTGTGCCCAAACCAATATGGGCCAAATGCTGCAGGCATTGCATGCAGGAAAGCAGGGATGCTCACATCAGCTCATCTCACCTCCTGACAAAACCTATTCACCCCATTACTCTCACACAGACCCAGTTGCTGGTTCTGACTCAAGTATGTTTTTGAAAGCCATCCAGACCTCCCGCTGCAGAGCATGGCTGACAGGAAACACATGTCAGTGGAATTTCTCCATTACCGCAAAAGGCACCGCTGGCCCCAGGAAATCCCAGAGTGCCTAATGACCCCCAAACCTCCTGGGGAGGGTTCTTCCTCTTCACTATTCCCTAAAATCTGCTACAGGCCACTCTCAGAGCCACAGGAGAGCAGGACCTCAGATACAAGCCAGCACGGATGCTCTCTCCTAACTCAGTCAATACAGAGTTGACAATCATGCTAACAGACTAACCTAGAGCCAGCTTAAGCAGTTTTAAGCCAGTTTAAGCCAGTAAGTTTACACCTTTGCTGATGACACCTATGTTCAAGCAGGGGAGATGCCTTCCTGCTCCCTGTTATGGTTAGTTCTCATGTGTCTCTGTTGGATTTGGATGCTGAGACCCATCTAACATCCCTATACACCTGAATATGAGATGTTGTCCTCAAACACTGGTGGTCCTCCTTGGGAAATGAGTTCTCCTAGGGGATAACTTAAATGGCCAAGAAAGTCCCCCAAGAAGGAAGGATGTTGAATGACCAGCTCAAGCATCAGCACCTCCAAGACCTCCCAACATCCCCTGTCCCACAACAGCAGGTCTCCTCCTCCTCCGCTTGCATCAAAACTCCCTCCAGGGACCAGCCATGGTCTGACCCAAAGAAGACATATTTTTTGATGCCCCTCCACAGCCCTGTTCACTACCCCCTCTGCTCAACCTTGATAACATTTGAGAGTGTGCTGTGACCTTGTGCAGCACTACTGCAGTGTGACCCCTAACTGGAATTTCACCTGGACTTCCCAGGGCTCAGACTAAAATCTTTTCTGTTCACAGAGCAGTTGGAATCTGGTCCTGGAGCATTTGTGAGTTGAGTGAGTACTAGCGGCTAATGCAGGGGGTGGGCTGACACTAACCTTGCTCTCTCTTCATTTCTACAGCTTGGGATAAGGCACAGCAGACACAGGTACAAGTATTTCACAAGTCACAGAGGTGTTCCAACAAACCAGCTGCAAAGAGTGGTTCATGATAGAGGTGGTGAGAGGTCCAAGTGGAGCTCCAAGTGGAGCTGTCTGCAGGGCACTGGTTGTAATAAAGGAGCAATCTCGACAGACTTTGAACTTTCACAGTGGTGAAAGAACAGGAAATGTTAAGAAATAAGACAAAGAGCTTCCACTGATAAAAGCCACATGGGCAGTGGGGCCAGCCACCCAACCCAGAGGGAAGCAAACCCTAGAGAAGTGGATGCAGGGTGGGACTTATGGCATGGGAAGGCTGATGGACACAGACTGAAACCCGCAGAGGCTCCTCCAGGTCTGGGAAACTCATTTCGTGGAAGCAGAATGATTCAGGCCAAGTCCCTCCCTTGCTGGAACATTTTGGAGAGGCTCCTCTATGTGACCAGCTCCTTGCTCCCCAGGGAACCAAAACCCCACAGAAACAAATGCATATATCAGTAGGCTCAGGGGGTCAGGGACAAGCCCTGGGCAGGCAGCCACAGGTCTCTGCAAGGGCAACCCTCCTGCTATTGCAGCTCACCCCTGGGGACGTTTTAGGACACTTGCCCCACATACCAAATCACACAGAACTCCTCCTGCATGTCCTTTGTCTGGCACCTTTGCGTTCTCCTCAGGGGTCCCCACACAAGGGGTGGAATGCAGGGTCACCCCACACAGGGGAGTGGTAGAGAAATGCTCTGGAGGGCAAAGCTGGCAGTGACATCTCTGCCTGCTGTTTGCTGTGCCAGACTGGATGGCTTCACCCAGTGGGGGAGGCAGGTGCCCCTCCCTACCCTCACACCATTAACCTTTCAGCCCCAAAATAAAAGGTTATAAAAAAACAATCAAAGTTCATTACATCCCTTAATGTGTCATTTGCAAGGGAATGAGCTGGTAGTGATAAGGCAACTTTCTCCTGCACAGGAGGGAGTCAGGAGAGGAAAGGGGAAGAACTGAGCATCTGGACCTGGCAAGGGTGATAGGGCTCAGCCCCACAATGAGACAGGGTAGGCATGGGGGTGAGTAGAGCTGGACATAGATATGGCAAAGCCAAAGGGAGCATCCCAGAGAAGCCCACAACCACATGATCTCTGGCTCAGCAGCAGCAGGACTGGACCTCACCTACCAAAGGGAAAGTGGCAGTGGTTTCACACCAGCACTTCCACCACAGCCCACGGTGCCTGAGGGCCACTGAGACTTGGATGTGCCCATCCCCAGCAGGTGTAGAGGGTCCAGGACACAGCCGAAACCAAAATGACCAGCAGCTCAGGGGAAATGAAATAGAAGCCTTAGTCAGAAGACAGCAAAGGTAGTAGGAGATGGGAAGTTCAGACATTAGTCACAAGGACAGGCAGGCAGCTCTGCCCTGTCAGATGCAGGGAGCCGCTACATCACACAAAAGAGCCCAGTGAGAATTTCATTTGACTGGGTTGAACCATGAGGGCATGAGGTTGTGGGAGGACTACAGCTCTGGAGGCATTATTTCAGGAGTTTGCACCTTACTCTTCCTTTTGATGGAAAATCAGGAGCAATTAGACATTTCGGCTGTGTAAAGCTTCACCAACTGAAAGCCTAGTAAAGCCCCAGTCTCCCAGCCCCAAACCCAACAAAGTACTCTATTGTCCATATTAGAGATTTGGCTGCAGAGACATCAGACAGCCAGAGGGATGGGGCAAGTGTAATAAATGGCTGCTGGATCACCTCCTGTCCCAGGCACTGACCCAGTGTCTCCCACAGGGTCTGTTTTGTAAAACCCTCCAAGTCCAGAGAGAGGAAGGAGGACACTCTACCCGAATCAAGCTCCCCTGGCCTGCAAAGGCCACCATGAGATGAGCAAGATGTTCATCTCTGGGCCACCATTAGGTGCCCTACTCCCAGCAGTGATGCCTCCTGCCAGCCCTGGACCCCTCCCTGATTGCTGAGCACCTCCGAATGCAACTCCAGTGGCACTCACAGAGTGGGGCCGCGAGACCAGCAGCTCCAGCATGGGGCCCTGGTCACTCATTTCCTCACCAAATAAGAAGCATACCAGGGAAACAGGATGACTCCAAGTAACCCAACAGTGGGAAGAGCAGGTGCCAGAGCTCCCAGACAGTTACATGTGCTGCTGGGCAAAACAAAGCCCACACTAAAGCATTCACAGGATTGACACCTTTAAGTGTTCCCCACCTTTGGAGTTACCTGGCACTTGTGGCAAAGCTTAAGCTGATGATGAGCAGACCTTGGCATCCTCAGGGAGGCAGATAGCCTCAGAGAAGCAGTTCCACGTTTGGTGGGAGAACAATCCCTCATCACCTCCTGCAGGGAGGGTCTTGGCAGCCCTGGTGTAAGGGCAAGAGAGCCTGGCTGGCTGGCTCTTGCGGGCTGGAAACAAAGCCCCACTCAGACACTCCTGCATACATCAAGAAATGTTTCCTTCCAGCCTGATCATTTCTAATCCCATCTGCAACCTAATTATTAAAAACCTTCACAACTCAAGAGCTGTAAACACTGTGCCAGGCAGGCGTCCCCAGCAGTAGTGCCAGGCTGCATTTCCAGGAAGCAAATCACACCCTCAAACCCTGAGCTCTTTTCTTTAAGAAACACGTGAATGCTCTCACTGTGGCACAAAGGAGGAGTGGAAATACTGAAAAAATATTAAGGACTCATTTGTATTATGCCACTGCACAATGAACGGAGCCATTGTTCCCTACCTGGGCTAACAATGCCTTTCAGAAAACACAAAGCACTTTTCCCCCTGTCCTTTAAAAAATGTCAAGACCAAGGCTGCTGGAGGAACAGTGAGCAGTTCAGAAAATAAAATACAATGAAATAAAATAAAGCAGCTAACAGATTGTTCAGAGGGTTTTCACACTTGATCTGTAAACGCTCTTTTATTTAATAAAAATAATCATCCATTATAGCAACTTCTGCTTGTGGCTTGGTTGGGTGGGTTTTTTTTTACATTAAAGCACAGTTTATTTGCTTTCCTCACCTCTTGAGGATTCAGTTCTGAAAATGCAAGTGAATGTAAACATTGCTTTCCAGGTCCCAAGATGCATCTGAGGACCCTTGGAGTTAATTACAAAGTCAAAAGAGAGAGCAAAATCAACAGAACACTTCTCAAAAGTAAAAAAGTATTTTTAAAGTCTCTTCCATATGACTCCACAGAAGGCAAATTCATCTTATACATGAAACTTACACAAACTTTGCTTTGTCCAAACAATTTCTATGACTTGTCAGTATTTGATAAAGCTGTTTTCATAACATTAAAAGACTTGCAGACTCATTTATTTTTAGAAATAAAAAGTTCTTCCTATAAGTGTTCTCCAGAAGTTTATTCATGGCACAAGGATGTTAGATTTGTTCTGTCCACTTTTGTTTTGTTTTTGGTTTGGGGTTTTTTTGTTGTTGTTTGGGTTTTTTAGCAGAAAAAGCTGAAAGCCATCCAGGAAAGAGTGTAAAAGCAGTATTAACTCTCTCTCCTGCTGCAATCTCACAATATTTACACATGTACTTAAAAAAAAAAAAGCTTAATTACACTATAAAATACTGGAAAAAATGTCAGTTAGGTTTCCCACTTCAGAGTTTTGCCCTGTATAAGACTGAAAGAGGGATGCCTTAATATGTCCTAGAAAAATGAGACTGGCAGGTTAAAAACTGAACTTTTCCCCCTCTGAGAAAGACGGAACACCCACCGTGCACAAACCCCCTCTTCTCTGCAGGAAATCCCACAGGAGTTAAACTACCACAAATCAACACAGATGAGATAACTTGATATGCAGAGCCCTGTTATTTGCTTTGAAATGTTATCTATTTACAGTTGAGGTGGAGGAAGCGAGTGAGCATCGAACACATTTCGGTGCTGCAGACTGGTATAATATCAAACAAGATTAACTCGTGGGGAGCTTGGCTGGGTCCCAAGCCTCACGTTGCAGGGGAGATAGTCTCGGTTGCCTGGGACATCCCTGCCTGCACAGCAAAGGCACCGCTCCATCAGGGTCTGCTTTAATGAGTAACGAGGCAGCAGTTGCCATCTCAGCTGTATTGTATCAAAGGCAACACAGCACTCAAACAAAAACAGGTATGATATAAAAAACTAACAACAAAAATAGCCAGTCTGGTGAGGTCTGTGATCCTAAGCTTTATAGCCAAAACAAAAAAAATCACATTGAAAATTTTAGTAATATTATCAAACTGTCAGGTAGGGGATGGCTCTAGTTGTTCAGTGGTTTTGAGAAAAGGGTTTTTCAGGGGGTGGGAAGAGAGAGACTTTGAAGGTGTCAAGAATTAAAGCATTCACAGTTTCAAAGCTGCTTGCCTTACAAAAATTAAGACATTCAAATTCAAGAATACAATACTGTATTTTACAAGGGGGTCAAAATTCATACATATACAACAGGGAAAAAAAGATACAACAAAATAAAGCCAACACCTCTGGTGTGGCATACTCCCTTTTTGTTGTTCATCTCACAGAGCTGCACACTGTTTGTCTTTAAAGAGTCAAACTGAGCAGTCATGAAAATATCCACTGAGAGATTCCGGCAAAAATAAAAAAAAAAAACCTAACAAAATAAACCAAGCAAGTCAAAGGCCATCCTCCCCTGGAAAGCCAAATGCCACAGCTCGGACCTCCACTTGCCTGCTGCTCCTCACTGCTGCTTCCCAGCACTTCCATAGGCTCCTCTCGGGTTTTAAAGGCTTCCTGCTCACAAGCTAAAGGAAACCATCCCATGCAAGCACAGCCCGAGAGAGACATGCTTACTCTCCTACAAAGTCTTGATTAGTCCTGCCCACAGCAAAGGCTCCTTCAAACAATCCTTTTCCTCTCTATCCTGCAGAGGATCCTTTTGAAGGCCCGCCTGAAGTCATGGTTGAAAATGGTATAGATGACGGGGTTCAAGGAGCTATTGCAGTAACCGAACCAGAAGAAGAACTTGAAGAGGGTGCCGGGCACAGAGCAGCTCTCACAGACGGCCGTCAGCGTGTAGGTGAAGAAGAAGGGGAACCAGCAGATGACAAAGACCCCAATCACCACGGCGAGCACAAAGGTGAAGCGCTTCTCCCGGTTCTGCCTGCCCCTCCACCGGGATCCTTTGGTGTTCCTCTCCTCCTCCGTCTTCCTGGGCAAACTGTCCCCAGGCTTAATTTGGCTCAGCTTAGTCTTGGTCTTTCCTCTCGACGGTCTCTCTGACTTCTTACACTGGTTGTTCTCCTGGTGCTCGGAGGAAGAGGTCTCCTCCATGTCTATGCCATTGACCTCTCCCTCCTGCCCACCACTGCCTCCTGCCGCCTTCTCCCCGTTGAGCTGTGCTGTGGCTGGCAGGTCCTCCTTGTCAGTCAAGCCATTCTGCTTCTTCTCAGGGCGCTCTGCTCGCTTGTTCGGTGGTACCCTGGTTCGCCTCTTGGCTATCTGGTAGATGCGCACGTAGACCAAGATCATGATGAGGCAGGGGGCAAAGAAGGAGCCAATGCTAGAAGAGATGATGTACCACTTCTCATCATTGATCTTGCACTCTGCCACCCCCTGGTCAGCCTGCTGCCCGCTCTTCTTCTCGATGGAGATGAGTGGTGGGAAGGAGATGACAGCCGAGATGACCCAGACAATGAAGATGATGCACTTGATGCGGCGTGGGGTGCGCTTGAGGTTGTACTCGATGGCTTGTGTGATGGACCAGTAACGGTCCAGGCTGATGGCACACAGGTGAACGATGGAGGAGGTGCAGAACAGCACATCCAAGGCCAGGTAGATCTCGCACCAGACTTTACCGAAGTACCAGTACCCCATCACCTCATTTGCCAGTGAGAAGGGGATGACCAGTGTGGCCACCAGGATGTCAGCCGAGGCTAAGGAAACCAGGAAGAGGTTCTGGGGGGCTTTGAGCGCCCGGCTGGTGAAGACAGCGATAATGACCAGGACGTTGCCGAAGACAGTGAAAAGCATGAGCAAGCCGGCCAAGCTGATGAGAGTGATGGTGGCGTGCAGAGGGTACGGCGTGCCCCAGCCCGGCCCGGCCCCGCTGTCGTTGTAAGTCCCGTTGCTGCCGGGAGGCGGGTAGCCCTCCTCCTCCTCCAGCTGTCGCTGGTACTCCATGGAGGAGAAGAAGTGGCCCCTCTCCGTGAACGGGCGCTCCAGGTTAAACATCAACGCCGGCTGCGCGGACACCCCCGCCCTTCGCCCCGGCTCCACCCGCGCCGCGCCCGGCTCCAAGCCCGGCTCCAAGCCTGGCTCTCCGCGTCCTACTGTGCCGCCGGCCGGGGCGGAGCGGCGCGCCGGGGGCCGGGGGGCTGCGGGCGCCCACCGCGCATGCTGGGCGCTGCCGCCGGGACCCTCCGAGCGCGGCGGGGCGGGGCGGAGCGGGGCCGGGGCTGGGACTGCAGCCGCCGCGGCTGCTCTGCTTCGCTCGTCGCCGAGCCGCTTTATAGCCCCGGATCGGGCCGGGGCTGCCGCGTCAGCCCCACGTGGGGAGCTGCCCCCGGTGCGCGCACACGCACAGAAAAACCCACACTCACACACACAGACAGACTCGCACACCGCGCACCCGCGCCCCGACACGGACACTCGCGCCCACCGCCCCCCGCACGCTCCCCTCGCTCGGCTCTCACGCCCGCCCGCTCCGCGCACACACCGCACCCGCTCTCCAAGCGGCCCCGCCTGCATTCGCACCCTCGCTCGCCCCCGGCGCCTCAGCGCACACACACGCACCCCGCGGTCCCCGTCCCACGGTGTCGCCCAGCCCGGCTCCCCGCTCTGCCGGGGAGAGGAGCGGCTCCCGCTGTCCGCGGGGATGGGCGTGCGGGGGGCGGCTGGAGGCGACCACCGTGCGGGCGGCTGCGCAGCCACCGTGGGGGAGCCGGGGGTGCCCCGAGCCGGGCTGCGAGGGGGTGAAAGCTGCCGTCCCGTGTGTCGGGGGGGGGCAGCGACGGGCTCCGCTCCGGGTGCCGGGTGCGCGGCCGTGCTCGCTGTAAGCCCGGAGGGCAGCGCTTCCCCACGGCCCCGCTTGATGGAGCGGGGTCAGCCAGGCGGGGCTGACCTGAGGACCCCGCTGGGATGGAGGGACCCCGCTGGGACGGAGGGACCCCGCGGGACGGGCGGCGGCGGCCCCGGGCAGCGCGGCGGGGCAGTGGCACCTGGTGGCCACGGCGCCTCACTGCACCCGCCGGCCCAGGCCGAGCAACCCGGACCACAGCGTCCCGCCCCGACGGCAGGGACACGCTTCCCACTAGGGAAGGACAGGGCGGCAGAGCAGCAGGGGATGGGGGCAGCCCCCCACTGCCAGATCAGCCCCAGCCCAGCTCAGACCCGGCTGCACGGGCACCCACGGCGGCCCCCACGCCACAGCACGGGCTCAACACACGCGCTCCTGGACATACCCCCCGCGTTCCCTTCCCCTTTTCTCTCCCCAGGGGAAGCAGGCAGCTCTCCCACAGGGTGCCTCACACCTGGAAAGCCTCACCAGATGCTCGCCGACAGCACCGGGGTTGGCATCATGCAGCTGCATGGCTGCAACAGCAACATGGGAGCTTTGTAACAGCACAGGAGCAATAGTGACGCTCCGGGTATCCCACCCAGCCCCGACGCTGCCAGCTCTCAGCCTGTACAGATCACTCACCCAGACTCCAGCACCGGTCCTCTCACTTGCACACTGTAATGATGCTCACTTGGTGCTCCAGATCCAGGCTGCTCTCAATTAATCGCAGTGCCGAATGCCCCGGCCAATGAACGTATTTCCTCAGCGAGATGGAGGAAGCCCTGTCATCTTTGTCCCTGTGCCACACACCATGTTATAAACCAGGCCTAGGAGAGATTACACCCAAGAGAGGGAGCAGGAATGGGACAGACAGGGTCTGGGAGCCAGAGAGCACAGCCTCTGGAGCTAACACACAGCTGGGAAAATGAGGGGGAATCCCACTGTCTGAGCAAAGGAGTGCACTACCCACTACACTGGTGTGCCTGGGAAAAGGGTAATCTGCAGAGAGTGACTTGTAATCTGTAAATTGAATCCAAGACAACTGATATGCCCACACAAAACTTCTCTATATGAGAGTAAATGCAATGTATAACCACAGACTTCACTGCAAGGATGAAGGGACTCACCTAAGTCTATGGCAAGGCCAGGTGGGAGGTCAAGGAGATGATGGACTTTGTGAACAACTCCTGCCTTCTGCTGGCTGCGGGGGACTGATGCAGTCTGCAGGAGGATGGTGTTGTTCTGCCCAGCAGAGAGTCTTCCCCTCCCTCAGATGTGGGATCTGCATCACCCCTGGCAGAAGCCTTCTTGGTCACTGCTTGGTGGAAGGACACAGAGAGGGGAGGGTTGCAGGCCATGTCTCACCTGCATGGATAACCTCTTCTGTGATCAGTCTGAGCTCAGCTGTAACACCTGCACTAAGGCCACCAGGCACTGTCTGAGGTAATTTTGTTCCAGACCTGGGCTGGTGCCTTTCTGGAAACATCCTGCCTTCCCCCCATGCCTCCTGCGTTCCCCAACACAGGATGATTTAAATGATAAAATATGACCAGCTGCCTTGATTTTCCATCCCTTTCTGTAGCTAGACACCTTCAGTCTGCCTGAAGCTAAACCCAGCTAATAACATTGCTCCTAAGCCACCGCATTGCAAAAGCAGAGCTTTGATCAGTTCTCTTTGCTGGGACAAAGAGCACAAGGGGAACACATGAGGCCAAAAGAAGAAGAAAAAGGGTTTGTTCCAGAAACACTGCTAGAAAGAGAGCTCTCTGCAAGTGGGAAACAGCTGGGATAGCATTGTACTCATCTCAGAGAGAAAACCTGCTTCATCAAAGGCACTTTCCTCACACCACCACCATTGTTGTGCGTTGGACATCTCTGTGATTTTATTGACACCAGAAGTGCTCAGCGCTGTCTGCAAAGTGACTCAGTAATGCCAACTCTCCCCTTGATTTTCTCGGCAGGTTACCACATAGCTCTGCACAATTCTTGAGATGAAAGGTGGTCAGAAACTGCCAGGGCTGGCAAGGACCCTGAAGATCTCAATCAACAACCCATGGCACACCTTGACCTACTTGACAGTCATTTTTACAAGTCTATACCATTCCTGATGATAATTTGGAATATTCATAAAGGCTCCCATTCAACTCCCAGAGCCCTGGGATTAGGCAAGAAACTTGAATTTTTAGCCCCTGGAAGACTGTAGAGAAAAGCTTCATGGGGGCAAAAAACCAGCTAGTAAATAACATTTTTATATCTATCCCCTGGTGTTGTCATCCAGATGCTCAATTTTTGAATGCATGCTGCTGACAGCATTGATATGAGCTGTTAGGACTCTGCAATTCAAAATTAGTCAACAAGTGTCTGACAAGACAGCCCAGAAAACAGCCTGTTCTCTGGCAGCACCGCACAATGAAGAGCTGCAGGAGCCTGCCCTTTCTCCAGAAAGCAGCCTGGCTTCTCAGCAGAGCCCCACAAGGAACCAGGCTCGCCAGACAAGGGGGGATAGCCTGAGTGCGCACCAGTGAGTGAGGCTGGCGGCTATCGATCCTCCTCTGATGGCTCCCCCTCCGTCAGCTGCCATCCCAGGGGGGCAGCAATGCCCTTTCCGAGGCGCGGCGGCGAAGTTCGCATTCAGCACGTGTCCCTCGGGCACGTCCCCCGCAAACAAACTGACCTTTCTGGCTGGTTTCAGGTCATTAATTAGGCACGCTGCTTCCGTGTTTATACATCTCTTCCGCCCATCAACTCCTGCATCGCTTCCAGCACCGTCTCCATTGGTGCAGGGGGAGCCAGGACCACACTCCCCTGCTGCCTCTTGGGGAGAAGAAGCTGTGAACCGTTCCTACAGTCTCGGAGCTGCTCACAGCATGAAGCCAATCGCATATGGAGAAATAATCTCTGGAAAGAATTGCTATGGTAATAAGGCTGCAAAATGTGTGTTTTGAACAAGCAGCCCCAGGAATTGTTTGTTTCCAGAAGAGCAGTGAGATTCTGGCAGGGAAAAAAAGTAACAAAAACTGCTGAAGGACTGAGGCTTGCTTTTTTAGACAGTCTGGTTCAGGCCTGAAGAAGCTAGACAAACCTGAAACTATCTCATGGCATGGCAGCACAGACTCCTGGGGGGACCACATGAAAGGGGAAACCACTGTAACAAGGTGCAGAAATTATTGCTCAGCAGAAGCTTTCAAGAGCAGCTCTGTGCCAGCTTGACAAAAGCCATTGAAGAGGGAAGCCTTGGAGCTGTGGGTGCTCTGTGTCAGGAGGTAAACAGCAGTCACAATTTGCTTAGTATGAGGAGGTCTGTGATTTGCACTAATCTCAGTATTTGCATATCCATGGCAGGAAGCCCTTGTTGCAGCTGTGTATTTTGATCATGCTACTGGGTGTATCTGAATATATCAAAGCAGGGTGTCTTTCAGGAAGATTTTCTTTATTAACTGTTTAGCTACCCTTGGAGTAAGGCACTGAAATCCCATGGCTTGTGACACCCTGTGCACTAATGACTGAGTAGCCCCTTCACAGCAGCTTCAAGTTGGTCAATTTTCCCACAGGCCCAGAACAAGCTGGCAGAGATGCACCCAAATCATACAAAAAAATGCTTTTCCCCTTTATTGCGTTAACTCCAGGAGGAAAAACACTATAGGAGCCATCAGGAAAGAGGCACAGACGTTCTGCAGGCCAGCCTGGATTTGCTGGGTATATAATAGTGCCACTGCAAAATAATACAGCAAGCACACCACCCCAGGTGGGTGTTTCAAGTGCTGTGATTCCTATTTTCTTTCTATTTTTAAAATTAATTTAAAAATTGGCTGTTGTGGCCACCCCTCCAGCTGCTTTGGGACCCCAGGCCCTTTCCCGTCTACACACACATTCAGACCTATAGCCCTTTCTTTCCCCATCCCCTGCTGCATGTGAGAGTTTGGGTTTTGCTCTTTTCATAGATCTCACAGCAATGGCTCCTGCAGAGCCGTATTTTTCAACAGTTTGTCTGGACTCAGCTGCTGGATGTACTTTTCCTAGTTATTTGAATAAACCAGTAGGAAATGCAGAGCTGTGGCAGTGGTCTGTACTAGCACCTAATCCCCTTGCAAGCAGTGACACTGCACATTATCAGATGTTCAGAGGGGAAAGAAAGGAGACACACTGAATATTACCTATAGTGGCAGTTCTTCACTACCCCCATCTGCAGACAGCTGGCTCAAACCAGCACAAGATGGATCCTATGTGACCACCTGCTCCTCAGGGGTTTTTTTTTGCAAACAACTTGAAAGCTCTCCTTGCCTTTCCTCTGCCTTGCAGGTTGCCTGCCCTGTTCAGCAGGATTCCAACTACCAGATTTGACTGCACAGCCCTAAACCAACAGCCAAGAGGAACATTTCCACGCTACAGACTATAGCATGGCAGAGTTGGGGGTGAGGCTGAGACATGGGGACAGTGCTCATAAAAGCTTCTGGTTCATTTATTCAGTATTTTCACTTTTTTGCTTCTGCCCAGTGTCTCAGTGGCCTCTGCAACATAAAAGGCTTGTTTTGGCACTGCTGGAGAAGTGATGCACAAGAAACTTCACTGGTTGCCTGCACGTTACTGGCCTTGTGCCCCTCAGGCACTTCAATGCCTAGGGCAGAAGAGAGAGAAACGAGAGAGAAATGTGCATTTTCTCTCTGTAGCACCCACAAGTACATATACACACGTGTTCCTCTGTGCCAAGCCCACGTGACTGTTTTTATGCAGTGCTGTTTTCTGTATTCAGTTCCCTGTCTGGGAATCCTCCCTCCTTGCTTCATCCTGCAACGTGGCCAGAAGTAAACACCAGGGGGCCATCCCTCAGTGCTGGGGAGCATCTCTGTTCCCCTCTCCAGGTTTCCCATCATGCCAGCTCACAAGATGGATCCCACTGAAATTAGCCAGTAACAGTGGAAACAGTAGAAAATAACCAGTCACTATCACTCCCTCACTCAGGGAACTGACTCACTGCTCCTCATAAAACCCTTAACCAGACTATGATGGGCTTTCCCATACATAGAGGACCATATAGCCAAAACACAGTGAAAACACAGCCAAATCTTTCAAGCCCTGGATAGAGCAAGGGAAGGTGATACTCCCCAACCTCTGGCCCTGCTACCTCTCAGGGGCTGTCCTCACACAGCCTGTAGGCACTCCCTGATCTACTCCAGCACAAAGGCTCCCTCAGCAGCAATGCCCTACTGAGCAATAACCAAGCCAGAAGCATTGCTACGCTCCTGGATCCAGGGCTGGCAGGTCACTGCTCCAACCAGCTGCAAAGGGAATGGCTGTCCAAGCCTGCACTGGAACAGGTTGCCCAGAGAGGTGGCAGATGCCCCATCCCTGAAAGTGTTCATGGGCAGGTTGGATGGGACACTGAGCAAACTGATCTAGTTGAAGATATCCTGCTTCATTGTGGCGGGGGGGTGGGGTGGACTAGATGACCTTTAAAAGCCCCTTCCAACCTAAACCATTCTATGATTCTATGAAAAGCAGGTAGTCCTGGAGAGAGTTTCTCCTGCAGAGAGGGACCCAGGACAGCATTCAGAGAGCAGAAAGGTTGGGCACTAATAACTTTCCTTATAACCTTCCCTAAATGAAACCAATCAAGTTTCTGCAGTTTCTTCTGTTCTGATCAACAAGTTCATGATCAGAGTCAGTCTATGTTCAAGACAAAATTGAGACTGCCTCACTTTAAAGCATTTAATTTCCCAACTGGGAAGACATTGGCATTCAATTACTCAGCCGAGAAGTAACTCATTTGTTCAAGTTCCACTCCCCAGGGCCCGAATGTGTGTATCTGCCCTTTCCCTCCTCATTCTTCACCATCTCAGTTGGAGACTGACACAGTAAACGCTACCTCTGGGCCAGGGGCTGCCGCCAGCAATATTCATTCATCCCTCTTGCAAAGGCAGAAGTGCCCCAGGTGAGCTGTAACTCTCCAGTCCATCCACACATCCTCAGCAAACTCCTCTGGCACAGCCAGGTCAAAGCTTCCAGTGGAGCAAACAGCTCTGAAAAGAAAGGACCACAACAGAGAGCAGCCAAGCAAGGATTTTAATTCCCACCTGCCCAAGTGTGGGTCTCACAGCAGGTTCAGATCATCATGGGAAAGGGGAAGCAGATCACACACCCCCTTTCAAAAACCAGACCAAAGCAAGCTGCTACAGCAGGAAGCAGCTTTCCATGCATCCTTGCATCAGGCAGGTTTGCTACCTGTGTCTACACAGCTTGCCATTCTATACTGATGCAGGATGGCAGCACTGGAGTTAAAAAGATCCAAGAGTCAGGATGGCAGCAGCAGTTCTTGAAGGCTGAGCTGTATAAAAGGTCCAGGGGATAATTGCCTGAAATTGCCGCGTTCCCAGAAAGCAGAGCATGTCAGTGTGGTTTCACAGGGACTGAGGCCGCCGGGCAGCAAGACTTTCTGTGTTTTCCCTTGTTCCTTATTTCACCATCTAGTGGCAAAAGCAAGTAACACTGAGAAGCCATCCAGGAGCTGCAGTGGCTCTGGAAGAGCTCTTTCCACCAGCTCCTCCTAGTCAGACCCACAGCTGCCTAAGCTGGGGACACAGAGAAGGACACAGCCAGCACCCAGAGCCCTGCAAGTCCCCCAGTTCTAAACCATGGCCCTGTATAAAGACTCCCCTGCACAAGCTGACTCCCATCCCAGATGGACCACACTGCCAACCCCGTGCTGCTGTGTCCCTGCTGTCCCCCCAGCCCAGCTGTAACCCACAGGCTCCTGTAACTTCGCCCCCAGGCACCAGTAGCCTCCTCCCTCAAAATCACCCAGCCCCAGCTCCCAAGGGGACAGTAAGCATAGACAGGTGCAGAAGATCAGCGCTGGGCAGAACAAACTCAGGTCTCCCGGTGATCAAGCCCAGATGAGCTACTAATGGCACAGGCTGAGCCAAGACCCCAGGAAAAGACATCATGGTGAGCAGAGTCCTTCTGAGTTGAGACTTTTCCTTCCCCACCTCAGCTGAACTGTTAACCAGGGCTGCAGTGGGCAGAGGAGAAAGGGTGTTGGAAAGGGACGCAAATACCTCCAAGGAAAAACCTTTACTGTGGACTCAGCCAGGTGCTTCGAGTGCCTGGGGTGCTGAGGAGAGCTTGCCTTCATCAGGTCTCCAGAGCTGCTTTCTCCTTTGACTGCCCCTCTGCCACCAGGCCATGTCAGAGGGGAGATTTCCACCAAGGCTGGGTTGCCTCCCCACGCCCTGGCCACAATCCACCCACTTGGACATGGCAGGAATATTTGCACGTGAAACTGCTCCGTGGGAAGGAAGGAGAGGGCACCTGTCTCTGCAGGGAACTTCCCAGAACAGAGAGCTCACAGAGTGGGGGCAGCCCCCACAGCAGGGCCAGGGGCTGCCCCACATTTGAACTCCAGCTGGTGCATGGTCCAACACCTTCCCGGCCTGTGTGGTGACAGCCAGGGGAGCCAAAAGCACAGAGAAATATTCATCATCTAGTGAGAACAGGAGGGGGGAGGGCTCTTCTCTCCAAAGCCAGGTTTTCCATCCTCACAGTAATTTGCAAATTCTGCATCCATCATTGTTACTGTGCTCATTCCCACACTGCCTACAACACAGTTCCCTGTGCAGATTGCACAGGGATATTGCAGACTGCAAGGTACAATCATAGGGATATTGCAGATTGCAAGGTACAACTTTTTTTATCCTGAGAGGCTCAAATTAACACTAGCTTTTGATTTATTGCTTATTCAGCACTGTCAGTTGCTTTTCAGCAATACAAACTAGCTCTCTCCCCAGGAAACATTTATCCTATCTGGGAATTGAGGGTGGTAATGTGTAATCAGGACAAAGCACTTAGAGAATGCAGGCTGAGAGAAGCGCTATAATACATCTCCACTTGTGTTTTTTCAACTCAGACTTTCCTTTTCCCTGGAAGCATTCTAGGTACCAAGGGAAATTCCTGCTATGCAAAATTCAAGAGCAAATAACCCATGTCATTCCCTGAAGTGTCCAGAAAACCAAGCACATGTCAGAAAGCATTAATCTCTGCTGCTACAAACTCTTCTTTTTTTTGTTTTCTGAGAAGTTGTTTTCAAACCCTGAACAAAGCAACGGCAGCAAATGCTTCTGCCACAACTTAACTTGGCACTCTGATGAAGGACAGAGCAGGTCAGTGCCTAGGACTGTTAGGATGCTGTCCCTATCTTCACAAGGCTTGATATCTTTAACACCCCCTACTACTCCCAGGACAGCTGATGGAGCCAAGCCATTTGCTTGGCACAAAGAAGTGGACACAAAGAAGTGCTTCCACAACAAGTGGAAATTGCCACACAGCATTCAAGCACTACCAGAGGTTTAGTCCCAGTGAAATCAGGCACATACAGAAAAACAGCACAACTGAAATCTCAAGGCTTAACAGCACCCCTCTCATTCTAGCTAGGCTAAAAATATTCCTCCCAAATCCCCAAAAGGCAGTTCACTGCTACTGCAACTGGCTTCAGTTGACAACCCCCCAAAACTGTTTTGTTGAGGAGACCCTCCTCGCTGCCCTGCAGGCAGGATGAGTGGGATCCAGCACCCACCCACTCAGCCACCAGGCTCAGGTGCTATGTAGGAGGGTTCCCAGTGTCTCTGAGCACTGGGACACCTCACCAGGCCACCAAAGTCCTCTGGAGTTGAAGTCCCTGAAGATCACCATTGATTCATCACTACAATCCAATCTCAATTTTCCTTAAGCAGAGCAAGAGCGAGTGGTAAAAGCAATTGTGGCAACTTTAACAAATATCTTAAAAAAATGTAAATTTTTAAACATTGCTGGGAATTACATGTCTTTTTGAAATGAGAATGTCTTTTCTCATTAATATTTTACTAACAATTAATTGTGGGAGCATGTGGGTTTTCCTAAGCAAAAGCAATGAATACTATTAGCATTACACATATTTCAGAACTCTTACCAGACTGTTAAGCACTCTGTGCCACTTCAAAAAATTAATACGTTCATCCTTATGCCTAAATGGTTTGAAGCACAGATTGGCCGCAGAATTGTCATTTAATCAAAATTCATTCCTTTCCGAGTCTTGACATGTATCCCAAGCCAAATCTTTTATCTGGCAAGTACTCAGACATCAATCCCTTCACAGGGACTCTGAGACACCATGTAAAAACCTGGCTGGGCTCTATAAACAAAGTGTCCAAGGAGCCAACAGAGAAGCTGTACAGCAATGCACAGCTGTGCCATGTGCAGCTGATCCATCTTTTTTATTTCCCTCTCCCAGCCATCTGTTCCCAAATCCTGTTTTTCTCTTGGTGTCTCCATTCTGCAACAGAACTAGAGAAAAGGGGCTCATAACCAATACAAAGCAAATTCAGAAGAACTGGCAGCACAAACTGAATCAGAAGCCACTGGTCCCACACCATCTTTTTGTTCTCCCTGCCCTCCTTCACTTACTTCAGCTCAAGACAGTGTGGGAGGCACAAGGGTGAGATATGTGGCTGCTGGCAAGAGGGAAATCTGATGTAGGAGAGATGGCAGGTAAGAGTGTAAGTGGAGAAGCGGAGATCAGATGTGAGACACTACGAGTTCACAGGGAAAAAAAATCATGCACTGCCAGAGAAGCCCCTCCTTCTCCAGGAGGATTCTGCCACTTCCAAATATGGTTCTGTTTTGAAGTAACATCAACCCTCCCCAAATTTCAAAAAGCTTCTACAGAGGAAACAGTGGCCTGGCTCCAGAACCATCCATCTGGTGGAGCCACAGACCCAAGAATCTTGGCTGCGTTCTCCTGCCTGGCAGGCTGTGCCTGGAGCTGCAGCCGGGTGTGGGCTGTAAACTACACCAACCAGGAGGGTGGCTGGCCCCAGGGTACCAACCACCCTTCACTTTGATCAATTTGCTTTTAGGGAATTGCCTCCAGTGCCTTTTACCCTTTCCAGGCAAACCTCTGACTCCTTGGTGCTGCTGGGACTCCCACCAGAACCATCCGGCGCTGTGTGATGCGGCTCCTTGGGAGGCTGGAAATGCCCGGCAGGCCTAAAAAGAAGTGCTTTACTTGGAGATGGTTATAGAGCCTGAAATCAGAGCTGCCTTGCTGACCAGCAGCTCCACACCTAGTTGAATTTCTGCTGCTGCTGCTGCTGCTGTGCTGCTGCTCTGGCAAGGATAGACAATTATAACTTCTCAGTTTTAACTTTCCACTCAGTTAACATATTTGGCAAGGGCCAAAAAAAGCTGAAGGGTATCCAAAAACCTTGGGTCATATGGAGAGAAGTTTTACCACGCTGTCCTTACCATGGCTATTTGCAGACAAGGTTTTAAGATTTTCAAGGAAAAATGTACTTCCATCAAAACTGTCCACATGAAATTTGGAAATCACTTCAGGTAGCACAGCTGCAATAACGCAGGACAAAATGCAAACCAACTATTACTAGGGCAAATGAAGCAAGTATCAAACTACAGCAAATTAAGGATTCATTATGAATCTTAACAAAGAAATACTTTACTAATAGAAAGGAAAAAGAGGGTATTGTGGAAAGAGCTTTTAAAAGGGAACGCTTGTGTGCAATTTTGCAGATAGCATCTTACTCGGAGGCAGTCGGTAGATTGATCTCTAAAGACTCTTAAAAGGTTTTGCAGTGGAAAAAAATAGTTGCAAGGCACACAGTCAGATCATTAACTGTGGAGCCCAGGCTGCCAGCTGCTCACTCAAATACTCCAGATGGCTCCTCCTCTAAAACATCATCATTTGATCTTGGTAATCAAATTATCTCCCACTCTTACAATCCTAAGTGAGGCAAGGCTTGAACGAAGAGATGATGTATTTTATTTGACTGAGATGGATTGTGAAAACAAAATAAATTAGCTTTCAAGGCACTCAGCCTCTTCTAGTTGTATCAAAGCTAAACATCTCCAGCCCTTTAACACCTTTTTTTCTACCATGGCCATTGGACACGGTTCACAGCACTAGCTATGCCCTATAAAGATGCCCAGCATGCAGATTTTATAGTGTTTGTACACTAAACAACATACAGTGGTATCTAAATCCACAAGTTCCCAGCAGTGGAAAACAGGACCTGTCACTGGAGAGCAGTGCTGGGAGACTCAGTATCCTGAAGCACTTAGGCTGGATTAATTACACAAACATGTAATCTGTTTGTCTCGCCAGAGACGCACAAGACACCGTCTGCATATTTTTGAGGCCTTTAGTACAGCCTTAAGGACATAAGGTGGCAGAAATGAGACATTTTCTTCACTTTTCACTCAATTATAGCCAACAGGTGTGATTCTTCTGAGGCCAGGCTCATCTGGGGATGCTCACTTCAGCCATCTGAGCAGAAAGTGCTCACGACCAGCAAGATCCCCCCCGTCCAGGTGGCTGACACTGATTGTTGGCAGGTTGGCAGGGGAAGATTGCTTTTCTTTTTTTTTTAACTATGGGAATTTCTTTCCTTTTCTACAAAGGCTACAAGGAGGAAAATAAAACCCAACCAGTGCACTGTTGGTCTCCAACTTTTCTTCCAAAAAAACCCGTAACACTAGAAATTTCACAGTATTCCGTAAAACATTGGGCTTTCACAGTTTAAAAACACCAGCTGAAATATTCAAAAGTCACATCTTCCAAAATGATGCACTCTTACTATAATGAAGAGGGTAATTTAAATGTTGGCATTATTTAAAGCAGCACCCTATGGAAAATTTAATATTAATTTTGTTTTTCACACCTAGTTGCAAGAGATGATGGAAGTCAGTTATAGCTAATCAGAGGTAACAATTCATCATTGCAATGGGTGGCCTGCATCTAAAGTATAAACCCCAATCTGATCCTTGCCTAGTGGGATTATTCCCTATTGGAGTTTAGTACTAAACTTTATCACCCACTCAAATTTAATGTTTATAACAGAGCTACTGTACTTTTATTTCACTAAGTAGAAGTACACAAAGAACAAAGAGCTTGCTAAAGGCCATGAATTGGGGGGAAAAAAATCAAAGCTGGGACTAGAAAACCACAGAAAGGCAGCAAGAATCATCATGGAACAGAAGAGGTTTCATTTGAAAAAAAGCTAAAAAACTAGAACTTCATGACTTAGAGAAAAAAACTTCAAGAGTGGTAAAAAGCAGATGAACAGGAAAAAGACTGTTCATAAAATTCTCAGAATACAAGAACTAGGAGTCACCAAATGAAATAAGGTGGTGTGGTTTGAAACAAACAAAAGGAAGTACTTTTTCACCCAGCACATAATTATATTGTAGAATTATTAGACACAGGATGTTGCAGAGGCCAGAAATACAAAGAGATTTAGAATTAAAAAAAAAAAAAGAAAGAAAACAAGAAAGAAAAAGGAAAAGAAAACGAAAGTTTCTTCTGTGAATTTGCCTAATCCATCAAGAGCTACTAAATCCAGCGATGCAGATGCTGTTTCCTTTTGCAAGCCCTTCAGACTGTGGTTGGTGAGGTCTGGAGCAGTACAACAGAGGAACTGCAGGTCCCTGTTCTGCACATCTGTACAGGGGATGGATGGCATGTAGTCCAGCATCACAGCACAGGACAGCCACTCCCGTGAGGCGACTGGCTTGTTTTCAGATTGTCAGATCACTTCTGATAACAGGGACCTACTCAAATACAGACCATTAGGTAGGTTGCTCAGCCCCTCTACTGATTTTAATCAGCAGAGATCTGATGAAAGGACAGGAGCACTCACATTACTGCAGGAGTGACTGCTCCACACTAAAAGAACCTGTTCTAGCTTTTTAAATCTATAGTCCTCCTCTGCCTCATCGTATCCAAACTGCTGAGGTCCTTCTATTCTAACTGCAAAGGATACTGGCTCTTTTTTTTTGTTTGCAGGACATGACATAAGAGTGACCTTCTTGAAACAGCGTCTGCAGTGATGAGCCTAAAGAGCTGAAAGACATCAGACATCTATGACACAGGACTGGTGTCATAGCAGCTGGGAAATATTGTCTTCTATTAAACCAGAGATTAAATGCTGATGTCTGTCTTTTAGGCACCACAATTCTGTATCTACTTAATTTTGTTGCTGTTGAAATGCATTTGCACTTAAATCCAAAATTTATTTCCCTTTCAGAGAGAAGGTTGTGGGGTTTTTTACTGCATGCCCTACTATACTGTAACAAAAAGAATGTAAAAGCTTTTACCAACATTTGCTTTATAGGTGTTCAGTCCACATGACTGTGAGTAAAGCACTATCATCCAACTTTTGAAGTTTCTTGTAATTGCTCTATATGAAATTATATATTTTGAGATCTTTCAAAGAGCGGTAAGTATATAATGAGAGAGTAGTTCTTGATAATTTGAGATGCTGCAAAAGTATGACTTACATCCAAGTTAGTGTCAGACTAAAAATACTAGAAAACTTTCAAAAGACTCAGTGGCAGCTTATTTACAAATATACTATTTATAATGAATGCATTGATACAGAATGACTTATAAAAAAGCAAGGCAATCTTTTATATAGACATAACAATCAACATTACAATAATTCAGATTAAAAGTACATTTTTATAGACTGTTTACACTCTTGCTTAGCTTTTAACCACAAAATTAGTGTGGTCTGGTATTTTTCCACAGCAAAGGTCCTGTGCAGTCCTGGTTAAAACCTAAATCAGAATAAAAAACCATAATTTTTTGATATTTGCTAAGGTAAAAACAAAACCCATCTGTAGATACTATCATTTGTTTATAATCATCCTTACTGTGCCTTGAAGTTTGTGTTGTGCAAATTACTGCCAACTGCACATTTCTAACTAGAAACTGTTCTGGCATGTCCATTGATACAACTGAGGTGTGAAACATGAAAATTCTTAGTTGCATCCAGATATGAAAAGTCTCCTGATATGGATTTGTGCTGATTCAGAAATTTAATTTATTTTTGGGTTTTTAAAAAAAACGGGGGGGGGGGGGGAAATAACCTCTCGACATTTTCTAATTGTCAAATAAAAGACATTTTTCAAACTCCCAGGATTAAAGATGACACTTCAATTCCAGGTGACACAGTGGATTTAAGCACTAACCAGAGGGACACTCTAAGTACTACTTGTCTAAATCATGTACATGGGCAAACACGACCTTCAAAAAGTCTACACATGCATGTTCCTCACCTAGAAAAATCCTAAATCAAAGAGAGGCACCGAAGCAAATATTCTACAACCCAAATCTCTTTCTAAAAATGGTGCATGAAGGTCACATTTCCACTGGCATCTGCCAAACTGAAAAGTCCCAACTGCACAACTGTGTGACCCAACTTTACAAGCAGCATTTCCACTGCATTTACACTTGACAACTTTGGTGACAAACTAAAATACAGGACAGCGAGAGACACAACTTTAAGGGGTTTATACTAAAACATTTTTGCAAAGAATTATAAAACATTTTCCTATTTAGTAAATTAAAATTCAGTATGTAACCAATATGAGTCACAACAGCAATTATTCCTTCTTCTCATTATTTAGCAAATCTCTGACCTGCTTTATACCTTACCAGACTTCCATAATATTATATAGTTTATAGTAGCTTCGCTTGTTTAATCAAGGCATAAGTCAGGATAGTGTCTTTATGGGGCGTGTGTATGTATGTACATAGGCACAGACACATACAAAATTGATATTTTGTCTATGGACAAGCAATCAAGGTCATGATTTTCACCCAAAGTAAAGATTGTCACATTTTTCAATAACCATTCTAAATTATTTCCCCCAGTATGGCAAGGGGGATAAATATTTAATGCAAGTACCTAGGAATCACTTGTTTTCAAAGATGCTGTAAATAATTAATTTTTCCACCTTGTCTATGCTTTCGTACATCTACAGATACACAAATACATTTTTGTATGTATGTATACATACCCTTGTCAGTGAAGATCTTTCCATTCATACTTAAACTGCTATAGGCAAATAAAATTCTTAAAGCCAGTATGTGTGTCCAACTGAATGTCATCAGGCACTAAATACAACTTAGAAACCATACCAGTTAACAATCCAGCATCCTGGGAAATGCAAAAAGTCTGTTATGGCAGGATGTAAGACTGTTTTGGATGATCAACCATCTGGATTTATATGGATCTACGTACAGATTTGGATATAAAACCATGTAAGTACTTATATGTATTCCCAATCCATGCCAGATATTCATTACTTAAAATTAATTTAAAATTAAAGGATAATTTTAAAGAACTGTCCTTCTGTGTTGATTTTTCCTGTACCAGAACTTCTCTCACACTGCTTTTATTCAAACCTCTCTTGAGACATTGAAAAAATAAGCATTCACCTCAGAGTGTATAAAATTAAACTCCTAAAACAGGGCTCAGTATTATCTGGCATTGCAACAACCATACTAATACAAGATAGTTTGAAAAAATATCCTGTTTTTAATATAGTAATGAATTAAAACATAGCTTTATTTATTCCTATAAGTGTACTGAAAAGAATAGTTTGTTTTTAAGCGAGTGTAACGAGCACTATTTTGGTAGCCAACTTCTCCACAAGAATTTATGTGAGAGAGGGTCAGCTCCAATCATACAGTCATTAACCATGTACCTTAACAAGGTGAATAATCAACGTATTTACAAACTAAACAAATTCAATCCCGTCAACTCTTATAAAAATGGGATTGAGGAGCAGACAGGGAATGAGACCAAGACGCTTGAAAACACAAGGGGTCGCCACTTTTGTTTCAAGGAACCATATTAATAAAACCAGTTTCCCCTAGTGACCTGAGGGCACAAATATGGACTTAGCAGTATATTCAGAAGTTAGATTACAGTCTTGATACTAAGCAGTTCAGCATCTTCATATTTTAACACCTTAATGCCGAGAAAGATTAACCCAGGCAAAACTGTAAGGAACTAGCCTTTTATAAAGTAAAGTCTAAACTGAAAAGCTACAGTAGATGTAAAAAAAAAAAAAAAGGGGGAGGGAACAGAGACAGAGTGTATGAGAAAGAACAGACATTACTTAGTAAAATCCAGTGACATCTACAATACTTTTACAGCATGTTTAAGCCCTCTAAGGTTTTATATCTCCACCTGCCTTCCATTTAAACTTACTTCTTGTTAATGAAAAGATGTACAACAAAACAAAATGAAAATAGATCAAGGGGATACATCTAAATAAGCATGGCTGAAAGCCAGAAGTAATATTCCCAAACTTCTGCATGTGAAACAGACTTCCCATGGCATCGATTGATTTGATTTTGTGCAAAAGGTACAGTCCTCTAAGTCACACTACGCCAGCAGCAATTCCAACGAGTATAAACTGAACAGTTCTTGGGGAATCGTGGAATGCAACCACCTCGAGTTCCTACCCTCCTGAAAAAGGACAACAGGCCCTACAAGTGCAGCAATAGTGTAAATCTCCCTGAAGCATCTTCTGCCTTTTAAATGACCAAGAAATTCACGATAAAACTGAACGTCCACTACTTACAGTGTTTCTCTTGAGCTACCAGCATCTCTGCACAAATGAAAAAGGTGCCTCTTTTTTAATAGATCGGTTTAATACTGAAACAGATAGGATGAAGTTAAAAAAGAATAATCAAGATACTGAACTGAATATTTTGAAGCAAGTGCCCCAGCTGTGGGGAAAAGTGCATTTAGTTCAGCAGCAAAACAGCACAGTGTGAAGATATTGTGCTTGGACACAGAAGTTCCGTAATGGAAGGAGGTACAAGGCAAGTCAAGATATAAAACCATAGTACATTGTTAACCAACCTTAAAACTTACATATATTGCAGTGTTTAAAAGTAAGACACATTCATTTATTGTACAAGGTCTAGGGAATCCTTAAAATTGCCTGTTGTAGTTTATGACTCAACATTGTAATAAAAATGTACATATATATTATTTCCTTGTCACTTAACTGTACTGTTAGACCTCATGGACTTGTTACTTCACACAATGAAAACCGCTCTTCACTGAGAATACTCAACGTTTTTACCAATCTGGAAAGGTTTACTTGTGCTAGAAAAGACCAACTGCAAAAGGCTCAGTTCAGATATGTTATGCCTGCAACTGATAACTCAGGGAAGCAAGACTTAAAGGAATTCAAGCTTTTTTTTTCTTTTCGTTTTGACTGCATCCTTTTCACCTGCCAGTTGTTCTGATGAGTATATGCTTTTAGTATACAAACAGGTTGATAAAAATTCATCAGCAGAGGCATATAAATTCTAGATATGATTGATTAAAACAGAGCAAATCAGAATAAAACAAGATCCAGTGATTTACTCTGACTGTAAACAATATAAAAACACCATTTGCTTCAAATCTCAAAATAAGTTAAAAGAAAATCCCAACCTTAGGGCACATGACCCTTTCAGGTTTTGACACAAAAAAAAAAAAAAAGGTGGGGGGGAGGAAAACAGAAAAGTTCATTACATAAAGGTTATACATTTCTCTTAATTGAAAGTAAATCTAAGCAAAACTGGTTTTGTCCCTTAAATTTAAAGTTTGAGTTCATTGGCAATTGCTTTAAATGAACTGGCAATTTCAGATTATTCAGACAACTTCCATCAAGTTCAGCAAAGAAAACTTAGACAAGCATTTTTACAGAATAAAAAAAATCTAAATGGCTATGATTCCTCTATTAGCAGAAACACATAATGCAGTCTTAAATTTGCCTTTTTATATTATTTATATATTTATATATATATATAATATAATATAAACCACATATATTATATTATATATACATATACAGACAATTACAACATTAATGCAGTTTGTATTTTGTACAGTGTATTGGACAATTCAATTAGCATCAGACCATGGCACGATATGGTCCCTGCATTTTTAGGAACTGAATGATGAAAGAGGGTCCTCCTGCAACAATCTGAGGTGGAAGGTGGCTGAGCGGGCAGTTCTCAATACTCATTATTGACAGTTTGCTGCAAAGAGCCAGCTCAAAGGGAAGGCTGTGCAGATTGGGGTTGTCATTCAAATACAGTTCTTCCAGATTCTCCAGTGTACCTGGTTAAAATAAAATAATAAATACTAGTATCTTCTTGATTCATGCACTTTATAACTTTTAGATAGAGGCTCTGAGTCCACTTGAAGATTCTTTCCTATATGGAATACTAAGTCACTCACTCAACCAGATCCCTGTTTTCAAGCACAGCAATTTCTGGTAACTGGTACCTAAGCAAGAACCAATTTGCTTTAGTTTCCCTGTAAAAATATCCATTACTGCATCTCCTTTAGATAATAACTGAACTGTGAATCTAGAGAATAAGAGAACTGAGAGGGGCTTCACCATAACCATTCAGTCAAGAGCTATGCAATTGCAAGCAATATTGAATAGCTATCTAGTCAAAAGGACTTAGAAAATACTTACACCATACAGTATCTATCATCTCTTTAAAAATAACTATGTCATACCTTTTATGTAAATAGAAGCCATATATTAAAGCTGTAACTGTCATGTATCACAGGAAGAAAGCAGGAGTGTTCTCTGCAGAGCAGTGTATTTATTAAAAGGAACAAACAAGTGTGAAAATTTTTTCCTGAACTAAAATTTTTCAACTTGCCTCTACTACAGATACTGCAATACAAATTAGCCAGAAGCTGGAAAATAGAGCAATTTCTTCATTCTTACGTCCTCCATTCATCCTTTGAAAAACATAGGAGTCCTCCTTAAAACATTTTCCAATCTTATATACCATAAACATCTCCTGTAACCTAAGAGACTATTTAATCTTTCGCAAGAGAAAGCAGTAGCCAGGACTCATGGCATGGAAAATCTACAAAAAGGAAAAGCTATAGAAGAAATAATGAGAAATAGTTGATAGCAAAATACATGAAGCAGTCACATCTGAAAATAGTTAACTATTCTCTAATCCTTGGAGACAATCAGCTTTAATAACCAAACTGTACTCCTACAATGGTATTTAAAATGTGCTTACTGATTTTAATTACATAGTTCGTTTTCACAGCATCCAAAATCTCTCCACTAAATTATGAACTACATTAGTTTACTTCAGGTTTACAGTTTTAGGCTTTTCTCACATTTAGGCATATACAAGATGAGCAGATGCTGTAAATGCTCTTCACTAAAGATGCTGTGAGAGACAGAGAATGCCTTCCTCATCTGCACATCGCTGTTTCTGACCACATTTTGCTTTGTGTAGCTTGCCCCATCTTTTTTTCCTCCGGAATAAGCTTAACTGTAAGATTTGAACATCTACTGGATGCTCAGAATCATACTCTGGACATATATCCTGGACACTAATTATAAAACAAATGTGGACTCTCAGTTTCAGATGCTCTGAACCCATCAAGTCTGAATGTCTCAGGTAGACCAAAAAAAAAATCCTATTCCTTCCTTTCTTTCTGTAGATTTCCTCCACTTCCTCTTCTTACCTCATCAAGGTGAAGAATGATATGATGGCCTATAAACAAAAGCATGTGCAGAGGTACTTCCAGCAGAAACATCTGCTTCAGCTGTCTACACCTTACATAAGGTTTTTGTTTACACCATGGCATTAGAGTAGGATCAGTGCATTTCCTTTCTCTTTCCAAGAATAGATTCATGAAGTTGAGTGATGGATAATACAAAAAAATTGTAGGAGAATTCGGAGAAAAAAGGAATACATTACAAGTTAGTGTGTGTTCAGCAGCTTTCTGCAGCAGAACTGAGAAAAACAGAGAAACCTTTTCACTACAGTTCAGGAAGATAAAGATCATACACTCCAGTGCTGTTCCTGTGGCACATGCTTCACATCAGGTTGTGCATATTTAGAAGTTTCAAATGAATTTTGTGGCTTTTACTTATGAGCAGAGTAGATGCCTATCATAAGTGCAGTGGCTCAGGCATGCTGCACCAAACCAGAAAAAGGGATCTTACCAATTTCCTCAGGAAGATGTGTGAGAAGATTCTCTCCGAGCCCGAGGTGCGTCAGATTGGTAAGGTGACCGATACCTCTGGGAAGGGTGGTCAGCTGATTGTTAGTCAGAACCAATTTCTAAGGGAAAAACACATTTATAAAAATTGTCTTAAGGACTTTTGCTCAGAGTGACAGCAAGTAACAAGATATAAAGCTGATAAATGGATGGGTTCCACTCTCCTGCATTTGAACAAGAAAAATTTCAACCATTCAACAACATTTCAAACCTCTATTAGGCATCACTAAACTTAAAAATAAAATAGTGGATAATATGACACATACCTAAGCATAAAAGATTTCATGAGCATGACTGAAATCGGGGGCTATTCCTGTGGTGGTATCGTAGTTATGGTACAACAGTTAAAAGCTTCAAAAATTGTTTGTTCAATATTAACTAATAAAGCTGGGGAACAATCAGTGGGGACTAATAGTGGGTGAAGCTGCACAAGATTCTTAACTTTTGGTTCTATGTCCGGTCCCAAATAGCTGCAATTAAATTAGCATGGTGTAAATAAAGGGCGTAAGATGTTTATCACGACCAATTATTGTTTCACCTGCAGATCCTTGAGGTAAGCTATTTCATTTGGCAAGGATTCCAGTTTGTTTTCCTCTAGATCTAACTCTCGGAGTTTCCGTAGATTTCCAATTCCATGGGGAAGTTTCTTTAGGAGATTGTTTGACAAGATAAGAACCTAAAAAAAAAAAAAAAAATAAAAAACACAACCAAACACACAGAATTTCAGCAACATAGTAAGTAAGTAACAGGTTAAGACACAATCTTTTTATATTTTCGAGCAATGAAATCCAACATTAGCCTACACTTACATTATATGGAAGTAATGAAAATTTAAAAAACAAACAAACAAACAAAAAAAACAACCAACAACAAGTCAGTGATTTAACATAATTTTTTTAAAGTCTTTAATGATACAAACACATACATTTAGGGCATACGTCTTTCAAATATTATTATATGTAATAATAAATGCAAAGCAAGACCAAAAATTACCTTATTTCTTCAAATGACCAAAGAAAAACAACTTCTTCCTGGACTTGCCTATCATTTTGTTAAGCTTCCTTATAGCTATCTCATAGTCGTGTTTTATATTATTTGCTGTGCTTGCCAAGACCTCCTTAAAAAGCTTAGTATTGCCTCTTCTCCCCATGTCCCTTTGGTTAGGAGCAGCAGCAAATAAACATACAGAAGGGAGCACCTAAGCAGAACATCAGCACAACACAGGTACCCCCTGGCTTTCCAAAACAGTCTCCTATCACACACCCATCCCTACTACAATGCTATCCTCTTGTTTTCATCCTGCTTTCTAAGTTGAAGTATAAATATCTCAGGTTCAAGAAATGTATCCCTATTTACGGTGTCAACAGAGTTATTCATTATTCCACAGGCAAGTTAACAGGAGGTTACACTAATATACCATTTTTTCTCCAAAGAAGTCCTGCAGTTCTTAAAAGTCATCAAGCCTCAGCACAGCGAGTAGTCAGGTAATTACTTACTGATTAAACAATGCTTATATGTAGTTATTTAAGAAGGCACATTGAAACAAGAGCATGTGACAGAGCAGCCAGTGTGGACCCTGATCCCAGCCACACACAACCAGCCAAGGTTGTAAATGCCTGTCCCAACTCTCACTGGCTTCATGTAACATGGAAACACCAAAGGCAGGAACAGAACAAAAACAAGGTTAAAATCAAAGTGAAAATCAAAATGAAAAAAAGCCAAAGCATTAGCACAAGCAGTATTTCAGTGACCTTCCTTTATGCACTACGATATACACAAAATGGTAAGAATAGTAATGTTTTAATCACGTACAAAAAACAAAGGCAGGAACAGAAAATATTACCTACGTGCAAAGCAGCTGACTTAGCACTGCTGTGGGAACCTTCCCTTTTGTGTAAACACTGCCCAAACAGCTCTTTGTATTTGGTTCTTTAATTACAGAGAAAAACAGTGGCAATGGATCTGCAGACCATGCAGCTCATCAGCTTCAGCAAATCCAGTTGTTAGGTTACTAACTTCCCATTCACATCAACCACAGCCTTAACTTAAAAGGGAACTGGCCCACTAAATAGCTGTTACTCTGTCATATAAATTTTGCCCCAAATTACAGGAATAATTAATCATTCACAGCTGAAGTCACATTGGAAAAAATCACAATTTCAAATATGCCATTTGCTATTGTTCTTTACCAGATTTTTCCCAGCAACTCATAGAGGCTACAAAGTTCCCTCAACTGCCCAAACAAGTACCTCTACCTTTATGTCCCTCCAAGGCAACTAATTTGTCTCTGCTGACAGTACCTTGGGAAACAGGACAAGGGGACACAACAGGTTTAGTCCACGGCTTCAACCTACAAGTTTTTCCCCCCTCAAAGGCTGAGAATTGCCACCTGGCTGCCTACAAGGTTCACAGCACTACATTTAAGACACCTCTGGCCATAGACTATTTAATTATGTTTTTCTGATCCCTGCTGCTTCCATGATGGTCTCCAGGAATTGAACCAAGTACAGTGCCACTGCATTTATGAAACTAACTTTCTGTTGAGAAAGATTTTCTTTCTATATAGCTCAAAATATATCTGTGCTTAGTTGTTTGTGCACAGACACTCATCTAGAGCTTAAAGAACATTCAAAAAGCTGTTGATGAAAGCCATAAAGAGATGCAACAGCAGATTAAGTAGCACACATACACATTTATTTGGTTTTATTTGACCCAAAAATAATATAACTTAAACCTGAGGCAAAAAATGCCTATTTTGAGGGATTCACTTAGCTGTTAGTTTACACTCTTCTCACCTCAAGAGAAACAAGCCCAGATACATCCTCAGGGATTTTTGTGAGCTGATTAGTCGCTAAGTTCAGTTCTACCATACTAGTCCAAGTCCCGAAGTCCAAGGGGAGAGAGGTCAGCTGATTGTCCTGTGATTTAACATATCAAACACTTAGGGTCTGTGCTTGCAAGAAGCTGGCAAGAGATTAAACAAGCTGCTTACAAAAATACTTCATAACAACAACAAATAGTCGGTAATTAGATCAGAAGAATACATTGATAATTGGCCAGTTTTTTTTCAAATTCCTCCAAACATAAGTAGTACCATCCTAGAGCTATAGATCTGACTCTCTGTCACTAATATGGATATGGACTGAAGTAGAAAAATTAAAAGTAAATTATTCTCAAGAATCTGAACATCTTACTGCTCAAAATGTTGCTGTAATACTTGATCTAGACCAGACATCACAAAATCTTTAAAAAAAATGCTCATACAAAGTCCTCATAAACAAATGAGTATATGATAAAAACCAGTCAATGCAAATTGGGATTCCATTTGTGTCAAACTATATTCTAAAAGAGTAGCTGATCTTCGCTACTGCTCAAACATTTCTTTTTTAAAATAATTTAAGAACTTGAAATAAATCTATTCATAGAGAAACATAATTTCTTTTCCCTACTTCTCTTCACTCTATATAGCACACTTTAAAAGTTCCTTTGCTGTGCTGTACAGCTACTGCCCAAAGTCTCTAAACGTACGTTTTGAAAGAATACATAAAAAAAAAAACCATAATTTCATTTATAATTTAAACTGTAACAGTGTGTGAGGGAGAAATAAACTTATCTACATGCTTGTGTCCCACATGAATATTCAAGAACCTTGCAACCAACTTTCTTATTTTCATTGTTCAAACTCAAGCAAATGTGACAAAATCTTAACTAAAAAGCATAAAGACAAATTAATAACATCTTGATAGTACAATTTTTAACTCATACAGAATTGTTTCTGTATGTGACAGCAGCAGCATCCAGTTCGGTGTGATAAATTCATTCCTTATATCATTAAGTCTGCCAGAATTCATGGAGCAGCAAACAGTGTTCCTCATTGATTTTACACAGTAGCATGTTTCTGTGCCTCACCTTCATGTTCAGCTTACTTAATACTTTAGCTCTAGAGAAAATTCCAAAGGGGATTTTATTGATGCGGTTGTGCTCCATATTGAGAGAGTAGATTGTGGAGAACTGGGACGGGCCACCCACAGGATAGGACTGGAAGCAGTTCCTGGCCAGTGTTAAACTAGTCAGTTTGACAAGGCTGGATAAAAGACCCTGTAGAAAGAAGAAAACCACCCAGGAACTTAGGACAGATTTATTTGAATACATCTTGCTTCCCTTATGGGTCTAATTAGAAATGTTTTTCCCCCCTTAATTCCATCCCCTAAGTAAGTGTTGCAACACACAAACCAGCGTTAAATTTGATAAAACTTCCATCAGCAACAATCTCTGCTCACAGTCATCAGCCATTACCTTATTTCCCCCTTCCTCCCTGCATATTGACAGAAACAGACAAAAAAAAAAGTACCACATTTAAAATCATGAGTTTAGGAGATTTTGGAGCTCTTTTATCCTCTGAAAGTAATCTTTGTAATGACACATTGCTACAGAAGTGCAGGGACAGCGTGTCCATCCTGAGCAGCAGTCCCAGCTCCGGCCAACGCTGCCCATCTGCTGCTCACCCAGTTCTGACACCACAGCTAAGAGTGGGGCCCAAAGATGTATCAGCGTCGTGCACTGGCTTCCACAACAGGCCTTTGACACTTCCATTGCAAATCTTTGTTAATTTAATAAAAATCCATATTGTGATCACAACTGGTAGAAGCTTCTTGTCAGGCTGGGCCGTAACAGTTTCAGATAATCAGACAGAACAGACAAAAAGAATGGGAAGGGTTTGGAAACTCCATGTTTTTTTCCAGTTTATAAAATATTCCTAAGTATTTAGTACTCCATCTTTTTTTTTCCTTTCCCCCTTAAGAAATGAAAAGCAAGAAGCCTGAAGTTACTCTGGTTGTCCATTGAATCCAGAGTTTAATTTCTCTTCAGAGTTTAATTAGATTCTGAAATCTCAGCAGTGCATATCTCAGTTTATCTGTCAGTTACGTGCCAAGCACGTTGCTGGAACTGTGGAGATGAATAATGAGATCTAAATTACTGCTGAAGTGCCACCTTTGCTTATTACTACACCAACTTGAATTCAGCCCTATTTGATTAAGTATTACAGAAATTGGAGATTTATGCATGGCATTACATACCATAAATAATGCAACATCTGCAATCAGGAACGAGTGGTAACAAGATAATGATTTCAACCATATTCCTAATGTCAGTATTGCTGGATTGCAATTTGAGTGCTATATTCACTGTAAAACATGGATTTCCTGTTCCACCAGGAAAGCTTTGCCTACTTTTATAAATAGTTTATTAACATTATTTTAAATGAAACAGGATCAAATATGGACTTGTCTACATGTCATGGCTAAAACTTTAGACACTGGGGGCATCTCAGCAAGTATCAGTGAAGCACTTTTCCCCCACAGATAAAATAATGGATCTTCAAATCAGTATTAATCTAACCTAATCATTAGCTGGTATAATCTTTGATAAGGAAATATTGCTTCTACCTATACTTTAATTAACAGATATTCTTTGTCCTAGGGTTAAGCAGTCCCCGAGCTCTGTTATTAACACACTATATTGCTTCAAATGGATCTTGGCATTTCAAAAAGCCATTTTTGAAGTCTGCTTGCATACTAAAAAAATATCAAAAATATGTTAGCTAATACACTGTAATAGCCTAGAGTAATTAAACACACTTGAAGAGAAGCAAGGGAGTTTTGGCAGTACAAAGAGAACAATGCTCTTACATCTATGAGAGCTGTGGCAGCGCTGCCTTCTCCCCGCCCGTCCTTTTAAGATAAAATATTTATTAGTCATTGTGTCAGCAGCTTCAGCTATGTTTTGAAATTTAGAAATTTCCTCTAAGAGTACAGTTCTTTGTATTATAGCACAGCATGTTTTATTTTGAACAGATTACAGTATAAACTGTGTACTTGTGCAAGGTAGCAGCTTAAGTGTTAACATATTGTTGGCAAATATACCTGAAGAAGGCAGCACAGTCACAAAGAGGTTTGTACTACAACTGAAGGGAAGTAATCTTCCCTCACATTAGCTTTCTGTAATTACGCCATAGTTGTTTTTATAACACCTCTGGGTGGGGTGGGCTAGCTCAGTTCTCATCTTAAAAGCCCTGGTCACTTTCACTCAGTAGCATTTTCTTAAATTATAGTGTTGCCCAAATACTTATTAAATTCTCTGTTTTCAGTCTATCATTGTGGAGTTCAGAAACATATCTGAAGGAAAGTAGTCACTCACCGCACTTCATTACTGTAAGTACTTTGCCTAACTCCACATGCATTTTGTTTTTTTTTCTTCTACATATAGTTCCCTATACCCATCTTTAGACAACCTTTTAACTCATTTTATAATAGTAATTTATACAACTTTGGGGTGTGGAAATGATAGTTTAAGAAAGCAGTTTGGATCATCATTAAAACAGAAGAGACTATAAACTTTATGTTGTGTCCTGAAATCTTCATTTTAAAAGGTTCTAAAGAAATGGAATAAATATCCAAGATAAGAAACAATCACATCAATCTTTTTTTCTGTTATCAGAGCAATTATTTCCAGGCACTAATGCTTCATAAAACAGAAACACTAAGAAACACTTATGTAGCTGAACTGGGGGAACCTGGACTCATTACTTAAGGTTCTCTAAAGAGACAGGACAGCAAATACAATCTCATGTTGCTCCCAGTTTTGACTGAAGTGGTATGATATTAGTTCTACCATACTAGTATGATATACCTAATATGTACAGAATTGCAATAATTCACATTACACACGTGTAGATTAAAACAAGGGGTATTCCTCAAAGTTAGGATGCAAGACGAAATCACTTCACATGTTCCACTCCCCTTACAAAACACCAATGCCCTACAGCAGCATTCCCTCCCCAGTCCACTCCTCCTAATTCTCACCTCTGGCAAAGTAGAAATGTTGTTGTTCTCCAAGTTCAGTTCATCAAGTTCACTGCATTTTGCTAAAGACTTCGGAATTGCTGACAGCCTATTGTACCTCAGGCCAAGGCGACTTAGACTGGACAGATTTCCTACAGGTAGAAAACAGGTATTAATATATTGTTAGAATCACACAGAGGCATGGAATAAGGTTTGACATCTGATTCTTCTATTGTCTCACACTCTACACTTCAAAATTTCATATGGCAAAAGGGAACTATTATCCCAAAACAAGAGATACATCGATTCCAGTGCTTTCCAATGCTGAAGTCAACCATGCAGAAGTAGACTGTGCATATTAAATATTCTTCTGAAGTTGTGCATAATACAGTAACCAAGCAAGGCTTATGTTCTATTGTAGAAGTCCTGATCCTTCTACCAACAAAACAGGCTATCATTTTCCAGATGTCCCCAAAATTACTTTTTCCAATTATGGATAGTATCATTCAATGCCATGACTCATATTACCAGAACTTGGGCATACATCATACAGCTCAGGTCCTGGCAAAACAATTTCCTCTACAGGGAAAAAAAACAAAAACAAAAACAAAAAAAACAAGAAACAAAAAACAAAACAAAACAAAACAAACAAAAAAAACAACAACAAAAAAACACACAAAAAAAAAAACCTTTACCATCCTCCAGTAGCAACAAAGCTTTTAAAAAGTGATAGGAAAAAACCCAAAACTTTCAGGTTTTCTGAGTGATACTGAAGGGAAAGTCTGGAGGAAGTCTGCAAAAATCTGGACAATATGCACGTAAAAATATTTTTAAATATTGCCAGGCTGATGGTCCTGGTTGATATGTCTTTGTGTCAGGAAAAAATATCAACTTGAAAATTTCCCATCTGAAGCTCCCTTTAGCCCCAGCTCTAACTTTATCTAAGAAGTACTAAAGACCAAAATCAACTGCTTAAGGATGTTGTTGAACTACAGGGTACTGGGGCATTTAGCCTCTCCTGCAGGTAATAAGACCTTGAACTTCACTGAAAAGTCAGCTGGCAAATAGTACAAAGAAACTTGTCTTCTGGCTCATCCCTACAGTCAGAAAAGGTGTCTGTAATTTGTAACTCATCTGTAATGTGTAATTCACACCACTGGAGCTTGGGAAAACGTTCACACTATCAGTTCCTGGCAAAACATTTGCTATTTTACACTCACTTTTACAACCACTCATGGCACAACATGTTTGTTCTGCAAACTGAAGCACCAGACAGACACATCAGAAAATAAACATAAGATTTAACAAACAGCAGCATGAAAAACCAGAAATAATTTTGAAATATGAAGGATCTTAACATGTACAGTCTAACTACTCATTAAATGAAGGCTGTATGAATGTCTATGCATATGTACTTACACAAAGGTTACTGGAACACAGCAAAGGAAGAAGTAAATGTAGTGTATGTCTGCTAGACAGAGGAAAATTTTCAACAAAGCAAGTAGGAAAATATCTCTTTCCTGAGCTTGGTCAAAATATACTCTAAAAATGCCCCTACATCAACAAATAGCTGGGAATGTAGTTAATAAAAACTGGAAATTGGGAGTGCTGTATGATTCACTGTAGTTACCAAAATGAAGAGTCACAAGAGCAGTGAAAGTAAAAAAAAACAAAACAAAAAAAGCACAGAACAAAAAAACCTAACACCCCCCCCCCCAAATACTGGCGGGAGGGGGGACCCAAAACCCACAAAACCCCTTATATAGCACAAAAGTTATCTACATCTTACAAATCAAGAAAGAAAAGAGGATAAATTTTCAGTGCATATCTGAGATTCAGCTAACAAGCTTGGCAACAAATTTTACTTAGTACCATCAATAACTAAACAAAAGTCAAACCAGGTAGCCACCCAGCATTACTTAATTAGTAGTATCTCCTATTAGGATTTTTATTTATATTTCTTTAAGTGCTTTTTTTCTATGCAAGTATACAATTAACTTTTGCAGAAGCAACAAAGAAAATCCTCCCTTAATCCAAAAAACCCCACATTTAAAATCCAGAGCTATCAATATTGCTCTCCAACGCACAAACTTTCATCTTTTCATGTTAAATCCTACGATGGCTATATGTACTAAAGAGAATAATTAAGACCTATTCTGATGCTACAACCCACTAGTATAAAGATACACATTGGTACATAACTTAGCTATTTCGTGCCATATTTGTGAGATCTGGCATTCCTGGCTGAATAGAAAACTGGCCTCATTTTACACAACAAACATCCTATTGCAAGGTACCAAGATCACCAGGATTTTCCATCCTAGGGATGAACAAAACACATCCTGACTGTATTTCTCTGGATTGTTATTTAATGCTTTACTAAAAAAGTAATAACAAACTTTACACAAAATAAGACATCAACCTGCTATTGCTTTTCACTATTTAAACTTTGAGCTAGATGCTGATCTGTTTTTTTTCAGGCAAAAAGAATGAGCAGGGAAGTAGACAGCATGATGCCAACTGTTGCTTAGCAATACAACATTGCTATGCCAGTTCCCAGATTGTGAGCACAGGTTGTATGTATATGGCTCCCTTCCTACCAGCAATGTGGCATTTCAGAAAAATTAAACAAGGCAGCCATTAGAGAAAGTCAAAATGTACCATAATTTTCCAGGAGAGAATGACACACGCTGGCTATCCTCATGACATTATCAAAAAGGAGGCATAAATAGCAGCTCCCAGTAATTTTTTTCTTATCATAAGTAGCATTTCTTAATGGAACTTTATCACTGTTTCTCTACTAGTTATCTTTCTCCTCCATGGGAAAGGCATGCAAAGGCATAACAGAAGACACATCCTGCATGTACCACATTCCTCCTATTTTATACACCACAGCACTAAATACAGTTAATTCCTGAGAACAAAACCAGTAAGATTTCAGCTGAAGCTTCATCAAGTAGCACCTCTCCCACTGCTCCTGGAAGGACTGTCCTGCACGCAGCTGATGGAGGTAGCACAGGCCACCTTCTCATTTCAAGCCAAAATTTATTTATAGCCGATTTATTGCCATTTAGTCTTCTGTCAACAAGACTTGTATCTTTTCATCCTCAGAGTTTATACTCACACCTCATTGTGATTGAAGTGAGAAACCCTTATCAGTTTTAATCTTCACAGGTTGGACAAGACCTTATTATTTAAATGTTAGTCTTGTCTTCACAAAACAGGATGACCCTTAGAACTCTTCCCTCTGTTCAGTGTGTTGAAATTTACTTTTTTTTTTTAAAATGAATGCTTGGAACAATAATGTTAATCTTTGGCTCCATGGCCAGCTGCTGGTCTGCTGGATAACACAAAGACCAAGTGACAAACTCTGGTTTACAACAGAGGCTGTCACAAGTTGCTAAATAGCATGCCTTGTGCATCAAGTGATTCCATTTACAGATCCCTGAGCTCAGGGTTACCTAGCTAATACTCATATTTGGAGCTACTTTACAGTGCCTGCACTCATCTCCATCATTTCCAGTTCAGCTACTGGTTTCTGGGATGGCAGCACATTAGGTACTCTGCTGTCAGGTTAAGGCTAAGAAAAAAGGCATGGAAGGCAACAACTGATCATCATCAACTCAGTCAGACTGTCATCAGGATCATTTGCAGATGTACTTTTGTCACTGAAGCCATACCTGAGCAGCTCCTTTAAAACATCTCCTTGCAGGTAGTGACTCAGAAAACACAGAACTAGATGTTCATCAACATGACAGTTTGATAACCACAAGCCAAAAGCAGCTACTAGCAGGAAAAGCAACAAGTAAAACCCCTTCCAACTTGTTTTCTTAGAGAGCTCATTACAAAAAGCCTTGTAAACTCACCTGCCTTATTCATTGGTACTTCTAAAAATAAGATAGTCAAGCCTGACTAAGCCCTAAACTCACACCAGGCCCAAGAAAGTCAGTGAAAAATTGTTTTAGTTCAACTTGTGGTGTGCACAGTCACTCTTGGGAATCAGGTTTCACACAGATGCCTTCTTTCACGCACCAGCAGAGTATTAACACCCAACAGCAGGTTCCCCTTGGCCAAGCTCTCAGGTCTGAAGCAACCTTAGCACAGAATTCACAATCCCTTCACTGGAGTGACTGAATGTCTCTCTCAGGATCAGCTGTTTCATTTACACAGAAATTAATTAAAAATACTTGGAAGCATGCAAATCCAGAAACATTAAATTAGACTCAACTACAATAAAAGGGACTCTAAATAGATCGTTTCAATTAAATTCTTTATTAAAGGTACCTCAAAAATAATAGTCAAAGGAAAGACAGGTGTTTGCCAACCCCAAAACAAAGGGAAGGCTGGAAATAAAGCAGGAAACTACACTTAAAAAAACACACATTTTAGAAAGACCACCTAAAGTGGTTCACCAAGTAGAAACAATACATCTCTTTTTTGAATATTTCAAAATCAAGAGAAAAAAAGAACTGGAATGTTGGATAACAAAGAAACACAAATTCCTAATCCAAAGTCCCACCAGTGCTTCTAATGGGAATGACAAATGCTCTCTTCTGAGGTTTACCACACCTCTTCCTTTCCCTCCCCTAGTTAAAATAATCCTTCAAATTCCCAATCCTTAGATGAAGGGTCATTATTATTGTAAAATGTTACTGCAGCATTACTAAAAGATGGAATAATTACTCTGTTTCATAGAACTTAGTTCACTGAGCTAGTTTGCTATCAGGATCAGTTGCTTTCTTCTAAATAAACCAAAAGCATCAGGTCAATTATAAATCTGTTCACTAGAGAAAACTTCTGAAGATAGCATTAAAAACATAAACTGGACTTACAAGAGCTGTGCACACCAAAACTCCACAGGATCATAATCAAAAGTAGAAATTAACCTCATCACGCAATAGAAAATTGCAAGAACTTGCTACACACATCATGGCACTATTAAGTATTTCTGATGGTCTAAATTCTATAAATATTCTTAGATTTTGATTTGACTCAAGCTGGCACACACTGAGTAGCCACCTACTAAAGAACATGTTTTACAGGACCACACATTACTTCATAGAGCATCATTCACTTAATTCAGTGAGGGATCTTCTTCTAATGAAGAGAAACTGCTGGTTTGCATACAAAAGATACCAGGTGTCATTTCTAACAAATAGAAAGCAAGATGTACTGCCAAAATTAATTAGAAGGTTTTTTAAAAAAAATTAACCCTGATGTTGCTTTAAAAAACAAACAAACAAAAGAATTAAATTTAATACACCACATGGCACTGATCTTGTAGTGAGAATAATAAAGATGACAGTATGAAAGAAAAAGCCAAAAGAACTTCAGTGAGTATATTGCAAAGGAAGTGGGACCTATGGGCCTTAAAAGAATTTCAAATTCTATAGGAGATACAGGCTAGAGATGGCCAGCTATGGATAGAGATTAAACACTACATTCAAATACCGCAGCAGTGCTCCTAGTCTAAAATAGCTGTGAGTCAGGAGATGCCTGCACTACACTTTGTACTTACTCTATACTAGTTTTTCCAGATGTCAGCCATACTCTGTGACAACTGTTTAAGTGTTTTGCAGATTTTTAGGTGAAAGGAGCTGTTGGCATGTTTAATCTAATCTCTTATCAGAAAGCAAACTGGTTCCCCTGATAGCTGTAGAGTAAAAGCAAAGGCTTCAGATAAAGTGTTTTAACCTTCAGTTGCATTCCACAAGCAAAGACAATCAGTCTGCCAATGTCCAACAGGGCAATAGCACTGACTGGTCCAACAAGACACCCCAAAAGGGATCTCAGTGATCTTGTTGCAGAGGAAAGGAGAACAAAATCACGTGCATCATTCATCTGATTTGGAGGCAACCCCTTCCTAAACTGAAGCCTATAGGTTTGTATGAATTTAAACTCATCATCATCCGAGATGAAATCCTTTCTACACTCCATACATCCCTAATGTTTAATATGCTCTGACTACAGGCTGATGCTTTAGGGAAATAGCGAATGGTGACAGAAGGGTGATGGGGCTGGGAGGGCAAACACTTTTCAGGAAAACTGCAGAAGAGAAGAGAAACCCTCCTAATCATTGCTATCAACTACTAAAGCCAAAGCATGAAATGTAATTATACTCTTCCAAATGCAAAAGTATAGTTTAAAACAACACAATTGGACTTAATTGGACTTAATTTTACTGTTTTAGTAGTAAAGTGGCTTTTAGCATATTTTAATTTTTCTTTTCAGCCCCTAATACCTCCTGATATACGAGGCCAGTGTAGGAGGCAGATTCAGACTCACAAATTACCAAGGTCAGCAGGGTCCACCATTTTTTGCCCTGCTCAAACCAAAGCACATTTTCCTCCCTACACAAATTCTAGGAATTCTCATAAAGATGTTATCTATTAGAAAGCTATTTAACATGAATTTAAAATTACTCTCTATCACCCCTCCTAGTTTAAACGCCATCTGAAGAGAGCAGAGTTCTCTCTATTTTCAATCTAACAGTATCATCCAAAGACAAGCTTTCCCTCATTACTTCAAGATTAAGGCTAAAGCGTGACCATATCAGCAGCCAGTTATTTTCCAGCTCTGATTCAAGACTATAACATTGCTGACTGTGTATGTGTGAAAGGTGCACACAAGATGCTTGTAAAACTTGAGCAACAGAGGTTCAAGTCCCTGACATGCAACGCACACGACACCTGCATAAGGCAGAGCACAAACTCTTAGTGACATGTTCCTGAAACTGTCTAAGCAATGAAAATTCAACTTAAAATTCATTTGATATGCGTGGATCAAAATGCACGTAGTTCACAGACCTGCTTGTCTCAATTCTGATGTGTTCCCTTGAATCACTCTTCCCTTGTACCTTCTTCTCACACAAAGAAAACAAGATTATAGGCTTTTTCTTTCTGCAGTACACAAGTCATTCTGAAAATGCTGAGCTGCAGTTATAATATATCTGTACACATTGGTCTCTGCATCTAATTACCATGTGATGGTACACACATCCACTAAAATAAACTGTCCCCATCCTAATCTTATCAGGAAGAATATCCAACCAAAATACAAAATAAAAAATATTTTCATAGATACACATTGAATCAATAAACTTGAAATTGATAAGCCAACAGAAGCCAGCTTAACCTTTAAAGAAAACAATACATATGTATTTAACTGCACTGGCTTTGCATTGGAGATGTATTAATGAAAATAAAAAAGGGAAGTTATAATTAGCTGAAAATTATACAAAAATACAAAACCACTTCATACTGCAACAGAATGAAAAGTATTTGACCTTATTTGACCTTCAAAATACTTCAAAAGTATTTGACCCAGACCTTATTCTGGGCTACCAATGGAAGTGTTGCATTTTACTTAAGTCATCCTGCAAGCAGTGACACAAAGTAACAGAAATTTATTTAATTTTTCATTGGTAGTCTTTTTTTCCCTTTTCAAATTACTATTTAAAGCCTTTATGTGAAATTAAAGATTTATATAAATGTAAATCACATTATAAGAGTAGTTTATACCTAACTAGCAATGCAGTAAAAACATTAACCTTTCCCAAGTGAAAGATGTGTTTAATTTTTTAAGTCAGCCCTACTATATAAAGCGAACATATAAAATGTATGACATAAAAATATACATTCATAATTTTAGCTAATTAAGGAATTACTGCACATAGACCAGCATTCCACTTAGTATCTTCCATCCAGTTAAAAAAAAAAATGCTGCCAAACACCAGACACCAAGAGAAGAACCTAAGGAAAGGGAAAAAGACATCCCGAAACTTCCTCAAGAGCTGGGGAAAGATTCAGCAGCGTGTGGCTCAGTGATTTCCCAACTTTAGAATTAAAAATTTAGTATTTCCCAAATGTTATACTTTTCTTCTGCATAACTGCCACATCACCCCGTGAGCTTTTATCATCTGCAGCAACCTGTGCAAACATCGAGACCCAGATATTCCCTACCCATCGCAAGCTCTGCTTTTCACCAGTGTGAGGTCAACAACCCACAGCTTTGCCTCATCCCTGCCTTCCACTCTTGGAGGATGCAGTGAGCAGTCACTTCCCACTTACCCTCTCCTGCCACTTAAGGTTTTCCAGTCAATTTTGCTGCTTTACACCTACTAAGTCTAGAATTAAAGCCAATAAGAACCAGAAGCTTCTTTCCTTTTGAGACCACCAAGGCCTATAATAACAGCAAAATTAGAGTATAACAGTGGGAGCCGTTGCTTTCATATAAAAAAAAAAGGCTGAGCTTATTGCAATTGCCCAGTACTAGTAGAATCCAATTAAAGATGTTTCATTAACAACACAGTCCAAGAACAAACCACAGACAAAGGACTGAATGTTGATCAGATCTCCCAATGTGAGCCTATGGAAAAAGGCTTAATGCTTCAAAATACGGAGTGTTCACAGACCAAAGCACGAGGTCATGTACTTAAATGTTAAGAATATGGATATTGCCAAGAAAGCTGGAGTAGGAGCCTCTGCACTCTGCTCCATCAGAACAGTGGTAATTAATAACATCAAACCCATCAGTTGTGTATGAACATCGCCCCTGAGCACTGAGGGTGCTGCAGGTGCTCAGACATTTCAGAAAAAGACTCCCGTTTTTGCTAAGCCGGCCAAATTTAAAATACCATTTTAAAGCAGTTCCACATTTCTGCAGAAATATATTTACTTGTAGGGACTTAGAGCTCTCAACCACATTTCGTATAACCTGAGCTGTTCCAATTACATGTGTCTGGCTCTGGTCAACAACGCTTCATGTATTATCAGCTGTATGTTTAAAAAGCACTCCAGCGCTCTCAGAGGTACACTGGGGATAAACTTGTTAAAAGCCTAGTCTGGAGCACAGTTTCAACTTGCAAAAAAGGTAAAGCTACTCCACATAATATTTGCTTTCATGAGAGTTGTGATTTCATCTTCTGAGCTGATGTGCCACAGCGAAGGGCAGGAGTGTTGTGCAGCGCTGTAAATATGCCTCTCATTTTCCTAACCATCTCTTAGGAACAGTGCTACATCAGACAATGGAAAGTGTGCCCAGTGACGGAATTTTTTGTGCTTTTAAAGTATAGTTTTGGAACATTTACAACTGACTATTCTTTTTCTTATTAAAATGTTTGTTGCCTTAAATGTCCGTGAATATGGAACATTTGACTATAATCAAACTGCACATGTAAACACACAAAACTAGAAAATTACAAAGCAGACGAAGAATCTTTTTTTTTTTCAAAGCTGTAATTCCTTCTCAAGTAACTGCTTCTGCTCTTTTAAGTATGAAATTGTGAACACATTTGTACAGAATGCTAAAATTAAAAGTTCAAAGAGGAAATACTCACAATACGGTATTTGCAGAACAAAATTATCTAAACTATCTTGTAATCCTAAAAAACACTTTACTCCACCCAAAATTTGTTTTCTGTCTCAAAAGTCCAATTAATAATTTTAATATAAATGGTATGTTCTTCACCTTTTTTAATATATCTTTTGGGAATATTAGTGTGCCAGCTAAGTATACAGAGATAAGACACTGTGTAAATAAAAGTAGATAATAATTCCACCACCCCCCAAAAGGAAAAAAACCACCACAATACAGGGGGGTGCAATCTGCAATTAAAACACTAAACAGCTAAGATCCCACTATGATTTTAATTCAAGACTTGAGACTCTTGGAATGTGCCAAGCCATTCCACAAAGCTCATTTTTCTTACAGGAAGTGATCTAATATAAAAAGTACTTTACAATTTTCAATCAAGAGAAATACAGATATGAATGTATTAAGCCAATATCTATAAAGCAAGACATTAGGTCACTTCCTGACAACTAATATCTAAAATCGACATTTGTTACTGCACAAAAGTGTGCTTCTACACCATTAGTTGAAACAAGAACTTGGTATTTTTACAGAGTGGGTATATTGGCTCTGCTACCTCTGTAATCATTGCTGATGTATAATCCCTTCCCTGCCACTTCCCTGCATGTCACTCTCCAACGTCCCTTCAGCTCCAGCACATTTCAGTACACTCTGCTAGTTAGAAAACAAGCTTTTTTCTTTTCATCTGGCAGATTCAGAAATCTTTCTGTGGCAAAACCACAGTTAGTCCAGCAGTGACTTTAAGAGGGAGATGAGGGAAGGGGTCCTTTTTGTGGGGAGGGAGAAATAGAGAAGGGCTGTTTGATTTTCAAAGCAGGGTGACAAAAGCACTCCTCTCAAGAAAAAAAGAGGCCTCCATCAAAAGGGTATCAGTGGGGGAGGAGGGGGACAGACCTGGCAGTAATGGAAAGTCTGGTCCATAACAGGAGGCTCATAGGCTCACAGAACATTAAATATTGATAACGAGCAAATGTACTTGGTCTTTTTTGTTCCTGGTCTGCAACCCCCCAGTAGTCTGACTGAACTGGGGAAACATTAGCAGCACGTATACTGCGAGCATCCTGAAACCTAGAAGCATGTAAATGCAGCAAGAAAAGCCAGTTGTGCCAAAGACCAGGTAGGTATCCATGAGCAGGGAAGAGAGAAACTGGAGTGAGAGATGGAGAAGCTGGAAAGGCCACCCCACGGCTGCGCACGCAGGCGGCCACGCGCCAGTGACTCGCTGGGTTTTTCTCAGTACTCAAAGTTTCTCGCTGAACAATTCTAACCACAAAGCAGGCTGTAATCTAAAATCATGCCACAACTTGCTTTAATATGTTGAACCAAAACTGCGATGACTAAGAAATAAAGCCAATGTTGCTGAACTGGCTACGGCTGCCTTTTCTGCAACATGCATAAATGTAGGCTGATCCTTATCATTTAAGATGGAACTTAAAGTTTTTCCCTTCAGTATTAAATTCTGTTTAAGAACTGTACGTAGCACAAATACTGACTTCTGATTTTAAGTTTTTATTTAAATACTTAACTTTTTTTTAATGTACTTTTTGCAAGAGGTATTTTCCAGTGGAGCAAAAACTGAACCAGTGTAAGGTTAATGACACCACAGCTCACTGCCGTCTCTTACCCTTATTCAGCTGTCTTTGGTGGTTTATTGAGCTCTAAAGCATTGATATGCAGCTCAGATAAGCATGTTAATAGACAACTACATACATTTAAAAACAAGTAACTTCAAAACACTATAAAGACAATGCAAGGGAAAAACAAAACAAAGGAAATAGGCAAAAATCCAGTCCAACCAGGTATGAACCTGATTCAGTAGAAACCACCTAAGCTTACAAAAACTTTCTGAAGAAAGTTTAGTGGAAACTATCTTGATTGCGTAGTGAGCAATTTCGTATCCATCACAAATTACTCAACTGCCTCTCCTACCCAAAGACTTTCCCCTGTAAGCACAGTCTTACAGTATATTACAACTGAGATTTTTTTTGGTCCTCTGAGAAGCTCAGTGACTGCCAGTCACTAAACAATTTAGTAAATTGTACTACTGTATGCACAAGAATCAACAACAGTAGTCTCTAAGCCCTGACAACAGAAATCTCACACTTGCTTAGAGAATTTTTCCCACAATCAGCAGTTTATCCAGAGAAATTGCTTCCTAAATACAGCACAGACATTACAATAAATTTTATGTAAACAATTTCCAATTAGATTTACAAAATATCTGCAAAAATAAAGGCTGTGCTTATGAATTGTGTAAGTTAGATGCAAATTCCAGATGGAATGGGATCTCCAGAGTTTGAAAATACCATCAATCCAGGAAAAAAAGTTTAGTTTCAGTGGATGTATCATCAATGTAAAACTGTGTTCAGGTCAAACTTTCTCAACAAAAAGCAACAGTAACTCCACACTCAATAATTAACTGCTAGAAGAAAGGCTGGAGTGTTGTTAAGTGGTTGCTCTCGCTTCTGCTCATTCACTTTACTACACATTCAAGTACATTAATGAGATGTTCAACATTAAATAGTATTTAACTGATAACATTCATTCTTCTGAGTATGTTCTGGTGACAAAGACAGCTTAAAATCATGATGGCTTTGTTTTTTGTCTTTTTTAATCACAGCAGCCATCTTTTTCTGCCATGTGACTAAAACTCACTTAGTGAAATAGCAAAAGTCATATTTTGTTGCTTCGTCCTATGTCAGATTCTGAAACAGTGTTTAGCTTAGTCCATTATTCCCAATATAAGTTGTAAACCCCATGTATTCCGTAGCATTAGAGTATGATAATTTTGTGGACTTGGAAGGTTTTTTAGATGTTCTACCAAAGAACATAATATATACATAATTAATTTAAAACATTTATGATTTTAGTTCTATTTTTTTACCCAAAGATGTTAGTTAATATTATCTGCCAAAGTATTACACTTCAAATACAAGTCTTCTAGCATTTCATTTCTTTATATGCTGTTTTATCACAGAATGAACAAAGAACCAATAGACATTTTCTTAAACCACAGAACACCTTAAGATTTAGAAGTGATGGATTTTTTTTTTTGTATTCTCACTCTTAGACAATTTAAGGTAACATTTAAGGTAACAGGCACACCTTGCTTTTACTCTCAAGTGTAAAGCTGCCTTAAGTCGAACACCAGTCGCTCTACAGTCACCAACCAAATACTCATTCTTAAATTTATTACTCTTACTGAACATTTTGAAATAGTGATTTATTTTCTCTTCTACAGCCTCTACACATACCTATGGTTTCTGGCAGGTCCAAGAGCTCATTGTGCTGCAAGTCAAGGTTGGTGATCTGTGTGCAGCTTCCAATCTCTTCAGGAAGATGTTCAAGCTGATTGTGCGCTACATCCAGCGTTATGAGGTTACACAACTCACCTAAAAGCACACAAGAAAACCAAAACATCAAGGTCTTTCATGTACAGCTATAGATAATGACCTCCACACAGAGATTAACAAAATCAGACAGATATTGGGATAAGATGAAAAAAGGCTATTGCTAATATAAAATTACACATATAAAATAAAGTATTACAGGACCATAGTTTCATCAGTCAGATCTAAAACATGATCAATAATTTTGAAAAAACTCAGATAAAGCTTTTATAGATTCTCTGAATACATCTTATTTATTAATTGATTTTCTTCTGACAGTTCAAGCTATGGAATACAAGTACAAAACCTATACCTCACACTTATTTCAGGCTGACCAGAAGTTTAAAACACCACGGAGTAAATGAATTGTATTAAATTTTGAGAAATTATGATCTGTTTTTATACCAATAATTACTTTCAGACATAAAATCAACAATTAAGATACATAAAAATTATGTGGCTGACAACCTAGATAATCCAAAATCTCGAGTGTTATTTTTAATCATTTTTAGTCATCACAAAAAGGCAACATATGACAAGCAAGTGTATGCAAGCAATCTACAGCAAATAAAAGTTTGAAATAAAAGGCCTATCTGCTAAACCTTAAAAAATATTTGGATTTCCTTAGAGTTTAGAACTACTTTACACTGAACTGCTTCATTACTGACATTGACACGTAAATTTAAAAGCACAGCTAGGCACAACTCTACATACAGTAGTTTCACCCGTTTTAATGACAAACACACTGTGTTCCGAGCAAAACCTTTCTGGGTTTAAAAAAAAAAACCAAACAACCGTGTGCAGGAACACAGGTGTATGTTTTCGCGTTTTTTGCATCTGATGGAGGTGAAATTAATGCATGTGATTCCAACAGCATCAACTCTATCCTGTAAAGATGAGGTCACTGCATTGTGTATTAGAGCATGACTCAGTGAGTAACAAACTTGGAAATGGAGCAAATGTCTTTTGAGGAGCAAATGTTTATTTTTAAGCTTGTGGTGTATCTTTGACACAATCCTTTAAGGATTTTCCCACAGGCCTGCAGGACTAGCTTGGGCAAGTTCTGATGTGTAGAGTCAGATGTCTACCCATTAGACCAGCAGATAATCACAACCGGTGACTTAATAAATCATAAAATATTTATGAATTCAGACTCTGTATTGAGTTGCAGGCATCATGTAGCCACAATACTTACTACATATCACAGAACAAACGTGAAAAGCCAGGAAAAAAGTCAACCTCAACAGCTTCATTATTCCATTTTTCTTAGATTGTTAACATATAAATAATCTTATTTCCTGCATTTATTAACCCAAATTGGGATGTTTTTCTAGAAACTAGGCAAGTGGAAATGTAAAGGTGGTGGTTAAGTAGCTCCTCCATCACTGTGAGTGTCCCCTCCCTTACACAGCATTGAAGTGATTCCAGGCAACCAGAGCCAATAGTCAAACCTGCTGTATCCAGCACTGCATAAACCACACAGGTCAATGCCATTAACATGCAGAAGAAAGTAAATGCTAGAAAAAATTGAGCAAGAGTTAATGGTCTGTAGCAGAGACATCTTTTTATTATTCATGAAAACAAGTGGGCAAAGCATAGAAGGCAACAGAAGGAGGACAAAAAGTTCGAGGAAGACAAACATCCCTCCCTTAAAACAAACAAAGAAAAAAGAGCCCCAGAAAACTTCACTAAGATAACTCCAGAACCTTCAAACACTTCGGGACAGTAGTTTTCACTTCATGATTGCTGTTTTCATTTGTTTTCACTTCAGACCGTAACCAGTGACGTCAAATTTGAAATATGGCATAAATTTCATTTCATCGCACCAATTTCTCATTTACTTGACTCTTCCCACTCTACATCTGCTGAAGCTGAAGAAATACTTGGATTTTTGCAGCAACATGTGCTGCACTTCATTTTTCCACCTGCTGAAAACTTTGACAACAGCAAGCTACGTGTTCGAAACAAACACTAGCTAATTCTGGGGAGGGAAAACAAGAAAAGGGATGCCTGTGTCTCTTTAGTCAATTGAGGGCAAACTGACACTTTGGTCTAATTTGGATAGCCATACTTAATATTATTACATTTAATAAAAATTTGGAATGTTAAAATAGATTGAGGACAAATTTTAGACTCTAGAGCAGAAATCAAGCCAAAGTTAAAGCCCTGTCATGAAAGACACTGATTTAAGGAAAGCAAATTCGAAGGTACTGTAATAATCAGTTTTTAGTTCACATTGCTCAGTAAGGGATCTTAGTCTTGGACGTAAGAATACCTACGGTTTGACAGCATTTCACCAAAATGGTTTTTTCCCTTTAACAATAAAAGGAGAAGGAAGATGAAAGGCTGTTGGCACTGAAATTCCTTTAATACTTTAACTGGAATTGCTGAGACACAATACAGAGAGCGTGCAAGTCAACAAAAAGCACTTGAGGCACATTTCTCTTGTTGCTGTCCACAACACATGGAAAAAAAATCTTACATCCAATATGCTTAACAAGGTGAAATATGTTTAGGTCATGTTGTGGAGACTCATCTTCACATGCAAGGGCACAGAGAGGATCAGTTGTGGGTGTGAGAACCTAAATACAGGCTGTCCAAGTATGGGTGAGAGCCATGAGGGTGAGTAAATGGAAAAGCTCTTCAGAGCACCTCAGACTGAGAGCTGTTACGCATGCGGGGCCTGAACATCTACTGGGAGGTACAAGGAAGAACAACTTTGGATGGTAAGAGTTGCTATGGAATATTTATGGTAGGGGAAAGGGAGGAATCAATGTGGTTTAGGAAGCACAAGTGTGGGAAAACATGGGAATAAGGAAATAAAAGGGTCCAGTCCCTTACACACCAATGCTGGTCATGCCCTATGGCCAACCAGCACCATTTGCCCTGTCTTCTCCTTAAACTCTCTTTTCCTGGGTGAGAAGCTCCGTGTTATGCATGCACAGAGGTCTGAGTACCAGGAACACTGCAGGTAACATGACCAGTACTAATAAAACCTCCCAGTACAAGGGATGAGAACCCCCTCTGGACACAGAGAGGGCGCTGCCAGACCAGCGTCTATGGAACAGGGGCAGCTCCTTCCCCACTGACTGACAGCTGGGACTTGTCCTGTGAATGAACACACTGTGCACAGCACTGCTGAACAACAGTAGCTCTGTCAGAAATTACACCAGGATAAACACATGGCAGAAACAATCTATACAACAAATAATGATCTGCAAGAACAAAGAGGTCAAACTGAAGGCCATCTGCATAATGCTCTTCCTAGGAGCCGATGTTTCCAGTGAGTGGAAGTGTCCATCTTATTGTCCGAACAGCAGCAATTGTACTGAAGGAAATGCTTATCAAAAAAAAAAAAAAAAAAAAAGTGAAAATAAGTTTCACCAAGATACAACTGAAATCTGGCATTTTTGTTTTGCCAGGGTAAGAAGCATATGTCAAAATCAAAATGAAAGTTTTCCTAAAAGAAAGATTTGTGCAGGTAAAAAAAGGAAAATGGCTAATGAGCAAGGAGCTCATGATCTTTTTCATATTAAAAGAATCAACATTTTCACTTTTCTGGTGTACTTCATAAACTTTGCTGAAACACATTTGTATCTTGATTTAACAGAAATATGTCCGCTAGAAAGGTGCTGCAGACCAAAGTCAGCCTTAACCAGAAAGCAGTTTCCTAAAGAAAAACCCATTCCTGTTCACACAACACCAGCATCACTTCCCTAAAGGATTGTTCAAACACCCAAAATCACTGCAGGAAGAGAAGTACTACTTTAGGGAAATACTAACCACAGGTAAAATGAACTAACTTTGTCTTGTCTATTTTTTGTCCAAAACAGACAAGATTTAAGCTCACAGTGGTGAATAAAGATTTTAAAGTAGAAGCAATGCCCTAGGAAATACATTAAACAGTTTCTCTATACATAACTTTCATAAAACAGTCAGGTACATCCTATCATGTAGTTTTTAAAAATTTGTATTTTAAAAGGCTCTACAAGATAAAAAAATTCCCATAATGCACAGGTATTTCTCAGAGAAAACAGCTTGTGAGTACTCCAAGCACCCTCCAGTTAAAAAACTTGTTAAAAATACAGCTAAGTATTCATCACAAGAATCCTTAAGAGAGGTGGGGTGAGCCATCACGTCACTGTTGTTCTCATACACACAAAGAATAAATGTTATAGTACAACAAAGCTAAATATACCTGCTGAAAAGGCCAGCACTATGAAATGACTAATATTTTCTGCATAATGAGGCAGAATTATAGTTCCATTTCATAGCCAACTTTGAAAGCCTGTTATGAAAAGAGGACCAGGCAACATGCCCTGACTTACATAACTCTGAAAATTCTTTTTGGCCATTTAAAACACAAAATATAGCTTCTTAAAAAAGTATTAAGGTACATACAAATTAACAGTCATGCATGGAAACAGTATATAGGTCAATAGCAAGGAGGCTTCAGCATCTCCTAATTCACTCAGTGAGCACCACTCTTGGATGGCAAACACAATTTGTAATGTAGCCTGTTTTCTGCTGGATTAACACCGGGCCTTCCCATGCTTAAGCAGATTGAAAATTATGAAATCCTTCACAACATGATAAATCCTGGGCCAGATGACACAGCAAAGGATCAAGACTCTTATGGAAAGTACAAGGAAGAGGAGAATGCAAATATTAGTGGGACTTCAGGATGGTGTGTTAGAACACTAGTTGGAAGCTAATTTGTAAGGATCAATTATCCCAAATCAGCAATGTTGGGAACAAGTTACAAAGTAACTTTGTATGTTCTCTGCTGGCAAAGAAAAAAAAGAAAAAGGAAAAAGAATTTTCAGTCTATACGACCCTTTGGAACAAGTGTCCTGATTTTAGAAAAAAAAATTTAAAACAATTTTACAGTTTCAGAATCTTTTCTCTCTAGATAAAATCTGAGCGCATCACTTGACAGACAGCCTGAGGTCTTTGCTGTGCATTACCAACTGCCCAACAGAACAGGTAAGCAGTCTGAGCTATTCTGAATCATTACTGCATATCTATAACTTACACAGAAGAGTTACTGAATAGAAAGAATTAAATTTTAATATGGTCACAAGTGACTTATGTACCAAAGTTAAAATACTCATGCAAGTAAAAAATAAGCACGGTAATATTATTTACAATATGTAGGATGCACAACAGGATCTAGTTGTGGGAACTAGTCAAAAATACAGAAATTAAGCTCAACTGAAAAGAAAGACTCAAAATCTGGTCTAAAACAAGCTTCAACAAGACAACAGCAAAACACTTTTTATTTATTGTTTATAACTGAAAATAACAAATATAAATAAAATTAAAAACATGTTCAAACAACATCTCAAACAGTCTTAGCAAGGGTTCAAGGGGGGGGTTGAGGTGGACAGTAGAACCTCATTTGAGAGCCAAGACAAAAGTGAAGTCTTGCTTATAGCAGGGAATAACCCTGTAAAGAGGTTATCTCAAACCAGCCAGTGAGAAACAGCTCTGCAGGGAAGGACCAGGGGGTTCTAGTGGTGCTGCATCTGGGGTAACATCTGGGATCCTGCCCATTCTGAGTGTGGAACAAGCTCTCAAATAATAAAGGCTAACAAGGGGTCAGCCTGAGGGAAGCGATTATTTCCCTCTGTTCAGCACTTATGAAAGTATTCAAACAGTTAAAATAATTGCAGCATTGATTAAAAAAAAAGCTGGACTTCTAACAAGCTGTGAGTATTTACTGGAATTACACTTGGGGCATCATCCCAGTAAGCTCTGCAAGCAGATCAAAAAGGCAGGACTACTTAATCATTATCCTAAAGCCAGTCTGAAGAAAATGTAATCAGGAGGAATTTGACTAGCTGACAAGACAAAACTGCATCCCCACAAGAGCTTTCACAGGAATCAGAACCCAGATACCAAAGCTGAAGCTGGTCAAAATCGAGTTCTAAACCTTTCTTGCAGGTCAAGAAAACCACCAGAACTGGATCAAATAAGTAAACTGGATCTTCTCTGACTTCTAGGGAACAACACACACGTATTAATGCCTATATTTATTCCAATTCTGTTCACAACTTCATGCTTTTATCATATTAGAATACAAATATATAAAAATATTCCCAACCACTGTTTGCAGACATTAACAGGTCAACTAAGAAACATGACTTGTTTTTCTTCAAACTGCTGAAACAGAAAAAGGAGATCTTAGACACAAATAATGTAAATAAATATTTCTCTATATTGCCAGGTCTGTTAATAAAAAGGGGAAATGAAATTTAGAGCATCACTGAAAAGCTTTTCTACTAACAAGTCATTTTAATAAGGAGGCACCATATTCAGCATGGAGTGAGTAGACAGGAACTCGTGGTTCATGAACACATCTGGTTCACTGTCTCTGCTACTGAAAACCAAACAGGTGTATGAAAAAAAGTTTTGAAGCAGTGAAGAAACCACAAATGATCTAAATATTGGTAGATGGGGGAAGAAAAGAACAGAAGAGAGTCTCAAAGACATTCCAAGTCTGGTGTAGGCAGATTCCCTGAATTACATTCTAAAAATATTTCCCTTGCAGAACAGCCCTGACCAGATTCTCCTCAGAATAAGAGTTGCATTCACAGACAGAAAATACAATATTTGGAGACTCAAGAAACTTGCAGAAACTATGCAAATGTAATTTCAACCATGTTGACAATATTATTTCTATTTGACAATATTATTTCTATTTGACAATATTATTTCTATTTGACAATATTATTTCTATTTGACAATATTATTTCTATTTGAGCTGTGTGTGCTAAGACAACAAAAATATTCAAAACCGGTATAAGATGCAACCTTGTCTTTGCAAGGAAAATATTACCAATTTGACTGTTGCAGAACAATCCCTTCAACGGAATATGAAGAAATGCAATAAAACTCCAAATACAAGAAATGCAAAAGGCTTGCTTAAGTAACAGCCTGTAAACTGAAACATTTGCTTGGCCTCATCCCAAGACAGTTCCTCTGGTTTTCATCCCTCTCATGCTGACTGTCTGACTCACCAAGGCATTCACATTCTTCCATTCTAATCTTCAACTTTTTGATCTCAGGGGAATGGACAATTTACCAGATAAGGCGATGAGGATGGTGCCCACCTTGTGAACTCGTTTCCACAATTATCCCTACAGACTGTCTTTTGGCAAAGCTTTCACATGAAACCCTTTCATTAAGGTTTAATTTCATGGGTGCCACCAGAGATTGAACAGCCAAGTGAATAGGTAAGTTCTGCTTTGCACTTGGTATGTGTATATATATATATATATATGCATATATATATATGTGTGTGTGTGTATGTATTTTTTTTTCAACATCTACGTAACAGTGACCTTTTAGTCAGGAACAGCATTCAAAGCAAACTTGTGGACCTTGCTAAGGATGAAAGGCATTTATAGGAGTTTAAAGGAAAAAAAGGGTCAAGCCTATGGAAGAAGAGTGTACTGAGAATTACTAAAGAGACAAGCTGCACCAGACTCAGGAAATCCTTGATACGAAAATAGCTGGATATGGGCAAGGAGTCAGGTTAAGCCTCATATATATACATATAAACTTACCCTATTTCTATGCACATGTTTGCTTAGGGCTACAGTCAGAAGCAGGATACTGGGCAAGATGCACTCAAACAAGTTATCACTACTGTTAGGTAGGATGCAATTTTAAGAAAGGCTAGGTTCACAAAGAGCAAAACAGAGTTGCTTTGCCATCAAGAAACTTCCATCGATAGATTCTCACCACTACACATAAAAACATAACAAAAAATTGTTTCAGAAAGGAGGGGCTGAGCTGATGCTACCAGGACTCCAATAAGCTACAGAGGGTTTTGTGGTACAAGACATGGAAAACAGGGGAAAAAGGAAGAAAACGAGATTCTGAAAACATCATCTGATGCATTTTCGACAGCTCTCTACAGACAGCAATCCACCCTTCCTCAAACCACTGGCAGTGCACTTCACATGGTTTTATACAACATGAGCAATCCTACCTGCGAGGCTTCTCAGTGAGCTGAGCTGATTCAACAGCTCAGTGTGGGCAAAGTGGCCATCCTGCTCTCCCTGTTCCAGTTCATGCTCTCCCACTCCTCCTACACCATTTCCAGTCTTATCTGAAACTGTACTGATTTCAACTATCTAAAGTAATAGACAACAAAAGCAGCAAAACCATTAATATTTTCTGTTAGTTTAGTGAGATAAGTCAGTCCACCAATGAACAGCTCAGGGGTGATCAGCTGGGAAGCTCTGAGAAGGGGAATGGATACTGCCCCTTTCAGCATCATGAAGCTGTTAAACATCAGCACAGCCATTTCATGAAAATTCCCCCTAATTCACCTACTCCTGAACAGAGTTTTTGGCTAGACATGAAAAAAAAGACAAAAACCCCAAAGAAATAAACAAACCAAAATGAAAATCACACACACACAAACCCAACAAACAAACAAAAAACCCCCAGCAAAAAACAACTCATAAACCTTGAAATATGTTTTCAGTTAAACAGATTTTTAAGTATTTTTAGATCTTATTCAAACAAATCTATTTATATTTAAAAATACAACAATGCTGATCCAGTACCTCAGCTTACTACACAGTCTATTGAAATAACTTCAATTATATTAAAAATGTAGAAGCAATGTAGACATTGCTGGAAAAGTGTTAAGACAAGTCCAATAAATGACTAGCAGAAATTATTTGATAGGCATCTACCTATAATAAAGCTCACCTATAATAAAGCAACTGGGTGCAAGGGAATGAGAGGTACTGAATCCTGGGGGAAAAAGAGACCAGAAACACACACATCTGTTTGTTAACTGTAGATAACAACACTTCCTCTTTCTCACTAGAATGCTTTTTTTAAATGCAAAGCAACTTTTCCTCAAGTGTAGTTACCTAATTTAAGTTTGTGTTGTTTGAAGACAGTTTGAAGCCCAAAACAGAGCCAAACTTTAGCTTATTTCCCAGCAGCTCAGGTAGGTTCACCTCTTCTAGGTTTTCCTCAAGACCACACACACTGTAACAGGTCAGTTGTTGCAAAGCAGTTTCCAGGACCACTTGAAATCTGATCAACTGTACATTTTGCAAACAACATTTTGTTCAATGTTTTACATTCACTCAAACTTTTAAGAAATGTTTTACAGTTATTTTCAGGTTTCCCTAAAAGGAATCTATTTCTACCAAGTACTAATACCACACGCTTGCACAGCAAGTAGCAGATGTTCTAGATAAGCATCTCTATAAATTTATATTGAACTAACTTGTGCACCAGATCAGCGACATGAACATATCGTAGTTAACTGCTGCAAGACTTCCTTGCTGCACAAGTCAGTGGGATACGTAAGCTTTGAATTTTTAAAAATATGAACAAGCACACTAGCATACCATTGTGAGTCTTAGGCCTTAGAACAATGGGGTATTTTTACAAAGAATTTGAAATGCTCCACATGACATTGCCTTATAAAAGATAATGGCTTTATTTTACTTCCCGCTTTGCAGAACAAAAATTTCTGTGTTATTTACAAGCCGATAACATGAATGTTTGCTTGCATGTAGTATCTGAAAACTGTATTATAAAACATACGAGGAATTAAAAGCATTGAGACTTAAAAGCATTGAGACTTTTTACAGTGCACATGTAAGATGTACAGAAATGACAAGTGTTTAAAGAAACAGAGAAATTCCACTGGAGAATAAGAAATACAGTCCTCAGCAGTTTCATTTTTCAGCTGTGTTTTCAACTCAAATATTTCAAACAAAGAAACATGAAAGTGTGTAGAAATCAATTACAAAAGTGAAACTATCTTATCTGGTTTTACTGTTTGAGGAAAAATATTTCCAAATGCCTGTTCTGTGTGTCTTGGCAGTTGAAATTATCTGTTACTTAAACTTCAATTAATTTTATTTTTCAGTTGATTCAATTTCAGGCAACCTAGTCAGAGAAATTTACTTTAAATAAAAAAGGATGCTGTTGAACATCATAGTTTCCCTTCAAAATTCTGCATAAGGGTGACAGTCCTCTTGCATTTGTGTTTCTAAAATGCCTTCCACAACTAGGTGCTGACCCGAAACAAGAAATATGAGCATTATCACAATACAAATAAAGGCAGGACTAACTGCTGGATATAAAGACAGAAGTAAAGTAGTTAATGTTCTCAAGCTAGGGTTTGATAGAGAACTGAGAACCCTGCCTGTACACACACTAAGACAATAAAAAAATACAAATGAAAGAAGCAAGTTACATACTCATGATATATGTACCTACTAATTTTCTCCATTAAATGGTTACACATTGAAAGCTCTCTTTAAAGGCTACTGTGAACGAAAACTTAATGATACTCTGCAAACAAACTAGTTAAGAAGCAAAGATGTTCCAGCAACAAAGTCTGCAGTATCAAACACACCTACAAAAAGCTTCTAAAGTGCAACAAACATTAGAATGCATCAAACATTAGAATGCAACATCTCGAAATTTTTTCTTCATATACTAGTATTCATTTAAATTTATGCAGTACTATCCCCAGCTGAACCTCAAATGATGGCTCTTTGCTAGATTACATTGAATAACTGAGCCACAAACAGACCCAAGTACAGTACTGACAATTGTACAGCACAGTTCAACCAGCTAAATAGGCCACAATTTCTTCAATGTATGTAGAAACATGCAGTTTTTTGGTAAACATCAGCCCATGATTTCCAGTATGATTTGCTGATCAGCAAAAGATTCAACAAGGCTGTTGAACTGAAACTGAAGTGTCAAAATAGGTGGAAATTATAATTCCTTCATTCTCCTATGGGAAATTCACAGGATTGCTGAGATGCTCATGCCAACTCAAAAACCATGTGGATCAGAAAACATACCACATGAACCATTTCATTTTTGCCTAGCAAAAAAGTGTTTCTGTGGCTCTAGCAGCTGCTACAGGGAGCCAAAGCCTCAGACCCACAGCTGAGAGTCTCACCACATTTCCTCACTCCTGTTATCACGCACAACGCTGTCTGTGCCGCACACTGCTGTTAACTGATCGGCAGCTTCAGACAAGCCCAGGAGTTCCTGCCATCAAGAACATGTTCTCTGAGGTATCTTTCATATCAAGGGGCAAGAGAAAGAGGCAAACGTTGCTGGTTTGAGAAAAATCTGTTAGGGACGCAAACACCACCATTTCCCAACCTTTGCAAAATTAGTGAGCACAGGGGCCAACTTCAGTAACAACATGCTCACGCACTGGCTTGGACAACAGGAAGAAGTCCTACATCAGCTTTTAGAAACAGGGCATGGGAATTATTACTCACAGTGTTTTACAAGGTTTTTTCCACATTTGAAGAAAGTCAAAAGTAGTTTCTTAACTGCATGAAGTTTATCCTTCCCCTCCTCTCAAAAGGACTGAGCTATGCTTGCATTTTAAAAACTGGTCATACACATTAAAAAACCTACTGATGACAGAATCTCACTTTTATGGGGCACATATGTTGTTCAAACAATGCTGGGGAACAGTGTCATAAAAGGAACAACTTTGAAGTTCTTGATATACAGCTAGTCCAGCACATTTTTTGTAATAAACCATTTAAATTAATAAGCCACTTTTGTACTATTTCACCATCTTTCAAACTTTTGTAACAATGTTTGGAAAAACAAATACTATTCATTAAAGCGTCATAAGAATCATCAGCCATGCATACAACACTTGGTCACTCTAGAGTCCATGTATTAATATATTCATGACTTATAAAAGGTAGAGACTTACACAAGTCATTAACCTCCATTATTAACTGTTACAGCACCCAACAGCTTGCCCATGGTAACAGCGTGTAGCTGCCTATTCTACCTTGTATTACCATGGTCACACCCCTCTGTAACATGCCCATAATGTGTTTATAACTTGAAACACTTCATAAATGATTTATAAAGAAACCTTAAAATGAAAAATGCCCCTGCAACTCTTTTTTTTTTTTAACCATTTGGGCTCTAAAGACACAACACTTGAAAGCACAAAGCAAAGATGAAAACAAGATACATCTGCTTTTAAGATGACAGATGAAGGAAAATGACCTTTGTTGTTTTAAAAAATATATATTTCCAAGGTATTGACTACTCTCAGTTAAGCTAATAATGGAACTGTATGATCAAGAGTGTAATTTTATGAAGTTTTAAACGAAGGGCAGTTGGAAAAGCGGTAGTTTATGTATACTTAACAGAACTGCAAAGCGAACACAAGAACAGGTCTAAACTTTCAATCAGTATAATCACTCACCAATTTCAGCAGGTAGTTGCTTGATTTTGTTCTCTCGTATGCTAAGCATGGTGAGTTTTGACAAGTTTTTGATATCCTTTTCCACAGTAGTTATACGATTAAAGCGTAGGTAAAGGGTGGCGAGAGAGCCCAGCCTGTACACCACCGCCGGGATCTCCCTCAGTTTGTTGTGCCGCAGGTCAAGCATGCGCAGCTTCTTCAAGTTATCAAGAGAGTCAGGCAAACTGGTCAGCGAGTTCTCACTCAGGGCCAGTGTCACCAGGTTCACAAGACAGCCCACCTCTGCCGGTAGGCACTGCAGTTTGTTACTGTATAAATAAAGTTCTGTTAACTGCGTTAGCTCTTTGATAGCTGATGGAAGCATGTGTATAGACCTCTTGGACAAGTCCAAGCGCATAGAATTCTCTTCCCGGCATTTATTTAGCTCCTTGATCACCTCAGCATTGCTGGATTTTTTGCGAGTACCTGTGGCTGGATTAGGTCTTTTTATCGTATTGTCCACTGAAAAAGCTACCCCAGGCTGCGTGCTACTGGAGTCCTTCTTTCCGTCTTTGGCATCTTTCCCTTTGGTCTTAGGCTCCTTTTCTTTGCTCTCTTTCCCAAATCCTCCAGAGGCTTTAGCCTCCTTCTCCCTTTCTTTTGATGATGGGACTTTTGGATCCTTCTCTTTACAGTCCTTTTCTTTTCCTAGATTACTACTCATGGTGACTCAACGTTTAGCAAGCACCACATGAAATCTGTTTCCGAAGTCCACAAGAACAATTCACTGCTGAGGCAACAAGGATCCTTAAAACATGCAAGTGTTGAACCAAGGGAGGAGCTTCAAAGGTGTGGTACCCATTTGCTACATATTGGTTCTGAAGGCACTCTTTCCTTATCCTGATTTCAGGAGATTCAGCTGTAGAGATTAGGTCAAATGCTCCGTATTAGTACTTCTGGAACACAGAATGAAGAGAAGCCAAGGTTAGTGTAAATATAGAACTTAATTTTAAGCTAAATGTTGAATGTTTCTACATAAAGTATGTGCTCACAAACTTAGGTTAATGATTTGTCCTTCTGTTCAACAAATGTCAATGAAAAACCCAGGGCTAAACCAAATATACTACACATATTGCTCAAAAGACCCACTGTGGTAGAAAAACTCTACTAAATTAGTGTATATGAGGAAAGAAAAATTACAATTCTTACACATAATACTGCCTTCACTACTACATCTGAGTTCCTAGCATAACACTCTGGTCACAAACATGAATATTCTCTCTCCCCTCCATGCCCAATCAGTCCATAAAGATCTGCTACAATTTTAAGTGCCTGCCTTTCAGCACAAAAGAGTCTCAATTCTACCGACAGTGAAACCTAAGACACTATGGTAACACAAATACTTTGCCTGAAGATCTCTCTTCTAACGGTTCCGAACCACAGGTCTCTGCTTTTAACGTAGAGCAGAACATTGTCACCAGCTTCATGTGCTTTGAAGATTCAAAACCAAGGAATTTTAAAATAAACTTACCAAAAAGCCAACTGCAAGCCCAGAAAAAGTAATGTATTAGGCTTCAAGGTAAGACAAACTATGAAGGAGTTTCTCTTGAGAGTAGGATACATCATCTCTTTAGACAGTATTTTGAATCTTTCCCCCTTCAATGACTATAATGCAGCCTAATAAGTGAACAGAAGTCTGAAACCTATAAAGCGCCATTTACATTTTTACAAATCATCATGCATCGTGGGAAGTAGCTCTGTTTCATGTTTCAATTCAAAACACATGACATGGCCAAGAACTTCAAGTTTCTGAATAATCTGGAGAAGTTTTTCAATGTTTCTTTGTGGAAGAAAATAAACAGTCAATCAATGGCAACACTAATTTCATGTCTCCATGTTAGTCCACCTTTTAGCCTTGTTAAGCAGCATTGACTGATGAAGAAAGTTTATTTGTATCTCAGAAGAGCACTTTGTTTCCCCAGACACCTGAGCTACCTTAAAATACCCTTAAAACCTCTACAGGAGCTGTGTCGCTGTCCTGGCATTCCAGCTTCTGCACAAGTCCATAAAGCTTGTAATCAAAATCAGTTTAATAATATTTTGCATACTTAAGCCATCATCAAGTACTTTAAGTACAAATATTTTTTAGCAAAGCTCAGGTAACTATTTTCAGTTGGGGTCTCACTATGTATGCTTACCTTATATACACGGAGAACACCAAGGTGCATGCTTTGCTCCATATATATATATATATATATATATATATTCATTCACATTTTTAAGAAAAGGTCAAGAAAATCTAATTAAGGATGGTAAGACGGACAAGCCTCTTTTCCTCAGCTGCAAATCAAGCTGTTTAGTAATAAAGCTTGAAAGAGAACCTGCCTCAGGAGGTGTCTTCCAGTCCTGATTCATTACTGTTGCAGGATCACAAAGTGTGTGCTACAAACCCCATAATATTAAGAAAAAAAAAAACCAAGCAAACATTGCCTCCAGTTACTGTGTTCTGGACCACTTTGTTGTAAGGGACTATGGCCAAGTGTTAGCACCAGCAAGCAAAAGTAGTTTTTAACTTGGAAACTTTCTGCACTGTTGAATTTCCTAAAGCAGCATAAGTTGGTTCTTTACTGTATCCTTAAGATTTCCACACAGCTTTTACACCATCCATTAACTTGACCAATCCTCAAGATTACTAACCTCACTACACTATATTTTAAAACTTGTTCTCAGCACTGTATAATCCACACGCTTGTAAAACTCCAGTAATAGGAGATGTAATGACTCCAAATGCAAAAACGCAGCTGACTAAAGGGTGGGAGCCTGAAATGCCTGACAACATGTTTTCAGTATGAAAGGTAACACAAAGAATCCAGAACTAACACGGTTTCTAAATTCTTATAATACACAGAAACTCAGCCATGTAGCAGTGCCAGACAGCTACAGCTCCACATCAGCCTTAAAGTGCAAAATACTCAAAGGGCTGCTGCTCTCATGAGCTTTCAATTCAATCAAGGTTAGGACCCACCAAGAGATTTGTTTCATTTTTTATGTGCACAGCAGCTGAAGGAGGTTTTGAAAGAGCCTCAGAAAGGAAAGACGGCTGGAGATTAGTACTGCTGAAAGCAGCTCGGTAGTGCAAGTGTTCCAAATAATCTGCAAGCATTTCACTGCCTTTGTTAGCAATAACTTTAACCGTACCTAAAAAAATAGGGGAAGGGGCACTCCCTGTTTCAACATGCCAGATTAATATTTCGTTTTTTGGTAAGGAACAAAAACCTTTGGCTATACAAAAGAATAAAAACTGAAAGGTCACTAAAAAGCAATATCTGAAACATAAAAGAAAATCCAGAGCAATACAAAGGGTTATGACCAGAGACTTCAACATCACCCCACACTTAGCAGGAGGCAGTCAACTTGTAGGCAAGCCACAGGCACACATAGTTTTCTAACACACAGAAACCAGAGCCCAGCTTACAGTGCAGCAGGCCTTCAAAATACACTCCCTGTTCAGAGTGACAAAAAAATCTAACAGTTAAATGTACTGCAACTATGGCATCTTTATCTCTTTACTGAAGATTTTAATTTCTGCCTGAGACTGCAACATGTATTTTAAAATAGTTAGAGAAGATTTAAAATCATAGAATTGTTAAGGTTGGAAAAGACCTCAGAGATCATTGGGTCCAACCGTCAAACGAGGATAACTGTGCTGACCACATCCCCAGGAGCCATATGCCTTTTGAACACTTCCAGGCATGGAGATTCCACCACCCAGACAGCCTGTTCCAACATCTGATCACCCTTTCTCCTAATATCGAATCTAAATCTCCCCTGGTGTAACTTGAGGCTGTTTCCTCTCATCCTGTCACTTCTTACCTGGGACAAGAGCCTGACCCCCACCTCACTACACCCTCTTTTCAGGTAGTTGTAGAGAGTGATAAGGTCTCCACTGAGCCTTCTTTTCTCCAGGCTAAACACACCCAGCTCCCTCAGCCACTTGTCATAAGATCTGCTTTAGCCTCTTTCTTTCCAAAGAAAGCCATTATCTAATACCTAGATTGACTACAACTAGCACTTACAAGAAAAAAAATAAGCTTATGATGAAACCTTTACCAGACGAAACACAACAGCAGGGGAATTATATCAAAGAAAACACCTCAACTGGAACAGCCTCATATCTGTAGTCCCTGACAGCCCTAAAACACTGGTATCTCTCTGCCTTTTCTTCGGGTCACTCCCCAGGGACGAGATTCCCAACAGCAGAAGATCCCACCATAAAGCAGGTACCAGCCACATTTCACCCAGTTTCTCCATGAAGCAGTAAATTCCTCTGCCACAAGGTAACATTTATGCTGTGGTGATTCATTACGCTTGACATCCCTGCAACCCTTCTTCCCCTCTTTGTTTTAGTTCAGGTGGAAAAAGTCCCAAAGAGTACAAGAGCCAGGGCAGAACTGCAATCCACGACACAGCCCCTTCTCTTCCTACAAGCCCCTCAGTCATCAGCTCCCACAGCGAAAGATGTCAAAGCAAGAAGTCTTCCTGTCAAATGACACTGACTTACCCCCAAAATTGCCCAAATCTCTGAAACAACTGTTCTAGACTGTCCTGTAATAACAGTATGGTGTTCTTGTATCATAACAGAGGCAGCACAGAACCTAAACAACTATATGAAATTCATCTTATTTCTAGGATTTTATAACTTTTAATACTTGCCATTGAAACCTATCTATAAAAGTATTTTTAACATAGCTGCATGCAATATAAATGAGAATACATATTTGATGCTGTATGCTGCTCTCAGGTAGCAGGCCTAACCCTGTTACCTCAATCCTACCAACATGTATATAAATGAAGTGCCCAACTTCACATAAGCTGGTGCACAGAACTTCTCTTTCTATTGCAGATCATTCAAGCTCATGGGGTTACTCACATACATCAATTCAAGAACGTATGTAAACTTTCAGTGGCCATGAGTATAATTACATAGACTACAGAGGAAGCTAAATGTTTCAAAAGGTTATTCATATTTTTCAAGCCCTTTAGGTTAAAGGACAAGAGTCATCATCAATTCTAAACTACAGTCAAACAAACATTCATTGTATGTCAAAAGGAGAGCTTCTTTTAGAGATATTTTTAGCAAAAGGAAATTCAGTGAAATTAGTCAGTTCTGCCAACTACTTCCATTTTCCAATGCTGTTCAAACTGACTTCCTGTCAATATTAATTGACATAAAAACATTTAACTATTATTGTCTTGGAGAACTTGGAAAATGTAATAAGACTCTTGCTTGGCACAGTATATGAGGGAAAATAAAACTTTTAGAGAACTTAAGGAAAACAATCTCTTCTCTATTCCGAATGTTTTTTTTAAAGTAAAATATTTGTAAATAGCTATAAATAACCAACATCAGAGTTTTGATTCACTCCTCATGTCAAGTGAACATAAACCAGATGTATTTATTTTTTTGGGTCAACTGTAACTGATGAACTTTCAGAAACAGAAACAACTTCAGTCTAAACCGTATCACCTTCCATACTGCCTAGATAAGAGTAATGCACTAATCCTCTATATTTTAATGATTTCTTTTAATATGTACAAGTAATTGAAAAGAGATTTCAGTTATTCTCAGCAATACAACCTACAACATTTATACAATAAATGCTTTATTAAAACTGAGGTAATGTAGGAACAATCACATCTGCAATTTCTAGGAATACTAAACTAATCACTGCAATTTGGCAATATAAATGCTGATGTTTCCTGGTCACTATCTAACACAATATGAGGCTTGAGATAAAGGATTTCACCCAATTGCTATTCAAAAAATGTTGTAAAAGACCTAACTCTCTCCTACACACTACTGCAGAACAAATTCATTACCCCAGCTCCAATAAAGTAATCAACTGCCAATATTACCTCATAGCTTGGTAAAGACTTTCCTTCAACTATATATTTAATTTAGACTTCATACGAAGTCCATTGCCACATGAGGTACTCTCAGCAGTCCCTCAGTGCTCTGAGGATGTGTTAAAGTGTCTTGTGACTTGAAAGTATACGAAAGTTTCCTCTGAGTTCACAGAGGTGGTTGAAGAAGAAATCATTAATTGAAATAAAATATCTTCCCACAGTTGAAATATTTCCCTCTAAGTGATGAGGCTAACCAACAGTAGGCTTTTCTGCCAAAGGAAAATCATCATGGCACATCATCTTACAACAAGGTCACTTTACAGCTCCACCTAAACTCTTATTGGTTCCCATTTGGTGTTTCAGTAAACAAACCAGGCACTTGAAATCATCAACCTTTCTAATATTCTGAGCATGTGATATATAAGGCATCATTTTCACTCAAGCCTAATAGACTACACTCAAATGAAACAGAATTTTACTTCTGCAATGTAGCAGGAAACCTACAGGCCTGCATTATATCATGGAATAGGAATGATTTTTCTCTTTATTCTGTGTTTGTACTAAACTTAACTCAAAGGGCACACACCACAACTAGGGCTTTTCAACCTGAATAACAGAAGAGGATCGTTCCAAATATTAAACATGTCGAAGAAATATGGAATCAGCTCATACTTACTTGACCCTCTAGAGTAAGCAGACAATGATTCCACTACAAAATAAAAAAGAAAATGTTTCGAGATTGCAGTTCTGATCTAGGAAATTCTGATTAGTCAGCCCTAAGTGGCTTTGAACAACAAGGCAGAGTTCAAACACTATCTAGTAATTGCAACAACACCTGCTCACGAACAAACAACAAACAGAAAAAAAAAAATCTACCTTCTTACAAGTACTTACCCTTTACTTAGAATAGCATGGGATATATCAAAAACATTTTATATTCCACTACACCACACACATGAACACATCAATAAGCAGTGGATGAAATTTAAAGCTTAGCCCAAGAGGCTACAATTCTCAATTTCCATTCTCAATACCACATATGCAAAAAAAAAAAAAAAAAAAAAAAACTAAACCCAAAAACAACAAAACCATAGTCACGACTTTCATTTGGAAACCCAAACAGCTTAAGCCAACGAGTCACTTGCAAACAAAGCACATTCTCTCCTACAATTTGCTAGCTTCAAACATCTGACCTACAGAGTTTTCATCTGCATAAGTGCATTTCAGCTTCTGCCACTGCAGCCACCACAGACCAGCTGGGAGCAAACTGCTGAATCAGTCACCAGGCGGTTACATGGCTCCTCTGAACACAAAACCTCATTCAGAAGTAGGGAGACAGCACGGGAACCATCATAGATCCAAAACATCTCTTCATCTACCTCAACAAAAGTAGTGCTCCTAAAATATGTCAGCAGACACCTTTTTTGGGAAGAACCTCCATTATTTTGGAGTACAGGATGGTCAATGGCAGTAGCGTAATACTGTAATGATTCTTCCTGCCAGCTGCAATGTTTGGCTTGTTCAATAGAGAAGGCTAACCATTAAATTCATCTCAGTCCTGCAAGTAAACGCCCAGCAGATAGTAGCTAATAGACTCCCAGTGTAGCCTGATTTCAGTACACCTGGCTGTGGCCCCACTTTCCACCCTAATCCCCTCACACTGAGGGAGTAGCTTGTTGCCTCCCTGTACACACAACCCAAGCCTGTGGAGCTGGGTAAGTGAGGAGCCTGGACCCTGACAGCCCACTAAGCCCTTTAGGATATCTTCATCTGCCAAAGGACTGCAGTCAAGACCATGTCCTGACTGCCTGCTGCTTCCATGGCTGCAGAACAGTCTCGCATTCAAGCAAAACCTGGAGGTCAAGGGAATAACTGAACAAAAGTCAATCTAAAGGGGGAAACAACCAGACCGTTTCCAAAGGCTTCCCTATGCTTCACTTGTGGTGTCTTAAATCTGCAGACACATCTGTAACTGTAGGCACCTAATTACAAACCTATGTGCAATTAAACCTGAAGCTCCTGTAAATAAGAAAGAGATGCTTGGTGGTTGATCATTTTGTGCTTGCAGAACCAGGTATATCTGCCAGGACATCCCATCCCAGCTTCTGACACAGCCATGCCTTTCCACAGCACACAGGCAGGCACATGGGTGTTACTGCTGCTTTCAAAGCTTTGGAATCCATCTTTTCGCTCGCTGGTCGTCAGATTTGCTGCTCCCTGGAAGTACTTCTCTACACTAAGTGCCAGGTCACGTACCAAAGTCCAGAGCTATCAGGACAAAAAGGCTCCACGCTTGCAGACAGAAAGTCACCTACGCCTTGAAGTTCTCAGGAGGTAGAAATAATCTTTTGTGCCCTGCCTTTGAACTCACCTACCCAGTACAAAAATACACAGACTGTGATTCACTCTGTGCACTCCAACATTATTTTTATGAAGCATTTTCTCTTTCTCCTTTACAGGAAAAACCCCCACTAGTTTTTGGCCAAGTTATAAAGTACCATTTCATGTTTTTGTAGAAACAGACTCCAAGACCAAGTACAAAGAATTCTGCTAACTCCATGCAGCAGCTTATTTTAATATGTAAGAAGGTACTTTCTGCATGTGTGGCCCCCCAGCATGTACCTTCTGAGTTGCATGTCTCTGTTTCCATGGTAACTCGCTGTATCAGCAGGCTGTGTAATCCTGCATAATACATGAAATTTGAAAATTGTAACTTGCTGGATGAAACAAATTTCACGGGTTTAGCGCAGGTTCTAATATGCCTCAAGAAAAGTTACTCTAAGTGGACATATTCATCCAGTAAAACCCAGTTCTCATTTTTGTGACTATATAAATTCTGTATCTATCGTGCCATACAACCTTCCACGACAGCAAGTGCTCCCAACCCACCCAACACTCTCCTTTGAATAAAGATCACCCTGCTGTAGCAAAAACTTACTTTCCACTACAGCAAAACTTCACTATTACCGCTACACAGCATCCAGGCGCAACCATTCAGGTCCCTCAACAGTTCCTATTAACAAAGGAAGCAGCCTGCCATACACAGCTGTGGTATAAATTTGACACAAAATGGCACTGGTCCCACCAAAGGTGATGATACAAACTTCAAACCAGCATCAAATATTTTTCTTTCATTCACGATTTCCTCTGGGCAATAAAAACAACTTATCAAAACAAAACCTACCAAACAGGAGACAAAACAAGAATGATAGGCAGGAGAGAAAGTAAACACAAAGAGCAACAGCAGCGTAACATATCATCTACTAATTATCTATATTATCAACAAATTGAGTTATATTGATCCTACAGAAATTGGGACAAACCACACACTAACTTCCATCTCAGCTAAATAAAACATTGCTCCATTACTATCTAGCATGGCACCCCACCCTGGCTCCTACCAGCAAACACAGAATTATCTAGCAAAAAAGCAAAAGTCTTGTTTATTGTAGCATTTCTCCTTGTTTCTTTGTGTCTGAATCTGATGCAGTAAGTTTGTTCTTCTTCTTCAACAGCTTTTATGTAATAATTATGACCATTTCACAAAGTTCAGTGTTGGATGATTTTCAGTCCCTTGAATTTTCTGACCATAATTAGTGACTCTGTAGGTCACAAGATCCTTTTGCAGAGGTATACTATGCAAGGAAAAAAGCCTATCTAAAAATCAACTTTAAACATGCTTTTAAGGCAATTCTAAAGATGAAAAGGAGCGATGACTCTTTACTTTCTATGTTCTAGCAGAGAAAGCCACAACAGCTACACTATGGCAGCTCGGCACTGAACAATATCTGACCCCTGTTCAGGCTGGGTTTTTTTAGCTAAAATTTTTTGCAGTTCTTGATCTTCAGCTAAGATGAGAAAAGTTTGGACATATTTGTTTTATTGAACAACCAGTTTAAATATAACTAATGTATAGAAAAGGAAATATGCAATAACATTTATTTTCCAACTAATACTGTGAGTTTGGAAAATATACAAGTGTCTGGCAAAGTCCAAAAATATACATATTTACCCACAAGTTCCCAATTATACATCTCCTCATTTTTTAAAATTCATTAACATATTTTGCATCTGACCTGTTCTCAGAAAATGAATACCTCCTTGAACAGATCAGCATTCTTCATAGATAACCACCACAGTCAGCATCAAATTTGCTCCAATCTAAGTGTACATTTTTGCTTCATTACAAATAAATTAAATAAAATTTATTTGAGAACTGCAAAATGATCAACTAAAGTTGTTTTCTTTAATAAGGCATATTTTTCCAAAAGTTTACATTATACATTTAAATATTACAGGAAACCAAAACAATTTTATAATATTTAGAATGAAAAATCAAAAATATCTACACATCTTCCCCTATTACTGCTTAACCAATAATTTTTCCAGTAAGGTTTTTTTGTTTAGTTTTGTAATATGACCCTTCCAGATAAATGCATCTTACCTGGTGAAAGCAAACCGATTCAGGCCAAGTTAGAATAGACAGTGCACCAGTAAAAGAAACTGCTGTGTTTCAGATAATTGGATATAAGTTAAAATACTCTCATCTGTTTTTCGCAGCAATCATTTGCCTAAACATTATATGACAGTCCACTTCTGCCCTCCAAGCATTCTTATTCAGATGCAAGAACTACAAACTGCCAAAGAGAAATGGTGTTTTTCCTGTACTTTGTGTGTCCACTCCAGCTAGAGCCTCCTTTTTAACCCCTACATTTCTCAGGTTAATTGCATTCTGCCCACCCAGATTCTCCCTGCGTTTCAACTGGATTTTGCATTATTCCCTCCCTGTCCTTACCCTCTTGTCCTGCATTCCTGCACATGGTTGAATAGCTTCCACATTCCAATGGACAGACCACTGTCCTGCACCACTGCTTGAAACGATGCTGAACCACAGCTGGAGAAGCCAAAGCAACTGAGAAATACCTTGGGGAAGTTTGCAAATTAACGGCACCATAGAAATGTCGGCTCCTAACACACTCTGAGGAGGTGACGAAGAACAAAATTGCCCCAAGTGTCATTCAAAACTTTCAACTGTTTTTCCCCATTGAGCACAACAGAATTAAACCCAATGACATAAAGGAGTGTAATATTTAAACAAACAGATGCATTCTGTACACAGCTGTATACAGCCAGTGGACTGTGGCAAAGGCTTCTTGAATCACGTGAATCTTTACTGACTTCACTTCTCAAAGTTGACATTTACCAGCATCCACCTGCCAGCCCTTGAGATTTTTCAGGTTGTTTTGGGGTTGGAGAGAGGGGCCTTGAGGTGACATAAGAATAAAGGGAAAAGGTAAGATAATTTATTTGGTTGAGCTGGTTATAAGACTGACAGCTGGTAAAAGGACATTGCTTTGTTCATGTTGAAGGTAATTCTAACACCAATTTCATAACTAGCATTTTGATTTTAGAGTAGGGACTTCAAATCTGTTAAAATGTCTGGTGCCACAGTGAATTTCACCATGTATTCACTCCTGGCCACTTTGAAACTCTAATGAGAAAACTGCAAGGATTTCCTCCGGCAACAAAGTGCTGAGAATTTCATAAACCCCGAGCCTGCTTCACCTCCTCAACTCCTACATGCCAACAACTTCTGATACAAGACATTCCCACAGAGCAAGTCAAATACAGAGTGGCCAAACAGGCCTTTCCTTTCAGCTGAGACACCCTCCTACTGTCCTGCCCACCTTCCACTGGATCACAGCAGCCAGGCAGAGGAGAAAAGCTCCTGCCTGGAGCATAGGCAAGCTGAGAAACAGGCAGGAGCTAGAACAAGGACTGGAGGGGATGGTGGGCAAGAAGCAGCTGATAAGAAACTCTATATAAGAGACTATCCCAGATATAAAAATACTGAGAAAGTAATCAGTCAACAAGCACCACTCCTGCTCCTACACACCGCATGGAGAAGGGGTCTTAGAAACAGCAAAAGCATGTAATGATTGGAGATGTGTTAAACACATTCTGACAAGCATGGTCACCTAAAGCACTAGAAGCCACCTCATTCACACCTGTGTAATTTTCATTGCTTTATATTGCAAACTTAATTTAGAGTATTTTTATTTAGGTTTTTACATGTTTTTCCCCCCATTTAACATTGAATGCATTAGCATTACAAAAAAACCAAAATTTACAGCATTTGAATTTATTGCAAGTTCATCCACATTCTTACAGATTCCCAAGATGATCCCAGAAATTTCTTTCCCAGGATGGAAGATAAAACTGAAACAAACAAGGAAGAGAAAGCAAGCTCTGTTTACCTTCCCAGGAAGAACCGTGGAATGTCCAGATCTGCCATGAACACTCCTCATGCTCAGCCCTATCAAAGAGCCTGATGCACAGAATACCTCAAGCCCCAGCCTGACACCCAAAAGACTACAAGCAGCAATAAAGACAATTCTGTTCATAACTACAAGCCTAATTAAAAGATTATTTCACATATACTAACAGTTCTGAAAAATGCATGATAAATTGGGTCTCTTCACAGGAACAAGATGTTTTTCTTCAAAAGAAAAAAAAAAGAAAACCACTATGATCCCTTCCAAGCAGATTCTTCAAAATCTGTTCAGATGAGGCATCATTTTTTTCTAAAAAAACAAAAGGTCTCCAATGACATTTTTCCTACAAACAGTGAAAAACATGATTTCTGGTTGTCAAAAATCAACTCGGTGATATACTCTTTAGCACGCTTGAAAGGCTTGTGTATTATAAAAGTAGAAAGTAGCAGCAATGTTAATCTGAAAAAGGTGACAAAAAAAATCTACACACATAATCTGAACTAAACAACACTGTACAAATATGATGTAACAATAAGCCTTTTATCTTATCACTTTCAAAAAAAATTAATAAGATAATGGAAATCTGAAAAAAATTATGAAAAAGCAGGCCAGCTTAGAACTGTGTGAAAGTTCATATCACTGTCCTCAGAAAATTAAAATCAAAATTGTACTGTATGCCTATTTATACTGAATTACATTTTTGCACCTTATTGCCCTTTGCTTTAGGGAAAAAACCACATGTCATTTACAAATGTCTAAGTAATTCAGCAAGGAATCATCTGATCTGTTTGTGAACATTTAAAAATGCAACCTTTACACCAGCTCAGGGACAACACAGTGTCTCACCAGACCTGCTGGTCTCCAGATACTTGTGCCTTGCAAGATCTGTTCATATTAATTAAATGGACCAGAGGATTGCACTGGTCTGTGCAAGCTGAGAACAGGTGATTCACAGCATTAGGATTGCCCACATCTGCTCCTCTCTGAACTGCAGAGGTGAGGACTGGTCTCAGCTCCTTTCAGGAGTAGTACAGGTTGAAGTAATCCAGATTAAAAGAGAGTTTGCCCTTTTCAAACCAAGCACTCAGAAAAAAAGTACACAGCCTCACAAATCAACTAGAAGGACTGAACAAATTTTAGTATGACAATATGCTCCAGAACAGTATGTTCAAAATGAGGGTACTGTATTTATATATGAACAGTATGAAGATACAAGGAAAATATCTGAGGACGTGAGAAAAGAGCTTCTGAACAGAAGGAAAAAAAAGAAACTGAAACACTGTAGAAGTACCTGAACCTCTAAAAATAAATAAATAAAAATCAGTTTACCAAGGAAGTCGATTAACTACTTTTAAGAAATACTTGCTACTGATTTGTTCCTTTTTTACTCAAACATTCTCAAAATAGTGGGAAGGGAAGAAAAAGCACAGGAATGTCATTCCAAGGAAAACATAAGGATCAGAAAAAGAGAACAAACACAAGTACTGGTAAAAGAGAGATGACAACCACCAGCACTTACCTGAAGCGGGACAGGAGTACTGGGTACAGGCTGCAAGGAACTGTAAGTATGACAATGTATAGGAATAAGAACCAAAGAGCAGTAGCAGACAGACAGGCAGGACAACAGAACTAGGCAGGAAAGATACGTGGAGCAGGACCTGAACTGGTGTGACCCCTGCAACAGGGCACGGCCAATGCCACCTTCCCAACAAGGCACAACATGCCAGTGCTGTATTCCTCCACCCTGTCCCAAGCCTTACTCCATCCCTTCCCTTTGCTGCAAGGCAAGAAACAGACCAATTACATCAAGTCTTTTATTCCTGTGCAGGGCTAAAGGATAAGCATGTGTCTGATGAAACCTCCTCCTCCCTACCAGCCTCCAGCTCCTTGGACATAAGGTTGTGCAAACGGGGGCAGCTTCTCTCCCCCACAATTCCTCCTTCCTCCCCTTCTTACATTGTCTGACAGCAATTCTTCAAACAGAAGGTGGAGAAGAAGCTGCAGTCTGAAGAGCTGAACATCACTTGTTTGTATTGCACAAATTTCTACCAAACCAAAAGCTTCTGTAATTGTTACGTGGACAGAGAGTGACATAACTGGTCTGACTATTGTCAGTACTGGCTTAGTATTCAAGTATACTTCAATGCTATAAACGTACATTTTTAATTTTTTTTTAATGAATATACACATAAAATCACTTTATATTAAATCACCATCCCATGGGGATCAAATTCAGACATGACGCAAAAAAGGAAATTTTAATTTTAAATGATTCTTGTTTGCTAAGTCTAAATTTGATCTGTGGTTGTGAGGACTACCAGTTGGAAACACAACTGATAAAAAGAGGTTTTAACCACAGCCTCTTTTGTTTGACACACTGTGTGCTGTCCTCTAACTCCCAAATTCCTCATGTCAGATCTGTGCAGATGATACTACTTCACTGCTCACTTCCCTCACAACCCACCTCTAGCTTATTTTACAGAGCAAAGAACATTACCACTAAATCCAGGCCAGATGATCCCTGCCAACAGTCAGGCTCATCACTGCAGGCTGCATTCATCATGATCACACAGAGCACCATCTCTTTCCTACTTTTAGCATCTATCAATGAATTATTATTTTGATTTGTGCTCCCCAGTAGAATGTGATATCTTCAAGGGATGCTTTTATGGGTCCACTTCCTCTCTTATATTTACAAACACACCAAAACTGTAGGAATCTGCTGGAAAATTGTCTATCCCCTCCATGCTTTGGTCATGATATTGGTATGTCTAGATGGGGCTACAAAGTGTTATCTAAGAAAAAGTTCAGTGCCCAAAGTCTTTCTTGCCCAAATAGACCTTCCACCTGTCCTTCAGAAAAAGGAAGCAAATCATTGCCCTGCGAGGCAGTTCTGACCTGTGGACTGCTACCAAGCTCTGCTGCCCTGCATGCTCCAATATAACAGCCATGCTTGCACACACAATATATGAAGCTGCTAACAGAGATACAAAAGACTGAATACCAAATAAAAAGAGCTAACACAGCAAATCTACCATCTGTTCCTGTTAAAATTTCTTCCTTACCTGTATTATCATCAGGAGCTCTCAATTTGTTATTTATTATTTCTAGATATTGTTTCAAATATCATAAGACTTGCATAAAAGCCACATTACTTCTTCAAGAACCACTACCTGTCATCAGAAGTACCAAAATAAAGCTGGGAGTGATCCACAAGTGAGTTTGGTGAACTTCACAAATAGTGCAAATTCTCCCCACCTCCTTCAGATATAGATATATAGATGTAGATATAGATATAGATACATATAAAATGGTAAAATTACAATGGTGTCAGCATATCAGAACACCTCATACTGAAAGTGATCCTTAAAGGCAAATGAAAAGCTTGACTTAAAAGAACCAGCTTCTTTGCACTGGGTAATTAGTCTGCTCTGTGATCACATGTTTAAGCTTTCACTTATCACTGCTTTTCGAGCTGGGACATTTTATTTACACTAGACTGCTAGCACTAGGCAGTGCTAAAAGCTGCATGTTAATAATAATAATCAAAATCAAACAGTAGTCTCAAATGTAAAGTGCCCATGATCAGATCAGATTAAGAAAACAGACCACACAACCAGTCTGATAGGAGAACTTACAGCACTTGCAAGCTGGTAATTAGAGTTTTGGCAGCAAGGAAAATGAGACTCCAAACGAATCCTAGGCGTTGGGGTTTTGGAATTGTCATCTGTACAATGGATCAATGAAAACCTTATTTTGGAGTAGCTACCTGAAAAGTGGCCAAAAACTGGGCAAAAAGTAACACTTACAGAATAATTAATTCTATTCTATTAATCAAGTTCTGCCCATTCACTTTTGGTAACTGAGGAGCAGCACATTTGTACTGCATGAATATATACACACACCTGCAGTACATGTGGAAGACCCCTCAGAAAAGAACCCCACAAAAGAAGACTTGATAACTAGTTCCTTAGTCTCTCATGTAGTTTATAAACCAGGTCATACAACACTGAATTTACATAAAACCATAACTAAGATATCCAGGGCTGTTGCCCATCTCACCCTCCACTGCTTGAGAAAGTTTCTTAGAGAGGAAAGAAAGCTTACTCTTGAAAGGGATTTAAAGGGTCTGAGCAGTCATTTTACATTCTGCACTTAAACAGACAACTTAAAATTCCATGAGCTTTTATAGCCACACACAACCCAAGCAGAACTCTCTGTAGCGCATCATCCTTTGCTTTTCACATGACATACAAGCCACTACTTCATCACTGAGAAAGTGCATGAGAAAGTTCAAATCATTATCAATTTCTATTCAGAAACAGCATATTGAAAGTAGCACTCACATACAAACCTTCCATGCTCTCTCCCCCTACTTGTATTTCAAAACTTGATACCTCTAGACAGACCTGCTAACAGAGTAATTGAATGGTGCAAGCACACTAGTCACTTGGAAAAAGTTCAGGCATGCACATACCTGAATGTGTGCATTAAGATGAACAGAGGCAGGATACCTCATGTTACCTCAGGATAAGGGAACACACAAGCAGTAGCAATGAGTAGTTTTCAGGCTCTATACACCCATTTGCCTTGCATTAACTTGTTTTTCTGTCATAAAATAAGACATTTACAGCCAAAATTACATAAATTTATTCTGGACCATTTCTTTTTGTTGGAACTGAATGTAATGTATTTTCACTGTTAATTATGCATCTTCAAAGATGAAGAGGGACCAAACATTACACTGTAAAAGTACAAAACAATGAGAAAATCAGTAGAAGCAGCTCTAAAGCATACTTTTAGATTACCGTGGCATACAACTGATCAGTTTATATTAAATATTTTTGAAAGAGAACCAGCAAGCTGGTCCAAAGAACCAACACTGTGCAAACTGTGAATGTCTCCCTGATAACATAATACAGGTTTAAGTGGAAAAGAAAAAAAAAAGAAAAAAACCCACAGCTTCATTAGACACTGAAAATCACAGGAGTGAAAGCTGTGACAAACACAGATTTCTCATTCCAAGATTTTACAGGTTGAGAATAACACATAAACATTTGCCTATAGAAACTGAGGTAGTATGTCCCTAGTTTATATACACCATTAGCTTTGAACCTAAGATGAGAGCAGGTTTCTTTTAGTGTTATTAATACAGAGGATCATTAAAGAAACAAGAGGTCACATACAGACTATAACCACTTCAGGATCCTTTCAGACCACATGACTACTGTTTGCCACACTGCATGTTCAAAGATCTAACACTAATATCCAGCAGTAATGGTTTCACATCTGTTTGCCCTGCTCCATCTTGCACTTGTCTGGAAGGAGAGAGGAGTTTGGGGTTGGGATCCATCTCTGTTTCTTAACCATGTTAATCTTGGCATGGGTCACCCATCCAGGCAGGCTCCCCAAGGCACGTGCTGGAACTGGGTTCTAGCTCCCACCAGCTCACAGCAGGGAAGGCAAAGCAATCCCATTGCCATTGCTGCTGATAAAAATCTTCCCTGTAATTTCTGTGCCTTGGTTTCTCTGCTCTAATGCAAAAGGAATAGTGCATATCATAGTAAGTTAATTCAAAACTCTAAAAGGCTACAATGTTTTTCTGATACTGCAACAGCAACTTCAGAAATAACTATGATTTTCTCAGGGCTTTTGAAGCAGAACACTTCACCAAAATCAAATGCACATCTTGAGATGAGAGCAGCTGCTCCAGAAGAGAAAAACCAGTTCCTTACTCTCCTCTTTTATTTTTACACAACCTGATTTGCGAAAAACACTTGGATTTTCGTTACCACAGGAGGGCAGGAGCATGTAACGCTACTGTGGCTTTCTTCTTAGAGAGAGCAGAACAAACAGTGGGAGCTGGAATGCAGAAAGAGCCAAGTCAGAGACCCGGAGCGTGATGAAAATTCAGTCGTACCAGCGGAGTTAACTGCTTGTTAATGAAGGCGTATGCATCCCATCTGCTGACTACAGAAGAGCTGGAATGGTTTCAAAAACAGTCCAAGACAGGCATACCATCAAATATATGATCCAAACATGTAATCCACACTCAGAAGTTTACCCCACTGATTTTGGCAGGGCCGAGTACAGACCCAGACACACAGAGGCACTGAGGTTGCAGGGTATGAACCGCGTCCTTGTCACACGTTAACTGTCACTGCCCGTGGAGAATAGAAATCCTTCCAGTGGAATTTGTTTATTCATTAATTCTGATTTCAGGAGAAAGTTCTGGCTTGCACCCAACAGCTAATTGGTTCAATAAACAGCATCTCAGTTTAGAAGAAGAAAACATGATACTACAGTGAGAGCATGTAACTGAAACCTCGGTATCTGTTTGGGTATGACTTAGGGCTTCTCAAAAGAGCTGGACTGCAAAGAGACAGTTTTAAAAGACAAGGCAGGATACAGTTTAAAAGCAAAAAATAACTACTGACATTTATCTGAAAACTTCTTACGGAAAAGAGAGAAGAGAAATTACTACTGTAAAAAATGTTCTTAACAATGACCTAAAAACACAGAAAACAAATTTATGGATGAAGCCATGGGAAAAAAAAAATCCAGGTTGTTTTATGTATTGTGTGAATTACAACTCATGGGCATAATATTTAAAGTTTTGTTCCCTCCTAACTAGGCCTGCCACACACAATATGCTATAAAGAAAGCTGCCAAACAGTTTTCTGAATATTCCAAAAAGTAAATATGTAGCCCACCATGAAAAATAAATATGATAACCTGAAATTTGTCATCATCTGCACACTATCTAAGAGTTCAAAAAGAGCTAAAGGGACTTACCAAAACAAAATCTGCTGCACAAAGACAAGTTCCCAGGTATCTTAATTCATGCTATTTACTAACATAAATTTCCCTTTTCATGAAAAGTAATCATCTAGAATTTTAAATTCAAAAGAGCTCATGTAACTGCCAGTATTATAAAATTCTCTTTAGGAAGAAATATTTTAGGCTTTGCAAGTACTGTACAATAGCCGTTAGATCTTAAGAACTATTAGAAAAGTAATAGTCATAGGTTTAGTATATTAACAAGAACATCTGAGCTGAGGCTTCGTTTAACCCATCCATCCCTTCGATAAGAAAATTATTCAAATCATTCCAACTTGTGCATATTTTATAGGATTTTTCTTGGCTTTAGACCCTTTGACTGTACAGTCATTTCTCTACAAGAAACATTTTTAAAAGTCATATACTCTAAGTGCTATGTCAGAAGCAACAGCAAAATGGGTTTTCATGTTAAGTCCTTCATATTCCGCTATGATCAGCATTTTGCAGGACTGCGCAGATGGATTCTCTGGTAGCCCTTCACTTCCTTGTTTAGGAGGTCACTTTTTTGCACTATTTCTTTTTATAAAGATCTATTTTTGACTGCTGTGGACTTTTGTTTACATATTAAGCCACCTGATGCCTCCAGGAGCCATATAGTTTGCCAGTGAAGTCATTTTCTCTTTGCTACACACAGTGACTCCATGCAACTGCAGCTCTAAACAGGAGCTGGTATTTACGGCAATCTGCAAAAGACTCCTGTCTGTGAAGTTATCCCTTAGAATTAAAAGAAATGCACAGTTCTGCTTTTCTGCAGTGGAGGAGGAAGGGCGATATAAAACAGCGCAAAACTCTAACATCACAATTTCAGAAATATAACTGTTCATCTAATGAAGAGATTAACGATTACGCAATTGTTTCCTTGCCTTGGATCGCTGAGGTTGATGGGGGGTTGTTGAGAGAAGCATTGAGAGAGATTACAAGAGTTTTTTAATTTTTTTTTATGAGAATGGAACAAATTCCAGTCTTTTGCTAGATTAATTCTAACAGATAAAAAAAAAAGTGCAGCTAAGTCCCTGAACCTTTCCATAGCACAACGCACTTTACTCAGCACCTGCAGTTGCACTCTATGCAAGAGCTTCAGCCAACCACCTACAAATTTACTACAACCTTCACTACTGTGCTATACAAGCTTTAAGTTACATTGTCACACCGAATTGCTTTGTTAAAAAAAAAAAACTATGCAACAGTTCAAACAGTAAAAAAAAAAAAAAATTTTTGATTTAAGTATTTCGACAGAACATGAGTATTTCGTCCCATGATAATTCTCAATAACCACAATTAATGCTGTGTATTACAAAACAGATTATAACTTTCAGCATCCAAAAAATTACAACAGTGAGAAATCTTATTATACAGAAGACTGGACAGTTCACATGCTACAATTACACAGACTACCACTACTGCCAGTCACAGGACAGAAGCCTCATAATGAACATGGAGCAAAATCCCCTATTTGCCAAGATTTAGATGACTGGGACACAGGCAAGAGAAAGGAAAAGAGAGAACTGACTCCCCACAATCACTGCTTCACCTCGGCTACAAACAAATATCAGGCCCTGGTCATTTCGGCTGCCAGTCAGGTATTTCTTCATAAAAGTAATAAATACACTTCTTTTTCTTCCCAGTCAGCACAACATGCCAGACCAATGGATCACTCTGACCATTCAGACTCTCACAAAACAACTCTTCAATTTCTGCTTTAATACGAAGTCCTTTTAGGATGGAGACACTGAAAACATAGATCTAAGTACAACAGCAAATCCTAAAGCAGTTTTGAGATACTAAACCAACATTATCTTTAATATCTAACGGGTAATTAAAATCCATATATATCTATTCATGAAGTATAGATATACTACAGTTTAGGGTTCTCAGCTGTCAGGGTTTCAGGATTTTTTTTATTCTTTCACATAACATTATTCAACCTTTCATTTTCATGACCATCACTATAAATAATCATTCTAAACCTCTAGCAGACACAAGTTTTTGACAGAATAAGTGTTAAAAATACTGTATTATTGTAATACATATGTTGTTTGCAGCACTACACAGAATACTTCATATGTAAGTGAATCATCAATCATCATATAGAAATCCTAAGTAAATTTAAGATTCTTGCAATACTATCACTTACTGTTTCAGAAAACTTTTTTTGTAACTTTAATTCTAACAACGTCATTCAACTTATCCTTAACCTGAATAACTATTACTGCTTTAATGTATACAAACAAGTGGAAGACTGACAAGCTACTAACATCAGATATGTTAAAAAGAAACACTAACATTTTATTTAAATATAGCTTTCTTGCTTCGGTTCTCACACACTAAATCACATAAGACAGAGTAAACCCTAGGATTAGAACTGATTAGCCAAAAAATAAAATAACTTTCACGTGTCACCCTTCCCAAAATTTATATAATTATATTAATAACAAGACTATAACCACAAGAAATTAATTCACATCTTTAAAAGCTGGCATCCTGCGATATTAAAAAGTCTCTATGCATTTACTAATCACTAAAACTAAGGTACGTGATACCAATCACTGTTCTGTTTAACAACTCTGTAAAGCAAACTTCTGACAGATAGGTGATGGCAATCTGCCACCAGTTCCCAAAAAGAGTGTCTGCTTTCAGTCACATCACGGTATTGACACTTTCAAAGGAAATTTGGGGTGCTTCTGGTGTAGTTAATCATAAGTCAAAAAACGTTTCAGCACCAAAATAATGGTGGCACAATGTTTCACATCCCTTATGCACAAAATACTTTCACAGACATCCATAGGATTTCTGGAACTAATGCAAAACCAAATCTCAAGCAAACGTGTTTTGCAACCCCAAATATAGCGAGTTTAGAAATAGTTGGTAAAAAACTGCTCAAGCTTGAATTTCTTTTTGCCTCCAAGTGCATGTATCAACCTGTGGGCTGAAAGGAGTGGGAGACTAGAACATGGCTAAGTTAAAATTGCACCTCATCACAAACAGGCTTCACTATTTAATAAAGATGCACTTCAGAACCCCTCTCCAAAGCAGTACCAACCACGAACAAGATCTGTGCTACAGAAAGAACCTATTTTAAAGCCGAGCAGTCAAAGCAGTGAGTGAATTGAGACGTGCTGCAATATTTATGCAGCCATTATAATGCAAATGGGTAAGGTATTAGAAAGGCTATTTGCATTGGTGCACAGCCCCTTCAGTCTACGTACAATGGCAACAGAAAGAACAATTAGGATGCATGCATAACAAAAAGCCTCCGACCACAGGGTAGGCAGGTCCACTGAACCGGATACAATATCTACGGGATCAACTGGGCTCCATGGAAATACTGCCTGCTGGATCACACCATACATCGTGTTCATACTTAGAATACGAAGCGTTCTTAGACACAAAAGCACATAGAGGATTAGCATAGCAAAGGTAAGGGCAAGCTACAACCAATTTAACGCGAGCACCAGTCACATGTTTCACAGGACGAGCAATAGGGCTGAGGCACAGCTCCTCTCTACAAAACCCCATCACCACCAACAGAGGAGCAGCAAACTTTCAACTAGGCTAAAAAAAGAATAAATGAAAACGGGGTACACAATCTCCTGTGACAAAAAAAAATACTGTCCGGCACCTGTTGTAAGACAAAGGGAGGCAAGAGTGGAAATTAGCACCCAGTGAACATCCACTTTGAGAACACAGGCTATGCTCTTGCAGAGAAAGCAAAAAAACAAACAAATAGGTTCAAGTATCTGGGTTTTTTTGTGGTTTTGGGTTTTTTTTTAACATGTACACCTTAACGGTATGGCCAGTCTTCGCGAACGAAGATTTGGGAAGGGTCTTTGCCCTTCGAGCCTGCGCAGTGGATTTTTTAGGTGAGACACAGTGTGCGCTGAGCTGAGCCCACCCTTTAATCCTAAGGTTCATCTGCCGGGGCCGAGCAAGCTTGGACGGTGGCAGTGAGGTCCTCAGGACGTAGGTTTGTTTAGAGTGACCTTCTCTTAGATGGATGGCCTTACAGGGCTAACGAGCTCCATCTACCCGGGGGACTCCTCTGACCGGGACCCGAACCCGGGCCGCGGCGGTGAAAGCGCCACATCCTAACCACTAGACCACCAGAGGAGTCCCCACCTTAATGGTAAAACAATACTAAAAGAACCAAGTATACAGGCATGCCAGACTCTTTTAAGAAGTTCTTTGACCGCACATCCTAGTATTTATCTACACCAATTCACAGCCTCTTAATATATCCTCACTGTCTCCAATTATATGATGGGCTCTGTTCTCCAACGTATTTCTCTTGCAGAGCAATACAGATAAAGTACTTCTTAAGCTGCGACAATCTTAAAACAGTCTAAAATTACTACTTGGTATAAAATCACTTTTTAAAAAGTGATTATAAACTGTACATAATTTCTGTACAAAATATACATTATCTAGAGGTTAATGATGGGAAAATTCTTAGTAATTAATATTCCCTTTTCATCCAGAGACCTGGATATGCTGCAAATGCCTTTACTGAACCAAATTTGATGTTGCAGAATTCCCAGATTTAATAGTAAGTGATGTGTATTTCACAACATAGTCAAGGCCAAGCAGTGCAGCAAAAAACAAGCAAATTAAGGGCAATGGCTAATACTGCAAACATTACCTGCTTATTATAACAACCTGTTACATTTTATCTCAGTCCATTTTGTAACACTGCAAGACTACTGTATCAAACAGAGGAGACTATGTCAGCCAGTACAATTTTCACGTAAACAAGGGTTCTTTTTATCTGTACAATCAGTTATAACCGGCTGTTCAGCCTTCGCTACGGCGTCCTCCCCAACCCTCTCACATGCACACAAACCCACCAGAAAGGGAGAAACAGAAATATCTCCTCTGAGATGCAGTTGCAGGCAGTAAAAATAAAGACAAGGTATTACAACGGTAGGGCAGAAAGCAAGCGTTGCTTCAATTAAAAGAGCATCCACAAAGCTGTCACACAGAAAGATGAAATCAAAAGCAATGAGCCTCGAAGCATTTTGGGTGGGAAATGCCACCAGCCAAGCTGAGCAGGAGGGTACAGCGGGCTGGATGTGGGTACACGTTCCTGGCCGGGGGTCGGGAGCTACCCTGCACCCAGAAAAGCAGAGCCACTCAAAACTCAGTGCTGAGGAGGGCAGAGGCGAGGGGGTATCATGGTGAGCCATCCCAGGGGCTGCAGCAGGCCATGGAAAGGGGCAACCGCTGCCTTCCCCTCCTGCACACACAAGTTTTCATCTTCCTTCAGACAAGAAGGAGAACCTGCTGCTAAAGAGAAATGTCTCCTTCTTATCACCCACCCAAATTCTCCACGATGGTATTTTGGAACCACTGAGATCTCTTAACGTAGTTTTATTTCCTTATTTATTTCCTTATTATCACAGTAAACCTTCCCAAAAGAGAGCTTTGTTATTTACTGGGCTTCCTCAGGTTTGTCAAGAAGGGATCACAAAAGGTGCCTCTTCTCATTCCAAATACGCAGCAGACACTTTGACAGCCCTAATTCAATTAGCACACACGGGCACATACAAACACCTATTCCACGGGTGCCATACACAGGCCAGCAGCTACCGACTCGCGCGGTGACAAGACAGGACCGCCACACACCCCCTGCTCCAGCAGAAATATTCTTTTCTAGAAAGCCACAGCCAAGTAACAATCAATCCAAGGGTTTCCTAAAAGGCACGCGCACAGCAGTGATCTTCCGAGCAATTAATTTCTGTACATAGGCTAACAGTGCGGGAAGACAGCTGGAGAAAATATTCCTCGTCTGAAGGAATTCCTTCAATCACACAGAATTCCTGGAGGAGAATACACCCGTCAGTGCGATTTAAGTGTCAACATAACAAAGGAACGCCCCTCCCAGCACCTCCTGCCTTACAGATCTGTTACGCTGGAAAGGAAAAACTAGACCGGGAAGAGCAGCTATTCGCAATCAGCGCTGCTCATCGACCCTACCCTCGCCATCACCCCTAAGAAAAAATGCTAGGGGTTGTTTAACATTTCTAGAAAGAGCAGATAGAGGGACGTGGAAGAAGACAGCATCCTCTTTGAGGATCCCTCGCTATTCCTCAAAGGAAGGCGGTGGACACAAAGGAGAGCTTTGTCTGGAATCATGTTTCTGTATTACAAGATTACATATAAAATTAGTTTTGCCTGATGTACATGTTTTGCCTTGCCACATGTACAGAAATGCTGAGAGCTGACAAACAGCCTAAAATTAAAGGAATCTGGCTTCAAATTAGTACAATAATCTCCCGTTTTACTCATCCAGAGCAAAAAATTATTACATAGAAAAGAAAAATAGTCAATCCAAATCATTCAGTGGGAATTAAGAGGATAAGGGTGTTACTAAAATTAAAATGTATGCACAGCAGTGTAATAACAAATTCATAAGATACAGTAAATCTTTCCCAAAACCAGGCTAGGATTATATCAAGATCACCATACAACATATGCCTGAAATATGGCTGTAAATAAGTGTGACTTAATTTGACCACCACCTACTTCAAGCCCTTGATTTTATAAATAGAAGTATACCATAATGACTAGTGATTAAAAAGAAAAATAAAAACACACAGTTTAGAAGGTAAAAGAAATACATAAGGCCAAATGTGCAAACAAGAAACAGCAGAAAATTAAGACCCTGAAGGTAATTACTAAAACCATCTTAATTTCTATTTTGATAGTCCAAAAAATCCCGATCAAGTACTGCAACAACGACAATACACACGATTACAACTTCTTGATCATGCATATTCTGCCTCAAAAGTGTCTGCACATGTGCAGAACCGAATGCTTCCACAGTCCCATCTCAAATACCCAACTTAAAAATTACCAGCACTATTTCAGTACTTTGTAATTGTTTTCTCACACATTGTGACTTTTTATTCCACATGCATACCTGCTCCTAAATAAGATGGACACGTCAAGCAGCAACCCAGTTTCACCACACTTCAGTTCTGCTGAATTTTCATATAGCTCACACCCAGTCGCAATTTTAGTCAACACACAGAGCCGTTCCCCTTACTAAGGTTACTACAGCTTTTGAGGCATTCCCCAGAGAAAGATACATACAACTCGGTGAAAACGCCTTCTCCAGCCACAAATACACGCGGGAAGCTGTCACACCGCTTTTCTCTGTCACACCTCTCTGTTTTAAATACCGGGAAAATCACCTGGCTAGACAGGAAGGCGACGACTTTTGAAACGAGATTCTGTCTCTCTGGCTCCATCAGAATTGCCACAATAAATACATCGGCTGAAACAGGAAAAGAGCCTCACGCCTATGCGAGGGTGGGGGACCGCACTGACACGGGCAGAGGCGGCTGTAATCATTACCCGAACGCCGGTAATCATTACCCTGAGCGCCACTGCCACTACACACACGACAAGTCCCTTAAATGTCTCTTTGCCAGCTCCCGGTACCGGGACCCGGAGGGGAGGAGGAGAGGTGAGGCTCTGAGACGGAGCTTCCTCCTTTCTTTTTTCTGTTGTTGTTGTTGTGGTGGTGGCGGTCGATGCCATCGCCCGGCAGCGCGGGGGAGCGGGGCAGCCCCTCCGCCGGGGCCAGCGGGGCCATCAGCCGCCCCCCCTGCCCCGGCCTCGCCGTGCCGGGGTGGAGGCGAGCACAGACACCCCGCCGATGCCCCGCCACCCCCACCTGCGCCCCGGCCCCCCCCGCCTTTGTGCCCGCGGCCTCCCGCCGCCCCCGCCCGCCGCCCGCTGCCCGCCGAGCCCCCCGCCCGCCGCCCCCGCCCCGCACCGTGCGGCTCCGCCATCCTCCCGCGGCGCGCTCGGCACCCGCTGCCCGCCCGGCCCTGCCCTGCCGGCCACCGTCTGTGCGCACCGAGCCGTCACGGGACCGCCCGCCCACGGCCCTCCCGCGGCACTCGGGGCGGGACCGCGGACACCGAGCGCTTCCAGGTTACGGCGGAAGCGCCGCGTTGCCCCTGGCGACGGCGGGAGCGGGGCCGTGCGGGAGCGGGGCCGTGCGGGACCGGGGCTGTGCGGGCTGCACCGCCGCGCTCCCGGGGCCCGCTCCAGCGTCCCCCCTGCTCCCCGGGCAGGGCTTCCCGCTGTCTCTGCGCTGATCCCGTGTCCCGCAAGCCTCGCACCCGCCGGGCAGCCTGGACGGGGACCCTGCGCTCCGCACATCCCGGTGGAACCTACCGTGGTGCCACCGCTGTCGAGATCCCCCCGGGTGAGGAGGTCAGTCCCGCAGCTCCGCCGGTGACTGACTGCAACTCGAATTAAAGTATTACAACAAACAGGAAGTGTTTTCCTGCCATTCCAACAGTTTAACTGGAGAATTTGCCCCCAGCACAGGCAGGATCAGAAATTCTGATACAATGACCTGGTATGAAGTAACTCTCCTCAGTGCTGTGTTCATGGCATAGCCACCCCACTCTTTCTGTACTGAGACATTGCCAAAGAGATGGGCCAGGGGACTGTGACATTTCCACATTTCCTTTTTTGACAAAATCAGGACTATCCCCAGTTGGCAAATGCTATGATCTCCGAGCAATGACTGTTTTGTCTGTAGGAGATATCACAACCAAACTGCCCTTGCAAGGGATATGTGGGAGCTGCAAGAAATGGCAGCAGCCATTCAGAAGGTAACAGCCATGCCTCTGTGTAGACAAGTACACTCAAGTGTGGCAGAGCATCTGTGATCACTCGTCCTTTGATTTTGGATGGATTTAAAAGCAAGTTCTTTGACGACTTGTTATAACGGATCTTTTGGTATTTTGCTGAGAAAGGTTTAGCTTTTTAATGCTAAATTCTCAGGTGGTTGCAATCAGTTCCCCTTTCAAACCTAGACAGATTCTGCACCGCAGTAGTATCTTAACTTTCTAATTTCTAAAACACATTCAAGCTAGTGGGAGTCTACTAACTGATCTCAGTACTTGCTGGTCTGGACTGGTCCCACTGGCTCACGTTTAAAACAAACAGCAGCCACCTCGGCTGAATCAAAACCATTTGGTAGCTATTTCCTACATCAGATAGTCAAATCTGAGATTTTGCTATTTCCATCAGGTTTTTTACAACTGTTGGCAACCATCTAGGGCGGTTTCAGTGAAACAAGGCTACCCACATTCAATTTTTTGGGTTCTGCCAATTTCCTTTGTGTGAGTCTTTGGCAAACCAGGCAGTTCAATGTGGTTACATGGGTTTTTACTAATAAATGCTGGACAGTATTAAAAGCAGAATTGACTTTTTGGCATAGTGGGTCACAGGCCAGAAACCAAGTGTAATTTCCTAGTGACGATATTTATTACAATGACTGGATATTTATTTGTTGTTATTACTCAGTAAAACTTGTGTCAACAGCGCAAAATCCTCTACAAGACATGGAAATACACGCTTTGCCCTGAAAGCTTGGAATCTGAAATAAGTGTTTCTTGTGTGACTTATTTGAACACAGTCTTCTGTAATAAAAGACTGTAGTGTGTATTCACCAGACGTAGGGAGGATCTGAATGTTTTGTTGACCATCTACCTTTACATTTCTCAGGCTCTTTGTGTGCAAAGTGCCACTGCCCAGTTGCCTTAGCACTGAAGTATTTACAAAGGATACATGTTACTCTGGTTCTTTCAGAGATTCTGTTTCTGTTTCTACTATCTTTGCTTTCAAAATTATGATTTGAAATCTAAAAAAAATATTGCTTTATACTCAAAAACCCTGATTTGCTCTTTTCATGACAAAACATAAAACTGAAAAGCTGATATAAAGCAGAGCAGGACAATTGTCACTATATGAGGAATCAGCCAAGAAATGTACACTGGTAACTCCACCCTTCTGCTGCAATCCCTTAAATATGTCAAATGAGATTAGACCAATACTGTGGTAATACTTGTGCCAACAATCAGAACTAACAGACATTTTTGCAAAGGCAGAATTCATACGCACAAGATTTGTTTTTAATCTGCACAAATGGAGTAGTTAATTTTATACCCTCCTACTGGATGCTGGAAAGCTCGGCTCTCAGACTCCCGGTCTCCATCAGTACTGTTTGTCCCCAGATCTCATTGGTGCAGACCGGTCCCGGTGCAGAAGGCAAGTATAAGAGTCACAACCCTTATAATTATTAGTTAGGGGGTCTCTCAGGGTCAGGAGACTGTGCTGACATGTCCCTATTTTGAACCATGTGGTACTGTGACTGAGTACCTCTCCTGAAGATAACTCCACAGATAGCAAGTCAGAGGTTCCTCAGTCTTCATTGCCCCAGAAAACCCACAGGACTGTGCAAGGACCTTGAATTACTGCCATCTACACTGAAATGAATTAAGGTTCTGAATTAAGGTTTCACTGTCAATTGCATTTGAACATTGCCTAACTTTTAAAGGCTTGGCTTTGCAAGCTTCCTAATGCTCCTGTAATACCAGTAGCATTTCCTGTGTTCCTGAAAAGGACAACTGTCAGTGCAAGATCATGCAGCATCACAGCACCTCTGTGGGTCATCAGCCGTGCCGACACCTTTGTGTGCCCGACACAGACTTCTGTCCCTTTTACTCAAAGACAAGCAGCAGCACAGGACTGTTATCCTCCATCTAAATCAGCAGCGGAGGGGAATGACTGTTGGAATTTGGATTATTCAATGGATTCATAAGACCACTCCTAAGGCTATTCAGTATTTACACAGTTGTTTCAAGCATATTTCTACAAAGCAGTGTGATTTATTAAGAGCTAGCTCTTACACAATGAGCTAAAATAAAGCAATTAATTAGTTAAACTTGCTTAAGCTGACCACAAGATCAATCTAGCAACTTCAGAACCATTTTTGACTGAATTCAGATACCTCTGATATAATGGTCCCACTTGCCTTTTCTTAATTTAGTGGCTGCCAGACTAATGAATTGACCCTTTCTCTCTTGGTCATGTGGCCTTTTCACTACCTCCTCCCAACTGTAAAATTTTTGTCATGTAACTACAAGAAAGCCTGCTCTCCTCCCCCAGGCAGGCAGCTGCCGCTGCCTCATCCAAGGACACTCAGCTCCAGTCGTTTCTGTACCACAGGCTGGGGCAGACAGCACAAGAAGCAAATTCTTTGCTGGCTGAGCCAATATGAAGGCCAGCCTCAGGGAAGCTCTGTTCCACTTCCAGCTCTGCGAGTCAGGATGTCCCAGCGAGCACAGCCCGTTGGGCCCCTTTCCACCCACATACCCCTCTGCTCTGCCCTGTGCGGGGCTGCTTCCCACAGCTCTTCCCTGCTACTCCATTCCCTTCCCCTTTGCCTGTGCCTGGCCTCCACTTTCAGAGTTGGATCGCTTGTTCCTTCCCCAGGCTGCCTCTCCTTTCTTAACTTCCAATAGGGTCTCCAACTTTGGTTCCCTATGCCAGGTCCTAGTTCAGTCTCTTACCTGGTTCTTCATGTCACTGCCTATCCCCCTGACTTCCTTCACTTTTCCTTCTTGTTTCTTGTACTGGCAAACTGAATTCTGCCAGTTCCTTACCAGCCAGTCTCAGCATAAAACTCCTCTAATTCCCTGTTTCTCTTTCTTTGTGTATCTCAATTTCCCTCTATCCCATCTCAAATCTCCAAGTTCCCTGTCCTAGGTTTTTATCTTCTCATCCACACCTCAGTCTATCAGATCTTCCTGCCCTATCCTATCCCTTTTCCTTTTGAATAATTGCTTTATCAGAAGTTTGGCTTCAGTCTCTTAGCCAAAGTTTGTAATGGGTCTCTATTCTGGGAGAGAGAAGCATGTTTTGAAGGCTGATGGCACAACAAAGCCCACTTCATTTTGTGACCATCATACCCATCACAAAAATAGTGTATGCCTTTGTCATTCTTTTCTATCTTCCCCGATTGTCACTTTGGCTCCACTGCCTTTATTATGAATATACAAAGACAGGGAAGGCTGGACCAGTTGGCACAACTCAGAAGCTAAAGGGTAGAGAGTAAGGCACAGAAACCATGTCTGGAGGATGCACGTGAACAGTCAGAGCCCTTGTCAATGTCTAGAAGCTGATAGTGCAATCGAGTGGCTGACACCAAGCTCTGTCCCATTGAAAACAGAGACTGCCTCCCCAGAGCAAAAGCTTCTGCTTGGGGCAAGGTGCCTTTGCAATACAAAGGAGGACGCAAAGAAGGGGAACCTCAAAATGTGGTTCTCTGTTGAAGGACTCAGTACAGTAAGATGTTGCTATTTTTACTCTCTGTTCCTTTTATATGTTCAGAGCCAGGTCTGTTTACTTGAAGTTATTTTTGCTTTTTTCTCCATTTTTTTTCTACAAAGCAAATGTATGATAAAAGGACCAAGTACCTATGTTCTCAAAAACAAGCAGCATGATTTAGGGTTGTAGAACTTTGTGTAAAAAGACAATTTTTGTCCCGCCAGCTTCAACTTTTAACTCATTAGCCACCTATCTATGTCTGTTAGCAATTTTTTAAGCGGGCTTCCTAGGTCTTATAGGAGCTCTTCCAGATGGAATGACAGGACATATCAACACTAAAACAGCACATCCAAAATGTCATGCATGAAGTTATTTTCTCTTACTTGTATGCACACAAACTTTTTCCAGTATGCACTGTGTCCTAACTGCCCCTGGGCCAGCAGTTCTTCAGTTTATTTAGTTCAAGAGAAAACTGCAAATGCAGCAGGCTATCAAGAAGCTAACCTTCAGGTATACAAATAGAGTCAACCAGTTCAAACAATTTATCTTTCAAAGTCAACACAACAAACAAACAAGCAAGAGCTTTTTCATTCACAACAGACAATAAACTGTATTTTTTTAGTGTAGCTATTCTACACAGGATAGTATCAGCTGTTAGAAACTCCTACTTTTCTCTGCAGTGAAAAGACAGAGCAAATTAAAGGCTTCAGTTGCCTGTACTTTGAAAGGGGAGAAAGGCCAGAATGAAAAACTCAGTTAAACTGAAACAGATGCTGATTATTCTAGCTCCAATCAGGGCATCCCTAAAGAAATCAACCTTTCTTGACTTCATTCTTCTGGTACTTGCAAATCCATTTCTGACATCGCAGGGTAACTCGAAAGGACAAAGCAGGATCCAACAGGAAATTCTGTGCTTCTCCGAGCTGAGGTTTGCAGCACCTGAATTTCAGTAGGCAGTGGGCCTACCAAGGACTAACCATGTCCAGAACTAGTGTAACTCCCACAATTAAGGGGCAAGAGGGGATGGGTATTCACAAAAGCTAGTTTAAATCTACAGAGGTTGAGCTTTGTCTGTAGTCAATAAGATAAGACTATGCTTAGGCACTCTGAATCATATTCTGAAGAAATCACTTTTTCCATTGACCTCATTCAGACCCTGGGGAGTTGAGCTTTCCAAGGGAAAAGCCACTTCCTCCCCAGGAAAGTGCATTCAAGTCTAAGTGGCCCTGGGTTCACCAGCTCTTTACATGCCGCACATTGCTTTTGGACTCGGATGCTGCACAAGTGCTGTGGGTCTGTGTGCCTGCAGGTGGTACAAGGCATCTCCTACCACTGTACCTGTTTCACTTGGCTCTTGTGTCAGTCTTCTAAAACTGGCTGGCACCAATAATCTGGTATGGTGTGGCTTAGATTTCATTTACACTGCATGTTGTTTCATGCCTTCAAAGGTCCGTGAAGATTAGTACCAGGCTGACTGGTATGGCACGGTATGTAGGAATGCAAGTGTAGCCCAAGTTTTCCTATGCTGAACTTTATACAAGGGCATATACAGACTGTTCCACATAAAAGAGGGTGCAGGCTTCCACTTCCCTGCGTTCCTCTCTGATCTTCCAGTTCTCAACAGTCACAACAGAGTGGCAGTGTAGCCCATCTTTCTAAGGGAGAGCCTGACAACAACCAGTTCTGTATTGGATCATTTTCAGCTGATAAAGGTGTGAAGCCGAAGGAAGGAGGCTCCCACAATATACAAGAAAGGGGAAAGGTCTCTGGGAGTGGTGGCTTCAGGAAGGCACAACAATTTTTATTACAAGTTTTTTTTGAGATTGCTGTAAACAACTCAGTTGGGTCCTAAAAGTGACTGGGAGTGGCAGCACGTCCATGCTGAGCTGTGTAAAACAGTTGCCCTGTGCCCAGGCACGTATCACTGCCAGCAGGTTAACCAAGGCCACAGGCAGAGGCAGTTTTACTTGGGATTACATCTTGTCACTGCTGCAAGCTCTGCTGTCTGAAAGGTGGGAGAAGATGAAGATCAGCTGAATAGGAGAGTCCCCAGGAAAACAAACAAACAAACAACCCACATTCACATTCCCACAAACAGAAAAAAGTAACCTGGGAAGAAAAAGTTGAGTTTGAATAAAATATTTGCCTGTTGGTCTTAATAGCTGCAGCTCTGCTATTTTCTCTTCCTCTTCCAGGCTGTCAGCAGGGATTGAGTGTTCTCCTAGAGCTAGGGATGGGTTTCCTGAGTGGTGACAAATAGCAGTAAAGCCTGAAGTGAATTCTAATCCTAATATAAATTGCTCTTTCCTGCAGAAAAGAGAGGGATGAAAAATAAAACAAATCAGAAAATAGTATGTAATGAGTAATCTTACAGTTCAGCTAGAGGAAGTGAAAAGAACCACCCCAATAATGATGCTGGGTCAGTTAGGGAGCCAGGCATTATAGGGAGTACACCTGTAGAGGACAGTTTCAGCTGAGGATTTCTTAAAAAAAAAAAAACAACAAAACTCAAAACCAGATCATTCAGGTGCAGATAGATCTTCCTAAAGGACATCATGAAACTCTTTCTTCCCAGAGCCATGAAAAGTAGAGCAGTGTGAGTGCCCGCAACCCTAATACTTATTATTGCTGTATTGCAGAAGAGCCTTGATCTGTGTGCAGGGGGCTGTGCAAGAAGTGTTTCGATTCAGAGGCAGAAGATCAGAAAAATTACATACATTTGTCACAGACACAGGGAGCATGAGGAAAGAAAAGCAGTCAGTGTGCTGCCAAGTTTTTTTATAGGCCATACGGACATGGAGAAAGTTGGAGAGAGCTCTGAAAGATTATTTTTTCAACACACATTAATAAGGGGCTGGTTGCAAGGCTGTGAGGAAGCACAGACATATTTGAAATGGTAGCAAGTTGGCAGTGGAACTGGTCATCACAGGCTGATCTCAGGAAAGAGCTGACATCCCAGTAATAGTCTGGAACAGATGAACAGGGATGGGCTAGGGAAAGACAGGTCTTGAAAAGGAAGGCATTTGACACACACAAAAAAGAGAGAGTTAGTAGACAGAAAAGAAAGAAGCAACACAGAGCAACAGCCTAAGAACAGTCCTGCATTGTGAGGACAAGGGCTTAGTTATTCAAGAGTTTTCTTTCCCTCTCTTGTTTCTCGGGGGGAGGAGTAGTGTTTCAAGGCAGAATAATACAATCATTTGTCTGTGTCAGAAAATTTATGGTTTGACTTCACCATGTGTTAAAATATTGATTCTCTTTCTAACATATGCTTTAGATATTGACAATAGTTTTTCTATACAGAAGACTGACTTCTGCATACAAAAGGTAGGACTTCATCACAGGATCCAGCGAAGCTGAGTAAAAACAAAGTGATGTAAGTGAAGCACAAGTCTCGAATTTTTTCCACTCAATTAAATAAAGATAGCAAGAGAGACACTGAGCAGTGTGTGGCGGTAAGAAGCTGGAATAATTAAACAATAATATGACAGACGGTGCATTTACGGGCAATTACAGCATGCCTCTGCTGGCACTCCAAGGCACAGGGCCAAAGACTTAAGCGATTCAAACCACACAAGTAGAGCAGTAACCTCCTAGAAATGCCATGATAGAGCATTTGGCCTGGGAGCCCAGGATGGGACTTACACACAGTCAGGTCTCTGCATTTACCAGGTTTTAGCAGGAAGAGCAACCTGTCAAAAAGCTGGTTTTGTGTCCCTTGGATAATAGATTTCCAGACACTTTTATGTATGTAGCAGTGAAAGAAAAATCATCACACTGAATAGGGTCATCTCCTTCTTGTCTTTTGTATACAGCTTGAGGATCCCACTGCACCAAACAACAAATTTAAAATAAGTATATTCTGAAAGCTCAACTAAAAGAAATCACTTGTCTGTCAACTCCCTTTCAAAAACAAGGACTGGGTTAAACACAAGCTATCAAGCTTCAGGCTCTGAAGGCATTTGGGATTCTTTGGGATTCCCTCAGGGAGTCACACCAGGCTTTCTGTTCCCCGCCTTACCCCACCCAGTAAACCCAAACCACCTTCCTCCTCCTGTCTCTGAAGTTGGGCTCTGTGTCCCATGGTACCACTCAGCAGCTTAAGGAGACGATTGCATGAAATCTGCACCTGTATTTCTGAAAGCATTGGTGTGCATTGTTCAACATAGTCACAGTCATGCTGGCACCCTGCACTTCTGATCTTGTCAGCACATATAGACGTGAAACACACTCCAGATTTTTAGAAAAGAAGAAAAGAGAGAGAGATCTGAGTAGAAAGCAAACACAGATCAGGTGCTGTTAAAATCTTCTTAAACTGTCAACAAAGTATGTACTTAAACTCAGGAGAGAAAGTCACCTTCAAGATGGGTAGTTCTCATCAAAGCGGCTTTATTTTTAAACACCCTTTGTCTGGAGCTACATGATTATACAGGACTCTGAACCAAATTTTTGTTTTTTAAAGTAAGGACTTGATTCCAGACTTTCTTGTTATAAGGAAAACATGGAAAATGGGAACTTGAAAGGCTCAAAAAGCAGAAGGAAAATAAAAAGCATTTAAAATGTACAGAGACAAAAACCAAGCCTCATAAACAAATGGGACTGGCAACATTGCTTCACCTAAATGCTTTTTTCTTCTACTTAGTAGATGTTTCTCAAGACTTGAAATAAGTGTTGTTTTGTATCTGCAGGGCTTTCAGCAAGTGGCTGCCAAATTACGAAACACTCTGGATTCCAGCAATGCACATCTCTGCTGTCTGCTGCACTCCGAGTATCTGGGAAGAGGAGGAGGAAAACAAGCTTATCATTTATAAAATTATTGCTGGTTTTGTGGTTGTGAGGCTCTCTGCAGTGTACAAGAATAACTTGTTTGTGACATCAGTAAAATAAGGATGTGCAACCGAGAGCTTGTTGTCCTCTCCATGGATACCACACTCACGTTTTCTCTAACACTGGGTTTTATCTGAAGATCAAGTCTCAGGACTTGGGAAGCTGCATGCCACGGGGACACAACTTGAGACCTGGGCATCAGGATGGCTGTAGTCTAGTTCTGATTTCTCCAGCCACGTGGGGTGACACCGAGATAACGCACTGACTCAGCACAGACACACTGTAAGTGCATGGTGCTTCTTCCCAGATTGAAAGGTTTCGGCAAATAACTTTCTAGCTATTTCTGGAAACTGGAAAGGTCCATGAGAGACATGAGTGTATGTGTATGTTCAAGCACATGTTGATCCTAGAGACCAAAAATGGCAAAAAAGTGGGGTATAACTATGCTTTCTTCAGCAGAGGGAAAGATTTGATCCCTCATCTGTAATTAGAAAAGTCACAACTTCTCTTCTTGCTTCTTTTCCAACAAAACAAGGGGAATTATGTCCTCCATGACATGCTTTTCCCTCTTAAGTATAGCTAATACCACTCTAGTGAATAAATCAGCCTTACTCAAAACTAAACTCAGTACTGTTTTTAAGGCACTTTGAAAACTAGGATATTAAGCTGCAGACAATGCCTATGCCTCTCTCCTTTCTCTCATCCAGATCTCCCAGTCCTGAAGGTGGTAACTGTGGGGTTTTTTCCCAACTGAGAGAGGTGTCTTAAAAGTAGACGTACAAGAGACTGTTGAAAACAACCTCCACAGTCACGTCTGTCCCAGTGCTATCAGCTTTCTAAATAAGCTGCCAAACTGGCATTTGAGTAACTAAGAAAATGGATTTAGTATAGGATGCCAAACTCCCCTTCTCAGTCACTAAATTGCTTATGTAACAAATCAAGCTGACCATTGTTTCTTATCACCAAGCAAACAAACCCCGTTGGCAGGAAAACTGCATTTGGAAAGTGATTCCCTACACGACTGAGACAGGCTCCAAACGCCCGTCCTCACATAATGCTGGACTCCAGGCGGTCATTGGCACTGTGAAGAAGGACACTGGCAAAAAACCTGGCCTCCAATTTGATTTACAACACCTTGCTTTCAGTTCATTTCTGTTGCTCCACAGGCCCTGTTTTTTACCACAGGGATAACTCTTGGTTTCACAGTGTGGAATTTTCAGTCATAACTCACTGTCTTTTATGTTCACTTTCAGCCATAGCCATATCTAAGATGCTGAATTGTTTTTTAAAAACAAACAACTACCAAATTACTGATCTGCAAATTGCACTTACTGTTTAAAATGCCCTGCTCTACAAACATCCATCATAAATCCGTCCCTGGTCCTTTCCCTTCCAGTCAGTACAAAATACTAATTGGCACATGGACTAACACATCAGACAAAGAATCTTTTCCCACTGAAATCAGTCGGAATGCTTCTGAGCACTTCAAAGAGTAGAGAAGGATGTCCCAAGCAAGCACATCCATTTTACAGCGTCATCCATGCCAGTTTTCTGACCTGAGAGTGGAATATGTGAGTAACAACAAAAAGGGCCCATTTCTGCACTGCCTGGGACCAACCCAGAAGTGTTATCTTTGGCCAGCTCCACAAAAGGCAGGAAGGAGGAGACCCACTCTCACCCTCTGTGGGTTCTGCTGGCCTCCAATCCAACATCAGGCGAGGCTTCCAGAGAGGTGAAAGCGGGTTACCTGAGGGACCGTCAGCTTCCTACTCTAGGTTGCTTAGAGGAAAAAGGAAATAGTTCTGGAACAATGCAGACAGAGACTTTAAATAACTATCAGAGAAGTGTTGCTTACTGGAACATAAATGTTTTATCACAGTTTTATGTCCCAGCAAACCTAAGACTTGGATCCCACAGCTGACAGGTCCAGCACAGTGCCTGAGCTTGCAGAGGGAAGCATGCCAACAGCCACCATCAAGGTAGAATGGAAAAGAATTATTAGCAAAAATAATTTTCTCCCTCATTTTACTCATCCACGCCAGGCTCTGTGCATAGCAAGAAGCCAGCTTTCAATCCCAGAACAATTAAAGGAGTTGTCACCACCTGCCAGGGCCAGGTTAGCAGGATTACCAGCCTGCACTGCCAATCCTCAAGGCACACACTGGGTGCCGGGCACACAGGCAAGCTCATTAACAAACTCTAAAATTACAACACGTCCCGGAATCGGGGCTTGCTGGGACATCGCAGAGTCCCAGGATAGGCAAATCCCTGTCCGCCGACACCGGGTCACACCGTGGCTCCCCAGGGGGGTTTCCCAGGGAAGCTGCTCCCAGCGGCAAGGATCTTCCAAAAGGCGAACCTATCCTCTTGGGGGGCGGGGGGGATCCCGGTACGCTGGCCCATCAGGTTCGGCGATATTTAATCTCTCGGTGTTTAGAAAGACACCGGCTTTTACTGCTGTTTACATGTCAAACAGGACCTTGATTCATGTCGCGAATCCCGAGGCGCTGCCTGGAAATGAACACCGGGACGCGTACGCCCTGGCCACGCCTGTCTGCTGGACGGTGTCTGCTGGGGATTTTCTTTAAAAAAACAAAAACAAAAACAACAAAAACACCATAAAATAAACCATAAAAGCGCCCCAAAGCCCGGGTTTGAGGCGAGCGGGGGGAGGCGCGGCGGCCCCGGCGGGCGGGCAGGCAGCGGCTCGCCGGGGCCGGGCAGGCCCGCGCAGGTGGGACGGCGCCGCCCCAGCGCAGAGCCCGGCGCAGCTGAGGCAGGGAGCGGCATCCCGGCCCCGGGACAGCCCCGGCGGGGCCACTCCCGTCCCGCCCGGCGCTGCCCCGGAGCAGTGCCACGCCAGGAACTACAATTCCCAGCGCGCCCGTTGGCAGCCAGCGCTCCCGCTAGGCCTACCACTCCCAGCATGCACCGGGAGGGCACGCCCGGCAAAGCGTGGGCGGGGCACCGCGCGGTGCGCGCTGGGAGTTGTAGTTCTCCCGGCGGCGGTCCCGTGCGAAGCCGCCATGCCGGAGGGGACGGGAGCGCTCCGGGAGGTGCTGCCCAAGCAAGGTACGGCCCGCGGGCGCGGCGCAGCCCGGCCCGCCGGGCCCGGCGCTCACGCACCGCCCTTCTTCCCCCACAGGGCAGTTGTCGGTAGAGGACGCGGCCACCATGGCGCTGTGCAAGCCCAAGATCCTGCCGCTCAAGTCGGTGTCGCTGGAGAAGCTGGAGAAGCTGCAGCGGGCGGCGCTGGAGGCATCGCAGCCGCCCGAGGGGGCCCCGCCGCCGTCCGCGGGGGCCGCGCCGGCCCAGCCATAGCCCTGGGCGGGGGGCGCCGAGCCTGGGGGGGGCCGCTCCCGCGATCGAGGTAGCGCTTTGTAACGGGGCTTGCGGATTAAAGTCTGGCCTGGAACGCAGGAGGTGGTGCTGCCCTGGGCGGGGGAGGCCGAGTGTCGGGCGCTTTTCGTGTATTAGTTCCGCTGATCGCTTCAAAGGCGAGGTTTTAAACGCAGCTTTAGAGGTACCAGAACCGCCCCCGGCAGGAGCTGCTCTGGGACGGCCCCGGCCGACCGCGGGAGGAGCCAAGTTACACAACCCCACTGCTCTAAGCGGGGTTTACCAGACCCGCTTAAGCAGGGCATCGCTTGTCTGCTGGAGCACGTCGTGTTCCCGGGCCTGGAACGGCTACTCCCAGCACGTCTGAACACCCCAAATCTCGACATGAAACTGAAAAACACAGGAGAGGCTCCACTGTGTTCCTGTACGCGAGTATTCCTTACATTCATCTTCATGTTGAGCAAGGGCTTGGCAGAGCTGTGCTGTACGGACACGTTCACAGTATCTGTGCCAGCCTGGACGCTCCTACACCAGGCACTTGTGTTTTCAAAAACAGATCTGGTAAATACTTACCATGAGTTTAATTACTCAGTGCTCTCACGCTGACTGCAATACCAAAGGGCGGTGTTAGATGTACTGCCGAAATGCACACACTTCAGAGATTTGAACACAGTTAAATTTGTTCTGTTTAAAAGAAATAAAAAAAGGAGGCACAGACAAGAGCTTCACAAAAAATATTTTTAATATGTTTTACCAGAACTTTTCACTTTTCCAGTTACATAGAAAAAAAAGACAAGTTTGGTACACGGGGGATGAAACCAACCAGTGTTCTCCCCTGAAAAAGATGAATTTATCTTTATGATCCAACTCTTTATTTTCTCGGGCTCTTTAAAACAAAGAAACTTCTATTTTTTTTCCTCCCAAAGCACAGTATTTCTTCAGCAGCAATGGAAATGGGATCACAGCAGCTTAACTTGACCCTTCTATAAAGCTTAGTATAAACAGTGATTTTTATGATGACAGCACTGTCCTGGAAAGAGCGCGCAGCAGTCGGACATGGATGCACGTGGGGAATGATTAGGTCATAAACATGGCACGTACAGAGATAGCTTATTTGAAGGCACCACCACAGCAGTGGCCAGTTGTTCTACTATTATGCCCAAAGAAAGAACACTTCTTTCTGAAATTTACAAAACTATTAAAAAAAAAAAAACAACAAACAAAAAAACCCAAAACAACAAAACAAAACCAAAAAAACCCAATTTGTACCCAAAACATGTGCTTTTAAAAAAATACGAACTGTGCTAAGCAACTCTCAGATTTGGTATATTATATATGTGTATACATATATACATACACACACGGAAGAAGCATGTGTGTTTGTATATATAGATAGCTAGCTATGTTCCCTTTAAACTTGTAAGGCTTCAGGAGTCCTCACATTCAGTAGCTTTCCAGCTTAAGACGACCTCCATCTCCTTCGCTCACAAAACGCTTTCTGCCCCTGTAAGAAAGTAGAAAATATCTTCAGTAACTGAGAGTAGCATTGCTTGTTTTTTATCCCTAAGAAGAACCTTCTTGGGAGTCAGCTATAAGGTGTGCGAGTTCAGCAGGGTTAGCAGTGATCACAGGATCAGCTCAACTGCTTAAAAACGCAAGTTTGAAAACCTAGGAATGGCAGTTTTCTACCCAAAACTGAAGCACAAAAGCCAAAAATGCCTCTCAGCATACTAATGGTAACTGAAATATAATCAAGCTTTTGATGCAGTGATGACTCTCAACCCTCCCACACCCCAAACTTGCAAAGCATTTGATACCAAGACACACACAAACAGAGTTTTAAGTGTAAAGTTCACAAATGGAGGCTGCTCTTGATAAAGACACTAACATTTCAAGATCCAAATTTATCACAAGCTGTCAAGATGGTTTAAGAACTGTAACAAAACACCTAAACTGGAAAAGATCTGTCGAATAAACAGTATTCCCAACGCATAAAACTACAAATAATAGTTCTAACATCACATTTAAAAATTTACATGTATTTACATGTATTCCCCACAGGAAATGAAACTGGTTAATTGTATTCTGACCAGTAAGGAGAAAACAGCAGACTGATTAGCTACAGTTCAAACAGAATTAATTATGCCATAAGTAAGTAAACAACAACAGACCAAAAGCACTATACAAACCACATGACAGATAGATATGAGGGACTGGGTGTATAGAACTTACCTCACATTAGTGTCCTGACATAAAGATTACAACTGGTTGTCTCATCTTAGAACTCTATTCATGCTGTTTGGTAAGTAAAGGATTTTTTTTGGGGGGGTTGGGATTGCCCCACTGTAGCTGACAGTTTTCCACTGTCACCTGCATGGATCATTGTGACACCTGAATCTTCCACCTCAGTGCTGCACTCATTTCTATCAAGCAAGTCAGCAATTCAGAGGAGAGGCAGCCCTCATCCTCTGGGGAGCACTGAGGTGCTGCCTGGAACTCACCAGAGGCTCACTCCCCTCAACTATTTATCCCAGTCTCCACGTAACAGGTTTCACATCAGTGCAACTTCTTAATAAACTTTTTACCAATTCAACTCTCTGTCCATCCTCCATCGTTTCCACTTCCAATCTGTAATACTGTGGTCACAAGATCCTGCTTTCTGTTACCCACAGTAGGAAGAAAGCATCTACAATGAAACAAGTACCTTGAAGGGCAGAGGTCTCTCAGTGGTTTGGAGATTATTCCAGCCTGAAAGCATTCCTCTACAAACCGCTCAAGCACGGAATAGGAGTGTGGCACATCCAGGTTAATGTCTGGGATTTCACAGTAAACTCGTTCATAGCCCTGCAGTACAAGGATTCAAATAATGATCTGGTTATTCTACAATTTTATTACAATTTTTAAATACCCTTCTGCACTCAGAGGATTTATTTTTCAATATGGTTTCACACATACCATGGACAGTTTCAACAAACCTGAAGCAGAGCAGCTGCCAGTCAGTGAAAAAACAAGTATAATACCAGCCAATACCAGGGTATTGTGCAACTACCTATCTTCATAAAAACAACAGCTGAGTTTTTAACTTCTTTAGAAGTCAGAAATCCAGACAGTACAAAATCTGTACATTAGCCTGGCTGCTACCACATGGGTAGTAACATGGGAAGAAAATTTGGTATGGCTTCCATGAAATGAACAAATGAACAAAATGTGGCCACAAATCACCACCACAAGTTTATGGAGCAAGAGAAACAATGGTGACCAGAGGTGACTTCATCACAGCTGGGTAAATTCTGCCCTAAGTCCTGGTGTGGTACCCAGTTCTGTGCCCTGGGACAGAACTGCTGTCCCATACTCACACCAAGAAGCAAAGCCATGGCTGACTCCAACTGTGTAAAACTAGTTTCTATACACCGTTCTAACTGACACTGTAATTAGTGGGCCTTTATTATACTACTTCAACTAGGAAGAACTACCAGATAAAAAGATAAATTTAAAAATGAAGCAATATTGCAGCATTTTAAATTATTCGTTTTAACCATTTAACTGCATAAAGGTAGCTAGAAATCTTTGTATTGTACATACATCACAGAATCATTTAGGTTGGAAAAGACCTCTAAAATCATTGGGTCCAACCATTAACCCAGCACTGCCAAGTCCACCAAGTGCCCCCTCTGCACGTCTTTTAAATCCCTCCAGAGATTCCCTGGCAACCTGTTCCAATGTTTGACAAACATTTTGGTGAGGAATTTTTTCCTAATACCCAATCTAAAGCTTTCCTGGCACAACTCGAGGCCATTCCCATAAGCGACAAATTATTTGTATGGGATACAGAATGGCCATGGAGAATGCAAAAAAAACCCCAACCTAGCAGTCAGCAATAGACTGCAAGTAGTACTTAAATGAAGGTAGAATGAAGGTAGAAACCATAGAAATTTTGGAAGACCTTACACAGAATTCTCTACATGCCATACTCACTCTTTTCATTTGGTCCACAGTAATGACAGACGACTTCCAGAGAGTCTTCAACAAATCCAGTATCATTTGAAAGGTCTTTTCTCCAGTTGACTCCAAAACCAGCACAATGGCCTAAAACAAATCATGCAAGTGTTCTGACTAAAAAGAAAACTGGCTCAGGTACATGGTGTGTAAGTATATGAAGTGCAAAATGGAATGAATACATTATTGGGCATTTTCTGGGGAAACAAGTCCATTTGTTACATACACTCATAATGTCAGTTTATTATTATTATTATTATTATTTGAAAATGAAAACTGATGAAAAGTTCTTTAGATAAGATAAAAGGTATGAAAAAACAGAAAGGACCAGACAGAGTGAGAAGTATTGCCTTTCTGTCTCTGCTTTCAGAACTACATGACCATATCCATATGGCTGCTGAAGTACAGATGGCATATAATTAATTTTGTGAAATTAATTTTGTATCCATGGGTTTTTTGTATCTGTGATTTTAGAAGAACTAAGAAGTTTAAAATCTATAAATCTTAACAACCCACATCAACTGAAATGATTCTGGTTTTCTACTGTGAAGGAATTTTCTAAAATGAGTCAATTTACTGCAAAGGAAATTTTGTAGATTGTGGGTGTTCAGCTTTATTGGTAAACAACCATTTCCCAATCTGGCAGATAAAAGAGTACAAATGGTAACAGTCTCCCATATAGTCTGGGTCTGAAATATCTCAGAGTTTTTACAAATCTGCTAGATGAAACAATCCCACCCTGAAAAAGGAAGCTCTATAACTTTACAAAAACAGGTAACACCCATTAGAATACTCAGATATCTGAAACTAAAAGAAAAAAAAACAAAACACCAAAACAGAGCACTGGGAGTTTTTTTTGCTGCTATTCCACAGCAGAAAATAAACTGAGCTCTCATTTATCAAGAATCTATCATAATATGAATTCAACTATTTAACCCCCCAAAATTAGTTCTGGATCTTCCCAGAGTCAGCAGCAGCTTACTTGTTGCACAATACACACAAAAATGAGCACACAAACCATTAACTTTACATGAAACAATTTAGTTATTCAAATAACAGAACAAGCAACCTGAGCTTCAAATTCCAGTCATATTATTTGCATGCCCACATCAAACTGCTGACAATTATTAAAGGGACTCTGATTTCTCCTTACTTCATATACAAGTTCATGGTGAAAATGGGGTACTTCCAGTTCCTGAAGGCAACGCTCAGCTTCCAGTACATCTCCGGAAAGCAAATACTCTTTCAGCAACATATCAATCTATTGAATTTTAAAACAAACAAAAAATCCCAACATTAATTAGTTAAATTTAAAACCTGTCAACTGTTTTGATAATCCACAATCAACCCAGCAGCAAGTTAGTTCTTCAAACTTGCTTCCAGTCTTTTTATAAATGTAATTAAATTCAGGCATTAATTAAATTGAGACGTTATCAGTAATCTGAAACAGAGTGTAAGCCAAATACCTACCCGTAGTGCTAATGCACAGGCACCAAAACCATTGCTTTATAAGCTGTGTTGTATCACCATAGAAGGTTAATATGGGTGCCATTAAGTTCATCTGCTCCCTTGAACGCCTCCTCCTGTCATCTGTTACACTCACAGCCTAGACATTATTTTTATTATTTCCTTTAAACCTGCTTACTTCACAGACTGGATCCCTAAACACTCCTGTTTCTGCCTCTCTCTTTTTTCACAGTTGTTACTGTGCTTTTGATCAGCAATGCCAAAAAAAAATTAGTTTATCTAGTTTAGCCAGTTTCATCTTGGCTCTTCTAATTACTTCAGCATTCTATATTGTGAGCTCTTAAAAAGCTAAATGCTTAAAAGTTTTGCTTAAAGCAAAAATAAACATACACTTGCAATACAGAATGTTATTGTACTAGCAGGTTCCCACCAGTGACAAATACTACAAAATCAACAAAATTACCTATATCAGTTTTTAAAGACTACTTTGTATAAATGAATTATAAAAAAAGAAAAAACCCAAATAACAAAACAAAACCAACCTCTTTAACCAGGTGTTTCACGGACTGTTGGCCCCCTCCTGACCCCCACACGCTGTCAATGCGCTTCCCACCCTTGCTCATGCTCAGCAGCACAGTCGCTCGGTCCAGCGCAGCTCTAAAAGCAGAGTCAGTGTTTTAGAACAGTATTACAGAACTTCATTAAAATGCATCTGCAACTTCTTCCATGGCCGTTTCTCTTCAGGCAAAGCCACCAGATATCAGGGAAGAGGTCAGGGTTAGCAACTCCATGGGAACCATGCAGCAGCTGAGCTCCCTAAGTTCTCTTTCTGCCACCTTTACACTCCTGGTCATACCATGGTAAGGTCAGGTAACAACCCTGTGATGGCATGATCTGAGTCATCAATGCAGACCCTGCAACACCCTCACAGAAAAGAGCTGAATATTTTCTTATGCAGAGATGGATTGTATCCTGGCTCCTCCAAGAACGCGGCTTGGCAGGTATATCTCAAACAAAGAAGGCCTGAGTTGCTGCCACACTGAAGAACAGCTTTTCTACTGAAATATTATTTTCCATTGGGGTCTAAAGAATTATGAAACCTTAAGAATTGAAGCCAAGAAAGCACTTCAGAAGGTAAATATGTAGTTGGGAAAAAATGGCACAAGCTAGGGATGCTTGCCAGTTTGTTGAAAAAAAGAATAAAAAGGGAAGTAAGGTGAAAAAAAAGAAGCCTCAGATACAGTATGTACCATCCAGCTAAAGAAGGAACAGTTATCCCAGTCCTCATGCTGGGGGCAAGCCAATAACAATAACTCTATTCACCAAGATTTAACGAGCAGAAAAGACTGGCCAACAAATAAAAAAGGCAACAAAGCATCCCAGATGTGCAGAATGCAGGCTACAATCCTTCAAATCACAGGAGACATTTGTATAAGTGACAGAAAATTGTCACAACTTGGACCCCCAAGGTAGGCAGCTAAGTATGCCCCTTCCTTCTAAAAGTGCTCAACTACAGTCACTACAAATGCCACTTGTAGAAGATACAGGAGTTCAGCACCTCTGTATCAAGCCTCAAACATATACTTACGAGAGAAAAAAATAATAAAACATGACTCATTATTAAAACATCCCTCTTTGTTAGGGATTGCTCCTTCAAACTTCTCACACTGACATGGAAAACAATTACACTTCTTGACAAATAAAGCATTATAGAGAAAGTCTCAGAAAGCACTGCACAAGCTTCAAACCTTTGTAAGGCAAAACAGTTAATCCCTTGTGTATTTCACAACATATTTACAGCAGCTGTCCTGATGCTATATTTACTCATTAATCACATTAAAGCTTTTTCTAAGACAAAACCTTCCATAACCACTTTTTGTTGCAGCTCATTTTTCACCCTCAAACATAAGCTGGACAACAAATCCGACAAACTGAACTCATATATATTAACACATTTGTCAGGCACTTTCAGTATTTCTCCTCTGACTTGAGTCATTCTGGATTTTGTTGGGTTTGTTGCAGACTTTGTGGGGTTTCTGTATTATTTTAAATTTAAAAAAAACAGCTAAAGAACCGTATGATTTCTCCTGAAGTCCTAAATTCCTGATCATCACCTTTGACATTTGGAATATAAAATTGTCACTATATAGAAAAGAAACTTACCGAGCTTGGACACAATCCACAGTGCCTTTGTAGCCATCTATATAGGTGTTGCTTAGAATCCCATCTCCAACAGCTCTAGCAATAAACTGGCCCACCAACTGCAACAAAACAGAAGCATTTTTAAGTCAATGTTGAATCTCAAAGAAGTTTTAAGTAGATAATTATAATCTACTTGGTTTTCAGATTTTATTTAAATGAGCTGTCTCAAAGTAAAATCAGCCTAGGAAACTGGGTGAGGATTACAGACAGTAAGAAAATCAACAGATACTTTTAAAATATAGAGTCTATTTCAATTTACTCAATCTATTTTAGCCACATAAAGCTTTTGACTACTGGCATAAAAATTTACAAATATACCTGTGGTGCCCTGGGAGAATCCAACACCAATTCAGGTAGTTCTTTAAGCAGTCTATCAAATGATTTTTCCACATCAGTTTTGCTTACTACTGTCCCACAAAGGTCAGAGATAAGCTTAGACGTCATTTCCCTGTGACTGGCCTTCCCCTCTAAGGCCAAGGAAACAGCCAGCACTGGCACACTGTATTTCATTTCACCGAGGTTTAAATTCTTCAGCATCTCCTAAGAAAGATTTGAAAAACAAAATTTAAATGTATAAATAGATTATAAGTAAATAAATAAATATTTATGTGCTTATATTTATATAATTACATATATGCTTCTGCTCAGGTACTCGTATAACACATAACACCCAAGAGTGCTTGGGTACTCTTATAACATATTTCTTGCCAATTTCTCTATAAACTATAAATCTAGCAACTGGATTACCCTGTATGCTACAGGTTTGCCACCTAAAATAAAGAAATAAAAAGGCATGTAACATACCGAAACTTCGTTAGTATCTCCATGTTCAAAATACTCCTGTATGATCGGTGTTAAAGTTTTTTCAAATGCTCTTTCATCCAGAGGTAAAACTACTGTTTCATAGACACAGTTCTCCTGTTTTAAAAGATAACAAAAGCATATCCCCTGAGTACTGTCTCTTCTTATATCTTATGCAGCACTAATACTTTCGAAATAGATCTTCTAAATCCTTAATGCTTTATTCTTGGTAGTCCGTATTCTGCCAGAAAATATCAGATTATGTCTCTACTGTTAAAGTGTAGACAATACTGGCTAGATGTTATGCTTCTTCATATTTTGAATTTACTGTTACCTGAATTCAACTGAAAGGCTGAATTTACTGGTAAACAATGGTAAACACTTCAAACTCTGTTCCTAGGATTCTGCTGACATCACACTAGCAGACAGTTCAAGGTGCCTATGTACTGAAGGGAGAGCAACAGAAGCTCCTGTCCCAGGCCAGCAGAGTTAGCTGTGCCACAGCAGCTTCCCCTGCAAGTGGCGCTTGGGTCCCTGACAGTAACTCCCTGCCTTGTTCCCTCTTCCTTAGTGACAGTGTGACCAGACAGGTGACACCATGTATGAATCAGAGAAAAGGCATTGTCAGAATATTTGAGCAATGACGTTCCCCAAGGGAAAAAAAAAGAGTCACACAGCAACTACCTCTTTTATCACCTGTCCTGCAGAGTTCCAGCACACCAGACCTCCCTGCTATCATTCAGTTCCCTACTCTGCACAGACTACAGAAGCAACATTTGGAGCAACACTACAGATCTGAACAAAGAAATCTGAACAAAGACTTAGTTTTCCAACTAACGTTTAATGGAAAGAAACTTTCCATGATCAAGAAATAACAGCAGAAGTCAAAAAACCTATAATTCCATCACGCCAACCTCTGTTCACAGAAGTTACACGGAATATTCATTCTTCATTAAACTTTCTTCTATGTGCTTCATTTTTAATGACTATCTCTATTAATGTAAAATATTGAATTATAGGGAAAATTGATCCTGGAAGAAGGTTTTGATATTCCCACATACCACTCTTTCCGCAGCTATGGCTACAGCAAATAGCCTCTACTCAAAGGACGCCACCATTGTTCTGCTTATGTCACACAGAACTTACAATTATACTGATCTCAGGGACTTTAACAGTGTGTTTGTAATCAGTGTTTCCCTTTTAATGTTACAAAGCCTCCTTTGCCCCATGAGCTTTACTTTCTTCCCCTTGCCCCAATAATATGGCTGTAAGATACAACTTTCCATAACATATTCCAAATAAATACATGTCGGCATTTATTTTTTGTTAGTGTTTGAAGAGTTTATACCAAATAGATACAAGACACTGGGAGGGTTGGGAATACAGGGACAAGAAAAAATCCATAGAGGATACTGTCCCCCACTTAACTCCCAACTTGAGGAAGTCTGTGTTGCATTTTTAACACAGTGCCTGTGTGCAACACAGAGCAGCACTGCAACATCCACCTCCATGGGAACCAGCAGTGGAGAACACACCCGGGAAAGGAGCACTGCTTAGTCAGGCACATAAAGACAGCTCAGAGGGTAAGATTTGTGAGCATTACACTGTGACACTTCTACACCAGCTGACTTTAACTAGCCAATAATCCATTTTTAACATAAAACCGAGCATTTAGTGCAGCCAGGCTGACATTCACATAACTCATAAGGTCAAGCTTCCATTAATATAACCATCACAGCAACTGAAATCAGTAAAGGAAATAAAACACAACTTTGCAAAGAAACTATTTGCCTACCTGGTCATCATCATAATTAGGATCCTTAATATCTACTTCTTCCACATCGTACACTTGACCTGGTGTCCCCCAGACTCCTTTACCACCTGCTCCACCTGGCAAAATACGGGAAGGTAAGGACCACCAGTTTACAAAGAACACTTCTGAGTTCAACACAAGATCCTTTCACTTAAAAGTGATCTATCACTGCTTGTACCCAGCTCTTGACTAACAATATATGCTGAAAAGGGTATGTTTCTCTGATGTATTCTTACTTCAGCAACCAGTCTTTTCATCACTTTTCAGTAAGACTCTAAGAGCAGTATGAAACTGCACAGGAATTACTGAAGGTTGAAACTGTACTTTCAAATATAACCATGCTTTAAATTTGCATTAGTAACAGTTCTGTGGAACACCAACAGTTCAAATTCGTTTATTAAGTCTTCTATAAAAAGGTACTTACCTCAAAGGCAGAAGTTAATTGATCACAGACACATAAGATTTTCTGCTAAATATAAGAATTTCATGCTACTCTCTTCACTAAGTTACACCAACCTTTCTTTGGTAGACCTCTGCCCTTTCCAGACCGGGATCGCCTGTCCAGGAGTTTCCCCTTTGGGCTCGTTGGTACAACTCCAATCTTCAGTGTCTCTCCATTCTCACTAACAGAGTCTCCTCTCCCAGAATCTCTAGAAGAGTTTTTCCTCAACCGTCTCTTCGCTTTAGCATTTATTTTGGCTTCAGTAATCGAAGTTGCAGGAATCCAATTTCCATTGATTTCAGTTTTTCGTTCCTCAGATCCACCATTTTCTTCATCACCAGAAAATGGAGCATCATTTAGATTCTCAAGTTCTTAAAAAGGACACAGAAAAAAATAATCTGTTAAACACTTTTATGTCAGAATATCAAAACACATTGCATTTAAAGAGGATTATAACATTATACAGAACATCTATTTCCAACAGCGTTAAGGCAAATTATGTTGGTTTTAAAATAAGACTACATATCACAGTAATAAGGAGTTCCTTATTTCCTTGCACAAAGTATCTACAGCCTAAACAGAGCATATGTCAAGAGTTGGAAAGCAAATGAATAAACCATTTAAAAATACGTAAACCACAGAAAACCCCACCCTTGTTAAACAAAAACTATCAGAACTCCTCAGTAGGTAAGATCTAAGTGCCTAGTTCTCACTCCACCCACTCCTCTCTTCATTTAGAAACAAATGAAACTGCCAATACAGTAAATTCTCTACAAACTCACTAATGTTAAAAGACTAGTTGCCCAAGTGAAATTAATTCCCTAAATCATCAACCCCTTTTTCAATTCAAGGAATTTCAAACAGCTCACTAGCAAGAAAAGCAATGGTTTAGACTTAGAAGAATATAAAAATGTCACTACTTTTAGATCCTGTTTTTAAAGTTGGGGAGGGAAAATGCTGTTTAATACAAAGCTTGGAGAGTTCAGTAATGAAGATTCATAGAATACATAAAGTCTTTTGAAACAGTAGGATCTCTCTTCTCTATGGATTGCTCCTCACTGTAGCTTTCATCAAGACTGTTTCTAAAACAGACATGGATTATTCTCCAGCACAATCAGATATAATAGGTTTGTTTCATACCCAACAGAAAACTCTCTCACAACTTAAGGATCTCTACATGTCTCAGAGCATCAAGAAGTGCAATAACTTCACACTTTAAGGAAGCTAGGGCACATTTAAAGTTATGACCTCAAGTCCTATTTCACAGCTAAGCTGTCTCCCCCACCGCGCTGTATGGTTCAGCAGAATGTAGTACTGAGAGCATTAGAGCCAAAACCCTTCCTAAGCTCTTCCTCCCCTTCTTAACTCATCAACATTAAAAAAAAAAAAAAGGTACCTGGGGACCTATTTACATTCCAGTAAGTACCTTAGGAGTCCTTGCAAATTGAAAGATACACACACACAAAGGGAACAGCCTCCTTTTCTTGCAGACTAAGTGGAATCTCAAAGACACAACCTATAGCTCCAGTCCTAGAAGGGCAATAATAAGGCACACAGAGGCAGCTGGTTTTCCAACTGTGCCAAGCCTGCTTTACAGAAAAGTTTACTGCCATGAACCCAGAATATGAAAAGTATTTTAAATTTGTATTTGAACTTAGTTAATGTGTCACTTCACCATACCAAAACATCCTCATTAGAAACATTCATTTAGCAATACTTCTCAGAACTGTGTTTTATCACTTCAAAACAGGTCCATGAAAAATAGTTTTGAAAGCAAAGTGAACTAACAAAATATTTCCAACCTCAAAGTATTTACCCATATCAAAGAGGATACTACATTACAAACTGAGTAAAGTTTGATGGAACTGCCCCCTTTGTGATCAAAGTAATAACATTTAGATACTAGTGTTCACAGATGTGAATGCTACAGCTGAGCAAATGCAGCCATTCCAGCCTAAGCTTCATCTTTCCACTCATTACTCCCACAAAAGCATTCCTTTTACGCTTGCAGCAAGCTAAAAGAGAAAAGCATGCACCACATCCAGGAAAAGATTCCTCACAAACAGCTTTCTCAGTTTGTCTAACATTGTAATAAAACAATGAGAGATTAGCATAAAGCTAGCAGAGGGGGGAAAAAAGCAAACCCAAACAGAACAGGTTTCCTTCCTCTCATTCCCCAGGAGACCCCATCAGCACAACCAGCTCATCTCAGACAAACAGGCACTCAAATTCTTCATGCCCAGTCTCCCATGAACTTCTTCAGTTTAGACCTGCGACCTGGCTGTCCAGAAACTACACTTTTCAATGACCACTTCCTTCTCAGTTTCCAAAGAAAATGGCCAACAACTAACACAAGTCTGGATCTGGCAACTAGGGATAAAAGGGGAAGCTACAGTCCAACCTCCTTACACAATCTTGATCTCAGGTTCAAGACTAACGGAAATCCTCCACAGCAAACATCCAACCCATAATACTTAATATTTCTCACTGCATACTAAACTAATATTTTTATATACACTGTCACTTCCAGCTGCAACCTCCTTCTCCATAATACCGTAACCAACTGGCCCTCCACTATCAGTACCTGAAAAAAACAGGCTGGACACATATATTATTTTCCAACCATTTTCTAAAATAAAATAATTTAATTAAAAGTACATATAAAATGATGCAGCTCTTCCAGCTTCTCATTTTTGCATCATAAAACATACACATATATAAGCAGTAACAGTCTTCTATAAACTTTAATACTTTGCTTGCTATGTACTAAGAAGTTATCCAATTACCTTATTACCCTGCCATTAAGCCAGCAGGCTCACTTAAAATCTGTGCTTTTATGGTGGCTACCTTAATTAACAAAGCTTCTACAAATACTGACCTACACGCCAATTTAATTGTCCAAACTCGGTCGACACAGCTCTCTAGCAGATTCCCCTTTATTATCCAAACATAATTCTAAATTGCTGAGAAGCAATGTATCTTCTACATCGCCTAACCCTGCTTTAATATAAGAAATCATATGGAGCACGTTGCTACCTCAGCTGCATTACATACCATCTTAACGTATAACATTTTTTTCTCAAAAACATTTAAACCTACAAAAACTCTCTGAATAAAAGAGTCAGTCCAGACCATCATAAACTTTGGAGACACAGAAAACAACATGAAGCTGTGTTACCTTGACTAAGCATCATAAGAGACATTTGTGATATGGACAAAACAGTGAATTTCAGAGCAGTCCTTAACACATATTCCTAAATTTTTCCCATGCCAGCCTACTTCCAGCCAAGCCTTTCATCATTTGTCTCCTCTAATTTTGAGGTAAATAGTTACTTAAAGCAGAATTTGTACCTCTCAAACACACCTACAGATTTACTTTTGAGCTTCTTCTTTTCTTCACACCAGCATCACTTGAACTCAGAAGATAAGAAAGACAAGTTCCAATACCATTCAGGAACTTAAAGAAATGTTAACTTTGTTATTTTAATAAATTTTGAAATAAATGTAATAAAGCAGGATACTATGATATAAAATTGAAATAACTATTCTGTAAATTTTTGATGAGTTGTGGGGTTTTTTAACCAGTACTGTTAGAAAATTACCAGGTAATACATTTTTTCTACAGAGAACACTTCTAGTCAGCTAAGCAATTTTAGGTGAAAAAATACTAAATACATTACTTACCTGTTGGGGTGATATAAATGGCTCCTTTTCTATTTCCATAGTTGCTTAACAGAACTGACTGTGAAATGTAAAGTCTTAATGCTTTCCTCCAAGGCCTAAACAGAAACAGAGAAGCTTAGGGAAAGAAAAACACTAGATCAAGTCTTAAAAGTAAAAAGCTGAAAAGGCTTCACTCACAAAATGCAATGCAAAAAGCGGTGGGGTTTAAGTTATAATTAACTATCAGTAACCACTGAAAAGTTCCTGGGAAGGTAAATGGTGTAGCATGAGAGAAGCACCACTCTCAAACACATCTAAGCTGGATGTCTTAGCAGCTGTCATTCTGTTGCTTATAAAGGCGACAAAAGCCGTTATTTTAAGGGTAAAAGCCCTGTGTATGCACCTTTTTTTAGCTGATAAAAGCCACCACTATCAACCTAGACTGTCCTGTTCTCCAAAGTCCTTATCTGTATGAGCACACAATATCAATGTTATAATTGCATCCACGAGAGGAACGTTCTTCACGTGAGTTATACTGATAAAATGGTACCAGTTATCGAGTTCAGACCAGCCCTTAGAAAACAAGTTAATTTTGTTCTCTCCCCTCAAGGACAGAGTCTTTATGTTCTATTGTATGGGTTATATACAGCTGTCAAGCTTTCGCATCTGTGCTTCTGCACCCTTCAAACCTCTTTACAACCACCATTAAATCTGCAAGGGATAAGTTCTCTACACGTAAACACTTCTTCTGTTACTCTTTCTCCCTCTTCCCGGTAGCTGCTGTCCTACAAACCACCCCAGTCCCTGTGAAAGGGTGGCATCATGCATCTTTCCTTTATGTAAGGAAATTTCCTTTATTAAGAAATTAACAGTCTCAGATTTCCCCCCATACACTTTTCCACCTGCAAGATTTTTACAAATCGCTTCATAGGCCTGGGAATATCATTGGTATTTGTGTCTGCCCCGTAAAAATTCAGTGGCCCTTTTTTCCCCCCCTCTCTCATCCTCTGCTGCCCTGAGAACTGCTCACCATTGACTGGCAAGATCTTGACACCAAACACACTGCTCTCCCTTTCCCTTTTCTTCTCTTCCCTTTTTTTCCCTCCCCTGCTCACTTGCCTACCACAGACCCATGACTCATCAAGGACCGTTGGCAATAAAGCAACTCTGGTTTAGGGCACAGCATTCAGCTGTCATTATCTTGGGTTTCCTAGTGCCAACCCAAGAAGTTATCAACCTTGTGTAATAAGAGTCCTCCCTGCCCCACACCACTTCTTTAGATAAACATTTTCCATGAGTTACCTCAAGCAGTCATTCAGGAGTCCAAGTGTTCCCAGTCACTCTTGGTTGAGAGATTTCTCCCTGCGGGTCTCAGTGCAAACTATCTTGTAAGAACAGTTTTATTCTTCCCAGTGGAATGTTCCATCAGTTGTCCACCTCTTTGAAAAAGACAACAAAGGACAAAACCTGTATTAAATAATAATCACAATTTCATTGTTTGTAATCAAGTCCTAAATTTCAAGTGGATAAATGCTTTTCCTGTAGACGACCCTGGTTGAAATCCTCCACCTCTGACAAGAAATAAAAACACAACTTCCATGTGCTGTCTTTCTCAGATCCAGCACCTTACTTTGTTCATAACAAGGATGACGGAATACCTGAGCCCTACAATTCCTGCTGTCACACTGATCAGGAGATACACTCTCAGTTTAGCAATGCACCTTCTCAACCCTTCAGTAACTCAAGCCACCAGATCTGCTGGAGCTTCAGGATTCTGGTACTCATCACTGTATCCAAACTCCATCACTTTCTAGTTTGCATACAGCACTACCAATCAACATTGAAAAACTGCCTTAAAAACATCAGAATAAATTACCTCCAGATTTTGTTACAAGAGATAATACATGAAGAAAATGGACAGAAGTCACTTTATGCATCTGCAAAACACGAATGCTGCAAGAGATCTTAAGATGAATCACTGATATGAACAGTGCTTTTAAAGTAGTTCATCAGACAAGGGTATTTCCTAAGTCACTGAAATCCATCAATAAAATATGCTTCGTGCTCTGTACCCACCACCACTCCTTTAACCAAACAGGCAACTCTACCCCAGCAGACAAACAGTGGCACATTAACCTTTAGGAACAATACATGCTGAAGGACAAGGCCTCCAGAACTCATCAAGACCTCCCTTATGTGCAAAATATCCCTGAGGAACCTCCCACACAGCATACACTTTTTTCCCCTTCTCCCCAACTTTAGGCCAACCTCCCCCCCCATCACCGAAGCTTTGGAGACCCGCCAGCACCAGCTGCTGTTCTGCAGCCACACACACACACACACACCACACCACACACACACACACACACACACACACACACACACACACAAACCAGGTGAGATTCAGTACCCGCACCAAACCCGTGCCACGGGCAGGGACCAGCGGCGACGCAGCCCTAGCCCTGAAGAACGGGAGGGAGTGAGGGCTCAGGCCGCTGGGAGCGGGGCCGAGGGCCTGGTTGGCGCACAGGCACAGGCCTGGCAGCAGCTGAGGCGGCCTGACTGCGGCCCGGGAGAGCCCGCAGCCCCGGGATGCGCTCGCAGCCCCGGGATACGTCCTGGGCACCGCCGCTCCCGGAGGGCCGCCGGGGCCAGGCCGCGTCCCCTCAGCCGCCGCCGCGCGCTCCTGCCCCCGCCGCCCGTGCGCGCCCCCGCCGCCGCCCGGCCCCCCCCCGCCGCCGCCCGGCCCGCCCCCTGCTTGTTTGTGTTTTCTACCCCAGCGACCGGGCCGCCGTCGGCGCCGCGATTGGCTGGTTCCTGCCCGCCGTCGCAGCCAATCGGCAGGCGCGGATGGCGGCGGGCGGGGTCTGGAGCGGGTTCGGATCTGTGGGAAGGCCGAGACCATCTTGGGCGGACCGGGGGGGAGCGGGAAGGAACCATTGGTGCGGGATGGGGAGGAGGGGGCGCCGCACACGCACCTGCCCATGGCCTCCATTTGCTCCGTGTGACACGGCCCGGACCGCCCACGGCCCGCACCGGGCGGTCACAGCCCGAATCCTTCCGCTTAGGGGGAACATTGGCACCGCTGGGCAACACCTGTGACAGGGTTTGGGTCACGTGTGAAGGGACGGACCCCTGGACGAGGAAGGACAGCTCCTCACATCCCGCCTGGGGACACCGGGTGTTTGCACCGGGGCAAGCCTGGACAGCTGTACCCGGATCCCCCTCAGTGTGCTGTCTGCCCCCTTTCATTAGAAATCAATTTTTTTTTCCTTTTCTGAACAAAAGCCATCAGAAAAATAACGCATTATCTTTTTTTGTGCGTGATCCTCTCGCCTAATAAGGGGATTTCAGACATTTTGCTGCTCCTCCACACATGACTCCTCTACCATTTCTTCAGCACTGGGACAGGGTTTTGGGCTAGGGACTGGGAAACACCACAGACTTGGCAGGCAGGATTCCTACTGCTCAGGCAATCGACGGGAAAAGGTGCTGCATCCGCCTTCTCCACTGCTGGAACTCTGAACCCAGTGCAGGTGTAAGATGGACAGCCAAACCATGCGTGTCCATCCAACAGCCTTCCAAACTTTCTACCTTATTTTAGTTTACATTTACCCTATTTATTCCATGCGAACCGCCTGAGGCCAGACACTTAATTAGAGATGACAGTCATTGTCGTGTTTTGCTTCCATTCACGGTCTCTCCTAAAAACTCAGCTAACCCTTTGTTTTCTCTCCCTAATTTGTCACTCCCGAGAGCCCAAGCAACAGCAGACCAGCTCAATGAGGGAAGCAAACACAGATCACTTCTGCTCTGGTACTTGTGTGTTACAGGATTTTTCAGCTGCCAGTAAGAGAAACTTCCTCAATTAACAGATTATGACTTGATTTTCATAGTATTTTTATATATTTTTCCAGTATAATTCTACTCCAAATCTGTGTACTTCTGACTGAAATAAGAGCCAAAGTTCCCTTGTGTAAGAGCTTCTGAATACATTTACTGGCCCAGCTCTGCATGAATCATCAAAACTGGGTTTAAGATTAAAACAACAATTATCTGTTAAAAGAATGTGCAGCACGATTGCATATTTTTGTGATAAATACTTTCCCCATCAGATAAATGACAGAAAGAAAACCTTTCTTGCTCATGAAGACACTAGATTCCAGACTTTTTTAAGTCAGAACAGTCCAATGTGCTCACACAAGACTTTCTTTCACGCACAACCTAGAGGCAGACGTTGTTTCCCCATCAATCAAAAACCAATTCCTAGTTTGCTCTTTGCACCTCCACTGACTAGCACCTACCAACCAAACCACTACAATGTCACAACCGAGATTTGGAAAATAAATTCCAGCTATTAACATAGATCATGGAATTCAGCTTCCCCTGCAAGGCAGAAAGGGGCTTTAAAGAGATTTTTCAGTAAAGAGGTGGCAGAGAATCTGAAACAGTAACCAGGACCTGCACAAGGCAAGATGCCACAAAATACCACATCATGCCTATTACACATTTTAAAGAACCGTGAAAACTTGCTAGAAGATTTTCTGGTGACATTTAGGACTGGATCACTTCCAAGAGGCCTAAAAGCTGGGTCAGTAGTCAAAAGAAGATGAAAAACCCCAAACCATCCAGCACACCTCCAGACAAGAAAATGGTGTGTTTTTTCTTTCTTCTGCTGAATGTGTCTATTAGCAGCTGAGTTATCAATCACTGAAAATCTCCTCTAGATTTGACTGTGCATATTTTCTGATTTCTGAAGCACTGTGACCTCTAAAAGAGCTGATGTGCGTGAAAGATCATTTGTATTTTTCCATTGTATCAACCAGTGTACTAAAAGATATCGCCTCTTTTTGCCTTTCTAACCTCAAAACTGCCTGCAATAATTAAAAGACAGCTGATCACATGGCAAGCTCTGATCTGTGGAGACCTGCTTGCTCCCTGTTACCCTCCCTCAGCCATACTAATAGCAAAAATACTACCAAAATCCCCATTCAAACAAAAGAGCAGAATTCCTCCTCCCCTAGGAAAAAAAACCCTCTCTCGACCGTTTCTGGTGGATTTGCAGCTCGAGGCAACCTGTGTGGGCTGCTCAGCCCAGCGCCCACTGCCCCGTACCTGTATCCCGGGTTACCTGTGCCGACCCGAGCCAAGCGGGACCCGCGAGGAGCTGCCAGGCCCCTCCTGCGCTTCCACCCCGAGCTCCGCCGATCACCTGGAGCAAAATGCTTGCACGGAGGCGAGCAGGTCACTTTCTAGCAGCCTTCCTTCCTTAGAGCCTGCTGGGTTGTTTTCAAACTCTCCCCTCCCTTTCTCACATGCTGGCCAAACCCTCCCGTAACACCCAGGGGAGGAATCCATTGGCTGAAGTTCCCCAAAACGCGTGGAGCAGCCCTTCCCCCCGTCCGATGTGTAGTGCACAATAGATACGGCGTGTCTCCAGGCTGCCCTGGGCAGTCTGCTGCCGGCCTTTGCTTTTCATCAAGGTTTGTCGGAGCTGTCGCTGGGGTGACTCACGTAGGTCTTCCGACCTCCCGTATCAGAGCAGTGAAAAACAGACAGAGGCTGCCTTGGGTTAGAAACATCTAGTATTTTCCTTGTGCTCCCCACTGCGGATTTTTCAAAGTTTTACTTTCTGTTTTAAGTATTTTTGATAGGCAGCATCTGTGCTCCTGACACCTCAGCAGTGCTGTTTGATTACAGTCGAGTCTGTTACTGTGTAACTTGGAATATAAATTTCCACACATAATGCAGACAGCAAAAACGTATCATATCTGTTAAATCAGTCTGCTCTGTTCAGTTGCCTGTCTCTTGGCCTTCTGCTTTCTTTTCCTTCAAACTACTTTTATTTTTGCATCTTCTACAAAGGTGCCTTCATAAAATAAACTGCAAGCACAGCAATCCCATTCCTCATCAGGCAGCGTCAGCTCCAGGTTGAAAGGGTACTAAAACACGCCTTCACTTTTTTTGAAGCTCAGTAATTAGAGCTGCTTTTGAACACCGTCGTGCAGCTCCGTCAGTGAGGTCTGCGCTGCAGACCTGTGTGAGCAGCGCCTGTTGAGGCTGGGCGCCCTTGGGAGGTGGAGGGGGATCACACTGCGTTTGCCTGAGCGTGGAAACTGCAGTGTCACCCACTGCCATGGCTTTGGATAAACACTTTCCCAAAACGCTGCCTTCCTGTCGCTATCATGGCTTTCCAGGATTTGCCCCTCACACTGCACAAGAAGCCTCCCCTGTTCACAGTTCTAAGTGCGCCCTGCTGCCAGAAGCATTAGCACTGGGTTTGCGCTGTAAAACTGTTCCAGGCATGTCTCCTCTGTGCTGCCGTTGTCATCTGTTCATTCTTGCCTTAACAAAGGGCAATCACGCATCTGAAAAGACGCTTTACTGGAAAGGGCTGAACTTGTGAAATGTGCAGAAAAATGGGAGTACTTGATTTAAGGGTTCCAGACAGTGAGTTCATTTAAGAGCTAACAACCAGAAACACGAAATACCGCATTTACCTCAGAATAATTGTCCTTTTTTACTGGTTTACTGTGGGAGAAAGTCTTAGTGAGCCATTTATTAAAACAAGGTATGTTATTGCCTTGTAATTATTATTTGACAAGCTGAGGTCCTGTGATAATAATATCATGTGCCTGCTTTTTGTGTGTATATAATCACATGCTCTATATTTATATGGACAGAGGGTTACAGAACATTTACCTTTGTGCTTAGGACTGGCAGGAACTTCTGTGCTATCAGCTCTTCTGTCAAAGGCACTGTGTGATATAATCCTTTTCATAAACTTGCCAAGTTCCATCCTCAAAGCAATTTAATATTTTGCATGCACGACTGCAGTGGGGAGGCTATTCCAGAACCACATTGTCAAATGGTTAGTAACGATCTTCTAATCAAAATGTCTGATGCCTCTTTTGATCATTTATTCTGTACCAGCACTGGCCCTTAGCACCATCAGCTCTTCTCTCTTCCCTTACTACAAGTATTTATGCAGAGAAATCCTCCTGCTCTTGGCATTTGCTTTGCAAAATGAAGTGAAATAGCCTCTCTCAAGCTCCCCAGCCCTCGCTGCAGCCTGGGCTGCACCTCTCCTGCTGCCTTCCAGGACTGCATTTCATGCTTCCTATTTCCACTGTGTTGGCAAGTCGGTTACTTGTTGATCAAAGTGTGAGCTGCCAGCTAGTTTGTAGGAAAGGGTTTGGTCATTTGTGCCTATGACCATCACTTTCTGCCGCTAACTACCTTTTCCTGTGTAATATCTCAAGCCTCTTTTGTCCTGAGGTTGCTTCATATTTTCTGTCGTCAGCAATTTCACCAGTTCTCCAGTAACATTAGTACCAGGCTCATTTACAAGAGCACTTGCCAGATCTGCAGGAGTGATGTTTAACACTCCCCTGCTAGCTGCCCTCCAGCCTGGCAGCCCTGCACTGCTCTTACAGCAGGTCTTTAAGGATGTATCTTTATATATCTTGTGCTAAATCACTTCTTCCTTTTCTTAAGAACTTTCCGCATGGTTCCATATAAAATGTGCAATTTAAGTCCAGATAGGTGAGATCCACCCTATTTCCTTCACTAAGCAGATAGCTTGCAGCTTGTCTTACCCAAGAAAGATAAATGGGTTTGATAAACCCATTTAATCTCATGCCATTACCTCCCTCTCTTTTGCTAGCCTTTTCTTCACCATTTTTTTTTCTGAGGCTGTCCATATTCTATTAAGATGAAACCTTCATGCCTGTTCTTGTCCAGATCAGTTCACTTCTGTTCAGGTTCACTGTGCTCCCGTCCCTGACTGAGGGACCTGTTAAAGGCATCGGGCCAGTTCTTCCAGACCTCTGGCATGTGGATTAGCCCGTTCCTCTGCCTTCAGGGCAGGAAGGAGCCCTGAGATTTGCTTCTATCCTGGCCATGAACATTTTCATACCCCTATCCTATTATCCCTCACATCTGCAGCCACATGATTAACATCGTCATCAAAAGCTAAAGAAAAGTATGAGTTCAGGTTTTGCACATACCCAATACAGATTAACCTCTACCCCATATAATCTCTTTTTCCTCCCCTGTTTTCTTCAGCCATATGCAAACAGGAAAAGCTTTTTCCCGTTTTTTACTGATGTCCTTTAAAAGACAAAACTCTAACTCACTTTTGAGACATAGCTTTTATACCTGATCTGTTCTTTTGCTTTTTAGAATGATTCCTTGTAATGATTGCTCTAAGTATCATTTCTGAGGTTGAAATTCATTCTACTTCAGTCTCTGTCTTCAAGATTTTCCCCTTGCCTGGGTTTTATCTCCAGTGAAGTTACGCTTCTAGTTAACTAGAGTTTTATCCCCAGTCCTGGAGTCTCATTGCAGTAAAGTTTAGACATGTAAATCCCAAGCTCCTAAGGAAAGCTGGCTATATGGATTAGTTCCTGTTATTTATTTAAATAAGTCCCTTTGACGTCTGAAGCTGTATCAGTCATGCCTGCCTTCATAATAGGGATGTAATACTTTGAACAGGGTACTGTTTATCATTAAAAAACCTGCAGCATCTCAAGTCTCTGAGAAAAAACTTGACCAAAGGGGATTTTCCTGGTAGTTCTAGGGTAAAAGTAAGTGGCTCAGTGGAAGAGCAGAAGCAGATTAGCTGGTGTTTTTTGATTTTTTTTTTTTACCTAAAAATACTGTGCAAGTCATCCTTTGTGGTAAACACCAACAAGAAGTTTTACCTCAGCAGGGCCTAGAGACACAGCCAAGGCCTTCTCCTGGCCGGTGAGGTCTAGAGGTCTACCTGCCTCTGTTCACCCCATTTCACATCTGCTTTTTTCTCCGTCTATCTTCTCCCTCCTTCTGACTTTCCTCCAGGAAGCAGCACACTGTCACTAAATCCCACCACTTGCCTGAAGTTAGAGAAGTGTTGGTGTACAAGGACTTGACATTTTCAGCTCTCTTGCTGCAAAGCCACAAAGGTTTGGCACCCAGTCCCTCCCACAGCACAGCCCGTTGAGCCAGTCAGAGAGTGTAACATCTTACAAATGTGACTTCCTGGCAGGTGACTGAATGTATATCCAGGCTCCTTGGCTGGCTTGGACCACCTGGTCTGAAGGAAACCAGTGCTGCTGCACCTTCACTGTAGCCAAGACTTGGCTAGTGGGAGAGTAGTAGCCTGGGTGCAGTGCTGATAAAGGAAAACCATCTCTGGTCCTCAATAGTGTGTTCTGGGGTATCAAGGTTGAATTGTCCCTAGAGCTGTCCCCTGTCAAGGAAGGTCCCTGTGTTTTTCCCATGTGCGTACAGCCAGTGGGCCGGAGGGATCATGCTGGAGCTGGGGTCTGCAATAGCCATGCTTGGTCCCAGGGCATGGCACACCACACCCTGCCCTCCAGGCCCTCCAGGTCACTGGTATACTTAGCTACACTCAGCCACACCATGCCATGGCAAGCTGGTCTGCAGCCTCAGGCACAACAGATGCCACAACAGCCCCTCAGCAGTGAGCACAGGGCTCCAGGGGAATGGAGCAGGGCTTAGGAGCGGTGGGTGCTGCTCCCAGCCAGGCATCTCCAGCGCACTGCCCGGGTTGTGCTGACCCTCTGGGTGGGCAGAGTGCTTGCCCCATCTCTGCACCCCCCAAGGAGGTGGTCTGGCACTCTAACTCCAGGAGAAGGCGAGGTGTGTCTTCGCGTTGGGGCATGAGCCACAGAGTCAGCACTTCGGGCTGAGTTCCCACCTCTGACGCCGACTCACTGCATGACCTAAGGCAAGTCACTTAGCTGCTGCTTTCCTTCCTTTCCTGACTCTGCTAAAACGCCAGGGATAATAAGTAACTTTGCGTGAGTGCTACAAAGCTTTGAAATCTTCAGATGAAAAGGTGCTGTATAATTGCAAAGCATTTTTAATAATGCTAGTCATTCGCTTTGCCCTGCATTGCTTGCCAGTCCCAGGCTGGAGCGCTACAGCAGCCTCCAGCACAGTCAGTGAACATCAGGCTGTGCCGAAGTGGAGGGTTTTCCTGAGTTCGTTTCCGTTTTGACTTCATGCTGGTCCAAACAGGAATCTGAGCTCAGCCCAGGACCCGACAGAAAGCTGCAAACTCAGAACAGCGCCTGGGCCTTGCAGGCAGGAGCTTTCTGGAAAGCTGGGGTATTTGGGGGAAGGGATTTAAACAGCTGTGTTGACAACACAGACAATAGGGATCCTATTCAGGCTGAAAGGGGCTACGTGAAAGGCGGCACGACACTGAAATTAAAGCAACAGTCAAGAGGAATGAGAGGGAAGAAAGGAGGATTACTTGGGCTGAAATGTTCCTGGTTTGGAAGCAGCCACAGCCACGTGTCCCAGGAGGTGCCTGGCTGGCACCAGCCTCCTCTGCATCCCAGAGAGGCTTTATCCTTTTAAACGCACTCTGCCAGGGGTGCAGAGGCTTCTGGGGCAGAGTGCTTGAGTGTGAACATTAATCCAGAGGATTACAAAGGCAACGCTTTTGTGAAGCACTGTAGCTAGAAAGAGATGAGGTTATCTTCTTTAGTTAGGCCTGTAGAGCTCATGTTTAACCACAATGTTATTTTTATTTGACTCACTAAAATGACAGTAGCCAGTGATACCCGCAGCTCACTGCAATCCAGTGTCTCTTCTTCTGTGCACTGCTGGCAACTCCTGTGATTTTATCACAACTTTTATGCTTTGGGTATTATATCCTAAAATCCCAGGGAATTTCAGCTTTCATTTGTAAACAAAGTATGTCCCTAGCCCTCAAGGTTTTGTGGATGAAAGATTTGAAACCATGAAACTAGTACAATCTAAAAGCTCAAAAAACCTGGGAGGTGAATAAAGAGTTCCTAAACTTTGTGGGCTAATAAAAAAAATAGTTAAGAAAAGAAATAGTTGGCAAACAACTTTGTCTTGGGAAACGGGGTGGGGGTGGGCTTGGGACTCCTGGTTTTTCGGGACTTGGGGTTTGCCAATATGCCTTTGAACTTTTCAGCCATTCATAAATTCTTACATAACAATAGCAGCCACGATGCACTGGAGCTCTAGAAATGCTGACATGAGGAAAGTGGTGGGAAAAGATTATTTTAGCAACATATGACAACTCACCTCAAAGCATTACCTGAAGCCTCAACAACCCATATCCCCTTGAAAAGGAGCATCTTTTTGTTCCAGGAACTCATTTTGCACTGTAGTAAACCTCTTGTAGGTAAAGAGGAATTCAAAGGCTCTGCAAGATCATAGAAGCATTGAAAGAGGTTGAATATATGACTTGGTCCTTTGTGTTTTAGCAAAGTGATTTTTCTTTGTTTCAGTGGGTGATCTTTGCCGAAAACCTCCAGGACCAAATAAGAGCAGATATGAGATTCAAAAACCTCATAAACATCACTCTGCTTTATATTGTCTGCATCGTCAGGCTAGTTCACACAATCACAAGCAATCGAGACACCAGCTGACCCACAGTAACCCCTGGTGCACACCCCTCCCTGCTCCTGCTGAGCTGACATCCACTCGCTTAGACCACCTGCATGGTGGTTTCAGCAAACACAATTTACTTCCCACTTTGCTTGGCTGACAAGAAGTGATTAATGAAAGTGAGTTCATGCCATTCCTTGCCATGGTGTGAACATGCCCTGAGTGCAGAGAGATGGAGCAGCTCCTGGGGGGAATATATCCAAACTGTGGTTCTGATGGGTTTCTTTCACTTCAGTTTTTTTTTCTCTTTTCATTGGGCTGGCAGAACATAGTGTTTTCTCACACTGCTAGGCGCTGCTTACATCCGATGTTGTTTTAACTTACCTTAAGGCTCAAGTAGCCTTTGATTCAGTGAGACTGGTTTTGAGATCAGACCCCACAGAAGGGGTTTTGGATGGGGGTTTTGGCTGAACAACAGCAGCAGCTTGTGAATCAGCATCTGCCTTTGCAGGAAGAGAAAAGCAGAGGAACATGTAACACACAGCCTGTGAACATGCAGTCAGAGGGACATCAGTTTGGTGGTGGGAAATACCCAAGAACACAGCCTGACCCATTTATTTCAGATCTCTTGGGTCCGTTTCATACACAGCCTGGCATCAGTCACACAAGGCGCTACCAGGTCTCTGTGCCGCTGTGGCAGCTGGGCTGCCTTCTGTGCCCGCCGCAGGAGGGGGATGTCCAATGGCAAATCCGTACTCTGACTCACTAAAATACTCCTTTGTGCCCCACCTTTAGGGGTCCCCCACCCCACTCGCAGGCTAATTTGTGAGAGAAAAGGAAGGAAGGCTTCTGGGATCATTTACAGTATCTTGGATGCCTTACTGATATCTTGGAAGACTAATATCTAGCATATCCTGCCTACCTGAGTTAATCTTTCCCAATCACAATCAGATGGAAATAGGCACTGGAATAGTTCAGCTGGAGTGGTGCTGATCTCCATTAGCATCAGGACAGACCTGGGCTGCTCTTCCTGATGGTCTCAGTGTTCTTTCTTTTTACTCTGCTGCGAGAACACCTATTTAAGGTCTGAATTCTTTCCAGAGACCCTGCACTTGGTGGCAAGGGCACCTCGGGGAACGTCAACGCCAGTCCCTGTGAATGTCTCAGTGCAGGGAGTGGCTCAGCATGCTCATCATCACAGCACCTACCTACAGACAGTGTTATGGGCAGTAATAGTGAGCAGGGTAGATAAGGAGATTTAGAAGCTCTACTGGGGCACACACCAAAACAATGTTACTTGCGATTGTATTGCTGGTGAAGTACGTCCAGTTGCCAGACGCTGAATGCTAAAGTCCATGCAGGGCAGCAAGAGTCTTGCTCATGCACACGCACACACACACACACGCAGCCCTCCAGTGTGCTCAAGTCTTGGGAGCCAGGGCCTCTACAAAACACTAATAGCACTGCTGTGAAACTGGTTTTTACATCTCAGCAGCGACAGAAACAGGCAATTTTTTCCTAGTTCCCCACCACAGGTGTGCAAAATACAGTGTGGCTACGCCCCCTGAGCTCAAGGTGAAAGTTTGCTGCCAAGAACACGTTGCTATCTGCCAAAGATAAACCAGCTGCAATGCAAAAACAGCCCAGCCAGAGAAGAAACCCACAAACAAAACAGACTTCCTGTGTTCTCTAAAGACACCAAGACAGTGTTTAAGGAAGGTGGAACTAATATACATGTTCTCAAACAAGGCTCAGGAACAAGGGGAGGACACCTTTTAAAGAAGAAACTTTGTTTCTAAGGCATAGGCTGAAAAAGCTGCTTCCTGACCCAGGGCTGTGCTGCTGATACTTTCTGTCTTATCTTGACAAATAGTGGCCAAAACTCTGCCTGGCAATTATTTAAACATTAAATAGGCTGGATTCAGCCTGCCTTATGCAGCTTTCTAATTCCCAAAAAGCTTTCAAACATGCCCACTCATTCAGATCTGACCCAGTTAATTAACAATTGACATACAGTTCTATTTCAGTTTAAAGGAAGTTACATTAGGTAGCTGAACAGTGCTCCTGAATGATGCTTTAACAAGAACAGGCCGATGTGAACTGAAAGGAGAGCTGCTGGCTTTAATCACCTTGGGTATCTGATTAGAAAACTCACTCTGCAGTAGGCTGATGCAATTGTGTGCAGATGAGCTTTAAGAAAACCATTCTCACAGTGTGGAAGAAGGATCCTGATGGCCCAACCACTCCCCTCCCTGCCTGCTCCCAATCCCCTGTGACACCCACCAGGGCCCTACTGACCCTCATGTTTACAGTAAAAGGGGACAGCTAGGAAGGAAGAGGCGGAAACTACCTCTGCTTCTTTCACTTCAGCATCTGGGAAGTCACGTTTCTGTGGTGCTGTGAATATGTCAGGCTAGTACGAGACTGTTTCATAAAGATTGTACAGTGCTGTAATGCACCATAGCTCCACCAAAGCAAGCAAAAGGGAGGTGAGACATGGCAAGGGAGTTGGAGAGGATTCCTGGCCACCAGGTCACTAAGTCAGGCCCTGCAATGAGAATCATTTCATATCATATCATAGGATATCCTGATTTGGAAGGGACCCACACGGAACCTCGAGTCCTGTGCAGGACAACCCCAAAATTCACACCATGTGCTGTTGTCCAAATGCTTCTTGAACTCTGGCTTGCTACTGTGACCACTGCCCTAGGGAGCCTGTTCCAGTGCCCAACCACCCTCTGGGTGAAGAACCTTTTCCTTGTATCAAACCTAAATCACCCGACACAGCTTCATGCCATTGAATGCTGATCCTTATGGGTATTTCTTTTGTGTAAGGGAAAGGAGACACTTTGTTTCATCTAAGATGTTCTACTAAGATGTTTTAGGAAGAATCCCTCGTTCCCATTTTGTGCACAACCGGGAGAACTTTTCCTTCATGAATACATACCACATGCTGTCATGGTTTCATGCTGCAGCATTGCATCAGGTGAGCCAAGCACATGAGGAGAGCCCAACCTATTGACACAGATAAGCGGAGATTGGCAGAGTAAAATGTAGAAAAGGAAACAGAGGCAAACCTGTTCTCTGGGGCTGCCCTTGCTGCCACCTGCACAAACACAGCACAGTCCCAGGCTGCCTCAGTGCTGGAAAGCAGGCAGAGGGAGGCTGCTTCACACAGGGCCAGCATGTGCTGCAGGGAGCTGCTGATCAGCCTGGCTGATGTGCCAGGGCAGTGTCCACCAGCTGACCCCATATCAGCCTGATCCAAAGCAGGCAGCACTGTCCTCAGCTCCTTGCACATCCCTGCCCTCCTCCAGTCAGCTTCCCAGGGAGGGCTCCTGTTTTCAGACAGCCTTGACCTGGTCAGCTCTGTGGGTCAGGCAGGACAGCTGGGTTAAAGCCTGGCTGTCCCACTGAGGTCAGTCACAGCCTTGTGTCAAAAGGCCAGGCTGGTGTTTGGGTGCAGGCTGGTGTTCACCTGTGAAGTTTTTCAGACCTGAGTTCCCCCTTCCAGCAAGAAAATGAAGTGTGACAAAATCTGGACTTGAAACATTATGTTTGAACACCACGGTTTTAACTTAATTTTTTCGTTATGGATATATGATGTCAATTTGCCTGATTTCTAGAGTGAGGAACTCATATATCCAATGAGATGGTATCACATAAAAGAAGGTTTCAACATATCCAGGACAGAAGAACCAAAGCTGTTTGTGCTTAAAATACATTTCCTGTGTACCTCACCTGCAAACAAGAGACAGTGATTTAATGAACGGGGGAGCCAGAAAACCCAAGTGCCAGCCTTTTTGCCCATGACTGATTTCCTTAGCTTTTCAGTGGGGCAGATGGATCCATTTCCCTCCCTCAGTGAGTGGTGGGAGGTGTAGTTTGTGCTTTGATAGTGCCCCATGCCCTGCCTTCACAAGGACTGGACCTTGCCTTGTCTCAGTTTTCCTCCCAGTGTTTTCCACTGAATGAATTCAGCAAATTTTGTGGTAAAGACTCCCCTCAGCTTTTGTCCTTACTGCATTCTTTAAATATTTAGTACAAGTGTGTCTTTACATCACTCTGACTGAGCTTTACTTCCTCCCAGGAGCTCTGGATAGTGGCAACGGAGGTGAGCCGGAGGTGAGCCAGAGAGAAGGCCAGAGAGCGGGAAAGGTCCCTGTACAGCTGGGGGCACACCAGGGAGGACGGTCTGCTGAAAAGAACAAAAACCAGCAAAGGCAGAGGGAGAGCACAGGGAAACAGAGTAATTGGGCAAACAGGGGACTTAGGTTGAGATGAGATGGAGAAAGTGCCTGGCTGGGGAAGATTTTATATGGCGCTTTCAGAAGGCTGAGAAGATAGCCTGGATGGAGACAGAGAAAAGCCAGTGGGGACAGACAGCTTGCCCAGTTCAGTCACAAATTAAGAGAAAAAGGGAAGTAAGGACATATCTAGAGGGACAGGAGTGGGTAATAACAGTTAATAATAATTACAGAGTGAACCACTGAGATGTGTTCACTTCAACTTCAGCACCAGATGATGGCAATCACTCTCAGTCTGTACAGTGGGAGCTGCCTGCTAAGAACCACAACTTGTAGAAATTATACTTAAAAGCAAACCTTTTGTCCCCTTGCTTCCTTCTTACCCCCCAAACTATCTTTAATTCATTTACAATTTTTAATAGATCCCTTGGGAAGCTAGAAGTTGTTGCTGGGACAACTGCCCACCAATGTATATGCTTTATTATTCTCTTTATTAAAATCTTTCTTTTTAAGAAACACAAACTGAAACACTTTGCAATCAGTTACACAGATCAGTTAATACTGGTGACAGTTCCTACATAATTAAACAAGTACTAACAAATTCCAACTGTTTACAAGCCAAAACTTAAATTAACAAGATTATATAAGCTCAATAAATAGTACATCTGGTCCAGTTCAAGTATAATTCAACAAATCACAGCCTTAATCCTTAGAGAATAGAAAAAACCCTGAATATAACCAGCCTAACACTAATTTAGTGTTAAAGCCAATATGAAACTTTGTCTAATCTTATGGGGCAAATGTTAAATTCTTTCAATTTTTACTTCAAAGAAAGTAAGTTGCAGATTGACATTAAAGACTATTTGAGATCAATACAGATTTCACAAAGTTGAAAAACACAGTCCCTATTAAAAAAGTGCAATCTTTGGTTGAGATGTGTTGAAATGGTTTGTATATATTAAGGAAGCTCCTTATTAAATATCAATATTTGTTTGGCTAGACCTGAGCCTTCTTTGTGCTATATATATAGATATATAGATATATAAATAAACAGCGTGGATTATAGTGATGAAGAATTATGCCAACTAAAAAAAGTCAAGATTTTAAATATAATAAACCAAAAGAAACAACACATTTTTACACAAGCTGAGGAAGGTAAGGGGCTGCCTACAGCAGCCTTCTTCCTCAGCAAAATAGGTAGTAGAGAGAAGTTGAGGAGTTGAGTGCCTGTCAGCATTGCATGATGGCCTGTTGGAGAGGGAAGGAGATTATCTCCACGTTCTCAAAGTGCATCGGGCTGAAAACTGAACATGGGGATCGTTAGAAGCTCGTTGAGATTTGGGATTGCTTTTAACTGCTTTCAAATGCTGAGGTTTAGGGGGAGAAAGGACCTTCTCAGAAAGAAGAATTGCCTGTTTGGCCATTCCCAGGATTTTAAAGATTGCTGTTGTATCAGGGCAGAACTCAAAGGGACAGGGTGTCCAATCTATTTCTACAAATGTCTGGGTCTGATCACGTCTTCAGGACTGGGCTCTGCTTCTGCATCACTCATCTGAGTCATCTACCTCCAGCAGAGGAAACTGCACAGGGCGTAGATGCCATCTAGAGCCTCCTCCTTCCTCAGTGACAAGCAAGGGCCTGTACCCGTGACCCCAGCAGGGGATCTGGAGACCTGACAGTTCCTGGTGAGCTTGGTCAAGACTCCAGCTTTTGGAGCTCCAGATGGAGACCAAAACTGAAGTGACCCTAACAGCAACTCTAACCCTAAGGATAGGGAAGGTTTCTAAGACCCACTATATCAAGATGGGATTTTGCACTTCTAATGCAACTGTCCAGGAAAAAAAAGGAGGTTAAATGCAAGCTGTGAATAATGGGAATGAACCTGGTTCAGAACTAGAGAAGGGGAAAAGTAGTTTGAATCATCTCTTGTAAATCCAAAAATAAGCCCCTGGGTAAACACTCATTTTAATTATTCTTCTGCTGCCAGTCAAAATCTCATGGTTACCTGCTGCTTTCCCTGCCTGCCTGTATCCACCTGTTGTCTGCTTTCAGAAAGTGTGATTTAAAGCTCTTTGGCCTGGGAAAGTCTTTGTTGTGGATTTGTGCCTTGCCTATAATAAAGGCAGTGGACCTGTAGCTTCTACTGCAATACAAATAAAGAATAATAACAGTGATACTTTTCTCATTTGAGGTTACCTGGGGATAAAGTTGCTGGAGGCATATGACTTTGATATACAGTCAGCTATGTCTCACGTCCAATTAAGCTTAACCACATGGTCTAACAAGCTCCCATTAGGCCGGTGAGAGCCCCAGTTTGATAGCAGGGTTAGCTTCAAAGTTTTGATGCTTGCATTTGTAGTGATTTCCTTCCCTGGTGCTCAGTTTGTGCTGAAGGGCATGAAGGGAACTTCATATTCAGATGATACATGAGAGCTGCACTTTAGAAGACAATTGCACAATCTTTACTGCCATTTTCATCATCTTACAGCCTGCAATACAAGCTCTTGTCCTAACAGCCCTGCGCTCAAGTTTCACTGCAATGTGAAAAACAAACAGTCAAACTAAAACCCAACCCTTGAAGGAAAAATACCTGGTTTGCAATATTGGTTTGGTTTGGTTTGTTATTTTTTTTTTCCCCCATGGGGGAAACAACAAAAAATGTAGGTTGTTTTAAATGACAGATGGACCCAAGTCTTCACATACTTTGAGTTGGGACAAAGGAGGATTTAGGCTGTAACGTTTTTCATTTCCCCTTTTCTTTTGGATTGGCCCTGTCTGAATCTGGGATGCAAAGAATCCCTCAACTTGCAAGAAGCAGGAATTCCAAATATGAAATCTGAACCTACCTCTGGTAAAAACGAGTGGAAAGCACAGGCCATGAAATGGAGCAGGGCTTCAGGCAACAACACCAGGCACCTCTGAGACACACTGCCTGGCTACAGGGTACCTCAGAGAACGAGCATGGCACAAGATATAAGGGCACAAATACTTTGGTGAAAGCAGTTTTGGCAATTTAGCCACTTTGCAATATTTTGCAACATCCATGTCATTCTTAGGGATAGAATGATTAGAGAGGGATAGAATTTGTTTCCTCTGCACAACATCTAAACAGGACATCCAGCACCAGCAAATTTTACAGAACATACTGTGATGATTATTAGAGTAAGGCAGAGAATGGAAATGCGCCTGCAAATCCCCATCTGCCCAGATTGCATGGGACATTTTATAAACTCTGAGATCAATTCTGGCAATGGTTTGCATGAGTATTCACTTTAGTACACAAAGCCCTATTGAAATGAACCAGAAACTTGTACAGTGCATTTCAAAGGGACTTCGCAAAATACTAAGCAACAACTGTGCAGGAACAATAGCTCATAATAATGCCAGAGCTGCTGGTGCATCCTGTGTTCTCAGTGCAGCACTCTGTGAGCCATCAGTAGTTGTATTCACCTTAAAAAATTCAGGGAAATAAAATACAAAAACAATATTAAAATTCTGGCATCTTTCCATGAAAATCAGGAAAATTCAGTGTTGCCAAGCTGAGGAAAAGCAAGCTTTAAAGAAAACAAAAAGACCCCAAAAGCAAGGATCTTGAGTAAAATGTCTAAAAGAGACATGGTCCAAACATGTGGCACTTTAAAAAGCCTCTCATGAGAGTTTCAAGTCTGTAAGACTCAAAGTTGGCACCCTTTAGAATTATCAAAAACAAGAGTTTCAAACACAGTGGTACCTGGAGAACATCCTGACCACACTATGGAAAATGCTGAAACCAGAGCAGGCTGGCTGTCAGCATGTGCATTCAAACTGCGTGGTACTGGGTTCAGGCTGTGAGGTCCCTGGGACAGACTGTGGCTCCCTCAGTGTTCACAATACCTGCATTGTACAGTCAATACTTAACAACACAAACATTTTATCATTTCACCAAGCTCTAAGACATGGAGGTGGATGCTGATGGGGTTTACATTATGCCATCTACTGACTAGTTTTAACACAATGGCTTTAAATGTCCTATGCAAATCCTACTTCTCACTGGAGCAATGAGTGAAATGGCTGAAGATATTTTAAGCAACATTAAAGCCTATTTATTTCACATCTCCTTTCCTTCCAGCGTCCACTGGAGGATGCTGAGTGCTTCTAAGTACTCCGCCTGACCTGATGTGTTACATCAGAATTAAAACTTTAAGAATCCCTGAGAATTCTGATTTAATCTAGGAAACCACTCCCAGCACACAGAGTGTGAGAAAGAATTGCTCCACTTCTTACAGATATGCCAGCATTGCTTCACCGTGGGAAACAGTTTCAGGCATTTTGGTTTTTAATGGCACTCTGGGCATAGATGCATGGAAACATGCTTTATTTCCCCTCCTCTGTACAGTGCAAATTGACAGTTATATCATAGAAATTAAAAAAAAATAAAACATCAGCATTCACTCATTATAGCTCTTCCAGTTCATCTGCATCATAGTTTTTTCTTTGCAAAGTGAGGAACAATGCCAGTGTCGTCCTGAGGCAGATGGCTGCCTTCTTCCTTCATTTTCAGGCTCTCTTCTGCAAGTTGGGATAGATACTTCTGCAATCACAAAAAAAAAAAAACCAAAGCATTGTTACCAAAACTGAAAATATTCAACGTGGAATTCTTTATGCCTTTTCAGAGCTCTCCCTCTTCCAGCATGTCAAAAGGGAAGAAAGCACACAGAAGCCCCACTTTGGTGAAAGCTCAAGCCAGGAAATATGGCTGTGTCAAGCAAACTACGTGAATACACTCAGAGCCTCAGAAATTCAGTGGTTCACTCTGCGCCACAAGGGGAAGTAGTGACAGAACTAGGAGGACCTCTGCTCCCATCAGTCTGTGTAACTTGACCTTACCTATTCTGTACTCCCATGTGCTATAGAGCAGGAACTAACTCCACTGAGTCAACTGAATTATGCTAGGAAAGTACTGGTATGTCAGAAAACGGATGCAATTTCAGTCACAATTTAAAGCATATATATTACATTTTCAGTGTGTCCAGTTCAGAAATACGCCTTTTGTACATTTTGTTTTAAGGGAATAATCACACTCAGTAATAACTAACACAATTTAGCAGCTTGGCTGGAGTATTTACATTTATTGTGTTTTCAAAGATAAAGCCTTTCACTGCTTTAAGTACTCAGTGAGGTTTAAAAAGCAGACATGGCCAGTGAGGCTTTCAGCCTTTTGGCAGTGCTCTTAGTTGGCAGAGCTGCACACAAAATGGATGATGAATGGGTGTGGGTCTGAAAATGGTGCTCAAAGTATTTATTCATGGTCAGCAGACATAGAAATGGATGGAAAGAAGCTTCTTCAGCAGCAGCTAGTGTAGGGACACGTGGGAAATTCCCGCATAATCATGCAGAGATATTCTTATTAATGACTTACACATTTATCACATGCAAGAATAACTGACCTGCACATTATTAGGATCATAAACTCCCTTTTCTGCTAATTACCCATTCTGATTTGTTTTGAAAAGACCATCCCACATCACTGCAAAATTTTATCTACTTGTAGGATTCCCCCAGACTACAGTTTGCTTTTTGGCATTCAAGGGGAAGAGGTGAAATGTAAAATGGATGTAAAAACACTAAAAGCTGTGTTAGGACTGCCAGGTTCTGTCACGTAAATACAAGTTTTGAAGGTAAGAGGTACATCTGAAAGGGTCTCAGTGCTGTTAATGAATGGACATATCCGTGACAAAGTGACAACTGCGTCCTTGTTATTCAGTATGTAGAGGTTTGGCTGTGGAAACTACACAACCCTCATTCTTGATCTCTGGGTGCAAAATTCCATGTGGCAGAAAGCCAGAGTAAATATTACAATATTCTGCAGAGATATAGGGTCCATAAAGGCGGGAAGACATGTTCTGTACACCATGAACTGTAATAAATCACTAACGCTTGTCATTGGATTAGATAACCCATGCATTTTTGGTTTTTAATGATTACCAATCAAAATAAGACTGAGTTTTATACACCATGTTTATCTATCATGAGTACTACAAACACCAGTTTTGAAGTTTACAGATTCAGATTAATTTGTAGCAAAATGGCAGTCAAGCAAAAATTGTGCCTTTTTTTTCACTGAAATACAAGTTCTGATGAATGCCTGGAAAACAGGATAAAATGCTGCACTGAGTTGTCAAGGTAGCTTCCACCAGATGAATCTGACAGCTTTTTGTGGTAGTGATGGCCAATGATGGATTTTTTTGTACATGGAAACACAGTGGATCTATGAATATAAACACTGACTGGGAAAATCATTTATTAAGCTGAAGAGAACTGAAAATTGCAAAAAGTCTGCAAGGCTGACAAAGAAACATTTGATTTTTTGTCAGCAATTGCTATTCTTCAAGGGACATTATACTCAGATCAAGACAAAATTGTCATCATATAAAAAAGACTTTTAGAAGAAAACTGACAAACCAGCTGTTTAGTTTTGCATTCAAATCCAAACACTGAATATACGTTTTGCATGTGGCTCAAGGAGATCACATGAAAGACAACAAGTAGCAAATCAGCTATAAAAGACTCAAAGCCGTGACAGCATTTGTAACGTTGTTGTCACTGGAAGGGGTATTTGGATGAAGGCAAGAGAACAGAAACACAGTCTGCAGCAGCACTCTCATAGCTTCACATACAGTCATAGTTCCGAGTTCCTATATTGGTGGATACACTCATTAACTTGCATCATCACAGGAGAAGACTGACATTTCTTGCAAAGTGCATAAGTGAGCATTATTGCAACTAAAAGGGTTCTAGTAACACAGAACAATTATTTAAATTTGCTAAGTTTCCACTTGAGCAGGCAAAAGTTGGCCGACATATTTACTTCCTGTATTTAGTAAGATAAGAGGTAGGCCTCGACAGAACAGTCTGTTTTCATTACCACATTTGACAGATTTATTTTTAACAGCTTTTACAGTCTTTGTTTTTTTATCTCCACTCAGTGTTAGTTATCAACCACAGCACTCAAGGGAAATGTCATAACAGGGAGAAAAAGAGGTTATTTTCACACTAAGTCAGTTTTAGTTGGACTTTTTTCTTATGACTTAAACGAAATAACTTAGAAAATTAAAAAAAAATTCCTCTTCTTCCATGGAACCGGTTTCCAGGGGAAGGGGCTGGAGTTGCTACCTTTGCTTTATTATGAGTTTCTTCAGGACAAACTTGCATGGGATGCACAGCCTGCACTGAGTGGTGCCACCTCTGGTGCATCCCTCTGGATTTTTTTGTATGAAGCATCAAAAAGGCATGCAAACCGGGCACCTGCTTTTCAAGCTTGCACTTGGAGGATCCATTATGAGCAAGCATCACAGCGCTGCAGGCCCAGTCTTTGTAAGCTAGAGGCATTTGTATGATTACAGTTATGGAACTTCTGGAAAGTCATGAAGAAAATTCTCCCAGAGAAATTATTTGACTCTGAGCATCACTGGAAAACTCAATGCCTACTAGCCAGCTAAGGAAAGAGAGCTATTACTTGAAGAGAAGCAGAGTTACAGCATTTACTGTGGGCAGAGGGAAGGAACAGAGAAAGGAGGAGCAGCTGTGCTTTGCTCTTCATGACTTTTTGCTAAGAGTATGAAAATGCCAACACAAGTGAGAATGCCAACACAAGTGTCTTCTGCACTGTACACCTCCTGCTCACAGGCAGGGACTGGAGTTGAGAGGCAGAGCCACCTTCTCTGAGGAGTCCTCAGCATGGGGCAGTGAATGCTCATGACTGATCCTATACACAGTGCATCAGAAAGCGATAAAGGCAGGGTCTTTTCATTGAACTGCAGGCACACGTGGTCTCTGTGTGCTAGTGTCAACTGCTGACGTGCTCATGTTATTCTTATGGAAACCGTACAAGTAATGACATGCTTGTGCATGTCTTTATAGAAATTATTCAGCAGTGGTGCTCTGTGTGGCTGCTCTGCAGCGCAGGGGGGTGATTTCAGCGGGTCACAGGAAATGCCTGTGCGTCACGGAGCACTGCGTGCTGAAACACGCTGCACAAATTCACACCAGGGCAAAAATAAGTCTGGCAACACTATTGAACAAGTGACATGTTTAGTGCTCCTGAAATTAAGACATAATAAAGATTGCTGCAGGGCTCATCCTGGCGACAGAAACGTCTGGGACCTCCAAGAACAGAGAATTAAAGATCTGAGTTGCATGCTGTGCTAGTGACAAGGGTCAAATGTAGATAGAAGACCAAACTATCACCTGACCCCATTTTACTTATGATTCAGAAGTTCATTTCAAGGATCTGTGAGTGAGAAATTAGTGTGCTAACGTTTGGAACTACTGAAAAGTTTGCTTATTTGAATTTCACTTCATCTGAATTCTGTCCACAGAGTAAAAGCTAGTTTTTTGTTGCATCCTCTACCTTACACACAATCCACTCCATGAGCTTGTTGTAGTAGCTTCAAGTCTGTTTTTACCTGAAGATTTTTGTAGTGAACAGTACTCCTGCAGTGACTTGTCTTTGCTGTCTCTTCATTTGTGTAGAGAGTCCACAGAGCTTGCAGTAAAAGCCAGTTCTAGGCACCACAAATTCCACACCTATTGAGAAATTCTGAATTACATTAAAGTGTCAGTTGAAACCCTTACCCCTCCCACAATAACTTGTTTTCAAAGAAAAAGGTGCTGTTTAGTTAAATGACAGGGACAGGAAGACTTAATCCTGGATTCACTTCTGTAATTTCCCTAATTTTGCAATACTGAGCTGCAGTTTAAAATCCTGTGCATTGCAAATACAGCTTTCTTTTCTCTCTTAGATATACATTTTAAAATGTGCTTTCTCACACATAATATTGACTGGAAACTTCATTCTGTAACCTCAAGGGCTAGAAAAGCAATAGTATTTATGAGCAGTAAATTCATGCTTAAATTACAAAATTGCTTTTTAGGATGTACTTCTTCCAGATGTTTTACTCATAATCAGTATTTACACAGTAAACCCAATACTTTTGCTTATATTGAAAGGATAGTCAATAATTTTATGACAAAGACTTTTAAATTACTAAGTACTTTTTCATATATTTCATATATCATTCAAAGGAACTTATTTCACCTCACCAGTGACATTAACAGCTACATTTTACCATTCATTTGGAATGAAATTAGCAATGATCTATAATCAAAAGACCCTTTCTTTCAACAGCTATCCCTCTGTCATATACCCTGTTCCTTCACTCTCCTCACATCTGTTCCGAAAATAAATATAGCAAGTAGCCTTAAAGTGACATCTTGTTGTAAGCCCTGGGTATTGCAGTGGGCGGCCCAACGTACCCAGGGGAATGCTGAGCTCGGTGAAGACGTCCTCTTGTTCCCAGCCTGGTGGAGAGTGCCTTTGTTTAGATTCCACCTCCGGGTATTCCAGAGATCTCATTTCCAGGTACCTAGAATTTGCTTAACAATGAATAAATATATTGAATGACAGCAGTTTATTAAAGAGACTTTTGTAAACTTCTTGGGAGCACTTTCTGGGTGGATCCGTAAATGAAGTAAAATTTGGAGAGAAAAAAAATGAAGTAAATTTTGGGAAAAAATTTTCCATTCAAATCAGAGGCCTATTTAGTGCAACTCCAACAGCTGTACTACACTGTGCAGTCACCCCTATTTCTCTGAGTACACCATTTTTCTATTTCTAATTTCTTGTTACGTTTGGGTATTTTTTTCCTATTTTAATCTCTAAGGAGAGCTCTAACATTACACGTGTCTCGGCACAAGCACGGTCTGACTGCAGCTCTGTAACCACATGAGATAGTGCTTGACCAGTGATGGAGCCGGGCTGACAAAGTGGCTCCTGAGATGGTGAGGGCAGCAGGACCTGGTGACAGCAAATTCCCAAACCTGCCTCTTGTAGGATCCCTGCAGCATTGTCATCTTCTCCCTGGATCCATTCTTCTCCCATCCTCAGCCCTCCAAAGGACAGTTTCTGCTGTATGGCTCCTAGCCACTAAAGATTTTGGTTCCTGGCTAGAAGGATTGGGATGGTTGGTCCCTGCTGACCAACATTAATGGATGCAGCAGGAGATTCAAGGTGTGTAAAACACTGGATTGATTTGCTAAGGCAGATATAGCCAGTGAAAAGAACTGATGCTCTCCCTTCCTGTGATTCTCAACATATGAATTACTTTTATTTTAAAAAAGAGAAATTTGTTATCACAGAGCAACAGAATTACAGATAAACTGATCTGATACCTATTCTTCAGTTCTTAGACCAAGAATTAGTTCCCTCACCCTGACAAAATTTCTATTGCATTGCAAATTTCACCTAGATAAGGGATATTTTCTCATAAACAAACATTTTTCCCAAAACAAACCCTTCCTGTCTTTCAGGTCCATAGTTCAAAGATCTGCAGTTTCTGGCTATGAGAAAGAATTTTTCTTCAGTGTTTTAAATATGTCTATTAATGATTTTAAAAGAAAATAATTTAAAATCCCAACTGGTTGGCTTTCAAGTTAATTTTAAGCCCATCCCAGATTTCCAAATCTGCAGCAGAGAACTGGAAAACCTCCAGTAAGCTCTTAAGACATCCAGGGCCTTTGTGGAAACCTAAGTCCCACTTAAGTTGATTTCAGTGCTTCTGAGCCGGCAGCTGCATTTGCAGAGGGCTCAGAGTCTTGGACTGCAGATCCCAGATATCAAGTCCATGTCAGAAACCTGGGAAGCATGAGATGCCCTGGAGCTTCCAGGCTCCCTGCTGACAAGCTGGAAGCTGAGATGCTGAAAACACTAAAGTAACTATGCTCCTGAGATATCCAACTCCTTCATCAGCCGGCTGCCTGGGCAGCCCAGGGTAGCCAGCTTTGCCATGCCCAGTCCCAGGGAGTTTGCATGGCAATGTTATCGCCAAATACACCAAGTCTGGCAAGGTGTCTTCAGGCAAAACAGGTAAGTATTGAAAACCAAGTGAGTTTGAAATTTATCCTGGAGGAAGAAATTCGTTCAAAATCAGACATTCACATTAAATGTTTCCAGCACTGCACCCTCAAAATCTTCCATCAGCTTTTCACAACCCCTTGTCCTCACATGGGCTCTGGCAGCAATAACAAAAGAGCATTCCTGGCCAACACAGTCTGTTGTTTTCTACTTCATGTCACTGTACACAGCCCATTCACTCAAGTATCATTTGAAAGTGTGACGAGGAACTGAACTCACTTTCAGACACTCAAGATCCCTCTTTTCTTGACAGCTAAAACATTAATATGTAGTTACGATTATATTTATTGACACTACCTCACAGCATGTCCTATTAGTTATATTAAAGGTAGAATGCAGTAGATAAGAGATGATAAGGCAAGTCCTGACAAAAGGTATTTATTTGTGTTGAACAGGGCCTGAGAAGTAACAATCTACAGATGATTTCCATGTTACTAATGCTTCAGTACAGTGTGTAAGAATACCCACCTTGTCCAGGAGCCAGCCAGACATTACAGATACTTTTCTGTTGACCTTCAGAGACTGTCACTCATTTCATTGACAATTCAAAATAAATTTAGCAAGGCACTGAAAGACTTCAGCTAAACTCATGTGAACCTTGACATGACAATTATAGCAGCTTATGCCTTTTAGAAAGCTTGCAAGCTGCTTATCATATTTCCTTTACACTATTCAGCTAAGAGGCTCTAATGGTTTAGCTTGGCCAAAGCCACTGGGGTTCTTTTACTGAGCGGCTCCAAGGACAAGTCCTGATACTATTAGCAACACTTATTCTCGTTAGCAATAAATTTCAGTCTACTGTCAGAGAAAATATGCAAGGCTCTCTGCGGGCTGAAGAGAAAAAAAGCAGTAGTTACCCTTGGCCTCTGGACACTCTTGGCTTCCATGTCTTGTTTCTTCACTGGTGTTTTTAACAAGCGTTTCCGTAACTTGTCTGCTCTCATCCTTGTGATCCCATCTGTTTGTAATCATCTATAAATGCATCAGAGAGCTGGAGAGTCTCTTCTTTCAGATGAGCAGAAGGTATATGGTGATCTTCAGGCTCTAAATGTGTGTCAGAGCTCTTATCAATTTTTCCTTCCTTCTGCTGGGGATCAGGCTCCTTAGCAGATTGGTCTTCTTTCCATTCCTCTGGCTTCTGTTCAGGGTCCAGATTTAGGCTTGATGCTTCAGTTACAGCATCATCATTACCATCATCCTCATCATCATCCTGACAGCCGCTAGAAGCTGCACTGCCTTTTGCTGTTCTCAAATTTGTTTCTAAAGCTTTATGGGCAAATTTGTCTTCACTCCTGGATAAGTGGCTGTGATTGTTTTTCAGTTCTAACACAGTTGACATACAGGGGCACATTTCTGAAGCAGCTTTATTTTTTGATCAACTGGTACTATTTCTTCAAGCTCAGTTATATCAGGCTCCATAATTAAATCATCTTCTCCCACTTCATCTACTGTCACTAATTCCTCCATGTTAGCAGGATACCAGGTCTCACCTTCTATTTCACTTCCACTCTCCCAGTCTCGGTCCTGCCACAAAGATGAGAGATTGGTCACAAACATTTGCGAGATTGGTGATTATGGATCAACACTGTTAAAAAGTGGGCTTTGAAATCAGGAAGAAACTTGGTCTGGCCATGCCTAACCCTCCTTGCGTTATTATTTCAAAGAACAATATGCCTGAGTGTTGTAATTTTGAACCTTATGCACAAAGACAAGCAATCTCTACTGAATTATCACATAAACTTCATTTTGTGGAGATTCTGTAACTGCTTTGGGGATTACATTCTCTCCAGTCTCCTGCTTCTTACTTTTCTGTAAGCAGTAGAGCAAGGCACAACCTGTTACATTTTATTATGCAACTGATGCTATTGTGTGATACTCAAGGAAAAGAACCTCTCCCTTTCCTCTACCTCCATATCAGTGCAATGAAAACATACTGAACCCCAGTCAAGTCGCTGAGGTTTTCACTTGGCTGGACTAGGTCCTTTAAATTCCTAGGTGACTGAGAAGATGTGGCTTCCTTCTGCAGTCATTTCCTTCACCAGCAAGAGTCCTCTGCCAGGGACCGTGCTGGTAGAGACTGGTCTAAACCTTCAGAAAAATCAGGTTTACAATTATACTCCAAGGTACATATTCTGAAATAACTCATTCATGCAGTTATGGACTTGTAGGACTCAGACACTAATATTGGACTTCAGAAGTCTTAGAATTAAAAGGTATATGTTACTTCTAAGACACAGTTGCAGCTTAGATTTCAACTCCCAGACTCCTTGTGTACACATAATCTATTAATAATCTGTATTCTCCTCCTGTTTGGCCATTCCCACACTTCCCTCCTAGAACCCTAAAACAGCATGAAAACTGTGAGTTGACACTGTTCTTGCCAGGAGATCAGTTTTCTACAGCAACAGATATCAATAGCTTCCATATCTGACCATCAACCCATGACCCTACAGATATGAAGGAGGAATTCCAAGGACATTGCTCTCCCGACCATGATGCAGTAGCAGGGGTTCTGTAAAGGCATTATTTAATTAAAACCAGAAACAATCAGAAGAGGCTACTATCTATAGTTCATAGGGCCAATGCTCTGAAAAGTATTCATCATTAGTCCCTCTTTCTCCACTAACTGACTCCATCTCCATTTTTGGGCATGGTTTGCAAAGTTCCACGGTTCACATGGGCATTCATTCCTTACAGCTGCCAGTGCCAAGGGCTGTGCATGTGAAGCAATGTACATGGGCAAAGAGTAACTAAAAAAGAGTTCTGGAGACTTCAGGAAAAGCTGTCCCTTAAAGGTCAAGATAAGGCAAGTTAATTTAGACAACCTCCTTCTACAACCCCTTTACATGTTTCTTCATAGGGGGTTAATATTTCATTTTGGAAAATGTGCTACCAAACCTGGGGTTTTACTCATTTGGTCATATAGCTGCACTAACAATGTGTCACCAACCTTCTCTTTTCTTGTGTTTTCCAGAACCTCTCCGGATTCTTTTCCTTGTTTATTATCTGAAGGTGAGCTCTTCTCTGGAACTTCTCTTTTTCAAGCTAAAATAAATACATATACACGTATAGCAACACACAGTGGTGCTCTAGTATGTTTCTATTCTGGGTTTAGAGAATCAAAGTCACTCACAAGGTCATTCTTTATTTCTAAAGTTTATGCAAGTCAACTAGGCTGTGAGAAAAGGCAAATTAGATTCCATTAGCAGAGCTGCACAAATAAGAATTAAGAAAAGAATTTTAAACAAAATTAGAGAGGTGTAATTTATATCACAGAATTGGCTAGAAGACAGGTGGGGGAGAATGTCAATTCATTAAAATTTCCAGCCTCCACTCCTCTGTTCTCTATGTATCTGTTATGTTGGCTCAGACATGGTAAGGAGAGCAGCAGTGTTAAAACTCTGCAGAAGACCTTAATAGCTTTGTTCATTGATGTAGGATCAGTTGAGAATTCAACTGCTTGCTCAGTTCATAACTCGGAAGAACAAAACCACAGTACTATCTGGCAGTTAGTAAAACGGGGCAAAGCAACATGTGAGTTCAAGACATTCAAAACTACTTCTTCCTTATGAAATAAATGACTAGCAGTAGTCCCTGGAGAGGTATGCCTTTAGCAAAGCTACTGTAAAATAACTTGAAAAACATGCAGAGGAGTGTGCAACACTGGTGATTTAGAATGCTGTCTGACTTCTCTCTGACATCTCCTCCCAAGGAATCATACGTCACAGTGAAATGTCAGACAAAGGAGAAAGATGATAAAAGATGGTACAAACACACATATCTGTGGCATGAGGTAGTGCTGCAGCTGGTACGGACCAGCTGAGTTATAAATCTAGAGATTTCCATCAACTTTGCCCTCGCATGAGAAGAACAAACACAAGGTCAGCTGAAAACAACCGACAATGGAGCCCTGGTCAGCCAAGCAGCTCTGCAGCCTCCCGTGCCAGCAGCCCTGGGGGTGGATGGTGGCAATGTATCACGTGGGAGCTGGGGGAGGCAAGGTGGCCAAGAGCCAGTAACCAGATCCCCATAGGGTGGGGATATGAGTATGGGCTGTACTGAGACTGAGCAAATGAGGCATCTTGATCTGTTCCCCCTCCCACTTTTTCCCAGTGGAGAATCAAATCCACAAACATTGCCACCTTACAACTGGAAGTATTTCTCCAGAGATCCCGTAATTTACAGGTAAGCTGATTCAGTGGTTCTGCTATGGGAGAAGATTCCTGCCAGCACATTGAAAGGAGTGGTGTGAATTGTCCCTACCACAGTTGAGAGTAGGGACATATGATTAATGGAAACCAATTACTCTTTTGAGTTATCCAGAAAGAAAATGTCCTCATATAAAGTTCATTCCCCATTTAGTAGTGAAACAACCATTTCCACGTATCGTCCTACAAATATTGTGCACCTATGTAAAATATCACTTAATTCTCAGATAACTCAATCCTCATTGAGTGGAAAGAGGTTATGCAGAGCAGCTATGGGGTATTCTGCACAGACTTAGAGAGCAGGAGGGCAATTGCCCCTGCACATACAACCTGCATACAAACAGCACACTGTCACTTGGTTTTGTTTTCAGCTGTCTGTCCTACCCCCTCAGTGGTTACCCAAAGATTCTGTGCTTGACACAGAATGATAGTATACCCAACACTGCAATGTGTTAACAGATCTGCATGATCTGGGCAAAGACATGGACAAGAGGACCTCCAAAGGTCTCTTCTAGGACTATATTCTGTGATTTTATCATGGCAAAACATTTCATGTCAGTGGCACAACACCTACAACATATGCTCTAAGATATTTCAGAAAATACATTACTTCAGCATTTACTTTCTTTTAAATACACTTTTAGATCTCTATTTACCTCATTCTCTGGTGGTTTGATTTCCTTCACATCACTGCCTTCAGCAGTAGCATCTTCTTCTTGGTCTTTTTCGGCTTTCTTCACCTTATTCTTCTCACTTTGTTTTTGCCTGGAGCCCTCAGATGCTTTGCTGTGCTTCTGTTCAGCCACCTCCTCCCTGGCAGTGTCGTCGCTGTAAGAATGCCTGCGTTCCCTTAACTTTGCCTCTTCCTTTCTCTTAGATCTCCCAGGTGCATCCTGCTGCTGCCTCTGAAACTTGTCAGATTTTGACTTAGAGGATTTTCGGTAATAGTCACTCCCTGTTCTTGTAGCCAGATAAAGGGTGAAGGGAGCCAGGGGAACCAGTCCTTAAGTATTTCTCTCGGTGTCCTCTGCCTCCTTCAAGCCGTTCATCCAAATCAAACTTGTCCAGCTGTCGGGAATAATGTTTCCTCTCGTGTACCCACATGTCAGTCCTGTCCCTCTTCTCATCCCCATTCTCTCGCCATTCTCTGCTATCTCTTTCTCTTCCCGTCGAGAATATGGGGACTGATCCCATGCCTCTCTCCCATTTCCCCAGTCAGTCCTGCTGGTCCCCATTGGGCTGTGTGGTGAACTGCAGGAAGTAAAGCTGGGAGTGTGGGATCGGGGTGACAGAGAGCGGCTGATGGGACTGCGAGAGCGAGGCCTGTCCATTCCATACCTGCTGCAGAGGGAAAAGGCAGCTGTTAACTGGCTGACCCACTGTTGACTACCAAGTTCTTGTACACTGGAAGCTCATGGGGACTGCCCTGGAGACTGTGAACCTGAGATCCCAGGCCTTTCACAGACATGCACTGCACAGCTGCAAACACAGTGAATAGGAGAAAAGGCATATCCACAGAGCTTAACTAAATCCCCACAGAACTGTCAAGAATATATTCATTCATTCTTAAAAGCATCTCATAGGGGTTTAGCATTAAAAGCTTATAATATGTTAATACCTTTACAATGACCCTAATGTCTGCACCCTGAATACTCACTCAGCTAGGGCATCTCTGAGACAAAGTGACAATGGCCACCTGTTTAAAAGAGATGTTTCAGGACTGTAATTTCTTTCCAATTTTGCTAGAAGGTCCAGAAGTCAGGCAGATCAGAAATGTACCCAAATACATTTTAATCTGAATCCACTCCTTCCCAGCAGGTCTCACAGCACCCCCACCCTTTATGCTTTTCACTCAACACGGAGGAGAGTGGAACAGCTTCATTTCTGCGTTCTTCACATGCCAGGCGTACTTTCTGAGTCATCATCAGTAGGAAAGAAATCTTTTATTTTCATAACATGCACAGTTTCAATCTGATCTCATTATACAGGTCCTGTACCTACCATTGGACTATATAAAAATACGCACTACTCTATAAGTGAAATCCAAATTAGGAAAGCAAATGAAATAAGAGAGGGAAGCACAGGGATAATGCTTCTTCTACCTACAGGTTTACAGACTTCCAGTTCCAAACTGTGGAGAAACTTTACCTGTCACTTCACGCAGCAGGTCCCTCTCCCTCTGCGAATGGATGTCCTGGATGATAGCAGCCACATTCTTACCTGGTTTCTAACAAAAACAAAGAAACTGCTTAGCATGCTGCACTACTCTCCAAGCTAATATAGGTTATTTGTCCTTCAAGAAACAGTATCCATGCATTCAATTATACTATTGCTCAGAAATATTTAGTTTCAGTGTTGTGGTTACACTCTTTTCTGCAGCTGGTTTCTCAATAACACGATCAAAGCGGTAAAATGATACAAATGGAAAGTTTGCTCCATTACGTTGTAGCACTGTCTCCTCATACTTGGCTGCTATGACAGGCTTTGAAAACTGGCTCGTCCTTCCTTGTTACACAATCACTACAGAGAATTTTCTAGGAACTGGATCTAAGAGGAAACAAAACAGACAATTTTTCTAGTATGGAATTAAATATGTATAGCAGCCTATCTCTCATCCTCTGGGAATGAACTGCCTTATCTTCATCTCAGAGTCAGTTCATTCTGCAGTATAGCTCTAGAAGACCATGCTTAGATAGGAGAGCTTCAGAAAAGCCAAGTGCAAGAAAGATGTGTACTGGAGTGTTGATTACTCGAGATTCAAGATCATTTACGTAGAATGCACTACACAGGCTGGAGTGCATGCAATTTGTCAAACACTTGGAGCATGCACAGCTGAGCAACATAATCATGCAGGAACTCAGCAGTTTGTAGTGGTAAATAGCTCATGCATATTCCCCCTTCCACATTGTGCTTTTATTTGTTGGCTTGCTCATGTAGAGCAAAGTAATTCCATAACCTGAAAAAACTGCCATTGAAAAAGCAGAAAAATCTTCCTGAAATCTTGGCAAACCACCACCTCTCCTCGGTAACTCCTGCCTCTGCGTCAAGATGCACAGCCTCCACTACCTAACATCTGAATCCCTCAATGTACCACACCTGGAAAGACTGCCCTGGTTTATGAACTTCTGGCAACTCCTTTAAGTCTCCTTAAACCATTACACAGGTACAAGAGAAAAGAGACTTTCCCAAAGGTTAGACCAAACCATCTGAGTTACTTGTTTTTCCTCAAGGCTCATAAAAGGCCTCTTAAATTGGAACATTACAGAGCTGTTTTATAAAATAACTTCGTGCCATGTTAGTAAATACAATATGGAGCTTTTAAGCTCTGCATTACCAGTTCTGGTCCAAGTTACCATGAAATAGAAATACCCTCTTAGCATTACACATGGCAGTAGATAAGCCTTCATAAATACTCTCACAAGAGCAGTGATTTTTGGACATCACCCAGATGTCTACAACAGAACTGTCACACACTCTACAGATAAAGTCTAAAGGCTATTGCTCTGTTCTGACTCTATTTAAAAAAAAAAAATTGTGTTTTTTAATTTAGGTCATTCACAAGAAGGAAATAAAAAGAAATCGATGTGCTGTTTAGCCATTACTGCTTGGTATCAAGATTGTACTATGGCTCAAGCATGTAAGCAGTGAAAAAGACATTGCTTCAGGCTTAATGCCTGACTAAAAGGACCAGACAACCTTTTTTGCTGACATCTTGTATCTTACACATGGCTGTGTTTTAGACCTTTTTAGACCAAGCAATGTGAGGAGAGAAGCTCAGAAGGGATTTTTGAAATGGTTTGAGTGGACTAGAGAAAATGGGGTCTCTTCTAAGAGTTAAAATTTAGAACAAAACCAAGCAGCTAAGTATAAAATATCATTCAAATATTTGTTAATTTATCTTTCTTAGTTTCTTTTCCATAATAATAAAACTTCAATTAGAAGTCAGTAATCAGCAAAGACTTTTTTTAGATGTATTCTCCAGGACATGCCACAGAAACTCAGAAATTTGATCAGGAATAACTATCTTACCTTCAGCTGCAATTCCTTGTATCTTTTAGACATCCTAATAAGTAACTTGTCATCATTTATCATAGCAGGTTTTCTTTGTAGTACTGCACCATGGCTTGAGCTGCTTCACTGTAAGCCATTTCCAGAAAGGCCTAGCACAAATGGGGAGAACTTTACAATCCATTACATTATTAAAAATATGAAGTATAGAGGGAGAAAAGGCAGCAAAATAAGTTTCCTTTAGATTTCTCCTATGCAAAACGTCTTGATAGTACAAAACTGGGTAGCTTTCCAGGCCTGAAGCTGAAACAGTAACATTTGGTCCCTTTCTCAGCCTTCTTTTAACTGCAAGAAATGTTTTCAAACCAGCTCTTAAAGCCAATATGCGACTTTAAAGCCAGTTTAGTTAAAAACTGAATGACTGGTATCTAATCTTTCTTGACTGTCAGTGTTCAAGGCCAGGCTGGATGGGGCTCTGAGCAACCTGGTCTGGTGGAAGGTGTCCCTGCCCATGGCAGGGGAGTTAGAACCAGATGGTCTTTAAAACCCTTTCAACCCAAACCATTCTGTGATTCAGTTATTTTGAAACACTACAATTTCAAACACTGACCACTGGCGTGGATTCTACCTCCAACCATATTGTTTGCTGCAGGTTTGTGAGAGAAGATATTTTACTCTTACCAGCTTACACCACTGGTACACTTAAGTTACTTAGGGCAGACTTAAGCTACCATGAAGAATAAGACAAGTCTGAAAGTAACCCTACTAAATGGCTAAGAGAAGGCAGTCAAGTTATTCCCTTTAAAAATATTATTAAAAGCACAGTTTTACAACACTTCTTCATTGAGATTTCTGGTTTTTTTTTAACAAGAACTATGAGGCAGTGGCCATGTTGTGTCTGTTGTCATCTCATTCTGTGAACACCAACTGTTTTTTTTTTTTAGGAGTAGGCTTTATATATAACTTTCTATTATAAAATAAGAGATTTTCCCCAAACACTCTGTCTTCAAGACAATAGATGTCAATACTGGTGCCCTAAATGCACAGTACCTGATTAGTGGATTTCATGAGGATATAGTTGGTGACCTTTCCAAATGGGAGGCCCAGGTTAATGACATCATTCTCTGTGCAGCTTCCCTCAGGGAGGTTGCAGATGTGAACAACTCGACCCAGTGTAGATTTCCTCTGGGTGAACTGGGAAAAAAACCAACTCAAACCAATGCTTTTATCTTAGATATTCAATCCACTAGATTAGATATTACATTTTTGCAAAAAATGCTCTGCTCTGTGTACCTGTTATTAAGGACAAATATTCTTCTTTAAAAACTTGCATTTTAACATCCTGGTTTAGAAATACAAATGTTTAGAAATACATGTTTAACTGCAGTGCAGGTTGCAATGGAGTCTCCATCCCTGAATATTACAAAGTCTAGAGAGGATTTCTAGAGGAGATGCTCCCCTTCAAACAGGATTAATGATATTGCTGTAAAAACTAACTGCTCACTGCAGTCCCTGCTGAATTTATGGATGTCAGAAATCAGTTTAGGCGACTACAGAGGTGTTCAGGATGGCAGGGGCTGAATTTAAATCTTTCTTCCAGCACAGTGGAAAAGACTGGGTCAGGGGTAAAAGTGATCTCACTTAACTCGTGAGAGGACACACAGCTCTACCTCGAGTCAGCAAACCTTCTACTTGCCCCTCTCACTGCAACAACATGCAGTAGGAGGGACTTCTGCCCTGGGGGCACAGTCACCACTGGACACGTCTCCCAAATTGGTCACTGACAAGTGACCACATCTCCCAGATTGGGCTGGCACAGGCCCATAGCACCGGAGTGGTAATTGCTTTCCAAGGGTGGAAGTCTATTTTAGAGTGCTGGGGCAGTTCCCAAAGAACTGCCCATCTCCCTGACATGGAAAGCAACCTCTACACTCTCTATGCAAAGAGGCATCAGGGTATACCCAGACAGAAAGTTAATTTACCCCAGCTAATGACAAGCAACAGATCAGTCACACGGGATTAAATCTTTCCAGACTACTTCTATGTTTATGACCTCTGCTGTTAGGATTTTGCTGGAGAAGTAACTCTACCTTCAATTAAAATTGTGCCATTCAAGGGAAGATGCAAATCACGTAATCTTGTGGGATCAAGTTCACCAGAGCCATCACAAATGTTTGGCTTGTCAGCAAGTTCACAAGTTACAGAGCTAATGTTATCTTATTTACACCTTCATCTCATTGCCTTCCTTCCAGGCTTCACCACTTAACCATTTGTGTATTTTTGCTGCAGCAAGACCCTGCATTATACAGTGGTCTGCTACTCAGCTTGCATCTCACAGAGCCTGCCCAGGTGTGTAAGGTAAGTCAAAGAAGTGCAGAAGTCCATAAGTAAGATATTTTCTCTAGCAGAAAAATAACAAAGATCTGATCCTGAGAAAAAGATGAAGCAACTCAACTCCACTTGAACAGAAGTGATGTCTGTATGTATCTGGCATGGCAGTATGTAGCACAGAACAGAAGAACACAACCATAGCTAGCAGAGGAAAAGGAAACAGCAAACGCAGTCCCAGTGCACAAACACCCCAGGTTACTGGGCATCTTCTGTTTATTTTGTTAGATCTGGTAAAAGATGGTGTGTAAGACTCTATGGGACTAGACTTGGCTGTTCTCTACGTTGGCTCCAGAGCCCATGTTCCAACACATGCTCCTCAGTACGTTAAATCAAACAACTGTAAGTTGCTACCACTTCCCCACAATTGGCAATGGCTTAAATTAAAATGCTATGCCATAAACCTGCTGTAATTCATGATTAAGAAGTAGTCACATACTCATGCCAGAAGTCAACAGGCTATATCAAGCAATGATCTTGTCAGCTGATTGCAGTTAAATTGGATCTATTCATTAAATAGGGCTGTAAATCACAGCCAGAAAAGGAATATACAGCTTCCAAATCCACAATCAGGAAGTTAAAGGAGCTGTCGCGTGACAGGTGTTGAATGCATTTTTCAATAAGATTCTAAGTTAACTTGCTTTGTAACTGATGTCTATGGGGGTTTACCAATGCAGCTTTTACCAATGATATTAAAAAAAAAAAAAAAGATGCACAGTAGTGAAATGCACCTCATATAATTTGTAATATTATTTCACCAAATTATTACAGTTTTTTGTTTGTTTACTTCTTGTTTTTCAAGTTCTTTATCCCTTTCTTAAGCTTCACATGAATTTTTTTAAAGACAATAAGAAATGGCCAATCTCATCTCCCCAGTGCTGTCTCTCCATGCCCGAGTCAAGACTGGCAGCATTTGCCTTTTAAAGACAGATAGAGTTATTTGCAGATGGACAGCACAGAGCAAGCCCTTCCAGAAATCTGAACACTTTGTTTATGATTACATGCAGGGTCAAGTATAATCTCCCACTGCTCAGTTAAATGGCAGCAGCTTAGCTGAAAGTGAATACTACCGTGCAAAGGTGCAATAAATTATAAGCCACCTGGGTTGCAGAGTGAATGACAGCTGGCAAACTCGGTCTTAACACCTCTAATATAGCTCCCTGTTCATCTGATGAGCTTCTGAAGAAAAAGAGGATTTACAGGAAAATCAAAGTTATTGTTTCTTTTATCTCTCATAATACTGCAGGTCATTCGGGAAGAGGATTTCTGCAGGCAGCTTAAATGATAAATAGTGACAGATTCTAAGAGAAATGACACTGGTATTAGCAGTAATTTCATTTGTTGAGAAGTTGACAGACATGATGAAAAGGAACATTCCTCTGCACCCGCTGCTACTCCACCTCTGACCTTGGAGGCAGCTGTCATGAGCAGCTCTGCTCTTTGCTCCCCTGCACACACAGTGTCTGTGACAGGCAGAAACTAAAACCCCTTCAAATAACCTCTTGCACAGTAAAACTGCACGGTAGAAAATTGGTTGGATTAAGGAAATCTGGGTGACCTTCCTGTAAGCAATGCCTGTTGCAAACCGGAGTGGCACAGGGACACAACTCAGCCTTGCTTTTCAGTGTCTGAGACCACATCAGGATATATACACAAAAGCTAACAAGGTGAAAACTTGAACCCCTGGATTACTGCTGCTATTCCATGAACGCCCTAACATAAGTTCTTGGTGTCTCCAGCTTTAGCTGCAGCTTTCTGATATGTGATGAGTTTAATTTTAACCTAACTTTGTATTTTCATTATGAATATGATTCGCCTTTTTTTTTTCCCCTTCTAAAATCTTTCTGTTTTGTTAGTGTAAGAACCAATTCTAATGTTGGGGGGTTTTTTTCTGGCATTTTTTGATTAGAGCTAGGAATTCAAGTGTGCATTAGAGCAATATAACTGGGGACCTGTACTGAATGCAGGGTGGGGACCAGTACACCTAAACCATGGAAGGCTCTACACCAAAGCAAACTTTCTGATAGGCCAGCAGTGGCAGCAGATGATAAATACTACACTAAAGAAACTAAGGAAAATTAGTCCAGTATAATGAACTGATCTGGAACCTCCAGGTGAATAACAGTGAAGCTGCAGCCACTGTCTTTGCCACTACTGCAACCCAGGAGAAGGACCCCAGCGTGGGAGAGGCAGAGAGTAATTGATATAAATAAATAACCAGAGAAATAGAAGGCTGCTTGATGGGATAGATACTGAGAGTAACTAAAGACTAATCCAATATTCATTCCAAGCTGAAGCTGACCTCCCTGGTTGAAACGACTCAGAAAATGAGGGAGAAAGGTCAATGGGATACCAACAGAACTATTTACCCAGCTGCCCAAATATCCCTGATTAAGAAAACAACTTTTAGCACTGGAAAACAAACAAAACAAAACAAAAACTACAATCAAGCTCATATTTGGCCAAAATCAAAAGCATAAAAGAGCTGCAGGGAAGTTGAAATAACAGACTGAATATTCATTATTGTTTGAAAGGAAGCCCTCGGGGTTTAAATTCCAGTAAGCAGAAGTGACTTCTACAAGAACCTTGACACAGAGATCAGTTTGCTTAGGTACTCACTCTTACCCCTGATGGAGGAGAAGAAAATGTAGGACCTGGCTGGCCAAAGGATCTTGCTGGCGTAGTGATAAAAGATGTGCCGACATTTGGTGGATAATCTAAATAATGGATTACACACATGAAAATCTTGACTAATATCAACTGCATTAATGTGCTCATTAGCAGTGCCCCATTTACATAAGTAATTTCATAGCCTCTACACCAAATTATACACTGTTTTGTTGTACTGTAAAAACCAGTCACTGTTTGAAAGAAAAATAAATTCATACTTAGAAAGGCACAGTATTGGCTTTTAGCCTTTCTGTGCACAACCTCTCAAAATTTTTCCTTGGAAACTTTTATCACTTTTCATTTAAAAAGCCCACTTCTCCCCAGAAAGTGAATTCCCTTTCAATTAAAAGAACTGGTTTTAACTATTGCAACAACCATTTACCTTCGATACTAGGTGGATTGAAAACTGCTGCATTATTTGGTGATAAATGCAATGTTCCATCTGCTGAGCTTAACATACACCGGATACCAGTGCTGGAAAAGAAAGAAAAGAACTTTAGAAGCATGCATAATGTGCCATAAATATTCAAGCTTAATTATTAGGCAGCAAATTCCAGTGTAAAGCCACTGAAGTAAGCAACGCTCTGTTAGCAGTTCAGTTTGAAGAGTGACTCTAAAATAATACTTACTTATCTGAAAAAGCCATACATTTTTGGATGTGAAGACTTCCCTTAATGTGCTGATCCCAGTCCTATGTTGAAACAAAGAAATGATGAGCACAGGAAAAATCCTGAGACAAATTTAAAAGAGATTATTCCTCTGTTCAGTTTACCTTATTCTAAAACCAATACTGAGATGCTGAAGATCAAACCATGTGATGCTGGAGCCAAGCATCCAATGCATTATTATTTATCCAATGCATTATTCACATGCATTTTCATTATTTGTAGGTTAAATTATAGGTTATTTTACAAAAGCAGAGCTTCTCTGTATTTACTTTTAAATTCAGTATATTTCAAATAATTAAGTTACTTCACTCTAGCTGAAGAGCTCATCCTGCAAGGTGCTAAGCACCCTCAATTCCTGCAATGTCCATAAAGAAGGTGTTCAGTACTCAGGGCAGCCACAACGCTGCTTATTATTTCAATAGATTAGCAGCATTTGTCAAGGTACATTCAGCTATTTACACTTCTATGATCCAACTGAGGCAGTGCATTAAACACCATCTAACAGACCCACTGAACTCACTGTAATAACATTTTCCCTGCTCTTTCTAAATGTTTAATGAAAAGAAATGCCCAGCATGCCCTACACAGGGGCTACTTCAGCCCAGCCCTGTAGCTGCAGTAATCACAGCAAACCCTTTTGCAAGCAGTTGCTAAAAGAGTAAAAGGGAAAGTTGAAAGCAAATATATTCAAATATCCCAAAGCCCCAGGGTGTGTAAGTATCAGGTACTATTTCATTTGCTGTCCATTTTCCTTTCTACATACATGCTGTTGTCATTTTATTGTCAGGCCACCATGAGCATGAGAATACATGCCTTTGTGGTTAGGTGCTGGTCCTGTGATATGATAGAAAAGGTCACAGGGACTTGTACAGGGCTCACCAGCAGAAACAACACCAGTCAAAGCCCATGGATAGCTGTGGGGCTCAGAGGGCCACAAAAGCGGTCATCTCCAGACCTGATCTATATAACATGACTTAGCACACAGGCTCTCTGGGGATCTGGGAAGCTGCTTCTCGAGGGTGAGGTTGAACTTAGAGCTCCCTTGGCAGTGTAACAGAGAAGTAGGAACACGGTGTGCACACATGTTCTGAGCAGCTTCTTTGCTTCCAGGTCAAAGTTGCTGCGGACCTTGAGCCCTAAATTTTCCTGAGACATACTAGGAGGAAGAGATCCCAACAGAGGAATTATTAAAATAGTTTTATCAAAAAATGTGCTGATCTGTGTAAGCAAGCTGCTTCCACAAAGCTCTTAGGGAGAAGCCCTTGGGATCAGAAAGGGAGAAGCAGATGAAACTGCAGACGTGGGGTTACAACACTGGTTTGAGAATTGGGGGATCAGCTTCAAGCTCCTCCCCGCCTCGCTCTGGGCCCATGAGGTGAGCTGTGACCTCAGCCCAGACCTCATGCCAGTGCTGTAATCTCATCTTTCACGGCAAGATGTGGAACAAAACCAGATCTCAAAACCCCAGTAACTGCCATGAAACAGATGCACAACACCCGAAGCCGAATTATGACTCTGTCTCTGCTTCTCTCAGGGCACCTCAGCTGTGATGGACACTGGCAGCAAGGGGTGGCAGGAGCTGACAGCCAGATCAGCCACCCTGTAGCCTGTTCAAGGGTCTGAGCTGTGCCCCAGGGATGCCCTAAAACTACCCACCTTCAGATCGAAAATCTTCTTGTCGCACAGGGTACAGACGTGGGGAAGTGGAGAGGGGCCACGCCACGGAGGTCGCCCAGCTGGTGTGGCGGCAGGGAGCGAGTGGTCAGGTCGGGCACGCCGCTGCTCCGCTCCTCCTTCTGCCTCATGCGAGGGCTGCCGAAGCTCTGTGTGCTGTGGTTGAGGCGGCCGAAGGCGGGGGGGGCGGCCGCGCTGAACTTTGTGTCAGGTGTCGGCTCTTCGGGGTTGTACAGCTCGTTTCTTATTTCATACTGCTGCTGACTCGCTGACGGCCACAGGCTGTCGCTGGGCATGAGGTCAGGCTTGTTTTGGCTGGGGAAATTAGGGATATTTTCCCACTGGTTGCTTGTACCACTGCCATGCAAGACGGGGCCGGGATCTCCTTTCGAATGGGAGCTGGTGTGCGGGTCGCTGGGGAAGGCCCGTGCTGCCCCATGCTGCGCTGCCGCCCCATAGGACTCCTTGGGAAATGCTGCCGACGCCTCGTGCTGCAGCTGGCTGGGAGCCCCGAAGTGACCCTCGTAGTGTGGCCCTCCTGCCGAGGCAGCGGTGTGGGTCCCACCAGCGAGGAAGCTGTGCTGGCTGGACTGGTCGCCCTCTGAGGTGTACGCCTGAGGGGTAGCCGTGGTGGTATTTTGCTTGTTGTACTCATAAAAGCCCCCTGCAGCGGCGGACGTGGAGGCACCCGCCTTGTTGAGGCCCACCACCACGGGTTGCTGGCCAGACGTTGGAGCCATGACACCTCCAAAGGGGCTCATGACGATGGCATTGGGGGCCTGGGCCTGGACAGGCCCCAGGCCACTCCCCGGTGTGGCTAAGGCCGGGTTCTGGGCAGGAAAGGCAATGCCGCTGGAGGGGAACCTCGTGCCGGCGATGCCGGGCCCCTGTGGCGGCCCCGCGGCGTGGCCCTGTGGGGTGTTCATCACGGTGGGGTGCCTCAGCTGGTTGAAGAGTGGGGGGACATGGCCACTTTGGAGAGAACCTGGTTAAGGACGGTGGCAGCAGCTGGGTTGTTGGTAACAGCCGTCTGAGCCAACTTCAGCCTGTGGAGCGTGAGCTGTGCCTGGAGCTGGGCCAGCTGCAGGCTCGCTGGCGAGGGGAGCAGGGGGTTGGGGCGCCAACAGAGAACGGGCTCTTTTCCAGGAGCTTGGCAGCACTGCAAGGGATAAGGATTTGGGTTAGCCGAATTCACCCCCACATCTACCTACACTTGTCTCATCTTAAAGCCCAGCATGGGATACACAGCTGCTTCCAGAGATAGCTTACCTAAACTCAGGGAAAGCAAGAGGGTGATGAGAACGTATCCATAACAAGCCATCTTCCCTTCCACATCTGCTGCTGCATCCCTTTCAATGAAAAAGCTACGAAGCTCATAGGGGAGAAAACTACGCCGAAGATCTCACTTTAAAGCCCTCATTGCATCCCTCATCAACCTCTGGATCAGGCCTTCAGCTCATTTTAAGTACCCATGGGGCTTATGCTTTTAATGCAGACCAGGAACAGAGCCACACAGACCCTCCCACACCATCCTCCAATCAACAATTTTTCCCCTTTTTGCACTTCATGCAACCTCCTTGCTGAGACATCACTGCTCCTGACTGGTTTTGTGATGTTACCATTTTTCCCTTTTCCCACAGAACAGGAGGTTGTGAAGAAAAGGACATCAAATGGGACTATAAAGCCAGTCCTGTAGGTACTTCACACCTAGCACATCTGGCTGCATAAAGCAAAATAAAATATACCACAGGCATTTATTTTGTTTACAGTTCTCATGGAATTAATCTCCACAGCAGCCTGTTCTATAACAAAGTATATAGATCCCCTGTTGAGCAGATGCAAATATAGAAGAGGAAAAAAAAGTGAATTATCTGCCAGAAACTGAAGCAACTAGGAACAGACTGTCCTGAAGAGTTTTCCCTGTTCAGCTGGAATGTAAGGCAAAATTTCTGCAGTGTCAGCTGGTGAAAATCAAGGTCTTTATACTTTCTAGAAATGAGAGGTGCACTCAGTGTTCTCCTTCAAGTCCCATACATGGGATGAATGAATGATTACTAAATTGCCTGCTTGAATTCCAGAGCTGAGAAAATAGGAGATGACATTTTCAGGCACATGGTGGTTCCTTGCTTTGGGAAGCACCTTTGGAACACCTCACCACTTCACAGCACCACCACCAAATTTTCCTCCTCCCACCTTGTCAAACCTTGCAAACATAAACCAGGAAAAAAAAAATCAATAGGGTAAAGCGAGTGGTGAGACACTGGCACAGGTTGCCCTGAGAAGCTGTGGATGCTCCATCCCTGGAGGTGTTCAAGGTCAGGTTGGAGAGGGTTCTGAACAAGCTGGTCTAGTGAAGGTGTCCCTGCCCATGGCAGGGAGGGTTGGAACTAGATGATCTTTAAGTCCCTTCCAACCCAAGCCATTCTATGATTCTATGAAAGTCTAGCAAAGTTACAAGCAAGTGAAACGGAAAATACTAGGCAGCACTAACTTCCAGGCAGCTGCACCCACCCTGCTTTTATCACTCTCCCTGCACTCCTTCAGGTTGCCTCCTGCATCACCTGTGGTAAAGCAAGCCTGGTCTCCATGCACCTACACCACCCCATGGCCACACTTCCTCCGCATGGCATGCTGCCTACATATGGATACCATCAGCCATGTCCATGCCCCTACCAGAAAAATGTTATCTTTCCCTTTCCACCACTCTGCTCACAGACAGCACAGCTACTCAGTGCATTACAAATGGCTGTTCGTTCTGACAATGAGAGCAGAGAGCACTTACACAACAGGGATGCGGTCCAAAGCTCAATTAATTATATTGTAAAAATGTATTGGGTTTCAACTGAGGCCTTTCAAAGTAGCAGGAGCTATGCATCACGCAACCCTCACTGTTAATAATTGGCCAATTTGCTAAACTGCATGGATGAAGTTGTAGTTAATGATAAATGTCTTGTCAGCATGCTACATTTGAAAACCACAAATTAGGAAAACATCTGCTTAAATCCAAAGTATGACTAAGAGAAAATGAATGGGTTTCATATTTAACTTCCACTAGCAACTGCAAGGCACATCTGTCTCCCAAAATACAAACCGCCGTTTGGATAAGTGCATCCTTATGTAATGACACCACTCCCTGCCAGCACAAGCTGACACAGTGCTCAGCTTCAGAGCTGAGGTGCCTTTTGTTTTCCCATGTGGTTTCCATCGCTTACCCTCTGACTTGCACTTAGAACACAGTTTGCTGTAAATCTGATTATGGATGAGAGTCAGGGTTCAAGGACAGTCAAAACAACATGGAAGCTCTCAGAAACCCCAGCCCAAAAAACCTGTGAGATCCTGAGGACCCATAAAAGCTACCAAGGAGTCAGTGGTGTGAGGGGCTCAGCAAGCAGGGGATGTCACATTGTGACACATACTGTCATCGCTGAAGGGGACATGGTCTGACCCTGTGCCTGGGCTCTATTGTGCCACCAGCATGAGTGTCCTGACTTATGTTGTACTGTGCAGGATTTGCCACAGTCCTGACGATTGTTCCATTTTGTAGCTGGCTATACGTTTTGTTCTTTAAGTAAGTTGCAAAACTCTTCTAAAAAGTTTTATAGAGCATGCAAATAAAAACTGCCTGGTGGTCTTAAAATAAAAGAAAAGCCAGCAGCATATATTGTTTTCAGGCTGAGGAGCCACAGATGACTCCTGTTACCAGCAATACAATTCCACTGTGCTGCAAGCCTACGCAGCAGTGAGCGTATCTCAACAGCTGCAGCCACTTCCCAACTCTGGCGACTACCTGCTGGATGGAGGCACAGGCTCCTTCTCTCCAGAGGAACATCTCACTTGACACTGCCACAAGCCTGAAGCTGCCTCAGCCTCATATTTTGACCAGATATGGAGTGCTGTCTTTAAGAACCTCCCAGCACACAAGTAGTGCCCCCAGAGCACCCGGGCCAGGCAGGCCTGGGCACTTGCTGCTTCCCAGCTCTCACTCCTGGGATCTGCTGCCAGGCATGGGGAAGGCAAGGCCAGGAATGCCCTGCACAGCCACACCAGCCACCTCAGACAAACGGTCTGTGGGCCCTGCTGCGGAGCAGCACCCATCGGCTTCATCCCTGGATTGCAAGCCAATAGTGAGAAGGTCTGGGACAGCAGGAAACCTCACCTGCAGGAAAATGAATGCTACAGCCTCCAATCCACTCACAGAGGGACAGAATTAATGAGGAGAGTGGCTCCCGTGCACCAGTAGGTTTGGGAACAGCCACAGCTTCAAAATCCATGTCTGTTATGAATTTCCAGATTTCAGGGTGTTTCAGGTTGCAGAGTTAGCTTCCCACAGCAGAAACAGAATATTTTATCATCTAATCAAGGCAAAGAAGGAAGGGCTTGTTCATGGGTCACGGGGAAAAGCAGATATGCAGATGGGAGGTTGGGAGAAGACTGTGTTAAAGCATCTTTCAGAGAGACACCCAGATTTGAGGTTTTCTGTTCTGCTACGAAATACACAACATAAGAGATGCACAAGGCCAGCATGCACAGGTTTGAAAGTTTCTTTCCCTCTTTCAGTTCTACAAAGATAATGCTTATGTATTTGATAGCACAATTTTGTAAATAACCCTGCCAGAGATTTACTAAACTACTGGAAAGTGCAAACACAAAGTGAAGATAGCACAAAACATTTTGTGGGGGCCGTTCACCACTCATACACACACACTTCCCACTCCAGCTCGTCCTCAGGTTACCAAAACGCAGCCCCCACCTGCTCGTGGGGGGTCTCTGCTGTAAGATGATTGAAAGCAGCTGAATGAAGCTCTCATTCTCCGTCCAGTGCTCAGGGAATTGGCCTGCGTCAGACAAAGTCAGCTCTATCCCGTGCAAAACATTCCTGATTATAAGGTCAGCAATGTAAAAAGTAAACAGAAGTTGTCCTCTGCAATTATTTATTTAACATCCACTGTACAGCTGGCCTGCACCAGCAATCTCTTGCACAACTAGGAAAGCCAGAAATGGTCTTTCTTTGCTAAAATACTCACAGGCAGGAGTGCTGCCGTACAGTTTCCACACAGAAATCCATAATCCAGGTGGGTTTTCACACTGCTCTGGGAGATAGGAGTTGAAGTGGTACATCGACTACTACAATACTCACAATGAGATTGCAAACATTGGCAAGGTCATATTGCTATAAATCAATTCAGCCCATCTGCTATCCCTGTAATCCTTATTATGTTTTTAGCATCCAGAAACAGAGAGCAACACAGCATCAGAGGTAAGGTATCTAGATGTCTCGATTATTTGAGCCATCCTGTCTACAAGAGTGATGAAAAGGCTGACCACAAAACGTCTATCAGAACAGACCAACAACCTGGAGCTTGATTTTCAAGTATTAAAACTAAGGGGTTTCAAGTGCTGCTCAGCACCTTTCAAAATTAAGAAATAAATAAAAAAATCTGAATTAATAAAGTGATGATCTGAGCTGGAACTATTTATTTAGGAATTTAGACCCAAAGATTTCTGAAATATTGCATAGAGTGTGAATTTGAATACTTAAAAAAATCCCATAAAAAGTAATTTGTTGCAGTGCGAATTTTTCTTGCTTTTCCATGAATCTTGCATATCTTCTAAGATTTTTACGTTCCCTCCCCTATGTCATATTTGCTTTTATATATAATTACATCTACCTGTCAAATTTTTGCAAGAAAAATTTTTAATATTTTTTTTCCAAAATGTACACTTTTTTTCCCAAGCTGTTAAAATTTCAGAATTAAAGTGGCCAACGACATTAAGACACCCAAGAATTCTACATGCATCATCACCTGCACTAGCACAGTACTACATCTGAAACCACGTTTGCAGTAGTGTGCTGGTTTCTAAAGCTGTTTCTGAATCAATTTTCTAACAGGTAGCAAACTATAAATTTGTAATCCAGGAGTCTTGAATACATTCCACAGAACCATTTCCTAATTATCCAAGCACAAAATAAATTATATTCTGTTATGCAGAAATGTGAATATCCCTTCCCTGCAATGTATCATTTATGCAAAACACACGAGGCTGCCTTCTCTAAACTCACCCAAAACAATTGGCGCTGCACAAAAAAGCAAATAAAAAAGCTTTAAAAATATACAGATCAACTGTCAGACAAAGTTGGTAAGACAGTTTTCAAAGAAAAATGCAGTATGTGACAGTACTTCACTGAAATGATATATTGTATGTGAGGACAGAATTCAGCCTCTTGAGTACAAGGAAACTGCAGAGTCATGTTTCAAACACCAGTAGGAGCAAAGACAAAGTTCAGCAATCTCAACAACATATATTAATTATAATAGTAATTAGTCATTATACTAATAATTATTGTTATTATAATTACATTTTATGTTATGTTGTTTTGCTGATCCCATTAAGAACACAGGGTTTTTTTCATTTTGCTTGTTGAATAAACCCAGCACTTATGTAACAAAGACTGGAACACTGGTTATAAAATGGATACATAAACTTTTTCCTATACTTCTAGACTGTTTCTGACCGATACTAAATGAATGTTCACTTTCTCTTCAGCTCTACAGAAGTATTTTCTTTTGGTTTTAGTAAAATTGCTTTCTTGGTCAGAAAAGCTTGGAAAGACTGCTGAAAGAAGAAAAACCCTCCACCTTTATAATTTAAGCTCTGAAATCATTTATTACTAAACTTTTTTGTGCTGAGTTACGGTTAGAAAATATTAAAAAAAAGAGATCATGTTTCCCAGTTAATTATGGGGAGCACTAAAAACCTTAAGCTACTTTAATACATGTATAAGCTGCAAGTAAAACCCTTCTTATCCCAAATAACGATTTCTAAAGCCCTCCATTATACTACTGAGAGAGGAAAATAAAACACCAGCCAATGTACATGTGCTTTGCCAAGTGAGTTTTGCATACATTTGGCAATGCTAAACTTTTATCATCTGGACAATTACCCAGCCTAACAGTTAGCAGGAAGATGAAATGTAAAATGTTATCACAGAGCTGCTAACCTCGATGTTTACAAAGCTGATAGGAGTTAAGTGCTTGGCTCCTACCAAGAGTAGGAGTTTCTACTCTTGAAACTTTCAATCCAAGATGTTCTCTGCCAAGCAATTTTCACCAAGAAAGGGACAAGATAAAAGGGCAGAACATATGGCTCTATCTTGGATAACAGTTCATTGTGATCACAGAAATAAAATAGGAAATGATCTTAGGAGGATGGTTAGATGGCTCACTGCTGACAGCATAAACCAGTCTGCCCACGCACGCAGAGAAGGGCTTCTCTCACCTTCCTGTAGCTGCTATCATATCTTCTCTACAATCACCCCAGCTCCTTTCTCTGCACATTTTGTATTGTGTATTGTGTTTGTTTGTAATGCCCAGTCTGATTGCTTTGCTTCATAACAGCACAGCCCCTTCTGTGGTTCCCTGTTACACTCAGCCACTTTCCTGAAAGGATATTGCCCAGAGATGCTGGTTAGGAAGAATCCCTGGAGCTCAGCTGGTCTGACTTCCCACACAATAAAGAACAGCTCAGTCCTTGCTTCTTTTGACTATCCAACAGATTAATTGTATCACCATTTCATTTTGTCCTCGTCAGTACTGCATCCGGGTTACGTCGGATCCAGTTTGTCAAGATTACTCTGGATTCCCATGCTGCCTCCAGAGCACTTGTAAATCCTTCCTCTTGGCACCAGCTGCAGATTTAATGGATGCTTTGCTCATCCAAGTTATCAATGAAAGCATCAAATAGACTGAGGAGTGTTCCCAGTAAGGGAACTGTGGTGTACTTTCCGTTTGCTCTCCAAACATCAGTAATTCAAGGATTGCAGCTTTGCTTTGCATGCTGAAGAGACCATGCTCTTTCCTCCCTCACAGTCACTTCTGTTCAAAAAAAGCTACTATTCTACATGCATTTGCAAGAATTAAAGGGTGGATCGTCTGGTGAGACTGATTTCTTATTAACAACTCTTGCTCTATAGTTCTGGGAGAGTCGTTTTGGATTGTTGTTTAAAACCAATCCTGGCTTCTTTACAACAACATTTGCTTCTATTGCATTTAGCTGCTTTCAAATGCTGAATATAGTGCCATAAAAAACAGTTGGCACTTTCACCAGAACAACAATGCCAGGTACCATCGAAGTCTGTGCTGGCCATCACACTTCCTGTGTATGTTACCCAGTATACACTTCATACTGAAAATACGTCTTTTATATTGCGTATAACTCCAGATTGTATAGTAGGCTTATTCTGCCTTACCCCATGCAACACATCTCTCCATAAATATTTAAATCTGTGCAGTCCAGCTCTTTTCAATTAAGGGATATAGTCTAGCAAATGTACCACCTAAACCTAAGGCTACATGAAATGATTTGCAGAAGTTGCAAAAATTACTATTGTTTCATGATATTTAAATGTTGTTTGGTTTGATGATGTGCCACAGTATGTCAAAGGTGTCTCTGAGAATTAGTGTGCACATCAGAACACTGGTCTACATTTTAAATTTCAATAGGCAGCCATAACAATTCCTTTAGTTATACTGCAACCATCTAGCTGCAAGTTCTTCCTAAGGAGATTAAATTCTTTATTTACGGAAGTTAAAATAAATGTATTTTTTGAAAATTGTTTTTAAATGTATGCTAAAACCTGCCAGAAACAGCTATAGCACCAGATCAGTGTTGCGAAGTTCTAAATTAGCAGAGAAATCATGCCACAGTTTTGTGGAGCTTTCGGGGCGTGCTGTGACATTCTGGCAGTGCCACACTGCCAGCGCTGCCTCCCCAGCGCCCTTCCAGCTCTTATCAGCCAGGCTTCAAATACCCCTTTACCATATGAACTCCACAGGTCGGATTATCCCTGCCAACCAGCATCCCAGCAGGGCTCCTGTAAGGAAGGGTCCTCAATAACCTCATCCCGAAGAGCCACAGGCCCTGTGCAGATGATGGTGTCTGGGTGCTGTGTGTCCGCGCCCCAAGACCTCCTGCTCCTGCCTCAGGTTGCAAACTGACGGCGACTTGCCAGGAGGCTGAGGAGCACAGAAGACCTTTTGGGGGGTGAGAAGCATGAGAAAAGGTGGTATGGACTGTAATGCAAACTCACAGGGCGAGCAAAGAGACAGGGACAAGGATCAGTGTTGGAAGAGCCAGGGAACTCCGGCTGGAACAGGGCAAGCAGCTCCACCAAATACACCCCTGCTTCGGGGACGGTGCAAAGCAGCATGCTTTGCCACACAGCCTGGAGTTTGCTGTGCTGCTCCAAGCCTCCCTTTGAAAATGAAAGAAATCTGGGCAGAAATTATCTGAAAAGCTTATGTTCATAAAAAAAAAAAGAGAACACAGCCTTTAAAAAGAAGAAAACAAGTCAGAAACCCTTCAAAGGCTTTTTACATGAGCACGTAGGCAAATGCCCAACAGAAAAATAATCCTTGACATATAGTATTTACTAGAAAAGACATTACAGTAATATCCCACCATACCTCCTGCTAATGTGTTTTCTGCATAGTATTGTTAACCACTACAAAAATAATAAGTTTGAATGTATCAATATCTCACAGTGCCTGGAGGCACAGCTGTTTTCATTTGTATGTTTAAAGTAGGAACTATAATGTGGTAGGTGGATAATTCCTCATTTGAATAAGCCATTTCTATTTCACAGTAACATAAGACAATATAAAAGCCCTTTTACCAAGGTAATATCTTCAGTTTGTAGACAGGAAAATGACATATAACTGTGGAAGGGGTAAAGTACTAAGAAGGATTTTTATTTCTAAAGTATTTCATTTGTGCTCAAAGGATTGTCATTTGTGGAAAAAAAACCCCAAAAATATTAAACTCGTTTTGATTTTTAACTATTAGTCCCAATGATACACTTGGAAAGATTAATGAAAAAGCATATTAGTAAATTAAATCTCTAGGAGAACATGAGTGGCACAGGCTACAGAAATCGCATGCAAACCTGAGCTCTTCTGTTTGTACCCCAGGTCAGCTGAAAACTGACAGCTTGGGACTACAAGTCACCCAGGAGCATCACAATCATTTCATAATTAATCCAGGATCCCCATCTCCTCTAAAAGCTGTTTCTATGCTGTTTGTTACTGACCAACATACACAAGAGTGCATGAAGAGAAAGGCTGAAATAGCTCCTATCTGAAGGGGCCAATAAGAGTTGCTTTCTCTTTATCGCTAATACTGAAAAGTAGGCAACTTAAAACAATAAATCTAAAAAAAAAAAACCCAACCCAAACAAAAAAAAAAAAAACCAACCAAACAAAAAACAAACCAAAAAAACCCTATAAAAATCCCCTCAAAGCTTCAGCTATTTTTCAATCAGATTTATGATTAGAAAAACAGAACCTCTGAACCTCTGTGGATTTCGTAAGATATATATATTACATGACTATATACTTAGGCCTATTTTTTGGTTTTCCTTTTATGTATATTTTAAAACAATATAAATGTTATAAATTCCTATTGTTTAGGTACCCACATGTATTACTGACATACATAAATTATACATGAGCCTTATGAAGCCCAGACCTAAATCAGCTCTTACTGAAGCGTGCTGCTAAGCTTTCCTGATTTCATTGTAGCAAGAGCAATACTCCTGTATCCCGTTTTGGTTATTTAATTTAAACATAAAACATCAAAGAAGTTTGCTCTCTTCAGAATACTCTGTAACTCTAATAAACTTTTCATGATCTCTTTGAAATCAGCCTTTAATACTAGGCCATAATACACTGTTACGCAGAAGTAATATGCAGCGTATTGTAGCCTAGAAGCTTTCATTATCTGTTTTGCAATGAATGTTGCTCACTTTTTTCTTTAATGTACCCTAATTTCTATGCTAAAGAAATTTTAATGTGAATCTTAAAATATATATAGGAGGTTTTCTGTATTTTTCTTGCGTTAAAGGGCAACAGTTGTATGAATCAGACCTGAACACGTTCCTTCTGGCAGAAAACAGCCTGTGCCAGAACTGCTGCAACTCTTTGGCTTTGAGAAGTTTAATTTATTGTCTTGAATAATAAACTGCCATTCAATCAACCTTGTGAAACAAAACATAAAACAGGACCATGCTTAAATTTTGAACAGTGACCAAAGAGTTTTCCACAAAGGAAACAAAATTGGGAGAGGCATTTTATATTAAATAATGCCAATTATTTTGTTCTCCCTTTCTGTCTGCCTCCAGTATTAATTAGGACTAACTGACAGTTAATATGCTCTAAGCTCTGCATGGTAAAATTGATTAGTATACTACGATGGAAAATAAGATTCAGTTTTTGATGAAAAATATCAGGTTTCAGAGCACTGCATGTGGCAGCAGTGAGCAAGGAAAAAGTGTGAAGATATTAACCCATCCACGACACTCAGCTGGGCATTTGCCCAGTCCTGCTGACAGAACTGTCAATGGAGATGGCCGGCCACTACTTTTTGGTTAAGCACTGCACTATTTCCTCTAATTTTCTTGATGGTTTTGTCCAGTTTTACTATAACGAGCATGCCCTGCTCAGTAGCTGTTGTCCAACTGTCTAAGAAGCTTACACTACAAAACGCTCTGGGACTCAGATTCATTTTTTGTGTGAAAAGATATCTAAAAAGGTATGAGCGCTACTGGTTTTTTAAAAAAAAATAATTCTTTTAAATTATCGTATTTATTTACCAGGCCTTATTTCTGAAAAAAAAGCTATCTCGAAGTATAAAGTAAAAGTCATTAAAACCCCCAAACAATAAGATGATAAACCAAACAAAAAAATAGCATGTTGCTCTGGTTCTTCTTTTTTTTATACCAAGGAACTCTATTCACAGTCTAATGAAGGCATTTCCAAATTCAAACGTCTTTGAAATGTTTTGGTGGTTTGACTTCTTTCACGTTTTGTAAATAATAATTTGCCCACCAGTTGTAAACAACATTAATATAGTTCTGCTTTGTGCCTTCTCACACAGACTATGAAGTTTATTACAGGGCGGTTAACCATGGCAAATCAATAGGATACAATAGGGTGTGGAATGTGTTTTAAAGTCTAAAAGCCCTGTATTACAAAAAGCTAAGCACGATAAGAAGCTACTGCACAAACCAGATCGTATCGTTAATTTGAAATCCCAGTTAGCCGTTGCCGCCAGAGCTGCACTTGCATGTCTTTTCCCTTTGCTATGGAAAGAGCTGTATTTAAAATTAAACTTTAAACATCGCTAAGATACTCTGGCAGATCGGCGTCCCTCCTTGCTGGAGACGGGGGACGCGGGCATTTCGGTGTGTGGTGGGAGGACACGGATGACACGACATGATCTTACCTTCTAGCAACATGTAGGGCTGTCGGGAGCAGCGAGCGGGTGCGGAGCAAGCGCGGTCAGGAGCCGATGTCAGCGTGGCGCACATGCTCCTGGTAACATCCCACTGGCATTCTACCTGCTCTCTATGCCCCGGCTATTTACAAGCTTCCTTCCAGAAAGTCACAACTTTAGGAATGAAAAAAAACCCACCCCAAATGGAGGACTGGAAGGCGGATCACGTGACGCCAGGAGCCGGTCTTGTTGCATTACACGCAGCAAGTGTGGATGGCAAACAATATCAGTTGATGTTTATGCCATATGTTCTTGGCCTCTTCATGTATCGGCACCAAAATCCTGTTTCCGTACAGTGCAGCAGGGATCCTACTGGGAAGAGGGTCACAGTCTAATTAGGCAAACTGCGGAAAAAACACGGCTCACTAACGAAGACCAAGAGGGACTGACTTTCACAAAGCAAGTCCTTGCTCTGGAAGGCAAGAAGCATTACCCAGCCGAAGTTTTAAAAATTTCTTAAAACACGCGCTCAAATACATCGCATCTTATCCCCTGAGCAACCTGTCCACGTTCAGGCTGGCTTCTTCCTAAGGACAGTTGAGGTTTTGAGCAGAGACAGTGCTGATTTGGGCTATTGCTCGAGTCAGCTGTCTGCCTGCTCGGAAACGTTCGGCGAGAAGGAAACTCCTCATCCAGTGCTAATCCACTGCCCCAAAAGTGCACGAGTGTTGACCTGTGCCACACATTCTGCTGAGACTCAAAAGTAAGGGCAAGAGGCAACACAGAGCCTGCACATCCATAATGCAGTCTTCGATGAGTTATCTCAGCAGGTCTTTTCTTGTTGCAATCCACCTTTTCCTTGTAAACCGAAGCTTTTCAGAATAAGTTTTGCACTTTTCTAAACCAAAATATGTTGTGCCTTACATCTGGGTGACAAAATTAATGATCCTTCCCATATTTCACACTATTCAGAAATTAACATAGACGGAAAACCTGATATTTTCCTGTTTCTAACACGCAAAAGTATATATGTGAATTAAGAAATAAATCTGTTATTAGGAAATAAATGAGCTGTTCTCTCATATCCAAAGAACAAAATAAGGCCAATATTCCTATTTTTGCCAAGGGTACATTAGCCTCTTTAGTCCTCAGATGATGCTCCTTACAGCAAGAGCTTGTTAAACTTCCTTTTCCAGCATTAGTCTGGAAATTAGTCTTTTGTAATAGCAGTGGCATTCTGTATGTGACATGAGCCTTCTATGGAAGACGCCATTTCCAAAATTACCTTGCAGTAAGGCAAACTAAATCAGCCTGTGAATATGCACCTCTTAGGGGTCTCCATCCATGTTTTCTAATTTTTTCCTTGCCTTCTTTCTTCCTTCCCGTGCCATGTCAGAGAGTTCTCCCCATCCTCCAAAGGAGCAAACTACTGTTCAAGTTTCTGGCTTTTCTCCAAATAAAAAACCACAATGTTTGAGAGATGGCAAGGACCGTGACTGAAAGGGGAAAGGCGTTTAACAGGTGGTCCAAGGGGGTTCCTTCCACATTCAACTCCCATCAGGAAACAGCAGAAAAAAAAAAAAAAAAAAAAAAAAAAAAAAAAAAAAAAAAAAATTCAGGCGAAGAAAGTAGAAGGCTTAGTAAAAGCTACAGGGCTTTTCTACAGCCTGTCACATCACTCCCCAGCACAGACGCCCTCATGCTCTGCTCTGCATCTGCATTTCATTAAACGGGGCGAAGAAACACAAACCAACTTTCACTTGAATCTCACTCTCCATTTCATGTCAACCTCAGGACAGTCATGCGAAACACATGTGGTGAGTTCAGCCTGGGAACTGTGTCGGGACCTTTCCGGCTGGGAGCAGAGCTAATCCTCCCCACTGCCCGCATATGGCTCGTGACGAGCACTGCAGGTTCCTCCCTGCCCGCAGCTGCCGGCCCAATCGGCGGCACGGGCAGTGCCGGCCAACTGCACTGTGTCAGCAGATGGAATTGCACTTTTTCCACCGAGTCAAAGCAGGCCAATGACGGAAAGCAAGGCGAGTAACATGGGCGATTTGATTTCAGAAAACGCTACCTAACTCATGGGCTGCGTGGTCGCTGATCTTTCTGGAGAGGGAAAAAATTCACTCTCTCAGTTCTCTGTGTTCCCTAACCTGCATTTTCATCTGTCACCAGATACTCGAGTTTCCCTTCACACCAGGGAAAGATCTTGCCCCGAAACAACGGCGTTCCAGGCAATCTGGCAAGTCTCATCCCTGTGGCATGTCCCTGCCTCATCTATTTGCTGAGGGAGGATAAAAAAAAAAACCAAAACAAAAAAAGAAAGAAACCAGCAGCTAGTCCTTTCCCTGCTTCCTCACAAGGAAAGACCTGCCATTCAGATTAAATGACTTAACATTCACTATTATGTGCTTTTTCAGCTCTTTTTGCAACCTTAAAAGTGATCAAAAATAAATATTACTTTTGAAACCTAACGCACTTCAGGAAGAGACAGTGAAGTCTCTCAGCTGGTTAAATTTCAGCTGGGAGCATCTTCATTGTTCTCAGATAGTCTCAATACCCACCTTGTCGGCACATGCAAAGTCTCCCAACTGCCTGACACCCTCTGCTAAGGTAATATGATGCTCCCAGGGGCTGGTGAGATGAGAAAGGCTCACTGGCAGTCTTTGAATATAGTATGGGTAAGGAAAAAAATAATTCAGACTACTTGGATCGAAAAAAACCCCCAAACCATAGATGAAGTAATGCAGCCGAGAACAGATTTTAGCTGAGCAGTTGAGAAATCATTGAGTCAAAGGCAGTAACATATTTGATGAGGAGCTCTAAGTCCTGTGACGCAGCTTTTCAGGAAATTTGCTCTCTAACACTCTAATTTGAGATTGTTTAAGAATGGCTTTCTACTTGAGAGGTTAATCTTTTCATATAAATTGCCCAGCACAATTTCTGGACTCTGACGTCTCTTCATGCTTTTAAAAATCTTGTTTATTACAGCAAGCACAAAAAAATATCAGATTCTGCCTCTATCTCCAGAGCTTCTGCATCATAGTATTACTGTTACAAAAAACATCAGTACGTCATTTAGAAAACATCCTGAGAAGTCAGATGCATCAATGCAAGCCAAGCAGGAATGTGACGGATCAATTTGAATATTTAAACAGTGGAATTCAGAAGAAAAAACAGACCAAGATCTCCAGATATGGGAGAATCCCCACTCAGAGAATATTACTGAATAATGACACATTCTGATATTTGGATGGAACATGAGCCTGAAGATCTCTTGGCATAAACACCATCTACAGGGTGGAGTTTTGAAGAAGCTTATCTCCATATTCCACAAAAATGAGCTTTAGAGTCATGCTTCTATAATACCCAAGAAATGAGATGCTGAAGACAGAACTGCGGTTGGATCTGCTATAAGAATTCCTGTATTTCAGTAATAATCAAATAAGTTCTTTTAAAAGGAGTTTGCTTCATCCACCTCAACCTCTATAATGTAATGCACAGTAAAACAGTGCAATATCTTCTTCAGCCAATAAAGAAGAGCTTAAGAAGCTGTCTTCACACTGCATGCAGAAAACTTCACATATATTTTTTGCTCTTACTTGCAGCCAGTCACTCTCCTGAGCTCTCATCCTGCTCCATATAGCATATTCAAACAAATGATCTTAAAAAAAGGCAGCTGCAATTCTTTTTGCAGCAGCATTACAGTCTGATTTGGCCAGGACACGAAACCAGCTTCTTTACTGGGACTGGAATCAGACAACTTCATCTACAACTTCTTTATGATAGACAGGAAAACTGAACATCTGCCTCACATGTCTATATCTCAACTAATAAACTGAAGGTCAGAAATACTCAGAGATCTGTGATTCCAAAATTCTGGGGTGCCTGGACATTGACGTTTTTTGACAACCACTAGCAAACCCATTCAAAGTTCATAAATACTTTTTTAACACGACATCAAGAAACAGTGACAAACCTTATCATAGCCTTCTAGGGTTATGGGTGTAACTACTGTTAAATACTAAAACAGGCCCACATCAGTTTCTAACTTTTTTTTAATTGCTCAAGTGCCTGTAGAGTAAGTCTTCAGAGACTGGTAGCATCAAATCTAACTGCCCATATAATAGTAAGATTACAGTGTAGTGCTGCTGCCAGGGTCAGGGTCACTCCAGCTCCCTGGTATCAGACCCGCTAGGATGAGTTGTGAAACCTGATTTGGGGAAGGCAAAGGACCCTCTGGGTGACCAAGGATGAGACACCTTGTGTTACACCTAAGGACAGAGTCAATTGCTTAGTGGCCTTTTCTAGCCAAGAAAACCTCTACTGAGCTGAGATTTCCTCATGTGTCCAGCATTCACACTTCTGTAGCTGGTTCAATACTGTGCTAATCAAATACTCTAACACAAGTATTTTAGTTCCACAGAAAATATGATTTACCAGAGAAAATAGTTAAATTTTAAGCAGGAACAGCAAACTCGCAGTCGCCCGTATGTATAACACAAGCTGAAGACCTTTCACTGCAGAGAAACACTGGGCTTCTGCACTACTGCCAGCTGCTTCCCATCTGAGGGCAGAGGACAGTCACCTGCTTTAATGGTGTTCTTCATACCTTTCTGTTAGTGGGTTTTGTATTGTAGTCCACAGTGAATGCAGTGGTTCATTATCACACAGGAAAATAATCTGGTGGATGGGACAGCAGCTGAAGACAGTGTAAGCGTTCAGCAAAATTATAAAGGGATCTTGAGCAGTTTCCATAGGTGCGTTGGTTTTCAATTACTTAATTGAATTACCTAAAATCCTCCAGCACAACGGATCAGTCTCGAAGTCTCTCATCAGATTAATTAACCCTTCAGTCAGGTCTTAAAACTGTGATCTGGCCCGTGGTCTCTGTGTCCGTAATACTTTCAGAAGCTTTCACCCTCTGACTTGTCTACTGAAAGCAAAGTCTTTGTTCATCACTGGAGCTTTAAAGAGAATAATACACACAAGAAGTTCTGCTGCCTACTCCATCATTAGCATAAGGATAACTTACAGAGGGCTACCTAGATGTCATTGATGAAAACTCAGTAACAAAGCATTTAGTTTTGTCATCTGACCATACCTCTGGAAAAGGACACAGTCAGCGAGGCTTTCACTAATACAGAACGGTGTTTACTGCAGGTCATCTTGTCCTGCTCAGTTATTTTCATCTAATGCAATGCACAGATGTTGTAGAAATTAAAAGTACTGCAGAGTTGCCATTAATTTGCAGCACAGGAAAGACTCATTCATTTCTCCTCTCGGAATGAGTGTGGCTCAGTACATGGGTCTAGGACAGCCCAGCTCTTCAGCAGCTCTGTCTGGAGTATGCAGAGGTACGCAAAAAAGCTCCTTCCCTGTCTTATATGTCAGTCTTGAGGGGTGTGATGGAGACAGCCAGTCCCAAGTGCCATCTGCCATGCTACATGTGAGCATCACGCTCTGCTGCCCCTTCACATGCCTGGCTGGATTAGCTGATGTCAACAAGATAGTTACACCCTTCCCTACATGGGCACATGCGGGGCGTCCAACTCCATGTGCATCACAGGGGAGGGACTGTGGGGATGGGATGGACAAAACACGGGCCTGAAGCCTTGGGAAGCAAAGCCAATCAACTCCTGACTCTTGAAACAGGATCAGAGGCCCTGGGAACAGAGCCCTGGGGCGGAGTCAGACACACTGAGCAGATTTTGTCCTGAATAAAAGTCCCTGATAGCAAGGTGTAAGACAGTCCAGTGTTTCATGCTTCCAGCCTTTTTTGGTTCCTCATCTCTCACTCTCCAGAGTCGGCACAGTTGGTATGGTGAGTACAGTGGCCCTTGAGCATCCGAAACTGATGCTGAAGAGTAAAGGCTCCATGATCTGCCAAGTTTGGAGCATCTCCAGGTGTGGGGCATTTCTCACCAGTGCCACAAAGGCAGGAGACAGCAGGGAACAAACCCAGATTGTATCGGGTGCTTCCCCTGTCCCTTGCATGCTGTGTTTGCTCTGGAGAAGATTGTTGATCTGTAGCATGAGCAAGGATGTGCCAACGACCCTTTTGTCCTCCTGATCTCCAAGGAGGTAAAGAAGACAAGCAATACCAGGTCTATAAACAGATCGTGGAAATGACACAAGTGTTTCAAATTAATCTACAGATGGGCTCAAAGCTGCCCCAAGGTGGTAAGTCTGGGTGGCGAGCAGAAAATGAAATTGTCAACAAGAATGGAAACAGGACAATGAGTTAGAATGTGTTCTTTCATTTGATGCATATACCTTAAGGAAAGAAAGATACTAAAGTGTTTTCACATAAAGCAGCTGAATGTAAACGTGAAATACTGCATGAAAATGAACAGGAATAAACCTGAGACTTAAATATTAATACTAACATCTAGGATGAGCCATTTTAGTAACATCACCACTCTACTTCTACCCAGCAAAACATGCTGATGCAGGTTGGGAAATCTGAGGAGCAGCTCATGTGATGTAAACTCCTGACATTCCCCCAGACATGACTAAGCTTAAACAAGTGGCATTATGTGGTGCATTTGAAAGCAAGATGTGAAGAACATGATCGGGGGGCTTTTTATGGTACCACTCAAAATGTTCCTGTTCAGATGGGGTTTATGTAGTGAAAGATATTACAAACAAGTTAAGATTTGCCTGCAGCTTTCAAAGTCTTGCCAGCCTTGAACTTTGGAGAGAGTGCTGAGAGCTACCAGCACGAACAAAAGAACAGTAGTTCTGTGAAAACGCCTATAATCAAGCTGACACCATACCTATGACAAATATAACTACAACTCCTATCACAGAAAACACAGCCTTAGCTACAAATAGAGCCTAAAGCAGGCATCTTAGTCAGTTTTGCAAGTTTTACATCATTACAAATACACTGATATTTAAAGTCTGCCGCTTCCAAATGTACAATTATATAGTAGGTCACAAATGCTGTTTTCCAAACATGAAGCTGAACACATATATGAGCTTTTTATTAGCTGAAAAGTGAACAAAAGGAAAATGAAAATAAATGTATGACATGAATCCCAGATGCTGTTTCCCTGAAGTGTGTGCACAGCTCAAGACCACCAAGCTCAAACAGCACTTAAGCCCCTATGCAAGCACATCCTAAAGGCGCACAGTGCATGGCCCAGAGCTCCTGCTTAATTTTATTCTACAGTCATAGGTATTTATTTAAAAAAAATTGTGATATTACAAATGAAGACTTCTGCTTTTGAAGAAATTAAAGCAAAGAGATTACACTTAATTTTAAAAGATTTTCAAAACTTATATGGCATGGAGTTAAACTCAGCCTCTTCAAATACAAACTGATGCATGTTTTCGATCTAAAGAAACTTGTCATTTCTAATCTTTCCTACCTAGACTTCTGCATTTAGCTCAACTAATGGAGGTGCTTGCTGGTTGATACTGCCACCCAATGGCTTTTTAGTCATTAACAGCTTACAATAAAATAAAATAAAATAAAATCAGATGTAATGTAGAACCAGTTCTGCTTCTGTTATGGGAACAGAAAGTGCCTGGTTAGGACATTTCCAGTAAAGAGACCTTCTGAAAAATAACTACATAAACTACATGTTAAAAATACTCATTTGAGCAAGGTGGAAATAGAAAATTCTCAGAGTTCCAGGTGAATATTCTTACTATCATTTCCAGCAATAAATATGAGTGAACAATTCAGCTGATGTGGACACCAGCTCCTGCACCCAGTACTGAGCCAGGCATTTCTGAATATGTTCCCCCACCGCAGGAGAAGTGATAAACAGCCACTTTCTCCTTCCCCTTGAACCACAGTTCCTGATCAGTAATGGGAGCTGCCTCTGGGCAATTTTTTTCCCCCAGACATTTAAAAACCAACACAGATTTTAAAAGGGAGAAACTCAGCACTCAGTTTACACAGTAAAAAAATATTTTTCCCAGGTGCAGTGAGCAGCACTGGGTCTCAGACAGGGGAAGCTGTGTGGGTAGTACCCAAGAAAACCCTGCAGGCAGCTGTAAGCCTTGGCTACACTTTAGCCCTTCCGGACATAAAGCAAATACTGAATGGCTCTCGAGAGGTTTTAATTCAGGAGAGGGTGAAGGATCCAATAAATTGTCTTGTGATCTCTGAATATGTATCTCTGTAGAAAAAGGGCCTCCAAGAAGAGAAACAAAATTAATTAAAAGATTGAGGAGAAAGAAAACTCTGGCTCCATTCCTGAAATCAAGTCCATGAGAGATTTCTTTGCCCACACGGGGAGGTGACCCCATGGTGGAGAAAGCAATATGAAGTTTCCTGTGAGGAATAAGCTGGGGGTTTGCCATCACCAACCTGATGCACACCTTGAGTTTGCCTTTGTATAACAGGGGGGATTCCCTCTGTTTCTTTCTCCCATCCCAAGTGGTCCTGAAAACGTCTCCCCATTTCAGGTTGTGAAAGCCTGACATTTTTTGTTTGTTGGCACCATTTCTCTTGCAGCCAGGGAGGGTCATAAGGCTGCACTACACCCTGGCCTGGGCAACTCTGAGACAAACACCAGCCTTGTACTGCTCCTGACTCACAGCCAGCCAGCAACGCTCATCAGCAACATAACAGTGACCTGCGGGGAAACTTGCAGGGAGCAGGGCTCCAGCAAGAAAAACAAGGATTATATTTTTCTCTGAAGGCCACAAAGGGCTATGCGCAGCAGAAATATGATTCTGCATTATTATACACACTATGAGGTCCCAAAGATTTTACTTTAATGCAACAATTTAATTCAGAGAGTAGTGTCTAGTAACTAGTTCTTTTTGTAATTTTCTTGTTAACAAATAAGACTGATCCTGCTTTACTTTCTATATGATTATAACAACAAACATCCTCGTGTATTTGCTGTGCTAGAAACAGTAGTAAAACAATTCCCTTCCACATAGCAGTAAATTATTTCCCACATGCAAATTATAAATAGTAAAAAACCCCTTCCTTTTGGAAAAAAAAATGTCAAGTACTTTATTCTGTACTCACAGTAGTTAAGACATCCACAAGGAAAACACTAAGGGGCTACAACTGATCTTACTGCTGGCATTCGTCTCCCCAAACTGGTACTCGGTGAGTGAAGGTGGAATAACCACTAGATGGGGATGTCCGGCTTCAGAATGTAACACGCAAGAGTGGGAAACAGCGTAACAAACTGCGATAAAGCCTTTTCAGAGTATTACAAAGTAAATAGGAAAGAAAAAAGGAGAAAAAAGAGGAGCAAAGAGCCCATGCACTTGCCTTCTCCATGTCTTTTTCTGGATTGAGCGAAAGACCAATGAATTGATTCATATTGTGCAAGGGATAAACAGTACAAGAGAAAATGGGTAGAAAAAGCTATCAGATCAATCTATATTCATTCCCAAACTGACTTGAAAATAGTTTCAACAAATATCCAAACAAGGGAAAACTGCTGATGCATCTCCCCTGACCTCCTGGCAGGTTCTCACACTTCAGACCATCTCTCTTCTCTGACAAGGGATCTTCTGTAGTTTCACCTGCTCTTTGTCCTCCTCTTATCTGCTTGTCCTCTTTTCCACCCTGATAACCTTATGGGTCCTCTCCTCTTCCCTCCAGCAGCTGGTGGCCAAATTCTGCTGATCCTCTATCCATGCCTTTTTCTTTCCAGTTACAGCTAGAACTTCGACATGCATCTCCTGTCTAAATTAATGCAACCTACCCCTTCATAACATGTGCATGGCCCTCACCTCTTGAGTCCATGACAGAGCTCCTGCACCTACATTCTTCCTCTTCAAATGGTTCTGCAGGTCCTGGGGCATGAAGGCTTTGTTATTAGTCCTCACCCTCTTCACAGCACTGGCAACACTCTTTTCCTTCCCACTTAATCAGCTTTGTGGACCACTGGCTCACTTGTCCCTCTTCCTCCTCAAGAGTGCAAAATCCAAGGCCCCTTTTCCTTCCATCTTCAAAACCCCCTCTTCTAACACTACCATTCTCCCCAGACCCTAAAAGCAAGTGGCCAAACAATCACAGAGAAGCAGAGCAGTGAGCAGTGGGGAACTATTCAGAGATACCTAAAAAATTTCATACATCACTTTAAAATTCTAGTATATGTCAAGAGAAGGAGGCACACCAAAGTCAGACTTTTATGTTTGGTCTTGGCTCATAATTGCAAGAGAATTTGATTATACCTTCCTGTAGATGCAGACAATCATATGTAGGAATGACACATATCTGAATGTAAGTACTTTCTTTGAAGGAGTATGTGAGAGATTCACAACAGCTTTCACATTAAGAACAAACCCACAGAAGATACCTGGGGAACCCTTTTAGGAATACAGATGGATTTGGGGATATTTCAAACAAACTGGATCTTCCTTTTTCCACAGCTGAAAACTATTTACTCACATAAAAACTTTCTAACCCATACTTGTTCACACTGAAGAAGACATGAAGTCTTTTAAACTTTTCATTGATTGCTTTTCCTTGTCCAAAGGAAGAAGATTACAAACAAAACACACTGTGTATTGCTTTGAAAGTAGCTGGGCATCTCCTTTTTAAACACCATTGTGTAAGAGTAAAAAATGGTAAAAAACTAAGGAAAAGGGGTATTAGAAAAGTTTTCTTCAACTTAATGTGAAAAACTTTAACTTATTTCTAAAACTGCATTTCAGAGATGACATATATTTGATCAGGTTTTCAAACTCTGAGAAAACAAACAAAAGAAACAGTTAATGTCCAGCATGTTTTGTCATAACTTTCAACTTACTGAAAAGTAAAGGTAAATACAAAAAGCACTGCAGGCTGTATTCCTGATCTACCATTCATTTCAGCCAAAGATAAAATATTTACTGATTTCAGCAGTACAGACTCAGCCCCCCCTGGGCATTTTATGTAACATATTTGAGATCTGAGAAGATGCTGTTAATGGTCACATGGGAGCCTCAGTGCATTTACAATACAATTCTATCACACCACAGTGACAGAATAAAATTTTTCCATGTAATTCTAAAACTTCCATACCTTCTCACTGGTAAAGGTTCAGTCAGGCTCATTACAGACTCTGACATGCTCCACATCTGACTGGAAAGGGGCATTTTGCCATTTGCAAGGCACAGTGTTCCCCATGTTCTGGTCCTGCTCAGTGCTCTGTGCAGCCAATTAGGCTGTGGAATTCCCTCCCATCAGGCATGAAGAAAGTAATTCATTGCATTATGCTCAAGCATACCAGTGTGGGTGGGCACTCCCATTTACTAAAAGAATAACTATATGTGCACATCAGAAAAGACTTTAACTACAGCTCCATGAAAGATCCTGTGCAAAGATCTTGAGGAGCTGCGGACAATACTCCCAAAAGGAAACCTGAGACCATCCTCGGAATTACAACATCATCCACTACATCAAGGAAGCATAAAACAGCTCATTAGCAGCCCTAAAGTGACAGACCTAAAGCCAGCTCCAAAGTTGTCCACACCTGTCTGCCTATAGTGACTGCCAAAAAGCCAAATTCCTCTGGGGAAAGAATCCTTGTCCCTCTTCTACATCTGGATATTGTGACCCCAATATGCTCCAGGGAATCACAGGTTTTAGAGCAGCAGGGTGCATAGAGAGGGTGAAAAGATAAGTAGATGCTGTAAGATCCCTCCCCCAAATGAATGAATTCCACACTACTGTGTTTCAAACATGAAAACCCAAAATGCCATTAAAATATCTGTCAGTTTTAAGTACCACTATTTTAAGTAGCAGAATATTAAGTAGTCTAGCAAAAAATACATATTGGCATTTCTAACACATCTGGGTCACACATGTTTATAAGTGAAAATGCACAAGCCCTACTGCGATCTTAGGAACTCATTTACAGTAGGCACCCTGAGGTGTTCTTCTGATGCAGTAAGAGCAAACTGTACCAATAATACAATAGTTATTGTACAGTTTCACACCAAACTCCAATATCATAGCAAAAAAGCCTTAATTATGATAAAGCTGAGTAGAACTCTTAAAAGCAAGCAGAAAAATCTATCTTTCCACTTCATCCTTCACAGCAATCTGAATTAGTGTCCCAGGATCTGTTTTCTATAGGCAGTGGGATTTTTTTTAACATGCTTTATATATGCTTTATAACGCTTTATATACAGGCCTCAGGAAAGACCTATCAAGAAATTTGACAATGAGTTCATAGAAATTAAACTAACAACTGACATGCAAATATCCATCAGATATTCAGTGACTGGACTACAAAGATCACACCCACATCATATGACATTCTATAGAAAGATGGGAACAGCCTCAGCTAGAAACCAGACATATCTATCCTTGTGGAAATCTTCTCCAATTGTTGCAAACTACAAGAAAAACTATGATAAACAGATGATTACACAACATGGTAGAAAGGGTGAGAGAAGAGAGATGCAATTTTTTTCAGACAATTCAGTAAGAAATTTCATCTCTGTAATGATGTCTTGAAAGTGTGTAAAAGGACTACTCATTAATGCCAGTGCTGTTTGTTTTCCTTCCTGATATAATTACTGTTATTACTATCAGAATTTACTGCAGCTTTACAGTAAAAGACATAAAACTAGATGCAATAGAGCTGTGGTGGTACATGGCTGTAATAAAACCAGCACCACAGATCCTGTACAGTAGAAGAATATTAGACAGTAGAAAATTAGAACTCCTCACACTGCCAAAACACTACAAGGTACTGCACTGAGTCACTTGCAATCCTATGTATAAGAATTTTTCAGAAGAAATTACAATCTTGCAAGAAGCAAAAGGTAGAAGAAGCCTTCCCCGTACTTTCCTAAATGATTCCTGTGCTTCCACTGCAGAAACATAAACCTACAAGGCTTTTTTTCCAAAATATTAAATTTGGTTTTAAGTTTTGATCCCAAATAACATTGAACTTATATAGGTGAAAACATGTGAAAAGAAGGCCTTGGACTTCTGTATTTGGGAGAGAAAAGGATTTAGCAACAGCCTGAGTTCCTTAATTATTTCACTATAGCTTCCCCATTGTCTAGAACTGCCTTAAATTCTAATTCTAATTCTAGGCTTAATTAATTATTAAAATAAATGCATGGGTTTGATGTAAAGAAAAGATGCAATAATACTGGAAGACCATTTAATCTCTCTTAGATTACAAAGACTTGTCTAGCAAAAGTCTGAAGCACAATAAAGATCCCAAAAGGAAAGTCTCAGTGGTAGCATCCACATCTGAACACCAGTTGCTTCTCTCCACTGGCCAAGCTGCTATGGATTCAGCAGTCAGCACAGGCACCCTAACCAGCCACTGCATCTTCCACATTTTGGAACAAACCTGCAGTAATAGGAGGCAGGGCAGAGCCTGAAGCAAGTTTAAGGAGGCAGACAGGAATTCAGTAATCCAAAGGGCTGCGTTCCTGGCCCTTGTGAAAGGACCTACTGCCCCAGCTGCAGGATGCAAGTGCTCAGAAGCCCACTCAGTTATGTACCAAGCAGAGATTTACACTGCTGTAAAAAGTCACTATCATGGCAAAACATGTGAGAGAAGTTCAGAGGGGTCCTCGTTACAGGTAGGAGGGCAGTAACAAGAATCTACTTACTAAGTTTCCCCTCCCTGCCATGGTACTGAGACACTTTTTAAATATTTCTCACTCAGTGTTTTGCCTTTTACCTTAACAAAACAGGTAGAAATTTTAAGAAATCCCTGCCTCTGGAAAGGAGTCCTTTTAGTACAAATCTGCTGAGAGGTACCACCGGTAGTAGGGTTTTTAAAATTAATTACCTACCTTATGAAGATAATAAAAATCAGATCCATTACAAACAGCTGCATGTTCTTCTAGCACTTGAAGGACGCCTTTAAAGAAACCCTTGTCATCTGTAGCTAAAGGCCCTGTGGGACAGCCCAGGGTTGTACTCGGCCACTTGGTCACACATGGTCCAAAAGATGAAAACTGGCTTCTGCTCTGGACCATCGCCCTGCCATTGCTCAAGTAGAACTTCAAACCCCTGGTTGGGATAACTCAAATCCTAACCCATACCCCCCCTTCAAAACAACATACACTGACCCAATTCATCATTTTTTTAAAAATGTGTTATATATAACCAGTGTTCAGCTGCACAGTAGATGGCAGTAAATCTTCACTTGCCATGTTAGAAACCCTCTGGCCTCCCTTCAGAATTTAAACAATCTGCGAATACATTTATGACATTTTTCAACATGCTGTAGAAGTAAACTCCCAATTACACGCCCAACTACACGTCTTCAGCTTTCTCACCAACCGTTTCCCTAGGTGTGCACACATGATTCTATTTCACCCGTGGTTCATTCTCAGAGTTCTTTTATTCTGGAAAAGCAGTGTGAGGTACATGCTCTTTAGCACCCTCACGTGAAAACTGGCTTATTTCAGTGTAATGTAATCCAAAAACATATGAAACATAAAACAGAGGATTCTTAATCACAGCTGTAAATATGTTGACACATACAGGGTGAGGAAGGGAAAAAACACACTCAGTGTTGCTGACAGTATGTCAAACAGCATTACCAGAAAGACAAGCAAGCCGCAGCATGTGATTTGGATGACACTTTGGGATACAGAAATATATCTTGATTTAGATTTTCTGTCACAGAAAAGCATCCTCTTCCTGCCAAGCCTTTGCAAAGCCCTGAATCCGCCTTAAATTCTCAAATGCTCATCATTTAACCTCTTCTACCAAAGACGCCATTTCAAGCCTTAAAACACTCCATGTCCCAATTTGCAAAAGGTGCATTTGCTAAATAATGTTACATCTACAGATGTCAGCTCCCAGTAATTTATAGGGTACAAGAAGCCATGAAAATTGAGCCAAGAAATGGTTTTCACAGAGAGTTTGTCCCAGAACACCAACTGGTAGAAATGTTTCTAATTCCCTGCCTTGGTTCTTGGATATTCATCAAAATGAACAAAGGTTTGCCAGATCAGCTTTTGATCAGGTTTACTGTTGGTTAATTGGCCATAATTCCAGTGAAATTGTAAAATTCACACCATTGAGGAAAGCAGCCCTTTAAGTGCCTTCTTTATGTGCTATCCTGTGTACAAATAAAACTTATCTCAAAAATACTATTATGCCTTGTTGTGTTTCAGAAACTTTCATAAAAGCAATGAGGAAACACAAAACAATCTCTCTTTACATTGGATGATACTAATTAAGCCCCAATATTGTAGCAACTTGTAACAGTGCACAGAAATCTGTTTTACATCACATCTTTCCGACGGACGGCATTCCAAAATAATTTTGGTGCCAACTCTCACATTCCCAAAAGTGTTTTAAAAAACCACCTGCAACCATCTGTAGAGGTCTCATAACTTGCATCCAGCACTTGAACACTGACTCTCAGGGAATTTTGGGCCAGCATTCAAGATCAGTTCCCTGGCACCTGCACAGGGCAGTGGGGAAGTGTGAAATCTTTGGGACTCAAAACCCCACCAGAAACATCTTCTGACCACATTTATATGCAAGTCAATCAAACCAACACTCCTGCAGTTCTATTTCTCATGAGCAGCTGAATTGCTTACAAAAGTCATTTGCTGCTGCACTAAAGCAATTGCCTCTGCATTGCTCCAGGGTGCTGGGGCAGCAAGGACAGAGATTTACGCCAGGACTCACAGACAATACCGCCCTTGTGCCCCTCTGTTCCAGCAGGACATGCTTGCAGGGAGTGGAAAATGCTTATAAACAATACAACTTTTCTTCAAGGGATAATGTTGTGGATTCATTTCTACTGTAATTTTGAAGTACTCTGTACACATATTTGACCTTTTCTAGTTTTTAAAAGACTCATAAGGGAGGCCCAGCAGCCATTTACTGCAGAAATAAAAGGGAAAAAGAAAGCTACTTATGAATACTAGTTGCCATGCAGATGAGCTGGATGCAATGAAGTATCTGCTCAAGCTGGATTTGCTTGAACCCAGTAAAAAAGTTAAGAGGAAATTATTAAGTGCTAGGGAAAACCTGTAAATTTGACAACCCCCTGATATCAGCCAGAATGACATAATGCTGAGATTCTCATAAGAAGTCTTTGGAGCAGTGAAAAGGAAAAAGCCCACTTAAAGATGGTATCAGTAGTATGTGTGCAGGTAAACACTAAAAATGTTCGATATATGTAGTTTTAAATAATGGAAGTTATTTTAGAGGTCTTTCTTTTTTTTCTTAATACTTTCTGATGTACAGAAAAATGTGTAAGTGAAATTAGAACAAATACCTCTTAGAAATTGTAGAAATGAAATAGAAATGAAAAGTCTCTGTGGTGAAATACACACATATGTGGATGCCCTTGTGTGAATATAAACAGCTACACATATCATACACACATTAAGAGACACATACACCAAATTCATGAAGACAACTAGATTCTCCAAATTATTTTTATGACTTGGCGCAGCTGCAAACCACATCTCACGGGCAACCTTGGGCCTCCTAGATAGCTCCACCCACTGCAATTTACCCAGGGGCAATGATTTGTAGAACTGTCATGTTCTCTGAAGGTCAGGGATCTTGCACCTTCACCATCAAACCTGCCCAACTCAGGCTCTAAGCCACTCCACCACTATGGTAGATCCCTGTGTCTTCTTTTCTTCCTTTAGATGTTCATAGCATTGTTAAAAAAAGAAAGAGGAAGAACTTGCTAGAAGTGTATCAGTTTAGTCCTCATTAAGAAGTGCAGTATGAAAAAAATCTCAATGTTTTCAAGAAGCCTAACAAGAATATGGAGGTTGTACCTGTGAGAGGTCTCAGAACTCTAAATTAAAACTCACCTCACTGGTCAACCAATAGCAAACACTTCACCTTTGGGCCCAGGGCAAAGCCCACCGGCTTCACACTGGCTTCACAACATCTATATCCATGTAAAAGCACAGGTTCCTCTACACCACCAGAGCAATTCCAACCCAAGACTCCCATTCAGCTCAAACGTAACTTGCTTTAGGTGAAGCTCAGAGGAACCTTCCCAATTGTAATCTGATGTTTCACATCTTATGAACAATTATCTCCCTTCTCAAACACTGAGTTAAACACCCCAATAGGGCCACAAACTTAAGATTTCCTTGTCAAAGTTTTATAAACTTCCCTCAAAAGATACTCCAGTATCTTCAAAGCGGCATTACCACCCATGTTCAGAGCTGAAAACTTGCCAAAAAGCTGCAATACTTTAATTAAAAAAACCCAAAAAAACAAAACTAAATCACATAATTATTTTCTTTCCCACTAATTCCTCCAGGCCACTGAAGCCCGTGTTTAACATTCAGTGGCTTATTGATGGGTTTAAGGCAGAAGAATAAATCAAATAACCACTTCTGTTGCTTCCAATATAAGAAATACCGAAATTCTTTGGTGAATTTAGGCCCCGGACACTACAAGTCAATGAAGCTCTGTAATATGGTGTTATACCTACATATTTACTCCAGGGCAGCATTTGCTGCACCCTCACTGTAGGATAAAATGTTCAGCAAAAGAAAGCAAAAATCCTTGCTGTGACATGTACACACTCACTTTGGAGGAGCTAATCTTTCAGTATGAGCAAAATGACCTAGATAAACATCTCTTCACACTCCATTAAATTATGAGTCTCCTCTACATCAAAGACAACACACAACAGCTGAGTCATATACAGTATTTGCGTGACGTCCACTTGTCCAGTACAAATGCCCTACAGAACCTAAATATCTTCAGCTTGAGAGAAAACTAAAGACAAGCCTCTGATACTGCAACAGCAAACCACAAGATCCAGACACTCACAGACTTGTGACCTTTATTACACCCCATTACAGGCTGCTCACTAGTGTGTGGACAGCCCTATTTATGGTAACATGGAACCACTGCAAGTTATCCCCTGTCTGAGAGCTTGGAGACTGGCATACCTGAACCATCAAATATCTCAGCATTCCTCACACAGGGCTTGTTTTGCTCTAGCAAGAGACAAATTGGGGTCATCCCCAGCCCGTCTCGGTTTTAGCTCTAACATGGCTGTGGGCAACACAGCAGGATATGATGACATGGCATGAGGAGGCAGTACCCAGTGCTGACTACTGGTGATCAAGCTGTTTCCATGACTCTAAAAGGAACACAAACAGGAATTCAGAAAAAAATTTTTGCTCATGAGCCAGAGATCAAAGTCAATGAGAGCAAAGCAGTTGGGGATGATGAGAGATTTATACCACTTTTTACCACTTCTCTCCTTTTACTCTTTTCCTTGTCTCCTCGCTGGATAAATGCAATTTGAGTTCCCTGTCTCTATCTGGAAACAGCTTCTTCAAGCTTTTTTTCCTTTTACATGCTTTGGTTCAATCCTGACACTGCCTCATCTGCCTTTTCCACTCCTTCTCTCATAATGCTGCGTAAAACCAGTTTTGTAAAGCTGATGTCTGGACACACCACGGGGTCACCCTGCATTGCTCTGTGTGCCACAGCCTGGGATGCTTCACCTTGTTAATCCAGTTACATGCATTCGCTTGGAAGCAAGACTTCCTGCAAAACACCACTGTCTTGATCTAGGTTAGTCATGAGAGGGACAATTGATTGGATTTGTCTCCTTTTGTGCTGTGCAGTGGGTAATTACTCTTACTATTGAAATGGAATTTTATTGCAACTTAAATACACATTTCTGAACTTATTACTTGGATTTGGCTTCAAAATATGTTGTGTTAACAAGGACTCGGCTTGCTGCACTAACTGAGGTTACAGTCTTATTCAAAACTGTGGTAATCTTTATGCCTCCATAGTGAACAACAACTAGATTTACTCCAAACTGTTGGTGAAAATGCTGAATAAGACCGTTTCCAAGTCTCTACAGTATCACACTGAATAGATCCCTTTCTGAAGGAAATTTACTACTGGCAATGGTTCATGGACATAGCTCTAAGTTTGTTTTTTTTAAAAAACAGTCAGAAGTTGTTGTACAGATAACGTGTTTCTTCCCTAGAAATAAAAAGACTGGGAGGTATGAAGCAAAATACATTGCAAACATGAAATCATTATCTATTTATCTACCTTTTATCAAACAAAACTAAAAATCTTTGGAAAAAAAAGTTCAGCTAACTCCTTTTAATAGATTACACTGACTGAAATAATTACACTTCTACCCTCTAAACTTTTGTTATTTCAATTGTCTTTATCAATTGTATTCACCTTAAAAATTCCTATAATTTTTCCTTACTTGTATTAGACTAACCCCACTACAGCTACACAGACCACCCCACTCATCATTTTTCAGTAGTTAGCCCTTCTTCCTCAGTTTGAATTTATTCCCGCATTCCATGATTTTTTTAATTACGTTCTCAGGGTGAAAATCTCTAGGAACTTCAGGATCCAACTTCTCAGATCTTTGGTGCAGCTAACCAGATGGGCTGATTTTCAGTGCAGTTCTACTAGGAAAAACATTACCATATCCTTACTAAATATTGACTTAAGTGTGTACTGCATCCTCCTCATTCAACACAACAAGGTTATCCTGCTCTTTTCCAAATAGAAAATGAAGTATTTGTTGAGAAGTGAGGTATTTATTGAGCAGTTCTGCTTTTTTTTTGCATTAATTCTGGCTCATTTACAGGTCTCTTTAGCTGGTACTGGGTCTCATTTCTTTCTAGTGTCTTTCTCCTGAAACATCTAATTCTTTCATCAACCATGGATTTTTTTAACTTCCCAACCAGAATGCCCCTGTTGGTTTTTCAGTTTTTGAGTGGGAAGAGTGCAGTAGATATTTTGCAAGTATTTCTTAACAAAACTCCAATTTAATTTATTCACTTCTATTTTTTCTTCCTGATCAACTCTGCTCAAAAGATTTTCCTGAGAGTGATGAATTCAGCATTTCAGAAACACCAAATCAGCATGTTACCCGTACAAACCAGCATAAGCCTCTTCACTGGGAAGTAGGTCATGCTCACTGGTCCCTAGGCAACCACAAAATCTCACTCCCTTGATCAATTCATCTGCATCCCTTTTCATGACGTCTGAAAAGGGTTCAGCTGGTACTGTGTGCTGTGGTTTTTGCATTAAAAGATTATTATCTGTTTTTAGCAATGCTACTATTGGCTGCATCAGATCTCTGGCATATTGAATGGCCCATTTTTAAATATTCCGTATCTGTTTTCCTTCTCCTCCCACACGATGCCATACAATAGACTAGTTCCCATCAGTCTCTGGTTTTATTTAATGGATTCTTTTCCAGAACTTGATTATCAAATTAATCCTTATGTAGTCAAAACTCAGTGGATATGAGTTACTCATCAATTCTTTAATACTATAACATCCACCATTATTTCTTTTTTTTTTTCAAGGACTCTGGATGACCACGTGAACAGAGAGGGAAGTGAATGGGCACCACATAGCAAGGCAAGGACCAGAAAGTAAAATGGCAGAGCCCTGGCTCAGGCAGATGTAAACTTGCTTCCACTGGGGCTGGGTGAGTGCCCTTGTAGAGCTATATCTAATGCTCAAAGCCACTGCTCAGTCACAATAACCTGACCTGGCACTGGTTTGACCATTGAAATATCTCGAGCTTTATGACCCTAGTCACACAAATAGCTCCCCAAGGGTTTAGCAGCATTTCTTAAAATGACTGAGAATATCAGTTCCCTCCTGCTGGTCTCCCACAACCCACCAATGCCATGTGAGCAATTTCTCTCTAATGTATTCTGTAATAGGGATCAGTCTCTCCGCAGCAATCTGAGCTCAGTTCGTACATTTGACTTAGCAACAGCATCCAATCTTGTAAATGAAATGTTAATTCAGTGCCTTCATATCTGCTTCTTATAATGTCCAGACATGCTTTGCCTTCCACAGTTTGTGAGGTACGAGCTGCTGCATGCAGGGAGCTCTGCAGCTCCCTGGAACCTGGCCCAAAGTTGTGCTTGGGCTCTACTAATAGGATGAATTTGTGTTGGCTTATAAGGAAACAGTTCATAGGATGCTGCATATCTTTCTTCTCTGGCAATTATCTTCTGGTTATAGATCAGAACCAAGATGAACAACAGAATATTTTCTTAGCTACATCTAGAGACATTTCGTGCAGGTAAGAGTAGAAAGATAAAAAGGTCCAAGCTGTAAACTCAAAATTAGATGATGATGGAGAGACTAAAGCCAGCTATCAGAACATGGATGTTATTTTGTAAGGGTAAATAATTGTATCCCACTGTAACATACTTACAGTGACTGTATCTGTATGGTAAAAAAAAGGAGGCAAATATAAAGAAATTAAACATACATTTTCCTATTGAAATGGTCCATACTTTGATTTAAAACTGGTGCAAAGGAAAAAATAAAAACAAAAATATGTGAAATGTAAAGGAAAATGAGAACCATGTATTTTTTTAAATGTTCTTGCAGATGAGCAATGGGCATGAAACAAAATTTTTCCTATTCTTGTCTGGAAAAAAAAGTGTCGCTTCTGGTTATCTGTCTTAAGAGACACAGAGGAATAAGGGAAAATTTCTTCATATTGATTAAAACCAGCATTCAGATCCCTGTGCCTCAGAAGAGTCAATCACAACACACCACCAAACACAACCAATAACCTGCTCATCACCTGACCTGGCCAAGCTCACCAGAGGAGGTAACAATCATCACACAAGCAATGTCAAGTGACAGCAGTTTTTCCTGACACATACTCAGCAAATGCATCAACAACACAAGTGAAATAGAGGTAGCCTGGGTTCTCACTGAGGAAAGCAGGAGAAATATATCTAGACTTGACTCCTGACCTCAACGAGATTGCTGCTTGTCTTGCCACCAGCATCTTGCGTTAACTCTCCAAAGCAGCAAGCCAGGAAGCCTAACAATAAAAGGCATTTAGGAAAAGCTGTTTTCATTCCTCCATATCCCACCAGTTCCAAGGACCAGAAGTTTGGGGCCTGGACTTCACTGTGTGACTGGTGTTCACATAACTGCAGCCTTAAAACCTGCTGGGCATGACTGCCTGCAGACACAGCAGATTTCCATCTGTCTTCATCATCAAGCTGTGGCTGTCAATCCCACCAGCTTCACGGGAAACCTTGGTGTTACCAATCAGCTTAGCCTACTGTGCACACGCCACACAGCTATAAACCATAAAATTATTGTTTTTACAGGGGCAGTGGATTTAAAATTGCGTAAGCCTGTCAGATGAAGAACTGGGAGGCTATTGGACCAGCTGAAATACATATGCAAACAGATAAAACCATAGGCACCAGTGTCTTGGGATATATATGAACCCTGAGCCTACAACGTGTATATATAAGCACAAGACAGAAAAGGTATTTTGTATTTCTCACAGACTGGCACATACAAGAACTGCCCTTGGAGGAGCAGTTTGCCACAATGATCTCTAAAGGCAGCAATGGCAGCAGCATTTCTACAGATACAGATGAGACAACAGGTGGGAGAAGCAGATGAGACAAGATTTCTTTTAGGTGTACAAAGTTGGTATTTCATTCATGCTATTTGTGAAATAGAATAACATCAGCAAGTAGTCATGAGGCCACAAGTTAGGAAATTACATCATATATTGGCAATGACTGCAGGATATAAAATAACCTGGAACATCAAACCTGCCATAGAAACAGATGCAAAAAGGAATTCACTTGCCCTTGTGCAATTTGCAGTTTGTAACATCTACGTGTGGATGGGCAAGTTGTTTTTTGTTTCTAAGGAGTCAAGAACAGGCCTAGCAGAACTGCATTGCACATTCCCACACAAAGGGCAGCAAGTGAGTTGTTACAAGCTGCAGAGCACAGCACAGAAGCTAATTTGGTACACTGAAAAAAACATAATCCAAGGAAGAATGTAAGGAATCCGTTTCTGTCTCTCCATTTACCCCCATTCAGAGTAGTTATAGAAGAGAAATTACTCTGAGTGCTATAACCTTAGTATGAGTACCCTTATAAAAAATTCTCTGTACCAACCTTACACAGAAACAATATACGCTCCCATCTTCCCTTTAGGTTATTTAAAACCCAACTGTGAGTAGTTCAATGCCTAGAGCCAGACCCTCCATGAAAGAGCACAGGAATAATTTTATTCCCATAACCTGTCTTAAGGGTCCTTCCTGGGGCAAATGTGCACACATGCTTTCAGAACAGGGTATAGTGAATCATCTGTGATTAATTAAACTAAATTAATTCTATACAAACTAATATTTATTGTCCTCATCTTTTTATAATATAATGACTTAGCTCTCTGGATAAAGGTAGGCATAGATAACTGAGATCCACAGGACAGTGGACCACACCTATCCAAAAACTACGGTATCCTATATCATTCGTTAAGGGGACAGCATGGATGAACTCCTGGGCATTGGAATGAACACACATCAATTTAAACAGCTAGAGGGTCCTTCAGAGTAAGGAACTGTAAGTAGCCAAACCTGCCTGTGAGGCCAAACAATTTGGTCAATCATAATTCATAATAATGCAAATAAAATAAAAACACTGTTTGGAAATACTGTCAGCACTTCACCACACTGATCTTTAGTAACTTTCCTTCTTCCTTCCCACTCTCAACAGGGGATAAAAAACCAGCCTCAGTGTTTTGCTGAGGAAAGATGCAGTGAATCCCATCCCTTCCGCTAATATCCTTGCTTGCATAGGGATAGCACTTTCCAGGGAAATTATAAAACAGATTCCAGGCAAAATACTTTGTGTCAGTGCCTACAAGTCACAGCAAAATGTAGAGGTTTTTGGTATGTACTGTGCAAACATACACAGAACTAATTCTTGCTGTTCAAATTCCTCCCCATCTTGCAACACTGTAAGAGCTTGAGAAATCACCTCAATCTGGATTTACTGCATTAAAGATTGTATTGCTCGCCTTACCCTCCCCCAAAATTAGTCTTTGGTGTTTCAATCTGCAGAGTCTTTCTTTTTTCAAGAACACCAAGGTGCTTTAGTAATTCTGCTTAGTTATGTTTTGCAGTTTTGGATTGTTGATTGTTTGAGTGTAATGTACTTTTTACATGTGAGCAAAAGAGAGGGAAGGCAGAGAAATTGAGCAAACCCACCATAAGCAGGACCACGACACTGGCATTTTCTTAAACGAACCGGGTTAGCACACATGCTTAACTAGCAGGAGTGTACCCATGTGACTTCAGTAAGCCTTCAACAAGTTAAATCAATAGTGCTCTAAAGCACACGTGTGTCACTGCTCATTTAAGCTTATCTAGATTGGTTGAAACACTGCACAGGTTAAATAACTGCAATTTCCAGAAACGTGCCAGGAAAGGAGGACTACTTGTCTATTCTAAGGGCTTGATGCATTTCTTGTCTTGCAGCTATAAATCCATAACCATATGCAGAAGTCCTAAGATTCCTAATATTAACTGGAATCATGATCAATAAAAATAATTATCCTGCAGCATAAAAATAATCTAAACACTGAGAACAATTTCAAGCAAATGGCAGTCGTGTTGATTGAGATTTTAGAGATGTTGCAGGGATATTGCTTCCTTGCTTCTAGCACTGACATAATTTTAAGATACAATATAAACAAATCTTTATAGTTTTACCCATCAGCCTTCACACTCCTGCTGCAATCACTCCTCCCCTAGACTTTTCTTATTTTCCATAAGGATTTAAACTATTCTGATCATGCCCTCTTATTCAGACCCTCTTGCAGTGCAGATAGTAAAACACAAATGTTACTTAAGCACAGAAATCCTTAAAGTAGATTTCACTGGGGTTAGGGCCTATTTTTAGCCCAGCCAGCACAGAGATGCACTGGAGTGTTTACTAGCTTGAACATAGGTCATAAAGTCTGCATTTGTGGTTACCAAAGACCACCTGCAGTTGAGATAATTTATGATCAGTGACAACTGTTTATTACTCTCCAACAGGCAAATAATTAACCCTTCTCTATCAGCCATAAAGTTTCTGAGTGAACACTACAGCAATGACCTTTGTGGTGTCTTTCCAGCGTGTCTTTCAACCCTTGTGCCTACAGAAACATACAGGGGACTTGCTGTCCTTAGAGTTACAGGCTTTCTGTGCTGCTCAGGTCTTCAAGTGGGAAGTGCCAATTAGACATGCAAAGCCAAACCCCCCAGAAACCTCACAGAAACAGCAGGTAATTAAGTTATCTGGAAAACATAAGAAGCCCTTCTGGAGAAAGAAAGAAGAAAGAATTCAGGAACCCAGACCTGAGATTGGATACATTACTGAATACAACCACTTCACATTTTATCCATTTCAATATTATTTCACCTCAAATTAAGCCTGCATGTGTTTGTAAATCCCTGTGAAATATTCAGATATGAAGATGCAAAGCCATTTTTTGCACAGTATTTTCAAATATCTCCTCTTCTGCTTCTATCACCTATTATGTTTGTATTAGTTTCCTGTTGTCTATCATCTTCTTTCTATGTCCCAACTGCAAATTCATGAGAAGTTTTAGAAGAGTCACCCTGCCCACCTCTCCCTTGCTGACTGCCTTGGGTAGGAGACTGAGGGACGCTGCAAAAGGCAACAAGATCTTAACTGACGAGGTTTGGGCAAACACAAGAATTTTATCACAGGTAATGACCTACAGGATCAGGACTCAAATGCTCTGTGATGGGTCTTTTCTGCTCTATTAAACAGTGACTGCAGCTCAGCCCAGAAAAGCTGCTCTACCTGGTAATAGAGCTCTACCTGCTCTACTGTTCTACCTGGTAATAATACAAAGGATGGAGGAAGGAACTGCATGTTTTTCCAAATCAAAGCAACTCTCCCTTGGAATACTGCATTATTATATTTGCCTACCACAACATAAAGACAATAAGCCTAGATTTTAAGTCACCTTTGATTGATGTCCTGTACAGTCAATAGATAAAACTCACAGTAAACAAATGAAGTCACATGATGGTTATAATTTGGATTTTGGACTGCCTAGATTGGGAACAATGCAACATTTCTCTGGCTACTTACCGCAAGAAACTAAAACAAGTTTGGCCCTTTTTTATAAGCCTAACTAATAGAATTTGAGCTTCCTAAGTCAAAACAGACACCCATTTTTCTTCTCTTCATAATGAATTAATGTTAAATAATGCATAGATCATCTTACATCTAAATCAGGTAAACAGCCCCACCTGGAATCCATTCTCTAAGCACAGAAAACAATTCTGAAATCTGACTTTCAAAACAGAATGATCACTCCATTCCTCACCAATTCCAGTTTACCATACAAATTATTCTGGATGAATTCTTGTTTTGTTATTTGTGTGAACACAAGTCTTCTAGCAATTAATGTCCATGAGAACCCAAGCTCAGTCTGCATCACTTGTCATTCTTAGATAAATACTAATGTAAATGATTTTACACAGCGAATTAATATCTACTACATAAATAGCTACCATGACCACCTCAACTTCATTCCCTAGGATACTCAGGGCAACTAAAAACAACCATCCTGATGTTATTCTGAATTTTGCTGAAGTCAAGAAAAAGATTTCTACTTATTTCCACAGAAAAGAATGAATTCTCTTAGCCATACACTTATGCCTTTAAAAGTGTTGTCTCTGAGTCCTTAATATATTTGCCATCAAAATATTCTGTGCAACAGTACTGGGCAAGACAACACGGGCAGGTCTCCTGGGGTTCCTGACAGATTACTATAGTCTGCAGTCTCCAAGGTTGAGCTACTTGTTCTCCATCATCCAGCTGCCAACCTGGCAGGCCCTGGGAGAACTGGCTGTGGACAGGGCTGTCAGGGCTGGTCTGCTGGATCGTCAGCAAGGTGCTGGGCAATGCATGACTGAGTTTCGCATTTATGGAGGCAGGAACCTGAAGTACTGGTTGCAGCTGAGGCTCAGCTCCTGCCCTCCATCCAGGCTGGGTGCCCTGGGAACCCAGGCATATGCTGCTGAAACCATCAGAAACTCCAGCTCAGCCTCCTGAGCCAAAGGGCCAAAGCAACTCAAAAATCTCAGCTGTGAATGATGCAGAGGCACTGCCCCTCAAGCAGGGAGCTCCTGCTTGGATCATCTGAGAGGAAAAAAAACATGAGCCAGAAATTTTATATCTTAAATGCTTGCAAGAAAAAGCCCATTAGTTCAGATCACACAATACATACAGTGTTTTTTCATAGAGGGACACTGCTCTAAAAAGCAAGCCGACACATTCTGCACTGACTTTATCTTCCAAATGATTTCACATTTTGTGCCAAAACCAGCACATTATAATAAACTTGTCCTGGAATGGAATACGGGACAAATTATTTATTACATATATTCACATACATATGTACTTCTCAAAATAATCAGATGTTTGCTCATATTAGTAGCTGGGACAATAAATAGATTAACACCTTATTATCTCCCACATCTGTGAAGATTATAGTTATCTACTCCTTGGCAAGCACTTTGGGTTGTGCAACAACATAATTATGCATCATTCTCACATACTTTTGTTCAATGGAGCTCTTGTGTGAGGTGTCAAATTTTCTTTTAAAAAAATCTTACAAGGGAAATAAATTTTAGGCTGCTTCATTCAACTGCTTATTGATGCAGCTCAATATCTCCAAAATCTGTGTTCCTGACAATGCAGCTTGAACTGCAGACAATTTTGAAAAGTAAGATCTCTTCATAGTCCTCGAATTAGCTTACACTGCTGAGCCAAATGGAGCCCAACTTCAGCCTAGTTGCACAAGTGATTTAGAAAAATACATGTAATTGAAATTAAGGATGCCAGATTTACTGCTGGGATATGCTGCTGCATTCCCACTGATCTCCATAGCATTAGTTAAGAGCGGAGGTCACTTTGCATTCCAGCACGCTTGAACAACCCCCTGAAGAGCAATGCCCTGTGCTCTAGAGAGCTTCTGAAGACTAACAGAGCACAGGAGAGGTGAACAAGGGCAAGATGTCTGATGTCTTGAGGTATGTCTTTACAGACAAACAGGGAGACTCTTAAGAAGGAGATTGAGTTCTAATAGGTTTTCAGAGATCTGATTCATCAAGAGAAAAAACAGGGCACTTGGTGCTAATTTTATTAGAACTTACTGATTGCAACTACTATTTAATCAGCATACTTAATGTCATTCAGTACAATGAATATACCTTACTGATGAACAAACCTATTGTATTTGCAGCAATAGTCAGTTCTTCAGAGGAAGGCTAAAAGCCTCACAGCCCTCTGATGAACATGCTAAAACACATCAAGATAACCATCAGTAGGAAACTGAAATTGGCTGGTTAAAAAGCATGTTCAACTGGCTGATGTATGTCTCTTTGGACTCATGATATCCGAGAGACTAAAAACCCTTTTGGAAGTATGACCCTTACAAGTGTAGGGCAATCTGGATCTCCTGTACATCAGATTCCTGCCTCTCTTGTCCCCCCAACTCATTTCAAGCTTTCAGTTTTGCTCTGCTAAGATAAAGGGAGTTCAATGCTATGCAGGTGAACATGCAGGGCTCCTGCTGCTTTTGGGATGTGATCAGAACAACAGTGCTAGTCTCACATGTTCATATTAAAAAAAACACACTAAAACTTGAAAGAAAAACTACGGTAGAGGGATGCTGTATCTCAGGAAACAAAACAGCAGATGATCCCCAAATTTAGAAGGTTTATCCTGTCATGCAATGAGGCTCCAAATTTCAGGACAGACCAAGAAAAGCTGCTACTAACCCAGCAGAAAGGAGTTCTACAGCTCAAGTGCTGCAGAGCTAGGGCTCTGATATAATACAGGATTAAGCATTGGGCTTATAGTACTCTTTCTGAAGATTAGTGTAAAATTTCTTCCTTAGATAATGCAACCATGTCAAGAGTCAGTCCCACTTCTTCTAGTCATCAATATCTTATGTACTGTGATTAATGTATTTCTAATTTTCTGATTCCTAGGGAAAAGATCCCATTAGGTTTTGGTGTAACCCCTTTTCCTCACACAAGATTACTGTGTAACTTGCTGGCTAATGTATCCACCAGGGAATGAAACACAGAATTTATCTGACGTTCCTACATTACTGCCCTGGAGCAGATGCTCCAGCACAGAAGATTTTCAGATTATCAAGATGGGGTAAGAGGAATGTCACGGCCTCTGGTAGTCTATGTAGGGACACTTATCAGAAAGACAGCTGGTGTAAGATTGCTATGTTCTCTTCTTCCAGTGCAACAAAAGGTACTTTAAAAACGTTTAGATAATTAAGTTGAAGCTTATTTCCAAAATACAACAGACTGAGGAATTCATTGCCCCAGCTGAAGAATTTGTTTCCTTGATGCTGAAATAGCCTCAGTAACATAGTATTATCCTTCCTCTCAGTCTCCATATGTGTCAGCAGACATTTCCACTAGGTACACTGCTCTCTCAGACAAGAGGCCAGAATCATGGTTTACTGTCCCAATAAGACATCAGGCTGTTCTTGAGTACCTACTCTGGTAGGGTGGAAACATCTGGGGTATCTTACTTTGACAAGCTACAGAACAATTAAACACTTTAAAGGAAAGTAATATGTTACCTTGTGGAGTGGAAGAGATTCACATTCTGTATCTCAAAAATGCAATGGTGGCAGAAAGTTGTGCAAACAATAATGAAACTTCAGACTGCAGTCCTGTGGTTGCGAGTAAGAAATCACACCTTTTATCTAACAACAAACAAATGCAACTTGTGCAAGAAAAAGGACTAAAGATCACATGAGAACACAAGGAACAAGGAAAATTAGTCTGTAAAAGCCCAATTTCTAAGATACTTTTGTATCTGGCATAGATCAAGCACTAGAAAAGAAGCATGAAAGACAAAGGTTGTGATGGGCATCCATATCGCCACAGCTCTGGAATGCTGCAGTGAATGTTTAAAGAAAGCCTCTCTGAGAGTTGCAGGATCCACATGGCACGGTGCACACATGGTGCATAGTACAGCATTAACTGAGCAGAGGATCTGAACAAGGAAAACATCTGCATCTCCTCCTTTTTACACGACTACAATTTCTCCTTCACAAGGGAATTAGGTGCCCCATCTGCATCAGAGCTAGTGCTGGCCAGCACACAACTTTCCTCTGGAAGGGATTTTTGTCTAAGGACAAAAGCGGCTTTGAGAGCTGAACTTGAAGCTATTCTACTCACAATGCACTTCAGTGACATTAAAAAAAAAAAAAGAACACCAGACAGAGAAAAAAAAAAAGAAAAAAAATCTGTTCTGCTATGGTTTTCCTGACTGTGAGCTTATTAAGGTAACCTTTGCATTTTTTCAATGTGTTTTCAGCGTTGAAAAGCCACAAGAAGGTGGACAAAATTGATCATGCATATAAGTACCATGACAGACCTGACCAAAATAACATTTAACCAATGAGGAGGTGCCCGCAGGGCACATGCACATGGGGTTTACCCATTTCACTGTGCATGACTTGGCTGTGTAATACATATTTTGCATCATCCTCTGTCCCAATTTTTTTCACATCAAACCCTTGTAAAAAGATCAACAAGCTCTTAGGAGGATATGAAATTACTCACACAACAGAACACACATAAGCCATGGCTTAATTCAGCAGTGTCCTTAGCTGGCCACCTTTTCCTAGAGTATTTCCAGCTTCCACAAAATTTCTGGAAAGCAAGAGACCAATATTTAAGAGTCAGCAACAGTTTAGCTTGAGTTTTACACCATTTACATCTATTTATCTTTTTTTCCTTGCAAGGTTTCCATGTGACAGAAGAGCAATTTGCAACTGATAGCACTGAGATGCACGACTTTGCATACACTACCCACTATGGTGCAGCATAGAGATATTTCAAGATAGCTTAAAATAAACTGGCTTGAGCACAAAAAATGGGTCTAGATGTAACAACACAGACCTCTGCCATAGCTTCATCTCTCCCAATAAGGATCAAAAGCAACTGGCACAGCTTGTAGATACGTTAGGCTTGGATCAGTGCCCACCTCTGAGCTCAGCTTTGTGAGCGGGCTCTGCCACTCCTACCCCATTTTGAGCAGGCATTTTATTCCATTTTAACAGCACTTCTGCACAGAAAGTTTAGCCTCCTGCTACCCATGTCCTCATTGCACAGCCACTTGTCACCAGCCCTTGCAGCAACACCCACATCAACATCAAACAGGCAAACTGGCTCTGCCACATATCCCAACAGCAGCTGTGGCATCCACAGAGAACAAGAGCCTAAACATTCCCCCTCCTAACCCTATGGAGACATTGGAGACACTGCACTGGAACACACAGCATCCTGCATTGCTGCCACACTGAGCAGGGGCCTCTGCAAAAGTAAGGAATAAAATTTTCATGCACCTCAAAGGTGATTTACAATGAATGGAGATGGGGACATGGGAGAAAAAAATATGTTATTTTCCTCCACATTTGTATGGCACATGAAATTGCTTTCTTAGCATATTTGGTCCTTCCAGGATACAAAAACTGTGGCAACTGAAGGAAATAACAAAATGATGACATAAGAATCAAAACAAAAATTAGGCATCTGAGACATAAGAGGGTTTTCAAAACTATATTAATAGTTTTGAATTTAAAAAAAGGTTTGTAAAATATTCAGCATCCTCTCCTTTTTGGTGAGAGTAATTATATGCTAAATGTTCTTAAAACTGAGAACATCGAACAAAGAGAATCAGACATGAAATTCCTGATTACGTAGGAAGAAAGTACCTAAATCCCAACAAATTAAAAGATCAAACATCTAATATTCTTTTAAAGATCAAGCTTCTACTCAATCATTCCTCAAGTTTAGCTCTTCTCATATTCAGGGATCTATTTTTTTCTGGCTTTAAAGCACTTCCTAAACATCACTTCCACACCATCAGATGACCTAAACAGATGACGCACTTGTATGCATAGTGCATATTTTATGATCTGCTAGACTAGGTTTTCCTGAAGTATGTTCAGAAAAAAGGCCACATGGAAGATAATTTCTTTCCACATACACAACCTAATTTAATTTTCATTTGCTTCTGTATTTTATTTTTTTTTTATGCTTCAGTTCAATTCCTGTTCTATTCCGTCCTCCACTCAAGAAAGGAATCTAGAAATTTAAAGGGTAAGTCCAGGAAAAACTCACAATTTATTACAGAGGCTTACTTAAAAGAAAAAACAGCCACAGTGGATTAATGTATTTCCTTTCCCACAGCTTTTTCATTTAAACCATAACTCTGCATATTTACTGCAACTCTTCCATCTGCCAGCAGTATTGTGCTGACACATCCAGCACACAGGCTGGGCACTGATGGTGAAGAGACAAGTCCCACCACTGCTCTCAAACTGTGATTAATATGGCATGAAGCCTGGTGAAAAGCCACACTTATGGACGTTGCTATCAACAGTGACCCAAATCCTTGTTATTTCAGCCCTTTATCCTAAATGTGAGTCCAGTCTTTAACAACATAAAATGCTTAAGAACAAAAACGAAACCAGATTGTCATCAAAAGCTTAAGGGCTATAATTGGACTTGCTCCTTTTTCTTACAAGTCCTGCATTGCCTGTGTAGGGGGGAGAAGAAACGGCTAAGGCAGGCATTTGCTTTTTCTTTTATGAAAAGCATTACAGCCAAGGAGGAGGTACTTACCTTTTTACAAGGTCAAATAGAGTCCACATCACTGTCACAGTTTATCCTTTGAACCCGATCCTTTCAGCAGGCATATATATAAACACACACACTTGACAATATGGGAAGTGTTACTGATAGATAAGTTATGTAAATGATACAGCATTACTATAATCACCTCTAAACTTATTCTCGGAGTTCAGAGGTTTCTGGAAGAGATCAACCAGCCACGTTGTCACTCCAGTGCCCCAACATGACAAACTCACTAACTGCAGCAATGTCACAGTAATTCTTCCAACAGCTTGGTAACCTCTTTGCAAACCTCTCTCTCCAGCCTAATACTGGCCTGAATAAACCTAGCTCCTCCCCAAATTGAAAAAAGTGTGTAAAAGCCTGTATGTTGCTTCCATGTAGTGAGCTTCAAGAAAAGGTGATGTTTCTTTTCTTGTCTGTTTTGGGGGAAGGTTATTTCTCAAATGTCACTCCTAATTACTAATAAGCAAGTTGACTGCAATTCTGACACTAACTTCAGAGGTCCACTGGTTTCAAATGCAGGCTTCATCCCTCTTCCATACACTCATAATTTCTACAGGAGTAATGGAGAAGTCCCAATTGCAATCAGACAAGATGGGTAAATACATAACAAAATGTGCAGCTTGAGAAGGCCACTGAAAGCCACACATAACCCCAGCTGACAGGAAAGCTGAAATTCAGAGGTCTTCAAACTACTAGAAAATACAGTCACCCAAGCCACCAGCATCCTACTGATGCACCAAACAGCAGCAACACAGCCAGAAACGGATAAAGTAAACCCACACAGCTGACACACAACAGAGAACGCTGGCTCCTTCCAGAGGTTAAAGTAATGCAGCAGTCTCCCTTTGCTGAGAACAACAGGCAGCCTTGGTGAGATAGATGCTTATTCACTGGGAATCCAAATCAGACATATCAGTTTGCTGTGCAGAAATCACCAAAAAGTCCAACCTCAGATACTTCCAAATGGGCTTTATACTAACAACAATGGGCCTGAACACAGACAGTCTTTCACTACCCCATGAAGCTTCCAGGCAGGTGTTTTTTCCCTTGGAGTTGACTATTATCACTGATGACGCACATCAATGCTTTTCATGCTCGTTTAAAAAGAAAAAGGCGCAAGCCTTCTTAACTCTCTGCTATAAAACTTTTTCATTTACATCTTAGCACAAATAATATTCCCATGTGCAGCACTAATCTCATCTGTCATCAAGCCATGAAAAAAACCCCACCTACTGATCTTAGACTAGAAGGTAATAAAATGACTTTTGGTCAAGAGTCTCAGTTAATATGGCAATCTCATCAAGGAATCTTGTAAGAAATACCACCCATTGCTGTTCATAAACACAAGCCTGGTTTGGATATATTCAATTACAAGCAAAGAAGGATAATTAAGCAGTTCATGATATGGAATGGCAAAAGCATGTGCAATCTTATTTATGTTCTCTGCACCTGTGTTTTCTATGGCTTAAATTATAATACTGATCTTAAACTGCACTCAGGGAGTATTCCAGTTCATTCACATGAGAGAGAGTAATATGTTCTATTTTTAATCAATATGTAAATGAAAAAAGATGCAAGATATTGCAGAGCCTTCCAGTAGCCAAATATATACTGGCAAATTACTATTAAATTGTTTACTCAAGGCAACCAACGTACTCCCAGAACTAGCCTGTGTGCCCCGTTTACTTGTTGGTGTTATTCCTCTCCTTTGTTCTCTCCACCTTTATCTTGTTCTTTCTTGTGCTTTAACTCACATTATTTAATTCACGGTGTTAAGGGGACCTCTTGTAGCTCATTTTTCACACTGGGCTGCAACCTCTACCCGCGTTAAGCCACAACCACATTTTCCAACGCTCGGAGCAACGAAACCACACAATCCTTGCTAAAGTCCCCTAATCCTTAACAAAATCTTTGAGGTAGAGGTAACCACTGCTGTTAGATGTGCACAGCACCAAGGGGAACGGCACAGAGACCTCTCGGTCCCTGTGCAGTCCAGCCCACGGCGACACCAACGGAGAGAGCTCTGGCTCCAAAGCGGCCGCGCAGCCCCGTGAGCTGTGGGACACCCGCCCGCCCCGCCGGGAGCCTCGGGAGTGGAGCCACTGTGGAGCCAGGGGGCAAACCACCCTCACACCTCCAGTCCCACACCACACGCCTGAGGCCAGGTGGGTCGTACAGCAACTGCCCACTCTTTTCCTAGCAGCGACAGACCGTGCCTTCCCTAAATATCATGGGAAAGATAACATCCTCACACTTTTACTTAGTTATTACATTTTTAATTAGTTATTGCGGTATCATGGCAGATTATCGCACTGTCTGTAATTTCATCCTCCCTATATTCCAGTCGTTACTCTACACAGATCTTACAGGAGCTATCAGATAATTTTTAGATAGTTTTGTTTTGCATATCCCTTAAAAAGTACTTGAAAAGAAAGCACTGATAGTTGGTTTGCAAATTAAATTTGAAAGGAATCAAATGCAAACTCTATTTTTCAAAAAAGTCAGCTAGTTTCCTAAATTCACCTCCTGATATGTGTGTGTGTTTAGACAGGGAGTTCATGAGGCATGCGACAGCTCTGTATTTTACATTTTAAAGTGAAGGGGTAACACACTTTGGTATTTTTGTGTGGTAAACACTTCCTCCTAAGCTACAAGAACAAAAATGGCTCCAGAAAGGAAAAGTACAGTTATACAACTGAAAGAAAACTAAACTCTCTTCAAGATACTTAAACACCTGCAAAGGAAAACAAATTTATATCCTTTGCAATTCTGAAATGCAACATTAAAAACATAGTGTAATAGTTCAACAATCATTAGTTGAATTGTCTATCATAACAGGTGGACTAATAGTAATTAACGACATTTATGTAATGATCTGTTGTATATATCCGCCCCCTGAAATCTAGTTCCAAACACACTGAAGAATTTTCTGATGTGAAAAGCATATATTGTTCAACCTTTGTAGTACACTGTTATAGATTTAACATCTAAATGCTTTTGCTTTTTTCCCCCCTGTTTCCTCTGGACAGTACAGAACTTACTGAGCTCAGTGAGGATTTCAAGAAAATTTCTTCATTGTCAGTATTAATATGAGTATATTAACTTCAAAGAAACAGAAATTATACACTACTATAGCAGCCAATACCTAGGGAAATTAATATTGTACTATATTCCAGCAAGCCAATAGCAGAGCAGTTTCTAGCTGAATGTGCAACTCGAACTTCTCAGAACAACAATACAGAAATACAAATTTCTTAAATGATGAATAGATGGCCAGCAGTACAGTAATGGAAAATTATTCTAAAAGTTATAGCGACTATGATACTTTCTCCCAAGTGATTAGAAAAGCCTCTATTATAAATGCTGGCTTTTTGTTTATAACTGTTACTCTTCCCTTTTCTTTTTCCCTCTAGATGATATTTTATTTCACAAAAAAGCAGTGCATAGCCAGTTTTATATTACGGAGGATTAAGACTGTCGGAAGAGAGTGAAGGCAAACTGTGAGCCAGATTAACACAAATGCTGTCACCATGATTTTCCTTCCACCGTTTAACTTTTTCCATTTAAAATATTCTCTATTTTTAAAATTTATAACTAAACCTTGAAACAATTCTATAATTACCTTTATTTTAACTTAGGACTAGATATGTCCAGTGCTATAGTTCCAATAGCTCACAGACTCCTGTGTTAAGAAAGATGTATCCAACCCATCTGAGACATTACATGTTTTGTAGTTTGTTGCAATCTAAAGATTTTTTTTTTAAAGAAGAAAATTATACAAGAGATGAAATTGAATATTCATTCTTAATAACTTAAGCTGACTTCTAAAACAATCAAATTTTAAAACTCTGAGCATATCACTCAGACTTGTACTCAAGAAAACCGACAGAAACTCACCTGACAGAAAAAGCCGCAAACATCTGTAGTTGTCAGGATTTATCATAAAAATGAAACAAGGAAAAACACACTCAGTTGCCTCTCATTAAGTACTGCATAACCTCTTTAATTGCAGGGGGGTTTCCATACAAAAACATCAAACACGAGTTGATGAACTTTCAAGATTATGTGCTATCCTAAAGGATGAGTAGGGAATACAAAAAGCAGTCATTAACATACTTACCTACTAGTCTCAATAACACATAATGACAATTATGACTGTCAACCCTTTGCTTTCAGAGCCTTCCTGCAAACTTCAAAATTCCAGAAATAAAGATGACTGTAACTGCATTTTTTTATTATGACTGCTTTGTAAAATTTATTGTAACGTATTCTGGAGCAGATTCTTTATTTCGGTATTAGGAAATTTTACACTAATTAATATGCAGGCAATTAGGCCACTGATTTAAAAAACCCTAATATTTTAAATAGAAAGCAGGTCTTTTATAAGTTTCCCAGACAAGTTTTGTTATTGCTCTTCCTTAAATGTAACAATGTTACAGCCAGGGAATGGCAGCCCATTATTGTTTCCCCATTGCAAACGAAACAAACAAAACAGTTTGTTTCGTTACAGTTACAAAACAGCAAATACCCAACAAATCTTTTTTACATTATACACAGAAACCAAACCCAAATTTAATCAAAATAAACAGCATTACTTATTTGAAATCTACAGAATTCACCAACAGCATCTTTAGTAGAAAACAGAGACAGATGAATAATTAATATGAAGTCTAGAAACAATTTTCCCTTGAATAATTGTCTACCAAAATATTTCTTCTTCTTTTTATTAGCTAGCCAATTATCTAAGGAAACTGTTAAAATCAATTCTGTTAAAAGCTGACTGATAATATGATGTACCTGGGCCATTTTCACTGCACACTGATCAGACGAAACACTTTCATGCTCCACTGAAAACGCAGATAATTTTTAGCACTCTTTCAAGCATAGAAGGAACTTCCTTAAACAACCTGGTTGTGTGCTTAATGTTCTCCGGTCCGTTGGACATTTACACAAGTGAAATCAAGTAAAACAGAATGCAATTAATAAAAATAATGGCATGAATTTGATGCATTTGCTTACAAAATTCTGAGTGGACAGTGAAATGCACTAAAAACTACTCAATGATTTTGGGTGGTTTTGTTTGTTTGTTTGTTTTGTTTTTTGTTTGTTTGTTTGTTTTTTTAATAAAAGCTAGAAACAGGCTAAACAGTCTTCCAGAAGCTATTTGTTGAAATTATTTTACAGTTTTTCAAGAAAGGGTTGGATTCAGATTTTAGAGTCCAGATCCTCCAGTGGAAAATCTGCCTGAACAACAATCTCACACACAGCACAGAAATTTGGCCCCTAAAGGCATTTGGTCTATCAGAAACCAGCTCCAGTGATAAGAATCAAATGCTGGGTCCAGTAATTCCAGGTGTTCTCAAAGCTGTGTTAGCGTCACAAATGGAGAGGATTTTTACCCTTCTCCACATCCTGTTTTAAAAAGCAGATGTGGGGGCTCCCGAGACCCTGACAGACAACTCTTTGTTCCCAGTCTACTGGAGGGCATCCAAGCATTCTCACTAAGGAAAATGGGGTTTCTCTGTCCCAGTTGTGTTACGAAGGAAAAAAAAAAAATCACTAATTCCATGGGTTCTTTAGGGACCACTTTTCGATGAGAGTGGTTAAGGTTACCAACATCTCCACAGGTTGGACAGTTGGTTTAATTTAAGGTAATTTTTGCTTTGGTTTTCTCTCAAGCCCAAAAATGTAAGTGAATGAATTTCCATGAATAACAGCTCTAAAATTTAAGATCCGTTGGTGAGAATTAATTGGGCCTGAGCTTCAAATTGTTCCACATAAACTATTCATAAAGGAGTATTTGGAATCACTAACTGAACACAGTGAGATAATTTTCCTGCTCAACAAAGCCAAGATTCCCATTCTCTCTTTACCTTGTTTATTGAGAAATACAGCATTTATGCATTCTGTGGGTTCTTTAACAAAGCTTAATAGTGGACATTAACATCTATTTTGCTTAGATACCAGAGAGAACATGGAGGATACCCTGACAGGTTTCATCAAATAAAGATTCAGAAAAAGAACTGCTAATCCTAAGAAAGAAATTTTCACATTCCAGGAGCACGAATGAATAACAGAGAGAAAAGCGCAAACCAACCGGTTTTGGCAACTTTGCATGCAAGTAAAATTCTGAGAGACTTAAACAGAAGTCTCTAAAACATTAATTTTTTGTACAAACTCGCTGTGAGATATGCTATGAAGATACAGAAAAGAATATAAAATGTATTCATGTGTTCCTGAAACAGAAGAGTTCATGCTGCCTCTGCTGCTCTTTGGGGGCAACAGGATAAGACATATTTATCGGCATAATAGATTTCTAAAACTGCATGATTTGCTTAGTTTTATGCCTATAATGTATAAACACTGAGTAAAAAGGCACAGGTAAAGAACTGTTCCAGAACTAATTATTCCTAAGGAATATAATTCCATCCTGATTTTATTAAGTGTACTTCAACAATGGCTTTGGAGTATTTGTAGAAGATAAATAAACCTCATATCCCATTAATGCGGTATTGTGCAAATGAGTAATTTGCAGCTTAAACTCCTTCACAGGTTTGCTCACAGTGCTGTACACAGCAGGTTGCAGCCAGGACTGAAAAGTTTAGCTCCTAGTGTAGCAACTCCACTTTTCAGACGTACAGCGCTGCAACAGCTACGAGATTGGTGGTTTTCTTTGCCACTTCATTTACCAGGAAACATTTTATTCAAACCATATTGAAGATCAGCAATAAGATCTGATAAAAAGTAACCTCTCAAGTATTCACTCCAATTACAATTAAAAAAATAAAAAGGTGTCATTGCTTTAGAAATAAACTCCAAGTGAAGGACAGTAAAACACCAGTGAAGGAATCGGTTACATTCAGCATGGTTCTAATACCCTGCTGACTTGTATTACCTGTTTGATACACAAAGAGGCTGAAAGCTGGGCTTTGGGAAATTTAAAAAGTCACCATGACAAATTTTAACATAGAAAATATCAGTGTGTTGCAGATATTAAGCCATTTCTACTACTCAAACAGAGTATTTTGGCTGTTAAAATCCTTGAAAAGATGTGGCTTAAAGAAGAAATCCCAACTCTCTAACTGGAGAGGTAGAGAGGATCTGGCTGAGACCAAACCAGCTTTACCATAGTACTTTTTTTCTTCTTTGACAATGCACAACAGGTGAATGACACTAAAAAAGATAAAAACTTCCATTCAACAACTCCACAGATCTCTAACCGGAAACCACATATAATTCACTGAAAAACAGACAGTACACTTTTTAACGGGTAAACATTTTTGTATCTACTCATCTAGTCCTAGGAGTCACTGGGGATTAATCTACATTTACAATCCATAGGATTACAAAGTGCTTCAGAGAGGTTTGTGCTGCTAAATTTATAATTTTTAGAAGATCACGTAACAAATCTACGAAGTCAGAATTACAAACTCCCAGGGCATGGAGTGACCAAGTTGTCTCATTCAGATTTTTTTAGTTAATAACTAGGACTGTAGTTAATATAGGAGCATCTCATGAGGATGACTACAGCAGAAACCATTTATTGTAATTGTAATTAAGAAGATATGCTGTCAAATTTCCCCTAAAGGATATGACGATCTTTCTTGCTTCAGGAAAAACAGGAGAATAATTAATTACATTTTTATACAGTCTGAACACACTAAAGACCATTTCATTTTTCTGTTAGCACAGAACTTCATGCATTTTCACTTCCTCCTTCAGAATTCTGCTCAGATTTTGCAAATGTGTCTTTAGATAGGGAACCATTTGCCAGTTAAATGCCTATATTGAATAAATTCTTCCTTCTCTTTCCCTTTGCTCCTTTCTTTCCAGTAAAGGAAATTGCGATATAAAAGAGAGTGAAAACAGAGGAAAAACTACCATTTTGCCAAACCCACCCACATTTATCCATAGTGATACCATAACAATGAGAAGCTCTGCACAGTCTCTGATGGGATTTTCTTCAAGTCAATATTCATAATTTCTTCCGAAAAAACTGGGCATTATTTATAGCTGCAGATTTCATAAATTTTCACAGTTACAGTTTGTTTACATTATTTTGTTCTGGTTTTAAATCCCAACATAAATAAAGTCAGTTAAAACATACAGTTTCTTAGTCATGTAATTCTTTATTACTAACCCACAGAGACAGAGTAGTAATTCTGCAGTTAAACTGCTTTGCTCTTTCAACACTTCAGGGTCCAAGAATTTGGGGCAGGAGAGCAGTGTCAGCCCAAAACACTAAATGGTTAAAAACAATCCATTAAAATAATGTGAGTGAATCTGCCCACTACCATGCTCCAGCACAGACCATATCCTTCACTAAGCATTCTAATGGTTTGCACGAAATTTGATGTGCTTTCTGTTTGTTGTTTTAAAGCTTCCTTCAATGCCTACGTTTATGAAGGCATAGAATTGAGTTTTGACTGCTTACGTAACAATAAATCTTAAAAAACAATGCACATATAAATAAGTTTTCCTTATGTAAAACACTATGCAATTGCAGCAGTCCTTCTGAAAAACAACCAGAAGAATTAACCGTTTAATTTAAAAAATTCCAAATGCATCAGAGAAACACACTTTTCCTGAAAGTAGACCTAATAAATAGAAACAATAAATTAATTAAGAAGTTTATAAAATATTTTGTACTTCCAAGTTAATGCTAATGTAGCACTAATTCATGCTTTTAATAGATCTCTATTTAACAAAGCACTGCTGAAGGCAGCATGGTTTCCTATGGCTTTCTGGCCTCACTAGCAGTGTTCTGCCCCAGTCTCATCCCACAGCCCTGTAGCTCACTGAGCCTTGCTAGCCACTTTAAAAAGTGCATCTTTAAAAATAGAAAAAAGTTTGTGACTTCTCCTATCTAGGTGTTTTAAATACCAGCACTATCAAACAGTCACCCCAGGACCCAGGAAGGATAATGATATGTTGTCAACAAAGGAAAAAAGAGATAAGGTCTTTGGTGCCCACCCCCCTGACCTGGCAAAACCCAGGGCTTGATACTAGTCTCCAGGTCAAAAATAGACTGTCTGCATCTGAAAGCAGCAGAGAACATTTCCACAGTTATCTCATTCTTAGTTGTTTTTCAAACCACATTAAGCACTTCGTGTAACAGCATCCGTATCTGCTGTGGAATCATTTGGGAACAACAACTCTGAATGATGTCTGAGAAAAAGCGTGTTTTTCAAGAGCAATACGAACAATTAAGAAAAATAAATCCTACCCTGAAGTCCTTTTTCTTGTGTCTGTGCATTATGCTTTCAACAGAAGTAGGTGTCTTATTTACAAAAGCACCACCACCCCATTCACGCTAAAAATTTAAACCAAAACACATAGACCTTCCTCTGCCTTTGTTACTTAACACAATAATATTACACATTGGAGGCACAAATGCTTCTAACAGACGATTGGACAGCCACACACAGCAGTGAGACACACTGTGTTCTCCTCCTCTTTAAGTACCACGGAAAGGAACAGCATTAACTACCACATGTTACTCTAAGCAATTATAACAAACCAATATCATCAAGTTAAATGAAATACGCTACCTTTTCTGATTCATTATCTCTGCTTTTGAGTTTTTCCTCTTATAAAATTTTGTCTGCTTTCCTGTGATATAAAATCAGTAATTCCCCATGTTCTTGCTGAGCACTCACGTAAGTTCGCACAGTTCGACTGCATGCGTTGTCTGAGCCCGTGTAGCTTAAAACTCAGTCAGTCAGGAAGCCAGGCAGATAAGCACTGGTCTATGGAAAGTTTATCTTTTGAAAGGGAACAGGGTGCTTGAAACAGAACTTCAGGCCAGGACAGTTTGTAAGTTAATGTTGATAATGTAGATTAATGACCAAGTAAAAGTGTTGACAACAAGATCGTCTGCCAGGTTCCACCGGGAGTTACCAATTACTGATCAATTCGTTTCATCTGTTTCAAATAGGCAGATTTTGAACCCACACTGTCTCCACCACAGAATTTTACAGTTTCATAATAAAATTAAATAAACCAGTTCCTGAGATTTGCAGTTTAATTAATAAAAAGGTAGTGGGTTGCTTTTAAGCTAAGACATGCAGATTTCTTCACAAACCAACAAAACAAGGCTTTTCCCAGTAAAGTACTCTCTTGTGTAAGAAGCTTTTTTCTTTTTAAAGTAAAATCTTTGCTCTTATTTTAAAATCATATATTGTAGAGTCTATAAACTGAGCACTGACAGATTTTTTTTCAAGAATACACAATAACATCAATTTTGTAATGTGTTTTAAATTCAGTATCAGTAAGCTTTTGAAAATAATTAATATCTGCATTTAAAAACCTGTTGGTTTAGTGGAATTCTAAAGCATTGAGTGGTTGCAGAGAGAACAAAAATTTCATTAAATCAAGGGGGGAAATGATGTGTAAATAGTATCTGAAAGGATGGATATTATTTAGTAATACTTAACTAGTCACATTTGACAGAGTATCAGCTTACAGATCAGGATAAAAATCGCTACTAAGCCAGATGAAATTGGCATTATTACATTAAATTTGTTCCTGAAGGTGCACTCTCTCTTATTTAAAAGATTTGTATTCACAAATTTAATTAAATTAATGAATTATTTCCAAGCCTGATCTGAAAAAAAAAAAAAAACAAAACCAAAAACGAAAACCAAACACACCCAACATCATTTAATGGAGAAAGTTTCAAAACTTTTCCTATATGTGACACACACACACATATATATATATATGACACACAATCTTTTTCATGGGATAGAAACCAAAATATGTATTTTCCTTCTGCCCTACATATATAAACACGGATGTTAAACAATTTAAAATAAGACTAATCCAGTATCTCTCATAAAGTAACTTGAATCAATGATTTAAATTTCTGTGCTCAATCTATCTGCAGAATAAGCAAAAAAATGGGACCTTTTTGCAGTTGCCTTGGAAAGAATAAATATACTGATGTAGTATGCAAGAATGAGCTATAATACGAACAAATGTGGGATGCTATTTTGTTTATTCTACCTAGATAGAAAATATTTAATTACAGTAAAATTATCTGATGTGCCACAGTATATTATTATTTACTGATAGATAAACTTGAGTGATTTTCCATTCTGCTTGTTCCATCCACACTGCAGTGCACCATCGCTCCCCCATGAACCTACTCAAAAGAGTGTCTGCACAGGACAAGACTTCCTGATGGTTGTAGGTTTGATCTTACTTATTATCAATGAGAAGAAAATAAACAATACAGTTTGGTATCCTGTTCTATTATTTCTGCAAGAATTATTTTTTTTCTGTTAATAGAACAAAAGTCTTGAACAGACCATGTCACGTGACTGCTTCATAAAATCTTTAAATGGCAAAAGGGCAAGGTTCATATGTACAACCTGATGTTTAAAGACTAAAGTGATTTATGTAGGGGACATGGTTTATCATTTGCTCTGTAGCTTTCCTATAAAAGTTATGGTTTGACACAGCAGATTTAGATAAAGAACGGCTCTTAACAAACGGCTCCTAAGAAACAACGACAAAATATGGTACCGCACAACTGATTAACAAAAACTGCCTAATTGGGAGTGATTAGAAATTGAGGGCTGAGGTGAGAAGCAAAATGTAATTAAGAATGCTAAGAGAACATGTACAATGTAAAAAAAAAAAAAATCTTACTTGTATCTGAATAATTTTTTAACCTACTGTTGCTAAAATGATCTTGTACTATTCCTGCAACTAAATCATTCTATTGAAGTATTTTAACCATATTATGCCTAAAAAATTTACTTCTAGACAGATAAGTTTTAAAATTACAGAAAACGTTTTTCTTTTAAAATGAGAAGATGACTATTAATTCAGAAAAAAAGCATAAGAGGAGTAAAATCTTTTACAAACACTGTATTTTAATCAACTAACTTTTGTTCTGGGAGTACCACTTTAAACTGTGATGGAATTTTAGAAGCTGTCCTGAGATATCAAAACCAAACTCAGGGTTTCTTAACAAATTTCTCAAGTTTCTATGACTAATAGTGTATCACAGAGTTGATAGTTATGGGCTAAATGTGATCCTGACCTTTTGCGCTCATGGCTATGAGACCGGCAGTCTGTGCGCTGAGCCAACACAAAATCTATGCTTACAGCAGTGCCCTGCACGCCAAAAATCCTCCCAGGCAGCATTTCGACTCGTTTTATAGTCTCTTTAAAACACAGGAAAGGGTTCCCTACTCCTCCCTGGGAAGGTAATGTCTTTTACAGTTGCTACCGCCTTCATCAAGAAAGTAACATTTTTTTGAGTAGAGACCCTATAGTGCTAGAAAGCTGTTGTTAATAGAGCATTTTCAGGTTTCTGTTAAATGTTACATTTCCAGAAGATAAAGTTTTCTCTTTCTCTCAAGTCTGAAAATCTCTGGCCTCAATCCATCAAATGCTGAATTTCCATTCCCACCAATCTCAAACCAAGTCAGTGGGCTGGATTTCTGAGCAAAAACCCTTCCAGGTGTCAAATCTGCTGTGATTCTCTCTGGCATTTCTTGTAAACAGGAAGAAGCAACGGATATTTCTTCTCTGTGCTTTATACACAAGGTTCAGCTGTTGAGGAAGAAGCAGCCAATTATTACACACACACACAGACACACAAAATGTTAAAACCAAAGAAGGTTTGTTTGGTAAAGGAGAAGAAATTAGGGATATGGCAGATCATGGACACGACAGGACGTCAGAAAGACTAAAAGATTTTGTGTGGGTGAAAACCTGAAAGAAAAGTTGCTGAGGAGGAGAAGAAGAAAAGGAGAAGGGCTGTGGCAGAAGGGCATAAAAACACCATCCTTTCAGGACTCTTTCCCCTTCTTTGTCCCCTCTCCCAGCCCTTAAATCACTAGCAACCTAGTGATTCTCCACATACTCAAAAGATACAGAGAAAGAGGCAGAGGCTACCTTAAACTGAGCATTACAGCTCTTCCCCTGGTCTCAGAGGAATATTTAATGAAAAATGTAATTAGGTCTCTGCTATTCTTCAATTCCATAAGCCACTGTTATTAATTTTGTTTCACAAGACAAGCCATAGCAATCAGAATGGCAAAGCACATTAATCACCAGCAATGCTGCAGTGAGTAAAGATGGTGTGAATCAATAAACAAGTCCAGGCTGAGTGACTATGAACAACAAATGCTCCTTACAAGCAGCCAAACTGAAGATCATCAGGAAACTGTAAAATGAGAGGTACATTATGCAAACCTCTCCTCTTTCCCTCCTTCCCTACAAGGGGATGTTCTGACACTGAACTGTGGAATTCCCCAGAGACATGATAAAAGAAAAATAAAAAAAGCTACCAGTCAATCAATGCCATACATGATAAAAACCAGATGAGGGAGTCACTGGGGAAAACAGCAACACAAGCAAACACAGCACAGCCATCAAAATGACAACTGTGTTGGAAACTGCTCTCCTTTCCAGTGTTTCTCAGCTCCTGTTCCAACCCTCCCTACCTGAATGACTACAGACAGCATAGAGAGTGCTCTGCCAGATCAGTTCAACCAGCCCAGTGATCTGAACCTACCTATGGCAACCTACAGGCAGCTGCTCCACAGATGATGAGACAACCACTAAGTACTAAACCCACTTCAGGAAATTTTCTTCTTTCCAGAAGCCAGTTAATACCATATATTTATGACTCTTTTGTTATTCTCTTCATCCCATTTTTCTGGATTTAACCAAAGGGCAAGATAGCCTAAAGATGTGCCTACAAAACCCACCCTGTAGGATAGCTGCCAGTAGACTGAAACCTCCAACCCCAGCTCTAATCTCCTTTGAAGACTTCTTGCATGTGGGTTCAAGTGAGAAATCCTACACAGCTGGATGTCAGGATGCACAGGGAGTTTTCGTTCCCCATGTACTCCTCAAATCCTCCCTCTGCACAGCAAGACTGCACCTGTCCCACACAGTACCCCTGGCGCCTTCAATTAATGCTGAGAAAATCCTGAGTTAAGTGCCTACTTAAATTTGATGGGTTTGCCATTCAAATAATGGTCTGTCAGCCTAATAAAAGCACCAGTTAGTAAACAACATTACTGCACGAACACTGGCAGAATTATGAGCAACTGCAAGCTGCAATTAATTTGACCTTAGCCACCAAGCCCACACAACCAGTGATGCTAGTGCCGTGGTTTTATTTCAGATCAATGCAAACAACAACAAATAAACATTCCTGCCACTTCTCCAGAGAGGAATCAAAACTACCCAGTGCAGCTAGGGAAATCTGCAATTGAGCAGATGTAAACTACTTCATAGCCCTGAGGAAAATGGAATTCATTCACCAGTGTGTAGCTTGAGCTAAGCTAATCCGAGTTGCATATCCAGTTCTCTCAGAGCTTTGAGTCGCAATCAATCTTCCTGAATTCACCAACAAGTGATTTGTTATTCTGCAGTTTTCCTAATGTAAAAAGAACATATGGATTAACCAGCTATTGTCATAACAGCCTGATGAGCTTCTTAAAGTCTCTTGGTTACTTATTGGGTATAACAGTATACAGTGCAGTGAAACAAACTGGGCAGTATGGATTACATCATATTCTGCCATCTGGAAAACATTACAAGATAATCACTAATACTGTGAAGCCTCCTGAATCCGTTCTTCATTTATAACGTAACTGTTTGAGCTTCAGAAAGAGCATCTGAAGAGTGATTTGTAAAATATGTTACTGAAATCCTAAGTAGGATATTATTCTTAATAAAAACCATATCTAAGTACAAACTTGAATTTCAGTTTATATCCTTAACCAATTATATACCAATGCAAATCTCCACCGATAAGTTGTCCTGCTAAATCCATTCTTGCGGTGGATTAGTTAGCTCAGAGAAACCATACCGGGACATAGCTCTCCAGGACCAGCAAGGTGATTGGAAGATTCCCTAGTCACTGGTTAGCACCTTCTATTAGGTATGGAGCGAGATTCAAAGGCGTGATGGCATCAGACAACACCACAAAGTTAGGTCACGGCTCAGTGAGTGGGTGGGACAGGCTGGCAGCAGGCAGAGCACTTGCAGTCACAGGGGCTATAGGTTATTCCTGGGCTATATGCTGCTCCTGTGCTGACAGGGGCAGAAAAAACCGCTCACGGTCAACTGCCGAAGAGAAATGTTGCCCTAAGAATGCACCAGAGAGCAACTCCGAGACAAACATTGTGTTTTGTATAGTCAAAGCCACCTTTAGTATCACCCACTTTTCCTATTAGGAACGCACAGCATCCTAGCTTATTCCTGGCCCGTGATATGTGTGCTGCAGGGCTCACTCTCACTACAAGATAAGCCAGACCTCCTCCTTGCCAGCAAGAGACTAGCACTGCTTCTGACATGCAAAGCAAAGTTTATACAACACCACTTAGATCCATTTCTGTGAAACCTGTTCCACGGCTGAAAGCCAACAAGGGTCAACAACACGAAGCAGTTTAGTTTCACAGTGGATCACCTTTACAAATAGCCCTGGGCTGACACATCCCACCAAGCTCCTTCAGATATCTTTTTCCAGGAAGACAAAGCCAAGCCTTTGACAGGGCAACCTATGGAGAGCTCAGTAATAGAAAACTGTGGATTGGCTTTTCCAGGCAGCCATTCTCATTTTAGTTTCAAGACTTTAGTATTCCAAAGGAGACACGCAACAAAGTTATTAACCACAGCTCAAGAAAACATTATCTATCTATCTATTCCACACAAAGTCATGTTCATACAACATTCTCAACTCTTTCACAATCCCCAACGCTCCAAACAATCAGGTCAGGCTAACCTCATCACAAATGAGCCATAATAATGTGGTAAAACTTCTAGAAGGAGCACCTTCTAGAAGTTGCTGTAGAAGTTAGGTCATGTCACAGGCCATGCAATAATCTGAAATCTCAACTGACAGAAAAGCCAGATCACTGAGGGGGATTTGGAACAGTTCAGGTCTGTTTGTTTTTAAAATCACGCCCTGAAAATATAAAGACAGTTTCCACCATCCCATTGCTTTGAGCCAGGCTGCCCCAGAAATATGGTAAGAAATCCACAGACTTTTTGGACAATATAGTTTATCATATACATCACCATCCTAACACTGTTTTTACACAATTCCCTGGTGAAAGGAGCACAGGCCTTTCTGGATGACACATCAGCCGTGTGGGAGACCACAGTGGAGTATTAATAGCTAAAATCCTGCATAATCTCTAAAACAGGAACTCTTAAATAAATAGAACTGTATGTAAGTGCACAAACACACACAAACACCAAAATACGCATGCACACATAAAAATACTAATACATTACATACATCTTAATTATTAATGTTGAAATAGATGTTTTCTATTCCATTTGCATGATATGCTACACAAGAAAATTATTTGCTCTGGTTTCCTTATCAGATCACACGACAGGAATCTTGTCATTATTTTTGTTGGTTTCAGTGAACACTACTTTATGACCTGGTTCTTTAGTTTTACTATCTACTTAAATACATTTCATGCGCCATTTTTGGAAATAAAAATGAGGATGCTTCAAATTCTTCAGATTACAGCTATTTAAAGTATTTAAAGCCATAATATTACAAAAACATAAGAATTTTTATAGTTGTTCTAAAACCAAATGTTTAGCTCAGCTAATAAATCTCTTCATGTGAACTCTGCAACATTCAAACAAATGTATAAATGCTCGAGCTGCTGAAAACCAGATACAGTTTCTAATTCTCCCAATCTATTGAAAAGGATATTAGAGAATTTAAAGCATCTGCTTTAAAATAAGACAAAACTGGCAAGGTATTTTTAACCAGGCATAGAAATTACAAAACAGTTCTTTTTGCCACCTTGAGAAATGCACTTTTAACATTATCTAGAAGAACAGTCAGCAATTCTTCTAGATTTGCATCATACCCATGAGATTCTCCTTTCCCTTTCAGTACTCTTCAATCAATTTTAAAGATAACTGCTGTGCTGATCGTCAGCTCAGATTGAACAGATGAGCGCCAGTAAATCAAAAGCTGTCCAACTCTCCTACTGTGGATCAACACATACATAATGGCTGCATGCCCATGACTGGAAATCCTTCTGATAGCTTAATGCTGTCAGGTGCTTCATTTCCAGTGGCCAAAACATAATGTAACATTCCAGAGGACAAATTCTTCAGGCTTCATTTCAAGCACAGAAGTATGTGAACACCATTAAAACCCACTGATTTTGTCAAGATACTTTAGTCAAGAATGTGTTTCACTAATCCATTTACAAAAACAAACATACAAAACAATCAGTTTTGAAAGCTAAATGGCAGTAGAAGATGTAGACAAAGATCATAGCAGTAGAAGTTCTGCAGACACCGTTAGCTTAGCATTTCTAATATGGGACTACAGTCTCCAGCTGGAGAAAAGCCAATCTCTTAATATAATTATCATTATAAACAAAACCTCAAACCATTGTCTAGGTGAATATCACATCTGTATTTAAGTCTTAATATGAAACTTTTCATTTTTGAAAGAATAAGGGGTCTGTGTATTTCTTTACAGGATGCAAAAATGCTCATATAAATCTTTGTGCTGACAAATTTTCAATCTGAAGTAAAAAATGGGCAACAGGACAGGAGAGCATGAACAGAGGGGCAGTGGCCAGCAAAGGCAGAAGCATTTACAGAAGAGATGGTTTGCCAAGGGTTTTCTGGAGAGGGCAGGGCGGGGGTGGAAGCTTGGAACAAATTAATGAGCAAACTGTTCCAAGCACCAAGATTGGCATGGGAAGATGTGTCCAAAAGACTGGCTCCAGGTTTGTGTTACTTAACATCACTGTCTAGCTATCTAACTATACTGCCACTAAACACCGTGAATAGCAACATGTTTCTCACCAGTGATACAAATGTGCTGTCATCTAATACCCAAATCTATGAAATCTCCGGTATTTCTGGTAAGCAGGAGGTATGTGGAAATACACCAGTCAGAACAGCAGGTGGGATTTGCCTGGGGAGATGTAACCACACTTACTGTCCTCCTCAGGTACCAGCCATCCTAAAGACAGTTTGCAGCAGGCCATTTACTCATTTAGATATCAAAGGCAGGACTACAAAGAGTCCCGTATGCATGCCCCAGGAGAATGCAGATGTTGAAGGCAATGCCTTTCAAAACTTCCCACCTTACCCAGCTTCATCTACCTGACAGAACACAAACGACCCAGCACAGTGGAGCCTGAACACTGCTTGACCAGACATGGGAAACTGCAGGGAGAATTCTTCCCAAGACCTCCCCACTGACAAAAGCAAAGGAACCAGGGAAACACTGAGAAGGAAAGAGCATCCATTTCCATTTTGCACTATGGTTAGGAGGAACAGCCAGTCCCAAAAGAGTAGGGAAAGGAACACTGTGTTCTCTCAGGAGTGTCCTTTTTCAGTGAAAGGGGTCAGTTGGGAATTAAGTCTTACAGCCTGTGATTCAAACAGCTGATAGTCAAAGAAATCAAGGGACAGACGCCACAGGGGACAGAGGTGGACAGACACCCTTGGTACCTCTGGGTGCAGCACAGTGATCATGGGACTGTGTGTTGAGGGAGCTGAGCTGGGAGAGGAGGGTTTGCAGGAGGAAGCACACCCTCTGCAGGCTGAGACTGCGGCACTGGAAAACACGACTGCTGTATGTAAGCAAAGACAGCTCAATTTGAAAGGCAGTTGCAGGGATTTTTCTTAGACTGACTGAAATGCAGGAAGAATTCAGGATGTCCAAATCAGCAGAAAAACGGTACAAATCTACAGTTTATAAGCAGTTCCACTGCACCTCCTGTTCTGGGACCACATCACCCCTTCCACACAAACAAAAGACAGAAAACCAAAATAAAATCAGAATGAGCTTGCAGAAAACAAAAGATTCGAATAAACGAAAGACTAACAAGACATTTGTTTTTGTTTCAGTTGAATACTTTAAGTGCACTTCCTCGTGATATTTTCCAGAAGAAAATATGGAACAGATATACAAAAACATTATCTACTTGCTAATTTTTAACACATCAAAATAATTTTAAACACTTACCATGAGATTTCCATCACTGTAAATAACTACAGAACTACAAATTAAGCATAAAACTAATTAAACAAACATCAAGTAGCTAAAGTGTGTCTACAGAAAAGATTAATATAATTATAGCTCAGCAATTTGAGAAGAGAATATTTTGAATAAGTAGGTAATTAAGTTAAGAGAGGCCTAAAGAAAGATTTCACACTCACATTCATATGCTGAAGCAGTTTAAAAATAGAGAGCAAGAACTGCCTGACTTCACGTTTTAATTTTAGCTGGGTGATGATCTGGTCCCAAAGACAGAAAGGGACAGCAGGATTTTTTCTCAGCAAAGTGCCCTTCGTATTTTTATGTGAAGGAAATGCAGTATGTTCTATTAATATCCTGTTGTAGCCCTAGATAAGTCTAGGCACCCTTTCAAACAGGAAAAAGTTCTGGTTTATTTCTTCAAATCACTTGCACTCTCAAAGACATACACACAAGACGGAGAACAGCCCGACTGCCCTGGCCACTTCACAGGTAAATAACATCTACATAGGAAAAAACACTTAGTTTTCCCATCAGTCGCCTCTTGCAATTACTAAAGCTGTAATTTTCTCTCATGAGCATGGGGAAAAGCAAATGATTGAGTTTGCACCTTGAGATAAGTTTAACTTCATTCTCATTTTAATTAACAGCTGGGAAAAAAATATGTCAATACCAACCAGAAAGGCATGTGGGTGTGGGGGGAAGAAAAGTTGTTTGACTTAATCCTGGCACAATGCCTAGGCTCTCCCAAAGTAGCTGGGGAGAAGTACACAGGTACTCCCCCATAAAGAAGGATTATTCCCCTGGGTATGGTTCCCTCACACACTTCACCTTCCTGACGTATCTCTGATCAACCAGCACAAGCTTCACCACAGCAGGTCCCTGCCCATCCAACACTGTTTGGGGCTGGCAAATTCTCACAGTGGGGCAGGACTGAAAACCTTCCTGGTCAATGGCATCACCCAGAGAACTTTTCTGTCCTTCAGGGAACAGTGGAAATGGAGGATAACCAGCTTGTAGATTATTTTTCTGGCGTATTCTTCCCAAAGTGTCAACTATCCAAGTGAAGATCAGATTCTTCCCAAATCCTCAGCTGCCTCAAAAGTACCTTTTCAATTAAGGTATATTTTCTTGATATATGGCAACAGTTAAAACCTAGGCAGGAGTTAATCCTGTGGTGAAAACAAGCCTGCTAAAGTCTCCCCTCATCTTCCACAGTTACATTTTCTTGCTTGTATTTTGGAGCAACAATCAGTAGGAGAATCTAGAATCACCCATCCCCTCTTATGTTTAGCCTTTAATTGTAGATTCACCTTAGGCTCCATCTAAACAGGAATACTACATTAATACTGGTCACTGATTCACTCAACCTACGTCTGTGAACAAGCATTTGCAAATTTTATTTCCCAGGGAGGTGAAATGCAAATCAGTGGAAGTTTGCATTAACCTCCTGCTGGTCAGCAGTTCCTAGGTGAGGATGCCCTGACATTCTAATCTATAGCCCGTTATCTTAGTGACCTGTGTGTCCCAAGGCATAGGAGGTCCATGCTTAGTGACCTGCTTCTCATCCATTCAGCTCATGAGGAAATAAAGCAGAGCCCAACACTCACACAGGTGACCCCAGGAAGATGTTTGTCACTCACACCCACATAACTGATACCTTTTGGTTTTAATCTTAACACCACTTTGCATTTTTAATTACTGTATTTTTTCCACAATCCAACCTATCCCAAATTCATGTTAGAAACTCCATATAGTTCTAAAAACTTTTTTTCATTATGATATATAAATGAAGGGCACCATCTTTTCTCCCAGAAGAAGCATGGTCTGCATTTCATTTGTACACATGAAATTAGCTCATTTACTCTTATCACTCCTAGCATTTCTAGCTTAAGTGTCAGATAGCAAAACTGGCCCAGGCATCAAGAGCACTCTACTCCCATCACAAGAATGACAACTTCCACTTGACTTATTGTATTAAATGAAGTTAAAGTACTTGAAACTGAAAACTGAAGAAATTACCAATTCCTTTTGTTTTACTGAAGATGCCTGCATTTTAGTCAGAGATGCCTCCTTGCAAGAAGGTTGTTGGCTGATATTTTTACCTTCTCCTACTTAAGTTCAACACAAAGTTTGTAGGAAGAGGTCATCACTCACTGTATCACTATTTATAGCTACTTACTCTATCCTTATCCTAACAAGACCCTAATCAACAAAGCTTCTGATCCTCCTAAATTAAAATTGTAACATGAAGTCATTTTTTTATGAAGGAGCTGTTAATATGAATAAAATTTCTGCTTTTCCTGGTCAAAAAAAATTTTTGAAAATTTTCAAAGACCAAATCTGCTTAATTGCCTTTCCTAAATAGTTCAGATAATGCTTCTCTTTCAGCCTGCTGTGTAAACAAACCATTCATGGGTTACAGTTATGAGAGGCTGGAAGAGGATAAAGAGATTCAATTTATCTTTCCATCCTCTAGAAAAGGAAAAATATCCCTTTGAAAGAGTTTCCCATGCAGACACACTCTTTCCTTCTACACAGCCCCCTTGTCCTTTCAGCAAGGTAAGACACCAGACTCCACCAAGTGGTGAGTACACCCTTGGCAAAGCAGTTCAGATTTCAGAAAGAAAAGTACAAAATACTCATTACTTGCTCAAACAAGCAGCCAAGTCTGAGTTTGCTTCCAGAACCCACACAGCAGGATCCAAATCCGGGGGAATGATAGGAACTTCTCCTCCAGCTTTATTAGTCTCTCTGGTGGGGCACTACTCTATAAGAAGCATTCTCCAGGGCTTATAGAAAATGCAACATAGTCACTATAGCACTGGTTGTACTGCATGTGTAAAGAGCAATGAACCCAAGAGGGATGTGTTCTCGAAGCCAGGCTTCCAGCTGGTTCAATAACACTGCTACCATCAAACCCCGGCACCCAAAACCAACGCCTGTTGCTCTCACCACTGCCACCCATGCACTTCTGTTCTTAGAGCAGTGGTCACTCCTAAAAGCTGGTCACTCTGCCAGCTTTGCTACAGATAAATAAGTACAATTACCTCAGGGAACTTAAATTAAGAGCTGCCTCCCTGTCTCACATGGTTATATAGTAAACTCTGTCATGTTCAAGATTGAAGAAGCATTTTTTCTGCCTCCCTTGATGGTTTTGTTACTTCTTGAGAACAGGGGATGGAGGTGGAGGGCAAAAAATTACGTACTCCAAGTCTCCTTGAATAACTGAAATGTCTAACCCCAGATCTGGGGTCCATTTGTCACAAGTCACACTCTTGGTCAGTCTCTGCTTTGTCCACTGGGAGCCAACCAGTGAGCCCTCCTCCCACGCTGTGCTATTTGTGCAAACTGCTGACTTGGAATAAAAAGTAGATACAGAGCTGGTTTGCTTCTAGTGAGGTCCCCCTGGCATCCAGCTAAGAGGTGAGAAAACTAAATATAACAAACTTAAAACTACAATTATTGTAGGGGAGTTTGCCAGAGCCGCTCTGAAGCTCCTAATGGTCTGTTGGGGATTTATGGATCAGCTGTGAAAATTTACTCACAGCTAAAACTTGCCAATCAAGTCCTTGGCTTTGAACACTGCTACCAACTTCCACATAATACAGCTTGAAACTACAGAAACATCAAAGCAAAATAGTAGGTTTTCATGCTTTAGAGGAGGACATTCAAGGAAAAAAAATCTATCATACTAAATAGATCAATAAGAAATGTGTGGGGAGTCTCTTCTGCATGTTTATATCTTTGTGTAAAAGAGTCTTATATTGCACAGAGCAGAAGGAGATGACAAGCACTGTCAACATACACACTAAGAGACAGTACATTGTACAGAAAAGGCTACAAACTGCTGTCATGCAATTTAGAGCAGATTCCCCCCATAAATTATCCCAGCAATCCAGTAAATAATATTAGTTGCTGATATTTTATGTCCTTGCCGTATGGATGGGGATAAAAAGGGATCTTCATAAAATTTATGAAAGTTTCTTTGAATATAGGGAGAAATTATATCTTTTATTTTAATGTTATTCCCTCAAAAACTGCAGCAAATGTAACAAAACAAAGTCCTGAGAACTTACAGGGAAAACAAAGCAAGTAGCCAAACTTAGATGAGAGATGTAAGGCCATGCCTTATTTCTCCCAAATGCTCAGCACAAATTGGAAGACAGCACTGATGGCCACCTGAAAGTGCAATGCTGTGCAGAGGAGCTGATGGGCTCTTTGTAAACCCCTCTCCATCTCTGACTCTACAAATCTCTCCAGCTAGTGAGGCTTCAACACTCCAGAGTACTTGTTTTAAAACACGTCAGAGCGCTAATATGCTAGTAAGCACCACAAGGGAGCACAGATCTGCACTTCTCCCTACACAGATCCATGTTCCCTTTCAAAAGAGAAGTTTCAATGCTGGAACACTAGGTAACTTTCTATTATTTTCTTTGGTTTCTACTCCATTAGGTCTCTCCTATTAGTAATTACCCCAAAAACCAAGCAGTAAAGTCATGAAGCCTTGCAAACTCAGATGATAGGATCTGATCCTCTAAAGCCTTATACACATAAATAATCCTCATGTGTATGAATAAGGCTTTGCATCTCATATATACTATGAGACTTATCTTGAAAAGAGGAATTCAAGTCTTATTTACCATTGACAAGCAAAGTCTTGGCCACCTAACATATTTATGTTATGCTATTTATTACGTTATAAATTTATAACATAAAGACACATTGCTTTACTCTGCACAGATGCACTTTAATCATCTACATACAATTACAAAATCACTTCTAGCCCTTGAAAATTTTGATTTAACTCCTTTTTTTATTTAGAAGAAAATTCAATCCTTTAATACTTTGCAAAGCAGAAAACCTACAAAACATAGGTTAAACAGCAATGATTCCATGTCTTTTAGAAGCCTGATATACCAAAGACACATGGCATGCAATGAACTTAAATTTCACTGCCAAATTTAGAGCATTTAGTTAGCACTTTTTAATTCTCCAGAAGCTGGAAAAGGGAAGATATGTTCAAATAATATCCAGACCAGTGCAGAAAACACAGCAGTTGAGCTGGATTCAAGTACCACAGAACTTCTATTCTTTTGTTTACTGCACTTTACCTGTGAACCTGTTTGCCCATGCTGCCTACAGAGGTATCTATAAACACCATCCCAGTCAACCACTGCTCTTCTGCAGTACTTAAAAACATGCTCACCTATAGACACATCAGTGACACCTTCCTAAGTGTAATGCACATCACAGTGACTTGAGGCAGACCTCTTGGGCCATCTCAGAGAGAGTCAACAGAAAGATGCCAACAAAAGGGTAAGCCCTGCCTGCACCATGAGAATGTGTTGCTACACAATAGAGCAGCGACCTTGAATGAAACAGTAAATAGAGAAAAGAGCCCAGTGTTTGGTTGTGAGTTGGCAGGATGGTGGAAAGCTGTAGATGACTTTACAAGAATGTGCCACGAGTGGGACACAAATGGATGGTGCAGAGTACATGGATAGCAAGGGTGTGAATGTTAAGATGTGTTAATGGAAGACTTCAGAAGATAAGAAGAGCCTATGGGTGGGAAAAAAAAAAAAATCTCATCCTAGTTTGCTAATATTTCTCTCTATGGTTTCAGCAGACAAGAGCCATCTTTGCTCCAGATCCTGTCCTCAGTCTGAACTGTGTACAATCTTTGACAGAATTTTACGTGGGGGAGCAGAGGAAATCTCTGACAATCTTTGGAGTAGCATCCAGACTACAAACCACACAAACACACACAGGTATGCACAGCTCTGCAGGGACTGGAGTAAACTTTTCTGTATCCAAGTTAATCTGCTCTCACTCTATTTCCAAGAAAAACAGAAAAAAGGGTGAAAAAGACACTAGTAAAACACTGTATGGCATTTTGTTCTCAATAAGTATTTTGCAATTTTATCTGACAGTTTTTTTAAAAAACGAGGCCAAAAAGAGAACAATAAAACTTGGTCAGTGTAATGAACTGTATGTATGATCAATCTAATAAAATTATTTATCACATCTTCCCCTAAGAGGAGAACATGTTATTCAGCAGAGATAGAAATAAGATTTCTTACTGCACAAATAAAATGTAGTCAACCTACTGATGCTTTTCAATTATACAACATGCAAAAGCCCACAGAAGAGTATTTGTTATCTCAATAAAGGCAACATCAGCCATCAAGCCACTTGTTGCAGAGGTACTTAAAGTCTGTTTCTTGAAACAAATATTAAAGTAAAAATGCAAGCACAACTCTTGCACGTTTCCAAAGTAGCCCTAGCTCACAGACACCATCAACTCACATATCTCCCCCACCTAGGAAAAAAGAAAAGCCACAATCTATAAAAACTGTCGCTTTTGACATTACCAAATTCAAATTTACCAAATTTACCATTTACCACTGCCTGAATTCTAATACTCTGCATCCTACTGTAGAGAAAATAACAAGATTTACAGCAAGTTGAGGAGAGCTGAGACAAGGTAAAACCAGATGATTTCATTATCTCAAAAGCCAGTAAGCCAGGGAAGGGACCTGGTGATCAGAAATCAGCCAGGGAGCTTGCTCATAACCTGTCCACGATACCATTTTTTCTGTCTATCCTGGCCAGCAGAAGTCATTACTCAAGAGAATGGGAGTGAAACACTTCCTTATCCTGTCCCTATCTTTTCCCAGGAAGAAGTAATGCAGAAGTGGTGAAGCAGAATCTCTCTGAAGGCAATCACCATCATTAACCTTTCAGGTAACACAGGCTGTGGAGTTAAAACCATGCAGGAGATGGGCTACACCTCACAACCAGTAGAGCTACGGATTCGTATCACCTCCAGAGTCAGGCAGGGCTCATGGCATCTTTGGAGCATTCTGCAAAGGCTGCTGAGAAACTTGCACGTTTTTAAACAATGGAGCTGATGAAGGACAAACCTGAACAGCATCACTGCGTGCAACAGCCACATGGTGCAGCTGCACCCTGGTCCTGCACAGCTCATCTCCCACCGGGGACATGCAGAAAAAAAAACAAATTCATCTTCCTTGTGGTTCCTCAGATGCATGAGATAAATACACAACTTGTGGCACAATTAATATCAGCTAAACTCATATTTCAGAAGTTTACATCCCCACACATGAAAATGCAGTTAGCCTGGTACAAACTAACCACTTGTGCGCTCAACACTGATCCTTTAAGAAAACAAGCCTTTGCCCTCTTCCTGCAACAGAATACCCAAGGCTTTTATTGGGCATTTTTTCTAAATAGGCAAGAGGCATTTGTAAAATAGGTTAGGCTTGAGCTGTCAGAACAGGACAGATATTAAACGTTTCTAAAACCCAAAGGGGCAGGTTTTCTGGTTTCACCCTCTGCGTCAAGTGACAGCTTCACTGTGACGGGTCATTAGCGTGACAAAGAGAAAGCAGCTGGACATAGAGAGGGGTAGAGGCTAACAGAGAGACTACATCCTTAAATCAACTATAAAATGTTACAAAGGATGAAGAGGAGGAAAAAAGGGGGAAGTATATTCAGGGGAATAAAGTCAGTCTGATAAAGCATCTAGCTGCAAATCAGATGCAATGAATTCATTTAAACAAAAAAATAATCAAGACAGCTTACTCTTCTGATTTGAAGAAGAGTATTCTTCTATTTGAAGGAGTATTTTAAAGTGACTAAAATTATTATTTCATGCAAACAATCCATTTTTTACCCTCCTAAATAAATTTCTCCAGTCTGCTATCAAGTAAAAATACATCTTTGAAGATCTAGTTCATCCCGTTTTGACATCCCCCATAACGGATCAGAACTAGAAATTATGGAGGGTTTTACCCATCTCTATTTTCCTTTCCTCCAAATGAGATCAAAAAGATTTCAGAAGCATCACTATACCATAGCAGTGGCTCAGCAGGTCATACACAACTCTCACCGTTAGGCACATGCAGCTTTGGATGGACAAGGGCTGAATTAAGAGGGAAACCAAAAGAACATATTTTCCAGTCTTCCCATTGATGAGAACAGTAGTATTAAATTTCCAATAAAAGAGCAATATCCAGGCAACTGAGTTTTACTGAAGAGAACTCCATTGCCATGTGTTGTACTCTAAAAGCCAGTTACTACATTGCTTCTTATAAATTACGTATTATTTAACTTTTTACTAAAGGTGGTATCACTACTGTTATCTGTCTCTCCACTAAAATATTTGAAAGAGTTTTGACATTTCTGGACAATTAAGAATTCAATGATAACTGATAAGACAAGTCAGATTACATGGAAACGTTTGCATACAAAGCATTCCTTCTGAATTCTTTTGTTCTGACTCTTTTCCACTTTGTACCTCTATGCTCTCTCTTCAAGCCTTAAATTCAATCTTACTGTGCTTTTCTACAACAAGCTGTTTGGTTTTAAATGAGAGATTAAAGAAAATAAACAAACAAACAAACTCAAACCCCACACTTTCATTCTTTTTTGTTTAGAATAGAGAACATCCATATGATTAAGTCAACTTTAAGCTTTGGGTCACACCTGATTTACAGGAGGGATCAATGTTTTCCATCAAAACAGAAAATAAATAAAATATAAGTGAATAAAAAAGAAATTCAATTAGCTGACTTGAAGATCATCATCATCACTGCTGCTACTTTTTGAAAACAACTAAACTTAAAAGTGAAGCACCCTCCAGGGGTCCCTGTCCCTGCACCCTCCATGCACACAAAAATTTGGTAGATGCATTTTAAGTCCTGATTTTAACCTCAGGTGAGGTTTAAGAAGAGTCTTGATAGTTACACAGCAAGAAGCCAGACAATTCCAGGAAAACTGAAGTTCCCTCACTGTGTGTTTCATAACATACGGAGACAATGAATGGGAAACCCAAGGAGGAGTTTAATAATGCAGGTTTATAGTTCCCACATTCTCTGGCAAGTCCCACACCATCCAGTCTGCTTTTGCAGCTCCTGCCCCTTGTTTCAGTAAAGCTGCTCAGCTAAGACAGCTACAGCCCTTTCTGTTTTGTTTTCATCTCCTTTCAGGGTTGTTACAGTTGTTTCAACATAAACTCGAGTTTTCAGGGCTCTGTCGGGTAGGGAAGCAATTTGGATTTTGGAGATGTACTTTTTAAAAGGTAAATAAATATTGAAAGCCTGTATCAGTAACAGTAAGAAGAGAAACAGTAAAACCAGTGTTTCTCCTAATGTCCCCTTGTTAAATATCAGCTTAGCCTTTGCCATATATGCCAAACTATTTGCCATGACTAATGGGAGTACATTTCATATTTTATCTCTCCTGAGAGACCTTGAGCTGGAGGGGAAAAAAAAAAAAGAAAGAAAAAAGAAAAAGGAAATCCCACACTACAGAAAACAAACAGACAAGAAAGCAAACAAAAACAGCATGTTTAACATAATGCGTTTAAGTTTAAAAAAAACCAAAACCCACAAAAATAAGTTGGAGGTAATTTTTCCTGACAAGTTTCCTCCTTGCTGCTATAGAAAATAAAGGATTCAAAGCATTCAGCACCAGCCTGCTTACTCCTCTCTGCCCCCAGACCTGGCACAGACCGATGACAACTTGGGCACAGATGTTGGAAATTCCATCTTCCTTCCAGAGGAGCTCAAAATTTCCAGGGTAAAACCCCTTAGGAAAAAAAATATTAACTTTGGTTCCCCCCCACTGTTTTAAGGCATCTTTATTCAATTTGTAAAACAAACATATCTTTCCATATCAACACAGGCAGTTAAAAACTGCTCCATTTCCTCTGGACAGATATTACCCCTGACAAATCATTAGAACCAAAAGCATACAAAGAGTTGCATTTCAATACAATTAGGTCTCCTATAATCGTGGAGTTTAATTGTGGCATGTTTCAAGCAAGAACTCTCACAAAAAGAACTCCTCATACAACATCTTTATAGTTAACCCACAGCAGCCACTCAGTCCTTTCTCTCAGTTAGTTCCTGCAAGTTGCTCATTCAGATTGCAATGAATCACATACCTGGAATTATTAATAGGAGTCTCCACTCTCTCATGCTGCTTAGGCACTCCAGCCAATCTAACAGCAGGTGCTAAAATTTGTCACCCACTAACCCATCATCTAAAAATTACATTTTGCAATTCAGTTGCAAAAATTATAAACAAAACCTCCAAATCATAAACAGCAATTTTCTCATAAGATCAGACTTACCAAAGGAGGGGAAAAAACCTCCAAATCAGCAGTTCCAACCACATATTGTTTTTTTCAGAGATTTCCCATACATGTTTCACTTGCTGGCACTACAGCCCCTACCCTGCATTTCCACTCCTTCCACACAACTGCGGTAGAAAGCGGTGATGAGCACTGGCCAACACCACCACAACTGTTCTTCTTAGTCTTCTGCTTTATTTCAAGTGCAAGGGTAGGTTTTTGTAAGTCATCCTCTGTAACATGTAAATTCAGGTCTCCCTTCTCCAGCAATTTCTAATTCTCAGCTCCACAACTTGCAGGCTTTGACTGCAATAAAGCTTTCAGTTTTAGAAAATAAGAAGTATGTTCCCATCACACATCATAAAGACCTGCATAGATAGAATGCTTTAACTGCTGTGTAAATCTTATCGTTGGACCTTTATTATCAACTGAATTGACAGTCACTCGAGGGGAAAGTACAAAATGTACACAGCATATTTCAATTTATATCTTATTTTTGGGTACTATCAGCAAGGAATTTCAAATTAGGGATTTAGTAATTCTTTTAAAATTACATTATAAACGTTAAAGCAGAGAAACATTTAATGGATATTGTACATGCTACTGTGTTTCATGAGTCTAGCCAATGTAGCAGCTACCAAAAACATCTCACATCTTCAGTTTTGCTAAATTTGAATCCTTATTCAAACTCAGCACTCACAGTGTATGTTTACCAGCTGCCCATCTAGGAAGCCATTTTTTAGAATTACATTGCTCTTCACCTAAAATCTGCTAAACTTTCCAACAAAACTACTGGGGGGGAAGAAAGAAAGGTTCCAGAGAGCTCTTAAAGTTTAAATGGTATAATGAAAAAGGTATATTTTATACAATATTATAATGAAAATGTTGAAACAGAGAGGTGCTCTGTTAAACACCATGGAATATTCTCATCTACATGATTCTGAATTAGCATTCTGCAGCTGCACACTTGTTTACTGCAGCTTGCAAAGCAAAAGGATAGCAATTGTTATTAAAAAAAAAGTCAAGAAAATCAAAATACTCAGGAAGTGAGGTCAATGTTTTCTTTCCTAGTAATGAAACCATGACTTCATTTTGTAGAAGAATCACTGCTTTCTTTATCATCCTATTTTACCAGTCATAATACCTGTTCTGGCATATTAGAAATTAATTCGGAAGAGAATTTTGGACATTCCCCAACACATCTCTTCCTAAAAATCACTGATATCCAATTCAGATTATAAAGTACCAAGTTCTTATCAGCAAAACAAACCACAAATTCCCTGCATTTCCGAGTCAGGGCATTTACTAATTATCAGGTAAGCACGGAGACTCACACCAAATCACAACCATGCGGTTACAAAACCATACGATCGAGTTGCAGGACCTTAGATGGAGATGTTCAATGTTTGCCATCTGGCGTCACATTACCATGACAAAGAACGGTCAGAACATGGCACCTCTCTCAAATCTTTCCATTAAAGATAGGCTCAAAAGGAAACCATTTCAAGTTTTCCTACCTATAATTTGCTAGGAAGCGTGACCAGCGAAAACGTGATGCCCTCGTACATAACATGCGCCACGCCAGAAATACGATCGTGAAGCGCTCTCAACAGCTCTACCTATCTGACTCGCAATACACATCCACATAAAGTCTTGAGAAACATGAAAAAATAAAGGCTGTCTTTAGAGACTGTAGTTTAAAATTTAAGACTGATTTTGAGTAAGTGTAAATTACCTTGCACAATAGTTGCACAACAATTCATATGTGCCACCAAAGCTACCCAGCGGACTTAGGAAGAGACCATTAGTGTTTCAGTTTCAGTACAAACCCCCAAGTCTGTACTTCCAATTAGAAATAAAAATGTAGGTAATGAGAACCTTGAAGGTTTTCACGATTAAGTTACAAACCAAGATTCAAAAGCAAACAGACTAAAAGAAAACCAAGCATCAGATTTATGGGCCTCACTCTGCAGCAACTCTAAAAGCCCAGTTACACACATATTTATAAAAGTTGATGTGATTCTCAGCTTAAAAAAACGTTCATGACTCCAAGTTTGCCATAATGCAAAAGCATACACGCACATATGTATTTATACACAGGTACGTATGTATTTTGCAAACGTAAGTGAGAGAATTGAGATAATTTGCTGTTAGTTACGTTGTTTGGTTTTGTTAACAAACTGATGACGGAGATGCCTAAGCCAGCGCCTTTCGTGAAGGGGTTTTGCAGGGAAGCAGCGCAAGCCCAGCGGCGAGGCCGCCGCAGCTCCACAGTGCTTTGTCATACTCGCGCTTTGCTTGACGGCCGGACACGGGCTCAGTCCAGTTGGTGGTCTGGGGCATAATATCGAAAGCGCTTCACCACTGCGCAGCACCCAGCGTCCTGCCCGTCAACACAAGCAGCAAATCTTAAAGTAATAGAAGTCAATTCTAACAACTCTTAGGCTGGGCGCTCATTAGTAGATCAAGCGCTCTGTTAAAAGCCCTTACCTCTTTTAATACAGTATGACCTGGGAAAAGTCAGATACCGTGCACGCAACCACCTTGAATCAGCACAGATCAACTTAGGCGTTACTCATGCTTCACGTACTAACTACAGAGCATTCGGCTTGTCTTCAAGCTTCTCATTTAGCCAGAAAAGTATCACTGGCACCACTGCATCTGTGTACCAGAAGTGCTTTTCCCTCTCTTTCTGGATGGAAAACGAAACAGCAAAATGCCACTCGCATCGTTGTGCTCATTAATAAGCCCTCCACGCACACACAGGTTACTTTTCCCGTGACAGTTTTGCAGGGATGCGATCGCTCCTGGCACAGCACGAGCCCCTCGCCCCAGGCCTGCCGGGGGGACCCGCAGCAGCAGAGCGGGGCCGGGCCGTGCGGGCCGCCGGCTCACACCGCCCCGGGGCAGGCGGAGGAGACCTCCCCGGCCCAGCTCCCGGGCCGGGGAGAGAGACGCGGTGCCAGGGTGAACCCTCGGCAAACCGACACGGGCGGCTTTTCGGGCAGAAAACTTCTGCTGGGGAGCGGGGCCGGGGCCGGTCTTTGGGGCAGTCCGTGCCCCCATCAGAGTGGACGGCCCCGCCGCCACCCGCACGGCCAGGAGATCTCAGCCCCGCGGGCACCGCTCGGCCGGGGCCGATGCCGGGCCGACCCTCCGCCCCGGCTGTCAGTCTGGGCGCGGGGGAGGGAAGGGGGGCACCGCCGCCGGGGAGGGAGAGCGACCCGCGCCTGCCCGCCCGCCCTCCCGGCGCGACGGAACGCGGGGCGGCTCTTACTTGTGCAGGAGCTGGGGCAGGCTGGGCGGCGGCGGCGGCATCCCTCGGCCGGGGGCCCCGCTGCGGGCATCGCTCTCCGGCGGGTCAGCGCCGCGGGGAGCCGGGGCCTGGCTCATGGCAGCGGCCAGGACCATGCGGGGCGGCCCCGGAGGCGCGGGTGGCCGCGCAGCCCTCGGCGGCCGCGGCGGCAGGAGGGAGGGAGGGGAGGGAGGGAGCGAGAAGGGAGGGAGGGGGCAGAAGACCGGCCCTGGAGACAACCGCGCTCCCCCTGCCGCCCCCCCGCCGGGCTGGAGGCGGCGGGACAGGCAGCCCCCTGCGGCTGAGCCCGCCCTGGGGAGGGCTGCGGCCACCGCCGGGGGTGGCCGGCGCTGCGCGGAGCCCCGGCGGGGCCGGAGGGAGGGGCGGGCGGTGCCCGCCGCCCGGCCCGGCCCGGCCCCACCTGGGCGCAGGGCCCGTGCCCTCCCTCCTGCACAGCACCTGCCTGGAGGGAGGGACCCGCGCCCGAGGCAGCCCAGAGGTTCTGCCCCTGTCCCCGCCGGGGCGGGGTGGCCGGGAAGCACCTGTCCGGGGCACCTGGCCCTGCCCGGGGGCGAGAACGCGCGTAGCAAAGAACGGACTACACAGCGAAGAGCGAGCGGCACCGGCCCCTGCGCGCTCCGGCAGCGGTTTACAAACATCAAATCTCTCCCTTTCCCAAGGGCAGGGGGAGAAGCACGCATATGGTTCTAATCCCTCGCCGGTAGCACCTCTGCAGAAATGTTATTAGTCATTTATCAGACATAGGCTCTGTCAGCTGATACAAAACGGGAGAGGAGAGTGTCCCCTAGCCAACAATATAAACCTTCTCAAGTAACAAGTCATCTCTGTAGCAAACCCCAAGTCTGGGCCCAAGTAATATGGGCTTTTAATAAAGGATGTCGATCCTGGGCTACCCCCTTCCAAACACATACATGAGCAGGATCGAGACCTACCCGGGAAGGCTTTACCCACTGCTGTAATAACACAGGATTAAGGAGTGGAATTGCTGCATGATGACACAGTGGGACGAAAAGTTTTGCCTGCCCATGTTTTGGGAGGAAATTTCAGGTGCCCAGTGAAGCAGAAATTGTACACTTGTACCAAATAAGTAACATGGAAAATGTTCCTTCCAGGTCTTCCCACTTCCTTTGTAACGTGCTCTATTAGAGAGGGCTGAGTCAAGGACCGTTTCAATTCTTGCTCCTGCTCTGCCTCTCCTTGCCGCGCACCCTCCCCTGGCACACAGACTCACACACGTACCAAGGAAAGCAGAAACATCCTGGCTTCTTTGAAAAATTAATCCTAATTCAGGGGAAAGATGAATTTTAAAGGGGGTCAGGTTTCCCCCCCTGCACCTGGTATAGTCATTTACAAGTATGTAGCCTTCTAAATGGGAACAAAATGCCACCTCCGGTGACTGGAAAATTTTAAGTTAGTTGCATTAATCACGTACTTTGTACTTTGCAGATGGAGAGCACCAACCAGGTGCAGGGCAGTGGAGAATTGAGCTGGATTTCGGCTGCACAGTTACTTAATGGTAACGTAAGACCAAATGCACCTTCTAAAAATGAATGGCAATTAGTACTTGTTTAGACATATGTACTTGCACACACTATATTCTGAGAAATACAAACAATGAGGCTTCACATTCTTTCCCCAAGGAAGGAAATTTTGCAATATTATGGGTTTTCTGGTTCAGCAAGGACCAAATGGTGGTCAGCACTGTGTAGCTACAAGAAAAGTAAGGTCTGACAGACAGGTGAGGCAATGCCTGGGAACAAAAATTTAGCATGCAGGGCCATCTCTGCCCAAAGTTTAAAGCAAATCTCAGGTGCCTACTGATCATTCACAGAAAAAGCAGCTTTGTGTGAATTTCCTGAGCAGCAGAGAAAGCTCTCGAGAGACCAAGTGACAGCCCTTTCTGCTGCCTGTAATTATTTGAGGAAGTGAAAGATGGTGACTCATGGCTCAGAGGGCAGCAGGAGCACAGCTATGACACTAATGCATGGCCCTGGATTAGAAGGTGGATAGTCACAAGAACGTGTTACTTCGCACAGACATATTACATCACTTGTAAAAATGGATCAAGTGTGTTTTACTAGGTACTACTATTTCTGCACTTAATGCATACAGTGTATAACTCAGCATTCAGTCTCAGCATGGGGTCCTAAAACTCTGTGAAAGATTTTCTCCATTCATTCTAATGCCACAGTCCTTATCCCCAGTCTGCTTCTTGTCAAGGTTTTTTTCTCTTTCTCTGCCATGCCTCAGTGTTTGGCTTGGCATGATCTGCTGTGGCAGATCAGGAGCACTGACCCCTCACTGCCAGCTGGTCCCTGCCTTACCTCAATGCACCAGCACAAGGCTCACTCAGAGGGTGTCCTACGGTGAAATAAATGGGAGGGTGTGAGCAAGCACAGTCTGAGTAAGGTTCATGGACCCTCTTACTCAAGAAATCAACATAAGCAGTTTTCTGTCCAAGACTTACAGTATTTCTGGAACGCTGCCATAAGAACAGTGGCTGGGCCAAACAACATAGTTTTAGGGTCTGGTTTTGGCAGTAGAACTGAACAAGTGCAAACTGCTACACAAGATCCTATTCTCCTAATAGCGAACATGGTTACTTATGCACATAGAGAAATTGTATCTGTATGTTTTTTCCCTCAGCTAGAGTCATATTCTGTATTTGTGTAACTGTCAGCTAATGGGAATTTTGTCAATGACACTGGCAAAACACTGATGTTCCTGTTGCTGGCTTCCTATGTATTAAATATCTATGATTTTAGATTAAAACTGTTGATTTTTTTCAAAGTATCTATACCATGGATAAGTGCTCATGCAAAAAAACAGTCCTAGCTAATAATTTCAGCTGAGATTAATATGCTTACTGCATCTCCAAATACAACTAAATAATCCCTGTGTTTTATAATGCCTTTTTGGGGTTTCCAGTTGTAGGAGTCTGCATGCTAAAACTGAAATCCTGATCTAATTGCTGTTCTAACTTGCATGAGGACAAATCAAAAGCGGGTCTCTGGTATAAATGAACTCACATCCAGAATACTACATTTTTAGGAGGTAGATTAACAGCAGAACCCAGGAAAAAGAAAACAAGCATAAATTAGAAAAGGGATGGAGATGGGAACACACAGGATACTGTGTGCCCAAATAGTTCGGCATCAAATAACAAAACCAGCTATAATTTCATTGCTTTAAGAGCTCAACTAATCGTAGAATTACACAGCACAAGGAACCACATCTAAGAATAAAAGACTACAGAAAGTCAATCTGCCTATTAGTCTGAGTAACACCTATTGTTGATTCATGCCTGAACCTGTTATTCTGTGACCTGAAATTCAATATTTTATGAATCAATTGCCTTAAATGTAATCTTTTGAAAATCAATATATAATCATCTCTCCATTATCAGGGAAAAGACGTGGTTGAAAAAAAAAAAGAAAGATTGCAAACCCAGGTAACACAAGTACCTCTGGGCCAGGGTTGGCCTGGTCACAAGCCTCGTTCCCCAGTGTAAGTGTCCTGCTTGCTTAAGCTGCAAAGTGCAGAGCTAGTCTAGGTGCCACTGCATGTGGAACATGGCTTATCCCCAAAGTGGGTGAGGCACCCAGACAAAACAGAGAATAAACTCTGTTTTTCACTGTTACTGCAGTGCACAGGTATTTTAATTCATATTTATAAAGCGTGATCTAGATAGTGTTGCGATGGTTCTGCAGAAGCAATAGTCATTAAAATACAAACATGATTTCATATAGAATGAGATGTCATCTCTTAAATAGGATTGAAGTAATATAAGTATCCAGTTGCAGGAATAAAAGACTTCATCTAGGAAGAATGGCAACATCGTACTCCTTAACACACTGGAAGGCGGCAGGAAAGCACTCTCTTACTTGACTTCCAAACCTAATGAAGTAAAATACCTACAAAGTCCAGAAGAAAAAAAAACCAGAAAAAAAACTCCAGACCTGGTAGATTATGATTATTAACATATTAGCTTTTCCCAGGTGATGCTGAACCCTTTTGTTTCTGGACCTTGCTGTACATGTTTTCTTCTTGTTCTCTCTGATTGTTGTTTGGATAGAGAAGCTGAAGACTGAAGCAGAAATTCACAGTGCCTGGGTATATGAAATCTGCCTTTTGGGTAAGTCTCTATCCACTTTTATTGGCTTCTCCTAAAAAATATTTCAGTCAGCACCACTTTTCACTTGTTTCTTTTCAGTGATTTTCTTTTCACTGGGTGTGAATGGCAACAGGTGGCTAAAAGTGGTAGGTTCTTTTGCAGTTACTCTTGCTTTGCATTTTCCTGAACCTGCACGGGCTGTGCTGCCCATGACTGCACGTCAGTGGAATGGTGGTGCACAGAAATATTCAGGGTACATTTACAAAGGACCAGGTAAAATTCAGCTCAAGTTGCTTTATAAGCAAACAGGCAAACAAACTAAATTTTCTGACACTCGAAAGCAGCAGAAAGTTTTCTAATGGTTTGGAGGGCAAATGCAGGGGAGATCTAGTCCTTTAGAAGTATTTGGCTATAAAGCAGATGTTTTCATAGGAGAACAGCATCACCTGAAGAATTTGACAAAGTAAAGGTTAGAAGCAAAATAATCACCCCCTGAACAATCAGAAAATGAAGCTTATTAATGATGCACTGAGAGAGACAGCCTTGTTACAGACCTGAGAAAGGTGAAAGACAAAACTCAGGGGCTGGACTGATTGCTGCAGTGTGCAGATCATGTGCCTTCAAGATTCAAGCAGATCAAGATGCAGAAGGATAAGCTTTGGAGACAAGCTATCAGACATTCAACCATGGGAGGCTGAGACTCTCAAATATGCTGGGGCAGCCAGCTAAGGAAAGACAAACACTGTAGAATTTTAGTCCTGATGCAGAACAATGTGGAATAAATTAATGTTGTCTTTTTGTGGTTACTGTGAAAAGCTGTGTGTTCCCTCAGCATATCAAGGCAGTGACAGTACAATCCTCAATTCACATATTATAAATTTAGAAAACATTAGAATGCACAACTGATCATACCAAGGATGTTTATACACACTGTTTGATCCCAGAATACTGGCTTATGTCATTAAGGGCTAGTATCATGCTCCTTTCTAGCTTCAGAAATGGCAAATGTTTACCATTTTAACTACTTTGGCCAACTTCTTAAAGAAAAGCAAAAAGTAATTAAGGGAAGAATAATGGACACAGTAAAAAATGAATGTTAAACAACTCTGAAGAACAGCAGGCTTTTAAAAAAATCCTTGATGTTACTTTCAGCTCTTCAGATAACCAAAATATGCATGTTAGTAACCCAATTTATCTTTCCATGCCCTCACTATTACATACTTCCGTTCATATCGTGGCATAACTGGTCTGCTTCCACTCATCCTCGCTTCTGTTTCTCATCCTTCATGACCCCAGAAACACAAGAGAATTAACAGTAATTGCTTGTTTATTTGTTTAACCCACTGCTTTCTAATGCATGGGTGGGGGCTTTTTCTTCTCATCCCCAAAGTTGTAGTTAATAAGTAGTACCTCTTTACTATTAATGAAAATACCTGTAATTAATATATTCAGTACAGATTTTACTTCAGTAATTTTTGATTTATAAGAGAGTAGATTAGAAATAATATCCAGCCCTTAAAAAGCTTAATTTGCAAGCCTTTAAATATCAATTCCTCTTTATGTGCATACAAGTTCTATGGATATATGCATTGCTGAAGGCAAAGTCTAAGCCTTTATGGTTTCCTTCTCCATGATAAAACACTGATTTCTGCATAACTGCTGAGTACCATCTGATAGGGATAAATACTACTGATGCACAAGGACAAACTGGACACAGATTACAAAGATGTCTTTATATTTTATATGAAGATGAGTGATTTCTAAAAGTATGCCTAAGTAGAACAGTACCAAACACTGCACAATTTATGCAGCTATAACTGATGTTTGGCTGTGGTGATTTTATCAACTTGTAGAGCTGGCCCTTTTTCACCAAGAAAAATTTTAATTTCATTGTCAAAGTCCTACATGAATTTTGCTTCAATTTTAGTATTAAAACAAAGCTCACTTCACTTAAGGATGTGCTTGATTATTGATAGTTCTTATACACTGCTACTGATGCTGGAACTGCATGGACTGAGCTGAGCATTTAAAGCATCTGTGGTTTAAAACGACAGTGTGTAGTTATCAATAAAAACTTGTATTTCCTTAAGGAGCACTGTCCACAGGGGGTTGTGCTTATTGTGCTGTCTCCAACACAGAACCAGATTTATTTTCTCATCATTATTTTTCTGAGTAAAGTTTTCTCAGAACTACTTAGTGGAAAGATCTGGTGACTGATGGAGTTATCATACCTAAGCTCTGCTTTGATGTTCTTAGAGCCCAGCATGTGGTGGACAGTGGGAAAAGATAAATATCACTGAAAGTAGCCGGGGATGAGAGACCCTGTCAGGAAGGCTGGTCCGGACTAAAATGACTGACACATGCTGATCCGGCCTATGGCAAACAGATCTATTCCTGGGACCTCTCACTTGTGAAGGATGTTCAGCAGGACTGAGTTTTTGACAGGCCACTTGTGCAGGGCCTGTCTGCTGGCGTGAGCTGCCGAGCTGCTCTGCCTGCGGGAAGGTGCAAAGCCCGTGCGGAGCGAAGGGCAGGGCTGCAGTGCCTCCTGACGGACCGACTGACCTGACTGCAGGGCTCCTTCCCCTTGTCTGCTGACAAATTGCGCAGCTGTGGTGTTACATGTCAGCACTTGCAGTGCGGATCTCCGGAGACAAACCAGGAATGTTCTGCATGCCAGACAGTGGCGCTGAGCCATTACATTGAGACAACCTTCTTGAGGGAGCCGTGGGCCCTGAGTGAACAATAAGAGTGGGGAATCCACTGATGTTCTGACATGCAGCCCTGTAATGAAAGGCAGCCCAGTGCAGCAAGACCAGACCTACAGCTGAAAGGAAAGATGTCTTACAAAAACGTGCCAAATCCATGCAGCATTTGCTGCACAGATATTACACTGATTTCAAACTCGCACGGCATTTAGATAAGGTAGGTAAGACTATGTGTTCCTGAAGTCTGGGGTATGCTTTCATCAACATTCATGCTGAGCCTGAAGTTGTTTGATGATGTTTATCATCATCTGGAATGCTTCCAGTGGAAAACATGATCTTACTGATCTGGAATCTAGCTCAGCTCCTACAATCTATATGTTCAGAGTAAGAGTCAACAGGGAAATTCAAATTGACATTTGATGCAGAGAAGCAAAGGACTCTGAAGTTACCTGAAATGATCTGCTCACCTGTTGAGGGCATCTTCTAAAATTAGGCTTTCAGCTCATAAACTACAGTTCTTGCTTGTCTCACAGAACTACCACAGCTGTTAACCTGGTCCTTCCCCTTTAGAAAAACTAGAAGGGCTTTTAAAGTCATATTCCTATTGGGATTCTGAATAACATCCATAGGACTGTAGAATTAGATTTTGTAAATAATTATCATAGGGACTGAGAAATGGCAAAGCAGTCTTGATAGACAATTGTGGAGGGGAAAATTGTTATCTGTGATGACAGATTAGTTTATTGAAACTTCTGCCACCCAGGATACAGAAACAATAAGAATAAAAAACATTCTGACTTGAACTCTGGAGGGCTTCTCCTTTGTTACTCCCCACTTCAATAGTAAGTTTACCTCTTTCTTTATTAGTGTCTTGTGAGAAAGGGCATAGAAAACAAACAGCAAAGACAAATATTGGGATAAAAAGAAACATGAATTAAAGAGCAAAAAGTCATGGTCCCAGGTAACACAGCAAAAGCTTCACCATCTCAGAAAATAATCTTAAAAGAAAAGTAGTCACACACTGTAAATGAGGCTACAAGGAGATGGATGCACAGCTTCTTGGAAACCTGCACTCACAGCTGGTATGAGTAGTTTGCTGTCAAACTAGAAAGGCGTATAATTTGGGAATCTGTAAGGGTTAAGTCCTTTTCCTATCTTGTTATTCAACAGTCTGGGTAACAGAACAGATCACACATCTGAAACATGCATGTGGGGTAAAGTGCTGTAGGCAAATTGGAGCAGAGCAAGAGTTTTCAGAATGATTTGGAGAGATCAGAGAAACTGTCTGAAAAACACGGGATTCAGCTGAACAAGGACAGGTGCTAAGTCCTGTACTTAGGAAGAGAAAATATTGTCTGGGAAAGTATAGGACTAGACAGATAACAGTTGTTCTGAACAGGACTCGGGGAGTATTACAGAGGATCAGAGCTGAACATGAGTCAACAATATCATGCAAAGAAGGGATCCGTCAACCTGAGCTGTATAAATAGGAGTTTCATCTGACTAATAATTATTCCCTTATTTTTCTTGGTGGTGGTAAGGCCTCAGTAAGAACACTACATCCAGTTTGGCAGTGGTATCTAAGTAGGAATTGGACTGAGAAATTCAGAAAAAAGGATAGAACTAACAAAAAGCCTACCAAAAAAAAAAAGGATGACAGAAAGGGCATTGTTTGGTCTAGAAATGAGAAGACTGAAAGCAGAAAATAACCTTTAAAGAAGAATAGAATAAATTGGTTATGATACCCAGGGTAAAGAAGATGGAAGAAAGTAGACTTAAATCACAGCAAGAGAAGTTCAGATTAAACCTGCTAATGGTAAATGAGAGAATATGCCAAATTTTGAAACACCTGACACTATCAGTTTTAAAAATAGGTTACACAAAATATCCTTCAAGAATGAGTTAAACATGATCCACCTTTGGGGCAAGAGATATTCCTAGGTGTCCCATTTTCCAGGACTGTGAGCAGACTCTGGGATGGCAATGAAATATGCAAATCCCTTGGAAAGCAGGAAGTGCAAAAGTTGATATATCTTGTGTTTATTACAGGTCCAGCAATTCTTCACAGTCCTCCCTTATTCATGAGGTTTGAAGATGGCCAACAATTTATATTAATAAATGGCATGACCATGCATCTGGAGAGGGCCTTGAAAGTGATACAGTCAAAGTGGAGAAGAAGAAAAGGCCATTTTAGTGGAGAGAGACAAAAGGAGAGATCACACAAACATTTTGAGTGTTTGTATTTGTACTTGGTGAGAAGGGAAGTCATAGAGTGTCTCTAAGAAACGCATCACTCTCCCAGACAGAGAAACCATTGCAGGCACAGACCCTGAACAGAAAGCAAGATTTCACACCCGGAGTGTGCCTTAAATTCAGCCCCATCTAGGAAGCCCTGAACTGGAGCCTAAGGAAATCTCAGTTTAACTGATGCTTGTTTAAATCCAAATTATTAAATATTTTGACTAATAGGCAGTATCTGTTTAAGCAAGAGCCTCAAAGAAGACATATCTCCACATACAAAATATAAAATAAACATGATCATATTAGGATACTCCTCACTTAAAGAATCTTGTCTGAACAGTCTCAGATGCTTTGATACAGTCAATAGACCCAGCCCCTTTTCCCTCCACTGTTAAAAAGAGATGTGTGATGAGAATGTATCTAGTAATCCCAGAGTGAAAGAAGTGGCATAAAACGCACCCATCAGTCACAGTCCACAAAGCTTTGACTTGGACTGCCCTTGGCTGTGATAACACATCATTACTAATCTTCCAAATATTACACACATACCATCTGGAATGCAAGAACTACCATACAGTCTGCAAACAGACCAAAGCAAAGCCCTTGGATTACTTTCTGCTTGGGATACAAAGAAAAACAAAAACAGCCTTTGGCCAGGAAAAGTCCTTACTTAAAATCACTTATGAAATTAATTCTGATTTCCAGAAATGCTCAGTTATAAAACTGGGAAACCTCACAGTAGTTTCCTTGAATCTAACAACATACAAACAATTTTAGGCACTGAAGCTCCCTTAGCTTTAGTAATACACTAAAAAATTAATTAGGTTGTAGTTACAAAACATAGACTTTTCAATTTTTTTTCTCTTTTTCTTTAGCAGGGCACCTGCAGAACAAAAAGCTATAAAAAAGAAAAAGTAACTTTTAAAATCATACCTTTCCTCTTCCTTTTTCTCCCCTTTCCACTTGTTTTTTCGTAGAGAGCTTGACATTTCACACAGTTTTTTCCAGTAAGCAGATCACTTGCCAAATATGCAGCCTTGGGCAAGCTTTGTCAGTCAGCTCATGTAGAACTCAGCCCATAAGAAAGGTAACACTCCTGAAAGAATTATATCATTCATCTTGATTTTCCTCACAGTCCCAGTTGTGTCCTTACCCTCTCAGAACACACACTAAAAGTGTAGCAGCGTCACAGACATTGCAGGTGAGGTCACATGCTCGAGAGAAGTGAGGAAATTTCTCAGGACCTCTGTGGTATAAACAAAAGCCCAGTGATAAGGACAGGCAGAGGGAAGGTAAGACAGAACCCAAAGGGGAAAATTAAACCTGAGTAGTTCCAGTTTGATAAAATTGTAAGTAAATAAAAATAGGTTCTTAGTGAAAAGAAATGTCAGGAAAGTCCAAACTCTTCCTCTGCCTTTTCACAGGATGAATTTGAGCTACAGGTTCCCATCTCTCCAAAGTTACCCTAATTTCCAGTCTTCTGAGTTTCTGGGACTCGCAGTAGGTATCTTCCTTTTGTATTGAAGCTACTTTAGCTAACATAAACATATAGAAGGCAAAGCAGCAGGAATTCGGTTCATATGCAAGTCACCTCTCCCTAAATCTGACTCTGGTGAAGCTTTCACAAGATCAGTGATTATTTTTCTTTCTCTTTGTTTTGGAATAAACATGTAAGTGTAAAACAACTTCCATCGGTTCTCAAAATATTCTCATAAAAGTTGTTTCTTGGATTAAGCTGAAACAACATAGAGCTTGGCCAATGACCAGAAGCAGTTCTTTGGATGCAATATTTTCTTCCAGATGACCTTTTTTAATATCTCCAGCTAAACTGTCTGTCCTTTCCTAAGACATGATTAGAGGATAATGAATTATTCAGTTCACATTGTGAAAAACAACTTTCTAAATTTTTCATCAAGAAAGTCTCACAATGGAGAAGAGACATGAAGAAGGCAGGAAATCCAACCAGCTGTCTTAAAGATTTGCTTTTTTCGTGCCTATTATAGAGTAGGAGAAACAGTGGGGGGGAAAATAGTTTGTCAGTATGGAAGAAGCTTGCGACCCACTTCAGTACAAATGGGCATCAGGAGTTTGCTCACGAGATACCTCTGTCTGCCTTGGAAACAGCACCCAGCAGACAAGGTAGCCATGGACTCTTCCTAGAAGGCCCAAAGTGCAAAGGGGATACAGGATTTGTAGGCAGTGGGAACTAAAGCTGCTAATCTTACACTGGCTGCACCTTGCTGGTATCCCAGGGAGCTGGGGATGAGGTAGGGAGATACAATCACTCTTAATCTTAACCTGAGGTTCAGTGGAATCATTGCTAGAGACCTGTCAGAGGTAGGCAATGAGCTCCCTAGAAATTCTGCTTCACTGGCACAGATCATGGTGCTCAAACAGTGCAGTGTGATAGCATATGTTTATCCTCTCCTCAACTGTATTTTCCAAGAAATCTCTACTGCTCTGTTCTTGATGTAGACAGAAAAAGTCAAAAGCCCTAATTAACTTCTAATTGATCCTTCGTTCACTTCATTTTGTAGCTCTTGCAGCCATTATCACAGACTGGAGGACAATATTTGTTAGATATGTTAAAGTAAGGTGACACCAGCCTCACTAGGTAGCCTCAGACAATCCAGGAAAATGTCAGTAAACTTTCATCTAGCAACAAAATAATTTCTAAAGAGGAGATACAAAAAATCTCAGAATTTGGTGGCTCCTTCTTTCTGTCCTCTGTGACTAAAAGTTTGGGGGAAAATGCATTATCAGTGTTGCATTTCTTTAAATTCCATCTTTTTTTCCTGGTAATTCTTCCTAGTAATTCTTACTGGTACCTTGTAGAAAAGGTTTTCTGAGACATCTGAACCATCTCCTGCTTTTTGCACGTAGGACTTGGATGAGCCATCAGTGACTTGGTGTGATCCATGCCCAGCCCAGGCTGAGTGTGTTCATGTGAGAGCTGCTAACACTCATCCCAGCTTCCCAAACTACAAGTGCTGCTGATGGTTAGGGCAATACAAGGCACAGGGACCGTGACCCCATCTCCTGCTGACAGCAGCAGCCTTCCTGCTGGGCCCTCTGAAGGAGAAGAGTGCTGCATTAGGGTGAGGGAGGAGGTGGAAAGGTGCAGATTTTGCACTTTCCTGTTTGGAGCACTCAAGAAGGAAAGTAGGACTGGGATCCAGAGGGAAGGGAGTAATTCCTAAAAATAGACAGAATTTAGGAGGTGAAGGGTGGAAGGAGCCAAGGACTGGCTGGAATTCCAGACTGGTGTCTCTGAGGTATTGCTTGGCAAAGCAGTAGCAACAACCAACCTACCAAACTGTAGGTAGTGAATCTCAGCTCCTCAGAGCCTTGAGAGGCATTCAGCACTCACCCCCAAGGGACCTGGGCTGAACAGTGATGAACTATTAAAGCAGGAACACCATCCTAGATCCGGGATTCAGCACAAACAGACAATGCCAATGTGACCCCAGAGACACAAGGATATGTTCATATTTTTTAAACCAGAACAGATGTCTAAGGCTCCATCCCACAAGGCACCGCCTCGCTCCTGTAGCTTGCAGAGCCTTTTTGACAGCACCAGAACCACTGTGAGAGCTTATGAGAGGTTAAAGCAGCCAGAAAGATCCAGCCCAGGGGGTCTGAGTGTGCTGCACTCACCAGGAACCTCCATCACCCCAAGGAAATGGCCCCAGTTACACAAGTTACAGATGGCTTTGCCATTCCCCCAGGCAGTGAGAACAGATCCCCTTTCCAAGGGAGCATCCACATAAAGGTAAGGCTGCATGACAGCATATTGTAAATGACACAATAAATTGCTTAACAGCAGCATATTTTTCCTTTGAGGTGTCTGCTTCGTTATTCCAGCTGGTGGCGAGTTTATGCTCTGAAATATGAGGATTGGTGGCCCCTGGCATTTTATCCAAGCTAATCTGACTACAGATGCTGTTTTAATAATCCTAAATGCTCAATCCTAATTTTTAAAATGTTTTGAAACTGTCCTGACAACATCCTACAACTGTAAGCACCACAGGTTAAGTAGAAATTATTATTTGTTTTACATTACCGGCTCATAACACATTTCTGGAAAGAGCCCTAGTGTGAGGCTACATGGAGAACCTCTCACACTCTCCCCACTTCAAGTGATCCCTTTAAAATATCTGGCCTCCATTCTGAGTGACTTGCTTTAAGCCATTCAAAAAATCCATGGTAAACCTGGGTGTTGAAACCAGCTCTCCCAAGGGCTCACCCAGAGCTTATTTAAATCAACAGAAGTCTTTCAAATTGATTTCAATTAACTTCTGAGCAGGTTCTGAGTCTCAAGGCACTGCCCTTGCTGTGGCAGCATGCTTTTTATACTGCTCATTTTATACACCTATCAGATTTCTTCCAACAATTCTTTCCAAATTAAATTGCCTTAGGGTGTAAGGGAACATTTCAGAGAGATGAGGGACCGTTAGCTATCCTATTCTCATTGAAAACCAATGTGACTTGGATACCTATCTACACTGGGTGCCATTTAAAATTTTCCACTTAATCAAGCCAGACCTTCCTGCAATGCCTTTCCCCATTTTTATCTCTTTTCTCTGTATCACTTTTGCTGTCTTTTCTGATGCATAACTGGGAAGATGACAGGAGATCCCAGCAGAGATAGACACCAGATATCACTAAAAGACTGATGAACAAGAAATCTCTCTCAAAGAGTACAATCTCAGAAAAAGGATTTATGAAAAATGAATGAAATTGGTTATTAGTTTAGTTAAGATATGCTCCTCCAGTTTTATCCTCTGATTCCAGTAGTACACAAAAAATAAACTGGCATGCTGCCATGATAAAATAGGTCTATCATTTTTCAGTGGTTTCAATATGGGTGAAAACATTTAATCAGCCAATATTAATTTATTTTAGTATTCCCTGGGGAAACCCAGGGTGACTTTAATAGAGAGCTCCTTCTAGCTTTTGAAACAAAGAAGAAATGGAAGGACATCCGCTGTGATTTATTTTCTCTGGATCATCAGTGGAGAAATTGGATACGCATGACACATTCATTTAGTCCTCACTTCCCTTTGATGATTAGGGCTGAATTTTCATTCTGGTCTATGGGGATTTGTGTGTGTCACTCCAAACAACAAGTGTCATACATCTTAGTCCAAATGTAACTTTCTAAGAGTGAAGTTCACAGACACAAAACTCCAGTGCAAGTGGCCACACTAGAATATTATATTATAACTGCATGCAAGCAATGCAGCATTAGAGCAAGTGCTCTAATGTTGAAGCCTGAGCCTCACAGAGGCTTGCCTGAATTTGTAATTAAGATCCTTTCCTTAGCTTTGATAAAAAAAGCACGTTGGAAAGATGTGCAGGCATCAACTTAATTAAATCTATAAAAATTGATTAGCCATTTCAAAACATCTGTTACTTGGTCCTTTGTACACTATTGCAAATAACCTCAATAATGAGGTGTGACCAATTGCTTTATAGTGGGAGCACTGCAGCCTCAGGAGATGAAGGCTGAAGTGGCATAGCTGTAGCTGAAAGTGGTTGCAGTGAAATGCTAGCTCTGCGTAGTTAAGTGATGCAATTGCATTTGTTTATAATAATAATTTGTTTATTAATACAACCTTTTTATAGACCATCAGAATCAGATAGAAATGTCAGCAAATGTTTTACCAAAACAATCCCTTTACCCTTCAGGATTACTTGACATTCACCAAAAGAAAGATGTTCTATGGAACTAAACTAGTGGAATGAAGAAAAAAAAAGCTATATAATGGATTATGAAGTTTGGTAATCACTGCTTGCAAACCCAGAGGCAATTTGAAAGGCTACTGCTATGGCATAATATTTTACAGTTTTCATGCAGTCCCAATGTGAAGTGATACAAGCAATAAAGCTCTCCCTTATCTTCCCCTGTAAGACTATTCCATACATCACATTGTGAGCAAGTTTTATTTTTGGACTGTGATGAACACCTCACAAGATCAGGCCAGCAGCAAGGCACCAAGCACGTGGTAGTGATACATCACATGGATTCAAAACCTGCCTTCCACCACTGCAGCACTGGCTGCACTCATTGCAATGACCACAGAATTAAAAATACAGCACAATTGCGTCGCTGCTTAAAACCCAAAGAAATATAATCTTCACTAAATAGTCACAGTGCACTCAGATACTAAACATCTGGTGGATCTATTTTAAGATTAGACATATGGCACCCCCGGACAGGTCTCAGCACTACAGTAAGAATTCAATCCCAAGGAATCAGATGCGAGTGCTCACAACCACATTCTGCCCTGCAAGAACGGGAAAGAGTGACCTTGAACGTGCCGAGCTGTATCCAGCAAAAGAGGGGTGGCAACAGCAACTGAAGCTCTACTTTGAGGAGGCAGCAGCTGTGAAGCTGCCTCAGCTTCGTTTGCACATAACCATCCTTGACCCAGCTCAGGAGAGGGTGCTAATACACTCAGTATCTGAAACACCTCAGTCTCCTGTGTATATATATTTTACGTGTAAATCTGATGAAGGGAAAATAAAAGCAGCAATACAAATATAACTTTTTTGTATCCAAGGTTTATGTCTTTAAGGCCTTTTAAGAAAAAAGAACAATTCTGCTAAGCTGGAAAAATGCTGTGGCTCTGTTTCAGCTGGGAAGCTTAAAACAAATTGCTTGAGGGAAGTGAGAGAAGAGCAAAGGTTTTTAACAGGGATTGTCATGCGGGAGGAGTGAAACTGAGAAAACATTCTCTTCTGTTATTCCTCAGCAGAGTTCAGTTTCCTAATTCCAGGCATTAGTGTTTGAAAACCTTTGCAGTGGAAGCTCCTGTGCCAGCAGGAAGCCCAGACTGCAGTACACTGAGGAAACTTAAGTCCAATAATCCTCACACAAAATTTCCGTGCTGGAGCATTTAATATTGTAATTTCCAGTACACATGGGTAAACCCCTGCTGGAAGGATAATACAAACCAAGCCCATTCCCACTGGACGGGCTATTTCAGCTCTAATTCCACATAATAGATTGCATAATACACTCGGGAAGCTGTTTTTTCAGCGTCTTCACTGAGTATTCCACTACGGTGGAAAGTGTAGTACCAAAAACATCCTATGCACAAAAGCAAGGGATGGGCAGGCCTACAAACTGATGACAGACACACTGTCTGGCTTTAAGCCTTCCCCCAGGCAGTTCACAACCTATATTTGCCCTCCTACATCCCAGACAATTTTCCTGACAGGCTAAGTTGGTGAGTGATCTTTTCCTCTCACCAGCCCAGCTCAAAGGCTGCAAGGCAGGACTTTTGTTGCTATAAAAGGGACTCCTTTAAATGAACAATAAATAACTAGACTTAAAATTTTTTTGGATCATCTATGATAAGATTTTTCATGAGGGCATAGTTTGTGATGCTGTTATAAGGATGCCAATTTTGGTGCAAAGAAGTTCAAAACAAACAGAACACCCAAGTCCCAAACTCACATAAGCCATCTCAGATATCCTGCAACTGGGATCCCACCAGTGAATGTGATTTATGGACCATGGATTCTGTTAAAGTCATACCGTAGGAATTGTTAACCCCCATGAGTTTTATTTGGCTTTAAATGTGTTTTTTAAGGAGCTGGGCTTATAGGTCATAGAGCAGATATGAAAATTTGGAAACAGTTTTGCCTTTCAGACCAGTCATTGATACACCCTCCACAGTTTTGGCATTAGATTTTTTTACTCTCTTTCTCTGCAAATTCTACAATTGGATGAGTAAGATGGCACATTTTCCATGAATTATTACACTGAAAAAGGTTGAAAGCACTTGGCCCACAGCCTTGTATCTCACTGTACAGCCCAGACCTCTGATAATCCTTCAGAAATATACTGTGCATCGAATCTTGTCCCCTCATTAAAGGCATACTTTCTCACCCTGCTTCACAAAAATCTTTCAGGGCAGCCCACAGCTGTGAGGTAAAGCCACTCAGATCAGAGGTGGCAAGGCACCAATAAACCACTCTGAAGTAAACTTCATTGGCAAAACTCAGCCATGTTTGCCTGCAGCTGATTTTTTACTGCAACTACTGTCCTTCTTTGGGGTTCTTTCCATAAAAACATATGACTCAGATCAACATGTAGAAATTACAGAAGGTTTGAGCTCCCAACAGAGCATTTTGACACTTCTACAGTGTTTACAGAGTACTTCTTCACCTTGTGTCCATTTCTGATTATTCTACCTTCTTAAATATTTATAAATAACTGCTAAAATATTGCCATACCTTTTTTAAAGACACCAATAACAGCCATAGATCAAATCTGCAAAGATATGTAATTGATATGATGAATACAGCAAAAAATGTCATTCAGGTCCTCACATCAGTGTGGACTTAAACTGGAAAATTGCAGTTAAGCATCCTGGATAATTTAACTCAAAATTGACTGCTAAAAAACATTTCCACTTCTTACAAAAGCTACCTATCACCACTCCTTGCACACTCACCTGGTTGAAAGATGAGACAAGCTGAAGGAACGGCTCATGCAGCAGATGAACTCACCATTTGAAAGGTCTTTGGAAATGGGTCTGTTTTAGCAATCTCTCACCCAGCTTGCAGTGAGGTCTCTCATTTCTGAATGAGCACATGAAGAATTGTTTTTTCCCACTTCTGTTCTCAGAAAAGGGGTGTATTTTTCCCTAAATCCCAAGTCTGTACAGAAAAAACTCAAATTGAATAGAGGTATTTTTGTCATTTTTTAAAAACAAGCACAAAAAACTAGATATTTTTCCAACTCTTTCTTAGGATAGAATTACTTGCATACTTCATCTGAATGCTTTTTAAGTAAAATTATTTATTTAAATTTAAGAAATAATTTAATTCATTTCAACTACTATTAAGAAAACCAAAGTAAAATTTCTGCACTTTTGAGCCCTTAACACGTGCAGTACAGACAGTGGAATTAACTTAGGGTGTATCCCAGAAAGCTCAACTTATGTCTTTATCACAGTTCACAGCTTCAGCTGTTATACCCTTATCCAGGCATAATGCTGCTCTCTTTTGTAGTAAAGTGACATGAAAACACCTGTTAACATTACAGCCACGTGACAATTTCCAATCTGTTTCAAAATTTAATAAGCTCTTTCCCATTAATTCTTTGATGTCATCTAATTTTCTGCCAGTTGATAAAGTCAGAGACACCAAAGTCTCAAAGTCTGAATTTTATAGTTCCAAACTTTTCTTCCTTACAAGGAGCAGATAATCTTCTGCTTTGGTCTTAGATGGATTATTAAGACAGAGAAACTATTACAGCAATGAAGGGAATGTTTGATTTTCGTATCAGCTCAAAAGCTCATCTCTGTTCTTGAAACTGAGATCCCTTATGCTGCAGTATACACTGAGATCTGATCAAAAGTTGCCATTAACGCTTCAAGACTAAGAAAAGCATTAGGAAAACACTCACATTTAACTTTCTGTTGGTCACCCCAGCACCAAGCCCCCTTTTCCTCACACTGAGGTTACATGCAGTGGATTCATTTTTTCTTCCTCTAGGTCACTCCATAATAACTCCCAGTAAAGTCACAGAGCAAGGTTTAAGGGGTTTTTTTTAAGCTAAATCCCAGCAGGAAAAACTGAGGCTATGTTTGTGCTGCCTCTAATAGAAGAGCCAAGGTTCCCTCATGGGAGATCTACTGATTGTACTGTGGTCCTACAAGTGCCTGTAAATGGGTGCTCTGGGCCGTGTATGAGGGGGTGGCACAGTACCCACCTTGCTGGGCTAAGGCAGGCAATCATGGGGACCCTGTGGGTCTGCTCTAAGACCAACCTTTTGGTGCAGCACAGACAGGATCTCATCTCAGAGCAGCAATCCCATCTGCTAATAGACAACCACAGCTGAGTTTGGACAGGCTCTGATCTTTAGAAGAGGCTAGACTCTTCTCAAGGGGTGAGAACAGCTTATCATCCTTCAACATCAACTTCTTCAGCTGCTTCTTGTCCAGACAGGACTGCTTTTACCCACAAGAACAAACCTCTCACACTGCAGCCAAAACAGGTGCAAAAACATGGAGTCAAGTGAGGGGAAAAAAAAAAGCTGAAAATTAACAACCCCTTGGAGTTGTTGGGTTAAATAATATTGTGCATAGAATTTGTATGGCACTACACATAGTATTTCCTTGTCAGAGGTAATCCTGATGTAGAATCACAAGAGAGGCACTCATTTCCAGGCATGCTACATCTGTTCTGTCATCTACTTTCCACATGCAAGAATTTCCCCTCCTTCCTCACTGCTGGTAAACTGCATTAAATCTCCTTCCATCAATTCCTCTGCTAGCTCAGTATCACCTCTTTCAAAGATGTTAATACAAATCCACAATACTCCATATCATCTTTTAGTCATATCACTGCATGGCAATTTCAAGTTTTGATTAAGAAGTTGTTCCTGGCCTTCTTGGGTACACACAACTGCTTTGAGGTGTAATTTGCAGGCACCGTTAAAGGCCAAAAGGGAAGCATCAAACAAAAAGAACCCACAGCCTTCTATTTAAAAACAAAGAACTATGATTTCCATACACTCTTTTTTTTTCCTAAATACTTGACTCATCATTTTGTAACACCACTGGCAATACTGCAGAAGTTCCTTCCCTGCAGAGCTGCCCAGGCACTCATATGTCCCTATGGTGGCTGCCAACAGCAGTAAATATGCTTTCCAGTCTTACACTGATGCTAAAGATCTAGCTGTTTACAGAAGAGCTTCCCAAAGATTCCTCAAGTGCTTGCAGAGATCTTTACCACTGCAAGGTGTTACCTAAAGTCTTTCACACCTAATCCAAAGCCCAACAAACTCCACAGAATTCCCATTAATCTCAGAAATATTTGGATCAAATTCTACAGTTACTAGTGCTACCCCACTTTATAAGGGTACACCTTCATACCTTTGGCTGCTCATACTTATGTCACTATCGTATGTTTTCATTTTGGGCAAGGAGCACAATTAAACAAGCCAAGACAATTTTACTTGGCTTTCTATTTTTCTTTTATCAAAGCTTCCCCCTATCTCAGTAATGTCTAAGTCCATCTGCATTTAACATCTTCAGAAATATGTTCAGTTCATTTGGTCAGGTGTCCTCTGCCATTTTTGATGCAAATCAGGAAATGCCCCATTTATGTTTTGAAAACCAGCCCCCTTGTTAACTTTGGGCTTAAACAAAGTACTCTTCAAATATTCGCTACATGCATGAAGGAAGACCTTATTATCACACTTTAATGCTACTGTAAATGGATCCCTGTTCCTTGCACGGCATCTCAGACCAGTGGGTGCATAACATACTGGAGAATTACCCCAGGAAACTGAAGACTGAGCCATCGAGCTCTCAGCAGTGAAGGTCACACAGCCAGGTTCCAAACCTTGACCTTGGCTGACTGGGTGTCAGTGCCAACATACCAGGCAAGAGGAGAGTGGGGGGAAGGGTGAGCAGACATTGGAGACAGATGGCCTAATTCATCACACACCAGAAATAAATAAAAAAAAAAGCTGTTCCAAGCATTACACATGCAGCAATGATTGTAAATTCCACAACTGTGGAGGGCTGCCAAGCCATTATACACACACCCATACTGCAGTCACTGTGTATAGCTCCTGAAAGGTGAAGTCAGGAGAAACTGCAAAGCATGAAGGGTGCTCAGCTCTCAGGAAATTGGTTCATAAAATGATTATCCAAGCCCTGGTGGAACAAACAGCATGCAGAAGTTAGGGACTGATGTGATGCTACAGTTTATTTATTCATAAAGAATCCACTTTTGCAATGCATAACTAAGTTATCCATGGATGTGATTCTAGATATTATATACCTAATTAGCTTCTTTCGATAATAATTTTTTTTATTTTGCTCCTAATAGGTTTCCAGTTCGAGCTACTTGACTGCGTGTCCTGCTAAATAAAGTTCCCTAGTCACCAAGCAGAGTAGCTCATAGGAACTGGCAAGGCTGGTGACACTGCTTTGGGATGATGGAATGCAGACCAAATGGAGCTTTCCCCAGACCATGTGCTTTGGTTTCTCTGCAAAGAGAATGATGGAGCATCCTGGATGCTGCCTTGGAATTTTTGGCATCTAGAAATCCACAGAGAGCAAGGAAATAGAGTGGCATCAGCAATGCTGTTTCTAGCATAGGCTGAGTGCTCAAAGTGGTTTTGTGAGCACAGCTTCCCCACAGACAAAGACAACAGCAGCCATTGAGTTGCTGAATGTCACAAAGCCAGTGCCAGAGAGTTTGATCATGGCCTTTGTCCAGCCCTTTAGTTCTCTTTCTACACAGGCCAACATCTATGCACTACACAACAAAGAGTTATTAATACAACCTCCACAATCAGCCAGTGTAAGAACCCACACAGAGATCCTGGGGCTCCATTCAGAAGTTCCTTAGGAGTGCATGGTATGAATAACTGCAAATTCTCGCCACTGATCTGAAACTGCAACCCACGGAGCAGCCCTTCATTGTCAGGTGACCTCAAAGGATCAGAGAGCAGAAGGAACCCATTCTGTGCAAGTAGGTTCGACAAGCAAACACACTTGACAATTCAAGTATCCTTGTCTGACTTCCAGTCCCCAAGTCTGTGATTCTGAGTTGGTCTCCTGGAAGCTGATGGTATGTCAGAGAACCAGCACAACACACCCTCTGCTGCCTCAGAGCCACCATGGGCACTTCTCCTGAGCTCTTACATAGGCAAGATAAACATAACACCCTGAAAGCCCAGCTGTCCTGGGAACTTCCTCTCGTTTTATCATACCAGCTGTATCCATCCATGCTTTCCCCTTGTCTCACTGCACATTCCAGAATTCGGCCCAAGCTGCCTCACTTGGTAACTCAAAGGGGGGGATTAGACAATGAAGCACAAGTGTACTGTGTTGGATATGGCTGGCTCATCCCGTTCTGACAGGGAACACTTTATGCACTGAAGAACTGCTCTGTACCCAGAGACTGCCCCAGCCTCCTGAGGGAGAGGGAGGAGGAACTAAAAAGCAGAAAGTAGGCAAGTATTCTCCAGTTTTCCCTCTTACTCCAGCTATCTACCAGATTATTACTTCATGAAAACAAAGTTGTCCTCCTCCATCCAGCATGTGGTCTCCCTGCTTTACCCTTACTCTGGACACTGAGGGAATATTTATGTGATCTACTTTGAGCATCTGATCGAGGTGTGATTCTCTTATGGCTTGAATGCCCCATGTCTTATGTAGCAGATGAAGATGTCTCCCCAGGAGACAACGCCAAATGGTCTTGAAAGGACTATTTCCTCAACATGTCTTTATGTATTCTAGATTTATTTCTATGTATTAGATCTTAATATCTTTTAATATTATATATTTTACTATATATATATATATATTCTAAAATTCAGAAATCCCTCTTAGCTGTTGGAAACAACACAGAGTAACGCTAGCACAGTTTTGGTATCTGCACTGTCAGAATGTAAGTAATTACAAAGCAGTGGGAATGCGATTTATTCCCAAGTAACCAGTGCTGCATACTTCAGCTGTACTTGAGAGTTTCCAGCTACTCAATATTTACAAGCTTGAATTCTAAAACTGGCCAGAAATTCATTCACAAGCTCAGACTTTCCCCAGTTAAAGCAAGGGGGTGAAGTGTTTTCCCCTGCACTGTGAGGGCCTGCATCCAGCTGGCCAGATGCTGTTTGGGTTATCTAAACACTGAAGGTCATGGATACATTTTTTATCCTTCAAACTTTAAACAGAAAAACTTTAGTTCTTGTTTAGAAACAGAGGTAGATTTTCATTGCACTCAGAGCTCCAGCAGCATCTGCCTACAACCTGTACAATGATACCAACAGCAATTAGATGTTGTACTTCTGACTCAAACACATGCTCTGTCTGGAATGCCTCCTATTTAAAGCCCAGCACATGCAGATTCTATATCATTGATGTCCTGTAACGCAACAAACATCCAATAGATCCTCTCGGGCATAGCTGCACCAGTGAAATCTAAATGCTCAGCCTACCCCATGTAAATCTCATTTCTAGAATGGTGGGAACTGTCAGGCATCAGAACCTGAGAACATGCACGTCATTTCTCATCTTTACATTTCCACAGAGAGAAATTAAGCATTAAGCCCAGACACAAGCTCTGACTACAGTAAGAAATTAAAAGCTCTTATTTGCCTTTGCAAACAGAAGTTTGGAGGTACTTCAGAAGAACAATGTCATTCTACTAAAAGTAAAGTGCAAAATGAAGTGGCTGCTGATTCAGAAGTGCTAAAAACTGATGCAGGGCTCAGCATTGTTACAAAAATTCTTAGGCTAAATGTATTTTATCTGAAAGTGGTTAACACTTGGCTCTAAGTGCAGCAATAGAAGAATCCAAAGACTACTGAACAATGATTTTGTCCATCATTGCTGCTGCAGTATGTAAGAAATATCTGTCTGAGACAAAATACATAGGTAGAAAACTAAAATTAGAAAGCTGAACTCGAGGCAATCAAGGTGACCAAACCCAAGAGATGTCCTCTCATGGCTGCAGCCAAAAGGCAGAGAATGAAAGAGATGGAGAAGGAAAGAGTAAAGACTATATTAAAGGATGAGCAAAGCAGAGTAACTAGAAATAAGGATCTCAGCCTAACTAGCTTCTCTCTGCAATTCAGCTGACTGAAAGAGGGAGAAGAGAAATGTGATGCCGGGACTGAGGTGAAAAATATCTCCTAATAAAATAATCCCCAAATACACTTACAATCAAACAAGAAGGAAATGTTACGTATTTGCTTTTCCGTAAAACCAAATTCACTCTTTCCTAACCCTCTTGGAAATTAACAGTACCACTGGTGAAATGAACTTAAGAACACATGTGAAAAGATTTTAATTTGGTTACTGAGTGCTTTTATTGGTTATTAGGGAGACAGTAAAAGCATCCATTATGTCTGATGAGGAATGAAAGCAGATGCTGGAAATAAAGATCATCCATGGTCTAAAGGTTACCTTTCCCCCTAGGAAAATATTCTGAAACAATGTCTGAAGACTTTCAGCTTGCAAAATCAGCAGGGCTCTAGTAAGAGTCAATAAAAAAATTGCCATTTCCCCCCAGATGAAGAGCTGTTCTCTATTAGAATCAGGTGCTCCAACAACAGAGCAGCTGTTCTTCAGCAGTGCTCTCATACACCTATTAAAAAAGCTCACACTCTGATAAGAGCAACTGAGAGGATCCCAGCAGTTGCCGACTCCAACAGTCAGGGTAACTCACTTCATACCTCCAAACTGAGGGAAGAATTTTAAGAGAAGCAGCCCATCACCTCTGTTCATCCCTGCCTCAGGAATCATCACCTCCCATATCCACAGGTTAATCTGCATGGAGAGAACGAGGACTTCATTTGCTAGAAAGAATTATTAGCAATTTCTCATAGAGGAACCAGAATCTTTTACTTTTGTGACAATTTTTTACTTTAGTTGCACAATGTTTATTTTTACATAAATTTACTTATACACTTTTCTGGATTGGCAAAGTTCTACCCAATAACATTTTAGCAAATTATTAAAATCTTAAAAGCTTTCATAAATTTTTAAGCAAAACCTGTAATTTATTCCCATTTACTTACATTCTTGTCCATGTAAAACTATTTATAATTTGTATTTCTCTATATGTTCAGGATCCTCACGACCACTGGAACTCCAAAAACCCACAGTAAAGCTTTGATTTTACCCTAAACTTTAACAACAAAGTAAACTTTCTTTTTCCGTTCAGTCCAGTTTGGCTCCATCTCCTGCCCAAAGTTACAAACTACATCTTGTAACATTCAGATAAGATTAAAACTATGAAACTCAAAGGTGTTAAACTTACAAAGTACTTAAAGAATGTTTGCTAGAGATGAAAACTATCCTAAGATATTAGAAGTGATCAGCGATTCAGCTGTTAAGAGTCACAGGTTGATAATTAAGAAAAGGAACAGCTGAACACCTGTATTGGCAACACCAATGGCACTCCAGATACCTACAATTTCTGGGATGTCCTATGTTTCAAGGAAAGGGTGTAGTTTCACTGAATTCTGCCTTAAAAAGTTTCAGGTGGAAAAACCAGGACACCTGTGAAGAAACTCCATGACACAGTAACTTTCAACAAAGCTTATTTTTAAAACTTTAGGAAGAATTTAAAGCACTGACAGACAGAAATGGCAACTTGTAAACCACGATGCTGAATGGAACAGATATGAACCATCCCAAACAGAACACAGAAAGAACATACACCTCAGAAATGTACCACTCCAATCACTGCATTCCACAATGGCTGTGTCACATCTTCAGATTTATGTAGCAATCTGAAGCAAATCATCGGGGGGCAGCAAGTAAAGAAAACTTCTCTGCTACTCCCGTCCTCCACCATGGCCAAAAACAGGCTGGGAAGAAAACCTCCTTTAGGTTATATGTACTGGCATTTTTTTCAAGACCATTCTTTCATCTTTGTATAAGGACTTTCCTTAGGACAATCTGTAACAGACGAGGTTCTGCTTTTCCTACTTTCATGGCAGTTCTCTCCCATGCAATTTGCTTTTCAATAGAGTGAGTTGGTATGGATTTTGCTACATAACCTACCTGACTCCATCCCTGTCTGAAGCCCTCTTCAATTGTAAGCCCAACTCCCAACTTAGCAACCCAAGCTCACTGGGAGCATTCACAGCACCGCACAGAAGCTGTGCTCCGACAGCTGGAGGAGGTGCTGTGTTAGTTCAGCCTTTCCCATTCCAGTCCCACGCATGCCAACATTACTGGTAACACTCAGCGAACTAGATGAGGGAACTGATGCCCTTAGGTTTTTTTCACACTTGCCATATATGATTACACATCAGAAAGGCAGTACAGCATTAAAAATGAGCATGTGGGAAGCAGCATCCTCACAGGGAAACAAGGTGTCAGCTTAGAAAGTACCTCTCTAGCAGTGCTACTTTCAAAGGACAGAATAAAGTTTAGTAGTAATTTAAACAAAGAAAAAACCACCATCACCCTCCAAACTTACCTTGGAAAGGGATTCTGAAAATCTTGATAAATCTCCCAAGCTTTGTGCAAGTAGGTCTAAAGCTTGGTCTTTAGCAGATGAGAAACTGAGCGATAGCTAAAGGTCTCTCTGTTCTTACTCTGCGTTGTACCAACACAGTAAGCAGTGGTTTCCACCAGCTTGCTAGTTACCCTTTTCCTACTGTGCTTGGTAACCAACTTAATGCTACACCCGACCCAGAGAAGAATTCCTAAGACAGCTGAGATTGCTCAAGTTATTCAGCTGCATTTAGGCTCTATTATGCTGAGTACTCTATCAAAAAATCCCAACACCATGAAAACAAAACCCCTTTTGCTCTGATCTACCTGCATTTTAAGGAGATTATATGTGAGAAAATTCAGGATCAGTCTTAAATGGATTTAGTAAGACACTTCTTAATAAGCACAGTAATTAGCTCCATGGCCTGTGAACTGCTTCTCTCTTCCAAAATTCAAACTAAACTGTCAAGCTGATACCCTAGCACTGGCAAGTCTGAGTTAACTGAGAACAGAGCCTGCTACTTCCAGAGCAAGTTATGTATTTGGTGGTCATGGATTACAGACGCTTCCAGTGCGCCCTTACACATGCTGGACCAAACGACATGAAATCAGTAACCTGAGGTGTGAACCTTGGGCTGGGTTCTTTAGGTCCTTCTCTGGACTTTGAACTTGCTGGTTTCCCCTGTGAGTAATTCACTTTGGTCTGCAGACACCCTGAATGCATATTCAGAACTCTGTATGAAGAGGACAGATTTCAAATTCTTTGGGGTTCTCAAATATAGTTTATTCACATGGTAAAAAGTTTGGGGGCATTGGTGTTGTTTCATGTTTTGTACTCTATCCTCTCTTCACTAAGAGAAGTCTACTTATGCAGCTAGTGAGTCCCTAGAACTACAGAAAGCTTTGTTATGTCACAACATCCTCCTCCTTTTGGCTTAAGACTTACTGCAGGTAGTATTTTCCTACATATTTATCACTCCCTGGGGAAGTTGCTCCATACCAGCTTTAGTAGTTCTCTCACCCTGCCTTGTGATGCAAGGATATGCACTCCTGAGCCCAGGAGGCCTGCCATCAGTTCATGCTCTCCTTTCCTGCACTTCCCAAAGCTCTCAGTGGGGAGGGAACAAGAGTGCTTGTTTCTCATTGTACTATCTAAAGTTACATAAAGTATTGTTTAAGGTTATGATATTTTTATAAATGTACTATTGTAACACCTACTGATTCTGTTTTTACAACTGCTTTGCTATCTAAGAAATATATGGCTTGTGGTAAATCTTTAAGTATTCCAGAAGAACAGATCAAATTATTCAATACCCCTTTGCCAAAAGTCTAGACAGCAGCAAAAGACTTCACTTTTTGCCTAGTGACTGTCACTTGGCCCAAGTTATGCTGGTCTCTCAGGCTGAAAAGGTGTGATGGAGCAGTTACACTGGCCAGTGTGCCAGGAAAAAGAGGGGGCTGTGATTTATTTTGATACAGTTCTAGGGTCTTTTCAGACTTTTCTGATACTTATATCTTTTTCAGTTCAATAACCAGAACACTGTGAATTTGGACAAGGATAGATTTGGGGCGGTTTTCTGCTGGCACTGGCAAGGTGCAAAAAAAGGGGGGAAAAGAACAAAGAGTGGCTTGGAAGAATTGCTCTGTCTTGTGTTTCTGAAATATTCCACTCAAATATGACCAAATAATGCTTACTCCGGCTCAGTGGATCCCTCTTAAGAAAGACAATATAAACCAGAATTTTACTGTATACAAGTTACAGCAATAAAACCAATCATTTTAATTGAAGCCATTAAAAAAAACATGTGAGGCAATATAAATGATAAAACTATGCTTAAGAAGAAATAGCTAGCACTTTCTGAAAAGCTTTAAAACAGCGACAGACACTTTACAAAAGATCTGAGGGAAGAGAATAAAATTTCTGAACTACAGGTACTGTATAAAGGTAACATTAACAATTATCTTATAAAATACAGCAACAGAGACAAAATGGATACTCAAGCTCATTTGAAACTAAGCCTTCTGGGGTCTTGGTTAAAATGTATGTTCAAAAACTATTTTAAACAAGGACTAAATAATTCATATTTTAAATGTACAGGTCCCTGGCATAAACAGCACTATACACATCTTCCAAACAAGCAATAAGTGCAAGTTCCTTTAACCATGTGTGGTGTCATCTTCTACAAAGTCTTTGGCCATTTCTGCTGTGATCACATCAATATGACTGACCTGGCGGAACAAAGAAATGTGCAGTTATTACAGTATCTATCTCCTGCAGAGTAATACAGACATTTCTGAAGGCTTCAGAACTCAGCAATACATCTATAATTGACTTGTAATTCCCTTCAAGGAACATGACAAAGGACACATCCAGATATTTAAATTCTTTTTCAGGAAGGAACTTTTTATAGAAGACTGTAACACAACTAGAAATCTATCACTGAAGTGAGCCTGCTTCAGTTTGAACTCTTTTTAAGTCAAGTCTCAAATTTAGCTATTTTAGTTATGGTGTTTACTGAGAACCTTATAATTTACCTTGTTTCGGAATTTTACACCATAGAACTTGTCAGCTGACTCAAGTAGTTCAGGTCTAAAAGTTGTTGTAATAAACTGAGCATGTTCAGCTAGTTCCATAATCATATCTAAAAATGAACACAGAAATTCTTGATTAGTGTAATCTTTTCAATAAAGTAGGACAGACAGGTAAAGAGTTTGCTATTCTTTATTCAGAATGAGGTTTTGTTTAATGAAAAAAAAATAAATGCCCACAAATCAAGAGAGAACCCATACCAGGTTTTAAGTACTATCATTAATTCCAGTATCCACTCTGGACAAATCCAGCCACTCTGCAAACATAAGTGTGGTATTAAACTTCTGTGATGAAAAACAGAGTAAGTACTTTTCCACTGACTTTTTTAAAATCAAACGAGACTTCCAAACAGGACTGTTTCCACCACACTGAAGTGTAGTAAGGACACCCTTTAGACACAGTAGATAGGGCAGAGCTTCTTCCTAAAACCAAGTTCATGAAAGCTTCAGAAGGCACAAAGTTAAATTCTAACACACATTGGACTTCTCAAAAATGTGCTTTTATGATTAAAAGCTTTAATCAGGGATGAGAAGACAAACTGTTACCTTTATTCACAAAGAAGATAAGAAAGGTAGACATGTACCTGAGACAGCCTTTCTGTGCTGGGCATCCAAGGCTTGGTCGATTTCATCAAACAAGTAAAATGGAGCTGGATCACATTTCTGGATGGCAAATATGAGGGCCAGGGCCACTAGAGATTTCTGTCCACCTGAAAGTTGTTGCATTTCTCTCATTTCACCCTGCTTGCCTGTGAAGGATACCTAAGAAAACAATATAACAGCAAGATGATTTCAAAACACTAAACCACATCACTTGATATTAAACCAACAGGATCAACTGAATGCTGCCTTTAACTTAAAACTCGACTTAAACAAATATTTAGAGTACTTAAATACAAATATTTTTCTTTACCCTTATGCCAACTCCAGTGAACTGATCTACAGATGGAACACTGCTCTGAGATCCAGATCCCCTATCACTCTCGGTGCTGCCTTCACCTTCATCCTGGGACTGATTGCCCTCCACATCTCCTTTCTTCATTACTAATGTGGCCTTGCCACCAGGCACTAACTTCTGGAATACTTCACTGAAATTTTTTGACACCTGAAAAAGAAACAGTCAATAAACCAGCTCAAATGCAGACAACAACTGCTTTTACATGATCACACAAAGTATCTGCTTCAAAGCAGAGATCAACATTCATTCTTAAGCAGAACTGAGCAATGTTATGCTGTACAGAGCTTGGCTTAAAAACAGCTAAGACAAACATTCTTGAAGTATGAGAATTTGCAAAAATTTTTTTAAAAAAATGGTAGAATTATAACATAAAACTGTAGCAAAAGTATGATTTCTTTCAGTCACCTTCTATTAACCAAAAGACCTTTTAAGAGAAGCTTTCACACACTCTGTAGTTAAGATCCTTTGTTAACATTAGAATTACAGTCACTAAATCTGGAGAATGGATTTGGTGCGGTTTTTTACCAGACACGTCCCAGAAAGGGTTGTAAGTAGTGCAAAGAGACTCACTTGAAAGGAAATATTTAAGAGGTTTACAGCAAAGCTAGAGTTGTAATAGAGATGGGCACCTGTTTAAAAGGTTAGTTATTTTTCAGTATTTAAAAAATCCACAAGCCTCAAGTTACATGACATTGCCTTCTGTTATTACACACATACTTAGTATTTGCTTCTTCCCATAGAGCTGCTACATAATGGGACAATTTGATTGATTTCAACACCAGTGTCTTTACAATTGTTCCGATTTTGTTACCTGTTTGAAAGTCAGCTGAATAGCCTCGTATTTCCTGAGCTCAAGGACATTCATCAGCTCCATGATGGATTTGTAGCCCCTGTCCAGTTCCTCTTGTCTTTTTATCAGTTTTTCCTTCTGCTCTGAGAAATTCACAAACTGATCTAAAGCTTTTTTATTAACGTGACTGTATTTCTTCAGTTCTGTATTGCACTGCTCCAGCTTGCGGAATAACTGTAAATGGAAAACATTAACACATCAAAGTGACTTGCAATTCCAGCCACATTTGACACTGAAGATGAAGGTGACACTGATATTTCAGGGCAGGAAACGTGAAACTAAGCACACTATTTACCTGCTTTAAACTTAAAGTCTGATACTTTTCAAAAGCCTCCTGTGGAAGTGAACCCAACTCTCGGATCTTCTTCATGCATTCCTCTTTCTTCTTGAGGAGCATGCCTTGCCTGTTGGTCATTTTCTCAAGTTCTTTTGTATCATGGTTAATGGCATCCATATGCTCCTTTTCCATGTTCTTCCAGCGTTCCATGCTCTTCTGAAGTTCTTTAATTCCTGCTTCTGTTTTATCAATAGAGTTATCCAGATCTGTGATATTGGGTGAGAGTACAAAACCCAAAGGAGTAAGTTTTACATGCCTTCATAAGATCAGCAATTATCCAGAAAAGTATTTATGAAACAAAAAGATAAACTAAAGAACATGATCTATTAAGGACCAGAAGGTTAAATTTCAGGCAAAAGGCTGAAAATCCCTCTCTTTTCTTCTCCATAAGCATTATGGCTTAAAAAAACCCCAAATGTACTACACTCATATTGTTAATGTCTAGAAAGAGAAACAAAGAAAGTTTTGAGCCACACAGATGCAATATTTTGTTTGACTGCAGCTGAGCTTTAGATAGGTTAGACAAAGTTCAGGAACAACTATACAAGATTTTGCTTGTAGGAAGATATGTATTATGCCCTGAAGCCAGAAATCTGTTATCACCAAGTTAATTACTTCTCACATTATGGTCTATTTCTAAACCAAAAGATGCTACGTGTGAACTTCCAAAACACTGCAGAGTTTTCTTTTAAAAAAATGATGCTACCAACCATCTGACCGTGCCAGCGTGTCCTTCACTCGTTTGTTGATGGCCTCAAGTTCCGATGTTGTGGCAGTAAGAACTGTGCCACCTTCTGTTTCTCGAAGCTCATTCAGTTCCTATGGATAAATAAATGCCACCAAACTTCAGCACAAAGTGGAGCAAAAGTATGAGCCAGACAAACAAGTTATCTTCTGCTACTCTACATATAACTGTGTTCAGTATTTACTAAAGTTTTAGAGAATAGTTAGATTTTCAAACAAATCTGTCATTATGATGACACACACATAGACTGTGTATTCAAAGCACAGACAATGCAGGGTAACGAATGAGTATTTATCAAGTGACTAATACATGTTAGCCCTGGAAATAAACCAAAACCAGACTGCAAAAGTACATTTAAAACAAAATTCTTACTTGTTCCACTTGGTCTAAGCGTTTTCTCAGATTCTCATTGAGATATGTTTCAACTCTTGTGATAATGCCTTCTAGTTTAATCCTCTCATTCAAAAGCTGTCTGTTTTCCTGAAAAAGTAAGAGTATATTAGTTGCCTTACCTTGTTTTCTTTTCCCACACTGTGCATAATCCCTTCAGATGATGTCTAATTGTATTTATTGCTGTGAAGTTCAATAGCAGGAGCAAAGAAATTCCTATGATTTCACCCCAAATAACCTTAATTCTCACACGATCAGCTGGCAAAAATCACCCAGCATTTGAAAAAAACATGCAAGTACACTTGGCAAATGAGAGAACTTCAAACATGCCTACCTAGTACTGATGAAGCGCTACTTTAATGACACTGTAATCATAAGTGACTTTTCATACAAAAGAACAAAAATAGGTTTATTGCAAAGAAAGGTACCACAGTTAATGGCAAGACATTTTAATTTCCTTACTTGCTGTAGTTGTCGAATTTCATCATTAAGAGCATCCACACGTTTCTGATCTTCAAGACTGAGCTGAGACAACAAATCTGTCCCCAACTCTGCTTTTAATGATTCTCTAGTTGACTCCATAGCATGCAAACTTGCCTCCAAGCTCTGCAAACTACGTTGCTGTGGGACAGATATTAGTCAGAATCATTTCTCAAAGCAATTTGTAGATCTATATGAATTTCACCTTTCTGTTTATATTGACATATTTTTGTGACACACCTCTAGTCATCTCTTAATATTTCATTATGATGCTAACCAGAAAGGAGTGCAACTTTATCAGTAATATTAATGAAACAATTAATATAAATGCATTAACAGCTTTCAAAAACCCCATACCAACCTTAGGCATAAATGTCTTTTCAGACTGCTGCCTTTTCTCCTTCAGCATTTTCATCTCTGACAAAATACTATCTCGAGAGGCTTTGAACTTCCTCTGCTGTGTTTCAATTTGCTGCATTTGGTTCATTAGCTGGTCAATCTCATTATTAATCCATGCTGTGAGCTAAGGAAAACTGTCCTTGTTTTAAAAGGCATTTTATACCTACTAGTACCTCTGTCATCAAAACAAGAAACAAACAAAAAGCCTCACCATACCATAATATTCAGTTGTACAGGAGAAATCAAGACTCATCAACAAAAGTAACTTGAGCAGCTTATCAAGTAACTTTTCAATACCAGGAACTATGCTAAATGAAGCTTTCCTTGTTTATTGTACAACATGGCATTGAGAAGAACAGAGGGATACATTTGAACATGCAAGGAAAATTCAAATCTCACAAAATACAAGAGGAGATGCCTACATTTACAAGGAAGTATTAGAACAATACCATTATCCCTCACTCAATTTTGAGGCAAAAGTGTAATTTGTTCAGGCCAATTTTGATACAATGGTTTAAGACACAGTACAGAGCTTGCTAAGACTGTGTTTTAATTTATGTTGTGTTGCTATCATGTTACTCCTACTGCAATGTATATTTAAACACATCACCTTAAATGGTTTAAAAATGAAGTAATTTCCTAAGCAGAGGTTACAGTAAAACACACATACTTAAAGCATTTGGGGAAAACTAAATGACCTATAGAACAGGAAGTTAGTGGGGATGGATATTTTATTTTTAAAACAACTGAGGTCTGTTTTCATTATGTTTTAGAAGTTACCATCAGATTGCAGTAACAGCTACCAACAGCTGAAGCACATGCCACAGAGCACTACTTACATCCTCTATAGATCCCTGCTCAAAAAGAAACTCAGGCCTGAAGATTTTGACTTACATGACAGCAAGAAAAATTTCTCAGTTCCAAAACAGTAGTCCTGGTTAAAAGTTAAACTATACAGAAACACAAGGGTCTAACAAGTAACTGGAGAATTTAACTACAAGCAACAGGAATTCAAGTTCCCATTCCTACTTACAAAAAGCAGGCCACCTGCACGTTGCAGACTGGGTTGTTAAAACTAGTTTCTGCACAGATACTTTTAAAACCGTATGCCTACATATCTATAGTTTAAAAAACACCTAAAGAAGGAGAGAAAACACACTAATTTTAGATATACCTATTTGGTCCTGCACACTGCCCAGAAGTAACCAGTAGAAGGGTGAAAGACATTAATTATTGCTGGTGCATGTAAAGCCAGCTGGCAAATTCAGCCTATTTAACCCATGTTTAACAGACCATTCTGAAATTCTCCCACTGACTTAACAAGACATAGTCACACACTTTTAAAGCTTTACTCATCAGCTTAGATCTAACCATAGGCTTCAGTGGTCTGCTTATCTGCAGTCCCAAAAATGTCTCTAATGCACTGATACAGGTCATAAAGCAAAGGAATTCAGTTTGAAGGACAGCATGACCTGGGTGATGGTTAAGAAAATTGTATAAACCTCCCTTGTTCCTGAATTCTAGATACTGGATCTCAAAAGGACACTGTACAAGGAGACTGAAAAGACTGAACTGTCAAACAACTTACAGCTTATTATAACATAATGGTCTCCATCTCCCCCCCACAGCATAAGGGGACTCTGTAACACACCAATTCAGGACACAAGTACTAAAAATATAGCATGAGTCAGAAGAAGCAGTGAAGATTAACACAGATAACAACAATATCTGGTTATAGCAGTTACTACAACAAACTCTAAAAGGAACAGAAAGCCTCATAATTCAGGGTTTAACCTCATCTGTAAGCTTTAATGATCAGTATCAAATTTTCACTGGGACAAGTTACCAGTGCTTTTTACCTGAAGGCCACTGTGCCAGCCACTCTCTAAAGCAAACTATTGACAATGTGAGCTTCAATTACTATTTTTGAGTCAAGTGTCCCCAGTAAGGAAGTTTTACCAAAACATTAACAGTGGTACAGCAATTACTTCTTACCTAGCTGCACTGATCTAAATATTATTTTTAAAAGAGAATGCAATTCAGGCACATAAACAATTGATATGTTTTAAAATCTGTTCTTTTCACTGGCTGTACACCAATTTTCACATGCAGGGCGTTCTTTATTTTTGTTTCACCACTGATTCATTTGTTACAGAAATCCCTACAGTAACACATAGAACCAGGCTGCAAAAGAAACAGTCAAAGCAAATGCCACAGCTAATGTGTTACATTAACAAGTTTGTCTCCTGCTTTTCATCTATTACTGTAACCAAAACAAAAGATTTGTCATCACGCAACCTTCCCCCATTAACAACAAAAGGATATTTTCAATGTTTCTGCGTAAGTTTTCATTGAGTTTTGCTTCAAGTTCACCAAGTTCTTCTTCTGCTTTTCTAACATCTTTCTGCAATTCAAGCCGAGACTTCCTGGTGTCGTAATAACCTCCAGTCAAAGCCCCACGGTGGCTGACTTGATCACCTGAGAGCACAAGAGAGTGAGACTATAAACAGCACAATATATGCTCTCCAGTGCAGCGCAGCAGATTCACTGGAACATCAACTCACCTACAGAACTGCTGCATGTCTGAGCAATCATGTACCTATGTTTAAAGTAATTAGGGAAATGCTTATTTCTGTATTCAATTTAAGTGCATTTCCTTTCTCAAGACAAATGCAGACTGCTATGGTCTCCTTTAAGCTTTAGCTTGTTTTTAATTCACTTCTGAAACCATGCAGCTTGAAGGAAAGAAAATATGTAGGAAAAATGCAAATGCCTAGCACTATCAGTTTGAACAAAACCTTTGAATTTCTGTGAGGAAATAAATAAGAGATCAAGTAATCAGCAGCATCTGTGGCTTGTAGAGTATGCTGATACTGAAAAATTAGTAACTTCCTCCTCAGACATCCTTAGGAATTTTTTCAGATTGACTTTTGAGTGACAAAAAGACAACAATAAGCCTGCAGGGAATCTGCCTTCTTAAGAACTGGCAATTAAGAAGAGTTATAGATTATTTCAGAGAACGTAGATGTAAACACGCCTGTTGCACTGGAGAATTCATCTTGCACTTCTCAGTAATTAAGGCCATACCTTCACACACTAAACACTGGTTTAAGCTTGAGGAAAACATCATAAATATACTCCAGGAAAACAAATGCCCGTTAAATGGGATAAAACAAATTGTATGAATACAAACCTGATCTGCTTTACAATTCTCAGGATGAAGATACACAACTACTAACTTTTAGCTCCTACAAGAATTCCACAGTTTGTGAAGAAATCCTGTATTTTTAAGCACTGTACTTAACCAAGTGCAACTTTGTACATACATCTCAGTCAAGTATACTATTATTTTAAATAATCTTATTTTGACAACACCGACAGATCATGTTTAATGAGCTTCACAATTCAGGGATCCTGTTTTTACAATAAATAATTTATAAAATTGAAATACTTACCTTCCAGAGTGATACAATCCATAGTGAAAGCTCTGGCCAACTGGGTAGACACTTCCATGCTACGACAAATTAAAGTCTTCCCAAAAACATGTTTGAAAGCTTTATCAAATCTTGGATTATATCTCAGTTTGCTGATCATAGGAATAGCATCCTGAAATGACAGGAATTTTAATGATAAGAACATATGGCAAGTATACTGCAACTAAATTATACACAGCATTCAAGAGTAAAAATAGTCATAAACACTCTACGGAAATCAAGTGCAAAATATTGCAATTTTAGCTTCTCACAGCTAGGCTCGTGCCTGAAGTCAACTACAGGTCTGCCAGAAAACTTACAAGAGTATTAGATTGCTACTGAAACAAGTTGAGTAAGTATCATTTTTTTTCCTCCAAAAAAATTACTGCTTTTTGTAGAGAGCAGAACACAAACATTAACAGTTGTACTAATACAGACTCCTCAAAATAAACACACTAGAAGCTGCTTGTTTCCTATGTCTATCTAGGAAAAAGAGAAGAAAACCCCCTATTTTTGAAGAACTTATGCAACTGTGATTATTGCAGGAAGCAGTGTTAACGTTCACACTATTAATTCACTGCTAAAGTTTCAAATAAGAGCCAATACTTTCTTGAAATGCATTACAGAACTATTTTTTAAATAGCAGTCACTGAAGGTTTATTTATGCATTTTTAAATATAAAAACCTAACTATTTCCAATAATTTTTATAATCTGTCCATGGCTGTAAGATGGCTATTCAGCTTTTGTCCATAGCAGCATTTCAGCTGAAGGAACTGCAATTCAGAATTTAGGCAATTCTTGATTTTTAGGTTACAAGAAAACTCTACCTTTTAGTATTGCCTTTTTACTTGTAAAGTGCAGTTAAACTTTAAAGAGTAGATATCTCATAGGAAAGGATTTTTCTATAACAGAGGATTTTATGTTGAGAAGCATAAATTAAAAGTAGCATTTACTTGCAGACATCCAACAGAAAAGCAAGTGGGCAATAAGCAGTGTACACAAACAATTCAAAACATAAGGCTTTGTAATTATGAAGCAGAGGAAGGTTCAAAAGGAATTCTAACTCACATTAGTCTCAGGATAAGCAGTATCTCTAACATCCAGCTTGTTCAGAGGGAGGAAGGTAACTTCTCCAGGAAGGTTCATTTTGTTAAATTCCATTAGGATCTTTGTACTGACCTCATCAGAATCCACAATGTGATAAAACAACCTATTTAACAAGCCCAACAAACAGACAAAACTTTACCGTGCTAAAAGCACAAACATATTTCTACAGGAACAGTAATCATGCAGGTACCGTTAAATAACATATCAACATAAAGCTGCATTGCATTTTCCTTTCAATTCCATGTCTCTGGAAAAGCAAGTGGATACATTCTATTCACTTTAATATGAGATTAGACAAGAACTTTATATTCCACCCTCCTGTCACAAGAGCAGCTCAATCTCTCTAGAGCATCACTGTACACAAATATTTTACACGGACTCCTTAACACTCAACATCTCTTCAGAGCTTTTAGGTAGCAGTTTTTGACAGCTTAGAGACCATTCTCACCCATGAGATTTTCTAGTGTGAGTGACATATTTCTTACTGTTATTGAAAGATCAGCCTTGTTTACTGTAGAATTTTCCACACTGGAAGATGCTGTCAACTTTAGGCAATATATCTCAGTTTCACCATCAGTCCTTCTGGTAAATGTCAGGAGTGTGGGTCTGGGCCTTTTTTTGTTGTTTGGGGTTTTTTTGGGTTCTTTTTTGAAAGAGTCAAGAGCAGCTAGGCTTAATATTCAAATAGGCAAAATTCTTCTTAGTTCCTTGACAAAGGAATTGCAGTTTGATCATGCCATATAGAAGGCACTTTGACAAAAGAAAGGCAAGAGCTCAAGTTCAAAAGACTAAGATTTCAGTACCAGCTTGCACCAAGAACTGAACTGTGACACTGCACTAAAGATCAGGTCATTACCTGTTCCCTGCAGTAACTTCAACACAGGTGTAGAAAGCTGGTTCACACTCAAAGTTATTCATCACAATGCCATGGTAGCCATTCAGAACATGCTGGTTTATGCCTTTGCGACGAAAGTGCTCCAAAACTTTGTTTATGCTGTCTATACCATTCAAAATGGCCTGTTGAAGAACAACTTATTATTGTATTCCAGTTAAAATATGTACACATAATATCCACTTTGACTTAGTGAAAGTTGTAACCTCCTTTTCTGCCAAATTCCTGCTAACTAACCCAACAGCTCTAACAGAAAATATCTAAATACTTGAGTTCATTACTTTTCAGTTTTGTTTGTTTGGGTTTTTTAAGCAAAAAGATATCAGAAAAAATTTTAGAAGTATTCCATTTCTGCCTGGTCTCCTCACATCAATTACCTTGAGTTTACAAAACAAATTTTCAAGTAGTTTTAGAGCTATAAATATTTGAAAAATTTAGCTTCTAATACAACTTGTTTTAATTATGACAGAAAGACTGTAATTAAAAAAGTAACTATCATATCTTTCAGATATGACTATGACTTGTCCTTTAAGAATAAGATTCCACAAGGAATTCTCAAACATGACGTATATTACCTTTCCTGTTGCTGCTCTGAGAAGCTGCTGTTTCTTTTCTAAATCCTCCCTCTTCGCAGCAAGAGCTTGTTGTTCTGCATTTTCTTCTCTCCACAGATAACTACAGAACAAAACCAATAAAATTTTGAAGTGTGAATGCAATCTGAAGATTTTATAATTATTTCCTTAAAGACTGCTCATCTAATGGGAAGGCAAAGTGCAGGAGTTCATACATGGCCATATTCAAAAAACATACCTACATGCCATGTTAACAACTACACAGTTGGGGTCCTTCATATTAAGTGAGACTGAGACATATTTCAATTAATTACTAACTTTCTTTCACTCTGTAGTTCATCCTTTTTATTTTTCACTTCATAGTATTTTCTGTCCAGTTCTTCAACACGAGCCTTCACTTCATTAAGATCCTGGTCCAGTTTCTAATACAAAGAAAATAACAGTACGAAATTACAAGTCTTTATATGAAAAGGAATCTTTATTTAATACTGAACTATTACTTAAAATTCAGAAAACAATTCCTACAAACATTTAAACCAGTTTACAACAAACTGCAAAAGCACTAAGAATAAATACATCTTTGTAAGGAAGCAGTAACAAGGTCTAGCTGCTACATAGATGGCAAGGCAGGCAGAGTTCAACTGTGCATCTGGGCATTGAAGTGAAATGGATCAACTGTAAGTCACGGTAAGAATGTAACTAAATATAAATTATATAACTATTATAACTACTACTATAACTACCGTGTAATCATGCTCATAAATGAGATTTGTGATAAGAACATACACAGTAATCTCATGTACCATGCCATCCTGCTATTAGTCAAAAATCTTAGGCTGCTCTCCAGCAGGACTAGACTTTAACACATCTGCTGTTGATGTGTGCTGCTTAAGCCAATGCAGAGGCATCCTTCCTTTGCTTATTTAACACCTGCCACTTACAAAGCAGTTCAGGGCTAGCACTCAAGATAGTGTTTATATATTTTTATGTGTACAAGGAGGAGTGACTGTGCTCTAAAAACACAGTCAACTTGTTCCAAACTACCTTTGCAAGCTCTCAATCACATTCACCCAAGACACCTTCTCTCTGAACAACAAAAAGCTATACAACTCTTTGCCTAAGCATAAATCAATCTTCCTTAGGAAGAAAAAGAAAACCACACTTTCCTATAGAAAGGAATCAAAACCCACCCCAAATTTAACCTCTTCAATGCTACAGAATACCCATTGAACAGGATGGTACAATTACAGTCAGCCAAAGAAATCCCATTTCTTTCATTCATCAACTCAGACAATCACTACTTTGCCAATGTGGGCCCCAACCAAGCAGTATTTTAGCTGAACACCATCTTTTTTGTACAACTACATTCCTGCACTCTGTCAGACTGATCCTCAGTTTTAGCAGATATATTACACAAAGGCCAAGAACACTGTCTATCAGCATTGGCACTGTATGCTCTCTCAATACAAGAGCAGAGCTTTTCACTGCTGTAACTCCTAGCAGGAGTGCTATTTCTGGATTATACTGCTGTATTTGCAGTGTAAGAGCTGTTTCTGAATGGAAATTAAAATCTAAGTTATGCAGATAATACTACAACAGATCAATCTTCTAACATGGCTAGGGTTGCAACTTCTAACCAGCTGCATTCATGGTACAAGGGCAGTGCCTGCTGCATAGTTTAAAAGATCCTCTTGCTTGGGGAAAATGAGAAAAGTGAGACCAACCAACACAGACCTCTATAAGAACATAACATGGTTATCTATGACATGGCCACATTCAATGTAGACAAGAGCAAGGCAGATAGAAAACTCTTCCTGAAAACTCAGGCCAAACATTCTGGGGAAAGTACTACAAGGCAAAGTCAAGACATAGAGTGAAGTTAGATGCTAAAGGAGTTTAAAGCTTATCTACAGATGTTTTCAATAACACATTTTTCAAAGGCCACACCCAACCAGAAAGTCACATCTTCCTTACAAATAGGCATTGAAGTCTAATTGTCCAAGATCAAAATGAGTATTTAACTCTTCTCTCAAAAACCCTGAGAATAAGCTGAAAACTTACACTGTACTGTTCCAAGTTTTTCTCCTTGTTTGCCTCTGTATCCTCTAAATCCTTGTGTATAGCTGCAATCTGCCGCTTCTTGTCATTGATGGCTTGATCTAAAGACTTCAGTTCTTTCTTTATCCACTTATCCCTTTCCTCTTTGGAAGTAAACTGGCTCCCTCGACCTTGTTTTGCATAAAGATCTGTTCTTTCTTGTGTAGCCTGTGCAAGTCTACATTGATAAGCAAAAGACGTGGTGTATTATAAGGAAATCTTGAATTTATTAAGAGCGAGCATTAAGAATTACTGTTAGAATTTTCAAGAAGTGTCAAATCATCTAAAATGATTTGTCAAATCTAAAATTTAAGCACCAAATCAGTAACAGAAAGAAAAGGATCACGTTATAAACAACAAAAATCACCCAGAAGACTTCAGAAGAAGTCAACCACGGCCCACAAAAGTGGCCATAAAAGCTTAAAAAAAAAAAAATAAAAATCATTTCACCAAATACTGTTCCCACCCCAACAATAAGGAAGGCTTTTTACAGTCCATCTCCAAACACATAATAGCTACCCCATTGTCGAGTAACAAGTACACTTTAACTGCACAGATGAATAGGACTGATAAAATTTTTGCTAAATGCTTTGACTCCCCGTTATAGAATGGCACAAACCTAGCAATTCCTCTCTCTTCTTTTTCTTTTACGCTGTTAAATTTCGGCTCTGTTTCTGCCAATTCCTTCTGCTTCTCCTCGATTTTCTCAAGAAGCTTTTGCCTCTCTTTTAGCAGTCTTTTCTGAAAGTCAAACAAAGCAGTATTTAAAGTTAGGTAATAGCAGGAACTATTTTTACATATATGCACAATTCTGAAGAATAACTACACTGTAAGGCTGCAAGATGCCAGTGCTTATCTGACACTGTGCTATTTTAACACTTAACAAAAGTGAATCCATTTCCAATCAGGACAGCAAAGAGGGATGAAATTAAGCATTCTCAAGAAGCCAAACTACACAAGCAAGGAAGGTCTGTACGGGCCAAACAACCAAGTTCAAATTAGTGCTTTAAACAAAACCCTCCATCCCAATACTTGCAGCAATTAAGATCAAGAGAATTATAGGTGCTTGATTTTGCAACATGCAGGATGATAAATAAAGGACCATAACACAAAAGTCCAAGTTTACATCCCCTGGAATCACACTAAACACAAGACTAATTTATCTGTCTGGGAAACCCTACAAAACAGGCTGCAGTCTGAACCCAAAACTTCAGAGTACAAGAGCACATTTAAGACTTCACTGCTGTTACATACCCTTTGTTCACTGTTGCCAGCTAATTCATCCTGCAGATCCTTAGCCTTCAGCTCTAATTTAGTCCTCTGCTTAATCTGCTCTTGTCTTTCAGCACTAAGTTGTTCTTTCTCTTCTTTCATTGCAGAAATCTTTGTCTTCAGTTCTCGAACTTGCCGTTCTATTTCCTGTGCAAATTTAAGTGTGCAGTATCTCAGACACTGCACGCACATTTCACTATCTACAGAACTCACAAGATCGTTATTCTGTAGATCACGATACACTAGAAGTGTGAAAGACTTCTCACGTTTCCAAACAGGATCAAAGTATAAAACTGGATTTAATACAGTTTTAGACACCACCAGCCCTCCTCCCCTCTCCAAAAAAAAGCAAACCCACAATGCAAAACACATCTGGAGAGCCCTTTTAAAAGTATTTTTACCTCCATTTTATCTCTAGCATCTTGCTGTGCATCTCTCAGCTGCCTCGATTTCTCTCCACTTGTCTCTCGTTTAGCAGAAAGCTGTATGGAAACATCACCAATAGTTTAAGTAGCAAGAATCTGTTTCAGTAGTGGTTCCAGAAAGAAAAGAATTTATTAGTGAAGAACACTGATATTGAAGAATACATTCAGTGCAGGTAGCTCAGTGTGCAGCTGCAGACCGCTGCAGATTAAGCTCTGGGTGGTGCATGCCCCAGGCAGGAGAGCCCAAGGCAAGACACTGTGAACTGCTGCCAGGGCCCAGGGATCTGTGAGCAGGCCAGGTAACTGGACACTGGGAGACACAGCAGGAGCCAATGACCCCAGACTTGCATGTGCTCAGATTCTGAGGGGATAAAAGTCCAGGGCCTCCTTTGTTTGGGGTCCCTCCTCAGAGGCACCCAGCTCGAGCTGTTCTGTTATTTAGTTATGACACCAAGATTAAAATTAAAGTCTGCTGTGGGAAACCTGGTCTGACTGTGTGAGTGAGCACCTGTTGGCTCACTGGAGCTGCCCGCTCTGAAAAGACTTTGGTCCCAGCTCAGCTGGTGCGGCTGTGACTGACGGAGCAGCTCCTGGATGGTTGGACAGGAAAGTTTCCTTAACACTGACAGGATTCTACCACGGAACACAAAGAGATGGTGGCAAAAACAAATCAGCAGCTCATGCTGAATCTCGTACTAGCCAAGATATTTTACCTCATCAAGCTTAGCTCGAGTTTCATTAAGCTCCTGATTATAGATGGTGTATTCTAATGCTCTCCTCATTTTATCCCATTTCTGGTACTGAGCCAGCTCTTCTTTCTCCTCTTCGAGTGTGTGCAGTCGCTCTTCAATGTATTTCAACAACTCGTTGATCTTCTCTCGCTTGCCCTCTTCAGAAAAGAGGACAAGATTCAGTTAAACACTAATACATTCCCACACATTTACAGCTACTGAATCTCCTGAAGTGATTAATTATTTCTCAAGAGAAATCTGAAGAGAACCGATGTCCAGAAGTTCCCCAAAAAATATCCTAACAGCAGAACTGTTGATAATTGTTATGTAAGGCAACACTAACACAATCCCTCTTGGCTCACACACTTAAAATAATTATAGACTACCTGACATGAACTTTAGTGTTTGCATGGCAGTAGGTATCCTGATTTTTATCACTGCCAGCTGACATCACTCATGTTTTGAACAGTAATTTATCCCTACTAGCTCAACTAAAAAGTTTTATTACTAAAAGCACATGTGAAGTAACTTATTAAACCTTTTGAGCTATTTGAAATTCAAGGAGGAAATATGACATGTTCTGTATCATTTAACATATCACAAATAAAATCTATCTAGTAATTAGCACTACTGAAAAAGTCAAACTTCCAGTTAATGGAATTACTGTGGCATAAAACAGTAATATCTTAAACCGTTTTACCTGTTTCTTTCATAAGTGAAATACTCTCCTCTTTACGTTCATCATACACTCTGGTACCAGCTACTTCTCTCAGTAACTTCAGTCTTTGAGAGTCAGGAGCTGTAGCCATCTGGTTGATCTGAAAATTCAAGATTTATGATTTCAACAGCCTGCTCTGGATGCATGGCTAACCAGAAGAGACCAAAGATTCCACTTATTTTGCTGTGCCTCGTTGCCTGAGGTTTTGGCAGGAAGATTCAGGCCCATACTATATACCACACTACTTTTTTTTTGAGACAATTAGTTCATTGGACGGCAAGTACTCTGCTTGTAATGAAATTTGTTGGTTTCCATATGTTACTAAACTAAAAATCAGGATACAAGTATATCATACACTGAAGAAACCATAATCCATTCAAAATTACATTTAGAAAAACTCAAGCTTGAGTTTTTAAGCCCTGGTGCTAAATCAAACAGTTTAAATGCCTCCATAAAACCACGCTAAAATGCAGGGGTTATAAATCTTAGAATAATTCACATAATGAAACACTCATTAATACAACATTAAATCAGCCATACAATTACACCCAACATAAAACTCACTTCCCTTTAATAGAATTTCAGAGGCTGCATCCTTTTCTAAGAAGGTTATTGTTTCTAATTTGTATTATATTAAAACCAGTATGTGTATTTTGGCTTTAAATCATGTGCACCGATCCCCACTACAAAACACAAATGACTTTCCAGCCCAAGTCATTTCTTTCAAATACACACATTGAGCTGTATAGGAAAATTTATCCTGATAAACATTTGAGAGACCTTACTATGGTCAGAATTCTTGTCATCAAGTGCTCAAGTCTCCTGCATTTCTGTTTAAGTATCCCTTCCAGTAATCTTTTGGAGGTGACAGTTTCCAGTGACTCCTTGAGGATGCATCCTGTGAGCCATTACAAGTAGAATGTCCTTTGTCTACAGCTATGTCCTTTATAAGCTCTAGGAAGCTGCTTGTGTCTTGAACAGCAGCTAAGACGGGCCATGCTATGAGCCCTTTCCCTGATGTGTGCTCACTTTCGGTACTTCAGCATTCATTCTCCATTGACAGTATTTTTAATCTCCTAAAATTCCCTACCATTACTTTGCTGCCTCATCTTAAGGCCCAAAAATCTATGAATTTACATTACAACAGTCATAGGAATCAAGTTTGCTTTGTACTTAAGTATGGAAAAGCACCTGATGGCCAAGAACACCATGAAAAAAGCCCTTTTCTAAATATCAACATTACAGATATGATTTTTTTTTAAATCAACATAAACTCCTAGAACAGTAATATTTGCAAAAGCAGCATCTACATACAAGAATCATTTCAAACTAAAAATGGATTTAGGTTCTAGTTTACTTCTGCAATAATTGAGGTAAGTTCAGCATCCAGGGAGCATGATACTCTTGACAGTTATTCCTTCCATTTTGTGAAAAAGGATCTTACCTTTCCTTGTTTGACAATATAGTAGGGATTACTGCGAGAAAATCCGGCACTTTCAAGAAGATTCATTACATCATTTTTCCTGAAATGTTATTATGAATCCATTAAAAACACAGTGAAAGTCACAGCTGTAAAAATTCAGTAAAGTATCACAACTATATATCACATACTATAATCACCATGTGCAATGCATGCTGTTTGAAGAAGCTTCTTGATTTGATAATGGCTAACTCTAAAATGAAATGAGAGAATAAAAATGGAAAATATCTGAAATACTATAGCGTTGGAAAGAGACTAGGAAATAAGCACCTCAAAGCACAGAGGAGGCAAATACAGGTAAAGATATCACAGGGAAGGATATAAAACAAATCTAACTCTTCTATTTTAAAAAGGCCTGAAAGAAATACTATGCAAGCAGTTAAACATCACATTAAACAATGGATTAAACTGCAAATTCAAAGTCTCCTGTCTATTGCACAACGACTGATGTTCTATTACACAACAGAAGTAAATGATTTCAGGCTAGGGATGCAAGTGTTTGGTTGGACTAAAAAATGTTACAGAAATATTACTAGTCTCATTCAGAAAAGGAAAAGAAGTACCTACGTCACCATTTTCTTGTCTAAGAAATATTGGTCCTTCTTGGCTCCAATGACTCTGCGAAGTGAGACTTCCTCTTTATCAATCTTAAGAAAACAAAACCCAGTAAATATACACACCTACTGCAAGCAGCTGTAACTAATCCAGAATGTTTATGCATTTTTTATCAGAAATGTCTCCAAGGCAGTTACTGTACTGAAGACTTACTCTAAGAATGAGATTACAAGAGACTGAAACAATAATCTATTTCCAAAGCAGTTTATTCAACTCACCGGTAACCTGTTGTCCGAATTGTCAAATATAATTTCCACAAATGCTGAAATAACACGAGGACCTGTACCTTCCTAAGATAAGAGATATTTTGGTTAGATAACTGCCACCTTTGAAAACATTTTAAGCTCATTCATCTCCCCTTTCTCCTGACAACCCCACCTCCCCTTTCCTTTCAGGGACTTGAGAGTCAAGATCATCTATGTAACATTCAGCACAAAGATTTTTATTTCTGAAAATCTTGGCTACATATTCACTGGTGTGTGCATTATCAATATAATGTATTACTTTGTAATAAATTCCCTTTTGCCAATGGGAAATGAAAAATGTTTAAGGATGCTTTCAAAATAATTGGCTTAAAATATCCACAGCCCAGCAATTTAACATTTTTGTAGAAACATTCCAGTGCATTAGCTTATTCTTTAGTTTTGCTGCCATACACCTTCACTTACGTGCAACAAAGCCAGTCTCTGCTCTGGGCGAAGATGACTAAACTCATCACTGAGGACAAACTGGATTGCTGTAATAAAATAGTAAAGAAACAGAAGACTTATTCTTTCCTTCAGGGAGATATGCAGCAGTTTCATTAACTCAAAACATATTGATTTACTATTGCATAATAGAGTCATGCTGTTGCTAAAATTTTACAGTATTTCTTCATTAAAAACCTTAGTCTGCTGGATCTTTACCACTCAGCCTGCTGTACACCAGGATTTCTCTGAACATATCATTGTTGCCACATTACTAGTTCACTGCATAATCACTAACAATGGTGCACAAGCAGAGATTTGTGAGCTTTCCTCTACAAATACAGAGCACACAGGCTAGCTAAAAATATTGCTACTACTTAACCTTTGACAATTTATGAACACGACCATCACAAAGGCTACTAACACCTTTTTAACCAGCATCCCTGCTCCTCCATTAACACTCCCACTCCACAAAATCCCCCTCATAACCATACCTTAAAAGACTGTATAAGCCGTGCCAAACTGCTATGGAGTAGAATTGAGCCACTAAGAATGTCTAAAACATCGTCTTTCACGGTGGGTGACTTTTACAATCAGTTTCCTCCTGTAAATACTTCTTTTGGCCATTTTGAAGTTAGAAGGCTCTTAGTAAGAGAAATTGAATACTAGGGAAAAATCTGAAGTAACTATTAGACAAGGGCATTGAGATCTGCCTTTCAACAATCAACTAAATGTTGAGGAGGAACGTTTGGTAAACCAGCTTCTAGAGAAAATAAGCAAAGAAACCTGGTATGATCAACATCACGGTGCTAAAAAGAAATCCATGCTTACCATAAAAAAAGTTGCTTTTTCCAGATCCATTTCTTCCCACTGAAAATTAAACCACAAAGCATAACCTCAAGTTAACATATGTTAGCAGTGCAATGTACATTAAATGCTGCATAAAAATATTCAAGAACAGAACCCAAATATAACACAGCCAAGCAAAATCTCAAGGGAATGAGGCACATTTGGTAGGTGGATCACTTAGTCATTGAGAACAAGAGAGCAGTCCTTTGCCCACGCAAACGCATTACAATGATTTACAAACTCCAACACCATTCCACAATGAAAACAATAGTTAAAGCAATCCTATTTATTCTCATCTTTTTGGTTTTTATACTGATCTTCTGGTGGGATAGGAACAGTAAACCTAAATCAAATTCTCCTGGCATATTTAACTGGAGCAAATCACTTGCCTGTACATTCAGGTTGACACTGAACTTCAAGTAGCATGTTGTGCTGGTTTGGGCTGGGGTAGAGTTAACTTTCTTCACAGTGGCTGGTATGGGGCTGTGTTTTGGATTTGTGCTGAACACAAGGATGATAATATAGAGTTAATTTTGTTACTGCTAAACGGGGCTTACGGAGCCAAGGCCTATTCTGCTTTTTGTACTGCCACACTGGCAAGGAAGTCAAAAGGTTGGGAGGAAACACAGCTGGGACACCAAACTGACCAAAGGGATATTCCAGACCATGACATCATGCTCAGTATATCAAGGTGGGGGGAAGGAGAAAGGGGGAGGTTTGGAGTGATGGCATTTGTCTTCCCAAGTAACTATTTTGTGATGGGGCCCTACTCTCCTGGGGATGCCTGAACACCTGCCTGACCACGGGAAGCAGTGAATGAATTACTTGTTTTGCTTTGCTTGTGTGCGTGGCTTCTGCTTTTCCTATAAAACTGTCTTTATCTCAACCCATGAGTTTTATAGTTTTTATCCTTCCAATTCTCTCCCTGATCCAACTGTGTGGCACTTGGTTGCTGGCTGGGGTTAAACCACAACACATCTGAACTTCCACTTGCTAATTCAGCAATAATTTGTTTTAAAAAGACTGGAAGAAGTACTACTTCTATTTCAAAAATAAAGCTGTAAGAACACAGCACTACACTACCATAATCTTAGTGTTTATTCCAACGTGTTTCAGCAAGGCCCAGTGTCTCCTCTTTAAGATCAGTACCTACTGTATTAGTTTAAAAACCGCTTGACTTCCAACAGCAAAGAGCATCCCAGGCCTTTCATCCCTTCACGCCTACATGCCTTCCGGGTTCACTTCATCCCCAAAATTACTTGAGGATCACTATGAAGTCTTAAAAAAAAGCAAAGTCTGATTTTTTTAGTGTACTTTAAAAACATCGATACCTGGATAAAGTTTTAGCTCCTGTGGAAGTAACGTTACAAAGTAAGACGTGCTATTTGCGTCGTGTGTGTTTTTTCTAAGACCAGAGTAAATCCCGCCTACTAAGATTTTACGTCCAAAATTGTCTGTTTGGTGTTGGGTCAGCAGTCTCAAAAGTTGCTGCACAATCACAAAAATCAATGCACATGAAAAGGTAGGGCCAGGTGTCCATGGGCAAAACCAGCAAGATGCATGAGAATGGTGGACAACAACATGCTATTAGAGGAGGTGTTATTTATCAAAGTGCACTTTAAACTTATACTTTTTGACAGCCCACATTCCAAAAATTCATTCCTTTAAAGCTGGAAGAGGATCTTCTTTCCCTGTAGCAGTTAAGAGTAGCTGGTGTGCTTATTTATAAAAAATGATCACACTTCCACAGAAGGAAGAAATAAAAATCCTAAGTGAGTTTATGGACCTCACTCAGTTTCTGAAGACTCAGATGTACAGCAAAATTGAACAGCAGCATTAGTTTGCTGTAAGTGGAATACACGTTGTGGTATGTTACAAACTGTACAGAACTTTCTGAAACAGAAAATATAGTCATCAAATGTAGGCACAATACTGAAAATTACAAAGAAGACTAATGTGAACAACATCTGAAATAACACTGCAACTTTAATTAGTGTGAAAAAACAAGTATTGGAACTTACCAATGACATTGTGTTTGGAGCTGAATGGGTCCACAATGGTTTGGTCCCTGTAGCTTCGAAAGCCCTGAATTATTACCTGGAGAGAAGAGTGAGTTATTTTAAACAAGTTCTCTGTTCTTGAACAGTCTTTGAACTGTAAGGTTTGACAGAATATTTACATCAATTGTAATGTAACTGATTTCGCCTGCCCTTCCCGCACAATCTCAACTTTCCAGTTCAACATCAGAAACTTACATCATAAAACTGGCCCCTCGCCTAAGCATCACCTTAGGGACAGATTTAACTCCCAGCAAGAGATGCTGTTCCCTGTGTAGGTCAAAGCACAGCAAACAAGAGAGTCCGGAGAATCTTCTTGTAACAAACTACACAAAAATATATATTTGTTTTAAGTATCATATACAGGAAAGAAAACTCAACATAGCAAGTGCTTATCCCAGCAGGGCCAAATTTATTCTTAACTTTTATAACGCAATCCACTTACACCTGAAGAATTCTACTTGCAAATTCTCTAAACAGTGCAATTGCAGGCCAGAAAAACTGTACTAAACTGCCTATTTCACATGCAATGCAGTCTTGTTTTACTGTGCAACCTAAGGGGAAATGTAAAAAAAGCAAGCTATCTTGGTTCTGGCAAATTCAATTCCTAAACAAATACAAACCTACACAGACAACTACAGGAGCTACTCATCTGGGAGCAGCATGTAGAATCTCAACTACTCCATTTCAGCAGCAATTGAGGTTTGCCAAGCCCAGTAGCATGCAAGGCAGAAAATGACAATATCCTAATACTTCAGTGCTGCATAGCAGCAAAACTGATCCAACTTCCAGCACCAAGTAATTTGTTCCATACATTAAAGCTGTGCTGGAAGACTACACAGCAGCTTTGCTCTGCTCAGTAAGACATCAGAAAGACAGCAGCCACCTGAAGGTTTGATGTTTGCAGATTTTTCAGCACCAATACTTACAAAAGGACTACAGTTGATATTTTATAGCAATGTTCTACACCCAGCTCTTCCAACGAGATACAGTTAAAATAATGGCAAGCTCAGTGCCAGCAGCTTTCAAAGCAAAAGCAGGAACAGAAAATCTTATTCAGGTCTTGCCACTAACTCCAGGCCACAGCATCTGTGTTCACTCATTTTGATTTTAAAAATTAAATAAAAAATACTTTTAAAAAACCCAAACATTTTGTAAATAATTCTGCTTCCCAATTCACCAGATTTCATGACAGGAAAAAAATTAAAAGAATGGGCAAAAAAATTTGGTTTCTACTGTTTTTACAGTTTACCCGTAATATTCTAAAAAAATCCAGATTGGAATAATTAATTTATTTTATTCTCATAAGAACCAGAAACTCTCTACAAAAAGATAAAAATAACCCATTATTATTTACTGGATATTGCCAGAGAAGCCAAACTTTTACCACCCACATGCTGGGGCACCATGGGAGTGCGATACAGGCAGACTGAACACCATCACCTTCCCCCAAGTTGTTCTCTGGATGGCTTAGCACTCCTTCCATCCTACATATTTTGAAGCTTCATGAGTTCTTTATTGCCTTGTATAGACTCGGATTAAGACTTAAATAACTTTAATGTTCAAACTCCAGGAATAATTTCTGGGAAGCACAAAATAAGGGATACTGGTGGAACCAAATTACTTTTATTCTCCCGTTCACACTTTGTTACATTCTATTTTATAGCTCCTAGAATAGTATTGGTTATTGAACACCCAAATTTCCTCTTTTTTCCCTCCATTTGAAACATTTCCCCTGTTCTGAGTTGATTTAGATTTTTTCTTCTAAATATCTTCACCACTATTTAATTTTGTGCAATTCAAACCTTGAGAACAAGAACTCTTATTCGAAAACTTTAAAGCAAGGTGCACACGTGTGGTAAGAATGATTGACAAAAGCACGAACAAAAGGCATTTCAAACACTGCCCAGTCAGCCAAAGAGTAGATGAAAAGCTAATTTTTACTTAGAACGTGCACTTTCTAACGTGATAAAGCATTCTTCTTAATAATGATATCCGCAGGGTGTCAAAAAAAGGGGTCAACTTTGAGTCCACCGGGAAATGAGAACCCCAGTAGGCTTCGTATGAACGTGCACAGGCAGTGGCACGAAAGCAGTGATAAAAATCGGTGCATACTACACAATATACTGCTAAAGCGGCTGCAGGAATATACTGCAGAAGTAACATTAATAATGACCTCAAAAACTGTTTGAAAAAGGTCCATACCAGGATATTCTTTTTAACTGAACGTCAACCTGGCAAGGATGAAGTATAACAAGCAATGTGGTCCATGCCCGGGGGTCTGAGGCATCACCCCAAAACAAAGAAGAGAACCCACAACCTGAACAGCTGCAGGGTGCCGCCTGACACCTAAGCAGAGCCCTTTGTTTGGGGACGAGCCTGCGGGCGGTCGGGACACCCGGGCTGCCGTACAAAGGGTCCCCGTCAACAAGTCCCGGGTCCCAGAGGATCAGCCCCCAGCGCCACTTCACACCTCCAATGAATGAAACCAGCCGCGGGAGCTGGGGCAGGGCAGGCATCGTCGGCCCACCCAGCGGTGGGACCCGGCCCGTGGTCCCCCCTGGACCGCGATCTCCCCCCCCGGGGCAGCGACGGGCCAAGCAAAGGCCTCGGGGCCCGCCGCCAGCCTGCGGGCCCCTTCCTATGGGCCAAGCAGATGTGAGACTGCGAACTCCCCACCCCGGGCGGGGCGGGCTGGGCCAAGCCCCCTGCCAGGCCCAGGCCGCGCCACACACGGCGGGCGGCTCCAGCCCCGCCGGCTCACCTGCTTGATGTACATGTTTGCCACTAATGGAGTGGGCGTGCGCCCCGCTGTCGCTCAGCCCGCCCTCGCCGTCTCCTCCCGGACCGAGCGCTCAGCCGGACCGCGGGTCTCCGCCGCCGCCTCCCGCCCCCTCAGCCGCCGCGGGGCCCCCTCACAGCGCCCACTCGGCCCTCACGCAAACAAAATGGCGGCGGAACCTCCCCGTCCCGTCCCGGCGCGAACCATTCCGTCCCACATGGAGGGAGAGTGCGGAGCAGAGAGCGCGGCCCTGCCCCGCCGGAGAAGCGACACCGCGAGGGACAGAGGGATATTCCCCTTTTTAGAGCCTTCAAAGTGCCCCGATGGTCTTTTGGAAGGTGCTCCGGAGGGGGGGAGGTCGTCAACGCTGCCCGCCCTCGCGGCAGCGGTCCCCCCGGGGAGTTGGGAAAAGTGGTTTGTTCCTCAGAGGGGCGGGTTGGGCGCCAAAGGCAAGTTGAGCGGAGCGGGGAGAGCGGAGGCGCGCGCGGGGGCGCGGCCGGACCGCCGGCAGGGGGCGCTGTCGCGGGGAGCTCCGTGGCGCCCTGTGGGAGCGCTCACCCAGAACGTGAAATAAAGGCTTCATTGGGAGTCCTGTCTTTTGTTCGAGGATATAAAACTAATTTTTAAAAATAATATCAATAAAAAGGGGCATTAGCAGCATTAGGGCCTGCGACGGGGGATCCAGCGCGCCCCTCGCCCCAGCCATCTCCTCCGGGCCGGCCCCATGGCTGTGCCGGGCTGGGAGCCCCCAAAGCTCCCCATCCACCGGGAAAACCCTGGGCAAAGCCAAACAGGTGACCAGAGGGAGCGAGGCAAACAGGAACGGTACGAAACGTTCTCAGGAAGACAGGTTGGCTGGAGTCTCTGCCCACGCCTTCATCTCGCAGAGCCACTGCTCAGCTGCCCGAAGGAGCCCTCGAAAACACAAAAATAAGGAAAATGGTGAAAGAGAAACATTCATTTTCTCCTAATCTCTTCCAGTTATGGTAATTTCAGGTGTTGTTGTGACAACGTCTCAGAGAAAATGAGATTTTCAGTTTGGCAGTGCTCCTTTAAAACTGCAGCTGTCGCCAACACTTACAGACACATGATAGAATTCCTCCACTGATCCTCTTAATACTAATAAAAATTAGATTTAAACTGAAAGGTCTAGTTTCTACCTCCCCTAGAATAATAGATGGATGAATTACTTTTCTTCCCTAATGGGAAAATCTCCTCAGTTTCAGACATTCTTAACTACGGTGTAATTAAATGGTTTTACTAACAGCCCTTCAAGAGGCTAATGTAACAGGCTTTACCAGCATCTTTAAAGGAACAGTCTGTTGTTTCTTCAGAAAACACAGGGCTTAAAAAACAAATGTATTTAATGGTTGCTCCCCAAATTCAGAGAGAAAATTTCCTGCCTGTCTTCCTTTGCTTTTAAATTGCTCCGTTCAATGGGCATGGGCAAAAAATATTTTTTCTATTTGCACTTTCAAAATCCCTTTCATCTTAGGATTTCAGGGAATTTTAAATTCTTAAATGAGTCTCACAACGTCTTTCTGGGATTGGTTTGTGATACTAAATTTACTCTTCACTTTTTCTGGGGCAAAGTGACATGATGCCAGTAGTTTGGGTTTCAGGTGTCTGGCCATCCAAGGGGGCTCATTGTCAGGGGGGAGAAAAGACTTCAAGAAAAGAAAAAAAAGTAAAATTCCCCATTTCTCCTTACAACACAATTAACTAATCGTGTACCTCGTTAAAAGAATTATTTACATCCATTTTTGTGTTAATATTTGCATATAAAAAATTGCACAGATTTGCACACTCTAAATAAACTTGAAATTTTCAGAACCGCCGGAAGCACTCAGGTGGAAGAAAATAGAAATATGTTTTATGCATTTGAGACTGTTGGCACCGCACAGTGGGCAGCTCATTCTGACCTCTGCTGAAACATGGCAGCGAGGGGTTTGTCCCAACAACAGCTGGGATATCTCCTCACTAAAAGTCTTCTCCTCCTGCTGAAGACACAGGCAGAAGGAACCATCCTTGTTTCTCAGGGGAGTAATGGGCATAAAGATGTTCTTAAATTGGCAGGTTCTAAAGCTCATTCCTCTTTGTATTATGCTTTTAGAGGTACAGGTTGCCTTGAGTCATGTTTTTGAGATTTCCTTCTGTAGTTTAGAAGCTTATTTTCACTTAATCATAAACTCCCAAGCAAGGATTCTCTTCATCCTCTAAAGACGGGGTTCAGAGAAACCAGCTGAGGAAAAATATGCCTTTTCTCTTGACTGCTGCAGTGAAATTGTTGTGCCTGGGTGCAGTGAGTCCTCTTGAACACCCTGTCTCAAGTAAAATAACCCACATCTACTGCTCCAGACAGCTTGCTGTTGTTGAGGTGTACCAAGATGTGCATCACTCTCTGTATTATGAACATGCACAAATAAGGACTTGGAATCTCTTTTATCCCCAGGTGTTCATCCTCTCTTGAGGACTTTGCATATACAGCATACTCCTGGGATTTGGAGAGGGCTTATGTGTGCATACAAATGAGCACAGACACCAGGTTATATTTATTTATAGGAATAAAATCATATCTCACTGATATTTCATCATCAAACACTCTCACCAGCGTGATGTGCTTGCAAAAATAGCTACCGTATTCATTAAGGATTAAGTGGCAAATGATTGTCTAGTTCAAAGAGTGTTTCGAGTAGGGCCCCTGCACACAGGTTTTGTCACATAGTTTTTAAAGATTTATACTTGAGGGAGTGGAGTGGTGGGGTAGGTATTGTATTTTTTTTTATCCTTTTGTTTTTGTAGTACATGCCGAAAATATGCACCCACCCCAAGGGTGATGTACGTAATTTTTATTCTGTCAAGCTGCTGTGGCCGTAGGAGTGCAGAAAGCTGGAAGCCTGTAAAACAGCGCCCTTCATTCAGAACCTGCAAACATATAATCAGTGCTTGCTGCATGAAATTCACCTCAGTAGGTGCTGCAGAGATTTTTTTTCTATGGCCCTGCTTTCTAAGCAGTGTTTTTGTATAAATATGCTAGAATTAAACATTAGCATTAGAAAGGAGAAAGTGGGAACACTGCTTTAATTCATCTAGGCTTCATCAGCATAAAAATACGTCAGGCATTTCTTTCATGAAACTTAATGGGAATGTATAGGTGGGGTTTCAATTCTGTAGAATTTTTTTCTCTCTTCTCAAATAGTAAAATTTCTCTCTGAAAAAAATGTTAAACCTATGTGGGGAGGGAAAAAGCATTTTAAGTATTATTAACCTCTTTTATTACCGCTTTCGTTTGTGAACCAACCCTGTATAGACTGCTTTCTTTCATGAATGGCTGCAATCACTGAGGTATTTACTGCCTTTTTAAAATGACTGTAGAAATCAGTAGGCTCACTGCACTATAAATCACTTATTCTCAGTCACTTGAAGCCATTATGAGAGGCAGAACTGCTGGGGCCAGTTCTCCTTAGTGCTGGTGTTGCAGCAGGATCTCAGGAGCAAACCAGGGAACTGGGATTTTGGTTGACACTTTGGTCAGACCCTGCAGAAACTGGTATTCAATGGCACTTGGAACTCACAAACAGATATTCTGATATTCTGCTTTCACATTAAGAAACAAAGGCAGTGAGAAGGTATCTTGCCAAGCTCAAGTAGGGTAACTGTGGGACAGCCAATACCTCTCCTCCTAAACCACCCTACCAAGCCTGAATCCTAAGGCAGCAAGGCAATAGCGCATCTTTCTCTCATCTTTGAATTCCATGGAGATTCTAACAGGTGAAGTGAGAGAAACCAGTGCTTTCTTTACAGATGCTGGCATGTGCATCCATCTCAATGCACTCAACCCACCAGGCTTTTGAGGAACAAGGAACACTTACTCTGAAACAAATGCAAGCCAACCACACATGGATTTCCTTTCCAACAGTTTTTTTTTTTTCTCTTGAACAAAGTTACTGAGCTCTTTTGCTCTCAAACCCCGTAGTCACTCCTGTACCTTGCAATGCACAGTGTGACCCCTCACCAGAACCTGGAGAAGTGTCTGTAACTTTGCCAGAGAGCAACTGCCTGTCAGAAAACTTAGAAAAGGGAGCCCTAAGCCTGCAAGACCCTTAGAAATCTGTTTGATAAGGCGTGGATGTAATTACAGATTTAGATGCTGTAGATGCGCAGCCCTAGTGATGTCTGTGTTGCCACGGTGAGTACCTGTTCCCACCACCCACAGACCCCTTTCTTGCTGTTTTTTGTCTCTGGTGCCCATGTTGCAGCAGGCAACCCTCCCCGAAGGGTGCTGGGGTGTTGGCTGTAAGGGGCAATGGGCATCTATACACATGTATACAAAGGACAAATGTGCAATGGGTGGTAATGATGGCGCTTGCTCCTTCAATCTGGGAGCAGTCTGGTGCTCCTGGTCCCAGCTGCATGAGGCAGCAGGCAGGAGGCAGCCATGTGCCTCAGCTGCCCGGCACCGTGTGCAGATCATTAGCTCTTCTCCGTGAGGCAGCTGCCATGGGTTTTATAAACTGCTGGGGGTGGAAGGGCAGTATCCTGGCAGGCTCCAGGAGACCTGCCAGGCTCCCCTGTTATATCCTCACGGTGGGTGCTCTGCAGAGCATGAAAAGCACTGGAGTCTTTCTTTTGCTTTTTCTTTTCTGACTCAGTTTCTATTCACTTTAAACAAGTAAAAACAGTCAGGCAGCTTCTTTACAAAAATAAAATAAAAAAAAGTTTCTCTTGATCATTATGATCCTTTGAATGTGTAAAGGTAAATAATTATTGTTGACTGTTAAGCATTCATCCACAAACCCATTAATCCAACAACATTTTAAGAAAACTAACTTGCTTGTCAAGAAGAGAATGGCAGGGTAAAACATCAGCGTAAAACGAGTAACAGAAGAAGTTTTGTTCTAAGAGCCATGTATTTTATTATGAATGAATCTGCTGCAGGTTTACAAAGGGAAACCAGTTGTTATGCTCATCATCTTTCAGACAAGCCTCTCTGTGAATAAAATGTGGTTGTGGTTGAATTAATTTCGCTTGCTTTGCTAATTCCATAAGTCAGACCATTGTGTACAGACCAAACGAACCCCACACGCGGTGCCGCGCTGGGGCTGTGCTGGGAGCTCTGCCGGCAGGCGGCGTGGGCCAGCCCCAGTCATGGCGAGGGCCACATCCTGCCCTGCATTCTTTGCTGGGATGCAACAGAAAGCTTTGTTGCATTTGGAACAAATGGTTTTTTTCTGTTTTAACCTCTGGAGAAAGGAAGAGCCCTGCAGTAGGCTGTTTGTGGGGTCAGCTGTGCTGGAAGGCACCCACGAATGCACCCCCAGATCTGTTTTCAGGTGGATTGGATGTGAAGGAGAAGTGAATCAGGAACTCTGGACCCCATGGATCTGTTGTTGCCCTAGCAGTGAGGGTGGCAGCCCACAGCACTTCAGTAGGGGCTGCCCTGGAGAGCGGCTGGGTTGGCACCAGCTCACAGGCATCAAACCAAGGAGGGGCTACTTTCAGAGGGCTATCTGATATTCCTGAGACCAGCACCTCCCCATCCATCAGCAGGGCTCAGGGACAGCCCTGGGAGGACAGGATCAACTGGTTCTCATCAAAATAAGTCACAAGAAAGGGTGAAATCTGAAGACCTGCCTAATCCCAAGCTCCAAGTGAAAGAGCACCAGGTCAGATAGCCGTGTGAGAGTGGGAGATCAGAAGGTGAGTTAACAACAGTCAATTTTACTTCCAAAGAACCTCCTCATGTTCAAGTGAGCAGCAAAAATGCAATTCTGGCAGTAAGAGAGCCATGCGGACATAAATATATGTCCCCTGTCTGCGGGACTGGCTGCTTGCTCTGAAGGTGTCCCTGCAGAAAGACTGATTTTTGCTGTTATAAAGGAGTGGGTGAGGGACCGAGGAGAAGCAGTGGTGCCTGTCTTGACCCTGGAGGTGTTGCTGGTTTGATGATATCATTGACCAAAGGGATATTTTGCAACCCGTTCCCAGCAGTGGCAGGACACAGACTAACTGAGGGCCGCAGACACTCCCTGGAGAAGTTGGGGGATGGATGCAGAGAAGCCTCTGAATGTCTGTGCTCAGCACATGTAATGAGGCAGACTGTGGAGTAAGGGGCACAGACAGCCTGCGTAGGCCTGTGACCCAGGCCACCTCCTTTGGGGGCAGCTTTTTCAGCCTTTGTGGCCAGTACAAACAAAATTACGTTTGACAGAGATGCCAGACTGGACATCTGACTTACACAGAGCATCCTGAAATTCTGAAAAAACCATTCCATCTTGCCTCTGCTCCTCATTAGCACCCTGGAAGGAGGTGGCTGCAGAAAATTTTCAATTAGATTAGAACGAAAATAATTATTTAGGCTGACCACATCCATGCAACAAAATAATACACATTCAAACTGAAGAATCATATTAGAATCACATTGACTGGATTTCACTCCCTCTTTAAGCCATCCATCTACAGCCTCAGGATCCACAAACAAATGTGATTTTCTAACCAAGGCATCAAAAACAACCCCGGGAAAAGGCAGAATCTTTTCTGCAAAGCATTTTCACACTAAGGCAGGTGAGCTGTTGACCTTATGGCATCTGACTGATTTTCACAAGCTACAGCAACCTCACCTGACACCGGGTGGCCTCCCCTAAGTGTGAAATTTCCTCCTGTGCTTTGAAGATCAAAGGAAAGCAAAGATAATTTCCAGTTTTGTCATGGAAACTAAAAACACTGCCCCAGGGACTATCTTGGACCTCCCTCCTCATTAGCGCTTAGCATTTCTCAGGCTCTTCCCAGGCTGATCCCAGAGGCAGCAGGACATCCTTCTCCTATCACACCCAAGGTGGCAGGCTTCACCGGTGCAACTTTTCACAGCTCGGTCCAGATAATAGGCATCTTTTTTTATCTTTTCCAGCCCTCTGAGGAAGTGTCTTGCTGTTTATTCTACATGACCTCTCCTTGTCCTGGCCTGCTGTGCCTCCCCTTCCATCCCCAGCTCCCTCACGGAGAGAGGACAAAGAGAAGGAAATGAGAAGAGAAGCCAAGATGGGAACGCTCGGTTCTGTCTGAAGCCTCTTGGCAGCCTCCCCTGCTGTCTGCAGATATCCTCCATTTGTCCCGACAACCTTTCCCCAGGATCCCACAAGCCACAGCATGGGGAAGGCTGTGCAGAAGCCTCTGCTTCCCCTGTCTTCCCCATGCACATGGCTGAAGTGTATCCCCACTGGATGTCACATACAACTCCAGAAAAACTCCTCTCACCTGGGTTTAGTAATCAGAACTGCCAGGAGCCACTTTGGCACTTCACAGTGCAGGGAACAACATACCCTCCCCCTCTCCCTTCTCCCTGCTGGTGGCCCCTGATCAATTCTCTTGAGCGTATCCGCCTGCATATGTCATGCTGACTGCCAGAAAACCAGCTGCTCTTCACAGCTGGATTTAGTAAACTGAACCATGTCAATGCTTTAGCACTCAGTAGCACACAGATTTCTTACCACCCACCCAGGGCTCCCATCGCCCACTTCCTAGCAGAGCGGCTGTGGTGGCTGTCTGAAAGTGCTCCCCAATTGGTTATGTTTTTAACTGAGTAAAATATTATATCCTGGGGGAAAACAAACAAACAAGCAAACAAAAAACCAAAAACCAAAATCCCACAACAAACTCTCTCTTCTAATATGGAACATATGGTCTCAGAATCATAGTACAATAAATACATCACGGTAACAAGATTTTGTCCTTAGGATAGTCTTTGTCTGTGGGTCTAATGTGCATTGCAAACACATGAAAAAGGCTTTATGCCTTTCTCAGAATGAGATTGATATTATTATCCCTGATGCAAGACAGGATGGAGAGATGTATAGATAAGCCTGTGATAAAAAATTTAGAGAGAAATTCAGGTTTGTTCTAGCACCAAAATGCTTCTTGCATGAGCAAAGCCACATCAACAAAGTTCAGCTTTTTACCAACAGAGCAGAAATATCCTCTGCAGGAGAAGTGAGCTGTCCTGCGGAAAATGCAGTTTTGCTGCTGCAGTCCTTTTCTATATACTCAAGGGACCAGTTTGGTCAGCTCAGTTAGTCCAGGTCTCACTCATTTCCTTTATGCTTTTGACAAATATGGCTTTGCCAGCAGGAGTGTACAGAGCAGCTGCACTGCTTGCTCTGGAAAACCACACACACAGCCCACAATTGATCCCAGACTGCCTGACCCCCAGGGTCTCTGTTAGCCACAGTAATTACTTGGGGCAACGTGGGCATTGCTAGGGAGACCTCAGGCTGAAAGCATCTCTAGGACAGGAACATGCACAGTTCTGTTCCATCCCTGTTAGAAATCTGTTCATCCTGGCCAGGCGCTCAGGGTCCAGCCGGATGGAAGTTAATGGTCATGCTGGAATTTGTGTCAATTGATTTTCCAGTTAACTTGACTTAACATGATTGGAGGCATTAGAGCAGAGAGGATATACCCGTTGTTCCAGTTTGAGTCCTGTAGACCTCATATGCCATTTCAAGGCAGCAATAAGTTTAGTTCCAATTAGAACAAATTGTTCCTTAAAATAAAGATTCAGTGGAAAGATTCATCCAGGGCCTGATCCGAAGCCCATTGTGTTCAGGAGCCCTCCTCCCCGCCAAAGGCAGTAGGCTTTGGTTCGGGGCCTGAGGCAGCTCACAATGTATGGACAATTTAATAATGAGAGATGACTCACTAACAACAAAGGAATCTCAGAAATGGAGTATCTGTGTGACAGAAATAAACCACTATTCACCCACACACAGTCATGTTCCCTCCCCCAACCCCCCCCCCCCCCAAAAAAAATAAAGAGAAAAGCCCACAAAAACTACATTGTCATTTCACTTGGGACGCTTAAACCTGGCCCAATTAAAACTTACTTAAGTGAGTAACTTTGCTAACATGATTAGATCAGAAAACCAAATCTGGAAAAACTGTTATGCCAAAGGCATTTGAATTGAGGTCTTTATCAGTTTGCTTTTCATCTCTAGGCCTCTAGCAGTCCCAGCAGATCAGAAACTTTTATGTGCTGCCTGTCCTGAAACTCTAGTTGTGACTGCAGTGAGTGTGGGCTGAGCTGGAGCAAGGATCCCTGTGTCATGTAGCTGTAGGACATATACTATAGGTGTTTCTCACTTCTTGTGTACAGCATGTCTGATGGGTCCCATGGATCCCATGCATGCTCCTCTCCTAAAGATGCTTTCCACCCATGATCTCCCCAGCACAGATGTGGGATATGAGAACAATCCCTGACAGAAATATGTGAGCCCTAGGGCAGTGCTGCACCTAAAGGCCTTTAAGCTTCTTTCTCCTTTTCCATCTACCATGGTCACTCCTGGTCCTGAGTTACTGGCTTTATGGGTTTGTTTGGTGTTTGTACAGCACAACAGGTCCTGCTTGGATTCCCAGGAGCTACAAATAACAGCCAGTGACTTCCATGAGCTAGGCTAGTAGTTGAAAGGGATATCTAGGGGCCATAAACATAAATCCTCTTCAATAGCTGGACAAAGCTGGAAGAAGTGCTGAACACTTCAACTATAACCATAGAAGCCGTTTCTCTTGGTAATCTTTACATTCCCTGCAATTGTTCATAGGCGGGGCATATAGGGATGTATCATCACTGCTGACAGAAAACATGAACCAATTTGATAAGCCTTACTTAGATGTCAGACTACTTTGAATATTAAAGCAGAAATAAACAGGTTGAAATGACCCCAAAGTTTCTAATGCAATGGTAAAATAAAGTAGGACTTAACAACTGAGGTGAAAGAACTCCATTTGATTTTCTCTGATGACTCAACCTGTTTCACAAGCTATTTTCATATTCCTTATTTAGCAAACTTACGTCTCGGTAAAAGCCTACGATGTGATAAAGCCAAGAAACCGTAATGTGTGGTACTGGTAACACCTCCCACGCCAAAAAAAATTCTACTTCCATATTTATATGGCTCTGCAAATTGGTTCCTGCCTTTTTCTCCCCAGAGAGTGAGCTGGCAGTGTGTCTCCTCTCCAATTAACATGAAGCCATGAAAAGTGGAAACGGAGGGTCACATTCACCACACCTGAGGCCCCACGTATTTTTTTTTTGCCATGTTACAGGCCCATTTGGATCTTTGACTTCTCTGCAAGGCAAGTATTGTTTTTAGCATACAAACGACGACGCCTGCAGAATACCTTCTTCATTCATGCTTTGTCTCCTGAAAAAAAGCTCGCCACTGGGAGGCAAAAAGCTAAGGAGAGCTACCTGCCTTGTGTTGCTCAGGGAGTGGGTATGGGCACCTCAGTACTGACTCCCCACGGATCGGGTGAATTTTACCTGGGTTTGACTGGTAAGGATGCAATTTCTGCCTTTTGGAAAGTTCTTCAATCAGGAAGCAGGAGTAGCTGGAGAAATCCTATGCTATGTAACCAGCATAGACTGCAAATCACACCAGCAAATTCATGGACTAAAAGAACACATAAGGACACTTAAGGACAACACCCACCCATCCTCACCCACCCCAGATTTCTTCACAATCTGATTTGTGACAAAGTAAAGACGTGTATTTTTTGTGGCAGTTTTTGAAGAGTTGTCTTGGAGGCAGAAAGGCAGAAAAGGCAGAAAGGCGAAGCAGAGGCAGAGGCTGAGCAATAGCACTCACACTTGCAACAACTGCTCCTTGAAAGCCTAAAAGGACCAGAAGCTACATGGCACAAGCGCCGTTTAGTCCCACTCCAGGCTCTGAAACAGCTCCCAGCTGACACCAAGCTGATCAGGACACAAGGGTGCCCCATCAGGAGTGTGAATGGAGAGAGATGAATGGAGAGAGATGCCACGCCTGAACCGGCACAGCTCTGAACCAGCACTTCCATGGGCAGCAGAACTTGCAAAATCCCCTTTCCTTCGACATTTCCTCTCATCTTCTTTGGATTCAGTATCATAATGGATAAGGATAAGCTCTAATCAAAGTTTTGCCTCAGGATACAGCACATTCTTGGCATCTTTCCCTCATTTGCCTCTTCTGAAGTCTGAAAGCATCCTGCTATAGCCTTCCCCTTGCTGTTATAGCTACGTAGGTCTCTACTTTCCATCAGAATTTTGTTTTTGAGATCCTTATTCCTCTGCCAAGCTCTGACAGATGGACACAGGCACGTTGAACCAGCTAGTTCAGCCCCCATCACTGTCAGCCTCCAACCTTCAGCTCTGATATTCCCCACACACCTGTCTGATCTGAACTTCCATCCTTAGGAATAAACCACCAAAACTCAAGCCCATCAGGGCTACAAAAACCCTCTAAATCTTCCATCCTACCCAATCTGTGGAATTTTCTCAGCACATAAGCCACAAAACACTGTTGGAGCTGTTCCTCTCCCTAAGGATGGAGGTACCTATAGTCTGGTAGCAGAGAACCAGGGTTCCTGCCCTGGCCATGTGTGTACAAACTCACACATCCCATTTCCCAGGTAGGTGCCATCCACATTTGACATACTCACCTTCACATATTGGTGCTTGGATCCTCAGCTTCTTCCTTCCTGTGGGAGCAGTGTGGCCAGGGAGGGAGGAGAGCACGTACTCTGACCCCAGAGCCCTGCAGACAGATGGCTGTGATGTCTCTTAGAGAGGTGTGATATGCCAAACTGGCCAAGGGACTGAGCTGAGGGCAAAGGTCTCGTATTAGCACTGAAGCAGCAGAGCAAGCACCAGCACAAGCATGTGAGTGCATCCCTCTGGGAGGCAGCATTTACATCCACTCTGACTTGGATGATGGTTCTTCCTTCTGCAGGGAGGAGAGGTAGGTTGAGACTAGCCAAAAAGAGGGGAACCCTGCCCTGTGCAGGAGAATAAACCTCAGGTTCCTCTGCCCAGACATGACAACAACCTTTTTTCAGGCCCCCACAGGGCTCTGGCCCTCTGTCCTTCCTGAATCCCAGCCTGGCACCTCCCTCTGCCAACACTATCCACCAACACACTGTGCTTATAGCTCAGGATGAGCTTCTCTCCAAACACAAAGCAGCTGCCTTCTCTCTCTGCTAAATACCTGGCCCCTCTGATCTTTTCCAGCTGACATGGTCAAATCTGCCAAGGCCAGCAGTCCCTGTGTTAACCCCTTCAGTCCACTGCCCTGTGCTCTGCAGGTTCTCATAGCAAACACCATCAGCTCTGCACAGGCTTTCAGTTTCCCCATCCTTAGGAAACAAAGCTGCTCATTCTCTCAGATGGGGTTTGATTCCCTCAGATGGGGTTTCATGAGAACTGTTGGCTACTCTGTTCCTGTCAAGGTTGTAGATCTCAGTGCTCGGGACACGGTCATCCTCTCTAAGCCCAGCAACCTTTCTGTTTGGGTGCTTGTTGGGCTGAGAGGCAGAGAGCACTTTCTAGAGATCTCCAAGGGAAGCGATCAGATCTTTCAGAAAACTAATTGATTTGCTCTTATAAGATCATCTGCCTTACCTCCCTGGCTGCTGGTTCCCATGTTTGGGTTTCCTAGAACCCAGCTAGAGCTGCTGCCACATCCCCCTGACACAGGGAAGAAATCCAAGGCTCATCTGCAATGACCACCTCATTTGCCAGATTTTCTCCCCTGGGGTAAAAAGTTACAAACAGATGGGCTCGACAGGGCACACATGCTTTGTAACCCAGATAACTACCGTATGTTTTTCAGCTTGATAACTTGGAATTGCACCTTATACATGTGCTGCAGTGATGAACCAGAAAAGGCCTAAAAACTTCAAGATGAAAAGGGGCATGAACTGGCTCAGAGATGCTGGCACTTTGAATTCTTTTTTTTCATTTAAAAAAAGTGAAAAGACAAGTATTACCCACGTGCCCTCATTCCTGGTACCCAGAGGCGCTGCAGACCCACCCACAAGCATCACACCAGGGACCAAGGCATGTAGCATCCCATGTGGTGTGCCCAGGAAGGAAGTGGGGGCCATGCCTAGTTCAGATTTTCATCTTCAGCAAGATGGCAAATCTTATATAAAACATGTATGAATCAAAACAGAAGTGCCTGCCCAGCTGCTGGGAAGTGACGCCACCATGACTCATGTCATACTGTTTAAAATAGTCCTCCCCCTCACCTTCTCCCCTCTGTAGAGGTGCACCTTGGTGGCTTTCAGCACAAAGCCCACCTCTTCTACCTCTTACATCACTTTTACACCACATCATTTTTCTCGGATGACCTCTCCTACCACCGAGCTCTGCCAAAGCACCTTCACAGCTCACTCCAAGTACAACATACAGCTTTATTCTCTTGGCATTTTTTTTCCTTTATTATTTTTTACACTCCATAAAAACCATTGCAGGTTTTTTTTCACATTCACGAGATCTCCTGGAAATTATTGCCATTTCCCATACATATTACATATTAAAAAATAATAAAATGGTCAACATTTTATGACAGACACTCATTCTGAACTCCCTGCAGACACAGAAGCCAATGCAAGCAGGAGAGAAACCATCTTTTGTGGACAGAGGCTGACTAGAGGTGATCACACACACAGCAAGTCACATGACACTGAACGAGACCACTTGACCACACAGGATACACAAAGGGGACACTTGGGAAGGGATGGAGGAAGAGTTGGCTTGGAGCAGAAAGCTTGTCAGGTTTTTTTGGTGTGAAGTCCAGTAGTTACAGTGTTATCTGATGGGAAGTAACTTGGATGAGGATTGTGGAGACATTCAAGTATACTAGGGTTGTTCTTAAATAACAGATGGGAGGATAATAGCTCAGCAGGGTAGCTGATAGTGAGTTAAGTCCCTGCTTTAGTTAAAAGCACATCCAGTACAAAGGCAAACATAGAAGTACAGGAAATGCCACACCTGAACAGACCTGGTTGACCTGGTTTGGTATCCAGTTACACTGTGATCAATACCTGACACTTCAGAGGCTGGACCAGGAGAGGGGGTTTTCGCCTGGTTGTGCAACAGTATCCTGGGAAAGGCCCCCCCTCCAGGCACACCAGCTCTTTGCTCCCTGAAACATGACACATGAGAGGGGAGGAGGAAAGCCAGAAAAAGAGCTGAACAAATATTCCCTCCCACCACCTCTGTGGTTGCAAAGGTGGTGCTTTTCATTTTACTTTCTTCCCTGCTGCTGCTGTTTATTGCTTAAAACTTTAAATAAGGGTCTTTTCAAAAGTAAGATGGGAAGGAGATGGGAACTGAGAACATATTAAACGGATTTCTCATTGTTCCCCAGGAATCTGGAAATACAGTAGTGGGTGCACATTGTGTGGATAAAAACCTAAAAAAAGCACTTGGTTTTTTTTTTAAAAAAAGGACAATAAAAGTTCAGAAAACCTGCCACACTTAGAACACTTGCATCTTACAGTCACAACATATGACCCATGACAACCACTCCATCTCAGACTAAGTCGATGAAGTTTCTCTATTGCACGTTCATGAAATGTTCTTGTTGGGGATCACAGTTTGGATCAGAGGACCACGCCTCTGGTCTCCCCACGGTGTGTTCAGCAAGACGAAGATGCCGTCATGGGGCTGAGTTTCAGCTGGTGGACAGGAGAGTGGATGGGCACAGAACTCAGCACTGAGGTAGGAAAGGCAAAACACGAACCTTCAAAGTTTTTGCCTAATGTCAGTTCCTCTGCAAAGAAAGATGCAGCTTCTCTTTTGCACGAGGCCACAGGGGGGCTGGGAGTGGAAGACAAGATCTCTGACTCGTATTGTAGCAACTGGCCCATGAAACCGAAGTTGGGTGAGATCAGGCTCCGGCGCTGCTTGATGTAATCAAAGGCTTCGTCCAGTCGGAGCTTCTTGGTCTTCATGAGATAGGCCATGCAGATGGTGGGGGAGCGCGAAATCCCCGCCTCGCAGTGCACCAGGATCTTGCCCCCTGTTCGCCTGACATAATCTAGGGGGGAAAAGGCATTGCAGAGGTCAGTTGTAGTTGGGATGGAGAGGACACTGTGACACATACCCAGCCCTGGACAGCGAGTACGGCACAATGCCACTCTACCAGCAAGGAGAGGTTTGCTCTCCTGTTGGGTACTGAGAGTGACATGGAGATCAAAGGACAAGGGGGACAAAACACAGCCTGTGATGGAGCAGAGCTGGAGATGACACCTGGTTTCAGAATCTGTGGATCCTGATTTGGTTCTTTTTGCATTTTTTATGAAAGTCTGTTCCTGTCCCCTTCCATGTGCCTATTTCTCTTTTGGAACAACTGACGTTGCAGAACATTGTGATACAGAGATCAGGTATCTGGGCAATGCTTGTGTTTGCTGTACATGCATTTCCCTGCCAGCAGCTCAAAATGATGACCCAAGCCCAGCCTGGTGAGCCCTTCCACCAGCAGGTCTTTCAAAAACTGCAGGGGCTGCCTTCCTCTCATTAGTTTTGCTAGAAAAAGGACTTTTCCTTAAAGTCCTAACTGCCTGCTTGGCCAGCTGGCAGCAAACAGCAGTACCAGGAGATGAGCCCTTGGTGGGTACCCTTGGGTGGAGAGGCTGAGCTCAGTCTCTGGGGCCTCACCACAAAGCACACAAGCACTGGTAGGCAGTTGCTAATTACAGCCTGGTTAAAGGATGCTTGGACTTAAGTCAGGATATAAAAGGCTTATGCAAAGCACCCATTTTACACAACAGGAGCCACTGTGGTTACTAACACAACACAATGATTGTTATTAGATTGAAGAGAACGTGCTTAAAATAAGCCCTTTCCACACAAAAATACAGTTCAAAAAATAGACCTTCTCTGCTCTATTGCCTTGAGCAATATGTTCAAGCTCCAATTTATGGATAACTGTGCTGAGTGTAGAGCTCAGTGAAACACACAGAGCTAAGCAAGTTATCATTTGCCTGCCTTTGATCGTCTATCAGGGGACTGGTGCCACCACGTCCAGCTATATTTAACTACTGCACAAAACAAGGAAGACGTGGATTTGAGTCATCCCCAGCACCTACACCACATGCCCAATTTTAAAAGAAAGTGAAAATTAAAGTCATCCTCAAAATCTGGGAAATTTCCAAGTGACTCAACAGCTATCAGAAGGGGTTAGGGATGGGACAGAAGAGTGCCATAAATTATTATTTCCCTAAAAGGTGTGAGATGTCCTTTATCAGGAAGGGGAAGGACTCAGAGAGCCCTCAGGTCAGATGTTTGTAATTCTACACGCACTGTTGAAGGACTCAAACTCAGCTAAACAGCGAGTCCAGAGAGTCTGTAACTGTGCTTTTTTCTTTCTTGCTTGAATATTCCTGGAGAGCAACAGCACTGATTTCAACATTATCTCCACCCAGGCTCAGGCTGCTCCACGCCACCAAACACTTTGTGGTTCTCATGGAGGACCTTCTGCTTTATGGTCCCTGGCACAGCTGGCGTTCACTCACCCACGCAGCCTAACACAGCAAGATTTGGAAGGGAATGGCACAAAGTTTTCTAAAGGCACCCTAATGTTTTTGCAGTGGGGTATTTGATTACAGGGTGAGATACCAGCATGATCAAAAGCAGGAATGGAAAGAGCTCTGTGATAAGGGGGTACAACAGATTTCTAAAAGACCCTGCCTTTGGGATATCTCAGCACAGCAAGGTGATAAACTGACCCTGCTTCACCTGGCTGTTTCCAGGTCTGGCACGCAAGTCCAAAAAACTAGTTTTTTCCTTTACAAAGTTCAGTAGACTTCAGTCTTATTCAACGTCTTTACTCCCTGTCATGCTGAAGTTACACCTACACTTGCTTTGAAAAATCTAATCAGCTCACTCGCCCGATCTGCCAGATGTTAGACAAGTGGAGCCATTTTCCTTCCTCAGCCTCCCAGCCTGGAGAGAAGAACAGAGACCTTGCTCTGAATATCACTCTTTCTTCCTTCCTCGCAGAAATCATTCTGCCAGAAGAAATGCTGGGGAGCAGAGGGAGCTTAAAAGTTTTTGTTGTGACATACAGAAACAGACAATAGAGTGTGTCTTTCCCACCAAAGCATATTTTAAAATAAATTAATTTAAAATACATGAAGGTCTGAAAATTTGTTCATTTGGACCTACCAATGAAGTCTATGGCTTCCTGGAAGTGAGAGCTGATGTCTGCCGTGTGACTGTCCTCCACTGGGATCCACTTGTAGCAATACTGGTCTTTGAAGGACTCTGAGCTCTTCCTGGAGACGTTGAGCAGGGCTGTGATGTGCAGGTTGGCGAGAAACTCGCATTTGGAAGCATGATAGGCACTACCAAGGTACAGAAAAGGCAAGATTTCGACTGGACCACCCTGGAAGAGAAGGAGCAGAAACATGTAATTCTTTTCCAAGAGTATTTGAGTCCTGAGACCCAAGAGAGCCAAGGGAGCCTGTGTGTATGCCTGCTCCCTCCCTCTCTGGCTTTTTTGGACCCCAGTGCTGCTGGCCAGTGCTCCCATGGCAAAGCCCACGCTGGAAAAAAGTGTTAATTTTCTTGTCCACATCTGTGAGGTACAAAGACAGATCCAGCCCACTCATGTGCAGGATGTTTCTTGAAAGTGCTGCCCCTCGTGATGCACCCAAAGTACTTTCATATGTGAGGCCTACTCCCACTGAGACTTTATCGAAATATGGGCAAGGCAGGGAGCCACATCCCAGCAGGGAGGAAGATTAGGACAGTGGAAAAAGCTGCTTTAGCTCAGTCCAGGCCTTAGCCCCTCTCGTCACATGCCCAAAGGTGAAACAAAGCAAAAAAAAGTGGATCTAGGCTCCCCATCCCCCTGCACCCCACACCTCTCTGGAGTGCAGCACCCACTGCATCACCCAGCCTGAGATGTCATTTCAGTTCCTCCTTCCTCAGCACAAGCCAAAGGCTGGGTGATGAGACCACGAAAGAAAAAAGCCACCGTCTGTCACAAGGGTTTCGGAGATCGCGGGTAACTTTCCATGATGCACAAGAGCTGCTGCCACCCTCCAGCTGCGAGAAACTGGCTTTCCATCCCCCACCCCAAGCAGCCCACACTGTGGGTCCCTTACGTCAGGGACAGCTGGGAGCCACTGAGGGAGCAGGAGGACACCTGGTGTGGGAGGTGCTCCTGGGAGAGCAGAGGGGCATCACATGGGGACTCCCCTCAGCAGCAGGAAACGAACACCCTGGCGGAAGCGTCCTGACCGCAGGGTGACATCTCGGAGCACACACATTCCCCAGGCTGGGCGGGCACATGATGACTTCCCCTGCAGAAAACCCACTTCCCCTGTTGAATTGTGGCTCTCAAGCCTCTTCTCAGAGGCAGCCCTATGGCCCTGGCCCCCTTGCCAGCCTCAGATCCCTCTTGGGACCTCAGAGGAGGCACCGGCAAAGTGTGCTTCTCTGTCAAGAAAATAACACTATTGGAAGCCTCTATCCTTGCCCATTTTCAGTCTCCTGAGGAGGTGTGAGCTGCTGATGGCTCATGCTACCTGGGTTTGTGATAAAGACAGTTCATAAATACAGTTTTGGGGCTAGATTGGGTGTTTTGCCTCCCTCCGTTGACCAGTTTTGAAGCCAGGTGAAGGCAGAGCTGACCAGCAGCACATAAAGGGCAACTTATTCAGCACACGGGCTGTCAGCCTGGACTACAACAACTTATTGACAGCCCACACCAGTACCAGGGGCGCTGGCACTCTACCAGCCTCTAGAGCCCAGTGGCAGGTGGGAGAACACCCACAAGGGGAAAGTCATGCACCACAGCTGACACACACCTGGTCATAAGCAGGTTTGTGGTTGGCACTCGGCTTCTCACAGTGGCTGGCAAGATTTCTCTCTGCCTCAGTCCTCTCTGGGGAAATGAGTTTTCCATCCACACAGCACTCAGGATATTGCGAGTTAAAGGTTTCATATCCCCCTAGGAAAAAAAAAAAAAAAAAGAGAGATGAGTATTTGCCCTCCAAATAGCTGATTTAATGGAGGTGGAGGAGAAATGAAGCTCCAGCACTTGCAATGCAGTGGGATAGTACTACACAGCAATGAGCTCTTGGGGGAGGGTTAATGAAGGACAGTGCTCCCCAGGGGAAATGGGTTTGTTCAAAAGACTTTGGGCACCCAAGGAAAAACCTCTGATACCACTGATAATTATTAACTTGCCAAAAGCCAGCAAATCCAGATTTAAACTGTTAGCGAATGTGATTCTGTTGAGCCTATCAACCATTAACTCCAGTACGGTGAGGGCTAAACTTCCTTCCCCCAGATTTTATATATGAGCAGTGTTTCCAGTGTTTGAGACACATTCTGTACTCAGGAGTCATGTTTTCTAAATCTGCCATTGCTATATATGCTGTGACAACATAAAAAATATTTTATTTGCATTTTTGAATGGACATAAAGACTACAGGGGGATACTTGCAACTGTCTCATTAATCGCCACAATGCTCAAGACAGTGAAGTAATGAAGATGGTCCCACCGAAACCAATCTATTAAATAACAGCTATAAAACTTAATGAAATCCTGTGACAGCGTTTGACAACTGAATAGCCCCACGTGAGCTATTCTGCATGGTTAAGTACTGTGTTCGTTTCATTCAGTGCACTGCTAATGAAAAAGAATTAATCCTATTATTACATTGTTACTCAAAGTTTGTTGTCAGCGAAATCGTTGCCTGTTTCCAGGCTGGGAATAGGCTGCACAGAAGCACACAATCTCCAAAAAGAATGTGAATATGTCAGGTAGCAGAAGCAGCCTGGAAACATCAGTAGTGTGCCACGTCTGCCACCTGTGCTTTTTCAGAGCAGAAATGAATGGCGAAAGCTCATGAACAGCTACATTCAGTAATCCTTCACAGCCTGGCCCTCAAGTAAACAAGGCTGGGAAAGCAAACCCTCCAGTGTGATTCATTCACCTGCAACTGTTTCGCCCTGATAAGCAGCGCCGGTGTGGGTGCCCTGTTGCAGGGAAGGATTTTGAAACAAAGGAAGTGGTGAAGATCAGAGCAGCCGCAGGATCCCCACCGACCTCCCTGCCAGGGCTGCCCAGTACATTCAGGGCCGCTCTGGCATTTCAGCTCTGGTATCTCATTTGTTTGCAATGTTTGAGCAGATGTGAGCTCAAATTCACGACATGCTACAGTCGCCTACTCATTCCTCATGTTGCAAGTGGCCAGCATGATCCAAAGCCCGCTGAATGTGATGAAAGTTTATTTTCCATGGCAGAGGGCAGGAGAGTGACTTTATATTCAACTGGCATTCAGCACCTGTACCTTTCCTCCTGCCCTCAGGCACATCCTGCCAGCTCAACCTAGAGCTCACAGCATGAAGTCAAGCAGCCAAGTGACCCTGGAGACCATGGGAGGGAGTGAGTGTTTGATAAAATGATATCCACAACAACTGGGTTGATAAAATTATATCCCTAACAACTCACAGTGTGAAAAAACAACAAACACAAACAGCTCTACAGACTGCCCTGATCTCCAACTGCCCTTCTTGGGGTGGACTTTTAAATCCTCTTGTTTTGCATAGCTGACCTTATCTCCCCCCAGCCACTGCCATTTCATAGGAAAAATATGTCCAGTTTATATAAATAACCATTATCCCCATTTACACCCCATGTTGTTGTTTTTACGCTTGAATTAACAGAGAGGTCTGTCCGAGCCAAATCAGCGTGTGTGTTCGAACAGACATGCATGTCTCATGTCTCTGGGGCAGCTAACACATGCAGCTGGTGAACAGTTAATTACAAGCCTTGGGGATCAGGATATTTGCAGGCCATTCTTACAGTGAGTCATCTGCTCATCCCATCCTCCAGCAATCTCCTCTCTTCCCCCTCCCCACTCAACATAGCTTCCCTGAGGTCATTTCTGAAAATATGAGGTTGCTCATCACAGAGAGCTGAGCTGCGCTTCTGTTTCAATCAATAAGTAATAGAATCGTTATCAGCACCAAGGGACGATCCGTTATTTTATCTCTCTGCAAGCTCTTCTCCTGCCACGCAACCACCCTCACCGTGCTGAGGCTGAGCTCACCCAGAATGAAACTGCACCTACATACATGAAATGTGTCACTTGAACCCTGGAAGCCAGAAAGCGAGGGAAGGAAGAGGGCCTGGCATGGAGTGGCTCTGTGCTCCCTGTCCTCCCTGAGGCAAGATCCCCAGGACTCTTAGTGACCTGGTGGGATGGGGGTGACTTCCTCATATCATTGCAATGAGACCATCCTAGCACCTAAATAGCCAACACCTCCTCCCAGCTCCCTATGCCTAGGGAGAACAGGAATATAAGGAGAAACCTCAAGGAGTTTTTTTTTTTTCCTGGGAGTTTTACAGCCTATTATTTGCAAAGTTGTTAATAGAGACCTCCAAAGGACCCTTTCTCCTGATCAGAACCTGCTGCCCCAGGGCAATTTACATCCCTACTCTGCCAAGGATCTTGCCCAGACCATGACAGCTTCCTGGGGGTCCAAGGCCCCAGTGAATCATCAGTGCTGCCCACTGAGTCATTTGCTTCTTGGGCCACACCGGATCTGAAACGGAGCTGAGGACTTCACGGGCCAGATCCTGCACCCAGGAGCACTTCCAGCAAAGCAAAGGGGAACCACAGCAGGAAAAGGAGGAAACTTTCTCATACACTAAGAGGAAATGTCTTTTGCCTCAAATCAACAGGCTTTAAGATAAGACACTTCTCAACACAAGAGGTACAAAGCAGAGCCTACATCAACCCCCCATCCCTGATAAACTGCCCACAGCCACAGTCACCACTTCAAAGCGTGGGGCTGGTACATGAGGCAGGAAGGACGATCTCGTGGCCAAACAAGTAGTCTGAGAATCAGCAGAGCTTAATTCGACCCCTGGTTTGCCACAGACTTCCCAGAGTGACCCTGGAGATGTTTCTTAATCTCTAATGTGATCCCTAAGGATTTGACTGGCCAAGCACAGTGCCAGTATCCCTGCCCTGCAGTAGCAAAATCTGTGCTTTTGGGCTGACTGTCAGACTCCAGGGCAGGCTGGTGGTAGCTGGACAGAGCCAGGGTAGTGGCAAACCGCCCGGGAAAACATCCCCCTACCTCAGTACCAGACAATACTCAGGCTGGAGATGCCTCTGCCCCGGCATGGATGCCCTCCAACTGGGTTCATCAGGAGAAAAACTAGTGTGACAAAAGGCTTAATAAATGTGAATTAACCCTGGCCGGTGAGGACACAGAGGCAGAGTTTATTTAAGAAACATCGCCTGATTTTCTCCTCCATTTACGGCCTCATAGTATAGCAAGAGGGATGTTTAGGTACTGCCACTTCGGCGTGGCTCCGCTCCGGAGGCCCCGCGGCAACCGAGTGTGCGGTGCTACGGGCGGGAGCGGCCCCGCCCGGACACTGCCCCGCTTCGGGAGGAGGTCGGGGGTGGTTGGGGGGGGGTGCACTGAGAAAACAGAGAGGGCACAAGGACAAAGGTGCTGCCAGGAGAAGTGGAGGGAAGGCAGGGGCGGGAGAACAGAGAAAGGGCGCGCTGCTATGTTTGCTATGCTATTTATCGTTTTATTATCCCCGGGTTACACGGAAGGAAAACAAAGAACCGCAATCTAAGGGTTGTAATACACGTGAAGGGAGGAGGTATTTCTGTCCCCGACGAGCCCTAGAGTTTCGGCTCTGGGTTTCCTCTGCCAGTGTCGATGTGCTCGATTGACAGAGAAACTTCTCCGCCCTGGGTGGAGGAGCAGGCATCGATCCCCGAGTTTTGGGTGCCCAACGCTGGCCGCCCCAAGTCACCGCCCGGAGAGCAAGAAGCGGTGGCCTCGTCTTTTCTCTTATCCGCGAGGTTGATTTTCTTTTCCATGCAGTCCCGATGTCTCTCGCCACCGTCCCCTCCCTCCTTTGATAAACTAACTTTTTCTGTTCTTCCCTAATATTCTCTGCTTTCCATCAGCCTCTTAAACACGCGGCGGGGGTGAGCGGAAAGGCATTTCAGCTCAGCCCGCAGAGCCTATCCGGGATTTATTTCCAGTGGGTGGAAAAGAAACAAAATCCCGGCGTTACCTCTCTGCCCTCCACCAATAATCAGGTTAACTGCGGTGCGAAGGAGAAGGGATGGGAGCACCGCGGGGCCGCCGCCAACCAGACGAGCTTTGAGGGTCGATCGCGCCGCTCCCCCCCTTAGCCCCTGCCTCCCCCTATCTCCCCGCCACCCCTCTCACCTTTCAGGAAGCAGACCCTGGCCCCGGCCTCCGGCAAGCTGGAGAGCAGAGCATTGAGGACGATCTGCGCTGTGCTGTCCTTCTTCAGCTTCTGCCAGTGCCCCGTGCTCTGGTCCAGCACCACCACCGCTGCCAGGCGGGCGCTCCCCGCCGGTCCCTCTCCGCCCAGCAGCAGCCGGGCCCGGGCGGCCGCGTCGGGCACCACGAAGTGCAGCGGCACGGCCCCGCCGCGGGCCCGCCGCATCACCACCGAGTTCAGGTTCACGTTGAGCGAGCCGCGGAGGCAGGAGGCCGAGTAGGACAGGTAGGGCCGGCAGTCCAGCACCAGGCAGCGGGAGGGCTCCTTCCGCAGCAGCTTCCGCAGCTGGCGGCAGTCGAGGGACGTGACTTTCATGCCGGCCGAGGGTCGCGCCCCGCCACAGCCGGGGCAGGAGAGGGGAGAGCGGCGGGAGGGGTCCCAGTGGTAACGCGGAGCCGCGGGAGCTCGGCCGGTGGTGTTGGATGGGACGGGGCGGGAGGGACGGAAGCGCCGCGCCGAGCCCGGGCAGGGAATCCCGACCGGCGCCGCCGGGCATTTATATGAATGGGAGGCCGGGCCGTGACGACACTGCCCATATTAGGGAAGTGACGCGCCCTCCTCCCAAACATGGGCATCCCCCGCCCCGCGCACCGCCCCCCGGCGGGGATCCCCTCCCTCCTCACCCCCCCCGGCCGCGTTAGTCAGGCAAGGAGGCAGAGGAAGCTGAAAAACGCCGCAAAAATTCTCCACTCATCGGCCTGAGGCTCATCCCGGCATCACCGCTCCCCCTCCCCAGCCTGTCAGAGGAGCCGGGAAGCGTGCTGGGGGGGCGGGGGAGGAGTAGGGAAAGGATGAAGGAAGGAAGGAAGAGCAACGCCGGGGCAGGTTTCTCACACTAGGTTGCAAATGAGGCTTCGGTTCCCTTTATTCCCCCCTCACTGTGCGTTTCCTCACCCCCAAAAAAGCCTGAGCACAGGGAGGCCTGCTTGCGAGAGTACTGCTGCTCAGGGGATGGGAACTGCCTGCTTCTACACCCCCTTGGAAAGAGCTGAGTCCCGCTGTTTAGGCCACTGTTTGTATTTAGGCAGCTTCGGCAACTGAGTGATCAGCATGAACTGCCTGGGGAACATCCCCGAGGATGTGGTTACTTGGCCCAAGGTTTACTGTCTGTCAGCAAAGGAGAAAACAAGTAGTAACAGACTGGGACAAAGCAAGATGTGCCATTTCTGCAAAACTAAAGAATTCTCTGGAGGGATGGGGACAGGGATGAGAGGGTCACCTACAATAGAATTGTTTGGAGAGGGTCTTATGTCCCTTTTACTGTGGCTGCAAGACTGTGCCTCAAGGACTTGCAAGACTTACACTACAGACCTCTAACTGAGCCTTTGTCCAGATGTCATGACACTTAGACGTGCAGGAATTAGGAAATTTGGCACTTGCCTTTTCCTTGTAGATAAGTTTTGTAAAGAGACCAAAAAGAGGAGTGGAATTCCTAGAAGTTAGGCAAAAGGATGAGTTCCAGCCAAGCTCATTACAGCCCAGGCAGATGACAGTGGAGCAGTCTAAGAGGAGGGTATCATTTATTCTGATGGTGCCCTGAAAGAATGTTCACCTCCACAGCAGGCAGGAAGTGCCATCCCTGCCTCAAATTGCCTGCAGCTGAAACAGAGAGCCATGAAATAGACTGTGAGGAAAATGTTCAAGCTGATTGAAAGAATAGCAACTACTGGTTTTGAAGCAACTCCTCCTCCTCTTCCTCTTTCAAACTCCCTGCAGCCCCCCCCCATCTGGCTCTTTCTAACCTAATTCCCTTGCTCCCCTCCTCTGAGTCAGCCAGGGTACAAGATGGAACAAAAATAGAAGTAGCTTGTGGGTAGGGGCAGATGTTCAGAGCACATTGAGCGTGGGTGTTGTCTTCACCTGGCCACTGCTGCCAGAGCAGCCCAGCTCCTTCCCTTCCCTCGCACGCACCCTGGGGAGCAGCTGGCCATTGCTGGAGCCACGTTGCTGGTGAGATCCACGTGCCAGGGGTGCAGTGACCTGGTTCTGCTCACACAGGAAACCTCCACACTGCCTGCACACAACCTGCTTTTCCTTCCTCTCAGCCCCCAGCTTCAAGAGCCATTTCTTCCTCCCTGAGAAGCAGCCTGGCTCTTTTGGGACTCCAGTCCCCAGTAACAGCTCGGCTTGCAAACTGGTCCCAGTGTGGTGCAGGGAGGGGAAGAGAAGCTGCGGGCAGATGCTGGTGTGCTCCTCCCTGCCGGGAGGAAGGAGGGAGCCAAAGCAGTCACATGAGAGCATCATTTCCTCTCAGGAAACCCAACTGAAATGTGGAGGGGTGGGAAAGAGAGCTTTTTTTTCCCCCGCACTACTGCCTGAAGTGCTACTCTGAAGGTGGGGGCAAATCACCCCAGTCCAGAAAATAAACTCTCTAGGGAGTTCCTGAAGTTTGGCCTGTGCCAGTGACAGGGTGTATAACACCTGACTGACCTACCGCTGACCTTCTTCCTTTTACACACCTAATGCTGAGCATCCAAACAACTGCCTTTCAGTAGATTACAGCTCTGCTTTTGTTTCTTAATGGAGTGAGTCATGACCACCTTTTTATTAGGAGAAAATAACAAGGCTAACAACAGCAGTACTAATGCTTCCTCCCCTGCAGGGTGCTGGATGCAGTGTCCCTGGCATCTCTGCCCACCAGCGAAATGTCTCGGTTGTACTTGAGAACAGATGAGCAATCGGGGCCGATGCTGTCAGGGCTGTGGCATGGACAGGAGTACTCTTCCCCGCTGGAGCAGCTCCTTCATTTGTCGAGTGCTCCCAGTCAGAAGGGAGAAAGGGGCCTCAATTCCTGTAAATGGAAGTGGTTGAGTAAATTAAAACTGTCTCTGCTTTAGGTAGGAAACTCCCCTCCTCCCTGCAGCACTTTACATCATTCCCACTTAGGTTCTGCTACATCTCTCTGCTCCTCCTCCCGCTTCCCCTTGGTAATCTCCCAGGCTCTATCGTCCTTTGTCTTGGGCTTTTATCGGGGCTTTCAGATCAGCTGGTTCTTTCCTTTTCTTCCAGGCTGTATTTCCCCTAACCTAGCTCATTCTTCCCTTCTCCCCTCCCCACCTCCTCCGGGCTCTTCGTTTCTGCTTGTTCTCAGTGCTGCAAAGGCAAACTTTATCGCAGCAGCTGGGGAGGGGCAGCCCCAGCTCCTGGGGGGCGCGGCTGGACCTTTGCCCCAGGTAAAAGCTCCCAGGGAACAGCCTTCATGGGACGGCATCTAGAAGGCATTGCTCAAGAGCAAAAAATCTGAGAAAACAAACAAACAAACAAACAAACAAACCCCTAAAAACTTTGGAGAGAATAAAGCTCAAAAGGAGCTTTAAAAAGGGGGCTTAGGTGAATAAATGAATGCTATTTTCTCGGGAAACAAAAGAGACAGGATCAGCCAAGTTTATAGGGATCAAGTTGCCTGAGTCGAGACATGGGATGTTCTGTGCTACAAGTGTGCTTGTGACCCCAAAGAATTAACCCAAAACCTCAGCAAGACCAAAGATGAGAGAAAGCCAGTAAACTCTTATACCTGAAAAGGAGACTGAGGAGAAGGTAGACCAAGGGTCAGGCAAGAGATAGGTGAGGGAAGTGTTATAGAGAGTAACCTAAATGCCATGGAGTCTTAGTCTGGGGCTTGAGATGCATCATATCCCTGCTGGGGCACAATCCTGAACCTGCATCCTCTGGTTGGTTGTGAAATGCAAGAAATTCCTCTGATGAACAAAGCATAGCACAGGGCAGCAGAGAAGATGGGTTGGCATTTCTTTAATGTTATTAAGTTTTCCATAACATCAGTTTCTATTTTTGGAGTGGCTGATGTCAAAACACTTACAGCACAAGCAGTGAGATAAGTTTGTGCCGGTAAATGGAGAGCTGGAAGACAGGTAAATTTATACCCAGGGCCAAGGTCAGCTGAGCAGTGGCAATAGGAGATTATCAAGCTGAGACCTCATCGGTGTCATGACTTGGTCACTCATGAGATGAAGCCTAACAAAACGGATCAGATCATGAACATTAACCTTGATATGAATTTCTCAGTTTCAACAGGATACCTGTTGCTGAAAACTGATTCTAGAAGGTGAAAAACACTATCAGACATAAACTTGGGCTTGAATGGGAGTTGCCTGCACTCAGCGTTTCTGAAAATCAGGCTGAAAGGGAATCTCAGACTTATGTCTGATTTTCACCTGACTCATGCCTGCGTGACTGCACTGACTGCTGCAAGCTTCTGTCAACAGCTGCTGTCAGGAATGAAAGAGGAATAAACCAAACCTCTTGCCACCTTTCAGAAGCCGCTGTTCTTTCTGTTCCACTAGTTGATGGCTTAACCCCATGTACAGATGGACAGGCAGTTTTTAAAACAGGGATTCCATTAAACTGCATAATCGAGTTTCAATTTCTCTGCTTGCCTGACGTGGCCCAGAGCATCATGAGCCATATTGATGGAGTACTTGCCAGACCCAGTTATGAATGTAAAGAACTCATCTTCTGTTTTTCAACCGCATACTATCCCCGGGGTAGCTGCAGTAATTGCTTACATGGGAAAATGATTTGTGTAGTTAGCTGCCTTTAATGTGAGACAAAGCCCTTTTGTTCTTTTATCGACTTGCCAGTTCTCATTTGTTCTTTCTCTTCCTGCCACTGTTTCCCTGCATGCATTTCTTGCCTTCTCATCCTGTCTCTTCCCTTTTCCTGGATGTATTTCCCAGGAACCTGCTCCTATTCTTCACTGGCAGATTTCCCTGGACTTGCATAGCCAACACCAGCTCGGCCAGGTTTTCATTGACACATCCCATCTATTCCTGCCCATTGATACCCAGCCAGCCTGTCATGCTGCAAGTCCTTGTGTGTGGCTACTGCTTCTTTAGACTCTTAGGAGCCACCAAATGACATAAAATATTCTTACACGTGCTATTTAATTGGCTATCAGGACAAGCATCATGAAGAAATGCTGTATTCTTTGGTCCAGACCTTTTGGAAGCAAATCTTATAATCGCTGAATCTGATTCCCTCTGCCTTGGTCTTTCTGACTGACTCATTTCTTAAGCACCAGGTTGTTGCCTAGAGGCTATAATCACATAAGTATAATCCACTCCACAGTGTGTGTTACTATGCCCACTCCACCAAGAATGAGTACAGCTCCTGGGTACAGAAATGACTTTTTAAGCTCAGAATGGAACAGCTCATGCTTTTAGCTGAGAATGTTTTGGAGCCATTTCAGTAGGCTACACGGATATAAGCAAAACAAACACATTCAGTAAAAATCAATGTGCCTCTGTTATCTATGGCACTGCCAGTAACAAGAAAAATCCCCCCCTTCCTCAAGCTTGTTCTCAGGGGTCTGCAGGCATGACACAGGCAGGACAGGGTGACAGACTACAAACTCCCTCACTCCAGCACAAACACTGTGCATTGCACAGCCCGTGCCTGAAAAGCTCTTTATCCCACCTTTGCAAAGGGAAAACAAACAACTAGATCTAGGCTTTGATCTACACTCTGGACACCACCCTAGATGGTGTTTCTGGATGGTATTCGGGTCTGGTCAGGCAACTGTGGGGAAAGGGGAAGCAGCTGTAGCCGGTGGGCTGGGGGAGGCTGCGGTGACAGCAGCCCGCAAACACGACACCCGGAGCTGCGAAGAGGAAGGAGATAAAGCAGACCTCCTCCTTCACCAGAGGTAACACGGGGCTAATGGGCTTACACTGAAAGAAGGCACAGCTGCTGTAGGAGGAGGGAAGTTTCTCGGCAGCAGAGAGTGCTGAGCTGGGGGTGCTCACCGTGACAGGCTGAGGTTCTCCACTGCTGAGGGCTCCGGGAACAGGCTGGACAAAAATCTGTCAGGAAAGACCTACACAGAATTGATCCTACCTTCAGGTAGAGATGGGCTGGATGACCTTTCAAGGAGTCTTCCTACAAATCTTTGTTTTACAGGCTTATGGATCATGTGCAGGCACACAAGTCTGTGACTTGGTAACTGCCCTAAAATCTATTAAATGGCAAAGTAACCTGAATTAATAAATTGATTAATTTATCTTTTAACTGAGTATCCTCTCTGCTGAAGTTGCTCTATGGCTACTTCAAGTGTTGTCTCCCTCCCCTGACATTGAATCATCCAGAGAAGAAAAAAATAACTGGAATTAAATTTTTTTTCTGCAAAATAAACCTGGTGAAATAAAGTGGCAAAAAAGAGGAAATAATCTACATCTTTTATGTTCCTTTCTCCTTGGTTCCTACTTACTTAACCTCATTTAAACTTTGTATCAGCTTATTACATCCGGTGAAAGTACACTACAGCTTATTAAAATTTAAAGCTGTTACTCCAAGGGAAAACACTGAAAGCTCTTTTATGGATTAGTCAAGCCGGCAGGATGTGGCTTCGACTTTGTATCCTTTTGATGGCATAGCCCACTTGAACATCTTTATAAAATAAATCTCCCCCATCACTTCGGGCCCATTATAGTTTTCATTCTGTGCACCAAAGTGTTTTGTGCCAGTAGGACTATGTTCCACCTCTGTATTTCACAGGCAAAGTAAGAGGGTATTGTATACTAACCCCTGAAATATGTAGCTATATTTAAGCTAAGGTTAAGTGGAAATAAATACTAACAACAGTGCTATTCACTTAAAAACAGGAGAGTTAAAAATATTGGATGATACCTGCCATGCATTTGCTCACCTGTGTCTCACCTGAGACCAGCAGGACCTCAGTGATAATTTGTACTGTTATTATCAAACACACAGTTGAACCATTGCAGTACCTTGGCTTCTTTTAACTCAACTTTGCTTTGGAAAATCTTCCCAATACAATGCTATTGCTTATAGTATAAGTCTTCACCACAGTTTCCTACTGACCGAAAAGAGCCCGGGGGGTGACACAGCTGATTTCCTCTGCAGATATGGCAAACGGCCTCTTGCACAGGAACTCTTGCAACAAAAACTGCCTCTTGCCACTCCCTTTGCAAAGTGCATCCCCAGCAAGGTACAAACAGAGCTGTCTTTTATTTGCTCATGTTCCTGGAAAGGGTGATCTTCTCTGAAAAAGAGGCTGTTCCTATATGGCTTACTTTTAAATGAGCTCCTCCAGTTGATTCTTTGACTCACACAAGTGCAGTGGGTCCCCAGCCCTCTGGTCCCTCAGCTTCAAGTGTATTTAATCTCACTTCCTATTACTTCTTCTCTGAAGCCTTGGGGGCCTGGAAGAGGCTGGTGTATCAAATTTAAAAGGGGGATTTCCAGGTTTATTATGAATCTCTCATTTAATGAAAGAGAAAATAACCTTCAAAGCCAGGCTCTTCCCATAACCCTTCCCAAGTTTCTCCTGGGAAATGTCCCTTCTGAGAGGGGCTGCTCACAGTGAAGGATCTCTAGAGCTACCTTATATCCAGAGGGTCCCATCCTACAATCCTGATAAAACGAGTAACAACCAGTCCTTCAGAGCAGGAGGAAAATGCTAACACTATAAACTGCTGCTCACTCCATCCCTTCTGCACCCAGTTGATTCTGCTTTGCTTTCCTTTTCTAAAATACCCGCAGAAAGGTCTCAGCTAAGCCAGTGTTCACCAAGCTGGAGGGTGGACCATCCTCACTATCCCCTCCTTCAGCTCTGTGGTGTGGAGTGTAACCTCTGGCTTAAGACCAGCACAAAGCCGTCACATTTCACACCACTGCAGATGTTTGCTGCCTGAATGTGTGCTGGAGGTCTCCCAAAATATGGCTTTGGGCTGTAAGCTTTGGCAGTCTTTATTATTCATGAACTGTGAGCAGGGACTCCAGTCATGCAGCATCATGATGATCTCTTCCTACACGCAGGAAAATCTAGAAATCCAGGGGAAAAAAATGTGCATCAGTGCAAACTTGCCATCCCATTAGCGCACAACGAAGAGGGCATTGAGGCTTCTCTGGAATCATCTGTGTAGGCAGAAGTTGACTCACAGGGAAAAAGGGGTGGGAAGAGGATGGGTTGAGCTGGGAAACAATTTGTCACTTGCCAGAACATTTGTCCAGCATCGCTTACCGTGACACTAAAACCCAGTTTGGGAGGGGGTGGCGAAGTGACTCTCCATGGCAGATGCTCAGCTCTCATTCCCACCACCATCCTCCTCCAGGAGCACGGTATAGACATGAACGTTTCCATTCCTGCACTCCTGGGACCTCTCAGGAGCCCCTCAAGAGGCAGCACTATGGGAAGCGGTGCTGTAGCAGGAGTGTTGTTTGGGGAGAAGCTTCCTGGTTGGGAAGGCTGGCCACTGGGATGTGCCACCACCCAGACCTTAGCAGTCCTGCCTTGGGAATCGGGACATCTGACACATCTTCCACTGGCTGAATCACTGACAGTTTCAGTTGTTTACAATACATCTTTTATCTGCCAGGAAGTGGAAAAAATATTTACTAGGACTGATTTGGAAAGACCTTGGAGACCTGAACCCAAGGGGCTTAGAGATGCACAAAACAGCTTTTCCTCTAGAAACTATTCCACCAAGGGAGGTCAGTCCTAGAGAAACTGGTCACTGTGCAGGTGTGGTGTTCCTGTCATACTGCTTGAGTCTACAGGCAACAGGCTGCTGAAGCTGCCGTTCCTTTTTTTATCCTAACAACCCCAGGAACTGCCTACCCGTAAGGAACAACTGACTCTTTTCCAGGAATAAACCGCATTTGTGATATTGCAAACCTGCCCCTGGGGCTGTGCCTGGTACTGCTTTGAGCTATGAATGTATGGTGACGGAGACTCTCTTTTCCATACTTATACCACATGGATCACACAGCACCCTCTGTGCATCATGTGCTGCTAGATAGCCAGAAATACCATCAGACTGTGTGGGTGTCCTACCAAGAAGCGCATACATGGTGTGACACCTCTGAGTACAAACCTCCAAAGGCATGGAGGGAAAGCAGATAGGGATGTGCAAATGATGGAATGTCTGAGGTCTTACATCTATCCACTCCCTTCTTGTAGTGGGACAGCAAAAGATCCACAGAAGTGCAGCAACAAGATGAGACAGGCCTGGAGAGTCACAGCTCAGCATGTATTTCCCATATGGTGACTCTACCTTGTCACAAGGTTAGTGTGACAAGACTGCCTGAGCATTTTCTACTGACATGTTGAAAGAGTGGAGAAAGCACTCTCACTGAAGCAGGGAGAACACAGGAGAGCTATTTGTACACCTGGCAATACCCCAGTGTCATTCCTAAAGGCGGGTTAAGTATTTGCTCCCCTATCCCACCATCTGCTCCTCAAGGTGGCCTGGAGCAGCACAGAGCTCTTTGCAGTGGCCATCAGCAGAGGTATAATGAGTCCTCCCTGTTCAGGGCAGACCTACAGTAGGTTTGGGACAAGAAAGACCTTTCACAGTGGGATTTCACTCTGACTGACCCAGGTTATACTGGCATTTCCAGAGGGCTCAGCTTAACCAGCTCACACTTTGGACCTTCTTTGCCCTTTCCGTGCTGCAGCTTTAAGCCCAGAGAGATAAAATATTGTGTCTGCTTCGTGCTGGCCATTCACCGCAGCATGGTGTAGGCGGCTCTATTTTAAGATAATTCCCAGGTTTTAAAAAAACCCACCAGGTGAGAGGCATATGTGTCTGCTTCTTCTCCTCTTGCTGTGGGGACAGACAACTGCAAGAGGGAGATAGCGCAGATGGATATCAGGGGCAAATCACTTCCCAGAAGGAACAGCAGGTAGGCATCCCTCTCTCAATTATCACCCACCTTGGCACCATTTAGACCAGAGGCTGGTGCTGGAAGGTGCTGCAAAGCTCAGCCTCCTCCCTACAGGCTTATTCCTTAACAAGAAGGCATTGTCCCTGCCAGCAGGAGCCTGGCCTCATGATGCTGAGCAGGACAAAGGATCAATTTACCCTGTGAAAGAGCTGGAAATCAGGAAGGGGCCAGAGACAGCCAAAGCCCACTGTGCCTGTCTGAGACACTTTGGATTTTGATGCAATGGAGTGGTTAGCTGCAGGCACAAGTGATCAGGGCTTAGAGCTGCCTGCCTTCAGCAGGAAGTGCTCTGGAATAGCATGGAAGCGGGAGGTGTTAGGACCTTATTGCTCTGATACTCTCCATTTCCCATGGCATAAATCAATAAGAGGAGAACTCCAGATGCTCTGCAGACAGACATGAATATACTAATCTTGTGTTTCCCTTGGCATTTAAGTTAAAGCCTCCTGCATTGCATATACCTCCTAGTGCACAAGAGGAAAAGTGAGGCCTGATCCTTGGAAAAACCACCTATGATTCTCCAGCTTTTTGCTGCTGGCAGCGCTCGGCCTGTTTCAGTAGACAACATACAGTGTGTTGTTCTTTACAAAGGGTTTCTGCACTCTAAAAGAGTACAGAATCTCCTGCCTCCTGCAATGCAACAAGACAACCAAGGCAGGAATTACAGGGAGGATTCAAACATCCCTCTGAATGCAGATCTGCAGAGAGAAGGGAACCCATGTCCAAAGCCAGACACTGGACCATCTCTTCCAGGCCAAGTCGCACACACCATTCAGTGACAGCAGCAAGATTCTTTGATGGCCCTCCTGGAGGGTGGAAAGAAACCTTGTTCAACCAACTCTGTGTTAAAAGAGTGAAAAAGGGTTGAAATTAAGAAGATGAGGGAAAAAATGTGGCATTGTGTAAGGGAAGGTGAGAACATGTAACCACAGATCACTTAATTCACCCTGGAGAGGGAAGAGCTAAGGGAACCAGACAGACATCTGACCTGGAGAGAGAGTCTTAAAACTATTGTTAGAAATGCCTTCCTTCAGCCAGAAATGGGGCAACTTCTTATCACACCAGATGGTGACTTGGTTGGATTGATACTGACATCCTCCAGGCTGCTGTACCCAGACACAAGCACACAGACATGCAAAAAAAAAAGCTTTCCACAACTAAAAGGAAAAAAAAAATCCACAAACATCCCACCCTAAACCAACCCCAAAGCACTTAACTGGGGCCAGGATTTAGGACACCATTTAGTACCTACAATTTTTCACAACAGGCAATTTTATCCCTTTGTTCGGCTTCCATTCTTTGTCTGGAAATGCAACACTTAGGCAGCAGACATTTCTCCAGTCCAGTCACAAATGACAGGATCATTACAATACATATTTATTCCTGTGTATTGTAGCTGTCAACCAAAATTGGATCATTTTAGACACCCTGGGAAAAGCTACAGTGAGTGCCTGTCACATTGCTGCCATGCAAATGTTGTCTGGGGAGGCAGGAGGTGATGAGCACATGCTAAGCTCAGTGTAGAAGGAGGTGGCCACACAGCCAGAAGTAAATGCTGTCTGGTAGTGGACACACATTAAACACTCGGCTGCAAATGATTCCCAGTCCTCCCAGGCTCCCATGTCAGCTAGATATGTTAGATCCAAACCAGAGGAGTAATTGACAAGGAGTTTTGACTCTGACATTTGGGATTAGGAGACACTACAAGTGTGGTGCTGTCACATCAAATACCATCCCATCAATTCTCCAAGGAGCACAGGTCAGTGGGAGACAAAGCCCATCAACAAGCGGCAATTGTGTTGCTATTTCCCTGCTGTTGAATGCTAGTAACTCAAGCTTGCAAGGCTGCACTGCAAAAACATCCAGATTCAGGAATTTTTCTTTCGGCTCCTTAAACTTTTTTCTTCCCTTTTTAAATTAGAGTTCAAGAAAGGATATGAAAGTAGAGGCAGATTTTTATATCAGATTTTGGTTACATCAGGCTTCTGTCTACATGATTAATTGCAAGGTTGTTTGAGCTGACGTGCATCACAAAGGGATTTATAAAATCAACAGTAATTAAACTCATATTGAAGCATTTTTTATTTTGCTCTCAAACACAAGAATAGGATTGCATCTCTACAGCAAGTTGTCAGCCAGCTTATTCTGCAGAACTAAAAACGATGCTCTTGCTGTGAGTTGCTGTGGGCCTGATTTATGAAAGGTTCCTCCTAATAATGCAATCCCAGCTTGATTAGCCACATAGTGCCTATTCCTGAAAAGGGATTTTTCTATTTTGGTTTGTTCCTTCAGAGGGGGATTCCCTCCTAATCAGCTGCAGAAAAGGAAATCGTGACAGAATTGGAGGCAGAGAGTGAAGAGAGTGTGGAGGTCAATTCTTTAAAGTCAGAAGGGTTATTTCTCATCAGCAGCTGCAGAATATTTTGTCCATCACTTTCCTGGAGAAAATAAGTTGCAGTCTTATAGAAAATTTTGCAGGTAGAATTTTAACTTGAGATGCTCTCAGTCATCTGGCCCATTTCCATTGCTCATGCTGGATGAGACCAACACAGAAAGACAGCAATGGGAAGCAAAAGTGAACCAAGTTCATGTGAGAAATGAAGCTCACACTTTCAGTAGCAAGAATGATTAACCACTGGAACAAACTACCAAAGGAAGTGGTGGAGGTTCCTTGTTTTGATGTCTTCAAGACAAAAAATGCTCTTGTCAAGTAGGAGTTACAGTGTTTGGCTCAGGAATCACTGGATCAGATTGTCACGCCCTAAAAACAATGAACCCACGTGTGTGATGCATGGATGCAGGGATCACATGGCTGTCCCATGCTCAGACACTGGTTGAAACCCATTAGCAATGCGCTGTAGTGTAGCTACAAATGAGCCGTGTTTGTAACAGTTCAGCCTGGCCCTTGTATTGCTGTGCAGTAAGAAAGAAGGACAGGGCATTCTGGCATGGGTGAGCGCATGTGCTCTCCTGGGAAAGCAGCTATTTTACAGCTGTAAGTGTTTAAAAGCTGATGAGTGCATCTTCCTGCGTGCTTGCAGCACCAGCCCTAAACTAAATCAATATTTTTTTGTCAAAGTCACAACATGTCGTCAAAGTAACTGATATTTGCAACATCAGGTGAAAAAAAGGTATGTGAGAACACCTGGCTTTTGCAGTGAATCCACACAGAAATCAAAGTGCTTGTAGAAGGGAAATAGATAAGGAAAAGGACACCATACTTCAGAGAGAGAGGAGGGATCAGAGCTGCGTGGTGTGGTCATGTGTGGGGCTGGAGTCAGGGATCCCACAGCTCCTGGTCCCCATACCAGGATCTACACCAAGCAGTGCTATGGGAGAGTGCAACTAGCAATCTTGTAGGAAGGAGTCAAATTCGCCAGGCCTCATGGTGGGAATGGGGGTCCCTAAAGACACCGTAAACTCAAGATTCCACCTCACTATAGCCACTGTCATCTCAAAGGATGAGGCATAGATACCGCTGACCCAGTACACTTGAAAAATGCTTCCAGCCTCCTTGGGCCTGAGTGAGAGAGGATTTGTCCTTGGCAGGTTCCCCTTGGTCCCCTATCTGCCCCCTGCAGCCCCAGAGCCTGAACATGAGGAGTGCAGCTCAGATCCTCAGGCAACACAGAAAAATGAGAAGAAAGCTGAATATTTACATCTGTTGTGGCTACAGCCCACTCAAGACCAGCAGTGTTGAAACAGTCTCTGAAGTACAGCTTTGCTTCCACCCAAACCAGGGATCATTTTGCCCTTACAGGGAGGTCAAGCTCTCAACTTCTCTTCCTTTCTCTAGCAGCTGGTGTGAAGAGCACTCAAATGTGAGAGTACACAAGTCTCCTGACTGCCCAAGGGCAGAGGAGCTATCAGTGCACAATTGAATCTAGATTAATTTCCCCTTTCTAATGATTTGAGTGGGCGCAAAGTAAAATTCTCCAGCAAGTTCCCCTCCACCAAACAGGAGAAACTCTCCTGCCACACTAGAAACAAACACAAAACCCAACAGGGTTATGTTTGCACTTCCAATCAAACCATAGCCAGGAGATGTGATAACGGGATAATTTGCTTTGACTAATACCCATTCAAAGGTCAGCAGTGCGCCTTGTGCCTTGGAGCTCCCTAAGCAGGCAGATAAGATGGACATGGCAAATCCCAGGTGGGCCCCCTGTTTATTGATCTCTCCATCAGAGGGACAGTGCAGCCTGCTGCCCTGGACTGGCTGCCACACTTGTGTCCCTGTGCTTGCACCAAGACACTTCCACAGCTCTGCCTCCTCTGTCCCTCTTCAATGGCCAACCTCTGCACCGAGATCCAGCCTCCTGTGACAGGTAAAACACGTGCCAAATTTGCCTGGAATTGAGGTGAATGGCCTGTACTCCAGGGTCTCCATGCTCTGTGTTGCCTGGCTGCTCAGCAGCAAAGCTTCTGACTTGCTCTGTCTGCACACTGAGCATGGGAAGAAGAGGTCCCTGATGGGAGCAGTGTGTGGGCCCTCCAGTGCCAGCAGCTGTGAGAGTACATCTTTCACTTCAGGCAGGCCATGACTGATGCCTTAGTTACCTTTGGTTTCACTCAAGCAAATTTAAAAATATTTCATTGTTCATCTAGTGCTCAACATTACTTACAGAGCTGTGTCAGCTTCCCAGGCCATGTCTGGGGTGGTTTGCAAACACCAACTCTTACCATTTTAATTCAGAGTGCCTGTCAGCAGGGCTGACATGCCCTCCTGGGCAGGGCAAATGCTGCACTTTCCCGAAGGCTGCAGCTTGCAGGAATGCTGGAGGTTGAACAGTGTATACAACTCATGCATCCCACATTTCTTTCTGAGGTGCAGGAGAAACAAATTCAATTTGCCATCCACTGGGAAAGAACTGGAGTAGATCCACCTGCAGAGATCCAGGGTGCTATGGAAAGTCCTAGCAGGGCATGGGAACAGAGACAGCAGCACTCATACAAACATTTGAATTGGCTAACTTGATAGGGTTTCTTCAGCATTTAATCTGCCAAGAGTGGGGTCTCAAAGGTGTTGATGACGGTGGTCTCCAAACCAAGGAGATCTCCAGGGCATCCTACTGCAGAGGGTTCCCTGCACCCCCTCCCTGTGTACTGCTGCACAGCCACCTCCTCAACTGCTCCTCACTACAGGTTACCCAGCAATTGCTTGCACAGGGTAACAGCAGCAAAATCTAACATGGATTTGGGCATCTTCTTATTTAATTTAATTGATGGAAAAAGCAGAAGAGTGTTTTCCCTCTAAGTCTGGGGAGTTTCCATGGACCATGTGTATTTCAGAGCTCTCCAGTGGACTCTCCTTACACTTTGTGAGCGCAGAATAAAAACATTGCTAGTGGAAAGAGACATGGAGAGAGAGGCAGTGCCAGAGATAAGGAGATAAGAAAAGCAGGGTGTCATCATCCGCCTGATCCTGCAATCATTATCTTCGATGGCAATTCCCACTGCTTTCATCAGGATCTCAGGCAAAAGGCGGAATGCTGGATGGATCCGGCCCAGCATGTGTGATGATATCAGTGGTTCATTGTCACAGAGCCTGGAATTACTGCCAGCACATTAACATCCCCTGCCACCCACACTTTTATTCTATAACATCGCACACTCTACAGAGTCGCTTGCTGCTGTTACACTTTGCTCAAAACACCACAGACAAAAAGGTTTGGTGAAGGGCTCCCAACTTCGGGTTCCCTCCTGCCAGTCAAGCCACTTTGAGAGCCCCCACAACCCAAGCCACAGGGCTCCTGTGTGCCAAAAGCCCATGGCAGGGCCTCAGCAGCCAGAGGCGTGGTGAGGGGAGATTAGTCAGCAGGCAGAGCGCTGGGCTCCCCAGCCCCTTGATTTGTTTGTCTGATTGCAGGTGTGATGCAATCAGACAGCGGTGGAGGGTGCAGGGGTTTCATTATACACCCACTCACCACCTACATCTTCTGCCCTGATCCACTGAGATGCAGCACACCTGCAGCACAGACAAACATCAGCAGGTTTGGGAGCACTCAACACCCACAGCTGTATCTCTTGGCACTAGGCAGGTCCACAGTCAGACAGATTGGATTCTTTCAAAAACAGCTATATAAGGAACAGGAAAGAGCTTGCATCTTCTGTCACCGTTCATACTTGGGCTTTATGTCTCTCAGGGCAGAGGAGAATTGGTTCTTGCTCTTCCTTGGCTGGTGGGGTTACAGCTTTTGCTGGGAAGTGACCTGTGGGGTTGGGCTCTAGTTGTGTGCACATACAGGACACACTCATGCAGAGAACAAATTTGTGCATCACCAGTTTTGCTGTTGCAGTTCAGGCCTAGAAACATTCCTCATACCTGTTTATTAATAGGGACTGACAACCCCTCAGCTTCCAGGACTTCACTCCTCTTTCCAGCGAGAAGAGATACAGTCACATTGCTGGTTCAGAAGTGGCGTTTCTGGTGAGTGCCACCAGCATGGGAAGGAGCCATGCACACTGCTCTCCTCCCCAGCTTTTAGCAATGCTCCCAGCAACTGTGCAGCAAGCAAACAGCTCTCAACATCAAAGCAGGGAGGAAAGGACATAGCCTGACTGAATTTGCTTGTGGTCAACAGCAGGCTTTACCTCTCACTACCACTCTTTATATGTTAATCAACCCTTCATTTTCTCCCCCACTCACCCCAGGTGGACTCCCTCCTGGATCTGATAAAAGCCTCATCCTCATTAGGGCAATTAATTAGCTGGAGAAAGACAGCACTAAAGAACCTAAAACCAAAATAAGCTTTATATTTCCCTTCGGTATTTCCTGTATCATGCTTTGTTGAGATTTGTGTTTTTCTATTGTATGTGTAACTCTCCCCTGCTGGTTCCATTCTGTACCCACTGATCCCCCATGGATGTACTTAGACACAAGGGTGAGAAGTGACATTGCTTTAGGCTGGATCATCTGTGAGGGCTTTCTGAGTCCTATTCCATTCAAGACCCTGGGAAGCCTCATGTGGTGTGAGAGGATGTTCCTTAGATACTGGAGCCTTGCATGAGGCAGACTCTTAGTGTCTGGCATGACATACCTACCATGGGACCCCTCTTCTGCTGCCCTGTGACCGGAGTGTGCAAGGGTATGTAAACTCAGGGAAATGCCTTTTCCTAATCCACCAAAACTACACTACCACCTGATCAGCACTCAGGCACTGCAAAGTTCAGTGCACATCTGATGTCTCTTTGACACCTCAACACCCTCCCTGATCTGTAGGATCTCTCCCTGGTTCCCCTCCTTCTCAGTAAAGTACAGTGGAAAGGGCACAGTAACACACCATAAAAGCCATGTCCCTCCCGCCAAGGCACTCTCCTTCAAGTACAGAGCCACGAGTTGTCTTCTAAACTTGGCATCCAAAATGAACAACACAGCAAAGTCAACAAGCTCCTGGGGGTACCTGGTTTCCAGGCAGTTGTGTCTACAAACTCATAACGCACTCAGAGCCACTTTGAGAGAGCTGAGTGAAAACTGAGGTCAGTGCTGTGCAAACACTGCAGGGTTTGGGTAGCAAAAGGCTCTGGAAACCAAAGTCCACCATTTGCTTTGCAGTGGAAGGATGTGAAACCACAGCTGCAGCCTCCAGTCTGCCACGTTTAGAACTGTAAGGAGCACCCCATGCTGCCCCTTTGATACCACACAATAGCAGAGTGCCTGGGCTGGTGGGTGGGGGCCATGGAGCAATGGTTCCCCACCAAACCCTGGCCACCACCTGAAGATACTCTGCTTTCCACAGAGCTATGGCTCTGAGAGATGTCCTGCAGTCACACAGCCAGGTGTGCAGCATGTGGGAGCACAGCCACCAACATGCAGTGCAGTAACCCAGAGCAGGGTTACAACCACTTCAGAGAAGGTTTCCCCAGGAGACTCTCAGTAGATTGAATTTGTTCTATGTTTCCTCTTCAGCAAGTGCTCGTCACTTTTTCACACAGAGGGGTTACGGCCACCCTCTCACCAGAGCGCTGCTGGCAGCCCGTAACCCAAACACAAGTTGGCCTCACTGAAGCCCAAACTATGTCAAGGGCCCTGTTCTTTGAAGTGCTGATGGAGGGAACACATGGGAGATACTCCCCCCAGCAGGGGCCACAGGAGGGTCACAGTGCTTTCTCCTCCTGGCTGGCTGAATTTCCTATTTCAGGGTTGTTTTAATACTCTAAGGGAAACATCTATAAAGTGGGGTGATGTTTCAGCCCTCATCCAGGCATGCATGGGCAGCCCTAATTCATGCTAGTGTTGACTGATGCCCTTCCTCCACATCCCAATGACCATCCATGGCCACTGGTGGGCTTTGGCATCCTTTCCTTCCTGCACCCCTGCAGGACCTCACCTTCCTGCACCCCTACACCCCTTCCTGCACCCTTCCATTACCCCACACACAGACCTGAGGGCAGGCAGCAAGGTCTGTGAGCTGCAAACACTCACCCCAGGCCTCCATGCTGCCCTGTGGTTCTAATTGGCAACAGATGAATCCAGACCGTTTCCTGAGAGACAAGAGTTTTAACAATCCCTAAAGCCTCTTAGGCAGCAGCAATATCCTAAATGGGAGCTTTATTCTCTACACTGCTCAACAGAGCCTGTATTCAGATACCAAGTGCTGAAACACTCACTCAAGAGCCCCCCTCGGGACAGGAAACCTTCCCTGCAGGCGTAGGGTGTCCCGGATCATCCCTGGGGAGCTGCAGAAAACGCTCTCACACCAATGAGCTGTAAAGGCCAGGGAAAATGGGATGCCCCAAACCAGAAAGTTCTTTTTTGGGTTCAGAGATCCCCCTTGAGCTTCAGAGTCTCAAACCCTGCTGATTCTCCCTGTTCGCAGGGGCAGGTTTTAGGTCCTGACCTGTCCCCTGCACAGGGGGTAGTGGCACAGGAGCATACCCAGAGCTGCTGGTGAAACCCAAGGGTATGATCCTTGATGCACTGGGACATTTTGCTTTCTAGGAAGCCAGAGGCTTCCCTACATTTGCAAAGAAGGAAGAGGGAGGGCAAAGCACCCCACTGTCTCCTGTCTCACACAGAGGGCTTATTGCTGATGGGGGTGGCAGGAATGAACGTGGGTTCACTGCAGCTGCCTTCTCCAGCTTTCATGCACCTCATGCCACTGTTCCCTGGTCTCCTCCCGGCCAGGTATGCACAGCCTCTGCTGTGAAGGGTGAGGGAGCAGCAGCTGCCAAGGGCTCACGTGAGCTTGCAGCATTCCTCCAGGAGCTCCCCTAATCTCCGTGACCTCAGTGGGTGGACAGCAGCCAATTGCCATTACTCCATCCTGGGCAGACCTTGTCTGCAAAGCCAAGGTAGTGTTACCATTGGAGGAGTTAACATGGGGAAAACAAAGAGGAAAAGAAAAAAAACCCCAACAAACTCCCCTGTCCAGTCTAACTGCATTTGGTTGATCTGATTTCAGGCATCTGCTAAGACACAGCATGACTATTTATCATAATCAGCTTACTGCACAAGGACAGTGTTAACTAGGCTTTACTGGATTAAAACCTGCCAACTAATTCATAGCACCTACCCAACCAGTATAAGTGGGCTGAGTCTCTGTGCTTTGTTTAAAACATTTTAACTGGCATTAAATAAAGGGGAGCACCTGCAGAAGGTGGAAGGGTACAAAGACCCTATTGATCCATCAGCATTACAAGCAATCCTGCAAGGAAAAGGCATGGGAAATAAAGAGGCTCATGGTCCAAGTGCAGGCAGGTTAACATGAGCAGAGCTGTAAAAGCACTGAACATAAAGACTGTCTTGAAGTGTTCCTTCTTATTCAGATTGTTCAAGGTTCACTCTGAGATCACCAGCAGTATGGCTCAGCATCAGCTGCAGGATTCAAACTAAACTGAAATTTTCAGATAAAACATTGTTAAATCAGCCTGGAAGTGCTAGTACAAATGGATATGTTGAGAGTCTAGGGGACAAGGTAATGCAATATCCATTTTAAAATTCCCAAAGAGTAAATGTGTACTGCAGCTGAACCACATCAGATAACACTGGTTTGGGCAAAAATGAAATTTCACTGTTCCTACAAAAGGAAATGTAAAAATAGAGGCTATACTTACAAAAAACCCATACAAGAAATCCCTGCAGTGGAGTATGGCTAGAAATATTCAGTGTCTGTGACAAGACTCCTGGGCAAGCCCCCCAAGTCTCTCTGCCATGTGGGCTGTGGAGCCTTGCACATGCTATAACCTCACTTCTAAGACCCCTCTGTCTGGAGTCCCTAAAAAGCACAGGATAGACGATTTAAATATTCAAGGTGCTTCCTGTGAAGGTGATTGCACTAGAGAGAACTGCTTCACATTACAGTAAACTTCTGCTGGTCATTTACAAAGGCGTCCTTGGATCAATTGAGACAAGTTTCTGACAAGGATCAGCCATTCCAAAGTGCTAGAAATCCTTGCTTAGAAAAATTTCCAACACAGCCAAATCCAGATGCCTTCCTGTCATGAGTTATCTCATCCATTCTCCTCAGGGAAGTGGTGTCCAGACCCTGAAGTGGAAGGGGCTGCAACCTTTCCAGTGACTTGTTCTGAACCCCCTTGCCCAACTGTCTCATCACACCTCCGTTTGTACTCAGTCCTTTTATTGCTGCGGGGTTCTGGGTATTTAACCACAGCATCCCAGTGACCCAGCTGGCAGGACCCGACAAGTTTTTGACTGCCTTGAGATGTGCTCTCCAAGCCCAGCTCCTGTGGTCCTACAGGTTACCTCAAGGCAGCTGCTTTGATTAAAGACAAATGCAAACCATGTCCCCTGAAGGCTTCAACATAAAAAGGAAGCAAGAACACCAGTGTACCCTCTTTGCATGGAAAATCCACACTGGTGGACCAGGGGAAGTGGGTTGACCAGGGATTTTTGCATGTTTGAGGTCAGCAGAGTTGATATTTGTGCATTGACACATTAGATAATTAAATGCAGGCAGAGTCAGGTGTTGACTGTAAGCTTCTCCCTCCATTCAAGCCTCCACCTCCTAAAATAGGACATGACCTTTGATTTCCCAGCGAAACTCATATCCTTATACAAAGGTAGGAGCAGCTCCTCAGTGGGATGGTCAGGGAGTTACTGCAGGTGCACAGGTTTGGCTGTAGCTCCTACCCATATCCCATAAACAATGACTGATGACTTCCCTCTAATGGCCCCTGCTCCCTGTGCTACAGAAGTCCCTGGATCCTGGAAGAGAGAAGTGAATGGAGATGAACCAGAGTAAAATGTTCCAAAATGGAAAACAAAAACAAAACCAACAAAAAACCAACCAACCAAACAAACAAAAGAAAGAAAAAAAAGAAAAAAAGAAAAAGGCCCAGGAAGATATTAAACCACTCTAAGGATCTGCAGGATGACCAGTTGCACATTCCAGGCTGAGTCCCTTGTCAAGAATCGCCTGAAGCCGACTCAAGGACTGAACCCTTATCATCTGGCTCCTGTTCCATTCAGTGTATAAGTCATATTTACTGCCAAATCCCTGTTTATACTGCTGCTTAATTTGCACATAAACAATGAATAGAGATGAAGTGTCCAAGCAGCCTTTGCTGTGGCTGGGAGAAACTGGGGGGAGATGACAGGGCTGGGCCAGAGCAGGAGGTAGAAGGCACCACCCCAAATATTTTTCCTCTCCCACACACTCCCACTGGCATGTTTATTCCTGCAAGCACTGATCCCTCATGACTCAAGCAACACTAAGCAGACCTGGCTCCCCTGCAACACCCACATACGACAAGAAAGTTGGTCCATGTGTTTGGTACCTTTCCAACAACAAACCTTCTCTCCCATTCCTTGCGTCCTTGCATTCACCGTGTACACCTCTGCTGCCAGCATGGCCAGTGGGTTATCACCAGCTGGGGCAGTGCAGCTGCAGACAGCCAGGGATCCTGACACCTCCAGGAGGACACATCCTGCTCTCCAACCTGCTCACAGCAGTAGATCAGGGCTAAATTACAGCCAGCTCAAGGCAGCTTGCAAAACCTTACTTGGGAGTCTTCTAGGACTTAGGACACAGTGATGGGGAGCTGCAGGGCAGTCAATATGATCTGAATGGAGCATAAAGTTCTAATCAGTGGATTTCTTTCCTCTCTTTTTTTCTGGTTAGTCTTCCTACCTTGCATCTCAGTTTCCTTATCTGTACTAAGAGGCCAATGATGCTCACATCCCAAACCACTCTGCCTTGGCAAAATTCTTCTTGTGGAAAGCTTGAGCATAGCACAGGAGACAGTTTACTGCACTTCAAAAGCAGCACATGATACCTGATGCTTAATGTGCATGAAAAAGGTCTGAGGAGTTTCTGAACTGGGGCACTGTGAAGTCACACCCTACCAATGGATCTCCTCTATGCACTGGTACTACAGAGGTGTGGGAAGGATTCATCACCCAGACATGCAACAGGCTGAGGATTGTTTTGATTAATCTTTCTCTGTGATGTGGAGGTACTAAGGGACTCCAGCCTTTGGCCAGACTGGCAGGAAGTCAGATCCTGGATAAACACAGACCTAAAAGACCATTTCTATCTCAAGGTATTTATAACCTATGATGCTCAACAGGAATCTTATATGCAGCAGTGAAGACTCCAAAGGGAAGGTGTAGCAGTTACATGTGAATGTGGAAAATACTCTGGGCTATTGCCAAGTCAACTTGGCATACCATGGTGAAGAATTTTGGGGTGATAAAGCTAATGATAATTTGTAATGCCTATGTAGAATGGATCCAACCTCCTTCCCAAGCTAGGACTATGCACTCCAGGATTCCCAGGGGGTTCAGAATATAAAGCACTCGTTAGCCCTTCAGTAAACCCTGGCTAATATCTACCTCTGGTAAAACATGCTCAGCCAGGTAAGCTGCCCTCCCACCACCTCAGCCAGTCCTGAGACAAGCACAGAGCCATCCTTCCCACCCAAGAGGCTGCTAATGGAGGAGACAGACACCTCAGGGGGGGGTGTTTTGCAGCTGCACTGATTTAGCAGATAGAGGCTTACCCCTCAGCCCCAGCACTACAAAAATAGGAAGCCACCCCCTGTACAGCAGAGCAGAGTGAACTGAGCTGCTCTGAGCCCACAGGCTGAAGCAAATGGACAAAGATGTGCCCCACATGCCCTCAACAGCTCCTGTTCATATCAGCAGTGCATGAGCCCCTCTGGTAAACCGGGCAGCTACCTACTAGAAACAAATATGTACAGCAGTGAAGCTGTACAGATGGAAACCTCCTTTTGCATCTGTGGCATTGCCTGGGATTGTTCCAACATTAAACAGAGATCAGTTGTTGCTGGGGTCTTTTTGATCCACTCTCTTAAAAAAATCCCTTAATAACATCCTAAATTAAACTATAGAGAGGAAGGCTTCAAAACAGGAAAATCCAAACCACTTCTGCTTCTCAGTTGCTGAGGAACTCTTGAAAATCTCTTAGACTCCAAAGAACCAAACCCCAGAACCAGTATACTGTCCACCTTTCACACTCTCTGTCTGCTTGCATGACATCTCAGGTGCTCAGGTACCAATTCCCTCTCCTGATGAATGGAGCTTTCCTGAGACTGAGCAGGAAAGCCCAAAATCCAATAAATCATTCCATCATCACTTTGAGCTTTCTAAAATCTCTTACAAGGCAATGATTCATGAGAATAATTCTTTTACCTGATGAATAATATTTGCAGAGAGGGTGGACAGGCTGTCAGGAGACCAATGCTTTGTTCCTGAATCTGCTTGTGACTTTTTATCTACCTGTCAACAAGTGACTTTTTACCTCTCCATTTCTGTCACCTTTCCCTAATCTTTCCTTTTAGATGGGTTAAATCAACTTATGCCATCTCCTCCGTAATGGAGCTGAGCTGTGGTTCCTGGAAACTGCTCTGCTGCTTTCCCTTTTCAAAAGGTGGAACTAGGAGCACAGTTTAGTATCCCTCCCTTTAAAATGTCATAAAGCCACTTAATTCTCCTCCTTTGAGAGCTGGGTGCTATTTTCATGTCATAAAATAGGTACAGTGAGAGGATAAGTCAGTAAAAGTTGTTCCTAAAGTCAGAGAGATGTGGTTTTGTAATGGCTCGGAAATGCTGCATAAGATCACTTGTCTCTAGATCAAGGGACTGAACTTCTTCTGAGTGGAGATTTTAGCAGTGTTCCAAACATCCTCTGCTCAGAGGAAACCCTGTTCATTAATATCTTATACAACACAAAAGGTTTTTGCTTTTCTTTTGGTGGCGGGGGAACAAAAGTCATTACAGTTACATAAGCAGGATACCAAAATAACTATTTTTTTCCATAATGAAATATGAGAGTTGAAGGCTTTTATTTTTAATACAGAAGGAGCTTCAGACTATCTAACAGAATACAGCATGAAAACAGTCACGCTGAGAGAGACCAAAGATCCCTCTAACCCAGTATCCTGTCTCCAGCAGTTGCCCATAGCAGTTGCCTAAGGGAGAAGTTGAGCAGGCGGCCAAGCTTCCCCAACATGCTCTCCTTTTCTGTGGCCAAAGGGTTTCCTGAGCCAGAGACACTGTGCATCCACCCTGGATGGATTTATTTGTTTTGTTCTGACCTATGTCCCTGCTGACCGTGGGCTGGAGCAATGTGAGATGCAAGGAGGTGAGAGCGTGAGGGCAGAGCCTTTGTGCCAGTGCCGGACCACTCCTACCATCCCCGAGATGCTGCTCAGCCTCTGCTGTGATAAAGGCCCCTCTCACACCTTTCCCCCACCTTCTGACATAAGCAAGTGCACACTAACCATAAAACATCTGAGATTCCTCTTCCTGAGGGTCTTCCTCCTCATTCACTACCTTCAGTAAGAACAGAAATAGGTCAATAGAGAGAAACTACTGAAAATTCCACCCTTCATTAACAGTTGCTTTATGATATTGGCTCATCCTGAGTCATGACATAACTCTACCCAGTAACCCACATATTGTACACAGGATATGTTTGCACTGCAATCAAAGAAATAATTGTTGAGATGTTTACTGCAACCAGACATTATATAATAGTTGTGGCTAGTCTTACTGGCTACATTGGTCACATAATTTAATATTTCCATGCTGATAACATAAGAGTAACAGGAAACAAACAAGCAACCCCCCCCCAGAAATCCAGTCAACAAAAGCCTCTCCAAACACATTTGCACCATTGTTGATGTTTTGCCTCCCAGCTTCTTTCTGTGTATCTCACTGGAGCACTTGCTGGGACCATCTCTGACTAGATTTCAAAAGCATTTGGGTGCAGAGAGCCAGAGCAGGATGTCTAGGCAGGGCTTCTAAAGCACTGGACTTTTTCAGGTTAAGAAATTAATACAGAAATTTTAAGCTTGGGTTGAGTTCCCAGAGGAGCTATGCCATTAGAGTGAGATTTCTCTTCTGCCCATGTCTGGTACTTAAGAGTTTCATCTTTCCCAGTTGTCTAAGCCCCTAGACAAAGGTACATACAGAGAATGACTTGTCCCATCTCAAGATGGCAGTTAAGAGGATACTGGAATGGACTTTTTATAGGTCCTTCTATCCTTTAACTATAGGAGGGATTATACAACTAGATTACACTTCATGTTTGGGTGAGGTGAGAAGAATTGCATTACATTTGTGTTTTAGATGTGATTGAGGACTTCATGCCTGCTGTCTAACTAACAGGACTTTGGTTTTATGATATTTTTGGAAATAGTCCTCTAAACACGTATTAATATGACTGCAGTGAGGGATGGGAAGCAGCAAAGCAATGCTTAGGAGCTGTGTGTGTATTTCTGCAAATGTCACAGACACCTGGTGCATTGTATGTGTCCTTATGCATCACTGAGCTTCCTCTCTCCAGCTTGGTCTCTGTCAGAGTGACAAGTCCTCACCAGGAAGGGCTTCTGCAGGGAGTCATGCTCTAACTGATGCTCCATGAGCTCTCACAGACTACAGAGCATCTCAGAACACTTCACAAGGTCTCTTGAGGTCTCAAACCCCACTCGAAGCAGGATTAATATTTCATTTTGGGGTCTTCTCTGGCTAAGTTTTGAGTAATGATGGCAATGGCACAACCTCTCCAGAACCTTGTCCCAGTGTCTGATCACCCATGTTGCACAAAATGCTTCTGTCTGTCTGAGAGGGCTTCCCCAAGGTGCAGGGATCTGCCTCAGATATCCTCAGCCACCACGAGCTTGCTGAATCAGGTCATTTCATATCCCTCTGAATAAAAGCCTAATTATGTTAAGGCCTAGACACACAGTGACTGAATAGTACTGGGCAGATTAAAAGCTTTGTGTTCCATCTTTTGCCCGTCAAAGCATCCTGTGAGAACACCTACCTGCTAATTAGGGGTATGCACACAGGCCCACTGGGTTTGTTTTTGCCATGTTATTACAGCGTTGTACCTGACAGGGTGAGCTGAGAGGTCAGGGCTACAGATCAGTAAACAGGAACAAAACTGGGAAATCTTGAAGACAACTATAAAGCAGAGCTTTTCCACTCAAAGTTTGATCTATTATTGTAATGAATGTTGCATCCTGCAACAGGAAAGTAGAAAAATAACAGGAAGGATTCCAAGGAGAAGAGGACAAACCTGCAGTCAGAGAGAGCTGCGCAAGGAAAGTCTTTGCAAGCTCATCAGCTTTGACTGAAAAATGGCTTTCAGCTCACCCTGCATAATGTGATTTGTATGCTGTCCAGAGCAATCATTAGGCAAGGTAGTTATCTGGCTCTGTTATGTGTTATGTTACAGGTGCAAGGTCTGGAACCCCACATAATTGCAGCATAGATCTAGATTTAGTTTATTACCATTTTTTACGTTAGCTTTCAAAAGAACAGAAAGGGCTTTGCAGCTGCCCTGTGCTGGGCTATGCAGCCAGAGCTGCTCTCCCAGTGATCCCTGGTCAGGGGAAGGGTGTGCTGTGGGCTGGCAAACCCTGAGAAAGAGATGCCCAGCTCACATTGATGGGCAGTGCTGCATCCAGCTGCAGCTTCTTCCAGTACTCTGAAGAAGAAAATAAGCCAAGATAAAGACCACTTACTAGCTACTCCTCTGAGTATTCATGGGGCATCTTCCCCTCAGGCAACTCCAGAGGATCCCAAGCCTGCTGACTCCCTCATAACCAGACCTATGTGGAGATTGATGTATGAAGAGGCTAAAGGGTTTGCCTGAGGTGCCACAGAAGGTGGAACTGTTAGGGATGGTACCATACCTACACCACGTGAACCCCAGTCCCAGACTTTAGCCAGAAAAACATCACTGTTACGTAGTTAGGCTGTCTTGGCAAGGGGAGATCCCTTTTGTCTAGAAGTTTCTACGAAAGCCATGCCTGTGAGGCTTGTTTTGGCAGGTACATCCCAGGGAGTTATTCTGTAACAGCAGGCATTGGTATGTTTGCTGCAGCCCATGCAGAGGGCACAGGCGCCCGACGCTCAGCCAGGCTCTCCGGCCGTGCCCAGCTGTGCCAGCACTGCCCTGGCACAGCTCAGCGCCTACAGCCATGCCAAATCCTGCTGGATGCTGCTTGGGGCAGTGTCTCACAGCGTCCTACTAACCACAGCTCACCTGCCCTGACAGAGTGACCCACACTGCCCTAATCTGTGAGGTGTTCAGCCTAACGCAACCCCGCCGGGATGGCCAGTAATTAACGCTGCGCTAACCGTGGGTGGAGTGCAGGGTGGAACCAGCGGGAGAGCAAATAAAACCAGGACACTGAAACCAGGCTAGTGCCCTTCTAGCAATGTCACCTCTACAGAAAGCAGCCCTATTTCCCCATCGGGATCCACGGATACCCTGAGTTTGCAGGTAACAACAGGAGTGACTCATATGAGCTGGCCATGCTGACGTGCTTGATGTGAGGGAGGGCTGGCACGGTGCAATGCAAAGAGCAGGTAAATCATAGAATCGTAGAGTTGTTTGGGTTGGAAGAAACCCAAAAGATTATCTAGTTCCAATTCCCTCTTTTCCTATCACTACAGGCTCCTTCTAAAAAATCCCTCTCCAGCTCTCTTGTAAGCCCCCTTTAGGTCCTGGGAAGTGACACAAGGTCTCCCCTGAAGCCTTCTCTTCTCCAGGCTAAACCATCCCAACTCTCAGTCTTCAGAGGAGAGGTGCTTCAGCCCTCTGAGCATCTTTACGGCCTCCTCTGGACTTGCTTTAACAGGTCCATGTCCTTATTATGTTGTGCTGCTGCACCTTTGGTTGGGTATTTGGTAGTAGGGAGCAGCCTGGCCAGCCAAAAAAGAGGATCAGGAGAAAGGAACAGTTCATATTCAACAGAGTTTCTCTGGCTTGACTGCTCTTCACTAGTCAAACAGACATCTACAGGCACTCATAAACATCTCAGATATCTGGGAATGCTGAATGCCAACAAATTGATGCTGGTCAGCTTGATGGCCAGGTGTACTGAAAAAGAGCATTAGAACGCATTTTGTCTTTCAGGTGTTCATGCTTGTGGATGCTTTGACATTTAAAGCAGGTTTTCCACTGGCTGAATAGAGTTTATTTCCCCACTGTCAAATTAAGTTAAAAAAAAAATTAAGAAGCCCTTTTCACTTTTAAAAAAGCAAAATTTACCTTTTCCACCCTGCCAAGAAATCATATAAAAATGACTTCAGATGCGGCCTGGCTGCTAGTTAAGGCTGTCTGCAGATGTCATTTGCAGCAGAATATTGTCTTGGTTTATGGATTATCATATCACCTGTCTGAAACATCCACTGCTTTACTGACACCACTGTGGGTTTATGACTGCCACGACCTTGTGTATTTGCTGATCTAAAAGCAGTGGTGGTTCAGCAGTGCTGGCTCTTCCCCGGTTGCTGTTCCTTGGGCAATACAAGAGGATTCTGTTGGCAGTGCAGCATCTTGTTTTCTCTTCAAAAGCCCATAGTTTAGGAGTCCCAAAATGCAGGGTATTGATGAGAGAGGCTGGGGGTGTCAATTCAATCCTGAGAGCCTGTGAAGAACAGAGGCACCAGAGAAGACCAGGAGAATTGATCACATCATAAGTGTTGCGGTACTGGTGACAAATTTGTGTGCACCAAACTGTTCCCTCTGAATCCAAATGTACCCATGATGGTATAGGAGAGTTTGGATTTACACCATAGGCCACACAGTTTCCAAAGTGACTGAGTCTTTTCTGTCTGCAATTTATCTTCTTGTAAAAGGAAAATTATTTCTATATTACCTGTGGAATTAGTCATTGTCCTGTTGCTGCTCCAGAAATAAAATTTTTGTGAAGTTGGCAACAGTCCTGAGTGGCAGCTCTGACAGTCTGAAGCAGAAATCAAAATAAAATATCATCAAGAACAGTTCTCAATTCTTTAAGGCACTAAAGTTGCTCCCCAGGGAAGAGTATTCATCGGTAATGAAAACCAGTGCTTACATCTTTATGGCTGCACATCTCCTCCTCTATTGACTCATCTTTGATGTCTATATGATGAGAGAGAGTTGTTCCCTAGAATGAGAGTTCCCCCCAGACATTCCCAAAGGAGTTGGTTAGTTTTTTTGCTGCTAGTCAGGATTTGCCTCTGAGATCATGGGCACAGCAGAGAAATGAAGCCCTGAGTGGGTGATAGAGTGACACAGCACCTCTGCATAAGCTGTGCTGTATCACAGCTCCTACATCAAGACACCAAGGAGGGTACATGGAGACGTCCTGGTCCTTAGCCCACAGTTACTACCACAAGATTAAAGGATTCTTCAGGGAACAGCAGTCCCCATGGGAAATTCCCTCTAGCTCTGTGGGACACTATCACAACCCCCTGGCCATAAAAATACCTGTTCATTTAATGACAGAGAAAATATTTTCTTGTTCAGCAAGAAAACTCTTTGGCTGCAACTTCCAAAGAGCAGGCTCTGGATTTTGGTGGTGAAAGGCTGGAGCTTGATTTAGGAGCACTTCTAGAGTGCCAGACTTGGACACCAGAAGCTGAGGAGTATCATCATGTCTTGGACAGAAGTTTGATAAGCAGAACCATCAAAACTCAACACATTGCTTTCTCTTATACCTCCTTCTCCTACCTGTACACTCTTCTCTATAGTATAAGGTGGGAAAAGTTGGAGGACAGATAATATGACCCATTTGAACTTCTCTGAATTCCTTCAACAGTTTCATTCTGAAACCAAATCTCTACTGGTAACATGTGGAACTGATGATGCAAGTGACAAGTTGCTGTTTTGAGCAACATACAAGTTTTTCTAGAAAATCCAGCAAATTCCAAACAGTGTCCTGGAGACTCTTACACAGCCCTTGACAAAACAGGCAGGGCCTTTTTCTTACATAATCTGAAGACTCCAAAGCTATGTGAACATACAAAAATTGATACCTCAGCAAAACATTGCTCCATTCACATGTGTGGGGCCAGGCTAGTTGGCTAACACATACTCAGGACCAGGTCATGCAGAAATAGCCCACTCTGTGGTCCAGCAAGATTTTCCCAACCCCTGAACACCCACTCGAATGGCATGAAGATTTCAGTGAGGCGGGGGCTTCCTTGCCACCACCGAGGAAAATTCTGCACTGAAAATTTCCACCCAAGCAGGGAACTGCAAATGAGCTGTGGGAAAATGGTGATTTTTGAAGTGGGGTGATTTTTGAAGTACCTGTGTCAGGGACAGGCTGTTCCTAGGGCATCCAACCTCTCTGGTCGCTGTAGCCAGGCAGCCTGTCTCTGAGAGTGGGCCGTGACAGATGCCTAGGGAGGATATAAATGACAGCAAAGCCTGTAGTGACGCTTCCCCAGAAATAACAGAGACTTATTTAACAAAAGATACTATCTCCATATTTAATAGCTGTCAGTGGATTTTTCATTCACCACTGTGCACAAGAAAATTGTGTAAAAAACTGTATTCTATTGTTGTAAAAACTGCTACGTGATAATTTAATTTGATTCTCCCTAGTATAATGACTGCTCCCACATCATCAGTCCTGTGCCACCCCAGACCTCACAGGACCTAGAGCCCCATCCCAACTGTTTGGACCTTGCCTACTTGGCCCTTTGTACAGAAGCTGCTCTGAGCACCCTTCCTACCTTTACCAGTTCTCCTGTAAGCCCACAAGTGACACACCAAAACCTTCATAGAGCCAAGGGCCAGGTGGTGTATCTGAGCAGCAAGGAAAGAGGTGTCTCTGGGAGTGACTCAGGTCCAAGGTGACAGTGGCTCCCCTTGGCTCCTTTGTCTGTGTTATGAGCCAGGATGGCCCAGACCAGCCCCCTTACAAAAAAAAAAAAAAACAAACAAAAAAACCAGACTTAAATATAGAAGGGAATTAACAGATGAACCAGGTTTCTTTTTTTGCATCTCAAATCTGTTAGATTGTGGAAGAGACAGCCTCCAAGGAAGTTAAGGTTGGACCATGGCTAATAACATCTAGGTTCACAAAGCAGGAGAGGATACTCTATAAATTAAGGCTTCTCAAACCATTTTTTGCTAAGGCTTTGCAGGGTAAATTCTGTGTTAGCACCTGTCTATGATGACTGCAAATGAGTCTCTGATAGTGACGCTCATGAAGGTCAAGCTTTAAAAAGACCTACCAATTTTCTACTGTTATGACTGAAACTGCCAGATCAAGTCACCAATGTCTGAAATTATGAAGCATCCCCCACAAGAGAAGAGCCCTGCCTGTTGTAACCACGGCAATACACGATTCAGGTGAAGGTAACCATCTTTTGTTTCTTCTGACTTTGTTCAGGCCTTAAAAACATTGAGTCAGCATAACCTCTTGCCGCCTTTTTTTAGCAAGCAAAGATACAATCACTCAGCCCCAGAATGATGACACAGAAATCTGCAGCAGAGGATCAAATGTGCAATAATAAGTTGATACTGGAGCCACCTCCTACGATTGATAGCTGCTTAGTCATTTCTGCCTCTACCTCCTGTGCTCAGTCCCAGCGCTGCTACCACTTCCACAGCTCCTTTCCCTGGGACATCCCTACCATGGTCTAAAAGCATCCATCCGTGCTCTCAGGAAACTGCAGATACAGGGAAAAGCACATCTTGATGCCGAGTCTGCTCTGTAAGTGTTATTTTTAAACCAGCGTGCAGAAGAATGAAGTTCCCATCAACCAGGGCATGTCTGAGCTTCTGTGAGGCAAGGCTTTGCATTTCAGAAGGCAGAAAACATGGCATGTGCTACTGCTGTTACTGTGGCTATACCCATGCACAGTGAATGCTGCAGCAGTCAGTCTCATGTTAAATAAACACACAGCTACAACACAAATTAAACTAGCTCAGAGCAACTGTTATTTCGATTGTGGACATTTCCTTAAATTAAATGTTTTTTTTCCAATATTTCTGTGAGGAGGTGGAGTATGCAAAGTCAATCTCAGTTCACCAGAGACTGACTTATCTGCTCTCTCTACTGTTCTGCATGGCTGAGGGACATGTCACCAGCTGAATCATCTACACCCAGAAGATACAGTGCTGGTACCAGCACAAAGGGTCTGACTTGCTCCCCTTGCTTGTACTCTTGTGGCAGTAAACAAAGTTGGGGCACCCATATGTGAGAAGAGAAGAGAGAAGAGAGAAGAGAGAAGAGAGAAGAGAGAAGAGATGTGACAGGCACAGAAGATACAACACAGAGAACAAGTCATGGATCCATTGGATGTGCTGCTCTCCAGCCCCAGGTAATCCCACACTGGGAATCTCCAGCAAGTGTGACACCCGTCTCACAGCACAGGCTGTGCACTGCTTGGTTCTCCACCTATGATGTGATTCCCCTCTTGCCTCTGGAGCACAGCTTGCAGAGGGGACCAAGAGCACTCAGTGTGTCTTCTCAGCTGAGGAAGCATCCTGAGCAGCAAAGGATAGACCCTCTCTGAGGAGGAGTGGCTGTGGCTGAGCTGCTGCTCCATGGGGCTGTTAAAGCAAGGAGCCTGCTTGGACTGAGAGACAGAGAGGACAATATTCCCCCTTCAGAGGCATTTGGAGGCTTGTTTGTAAACCAACCCCTGCCCTTTGGCTGTTCTGTCTCCTTAGGCTGTGTCAGTATCAGTGAAGTTTCAATATTCTTATTCTATTTTCTCTTAACTTTAAAAGTTTTGTCCTGCATTAATAGATTTTTAGTGTGAATAATCAATCTGTTCTTGCTTCCAGTTCTTGAAACAAAATATTTAATTCTTTCATTTTTAATATTTTTAATATTTTTTCATAATAAACACATTTAAATTAGATTGCAATCAAAATTGTTTAGAACACACGCAGCTTTCAATGGAATGGAATCTTGTTCCTCATTATCCCTTCTGTAAACCATCCCAGTAGGAGAAATCAAGGGAGGAAAATACATCAAGAATAGCTACCTGCTACTGGTCTCTCAACAACTCTGTTCTCCCTCTTCTGAGGGACTCCATGGAGTCCCCATCCAGCCATCTTTTCTTGAATGGCATCCAAAACCTCTTCCTTTCCCCCTTTCCCTCCCTCTTCCTCTTCTCTTCCCATCAGCCTATTCATTTCCAACACCACCTGCTCTCTAGCTTTGCATTTGCTCTGCTTAGCACAGGTATTTTCAAGGATGTCACCTGCTACAAGACATCTTTGCCATATGTGAAATCCCAAAGGCACCTCTGGTGTCACAGCTGTGCAAGTAGGTGCCCAGGATGAGGGTCCAAGAGCCAAGCAAGACAATCACCCACGTACATACATATGTGTGTACGTGTACATGTATGTGTGTGTGTGTCTTGGTTTGCATCTTTGCTTTATATTTTATAGGGGAAAAGGCAAACAGGCTCCCGTTCGCTAAGAGTTCCTAAAAAGAAGCCTAATTCAAACCTCAGCTTGTTTTCTTCGTGCCAGCACCGGCATTAGGTCATCAGCCTTGTCCTGCCAATAATTGCTAACTGCCTTCAAATCCCTGCTGAAACAGGTTGGAGAGCTTGAGGAGCTAAATCCTCCTCCAGGGTTTTGAACAAGTTTCACAAGATAGTTCAAAGCCTTAGCAGCTGAAACAGTGATATGATGCCATGTGCTACAGATGAAGTGCTAATACTTGTTCATAATGGATTTGTTTCCTCCACCTGTTGCCCCTCTCTCTTGGCATCCTCCCTTCCCTGGGGTTTTGTCTTCATAACTTAAGATGCCTGTTTGTGGGGAAGTGGAGCTTGGCTGACCTCACTCTTTTTCACCTTACTTCTTGTCTCATCCTGCTACAAGAGCTTAGCACCTCTCGGGAGTGGGGTGCATGGTCTGGAGAGAAGGAAAACAGGCACAGCCTCCTCTCAGACTGTAAAGCTAACCAGCTAATTAAGAGCTTGCTGATTCCACTCTTAAAAGAAGTACAGTTAACAGAGGACACACAGTGTATCTCTTCTTTGCCTTAAGAGATTGTTGTAAATGAATTTACATATTACACAAAATGGGATTACTCGGTTTGATACGTAATTGTCTCAACCAGCTAGTGGAGAGAAATCAAAATCAAAATTGAGCTCCTGCTCCTCTGCACAGATGGCATTTTTCTCCCCTTACACATTCAGTCCTGGTCCTGATGGTTTTTTTAGTACACAAAGTTGGTATATTAAATGAGGTGACTTTCCTGCCAAACATATACGAACTCTGAGAAGTTTACACTTGCGATAAGAGAAGAATACAGGTCTGCACTGTATCTAGTCAGCCATCCTTCCAATCACACAGACTTGGGGTGAGACAGAAAGGTTTAATGGTTGGAGCTCTCCTGCTTCAGCTACAAATTTCCTGAGAAAGTTTGGTTTCTGACTTCAGTTTTTCCCCTCTGAAAAAACAGAAAGGTATCTGATTCTTTGTCCAAAGTGCTCATAAACTACTAAAAACTGTCTGTGATTCTAGGTCCATAGATTAACTTAGTGAGAGTCTGGTACTTTAGACCATAGGTAGTCACTTAAGACCAGATCAAAAAACAAACACACACATGTAAGTGAGGTGACAAAGAATGTCCATGGCCAAGGAGGGATCAAAATCCAGGGCTCTATTTAATCACAGAACGGTTTGGATTGGAAGGCACCTTAAAGATCAGCTAGTTCTAAGCCCCCTGCCATGGGCAGAGACACCTTCCACTAGACCAGGCTGCTCAAAGTCCCATCCAACCCTGCCTTGAACACTTCCAGGGATGGGGCATCCATAAAGAGGGATAGGCCATGCCCAAATTACTTCTTATGCAGTTGCTCTGTGCCTCCATTTCCTGAGCTATGAGGTGAAAGGGACTCAACTCTCTCATAGGCATGAGGTAAAGTGAAATTCAGATATTACAGTGATATATAAAGGACCAGGGACTGAGAGCAGTGACAAGAATCATCAACAAGAAATGAAAATTACTTTTAACACAGAAATAAGCCACAGTATAACTAGGGGCAAATTTCTTCAAAGTTCAGTCGCATCAAGGCCTGGATTGCAATAAGGGCTGTGATAGAAAAGTTTTGTGGACATTTCATTATGACAATTAGCAGTGAAATAAACTTGCTCCCACATTAAAGGCCAGTGGACTGCCAGATTACTTAGTCTGACCTCCTGTAAAGTGTAAGGTTTAATGTATCACTGTTTCCTCTTCAAGCCTTGCAGCTTGTGACTAACTAAAGCACAACCTCCAGAGTCTCTGCTTAATCGGCTGCAGGAGACCCCACCGCTGGTCCCAAGGGTCAGAGCCCCTTTGTGCCAGTGACGAGGACTGGCTCGGGTCACGGCAATTGTCACCGGAGGTGGAGGAGGAGGCGACCGCCTCTGTTTCCAGAGGAAGTCGCACTCTGGGTTCGCAGCCCCGCTCGCAGCAGCGCCCGCGTCGGCTGTGCCGGCAGGGACAGGGGACATCCGTCGGACAGGCTTGTGCTGTGGGCTCCATCCAGCTCGGCATCCCGCGAGGGGACAGAGCGGCGGGGCTGTGCGGGAGGCTCCGGAGGGGAACCGCGCACGGCCGCGGTGGGGTGAGACAGAGAGCCCGCTGCTGCGGCAGGAAAGGGGGCTGTGCGACATCGCTGATGTCACCGTTGGCAGGTCCCGGCTGAGGAATCCCCCTCCTTCTCCCTGCGGCTCAGCACCCCCAGCCCTTGCTGTCTCACTCCCTCCCCCCTTTGTTTTTCCCATTCCAAAAGCACTTCCTCTGCTGCCACCAGTGCAAGCAGCGGTGGAGCTGTTCTCTGGAGCTGATCCAGGTTCATGTACACAGAAATCCATCCAAGCCCAAACCACAGCCTGCTTTTTACTTTTAGCAGGGCTATTTTCAACCCCAACGGCACATCAGAGGGTGAAATGACATGTCATGGTGGAGCTGCTGTGACCAAAAGCGGGAAAAGCTCTTCTTCCTCCCATCCCCTGTCCTCATTCTCACTCTGGGAGAAGTTCCCATTGCCTCCTTTGTGGCTCTTAAGACCCACTTCAGCTCAATCCAGCATAAAATGATCTGTTTTGGCTTGCTGGGTTGTTTCTCTCACTGGGACACTCTCTGAACCCAGGTTAAACCATTCTTTGTAGCTTCCTAAAGAACCCCTCTGGTGATTTCAGTGGTTGGGGTCACAGCACAGGCTGCCCTGGACAGCACACAGCAGTGAGTGGGCAGGACAAGAGCCAGGCAAGCGGGAGAAACCTCTCAAATCACCTTCGTCTCAAAAGGAAATGGTGGCAAATAGCAGCCTGGGTGCAACACCAGCTGTAATGACCCCAAATGAACCTTTTTATTCTGCAGTAAATAAGGTGTGTTTTGTGCTTAATAAAAGAAGAAAACCTGCCAGACCTAGAAAAGCACAGACTACATAGCAAAGGCTATGATTTGTAAAAGGCTACTTAAACTATGTTAAATGGCTACATATGGCTTTCCCAGTAAGTCAGTGAATCTTGCAGCTATGATGTCCCAAACAGGGCTGCCCAGGCACTGTAGCGATCCAGTCCCTTTCCATCATAGTGGGGACAAGGCATTCTGCTCCCCCAGACAAGCCTGAAAAATCTCACCCTCGTTCTAATATTCAAAACATTTTCAGTTTTGTGGAGAAGGGTTTGCTGATATTTCAGAAGTGTGAAGTCAACTGCTTCATGGTCTTATAACTAGGGAGCAAATGAGAACTCATTAGAAAATGGGAAGGGAGCACAGGGGAGTTGCACAATTCTCACCTAGCTCCTGTGGTTTTATGTAGTTTTATACAATTCAGTAGCTTAAACAAGGCTTCTACCATGGATCTTGTGATATAAGGTGTCTTCCAGGAAGTCCATCTTCTCAGGAGTTGGAGTAAGAGCTAAGACCCTCAGGAGTTAACATCCAACTAAAAGCACAGGTTTCTACTTCACAGACTGAAAACTGTGGACAGTAGGAAGCCTCAAAATTCAGAAACAGGCCATCCATCAAAAACAACCAACTAAAATCTCAGCTTTTTGTTGTTGGTTTTGGAGGGTGTAGCTAAGGGTTTTTTATTGCTTGAACTTTAACCCCTAAGCACAGTGAATACTAATCAACTTCCCTGCATGCTGCCTTGGGAAAGAAAAACAGAAATTATTGTCCCTTGTGGGATAAATTTAGCATGTACATCTAAAGACAATGCTTCCTTGTCCGTATATTGTAAGGCAGGCACAACCAAGAAATTCATGTAGCCATTCTGACCGAGCTGTGGTTGAGGTATACAGGCCATAGCAGACCAGAGAGCCTGTCCTCTTCTCATACCAACATCAGCATCTTGCCTGAGCAGGAGTAACAGGGCTCTTTCTCAAGCAGTGACATCTCCTCCAGGGAAATCCCATCCATTTCTGTTTGTATCCCCTTCCTTGTGGCATGCTGGATTTTGCTTTACTGTCTGTCCATCAGTTGAGGGGCCAGCACTTTTGTTGGATTCATTCAGCTGGGCATGAGGCAGAGTAACAAATAAATTAATACGCAGTTGATGTTTTATGGAAGAAATTATAGTCTCCTTTCTTCCTCTTGTCTCAGCATTTTCTATGGAGAAAAGCTGTCAGAAAGAGGTACTGGAATCTGGTCACTCCATTCAGCATGTACAGCTTTTTTCTGTTGTAATATTGCTTACATTTCATCTACTCAGAGGCTTCGGAAGAACATGGTGCCTAAAATACTTATACTTGGAGCAACAGAAATGAAGTTAAAACCCCAGTTGTAGACAGTTATCTGCCAAGTTCACTATCAGCATCGGATGTGCTTTTTCTTACGGAGTTTTTTCTCTTAAGGGAACTACAAGAGAAAGAGCAAAAGGCCTGTTAAATAAACCTTTTCTATCCATCTGTTAAATTGTCTGTGATTTCTCCTGGTGACAAAGCCACAGTGGGCTGGTTACAAACGCCATTATAAGGAGACAATTGTAAAGAGTCACCTTGGAAGTAATTAATCTTATCTAAGTCGTTAATCGTAAATGCATGAAATGATAACATGCGAAGCTTAAGGGTGTTTCATTCGCTGCTGAATACTGGTAATAGGGTAGGATTTGTGACACCTTATTGATCTGTGTTTACACAACACCACCGAGCAGACAAGCTTAAGGGAAGGACCACATTTCCTTTGATAAGGGATATGCCAACTACCTCCCAATGGCCTGACAACAGGGAGGAAAGGAAAGAGCTTGCTCCCTTTGATTCAGACATATGGACTGTGCACAGCTCTCCTTTTCATTAAAGACAGAAGATTTGCAGTTAATATTCTCCTCTTTGATATTCTTCCTTAAGAATTTCTGGAGAGAGAGAGAGAGAGCCCATCAGAGCAGAGCAGACTAGGATGACAACATCTCCTTAGCTCTGGCTACACCTAGCTGGATTCCTACAGAAGGGAAATGTATAGGAAATTAATTACTTTTTTTCCTCATAGCATTACTTCTCTCCCAGCTCAGTTTCCCAAACTGACTCATCTTCCAGCCACAACAATGCTAGTGCTGGCTCGAAGAAGGGAACAAGACTACAGCAGCTCTGACTTACATCCACACAGAGATGCTGTGATGCTGCGCGGACGTTGCTGTGTCTGTGAAGGCTGTGCCCATTTCAGGTGCCCAGATGCCCCAGGACGAGGTGCTGAGCTCTTCAGGAGGAAGAGTCACACTGCCTGGCACACATGGGTGAACCAAGCATACTGTGAGCAGCCCCAGCATACAAACCAGAAGCTATAATTGCTCTGGGTAGCAAAGGATGTGGAGAGAGGCTGGCAGTCATTTCCAGATGAACAATGGGGGGACCTGCAGTGTAAGTCCATTTATACACAAACATTCTCTCTCTGTCTCCCCCTTCCCTCTCCCAAGAAAGTAAATGCCACATCTTTTGTATTTCTTAAAATATCCCTTGTTAACATAATGAAGCCATTGACAGTAACCCCAAGTCAGCATGCTACCATGATTCTGACAATTCAGCAGCATCCTCAGTGCTCCAAGGAATTGAAAAACACAAGCAGTACAGAAAACACAAACATCAATGTGCAAAACAAACACATCTGATGTATCAGAGCAGCAACAAAGAGCCTCCAGAGACTGCAGGGAAAGCACCTATTTGTTGGGGAGAGCAAATCTGGGGGACATAATGAGCTCATGAGGCACGGTTCAGCTTCTCTGGATTCAGAAGGTAATTAAACAAGGCAAAAGTCAGCAGAACAGCATATTACACCATGACCTTAACAAAGCCATCAGCACTCACCCCCTACTGAGGAATCTTCTCTTTCTCTCTCCCAGCACCAGCATACTTTATTACCAAAACTCAGGGTCATCTCACATGAATGGAGAAGCTAATTTTAAAACTTTCTCAAAATGGAACTCGGAATCTTTGACTTTCTGTGCGGGAAACACACAGAGGAAATAAAAGAAAAACAAGTAAGAAGAAGGTTAGTCAGACAGTGAAATGAAATGAAACTACATCTGCAAAACTTCATGGATTTTTATGTCTGGGGGAACCCACAGCAACATTTTGGTCTCCTGCCAGCCTAGGCAGCACAAAAACCCACCACCATATGGTTCGATCAGTACATATCTGCCACAAGCTCTACTGAAACTGGGCCTGATACCTGGCGCTAGCACAGCTCTGTCCTGGGCTCAAAACAAGTGTTTATTTGAACAGTCAATAAAAGAAAAACTTGTCTGCAGGTGGTTGCCACAATATACTGATTGGAGTGGGGTACATCTGACACTGAAGAGTATGCAGGGCTAAAGGATTGCTTTCAAACTAATATGGTTACATACTTCCACACTTAAAGGTCCTTGGAGATGGAATTTTGGTAGGAAACTTGGTTCTCTCGTATTTTCTTTTTCATTTTCATTCATAGCTAAATATCATCCATGCGGCTGAAACTGGACAAAAAAGCCCCCACTGTTATGAGAAGGAGTGATGTCATGGCATTTGCAAGCAGGCAGAGTGCCTGAGCATTGCAGCAGCACGTTGCCATTACTGCAGTAACCGGAGTATAGGGAGACTTTTCCAGAATGATGCAGTACAGAGAACAGCAGGCATGCCCACGCTGCTCTGCAAGGCCAGCACCACATGGCCCAATACATCATCCCAGATGAGGCCAGACCCTCTTTGCAAGCTTACATTTCCACAAAAGAGGAAAAGATCAACGCTGTGGGAGTACTTTTAGATATATAGAGAACTGCCTTGCTCTGTTCTGCTGCACAAGAGAGGGACATTGCTGGAGAATTAATTGCTTTTATCTCAAGAGAGTAACCTTCCACTGTCTCCACCCCATTCCCAGCCATGCTGACCTTCATTACACATTGAATCTTTCAGCCCATCTGGCTATAAATTAGGACAGACAGGTTACACCCTTTCCTTCTCCTGTAAAGCACATGAACATCTCAGCAGTGCTGTTGGCACATAAAAGCTTTTGCCCTCTGTTTCCCTCCTTAGATAATGAGCCACCTATTAAGGAAGCAGATGCAGTTTTAGCTGGTGATATTTTATGTAATTATGTGGGTGAACAACAGACAGAGAGAAAAGATGATGGTAGAAACCAAGAAACACCAAACAGAATCTCCAGAGTCACCAGTGCTCTTCCTGTTTCGAACATCCTCACTGCTGGAGCCTGCAGTAAAAGGTTTGGTCCCCACAACACCCAAGCACCTGTATTGGACTCATTTTAAGCCTCAAAGTCCAGCCTATCCCTCCAGTGCCAAGTTCCTATGCCAACCAGTCCAGTCTTGGGCCTCTCTTCTGCGTTTTGTCTGAGATTTGTGTGTCTCATCAATCCCCCACTCTGAAATGTCAGCCAAATAATAGCTTTTCGATTACTTGATTTCAATGGTATAATGTCCACCATGTGTTTGTGTGCTGTTCCTTAGCTTGTGCCTATATCCACCTGGACTTACAGATGCTCTCCAGGTGAAACTTGAGCAACCATCCTTATTCAGCCAGTAAATATTGCAAAAGAGTCTTCTGAACAGGAAAACGGTAATCTTAGTGCAGAACAGGGAAAAGTGTATAGAAACCCACAAGAAGCTAAAAGCGTTTTTCAAACCTTAAGAAATATGACCAGAACAAACAGTCACAGGTGACAGCTGGATTTGGGTCTCAGCCATTGCTTTGCCTCAATGCAGATCTGTGATTCCTTCTAGATGTGGGTGCAAATCCACCCCAAGTCTCCAAGCCTTCTGATTTGAATGGTAAGTTTGGCCTCACGGTGGAAAGAAAAGGTTTTGGGTTAATCTGCCTCTGATCTTACCGTTTTGTTATTTTTACTCCAGTTACTCACCCATCCCTACCCTAGAGCTGACATAAGCTTGGCTCATAGACCTCTCCTGCAGGATCCACTTGTAGCTGCCAGCCCTGCACGCACACACACATTAAATCTTACCTAATGAATAATTACCAGGGGACTGGGACATCTCATTCTCCTGATAACAGTGCACACCTCAGGGAATGAAATAACGTTTCGAGGCTGGACACAAATGCATGTAACACAAAGGTGTCATGGTTTGCCCTACATGGCAGCCATTGCAAAGCCCAGACAAAACATGATGAAACAGGTAGGAGAAAAAGTGCCCTATGGGGCTAGACTGTAGATTAACCTGGGAATAGGCAGGAGTATTGGTGACAGAGCTACAGACTGTTTCTCATTTGCAACTATTTCTCAATGCTTTAACTACAACATATTCCTTCTTACCAGTGGTGCATGAACCAAAGTTCAGAGTGGGGAGCTCTGCTTGCACAGGCATAGCCAGAGCACTAAAGGTCACCCAAATTTTCAAACAGAAGCTGGAAATCCAGCATGGACATACTCTTTCCAGCCAGGGGCTATATCTGAGCCCCCAGCCCCACGAAAGTAGGTACTCTCCTGGGATACTCGCTCCAGAGAGCTGTGACACTTCTCTTCTGCAGTAAAAGTAGACATGAGCATCTGCCAATTACATAGCCACTGACAGTCTTGATATCAAGTGTGACTGTGTCTCCCTGTTCTCATTTTTCTTACATGCTGGTGAAAAAACACTGGGCTGATTGCACTGGACTCTCCTTGCCCACATGCCAGAATGATGAAGTCTCTCTTTCACCTCACCCAGCCGATCAGCCAGTGCATGTGCACTGGGATGTACTGGGACCAGCTGGAGACTGGAGGGGCAGTTTGGTTTCCATTGTTCACTCCCACATTAGCCTCTCAGACAAAAATGCAGAGAAAAGGCTGCCAAGTGGAAGAGGTCAGGCAGGCACACACTTGTCTAACCGGATTTGCAGTGACACGGCGTTTCTAACCCACAGGGCAGCACAAACGCGGCTGGTGGTGCAGGGCTGGTTTCCCTCCTGCCAGATGAACCTAGATTTGCATTCTGCAACATGCTGCAGTCTTTGCTTCTCATTTCTTGCATGGCTGACTCCTTTGCGCACCGTGTTAAAAGGAAATTTAAGTCCAAAATGTGAAAGAGCATCATGCAGGAGAGAGAATGATACTGGGGAAAATAACACAGGATCTTGTAAATAAAGACTATATGAGATGAAGCATTGGAAAAGGTGCTTAATTAATATGTTATGGGCAACTTTAAATTTGGATGCAATTTGAATAGGTACACAGAATACAGAAGTGACTAAGTTTTCCAGTCTTTAAAAGGGATAGTCTGTAAATAGACTTTTAAGTCTATTAAAAGATCTTTCATGACCAATTAAAACATTCAGTAAAGACATCAAATTATATTTATCTCTCAAACTCACCACCAAAGTGGGGGCCTTTCCCCCACTTTTCCCTCTTTGAAAAACAGCAAGAAACAAGCTGGTTTATCTTACTGTACCTGCTGTAAATACCTTTATGGCAAGGTAATTGCTAAGTGCATTGTGTTGAACAATTCATTACTTTGTTACAGGGACATTTGGAGAATTCTCCTGTGACCTTTGAAAAATGAAATCAGTGGCATTACTCAGAAGCCAAATTCAAGAAGTTTAAAAACAGGCTTAAGAAGGGTTTCCCATGCCTCCTGAAAAAGACAATGTGCACTTTCACCAGAGCCAAGCTAGATTATTCCAATCCTTTTAGACCATTAATGATTTGTGGCTAATGAGCACTCGAGCAGTGATTCACTGATGAAAGCTCTGCAGGGCTCCCTGTCCTGTGCACAGCCCTGTTCTCGTCATCACAGCAGTACAGGACATAACACCGTGGGCTGCCTGCACCGGGGAGAAGATCATGAGCTCGATTGTGTGCTACAAACAAAGGGAGAGCCATTATCAGATGCTGCCTTGCCAGGCTGCATGAAAAACCGCCTCTGCAAATTGCATAATACCCCTGGATGTTCCCAGCAGAGCTATGGCAGGCCCACGGGGCTGGCGCTCGGACAGGGAGGAAGCCGGATCTCCTCCCTCCCACCTCCCTCCCAGCATGGGAAAGCTCAGGAGAGCTGTTGTGTAGGCAAAAAAACCCCTCACTTATCTCCTGAGATAAGCAGCTGTGCTGCTCTGGAGTGACGTCTGACGCACAGAGTTGCGGTCATGGATCAGAGAGAGCCCAGCATGGTGGGAACCTTGGGAAGCACCTAGAAGGAAAACAGGAGAGACATCACATTTGTTGTCCTTGGGTGTATATCACATCCCTGTCCCTCATCCTTTGCTTGTCTTGTCCATTGAGGCAGTGCATCCTAGTTTTGATCAGTCCCGTGTGTTACAACAGGAAACTACCTAAAGGACAGGAAAACACTGTAAATACAAAGCTTGTATGTACTGCAGACCTCACCTCACACTCAGTGTGGAAGAGGTGTAGTTTGACAACACAGCAAGGATGATGTGACACCTTGTTCTTTTCTGTCCATGGGTTGGGTGAATCCCAGTGCCTGCACCAAGAAGAGACTGGAAAAAAAGCACAGCTGGGGCAGAGGGAGGGGCTGCTCGATTTCCCCAGAGGTACTGCCAAAATGCAGTGTGAGGGTACAATCTCCAAGGACACAAAATTCCCGCTGAAACAGCAAATGGTGATATTCCCAGCCGATGCTAAGTGGGAAAGATTTCACCATGAGTGAATGTGACCACGATAAGCAGCATGTGTGACGTACCCAGCTTCATTTCACTTGCGTGAGAATCCATATGCTTGGAATGCCTCTTCTGCTGCCACCTCCTCCTCCTCCTCTGCCTCCTCCTCCTCCTACTTCTCCTCCTCCACTCTTACTGGCGGCACCAGGGATTTACAAGGCAGCAGGGAGCATTTCCTAATATTGGTTGGGTGTAACATTCCAGCATGACTGATTGTGCTGTTAACTGTGGCAAGGGGAAGAGCACAAGTGAGCACGCATGGGAGAGCACTTCAAACCCTGGAGGTGAATGATAAGCGATGTTAAATAGTTCTGTGTACACAAAATAAATGTTTGAAGCTTGCAAGACTATTGTTACAGACATTGCTGGGTTTATTAGAAAAGGGGAAAGTTGTATAGAAAAGCGGAGCCTGTGTAGAAAAAACAAGATCTATGTAAACAAGACAGAAAGGAGCTGGGACTTACTGGAGTCAGAGTTGGGAGAGAGTTTTAAATTAGAGACTGGGGGTAAGGGAGAACACGCCGTTTGGTTAAAGCTCTCAAATCTCCCTGTTAAGAAATAGGATAGGACAGAAGGCAATGGAGATAAGAGGAAACAGAGCTAGTCCACAACCATCTTTAAAACCATTTTGGTACAAATGGCAGTAATCTGAAAATAAAGGAAGATGAACTAGAATGCCTGACTGGCAACACATTGGGAAACTTTCTAGAAAAAAAACCCAATTAGTGAAATACTATTATACCAGGTTTAAACAGTATAAATGTCAGAACAGTTCATGCCAGTGAGGGAAAGATGAGTAAGTGAGTCAACTTCTCAGAAGAACTACAGAGATTGAATTCTAAATTAAATGTTTGCCCTTAAAAAGTGGAATCAAATAAAAGTGATGAAATCACTGAAATCATCAGCTAAAACCGGTAAAACACTTGCAGCTGACATCAGATTGTTTAAAGACACTCTACAGCAGGTTCAGCATCAAATAAAAAAAATTCAAAGCAAAAAGAAAAAATAAGCCAACATTCTGAGATATAAAAATCATTTCTTTAATGAACAGGATATTAAGGAAAATGTAAAAGAACACAAAGTCTGATGAAGTGGATGTGAAAGAACAATAAAGCAATTTGCTAGAGGCATAAAATGGAATGATAGGACATTTTCAAGCATAGCAAAAGCAGGAGGCTGACAGAGAGTTCACGGGGTCCATGAACTCCATATGCAAAAGGCGCACTCGAGGGAGAGAAAGGACAGAGTAGAAAATCAAACTGAATTTGTTGTGTTGTGGTTCCCTCCAGAACTCCCATGCTAGATTACTGTTTAAGGAGGATCAGTCTTAGAGGGCAGTTTCATGACACTTTGAACAGGACCAGGCTGAGGCCACTGTGACTTTTCCCTCCTCCTTGGTCAGGGGTCTCCTACCCCATTCCTTGTCTCAGTGCTGGTCACTGCCTGATCCCATGGTGAGCCAGCAAAGGCAGCGAAGGCAGACCCAAGTGAGTCACTAAGGGTATGGGCCATACTGCACTCAGGCTGGGATTCCAGGGACCTCTCACCTCTGTTGTGAACTACCAAGTTTCCCAGGGAGAAGACTGATGAGGGACCCCCAAGATCGAGGGATGTGGAGGGCAAAACCAACAGCACATAACATCAAAGTGACATTATGAAGGAGCTGTGAGAGGAGCTGAGACCTTGGACTGGGTCTTTTTCTGGCCAGAAAATGGTCAGGCACTAGAGGAATCTTAGGACCATGCCATAGATGTAGCTGGGTCCATGCTGCACACAGCAGCCAACAAATCTCACCCTGCTGAGCACAGAGCCACCACAACCCACCTGTGTCCTCACCATGCTGTGTCTGGGGAGCACTCAGCAGGCAAGGAGGGGCAATCTGTGAGGATGTGGATATGGTATTTCTGAGCTGTGTGGTTCAGAGACAAAGCAGGTGAAGGTTAGTCAGCCCACTGAGCTGATTCCTGGGGGCTGATATAGGCTGGTATCCTTCACCTGACACAGAACACAAAACTAAACATTCTCTCTCCATGCCTTGTTGAACTCCTATATAAATTAGGATAATACCCACCTCGTGAGGTTCCTTCAAGGATTAATCGGTATGGTCAAAGCTTGACATGCATGAATAAATTATTTAAACAGCTTCTAAGCAGTTATCTTTTAAATGTGAAACAGACATGATTACATCAAGGTCCTTCAATTGGGCATGTGACCAAGATGACAGTGAGGGTCTGGAGCTGATCATCCTCAAAGTGGGAGGACCTGGTGTTCTTGCTCTGTGTGGAGGCTAAGCATCAAACAGGCACTGGGAATTCAAAACATTCCAGCTGGTGGTTTCTTACACCAACCTTTTTCATCCAGGCTGGATCAGGCTGTGAATCAGCATGGCACAGACTGCATAGAATGGACAGACCCATGCTGTAGCCATTTAAAGTAGTAGCATACAAAAGTTGTATCCTTTTCATTTTTGAGCATTTCCGCTTACCAATAATTAAGCAATTTAATAACTTTCAGTTTTCCCATAAACATCTGCCACAAGCAATTACAGTTATCCATGTCTCGGCAGAGCTTAGTTCTGTGAACGTTTTTATGATAATATCTATTTTTCAATGGTAGCTCTCCAAGACTTTATTTGGAACCACATTGTGCTATCCAAAGGATAAAGAGAGACTTTGTACTTTATCCAGACCCAAGAATAGGATTTTCTGAAATGAAGCACAGCCAGAAATACAAATAGATGACTGTCACAATATCTGGCATGCTAACACCAAAAAAAAAAAATTAAATTAAGATAATGAGCCTTTGATGATTGCCTCTTTTCCTTGAATTTGGTTATTTGGAATTTTGATTGCCCTTTTCCTTAAATTTGGTTATTTGGAATTTCCTAGCCACAAGGATTTTCCAAAGGTCAGGCGTTCATTTTCTTTTCAAAGTGTCAACATGCTCTATCTCAGGGCACTAGAGACTTTTCAGAGAGGTGTGTTTGGAAACACTGTCTCCCTTCTGCCCCAGCTAAGCTCCTGAGCTACCCTGGTGCAGAGGGCAGGCAAGGTCAGTGTTCAGGTTCCTCTGAGTAAAGCTGGAAATCTTGGCAAATGCTTTGGATGCACTGGGTGCTTAATTCCTAGTATCTCTTCCTGAAACATTGCATGGTCCAGTCATGCCATGTGGTCTAACAAACAAACTTAAGGTTTAGGGTATTGTTGCTTTTTTGGTCAGACCTTAGGTCACCATCCATTAGGCCTTCGGCACTTTGAAGCTCATGTATGTAATTAAATCCAGTTAAATAAAGGCTAAAATCCATCTTGTCTTTATACCATCTTGAGTGCTGACCTGAAATAAGCTGATGTTGTGTTGGCATTTTTCAGCACTCTGCAGTGTAGATCAAACACATCCCATTTCTCATGCTGGGATTAATAAGTGACTCCTGGCTAATAGAACCTCTCAGCTTCCCTGATGCCAATACATCCAACTCTCCGATTTCCAAATGTTTTAGCCACTTTCATGGTTGCCATTACTGCAGTCTCTGATCAGTCATAGCCTTGAATGTGTATATACTCATCACATCTCTGTGACTGATAGCTGCTCTTTTGCCAAGAGTACAGATGGACCACTCCAGGCCAGACAAGAGAATACGTATCCCATGCTGTGGCAGACACCTTCCAGCTCCTTGGAGCCCTTGGCTGTCAGCACAATCACTGCACCAACTTTTGTTTCCTGTTTTCTATCTAGCAAAAGGCATGGGCCAAATCCCACTGGCATCTATGAGCATCTTACCATGGACGTCACAAAACTTCTACTGACTTCAGCAAACTTGGCTCAAACCTCCTTGCTCCTGCCAGCTTTCCTGTGTTCCTGGACTTTGCGGGATAACTTCTAAGGACAGAAATAAGTCCTTTGTTTACTCTGGTAACTGGAGAGCTGCTTTAACCTCTAACTAAAAACAGGTGCATTTTCCTATCAGGTTCATGAGTCACTTATCCCAGGAAAGACTGGTGAACTTGGAAGGCCTGGTGCTCATGGAACAACAGGAAAGGATGACTTTTTAATTGAATGGTGGCAAATCTCATTATCTGTTTTTCCTGGGTGGCTTTTTTCTTTGTAATCATGTTAAGTCATTGGTTTAACACAGCTCAGGCCTGTGTTACCTTGCAAATTTGTGGTATTTCAGCATCATATCCAGTTTGGGATGGAACACACCATCATGTTAGACTCCTACAGGAAACAGCAGGTGTAATCTCTGACTACATAAACAGTGCAGGCAATTAATTTAATACCTCTGTAATAGATTCTGTGCTTGGTTCAGCATAATCAGATCTTTCAGTACAGAGACTTGGGGTTTTTTTGTTGGTTGTTTTTTTTTTTTTAAGTGGAAAAAGAGCGATCCCTTTCTACAGAGATGTTTTTACAGAAAACAGTATTGCTTCTCATATACCATCTGGTCAGGAACAGCCAAGGAATTTTTAAAAGGTGACCTTCAAATGTGTCTTCTTTTTGATGAATTAAAAAAAATAACCTGCAATATCTCTCCTCTCCAATTTTAACACTAGAAATTCAGGTCTTATCACCCTGTTTTTCCACAACTGTAGACTTATGATGACATCTGAGAAGCTGCTCTGGGGATATTTCTCCATTGCACAGTTAACTCATGTTCTGACTCGAAATCAGTAGCTCTTGTTATACACAGAGGAGAAACTTCAGACCAGGCCAGGGTGTGCTCCCAGTCTAGACCAGATTACCTGGTTGGCTGTGGAGTGCAGAACCTGGGAATGGGCTTCATTTGTTTTGCACCATGACTGCAGGCAGGAAAATGAAAGAAAAATCACTTGAATTCTGGTGGTTCTCTGATGCGCCTCCTGTAGCTTTTCTGCAGCATCCAAGTGGCTGCAAGAGAATTCCAAAGCCTCTGAGGACCAGAGAAGTCTGGTTCTGTGGCCAAATATGCAGAGATTAGCACAGCATCAGCAGGGTCACAGAAATATAGACAGGTGTCTGCTTGAGATGGGGCCATGTTTAACTGTACAGTGAAAATGAAGGCTGGTGGGGGAATTGAGTTTTGTGTTACATCTCTGATGGTTTTGCTAAAGATGCCTCACTATGTTAAGTGTTGTTGAAATAAGGAGAAGTCACCTGGTCCCTGCATGGCAGGGATGTTCAAAAGAGTGCTCTCTTCATGTCTGTGTCCCTTGAGGAAGTTCAGTACATTAATGGTAAAGAGAAGACTCAACATTCTTGGCACTGTGAATGAAGCAGATATCTTTGGTATAATGGAAGAAAGCATACATAAAACCCTCTCAACAGAGCTATGCAAAGGAACATGAGCAAAGTATCTCCCCCTTTACAGAAATCAAAGGCTTTTTTCTTTGTTTGACATAATAAGCCACAAATATTTCCAGTTCCTGCCCATCTCCACCCCATTCCTCCGTCTCCCCCTGCCCTGCCCCACTTCAGGTTGCTTGGAATGACACTGGTACTACTTACGAAACCAGCAGAAAGTCAATTACCCACGTATATTATTGCAGGGTTAATTTTTAACCTCTTACAGCTGCACAGTCAGCTGGCTCAGTAAAATATGTTCCTCCAAGCAGTTACCAAGTGACAGCTTTCCACTCCTGTTGTGCACAATTTGGAGGATCCCACAGAGTCCCACAGAGCTCCACCGCATGCTCGCCTCCCCATCCTGAGGCCACACTAGGACAAAGGAAAGAGGCCAGAGGGCTGCAGGGGTGGATGCCAGAGGGAAGATGAGATGAGTGCAACACATGCATCTGAGAAAAGTGGCATTAATTTGTATCACTATGAGTCTTAGAGGCTGACAGGAAAGGTGCCAGGGTCACAGCCACTGCTTATTCATCGTGACCAAGGGCAGAGTCAACAGGCTTATGGCAGAGCACTGGCCAGCATCTTTCCATGAGCTTTCCAGGGACCACAGACTCCAGACTTGGTGGGGCACACACTACACAGATATAGTACACGCTATACACTTGCTCCCTGATGTCAGAGAGAGGATCTGCAAAGCATAACTGACCCTGGTGTGCCATGTACCTGAGTCAGTTGTTGCTTGGCTCATGTAGGGACCCATAGCCTGACAACCACAGCAGCATCACCTGCCACCCACCCAGCTGGGGAGAGACAGGGGAACAAGCATGGTGTGGGTGAGCCCAAACAATGGATCCTGTTCCTCTCCACTGCCTCCTGCAGCCTCAGTGCCCAGCCATAGGCTCCAGCTGACCCAGCTTGCTAGCCCTACAAGACAGCCAGCTCAGGAACATGTAAAATACAATTAAATTAAATAAAAGGGATGAGCAGATATTTTCTAGCATAACGAATTTAATCAGCTCATCCAAAGCATTCAAGGAGCACCAGAGCTGTTGTAAATGATGGGAGAAGGTCAGAAAGACCAGGACTGGGGGAAGGGGGGGAGAGGAAGATTTGCTCTCTGGTGATGGGTAGCTGCTAAAATGCCTTGCACTATGGCAAGAGCAACAGCTTTAGGCTGTATCGAGGGAATAGCCACTTGAAATTGCAGATATCTAAGCTGAAGCAAGACAGGTAGTGTTTGCCCTCTCCTTGGCTCCCTTCTTCAGCCTTCCCTGCACTGGTACCCTGTGTCCCCACAGAGACAGGGCTACATCAGGACTAGTGCAGGCATGGGGGAGAACAGATTTACACCGGATCCAAGTGTCTGTGTGCCATATGGTTATGGCAGGGGTCTACCAACAACAAGGAAGGAAGATTTACATCTTGCTGAGAAACATTTTATAAAATGTGTGAAGTTTTGTCAAGCCTCTTTCTGGAGCTACATCCATGGACTTTTCAATTGAAAAGCAATTTTCTGCTTTGCAATAGGAGGGGTATGACCAGAGGTATGACCTGCTCTGTGAAACACCCCTAACTGAGGAAACCCCCAAGTGAAAATACTTTTCCCGTAGCTATAGTTTAGAACAGAATAGGATTAGAAAATCATATGAAAAAAACCCAAAGCAACCAGGCTGGTGATGCCTGTGTGGGCAGTGAAGTCTCAGCCTTCAGCCCCACTTCCAGGGGTCAAGCTCATGCATGAGAGTAACCTTTACAGCTAGATAAGGCTGGAGGGGCAGATTTTAACAATTAACCTGTCCAAACAACAGCCTAAGCACTGCTAGCCCAAACTGCGTGAGAAGTAAAGAGCAAAATTCAGTAGAGTGGGTGAAACCGAAGTGGCAATGGAATCACGCTCATATATAAAACTGACCATATGTTCTACTTAAAAATGATTATTCTGGTCTCAATTGTCCTTAATACCACTAGTAAGGAATCTGGTTATCTTATTACGTGTGTCTTTTATAAAAAAAGAAATATTACTACTACTGAAAATATCTCTGCCTCTGTGAAAATTTAATCCAGGCTTCTCAATTCTCCTCCACGATCCCGAGCCCTGTGGGATTAGACCACCTTTAGGGCAGCCAGCATAACACTCCGTGTGAGAACAAACACAATTATTTCTAGTTGTCTGCTTTGGAGCCAGTGTAGTCAGAAGCTAACTCAGCCTGCTCTGAGTTCATCTATCCCAGACACAAGCCAGGTGGGAGAACCCACTTCTGTTTCCATCATACTCCCTGTTAAGCCAGCACCATCCTTCCTAATGGCAGAAAAAGGGGACCAGTCAAAACCAGGGTGAAAGACAGTCTCTCTGCCTTGCCAATGTTACAGATTGAAAGTGCTAGAGAATGGGAAGGGTGATATTTTCAGAGCAGAGTGGCGAAGGATGTCAATAATACAGAAAAATGTGCCCTGCAGCTCTCGTGGCATCAGTGCCATGCATTTCTGGGGCACCTAATAATAGCAGAATATTGATAAATAGACAGCTGGGACTAGGGTGGGCAGTGAGTGGGAAAAGTGGCGGCAACAAAGGAAAACTTGATGGGGGACGAGGAAGGAATTGATTAATATGAGAAAATTAGGAGCATGTAGTTAACTCCACTATTTGCTGTCCACATGCAGGTGAAGGACACCAGTGGGCAGACCTGCCAAGGTGACAGCCTGGCTGCAGGAGACCTGAGGAGTTCATCACCAGAGAGGTGCTGTGTCAGGTGAGGGAGTCAGTTTGATGGGAGGCAATGGCTTTTCTTTCTACAGGGCTCAGTTTAACTCTTTAAAGCAGCTTGAAATAGTGCAGTCCCACCCACCCATTAGCTGTTGGACTGCAAACCCGATGCTCTGTGGTCCAGCCACCAACGAGGAGAGAGAAAACAGCTTTCTCTCTATCACGTACCATCCTCTGCCCCCAACCCTGCATGATAGGCCAGGGCCAGGCTTTTAAACAAGTGCTGACTTAACAGGATTTTTTTGCAGGATCTGGTCCTTCAGAGGTTCCCAGGGTGAGGTCATGGCAAAAGGGAGAGAGAGAGAATCCAGCAATAGGGAATGCCCCCCCCAAGCAGGAGAAGTGGCACAGTCTCTCTGCATGCCTGTTAAGCGCTTCTTCCTGGGAAGTAAATTGCTAGTAAATAAATCAACACATATGTCAAGGCTTGGTTTGTGTTTTCCAACCTGTTCAAGCACTTGGCAGCTATGAAGAGGGATGGGAGGATATGATATTGGTAAGGAATTAGTGAAAGCTTGTAGTTCTTGTTTATGTGTCAGGCTCTGAGGAGCCAGTGCTGAGCCCAGGCTGTGCACAGCCATCACTGGGCCATGAGCAAGTTGTGACTTAACCACCGCAGGGAGAGTGAGTCGGAAAAAAATCCCTCGTGGGTTCCCAAAATGGACACTGGCTGATCTGATCCTGAGGTGACTAATAACGATTTGGACTTATTTGACACTCTGTGGCTTTACTGGAAATTTAACTCCCCCACTACTAGCATAAAGAAGTTCCCTTCCCTTGCTGGCTTCCAGAGAAACACAGAGGAAGCTCAAGCAAAATAACAATTTACTTCAATTGTGTAAATGTCACAGCAACGCTCATGGGAGAGGGAAGTGGGGAATTTAATGTGATCTGTGCTAAAATGTCCTAACTAGATTGTGTTCAGATTCAGCAGCTCAAACAGGCCCCACAATAAATAGGGCCAAGAGCAGAGAACAAAAACTTGCAGGGAAGTGGAGTCTCTGTCAAAGCACAGTGCACCTTGCTCTTGTTCAGCTTTGCTAATTATCCTCCTGGGTCACTGGGTTGTTTGCTTGGCTTTAAAATATTATTTTACTGGTCTCTGGTCGAGACCTATTACGTTTGCTCTCTAGGCTTCATGGAAGGCATTATCAGCCTTCAAAACCTCCTGCATTTCTCCTTCACGTTCCTGTTCCTGCATCACATCATCTTCCTCCAGCCCAGAGGCATCAATTAGAGGATGATCCCAGGGCACTCATATGGTGCCATCAAAAAGCTGCCATGTCACCTCCTCACACCACTTCCTCAGCACTCATTCCTATGATCCCCATTTTGCTGGAAGGGAAGAGCAGGAAAACAAATGTGACCTGTGCTACTCCAGCACATAGTTGCAGCAACTCTTTCTGTCAAATTAGTAAAAGGAACTGGCAGAAAGGAGCCTGTTGTTCCAGTTCTGCCAGCCACCTGATGACAGGAGCAATTGATCCCAAATGCAAACACAAATGTTACAAAATAAACAGGAGTCAGTTGCCCTTAAAAAAAGTTTGCCAATAGAAAACTACATTTTTTTTCTTTCCTTAGTAACAAGTTTGAAAACAGAAATAAATTTGTCAGCTGAATCATCTGGAGGTGCTTAGCCTGCAGGTTTCTCAAAACAATACTGGGTTGTTTTTAAAAGCTGGAGAAGAAGAATACAACCAAGTTGTCCCCTTCTCCCTCTTTTTAAAGCATTTTTACATACATTATCAGAAGAGGTATGGAAAACATAACAGAAGGACTTCAATAAGCTCAGAAATGTTACACTTTTTCTATCAGGTTCTTGATTTTCCCACATGAATCTTTTTAAGTAGGATGAAGAAAAAATTCTAATTTTTTCTTAAGAAACAAATAAACAAAGAAACTACCAACAAAGCACAATACCACAAGTCATCCAAATCATGGTTTCAAAGTGAGCATTTCATGTAAACCTAATGTCTAGTTTTATGAAATTTCTTCTGAGAATAAGCCACAAACAACTAAATTATAACACTTTCAGAAGTGTTTCATAAGTTCTCAGGATTCATGCTGCTTTGGGGCTTTCGCATTTTCCCCCTCCCTCATTTCCTACTCTGCTACAGCAAATATTTCAGGGAAGTGTTTAAATGAAAATAAAAATCTGCTTTCAGGGCTGACTGTAATTTTCAAGTACACAGTAATGAGTAGGGAGAGGAAGAGAATCTGTCTTGATTTCTTTGTAGCTTTGTCCTGAATCACAAAGGCCAGATGGGTAATTTCAAGCAGAATGATTTTTATGTCTGAATGGGAAACACACAGAACAAATGAAATCAAAAGCCAAGTCTCCCGAATTGCAGGTCCCTCCTATGGCATCCTCAGAATGGAACATGAAAAACAGCCCTGCCCTTGCAGACTCCTCACAGATGGAAGGGTTCAGAGCACTGCAATGACACTTCCTAGCTATATGCACTAAATTTATAAACCTGTCTATTTCTTCATGGACAGCAAAGCATGGATGAATAGTGAAAGGCAAGGTTCTTTTTCACTCTAATAATACAAACGTAGCCAATTCTTTTTGCCTTGAGCAGAGATTCTGTGTGCATGTACTCAGTGTGCAAATAAGACAGTGGAATGTTATTCTGATTTGCCCTTCCTTTACCCATTTATGAGTGGCTATAATAGAGAATAAACATTTCTATGAGTATATCTTGCTCCACTCTCCAGTATTTCTTTCAATCCCTTTGTTATGACTTACTTAAACAATTATTTCTACACTTACACAATCCTGATGCTAACTGACTCACCTGTAACTAATTAAACCATTGTAAAGGGATTATCTCCATTTAATCCTTGTTGTCCTATGGATACAAATTAGAGCAGTATTTGAAACGCACACAAGACAACTCAATCTTTGTGTTTAACTTGCAGTTTTCTTGCTTGTTGTTCTGTGGCCTCTCTTAACTTAATGAATATTTTTATGTTGTTTCCCTTTCCATAACTCAAACATCACATTTGCACAAATAAAATTCATCTGTTCTTGTACTGTGCCCCTCTGTATTCCCTTTTCTCTCTGAGTCTGCTCCTTTACCAGCTACCCAGATTCCACCACTCTGCTACTGTGCAAATACCTCTGGGCATCTCACACACAGAACCCCAGGTGGGTTTGTACTGATTTGTTCAGAATAACCAGAAGCTCCAGGAGCTGCTGCTTTGCTGGACACCAGCTCCAACCAGGACACAGAGAGGAAATAATCAGTTCATGATGGCAAGGCCTCTTTCAACTATTACTATTTCTTGAAAATTTGCATATTTCGGAAATAAAGACAATGACCACAGCCCCCTCTTCTGTAGCTCTTCCTTTTTCATTTATGTGTCATATATTTGATTGCAAACATTTTGCTCTGTGCAGTGTCTCTGGTCCTACTTTTGTAGTTTGACACAATGAGCCTACACCCTTATTTCATTCTGAGTGACACGATAATACATAACCAGTGACAAATAAACTGTAACAAATTTCCACCATGTTTACTGGATATATCTGAAGGCTGCATAACAAGCATCCTTTGTGATTACTTGAAACTGGAGATCTAATACTCCAAGACTTCTCCAAGCCTGGAAGTAAACGACCTCTCTCTGGTACCATCCTGTGCTCCACCCACCAACTCTCCTTCCAGAAAATAATGGACGGTGACTGAAAATGAAAGGGTTAATTTCTCTCTGTCACTGGCTAACCTTTCCAGGCAGCTCAGTTTCCTTTCAGACTCCAGCCCATCGGAGGCATGCGAGGTGAAGGATAGAATTACACACTGGGCATGTTTCCTGTACTTAGTGGGTGGATAGAGCACAACTTCCGCACTAATAATGTCAAGGTAATTAGGACATCCTGCAAAACCTGTAACAGGGGAGAAATAACCATTGTTTATTGTAATTTCTATTGCTGAGGTGGTGGGCTTCCCTCGCAACTCTTCTTACCTTTCGTTTTGAGTCCATCTCTACTTCACCAGAGACATCTCTGGCTCAGTGGTACATTAGTTTATGCAGCATGGTGAACTCCAACAAGATGGATCGAGAGCACATCTTGCACACCCCCTTCTTCCACAAAGCAGACTGACTCTAGTGTGGTGGTCAGGACAACCCTTGGGCAGACGAGGCAGGGCTCTAGAAAGGCATCTCTCCTCTCAAGAAGAGCCCAGTGTGCAACAGCTTCTTACGGGAGCCCCATCTCCTGACTTCTGCTGGAAAGAATCACTTCTTGCTTGACTCTTGAAAGCAATGGCATGAGCACTGACCTTCAAGTGCTCTGAAGCCCCACAGCCCCTACAAGGGCCACAGAGTGGGGTAAGATTTAAATCATTCTGCTCAGTTTCCTACTGTCTCCCTTAAATAGCTCCTTTATTTGATGTGGGCTTTTGGTGGATGCTGTTTAGAGGAGTGGAAATCTTCCTTTGCTCTTTGGAAAGGCAGATTTTGGAGCAAAATAACAAACTTTCCCTGAGGCTAGGGAATACATCTAGGAGAAAAAAAGTTTTGGGGGTAACTGAAACCTTTTTAGATCTCTGTTCCATAAGATTTTTAGAAGCAGACAACTGACCCTACGGGTTTTCTACGAACTGCCTCTCCTCTTACTAAAGGTGTGGCAAGGATGATATGTTTGCATGGACACAATACTGGGAACTGGTTGGACGTGCAGCCCAGGCCCCCAGTCCAGGGCTCTGCATTCACTGAAGGGAATGGATGGGAAATAAGACAACCATGAGACAATGTGCAAGCCTTAGCCTCTCAAAAAAGAAGAAAAGATCTTTTGCTTGTCTTTCCTGGCCTCAGTCATCACCGCCTGTCATGCACGCAGATGCCAGCACAACCCGTCCCATACCACAGGAAGTGTCTGCGTGGTCAGATGCAGACAGTCATATGGCATCCCAGCCTCACCAGAGAGCTGGGGGCTGCTGGCTCCTGAAGCCATTTAAACACATTGGCAAGGCCCATCTCAGTATCACTTAAGCCTCGGCCAGAGAATGTGACTGTGCAGACGTGCCCTGACGGCGCTGCCAGACACTGATTACTGTGTACACTGCCCAGCTAGGCTGGCCTTACATCCATAATGGATTACAGATAATGATCTGTTAAATTATTGCTCTTTCCTTTTGTAAGGTTTCCTGGCTACTGTGTGCTGATGTTCGTAAGCACTTCAAGGAAAGCAACATTGATTTTTCCTCAGGTGGAGAATTTCAGGATGCCATGTGTCTCTCGTTTGCTCTACCGAATATTTCCAAGAGTCGTGGTTTTGCACGCACTGCAAGCACAGCCTGCATCAATATCCTGGGGGGAATTGTGATTCTAATTAATGACAGAGTCCTTCTAAAGGTGTCTCTATTAAGCTTGTACATAAGGACAGTCTGCTGGAAATTTCCCTTCTCTCTCACGTGGCATAAGCTGTTGACATCTGCAAAATATATTGACAAAAACGCTGAGCCTAAATTGTTAAGTGCACTGCTGCTGGGCTTGTGGGGACAGCCACATGTTGTACACTCTGTCTAAAAGGCCTTGTGTGTAATGAAATTCTGCACTTGCTTTTCAGAACTGCCAGGTTTTCAGATAGTACTTGTGGTTGTCAACAAATTCAGCCTGTAAAAGAAAGCTGTGTATTTCAGATGGGAGGCAGAGGCAGGGAAAAAGGATCTTGGGTCCTCAAATAATTAAAGATGACTCTGGAAGAGTCTGAAAAAATGACATTGTGAAAATAAGTAATAACATAAATCAACATAAGATTGCTAGCAATCAGAAGATAATGGTTGTTCACAACAGTACTTCACCCTACAAAATAACATGGGTGTCTAGAAGCTGCTATCCACTCAGAATTTACTAACATAATTATGCTGCTAAAAACATCAGTTTAGCTCAGTTTGGACACACTTATTTCTAAATGAGAACATTCATATAGGGTGGAAATACTTTTGTAACAAAGTATAATTATTCTGGTAAAATTCCCTTCCCTCAGGAGAAAAATCCCACACCTTGTCTTGCTCACTATACGTAGTGTTTTAGAAGCAATGTCTGACCCACAGATGAAAGAAGGAGCACACCCACCCAAAAGACAGGTCCCATAGCTGGTGTGCTTCTCTATCTGCCAGGTTAGAACCAAAAAGCTGAGACTTACAGAAAAATCCACCTCTCCACAAAAGTCTGGAAGGAGGATTTTGGTGGCCGAAGTGACTAAGTAACAGCAATGCCTTTGGTTTAGCTCACTGTTTCCTCTGCACTGCTGCAACGTGGGAACAAAGCTGTGGGATAACTGGGGGTGGGAGAGCTGCAATGGTTGGTCTGGGCAGTGCCTTTTCCTCAGAGACTGAGAATATATACAGCATATACACAGCAGCCTGTGCCTCAGCCTTCTGGAGGAGTGCAGGCCAGCAGAGGTTAACAACTGACCCTAACCCTTCTGCCTGGGAGTGGGCTGACCTGAGGCAGAGGCAGCAGAAATCCCTGCTGACGGGTCCAGAAGGATCACCTAGTGATAGCCTTAAGCTGTACTCAAACTCTGCAGAATGTCTCTGCTTGCCAGTCTTGCTAGGCCACTGAAAATGTAAGGTCTTCAGGGAACTGTAGGATTTTCCATCCAGCCACTGGACCCGGAGACTGAAATCCTGAGGGTCATCTGTGAGCACCCCATGACCATTCCCTGCCTCAGTGCTTTGCTCAGCTCAGCCTGCAGTGACACAAGTTTCATGGCTTTCTACCACTTCCTTCACAATGATGCCCCACAGATATCCCCATAAGGAATGCCATTTCCTTTACTAAGCTTTTCGTGTTGTAGTCATGCCCAATTAGATATTCTCCTGTCTGACTTAGTCTTTGAAGACACGCAGCTCCTAAGAGAGGCAGGTGCCAGAAAGACCTTCTAGGAGTCTGGCACTAAGACACTCAATTGCTGCAGGCCTTCAAGTCCCAAGCAACTATTAATAGCCATGAAAGAAATGCTGCCTTTTGCCCTAGAGACTCTCTGCTACTTGTTTGTAGCAGAGAGCTTTTGAAACAAGGCAGAGCTGTCACAGCCTGGATACAGACCAGAGTCAGTTCCTCTCTTGGCCAACTTTCTAGCAGAGAGAAGCAGCTGCCCAAAATTCAGAGTACTTCAGATGTTGATTTAATCTGTGGTTAGAGTTCTGTCTACCTACAGGAACTTGATGTTGGACAGGTATAAGGGAGAGTTTCTTGTGGAGGGAGTTTGGAGCAGCTCTGCTGTTTGCTCACAGATGCTGGAAAAGAGTGGGGTGGGACACAGTGAGTGAGAGGCCTACAAAATAATGCTGGTCATAGACCCTTTGAACAAAATGTTGTGAATTACCAGTGGAAACCCTTCAGGAGAGAAATGAGTCACAGAGAGCCTCAAAACAGGCTACAAGCATCCCCCAGTTCCCAGGGAGGAAACAAATGCCCTTCATTGTGCAGTACCATGCTACCGACACATCTTCATCTGGGGCAAACATCATGTTAGGAAAGGGTGTCCAGAAGGGATGACTGCAAAAAAACTGAGATGGTTTGTAAGGACCCTTCTTTAGAGGTCCTCTCCCATTTTGCATGGTTTCACAGGGTCACGAATGGACCATGTTGCCTTATACGATGCTGTCTGATGGAGGACACCAATTGGAGCACTCAGAAACTATACAGGGACTCTCTGAGTGGCTGAAACGAGTATAGATAACGTGTGCTGGAGCTCAACTGCCACATGGCACTGGGACTTTTATCAGACAATCAAAGGTCACACAAAACGTACATGTTTAAAACAACCTTTTAACACCCTCGGAACAGAGGTGAAGTGTTTTCTCAACATAGTTATTACAGCTTCGTATACCTTCAGTTGATGAGAAAACCTTAAAAGTGCTCTTCTCATAAAAGCAGCCACAGAAGAAACATTTCCCATTTCTACTTTCAGTTTACGAACTTTGCTTACGAGACAGCCTGGACATCAGGAATGAGGTAAGTCTACTAATTCCTCTGAATCACTCCTCCCTGTTCTTCAAAGAAAACCGCAGTCTCACTAAAGATATATTGCCCACTGTCATTGGAATTTGTCACGCAGAAAAGAAGCAGAGCCATTCCCACCAGGTGACCCTGTAAGGGACATCCTGTGCAGACATGCTGACAGACCCCTACCCCAGCTCACCAGACACCTTGAGTGATCACACACCTCACAAGCACCTTGTTCCAAATCTAATAGCAGAGATTGCCCCTCCGTCTCCACATGGGATGCTCATGAAGTCATGGTTGCCCTACAAAGCAGTGTCAATTGTGGTTTTTCACCCTAAAACAATTCTTTGACTTGATCCTAAGCCTACCAGGACACAAGTGTGTCCCAGCGCCATCTAGCCAATGTGCCTTAGAAACACAGTGTGAAGAGCGAACCCCAGTGCACAAGTTATCCCAAAAAACAAAAACCTCTCACCACCGAACCCAACACCCACGGTCGCACTGCCAGCTCTGGGCCCAACCTACACCTTGGCTTAGTAAGTTTGCTAAAGGCTTCTCATACTAAGTGGATCATGAAGTTCAGCACTACCCAGAGACTCAGTTTCTATGCCTTTGCTACCAAACCCATAAAGATAGCAAGGGAACTATTGTGGCTTCAACTCACTTTTGTTTCAGGTTTTGTAGTTCCTTTGAATGAGAAGTAAGAAGTGAAACCTCAGGGTGAGGGTACAGTGTAAATCTCCAGATAGATCTAATTAGATGAAAACTGGAGTCTCCATTCAGCTCCATAACGTGATTTGACCTACACCAAAGCTGGACCTTAGCAAGGGGGAAGAATTTGCAAACAACTCCAAGCAGGCAATCTAGTGAAGTGGGATGGCTGTGACATGGGTGGAAGGAGAACCAGTGCTAACACAGACCACCAACTTTCCTTAAAAGATTTGTTTGCATCATTAGTTTAAGCCACTCTGATTCTGCTTCCTCCATGCCATACATTGCCATCAGCTCTCTTATGAGTATTGGTCATCACAGGGTTAGTGCAGTGCCAGACCGGACTGCTGATTCAGTTGAAAAACAAAATCCTGAGAAGGAAAAGCCTTAGGAAAGGCAGTAACTAATCCTTCTCCCCATCCTAAGCACCACAAGGGAAGTGGCAGGAAGATGTAGCCAGATGTTCAGGGGAGGACAAGTCTGCTGCTTTTGGCCACAGTGCAAACCTAAATCGTAAATCCACACTCCAAGCACTGTAGAGAAATCATTTAATTTGCAACAGCCAGTTAGAGTACATGCTCAGCATCCACACTGGGCACGCTCACCTCAGTGGTGAACTTCCATGTGAAACAGAAGCTGACGTAGAGGAAACCAGAAACTGAACTGCAGTAGCAAAGTAACAGTACCACCTGTAAGGTGACAGGTCTGAATGCTGACCTTTTTTACTGAAAGTTCATTCTGCCTCCATCAGACAGAATAATCAAAATAGATACTTGCTTCATCGATTGCAAACCAACATGCTTTGTGTGTACTGAGGATCCCCAGCATTGACATGATACAAATAAAAATAAATTCCAAGGTAGAATGGTTTACTTAAAGTAACAGAGCCAACAGTATCTAGGGAATAATTAAACATATATAAAAACATACATTAGAATATGCCATTCAGTGCACTGCACAGTACCTTTTGGCCTCTTGTGGGTACAGGCCATTACATTTTAGTGGAAAAAGCTTTGTGACAGCAGGTTTTCCCTCCAAACACTACGGTGGTAATCTGTGCACACAGTTCTGTAAAGCTGGGGTGATGTGAAGCACCGAACATCCCAGTAATGAGCTTCTGAGATTATGGTTTGTGAATGCCTAATTTTAGAGAACATGGGAATGATACCTCAATTCCACTCACCAGAGTGACATCAAACAAACACATCAGTGTTCTGTGCTTGTGAAAAAAATGTCAGCCCACCTTGGGTCACCATTCTGGTCACCAGAAACTGCCCTTGGAAGACTACCTGTGGGATTTCCCATCCAGCAGCTTAGGCACCAGTTGAACATTAGGAGTCCTTTTAGCAAATATCTCAATCCTGATGGGATGGTATCTCCCAGCAGAGGCTTGGGAGTCATTCAGACATTTTGCCCTGGTCCCATTCCACAGATCCCAGTCAGTGCAAAGGGCACAGGCAGATCCTGGCAGTGTGGAAATGCAGCTCCCAGCTGCCAAGTCATGGGAGAGTGACTAGAAATGGCCAGCTTTGCTTGTCCCTAGGGCCAAACTTTCCTCACTGCAGCATGTGTACGAGACTGCTTTTTCCAAACCTCTCTCCAGAGAGACAAGGTAACAGTTCAACTTTCACCCGTTGTCCGACTCACTCTATCCAGAAGACTCATTGGACTGGCAGAAAGCAATGGCACGATATTACTTATGTGGGTTATAACCCATTACACATTTAAGAATTAGGCCTTTTGATTTGTCAGTATTTTTTATTTTCATTTGAAAGGATTTTAGTGCAGTTTGCAATCTGTGCTTTCACAAACACTGCAAAAAAAACCCACTCAAAGCTTCAGTCCGGCCTCTCTCCAGGTAAGAATTTGGTAAAGAAATCACTTACAGGACTCAGTATTTCTATTGTTTCAGACCTAAATTCTGATAAAACCTTACATCCTCCCCGATGTTACATGAACTTTGATACAGCTGCTTCAATAGGCACAAAGAAGGTGACAACTGAATTGCAGATCTTTTTGTGTCACTCTTGCATCATTTGTGCTGCATTAGCTTGGTAGAGCTGGACTCCTCTCTGGATTTTCAAAGGAAAAACAAGGATGTATTTCTGAGGATTGCTTTAAAAAAAAAAAAAAGGGAAAAAAACCAAAACAAAACCAGAAGTTACTGAGCTTAGTACCAGGATAAACAAAATGAACTTCTTTCTAAAAGCACATTTCAAATCCGAACAGCAGCAGATAATTTCTGTTTCTAAATCAAGAGAATGGGAAAACAAAAGGGGTTGATTCTGAGAGTGATGCAAGTTCATGCCACTGGAGGAGAAGGAGACATGCTGTATCCCTGATTTTACCGGGAATATTGAGTCAATGTGGTCTGTAACACCAAGAAAGCCTGGGAATCTCTCCTGGTCACCCATTTAGTTACCAGCCTGCCCAAATCACCATTTGAGGTCGCAACATGGCAAATGAAGGAGTGATTTGGTGTCACACCATGAACCAGGCAGAATTTTATTCAGGAGGCACTTATTTACATGTAAGCTATGCCAGGGCAAGTCTGTTACAGACGGTTATTTACAAGTTACTAAGATCGCTGAGCTTATGCAGAGAAGAGGTGTTATTTGGGTAGATTCTCTCTATTTAGCAAAGAGAGACACAGAAGAGCTGGCCTGGCAGCAGCCTTTTCTATATAATAACTTCACAGTGACAGGAAATGCATGCTGTTTTAACGGCATTGAATTTCTAATTCTGGCATCTTGCTTCCCTCAAACAATTTTTGTCCTGTATGTAGCTGCACTAAAGCATTATTATCATCTTTTGAAAGGCTGGTTTGCAGCTTTTTGTGCTACAGTCAAGCAGTTATTTGGCTTTGTAAGGAGCAGCATATTATTGCTCCATCACTGGGAAATATCGAGAAATTTCTCTTGAGGCAGAGAGGAGTTGTGGAGGGAGAGAGGGAGGAAATATAAATCTGTAGCTTGTTATGGGCTTGATGGAGATGCTCTGCTTTTTTTTCAGTAGCTGTACAGCTCTTATGTAATATTTTTGGTCAATGGCCAACTCAGCCTCATAGAACTGTTTTGATCAATATTTTTGGAAAGTAGGGGAGGAATTGAATATATCTGATATCTATGGGTAATGGAACGAAAACCAAAGACGATGCAGTTAAAGCTGTAGCCCACATGTGGCTTCTAAATGCAGTCCTTGAGAAGGGGATTTTATCTTCCCTGGTTATGTATGGTGAAAGTACAACTGAATGCTGTTATGATTAAAAATCCCAAAAAGTACCCAGGGCACCCCAACACAGGTGATCATACTTTGCATTAACCGGTCCCCCTGTGCTCCTGGCAGAGTCCCATCTGCATCCTGCAGAGAGGCACAGTTTGCAGAGCAGGAAGGGAATAAGTTGTGTTGAATAACAAAATTTCTCTTACTAGAACGGCAGCATAGTCACAAGATGTTTTGCAACTCTCCTGGTTAAAAACAAAACAAAAGCAATCCACACATCCCCCTGACACCTACAACAGTACACCAGGCTGGGGCAGATGAGCACCTCGTAGGGAGGCCAGTGATTTGACATGCCAAACAAAGTATTTGGAAATTGCTGGATAACGGGAGTCCTGAGCTCAATGTATGCCAGCCACCAGAGACAAAAGTATCCCTGCATTACATAATAGCTATAACATTATTATGGTGTACATATTTCCCTGAGGGTAAAAAAGGAATTAATTCTATTGCAAAATATTTTTCCTACTTCAAAATTACCACTGTTCCAGTAAATGCTGAAAAGCCACTGGCAATGCTCTACTCTGTTAAACCTGCTCCAGTGCAGTAACTGACTGTCACTGTGGTTACTCCCTTTGCTTGTCCATTCAGGCAAACTAAGCATATGGCACTGTAATTTTGGGCTTGCTGAGGAGATGACTGGTTTGACTAGCCTGAAGTTGGTCTCAAAGAACTCCAGCATCAGTATCGAATGATGTTATTCCACTGATTCCAGGATACACCTAAAGCAACCAGCTGCTTTCTTGGATGATCCCTTTCAACTGCACCTTTAACTCAATCCAGTGCACTTGCCATTGTTTCAGCTCCCATATTTGAGGCTGCTGTGGGACACACATAGGTACAGTGTCATCAGAGACTCCTCAGTTCCCAAAAGCACCAGCTGACATCAAGAAGGAGAAAGGAAGTGGTGAAAAGTTATTACTCCTGGTGGCATTAAACCTTGAGATTGCATCATGTGAACAAGAACAGTCTCATAAAACCCCTTTGTGCTTGCCTGGGGATTTTCAATTTCAAAATTTCATTTATGAGCTGTGGCCAGATTTACTTTCAACCTATGACATTCCTCTGTCATATTTGTTCCCATCTATATTCTTGGTTCATCTTAAATTAGCCTATGGCCCAATCTAGCCTGTAACAGTCAAGGACTCAATTACAACTTGTGTTGCAATCAGGTCTGGGAACAAATTATTTCCGTTTTGTGGTGTTGATGGGAACTGTGCCCATGAAAACTTGAACCCAGAGAAAGCCAGATGGTCCCATCAACTCCCTTGATGGGAAAGAGGAGCAGTGCTGGCAGAGCTGCTTTTGCACTGTTGTGGTGGACTATTATGAGAGCAAATTTCTTTCTCTATCCTTTAACCCAATCTCACATACTCATTTTTGGTGGGTGGCACATCTGGCTCTCAAACTTATTGTTTCTCTGAGTGACAGCTGGCAGAGGTTGGTGGGTGATTTTCATGACAAAAAGGCTTTTGTTTGGCACTCCTTTCCAACTAGCAGATGAGAAGCAAAGACACACAGCAATATTCAATGAACACAGCACAGCTTTCCAGGGATATTTTCTTTTTGAGCCTTTTCTGTAACAAAAATAGCTTTCCCACTGAAGTCTACACATTTCTGGAGAATATTTATGTCTATCTATATATATAGATACATATACACTATTGGTGTTACTCCTCCAGAATAAACATAGATATTTTAGCCTATCTGCTGGGAAGATTATTCAGCTCGAGCAGCTTCCCCAGAAGAATCTCAAAAATGAACTGAACAGATTGAACCCAAGTCTCAACCTCAGATTCCCCTAACCAGTCTAAGCAAATTCAGTTCAGGTCTCAATCCTAGAAATGGGAACCAACTTCCTAATACTGCTCTGAAATAGAGAATGACTGCTTTCATTATATAAAAGATTATTTCAGTCTTGCACAGAAATAAGTTTGCCCAAGGTCACAGGAATATTCTGGCAGAGGCAAGAATACAAATCTTGATTTCTTGTCTCCCAATCTGCCCCTCAGGCAACTGAAACCAAGCAAGTACCCTGGGGAAGGAGATATACAAGCAACACACCAAATTGGGAAGAGGAAGGGAAAAGAATTTGACATTGTGACAGGACAAATATTCTCTCTGTCATGGGAACAGTATCTCTAAGGCCCCTTCCAGCAGATGCTGGAAAGAAAAAGTTGATCTTTGTTCTTCTACCTCAGAAGGACTGGGAGCCCAGAGACAAGCCATAAAACCAGGGCACCAATTTTTCCCATCCCTTTGCTGACATCCCAGGAGTGTTCACATCTGACACCAGTTACTCCACTCACTCCAGATGGTTTTCAAATATGTATCAGCAAATATTTAAGGTGTGTTTTTCCTTTTTAGCCATGGTTTTTCTCTATGGATTAAAGAAATGCCCACAAATGAAAGGATAAGAGAGGAAACAAAGAGTCAGAGAAGTGAGTAATTTTCTCCCACACCTCACCTCCCAAATCCCTTAAACACTTTAACTGTGAAACAATTCTTTAGCACGTTAAAAGGCATTAAAGCAAAGATCTGCTCCAGACTTCAGATGTCTAGTGGCGCCCCCTTGGATGTCTCAGCCCACCAACCCCAGCAACAGGTACCCATCGATCCAGGTTCTCCCATCATGTCTGGCTGGTGGCATCACACTGACTGCCCATACTACCCTTCACTGCTGCCCTCTGCTGTGATACAGGCTGGTGCTAAAGACGAGGCTGCCTCCTTGAGAAAGGACAGAAAAGCAGAATAGGGGCTTCTCAGCTTTCACACCCCAGAAAGCTTGCTGTCATCACAGCACACCTACCTCTGCACTTCTGTGACAACCCAGCCATCCATCACAGTCCACAAATTGTACTTTGCAGTGTGGCCCTTGTGTGGCAGGAGGCTGACTCTACTGCTGGGATAGTCTGGAAGATTTACGTTTTTTTACGTCCCTCTGAGAAAACCTCTACAAAATGACCAAATAGCACCTGGCTGCTGCCTAGAGACTGGTCGTGGGCTGAGCCGCGCCAGGCTCCTCAACAGGGTTCAAACACAGAACAAAGTCTGTCTTTGTGCAAAGAGCTTAGCAGAGGATACACCAACACACAGCATCACCACAGCCCCTCACCTCCAGTTGTTGTCAGTACATTGGCTTGTTCAGGTTAGAAAAAAAAAAGTCCATCTGTAAAAGTCTGTTGGGATCTTTGGACAATACCCAGAGCCCCTCCTACATGACATCTGTAAGAAAAAATAGGTTATATTGTATTGGCCTCTGAGGATAAGTCCTCATAATAAAGTCTGGGCCTGCTTAACTTAGTAGGCTTTAATACTGAAGAGTTCAGGGTTCATCAGTCAAGCTAATTTGTTGAACATTACCCTGCTGTTGCTTATCTGGGATAATCTTTCCTGCTGGAGGAGGGTAGCTGCAGGCTAACATACTTGGTCCCCCTTTGCATGAACTAGTTTTATCTTCCAGCCACAACTCCTGCTCTTTGAAAGCATTTCTGTTTAAAAGTGACCACAAAGAGGGAAAAATATGTATTGGTGCCCTTTTTCTTTCTCTTTTATCACCTGCCAAGTAGACAAAGAAGGATTATTTCATTACAAATAGTACATCTTTGCAGCTTCAGCAGCAGTACCAGAGGGCTGATATAATGATGGGGCAAAACAGAGGGTTTAGGAACAAATCAGTTTTGAAAACCTGCTGTGAAACTTGTTTTTGATAACCTTGATTTTAATTTGTTTTTCCCAATACACACTTGGGAGAAAAGTTGTGTAGGAGATATGCCTGACTCCCTCATCAGGAGCTAAGAAAACTTTGACTCATTGATTCACTTGTGAAATTCTCCAGCAAAAACCACTGCCCGAAACCTTTCAAAAAACACAGAACGTGCAATACTAGAAGGAATCTGGAAATAACCCTTCCCTTGACCAACACTTCAATGAAGGTAAAATAAATTGTGAGACCAGAGTTCTTTAGCAGGGAACTATCAATGGAATGAAGCAGGAGAAGGGCTCAGGGAGCACGTGTTCACTGGAGCATATGGTTACCAATTTGCTGGACATATGTTATATTCCCCACAGGGCACAGGAGGACTTTCGGATTAAAGGGTGTAAATCATTGGTTATCACCATAGAATTAAGTTCTATTCTAAATGTACAGAGTCTAAATATATACCTTTTTCTCCCCAGAGATTTCTTCCCCTACTCACGGCTCAAAAAAACCCACCAATCACACTGTGCAGTGTTTTTAAGAAAGAAAATTAAAATAGCTGTTCACACAGACTTTTTTCCCTTTATTATAATAGATTTTCAGGGGCAGGGAGGGACAGAAAAGGGCCAGAAGAAAGCAGAAAGACAGAACAGTGTCTTGGGACATTTCATCCCATAATTTCCAGAGGAAGCCATTGATCACAGTTGTGCTTTTACACCACAGCAGCACCTAATTATTTTTCAGGACTGTTGCAATACATATTGAGGAATCTCTGAATAATAGAACCATATGGTAACATTGTCAGGAGGAGAAAATAGGAGCCCAGTAGGCTGGGGGGAGGGAGAAGGCATTAAAATGTGCTGGCTGTAAATAGAAAACAATTTGTGAAACAAAGAATGAGGATAAAGCAGGCATGTGAATTGTTGAAGATAAAGATTTTCTTCACATTCTCTGGAGAAGATTCCAAGAGCCTCATTCTTTGTTTCCCAACCTTTTTGCTACAGTTGTTCCCAAAACAGCTGTTCTGTGAGACTGGGTATGGTGCTGCCACAAAACTTTTGGAGGACTGAGGGGCAGCTTGGACAGTTGCTTTAAATTAAGGCAGAAGGCCTGGACACAACATGTAGTTCTGGATGTCACATCAGTTATGTGATAACAAATGGTCCCATGAAAGCTTCTCCTGGTGTCCTGAAAGGTACTCAAGTAGCTACAGAAATACAGGAGGCTTAACTGTGGAAGCTTTTTTCCTGGGACAGTGTCTGGACAGAGATTGTCCAGGCAGTCCTGGTGTCTCCAGCCTCACAACCATATGAACACAGACTTGAGGCACCACACTTTCTTGAAGAAGCTAATCCAGGAACGACTGAAGGGTTTGGTCCTCACAGGCACATGGAGAGAGCCCCTTATAAGCCCAAGAACATCTACATTTGCCCAGAGCACCTCAGAGGGAAATAGGTGCGTATCTAATGGATAACACAGGGAGTAATTTCATATGTCCATGATGGTCCAATTCTATTTTATGTACACTGTAATTACAGTTCAATCAGAGCCTAGGACCTTCTCGTGCTCCACACTTGCAGCTGGACTGTGAGATATTCCAAAATCCCAAACCAATATGCAAAGTTCTCAAAATCCTCCTGGATAAAATGCGCACTTAAACAGAAGAGAACTGCTTGAGGAAAACCCATGCCCAGTAACTGGTATGACCATGCTGGAACATTACCACAACTGAGCTCTTTTCCTCTGACTTAATCTACAGACTTCCTGCAGTGTGGAAAGGTCAGAGCTCAGCTTAAAATGCAGCTTGGGCTCTAATCTGCCTCACCAGATGGACAAGAACATACACGCTAAAAGTGTGTGTACACTGGCACGAGGGCTCCTGGTCAGAGTGGTTGTGGCACCGGGAGCTAGGGTCTATTTTCAGGATAAACCTACAAAGCAGCACCAACACAGAAGAAACACACATGTGCAAGAGGAGGCTTTTTCCACCACACAGCATGTGGAATGACTCCACATGCTACTCATCCACCCACCCAGCTGAAATCAAGGCATCAGAAGGTGACTGAGGCTGTGCATAGTGGTGGAAGGAGCCTCTCCTGAACAAAAGGATGCCACTACAGTGATCACAATGTCTCCAGCATGATGCAGGGGTAGCTGTAATTGTGTGAAGTGCTTTTTATTCATTACTCTTGACTGAAGCTGTGTTCTTGATTGAGCCTCTCAAAAAAACTTCAGGGCCACTTCTTTCCTGTCCTCAGTAAGATGCAATTTCCTTTCTCCTCCTGGAGAGTACATTTAATCATCCTGCAAGGGACCAACAAGTTTAATTGGTCCAATGAACTAATTTTAGATCTTCATTCCTGACTTCAGATTCACTTCAAATACCTTTTATGAATGAAAATTATAAATTCTAACAATTTTGGGGTCACATTTTTCCAAGGGTCCCAGAAACCCTCACTTGCAACTATGTTCTTCTGCATATATAAATTACTAAAGTCACAAATAATAATTGTTAATTATTTGCCTAATGGCAGCAGGTAGCCAGATCTCCTGAGGGCTTTCACTGCAACCACAGCTGCTTGCAGGAACAAAATTGGAAACTGGTTCCCATGCACAGGCCCACAATGTCACTGAAGGATTGGAAAGGGGAAGGAAATATGAAGACCTATGTTCCTCCCTTCAGACCCCCCCCAAACCTAAAGAATCTGAAGGAAAACCTAGCTTTTGACAAAACCAAAAAATGACTGCTCAGTGTATTCAAAAATAACTACAGGTGATGTTAAGATATGTTGTCATCATCCTTTCTTAAATAAGTAAGTTTCAAATAAATAAGAACAAACTCTTCATGCTTATTTCTTTTATTTTGTTTAGTTAGCTATAAAGGAACTAGTCCGGGCACAGATAATCTTCCCGCACTCCAGGAAAGTCTCTATGGGCTGGTTTATTCTGCTAACATTCCATTTACTGTGGATAATTAAAGCAATGTAATGTTTTGTATTGACCTATCATTAATTTTGGCCGATGTAAATCTGTCTGGGTTGTCTCAGGTACTGGCTAAGGAAGGTAGTGACCACAAGTTTGTTGGCTCTAGGCTCAACTCTTTCCCTCCATCAAGACCAAGACCTACCACTCTTCCAAACGCTTTCCAATTTGACATTATTTTTCTGCTTTTGCTTACCACTGCCAGCTTAATATCCCTGTCCCTTCTGGCTTTCTTTAGCAATTAACATTTTTTTCAGATTTATCTGTTTCCAATATGAATTTTGGATTATTTTCTTCTCAGAGTTAAAAGCCTATCCAAGCCAAACTCCGTGTTGGTTCTGCCCAGGTTTTTAATCCTCTGAAATCAACTTGTATTGTCTTTCATCAACATTGGTTGCCATGAAACCTCTCACATCTTGCCTTTATCAGCTTCTAAGTTTTTTTTAATCTTTTTTGCTCAGGATAGAAGAGAAATATTTAAGTTTCCAGTTTGGTACCAGAAGAGCCCAGCACGCTCCTCAAGGGCCAAGACACTGCCCAGGAAATATGTTCCCTATAGACATTCCTAGATGACAGAGTGGAATTTGCATGCAACAGACAAAACTGTTTTCTTAGTGGTCCATAAAAGATTTGCATCTACAACAGACACTCAACATAACAATAATTATACACCTAAATCTTTAACAAACCACACAGATGCATTTAACAGAAAAAGCTTCAAGTAACAGCTTCTTGTGCTCCCATGCTTGTATATCTGAACAGAGACGCTGCTTCCAGACTAAGAGCAGAGTTTCAGTTTTTATGGCTTATTTCACCACTGCTACTTATCACTTATTCTTTTATGAGGGAATCACAGCAAGTACCAACAAAGAAGGTATTTTCTGTAGATGTCCATGGTAACAAGTAAGACCCAGAGCATCCTATAAAAAAATGAAACACATGAATAAAGACTTGTTGCTGCAGACACAATGGGGCAATAAAAAACCAGCAGTGTAAGTGGACAAATTCCTTGGGTACTTTGTTTTATTTAGGTTTCCCCATCTGCTTGCAGAGATAGACTTGTTCTCTGAACAGCCAGTACCCACAAAGTGGCTTTAAACAGCCACCTTAGACAAAATGCGAGTCTTTCCGGTTGGACAGCAGTCAGTCAGGAGAAGCCTTTTTAATGATATGAATTTGAACACATGCATTTCTTCAAATCATGCAGGTGCCAAGTGGATTCAATTAATTCAGACTGTGACCAACTATTAGCTGTCCTTGGCCTACACCTGCTATGAAAATTTTCTGGGCAAGAATAGCCTCTCTACAGCTAAGGCTGGAGGCTTGTACATCTTAGGGTGCCAGTCTTGGAGTCCAATCATCCCCAAGTCCACTCTCGTCCAAGCTCCTTTTGTGTCTCAAGAAGATAATTTGATGCTCTACTCTTAAAAATGGACACATAAAGCTCTGTGGATGGATGTATTTCCAGATTCTGCCATAACGCCTGTGAGCAGTGGGTATCAGCAACAGATTCACATTTCCATCACGTCAGCTCCACTGAGCATCCTTTCACAGTTTCTTTTCTGTCACATCAGTAACTACCCTGACAGAGAGTAACATAGCATGAAGCAAGGTAATATGATTGAAGAGCTTGAGAGATATTAAACCAAATACATTCCAATCAAGTTTGCATCATTCTAACTGCTTTCCCACTCTCTTCTTTTTCTTGAGAAAAGTGCAGGTGGGGACAACTGTAATACTCAAAACCAGAAAGGGTTTTAAAAGCAAATCATAGGAACCCTTCAGTCCAAAAACTTGAAGTCTTGCCTTTATTTGGGAAAGTTTCCAGCAGTGTCAGTAAGCAGGGAGAAGAGAGGACCTCAGTCCTAACCTGTGTTGACAGTAGAGGCACTGCCACAGTTCAGTGGAGAATCCTCCCAGACCAGTCAAGGAGACAGGCAACACTTACTAGTTACAACCTTCATTTTCTCCCCTTTATGCTAATCCTGAATCCACTCTCTCCCCTGAACAAGGTCAGAGCTGGACTCTTCCCTTCCTTTCACTTCCTCCCCGACTCTTATTTTGAATAGTGCTATTAAGTTATGATGGCCTAAAAAGTTCTCTTAATTTGCACCCATAAAGCTACCCACATTTTGAGGTATCAAAATGAAAACAGTGCTACTATCCACAGCTTTTAACCCCTTCCCTTGACTGACTCATGTAATCTAGTGCCATGACTCTCCATTTCTTTCTTGGCTCCTCAGTATCCTTGGGTGCTTTATACCCTGTGGTGCAACCAAGGTTACATATATATATATATATACACACACACATACCCCCCATAACATAGGTCATGATATAATTCTGGTTTAAGGTACTTCAGTTTTCTTATTAGGCCTTTTGCTGAGAAACTCCTAGTTCCTTCAATCTTAGTATCACAATGATACTGTCCTCCTGAAAGAAAGAAACAAAAGAAAAACAAAAAGGACAGAAAGAAAGAAAGAAATAGAATACAAACAAATTGCTTAGCAGTACCATCAAGATGTACTTCAAAACTACAGAATTGTTCACAAACTCCTGCACCAACACCTGGCTATGATTAGCCAAACAAAGCTCTTCTGTAGCATTATTAATGACAATAATGGGTAAAATTCCAGTCAAGTTTCCACGGATTCTACAGTACTGCAGCTCCAGTACATTGGTAACTTAATAAAGAAACTTGGGCATCTATTTAAAACTGGTTTTCCCACAGAAATACTCATATGAAGTGTCCATAAAATTATAAATAATTAACACAATGTGACACTGCTACTCTTTTGCTTTCATAGAAATGGGGTCTACAACATCTGTTGAGACATCAAAAATATATTTGGAAACAAGCGAACCTTCTCCTTTTTGTCTCTTTATGAAGTGATTTTCTAACTTAAGCTAACCTAACATTTTTCTACTTCTTACTTTGTAGTTGATTAAGGTCTCTAACTACTTGAGTGAATATGTCTTGTTCGAAGTTTCATTTCAACCTACTTTTGCATCCCTGATACTTTAGACTCTTTCTCTAGTGTAAAAATACATCTTTTTTTTTTTGGCCATTCAGAACATCTTCTGGTGTTCATATTGTTCATTCACCTCTTTCAGTGTTGACTCATCTCTGTGATGTCCACTATTATCTCTCCTACCATTTTTAATTCATGCCTTACAGCGTTATGACGCATTTTCCCTTCCACACTGATGGACAGATACAGTTTGAAAGCGAGAAGCGGTAGAAAATAAAGGACTTTCCTCCTGATCTCACATCAGCTGGTTACTCCATGATGACACATTTTTCATCAGAATTCCCACCAACACAGGAAGAAACCTCTGCTCACTCAAGATAACAACCTTTCTTTAACTGGATGTCCTTAATCACCATTTGTTAATTTGCTACGTTCCCACTCAGTGCTGTTCCACACACATTTTTGCACTTGTGTAACTAGAGGTTAAAGCTGAGCCATTTCTCTATGAAAAGTCTATAAAACATAAACTTTAAAAAGGTACTCATATATCAGGAATAAGTCCTACTGTTGTAGGGACCTCTACCACCGTTTAACTGCACCTGTTGGCAGAAGGCTCCTACCACACATGTCCAGGGTACAGTCCCACCAGCACAGACCAGGCACAAATGTATGACACACACCACCTCTGGCCCTTGAGCCCTCCTGTGACAATCACCAAGGGTAGCTTAACCCCCTCAGAGCTGGAGGATTTAAGGGCAATTGACCTAAGCAAAGAACACAACATATAGCTACACTGAGATGTTTGACTGAACCTATTGTGCCAGTCATTGCCCTTGGTATTTTCACGGGTTTTGGCAGAAATCACATGAACACCCATACTTGTGTGGCATTACCAGAAACCAGTCTAACCCAATATGTTCTGCCTTAAGGAAGAGGAATGCCTTAAGGAAGAGGAATGCACTGTCACAGAAAGTTTCTTCGTTTGAGACAGGGGAGTGGATAACAGGTGGTACTTAACAGACCAAATGAGTAGTGAGAGAGGCAGATGTGATAAAAAGGCATTATTTAGGCAAACAGAAAAGAGATAAATCAAATCCTTGGCAACAGCAATCTGAATACAGGTAGCCTGCCCAGGAAATAGCAACAGGAAAACAACATTTTATGTTGTCACCTACTGTTGTCCTGCAATCACCTTATGGCCTCATCTCACTGCCATCAGCAGTGGCCTGTGCAGTTATTAGCACTGCTCCCAGCTCACCACTCTGCTCCCTGATTTCTCACTTCACTGCAACAAGTACTTCAGGCTCTGATCACCACTCCTACGGTGCTCCTACCACCATATCTGATGGAGAGGTCTTTCACAGTTCTCCTGGAAATTGTATCTGTGAAAGATACCCTGAACATAATATTAACATCTCTAATATCTAGATGTAATATTAGAACAATTCCTGATAAAAATCAAGTAAAATCATGGTGACCTACAAAGAAGGCTGAAAGTCATCAGCCCCATTTCTCAGTGGCCTACAACACTGAGAAGGTAAATCATTGCACACTAACATCACATTTGGCTCTTCCTGTGAACTACGGCAGTGGAAGGCTCCCAAAGCTAGGGACAACAGCAGAGAGAAAGATCAGCAATCTAATCCACTCTCACACGGGATACAGAGCCTCATGAGAACAGATCTGTGACGGGGAATCTTTTGACCTCCTGCCTCACACAGCTCATGGTTGGTGAGCATCAGCCCACAGCCACATTCTCCTCAGCTTGAGCTGGGTGGAGGTTTCAGCTACACGTTTGCTCCAGGTCTGGGGAGCTGCTTGCTGTTTTGGAAATCTGAGGGCAAGGAAACCAGCAGCCTCTGCAAACCGGTCAACACTACTGATTCATACATCCAGATAACTGGACAGATCCAAGAGGGACCATGTTTGGAAAAGGGAAAGCTGCAGGGAATCAGCTTTGCTCAGCAGCAGATGATGTAACGTCTCTGCAAAGCAAGATGGGCAGAGAGCTCCGATGCATCCTCTCTCCGTCACAAGAACTGGGGATGGAGGATATTCACACAAACGTGAGAAAAAGCAGAACAGAGGGAGGAAGGAACAAGCAGACGGGGAGGAGGAGGTGCTGAAAACCGGCAGGGGAACAGCTCTTTCTGGGAGAGAGTAGAAAGGATTTTGCATTGAGAAAAGCTGTTGCCAGTTATTTTTGTACAGATTTCAAAGTTCACCGAACCCAGCTCTGGAAGTTGCATGTTGTGTTTTTGGCTGGCAACATCAACATACCATATGGAGAAGCCTCAGTTTGAGCTTTACAATATTGTTTGGATTTGATATTGATGTATTTTCATTATTGAACCTGCCTTGAATTGTATGTTCTTTTCTTTTGATAAACAATGGATGGAACAAACCCATAAAATAAATAAGCAAAAATGAAAAACAACGAAAGAAATGCACAGGGAAACCCCCCTATTTTGAATTAGATCTGAAATTCATTGACTTTAGCAACCTGTCTTTAACAGCATCTACCAGACATGGTAGATTCCAGACAAGAGGAAGAGGCAAGAAATACTATACTACTGTAGATATCATGGATGCTGTTTCTCCATCTGTTTGTCCCATTATATTGGACTGCTTCCCTGTTTTACGGATTTGCTGAACTAGTGGTGTAAAGGAGGGGAACAATCTAAAGATAGTCTTTACATTTACCAGTATAATAAGAAATAAAGGGCAACAGCTCCCACCTTCTACACTCTCAGAAGATCCCTAGCAGAAAATAATCTGGAATAAAAATTTAGAATGGATGAAAGCATAGATGCTGAAGGGACTGTAACACACAGGTAATCGTAGAACTGGAAGTCCCAGAGACATGGGAGCTGCAACCACTTTCTAGTTTCCCTACTTGTAAATATATACCTCTGCTGAAATTATGCCATCTGTACTTGGAAAAGTTTGCAGCTTTTGCCACTCCAGACCACTGATTACAGTTGCCAAAGGCAAGATTATCAGTTAATTAAACACCATACAGCTAAACTGCTGACCTGATCACTGCACTTGGCATTGAAGCCAGGGGACTCCCTAAGGTGAGGAAAACCAGCATGGCCTTTCAAGTCAGCCCAGCTAATGCCTGAATGGAGCTGCTGAGAAAGAGCAGGAAAGTCAGAGGGTGGGTGCAAGTCTTCGGCCATGAGAACCACTGCCAAGAGAAGAGGATGGCTCACTATGCAGACCCAGCACACTGTAAGGATATCAATTAATTACATGGACCATTGGCCATGGGGAATAGGAGAATCACAAGAAGCATCCTCTGAGCTGCACAGAGGAGCTGCAAGAATAAGGGAAGTCTAAAGGAGACTATCTTCATGAGGCCAAAATCAGCATTTGGGTCCCTGAACCAGTTCTTCGGGGTTTTTTGGGTTTGGTTGGTTAGCTGTTATTTTGGTTGGGTTTTTTTTGTTTTGCTTCACATTAAGTGTTAAGGTTGTAGTCTTTTTAAAAACAGGAGTACTGTTGACTACACTCTTGTTGTGCTTAATACCTTGTGTCCTTGTCCTGGGTAGGGTCACTCATTGCTACTGCAATGTAAAATCCAACATCCAACAGTATTCAGCAAACACCCTGGGCTAGATTTGAACCAGAGAGCTGTGCAGTGAAAGATTTTGTATTTTGTAAACCTCTCTTCAGCCAGCCACCGGTCCTAGATAATACTTTCTACACATCTGTTCCTCCTCCTTGCAGCAAACCACTTATTTTTATTTTCAGAGACTGATTGCCTGAAGTGTAATTAAAGACACACAGACCATCTGTTTACACAAACAAATTAGAGTAATTTCAGTGAGGCTTTAGTGACAATTTCACTCCAAATATGACTATTTTTTATATGAAGTTAAAACAGAACATGATGGTGAGAGGGTCAGAAAACCTGCACTGGGTGAAGGAACACTGCAGTATTCTTTGCTAGATAAAAAATTATATACATATAACAAAATCTATACTGCAGAGAATCTTTTTTTTCCTCCTCCTGGAACTCCAGATGAGGAAGTTACAGCAAAGTGATTGCAGCACTGTACTGTGTGACACCACATGTCTGTAGCTAGTGTGGGCTGTCCTGGGCAAGACCCTTCTAGACGTGATCCTTTTTCAAAACATCTCTAGCAGAGACTCCTCTACTCCCTTCCCTTGGCATCCCTGTTTGTCCTTTAGCCATTTTACAGGCTACAGAGTACATCCATCTTCCAGGTAGCTGCAGGAGCCATGCAACAACACAAGTTCAAATTGCTGCTTGATTCACCTCATGAGAGTTTCTACTACTGATTGTGGCCTCTGGTCTGCATCTATTAAAATCTGGCGACATGGGGTGCCCAGGGCTCTTCTGCAGAGCCAGAAACACAAGAGTCCTTTTCACTGGTCTCTGGTAATGACAACTGGCATCGTGTTGGTAAAGATTTAGAAAGAAGGACAGAGAAAAAAGGGAATTATTCCACCAGGGCTGGAACCAAAGGCTCTCTGCAGAAACAGCTTCCCATTACACCAAGCACTGGCACAGATATTCAAGAGACCAGATCTCTGATCTCCCTGTAAATATTCACCGGACAGAAAAGCTCCATCAGATTCAATATTTCCAGGATTTTCCTGCACAAGTGGGAAAGAATAAAGGGAAAAGGAATAGGCTTACTTTTAATTTGCACTGTAGGTCACAATTGAAAACTGAGACTACACTGAGGGGGACAAAGGGGAAGGAGAGGAGGGGAACAAAGGAAAAAAACCCTGTCCTTAATAATATCACTTACATAATTTACCTAGAGAGGTTGATGTGACTGATATCCCACTAGCCTGCCTGCTGTTCAGTTCCTGACACTCAGCTAGCACTTAAGTTTTTCCACCTCTGTGCTAAGGTGAAGTTGGAATAGTGGCAAAGAGAGAAAAAAATGCTGCTGCTAAAAACTCAATGCTACCACCATGCCCTCATTTCTACTTTTAAGAGCACTCATGCAACACTAACCCAGCTCTGCCACCTCACAATCCTTAAGGTATTTATTACCACAAAACTGTTGAGGCAGGAAGTCATCACATCATTCCCACCACGGAGCCGACTGAACCATGGGGTTCAGCTGAGGGATCAGATAATTTGCCCAAAGACCCAAAACAACTCATGTCTGGCAAACCAAGGTACAGAGCCATGCCACCTTCCAAATGGTTCAGCTGAACTCTCTTTTTCTTTTTTCTCCTATGCTTTCAGAATATTAATCAGTTTATTCCCAGTTTTCAAAGAAATTAAAAGAAGCAATTATTTGCACAAGAACCATTTTAAAAATCAGAAATCACAGCTGAGCACATTAAAAGTCATTCTGTAACCTAAATTCTACCTTAATTTCACCAAATGATTGGTTAAAGTTCTTAAAAATGGGCCATAGTCCAAGTCCTATTAACTTATTAGTGCTGTTAGCAAAATTCTTTCATTTCATCACGAGGAAGATTATAAAGCATTGATGAAATGATAGGGATTAATAGGATATAGCAAGTATCACTCAACTACTCTGACCCAAGTAGCCCAGTTGTTTTTACAAAGCTGTTGATCTAGCAGAGACAGCTGGAAAACATGGTTGACACTGAACACGAGCATAATTATCAATTAACTCAAGACACTAAATGTACGTATAAATTAGTAATTTTGCAGGGGTAATGAACGACAAAAAGTTTCAGTGTAAAAGAAACCGCAGTCTGACAGGACAGAAAAATCTGACCCATATCAGAACGATATAACTTTGTTTATTTCCTCTGCAAGAAACAACAGATTATATGCAGACGAGATAAACAGAAAAATTCTACCAAAAGCCTGGAGCTGTCTCATTTGTAAAGCAGATGAGTATCGAGAGAGTAAAGCAGCCTTGGAAAACTGACTTCATAATTTTTGGATTGGTAGATTTCAGTTACATTTTTGAATTCTTTTCCCCACCTCTGACTTTTGGGTGAGAAAAGAAATACTGATCTTCAGGGGAGAAACAGCAGGTCAACCCTTCTGCGCTTTTCCAAACCCACTCAACACATGGATGGATGGTTCTGTGGTTAAGTCAACTGAGAGTCAGACTGTTCCCAGCTTCCTCTATGACCGTGGGTGGCTAGAAACTATAAATCATGCCTCTGATAAAAGAGAAACTGTAGAGGAATTTCATTCATCAGCACGTGCAAGCATGCCCGGATACGAGAGCATTAGCATGTGACAAAGTCTCCATGTACAAACTGTCTGCACGTTTTGGAAGTATAAGTACCACTGAATTTGGGTTCAAGCTGTGAAATCTATGCCCAGTGTCAGCCACTCTCCATATTCAGGTGTGTTGCTGCAAAGGCAGGGTCAATGCATAAAAGGGGACACAACATGGACTGTACTATTCTGCCTTAGCCAGTCCCAAAGGCTTCGTATGGCCCTCATACAGGACTTCGCTTTTTAATGAAAATATTACTCAAATGGAGATACCAGCCTAGCAGACAAGGCATGATTATCTGTGACCAACAATGTACACTGCAAACGTAGGAGGAGAGAGGCTGTGAGGTTGATGTTGCTTCAGACGTATTTTTACCTGTATTGCCTACAGATGTTTCAGTTTCCTCTCCCTCATCTATTTACCCACTTATATAGTGCACATGAGCTGTTGGTAAACTCTGCTGTCTACCATGCTGAAGTTGAAACTAAACAAAAGATTCTCCTACAGCAAATACAATGAGGTAGACAAAGCATTCATGTGAGCCAGCACCTGACAGAGACAGAAAACTCCACTTTTACTGCCCCTATTTCTGTAGCACATCTCTAAAGAAACAGCTCTGCTCCAGTCCACCTCAGAGTTCATTAGGCAGACAGTGCATGATGCATTACATGTAGGTGTGTGTAGGAAGCAAAGTTCATAGTTTCACAAAGCATTTTGCAAATGCTTTTCTAAAAGCACGTGTAGTATCATTTGCCTCAGCTGTTTAAACCTTTGTATACAGGGCTCTGCTCACTGGAATACTTCAAGCTACACAAGAAAATAGTAATTAAAGCTTCATAAATATTTCTGTAAAGTAAGTTAAGTGAATTCTGTGCAAGCAAAAGGAACCAAAAACTGACTGACATCTCTATGAGTTGAATTCCCTGGTTTACTTACAAAACAGTCCAAGGGCAAACACAAAGCCAATTTACTCCTACGCAGTACACGTCAACTCGAGGAACCTTCTAGGAAAGGCAGGAAAGAATGCATCCATTCATTAATTTTTTGTCCTAGAACTACCAGCTAGTGAGATATAATTAGGGAGGGAGAAGGAAAATAAAAACTCTATATGAAGCAGACCCCTGCTTGTTACAGGCACGATAAAGGCCACTGGATTATTTTAAATTATCTTTATAAAAACCAAACCAACCAACCAAACAACAACAACAAAAAAACCAAACCAGGAGGCATTCAAAACCAAGCATTCTAATAAGGAAAGGATACACACACCTACCTATCCTGCCTTTAGATGATTCCTTCAAGAAGGGAAATGGAAAACTGCACAAAGAAAACCTACAGTTTGCTAGAACCACGTGAACCTTTCCATTAGCAGAAGCACTTCAACCTCCAGATACATTAGGAGGGAAGTGACATTTATAACCCTATTGAAAACAGAAATAAAGAAAAGCAATGAAGAGACCAGTTGTTTCCCTAGCCTTCCTTCCTCTCTCGCCTCCCTGTAACTCATATACCCTCCAGGAAGAAAGATTTGACTCTCCTTTGACTTTTCAGAACAGCTGGTTTGTCTCTAACAAATGAGATGCTCAGAAGAGGAAGTTTAAGAGTGATTGAGCTGCTGAAGAGACACAGCTGACCTCAGGGCTTCACCTCCCCTCTATTGGAGAAACCCAGCCCTTTCTAAATGCCAGAGTTGAGACATTTCCCCACAGTAATTCAGGGACATCTCTGTTTGTGGGATGTCTGTTGCTAATACTTCTCATCGTTGCTCAGATCCCACTCTCTGTTTCATTTGAGGAATGTAGGGACAATCCAGTCACTGCTGTTTTGATCATTACACCACTGACAACCACTGTGATCCTTACACACAGGGGGCTATGATTTTAGGTAGAGATTTTAGAGTTGTTTCTAAACAAGCAGTATCTTCTTACTTCATTAGAAATGTGTCATTTTTTAGTTATTTAAGCAGCACTAGGTTTCCCCTTGGCAAAGGGAAACAATAATTTCAGATTAGAACAAGAGCTGCTGCATTTCAAACCAGATTCATAAAAAAATGCTTTCATGTCAAGTATTGCAACGAGTGGGGAGAGTCCCGCCATTCTGCAGAGCCAAGGGTGAGCTTCATTGTTAATATAGAGAGTAATACTGATAGCAGGCTATCTGCATCATTGTTCCACATCAGCAGTAATGCAAACTGAGAGATACAAAAAACGTCAGGGCAAGCAGAGGGACATTGTGCTCATTAAGGGCTGCAGATGGTATTTAAAACCCGTCAGCAAAATGCTGCGTGCATTCGTTAAGCACCTCAGCTCAAATAGCAAACACAAAACACTACGGGAATTGCACATTCCTCAAGTCATTTCCAAAGCACTTGCCTCAGCAAAGACCGGGGGACCAAAAGTTGCTAATGAATGAGCAGCTGGGTCTTTGAATGATGCTCCACACTCAGTGTCAAAGGTGGGTAGGGTCTGCAGCAACACTTGTCAGAAACATTGTCCAGCAGACTGCATGACAAAAGGGGATGTTTTAATTAGTATCGACAGCCACCCTTTTCTTAAGAGCTTGTAAATATCTTGAAATTGTACCCAAATGCCCACAGATTGTCCAGAGAAGTCACTGAACTCTAGTGATTGAACTCTATATCCAAGTTCTATTAGAGCTTGAAGTGCCAAATTTATGCTGCTATAAACTGGCAATAATTGAGATGCAGGATCTGCGCCCTGTCTCCCATTTCCAACAGACTTGTGAAAAAACCAGCTAGAGAGAGTTAAGCAGTGGTAGCCTTTAGTTCAAGCATGTACTGCCATAACATACCATGAAATTTTCATCTAGCAATGACTTAATCTATGACCTGAAAAGTATCTCCCTCCCCAGGAGGGGAGAGCAATACTGTCCAATCAAAGGCTGTCACTCACAAACCAAGTGTAATTAGCCAAAGGCATGTTGCTACTGATAATAACTATAATGAATTCCAAGCAGAGACACCTTCCCTGGCACGCTGCTGTTTGGGCTTGAAAAACAGTTTCAGAATAAATAAAACAAAACCAGAAGCCATCACATTAGCTACTGATTTTTCACCTCCTACTCAAGCACTCCACAGAGATCCACTCCAGGCTCTCAAAAGCAAGCGGTTACTCTCAATCAGAGATATCTGGCATGGAGGGAGTGACTTAGTGCATTCCTTGGGGTGGGTGGGTATTTTTATACTGATTCAGATAATGGAACTGTCTTGCTGAGTGGGAGAGAACTACTCATTTCCAAGACTACCTCCCAGCCCCCCTTCCTCTCCATTTCTTGATTTTTAACATACTCCCACTGCTTTATGACTGGTGCATTACACATAACCAGCTCCTGAGGTGACTGCTTCTGTGTAATAGGAGAGAATTGTTCACATTCCAATGTTGGGTGAGCTGATTTTCTTTTTTTCCTTTTCTTTTCTTTTCTGTTTTTTTTTGTCTTGTTTTGTTTTGTTTTGTTTTGTTTTTTTATTGTGTATAACAAATATACAACATATATTACACAGCACTGCAGCAAATTCACAATTTTTCCCCCACCCCACAAAACACCCAATGTAGAAAGGTAACTGAGAAAGTCAGGAGCAAATAAATGACAGGATGCTGTGCTTCAGGAGGATCTGGCCACAGTTTGTGCCAAGCTTTGCATAGCTGGTCTCAGAAGGCACCAGTTATGGTGACCAGTTATCTCAGGCAAAACCAGGGTGGGAAAAGAACTGAAGTCTGAATTCAGGTGGACATTTCTCTCATCTCTGGCCAGAGCCTCCAAGCTGATATCCTGGGCTGATGGCTCCTCTGGGCATGTGCTAGCTGCTCCCCACTTTGCTAAGCTAGCATTTGTATATCTGGTCCCTTTCACTTGTTGTCAGAGGATAAAGTGAGTCAAAAAAAAACCTGTGCAGGCAAGCCAGGACAGTCCCAGGCACATTCCAGGCACACTGCTGGTAGAGGCAGCTAATTCCAAAAGACAGCCAAGATCTAGAGCCCCCCTTTCCACTTCCATCTACCTCAAACCCATTACTCCCTGTTTCAGTCCATTAAACTGTGTGTAAAGTGATGTTTTATCTCTATAGTCCTGCAAGAATTTGATGGTGTTTGTACACCACTCTTTAGTACTTTATAGCAAAAAAAAGCTTTTTACAAAGTCACTTATTTGTTGATACATTCTTTTTGTAATCTTGCCAGTACAATTCAGGTAAAGAAATACAACGTTATTCCCTAATAAGGCACTCTCCCATGAGGCAAAGTTATTTATTATGCCATCTTATCAGTTATGCTATGCTATCACTGTCAGCCTCATAGCCTAGACAGCATAGAGGTGCTTTCTTGGAAGATAATTTACTAGACCCATTTTTGTTTAACCCAAAGGCTTACCTTCCTTCCACTTCTGTGTAAACATTTTCCAGAACAGAATTTAAGAAATATTTACTCCAGCCCACTGAATGGCAGTGTCAGTGAATCTCTGTCTAGCTTTATCTGTGCTAGACAGCTGGCAACTGTGGATGTCTTTGGCATTAGGTGGAGAGGTTTTCAGAGGCTGTACTGGCTGCACACTGCAGCATGAGAGTCTGGAATGTAGCAGGGTTGGTTTTTTAGTACAGAATACCTCTTTTGCAAGAAAGCATGTCCCTTGCCAGCACAGTGCTGCCTGCTGTACACCAACTGCAAAAGAGCACATAGAGTAGAGTGGCACATCCAAATCTCAGCATTCACTACAGGGAGACCTTCTCAGCAAATTTTTCCCTATGGGATACATAATATGATCTTCAAATACGTTATCACTGGTAGCAGACAGCTGGAAGTCAAACACCAGCTATAAACCCCTTTGAGATACGACAGTGGCACCTTACAAACGGCTATTGTTCAACACCTGTTATAATTTCCACCACTTTGTTTTCTCCTCCATTATGAATCACACTGCTTTCCCTGGAATAATGCACACCCAAAGCAGGTAAGGTAGCTGGCCACAGAAAGCAAATCTTACCTCTGTATAATTCCACTATGAAGGTAATTAGTCATATCCTTGCTCTTATCATTTAAAACAATTCCGAAGAAAGGATCTACATGCCACTGAAAGTTTATTTAGATTAAGATAGACAAGTTTTAAAGACAATAGTAATCTTTGAACAATTTGATGTTATTAACTAAGAACAAAGGCAGGACTGCTGTGATTTACTTTTTTCAAATATTTGCCTCTCCAGTAAAAGAAGTTAAACAGAAGGAGGTACTATTTTTCTAAAATAATAAATTAATATTAAATATTAAAACATCAAATTATCACAGAATATTGTGCAGATAAATCCTCAGATTTTCAGAAAAAAACACAACTCTTTACTATGAAAAAGAGAGGATCAGTTATTTCTGAGGTAGCATGTCAAAACAAATATGCAAGAGCAGAAGAGGAAGGAAATATAATGCAAAAGGAGAAAAGCTTTTCAATTTGGCTATGCATAAGAAAACAAAAATTACTCACTTCTCTCAACATAACTATACCCAGTTTTTCAGTTATATAAATTTAGGCTTCCAATCCAGAGTCAGACCTACATTAGTATCACAACACAGAGTCATCAGCTCACTGACGCAGACAAACCGAGCTCTCCAGCTGAAGAACTTAAGCCTTTCCCTATTAAAAACAGAACAGCCTTTCTTTTTTTCCTTCCTTTTTTTTTTTTTTTTTAACCATATTGCTCCTCTTAAAAATATCAAGAATTTTAAAATTGTGTAGTCTAGGTGTTGTAATAGAAAAACTAAATTATCTTCTTTGGCAGTAACCAAGCTGCAACCTGAAAACAAAACCTACCTTCTGTGACAGCCTGGTTCATTCAAAGGTTAAAACCTATTTTACCCCTTTGTGTAACTTCCCATGAGTAAGGTGGAAGCCTATCCCATGAACTGTGGTCATGGGAAAAGCCACTGTTGAATACTATAATGTCTGACAACTGCACATTGGTTTTAGTGTGAAAGATTAAGAAATAATCCCCATTGCGCAAGTATTCCTGGAACTCTTGAAGCCTGAAAGTTAGTTATTTGTGAAAGGCTAATGAATATTGAAGCTACTAACAAAACCAGCATTTTCTAACTCACTTCAAGAAATTCTGACCACAATAGTTGCCATAATAATGTCTCACATTATCATGTATTTAAAATGAAGAGGATTTAAACTAAAAAATGCAACCCAATTGTATATCTCATCACTGACTAACCAGCACTTTTCTTCTTCAGCCACTATTAATAAGCAAAGAGCAGCATTTTGTCATCCTAGCAGATGAGAGCACTATTCCATTAAGAAGTTAATTTCCCATAAATCAGAGTTTATCAAAAGCAACGTTTGATGTGCGTAAGCAGAGGAGTAGGAGAGGAACTCGCCGGGAGAGCAGCAGGCTGAGCGAGCTCACAGAAGTGCTATACGTTGGACCAAATGTGCGTATCACACAGACATCCAGCACAGCTAATGACATCTCTTCTTGCCAGGCACTAAGATCCCATTAACTGGTGAATCATTCTACCATCTGCAAAAAGCAGGTCCTTCCTCCCCCATCCCCTCACTCAGGACAAGTAAAGGGGAAGTTTGAAAACAAGTTTCAGCTCTTTGTTTGTCCTTATGAGCAGTTTCATAGTCTCCCTTGGTGATATCATCGGTGATAGCCACAGTTCTCTCTCAACGGATTTTACCACAGCGTAGTGTAACACGCAGAGACCAACAGTTGTTTTGTGTTTACTGCCATTAAGCAAAGCAACACTGACCATAGAGCCAGGACTGAAGAAATACAAGATATTACAACCGAGCATTAAGCTGCTAGACTAACAAATAAAACTCAATCTAGCTACTTGCTAAGCCCCCAGTCATCTTGCAATTTCCAGAGGTCACAGAAATCTCCTGGCAGGTCAGAAACGTTTAGTTGGTGGTTTTGTGCTCTGATGCCATACAAAAACCTAGACAAAGAAGGAACTCACATCACCTGTCTATCTCAAGTTGCCAATTGGTAACCACATGCCAGGAGCTGCTTCTCTTCCTTGTTCCAAGAAGGCAAATTAGTCACTCATCAGGATGGCCAGACCCAGGACCATTACAGTGGAGAGTTACTGGTTTGAAATGTGAATGTGGTTCCCCAAGAATTTCCTTAGTAGTAGTCCAGATCCTACATCATTCCCACTAGAGCTGGCATAGCTGTTTGGACACCCACACTGTCAAGCAGACTGGATGTACTGGATGTTTTTTCATCCAGACTGAAAAAAAAAAAAAAGGTATTTTTTGCTGTGCTAGCATCATGGGGAACCTGGCATGAAAGCTGGTCAACATGACTTCAGCAACATTGCTGTAAAAAGCAAAACCACAACCAAATGATCTGTTTTGTCTAGGAAGTTGTTTGATTATTTTATTTTTTTAAAGGTAATTTTCAAAATATTTAAAGCTGTAATTCAAACTCTGCTTTAGGAAGCGTTTCCTATCTCACCATCTTTTGTTTTTTTAAGCACTCATCTGGCTTCCAGATCAAAATAAGAGTGCCACTAATGGTCTTGAAATCAGCTTAGGGGAAAAAACCCTCCATCAACAAATCAATTCAGACAGTCTAACCAATTCCACAGTCATTTAGAGAGATTCATTCAGACTTAAAATCAACAGCACATAACACTCCGTTGCTTTAAACCTTTAAGACTTGCTCACTTCCCATGCCTGGTCAAGGACAAGGGTGAATGGAGCCAGTCCAAACACCCTCCCACACTAGTCTGTTGTTCACATTCAGGCTCCAATTTCTATCAAGATAAAGAAGACATAGGAGTTGGACTAGATGGCCTTGAAAGGTCCCTTTCAACTTGAACTGTTCTATTCTAGGAGAAGAGCAACATAGTGCTTAACAACTGGTTTTTCTTAAGTCTCATCTTTAAATGAACAAGAATTGAAACAGAAGAAGCGGGAAGCTGGGGTGGCAGTCGCACCACTTTCAAGGGCTTCACACTGAATTGAACACAACACTCATAAAATTGTTGTTAGCTGCCTTGTGAACCTGAAGAATCATTTCTATCTCAAGAATGACTTGTAGACCTTGTGATTTTGGGACTCACTTTGTTTTTCTGTATAGAGACGACGGTTAACTTAGGAAATTGTAGACATTGTTCAGGTAATGTGCAAGCTTACCCATGCTTCATTATGGCATAAAGCATCTAATTTTTTCAGTTTACAGTGTAAAGAATGCATCCCTGGGTTTTTTGTTTTGCCTTTAAAGAGAGTATCCTTAAATGCTGTGCCAAGAAACCTGATTAAGACACTATTTTAACTTGCAAGTTCTTCTAAAACAAACATTCATTTGACAGCTTTAAGTAGATGACAAATGAACGCCTTCAAAAGAACATTTTAAAATCAAAGAGGTAAACCAATTCTACCCTGCAAGAAGAAGAAAAAATTACCGATTTGTTAAGACTAGTTTGATACACACTCAATAAGGCAAATAAATGCAGATTGTCACAGCTGTCTTAAGCAATGATCAGGAATGAGTTATTCGGATGTACTATCCATTCCTTGACAAGAGCTATGCATATGATGGCAGTGCACTGACAGTCTCCTGCTGGTTCCCCGACATCCCCAGCAGCTGTAAGTGGCAACTTTGAACCTTCTCAAAGAAAGCTCCTGGGCACGGGCAGTGCTGGGCTACTGTGAACCATGTGCAGAGAAAAATGACACACTAAAACTTTAGTGAACTCTCCAGGAACCTGGGTTTTCCTCGTTTTTCTTTTCTGGTTTTTTTTCACCTTCTTTCTGTTTCCTTCGTCTAAGATTCCACAAATTATCCATTAATAACTTATTTGGTGATATAAATTCCTTTTCTTGGACATGACTTCTATACTTCCTGGAGAGTGCTGCCAGCAGCAGCTGCTCAGGTGACTTAGATGGTGCTGTTTGTGTTCTCCAACGGGATGAGTCCCTCAGCCCTGCATTTCATGGCAGCCACTGCTGAAGAAGCCTCTGTGTCACTGGTGTGCCATGGACAACACTTCTTCACAGGATTTCTCTTTCCCTGCCATATCCTCTACTACCTTCAGCTTGTATGCTGGCTCTTCTAATGTCCAAAGAGCCCTCACTGTGGCCAGAAGAGCAGATGGAGGAATTTGGGGAGGAGGAACTATTCTCTCTGCATGTCAGTGCCTCTCTCAAATAACTATTTGGTTACCTGCACAGCAGCAAAGGCAATGCCTCAGTGCTAGACTCACAGGATACTAGAATTAGAGAGGTTGAAAAGGATATGAGTAGCAAGAGGAAGTGTGTTTAAAGCAAGTCTTTCTGTCCTCTTGCATCAGGTAGCTGTCAGCAACCCAACAAGACTTCTCATTTAAAAAAGAAAAAAAAATTAAAACCATGGGGGTTTCTTGCTAAAAAATCTGTAAAAGTTACCACAGGGAGCAAACAAATTTCTCTGCAAATGCATGTGACATGTCTCTCTCTGGGAGAAGTTTCACTTTTCTCTTTGTGATTTATCCACAACTCAAACCTCAAACCTCCACATCTACCCCAGTCTTCAGCTGCTGCCAGTTCACAAGGTGTTTTGTGATGTGATTTTCACAGTGTTTTGTGACAAGATTTTCATGGAGTGTTTTGAGATGATTGTCACCAATGCATCTCATGAGGCTTTATAATGCCACCTCAACTTTCCACTCTGACCAACTCTCTCCTCCTTATACGTCCTACAGGGAAAGAATTTGAAAGAAATAAAAGAGGAGTCAGTCACCTTAACTTCACATTTGCAATGAGTGGCTGCAGCCCAAGCTGAATCAGAGCCTTTTGAAATTGAGTCATTTTGTCTAGTTTGTTCTAATGCGATAAGCTAGATGGGATAGAAATTCTATATATTATTACACGGATTTATTTCAAAACATAGAGCTAAGATAAAAGCAGAGTCCAGGGAGGGCTAATCTATGCCTGTCAGCCCACACTTTAATCACATGCCGATTACTTTGTTAGTCATCTCTTCATCAGTGTTCTCAACCCACTCCTGCTCCTCCTGCAGTAAACTTTAATTAACCAAAGAAACACTGGAGTTACTCACTGAGAACAGAGAAACAGAAAAAATGGAGGAGCTGAATACTGAATGCCTCTCATCAGCAGTGAGAGTGAATCAGTTTGAAGGTAGAGGAAAAGTCAACTCTTTAAACTAAAGCAGCAGGAATTCCTGTCTGTGGGCAAACTTTTTGAAACAATCCAAAAGGAAGGCTTTTGTACCATTGCACTTTCATGTTTCTTTGCCCGGCATATGTTTTGGGATAGCAGCTGGTCTTCTACAATAAATTAAACTGAGAAAAAAGTAAATAAAACAACACTAGTCACCTGCGCTGAGAGTTCACTAAAATCACTGCTCTTCATCTACTGTGCATTATCCTCACTTACTCTGATGGGACAACTGTTCGTTAAAAGCTAAAATCAAGCAAGTCACATAATAGCAATGTTTGTACTTTAGGTTGAGCAGTCAGTTCTTTCTAATTTTAGTGACCTAGCACCACCCCTACATGTCATGCCAATTACCACATCAGTAACAGCATCTGCCATGCCACCAGCAAGTAACATCTGAGGTGTTATGGTTTTGTTATGCTCTTAGGGATAATAATTAACCATTGATGGAGAGAAAACCACCGCAGTAAAGAATGATCCCACTGTACAACTGGTTCAACAAGTTGTCATGGCTTGCCAAAGAGAATCTGTGGCAGAGCTAAGGTGTTATCTCCTGGATCACCATCCTTGCACCAACACTCTTCCCTGCCACATCAAGGCAGGCAGCATGAGATCTAGAAGGTGATTAGCTATTCACCTGGGAACATTTCTATGTCAGTTCCAGAGTGTGAAGAACCCACTACATTACATTAGCTATTAGGTAGTGTGTCAGAGAAACAAAACAGCTTGGCAGGTCCCAGACTCTGCTGGATTTTCCAACAGCAGCCAGCACTCTGAGTCACACAGAAGAGCCATGCTTCGGACAAAAGCTGCCTATTAGCCTTGTATGCTCATAAGGGATTCTGAGCAGCATCCTGCACCCAGCATGCACCTGGCATATTTGCATAATTTGCAGTATTAGAGTAGAAAGAGGGTTATGAAAATAATGACTGAGGCAATATTCAGCTTCAAATGGATGTACTGCTACTATCCGACCATAACAAGCTGCTGACAGATCAAGCTTTAGGTAGATTTGTCACATCTTTGGCCTTGGTGTCCCTTCATTCTTTTCCTAACCTCTCTGTTACTCCACTAATGACTCCCTCAGCTTCTCTTTCTTCCACTTTTCATCATGATCTACTCTGCCACCACACCACTCTCTCCCTCTCTCCCACTCATGAGGATGACTCTCTTCGTGTCAGCATCTCTGTTTCAGCCACAACAAATTGTGACCAACCGCAACCAGGATCCTGCTTCTGATGGCAAGTACTGGCACATATCTGAGAAAGACAGTAAGAATCAGCCTGCTTTTCCTCCACTTGTGAAGCCATCCTGCTGCTTCTGCCCTTCACCTTGCTGTCAGTCAGCACTTGCTCTCACGCCTGATCCTGTGAGGATACAAAAGATCCTAATAACTAGGTTTGAGAGGAACAAGAGCAAAGCTTTACAAGAGCTCACCATCTGGGAAGTGCTTGGTATAGAGCTGTCACTCAGTGCCAAATTCACATGCCAAGTCAGATCTATCATTAGGGAGATTCCTGTGCGCATGAGCCACATTCACAGCTGAAGCAGGGCAAATCTCAAAGAATCAATCTGGTTTTACACACTGTCTTTCATCTCAGGCAACACTGTAGAAGCAGTTTCCCTGATCTAGCACTCCAAGATGCTATTGCTGCATCCCAAAGAGCAAAAAAAACCCACCAAAGTTACTGAGGTACTGCTCCTCCCAAGCACACCGTGAGAGGCAGATCCTTTCTGTTGCCCTCAAACACCCTCAATTTTGCTGCAGCAAAATGCCATCTCCCTGCCCTAATCGAAACCCCACAGTGCTGAGCGCACTCGGCCACCTCTGTATTTCACAGCTGAGGAAAAGAGAACGCCTGTTGTGCTGGCACAGGAAGGAGACGCAGGCAGCCACGCACAAACTTGCTGACCTGGCACAGCACTCAGCTGTAACACACAACTGTTTTCCCAGGCAACTCTTTGTTAGGGTTTAATTGAGAACACTAGAAAAGGCTAAGGGATTTGGAGGGAGGTTATGGGAAGCAAAGCATGATCTGGAATGCTGTTCTGCAGTCTAGAGAGCAGTCGGGGAAAGACAGTACAGGCTGCCTGGATAAATGGGGAAGGCCAAGAGAAACTAGCACTGTGCCACAGCCTGTCTCCAAGAACAAATAAGACTGAATCAGCACAGAAATCAAGTTTCAGACCTACTCTCATGCCCACTATAAAAAGTATATAAATCACATCCATAATAAATCATGTAAGTATTGCACGATTGGATTTGGGGAGTGGAGGGAGCAAAGGGAAAATTCATCTTGCCCATCACGGTTCCTTTCCTTTCAGCTCTCTGGGACCCTTAAAGCCCTTCTGATACCCAGTTCCTACCAGGAGCTGTAACTTATCATGTCACCCAGCTGGAACCCTGCTTAAGATATTAAAACCCAAAAATACATGCTTCTCCATAGAAGTCTCTTGATTACCTAATTGATTTTTAGAAATTAACAATAATAACGCTAAAACATCCAGCAGCCTAATTATCAGCCACTTTTCATTTATATTCCCATTAAACTCACAGCTGCTTTGCAAAGCGACAGGCTGCTCTATGAAGATTGCCTTGTATGCTCTCACCCAAGCCTCTTCCATTTATTCCATTGGGAATGACGACACAAATAACTCAAACGCCTGCTTAGTATTTGGCAGGTGCCATTAGTGTACGATACACTATTCAAAAAGCAAACAGCAAGAATAGCATGATGTTCTAAAGGAAAAAAAGAGGACATTTTTATTTCTCTCATGCTAATAAAAGTGTTAATTTTCAAGTGTCTGCTAATCTCTTCACTATAGAAAGGAATTTTACTTTGAGTTAAATCTGCCACCTTATCTATCCTGTAACAAACTACAGCTGAAAAGTGGGGAGCTGTGAATACTGTAACTGCTGTCGAGGGATGGGGGTACAAGAATCGACAAGTAAGGTGTCTGCATGATTGGCAGACTCTAGATAGGACCCCGAGGCGCCAAAGTACCATCTTCCAAAACCCACCCAGCTGGGTTCCTTGGCAGGAAAAGAAGAAAGAACCTGCAATTGCATTTTGTTGGCTTTGAAACACACTAAATTGACTGAATGTGTGTCAGCTTTGTACAGCAAGATGTTTCAATGCCTTTAAAATGCATTGGCAGGTGTATTTCTAATTTGTCAGGGCATTCTCATGCCAAGCATGTAGGTACTTAACTGATGACACAAATCTACACCAAGAACAAGTCTGCATCATCTCAGCTGAGAAACTGAGTACTTTTGCTAGACAGAATTAGGCTGATTTAAGGAAACACAGAGAGGTTTATTATACCCATGCACCTATTATATCATAGGAACAGCCTTGGTGTAACTCAATCTGCCAGTGCTTTGGTCCCTGAACTATTGTTGTCCATAACATGGTCTGTCAAAACTGATGCAGTTTTTGCACAAACATTTCTGCCTGCTGAGATGAAGGCTGGGATTTGCCCATTTCACACTTAGCAAAAGGCTCTCACTGTAAAATCTTACCTACTGCATATTCCAGCTGGAATAATCCATGTGACCTAAAGTTATGTGTTCTAAATGATGAACAGACACCCTGAGGTGTTTTGTTTTCCAGGATCAGCTAATCTCACTGTGCCTGATAGCTTGATTCAGTGTCTCCAACAAAAGTGAGAAGCACAACTGAGAAGCACAACTGAGACTTTTATAAGTAATTATATTTTCACAGCAACCAATTCTATTCCTGTATAAAATGAAGTTGTTTCTATCCACTCACACTACTCATAACTAAAGAACCAGGAAAAATACAGAATATGTGAAATACTGTTTTTAGAGCAGCAATCAAAGGTTAAACATAACCTTTGTACTCAGCTGACTGTCTATTCCTGATTTCAAATAGCAAGAAAATGGGATATTTGGGGCATATTTACTTTTAAGGTTCTCTTAAACAGACTCTTCAGAGCCAGCCATAGGATAATGAACCAACCATATAAGTAAATTATTGGAAATGCTCAATTTCTGAAGACACTGATTGTATTTAAAGAAGAAAAGTTTCTCATGAAAGAATGAATAGGAAGAAATTATTCTGGACTCAAGCGGGATACAAAGTTATACAGAAAACCTGTTTGGCAACATCAGTTGACAAGAGAGGTGACAATGCCACATCTTAGTAGTTTAAGAGTTGTAAAAAACCGTCCTCTTTTAGATCAGAGCCCCTGCACCAATAGCAATATACCCTGTATGTCCATCTGGAGCAGAGGTTGCTACATTTTGTTCACAAAGATCTTGGGACTGCTGAAGTTTATAGACACAAAACAATCCCAAAGTACAAGATGCAGCCTTAAATACTAATTTGCAGTAAATGCCACAACCTGAGTTGAAAGGAGGGAGAAATAAAATTTGCACTTGTTATTTGAGGTGTTGACTCAGCCAACAAAACCACAATGAAATATGGAAAAGCAAAATAAGTCTAACAGCTTTGCAGAAATTTGTGATAGGTTCTGCATGCCTTGGTTCCTGTTTTAGAATAAATAAGATATCAAGTTTGGATTCAGTCTAGAATGTTTCACGTTTTTTTACTGTGGGGTAACCAAACTATGAATAATGTATCTAAGTTCAGTCTCTTTTAACTATCTTCAGCCAATATACACAGCTTACCGATGATGCAAACCTGGTGAATTACATCTGCTTTCATCACCATGTAGCTCATAAACCACAAAGCAGACCAAAAGCACGTTTTTACAAAGTAATTTTGAGTCAATCAGGTTTCAGAGTTTTAAGATTTTGAACTTGGAAATCAAGAGATAAACATGATTTTAACACAAATGGTGTGTTTACTATAAATGATGTTTCATCTCTTGCATGGCTGTAAACATTTGGGTGCCTTATTTTTGAAGAGGTAAGGAACAGGCAATGCAATTAGACTCAGTGACTGTGTTTGTTACAGAAAACAAGATATTTTTATTTATTCGTCTATAACTGAATGCTCTGGGAGCTCTCCTGATAAATGCTTCAGTAGCTGAGTCACAGTGCGCGCAGGATTAGTCACGGCTGAGGAAGTGTCCCAAGGTTTCATTTGCAGCTGCAGATATACCTGATGTATATTCATTTCTCCTGTGAGCCGAAGCTCTCTGAAGTTGCGCGCTTCGGAAGCTCTTGGCTCCGTCATCTCCTCCACGTCACCACACCCTCGAACACGAGGGTCAGACTGAGAGCACGCAAGAAGGAAGGCGATGTGTGCCGGCCGTGCTCGGGAGGAGGAACGGAGGGCTCACAGCCTGTGCACCAACATATGTTACGTGGGCCTCACCAGAGCACAGCATGCGTCACGCCGGCTTGACGCTATTTTAAGCGACAATGGGTAAACTCAGTGACTTAGATGAGCGACCAAACACCCTCCTTTCATCACATGCTCCAGCAGAGCAGCATGAGTGACTGGTGGTACTTCTGTGCGTGTTCACTTCTACCCGTGGTATTCCCACTCTGCAGATGGGGAGCAAGGACAAGAGGTAAATAACATTGCCCAGGGTTAAACTGCAAATCCCTGGCAGAATAAAACCCCTATCGATACCACAGGCCTACAGGTTTTAAGTCACCCTCTCCATGTAATCCCTAAAAATCCTCTGCCTGAAATATCTGATCTAGCAAAGCGTGGCTCTTCCATGAGAGTTGTAACTAACTGCCCACAATGGATTCACCAAACAAACACGAGGTATCTTATCTCAGTCACCTTTCCTCCCGAGCTTGAGCAAAGTCTGAACATGGGTGCGTGCATGAGTTAGCTGCATGTCCTCTGTTTTGAGAGGCTCACATGAAGCAAAAGATCAAACCTGCTCACTTGAGCAACTGTGTGAAACAAGAAACGTAGGATTCCTAAATGGCTTAAAAGCATAGCCAGCCTTTGAAACCTTAAGGCACCCAGCATTTCCACACCTTACATCCAGCTTTTATACATGTTAAACATGGCACTATTTGGACATGGAGAGCCCTTCCACTGGTGCCCACATCCTCATGCTACCTGTCTGAACAACGCTGCTTTCTCAACAGGCCGTTCACATTCTGTCCAAGGGATGTCTATACCTTGTTACATCTCAAAGACCTGTCCCCAGCCAAGTGAACTACAGACACACTTGAAGTTTCCTCTTCAGTTTATTCTCTTAATGAAAAATAGAAAATTGTAAAGTAAAAATTATTAAAACTGCACTTAAAAGCCCCTAAACAAACTTATAATCACTGTTAAATACATTTTTACACAAAAGTAAATCACGGTGAAGCTGCTCTATGCTGGCTTACATTGTTTACAGCTTTGAAGACAAATACAGAGGTCAATTTGCCTAATGAAAATAACCAGCTTCCCAAGACTATTCTGTTTCTTGAGGTGAATATATATTTTATTTAGTTTAGCATGTCCATGTGGTATGTGCTATACATTGACTCAGTTTTACATTTCTTCCTGCAGCAGAACACAAATTGTTAACTCTCACCTGTAGGTTAAACCATGCCTAGTTTCCTTCCTTCTATTATTCCGTATTCTCCTTCCTCTCTTCCTGTTTCTATGCTAAGGATACTGACATCTACTTATGGCAAAATTTTCCTCCTCACTTTCAACAATTTCTCTAATCAACAAATTGTTGTAGAAGCTTCTTAAGTGGTCTTTAATACAGAGTTCTTTAATATCATGTAAATGTAAATACATTATCTGAAAGCTTGACTAGTTCCAAAAAAGAAGTGAATCAATACCTACCAAACACTCTGTACTAAAATCACTTGTATTAATAATACAACCAATGACAGCAGTAGTCCATAGTGATTTAGAGTTTCAAAACCAGTAGTGTTTCCCTGCTCAAATCTATACAGATGCCCCAAAGAAAAGAAAGATTATTTCCCAATTGGTTTCACTGAAAAAAAAAAAAGATTAACATAGCTGATCTAATATTTCAACCACTCTGCATCACAGTTCCTGACAAGAGCTCCCTCAAGGTTAGCCTTAAAATTACATCACAGCCTAATTTTGCCTTGTTTTACATTAGTCTGAAACCATGTCTAGATTTTATTGAACTTTGATTCTGTTATTGGTTTTACATATTATCCAGATTAAATTTTTAATATGGTTTCATAGTTTGAAAAGCATCATCGTCTACTGTTAGGGAGTTTTTAGTGCAGCAGGAAATGGAATTAGGAGAGATCTACTGACTTAATTGAAGATGCCACTAAAAGCTTTGTCAATTGCAAATATCCTGCCCTTCCAATTTCAGCAGTGATCCTGGGAAGGAGAGTGTGGAGCGCTCCACGTACATAGCAACTCTGCTGCAGAGAATTTTCTGATACAGAACAGGCCTGTTGATGTACATCACATCTCGGGGTGCATTTACTGCCTTTAGACCCATTAATGTTATCAATATGATTTTAAGATGTGCAATAATTTGATATGGTAATTGTGCTATGTTGTCCCTCCTCTCTACATCCAAAGGAAACACAATGATTAGAAGAAAAACATAATTCAACACCACAAAACCCTCTGTTTTCTCTGCTGCTGCAATGTATAATCAAATTCCCAAAGCAACCAAAAAAAGGAGAAATGTACTACAAAAGCTCCTCTGGAGATATGCAGAGGGTATTTCCTATGCTCACTATTCTGATTTACCAGGCAGTAACCATCTTCATTCTATTACAATAAAAGGGAGGTGGAGATCCCAAATGAATGCCCTAAATCTGGATATATTAACATCATGAATGTTGGTGAAATAAGCCTGCTTGGAAATATCTCAGAAAAAAGGCAGAAGAAAAAAACCCTATGTGTGAGTTTTGCTACCATGTTTTCCTTCCTGTGGCTGAAGACATCAGTGTCATGACTCACTCCGGAGATTTGAATTGCTCCCTGGGCAACATGACCTCCTCATACCAGCTTTGTTCCTCACACTAGCAAAAATTGGTCATCCATGAACATTGAATGAAGAAACTTCCTTATTAGTCATATCTGGATCTATAAAACTAATACCGGAAAATGATGTTTAGACAAGCCCACTGCCACTTCAGGTATGTGGCCTTCCAACATTTCAAAGCTAAATAGTTTCATCAGGTGTGGGAGGAAAGACAGAAAAAGGAAAAAAGGTCAGATACATAAGACATCTGGGTCTAGAAAAAATCCACTGATCAACAGTCCTTGCAGTAGCTTGGATCCACATTTAGGCTTTCATGTTTATTTGCTTGACTGACAACCAATGCTAAAAACAAAAAGCAAATATGAAAACCCACCAAGCCTTCAAACTGAAGGCTCAGCCCTCAACTGCACTTTAGCTGGGTAGCTGTCCACCCTTATGTATGCAGCAAAACATTGTACCTTTCCACATTCAATTAAAAACTCCACTAAATCAAATCCTTTTGCTGAACACAGAAAGAACGGGTGTTTGTCTACACATGGTGTTGCCTGCACCTCTCCTGGGAAAGTTCAGTACATTACTGACTTGTCATGAAACTAAAATCTCAGAGAAAAGCACCCTGCATCTCAATAATTTGTGTTATTACAGGCTTGTTGCCTCATTCAAAAGATACTGCAATAGTATAAATAATACCCATTATAATGGTCACTGACAAAAATATCACCTTGTTCCCACTGACATTGGTCGCTTTTTGTTTTAAGCTTTCTCTGTTGGTAACAGTACAAGCTCGAATATTATTGAACAGCCTATTTCACTCTCTCACCAAATTACGTGAATAGGATTGACCAAGATGAGGACAAACATCCCCATAATTGCAGGGGACCTAATCAGACTCCATCACCTATCCCTGAGTCAACAGAGTACTAAGGTAAGTGCTAAATGCTCCTGCAGATCTAAAACTTTGGATCTATAACTACACTGAAGAACTGAAACCTTCTTAAATAGGAAGCATAGCACAGGTAATGAAAATCCTTGTGGGAAAAAAATCCAGCATCTGAAACAGCATAACATATTAATTACACCTTTTCTCCTTTGTAAGCAAAGGGTGTCAATAGCACTGCACTTAAGCAGTGCAAGACGAAAGTGCTAAAAAACTTAAAGGAAAAAATGAAAAAAACCCAAAACCCAACCAAAAACCTCCCATAGGTTTTTAGGTGATACACATTGAGTAAAAATTATGCCAGAGCCCAAACATGGTGTTGATATCTCTGTATGATCAAGAATCCAAATCTTTTTATTTTTTCAATTCTCTAATATCTTACTGTGCCCTTGGCAACCCATTATCCTGGTTTCCTGTTAAGATGGATACCTCAACATTTTTTTCATGAAACTTAGCATTTAAAGAAATATAGCTCCACAGTTCTTTCCTTCAAGTGACATAGAAATAGAAACATTGATAAAGATAGTTTTAAGTGCCTATCTGATATACTCTTCTTTTATTAGTAGCCTCTGCAAAGTGCCATTTGCTGGCCAAGGATCCAATCTGACTTCATCTGGAGATGGCTGCAATGACATGCAAGACAATTTCTGTAAGAGACATTTCAGTTTCATTTTCAGAGGAAACATCTGTAGAAGGACTTCCAGTTTCCCTAAGCATTGGATCAGCTGTAGGACATAAGACAACATTCTGTGATTACAAAACACTCTGATTGCCAGGAACAGGATGCAAAACCACATGAAAGCAGTCTCACTGCTCAAGTGGTGACTAACATGATGTAGAAGGAATGTTTAACAAGTCTGTTCATGCAACAGGAGGGGTGAATGCCATCTCTCACTGCTACATGCATACTCCAGAAATTCTCTCACTTCAGGAAAATGTGTCTGAAGTCTGTCAGTAGAAGAAAGGATGGAAAGGTTTGGAACAGTGATGTGCATATTTTGCATTTTATGCAAATTATACACATTGTTTCTATTGGTAAAGTGAAGCACATTGATGTATATGAACTCTGCAGCTACTATAGCATAGTTAACCTTTTAAAAGTTACATGTAGTTAGCAAAAATAAACTTATCATAGTTCAGAAATAAAAATGGTAACTGTGGGCCACTTCTATATTCACAAGATGGAAGCGGAATGTGGCATAACAAAGTCAGACTTCAATAGTCCTTGATATTGCTCTGACGCCAGTTGTTCACAATCTCCAGTATGCCAGCAGAACTCACTATTTGCCATGGGTTCCTAAAATTCTATTTTAGAGAGAGGATTCTTCATTTTCTTACTGGTTTTCATTTGATCTTCATCAGTACTATGCGCCACTATTTTTTAAGTATTTATTTCTACAACATAAGGTAGCTTTATTATCCCTTACTCTGTGGGAGGGCAAAGAAACAGAGATGCTAAGGTCCAAGGGTGTCTGAGTAACCAATTAAAGCTTTGATGTTAAATTCAGAAGAGGCAGCAAATAATCAAACCCACTTTATAAATAAGTAACATTGTCTGAAATATTTTCTTCCTATTTTTGACCACCCTCAAAAATTACTCATATGGCCTAAGTAACACTGGTGAGGAGTGGTAGCTGTCTCAAGCCAAGATGCCCTGAACTTTCAAAACCTAGGAATGTATGACAGTTCCTAAAGGCAATCTAACCATGCCCCTGTGGCTGCAAAATTACCTCCAGCTGAATCAGAGCTTTTTGTGGTCAGCTTTCAGCTACAAGTCCCATGGGGCAATTAGCTCTGAGTTTACACTCTGAGCTTTCTTTTTTTCCATACACAGATCTACATCACTCACACTACGTAGATGCTTCTACACAGAAGAATAAACCCAGATCTTTACAGGGCTATTCAGTACCCCTCGTGCAAAGCTCTCTTCTCCTTTCAGCTCACTTTTCCTTAAAATTCAGCAAACAGTGACACAGGACCCACAAACAACAGCCTATTTTTAGCTACCCATCCTTGGTTACTGTAAATCCCCTGTTCTGAAGTGCTTAGACCAGGAGTGTGCAGCTCCCGTGGGGGTGGACCACCAAAGGCTGACTGCCAGCACTGAGCTGCAGCTGTGGGACACAGCAGAGCAGCTCCACAGCATAGAGTGGCCACCCAGCTCTTTGTGGGTGGCTGAGCAGCTGCCACAACCCCAGCCAGTGTGTGGCACAGGGCTGGCAGAAACCCTGTACTGGGGAAAACATACACAGTCATCACTGCTGCCTGCACCTAATATCCCCTTCCCCCTCCTTTCATGTGCTCATTCTGAGCTTCCCTCTCCATGCTCATACAATACTCTTCCTTCTGTCTATCACTACACAGGACTTAGGTCTCCTCACCCCCACAGCAACCCCACAATCCATCACAGCCTTTTTCCTTACTTCCCATGTTCCTTCCCACACACAAACACAAAATACCTCAGGTTCCTGCTTCCCAAACCTCCCACACTGCTGGCTTGCTGCTTCAGCTCCTCTCCTAATCCTCCCAGGCTCCTCACCCACTGTAATGGCCCTTGCTCCCTACTTTCCAAACTTCCCTCATCTTCTCAGCTTTCCTGTCATTCAAATCCCTTCTGGACATAAGAAGTCTCAGCAGCACACTTCCTGGCACCCCAAGAAGGACCAGCATCTCCAGCTGCCTTCTTGTGCAGTCCCCAGGCCCCAGTGCTGACACACTCCCTGATGCCAATGGCAGAACACCTTGGAGGAAGAAGTCACACCTTGACTTGGAACATTGCTCCCAACCAGAGGCTCACGTTAAGCTGAAAACGCCATCTGACAGGCTGTGTGTTGTGTAGGTCTGATCAAGACCCATCACACAGACCTGCTGCTTGTGCCAGTAAAGGATCACACTGGCAGGTTGTCATTTCTCACAAAAACTGGCATTCTCACAAGCTGTCAGTTGTAGGGGAATGGAAATCCGAGAGCCTCAGACGCTTCTGAAGTGGATGACGTCCTAAAGGACACAGGCTTTCAGTCCGTTCTTCCTACTCCTGACATTTTCTCCTTATCCCCATGCTGCCCCACCCTGGCTCTTATTCCTCATCAGTCCTGATTCACTTTTCCTCCTCAGTTTTAGTCACCATGCCTTTTTCACCAATGGGCTGTAATTCCTGCAGTCACTCGGAGCACAGAAGATGTTTGAGCTGTTGCTTTCTTTACTCAGCACCACAATCTGTGATGACTTTCAGGGCTTAGAGGGTCAAATTATGTTCAGGAACGCACACATGCTCACCTAACTGACTTCACTTTCACAGAAACTTCTGTGTAAGCAGGTATTGCAAAACCTTACAATTAGGCCCAACTTCAGGAGAGTAGAACAGCAAAAAGTGAAGCCTTGAAACATGCAGAACTTCCATAAGAAGTTTTGAGCTTGTGCTTTAAAACAAATGGCACTTGAAACTCTCAACAGCATAGCTGTATACTTTCATCAAGGGCCTTGCCAAGCAACATTTCTTTCTATAACTTGATTTTATAAGTGCCAAACTGCTGAAGCTTTCCTAAATTCAGCTGAAGCCAAACAGCCAGTGCAGAAAAAAAAAAAAGGTCAGCCTATAGAAATAAATTTTGCAGGGACAACAGTAACAAAATGCCTCATAATGCGAAATACTGCACAATTGCAGTACCTATGTAAAAAGTGGAATATCTATGTAACCTATGGATTGCTCTGCTTATAATGACAAATGGTAAAAAAAGAAAGATTAATTAAAAAAAAGCAAATTTTGCTTAGAGGCACAGGACAACTGAACAAAAAAAACTCCTATATTTTCAGGAAAACAATCCTAAAAACTGAAATATTAATGCACTGTTTTCTTCATGGTTTGATCCAAATTAATACATCAATATCTGTCAAGCCTGAGATACTGCCCCACTGACAGGGCAGTGCCTGCTGGGCAGGCAGCCTACCAGAAATGCCTAGAAAGATCCAGTGTCTCTTTTCTGGACTACACTTGGATTGCCATTTCTGTCCTGAGGACAGACTGGTTTGTTTGCAGAAGCCCATTTTTTTGCTAGTTACTAAGTCCCTGTGCTGAGCACAACAATCCATAAATACAAGGTTGAAAAACAGGACTTTAATAACGTCTTCACAGCGTTCGTTGCTGCTGAGCACTCCGATCTCTGACTCTGAGCTGCTTCAGGATTTGACATTAAGGAATGCAGATATTGCGGGTTTAAGTGTACTTATTCACCATAGCACATGCTTGTTTCAAAAGACTGTGTAGTCCCAGCTATCTTCAAGAATAACTTCCTATAAGTGTTTCCATTAGCTCTAGCTATAAAAATCACCCAGCAGACTGTAAAAAAAGAGACATAATTGTGGACCTACAGTAGAGTTCAGTGTCTCGAGTCGCGAGTTAAACACGGCTGGCGATGCAGACGTCTTGTGCAGCACCACTGCCACCTCCTGGTCAAGCCAAGTGCGGCTGCAGGATGCGCCAGGGTCTCATCCAGCTGTGGAAGTTTGCCTTAAACCCAGGCAACCCCCTCCTGAAAGCCAAGGCTTGCCCAACTATCCCAGTTACTGGAAACCTCCCGTTCCCAACCAGCTGTCCATTCACTACTATCGCAGATCACGCTACCTGCTACCCTACAGCACCAGCAGGGCCAGAAATTCTCCGGTTACACCAGTTCCTCCGGTTGTTCCGCAAGTACAGTGACGTCAACTGGACAGCTTCCCACTAGGAATCACAGCTGAAAGCCTCAATGTTAATGCTCAATGTTAATGGTAAAAGCCAATTCAGTTGCCTTTTCTTTCTGTTGCTAAATTAGGGAAACAAATTCTGCAGCATCTGTGATGAATTACTGTCTTAAATTGACATGCCTTCATTTGGCAATAAACTGCACCAAAGGTCTCTGCATCATGTATGATAAAATGTGAGATAAACATTCCAGTAACATGGTATTAATCACTTTTAATAATTACATTACTGCATTATGACTTTATAGCCTGTAAATAATGTGGCTGAATTCAATGGAAACTCTGTAATACTACACTACAATGTATAAACATCTCATAAAAAGTAATGATTTTTGAAGAGATGCAGTTCTGGTGGCTACTCTGCTGCTTCTGGATAAGATGAAAGTACTGGATGCAGTTAGAAACATTCAGATACGACACAAACATACCTGGACTTGTTTTGATCACATAACAAACACAGAAAGAACAAAATCTTGACAACAACTGGACATGTATTTTTTTAAATAGTGCCAATGTGCTACTATAAATGTATCCCTCCAAGCACCAACCATTTAATGAACTGTAAAACTTAGACTTTTTAGAAAGTCTAATCTGTAAGATAGCAGGAAGACATCCTGCCTACACTGTTTTCCCTCAATATAGTATAAAAGAACTTGTCTAGTCAAACTTAGAAAAAAACCCCTCTACTTCTGGATGAAGATAAATCCAGTTTTAAGGATGTAACTAATGAGAATTTTCAGTTTATAGGAGTTAAAGATCAGTGGTTTTAAGATCTGGCTTGTCTTCCTATACATAGCAGCATGAGTTTGCATTACAGCATGAATTTGAATGACAGCATGTGTTGAAACAGTGTCCAAAGAGACACTATCCTGAGCTGTAGAAACCAAGAGAATAATTAAAAAAAATAAAAATAAAAAGTCTTAAACGTAATTATATCTGCAGCTTTTAGTCAGCTAGGTGTTGCAATATTTTTTTATTTTTTCCGAGTGCTTCATACTGTTTTTCTTTCCAATTAGATATATGATGAAGTCAAATCAGGTCCTGGTCTTCCTTTATGAGCTAAACAGATTGAGCATCTCAGCTATTAAGTGAAGAACGTTCTCTCCAACCATCAAATAATGTTGGTTGCTCTTTTTAGAAGTCTCCAGACCCCATGAAACTCTAGTCTCTAGACCCACATATATTGTTTCAATATTAACTCTCGCCAAAGCTTTTACTGAAGTAAAATATCGCATTATGCTCCTGTTGGTACAACCACAGAAGTGTTCTCCCTTTTGCTCCAGGTAAGTATCTCCCTTTGGAGATACCTGGACACTATATGCCTCCTCAGTCCCTCTCTGTCACTTCAATCCTGCAGATACAGCCTGGATTTCATGTTCTGAAATGTGAAGTTGAAATTGGCTCTACTAACTCACTATGTACGCTCACAGTCATTAGGATTGCTCTGTATCAATAAATTTGTATGTATTTCTACAGTCGCTGATCTGTCCACAATCTTATCAGAAAATGTCTTCTTACCTATTTCTAGTTTATTATGATATACTAATGAAAATACTAAAAAGATGTTATTGCTATTTTCATTGTTACGCTTGATCTCATCAATCAGTCTCTGAACAGTGTCCAGTAGTTTCTGTATTTTAATTACCAAATCATATACCAAGATATAAAAGTGTGTTTTATTCCAGGTCAGGATATCCTCTGAGGACACAGTAGATGTATTTCCCCCTTAGTATGTAAACAAACCCAATGAGTCCAAGTGTAGTCACCTTCCTGTGCAGCACTGTGACCATGAGAGATGGGATGTTTGCAGGAGACACAGATCCTCTTGCTAATAATACTAAGACACTTTCTGGGTACCTGCCTAATTCCTCTGGCTCATGGGCTCACAGCCAAGTCGATTACTGGATTTCCACCAGAAATATACTTTTCTTCCTGTGACAGGCTTGAAGAAGCCACTGAGCTTTCCCCCCTGTTCTTTCCCCTTTCCTCTCCTGTTGTAGGATTGAGACTTACTCTCTCCTAAATGGTTTGGTATGAAGCTTCGTATGGTTCTAACTATCGTGTAAGCAGACAGAGAATGTTGCTGTGTTTGATACCGACACAAATGAAGATGTGAGCAAGTGAACCCATGGGGTGCAGGCAGGCTCAGGGACCTACGGTCCCCTCCAGCAGCATGTGCTCAGACAGAACAAATCTAACATGGTTCCTCTGTGAGCAAAGAGTCACGGAACAGTTTGGATGGGAACTTTAAAAATCTTCTCATTCCAACTCCTTGCCATGGACAGACACACCTGCCATTAGACCAGGTTGGTCAGAGCCCCGACCAGCCTGGCCTTGGACACTTGAAGAGAACCGTGCCTTGCCCCAGAGAAGTTTGAAGCTGTGCCAGGGGAGGTCTAGACTGGACATTAGGAGGAATTTCTTCACAGAAAGGGTGATTAGGCATTGGAATGGGCTGCCCAGGGAGGCGGTGGAGTCACCGTCCCTGGAGGTGTTTAAGGAAAGACGGGACGCGGCACTTGGTGCCAAGGTGGTATTCGGCCACAGACTGGACTCGATAACCTCAGAAGTCTTTTCCAACCCGATTCCGTGATTCCGTGACGCTGCTGCCGTCAGTCCTGCCAGGGCACAGCCGCCTCAGTGCAGCTCTGACCCCGTCCCGCGGAGCCGCAGCGGCGCCATTTGCCTGAGGAGGAGCAGGAGCTACTACTGCTTCTGCTGCCGCCGCCGCCGCCACCGCCCCGTCCTCACACGGGGCTGGTCGGGCCCGGGTATCCGTGTGGCTCCAGCTCCGATCCCGGGTATCCGTGCGGCCCCACCTCCGATCCCGATCCCGATCCCGATCCCGATCCCGATCCCGATCCCGATCCCAGCCCCGCCCCCTCAGACGCGGCCCCGCCCCGTGGCGCGGTGGTGGGCGGGGCCGCCTCGCCGCGTGACCCTGCGCGCCGCGTGACGCTTTGGCGCGGCCGGCGGCCCCACGTGACCTGCGGGGCCGCTCTCGCGAGCGCCGGCGCGCGCCGGCGCGAGGCCCCGCCCCCCCCTCCCGTCCCCGGCGGAAGGAGCCGCAGCGAAGCGGCCACGGCCCGACGGGACCCGGAGCGGCGCCCCCGGCCCGGGGAACCCTCGCACCGCCGAGGTGAGACCGCCCGGTTGAGACGGCCGGCACCGCCCAGCGCGGCCCTGCCCGCTCTGAGCGAGACTGGGCCCGACCTGCGCCTGTCCTGGGCCTGCCCGCCGGCGCGGGGCCTGCCTAGGCCCGGCTCCGCTCCCGCCCCGAGCGGCCGCTCCGTCCCGCGAGGGGCCGGGAGGGGCCGGTCCCTGCTGCCGCAGAGGGTTTCGATGCTGAAGCCCTCGGCGTGCGGCAGCCGAGGGGGACACGGGCCATGCGCGGGGCTCTGCCGGAGACCCGCATTTCAAGGGCCCGAGGGGGTTGAGGTTCGGTGAAGCCCCCGCAGCTCACCCGCTGTAACCTTCGCGTGTGCCCCGCACACGCACGTGTTGGAGCGTTGGCTTTATCAGAAGTCGCTCAGGAACAGCCGTTTGTTTTATTATTTAATATTTTAGTAGCACCTTTTCACGGTGTTTGTTGTTTTCGCCTCGCTCACCGCACATGCCGTGTCTAAAAAGCAGTACGGATATTGTTCTGATGAGGGTTTTTTGTGTGTGTGTGTGTGTGTTTGTGTGTTCCTTGCAGATGTCGGAAGACCTTGCCAAGCAGTTGGCCAGCTACAAAGCTCAGCTCCAGCAAGTCGAGGCTGCCTTATCTGGGAATGCCGACAATGAGGATTTGCTGAAACTGAAGAAGGACTTACAGGTGAGAACCCGAGGGCAGGTGAAATTTGAGGGTCTTTAGCAGTTGTTTCATCTTTCCTAAGTATTTGTACTATTACGAAAATATATACTCGGTGGGTTTGTTACTTTCTCTTCACATAATTTGATACAGTAATGATAGGTTGGTTTGAAAAACCCTAAAGCGTGGCCTATTTTAAACTTGTCCTTTTGGATGAGTAAAAAAAATGTACTCATTTGTACAGCAAACTCTTCTACTAAAAACTTTAGCCAGAGTGGTGAAAGATATGCCAGTGCAGTCTTTACTGTGTCTTGGTTTTAAATTTTTTTTTCCTGAAGCATTTGGCAAAGTCATTATTTTTTGTTGCTTTTGCTAATGCTGAAGGCTGATGGTTGGGCTTCACATGATGCCTTTCTGTTTATTTTTGACTTCTCAAAAAAACTTGATCCAGAACCTGCTTACTTGTTAAATGCATTTGCAACATTAAAAGCTTTGGAGAGTAGTTCTGTATTTCTTGTGCATCTGAGCCTCGACTGTGTAAAGGTTTTTATATAAGGAAAGAAAAGAGTTGTGCTTGTCATTTGCCATGAGACCATAGCATGTTCTTAACAGCTAAAAACCATTTCAGGACCTTGGGGTATTGTTTGGTGACAGGAAGGCCACCAGCCTAATATCACGTGGTCTTTTAGATGCTTGTGCATATAAAGACACATTGACGTGAAGAATCCTAGCAGTGCTGTTAAAATTCATCCTGAGAGTGCAAGATGCTGCTTCATTTCTGTTGTGGATTGCTTTAGCCATTAGGTGTAAAAATATATTAAACTACTCAGTGCAAGATCCAGTGACCACTGCTCTGTATGGAAATAACAGCAGGAAAAACGGTGCTTCAGCCAAAAACACAAGTAGTGCCTCAAATCAGTGATCTTTAGAATTCCTTTTAAATTGCAAAGGCTTTGTGCCCACAAGGCACTTGATAGATCATCTGAATGTGCTCTGTTGTACACTGTTAAAAGCATGTGTATATTTTTATATTTTTAAAATGCACAGCAAAACCCATATGGGATGATATTTCCGATACCAACACGACCTCGGCTTTGATATGCAGAGATCATTGATGTGAAAGGACAACTTGCAAACTTTTTAATAAAAGCTTTCTGCACAGAATGGGGAAGATCTTTACACTTTCGTCCCCAAAAGGTTTGCTATCCATATGTTCCACCTTGAAAATGACATAATGTTTTGCAGACTTGATATGTGCCGACTAAACAAACAATTGTAAGAATGATTCAATGCTTCAGTGTCCCAACTAAACAGCTTTTTGTCAGTTTGAAAAGATGATTACTATGTAATTGAAACTTTTTTTCTATTACGAATAGTAATGCATCTTGTATACTTAGCTTATTATTGAGTAACAAGATTAAATATTAGAAGAAGTTGTTATAAGTACCTAGGTTTTCACTTTTTGTTTTGTTGAAGCGTTTCTAGGACACTGTCTATGCACCCAAGAACCAAACTTACCTTTTGTATCAAGTAGGGTTGATGGCAGCTGTCTTCTTCTGTAACTGAAGATGAGATCTGTGGGTGTTGTGTGCTGGAGTGTAGAGCTTTCTCTGGCTTTGTAAAGACCAGTTGGTCAGGAAGAATCTTGGCAGACTGTACCTGGTGTTTTCTGTGGGTCAGACCTTCATGTCACCTGGCACCAAGCCAGGTTGTTCAACCCGTTTGGCTGTACTGAGCTGCTGTGGTAGTCCAAGTCCTGCTCAGAAATTTTCTTGGAATGATCTGATCTCTTAAAGACTTTAGAAATGTCTCATGGCTTGCAATAAAATTAGTCTGTGTCTTGTGAGCTGAGCATTATGATACGTGGGTATGGGGTGAAGATTTTTACCTAAAGTTTGGTATTTTATAGGCTGGTGTGCAAGTGACTTTATTGAATTCAAAGGATCCTTGGTAGACTTGTCTGAAACTATTCATATCCAAGTTCTACAGTAAGCCATGTCTGAGTGTGGCAAGAATAAGTCAACAGTTTGGTGTTAACTGGTAGTAGCAGTAGCTTTCAGGTGTAGCTTGTGCCTGAGGTGATGTATTTGACCTGCTGAGATAGATAGCTGTCTCAAAGCATAGTACCTCTTGGATTTGCAGAATACAGCTGTCATGTTGAGGATAGTTTGGGAATTTGCACCTGGGAAGAAAAATTACTCTAATGCTTTGTGTTCTCAAATTGCGTAACTTGGTAATCAAAGTCTATTGCTCTTCAGCTGTAGTGTTATGGAAAATTGAGACCACGGTAGTAGAAGTAATTGTGTGATTCTGTGCTCTCAGTTGCTACTGATTGTGCTCACTGGTGCAGTTATGAATTAGCAGCTCCTCTAAAGCAAAGAGCAAAATTTTTGTTAGAAAGTTGTTGGAAATCAGGACATTAACAGCTGCCACAGAAACGAACTGATAGACCATTCATGCTACTTGTATGGTTTATCAGATAAAAATGCATGTAAGTTTGTATTATATTAACTTATTTGAGACAGTGCTTAAAATTCTTTAGGTTCTGAAGGAATGAAAAACAGCTTTACTGCATTTTCCTTAGCTAGTCTTTGTACCGCATAGCTGAACTAAGGTGTGAAACTGAGAGGAAAGTTCAGGCTTTCAGTTTGAGCACTGTTTATTTGTAACCCTCCCCTGATTAAAATATTTATTGTTTGTTAGGAGAGTGACAATGGTTCATGCTGAGGTACTCAAAGAACTAAAGTTTTCTTATTTAAGGCCTGCAGAGTTTCTTTGCATTACACTTGAAGTTTAAATGGCCTTTTAGATGCTGGCTCCTTTGACGTTTAACAGTAATGAGAGAGGTCGTGATTACTTGCTCCTGAATGTAATATTGGCAGGAAGTTGGGAGGGACTTTTGAATGCTCCTGCCTTTGAATGAGTAATTTGAATGCTTTCTCTGAATGAGAGGCTTTACAGTGTGGCAGTCTTGGAAGGTACTCTGCCACCCTGGCTCCTGGTGCTGCAGTTCAGCCAAGGAAAGAAATGCTATAAAAATAATAGGCTACCTTTTGAAAATTTGAGGAGGGCCTAGGCAGCTTTACTGCAATACAGTGAGGACTATAATCTTTTTATCTACACTTGCAATGAATTATTTTAATTAAACTATTAAAAACCAAAACTAATCCACTTTACATAAGCTATGAATTTAGTACAGTAATGTAAAAAAATCCCAATCCTAAACCAGTAAGCTTGGGGTAAAAATAAGTGTGGTAAAAGGAGTTGGAAAAATTATTCTTTGTGGTTTTTTTTTTTTTTTTGTCTTTTCTAGGAAGTCATAGAGTTAACCAAAGATCTCCTTTCAACACAACCTTCGGAAACTCTTGCAAGTTCTGACAGTTCTGCTTCTGCCCTGCCCAGCCACTCATGGAAGGTTGGGGACAGGTGTATGGCCATATGGAGTGAGGATGGACAGTAAGTGTAGAAACTTCTCTAACAGTTACATGAAATAGTTCAATGGTAAGAGATTTTCATTCAGTTTGAACTGACCCTAGGGTGACTGAAAGCAAAAAGAAAGAAATAAATATGGCATTAGATATTCTTGTACTGTCTTTATTAAAGGTCAGTGTTTTAGATAGATAGCAAAGAGATGTGGTGAATGCATCTAGAAATGCCCTGTTTGTCACTAACCTTATAAAAGTAGGGTAGCTTTGGTAAATTACCATTCGCTAATGTAATAAATGACAAATTTAATGAATTTATCTGTCAGGGCAGTCTTTTGTAAATGTTTCGGGATATGTAGTTCATAATTCATCATTGCATTCACGTGTATGTCACTGATGGCTATGAAGAAAAATCCTTGCTATATCTCAGTTTGTGCCTCTAACTGGAAATGAATTTTTAATTGTAAATGCTGGGTTTGATTATGAAATTACTAGCTGTGTAATGTAACTGTGGCATTAATCAACCTTTTGGATTTGGTCTCCCATTATATTAGCCTGTGAAGTTCTGGGAACCCAAGCAGACCATTCTGACTCCATAATTTTTGAAATAAACAGTCTGAAATTACTTTCCATACTGCGAAATGTGTAACTGTTGCAGCTTTTTTTAAATTACTATTTATGCAGGAGCAACATTCCAATCATTACCACTTAGAGAGAAGCTCTACTGTTCAACAAATGTGGTTCTATTAACAATGTAGTAACCACATAGAGATTTTGGTATAGCTGTTGAAATCTTAGGTAGGAAACTAACCTAAAAGTGAACAGTTCTTCTGTCACAAATTATTGAGTAAAATGTTTTTGTGTTAGGACTTAAAAATTGAATCTTGTAGTCTTAGGTCACCATTGGGTTATTCTTCTTGCTCTCATCACCAGGTTAGAGAATCAGAGGTTGGGGAAGAATGTGCCAATGTCCACTGAAGTGAATCTTATTGGACTTAATTGTATTGCCTTTTTGAAAAAGTGCTGCTTCTTTTTGCAGCATTTCTTAAGGGAGCAGTGTTTCATGAAGAGCTAACCGACTCTGGGTTTTCATGTATTTTCACCTGGCTCAACTCAAGACATTGTCCCACTGAAAACGCCCAAGAAATTAGTAAATGTTAATTGGAATCATGTTTATGAAATATTTCATTTTATTCCTCTGTTTGCTCTTGATGCATCCTTTTTCCTCTAAATTTAGACATCTATTTTTGGAAATGTCACTTTTTTTTCATCTTTTCCCATTTTGAGGTCAGTTTGAGCAAAATCTTTCATACACAAATATGAAATGGACTAATTTCTGTAAAAATTTCAAAATTGCTATTTTAAATCAATAACAAAAAGTTTGGGGTTTGAAGTGTTGAATGTTTTGAAAGCTTCAGTTTTTCTTAATTCTTTTTCATATGGAGAAAAATGGAACCAAAGCTTTGCGCTTGTGAGCTGACATTTTCTAAAACTCCTCAGTGAATTCCATGAAAACTGTGTTCTGTGAATGCACTACTTTTTTTTTTTTTTTTTTTTTTCTTTTCCTATTCCATGACCTGCCAGAACTAAAACCAAGTCAGGATATCTGATTAGATTGGCCCCAGCATTAATCATTGGTCTTGGTAACAGTGAGGCCATTGCTCCTTAAAGCTAAAGGTCAAATACAGCAGATTCCAGTCTTTGCTCTTCTGCCCCTTTGTCCTTAAGGAAACAACTCTTGGTTTGATTTGTGTAGTGTCCCTGAAAATCAAGGCTGGTATCTGCAAGTTTTTCAGTTTAGGGGCATTAGCTGGCTGACAGTGTAGGTGTTGAAGGGCTGAGTATTAAAGCTTTACTCACATGCTTACAGCCATGATATCTTTACAGGTGTTATGAAGCTGAGATTGAAGAAATAGATGAGGAGAATGGAACAGCTGCAGTCACATTTGCTGGATATGGCAATGCTGAAGTTACACCTCTGTTCAACCTCAAGCCTGTGGAAGAGGGAAGAAAAGCAAAAGAGGACAGTGGCAACAAACCCATGTCCAAGTAAGTAATACACAAAGAGAAGTCTGAATGTTGCTTTTTGCGTCATTTTTGTTGGGTTTTGGGTATTTTTCCTCCTCAGCTATAAAAATTCGTTAATGAAATAGGTTTTTTTTTTTTTCTTTTTTAATTTACATCTCTTGAATACCTTTTGCTTGAAAAAGGAGCTTAAATCAATCTAGAATATAATGTTTGGTAGGTTAATGTGGCTGGTATCAGGTGTTATCTGTCCTGGCAAGATAACATGACAGACTTTGTTTGTACTCAGATTATGATATCTGAAGTTACCAGGTATGTGAGTTGTAGATTTTGAAAAAAAAAAAGTTAGTACTTTTTAATTGAAAATGGAGAATTTCAGCCCAGATCCAGTGCAGGCTGTTCCCAGAGCTATGGTTTGACTAACAAATAAGCTTAGCAGTAGGAAGGACTTTTGCCCCATCCCTGTGTTAGGATAGCTGTGTTCTCCCCATCACTGGGGACGTTACTTGGTATCCTGCTGTGTCTTACACAGAAAGGTAATTTTAAGGGCTGAGAACATTTTTTAGTATTCTTATGTTGGACAAGAAAAGATGGTACAATTTCAGAGTTTGTTATAGCCAATGATCCCTTCCCTAAATGGTTGTTCAGAGGGACACTGCATTGTGGCATAAATTGACTCCTTAAACTTCCTTATCTTCACTGAAGTAACCTAATCTTTGTTCTTTCCCTTCCATCCCTGTCCAATACTTAGTAGCATGGGAGTCTTGCAGATCTCCAGAAAATTTTGGGCTTTCCACTCCAGTGGGCTATTTAAATTTTCCAAACCCAAAATTCTTCTGAAATGAAGGAGTGCTGATAGGTCCCTTTTCAGTTTCAGAAATCAATTGCACCCGATCCTATTGGCTGCTGCATCTGACATGGGCTTATCAGGTGGTGGTGGTTCTTATGCCAAATATATAAATAAGCAAAGTAATGCTTATCCTTGGGAAGATTTGGTTTGGGTTTTTGGTTTGTTTGTTTTGTTTTTTTTTCCAGAAGTGGAGAATATTTACAGCCTTTGTTTTATGTCATTTACTTCTGAAAAACTATTGTGTATGTCTGTTTTACAGGGGGTTTAGTTTATTACAGGAAAAGGAACGCACTTGAAATGTGGGTTTGCTTTTTTTTTTCCTTTTCTCCAGAAAAGAGATGATAGCCCAGCAACGAGAGTATAAAAAGAAGAAAGCTTTGAAAAAAGCTCAGAGAATTAAAGAACTTGAACAGGAACGGGAGGACCAGAAAGTCAAGTGGCAACAGTTTAACAACAGAGCCTATTCTAAAAACAAAAAAGGCCAGGTTGGTTTGCTTTTGTTGGTATGTCAATAAAAACAGGGCATAGACTTCTGTGCAGTACTTTGGGAGAAAGGAGGAAATGGTTTATAAAGGGATGTAAAGTGGGGTTTGTCTTTGGGATTCTGAGGTGTGCAGTTTGGTATTTTGTACACTTACAAGGCCTGGCTTTTTACTGGATGATTTTGGAGGAGTGCTGTGCCTAAGAGACTGAGCTTGCACTTAACTGAGAGAGCTGGGCTCACTGTCAGCTGCCAGGTGGTGTTTGTTGGAGCTTAGAACCTGAGGGCCCCCCTTCACCTCCAAGTCTGGCTTCTTGCTCTGTTTGACCCAGCAGACACAGTGCTAAGGAACTGCCCTGGTACAGCAGGTGCAGAAAAGGCAGTGAGGACGTTTTCAGGTCTTATTCTATTTCTCTCATGGCTTGACCAAGAGCTGCCAGACACAGTGGTAAAACTTCAGTCTTCTTTATGAACCATTATTAGAAATCACCCTATGAGACGTCAGTTTTATTCATTTTATTTATTGGCCCAAGGTCCTGAGTACTGCAATCACAACCAGTACTTAAAGGGTGCCAGGAGATTCCCAGCTCTGTTGCCTCACGTGCTGGTGTGTCAGGGATGAGCCAGCCTTTAGAAACTGTGCCTGTCTGTAGGGGAGGAACTTGAGAATGTAGAAGCACTTCAATGGTAATGATTGCCTGTTGTAAAATCCACCTAGTTGTTATTCAAAAATGGTGTTTTCTGTTTTATTTGCAGGTAAAGAGGAGTATTTTTGCTTCCCCTGAGAGTGTAACTGGCAAAGTTGGAGTTGGAACATGTGGAATTGCAGACAAACCCATGACACAGTATCAAGATACCTCTAAATATAATGTCAGGCATTTGATGCCTCAGTAACAGGTGAAAAAGGTGGAACTTCATCTCTGCAGGGCTTTACACTTATCTTTTTATCATTATATTTTTCTAAAAGTAAATTATTTGTTGGCACATAGTGAGTAGTCCATTCTGTCACCATCACTTTGGCTTCAGCTTATGAGCCTTAAATCTCCAGCTATTGATTTGACCCCCCCCCAACCATTAAACCTTTTGTAGCAGGTAAACACTTTCATTAACTGCTCTTGCCTGTTACTCTCAAAGCAGTATTTGTCTGCAGCTTTGATCTCTGGAATCTTTCATTCATTCCAGTAGTGAAGGATTTTTTTTTCCCCTTTAAGAAAAGTGATGGTATAACAATGGCACCTTAACAGCCTCCCTGGTCTCTGTAGTCATGGTGCTGTCTGTGACACGCTCAGCATTACAGAGCTGCTGCAGCTCTGGGAGAGAGCTTGTATGTCACATGGAATTGCTAAGGAAGTTCAAATACCTCCCTTACAAATCCACTGAAGATCGGTTTGTGCCGCTGTAAATGAGGGCAGAACAGGGCTGATAGGATCTTTATTACTAATGATGACTTACGTGCTAGAAACAATTTAATTTAATTCCAGTCTGAATTTCCTGTGCTTGAAGTAAAGCAGAGGAGATGCTGTTTCTTGTTGGTTGGGGTTTTTTTTGTTCATTTTTTAAATACTCATCAAATTTTAATAGGAAGTTAGTGAAATGTAACCAGAAAACCATAGGACAAGGAACTGTACTTAAAAATCCTCCCCCTCTCCAAGGATCAGAGTTGGAGACTGGAACCAGCTGTTGCTTGGAAAGGAGCTGTCCTCTCCCCTCCTGTAGATCTTGTAGGTTTGATGGTACAGTCACAGACCTGGGACATAACAGTGACAGCCTGTGCCTGGGCCTCTTCCATGCAGTCAAGGAGACCTGTGGCACAGCAGATAGGAATGCCTAGATCCCACTTAATTAGTTGTGAGTGAGTAAAGGTTAGTCTGGAGTTTCTGTCCTTAAATAACTGACTGGCCCTAGTGTCCATTGTAACTTCAGCTGTATTACAGTGCTGCTGAGCCCCTTCAATCTTATCCAGGAATCCACGTGTAAAAGCTCTTGCTTTCTTGTATTCTCTCTGTGATTTGCTTTCCTCTGTTACTTGTCTTGCACTTACGGTAGTGGTGCCACCTCTGAACCCGTAACGTGTTTAAAGAACTTAATGGGTAGCCCTGTATACAATGTAGATATTATTTTTGTAAAATCTAGGGCTGAGTTAATGGACAAGAGTACATCAGCTATTTCCCCCATTAAATACAAGGTGTGTCTTGTCCATTGATTCGGACCATTATTTCCCTGTATATTATGTTAATGTAGCTCATTTTGTAATTTGTTAACTAGATCAGGTCACGTCAGCAATTGTTGATGCACTGATTGGTGGAAATGTCCATCAGTTACCTGAGTCACAACTCAAGCTAAACTCTACAACTGGTAGTTTAGAATCCATACATAGAAAAAGGCTCTCCCTATAATGGGAGAGGGTGATTTTTATGAATACAAAGTGTGTTAATTTCAGTTTTGTATGTTTAACTTTTATTAAATAAAGTGTTTAAAATCTGCTGGATATATTTGATGTAGTGGAAGTATACATGGGGGGGATGATGACAACAAATCATCAGGATGGGTTAGAATCTGCTGGACAGAATGTAATACTCAGAAGTGGGTCACAAGTACTGCACACTCACTGCAAGATTAAGCAGATATTGCTTAATTCCTCATCTTCACTGGTAGCAGGGGGCTTAAATTTTCTTTTGCATAGAAAACCTCTGAAGAGTGAAATAACCTTACTTCTGCTTTTTATAAATGGAGTTTGTGCTGCAGCTACAGAGACGTCCCAGCAGTGGCATTAAATAGGTGACAGTTGTGCCACACTGACAAGCTCACTGTTGAGGAAGGTCACCTGTTGTCTTTCACAGATAGCTGTGATACAGCATCCCTTTCACTTATCCAACAGGAGCATCTTGGAGTTAGAACTGAAACGTGCCAAAGTAGGCAGAACTGGAGCTTTCAGGAAGCAATCTTGAGCCTTAACTCCACCTGTTCTTTCACTAGAAAGTAGTCTTTGGAAAAACAGGCTTAATCCATACCTGACATGTACTACATCTGCTTATCTTCTAATGTAAGAGATACAATAAATAGACCATCCCAGGACTATTTCTTTCCTCACTAGTCCTGAAGAGAAATACAGTGAGTCAACAATGCAATAGGTGTGTGAACCTCCCTTATGGTAAGGAACAGTCCAGCCTTAGTTAGGACTATAGCTGCTCTCATGGACCTGGTTTTAACTGAACCTTTCAAAAAATTTAGTGCAACTTATACCTTTACTTTGCTTTGAGTAACTGTCACCTCTCTTACAAACTGCTTTGCCTCCTGAACTTTGCTGTAACTCTTCTGTTGGGCACTGCAAAGAAGTGCTGAAAGAAAGGTTTTGATACATTTTACTGGAACACCTTACCTGGAATAAGGGACACAGGGAGACCACCACTGTGGCTGCTGTGGTCTATATGAAGAAAGAACAGCTTGAAAACAACTTGTACAAATAAAAAAGCCCCACCAAAACTGCTGTATTGGTCACACAGCTGTTCCTTATACCACTTCAGTTTTTTTGATGCTCTTGCCTCGCCTGTAGGATGGGGCCAGTTTGTGTGAAGTCTGGCTTTGGAACAGTTTTAGTAAAGTGGCTTGAGAAATTCATGTAGAAAAAATTGAATTAAGCACCGCTGGTAATTGCCAAAACAGAGTTGCTTATATTATGAATGCTGAAGTGACCCAGAATGTGTGGCTTCTGGTGTTTTGGTTGACTGGGGGTATTTTACAATTTATTTCCCAGTTTTATTAACTGGTCTACTCAGTAAAAAGCCTGACTTTTCAGAACTCATGCTCTTCATTGATTTCTGTGCCTCTGCACATGAAGTACCTACCCCAGTGCCAGCAAATCCTACTACAAGCAGACAGTACTTGGAAACATGAAATGACAGAGGGAAAGTGAGTGTAAAGAGTGCAAAACCCCAAGCTTTTCCATGTCCATAGACATAGAAAAGATCCTTGTCAGAGAACACAGATCGTGCCTTTCAGACAAGGGTACTGTGCAAAATGACAGTCTGGGCTACATGTCCTTAGGGAGGACTCTAAGTTCCTACAGGAAGTGGTTTAACTAGTACGCCCTCAATCCTGTGCAAATTGAAACCAGGAAATGAAACCAGTATAAACCTGATTCACTAATCTGGGATGGCTCCAGTCAGTTTTGGTATTTAGAAGTCTTAAGAATAGCAACTTGAAATTCTTGTGGTCATGGCAATCCACTTATCTTTTGCCTTCCCTGACACCAGTGAGCATCGTGTCACTTATTTATGTGGATGCTTGGTCTTGGAGGTTTGTAAATTCAGAAGAGCACTTTAATTGAGAACACTGCAATTCAGTACTGGAGATGTTCACAAGGTGAAACTGATACAAACTTCTCTGCTTCCCCTTGACTTTCCACTCGCCTGCATCAGCTCTGGGGCAGGGTCTTGAGAAACCACCACCACAACCACTGCACTGCAACAGTTACACGATGTGTGAGGTTATAAAATGCATTCCTGGGCCAGGCCCAGGAGAAGGATCACTGCCTGGCAGCTGGTGCTGCTCTTTGCACTGCAATTTGTCTAATCTATCTGTGCTCTGAAAAGCTTCACTTAGATGGCAAAATAAGGAGGGACATTTACAGCGGGATGATGGTGAACATCCACACCACGTACCTGAGCCAGCACCTGTTAATGTGCAACCTGAGTCGGGTCTTGAGCTGAATGCTCTGCTACACGAAAGCACTCACATTGTTTCTTTTTTGAAAGCAATTACCTTTCTACCCGAACTCACCTTGCACTGACTGCCACAGTGGGTGCTGACTGTGTCTTGGTCTCACTTAGACTGAAAGGTGATGTCCCTTCCCCAAGAGACATTCTCCATGAGGAATATGAGCAATGCTACATTTTACACCTTACCTGTCTGACTGACCTGCTGAACCTGGTATTTCCTGGGCCTTGAATGCTATTTCGTACAGTTGTCCACCACTCCAGGATAGGAAAGAGCTTTTGTATTTCCCCATCAAGCTTTCCAGGAGATCCAAACCAATTAATTGAGATGTATTTTTGAAAGGGGATTAAATGGAAAGAATTTCCTACCCTTAGCTGAACTGAGCACTAGCGAGTGTACTGGCAGTCCAAGTCGTGGACTAGTATGACATTCTGACCAGCAACCACCATGTTAAAACCACCATAAAATGCTTTAAATTCCTTCACGGCTTATTTTACTTTGCTGCAACATCCCTCAAGATCAAAATTAATCCTTGCTGAAGCTGTATCCTTGCTGTATTAAAATAAAGCTTCAATCACGTGTCTGCAGCACAGCAGACTGCAAGCCAAGATGACGAATGACCTGTTAAAGGCCAAACCACCCAGCTCACCCCACCAGCTTGCTCTGGGCCTCACTGGGATAGTACAAACTAAAGGGCTGTGTTTTTTCCAGTGTGATAAAAAAAAAATTATTACCCATGGCTCTTACAGCATGGTTAATGTTGAAGATCTTTCTAGATGTGGCATTTCACACCCTTGACCTGCACCAGCCAGGCCAGTGGCACAGCGTGATTCTAACTCGTGTCACACCTCGTAAGACACATCCATCCTCCCTGTGCTGCTCAGCGACTCCCAGTCTATGCCATTTTTGAAGGGACCTCAACACAGGCATCTCTCCTTCTGAGACAACTTTAGTTTTAGCAACAACCCAAAAAAGAACCCCTCTGTGGTACACATTTAGTAGCACAGCCATAGTACCAACGCCCATAGACTCCCTATTCCTTTCTGTGCCTAACCACTAAAGGGATCAGTCCTGTTTGCAGGAGGAAACAAGCAGAGAAGCAGGGGCCAGTGCTGATGTATTATCCCCAACTGAGTAACCCGCCTTTCTATAACAGGCCACCCCCAAAGGAAAACATTGTGTGCAAACGCTGCTCTCCTCTCCCGTGCTCATCCTCCCAAACATCACTCAGATCTGCTGGTACATTTCAAGCAAATTTGACAGCACGTCAGTATTTTCGAGGTATTTTGTGCAGACTGGGGAACAGAGAGGCAGAAGGACATGCTCCTCTTCCCTGAGGGTCCCACAGGACAATCCAGAGATTGCATTGCTGATGCAGAGGAGTTTCAGTCACTATCAGGTCACAGAATTTGTCATTCACCAGAGAATCTGTCCAAGGGACAAAGTTCCAGCAAAAAAAAATCAGACTTTATTCTGGTATTGCAGGCTTTTTCATTATTATCACCTCCCTAACCTCAGAATGAAGTCCTGGTTTTTAACATTCTCTTCCAAGAAGTCACTCCAATTTCTCTTTCCAATGATGTATGGTTGGTGTCAGAAAATATGCCACAAGAAAAGCTTATGATACTGGGGGGGAAAAAAGAACTACTACCTCCATTTAGTACACACAACAGATCCCACTTCCACCGAAGCCAAATGTTTCATCCACTTCAACAGGGCAATGCAGACAACAAACAGGGAACAGCAAGCACAAGAGAACAAAGAGCAGAAAAGCAGGAGGCTGGAGCTCACAGGCCAAAAACAGATGGTAGCAAACAAACGGACAAAAGGAAAACACAATCACAAAACCTGGAAAATGATAAGTCTGTGTAGTTAACCCCCTTTCTATTGACCTACAGATTTCTTGAGACAGCCAGATCTGAGACCACCTTCGTCACTGACATGCCACTAATGGAATGGACATTAAAATGACCTTCAAGTGACAACTCACCACAGGAGAACCGTGACAAATGCAGCCAGATAGTCATCTCCACCTTGTCTGCAGACACGAGATGACATTCCGTAATACACTCGTGTCAAAAGAAGGAAAATGCTGGATGGTCTTTTTAATGGGTTTGTCTGTAGCAAAGGGACCCACCGGGGATCTAATTTACAGAGGGAAGACTTGACAGAATGAGCTTGCGAGGGAGCTGTGCGTGCGCCTGCATGTGTGCCTGCTGCGTGGGGAAGTTGCCTCAGGAAAGGGCATCCAATTCTGTTCTTTACAGGAAAAATCCCCATATTACTGCAAAATTAAACAAAGAATAGATTTAGGGTCTCTGTTATCATACAAAACTAAATCAGAAAAACAACAGCAGCCACAAAGCAAACCATAAAAGGCCCTCGCAGAATTTTGCAAAGATAAAAGGAAAATGTGATTCCATGTCCAAATACGATGTGGTGAATGAGTGCTATTCTGGATGAAACTAGAATTAATGTGGTGGGCAGAACCTAGGGCCACTCAGAAGACTGGGAGTGAAGGGTTTGCCTTCTCCTTACTTCTTTGCAAAGGAGTAAAATGAGGCCTTGGAAGCAGCACAAATCCCACAGAGCTCTGCATTAAACAGTACTAGAGCTGGGAACCCAAATGGCAACAAGCTTTCAGTGTCTGTCTTTTGGGGTAAATGAAAAAAACTCAAGGACAGAGTTTGGACAAAGCAGTAAGCTGCTGAGAGCACTTTTCTGGGGAAAGACTTGCTCTACTGAATCTCTCTCACGAGGTCAGTAATGTGAGAGACCATCTCACTTCCAAAGGGTAAGACAGGCTTGACCCTCAAGGGTTTGGATCTGTACTTCTCGATACTCTGTTATCCAAGATTTCAGGGTGAGTGGTAGAAACTTTGATGGTACTTTGAAAAGTGATGGGTTCTTAAACCAGATCTGGCACACAAGACTACTTTGACTTGCCACATCAGGGATGACTCCAGAGCATTTTTAAGCCTCCTGTCTGGATCACTGCCACTGGCTGGTGATGGAAGCTCATCTCCTGTGACATTTTCCCCACTGTCTTTGCACTTGCTATCAAGACCCTTTTAAGCCCACGACACTAGAAAAGGTAGGAGATACCAAACTGGCCCTGAAGCATTCAAGCAAACATTTCAAACACATTTATTCCAACCACAGACACGTCACTGTTTTATACCAACAAGGAGAACGTGCCCATTCTCCACCCCTTGAACTTCAGTATTTCTCAGCCTCTTTCCCAAAGGGGCATTTAAAACAAATAGGAGTAACAGGAAGGAGGAGGTGCTGGGGCAGCTACAGAAAAAGGTTCGTCAATAAATAAATCCCACTGGTATTCAACTGCTCAGCACCAGGGCTGCCAGTGGGCAACACTACCAAGGAGAATAATAATGAATAAATCAATAAGGCCTTGCTAGAGCTAAAGTTTCCCACTTTTCATCACTGTTCAGAGTGTCCCAAATCTTGTGTCATCCAGAGATTATATGAACCCCAAACATAAATCCAAGCAGCATTTCTTCTTTGAAAGCCCTCGGGATCCATTTGTTAACCCAGAGCTCAATTCTCTCTGTGGCAGACTCCTGCTCCTGACAGATAATCTCCCAGAAGAACAACATATGGACCGAGCCACTGGATTACCTACACACAAGTGAAAACACATTTAACAACTGCAACCTGACACAGACTTGGTAAGCAAATTAATTCAAAAAACCCCAAACAGAACAGAAATCATTCACTACATTCATGGAAAGGTTATTTCTCTACTCAAGCACGTGTGTTGTACCTCTTATGGGGGATGACAAATTTTGGAGGAGAGTGGGGGAAACATCAGAATATTTAAACACAGGCAACTTATCACAGTGCAAAAGTCTACAGCAGACTCACTCAGGATCTTCTCACTGCAGGATCGAAGGGCACAAGAAGAACAAACACTCGGCTAAAGGGATACGAATGACCAAGATGGAAGAACACAACTCATTTCAGATACAGAAATGTTTAATGGCGTTAAAGTGCTACTTTAATGGGGACCATATGCTAACATTTAAACACAATTCCACTGCACTGCTAAATATGGTTGTCTTTATTTTTTATTTTATTTTACTTCTTTTTGCCCAACCCTACCTAAAACAATAAAATAAAATCTAAAGGACTGAAATTAACAACCCATTCAAATCAGCAATAAGTTATGAATTTTATAAAGCATTTTTTCCTCTTTTTTTTTTCTTAGTAATGAGGGGTAGTTAAATTACTTAAGGATATACAAAGTTTCAAACAATGCCATAGGTGAAGACTCTATTAAGGTTTTTAAAACTTGGAAAACAAAATAATCCTGGCCATTAAAAAGACAAAAAATAAAAAAGCAAAGCCCTCAAAGTGCAGGTTAGAATGCTTGTCTCGGAGAAAATTAGAAAACATTCGCTATAACAGCTCTTAACAGCACCTGCACAGATAGGATGGCAAGGCCCTTGGGAACAGGACGTGCAGTCAAAACGTTACATTAACATGAGAGACGTGCTGAGCTTAACTAGGTTAACTACTGGACTGGAACTTCAAAAGTCAGCAAAGGGAATGATTCTAAAAAGAAAACTGAAGAAACCCCCATCAAACCTGGCCTCTTCCAGCTAGCACAGCCTTCATCCATTGTGTGCATGGCAAAAAAAGCATCTTTGCATTTCATTGGGTCAAGTGCTTCATCAAAACAGAGATCTTTTCATGGCATAAATTCATATAAAAGACATCTAAGGTTTCATATGGACAAGCTCTAAAAAGACGCATCAGACTTGGGGTGTTTTCCCTCCCAACACATTTACAAATGTTTATCAAAAAATCGCTTCAAATAAAAAGGTCATAGTGGCTCAGTATCTGGGCATGACTTTCTGGTGTGTCACCTCTCGTGTGTGCTGGTTTCGCTCTGCCCTCAGCTGGCTGTGTATGAACACACATCTACCGGGAGACCTGCTGTCGGTGCCACAGCCCGAGGCACCACAGCCCACCATGTGCTGGTAGATTACAAGTGTGCACCTCCTGCTTTAGCCACGCATCAGAGGTACTCACTTTTTAAATGATGTCCAACAGAAAGCTGAGTTGAATGGTGTTCTCCCCTGAACATCTCTCTTTGCTGCCCCTCTCCCCCTGGGCACAGAATGAGACCTTAATCATCATCTTCACTGTTATTCCTAGGCTAAGCCTTCTTAGATTTCCTAGTACATTATGACAGCATTAGATTGTGATAAACTGTAGGATACAGTCCTTTTAGGACCACAAAAGCTCCTCAGAAGGGCCTAAATTAGGTTGTTCAACCTGAATGCAATGTAAGAAATTTTGACATTTCTCAGATCTCATGACGGAAAGAGAGGGATGAGTCTCTAGTATCCTCTTTCAAACAAATAAATTCAAAGCAAAGTGTTTCATCACTAAGGTCTAGATCCAGGTCCCAGAGAAACAAATGGATTTCATTGGCTTCAAAGGGACTAGTGTTTGGTCTAACTTTTTGCCAGCACAAATTGGGATTGGTAACATGACCAAATGAACAAATATGGGTTTCTGGGGAGGCTTCCTTTACCAAAAAAGCTTTATATACAGGTCTCTCCAGGACTAGCTGTCAATATGTCATTTCTGAAAGAGGATACTGGCATCTCGGACCCAGTCAGATCACCCCAGTGAAATCATTTGCCCTGCACTGTTGTCTCACTTGGTTCTAGGAAGCAAACGAGAGCTTGACACTGGCGCTGGAGTAACCCTCGTCACTCCCAATACTCTGCAAGCTGCTGTGATCATCAATGTCACTGATGCTGGTTGTGCTGATATTGTCCACTTCTCCATGGGAGAACTCTGTGCTTTCAACGTCCACTTCAATCTCTTCTGGAAAGGAAAATGAGAGAAATACACACAGGTGAGCACCACACACCCCACTGCTCCCTTCCAGCCAGAGAGCTGCTGGGACTCCCCCAGCACACGGAATGAAGCAGCCATCTGGCAAAAAGACTTTCAGTGTTCTCCCTGGAATGAAATGGGCTGTGGACGTGATTTATAAAAAGGTTTGATACCAGACTGGAGCTTTCACAGGGATTTGGCAAAGGGGTTTGACTCCTCCACATGCAGGCCACACTATGAGCGTATGTGAGCCACTCCCCACACTGAACTTGTTCCACTACCTCTTTCTTTGTACCTCTACGACCCCAGTGTTGGAAACAAGAAGAAATAGATAAAATCTAAGACAACAGAGAAAATGAAGCATGAAGTTACCCCCAAACATGTTACTTGCTTGACATTATATTGCCAAAGACAGGACCACTCCTATAGGGTACTGCAATGCATTACCACGGGATTCTGGGTTACTCTCATAAATGCTGAGTGGACTTTGGACCAGACACCTTGTTTCTAAGAAAGACTTGAAAAACAAGTCTTGAAAAAGATCTAGTTAACCAGGTATCTTGGTTCCCATATTGTTTTGGAATTTTCCAAAGCATTTTTTTTAAACTACAGACTCACACCCAAACTATACAGCATCTTTGGGTCTGTCAGTAAATATCAAACCATCTACTGTCCCTAATGTTCTCTCCACAGAAGAGATATTTTAAAAAAGACAGTTATCTCAATTCATTTAGCCATTCAGATCATCTCTAGCCAGTTTTATCTGAGGAGATGAACTCTATGAGAAGCTTGGGGGAAAAAAGGTAAGCGGGAAGGTGTGTAAAGCATCCATTCCAGTGCCATTAATATCTTCTTACATTTTCTTTTTTGTGTTGCCAAGAGATTCAGTAGACCAAAAAGCACAATGAGTGTTTCAACTTAACCATCATTTTTGATGCCACAGAAATCAGCTCAAGTTGACAGCAACAGTTCCTCCAGACTTAGAACTCATGCAAAAATACTAAACTCTCCACATACATGTGTGTGTGTATGTGTGCATGTGTGTGAGCAACCTAAATATCAAATGCCATAAGAAGGGGGTAGCTGAGAGACCAGAAATGGATGAATCTCATGCTCTCACTCCATAGAGTCCTGAGGATTTCCATGCCAGTTCAGCCAACACCCACCTCGCTCCGAGTCCGAGTGATCCGAGGAAATGGTAGATCCAATGCTGTCCATTCGTATTCGCTCTATCTCCTGAGGACCCTGTAGTTGTTCCAGTCTTCTCTTTAGGAATCTTTGTTCTCGTTCCAGGTTCTCAAGCTGGTGTTGGCTTCTCCTCTCAGCCTCTTCAAGTTTCTGACATGATCAAATACGACCGAATAATTAGTTTCATCCTCTTCCCCCTCCCTCCCACCATCACTGCCCTCCCACCTGCCTTGCTTAGACCTTCCCAGGTCCCAGAAGGATTTAAGCTGCAAGACCCCTGAACTAAACTGCCTCGCAGTCTCCAAGCACAATGCCATCTCCCCACATCTTCCCACCTCTCAAGTCCTGATAAATCATAGCCATTAGTACAAAGAGGCTCTGAGGACTAGACTCTCCAGGGGAAACGATGTGAATTGCAGCAGTTTGTGGGTCATTCCACAGGGGATCAGACACCTGCATTACCGCATCTGCCCACGAAGGGGCCTCAACTCCCTGAACCAAACGACTCCAGGGTTTGTTATGATCTGCTCCAACATAAAAACGTGCCCTGGGAGCTCTGTGTTCCTTACTGCATGGTTTAGTAGGATTTCTCAGAGACAGTTTTCTATTCAGTAAGTGATTTACATAACCTACTATAGATTTCTTTGATCACAGCTGGGAAATCTACCAGGGCACTGTTCTTTGTTTCCTACGACAAGCACATTGCATAAGGAGTCATTTCAGGCTAACTGTCCCTTTGGCAGCGCTTTTTCTCCTTCATCACCCATCTTCCCTCCCAATATCCTGACCTGCAACCAAGTATTTCAGCCTCTCCCAGATACTGACAATGCTGCATTTTCTTTTCACATTTCACTTTGCCAGAAGTGAAGGCAGAAGAGCACTGGGCTGGCTGTCAGGTTCACACAAGAAGCTCCAGCAAGCCAACCCTGTCTCACACTCTTGTGGTTTGTGCTAATGCTTCGGCAGTGGAAACTCAGTAGCACACCAGGAAAAAAGCTCCATTTTCCATTAAAAATGCAGTCATTTAATAGTAGGTATGTTTTTCTTTAAAGAGATGAAGCTGTCAACAAATGATTACAATACAGAACGACACTCCTGCTCTTCAAATCTATCATTTCCGTAGTTAACGGAGTTCATTATGGACTCTTCCAACAATGTGGAATTGTAGCTATGATAAGCAATGAACTAAGAGGGCAAGGCTTGCTTGCTCTTTTTTTTTTTTAATTTATTTTTAAAAGGTGTTAGTCTCCTTCAACAGAGGCAGCAAGGGTGAGCGATTGAATTGCACTTCCCAAGAGCCCATGCTGAAAGCAGCCGGGAAAAGCAGCTCTTACCTTGATATGTGCTTTGGCTTTGTTGAGCAGCCCAAGCGTGGTGTGCCTGGTGCAGTCTGGTCCGAGCGGTATCAGAACTTTCAAGCGTTCTAGACACAGGCGGAGGTGAGCTCGGCTGCAAGGGGACAAGAGCAGGGTCAGAGCCATGCTTCCAGCAAGGGAATGCCATCTCCTTCTCTACTGCCCCACTGCAAGGCAGTTTTCACGTTTTCCTCTTTCCACACATCACAAGATTCCCCACCCCACAGCCACCAGGACAGACTGCCACTAAACTATTTACACTTCAAACACCAGCTGCTCATCATTACTTGCATTATTGCTCACCTCTGACAGACACTGTTTATTTTCTTGCTGTCTGGACTGATAATCTGACTCATCTGGATGAACTTTGTGCAGGGCAAAGGCACACAGGCAACCAGTGCAAGTACCTCATGGGTTTCCTCTCTCTGAACAATCTGCTGTCAGTTTTGCTGAGGACTTTTGCGAAAGTGGTTTTGAATGACTGCTACCCCCTGCACACTTGTTCATTGCTGGCTTGGGGACATATGCTAATCTCAACACTGATCCAAACTCATCTGAAAAACTGGTTTTTTGCATAAAATTAAGATCATCAGTGAGAAAAATGGCCAGCTCAAAATACTGAAACAATCCCTGCTGGCATTTAAAGGAGCTAGAAAGACGGTACTTCCCAAAAACTGCACTCTTACTCCTTCCTGGGCCCAGAACTGAAATGCTGATAGGGGTGCAATGTTGGTGGGAATGAGAGAACCCAAGACCTTGCCCTGGGCAGTCTTCTGACCTTGACTCACATCTACAAAGACAGGTTCCAGCATGACAGTGTCACTGGTGATATGAGCCATTTCCTGAAGAATACGGCAACACGTTCTAGGGAAAACAGTGCAGGAAGCAGTGGCAAAGCACATCATCCACGGGCTGCACAGGAAAACTGTTCCTGCTGTCTCCTCTTCTGTATAACGTATGCAGGAATGAACAGCAGATTTATGGAAAACTATCGAGTGTGTGTTGCCTTTTTCCCCTCTCTCTCTCTTTCCCAGACATTAATGATTTATGTCCAAAGTTGTCATCCCAATCAATAACACAATGACATCAGCTTTACCATTCACATGCAAGAAACACCAGTGCAAAAGAGTCCTGAAAGCCTATCCCAGCGCCTGCTCATGCACAAAGAAACCGAATCTTAGCCTGATCCATCTCAATGCAGGGGAAGGGAAAAAAAAAAGAAAGAAGAAAAAGAGCATGGACAGTTCATTTCCATTTGTTTTTCAAATGCGCTATTGCGCCCAGTTTGAAAGGGGTGGGGGAGAGGAGTCCGTAATCAGGCAATTATGTCAGTGACAAGCAAGGATGATTAAGGGTGGAAGGGTCAGGGGTTTTACTGATGAACTGTCAGTGCAGGGGAGTGTTCACTGGCCGTGCTGTAGATGTGAGCTCCTCATGGTTTCTACTATAAATCTCTTTAGGAAGGGTCCATCATTCTGTCTCAATAACAGTCACAGGACTGCATAGACCAGCAAGGGCCTTGAAGAACACGTGTTTTCCATTAAACATTAACAAATGGAGGGGTGGGGAAAGGGAAATCATAATCCAAAAAATCAAACTGAAAAACCAGTAATCACATCAATCTCATCTTTTACTTCTCAGCTTGCTCTAGGGCAAACCCCACTGTCATGAAACCCATATGACTGACACGGGGGGGATTTTTTCTACCTGGAAGCTGATTTCAAGGTAGAGCTTGGTAAGGAGTTGTGTGCACCCACTATAGGTGTTTGCTCTGTGTCCCATGATGACCATAGGGCAAGCAATGAAAAAGCATTGCTGGTTCACACTGGCACTATAGTTCATGTCATCCCTGGACACTGACTTCTTGCAACTAGAGAAAGGAAGGGGAGCAGGATCTTGTGGTCAAAGACATTCTGGGTTTTGAACCCATTTTTGGATATGACACAGACTTCCTGAACGTCCACAGAGGCCAGTCACAGAGTCAGAGCTGCCAGAGCACAGCCACCAAGCTGCAGCACAGAGCAGCACGTGTCTCTTCACTGCACAAGTATGAGCTCCAGCCACGCAATCCACCACTGGATCGGCCCAAGTCAAAAACACAGCTCAAATAGAACTCAAAATGTGTGCACAGACCTGGGGCTCTACCTAAGAAGGGACTGCTACACAGCACTTGCTACAGGTAGGGACCACAGACACCTCCTGCCCTACTGGGCAAGGGCAGCTCCATGGTGAAAAGCGAATTATTTGTGTAACAGAAAACTAACAGCTTGGGGAATCAAAATCTAACCAGTGGCAAAGGTACCACAGTCCACTCCTGAATTCAGAGAGAAATGGACAACACATCTATAGCATGAGCTTTGGGCAGAGTCTCAGCATTGGAGGTTTTACCAGGAATGAGGAAGGTGCTGCACCAGGAACTGCAATTCCTGGAACCCGTGATCAGCTTTGGGCAGGAGCAAGCACTGGCTGGATTGCTGAGAGAGCGATTAAAAGTACGGCACTGATCTGCCATGTCAAAGCTGGGTTAAGTGCAGACTCAACAAGATCAACCATGTTAAGCGCATGAAAGTTATATGCAAAGGTCCAGCCATGTAATAAAACCCTGGACACTTGAAACATTTCCCATTGTGCCCCAGGACCATGGTGGATTGAAGACAGTTACTGCTCTCTGACAAGGCCCTGACAAGGGCAGAGAGAGGACAAAGCAGTAAGAGGGTCTTTCTCATGAGGACACTAGAAAAGCTGGCAGGGTTACTTCCCCAGCACTTGTGGCCCAAAAAGGGACATTCCTCCAGTCCTGGACCCTTCTGCAGCACCCAGAAGATTGGCCCAGGCTCACACAGATGGTTTTCAGAGAAGCCACTCCTGACAGTGGCTCTGCTGGCCAGTTGTCAAAGGCTGTGTGGCCTGCAGCAGTGGTGATGGCCTCTGCTGGCACACCAGGCATCGGGAGGGGACACCTGCCTGCGACACTGGGAGTGGTGTGAGCTGATAAGCTCACGATGGCACACAGCACGGCTTGGGCTGCAAGCACACTGCAGGGGCAGGAGGTGGTGGCCGAGTCGAGGAAGTTTTGTAAGAGGTTTGACCAAAGCAATTACTTCTGTGCTGGATTTTCCCTGTTGTGCACTCAAGAGTTGAGCCACACTGAGTTGTGACACCACTGCAAATGTGAGTGCATTCATGTCTCTAACCCCAGCCTAACAGAGGGCAATGTGCAGGCCTTTCTACTGCCATAGAGCAGCAGGCCAGGCAGGGACTGCCAGGCCCTGCAGCCCCAGCAGCCACCTCTCACTGCTGGGAATGACACTGGCAGAGCTACCCAGGAGCTGCCTGACCTGGTGTAGCTGGGATAGGGAAGAGCAACCAAGCCTGCAAACTGTCCTGGCACACGAGTGTGTTGCTTTCCTTTAGAGACCAAACTGAACAGCTTCCCCAGCTCTCTCCCCTCCCAAACTGTTCAATACCTTCCTTACCCTTTTATTTTTAAAATATAACCTCATCACACTCCCTGGTCTCTCTCAACTTCCAACAGCCCCAGTGGACCAGGATGGGTTCTTAAACCACAGAGCACACACTGGCAGGCCTGATGCACTGATGGGTGCATCAGAAATAAAACTCCAGAGCCCAGGGAGGTGAGGGAGCCACTGTCCCTGTAGGTATTCAAGAAACAACTGGACATGGCACTGAGGGATATGGTCTGGTTGACAAGGTGCTGATTGGTCAAAGGCTGAACTCAATGATCTTGAAGGTCTTTTCCAACCTAAATGATTTTGTGATTCTGTGAAAACCATCACAGAAGACTTAGCTAAAAGACCATTTCAGAGAGAAAGCAACTGCAAATCCATCAGCTTTCTTATCAAGTCCTGGAGTTGTACCTGGGCAGCTACAATTCTACTGGTCAGGCCACGATATGAGGGTCTTTTCCCCTTGTTTACCTGGACTCTGTTGCAACATTGCTTTGACAAAGCTGCAGACTCTTGTGTTCAAAGAAAATACCAGCATTGTGCAGGCTCCAGACAGAGCCAGACGGCCTTCCATGTAAACCACTGGATTATGCCAATATTTGACGCATCTGCCAATATCTGGAAAAACAAGTCTAAATGCCCATATTGTTATATAACAGAGAAACAACGTGGGTTTGGTGCAAAGGGCTGCTGCCTCTCACTGCCTTGATCCTGAGGAAGACAGAGGATGACAGAAGGAGAATTCCAGTTTTAGTGGAGGCTGAAGCCCTTGCATGGTAGCTGCAGGGAGATGGGAGAAGCTGGAGCCCTTTCTGCTCTCAGAAATAGGCTCTCAGAGCAGCATCCTAAGCACATTGCAGGTGCTGGATGTGCTTAAGAAGAAATCCATGAAGGATTTGAAAGGAAGGGGCCCTCCATTTTCCCAAGGGATCAGCCTAGTGCCCCCTTTCTGCTCATCTTGATGAGGGGGAAGATTCCCATTATAGATTCCCATGTGGGGAATCAGGATGGCCAGAAAAGGAGCAAAGCACCTGAGAGGCTTGAGAAAAACCAGAGCCTAACACAAGCCCGGTCCCAAAGAACTGAGGATCAACTTTTATCCTATTCCACCTGGCCACTCTGGCTGGGACAGAGTCCCATCTGCTGCTTCTGCTTCCTCCCCTGTGCAGGGCCAGGAGGAGCCTAAAAGCAAGTTCCTCTGGGATATGGAGGGCAAACAGAGTGACGATGCCTTCTCTTCTCTGCCAGGAGCTGCAAGGGGCCAGGAGACTGAAGTAGAAGAGGGATGAGCAAGCTCAGCAGCCCCACAACCCTGTCAGTGGATCCACAAGCTATAGATGACTGCATGTCGAGGAAGGGGGTTCTGGACCCTGAAACAGCAGCCCCACTGCTGCCCACTGGGCACCTGCTGTTCTCCCCAATTTCCCTTTGTGCCTGTTCAACAGTTTTTGACTGTATTTGGATTAGCTACTTCTACCCCGCAGATCCCCTCCAAGCCTGAGCACCCAGACCCTCCATCCTGAGCCTCCATCAGAGAGGAGCCTGGCTCCTGCTCTGTGCAGCCCTCCCTTGCACTTGGCTCTGCCTGGCTGCAGAGGGCTGTAATTTCACAGCCTGCTCTCCTCTCCAGCTCCCAATGACATCACCCACTCTGATTATATAAAGCACAGGGAGGAAGCCTTTATTTATGCGTGCTTTTTGCTCATAGCTTCAGCTGTCTCACTGTACAACACACACGCAAATCCCACTACAGGAACTGGGCTCTCTCTTGCCTGAATCAAAACTGCAGTGCAGAAAAAGATGTGGGTGCAAAAAAAATTTCCCAATTTCCTTCCCCCACACCTCTGAGTACATTTTTGAGGAGTTTGGGCAGGAATCAACCTATCCCGGCACTCTGCACCACAGCAAGCTGGGCACAAAACCACCACCTTCTTCCCTGTTGGGAAGTCCCCAGACTGCTGAGGAGCCTGTGGTGGCAGCTACAAGCCTTGTGTCTGCTGGTCACAGAGTGGCTACACAGGGGCTAGAAACCTACCCACTTTCAGTGCCCAAGGGGCTCCCTGCAAGGGCTAGCCCAGGGCTGTAAGGTCACTGGCAGTTTCCCTCCCTGGGCCCTGGTGGGCTCAGCCAAACCTCTGTGCACCCCCTGACAAGTAGGTGACCTCTCACCACCCTGTCTATCCTCCTCTGGGGAATGTTGCAGAAATGGCTGCAGGCATGGCCATCAGAGAATCATTCCTGAATGCTGACATCCCTGGAAGAACAGCAGCTTCTTTGCGAGAACAGGTTTGGGATTTGTGCAGGTTTTTTTTCCAGGTTCCACCACGGGCAGAAGAAATGGAAACTGAGAAAAGAAACTTTCTGTGCTGAGGAGTCAGTGAAACACACGTACGCACTCAGCTCTGAAGCAGCAGGTTTACCAGACTCAGCACTATCCCCCAGTCAGACACTGCTGAGAGACTTTGCTGAATCAAGGCCTGAACATCTGCAAAACACACACACACACAGACACACACCACACTCTCTTCCCATCTTTAAAAGATCAAGCCTCCCTCCCAGCAGGAAATGACCAACTCGCCTCCAGCGGCCGTTCAAAATCCTGAATTCCTAATTTTGTATGTTGAAAGAAGGGAGCATTTGAGGGAAAAGAAAAACATTTCCCAGATATTTTTGTACTATGCCTGCAGGTCTATAGGGCTTGAATTCAACAGTGGATTTAAGCATGTGCTCAACATTAGGAATATGCTCTAGTTCCACTGAGGCTAAATCAGACACTTGATCTCTGAGAGATGTTAAAAAACCAGAACCAAACCAAAAAGAAGCATCAAAAGAACCAGTAGAAGGAAGATCCTAACATGGAAAAGGACACTATCATCCTTTTCTTCTTCCCTCTATGCCTTTTAAAAGTCGAATCTAATTTAACCTTGAAATCAGAAACCACCAACTTTATTTGGATTTCAGAGCTAACAGATTGCCTAGAAAATTCAGGAGGGATCACTGGTTAAAGAAAGCAATTCCTGGAGAAACACATGTGACCCCACATCAATAATTCACTAGACGAGAATGATTTTGAGATAAAAGTAATGAGAAACACATGCAAAAACCACAGGGCAGGGAAAACGGGGAAAATATGGTTTCCTTCTAAAAGCAATTCACAGGTCAGAGGCTGCTTATCTCCAACAGCCTTGATGCTTTTTCCTTACTCTTTTCTGACCCCCAGCCCTCTCTTCGAGGTATGTGATCCCTGCTTTACTGAATGCTTGTCTTCAGCGAAGGAAGAGGTTTTGCCAAGCACCTGGATGAGGACTGGAGGCAGCCGGGCACAGGGGCAGAGCCCACGCAGCCTCTGCTGCAGCTCCTTACGCAACTGCTGAGCCCTCGAGCCCCGAGCAGCCAGGCTGCAATAAACACACTCACACCCGCTCACCCCAGTTCCACAGCACACCAGAGACCAGACACATGCCAGAAGGAAATCTGGCTCAGAAATGCACAGGTAAAAGTTAATATTCTCCACCTGAGCTGTGAAATCATTCAGAACAAGCCCTGCTTTCTGATTTTAAATCAGGTCTCCTCTCACGATTGTTTTCCTGCGTTTGCTCCCAGGTGAAGAAGGTACTTGTTCATCTGACTCTTTGTTTCCAGTCAATTTCTACCAGTGTGTCCCTGGCATATAGGAGTATTTGTATTCCAAATGCTAATAAAATCTACCATGAAAAAGTACGTGAAAAAAACCCTTTAGATGTTTTACATTTTTAAATGTAAAGATCTAGCATTTAAAATAAACAAAAAAATGAAAATTTAGGACCAAAAATAAAAAGACTTGACAATGTTTTATGGAATTTAAAGGAACAAAAAAGTTCTGTAGGCAACATTTTCAGCCTGATCTTAACCATACCAGATCTGTTTGCTAAAGTTAGAGATGGACAGGCATTCAACTGTATTCTCAAATCAAGGGCAAGTGAAAACTAAACCACAAATGAAGAGATCTATGATTAAACAACTGTAAGAACAATAAGAGTAATAAAATACCCCTAACCCCAAGGCAATGCAGTTTTTCAGTCACACCAATCAACACACCCTTGTCTGGTGACAAGCTATGTACTAAGATAAGGGGTGGCACAGTGCATAAGAAATCAGCATCATGATTCAAGCCCATAAGTGGAAACAAAATACAAACAGCAATGTACTGATGCACTCCTCAACAGCTGCCTTTTGTCAAAAGGCCACCTCAGTCACAGAACCCAAACAAAGTACAACGGGAAAGGGACTGTCTTAACAAACAACTCAGAAAAAAATGGCCGGTTTTGCAGTACACAAACACTTCTCCACATCTGCAAGAGATGCTGCAAAACCTTGAGGTGAGCATAAAGCAAGGGTTTTACCTTACAATACACTGCCCACACTCTCCATTGTACACTGTGAAAGAGGCCATCCTACAAACCCTGCCCTGACTGTCCCCGAGCCCTGCATGGCCTTGCACTGCAGCGTAAGCACACGGCCAAGTGCACCCCACGGACACGCAGAAATTACTTCTACCCCCAACTCCTCTAGATGGGAACACGCATCACTAATGTCAACTTTGGAAGAGCTTCAGGCACTTGGCAAAGGGAAGCTGCAAGACCAACAAAGCTTGTGCCAAGTGGTGTGTTGCCACCACTGATTTGTTCCAGTGTGGGTCTTTCTAGCCCACTGCTGCAGTCCGGAGGGAGATGTGCTCTCTCCTTCTCTCCTGTATCACACAACTATCAAAATCTCTCCCTTTCCTGAGATACTTCTAGGTATAAAGCTGAGTATTATTGAGAGGGCTCTCCTAATTCTGTTACAATTCTGAAGGCAAATGAATTACTTCAAGGTTTTCCAAAATCAAAGAAGCAAAAGAGAGGGACAGAGGGAGGGGAAATCAGACAGGTCCCAATCCTTTGGTGAAATGTGGGGGATCTGTCTGCAAGATTTGGATTTCCTGCAGGACAGGTGTCTCCTGAAATACAGAGGGGCAACAGACAATTTTAATTATATCTCCCAGTGGCTGATAAGTCTGTCCATATTGTGCAGACATTAAGTGTAAATCATGTTGTTTAATGAGTGCAGGGGTTGGCCTATAAACACCTTGAGTTATATGGACAGATGAGAGAGCTTCCACTTCCAGGATTCAAGGCCACAGCACTGTAGACATGGCTGTGAACAGAACACTTCTGAAAACTCAGGAATCCCCCTCTCACCTCAGAGTCCACTTCAGAGAGTAGGATTGCTCTCATCTCACACTGAGTTTCTATTACCTTTCCTTTCACTCTCTTCTCTGACCAGCACTGTTTGCTCTGCTAACACCAGCTGTCATCCTTCAGCCTGTCCACATTTTTGTTTCTGTCCTCTTCTCTGACAGTCTCCTGGATTGGAAACTCATTGGAACAAGAATACAGTTGCCAATGCACAGAAATTGAAACAGGATCTCATAACTGCACTAAATCAAGCAGATCCCAAACAATTATACTAAAGCAACACTGTGATTCTGAAGTTGAAGTGATATATCTAGGGCTAATTTTATTTACATAATAAGTTCTGGGCCTTTGGGTCCTATCTGTTGCCCATCTTGATGTTTTCCCCTTTGAACTAGAGAGCTAGAAGATGGAAGCTTCATTTAAATGAACAATAAAAAAAAAAAAAAGAAAAGGAAGAGACAACTGTAATCCCATGACTTCCAAAACTAGGATGCTTAAAGGAATGGCAAATCATTTTGAATACTGATGCTCACAGTAATAAAAATTATACCATTTTGGAAGGTGCCTCCTGCAGAATGAACTCACAGCTGTTCAGTAATATGACTGCTCATCCTTTTGTAACCCCTTTGATCTTCAGAGGCACCAATGAGACAGACTGCTTCTACTCGGCAGAAAAAGATCAAAACCAGCCTGGGCTTCACAATGAAAAGGTGATGAGAGCACCATAGGTGGCCATCTGCCCAGCAGAGGAATGGAGTCAATCAGTGCCTGGCATTTTCTCTCACCCCTTCATTTTCATACAGATCTAGCACCGACCTCTGGGCCCGTTCATCAGTTTCTCCTCTCTCCTCCCAGCTCCTCTATGCTGTTCTTTGAAAGCAATCTGGGCATTTCTTAAGAGATGTCAAATAACAACAGATGCTCTGGAGCAGATTCCCCCCTAAATTTATATATTGAGGATCTACTATTATTGATCTTGGCCATTAGTAACAAAGTATTTCAATCCCTGGTGAATATAATGAACTGTACTTTACTGTAGCACGAAACACGATGTTACCAGCTAAACCCCTTTTAGGCTGAGCTGGGCTTACAACAACACACTAAAACTTACAGCCATCACAGGCCACAAATGCTCTACATCACATTCTCCTTCTGAGTTAAAAACACAGCCCGGCTGCTGCCGGTCTGGTTACATCCAGGCAACTCTTGCACAGGATCATTTGCCACCAACTTTTCAATTGCAGTCACTGCTGACCACAGAGGTATTGCAGTTTCCTGCCCTGGTAGTAAGATACGGTTACAATCCTGCATTTGACTATCAGGGAGCATGCAAAGTAAGCTGTAAACATCAACATGCAACCCAGGCTGGTTAATTATAAAGCCCTGTCTAATAAAAACTCCATCTTTGTTAAAAGGTGGTTAAAAATAGACCTGCTCTTTAAATAGCTAACAGTGTCCTGTGCCCTTGTTCTCACTAATACCATCGTAATTATCCTTCTAGGGATACACAGTGTGCTCACAGCCTCCAAGTCAGTGCAGTGTTCTCCTCCATGCTGCCAACATGCCTGCAAAGCAGCTGTGCCATTCATCAGAAACCTGCCTCGTTGCAGTGGAGGCAGTAACCTGTTTTGCTGCGACCTATGGATTTTCAGCTTTACTGCTAGAATTAGGTCACCGGCAAAGATAGCCAAGATTTTCCAAACTCGCCAGCTACTCTTGATTATTCTGTTCAGAGGTTTCCTGGCTAAGCACCATGCCTTTGAAATGAGGAGGCATTTCGGGCTCCTGCAAGGCTTCTGCAGTCAGACACTGAGAAGCAGGGATGCTCTCACTCGACAATCCATAATGGCCTCCAAAACTGTCAGGCAATGGGAAGAGTTCTCCAGTTCAGATCTACTACCATCAAGTCTTTCTAGCCTCTCCAGAAGAAATCAAAGATGGTGCACACCATGAAACAGAAATTAGCATGGATCTGCAGAGACCCTTGAAGGCCACAGGCCTGCACTGAGACTGGCAGAACCTAAGGTAGCACATAGCTTCCCAACAGGCAGCTGGAGAGTACTCATGGACTGCCTACAGCAGAAAAGCTGGCCCACAGGGTGTCACAGTGACAAAAGCATTGACAGTACCTCAAAGCCTCTTCATAATACTGCTGAAGGAGACCTTGGACTTTGGTGACTGCTGAATATAGTCAGGTTTTTAACTGGTTCCTCCATTAACCAGCTGAAAGAAGCAAGCATTTACTTTATATGGTAGACATTTGTACATCAGTGAAAGACTAAAGGATGCTACTAACTTGTTGTTATTTGGGAAAACATATTTCCTGTTTTCAAAATAATGAGTGGGAAATTTGCCAATATTAAGAACAGATTCTGATCTGGTACTAAAAGTTATTTTTGTCATTAATTAATTAATGAGTAATTAATAACATTAATTTTGTCATTAATTAATTTTTAAAATGACACATATAAGCTACTACTACTAAAAGGTATTTTTACTATTCATTAAGATAGACAGAATTTTTCCATCCCATACATCTATTTTTTGAAGCTATATTCCAGTTGCCTCACCTCAAGGAAGAAAATTCCTAATGAAAATATATTCTAAGAATGTGACCATTTGGCATACTTGTTTACACAAAATCTTTTATGCCAGAAGGAAAGCATGTGCTCTTCATCTAATATCTCTTCACACTGTCAGAAATATTTAAGGAGTCATCAAATACCTACTGTACCTTTCAGGTATAGAGGGCATGCATCTGGAACAGAGGAAGCAGTGCATGTAATTTCACCTTGTAAAATTATTTCAAATTTAACCTCAAACTTTCCAGGGAAAATGAATTACCAGCCAAGGTCACTATCAGATGTATGATCAGAAAAAAAGCACTAGGAAGGGGAACTTAAAGAGAAACTAGCACTATTTTTCCTACTGGATATTGATTTTTGCATACAAATACTGTATTTCAAAAGTCTAGAAGTTAGCTAGCATTAAATGACAAATGGTTTTAACTCAAATGTTAAAACTCGATGTTACTCAGCAGGGGAACCTGAACAGAGAAGCACAGCTCCCAGCACACTGACAGCAGGTGAGTCATGTCCTGATCTCAGTCATACAGAGGTACCAGGAAAGAAGACTTTTGGAAAGGAGGCACCAGAGAGTGTGAAAACACACCTTGCCTCTGCTTAGCTGCTGTGATGTGCTAATAACGAACTCATTCTCAATACAGTTCTTCCAAAGAGGAGTAGAGTTTATCACCCAGAAAATTAAAACAATGTCAAAATCAGGGGAAGAAAACAACACGAACCCCCTGCCTTGAACAACCCCCTGCCCTTTCCCTTGAACAACCCTTGACACCTTCCTCACATTTTCTTTCTCTCCTCTGGGCATGTGTGAAGGCCAAGAAATGCAAGACTGGTCAAACCTCACACAAGGAAAAAGCATGAAGCTGGCCACTTGGAAACAATTTCCTTCTGCAGCAAGCAAGACAAAATGTATCTGTAACACACGAAAACTGCTCAGTTTTTTTCAGCTCCACTACAAGACTCCGGTGCTTCCAGTAGGGCTCAAAAAGTCATTATATATTAGCACAGGACATTCTACCTAGTGAACTCTTGATCAACTGGGGAAGACCATTATGACCCCTATCTGGGTCTTCAATGCCACAAATGGATACAAATTTAATTCTCCCAAACCAAGAACAGCTGTAGTTGAGTAAACTAACAATTGTGAGAGGATTAACTGCCTTACCCTGCTGACCCTGATGTATTCGCTCAGCAGAAAACGGGCTGGGATCCCACCTGGGAACAAACCAGACACTGACAGGTTCATGGCTTTCTTTGGAAAGAAAAATAATTTAAAAAGACAAAGAAAATGAAAAAGAGAGAGAAACTGGAACACCTAGGCCTCTGGTTTGGTAGAAACTTGCTTCCATTTGCTCAGCTATCAGAACAGTATTAAGAAAATAACCACACGTACTTACAGAAGTACCTGCAGAGGCACTGCTTTATAATCACAATCACATTCTCCTTCCTTGCTTTTTTGTAGTGCTTATGTCATTCTCAGGGCCTCATGAATGTAGGCAAGATTAACTACTGCTTCACGGTCAGGTACTTCCTGTGTTGTATCTCATCCTGGAAGCACTCCTTGCTGGTTTCAAAAATCACTGATGTTAGGAATAATAATAAATAAATAAAAAAAAAAAAACCAAGAAAAAACAACAAAAAAGGTAATTTTCTCCAGAAATTATCCACCTAGGGAGAAGCCGTGGTGGGTTTCCTCATCAGGAGAGCCAAACAGCAAACCAGAGCACAGGCTTCCTGACTTTCCTAGTGCTGAGCTAGGAGGTTTGCATGCACTTTCAGGAAGGGTGAAGCAGCAACTAACTGGAGATGACATTTCGACTCCCTTCACCAGCAGGAAAGGGTTATGCAGCAGGCAAGACCTTTAAGTGAGAGTCAGGAGACTTGTCCGCAGACAGCTTGCACAACCCCAGGTAAATCCCTCGAGGAACTGAAGCACACACTGCTCATCCACAAAATGGAGCTAATCCTAATTCCTTCATGGAGTACAGCACAGCTAAACCTACTCTTTGTTTTCAGGTGCTCATGGAGCTCAGCAGTGACACTGGTATGTGAAGTGCCGAGAGCGGAGGACTCCTTGGGAAGCCAATTCATTCAGCTTTCTCTGGTAGTTAATAAGGTCCAGAGTACGAGATGGCCACATTACTCAAAAGGGATCAATAACTCCTCACTGAACCCCCCTCACCATATATGCTGCAAAAGCTATCTGAGGTCTTCTCTGATCTCTGTCCCAAGAAATTCTCAAGATGGAATTTCAAAGGAGTTTAGTCAGAATCAGGAAGACAAGATGAAGGCTGTTTTTTGACTCTGCAAAAAAGCCTTTAAGAAACTCAAGCAATTTGCTTTCCCTGGAGGCAGCACGGTCTGCACAGACCTGAGAGCCAACCTGGATGGCTTATGGAAGTCCCCTACATACCATAGTTTTCCATTCTGACTACTGCTAACCACTGTCTACTAAAGTGCCCAACCCACAGTACAACCCCCTTCCCACTCTGCTCTTTCCCACCTTATGCATTTTTCTCAGCCATCACTAAGAAGAAAAACACAACCCAAAGAAACTCCAAGAGACACTTATGACTCCAGAGGGCCTTCACACATTTTCCTGAAGTATTTGACACTAGATATAAGATTCCTCTTCTTCTCTCCGTTTGCAATCCCTTCTCTGAAATGCATCTCCATATGTGCTTTTTCCAGTGAACACCAAGCCTGTAAGCTGCTTTTCCAAGCCAAGAAAAGTTTAAAAGAGGTCACACCACAGAGAACAGACTGCGCATTTCCTAAGAGGGTCATATTACGTAGAATATCCACCGGAGACAAAGTGTTCCCATCCGGTTTCCCACTTCTTTTGGCATCAACGTTGCTCTTCGGGTTAGGTGAAGTGGCAAACACATGCATTGGGAAAAGGAAAGATGAATGTTTTCTGTTCCCCCCATTTTGCCTGTCTCAGCCAGAATTCCTCAAAGTACTTCTAGGGTTTAACAGAGTGATTCTTGCTATGAAAGTTAACTACTATATGCAGCATTTGGGACTCCTCCCTATACACTCATAGAGGTACTCAACTTTGGACAGCTTTTGTTGTTCCCTAAAACAATGCTGAAATAATTTTCTTCCTAGGCAGACATTAGAAAAAAGTTTTTAGCTTTAAATACAGTTAATTAGAGCAACAGGTTGCACTGCTTCCCTGGGCAATCCTGCTGTCAAATGCTTTTAAGGCCATGCGAGATCGGCATCTGCCAGGAAAGCTTTAGAGCTTATCCTGCCTTGGGGTGAGGGGACAGACCAAATGAGTGCTGCCGTCCCCTCCCAGCCCCATTTCTGACAGCTTCAGAAAACTTCAGAGACCATAGAAGTCTGAAGAACAGAGTTTCTTGCCCTCCTTTAGGCACAGGGCCCAAGCCAGCTGCAGGGGCTGTGGGCCGAGTCTCTGGAAAATGAAGGGGAATTTTGCCTCTCTGAGCTTCAACCTGGGTGACAGAGCAGATCTGCTCCAGAGTGGCAGTTGCAGCTGGCAAAGGACAGTAATGCCACGTGTGTGAGAGCAGGTGGGCAAAGGGAAAGGGAGGATCTTGAGGCATCTGCAAGGCACTGTTTCCATTAGCAGAGTGAGGCAGTTCCCTGCTGTGCCTGTTGGCAAGGAAAAGACAGGAGCAAAGCAAACAACAGGAGGAGCTGCAGGGAAGAGGAACCCCCGCCCCAAACTGCTGAAACCAGTTACAACCCAGCAAGCCTCTCTGTGTGCAGTTATGCAGCTGCAAACTTGGAAAAAAAGAGCAGGCAGCTCCGAGGAGCGCCAGGATCCACTCTTATGAGAAACACTGGAAACGGAGACCAAAGGGAAACACCAAGCTGTATACACAGCTGGGGCTGTCTTCCCCTGTTAAAAAGAGACGGGTACGTAGATTTCAACTGCAAGCTCTTTGTGTGTGCTTGCATGTAACTGTGCATCTGTGCAAATGCATGTATTCACCCCACATTTGGCCTCTTGACGTTACCAGAGTGTAGCTGATGGATGGTATTTTCCAAACTGTATGGAAGATTCCCATACAGCTGGGCAAAATCTGACTGGGCAACCCACAACTTAACCCACCCTGGGGAACAAGGCCAAACAGGTGGAAATAAAAGACATGGGAGATACAAATCATCGCCTTTTTTAGCCTCAGATTTCTACCATAAACCTGCTACACTGCTCCTTCTTTTAGAATAACTCATTTTAACAATTTCACTGAGTTTCCAGAAAGAGGAGAACAATTCTCATCTAAGGGCTGGGCTTTGGTCATGTAGAATTACAATAAATTACCCCAAATGTTCAACAGGTTGTGTCTTTAAGTAGCACTGTGAAGTCCCTCCTGAGAGAAAAAATGTAAAGGACACATCCTCCAGAACTTCCAGGAAGAGGTGGAGCAATCTATCCCGCACAGTCCAGTTCTGAGAGCAAAGAGCAGAGGAACACGCTGTGGTCATACACAGAAATGCTAGCAGCTGCCTGTTCTCAGGTCCTGGAACACTCTTGGCTGACCAGGCTCTTCTTCAAGACTAGGGACAGCCACGGTGAGCTCGTCAGGGCTGATCTCACCTCTGAACCTTGCTGTTCTATTCCTTTTCTCTCCTGGACTGCTCACAGGGAGGTCTAACCGTACACAAATAAGCAGCAAAATCAGGTCTGGATTAGCTTCCTTTTCCTTTCCACATATCTCCTCTGATGGTCGTGTGGCTTTGCCAGCCTTCGCCTTCAAGGGTCCTTGCCCTTTTTCTACAAATACACTCACTTACTCACAAGAAGAGCAGTGTCTATCAAATGCCCTCCTTTTGTTGTTGTATTATTTGCTGTCCTGGCCAGTAAGGAACCCTTGGCACTGCTCCCCAGATGACTAGGCATAACTACAGAGCTGTAGCGACAGCTAGAGAGGAGCAACAATTGCCCAAGTGAAGGAGCAAGTATTTGAGAGTCCTTAAGAGCTGTGCTTCTAAATGATTCAGATGCTTTTAGATATTCCACACTGGCTCAGCAACCAGACAACTCAGAGACAGCAGCCTGCACTTGACTTTGCAAGCATGACTAAATTTTGTGCAGCTGTTTACAACTTACCATGATAAAAACCACACCCTTACCATAGGAACTGTTATCAGCCTGGACCATGCATGAACCCACTGATACCATTCAGAGTCTATTTCTGTGAAAGTAACACTGCATTTCAAACTCATGTCCTGTTTCCACTGGAGGATTACAGAGCATAAACCTTTTTGCAGCAATTTCTGTTATGCGTCCTTTCCCTCAGCCCCTCCTCCTGCGCAGAAACCCTTGAACAGGCAGTTACAAGATCACTCTGTAACTGCTACATCCCCTTTCCTGACTCACCTTTTGTGAGCTGAACATGCTCATTTACAAAATCTCCCATTCGTGCCAATCCCTTCTTCATCCTGAGTCTTATAACTTCAACTCTCAGGCAAAAAAATAAGAGCAAAAAGCATCCATCCTTTGCAAAAGCTTTTCATTTTTCCCTAAATAAGTCATGTTGCTTTATGAATGCACTCTCAAAGGTAAATAATTAACAGGCAAGAGGGACAGAAAATCTTATTACACGGCTAATAGGAAGTGATGCTCAGGCAGCAGTGTACCCATAAAGTATACCTTCAAAAGACAGCCCTAAGGTTTTCTTAATGGAGCATCAGGCAGAAAACCTGACTCATTCCATTGCTCTGGAATCCAGGGATTCCTCTGTGTTTCTCCAGACTCAGACAAATCCAAAACCTCTTTATGAGATTCTGCCTGCATCGGACAGACTCAAGTGCCACCTCCGAAAAAGGGGATACTCCAATTTTGCACAGGCATCATAAGAAGCAACCAGAAAGAGAACTATACAGAGAAGATCTGTATTTCTACACAAATTCGAACTCCCAAGGCACACAGAAGGGTGGTGGGTAGATGACACCAACTACTGCTATATTCTGCCATGGCCCTGAGTTAGCCCATTCCACGTTATCGGATGGTTTCATGGGAGAATTCCTGACTCTTGGTTGCACATTGCCTATTTAACTGTTATATGGTTTTTCTCATGCACTGTCTGGGAGGAAAGCTGCCTGGTCTGTTTGCCCACAGCTATGCAAACTGCTCGGGGTGACCAAGTACCACTTGCAGCCAGGCAACAACCACAGCAACTGTGAGATGATCCTCACTCTCCTTTCCCAGACAAGGGTATGAACAGCTGATAAGACACTTGCATTTACCACCACAGCACCCAAAGCAAGGAGTTAGACCATAATGGTGCCACCCGTAGCAGCAAAGGTGCATTCACTTTGTGTCCTTCTTCTCCTTCCTCATGGAAGAAGGTGTTATGCAGCACCTCCTGGCCCTGGGCAACACTGACAGGACAGCAGGACACTGAGGGAGACACAAGGAGTAAGCATGAAGTTTTAAAGGACAGGGAAAACTTGTGTGAAGGAGAGAAAGGCAAGCAACTGGCTGGAGATGTGGATCAATGATGCAAACTTGTTCCTGCTCCTTTGTTTCACTGATCCACATCTCCAGGCACTGGATCCATGTGTGTTTCTGTGCCTCACCTGTTAAATGGTGGTGCCTCAGTCTTCCCATCCTCTTTGGAATATCCAAAGATTGGAGGTTCTCAAAGTTGTGATATTTTGGTAAAAACAGACCACTTACAGAAAGCAGAAAGAGAGTTTCTCACCTACATTTTCTATTCCCCTTCCTTTGATTATCACAAGTCTGCATGGGCTATATTGCTATAGTACCCTCAGTACATGTACCAGGTAAAGATGTACATCAGCACACACAACTCCAACACACAACTCTGTCCCAAGAGTACAAAGTCCTGAAACTTGTGGTTACAGGCAATCTGTCTCAAAATTATATTCCTATGACCTCATCTTCTCTAGGGCAGAGATTTTCCCCAACTGGCTTTTAGCTAGAAATGCTTTCAGGCCCATGAGCAACATTAGTCACTTGAACAAGAAAAGTTGTTGCATCAAGATTTCTGTCTCTCAGCACTTCAAACAGCACCCCATGAAAAAAATATAAAGACCCAAAAAAAAGCCTGCCAAGTCTCCAGAGATGCATTTGGAGAGAAATGGTAAGTACAGAGCTCTGATATGACTGAAAATGGAGCCAGGAAAACTGAATGCCTCACTTCCCACTGGGGCCAGATTCTTCCTGGGTCCAAGCTCACTGATTACAGAGGGCATTTGCCCAGTCTTTGTAATTTTTTGAGGACAGCCATAAACATACAGAACTGGAGAGGGTTCAGGCTGAAAGAAAACTGTGGCAATGCAACCAAGTAGAAATTTGAGGATGCAAGTTTGGGTAGAGATTCAGGAAGCAAGGTTGGCAATGATGCACTCCAAACGAGAGCGGTAACCTCTGATTTGGTGCAGAGACCTGACTGCAGAGTACGTTTCTTTCTAATATGGGGGCTTCCTCTCAAGTGTCCCTTCAGGAAGGCAAGATGAGGAAAGGATTCTCAGCATCAGACCACTATGGCAAGGCCAAGTAGATTGCACTGGCAGTTCTTTCCACATCACGGGAGAAAAATACATCAGAAAGTGTCCCTAAAACACATCTTAGTTGAGAAGGGCTTTGTGATAAATATCTGTTTCTGAAAACTGGCTTATAACAGTGATTTTATTGTGCAACGTTGTTGAAACAAAAACATTTTTCTTTGTGACAGTTTATCCAAAATAGTAGTATTGTTCTTTTTCCTCTTCTTTCTTCAACAGCTATTGCATTTCCAAGGGAGGTATAGAGATCTGGGAGTAGAAAGGAAGGCAGGCATGCATACACTCTTCACTGCATCACTTTGAATAAAAATCTAAAAATTCCTATATGAGCAGTACTACAGGACTTCCAACAAAATGTGGATCATTTTGTTTCCTTCAAATCTCAGCATGGAGACTAACTGTCCCTTTTCAGCAGCTTAACTCAGAGTTCAAAATGTTCAGCAGTCCAGCCAATGTGAAACAAAGCTTTTGCAGGCTTTCAATTGTAAAGTGAAATCAAAACACTGCTTCTGCCCAAGGAGGCACTTCACATGAGCAAGTGTGGTGGTCAGCCAGAGATTGATCCCAGTGTTACAGCACGTGACAGAGCAAAGCAAAAGAAACAGCAGCAAAAGGCAGACTGACACTAAACGACAGCAGCTGAGCCTGAACGTATCCAGAAAGAGCAGCTCCCTGGCAGCCTTACTCCAAAAACCACTGGCTTCCCCCTCTCCAGGTTAAGCAAAAACAGGCACAGCAGTATAATAAGTTATCCAGATCTCCCAAACTAGAGGAACATGCTGCAGGTCTGCTGAAAACTGTTAGTCCCAGCTGAAAACAGAGGCATCTGTCATCCAAACAACAGAGCTGAAGACAGCCAACTACCTCCAGCTCTTGTTCCACACTGGCCATGGAGACAGGAGGCTTTAGCTACAGTTCCCACAAGGAGCAAGTAGGATCAGTGCATGCTGTGACCTTTGGATGTGTCAAAGATAGATACATGCTCAGCTGTGTTGGACACGGCTTGACTGCTGCAGGGAACATCACAGGTTCCAAGTGTTATTAATGAGGGAAACAATATGTACTGTCAAGGTTTGCTACATGAAGTTAGCGTGAAAACAAAGCCCACTCCAGAGAACAAATGAAATTTACTGGATTAGTCTCTTGTTCCAGTTTTCCTGATAAATAGCACTGAACTCAACACCACATTGATTAGTTGGTTCAAGACAAACACTGATCAGATTGCCTTGGCAAGTATATATAGCAGTACACAAGCACAATCACCCTTGTCTATTCAGAGTAGCAAGGATTCCCTATACTTTCATCTCCCTTCCCTCTATCTTTCCCAGCCTAGACAGCATGTCTGCACTATTTAAAAGCCCTATGTTAAAATGCTTTTCCCTCCTCCTCTTGCATTTTGCTACTAGACACAGTCAAAGCCCCTGTTCTGAAGAAACAGAACCAAACTGTGCAAATGCTGCAGAGTCCCAGAAGGCCCCACACTTCAGTGCAAGCTGACCCACGTCATGGTTTTCTCCTCTACATCAGTAGGGTTTTTCCTTTATCTTATCTAGTACCTCAAATACGCATCCCCAGCATAACAGTCAGCTCTGAGTGAGAAACCGCTCTGGAGAACCACTGTGCCCTAAACAGTCTCTCACGTTACAGAAAGAATGGGTGGGAACCACTGAAGATGGGGGATTCCAGTAAGAGTCAGAAAGGCTAAAAATACAGTACACACAATCATTGCTGCGTTTGTGTTCTTCACTTTGTTTCTGATCATCTCGAAAGATATTAGAGAGAAAGGATCTTACACCATTTCACTCTGCTTTTATGCTACAACTTGAAGTTTGTCTCCTTTAGACCTTGTCCTTTTTCTTTTTAAATGCACTTTTGCAGAGCCACGAATTCTGCAAGATCTTCAGAAAATTCTAATTTCAGTGATCCTCCCAAGGTCTCTTTCCCTCCTTGGATCTATCTTTCATCTGAATTGAATTGTTTTTACCATAAGAAAAATACGCCCCCATAACTCATCCTTTACCCAATTAACTCAGCTTTGTTTTCCTTCCTTCTGGTGTATTACAATGAAATCATCAGCAAAACCAAATAGAGCAATGTAGGATATACAGAAAAACTTATATTTTTTTTGTTTGTTTATTTTTTAAATCTGATCAATAGCTTTTCAAACATCTTTCTTGTTCTATCAGATGTAACTTTTCTAACAGACACCACCACCATGTTGGTTTACCAGAACTGCCACTTCACAGAGCAGCAGGAAGTCACCTCAGTGCTGTGTGCCTTCCCTTACTACCACACTGACCACATCCTCCCAACACTGGCATGTGTAAAATGTTCACAGACAAGAGCTAATACTGTTATCTGTATAACATGCAACATTGAGCTTTAGCCTGAATTTTATTTGTCATCCTTTTTGAGAAAATATTACACCAGCAAAGTGCATCTTTCAGTCACATGCTTGACCATGTTTTCTTTTAGAAAATGATGGGGTGTTGCTTACGCATCAGTTTTTTGGTAGGTGTGTTAAAGGGCTAAAAAGTATCATTTTAGTTACGTCTTGCAGCAGATGAGAAGCAGAATACTGGTTTCTTGTTTAAATGCAAGCTATGACTCATCCTGGGCACAGATAAACTGAAACACATACCCATTAAATAAAAAGCACAAACAATTTTCCAATGTGAGGATTAATGACAGATAATAACTATAAATTAACTTTAATCTCTTATAACAAACAAAGCCCCTTATATAAATGTCACTGCAATCTTTTCAGATAAAAACAACGAATGAAAGCAAGAAGAAAAGTCATTTAAATATTATCAGCTAATATTTGGTACCAAATCAAACAGCTCCTTAGCAGAACCACTGGAGTGTTCATGAAATATTTCAAGACTAAGAAAAGGAGTGGTACTTAAAACACTGCTTTAATTTTTAAAAACACAATTCTAGTTATTTTTTGACATTAAAGGAGTTCAAGATTCTTAATCCTGACACATTAAAACATCATCAGATCCGCAATACTGAGTCCAAGGTAAATCACATATTCAAAAGGAAGGAGGAGAGCATTTTGTTTTTCTACTATTCTCTTGCTCAAAAGAAACTCTGTGTAATCGTTGAATGGGTTAAACGAAAATTTAACTGAACATAAGAAGGCTGCTGTTCACAGACAAGAAGCAAAAAACCAGAGTCAGAGACCTAATAGTGGACAATTTTGAAAATTATAGTGTGTGTCAATAATGGAGATAACAGTGAGATTCAAAAGGAATAATCTCAAATAATAGGGAAAATGAGCACCTGTCAGCCACAAAGCCATTAGTATCAGGGCTTTTATATTTGCAACAGTTAATTCTGGAGACACTGACAAACTTAACAACACAGCAAATCAAACATGATGAAAATCTAACCAGGAAGTAATCCCCCTCACTCAGAAAACACTGCTGTGGAGTTTGAAAATAAATGCTTCCAGTATGAAACTTGCAGTCCAAATCATTGGTAATGAACACTGCAAACACAGCAAAGGCACTGCAGAGTCTAGCTGGGTTTGCAGATGTGAGTAGCTGATGAAGCCATAGCATCTGCATTAAGGGACAGATAATCCCAAACCAGGAACAATGGACTCCTGAACAAAGTTCCCAGATACAGGAGTCTGGCTGTACAGACCACCCAACATGATCAAATGTGTGCCCTTCCCAGAAGGATGAAAACCAAAGGCTTGTAAAACCACGTCTGAGACACAGACCTGGAATACAGTGCCTCAGAATGGGAGGGCCTGGAAGAAAAGACCTTGCTAAGAAGGCTGATGGTTAGAAATCTTCAGCCGGGAGCAGGTGGGGACTAGGGAGCATAAATCAGACAAAAAGAGAGGAAGAAAGAGCTATTACACCAACCAAGAATGGGAGAACAAATTCTGCAGCAAGCATCTTGTCAGCATTCAGAAAAAGGTGGCATAAGGGGAAGCACAGGTAATAACACTCCTCTCACTAGTAACACTTGTAATGATGTGCTGGTCAACAGTAAATCCTCATGATATCTCCACCTCAGGTAGCATTACTGTCCTCAGTTAAAGACAGGGAAACAAGGTAGAAACTTCCTCAACTCACATGGATAGCTGGTATCAGCCATATCCCAACCCCATCAATACATGCCAGTCCTTAGCTGGACAGTAAGTATGGTTGCTAAGATCTCACCCACAGAGAGTCTGAAGCTTCGCTGGCTGCTCCACAGGCCTGAGGCTAGAAATGGATGATCACATATCCATGCAAACTTGGCCAATGTAAAAGGACCAGGCTGGCACAGGGAAAGATGGAGACAGTTCTGCTCTAAAGCTGTTCTGAGTGTAAACAGCATTTGCAATAACAATTAGATATGCAAATAAGCACATTGAAGATTAGTGACGGTTTACTGTTGTCATGGAGAAAAAAGCACCTTCAATTCTGGGTCAGACCCAAAGACTGCATTTTCTTTCCCTCAGTGGTAAATATAACCAGATAGTGCACTGGAAAACGCAGGAGCCAACACTCCTCAACACAGCTCAACCTGGGACTGGAGAGGCTGAGACTCGTAGGAGCTACAGGGAGCAACATAACCCAAACAAAAAGCTTCCCTGCATCAACCCAGAAAGACAGGACCATGGCAACTCTGTAGATACTCAAAACTACCAGGAGGTAGAAGCACAGGCTGGAAGAAAACACCCACACCATGCAAAGGCCAAGCTGCTTCTCAGCATTGCTGCTGCCACGGGAGGCAGATGTGGGGGAAACTGAGGGCAACACAATTCATAAGGTATTCAGCTCCAATTCCCTTGAAGCCACATGGGAAGATCTTGACTGAATGAAATTACACACTTGGCTCAAAGCCTCTGTGTGTCTTTGGCCATCCTCATAGTCCTCCCATCCCTTGTTAAATGATGGCTGCTAAGAGAGAAGAGGAGGCAATCAGCCTATTTAGACTCAGCTTTCCTTCCCACCCTGGGGGTTTCTTCATAGGAGCAGCTGGCCAGAGCACTGCCTTTGTTACAGCAGCCACAAAAAACACAGACACCCACCCTCAGCCCCCCTAAAATCCCACAGAAGAGCCAAGATAAGTTTATAATGGAAACCCTGACATAACTTTAACTAGAGCATCCTGAATGGAAGGCGATAATCTGATCTGTGTGTGAACTAGCTCCCCTTGCCTCAATGGTATTTATCTTACTTTAACTCCTGTTACAAAAGGGTTGAGTCATATAGCAGAGCCAGCCAAGTAACAAAACTGCAGGGCTTGCTAAAACGTCAGATTCAAGGATAAACAGGCACAATTCTAAAACAGGTTAGAAGAGTCTCTGCAGGAGCACTGGTAGCCAGACCTCGGAGCCTCTGGACAATGGCATTTTCTTCTGCGTTGCAGAGACTACCACAGCCCAGCGAGGGTGTGGGGGGAGAGGGTGCAGAGCACAGGGCTCTGCCCTTTGGTTCATGGTAACACATATTACCCAGGGCCCAAGAAACCTGATCCCGTAGCAACCTCATGTATGGAAAGTGCCCCAATCAGATTTCACTGTGTCAGGAGAAGAACAGTATTTACTCTGCATACAGATTAGTCACAAAACTGGGTCACTTCTTGCCTTTTCAGAGAGAGGAAAAAAAAAGCAAACCCACAACCAAAAACAAAGCTGCTTTTTCAGATCTTTTTGTGTCTTCCCCCCAACTTTTAAAACTACGTGATGCAGTGTGGTCATTCACAGCTGCCAAAGCTGATCAAATGGCACCTGCATGGATAAGGTTAAAGCACATTACACTCACCAGGCTTGCATTTCTTAGAATTCGGCTCATTAGCTACTTACCGGTTCTTTTCTAGTTCGTTGTGCGTAGACCTGGAAGATAAACAAAAATTTGGATTAGCCACCTTTGACCTCTGAGCACCAAAGTTCAACTGCAGCAAGCTGCACACATCTCCAGTGGCACACTGCAGCAGAAAGTCAGCCAGCTACATACATTAAAACCTACAGCTATAACCTCATCCTCCCTGTTGACAAGAAATTCCCCCCCTCCAGTGCAAAAGCTGGTACTCTTACTGGTGCTACAGAAAATGTTCCCTTGAGACTTCAACACACAAAAAATCTCAAAGAGAGGCAATGATTAGAACAGAAGGCCAGAGTCTGCCACTTCTAGAATCCTTCTGGCTCTTCAACCAACTCACTACAGGACTGCAGTTACATTTCTTTGTGCTTTAGTTTCTCTATTCACCCTGTAAAAATACCGGTATCATCTGCTAACACAGGAGCTCACAGAGCATTAATTTATGCCCATCAAATACATGGGAACCTTCAAGCAGAACTGGCTCTGTAAGGACAGCCCCTGGAACCCTTCAACCATCACATGACAGATTTAGCCAACTTAGCAGACCCAGATATGGCCAGGAATTGGGTACGAAATGGGATGGCCAGCACTGGCCATGTTTGCAAACATCAGCGGCACTGAGTAGCACTTTTAGGATGCCTGGAAACCCCTCAGGGATGGAAACAGCACTGCCACAGCCCTAGTATGTAGTGAAGTGACCCATAAAGTGGCACTGTGACCACTTGACAAAGGAGGGGGCTTTGTCTTTATACCTGCCCACCAAGCCAAGCATGCTGCCAGCGCTCCCTGATTCAGAGCTTGCAGCTTGAAAACAAAACCAACTAGAAACAAAAGGGAAACAGGCAAGTTCATTCTCCTTGCTCTGTGATGACAGCATGAGTGGCAAAAAAAGCTTAAATCCATTCAGGATTTCTAATCTAAGCCAGGTAAGGTTGTTGAGGATTATTTAAAAGGATAGCCATTTATCCAACATTTCTCTTTAACAGAAGGTCACCTTAAAATAAGAGTAAAAAGAGCCCAAGAGCTTAATAAAAAGGATCTATTTTCTCTAATTTGGCATCACATTTCTTCCGGAGCTCTGAGAAGATTATCCTCTATCCCCCATCTGGAGAATCCCACAGAGAATTCTACAATTAGGGAACTGAATGGAGGATGTGCTCCAAGGGAAACCCTGTCATAATTAAATGCTTCTCCAAAAAAAGGAAGGAGGAGTGCCTAACAGGTGTTAGAACCTCATTGAAAATGACGAATAAACTGTAGATGTCTGCAAAAAACAAGGTAAATGAGTTTTAGCTGACCATGGCTGAGAGCTGCGGGTGGCCAGAGGAAAAACAAAACGCTACCGTATGTCTGTGCAAGCTACCCAGAGCAGCAGGATATGGGACACCCCAAAGGCAAGGCACTATAGGCAAACTCTTCATGTTCAGGAAACTCCCCAAAACAGCAGATGCCTTAATTCTGGTTCCCAGGAATCAGAAACATGAACACGGTGTTTAGTCCAGAAAATCTCCCAAATTAAACCCACACCGCCCCCAGAGTCTAAACCAGCAAAATCCATTTATCGAGGCAACTTGGATCCAAATTAACCCACCAGGGCTGAGCTGAGGCCCTTTAAAGCCACTGCCTGTATGTACTTTGGAACATGCGTATTGTTCTTATTTACTGTATGTTCCTGCAGGAGACTTTGCACTCTTCCTAGCTATGACATTAGCAGTTATAAGGCCAGAGATATGCAATGGCTTGAATTCCTATATTATATCGAGCCAATTATCAAGGCCAGCACTGAAAGAACAAAGTTGGCCCACTGCTGTGAACAAAATTAAAACAGCAGGTTCTCCTTACTCCTCTCACACAGAAGAGTCTTTATTACCTATCTGCCTTCTGATGAACAAGACAACTGAGAGAGGTCACAGGCTTTTCACCAAGTCAGGAAATGTATGCTGGGACTTTTAACCATGTCTGTGGCATGGAAAAAAAACAAAACTCAACCCCCCCCCAACACCTTCACACTGAAGCTGAATGCAAACAAAAGAATCTCAGCAATGTTGAATGAATCCTACAGGGAGGCTGCTTCTCTTACCTGCCTATGCTTTGCTTAGTGTAACTGGGGACCATTTGGAAAAGTTGTAATTTTTTGTTTCATCTGGATTTAGGAAAAAAGCCCAGCACCACTTCCCACTACCAACATTCACTAATTTATATTTTTTGTGAGTTTCCCTTTGCTCGGACAACACATAAAGAAAAAAACCCCTCTCTCTTCTGTTCATAATTCATTTCATTTTCTATAGGTCCCGATCTAAAGACTAGTTTTCTCCCCTTGTCTTTCGGCTGCACGTGTTACTAAGATTTATTTGGAATTAAACAAGGACAGTGCTGTCAGTGAAATGGAAAAAAAGCACAGGAACCTCTACTGATACTACATTTAAAAAAAAAAATAAAGTCTTTTAAATAGGTGCAGAAACAAATGTAACTGGACCTCTTTAACTGAGCTGGTCTTATCATCAGCTGAGAACCTGGTGAGTATCACCAGACTGAAATCAAAGCCTCATCCCTGTACGCCATCGCCAGCTTCTTGATGGGTACATGATGAACACCACAGCTGTGAACTGTTGCCAAAGCTCAGGGAACATTTCAGTGCTACTTTTAACGCTCTGGGTTTACAGCAGCAAGAAACCTGTGCAGTTCAGTGAGATGCTGCTGTTGACAGTCAGCCACAGCCTGTGTCACCCAGTGACATGAGGACACCACTGGCGAGCACGGACCACAAACCAGAGGAACTCACATCCCCTCTGTCAGGCAGACACGGCAAACAGGACCTTGCCCCCACCTGCAAAGTTGAAACCAGAGTCATGCAGGCACAGACATGTTCAGAGGGGGAAACAAAAGCCCAAGCACATGTACTGGCACTGCTAAAACGTCAGCTGCAATTTAAAAGTAGCTCAAGCACAAAACGTCTGCGGGGTTCTCATTTAGAACTCAGGTTTCTATAGCAGTCAATAAATTTAAAACAGCCAAACTGATAACTGCCCATAAAAACTGAAGGAATGTTGTATAAGGAGAAGGATCCTGTTCACTGCATTTTGAAAACAGCTTGGGAAAAGATCAAGAAAAAGTTTTAGAAGCTTAAGATAAAGGAGCCAGGCAAACAACAACAAAAACAGCAAATCAGTCCCCCCCTTTTTTTTTTAAACAACAAAAAGTTAAAAGGGGACAAACGCAAGTTTACTCCAATTCACCTCAGATACCTGAAACTGCATACAAAATAGGAAGAAAGCGGGAAGCAGCAATGGTCAGTCGTTCTAATTTAAGGTCAGTTGCAGCAACTTTTCCGCACCAGTTACAGTGATTCTGCCTGCAACCTTGCTATCCAACACAGTAACAAGGTGTTGCTGAAACATGAACCTACAGTGAAGTCCCCCAGCGAATGAGACATTGTAATTTGCCACTTTATCCCATTTTCTTTATTTAAGTAAAATCTCTCCTACCGTGGCAGGGGAGGCCAAACTTTCCCCAAGCACAGGTAAGCCAACAAAACAAAGTGCATCAGGGAGGAACAAGCTCTAAAGAGCACTGAATTAATTTGTCACTGAGGTTTTTACTGTAATTAAAATCACAAAGCTGCCACATGACATTAAACATAGCTGACCTTTCTGGTTTACTTATTTATTATTGATAAATATCCCAATGTATGCATTTGCAGAATACCTGCATTTTGGTTTGTCTTCTCAGTGAGGTAACTACACAGCAATTGAGAGCCTTTGTCCTATGTGGTACACAGACGGCATTTAGACCCAATGATCCTGTCATCCCTCTTGAACCTGGTCACCTTCTGGCCTGGATCTGGCACCAGCTCCTGGCTCCAGAGGAGTCCAGGACTCCAAGACCTACATCTCCATCACAACAGATACACTGGTATCTCATGAAGTGCTGCTGGCCACAAGGGGCCTCTTCCAATACATGTCCTTAATGCCAACACAACGCCAGTGCTTCTCCTCCAAATTCACTCATCCCACTCTGCTTTATCAAGAATTTAATCAGGAAAGCAATATTCCACCAGCTTGTGTAAATTAAGGCACAATTACCCAAATCATGTTTAGAAAAACAACAAGAACATCCATCTGCAGACCTGGCTTTCTGTCTTACTTCACTCAGGTTCAGCTACTTCTCCTGCTTGTGCATCATCACACCACATACAACTTCATTCTTCATTTTACAGACCTTTCCCGCCTCATGGCTTTGCTGACACCCATTCACTGGGCCACTAAATTCCCCTGCAGGAAACGCCTTCTTCCGTTGCCCAAGGCAAGAACAACCAACCCTTCTGGAACCAGTGAACCGTATTACTGCTCTCTTTTATGCAAGTTCTTCCTCAGAAATGGCTCCTTTTGGAAACAGCCAAATGACAAAACAAAACAAATGAAAAAGAAGGGTGATCAACAGTTTTTTTAAATTTTAAATCCACTTGTGTCCACAAAACAGAACTTACTGGCTTGAAGAACCCCAGTGTTTTGCCACGGTTTCAAGTGGACCAACACCATAAAGAGACTATGAAACCAATGCAGAAGTCAGTCTGGGAAGTCCACAAAGAAGCTCCACCAGCATCATGTGAGGCTTCCAGCCTAATGGCAAGACAAACAATGCCTGCACAAGAGTTAAATCCTCCTGCCCAGATAGAGATGCTCAAGGGCTGAGTTTCTAAGGGAACTGTGAACCCACCTCACCTTTGAAAGGCCCAGGAGTCTGGTCCTGGTCCTCAGAGAGCTGCAGGGAAGCCTTGGGAACATAGCAACTTATGGTACTCAATCCTGCCATGAGGAGCAGGATGCAGCTGAACAGAAGATGGCACAGCCGGAGCAGGAGTCCTTCTGCTGCCTTCCTTATGCCCTTTGCGAGTAGCAGCCTCAAGTCTAACAAGAACATCACCTCAGCTTTTCATACCATCAAATCTAACAAAACATTTCCTTCCAAGCAATACCAGAGACAAAAGTTATCTTAAGCCATTACTATCTCATGATCCCCTACAATGTCTGACCTTGAGGTCCAGAATGAATTCCTCTCCATGAGGATCTGAAGTGAGGAGACGGAACAGACTGTTTCCCCTTCTCGCTGACGTCAATGCCATTGCACCAGATTAACCTGGCCCCAAACTCTGGTTAGTTTTTCTGTCGCTCTTGGATGGACGTGGTATCAGATTCCTCCTAAGGATCTGATCAAAGCTGTTTTTCCAGGATCAAGCCAGACCCTTTCCAAAGTTCACATTCTCTGTCTCCAACAGAGAAGGAGACGCAGCCACTGGCATCTGTTCGTGTTTGTTCATCTTTGGAAAAGGAGAAATGGCCCCACAGTCTGTTTTCAGCTCAGAGGGCGGAAGAGCTCTTCCACGTGGTTCACAACTGCAGAAAGTCACCTACCTGTGGATTTCTACAGAGTATTGTGAAAGTTTCCTGCAACACTCAGTCACAACAACTTTAAAAAGTACGCTGCACACTTCCCTTCAAGAAGTAAATGTCTTCAAAGTAATTTCTTTACACAGCCCCTCTCAGTTTAGTACCTGGTCTTCCTAATCACTATTTCTGCTTGCAACATTTCGGATATTAACTTTTCTGTAACAGTTTCTATGCAGGGGGGACAACATCAACACACAAAAATCCTAAACGATTTTCACAAGGTCACACAAGAAGCCTGTGGCAGAGCAGGGTACTTAACTCAGGTTCTCTCAAGCCCAGGATAAGGCTAGCATTGGTGGGTGGTTGTTCTCAGGCAACCCAGAGACAGCTAAAAAGGACACTTGTGCCATCTGATTCTTGGGTCAAAAACCCAAAAAGTAACATAATCATTGTATAGTACAAGTAGGAAAGTGAGAAAAAAGCCTACAACCAACAACAATCCAAACCCAAAACAGCCCTCATGTCTTGCCCACTGTCAGCCAAGTGGGCCAACCCTATTCTCAGACACCACTGTACAAGGTGCCAGAGAAAATCTAAAATGGGAGCCAAAAGCAAAGCAGTATTAGTTTACTGATAAAACTGAACCAAGAGACATATCAGACAAAAATCCTCAGCTGGGGAAGCATGCTGTTCTGCTGGTGCATGTGCTGCTTTTCCAGCACAAGGGAGAAAAGAGCAGGAAGACAGCTCCTCCTTGCTGAGCACCAGAGCCTATCCCAGTTCCAGAGCTGAGCTGCTCCAAACCAGACCAACACCCGATAAAGCAGCATAAGGTGGCACTCTGCAGGAGAAGGGTTTTCCACATAACACATAACAGCAAGAATGTTGTTTGCATCCAGTGCTGCAGTCTGGGGCAAGTAAGTAAGTCCCCAGCTCGCTTCCCTCTCCACTGTGCAGGCTGGGAGCAACTGTTCTGGTGTGGGCCTTCTCCTGTGCCACCTGAGGCCCTACATGCAGAGGCTGGTCCCAGCCCTAAGTGCTAAGGGAAAACTGCCCTCATGCAGGGCCCTGCACGGCCAAGAGGAACTGGGTTTGCTGAACAAGCAGCTATTCAATATTTTGTTTTCTCCTCATTGTTCAACATGTGGCCTCAAGCCAAGCCCTGCTCTGAATACAGAACTGGTGGTTTCCTCACAGGCTTTTCGACAGGCTCACCAAGAGCAGCGGCTGGGCAGTTCACAAGCACGTTTATTGTCAAACATCCTCCCTTTCCAAACTGGAAGCTAAGAAACAGGGAAATCAGAGTTGCAACTTCTTGTCCCTCCAAGTACCTCCATGAAGACCCCCAAGGGCCTGGTTTTCTGGGCCACTTTAGATGTTCTTAGCACAACTCCTGCTGATGCCTCTTGTGGTTATGCATCATCAGCACTTCCACAGCTCACATCCCAGGTTCGTATCTTGGAAAAAAAATCACTGTATGAGGAATAGACTGTCTCCTGTAACAAGCTGGGCTGAAAGGGACTTGCTGAATGTACACTGGGTTGCTGAGAGCAGACAAGAGTGAAGTGAGTTCTCCAGTGTGCTATTCACTGCTCCATTCTGCCTTCTAACTTTGCCACAAGTGAGCAAATGTCCTACAGAAACCACTTCCTTCCCTTCCCAGCCCACACTTAGCCATATCAGAAGGGGCTTGTGCACACAGATCAGACACAAAGCCTGATGTGTGTTCACTTGGGGAGGTACCTTAACCACTTCAGGAGTCCTCCTCCCTTGGACATGCAGCAGACAACATCTTCTACAACAATTTAGAACTTGGACAAATTCAGGTAGATTCTCACAGGTCAGGAGATTAAGGCATATTCTTTGCCTTAATCAAGGCATGTGTCCTGTCTGTAACTCATGATGCAAGGGAGTTTGAGCTTCTTGTAGACAGATTCTTGACCTTTTTTTTTTTTAATACATTGACAAAACCATGTATTTCATGACCTAGTGAGGAGAAATATCAGAAGGCTTCACCATGGCACCTCCAAGCTTCCCCATGAACAAGGAAGAGCATGACACAGAACGAGGGCAGCAAAATACAGACACTTCCTCACACTAATGTCAGGTATGCATTGTCCCCCAGGTCTCTCCCAAGTGGGAAGGACAATCTCCCTACACAATCATCATAAACAGATTATTCAAAGCAAAATGAGTTCCTGACATAGGATGAAGCACTTGCTTCATCCATCCTCTGCCAACACCTTAATATCTCTGCTAACAAAATTTTTGCTGTCCATTATTCAAGTGTATTAAAAAGCAGGGTAAGGTCTAACACTGCAGAAAGCTCCATGTGGTCCCTGTCCCACTGACTTCCAGCAGGCTCTGAGTCTCACTGCATGGTCAGGGACTCGGTCTCTGCCATGGCCACACCAGAACCAGTGTCAAAGCTGCTGGCACCTGCATGGCAGAGATCACAGTGGTTCACAGAAAGAGAATAAAGACACAGGATGCAACTTTCAACTCTACCTGGAAAACTTAGGATCCTAAGCCTCATCTTCTTTCAAACAGTCACAAACTCCAAAATATCTATTCTGCTTCCTGAAAACAGGATTAGAAAAGTGTGCACACTACCCCAATGTACAGATGGTGGGAACCATATAATGTACAGATGGTAGGACCCATGTAGGTCATCTGACATGCCCAGATCTTGCAGCCTTACAGCAGCAGACTCAGGAAACAATCCAAGGACCCAGCATGCCAGCCCTTTGCCCTGTACCACGCTTCTTCCCACACATAACATTACCCTTTTGAGGAAGATGGTCATTTCCAGAAATAGCCTTAGCAATGTCCTCTGCAGTGCAGCAGTCTGTTTGGGGAGCATGTACTTCTCTGCAATACACATCTTCTGCCCTAAAGAAACTGCCTTCAGATGCACTGGGGAAAATGAGGCTTTTTGTGTAAACGCCACCTGACTGAAACACACTTTGTTTGAAAAGAAACTGATGGCATTTGTATGGCTGTGGGCCAGGCCAGACTTTCTTCACTTCTATTTAGACTTATTAGTTATCTCTCATGTTACAGCTACACTGCTGCAACACTGTGTCTGGAGATGAAGGCAGGGGAAACACACTGGAAAACAGAAAAATACATTAACATTACTGTTAGCTACACATTGTACTAGGGAAACTGAGGCACAAAGATTTACACAGACTGTAAGAAAAGCAGGAAGAGAACTCAAATGTCCTGATGTCTGGGGTTATGTTCTGTCAACAGAGATATGCTCATCCAGTACCTGGGAGATCCATGAGAAAGGAAGGCTGAGGAAAATGGAAGAGTTCCAATTTCTCCTGCTCTTACAGTTCTGGCTCACAAGCAGCAGCAACTAATATGAAGGCAGTGAGGTGGCTACTTCCCACAGTTCCCAGATGGCCAAACTACTTGTGAAGCAGTTCATGAACTGCTGCAGTTTGTAGCCTGTTAGAGGCAAACTAGAACTGGTGCCACGTTACCTTACCATGCCAACACATTCCTTACAGCTGCCCAAGCACCTGGACAATGACCACTGGAGTAATAGTCTCAACAGCAATCCTAATGTCATTTGTCCCTTCCCATAACTTCTCCCTTACTGATGGTGTAACAGATGGAAGGAGATAAATGAAAAGCCTTCAGAAAACAATCAACTATTTTATGCAGAGGAACTTTAATCAAAACTGAGGCAAAAGAACTGCTCTCAGTCCACATGCCTGCTCGTCACAGAGCAAGCAGCAAAGCATAAACAAGTAATTAAGACAATGTTGGAAATCATCTAGGCTACTTCAAACTGGATTCATAAAGCAACAGAACTGAAGTGAAATCACTTCTATATCACAGAATGAAAAGAATGAAAGTACAGTAGGGAGCATAGAAAAGAGAGATGGGAATATATCCAGCAGGATGGAAAAAGCAGGCCTGTTCCCTCTGAGCTGATCAACAAGGCAGTGTCTCATAGAGAAGAGATCCAGGCAAAGGCCAGCCAAGTGCACAGCCCCAGAGAACCACAACCTCTGATCAAGAGAGCCCAAAATAAGTCAACAAAAACAAATCCTATCTTTGTTGGTTCAAAGGAGGTAGGGAATAGAAGCCAACACACTTGAGAGGAGAACAAATAGAAGTCAGTCTTTGAATTTGGGCAGAAGTTTGTCAGGGGGGATCAGGAGATGATGAACAGCAGGAACTCCAACAAGCAAGACAATTAACTCAGTAGCAGGACATTGACCGGTCTGTTTGGGTCAGAAAGAGAAACGGATTTGAAAGCTCAATCAGCAGTGAGAAAGGAAAGTCAGTCTTACCTACAAACAGGGGAGCAGATGGAAACAACACTACAGGTGACAACCAATTCACTACCAAGCAAAGGACCAGGTCAGGTTAAACAAAACCATGAAGGATAAACCCCTGCATGTGTTATGGATGAGGCATTACACAGAGAAGATATAAAAAGGGTATAAATGTGGCAAGAGGGGAAAACCCCAAAACATCTGACAGGAATACTACTTAAACCAGAGAATTGCTGGTACACTAAATATAATGAGAAGAGAAAATGAGAGGAACAGATGACGAGGTTTGGCCCAAATATCCTCCCCACCACGCCAGGACACCAAATTTCTCTAGGAGCTGGGGCTAACAACCCTCACATTTCAAAAGACTTTATGAGCTGAAATCTGAAGTTTCTTGTCATCTCAAGAGTGCTGTGATCAGTGATGCAAATCAGCCCACGGCAGCTGCAGCAGAGCTCCACCTGGGCACAGTGCTGCAACACCAACAGCATGAGCCCTGACTAACCCCACTGCTGCAAAACAGCACACTCCTGTAAGGATTCCCCCAAATCTGGGAGGACAAAGGGACCATGACTGTTCAGCCACAGACAGCGGCACTTCACGGCAGACAGCTGCTGTAGCAGTGTATTACAGCTGAGCTGCAGGTAACACCAACAGCTGGGCCTACTTCTAGTTTACACAAAGGCCTCTTTGCACAACTTGAGTAGTCTAAAAAGATCACAAATTACATTCTACACCTACTAAAGGTATCAAAGTATAAATTCAGCTCAGAATCATAGGTTTAGCATAGACTCCCTGCCACACAGATCTCCCAGTGCATGGTTATATTACTAATACACAAAGGAAAACAGGAACTGCAGCTCTGCAGGATCATCTCCCTTGGAGGGCTATAAAATAAACAGTGACAAAGAGGAACACAGTGGGTTCCCTGATGGAAACTGCTACATCAGCTCTAGCACTTTTGGAGGCCTCATTCCTCACCAGGGAGTGGGGTTTATGCTTCTCATGACATTTGCAGGGTTCACCCTCACTTTCTGTGTTTTCCCTGATAACCTGCCAGTTGTACTGCAAAGCCAAGCATCACTGAGAAGACACTGCATACAAAAGCTCACCTTCATGGGGTATTTTTTTTATTTCCCAAATTGCGGCAGGACCTCGGCTTCTGATGTAGAACAGTAGAGACGAGGACAGGCACAATGTAGTGCCAGCAGGTTCAGAAACCCCAGCATCACCAGGACTTGCTTGTCTACACCTGCAGATTGCACTGGGGCAAATTACAACTAATGGGCAGATTGGATGTGCTGAAGCCAAACAGAGTTATCCAAGAACAATCACACCTGCCAGCCTGCTCTGACCACCTGTATGCCAGTACGAACCTGCCAAGATGGTGGGATTTGAACATGGGGTGATCTGCCTCTCGTGCACATACCAGCAATCCAGTTTCCCAGTCTAACACTTAAACTGTCATTATGCTTTCCCAAAAAGAAGTCATGCACACACCTAACTATACTCAATATTGTTGGCCAGTCTCCCTCAACACCTCTAACAGAGAAACAATCCTTAACAGCTCAGCCTTGTTCAGTTTTCTTTTCCTAAAAAATTAACTAGCATGTTCATGTATCCTCTCTACAAGAGAAGAAAGACCCTGGTTCCAAGTATTTCTAGAGAAAATTTCAACGGCAGCATGAAGATTCCAGATAGTGATTACACTGTTTGTACATTATCAAAGTGAGGTCTAACTCAAAACACAGTACAGCAAATCTCATCCATTCTCTGTTTTACACATGTGGATTTGTACTCTATGAAGCAAAGCCGAGTCCTGAGCCATGAATAGAGCTCCCTGGCACTACAAGGCTTGAGGCAGAAAGCAGCCTCTCTCCCCACCATATTACACAAGGGCCAGATTCTAACCCACCTACACACAGCCAGTCAAACTTAGCTCCCACTAGCTGTGGAGTAAGGTGTGATCCAGTGTGAGATGATGAAAAAAAAATCCCCAAAACCAAACAACTCACAAGCAAATAAACAAAGTATTATCCAGAAACAAGTAACAACTGATAGAGCCTAGGAAGCAGGACAGCTGTCAACAAAAAGTCTCAGAGACCAGTTCTCTGGGACGTGAAGAAAGGGGTAGAGGCTTTGTGCAGGAAAGTAGACCAAGACAAGCTGACACTGCATTTTGCTCTTTCTGGAATTTCTTACACAAGACAGGCAAACCACTCAGCCACCTGCACACCCTCTCCCTCAATAAAATCATAATTACAGTACTGTCCTAACTCCAGAGGCTGTAGGAAGGACTGAAAATTGCCAGGTACTCAGTCAGCAGCACAATGAGGGGGGGGGGGAGGAGGGAGGGAACCTCCTTTGACAGAAGAAATATAATATATTAAAACTGTACAGTGTTCACCAACCCCCCTACTCCTCCCCTGCACAGTGAGGTACAGCTGCACAGCACTGCTGTTGTGGTAAATCAGGCTTTCTAGTGCACCAGACAGCCAAGGCTGACTTGCAGCTACACATGCCACATCCTTTCAGCTTCTGTGAACCTGTGCTTCAGTTTGTGAACCTGTGCTGCATGAAGCCACTGCCTAAGGCACACGAGGTACCTAATGCACACCCACCCACCTGCCCCCCACTCCTTGCTCAGGGACACTCCGAGCAAATTAAGGTTAAAGACAAGAATACCTGAGGGTTTCAATGGTGCAGCCCCCATATCTGCCCTCAAAAGACAGTTTCAAAGGATGTGAGAGTGGAGGGCAACACAGAAGGTTCAGCACAAAAGCAAGTGATGAGATTTAGAAGCATACAGAAGTTTCAAAGGGGGCAGAGGAGAGTGCAATGACAGAGAACATGAGGAGCTGCATCAGCAGAATACTCAGAAGAGCAAAGCAACCCAGGCACCCAGATTTTCAAGACACCATGTCCAAAATGCCTCACCATACTCATTACAGCTGCTGACTCCAAGCTCTGCAGGCAACCTGCTACCAGACTGTAGATGTCTGGAAGGCCCTTGGGAAGTGGCCTCAGACACAAGGGAGGATAATGGGAAGAGAGGAAAATGAAAGAAAAAAGAAACTGGACAGAGATCAAACCCTCCTCCATGGAACTGAGCAATAGATTCTTTGAGTGCTCTTAACAACATGGGCCTCCTGGGAGAGCTGAGGACTCCTAGTGCTGCTGGGAGGGTGCTTGGCATTTCCCCAGGATCAGACCAAAAAATAACAGGCTTTTCTACATGCCTGAGAGCCTAAATAAAAACAAAACACAAATGACGACTTAATATTGTAACGTTATTTCAGATTTCATTATAAATCTTAACTTCATTAAACTGATGGTATTTTTGGGGAAAAAAAATCATTTAGCATCCCTGCTGTTTATTTTATATCCTGCTGATACAATGATTTAAACTGATTAAAAAGTCCTTTCAATTATTTTCCAAAATGTATAAATATCAAACCAGGCTAATCCTAACTAACTATAATGACCTTTTCAAATAATTGGGTCTATTAGAGTAGTTTCCAGTGACATTGAATTCAAGTTAATGTACCCACAGAACGGTACTCCCAGCATACTTAACTTCTCTAGCAAGTTTTAAGAATTCAGCTTCAGTCTCAGAAACATCTTCAGAAGAAACTGACATTAAGTAAGTGATACTACATGCTGTAACAAATCTCGGCTTATTTTTCATCCCATTCCAAAAACCAGAAGATACTTTTGTCAAGAGCAAATTAAAATAGAGGCTAAATTAAATTCTAATTTAATACGGGTTGGCTAATTGATTTGTTTGGTTTTTTGCTTTTAGCTATGTGTTAAGCAGGGGTTTTTTTAAAGAAAACTTTCCCTTGTTATTATGAATGCCAAGTCACAATGACTCTGATTCTCCACATATTTTCCAAAGGTGTGTAATTTTCCATACCTAAATTTCCCCGACCAAAGCAAATCTGTATTTTTAAATATATTCAGGGTTTAAGTCACAGTATGCAACACTAGGGCTTTCAAATGCCAATGCAAAACACTGCACATACATGTAGGTAACAAGAATTGCAGAGGGGAACTCCTTTGCAGCAATCTCCATGCAGTTGGTTGTACAACTGAGAAAAGCAAAGGAAAAGAGAACCTGAGCCACAACATCCTTCTTTAAAAATGCAGCATGTGAATTAGAAATCACGAAGCAATGTTTTCCCTCTTATTTGCACACCCTTGTTTGGGGTAGAAAAGAACTATTTTGCTGGGACTGGGAGACCATCATAGTTCTGTAAGAATAAGATTTGCTCCACCACTGCCATCCAGAGCTGGGCTGCCCGTTCCTCAGAACTTTCTGGGTGTTTGTGCCATGACAGCACAGACCCTGTTGGGAGAAAATGGCTGTCATGTCTGGGCTGCAAATGATAAAGGGAAATACTTGGATTTAAACTATGAATCAAAAGAGCATCTAGGCTCTGTAAATACCCTGCACCACAAAATCATGGATTATTTGGTTCAATAAAGACCAGCAACAATGTACACATGTCAATTTGTAAAATGTATAAATAAAGAAAAAAAAAAGATACCAACAGTGCTTTGCCAAGCTTGCTTGAGAAACATTTTTACAGGAGGCTGTTAAATGACAAGATCTGCATGAGATCTAAATGCATAATTTCTCTACACTAATTAAACATTTTGAGACAAAAGCAATCCAAGAAAATCTCTTGTCCATGCATGAAATGTAAGTTTTGTTCCTCATCAAGGACTTGATATTTAATTCAAAGTCCATCTCAACTCAACCAGGCAGAACTTACTGAATTGCTCCTTTGATTTTAACAGGAAGGGATGATACAGAGCCTTCCTTAAACAAGGCTGATGCTATACTCAGTATCATACAAAAGACACTGCAGTGAATTTGGAGGCACCCTAAACTTCACAGTTGTCACTTTCCAGCACTTCAGCCATCTGGAAGGCCTGCCATCTCCTACAGCACATGCAAGCTGCTACGACTTGTGCTATAAGAAACTTCTATTTCCAACTGTGCATGTAAGGTCTGAGCTCCCCAAAAGACCCATTCTGGTCTCTACCTCGAGCAGACTTGATGCTGGTCACTCCCTGAGGCTGAAACCAGCACAGGAGGTGCTGGTTAACGCACTCACTCCAAAGATTCAATTTGGTCTCAGTATTGCTTGTATAAAGAAGGTGTGAAATAAGACTAGAAAGTGTCTTTTCTGCTTCTCTGTTGCCTTTCCCCCCACATCAACACATTCAGCCCGTCAGGCTCGAGGGCCCCATGGGCTGGTGTCAGCATAGAGCTGCCCCGGGAGAGCTGTGCCTGGGGCTCTGTGCTGGCAAGGCCCGCTGAGCACCCCGGCCCCAGGGACAGGGAGTATTCTGCATCCCTCTCCAGCCTACAGGCTGCTGGATTCAGTGCTAAGGAGTTCCTGAGGGGGATGTGCTTCCAGTCCTCCTCTGGAGAAGGGCAGGTTGCCATGACAAAGGCCTCTGAGACAAAGAGGTGTGGGATGGAAAAATAGTATGTGGGAAACCTAGAGGGAAAAATACAGACCTCAATTCAGCATTTGCCATCATTTTCCAACACAAAGTCACAGGATTGGGGACTTTGGTTCATGATAAACAGTAAAGGGCTACAACTACCTTGAAACCAGGAGAGGTTGGATGAAGTAGGGAAGCAAATACAAACATTCAGCATACAAAGAGCTCAAGATATGCTGATCCTGATGAAGAAAACTTCCCCACAGCAAGGTGTCCTAACATCACTTCAAACAACCTTTATTATCAAATGCTGTCGAAGCAGAATCTCTGCAAGCAAAGGCACCTTTCCCTTAGGCCTTTATGGGTCCTTCCCAATGGCCTTAAGAAAGCTTTAATCACCTGAGCCACCTGCCACCATTTTATAGATTGCACGGGCCTTGCTGCAGTAAAAGCAAGCTTGCAAATGCCTTTTCAAAAGCATACTTTATGTTTCTAAAGTTTCTCTATCCCAGACGGTCTCAACAAGGTCTAAACAATTCTAGAGAAGGGAGTAAACAAAAATAAAAAGAACAAGAATGAGAGGGAAGAGGCAGTTCCAACCAAAGCACCAAGTGGTCATCTTAATCCTGTTGTCTCTTCTAGATTTAAAAAACAGAGTTCTACAATTACCAAGCTATCAAAAACTGGGAAATCCCACTGCCCTGTAAGGCAGACTGAAAGACAGCTTCATTTTCCTGAACCGAATTTTTACCATGTTGTACATAGCAGCCAGTCATCTCCCTCTCTCCCATTTGTTGTAGTGGATCCATTTCAAAACATTTCCTAGCTTCGAATCATGCCTGTCATTACAATCCCAAAGCACCCAGGCTGCACACACATCATCCCTTAAAAGCAGTGACTTTGTTGGAAAGATATCAGCTGTATATAATAGGAATAGCTATTGCTTTCCTCCTCCCAAAACCCTATGGACAGATCCCCTTATCCCCCCTTCCCTCTGCAGCACCTGAGCCTTGGCACAGCATCAGCTGGCTGTGTCACTTCAGACACAGTTCCCCTGTGTCCCCTCTGCTCTCAGCACCGTGGATCCAGAATGGATGCTGCACTTGTGTGTCCCAGCTCTGAATTCCCCTGTGTTCAGATTCTTCTCATTTTCCCCAGAGAGTAAGTTTCTCTCCACTGCCTCCAGCTTTCTTCTCCAGCTTCCCCCTCCCCGCCAGCCCTGCCCCCCGTGCTGCCCTGCCCACCTCATACCTGTTGGCAAGACTTGCGATGCCGCCACTGCCGCTGTGCTTCCTTGCCCGGCTCAGCCTCCGCGTGGGCTTTGGGTCTTGCAGTCCAGGGCTTGGAACTGAGGGGAAGGTCGAGGCATAGCCATGTTCGCACTCTGTAAGAGAATCAACAGGCAGGGCATTTAAAAAAAAAAAAAAAAAGAAAGAAAGGAAAAAAAAAAAGAAGTCAGCAGGCAGGACTCAGCACTAACCCCTTGGCCTAGCTGGGGAGGACCTTAACCACAACAGCTCAGAGAAATGACTGAAATCACAGGGAAGTGGACCGGGAGGTGGAGAAAAGGGGGAAGGGGAATATAAAGTCTCTGCCAAACCTGGAGAAAAGACACCACCACTCAAGCACTGAAAACATAAAAAAAAAAACCCATGACAGTCCAGAGAGTGCCTTATCTCCTTCCTCCTGCCCAAGCTATCTGAACCGAGCAAACCAGGTATATTTCACTGTGCCATCGACATCTCTGCTGAGCCAGAGCCACCCACCACCATTCTTCCTGCCCAGTGGAAAACTTTCACACCAATCTCCCCTTTTCTTTCCAGAAATCGCATCCACCTCAATCTCCCCCACTCTGCAAAAACATTCCACCTCATCCACCACCTCCAAGAGGACCCGTCAATCTTATCCCTCATCCAGCCCTTCCCTGCTGGGGATTTAGCACCATTCCGCCAGCAAAACACTCGCTCCGATCCCTATTCCGGGGTCACTCTCCCCCCTCCGTGGGGATCCGACCCCAACCCTATTCCCCTCACGGAGCGCTGTCACCCAGCACCCATTCTCTCCCCATTACCTCTCTCCCTTCGCTCCAGATACTCGGCCGCCTCCAGCAGCCGCTGGATGTTGATCATCTGGACCTGCTCCATGGCCGGGGGGCTCCGCCGCCCCGGGCCGCCCTCCGCCCCCACGCTCCCGGCTCCCCCGATGGAGACGGGGGCGGCTGCGGCGGGGAGGCGCCGGGGATCGCCGTCTCTGCCCAGTGCCCGGGCCTCGTCACACCGTCCCGGGGGGGCGGCTCTCCTGGGAGGGCGAGGGGTGGCAAGGGGAACACGCGAGGAAATGCCGGAGGAAGGACCCGCTCCGGGATGCTCCCGCCGGGGGCGGCAGCGCGGCGAGCGCTATCCCTGCCCCTGCCCCGTGCCCACCGCCCGCCCCGGGCTCTGCCCCCGCCGCCAGCCCGGATTCACCCCCAGCCCGGGCCCCGCCGGGATCCCACCCCCCGGGCCGCTCCAGCCAGGCAGCCCCGCGGCGGGACCGGCCCCTCCGGCCGCCGCCCCGCCCGCCGCCGCGCAGCACTTTGTTTACCTCTGCCCGGCGCTCACGGCGGGCGGGGCGGAGCGGGGCGGGCTGGGAAATGCAGTTCCCGGGAACACCCAGGGACCGGCGGAGCGTGTGGGGGCATCGACTCGCACGTGAACCTCCCGGGGTGATGGCTGTGTGCCCTCACGCCTCAGGTGAGGGCTCCGCGCCCACCCAGACCCCGAGGTGGTGGTGGTGGTGGTCTGAGGTCAGAGAGTCACAGAATGGGTCAGGTTGGAAGAGGCCAACCTGGTGGGGCATCTGGTCCAACCTCCCTGCTCAAGCAGGGTTATCCTACAGCACGTGGCACAGGATTGTGTCCATATGGTTCTGAAATATCTCCAGTGTGGGAGACTCCACCACCTCTCTGGGCAACCTGTTCCGGTGCACAGTCACACGCACAGTAAAGAAGTTCTTCCTCATATTCAGATGGAACTTCCTGTGCGTCAGTTTCTGCCCATTGCCTCTTGTCCTATTGCTCAGCACCACTGAGAAGAGTTCAGCTCCATTCTCTTCACATTCTCCCTTATATACATGGATGAGGTCCCATTTCAATCATCTCTTCTCAAGGCTGAACAGGCCCAGCTCCCTTAGCCTTGCCTCATAAGAGAGATGCTCCAGGCCCTTGATCAACTTCGTAGCCCTTTGCTGAAGCTGCTCCAGGAGCTCCACGTCTCTTGTACTGAAGAGCCCAGAACTGGACACAGCACTCCAGGTGATGTCTCCATGCCCACCCAGGCGCTGAGGAGGTGGTGGTTTGCCCTGTCTTCCCTCCCCTCCTCACAGCCAACTTGCAGTTCCCAGTGTGGCTCTTAGCCTGTATGCTCAGCTGTAAATGGTGGCTTCCTCCTGGGCCACCACCAGCTGCAGAAGCCATCAGTGGGCAGGAGCCGCTGGCAAACCACAGCAGCCTGCAGGCCAGAGTTTCACACTCCACCAACACACTGGGGGCAAGGCAGCAGTTGCCTAGAGTGCACGACTTCGGCAGCCACTTCATCCCTCTCCGTACAAACACCCAGGCTTTCCACACGTGGAACTGCCTATGGCAAGGATGAAGCAGAGAGGCTACAACAGATAAAACTGCATGTTCCACAGGGTGGGAGCTTTCCACATCTTACCTGTGGAGATGTAACTAAAGACAAGGTGCTAGGCTCAGGGAATTCCCACCTAGAGTGGCTGAAACAGTGTTTCTGATGGGAGGCTGAGGAGCAAGACCCATTTTTAAGTGTGAACACAGCCCTTTGAGAGCACAGACAAGCGATACCACAGGCGGCAACTCACTCTACTTGAAGCAGCCCATTAACAACAGTGACCATCTCAACATTGTAATGAATTCTGTCACACTTACACCTGCCAATATGATCACTCTTTTCAGCATTTTAATAATGTATTTACATCCCGATTTTCATACAGGAACAAATCCTCAGATCAATTCTGGGACTGAATTTTACCAACTTCAACATTAGCTGTAATGCAGCTTAAAAAGCTGTTAACATTTAATTGTATGATACCAGTCTCTAAAAGGTATCTCAAAAAGGACATGATCAGAGAACATTCAAAATTAGAATCAGAACATTCATAGTAAAAATCCGAGTCTCAAACTGATCCCGACTTAGAAACCCTCCAAAGACTGTTTTGCAGTTTTAACTGGGATCATTTTCATGGGCCTGAACCTTTAGGCCATGACTGATTACATTTGCAAGTATTCCTCATCAGAATGGGAGATGGAGAAGTACCTTGAAAAAAACCCCAGAAAACCAGAGATTGTCAATTAATGATCTGTGCAAGGGCTTTAGGCAGAGCACAAACTATCAGGAGACTCATGATGAAGTTGCAAAAGTTGGCAGCATTCAACTTGAGAAGGCCTGAAAAAAGTGGATTCAGGGTAGCTAACTTTTCTTTAAACACATTTCGCTGATTCACCATTTCTGAGGTTTCCTTAGAAAACTGCAGGCTTGCAGCTGATGGAGGTAAAAATAATACCACTATTCAGTTCTTACACAGACCTTTTCATCTCTGAATCTCTAGGGGTTGGTTTGTTTTGTTTCTCTTAAGATGGGATAGTTGAGGAATAAAGGAAGCTGGGACACCTCCAGGGACATACCTCTGTCTTCTGCTCTGTGGGAAAGCCAGCCCCAGACCTCATTTGGACTCCCAGCCCCAGCCTCCACTCACGTACCTACACCCAGCCAGACCACAGCACGTGTAAAGACTGGCTTTTGTCTGAGGAAGAACTCGGGGAAGGAAGTACTCTCTCTCCCCATCTCTTGTTTCTACACTGGAAACTGCCCATAGAGCAGACTGTTAAAAGTACATGGAAAATTCCAAATTTAAGCAGTCTTTCGGACTACTTATATGATCTTGGACTAGCGAAAAGGACACAGGTGCACAGACCTCTCTGCAACAGTGAATTTCTGGGCTCTAGCTGTGCTGCCTCTAACCTGCTTTCAAAACCACAGAGTCATTTGCCTCTCAGGATTAGCAATGCTAAACATTAAAAAAAAACCAAACCCCACAACTCAAACCCCCAAACTCACAATGAAGCCCCACAATCACTGCAAAACAGGCTGCTGTCAGCATCTACTGCCACTAGCTTTTCTGATGGCACATTTGGAGATATGTAGTGCCACTCTAGGGATTACGTAGGGAAAGCCACGGGTGGAAAACGTAGGGGTAGGTTAGAAGCATATCCAAGTGTCAGCCTCATGAAGTTCTATAAACAAAATAACAGTGTGAAGGAGGGGGACCCTGATACACACGGCGAATTAAAACAGCTCTGAAATGAAGCAACGGTAGGATCAGTTCTGTGTGAAATGATGTAGGATCAGCTCTTGCATTTACACTTCAGCTCAGCTTCCAAGTCTTTGTTACTGAAGCAAACAATGTCCAATTAGAAAAAAAAAATGTATGAAACGAAGACAAATTTGAGAATAAACTGTGAGACGTCTTCCCAAAGAAAGAGCCCCAAAGAGGAGGCAAGCCAGCCGTGCAGCCACAGCAGATCTGCAACATCTTTCAGTTGCCATCCCAAGTGCTCGTGTGGGCAGGTCAGCCTGCAAAATGCCAGAGCTGTATGTGACAGAAACAAAAGTGGGTGGAAAGTGAATAGCACGAAGAGGCCCAATGCTATTCAACTGCTGACCAAAAAGCCCCCAAAGTCAGATTTTAAATGTGGTGGAGCAATCCACAGGCAACAAGGGGGAGGAGCTAAGGGAAGAGTATTTTAGGGGAGAATGAGATCATTTAATTTAGTGGCTCTGAATGATCTGTAAGTACAGTTTTCTGATTATAAGTGCTTGCTGCTTGGCATCCCTTCTGGCAGCTGTGATTCACTTTCATTGTGTGTTTTGCTGCTTCGCCCTTTAGAAAGGGGCTTTTTACATTTTATTAAATGGCACTTCGGCAACCCTCCATTTCCAGCCTTAATAATGGATTTGTTAATCTCCCTGATAGCCTTTCCCTCCTCCTTAGCAATAATTTAAATATCCAAGAAGAAATCTGCAGTGCAGAAATCAATTAATATTTACATCTGAAATGCTGCTGTACTATTTTCATCAAGTAAAACAGATGTGATCTGTTTTTTACCAACATCATCATCACTTGCATTAAACTAACATCTTCCATCAGGGAAATTTTCTAAGAGCTTTCCAGAAAGTAATGTTTTAGGCTTCTCAAAACTGAAATGATTTTAGCTATTTTCTTTCCACTCTGCAGGAAGGGAAACTGAGGTATAAGCAGCATAATTGCTCATATGAAGACACACCCTAAGCCAGAGGTAGAACAGGAACACGTCTCATGAATCAAGATGCCCAACCCTCTGCTTTGAACACAAAGCTTAGAAATAACACAATGCTTTGCTTTGGAAGTTATTTTCAATAAGGGCAATCCCTTTGGCTGAACTGCCTTGTTTTCCATCCCTCCGTTGGCTTTTCCTAAACCCCTCCTATCCCCATCTCTTTGCACCCTCTGAGAAGAACATAAAGATGGCAACAGTCACAAGAGCTTCCTTTATCCACCTTCACGAAAACCCTGCAAGCCCTTAATATTGTTTTCAAAGCCTTGAAACCTAACAATCTTGCAATCAAGGCATGAACAGAAATCACCAGTAGAATCCATTTTCTGGTGCTCTCAAAGCAGTGCAAAGATTCACTGATTCCTCAAATTTCCGAGGACAGCAGATCCATAAACTCCTGCTTCTCAAGTGAGGGGAACAACATCTGAATATCCCACCTATCAGCACATAGTGTTAACAACCAGGTCTCTATTCTTATGACTATAATGGCTCAGCATCAGAGGACTTGCAGCAGTGGACTGGAGACATCCCAAGTCCCACCTCCTCAACACCCTTCCAAGGCTTGCAATACCTTCACTAATGGCCCCACACTGCCTATAGGATGTGGCCTCATTTCTCATCTTGGAGCTTCCTTCTTTCACAAGGCATCAGATAATCCCTTTCAGCACTCCCACTGGTATCTGGAACCCATCCACCAGTGAGGATAGACATTGCTCAGAACCAAACCACCTGGATATCCAAGAGTTTGGACAGGAATAAAGTGCACACTGTATTTCTCACTCAGATTCAAACATTAAGCTCTGCCAATCAATAAAGTAAAAGCCAGAGGTCTACTGGCTCTTGGGCTACTTGCTCCTTCTCTCCAGGAGACGTGTGGCTGTTTTCGGACCTGTGCTGTGCCCCAATTTATACTGAGTCAGTGACTCACTCTGTGACTTGATTCAGTCATTAACTGATCCAGCTGCAAAATTAAGGGGACCTCCCATAAGGAAAAAAATATATCCTACACAGGATGGGGTCTTTTAGCTAAATAAGAAGGTAGGGTTCTTCAGCCAGTGGCAGAAGGTGCTTCTCTGCTGGCTCTCAGGATGCTCTGCCGACATGGGATATGATCAGCTCTCAGCAGCACTTCTGGCACAGTCCCATGGTTTTACCTCTGCCCTATCATTTCTCCTGCTGTGGCTTCCTTCTGAATTTTAAGCTGAGGTCCAAACAGCCTGAGTCAAAATAACCCAACCTGGAAGTGGCTAAAACATGAATCACCGTGGCCAGGTCATGAACTAGGAGGAATGAAAGGGGTTTATTGTGAGCCGGATGAAAAATATATAAATAAAGGGGCCCTGTACTGCTCCATATATCACATCACTGTGAGATCCAAGACCATCTACACTGACCTTGAGCCACGTGTTCAGCTCTCATTAATTCAATGGGAGCGCTGCACATAGACCAAAGGCAGTCTCAGCTTCTTCTGCCCTCCACTAATTAGAGGTTTCTGATATTTCTTTGGCTTGTCAAAAAATGACCCTAAACAGCACATAAACAATGGAAGAAGCCACATGATGAAGATACCGTTGACTCACCTTCGAGGTTCAGTTTTCCTCTCCTTTAGAGAAAATTATTCAGGAGCAAAAGACAAATCTAAGGTCACCCATTTGTTATTCCTGGTCAGAAGATCAATAAACATAGCCAGCACTTGAAGCAGACCTAGCTGTCTCCTGCAAGGGGCCAAAGTCTATTGTCCCATGCATGCACATCTCTATTAGACTTGTGAACTTGTCACCCCTGTTACAGTGAGTTGATTGCCTTCATGCTTTTGGAAGAGGATATGGCAACACAGGTCTGTATCTGTAGTGAGATCAGTATGTATTACACACCATGTCTATTACAGATAAGTCATCACATCCCAAGGATTCATCACATGTTTACGCAACTCCTATTGACAAAAACGTGAGTCTACACACACAAAGGGCTGGCTTGGCACGTACTAAACTTCAGCTGAGTTTACTCCAGATCCCTCTAAAAACATCTTCCAAACTCCAGCATTTCAGCTGCTACATTTCCAGCCATGCTTATTCATGAAGTAGCATTTGCAGAGGTTACAGATACACCAACAGAGCTGCCCTGAGCACAACTTCCATTTCTGAAAACAGCCACTGGAATTTTTTTCATGTGACGTTTCTATTCCTTAGATACCAAACTTAAATTTCTAGAAACAGGTCATTTGGAAACCCATACATGTCAGCTGGCAAGGTGTGTTGGGATTGGGTTTTGTGGTCTTGCCATGAGAACTGCAGCAAGCAGGCTGGCAGCACTGTTACTTATTTCCAGAGGTTCAAGTGGAAAAATAATTCAGTTATATTTCAGTAGCTAAAATACTCCATTTTTTCCAAGGAGTCTGATACTCTAATCGTCCCTGTCACCATACTGTAATACAAGTAATTTTTATTCCAATTTTTTAAAAAGGTAAGCAAATACCACAAGGGTGGTTTCACTGCTGGTGCTGAAAGGCCACTCCTGAAGCACAGCCTTCCCTGCCATAGCCCTGACAGTACATCCCACCCTGCTCCATGGCTCTCTGCCTGGCGGTTCTGTTTCCACACCATCCAGACAACCCATAGCCCCTCTGCTACTATTCACCACCAGGATGATGGGACGTGGAACCTACAAATGTAAAAAAAAAAACCATAATCATCTCCTTATTTCTCCCTGGGCATCAAGCTGGCAGGAAATTCCTGCCTTATCTGAAAGTCTTGCCCTAGACATGAAAATCTCCGCTGGCCGCCTTGCACTACTGACCTGCAAGCAGGGGTGGGAAACTGGTGTGGCTCTGGGGCCTGAAAAGGGCTGAAAAGCTCCTCTACCACCAGAAGGTGTGACATGCACGCTCTGGGATATACAAGAGTTTGGATCCACAAGAGATGAGGTTGTGTCCTTCTCTCAGGGGACCCCTCTACGAAAGAGTATCCACTCTTGCTGGGGACAGTGTCTTGAAAAGGTGAATAACCTGGCACAGCCAGCAAAGGCCTGGAAGAACAAATGAGGACACGAAGTGTGGTTTATCAGAAACTGTAAAACTACATGGAAAACCACTTGAGCTCAACCAGTCATAACAACCCTTCCTTAAGTTCCTTCCTTTGGCTGCTGAAGCCCTTCAGCTTCCATGCATCTGTGATGCTGATCCCAGCCAGCAGCCTGCTGCTTTACCCAGCTCTGTTCCTGTCACCCATCCTGTCCAGGAGGAGACAAACATCTACCTGTCACCTCTATTTTTTTAAGACTGCATTTCCTTGGGGCAGGGCACTGTCACTCCCCTGTGTGTACAGCACCTGGCACAACAGGGCTGTGACTCAGCCACCTTCCTGATGGGAGTAACACCAAAATAGCTCATTACAGCCCTGCGTAACACCGTGGTCAAATGACCTGGGCATCCCGCAGGAAGCAGGTGAGCACCAAGTCTGACAGCAGCCGAATTTGGCAGTCTCCATCACCAAACTTTTTTGAGCCAGTCTCCCCTGTTATTGCTAATTGCTAGGTCAGAGGCTGTAGTGAGGAGTGACCAGCCATTGCCAAGGTCTCTGCCAGGCTGCCAGAACGGGCTGCACTGAGCAATCACTCCTGCGCTGGCAGATGAAAGGGCACAGCATTCTCTTGGTGCAATAACCTGAGCTCCGCATGCAAATCTCCTCCCAGCAAGGCGATGTATATACGTTAGGATACAACCCTCCCGTTTCTGCAGCTGTTCCTTAGTTTAGACAGGGCCAGTAACGCTCAGAGATTGTTTTCCAATCCCAGCAGCATTTTTCTTTGTTTGGGAGCAACACGTAAAAGCTGCCTGGTTTATGACGATCACGTTCTGAACAGCACGTTCGATAGCTGAACCTTCGGTTAAATGGGACTTTTCAACCTAAAATGTCCTAATTGCAAATTAAAATATTGAAAGGTTTTGCAGAATTGCCTAACAAAAATGATGATTTTCAGTATTATGACCATGATGATTACTAATGAAAGGATGAAAACAAGTGCTCAGGAATGGAGTTGTTTGGATGCAAACACCTCTTTTCAAAATCTGGCAATAAAAAATGCTGTATCCTTCTGTCCTGCTCATTTTCCAGTTCCAAACAAGGAACTGCATAATATGATGCATTTTTAAATGGAACATATAAAAGATCAGATACTACCCATCTCAATAGCAAGAAAAATTCTATCCTCCCCTCCCCTGAAAAAACCCCCATGATTTTGTCACAACACGAGAAAAACAACAAACCCAAACCAGTGGTCTCACACTCGATTTCCAAACCAGGAGTGGAAATCGAGTTTTCACAGGCAAACCCAATTCTGGCTGGTGTCTCCTGTCATTTCCCTGCTCGCAGCCGCTGGCCGCGGTGCAGCTCAGCTCCTCAGACACTTGGCTTTGCAGATTCATTACGAAACAACAATGAGCACACGAGAAAAAAAATCCTACCCTGATAATAATTCAACTTTCAAAAACAGAAAAGCAGCCTGGATTTGTTCCGGGCGAGCAAAGAACAAGGGCTTTCGGCTGCAGTTTTAGCGGCAGAACAGCTTCTCCGCAGTGGAATCCCTTTCCCTGGAAGCCTGCGTGCACGCAGCTGCTCCCGCAGAACAAGGGCACCCTATATCGTCACCTGCACGGGACCTATAGCTGCCATAGGGGATGAGAGGAGGAGGGGAGTGTGATGGAGCGATGGAGACGCGCGGTGAGGGACTCGCTGATCCCTTTGTAAACTTAAACGGAAAAGAAAACGCAGCACACGCTCCACGAAGAGGAGAAAAAACGGGGGGGAAAAAACGCCCAAGAAACCTAAAAACAGAAAACCGGGGAGGAAAGAGGAAAAATCAAAGAGTAAAAAAAACTGAATTAAAAAAAAAACTAGAAAATTAAAAAAATTATCAAGATAAAGCCTAAAACAAAGAATAACAGAGAATCCCGATGAAAACAAGGGCAGGCCGGCAGTGGCGGAGCGGAGCCCAGGGTTCCCGGCAGATTCCGCATGTAGCACCCCCTGGCCCGCAGATCCCCGGAGCCCTCGGGCCGAGCCCCCCCGCACCGGCCCCGCGCCCCCCCCGCACGGCCCCGCTCCGCTCGGCAACGCGTGACGTCACACGGGGGACCCCGGCGCCGCTCATTGGCCGAGCGGGCCGCGCGGCCCCGCCCCCGGGGCGGCGGCGGCCAATGAGCGCGGCGCGCTGGCTCCATGTGCGAGCCATGTGTCCACCCGCGGGGGCGGGGCGGGCGCCGCGGGTGTGCGGGGAGTGCGGACTGAGCGCTCCGCCGGGCTCCGCGCCCGCGCCCCGCTCCGCCACGGGACACGGCCGCCCCTTTGTTCATAATGCCCTTGTTGCCCGCGGTGCCGCCGCTCCCAGCAGCCCGCGGCCCCGCTCGGGGAGCCCGCTCCGCGGGGGAAAAGCCGCAGGCTACGCGCACCCCCACTCCGCGCCCGCGGAGCGGGAGGCTAGCGGCGCCGCTGGCCAGCACCCCGCAGCGGGCGCTCGCCCTGCCCTGCACTGCTGTGCCCTGCCCTCCCCTCCCCGCCGGCTACCTGGCGAGCGCTGCCACTTGCCTACGTGACTCTGCCCATGCCCCGGCGGGGGGAGCGGGGACGTGTCATCGCCTCCTCCCCCGCCGCTCCGGCTCCGCCACCGGCCCCGTGTCCGCGCGGGGGCCGTCGCCCCCCCGGTCCCTCTCGGTGCCCCCGCCGAGCCCGCTCTCCCCGAGAAGCGGCGATGCGCCCCCCCGTCCCCGTGCCGTCCCGCTCCGCTCTCCATCCCAAACTTTCCCCCGGGCCCCGTGTCCCCAGTGACGGGGGGGGGTCGCACGCACGTCTCTGCCGCGGGGGGGTGCAGGCCGGCCCTTTGTCACTGCGCTCCCGGCCCCTGCAGCCAGCCCAAAGTTTGGGTTATTATTTTTCCTCCCCCTTGATTGCCTCCCCCTCTCCCGCGCCGCGGCCACGGCCGCCAGCCCGCACTTACTTTTATTCTCCTTCTCGATCCGCTCCAGGTAGCTGGCGGCCTCCAGCAGCACCTGCACGTTGTAGAGGAAGGTGTCCATGCCCGCCGCGGGGCTCGTGTTGCAGATGTCCCCGAGGGGGCACCGGGCCCCGCCGGCCGCCCCCTCGCCCCGCGGCTCCCTCCGCGGCCGGCCGCGCTTGCCCATCGCCCCGTCGCCTCCCCGTCCGTCTGTCCGTCCGTCTGTCCGCCCGCCCGTGTGCCGGCGAGCCCGGCGGCCGCCGCGGTCCCAGCGCTGCCGCCGCTGTGTCGCCCCACGGGCCGCCGCCGTCCCGCCCCCCCCGCGCCCCGGCGGGGCGGCCCGGCCCGGCCGCGCCTGCGGAGTGCGAGCGCCGCCGGCTGCGCCGCGCCCGGCGCGGGGGGGCGGCCGCGGGGCCGGGCCGGGCTGGGACCGGCGCGGGGGGAGCAGAGGGTCGCCCCGCAGCAGCCCCGGGATGTCCTGCAGCCCCGCAGCCCGGAGCGACCCACTGGAAAGGGGCGCCGGCGGAGGTGGCCCCGCGCCCCCGGGTATCACTGGCGGTGTCGGTGTAGCCGGGGAGGTGGGAGGGTCCGGCTGCGCCCGCACCCGGGACACAGAGGCACAGCCAGGCCTGTTGTCACCCCGTCTCACCTCCCGCCACTGCCTGAGGGTTTGTCCGTGCTGGGGAACCCAGGGTGACAGCCTATGCTGAACCCAGCCCTGGGGGCGATGGGGCCAGCACTGCAGGCACAGCCCCGAACTCCAAAGGGGCTCCTCAGCATGAAGCACAAGCGGTTTAATGTCAAACTACTCCTCCTCTATTGAGCAGTGCCCCCCAGAAAGCCCTGTCTGGGTTCAGTCTCCAAAAGCAACTAATTTTTTTTTTTCCAAAGCAAATCAAAGGCAGAGAGCAGGCAACGAATGCACCAGCCTAGCCCTTACCCTGATGTCCATCCTTGCAGACCTGGAGTCAGGGCCGAGCACACTGTGTTTGGGGCATACCCTTGTTTTCCTCTTGTTTTGCAGTCAGGCAGGTGAGAAAGAGCATGTGCACCCTGGGGAGAGAGCACATGACTTCACACAGGCCAAGGAGGAGGGCAAGGATTTACACTTCCACAAGTCCTTTGCCATCTCAGGTCCATGAATTTTCAGGAGTAGGAGTGGACCACACTGTCACCAGGCCGTCAGCAAGTGACCTCCGCCACCCTCCTGGCTCCCCTTCCATCACCCGAGCCACAGAGCTATGTTGGCAGCAGGAAATCCCGCTCCTGCCTGGCCGGTTGGGTTGGTCTGGATCCATTGAGGAGCCCTGTGGGAGCGGCTGGGGTGAAGCATCGTCCCAGAGATGTGCTGGGGTGTAGGGACGTGCTCGAGCCTGGCTGTTGTGGGGTTCCATGGGCCTCACCGGGCTCACCGGCCTCCCAGAGATCAGCATTGGAGGGAAGGAGAGAAGAGAGGTCGTGGTGGCATCTAAAAATGCCATATTGCTAAGTGTTAATTGGTACCTGGAGCCCGCGGTGTCACGGGGAACTGAATCATCTGAGAGGGAACGATGCCCCAGACTGCACCGTGTGCAATGAAGTCCCTCTGGCTCTCAATTGCTGGGGGCCAGCAGGCTATTTTTGGGAAGCATGGCTGCAGGATTTCATCAGTCACATGTCCTTCCCACAGCACGTGCCGGGGCTGGGCCAACTCTCTGTGTGGCTCAACCCAGCCTCTCTCATGGCCATATGGCACCTCCATGCCGGCAGCACCGCATGGCTACTGCCACATCAACAATGCCAAAGTCCTATCACTGCTTTTGGCAGCCTGAAATGGGCTGATGGGTCTGGGGAAGGGCAGAAAACATCAGCTGGATTTAGTTGTGGCCTGGAGAAGAGTGGAGAGAAGGCAGAGCCTGGTGTACTGGGAGTGGAGCGAGACAGCACTCTGCTGCTGGGCTGGGGTGTGCTCAGCACGGGAGACTGGCCATCCAGAAGAGAGGGATTTAACCTGGAAAAGCAAAGGCTGATCAGAGCAGGGGTGGAGGTGACAGCCAGGCTGAGCCACAAGCTACATCCAGGCAAGTGAAGGATTTAAAAAGTACTTGGTTTTTATTAACTTCACTAACAAGCTAAGACACAATTCCTGCTTTACAAGCATGCACTCCTATTAGAACATCAGTCGGAAAGTCTTTGGCTTTCTGACTGTGCAGGGACCAAGAAAGGGGTGAGATTCTGATCTAACCAGCCCTGGTCGCATCCACTGGAAACCTGGGCACAAGCAGTTGTCCAGCTCAGCATAGCACTGAGGGCACCTCTCTGCCTGCTCCCCATCAGGGAAAAGGCTTTCCATGACCTTCGTTTAGAGTATGAGAGGTCATGACTAAAAGCACACCAAAGGCAGCAGAAGCAAACAGCATCAGATTGCCTAAAAATCAGATTATTTAAAAATCTCAGCCTCTCTCCCAAATGAGGATGTGTATGTCCATCCAGAGTCCATACTGTAGATCCCATGCCTAATGGCAGCATCCTCTGTTACCTACTGCATTTCTTGGTCCTCCTCGTGCACCTGCACAACACTTCTGTAGGGATTTTTTGAATGCTTTGTATGAATTGGTGGTGATTCAGCCATCAGTAGCAGGTACTGCTTTTCCCAGTGTGACATCCCAGGTTTGAAGCCAGAATAATTATAATTTTTATTCCCTTCGCTTCTAGCTTAGTTCCAGGATAATTTCTCTTTAAAGGTACTTCCACAGAGAAGAGCACTCTGAATTATAAGTCTCCCCAAACAGCTTGCCCTGAAAAGGTTTGAGCAGCTCTGCCATGGCTGGCCAGGCTGCAGGATGTCCCAGATGCCCCAAGAACCTTGGTGGGTCTGGTCCACCTCTGAGCCCCAATTACCAGCCCTAGAGCCCCTGTCTGGGGGGAACCTGTGCCCTGGACCCCTTGATGCTCTGTTTCTTTTAACCTTTTTTTTCTCTGGGTGTCCATCCGTGGCCACCACCTCCAGGGCACTGAACTGTCCTGGCTGTCCTTGTGCTTTGCAGCCCCAAATCGTATTTCCCATCTGAATCCTTGGAGTCCATACATAGTTGGGTCCTTGGGGAAGTGTTGGAGGCTGCACCTGGGTACCTCCAGGTATGGTCTTTGTCCAGTGTGGTTTGTACTCAGACACAGGTCGGGGCAAGGCACAGCTCAGCTCTCACCCATTGGTGATGCCAGGAGGTGCAAGAACACTTGCCTGTGCTGTCTGCTCCTGGGATTGCAGAGGGTTATGACATTTGTTAGGGAATGGGGTAGGGAGATACGAGCATTTCCAAGGGAATGGTCCAAGGGCAGAAATTCCAAGGGAACTGGCTCAAGAGAAATGGGGTTTTTTAGGGTATATGGACTGTGGAGTACAAAAAAAAGGGGTGGGCAGGTGAAAGCACACAAATTGGAGAGGCAACACAGAAGAAGTGATAAGGGAGGAGGTTTTGCAGCTCCACACGTTTAGCAGCCATGGTCCAGCACTCTCATTCACCACAGCCTTCTAAATACAAGACAATTAAGGGCATACTCTCTTTATTTGCCTTCTCTTTTACTTTGTTCAACCTTTGAGCTTACCCTGAAGTCTCAATGTCAGTTTTTTCTCTGGAAGGTGATGGTGGTACTGCTTCTTGGACATGAGTGGAGGGACCAAGTGGAATTCCAGGGGTCCATGGAAATGGGGTGGGAGGGGGTGAGCTGCTGGCACAGCCCCACCACTCACACCTTCAGCATGGCCTCTGCTTCCCAGGCACATGGCCAAAGAATCACTCACCATGTGGCAGATCCTTGGAACTTTTATCAGCAGCCTGTGGCCATGTGCTGCCTTTGGTACAGCATGGCACAGTGAGGGTAGCGTGGCCCAGAGGAGCAGAGGTTGGGTGCCCACAGTGCTGTTGACAAATTCACACTCATGGAAGTGGGAAAAATATCCATGCTATCATTTGGGGATTGGGTCAGGTAAAATTGCTGGAGTGCTTTCATTTTGCAGTGCTCCATAACACAGCAAGGTGCAAAGCTGCCCAGTGGTTGCCATGAGAAACCCATGGGTTAGAGAGTGAGCATCCCTTCTCCTCTGTGGTGGAAATCATGTCGTGTGTGTGTGTGTGTGTGTGTGTGTGTGTGTGTGTGTGTGTGTGTGTGTGTGTGTGGTACCCTTGTTGGGAAACAGAACTACTACTCTGAGCACAAATTTTAAGTCCCCTTTGTTGGTTGTATTTTGACCTTGGTCTGGTGGTATCACACACAGCAGCTGTTTCCCCACATTGCAGGTGTTGTCTGTTCAGTTTGTTCCAGTGGCAGCACCAGTGTAAATCACCTCCTGGACAGACCTGGCAGGGTTCACAGAAGTCGAGGCCAGGACAACCCTGGGTTTTGGTCTGCAAAGGCTCCTGGAAGCACCTGCTCTCTGTCTGCTCTCCCTCCCATTTTAATCCTTTTATAAAATTTAATCTGCCTTTAAATGCTACTGCTGCCCTTTTGGAAGGATGAACCCATTTTCCAAGTGATAGTTGCACTGCCTCTCTGCCAAGGGCAGGCATTTCTCACTGCACAAGAGTGACATCGAGATATTAAAAAATTGTTTGGAGGGCTATCATGTTTTTTTTTTTTTTTTTTTAAGGAAACAGTTGTTGTGGTAGTGATGGGCTAGAGCTGGTCTGGAGCAGCTGTACCCTGGAGGAGGAGCAGATCTATGATGGATCCTGAGTGACTCCTAAAGGCTTGATTTTGTTGTTGGACCCAGGAAGTTTATGAGCTCAAGCCCCAGCCAAGAAGCTGCTACTGCAACCAGGGTGGTTCTAGTAGGCACTGTTAGCCCTTGCAGCCCTTTTGGGTGCCCAAGTGGGTTGCCCAGCAGTACCCCAACAACTGCTGTGTGTGGATTTTCCTGTGCCACTGTGTTCAGTAGGACACGCTGTAGGTTGCAGCAGAGAAGCAGAAAGCCTCCAGTCCTGCTAAGAAGCATGGCTACAAGGAAGAGCATTTTCTTCTTCAGTAATTGTTTTCCTGCTCTGATATCAGCCTTTTCACTTCCAAGTATCCAGGTGCTTGTTTTTTCATTGCAACATGGTTTGCAAAAAAAATCAGTCCTTGGACTTGGAACTCCGCGGTGTCTCAGGCCACAGGGGCTTGTTTAGCAGGTGAGCTCCATATCAGGAGATGTGTTACTGGCATCACTCTTTGTGATCAGCCAAGTGGCCCAGCCCACTGGTGAGCACAAGTGTTGTCCTGCTCCTCACCTAGGCACAATTTGATTGGGGTATAGAAATCTGCCCGCGCAGAGAGATGCACAGAGGTCAGTGAAATCTTGCATTTCATCTTTCACTAGTCAATAACTAGTACATGTAGCTCTCCCCAGCACTGGCTACAGCCTCTCCTGCCAGGCCATCAGCTGTCACCTGCTATTACTGCCTCTTGTTCCTGGTCCTGAGGTGGGACATGGAACCATGATTTGCAGCAAAGCCACACATCCTTCTGTAGGGCAGGTAGATGTTTGCAGCCAAGGGTTGTGTCTCCTTAGAAATGCTGTCAGATCCTGACTCTCACTTGGCCAGACCCAGAGTGGGGAGATGCATCCAGCCCTGTTACAAAGCCATCATTAGGAAGATCTTTCACTTCCCCAGTTAGTCCTCAAATTAAACGAGAGATCAGAGTAACTTAGACAACAGCCCTTGTCAGTGTTTTGGGTGCCTGCTCCAGCTCTCAAACACATGGGGTGGATCCTCAGGCTCTTGAGCAGACCTGATGGCTCTTTCCTGGGGCTCAGGGAAGTGCTGTGATTTCACTGGGTGTCTCTGGCTGCCCACGGGTACATCACCTCTGCGATCTGTCATTTGATGCTCTTTTTTGGTGTGTGCTAGAAATAACTAAACCAGAAAGAGTGTTGATGTTCCTCTTGCCTGCTCCTGCCTTGCCCAGCCATACCCGCTTATCTCGGATCCATTTATGCTGCTGTTATTTACTGTTTCATCCTACCTCTAAAGCTTCTACTACATTTCCTTTGAAATCTCTCCTTGCAAGCTCCGTCTGTGGTGCCCCCTGATCTCCTCTGGCATTCATTAGGCAAAGCTGAGCTATGACCTCTGCATATACAATGACCATTTTTTATTTCCCCCTCCAGCCTCCTAACTGCCCTCCCCACTTTCCATCTTCGCAATTGTAGGTTTTCTATGTTGGAGACTGGGAGCTTGCACAAGCTCTTCTCAGCTCCTACTAGTTCTTCACTGTTCATGCTTGGCCTTTTACAGTAGTTGCCATGCAGTACTGATATAAAAATAATAAAGAATTTTTCTTGCCCACTCTTAAGGGAAAGCAGACATATGGTCTGAAATTGCCTTGTGCCAGCACAAAAAAGCACATCTCCGGGTGGGTGGATTCACTGCTGAATATTCCTGGTGGGTCTAGGTGGCTCTGTAAGGGGTGGATGGGACGTGATGAGGTGGGTGGGAAGGTGTAAGTGGTGAAAGGCTCAAGAGCACATCCCTGGTGGAAAGGGCCAAGTGAAGGATCTAGTTCTCCATCTGTTCAGCTGAAAACTTTACACCACTCCTAGGAATACACTGATTGATCCTTGAGTCTGGGCTGGGCTGGCAGATCAAGAGAAGGTCATTTGACATTGCTCCAGGCAGAAGGATCTTGTAATATTCTCAGTGTGCAATTTTGCATGCTCTGGCTTTGGCTTTTTGTGTTAAACTCGGTGTCTGTGACATCCGACACATTGCTGGGATTTGTGCTTTCTGGGCCAGGGCCAAGGGGTCGTTAGGACAAGGCCAGCAGGATGCACTGGGGGAAGAGCAGGGAAAGAGAATTCCACATCTCCCAGTGGATGGTAGTTTGAGCCTCTTCTCACTTTTGAATACCTTGTGTCCCTCCATCCAGCTGGCCTTTTTAACCAATTTCACAGCAAACAACCTCCCGATCCCCCTGTGTTTTGATACATTAGTTCAGGATGGCCTTCCTGAGGTGCTGATGGCTGAAATCAGGCATCTCTGGGGCCATGCACAAATTGGACCTGCTCAGGTGCCTCATTTTTCCCTTTCACCCCCCTGAGCCTGATGTCTTGGCAAGCCAGCTGCAGAAAATAAAGCCTAGAGGAAAAGAAAGGCAGCAGCTTTATGAGGACAAGTGTCCTGGGAGGATTCCAATCACTCTCCTACAAGATGATGGAGCACACAGGAATGATGCCCAGGGGTTTGGAGGGGTGGGGGCTCAGTTTTGGCCTCCCCAGACTGTCCCTTCAGCAACACCTTACTTCTGCTTTGCCGAAGCTTTAGGATCTAGAACTCATCACACAGTCTCTACAGAGGAGATCTGGGTGTTTGCAGAATCAATTTAGTTTCCTTGGATTTCATGGCTAACTTGGGCCATCTGGGGCTGGTGTTAAGGTGGGGAAATCCATCAGGGTACAGCTGATACTTGACTCTAGCATGGCAGCAACAAAATAATAGTGAAGATCTACGTTCTTCCCTTCAAAGGAGCTTGCTGGTTACTCTGAATAAAAGGCTGGATAAAGGTTTAATTGTGAAAATTTGTTAAATTTTGAAAAAAATATCATGTGCTCAAGGGATTATGCCCAGACCTGGAGTTACTGCTCACCTGCAGTCAGTAAAAGGGGTCAGTGCCCAGGGAAAGACTGCAGGAGCCCGATGGGCACAGGCTGCTGGGGTGGATTTGGAGGCCAGTGGGGCACAAGGACTCTGGCCTTGGCCCTAATGCCATGCCACAGTGGGCAGGGGAAAGCAGAAAGTGGCCCCCAGCTGTGGTGCCAGCAGTGATGGACACCAGCTGGCCAAGGCAGTGCATAGCTTGAAGGGGATAGTGCTTCCTGGGAGTAGCTCTGCTTCAGGAGGAACCTTGGGAGCAGCCAGTACCACGAGCCACCAGCTCTGCTGGTTCAGTGTGGTTGCAATGCATTGAGAGGTAACTCACAAGTCTCACAGTGTAATTACAGTTGCCTAATGATTTCCTTCATTTCTCACAAGCATCTCCCTCTAACACCTCTGTGTCCTGCAGCACGGCTTGCATCGCCTCTGTGGGCCACTGGCAGGCAAGTTTCAACTGCAGAAGCTGATGCAGGAGGGTTTCCTAGTACATCCCAAGAACAGAAAAAACACAGCAGTGTTTGGGTGCAGTTTTGCTCATCTTTACTTGCTTGACAGCCTAATATTCAAATATGAAGATCGGTGCCACTGCTACTCCAAGCACGTGGTGTCATAAGGGGAGGGCGAAACCAGAGGGGATCTGCTGGGTCATTTAGTCCAACTATTCTGAGCAGCCACATCATATAATCCCCTCCACAAATTTCCCAGTCTCCCAGCAGCCCCCACCAGTTAATACCCATTTGTTCATGTGCCAACATTATCTGTGGTTTAAAAGCTATTTTCTCTCCCCAGTATTTCCCTACAGTTTCCTCCTCATCTTCCTCTGTCTCCTCTATTCTAACTAAGGAGAAGGGTCATGCCCCCTCTCAGGCTGATCCTGCCCAGCATCCTCTGCCTTCATCCCAGCCATGGATGATTGTTGCACCAGCACCATGGGCAAGTCTCGGCATCCATCCTGCCCCTGGTTTGCTGCCCACAGCCACACCGTGTGGATGGCTTTTCATTCCTTTCCAATTGACTGAGATCCTCATGTCTTATGCCAACTGTAGGCCAATGTATGTCACCGCAAAAACCACTGATGCTTGTCCTGACTCTCCTTTTGTGCAGATCTCAGCTCTGCTGAGTGGGGGTTACACTCCCAAGCCTTTTGCTCCTCTTGGCCAGCACATTACTCAGTTTGCAGCTAATTTATTAATCCTCACCTGCTCTGGTTCCACTGATGATGACTCTCACAGTGCGGTCAGATACCTGTCTGAAAAAGACACTTGATCTGTTGCACTGCCTGGCCTAGAAAAATCTCTGGTTGTAAAGAGAAATTTGCATTTTTAACCCTGTGTCCTTCCTCTCCAGGACTGTGACTGTTGTTTCCTTCAGGACTTCAGATGCTGTAGGATACCCCAAATAACAAACAGCTTCCAGAATAAAGCCAAATAAAATGCCCCCAAACCAATGTGCAGAGCAGGAGAGAGTGACTGTGGGTTCCTGATAGGGCCAACCTGGCAGAACACTCTTGCTTAAATCAGCAGCTGATTGTGGGCAATGGCTTTGGCAGGAACACGTTTGCTCCATGTTACTGATGTGCTGCCCTGCCACAGGTATTCGCCTTCCTGGGAACCCCTCGGGCACTCTTTGTTCAGGGCTCACAAAACCCTCTCTGGTCCTTTGAGTGTTGACTCTCAGAAAGCTGGTGCCAGAGAGGAGCACAAATTATCTGCTCTGCATTTCAGACGGCTGAACTCAGTGGCAGATGACTGTCCACACAGTCAATTTAAATCCTTGGCTGCGATGAGACTCCAATGCTGATTTTTGAATCGCCTGCTCCAGCTGCCTCGCTATGAGATCATCACTTCAATGATGCTTAAAGATATTCTTTGCAAAGGTACCCCTCTAAATCTACCAAGAAATGCTTTCAGCACCCACGGGAAGCTGATCCTAGAGACTCTTGTTCAAACCTACTCCCTTTTTTTTGTATAACAGTGAGAAAACACTCCAGCCTGCAGCGAGATAGCCTCATCCCTTAGAGTGCTAACAGCATCTGGGGGAAAAAGTGATTTATTGGGGTGCCCAGGACTAGCAACAGGATTCATGGTCTTCAAAACACTTGGTATGATTCCGCGTTGGAGGCTGAGGGCTGGAGATGTGAATGTGCTGTGGATCATGGCAGGTGAAGCAGGATGACAGCAAATGTCACCTGGGGACAGTGGAGGAGGCTGCTGGTGGGGTGGCACTGACGAAAGCTCAGTACCAGGAGCTCAGGCACAAAGGCACTGAAGAAGATGACATAGGAAACTGGGGTTGATTTGATGGGCATCTGAGCTGAAGCACTAAGTCCTACAAGGGACGTACAGGATGCGACCACCCAGCTCTGCTGCCAAAGAGAACATCTGGAAAGCAGCCAGAGAAAGGCTGTGCAGGGCAAGAGCAGAGTCCTGTGACTGCTGGTGAGCTGACCTGGCACCATACAGGATGGGCCAGCCACTTGGACTCAAATCAAACCAGTGAAAACTCACTGGATCCAGGCGTCAACCCTCCCTGGTCCCTGCCAAATCCTGCCCTGCACAGGTTTCACCCAGCCGGGCAGCCAGACACGGCAGAGGGTAGAGCAAAGACATAAATAAAAAGGTTAATGTTTTCCACCCGTCACTCCCAGCTGCCATGCAGATTGCAGCTGTTTCTCCCCAGTCACGCTGGCCACAATACTCGTTGGGTTGGTATTTAATTGCCTCTCCCTAACGACGCATTAGGCAGGGTGTAATTTGCCGGCGCTGGTCAAACAATACAGATAAACCCGGTTTGCACACAAAGGCAGCGGAGCAGGGAAACTCCGCTGTCTGATTCTGCTCCCCTTTGGAGCTGGTGGCTCCAGACATGGGCGGGATGTGAAGCAACAGACGTCTTGGCCTTCGAGAGGAGGAAGGAAAATGTCAAATAACAGGAGACACCCTCTTGTGCTGTGGTGAGCTGGGGTGAAGCTCTGAGTGCCCACAACGTCACCAGGGTTGGGCTGTCGTGCGCCAGCGCAGGGGCTGCCAACGTGTCGTTGCAGCTCAGCACATCCCTTTTCCTGGGTTTCTTTTTCTTTTTCCTGAATTTCAGGTGTCAAGGTATTTTAAGACTTCTCTCTGTGCTATTTTTTATCCTTAGTGGTGTGAGCACATATATGGGAGATGACAACTTCACTCCTGTGTGGGAATCACCCAGCTGGATATTAAAAACACAAGAGCTTTTTAACTTAGGAGGGAGAAGAGCTGCCATAACACTTATGGTGGCTCTCAGTGTTTCTCGGGACTTTGTTTTCAGCAGAAGTAGGTAAAAAAGAAACAAAAAAGGGAAAGCTTTGCCCCTCACCAACATCTTACCCTGGCTCTGCAGCACCACGATGCTCAGAGCGTCCTTGCCCTTCCCAGCTCCCCTTGCACCCCAGCAGAGAAAGATTTCACCCAGATGCTATGAATAAATGAGAAGGAGAGAGTTAAAAATTAGCTTGTCCTTGCAATGCAAGTGCTGAAAAAGCAAAACACGCCCTTCCTTGTGCTGGCCCAGGGCACAGACCTGTGTTTATGAGCACATCTAATACAGTCATGTATTAGAAAATAGATAAATGAGTAACCCCCAATATTGATATAGAGAGAAGGGCAGTTATATAGATCATGGGTGGATATTAGTGTTCCTTAAATATTTACCCAAAATACACTGTTAGTCAGAGTTGCTGTCAGAGGACTGCAAATTGCTAGCAAGCAGTGAGCCTTAAAATGCTCGGAAATGAAGTATCCCCATTAAAATTACTTGGGGAATCATTTTTTTTTGGGCACTCCAGTATTTTTAGGACAGTGGGGGTGTGAACCTGCCTGGGCAGCAGGTACTCCTGTGGATCACCCACTTTGTGCTTGGATTAGCAGGAGCCCAACCGCCCTGCCTCACCCTGCAGAGGGTAGTCTTGTTTGGGATGGCACCAGCCTCCCTCATCCCATCCCGGACTGCTCAGCATCCACATGCCACACACGCAATAGAACCAGCTGCTTCATCACCGAGTTGCACATTAACGCCCACACCTACAGTGTGGGATAATTTATGAGGAGCTGTCAGATAACCCTGTCCCAGTGCCCGACGTCCTGGCACCTGGTACCTGACATGTGCCCAGGCACAGGCACCACCACCACCGCCTTCTTGGACACAAGCTGGGAGGAAGCAAACAAACAGCAGAAAAAGGGGCTGTTTGTTTGAAGGTCTCTGGAACAGGAGGAAATCAAGGGCGCGTCAAAATGGAAAAGCACAAAGACAGCAGGGAAATGGGGTTTATTTATAAACTTTGGGAAGACGGCTGTGAACAATGGGGTACCACCCACCCAGAGATGGAAGAGGAGCCTGGGTCTCTCAGCCACCGGCACAGCAGGAGAGACCTGGCTGAGCACTCAGCCTGTGGAATCGGGGGTTCTCCAGAATGTGGCTCTACCACCTGTGCAGAGCCCTGTGCTTTTCAGGCAGGCACAGAATGCTTCCTGGCTTCCTCCAACGGTCCACTGCACCACCTGTGTTGGCAATGGCAAAGGGCTGCACAACACCCATGGTGCATGTTTCCCTGTGGGGTAGCTGGGAGCCCCCATCAGCGGGCAGGTTTAGGGGTAGGTCCTGTTCGTGTGCAGCAGCGGCTCTGAGCATGTTTTGGAACAGGTGATGCAACAGCAAATCTCGCTCCTGTTGTTGGCTGTCCAGTTTGTCCAGGCTGCCCAGGAGCAGTTTGTCACTTACTGCACAGCCTCATTTCTAATGATTTCTAATGATTTTTCTCTTGTCTACAGGGAGGGTCCAGGTGAGCCATGGCCAGTGGCAAGTCATACCTTGTTGTTGTTTTCCAGACACTGGGCTGGAGAGAGGAGTAGGCAGAGGTTTGGCAGGGCCACTGGAGCAGCTCTCATTCACTACACTCCCAGCCAAGAGGCCCTTCACCTCTCTGCACATCCTATGTGATATTTTAAAACAATCCCAGGAGAGGCAGCCAGCCTGGGTTGCGGCATGCTCTCCTGTGCAGAGTTTAAGCTGTGGTGGGTGGTATATTGGAGATCACCCCATCAAGCCCCAGCAAATGAATTTGATGATCATCTCAGACCTGACTTATCCTTTCCTTCCTGGTGAGACAGAGCATCGGTATCTTTTTCAATCAAAATATTTTTGGAGAGGCACTCTCCTGAACTGTTTAAGCTGGGATTGTCCCTCCCTATTCCCCTCACTGCTGCTTAGCCCTTGGCCCAGAGCCAAAGCAGGCACTGAAACTGAGCCCTGTGCCCTGGGCTCCTGGGGATACAGGAGTGTCCCCAGTGCCAGGCCTGGATCTGGTCAAGAGTTCAAGAGCTCCACTGCCTTTGCTTTAGGGGCAGGAAGATCACAGCAGGAACCCAATAAATCCACTACCCAGGTATTTAAGGCCATGTGGGTAGTTGAGTGCATGGATAAGAGCCCTGCAGAATGAGGCCCAAGCTAAGAAATTTGTCACTACAGTTCCTTGTTGTCCAGGGCACTTTCATACACATATAAAGTTAAATCTATGTAACAGAAAAATTATCCTATGGACTCTTCTTGCTTTTCAAATGTTTTTGGTTTTGTTTTTTTTTAAGTGATGATTGCACAAACCTTTTTTCCTCAGCAGAGGTGGCTGAGGAAGGCAGCAGTCCTGGAAAAGATTACATGAACATGGAAACGACAAAGATGTTTTCACTGAGAACTTTAGAAGTTTCAATGCATACACACAGGGATCTGCACATCTGTGTGTATACTCACTTACCCCCATAACCACATGCTCCCATTTTCCCTTGCGATGTTAAATGCTCTCTCTGACAACTGCAGCTGGATGAAGTGGAGTGGTACACAGCACTAATGAGACTGGTAAGGTAACTCACAGAGACAGGAACCAGACACTGCACCAACAGGAGAGTAATAGGATGAAGGGAACCATCAGTAACTTAACATTATCCCTGCTGCCCAGCAAGTGCAGCACTGAGCATCACCGGTTCTCCAACAGCTGCCAGAGGAAGCTGAAGCAGGGGAATGGCCATCCTAGTCTCTAGCCACAGCACTTCAGTTAACACAGGAGCTAAGAGGTGTTGTCATTCCTTTAGGACTGGGGGAATTGTGTTGTATAATCCTAAAATCAATCTATAACTGCATATATCAAGTTAGAGGCAGCTGCCAAAAATGGCACACACACATAGGCACTCATGTTCCTCAAAAAGACTGTCTGGCTTTGTGCAGGAAAAGCTATTTAATCCATATGCTGGGCACAGGCTGACATGCCAGACCTTCTCTTCTTATGGGAATATGCCCCTTTCAATCTGAATTTTCCAGACATTAAGACATTTGTGGGGTACAGAGACATGGGCATTAAGGCAGGCAGGGCTGCATTAGTGGTTCATCTGGCAGGGGAAAATCTCATTGCTGACTCACAGATCTGAAGAATTTGCCCTTTTATAGCCTGGCTAAAACCGGGTTGGTTCTGGCTGCCTCCGCCTGCCTGTGCCCCAAAGCAGCTCAGACAGGAGGGCAGTGTGCCCAGTGCTCCTCCTGCAGCAGCTCAGCTTCAGCTCCAGAGTCCATATCAGCCAAGAGGTGATAGTGATGGGAGCTGGGCCACAGCAGTTGCTGTTCTGATGCTTCTCCAGCCATCCTGCTGCAGCCAGGGGTGTCCAGGGCTGCACCACACATACTGTCAGGCCAGTGGGTTTGGTGCCCAGGGGGGAATTGCGGTTGCCATCCCTGACAGCTCTATTGCAGATCTCAGACTTCTGTTCAAAGTTATTTATTTATGGTAGGAACCACTTCTCCTCTCTCAAAAACTGCCAGAGCTCGGATTATCCTGCCGGGGTAATTTGCAGCCTCTCCTTCAAGCCCCTACACAGGCACAGAGAGGCTCCAGGTGAGGAGCATCAGTTTCCTGCCCAGCCAAGCAGGAGAAGGGCTCAAACTCACCTCTCACAGCATCCCCTCGTGTCATTAGGAACAAGTCAAAGCGCTAAAGATGCTCAAGATCACAAGTTCATGTTAAAACCCCATGGCATTTCATGACCTTGCTGCTGCAAAGAGCCACATAACGCATTGGCCCACGGAGATGAGATTGGTGCCCTTGGCATTGCATACGGATCCTGCACTGCTTTAACACCCTCTGCAGGTGTCCAGGGCTCTGGTGAGGCAGGTGCTGCGCTGTGTGTGGTGCAGATGGCAACTGTACAGATGCCGAGGGAGCGCGGCACCGTGTTCCCGATCACCCAGACACCACTTTGGTTCTTTCTCGTCATATCGATTTCTCAAAGTAAACGTGTTTTTTCCGACTGTCCAGTAATTCAGTGGTATTGACAGCCTTGATTAGATCTAAATGACAGCAGGACTAAATGGGGGGAGCAGCACTCCTCTGCTTTAGGGGCAGCACCTGGGGTGCACCGGGATTAAAGGCCAAATCCTGATCTCGAAGGGGGCAAATGAAAAGTGCGTGGCTTTCACAAAACTCACCCTGAAATGGCACTGGCAGCACATGATGAGCCTTCATGAGCTGTGCCGTGCTGATGTTCAGGGTTCAGGGAGGCTGGAAGTGCTGTCTGGAAGCCCCATCCCTCCAGGAGAACCTTTGACCGGCTCACACAAACCTTCCATGGGTTGAAAATAACCTCTCAGATGAGATTATTTTCACATAGACAGAGGTGCTGGTCCCCTGCGTAAAACATAGTGATCTCTCCGGCCAAACTGCTACCTGTGAAGCACTGTCACTGTGTTCACACCAGCACTCATGTGGGTTACACTGAAGGCAGAGGCCGATAGCAAAAGCAAAGTGTACATTGCTTTCAAACTTAAAATACCCCGTGTAAGAAAATCATCAAGAATGGAAGAATATACTGAGTTGGAAGGGACCCACAAGGATTATTGGGCCCAACTCCCTTGTCACCCCTTGTTTGCACAAAGCTCATTTTCAATGAAGGGATAGGACCCTGTTATTCCTTGAAATATTTGTGAGAGGCTCAGTAGCCCCAGTGAGTGGCTGGTACCACAGGTATCCTGGTGCTGTCAGGATGGAACAGGTAACACTGACAAAGCACCTTCACCCACACCCTGAGAAGGCATTTGGGGCATTTCTAGTACCATAAAGCAACTGGAAAAGCAGAAATCAACCCAAATGGAGTAAGTCATCAGCCCCAAACATCTGGTCATAAGAAAATCACTCCAATATCCAAATATTCTCCTATTAAACAGACAGTGGTAGAGCAAATTCTGCCCAACGTTCCTCTTTCAGGTCACTTGTGAATTTGGCCCCATTAAATAAACCCAGGAAGAACCAGCTACTCCAGCTGAAGGTGAATGATCACATGTAGGTGACATGCCAGCACTTAAATGGATGTGGTTACTTATTAGATGTAAACACTGTTGAATAAATCTAAATAAACTCTAATTATTTATACAGCATATTCCTAATGTTAGTTGAATGTTGCCAACTTTAAAATAAAACTGGGTAAATGTTTTAATGCCTCTGTAGATATAATTAGCATGTGTAATATGTATATACAAATATACATAATATATGTAATTATAGGTATTGGTGTTTGAGAGAGCTGTCTAGCCAGATGGAAAGAGTAAGTACTGAAAACACTGTGCCACTGTCTGCTAGAGAGGGGAGAATGCTTAAACTCACTGGAATATGAAACTGGTCGTTGGTATTTGAGGAAGGGAGTTATTGCCCTATGCTCCCTGTCTACTGAGTGAATTTGACAGCCAACTTCTCCTTCTTGTCCATCTAAAAAAGAATTGGGGTTGGAAGTGTCTGACATCCAAGGGCAAAGCACTGTGTATAAACCACAGCCGCTACACTGTGTTCAGAGTTTTCTGTAGGTCCTTTTTGGCACCCAGCAAAGGTGCAACTCAGGAGATGAGGCAGGTTTGGTCCTCTGGTGCATCTCTGAGGCTCCAGCACAGCACCTGCCTGGGGACATGACTGCAACTCCTGGGTGATAAATAGAGTCCTCCCTGCTCAGCTGGGCTTGTCCCACACATCCTCTACACAGGTCACTGGTACTGCAGACCCCAGAGACACCTTCAGGTAAGCTGTGCTGAGAAACTCCCCTGCTGCTTCTGCCTTCCCTTCTCCACCCCAAACACCTGGCAGGTGGTAGACAAGAAGTAGCAAGGTAGACATCCTCCCCTTCATGACCCATCTGGGCTTCAGACTATAGTGTGGCCATGGCAAGAACTGGTCCTTGTGGCTGGTCTTGCTGACAGAGAGGTACCACACATTTGCTTGTGCAGCACTGGCTGCAATTTCTTTTCACTCAAGTTTGATATTTGGGCTTTGGAGTCCAAGGAGCAGGGTTCCATGCCAAAGGGGCCTTCAGGTAGAGAGAGGGACATGGTGATGGCCTCCAACACACAGGCCATGGTGCAACAAGTCCAACCCACCACCCCAGCTTAGAGCTAGATTTCTTTACAGCAAGTATTTCACAAGCAAGGTACCTTCTCAGGCAGACACAGCTTGGACTGAGTGTACACAAGTTTAATGAAGTTTTGAAAGTTTGCAGACCCTCTGTTATTGCTGTTGGAACAGAGGGAAAAGGAATGAGCCACCAGCTGCTTTACCACACCACGTGGCCATCAGTGCAGGGACTAGAAGTGTCCCCAAGCTTCAGTGCCATTGTGCCAAGTGCCAGCTTGTGAGACATGCTGAGGCAGGTCCCTGCACTGCCATTAACACTCAGAGACCCTTAACATGCCATGTTTATTAAGGGTCAATTAGCTGCTCTCAACACCTCGGATACAGAAAATCAGCCATCTGCAGCAACCTTCCCCTTTTCCCATTTTGGTGAGGGCATGGAAGAGAGGGGAAGAGCTGGGCTGCTGGGATGTTCATTGGGAAACTCAGCCACTGCAAGGTACTCAGGCACAACAGCCACTCAACACGCTGCTGCTGGGGGCTGCTTTTCCCCCCGCAGCTCAGGGGTTATTTGTCTCTCAATGCATCAAGCCAAGGACTGAACAAGCAACTTGCTCTTCTCCAGCTCTCCCTGGCATCGCAAACATGCTCAGCTCCTTGAGAAAAGCCAGGCCATTAAGTCAAGCACCTCATTTTAGGCAATGTTTGAACTTTCTGTACCTTTGGGACGAGAGGGATGAGTGCTGCGTCTGGTAAGGAGGTCAGAGAGCAGCCAGCAGCTGACATGCCAAAGGTCAAATCCAGCACCAACTGGCAATGTCTGCCAGGGCTGGGAGCTCTGAGAGCTGTGCCGGGGACCATGTCATCACCCCAGAGAATTTCAGTCATTCCTTACAGAGTTTAACTACTCACTGTCCTAATAACCCAGGGCACAAATTTTGTTTTTATGACATTTGCAAATTAAAAATTTGCAAAAGCTACAGTAGCGTCCAGAGACAGGTGGCTGTACAGAGGTACCACTGCAAATGCAAAAGGAAACACGCCTGGAACTTTAAGACACTGAAAACAATCTGAATCTGCTGCATGTGAGCTCAAGCCTTTGGTTTTCTCCCTCTGAGTTTGATCCAGTGCAAACACGGATCAGGGTTTGGAAGGAGAAACTAGAAAAGTCAGGCAAGACAGGCCAAAAAGCAAGTTCTGCTAAACACATGCTCTAGGTCCTTCCAGACACCTTTATGGGCTTCATTAACAGGCAGATCCCCAGTAAGAAACACTGACAACACCTTCCACTCATTTGAAAGTAAAACAACTGAAGACAATTCAGAACATCTGTCCCTTTGATAACACATAGGAGAGATGCAATAGCATATAATAATATGCTATATTTATACATATATATTATAAATAATATATACATTATGTAAAATATAACATGCATCTATCTCCATCCTCCCCCTTTCTCTGATTTTCCATGCGCAACAGTTAACAGCACCAACAGCTCAGACTTTCCCTTCTCTTTGACCAATACAGAAAAACAATAGTAACAACTCAGAAGAAGGGTCCAACTTGCCCAGTAGGCTGTTTCCCACAAAGATGAAGGAAAGACAGTCAGAGAAAGGTGTCAAACACAGTGATGCTTTCTGAGACTTCGCCCTCAGCCTCCAGCTACGTGCAGTTCAGGGACTGGGGCTGAGACCAAGATGCCAAGTGCGGTCTGGCAGAATTTATCTGCTGCAGAGCAAGAAGACAGAAGCAGGCCAGCAGTAGCAAAGCACATAATTCCCTTTTAAAGAGACACAAAAATTTACCACAAACTGCCAAAACTGGTGTGATTAAACTTGCGAAGCAGCAGGTTTTTCTAGTACTTCCTTCGCTGCAGATCCTCCTAGAGACACAGCTGCTGTGACTTCTGGTTCTCTGCACACATATCCACACTTCACCCAAGGGAGAAGGTCATCAAGGCTCTGCCTCAGCCCCAAGACACCTGAAGCTCTGCTGCTTCTCAGTCATCCCTGTCCGCCCTGCACACTTCCACTAGGGTCTCCTGTCACTTCTGCCCCCACCATCCAGAAACATTCAGAGCTATCTGGCCTGTGGGTAAGGTTCCTAGAGAGAAAATATTGAACATAAGGATATTCTCCTGCTCAGTGGAGTCAGTTTGTAAGCACAAAAAACTTAACCAACATTCTTAGCTAGTTGCAAAAGTGCAATTAGGATGGAGGGGAGCAGAGGAGTCTTGCTTCCCAGACAAAGCCAGCTCCACTGCTGGATTTTGAAATGAATCAATATAGAAAATGAGTCCGACAGCTTTCATCTCTCTCATGTCTGCTTTCATCTCGCTATGCTGGAATAAAGCCCACAAAATCTCCAAAATACCTTCTTTGAAAGCGCTTTGTTAGTGGCTTTGCAACTGCGGGGAACAAAGGCAGCAAACGTGAAAGTCTGATGCCACCTAAAGGCCGCTTGAATTTTCACCTCTCAGAGGCTGTGTTGGTGACTCAACCACAATTTCGGAGTGCTCAACAACGTACAGTGGCTCAACCGGCAAGGCAGGAAAATATGGCCTGTTACAGCCCCAACCATGACATCATTCTGTCTTGTTGTGAAATCTAAAGCCTGATACCTCATTGTGCAAATTTTGCAAAATCTGGTTTGCTATGTAACACATCTCCAGAACAGGTGAGAGTCTGTAAAAGATGATGGCAGGTGATCACCTGGATCACAACACAGATTTTAGTACGGCTGTACATAGACAAAAGTGGGGTAGAAAGATGCACAGCTTTACAAATCCTTTTTCTTTTTACTGTTCTCAGGTAGTAGCTTGAATGTAATTCTTTATAGCAACCACTGCTTCTCTGTATTGCTCTCTCTTGGGTTAAGTAGCCTGATGACAATAATTATTTCCTATCAGGTCAACGACCCATTTTGAAGCTCATCTTTCTAAGGGCTCCTGCTTCTCAAGATTTAAGCCTTAATCTGTTATGCCTGTTATGAACATCTACTTTATTTCCATGCTTTGGTTTGCAAAATCTCATATCTTTGTGACACCATAAAAGAGTCAGATTTAAGTGAAAATGAAGGGTCCGATGTGGTTTGTAGACCCTTGGGAATAAAGAGAGTTCAAAGAAGAAAACTATAGACACACTTGGCCTTACAGTGTACGCTCCTCTGTGTTGACACAGTGTCTACTTTGACATTAGTGCAGCACTGAGCAGACTGCAGATGCTCCTGGAGACAAACGATAGTCAGAAAATTACTTAAATCTTGGATAAGATTTATTTAAAATGCTAAACCAAAATTATCCTCCCACATGGGGACCAAGTTCATGAAACTGTCACCAGACTCAGAGGGCTGAATTTTGACTTGCTTGTAAACAGAAACAAAAGGCTGATTTGTGGAAGGACAGGGAAAATAAACATTTGTGAAGTCCTTAAAGACATTTCACAGAGTTGATACAGCTACAAAAACATTACACTGCAACCTCTGCAGCCTCAGAGGCTCCGAGAAATACCATATGCTGGCAGGGCATGACAGATATCTACAAATAACTTCATATTAAAAGCCTTCCCTACAGGAAAACTTTGTTTTCATTAATGAAAAAAAAAAAAAAAAGTAATTTCTGTAAGCTATTTCCCTGTTTTGTACTTACACAGCACTTAAACCACCCCTGCCACACGTCCTGGGCCATCACATCTAAGCCCATGATGCTGCAGAGCAGAAGATGCAGCCCAAGTCACCTGGGGCTCAAAACAATTGCCTGCCAGTGCCGTGTTTTTTACCACAGGCCTGTCCTTTTTCACCTTCAGGATCTGTGACAGAGAGAAAAACTGTTTAACATCAAGATCAGGTTATTTGCTTGCATAGCTTTCAGGATAAGCACAAGCAAGCAGCCATCTTCAGAATAAATTCTTGAGAACCAACGTGCATAATCAGAGCATCTTCTCTACAAGGGAGAGATGTAAGAGGACTGTATAAACAAAAGGCTGCCATATGAGATCCATCTATTTAAAATACTGTTTATTTGTGATTTAACATTAATTAGCATTACATCTATGAGCAATTTCAGATAACATTTATATATTTTCCACAGGACACAAGAGTTGGCTGGCTCATTCTTTATGCCAAAGCAAGTAAATAGAGGCATTAGCAAAAGGTGCAAATAGTTCACGGTTGCATTTTAAAAAATATTTATGCACATTGCATTCATTTAGATATATTTTTAAAAAAGTTATGAAAAGCATAGTTCACAGGTTACTGTTTCTACATATGTTGTAATACAACACAAATAATGTAGAACATAAAAAACAAAGTAAGCAACTGAAAGTTTCCACTATGATTAAAAACACTGATTCCAGTATTTAGTGATAGCTAGAAAATTGTTTCCAGGATCCATTCCAACATCGCATTATCACACTTACACGGTCAAAGCTAACCAGCCCCGAACATGCTATAATCAACATTTTTGCATGCCAAACCACTCTCCAGCCATATTTAACAATTATATATGGTATAATATTTCAACCGGCAATTTGGGAATCACATGGATGTTAAAAACGTACTTCCTATTGCGATGACTGATTTACAGACATTTGACACAGCGAAGAAACCCCTATGTTAATTTCTATGTTTAGTTTGTATTTACAATACAGTAAAAGTACTAAAATGACAATACAAGTAAAAATGAGTAAGTGGCAGTACCACCCTTACCCATGGCACTAGGCTCTGATTTGCTCTGGGTTCATCCAAAGGACAACACAGATTCACAAGACCCTTTTACAATTTGAATGAAACTGAATTAAAAACCCACAGTGTTGCACTCTGTATGAATCCATACAAATTATTTAAAACATCTAATATGGAAATGTCACTCTGCTGATTTAATAAAAATATCCCGCAATCCATATCATATATTTAAAAAAAATAATCACCGAACTTTTACTTTCTTTGTCTCCTCCTATTTTCCTACTATTTCACTTTCCCTTTTAACAGTTTTGTTTCCTTCATTTGGTTATGTTAAGAGATTATTTTTCTTCATTCATTAGCAATACCATGAGAGAAAAAAAGAACAACCCATGACTAATTTTTAAACATGAATCCAGTTCAATTTTATATGCTTTTATCCTTTGATTTCTAAGTCCCTGGATTCCTGAATTATATTTAAGTATATTCTAAACCAAGCATTCTTAAATACACTCTAACTATTAAATGCTTGGTTCACATGCTTATCATACCTTTATACTGAATGGTATACAAACATTTGAACATATAAAATCTTCTTTTTGTTTTGCCAGTTAAACTAAATTATCAATGTTAAGTGTATAAAATCCCCCTTCTTGAAAAATAAGGGTTTCCCCCTCCCCAACTGATAGAATAAAAAAGAAGTCTTCAAAAATTATATTTCACTAAAATGAAATATTTGGCAAAAAAGTTATTGAATAATGGAATTCTTTAGACATTTTGTATAATTCCAAATAAACTTTCTCTTACACAGTTTTTCCCCTAATATTATGTGCCAGTGTATAATATTTCTATGTGAGCTAATCTTAAAAAAGATTTAAAGGTGTGCTGTTAATATGTACCCACTCAAACAGGGGTACAGAAACATAAAATATATGGTCAAAAATCACAATACAAAAATGTATGATCTGGTTTCCAAATGAGACAGCAGTTTTAAAAAGTCATATGATCACTCAACAGTAACTTTAATAAAGACTTTAACTGTACTGAAAATTTTAAGGTCTGCAAAATACTCCAAGCAGAACTTGCTGCTGCATACTGTGATGGTATTTGACCTTGCTATGATGGTAATGGAGCACCTGCCAGTGTAGTTCTACATGAAACTAATCAATGTTTCCAGCCCTCATAGCAATTTTGGACACAGTTAAGTGAGAGATGAATTAACTTTCAATTAACATGTAAAGTTTTTTTTGTCTCTTTGTTTGTTTTTTTTTAAAGCAAAACCTCTTCCAGTTTCTTTTTGCTCAGGTTAAAAGTCCAGTTACTGCACACCCCTAACACTACGCTGTTAATGGAAAACTTAAACGTTTAAAATGTGCAATGTCTCCTCACAACAGAACTGCACTTATGCTTCTACTTTCTCCTTCTTTTTACTCTTTTTCAGGAAGGATGGGGTGCGGAATTTCTTCTTCTTCTTTGATGGGGATTTGGAAGGTGACCCTTCAGGAGACAGGGCCTCTTCTATCTTTTCAGAGCTTTTGATGGTAATCTCTACGCTCTCCACAGTACTTGTGGTTAACTGACTGACCCTCTTGGTGAGATCCTCTTCCACGTCATGTGCATCTTCCTTCCCATTCACCACCACAACTGGCATCTCCACAGATATTAGGTTTGCATTCTGGGTGTAGGAATCCTCATGGTTTTCTGAAAGAGCAAATGATTTTGCAATCATTTATGTACACCACTTTGCAAAAAAAACCCCAGTATAGAAGCAAATTCTGTGAGTCTGGACTCTGATCCAAAGAATGAAACTCAGAGTGCTTAGATGTGGTTTTTTTCCCCTTTATCCACACTCTTTGTTGTTGTAAGCAGATAATACTGTGAAAATGTCATCAAAGGAAAATGGGCTGAAAAATCTAACTTTATCTCTACCAGGTGCACATGCAGATCAAACTGTATAGAGCATGTACAAATACAGTCTACACAGCATAGATGTACACAATCTCAAGCACACTCAAAATTACACTTTACCGCAAGAGACTAATTCCATACAGAAGTCTTTGGAGAACTTCCCTTTCAAAATACCTACTTAGACTTTGCTGGGAAAGTCTTAGGCACAAAATTTAATCTTAACATATTCAATAAAATAAAAGTATAATATCTATTTCCTTCATCAGATTAATATCCAAGTTTCAGCATGCCCTGTGTTGTTTTCTGTTTGTGAGAATTATGTATTAGAAAAGACTGGGAAAAATAGTTTTCTGGACAAAGTCCCTCCCAGACTTTGTAGAAGTGGGCTCTTTCTGGCTCAGTTGACTTCATGCAAGTGTAAGAATGCAGCAGAAAAGTGGATGACTTGGGTTATTGGAGCCATTGGCATTGTACAGAAATTACATGGAATACCTTCTAATTTTTCTGGGACATTTTGCGGGGATTGAGTTTGTGACTGAATTTGTGACACAGATGAACCGTCATCTGAGAATAATTCCTGTTCAGCATCTGCAGGACAAGATTGGAGTTAGTAGCCATGCAAAAGTGAAAGTCAAGCAAGAGTGTCAGTGCTAGTGCTACAAGATTTACAGCTCTGCTATAGCATTGCCTTGCTCAGGCTGACAGCTTCACAAATTTACAATACACAGTTGAAACGCTACAGAATTGTGGATTTACATGTTTTATCTGCTAAAAATCATTATATATTAGTTCTTTAACAGAAAGCATTAAAAAGCTGGCAGGGTTGCATTTTAAGTGCCATGCCTCGTGGTCTTCTCTAGCCATAAGTCACAGTCTGCTGTTACAGTAAGCTACTATAGTATGTCCTGAATGTGACATATAACAAAATTGGTTTATTACACAGTATTAGTGAAGAAGAAATCACAGTGTTATTGTTAAAAAAAACATAAAAGATCAACACTGAATTAGTAATTCTCTATGAAACAGTAGTATCGGTAGTATTGGAAAAAGATGTAAAAAGTGAAAGTAGATGAGTTGTGCACACTGAGAGAACAGAAGAAAAATTAAAGGAGCCGAGATCAAACATCCCAGTAAACTTCAGCTCAGTTGGGCACATCTAACTTTAATATCAACTCTGAGGAGGAGGCTGGACTAAGATGACCTTCATGGACTCTCCCACCTGAAGTTATTCTGTGATTCTGACAAGAAAATTCATCATGTTGAAGTGTGTTTCTGTCAATCCCATTTCTGTGCAAACCTTTCATTGCTTCAATTTTACCACTAACTAAAGCAAAAGAGCAAACAACATTTAAAAAAGAATTCTACCACCTCAAAGAATGATGAGTTCTAAAGTAGCTGTATGTGTTAATAATTAACATGTATACAATTTTACAGTAGGTATTTTCCCCACTCATTATTAAAATGTAAACCCCAACAATCTAAACCACGTCACTGACCTTCCAGCCCTTGCTGCTTGCGCTCAATTGTTTTCTTGTACTCTTCCAGTTCCTTTTCAGTGAGATGGCTGAACGGGTTGGGCGGTGCCGGTGGCGCGTGCTCGTCATCAAATTGCATTGGCTGGAAAAGAGAAAACCACAGAATTTAACAGTTAAAAAAAGAAGCAACAAGCAAGACGTACAGAGATAATGTCTCCTTTTTTGCCCAGAGTTTGTGACACCAGATTCACAGGGAATACAGAACTAAAACACGGATGCATCCAGGCAAAAGTTACTCCATCTAAGAGGCATTCTCATAATAATGAATACTGACTGCTGAGCTGTAAAAGAATTACCCTTTTGCAGCAGTTAAGTAATTAGTTGGGGGGTTTTTTTGTTTGGGTGCTTTGGGTTTTTTTAATCAAGGGGGGACAGCTCCAGAGTAGAGACCTGCCTCAAGAGTTTACACTTCAGGGCCTCTTCACAGAAGTGAAAGTCCTGTCACACAGTTGATCCTAACAGGGGATCAAAAATGAGGTTTCCCTGTTTTCTACAGATGCCCAAGTTCTAGGATTTTTTTTGCAGGAAAATAACTATGCTCATGTTCCTGTTTAGGAATCTAAGTGGAAGATGAATCTTACAACGACAGATTTTAAAATTATTCTCATGTTGAAAGAAAACTCATTTGCGAAATATGCTTTTTGTCTGAAATAAATAAGGAAACCCAGTGTTATCTCAAAACAATAGTTGAAACCAAAATGAGAAAATAAGACTTACTAACTCATGGACAGTTGAAAACTCCTAGATTTATAGGTTTCCAATTACAATTCACCACAGTTTGTTGGATAACCTTATTAGGGATATCTGTGTTGTTTGGAAGTAAGTATATTCTATTCAAGAAAAGATTACTGTGGACAGGCAAGAAACTGAAAAACCTCCCTCCTAGTAAGAAGCCTGTTTCTAATGAAAGCTGTGTCTTCTACATGGTCAAATCCCACCTTTTAAACTCAGATATTTCAGGGCCTCAATCACTACTGTGGACATCAGTTCCACAAACTAATGAAGATTATTTTTGGCCCCATGCACTGCAAAGTTCATCCTCTCTCACTTAGACAGGGTCCTACTTCATTAATATTAATAGTGGCAAACTTAACGTGCATATAGCGATTTGAAACTAACGTTTTAAACCTTTAAAATGAAATATGAATAAAATGTATCACACCTCTGAAATCTGGCATGAAAATAATCAGTTCTAACCAATCGCTTAAAAAGACAATGGCCCAAATTGACATTTGAAAGACAGGCAGCCAGACAACCCAAACAGTTGTAAATTAGTGAATTATGTTGTACTCACCGAACTTGGCTTTTTATCCACAACAATCCCTGCGAGCAGCTGAGACTGTGGTCCTGCTGTCTTTAGGTCATATCGGTTTTGCTCCCTTATCTATATAGAGAAAGTAAACCTGGTTAGAAACAGATATTTCTCTTTAACAAATCCTACGCCCGTGAGCTTTCCAAAGCCACTAACACAGTGAATGGCTGGAGGATCAAGCTATATGCTGCTGTGCCTAAAAACTAAGAACTCTTCTTCCACCTCTGAATATACAGCATATATTATTTAGCTCTTCAGTACTCCCAAATATCCACCATAGTCCCAGCTCCTGCACTTCATCATGTAAGCCAATATTTAGAAATAAGCTCCAAGGAATATTCTCTGAACCTGTCCTCCCCACCTCATAAATGACACATGTTCAGCTACTGGAGAGAACTCTGTGGTCATAAAGGTTGGTAAAGGTTTTCCTTCTGTGAATAGCTTATTATTTTCCCTAAACTAACAGCCCTAACTTCAAATTGTCAGTGCTTAAGAGACTGACATATCAGATAGAAATACCAATACAGATCTTATAAAAAAATTCTAAAGCAGAAAATTAGGAATAAACTATCTATGAGACAGTGACATGCATGAATTTAAAAATCAGTTGCCTGGGACACGTATTATTAATCCCTAGATGATTAGAGGGTGCCTTTCCAGTTCTGAGGAAGGGATTTGTTCCTTTTAACTCTAGTCCCCAAGGATACTGATGTAGTGCTTTCCAAAAAAGAAAAAAATATGTAATCAAATTAAAAATGTCCTGAATATCTGTTAATATAGTTATGCTGAGGGTGGAGTCTGATAGTCAGTGTCTTATGTGCTGGAAGGAAAAAATGGTGAGATATTTCTGTTTACAGAGAGGTCCAAAAATAATCTCTCATTTTCTTTTTTTTACTGCCATTAGAAAGAGGACTGGGTCACAAAAACTCCAGCCTAATAAGCACTAGGCAAATTAAAAGAGCAGAGCAAGATTAGAGTCTGAGATTGAATCATGCTGTAGATGATGCACAGCAACTCAGTTCATGTTGACACCTAATTATCCACTAAATATTACACTAAATAGCAGGGACTACCCTTTCCAATCTATAATTTCCAGAGTTAATACTCATCCTTCAGACTACTGCACTCAAAATTTAAATATATACATACTATGTATGTATCTCCAGACTTCATGTATGTCACACATTTAAATACATGCTTTTGAGTGCCAAAAATCACACATAGTGTAAGAAACTTCTTAATAAAATCAAAACATCTGAAAATGTTATTTTACTGCTCTGCTGAATCATTGCTTGAACATATAATTTTACTTGGAAATGTTACAATTTTCAGTTCATCACACTTTGTTTACCTTATTTCTCTTTTCCAACACTTCACTTGGGTTTGTGTTTAGAGGGACAAATTGGTTTGGATCTTCAATTTTGATTGGCGTTCCTCCACTAGTCTTGGAAGAGTCGTCAGCTTTCATCCACTTAAAGGGGAAGAAAATAAAAAGAAAGAAGCTAAAACCTCCAGCATGATGGAGAGGAACAATTCTTAGTGTTGTCTTACTGCTAATGAAGAGATATAAAAGAAAGGACTTTCTGCCTTTATTCTCGATTCCACATGACACTCACAAAATAATTCCATCTCCTTACAGGTTTATGTGTTTGCCCAAGAGGATTTAAGTTGCCTTGAACATGTACAATTAAGATTACTTTTTTGTAAACACTGAAATACACTCCAGAAAAATGCAGTATTACGGTGTACTTATGACTCTGTATTTAGGAAGGATCACCATTCCTAGTAACCGGGACGTAGATCCAGAGCCCTTGTTCATGCAATTGACTTCCACCTCTGCACATTTTGACTGCAGGTTTTTTCTCTTCATAAGCAGGGTTTCCTTCTAAACTTAAATTTAGAAACCTGCCAGCCTGCCAGCAGGAGGAGCTGATGCTTTTGCTGTTGTACTGCACAACTGGGAGTAGTCAATAGCAAATAACACACTTTGTAGTCCCATGAAAGCCACCTCTCTGCAGGCTGGAAACTTAAGTAGAAGCATCTTGGTGAGCTGCAGGAAGGGGGAAAAAATCTTGATCATCATTAAAAGCCGTAGCATGAACAGACTCTTTGAAAGCTGTTTTCGGCAGGCTCACAAACAGGAAAGGGGCAGCTAGAGATGGATTAGAGCTTGTGTCTCCCTTGTATAAAAAAAGAGAACCACCCCTGGGTGATTTAAAACCTTACTATGTTTGTTGGTTAACTAATAGCACAAAAAGATCTGGCAGAAAATCTGTTTTCTACTTCAGGAATCAGAATAGCTAGTAACAACAGGGAAACAGTTGTTAAATTTTATCATAAACTGTTACTCTTACAAACTATTAACCCCCCCTCACCAAACAGAGGGAACCATTAGTACTAATGTCATTAAGTCTCTGAAAAGCCTATTTTAATTTGCTTGATAAACTTACTTGCTAATCCTGTTAAAGATTTTCTCATAAAAACTGTGCATAATTTACTTTCAAATAGGGCAAAAATGAAGTGGTTGCCCAAAATCTCTACCTACCGTGATCTTAGTCCTGGGACTGGTTTCCCCATTCCAGGACTCCTCAGGCACATTAACTTTCAAGTACGTGTTTGGAGAGTTCAGCCATCTTGTCTTTTCTCTCTGTTGCTTCTGTGCAAGGAATTTCAGGGGGGAAAGTGGGACTGTATCATCTTCAAAGGAAAAGGCAGTCACAGTGGCTGGGATCTCAACATCACTCTTATGTCTGGGCTTTTCCCTGACTAATGGTTGCCTATAGGCATAGCCAGTTCTGTATCCCTACGGAGAAGTAAAAAAGAAAAATAATTAAAAACTTAAATAGAAGGAATTATTTATTAAAAATCAGAAAAAGGTATCCAAAGTAGCAATGGATTTTTTGTGCTGCCTATATGCATTAAGCAGGTCCACTGAGTTGTCTTCAGAGACCTGGTTAGTGGTGTTGTCCATCATTAATTCATACTATTTACATTCAAGAGACCCATTTACAACACAGTACAGCAGCAGTTGAACAGGACTCCACTCTCACTTCACCCGTCTCCTGCCTTTGCAAATATATGACCACCAAATGACCCCCTGCTCAGGTTATGGTCTAGGTAGCTTCCATGAGGACATTTATGTCTTCCACAACAGCACATCCCAGCTCATGACACTCCCCCACTCCTCACTCTATTGGTATGGGAGGCTGTTCCAGAATTCATAGAGCAGTGAAATGGACATTTTAAAAATAATAAATTATCATCTGATTTCCTAATCATAGAATGGTTTGGGTTGGAAGGGATGACCTTAAAGATCATCTAGTTCCAAGTCCCCTGCCATAGGCAGGGATGCCATTCACTAGATCAGGTTGCTAAAGTCCCCATCCAGCCTGGCCTTGAACACTTCCAGGGATGAGGCAGCCACAACATCCCTGGGCAACCTGTTCCAGTGCCTCACCACCTTCACAGTAAGGAATTTCTTTCTAAAATCTAATCTAAACCTGGCAGTTTAAAACCATTGCCCCTTGTCCTGTCACTATCTGCACATATTAAAAGTCCCCCTCCCTCCTTTTTATAAGCCCCTCTAAGGTACTGAAAGGCCTCAGTGAGTTTTCCCTGGAGCCTTTTCTTCTCCTAATACTAGAGTTAATAACAAAATATATATAGGGAATCTGCCATGTCTATTTACTAGGTGGTAATTACAATATATTTTTATTATTAAGCTACTATAAGGAGCAAATCATGTTTGTAAGATGGTTGGACAAAATCGAAGTCCAAAGCATTATAAATTCTAATCACAACAAAATACCACTGTCAGAAACAGTGACATATGACAAACTAAACTAAGTAGAATAGATTTTACATATACAAAGTTACTCTGTCTTCGTTTCAAAAAATCACAAAAAAACCAGAAAGAATTGTTTGCTTTCCAGAAGCTAATCCTGCACTCAAAAGCTTACGGGGACTATATGGACAACACCATCCATGTGCTCTCACCAGGTTGTCCAGCATCCGCATGAGCGCTTCAAATTCCTGCTCCCCAACTTTCCATTTATGTTGTGAAGCCATATTAACTCCACCTCCTCCCATTGCTGCCACGGCGTGCGTGGAAGGCTTGAACTTCTGCAGATCCAGTAGTAGGAGATTGTCTATCCCACCTGCTCCAGCTAATGCATGAACCTGGGGACACCAATGATTATTTCATTTGTGAAAAAGCTTTTGCAGCATAAGTGTTTGGAATTAAATACAGATAATTCTCTCTCACCTGCGTTTCACAGGCCAGCTGCACATTGAAAATATAGTGGAATGCTTCTTCCAGTGTCTCTCCTAGTGCTACCACACCATGGTTTCTCAAGACTAATACCTAGTAAATGAAGACACTAATGTTAAATGGTAGAAACTGGCACAGGACATGAAAATCGTTTACGAAGAGCATGAAGGAGGTTGAATACCTTGCAACTGGGTCCAAGAACTTTTTGAAGCTGAATTCTCTCATCCTGTTCATCAAGAGATCCCTGGTAGTTGTAATAAGCAACATCTCCCAGAATCAGAGCCTCTTGTGATATGGGAAGGATGCCGCATTTCATAGAGGAAACCTGTTTCATGAAAATGAAGTGCTGATAATTAGGAAAAAATGAAACTTAAAACTCATATCTCAACCACCCAAGCCTTAGCAGGATGTACTTTTGTATCTTTGCTACAAGAGAGACAAACTCTCCACAGTGAAAGCTTAGAATCAATCCTCCTCCACCAGACTAGTTTCTGATAGACAGAGGTGCTGCTACCCAGCCTAGGAACAGATTCATTACAGGAAAATACAAATTAATCCAACTGAGTTAATTTTTGTGAATTTTTATACATGTTTAATTCTCAGCATAAGCTTAATTTTTTTCCTTCTTTCGCACATTTATAATTTCAAAAAGCTAGTATAAAAGAAATTATTGATCCCTTTTTTTTTTGTCTGTGGTCAAGGAATACATATATATTTATAGATAAATAAATTAATATTATTTTATTTCAAACCAGTTTTTTCAAGCCTCATTACACTTTTATCACTATTATGCAGACCATTTTAAATTTATGTTAACTATGACATTTTAATAGTGACATAAATCCAAACTGAACATAACTACTAATTAAACCACCTAAAAAATGGAACTGCATAATGCAAATGATGATCTATATAGCATTATATATTGTCTAGGAGGCTATAAATGAAACTTGTGTAAACCCTATGCTTTACAACCTCCACAACCTGACCATAATAATATGTAAGCATCACGTTATTTCTATCCCATTTCGCTGTGGTGGCCCAGCCCTCTTTCTCCGGTTATTTGATAACCTCAGACTCTTCTTTGCCAGTGTAGAGCCGGGATTAAAAACAAAAATAAAATCACTGCCATGAGAAGTGATTCAGATTCAGAAATACACTTTTAAGTTCATAAGGTAAAGCTGTTTTCTTTTACTCTTTATCCAGAAGGAAGACTTACAGCCGCCGTTGCAGGGGTGTGTATGTGTATCACACATCTGACGTCGGGGCGGGTGGAGTAGATGGCCACATGTGGACTGAATCCTACACTGTCAATACTGAGAGCTGTACTTCCCTGGTCCACTACATCTCCTAGGATGTTTACCTTAACCTGAAAGAGCCAAACAAACAAATGATATTCAGAAAGTTTGTGACAATTTCAATAGTCTAGAAACTACCCTCCCTTTCTTATTTAGTACCAAATTCCCCCCTATGTATTTAGGGCTCAGAGCACAAAAAAAAAAGTAGGAGAGCAGCCGTGAATCTGTGTGTCAATAAACCATCCTGCTGTACAAGCCCCTGACAGTTGTTGGAAGTCCAGCCATGGAAGAAGTAAGGATAAGACTCTGATACAACATATATTCCACTTCAGTCTAGCGACCTTTCCTGGTTTCTGACTTTCAAAAATTAATTTTGTTAACATTTCCTACATTTTAAATATGAAGAAAATTCAGCCTCTGAGAAATGTCCAGTAAGAACATTAAATGCATAAGGAATTTTCAGTTTTGTGGGAACATTAAAATTGTAATTCCTGTATCAACAAAAAACAACAGCAGGGTCATATCTCAAGGTGTTCTGTTTTGTTATGTAATGCTATCAATCTCTATCTGGTACCCTTTTGACCTGGAGGTAAGTTTCCTTACAGATATCTACTGTCACAAAGAACATATGGCAGGTTCTGCACCAAAAGATGTGATTTAGCAGCTGCCATTGCCTAAATAACAGCCTGTAACTTCACCCAGCTCATTTATTGGGCCTAGAGAAGATATTCAACTTTATTTCCCCACTAAAAACAAGAAGAGCTGATTCTACTAACGCTTCTCCTATGGAGTAATTTCACACATATTATCACACTGTCAGGTTATAAAAGGTTACTGCTACACTGAGGCTATTTGATGAGCTTCATCAGACAGGAAAACAAAACTTTGCTGCTCTACACTGAAGCTGAAGACAAAGCAACAGAAAGTAAAGCTAAACCTAAGGAGAAATGCTGAGAAACAAAGGATTCTAGTATCTAAGCAGTTAATCAGCTTTTCATCTGGTGGGTAAATATTAAAAAAAACCAAATAACAGTGTGATTATAGATTAGAAGTCCATTTTAGCAGCCACAAAAGTATTTTAGAAAACAGGTTGAGCCTCACTGGTTATTACAGCAGGTGAATCACGTACCAAATTAGAAGCTGAAGCTTCAGAAAAGGACAGACCTCTTGGAATGATTAGAATATGGTCATGTTCTTTGCTTACTCTTACCTGCAAAGGAAGAATAAAATAGATTACTGATCTAATTTACTTTATTCAGGGGAAAAATAATTTGAATGAATAAGTAGCATTCTAAATAAAAAATTTTATTCTCTAAAATACTTACTGTGATATAGGTATTTGGCAAATGTGCCCACCCAAACAAGTCAGCCAGTCTATATAAACTGGCTAACTTGCAACGAGTAAGTTTTTCTCCCTTAACAAACGAGGAGGTATCTATCCCAGGTAGGTCATTGATGGGTGTAATCATTCCATGGCCTGAGAAACAGACAAAAAAAGATGATAGCCACTTGGAAAATTAAATGACTTCTAGTATGATCTTCCAGATGCAGCGTATTTAAGTTGTTAGCCTAGCAGTACCAGCAATTACTAGACTGGAACTTCACTACTGGGATTTCTAAGGTTGTTACTGAAACATCTATTACTTTAAGACAGCAGGAACCATACCTGAATTTAAGTGTTCCTCTCTTTTCAAATCTAAGACAGGTGAAATAAAGGTTTTCCTGAGCTCTCTCCTGAATCAATATCCTATACAGGACTGGAAATGTGCTTTAAGACATTCATCACTAATGAAGTATTTTTACATGTTACTTTGTTTTTTACAGGACAACACATTCCTTATGGACTTCTGACACCAATATAACTACTTTGAAGAGCTATCTCAGTACTTTAATTCAGTCCTAATGAGGAAATTAGGATTAGTGCAAGAGTTCTCAAAGGGATTAACAGAGAAATCACAAAGATCAATTCATCTCTTTGACTTGTTACTACACAAACATACCCTTTTCCCCTTTGTGAATGCATGATATCTTTTGGACAGCTTACAACCTTTGTTTACAGGGAGAGTTACAACCAGAAGAAGTAAAAGCCATTTTGGTTTTCAACAAAAAGAGTATGCACTTTGAGATCAGTCACCACCGCCTCTGGGTAAATGCAGCAGAGACAACAGTCAGACAGTCAGACAGTAACGAACCAGAGATGTGAAGATGAGACTGGGCTCTCTGCTCTTCTCTTCCACTCGTTTTGTTAAATGAACCCTGAAGCACCATTTTGGGACCAATTCTCAAAAAATTATGAATGCTGACAGCTGCCACTGCTTCAGGCTTGTAAGCTCCTGTATGATGTCCACCCACAGAACCTAAATTGACTTGGGAGTTTCAATGCTTCATGACTTGGAAAGAAGAACTTGGGTGTTAACTGAAAGATCCCAGTGACATCTCTATAACTGGAGTGCAGACTACAAGCTGCTTTTAACTGTGGGAGCTGTTTGTGTAATGACTCAATTTGCCAGGGTATTCTTCCCCCTTCTTGTTTTTAGGGTTTTTTTTAGTAACAATTTGTATGCAAGAGTAGAAAAATAAACAATCTGAATGGTAACATACTTCACATCTCGGTTTATGCTTATGTTAAAACTGCTAATAATAACAACAGGGTACAACATTTTGTTCCCTAACCCAGTTAAACTTTTATTTGCAAATTATAGAACTAAGTGTGAGGATTCCAACCATTTTGTACATCATTATACAAATCAAGGAATCTGGGAGAAAGAAGCCTAAAAAGGCAAGTTAAGGCCACCATCTGTACTACTTCACAGCTGAGGCAAGCTCTGGCAGAATTTGTATTCAAAGAAAGTGGAGATCCCAACATTGCCAGTGACAATTAAAAAAAAAAAGGAAAAGTGCAATTAATATGTTTCATTCACTTACTGAGTGAAGCTGAAGAAAAACCTGTAAAAGTGCTCGCTGTAATGTATTCAGCAATTTGCTGTAACGCAAGCAGTCCAGTGGGGTTATTGCCCTTCTTCATCTGTTCTTGAATAAGGCATTCCAGATCTTCTCTAAAAGCCTGTAGAAACATTTGAGAATCATCAAGGAAACCTGGCTTTGATAACCATATTTCTATTATAGGTGGGGCTGGTAGTTTTGCCTCTTATTGTTACATGAAACTTCCCCTTAGACCTTGTTTTTAGCTGCTTATAACTTTGCCAGACTTTAACCATCTGACCTGAAGTTTGTATGCTGGGTATTTGCAATTTGGGGGGCAGAAAGGAGGAGTTTGGTCACAGAGGATTAACTATTTCCCAGTACAAGACAAGATAAAATGTATTTTTCTAAATGATCAAAAACATTTTTATGAATAAAGTGTTGTCCATATTTTGGAAGACGTACTTGAAATTTGACCAGGATGCACTGCTTTTAGTACTAGATATTTTTTAATAATGTAATCCCTCTGAAAATCCATCCAAATTTGATAAAGTTATAAACAACTGGAAAACTGGAGCTCATCCATGCTCAAGTAGTATCACAGACATGCAGAAACTAGAAGGAATGCCAGGATGCTATCTCCTCTCTCTTTCCTTCTCCCAAAGGGAAAACTCCTCCCTTCTTTTCCTGAATAAAATGTCTGCAAGCCCAAGAGATATAGTCTTGCAGAATATATCATGAAAAAAGTTTTCATAGTATCAAATTTAATACACTATGCATTGTAGACAAAGCCTGTTCCTTTGAGATGACAGGCAGATTATCCCCTATCCACAGCGAATGCCTGTCCTAGGACTACTGCAATCCTGACATTTCTAGACTAAGTAAATTCTGTTCCTTCAAACTTCCATTATAGGTTACATTTTCTACCCCCTCATTATTTCTTGGCAGCATCTTCCAGCCTTCGTCCAAACTAGCAGTACCCAAAGCTGCACACAACATGAGCTGAGGTGTATTGTGAACACTCCTGCCAGTTCATTCCAAAAAGACATTTGGTGTCTTTACCAGCAGCTGGCTCCCATTATAACTCCAGGCTATTCCCTGTATGTAATTGCTCCTTGCAGTTTGCCTTGCTTAGTGGAGTACTTGCTCTCAATTAAAAAAAAAAAATAGTTCTGTATGACAAATGTGATTTCCTCACTGAATTTTAATTCAGGCCTTCAAAACGCCCACTTTGTTGGGTAAAATCCACCAATCTCATGACAGCCTGTTCATCAACAGGTTCTGACTCTGTAAAAGAGAGCTCTACTGGACTCCTAAAAAACGTCCTCAAGACTCTACTTGATATGGCCTCTTGGTTGGACAGTTGAGCCTCCACAACTGCACTTTAATGACCGAGTTTTCAGACACCCATGCTCTCCTTAGAATAATTTTTGTCAAGATTGTGTGTACCTGAGACTTGACAGATAAATAAAGCCTCTAAAGATTGACTGTGCAGTGACCTGTTCCATGGATCTCTCAACACAGACCAGACCATGCTCGTGGCAGCCCTCAAATGGCTGAACAACCTCTTGGCAGCCTGAAGGTGCACAGGCAAAGTCAGATTTTTCTCTTCAGAGGCTCATGGAGGTAACATCTATGCAGCAGGAGAAAGCAGCAGATGAGAAAAAGGAAAGAAGAAACAGTGAATTACGTGAGGAAAGGAACCTAACTGGGAGAAAAATGGAACAATGGGAGGTGCATCAGCAGTGAGAGCCTGTAAGGACCTGACGGGAGGCAGTTATGGGGAGGCAGCTGCCAGAAAAGCAAAGTACTTGTATAAAACAGCAAGTGGTTGGAGAAAACATCCTGACTTTCATCCTTCATCTATGAGCAGATGATGTGAAACCCACCCCCTTCAATCTGATTCAGCTCTGAGGATGGCCATCATCCTCGTGGTCCAATGGCAATGCAGGGGATGTGTCTTGGTCCCTGTTGCACCTAGGTAATAATCTTTAAGCACAGACACCTTGTCTTCGTGCCTCATTTGGCACACAGTGGCTCGTTCTCACTAGAAAAGCAGGTCAGTATTTTTTTCTCTTCTCGTGGCTCAGCACGCGGCCCTGTGCCTTTTGTGGAGGCTGCACATACTCTGCTGAGGTAACAATTATTATTTATCTGACAAGATTTTCTGTGGGCAGATAATTACTGTAAATCCAAGTGCTTCACAAACATTAACTTACTAATTCCCAAAATGTGCCTTTAAGATGCAGCAAGGCCCTCTTATTTCCACAGAATGCCAGTGAGGAGGTCAAGGTAAGGTGCTTCCACCAATTTGGGATGTTCATTCCAAGAGGCCCAGAGCCCCATTTGCAGAACACTGGGCAGTAAGTAGTTCTCACATACACAAAGCTCAACTCTCACTGAAAATTCAAGTGCAGCACTGAGTGTCTAGTGCAGTGCTGTTCCTCAGGGTATCAAGTGGGATACATGGAAAATCACAGTCTGAAAAATGGGAAACAGATGATTTGGCATCACTCATGCCTGAGATGGGTTAGTACCTGAATCTGAGCATCTCTCACCAAAGTGGTTTTGAATGAAAAACCACCAAAATGGTTTTGAATGAAAATCAGATGTGCATGATTTATACAATCCCCTGTAGAAGACAAGGGTTTTTCAAATAAATAGAAGATGCATTTTGGTGGTCAAACAGCTCAGAGGGCATAGAAAAAGGAGCCAAGGTTCAACATCCATATTTTATCAAAAGCGAAAAAAATGTTAAACAACAGAGGTACTTCCTTGGCTCTTGGCACATCACATCCTCCCTGTTACAAAACACTTAAAACAGACATTCGGGCACCAGCCATCCCACTGCCAGCTCCCTCCCCTACTGATGGCTCACCATGAGATGATTGCTTTATGTGACTTCCTGCTTCTGTTCCCATGATCTATTAAGATTGCAGAGATGACTGGCCAATATATTCCATCAGGAAGCTACACTTATTTTCAAATTCTGTCATTTCAAGATATTTAGTTACTTCTCAATTATTACTGAAAGAGGCCCCCTGCAAGAAACTCTACCATTTCACACTCTGCAAGGCTGAAATGTTCTTTCAGCCTTGTTTACAATATGTATATACAGAAACTGCACATTTGTAGTCTCCTGGGGGCCATGTGGAAGATGGAATTCATGATATTCATGGAAGCACTTGCTTGGGAGGAGATGGAGATAAACAGTTATCTGTATTACATTAAATCATTCCCACTTCAATTCAACGAGGACTATAAAAAAGATCTGCAAAAACATTCACAGTAAATTCTTACCAATTATATTTAGACTTTTTTTTATAAGCTTTACAAGTAATATTACTTCTATAGCAGAAAGAAAGGTAGTATAATTGATAGCATTTTGGGCAATTTTTGACAGAAAGATAGTTTATTTCTTATTGTATTTTTAAGTCTTCTGCTTTTTGATCATGTTGTTTTCAGTCCTCTGAGCTTAGTTCTGCTCTTTTATGTTAACAGTAGAATGTTACACACTTGCCGAGACTACTACAAATGAGGATTTAGTGTTGTATCAACAATTTTGTTAAAGCAAACAAGTAGCATCCCTTAAAGATAATTTTAGAAATAACAGAAGATAGGTAAGAGCCAGGAAAGTAGGAAATATGGAGGTTTGGGACGAGCTGTAAAACAGAGGTGAGAATACGGATGAAGTGCATAGAATCAAGTATGCAATTTATCCACACGCCACCGAGTAGTGATGTTTTCTAGCAGCCTTCAGCATGTCACACACGTGACTCATGTACACTCCTTCATGGACATTTATGAATATTTCTGTACCTTTCATTCAATGCTACAGACCTTTAAAACCTAAAAAGGTCTGTATGTCCTTAAATGACTATCCCATGTGTGCTCACACAACCTTCCTCCATTTCTGATAATGGGTATGGAGCCTGGAGACCAAGTGGTTTGGTTTTGCTTTAATTCATAAGACTGTGATATGTACATATGTGACATTACACTGCAACTGCCCACAAGTGATCAAGTAAAAGTCATACTTGAGAGAGATTTTCAAAAAGATGACAAACACGCTGCTCTGGCACAAAGTAGATATTTTTCAAGCAGAAAGGTCACTGGTAATTTCAGATGTAGTATTTGACAAGAAAATGCTGACAAAGTAAAACTGTACTGTCAGATGAATGAAAAATTGTGTTATTCAGCTGTGAGCTCAGCATTGCTCAATCAAGAGAAAGTTTCAGCTCTGAGATTTAAATAGCTCTTTAGGGTTTTTGTTTGTTTTAAACCACTAAAACCTTAGGTATAAGTTACTACAGTAAGAGCAGTGACTTTTCACAGCAGGGTACCCAAAGTGAGAAGCACAGCACTTCATGGCTGTCCATGATCCCATCATCAACAGAGCTGCACCACTTCTGGACTTGGACAACCTGTGTACCCACAGCGCTGCCACAGCTGGATAACCCACCATGCCATAGCTGAGAATCATTTCCTGTTTGCACAAGCATCCTTCTGCCTTCAGCAAGTTCATCTGCCCAGCCAAACACCTGTGTCCCCCCATTGTTTGTGCTGAAACAGCTCCCCAAGCACCCCACTGAAAGTTTGCATAGGGAGCAGCCTGTGGTATGACAACTGGGCCCAGGACAGCTACTGGGAAAGAGGTAAAGCAACTTTTCAGACAAGATGCACAACTGGGAGGATGCTTTTATTCACCTGGCAGCAGCAGACACCCAAGCGAGCAGCCTGACCTTGGTATGCCGCAGGCTGCTGCTCTGCTCCCATCTCACCTTCTCAATGCCACTCCACCACCTTGATTTAAGACATGAATTTACTCACAACTCACCAGTAAAAATAAACAGGGTAGCTCAACCTGTTCCTAAAACTGTTTCTAGAACTCCACTCTTTCCAAAACTGCAGTCAGCTCTTTTAAACCAGCTTAGACAGCCTTACACAGTACTGCAGCTGGCAGAACAGACACAGCTTTTCTTGATGGAGTCATTAGTAGCATGATTAGGTCAAGGCCTTTCTAATACCATAAAATTACTTCTCCAGAAATATTTCCAATCATTTTCCAAATACACATCGTAAACTCAGGCAGTTTAGATGCAAGAATCTTACAGTTTAGATCTGCAACAGCTCTCTGAAACTTGAGAGTGAAGTTAGAAGCCTTAGTTCTCACTCATTTACTTCCACCTTCTTTCAGAAGAGCAGTCTAAGTGTGAACTGACAGTGTAAATTTGGGCTTTTAAGAATCAAAGCAACATTTGCATGTACCAGTTGACAACTGGTATTTTTCAGTCAATATATGCAGAAAAACTGGAATAACTAACTTGCTAGAATAACCTATTTTACATAGGTACGCACATATACATAGCACAGAATAATGACGCTGTTAAAAAATTTAGTATTAATCTCTTCATTTTGGTAGGCAGATCTTTGAGGATATTAAATACACAAGCTCTTAAGTATTTTGACCATCTATGCTGTTTCTTGTTTGTTGACCACTGATTTCTCCATATATCCACTCAAAAGAAGTAGAAAAAAAATAATAAGAAAAAACCCAATGCTATATAGGTCACCTACAAATACTCCACACCATCGCAAACCTTTAAGGGGAGAAAGCATGTGCTCACATCAGGACTAATTACAGTAATGTCCAAACAGTCTCATGTCATTCCAAAGGAAAGTAGCTAAAAAAGATCCGTGAGGCCCCTACATTTCATAGAAGCTGCAGAACAATATGAGAAACCCCTTCACCCATTTTCACTTTTGCCCATTTTAATCAGAGTTTATATATCCAAAAGCCATTTTCAAAAAGTGTATAACTCCACTTATCTATGTTACATATAAACGTGCCCACACAGAGTCTCTAAGCTAAATCTCAACCACTGAAGAAAAGTTTCAAAACTTAACTGGTATTTTGTTCTTGAGAGTGAAGAGACGTTAATTTTAACTCCTGTGCTGCAAACACAGCTGCCCGTGGAGAGGAAGACCTTCACCCAAACAGCAGATACAGCTCATAACAGGCTGCTTGAAGACTGGAGTTTAGATACAAACAGTCGGTGCCCCAAGTGGAAAAGGGTGGAGTTGGCCACAAAAAAACCGCCACTGAGTTAAGGCTGGCGGGGAGAAGATAAGAGCCACAAAAAAGTGTTTGTTAATGCCAGGGAAAAGAAAAAGGGGGAGGGGGCTTCTGTGTTAAGGCAGAAAGAAATAGCCTCAGTAATAACTAAAGGGAATTAGCTGAAGTTATAATGATCTCTTCACTTGCAGTGAAGCGTGAGGGTACCTGGGCTGGATTTAGTGACTCAACTGACAGCAAGGCTGTCCCCAAACAGAGCCCAGACTGTGCCAGTTTTTCCAGCTCTTCTAACCCAGCACACACTGGCTTTCCTGTGAGCTGAAGCAGCATGTTTACTCCTAAGATAAGCAGCCTAGAGATAGCCTATGATTACAGCAAAACCCGAAGCACCGAACTCCTTTGCAAAGCCCATCTCCAGCACACCCAGCTGCGGACTTCCCAGTGCCAGCCATCCCCATACTCAGAGCTGCTGCTGTGAATGGGGGTCTGGGTCCCTCCCTCGTGTTTTCTCATGGAATAAAGCCACACTATGCGTCTTGCTGGACGGAATATAACCACTGAAATTTAAAATGCTAGAAGACATGAAATTTCAGCTCCTCAGGGGTCTCACATTTCTGAGCATAATTAAGTGGTTTTCAGTAAGTGCGGGAGTAGGGATCACATGTGGTGTCAATGCACCAGGAGGGATGGCAGGCAGAGCTCTTGTAGGGCACTCTGGATGAATGTCCTCCTGCAGCCAGGGAGGAAACTCATCAGTCATAACCTTCCAGGATTTTCCAGGCACTGTTGAGAGCATGTACTAAACCAAAGGATTATTTAACAGCCCAAAATAATAATCAAAAAAAGGATTTAAAAATTAATTGAGCTAAGTAAATACTTTAATTGTTATTCTTTACTTGTACTGCAGTGGAAACCCCTCTTCCTGCCCTCATCAGACCAAGCTGATGCCTTAATTGGACAGAATCTACAAGACCAGCAAATGAAAGAAAAAGAGTGGATTTTGTTACAGTGCATTTTATATCTCCTTATTACTTACCTAGGAAAATAGATCAGAAGTACAACAGAATCTGTAGACATCCCCCAAGACTACAAGAACCGAAACCTAAGCAGTTAACAACCAGCAGGAACATTAGAAACACGGATATGAGGGAAAAAAATATCATTTTGGATACTGTTGGCATTTATATCTAATGGAAACCACAGTTCAAACTAAACGGAAAGAGGCAATATGGAAATAAGAGAGGAGTGAAAGGTACCCCATTTTTAAGGTAAGGAAGCAGGGAAATAAAATAGCACTCATGGTGCAGGACATGAGTGTGATTTGACCATGAACCATCGCAGCTACAGAAATGGAAGTCAGGCAATGGAATTTCTTGGGTCCTCACAGACATCTAGTGGATGGCCTTGGTTTAAGACAACACCGTTAGCACAAATTCCCTCTCACTGAAATTGATGTCACGGCTCAGAGAGGATCTTTAAGGGACATTTTTTGGTATGTCTTAAATGGTGAGTTCAGCTCCTGTCTCCCAGTGAACAAAACACTGCACAGGTTGTACGACAAAAGCATACAATTAAATAAGCTATTGCAACGAGAGGAGAGTCATGACTCCCCAGCAGGAAACTGGGAAAATGTCAGAGAAGACAAAAGACAGAAGAAGGAGCTGCAAGGCAAGAGGGCTGCCCAGTGAGGAGGCCCCCAGGTGATGTACAAGCTTGTGAGCCCTTTGTGGCCAAAGGCTTCTGAGGATCTGAAAGGCTTTTGAACTTGTGAGAAAAGAGCAGTAGAAGCCAAAACATATGAGGAACTGAAAGGACTTTGATATTTTTAAGAAAATAAACTGCCTCAAAAGGGAGTGGTATTACAAAAATACTAGATGTTCACCCGATACAAATAAAGTAAGCTAAACAACTGCAAAAGCTGGGGAAAAAATAAATCAAACCATCCTTCATCTCTGAACTGATAGTTTGAAAATAACATAGCTAGAAAAAAAAAATTCAAGTGTGGGTGGGATTGCTTGTTTTTGAGGAGAAAAATCTGTCTGCATGCTGCATGCTAAGGCAGACCTCTGAAGAGATGAGTTGCTAAGCTGGATAGTTATCTCCCCACTTTCTTGGGCAAGATCGGCTAGTGTGGGAGGTGGGGGGGGTGTGCATGTACAAGGCAGGAAGGAAAAGAGGCACAGGAGAGAAGGACGTTTTTAACCTCAGCATACCCCCCCCCCCTTATTTCGCAATCCCAGTGGATAGACCTGATCCAGGACCTTCATGTAATGGCAGCATCAAGCCAAAATCATCCTGAACACTCTGCAGAGCTGTGGTGGGTTGGTAGACACTCTCTGTAGCCAACACAGAATTAAAGCAGAGCATGATGAGATCCTGCCAACGCAGTGCTCAACTTCAGAAAAAAAAAATAACAAACCCAAGCTCCAAATAGCTGTGCAAAAATAGGAAGTGCACATTCAATGGGTCTCAACAAGCCACTCAACATTTTCATTTTGGAAAATTCAAAACATAAACTGGGCATTTAAATTCCAATCACCAGGCATTTTTATGTTTACATAAAACAGCTGTTCAACTCACAACTTCATACACAAATTTGACTACTCCAACTTCTTATGTCAGTAAAAATAATGAAGTATATCTCATATAACAGCTTATGTACAAGAATGCATCCGTTCTCATTTCCACCCTGACCTGTAGCTTTCCTTGAAATACAGTGATACAAAGGGGATGTATGGTACTCCTCAGTGCAGTTTAAGCCGTGATCCTAATTTCCTGTCAGGTTACACACACTGTCCTGTTAGCTAAAGCCTGTAGTTAGCTTTCCTGCTGGTGAGAGAGCTGTTTCACAGGGTCTCACTACACTGGAAGCAGCGTGGCACTGCCGCCTGCCTGCAGAAACACACACCACCTTCCCTGGCTCTGGGAGGGCTGTGGGGATTTTCTCCCTTCTCTATGTTCATTCAGCTCCTCAACGCTGAACAGATTGTTCAGTCTTCGCACACACCATGACTGCACAACCATTGCATTTCCTTTTTTTTTTTTTTTTTTTGATAGTCTTTGTCTTTTAAGAGTTTCTGGTTGCTATGGTGAGGGCACCAGAGAAATGCTAGAAGGAAATGAAGGCCAGAAGGACTTGCATACCATAACTGAAATAAGGGGTCTGATGGTGCAGCAAATACATGTTTACTCTTTGAAAGACATAGTTAATCTCTATAACAAGCAACATATGACTGCTTAGCAGACAGACAAAACTGTTTTTAACTAAGTTAAGTTGGAAAATATTTTTAAAAAACCCTAAACAACTAACCCATCTTTTCAAATTTTGGATATATTATAGAGCAAGTACCTCAGACCCAAGAAGCAATAAAATCAGTCCACTGAAGAAATGCAGTACCTTTCCTTTAAAAATAACAACACACTACCTGAACCTCCTCAAACTGAAGACATTACTAAAATAAACCTAAATGGCTTTGTCCCAAATATTGGCCAGCAGTATCTCTGGATGCTTTCAGGCTGCTCAGACCCAGCTGATATTAATTTCTTTCCACCTTTTTAACAGACACAGAACAGCAAACACGTGGGTGCTATCAGATTCTCCAGGCTGTCAGATGTTCATGGGCTACATGCAATATTAGGCAAACACGACTGAGAACTCACTGATAATGTCAGGACATTCTCTGTGGGCAACGGTCATAAAACTCCTACGATTTGTTTAAGGCTTATTATGAACAGTCTCTAAGACATTAGCAAACATCAGAGGTAATGGAAATAGCTTTTCAGTAGCTTTTAAATTATTTAATTTAGGAAAGGGAAATTGTACATCAGAGAGGAGTAGTCAGACTGCACACTAGTATGTGACCAAACAGCACATCAGAGAGATGCAGCAGTTTGATGTCTGAAGATGTCTGGTTAGGGCTGTAGCCCTTACAATAACATGCACTGAACAAAATATACTGTGGTTCCTGAAATATATTCTCTAATTTATTTTCTTGCTATAGGATTTAGATTTTCCTACTTGAAAGAAAGAAAAAAGCTTGTTAATAAAACTAGATTAAATCAATACCCAAACTTCCTGCTACATGACAGTGATTAACCCTTTAGAGGTTTGAACCTTTGCTCAGAGAAAGAGCATGTTCAAAGCTCACCTCAAGTCCATACATGCTTGTGTATTTTTAAAACAGTTACTATCTTTGCTGCATACACCTCATATTTACTAATACTTGCCAGAATATGAGTCAATGACTATTTCTCTGATCTGAATCCATATATCAAGACTTGGTGAAGATATGAACACATATATCTAAGACTGGGTGAAGATTTACCATCAAGCAAGCTCTTCTTTAAAATGTTTCTGATAACCTCTCTTCCTCTTCTTCTAAATACCTTCAAATGGTATCCTCCTTGTCAACTGGAATAATCCAGAAAAGCAACAAAGTTCTATGAAAACGTCTAATGCAATGTAATTCTGCAGCTATAGAACAAAAACACTAAGCACAATACTCATCAATCAATCCTGAACCTGTGTTACACGGACTGATACCAGGAAAAACACTTTCTGGACATTTTGTGATGAATTTGAAATTCAGGAGATCAAGGTAATTATTTTCAGTCCTGAGTCTCAAGAACAGTATGGTCCATGGCAGCGGGAACCTGGAAGAAATACTGCCCCTTCCATCCCCAAATCAGAAAATCAGTTGTGCAATTTGCTTGATGGACATTTGGTCACAGATACTGCAGAAAAATGCTTTTATTTCCTCACACAAGAAATCACAGCAGGGTTTGTCTAAATTTTCTATATCAAGGGAGAATAAAAGAAGATACTCGAGGGGAAATTGCAGCTCAGACAACTCCTCTTCATGCTTGATCACACACTCAGCTCCCACGTTCCTGTTTTTCCCCGAGCCAAGCAGGCAGCAGGCCCCTGGCTTATTTGGACAATTGCTCCCTTACACAACAAAAATTTGCAACTTACTGGCAGCTCCAAACAGACACTTTCCAAAAAATGCTGGGCTCAGCTTCTCTTGCAGCAGGACACTAACAGCAGCCCAGCAGCTCTTTGTCCCTCGATCTTCTATTAAAACAGTTACCTAAACTCTGGGGTTGCCCCTCTTCATACCCCTTCCTAAAATCTGCACCCTGACACTGTACCTATTGAAAAAAACACCACAGAGGCTGCAGCAAAGGGACATTAATTACATCTGGCAGACTTGGCAAAAGGTGCCCCCCAAAATGTTAATGAAATAGTTACGCTCATCAGATTCAATACTGCCATCAAAAGGACCAAAAGCAACATACATACAAACGCAAACAAGATCTCTCTAACTTATTTTTAACTCTTAGGCTAAAGATTTAGTCTTTTCTGAGAGTCCTGGCTATTCATTATGTGAATATTTTAATAGGAAGGGGGAGACTCTGATCACATTTTACAACTGAGTGTTTAACATAAAATTATTATGATTTAAGCATTATGCGATACCTCCTTAGAATATTTTCTTTATAAAAGAGCCTGGCTGCAAACCCAAGCTTGCACAAATTGACTTGAAAAATAATAAATTCCTTAGTCAACAGGTTCACATTATACTCAAAGCAACACACAGATCCAAGAGACACTCCAGGACAACACTTTAGCAAACAATTCTGTTATTCATGGATGACTATAATAGAGTGATTACTAACAGCTGTTTGCAATCTTATTACATATGGAAAAGCTTCAAGAAAAGTTACAGAAGCAGCACCCCAACTTACAGAGGAACTGGAGAAGGATCTGTAAAGCTACTTAACCCCTTCTCAGTCCCCATTATTCTCATAACTCAACACCCCCAACAGGCTCACCCTCACATAGGCCTTGCTTGCTCCCTATGGCTTCAAAATACTTAAGGCAACAGTATTATTTTCCAGTGTATTCATCGAGTTAAGCCCAAAGAATACAGGCATTAAAATATAAATTAAAGCTACTATGAGGTGGCTCAATAGATGTAATAGAATTATATGTAGCCTACACAAGTATTGAACTTACACAACCCGTAGATGAGTGCCAATATGGCCAAGTACAGGTATGATTACCCCCAAGGACATAAAAAGAACACACAGTCTACCTTTTAAATAAATTTAACCCAATCATAGATGTTAATTAAAGCATTCTTGATGCAAAGGTTAGGTTAATATTCAAACCCAGAATGCAGAACACCAAGTAATACCCTAATTTATTTCTATTTGACCAATGACTCCTTCACTCTCTTCCCTGTCCCTAAGTTCTAATTAAATACCCTGCAGCCAGCCACATCTTTTTGTAATACTGCAATGGAGCATAAGAATATAAAAGCACCCGGAGAAAAACCAACACAATAAAGGCTGCTTGTTCACAGACAAAACACTATGCAAACAAAATGCTGGATAATCTCTTTCGTGATTCTTCTTAGGAGATGGTCCAGAGATATTCTATCTAGCTGTGACACAGATTTCTTTTCTAAGTCTCCAAAAATAACACCCTTTCCTTTTTATTCCCCCTTAATGGCACTCACAGGGCTCTGCAGTATCTGAGTGACTCTCTTCCTTTGCTCCATCATGTTGAAGTCCTGTCTCAGGTCAGGAGACATGTTTCTCTCCCGGAGATACTCTGGGTCGTTCTCATTGATGCGATCGAAGTACCGCTCTTTGTGAGGCATCGTGGCCGGGGGAGGAGTAGTGACCACCACCTGACTGGCATCAGTACTCATCCTTCAGCAGTGCAGAGGGCAGGCTTCACCTGAAACATGGAAAAGAGGGAAGAATGGTTAACAATTCAAAGCAGGAAATTGCATATAACTTCCAAGTCTGGACACAACTAATGCTCTTTTTCGTGTCCGCATAACACCACCTGAAATGAAAGGAGAACAAGTGAACAACAGTCATAATCAGAAAACCACAGAAAAATCCTAGAAAAGTGTTTAAAACCCATTAATGAGTTTTCTGATAGCGCATAACCATCTCTATTCAAGTTAAAATGAAACCCCAACAGAACACAATTAAGAATGAAATTTGAAATGACCATTTTATGACAAACTTTCCTGCATCATTTTAGACTGCACTTATCACTCCCCAAGGTTTTTATACTCCTTCCTGAGCTGTTCAAGCAAACACATCCAGAAAACAAGGCCTCTGTTTAATATCTGCTAAGAGCTCATCTCCCAACTTGAAGGAAGACATTCCTCAATTACAGCATTTCCAAAGCATCTCATAACTGCAGCTTCAAGACAAGGCATCAGGCCACTCAAAGACCACCAGGAAATTTCTGCAGAGCTCCAGCCGGTGTCTGTACTTTCAGGAGACACTTGGAGACAACTGCAGAGAAGGTTATATCTTGGGTTACACAAGATTGAGGTTACATCCACACCAAATAGCTGAGCTTTAGTTTTTCTCCTTTTATGAGCAATTGTATGCAAAGATTCTCACTGAAGCTCATCACCTTAAGAAAAAAAAAACACCCCAAAAACTTTCATGTCTTGGTAGAAGGCTCAAAATCTCATTAAAAAATCTGATAAGCATTTTTGAACACAAACAGAACTGAATCAAAAGCAAACTGAATCAAAACACACCTGTATTTTCATACAAAGGATAAGGCTCAGAAGCACGTTCAGGAACACCATTCCTCAAAAGGCTACTGAAGAGGGATGCTTTCTCAAGTTTGAGGAATAAAGAGAAGCAAGATTTGAAGGAAGAGATAGTACATTATGAAAATGCACATTTTAACATGCAAATATCTACATTCAATAATGTATGTAATACAAAAATATCTGCATGTAAATATATTTGGTAAGTAGATAATTCATATCTTCAGAGGAAAAAAGCCAAGGTGTTAAGCACCATGGTTTGACATTATAGTATCAGTGGTTTAAAGTGTCCTTGCTCTGTGGCACAGTTCACCCATCCCTCATTCAGGTCACTGCAAACACTGTTTGGGGTATTCTGTGAACAGTGGAGCATCTGAACTGCTTCAACTATAACCTCACATATTTTCCAGATGAAACACTAGGAAGCCCTGTCAAAACCAGCTCCAGCAGCCCAAGCCCTCCTCCTGCCTGCAGCAAGTCCTGTCGGTCCTTGTGCTGCACCCTCTGCTGCACAGCCACACCAGGAACGAGGCTGGCAGGAGGATGCAAATTGGTTTTCAGCCAGTTTCCCACACTGATTCCCAAATGGCTTTGCTGACACAATGCAAGGGAGAGCGCAAGGATGAAATCCTGGGGCACTGCAGCCCTGCAACCAAGCATGAAACTCCAGACACAAGACAGATACCACCTATGGAGCTGGGAAAGCATTAGCAGCTAAGAGCCAAGACAACCACGTCTACAATTTTCTTGTAAATTTGGGATTGAGATGAAATACAACAGTTTCTACAGGCTGTAATTTTGTTCTTTCTGCCCTCTTTTTTTGTTTTGTGTTGTTTTTGAGAGAGACACACACACGTGATCTGGGATGCAATGTTATCCAGCTGCACACACATAACTCCCAAGAGGTACCTGGCATGCTGGATGAACATACCATGTTCTGGGATGTATAATTCACATCCTGGAGACAAGCTCCATGAACTCTGATGGCTTCATTCCAGAGGTTGTGGAAACACATCGGTGAGTTTTTCATTTGCTGCTCGGGTGCAACACGAGTTCACTCAGCATTTGCTGACTGACCACCGGGAAGCCTGGTATGTGTGATCAGTTTGGGAATGCTGGGGAGAAAACAAGGGGCTTGCTTCGAGGAAGTGAGGGTTTGGGAAAAATCTAGCAGAAGTATAAAAGGAGCTTAAGTTTTTCTAAAGAATTAACTATTGTCTTTCCCAAGTGGGAGCAGTGAAGCAGGATAAACCTCCTGGGTTAGTGCCTGGGACTATGATCACTGCTCAGCTTAAGAAAGATACCTTATAAATGTAACCATGTATTAGGTCTCCACTCCTCTAACCTGAGTGTACCTCTCTCTTTCTCCCCCCACTCAAAGTGATGAGGTTTAAGATGAGAAAGAAAAGAAGCATCAGGAGAAAACACAAGACCTTGAGCTCTCTCACCAAATGCCACAAGGTATTTGAGAGAAGAGCTTGAGACCAAACCCATCAGTCTACACTGTTCTCCATTCTCTTTGGGCTATGAACCTCCATCTGAGCCAGAACAGACACTTTCCAGCACCTGCAGGTAACTGAAAGCAGTCTAGAAATGCAGATAGCAAAAATCTTGCTTGAATTGGTGACTAGCTGTGACTCCTGATCTTTTCTTCCTTCCCAGGAGTTGTCTTATCTGATTGGTTTTTTCCCTAAAATGCTCCTGAGTCCCGTTACCCCCAAGTAGCAGACTTGCTCAGCTGCTGATCCACTCAGTTGACTGGATCAACTACACGCATGTCTGAACCTCAAAACAAGTTTATTGTTATTATTATAGGTTTACAGGACATAATTAGTTCAAGTCCGTTACTTTACAATTCACTCTTACAGTGACAGAAAAGCCCATTCATCTGTAAAAATGACACAAATGTGGCTAGCAAAACCTAAAATCCACAAAAGAGATTTTTCTAATCGCTTTGGACTTTATTTTTTCTCTTTCCTTTCAGCCTGGTTTGTTACCTCTAGCCATTAAGATTATAACATTAAAGTCCTTGTACTACAACCCCCCCTCCATTACTGAACATAATATGGGTATTGGGTCCAGTTGTTCTTATTAGGTCTGGTTCAATGCCTGCTCTGTTGGGCCCAGGCTGACTCTCATATAACCCCTACTGTATCCAGGAAATTTTTTAAACAAATCAGCCATTCTTTTATTATTTATTTGCATCATCCTCTGATTTCTTTTTAAGAAAGAAGACATTTGTTAAAAATGCAATTGGCTTTTGGGGATCAAAAAATCAGTACCTCCCCTTCTCAGCACAGAACTGGCAATGACATAAAAGTAAGTATTTGCAGAAAACCCAGATCCCAAAATCTATGAATGGTGATAGAGGATCCTCTCCCCCTCCCCATTTCTTTTTTTTTTTTTTCCCCAAGATATTTTGCCTAGAAATAAAATCAGCTTTGCTGCAAGGCTACTTTTAGCTTTCACCCCTTCCAATGATGTATTTATGAATTGCAGAAAGTGAGGTCCCACCTTCCTAAGCAGTACTAGCTAACGCTTCTTCTGCATGCTCAAGAGTGGTTCCAGAGACTGTGGCACAAATAGAAATGACAGACCCTATAGCAACATGACACTTTATCTAGACAGGTCAGAAAGGACAAACACAGAGAAATCAAACAAACTAGGATCTGATTCTATCCTGGTGAGAGACGCCACTCTCGCTCAGCCGAGACACAATTTAGCCCACATTTTGGCCTAACGTGCACACGCTGACATGCTAAAAAGAGACTGAAAGCATACAGAAGAGCAAGTTCCCCACCCATGGTTCAAGTGTTCCAAAGGGGACAAGAGAAACTAAGAACAGCAAGTCAGCAGGGATAAATTTTTGTTACACAGAATCTTCACGTCTGCTGAAAATACTTTTAGGGACCTGTGAAAGGAAGAGGCTCACAAGCTCTTGCTACAAAGTAACTTGTTAATCTAACTCTGCTTCCCCCTTCTAATTCTGCCCTCCTGGTTCATGCTGAACTCAATTCTGATACAAAAGAAAACAGGTCGTGTCCTCCTGTGCTTTGATGCCTTATATAGCTCATGGGTTTGGCCTCCGTATCCTGCTCTGTATTTTATACTCGTAACTGGGCTAGAGAGAAAGTAGAACATTCCCCCTCCCACCCCATCAGGAAACTGTGTATCTCTCTACTTAGGAGTAAGTTCTATTTAACAAAAGCTTCCAATTTATTCCAGGAACTTGGAACTGTTGATTTTAGGTTGCAACATTACATCCTGAGCATCCCTATCTGACACTTTGTATAGTCTAAGTAACATGCTGTGCTGCTTTTGTTGCAAATAACTATTTTGAATGTCAAATCACAAAACAGAAAAAAAGATAATAATGAGGTCAGAGAAACAAGAAGTACTAAAGAAAAAAAGTGCAAGAGACCAAATGCAAGAAAAATGTATCTTGCCAAAGAACTCCCCGGAAAGAACTGACTTGATATATTTATATCTTTCATAATGTACTGAATGTATATAAAAATAAATACCACCACAAGACAGAGTAACAGAAAAGGGACCAAATCATTACATCACCTAGCAACGGAACATTAACCTACCTTTTACGCTGATTTTTTATGGCTGCTTTCAGCCATCTCCATTTTCTCTATGCAGTACAATCCATCTTATTGAGAGTTTCCAGCCCTGCAAACCTGCAGTGTGTGCGCTGCATCATTAACCGGAGCGACTGATCTCAGGTCTGAGCACTCGAGTGAGACTACACTGCATGTGAGCAGCTCCTTTTTAAGGAGCACGTTGTGCTATTCTGCTCTCGTTATTTCTCGTCTGCTTGTTTTTAAGGAACACTCTGCTCTTTCTTCCCCCCACCCTCCAGTATCTTGTCTGCCAGGAGACTTGTTGGAAGCAAACTGGGTGTCTCTTCATCTCAGTTCCAGCCTCCCTACGAAACAGGCAGGTTCCAGTCTGAATCAAAGACTTGGCTTTAGAGAACACCTCCAGCTGCGTAAGTAAGCTGGCAGAAACACACACACTTAAGGAATATGAGAGAATGCTTAACATGGACAGGGAAATATGCAGAGAATATGGACTGAGAAAAGCACCACCAGTGCTATTTTCTTGCATTAGAAAGTCAACTATTCATCCTTCCTCATGTAAATCTTAGTAATGACATAGAATTGAATCTCTTTCAGGGCAAAAAATGTAATTAATTTTTTTAGTCTCCTGATCAGGACATCAAAAACTATAAATATCTGACAAGGAGCTGACAGATTTTTTTTTTTTTTTAATTCTTTTTCTTTTATTTATGTTACAATGGGTTTGGGTTTCATTTATACATCTTATTTTACACACTGTTCAGACATTAGCATTTTCTAAATGCAATTTGTGGAACTGAAAATAAATAGATAGGTAGCATTTGTTCAAAATTACATTAACTGATCTTACTACTACACGGTGATTCTGTATGCTGGCACTCAAGCCAAACTACACCCTTGAATTGACACAATATAATATTTGCATTAAAAAAATAAAGTAGTCGCACCTTCTCCCAACCTTCCCAGCCATTCCATCTTTTCTCCCTTTATCACATCTTCATATTCATGCCAGCAAAAGCTTCCAAGGTCAGATGGTGGAATGGGTAGGAAAAACTACTCTATGGCTGAGTTGCAGAGGTTTTTTGCTTTTGCTGTTGTTTGTTTTTCTTGTTTGTTTGGTTTGGTCTGTTTTTTTTTTTTAATTTTTTTTAAGTGGCTTTATTTTTCAGCTCTATCAGTTCCCCTGCCAGCTAATTGCATATCTACACAAATGTTTGTTCTGAAACAAAGATAATGATGATACAGAGGTGTCTAATACCACTTCTTCCAGTAGCAATGCAGCCATAAACAATTTGTCATACAACAGCCCAAACTAGTTACTAATCAAATATTCTAATTCAGCGATGCATATTTAAGTCCTTCTGCTTTTGAACAGAGCAAGCTAATAATTTTATTCATCTCTTTTCAGACACCACATTAGAGAGACTATATGGCAGCAAGATATATTTTTCCTAAGAAGTAGGAACTTGTGTGTATTTGAACACAGTTTTTGTGTTGCTGTGTTAAACCTAAAGCATTATTTTTGCCCAATTCTATAGTACCATGTTAAAGTTAACATGAATATTCAAGCTGTGCAACTCATGCTTTACTCAGCGTAAACTGGAACTGAGCCAGATACTCTCTATTGTCAAGAAGTGAGAACTAAGAAATTGCTGAAAACCATCCAGAATATGAGGGCTACACCTCTACCTTTAACTGAAGATGTGACACTTCTTCCCCATTACAGAAGCCTCCTTATAATGCACCCAGACTGTAGCAGGTGCAATCTGCACCTCCACATTTGCAGGCCAGCCTGCCAACATTTTGCAGCACAAGCGGTGGGGGGAAAAAAACCTCCCAAGCCTAGAATGATGGTTTGATGTATTCAATATGCTCTACCACATGGCCTCAAATGCTATTTGCATGCGTTGAGTCTCATAAGTGAACTTGCCCGCTTAACCCTGTAGCCCCAAACTACTTCATTCATTCACATTTTAGTATTCCTTCACCGCTGCGTGAGCTTTTCATGATGGAGAGAACCCTTGATGAGTGAATTACGCAGTTACCCTTTTTCTAAGAGTCTGTGTGATAAAAGACAAAACTGCTCTCAAAAGCACAGCCTCTAGAATCTAGTTCCAGGGTCCATCCTGCCTACTATGGAACCTCTTGTGCCAAGGGAAGGCTGTTTCCATCGCTGTGTGACACTTGAGCAGTCAGCAGCATAAGGGCTTCCTTGCCTCACTCCACAAAATGTTTTCTTCTTGTTAAGGTTGTGCAGACAGTAAGAACATTTTGAGATTATGCTGTTCTGTACAGAGAACATTAAAATCAGAACAAACCCCATCATACAAGCAAACTGGTTACTGAGAAGTAGCAGAGGAGGAATCCAGAGTTAGTTGGTGAAATGATTCACACAGGTGACTCCTGCATCGCAGCAGGAAGGGGTGGCTGAACCATAAGAAAGCACTGAAATGTCAGAGTGGTAAAGGGGGACTGGTGTCACATGCTGATAATTCACTATAAACCCTCTGTACTGCTAGACACAGTTTGCCATACCAGTTCTCTATAATTGTATGATAGAAGCAAGTAAGAACTAATAATCTCTAAGTTTGAAGAGACACAACAGATTGTGTCACTAAAACCTCACTTTAAGAGAAGAATGTTAGTCACCCAGAAAATCACATTGGTTTGTTTTATCCCGTTCCCTAAACTTGTTCCTTGAAATTTTTTCTCTTTGATAGTTATTTCCTCCTTTTGTTCATTTGTTATTTTTAATAACTACCTGGTTCACTGAAATATACCAGAAACAGTTTGGAAGCTGATTTATATTTTGCTCATATGTAAATTTTATTTACTCATGTAAGTGTATGTCTTTATTTTGAAACAACATTAAGCTGCACTTTGGAGTGCTGATATTTATTTGTCACCTCTGCTTGGGTACACAGGGTGACCGGTCCTATGAAACAGTGTGGACAGAGACTATTTCTAAGGCAATTAAAAAAACCCCCACATCTCCTTCAATTGAATAAAACCACCAGAACATCTAATACATTAAATTATTAAACTGTAAAATAGTTTCTGTACTCACTAGACTTGAAAAGCATGTCAGTCCTACCTCACACCTACTTTTCCTCTGTTTTTCTCTCATCTTCGATATTATACTGAAGTTCATGAAAAAGCACAGTAAAAAATTAGTTCCAAGATGAGAATGTAGATTTCTCCCGGCTTAAGCTATTTTCATAGAGGAGCATTAAATTAAAATTTCATGCAGAGGATATGAGATCACTCAAAATATCTGAACATTGAGCTTAAATAATCTACTTCTATCCAAAGGCAAGACTGCTGTTTGGGAAGCGTGTCCTCACCGTAGCAGAAAGCTAAGGACATGTACTGGAGCTGCCAGGGAAAAGAAAACCTCTCCCTATAACATATGCAAAAAGCTGCTCTCACACAAAGCACAGATGCACTGAATGACAACAATGAAAATGAAGTTACTTCCCCTCCTCTAACATTTTTCATCTCACTATGACTTTGCTCCAGGATAATAATTCATCTGCCATTCACAGAAAACCCCCTCCCCCTCCACTGCTCCAGAGGATTTGGTAAGGACCAGAGCAGCATGAACTGCTGCAGATTTTCAAGTTGCAAGTGTTCTGAAGCTGTTCTGAATGCAGAAGACCTGTGGCAGAGGAGCCAGCCAGCACAGCGATGGCAGCAGTGCCATTGCTCTGGTCCTCCCTCAGCCAGTTCACAGGCAGCAGGAATGCTCCACCTGCAAGAACTCTACCAAGTCTCCTCTGAAAGTGGTTTCTTGTGGCGAATCCAACTGAAGATACAAGCAGTGGCCCTCTCCTAATGCCACCTCGAAGCTTAGGCACTACAGGGAATAAACTATGCATCCAAATATAAACACCACGGGACCACAGGAAGGCCCAGGCCCTCCCAAGCTGCTCCCATCAGCACAGCCCATGTCAGAGCTGACCCATGGGGCAGAACTGGTGGGCTCTCCCAAACTGGCAGTGCATTTTGGCTCTTGCTGACCCTGCCTTGTTATCCTTCTTTTACAGAGAACACCATCTACCCACTCACGTCAAACCCATTTGCTAATAACAAATATTATTAGCAAATATTGACATACTTCAAAGAATTCATCCGTCATCTCAGTGCTTATTGGGAATTAATGTCCTGTATTTACCCATTCCTGACACCAACTAGTGCAGAGCTAGTATCAATAAGGGATACAGGCAAATTATACCTACAAAGCAGATTATTTATTTGTGTTTGACCTTTTCTTAAGTCATGGAACCCCTCAAAATAAAGTCAGGGAGCTTTAACTCCTAATGTGTATTTCAATTTTAATAAAAAAACAGAAATGAAGACATGAGACACCTGTATCAGTTTTCATGAGGAATAATTGCTTTTTCCTTTAGGTTTTAAGAATTCTGATGAAATGCAAATGCTTCAGCACCAAAGAAGCTTCAACTTTTGGTTCTCACGACCCTGTGCCTGTTCATGCTCCAAGAGGACCCAGCAAATTACAAATGAGAGGGGAATAAGAAGGTAGGACAGTATTTTTGATTTCATCTAGATTCAGAGATACCTGGAACCTTGATAATGAAAAAGTATGGCAGTATTTTCCAAAATATTGCAACTTTAAGACAATAAAAAGCACTTTTTTATTTTTAAGGACTGATCTCCACTTATCTACATAATCACTTGTGCTTAAGTCACCTAAAAATATTTCACGAGTCAGTAGACAACACAGAGCTAAATTAAAAGATTATGTTCTGGTGGCACTTATCCGTACTAAGCCGTGAAAGTACGCAAACACATAACCCGCACACAGACAACAGCTGAAAAATCCCCCTGAACCTTTGGAAAAGATGAAATCTGGATTCCTCCATAGTATCAACTAAGAACTTCTCAGTGATAAAAACACATAACCGGAAAAGCTGATTGCAGTCAAAACCTTTCGTATTTTGCAACACTTTATTTCTCTTACAAAGCCTCCAGCTTCCTCTGGTGACTCTTTTCTTGGGCTGTCCCTGAACTGCACCGATGCAGGGGAGACAATTACACTCTTTATGCAGATCTACACAGTCGTGGGGTAGAAGAAGCAAGTTTTTACATAAATATTTTTTTTTAAATCCCACTGACTCATACCAACCTGGAAAGCACTACCTGGAGTAACAAGGGTTGCTCTTGGCAATCTTCAAGAGCCCTCCTCGGTCACTGGTACAACGTGTGACCTCAGAGAGCTGGGAAAACTTATCGATGCCAAGGCACATGAAAAGCCTTCGTGATTTATGGCAGTTTGATTATCCTGAGAAATGTCATGGCCAAAGCAGCTGCCTCCTGCATTTTGCTGGAGGGTCAGAGGCTGCGATGGTGGGCAAACCAGATGATCGACACGGGGCAACTGCTGGATTGTACAAATATTTACACGAACAACCGATCTCGTGTATGGCAGCACGCAGCCAAACCTTTTTATAGCCCAAACCCCTGGAGTTCCTCTCTCTTCACATCAAATCCTGACCTTTACCATCAGCAACGGTTCTGTCTTAAACCCCATTTAAGACCACCACCGTGCACTGACCATACAGAATTGCAGCTCAACACCCTCTGTAACTTGTAAGTGAGGAATGGGAAGCCTGGCCAACAGCTAATCTCAGCAGGATATTTGTAACTGGAGGCTTGGGGAAAAGATGAAATTGTGCCAGGTCTTCGATCAAGAAGTCTTCAGGACAAATTGTATCTTTATTTACATTATGCACCACACCCTGCACGATTCCCCCCAGTTCATCTTGGGACCTCTGAATCATGCTGACATAAATTTTAAATAAAGAGCAATAACACAAGTCACATTAATACACCAATATCAGCTTGACCATGTCAAAATAAATTGGCTAGCGTCTCAAAAAGGGAATTTTAACATTTTACTGACTTATATGTCATTCTCACATTAAACAGAAAACAACAGCATTTAAAAAAAGCTGATTTATGATAGTTACAGTCAAAAACTCTGAATATTTTAGATAAAACAACAATCATATATGTTGATTTCAAATATGAACAAGAGGCTTAGTGGAAATGTTATAGCTGTCTTAAGGTTTTTAACTGGAATTTAAAAATAGTAATTTTAGGGATTGATGCCAGCCAAGTCCAGGCCTGACTGTGCAGGAGGCACATTGCCAATGATCTGCCATGATCATTGCCATGATCATCTGCCATGGAAAAAAACCTAGGCAACTCGAGAAAAAATCTACACCTTTACTTTAGTAAATGCTCCAAAAAGCAAGCTCAAATTGAGGTGTAGAGGGAAAGCTCTGCTGATAGGATTTTAACAGCTTCTATCAGCCACGGGATGGCATAAGGGACAAAAACCTGTAAATCACTATACCCAAATTATTCTGAGAAGTGTCTTCTGTCACCCCATTCAAGACTGGCTTTTTTACCGCATTATCAGACTTAATTTTGCCTCAATACATGGAAAAATTTTTCCCCTCCTTGGTCCATTTACAAATATGAATGTTCGTGAATGTTAAAACATAACACGAAAAAAGTTAACAAACACACAGAATTTGATTTAGGTTATGGGGGCATCCCTAATACCTACAAAATTATTATCTTCAGAGGACTTAAGTTAAACACACCTTATGCTACAGTTTTTCATGTTTTCCCGGCTGACTCAAGGCAATCCTGCCCCTAGTGTTTCAGCTCCCCACCTCTCAAAACACTATTCCCCCCCCAGCTGTGCTAGCACACCTCTCCAGGAAGCTTGAGTCTACACTGGTTACACAAAGGGATCAGGGTTAAAAATAATCTGGGCAAGAAGGGCAGGGGAAAGTGTGGAGCAGAGAAGGGCCACAAAGGCCTGGCTGCCCTCACCATAAGTTCAAAAGGCAGCTACTTTATCAGCTGTGTTCAAAGCATGTTGCTTTAATTATCCTTCCCAGGGAAATTCCTAAGATTTACGGTGGTGCAGAAACACTTTTTCTGTGTATAGTCACATGGCTAATATTGTCTTCAGCTTGCTGGAAAATAATTTAAAAAAACCCCCAACCAATTACCTAACTAGTAAATACAAAAAATTTCATTTGCTTTCAGTGTTTAACCCACATAATTATGTACATCAATCTCAACTGACTTGGCCTGAATTTGACCTGCTTCTTGTCTCTGCCACCTTTTGCTCATGGTACTCAAAAAGTAAATTGAATTTAGAGAGCCAAAGGTTTTCTACATCTTCAGGAATGGAAAGTTACTTCACTGAATCTCAAGCAAGCCTGTCTGAAGGCAGAGGGTTATTTTGGACTTAACCACAGAAGGAGACATGCCCAGAGCAGTAGCCAGCACATCCCCGAACGAGAGTGGAAGATTTACTAACAAAAGCTTTGGTAAGACGCACACTGCGGGGGTGAGTCAGTATCAGGCACAGTAGTAAGAGTAGTATTTTAAAAGTCAAAAGCAGAATATAGAAATATTTCATAATTAGGTTATTATTATTTTCCAGTGCAAGCAAGCAATTATCTACTGTTATCCCATAATTCGTCTTCTCCGTCGTTACTCATAAGCACTGGAAACTTGCATAAAATAAAAGACACTCCACAGCAAACAACTCTGGTATCACCAGACCATGGATGAATCCTGGTATGCTATGCAAAATCCTGGGGACTTCCAAACATTGGTTGTTTCTAGAATGCAAAACCAGCTGACATTGAACACTTGTCCTAGAGATTCACCCTCTCTTTTGTCCTAAGCAGTTCATGAGGCATATTTTTGTGTCTAAAAAGGAGAACAGAACTTCCTGGCAGCCAAGGCAGCACAAACACCGTCCACCAGAGACTGCTTCAGAAGACACTTTATACTACTGCATTGGCAAACAAATGAAGAAAAGCTTCTTCATGGTTTCTCCTCAAACCATGGACTTGAATGAGCTGCAGCACCAGTGGCTCAGAATCCCAGCTGCAAAGACCTCAGTTATAATTTTGAAGGCACATAACAGCCTTTGATCAGTCACACATGCAGCAGGAAGGACTCTTCCTCAAGTCCTTTCCCAGCAATTCTTCCAGTTTTGTCTTCTACTGTTTTTTGTTTGTAATTCCAAGAATATTCTGAAGCCAACAGATATATAAGATGGATCCATCTCCTAGATAAAACTAAAAACATAAGAGTTGTTTTATTTGAATTTCCAAAGCTCATTTGTAAACCGGGCCTGAAAATGTTATTTGTTTGTTTGCATTCCAACTTGTTTATATTTATATTGAATGCAAGTATCAGACATGTTACCCATGGGATGGAGTTCAGAGCCTGAGTGCAGAGAGATGCGGGGGCAAATTTTTCTCTCAACTGTAACATTATGATTTAAAAGCAACAAATTTAAAAATCAATTAACAACGGTAAAAATTACATTGTTTTCTGAGCTATAGTGATGTTTATTTTTGAATATTTAAATAACTCAAGGAAACCATCCTGGGTAAGTGGAATTTCAGTTCATATCATAATTACTGATGATACAAAAAATGTTTGAGGCTAGACAGATCATATCTGTTTGAGGAGTGAAGGTAAGTAACATCTCTTCTAGGTCTTTCAGTTATTTTTTTTCACTTACGTATTGGGCATTTTGCGGATTTTTTTCTTAAACATCTGTAAAAACCTAACATTGTTCAAAGCATTAAAGATCTCCACATTAATGCAAAAACATGCCAAAAAATACCACAAAACTTGATTAATAAAGTGCTGAATAATAGGTGATTAGATGCTTGCCAAAGGCTCATTCATGACAGCTCTCACAGACGTGCTGGAATGTTGTGGAGGACGACACCGACCCAGGGCAGCCGGAGCTCTGGATTAACCACAGTGGGGATGCGGAGGAACCACATCTTTTTTTGGAACTCACTTCTTAATCCAAAGAGGAAAAAAGGAATCTGCAGGACTAATCTGGTCTCAGGAGTCTGATCTCAAAGGTTTCTGGAAGTGTTGGAGTGGGTGCTGCTTTTAGAGTTGGGTAGAATTTAGATTTTTTTTTTCCCCTTCAAGATGCATTGATCTAACTTGCTAATTTATTGCATTATTTTGGGCAGGGAGATAGCTGGATTTCAAATTTTTTCAATCTCAGTTATTGAGTGATGCTTCCAGTGTGCATCAAAACAAGCATGTCAGATGCCATTTGTGGGTTGCTAAGGGTTTTTCATTTTGTTCTTTTTAATTGCCTGGCAAATTGCCAAGGAATTTTGACTTCAGCCTGCCTCATCAGTATTGTGTTCTCTCTCTGTGATAAATTTTCAAAACTGATCAGAGTTTGTGCTGCAAAGCAGTCAGGATGAAGCGATGAAAAGCATTTTGTGCTATATGAACAGACTTGAGACTTCTGGCTTCAAATTCAGAAAACTGGAATTCATAATGAAAAACACTCCTACCTGGCACACAACCCCCATCCCTCACAGAGTGCAATTATACAATTATGCTATATGAAACCTGAAGAAAGGTTTTCATTACATCTATCCTGTGCTCATTTTCATGTCATATTCAATGTGTTGTTTGCACTTGTGTGATATTGGGCTAGAAGACTTGTGGTTTCTACAAGACTAACATGGACGGTTTATTTTTTTGAAGTTATTTTTATCTGTCACATTCCTGAGGCACTGGATAGAAGGCTTTTAATAATTACACATCTGATATCTAAATAACAAAACATGAGCTATAAGTAAACAAACAAATCCATCCCTTCCTGGCCCCTCCTGGCACGGTGCAGCAGGTCATGGGCATGCCTAGCTGTCCAAAAGTAAGTCAGCAGTATGCTGAGCTAACAGCACATTCCACCTTTCCATTCTGTTTTAGAAACTATTGCCCACAACAGTAGGTGCTCCAAGTTGGCTGTTTCATCCTTGTGTGGGATATCCACAAAAAGTAATTACTAAGTGCTGCTTTGTATAATTGAGACAGCACTTTCACAAGTTCAGAAACACAATTAATGCCAAGGTTACTTGCCTATATTAGATGGGAATATCTTATGCACCTAAGAGGTTGTTGCACTTTTGTCAGCAAAGCACGTTTTATTCTTTAAAACTGAGAATTTAAATAGTCTCGAATCTGCAGGCTTGATTACAAGTTCAATTGATTATGTACACTGAGCCTGGACTTGTTCTTTAGTCACTGCCCTATGATCAGATAGAATGAGCAACTTGTACCTCTGTTGAACCTCAGCATCGAAATCCTACATCTTTGTCTTCTAACCAGACATCAACTTTTGTAATACACAAATGAATTACATTTTTACCTTTGTACCAAGTTTGGCTCAAAGTAACCAACAGGTTCAAAAGATAAGTGGCAGGAACGAATATATGCATAGTGTGATCAGGTAAGATCTCACGTTCATAGAGCAGCAGGTGAACAACAAACAGGTACCTGGACCTCTCTCTGACCTGCAGCAAAAGCCCAGACATGAGATCAGCCATTTGAAATAACCTCTCATGATAATTAAGCTGAACTTGTGAACAAGCACAATTTTGCAAACATGGGCAGTCAAAAGGAAACTCAGAAAATGATATAGAAGAGTCAATACTTCTCTTTCTTCTTAATAAGTAGCATTTGTGCCCATGGTGGGAGTACTTCCTGAAACATGAACAAAGCAATAGGTATGTCTGGAAATTTAAATTTAAAAACAGCATGAACTCTCAAAGCATACTAAAGGCTAGCCAGTGTTAAAACTAGTGTCTACAAATAGCACAGGTTCATATTTCTAAGACCTGAATTAGTTCTACCTGAGCAATAAAAGCACTCAACAGAATTGAGAATTGTACTAGTAGAGGCAGAATGGGTTGATTTTTTTTTGATGCCCTGTTCTTCCACTGCCAATTGCACCATTATCACTAACAGAAAGATAAATCAATTCAAATAACGATATTCAACTGATCCTATGTAAAAAAAACTAAAATAAAAAACACATTTTCATTGTTATTCTTGCAGCTCATCTGGCCTCCTCAGTACAACCACGACAAAAGCTTAGACAAGGGCGGAGTGGGAGAAAGGAGGGGGAAAAGAAGACTAAACCAAAAATCTGAACAAATTGTTTCATAGGCTCAAAGTATCAGTTAAGAAATATAGCTGCTCTGAAACACTTAAAGAGAACACAAAAGGGCCTCTACAATAGTATAACCTTTGGCTCTGTCTGCTAGCATCACAGTTTACATGGTTTCCATGGAAACCCTCCGCAAACATATGAATGTGCTTGTTGCATTAGATGTCGAACAGAAAATCCTTTGTGGCAACTCTGGAGGGCCATGGCCAGTGCCAACCTCCCAGAGGAATAATGCCCTTCACTATGCCTTGCCCAGCAGGCTCATGACACACTAGCTCACATGGCACAGCTGCTGCCATCGCTTGTTTTCCCTCAACTGACATGAAAAAAAAATTAAAAAAATGGTGCACATCATAACTATTAAATATTTCTTCCCTCATGGATAGCCCATTTTATTTCTTCCCTCATGGATAGTCCATTCTGCCCCCATCAGACTGATGGCAAAGCCTCTGTTTCTGGACTGTCAGATGCAACCCAGGAACTGCACAGTGAGGACTGACTGGGAGGCTTCCAGCAGGCTTCCAGTCAGGACTTTGGGGAATACATTTGCATATTGAGTAGACAACTACCCAGGAAGGGGATGCCACAATTCTTATTACATGTTAGAGAAAAACACATTTAAAAAATGTACATACATTTACATACTCAGCATACGACAGGTACACCAGTCCAGAAGATAAAGTTTCATCACCTTGTTAATTCTCTAAGACCAACTGACTTTCAAATAACTCACTGGATGGGCTCCCCTTCAGCACGGGAGGCAGGAAAATTCTACCCAAGACAGATTGATGAGTCATCAGGAAGGCTGGTTTCTTTATTTGTTGTTAAGGGTATGTGTGCAAGTGAAAGCTGAGGGACTAAGAAACTGGTTTCTGCTTTACAAAACAGGAGCTACTGGCAAACATCTGAATGTTGTGTCCCTTCTGAATTTCCTCAAAATGCATGTCCACTCTGCAGCTCTATATATTTTACCAGCATTGAAATATGAGTGCTTCTAATTAAAATGCACCTTTAAGACTAATGGCCCATAGCTGGAACATACCTTGTTCATAGATTAAAACATTCCCCTACACCCTTATTCCTCTGAAAAAACAAATTCTTAGTACAGTATGTTAGATAGTAGAAAAAGGTTCTTCACTCAGATGGTGGTTGGGCACTGGAACAGCTTCCCCAGGGAAGTGGTCACAGGACCAAACCTGATTGAGTTCAAGAAGTGCTTGGACAACACGACATGGTGAGATTCCTAGGGTGTCCTTCACAGGGCTAAGAGTCGGACTCAGTGATCCTTGTGGGTCGCCTCCAACTCAGAATATTCTGTGACTCTAATTTCTGAGATATCAGTGGCATAATTTATCTAATTACTTACAGATGCACAGGGTGTCAGGAAGGATGACATCTCCAAAGGCTACATTCAAGACTAAATCAGGTCTCTGGACTGTGCATGGATGTGACAGCCTGCTTGTGCCATTCTGTGTAGGACTGGGGAGGCCACCACCTTTCTGCTTGTGACCGGACACTTCACCTGCGATTCAGCCATTTCCAGCCCCTTGGAGTCACAGTGACAAAAATCAGCAGTGTAACAGTATTGTCATAAAAGCTGAAGAATGAAGGAAAACAGATTTCGTACCAGAAAGAAAAATCAAAGGCTTTCAGCTCTGCCAGTTCTCTGTTTCTATGTTTATTGCTCTCCTTTCCCATGGGCAGCCCTGAGGGGAAGCCCTCTGTGCTCTCTCATGGTCACCCTCACCTCACACCCACCACCAGCCCAGGCCTCCACACACTGGCTGCCAAATTAACTCTGAGGGCAGCCAATCTCTCCTCTTTTAGCCTCGCCTGCCCAACACAGTAACACGGGGGTCACTCAAAGCCTGTGTTGTTCCAATGCTCTAATAACCTATTGTTCTGCCCTTGCCTCGGCGAGATAAAACGAGAGGCAGCGTTTTCTGAGGATAAGCGAATTCCCAGTGTCGGCCAAGGGCTCGGCCTCACATCAGGACCAGCCTGTCCTGCGACTTGGTGGGGAGATGGTGGGTTTGTTTTTGTTAGCAGGAGGTGTTTGCAGGAACATCTGCTCAGGGAAGCAGTGGTGTGGCTCTCGCTATCATCGCCTGCAGGCCCTTCCCGTGGATCTGTGCAAACCCACGTTTGCTCCCTCCGCACGTGGCTCTTACTATAGAGGTGCAACACTGACATTCTCATGTCTAAAATCTGGCTCCTACCTGATGGATGTTTATGATCTGCTCCCTGCCTTAAATTGCAGAAGGATTGAAAACCTAATGGTTGCTACTGAGCTGCAGTAAATTTCCAAGGAGAGGGGAACCACAGCACAGGCTCAGGGCAGAGAGACTATGACAGTGGGGCTGAAGCACCTCCAGTATCACATCCACCACATTACAGGTAGCAATGCTTAAGTGCTGGGATGAGAGAAAAGGCACAACAGGCAGAAGTTAATCCAATAACTTAGGAAGTTATAAGATTGAGAAGTCACTTATTTTATATTTTCACCACATCCTCTTGTCCAATAACGAAGTTCACTGAACATCATTAACGTCCCGCTAATGAGACATCCAACTGCCCAGAACACAGCAATAACGAACGTGAGCTCTGTTTCCACCAAATCTACCAGAAAGATTTGTAAGGCTCTGCTTTCCCACTGACATGAACACATGACTCCCATTAGCCTTAATAAAGGAAGAGAGCATTCAGTGGGAGAGATATTTCCCAAGGTTGCATAACTGAACTGTGACATGCTGAAGACAGTATAGACTGCAAAGAGAAGTCAGCAGTCCCAAAACTACACTGACAGGACAAATTCTTTCATTACTTTCCCATTAAGCTGTTCAACTTTTGCCATAGTTAGGAATTCCTTGCTTTATGTCAGTGAAAGTACTCAAAACTTTTTTATGCCAAAAAAATGGAAAACCAAATTTTTTTATGGAACAGCACATCAGGTAGTGGGAAGTTTAGATCCTATTTTTAGGATGAAAAAAACAACTTCAGATATGCACTTTCTTTATCTTAATACATTGTCCCTACATATTATTCTTGACTCCATGGTATATAAATTCTTACTTCTGTAACAATGCAAATTTTTTGACAGGATGACAGGTTAAAGTTTATCTTTCAGGCTGCTTCCCTTGCCCCAGTCACAAAATTCTAGTTATGTCAATTTATGTCCCTTTCAGTGCTCAGTGAGGCGAGGAAATGATGTGGAGTGCCAGAATGTGGAAACAATGCAAAAAGCTAATGCCAGAACCGAGTATCTGCCTCCTAGGCTAAGCTCTGCACACCCTCACAAAGCTTTGGGATTAATACTACATATCTCAAAACTGTGTTTAAGAAAAACCTTAATTCCAGATGTTGAAAGTATGATTAATCTACTGAAAGTCAGAAGCTTTTTCTTCATCTTTTCTCCCCAGTTCAAGTTTATAAGTTTATGTATTTTAAAAGTACTTGAGTGCTTTGTCTTGTTTTGTTGGTTTTTTTGTTTTGGTTTGGTTTTTTTTGTTTTGGTTTTTTGTTTGTTTGGTTGGTTTTGCTTTTTTTTGAGAGGTGGTGGAGGGGAAGGTGGGAGTGAGGTAGTTTTGGACATTAGAAAATCAAATTTTATGGACAATTTAAAAATTGTTGGTCATGTTTATCATAAGAATCTCTCTGACATAATCCAAGACATTCAATGCTATTACAGTATACATTAATGAAGGCTGCCTTATGCACTCTGCTATAGCTTTAAATGAGAACAGACTTCTCCATTATCTATCACACTGCAACGATTTATACAGGAGAATATCTAGTCTGCTGCTAATCACCCATACTCACAGAAGTTGAACTACTTTGACACAATAAGCAGAGGTGGAAAACTACAGTGCAACAACTGGTGTAACTGTGTAACCAGTATGTGCTGTGTCCTAGAACCACGTGTTAAAACGTATCTTACAAACTAAATCAAGATACCTATTTGTACTCAGCTTTAAAAAAAAAAAAACCACCAAAACCAACAACAACAAAAAAAACCCCAAAGCCAAACTCAACCACAAAACAAAACCAAACATATTTGATTTATTTTATTTCACAGACTTAAAATTAAAACCTCAAAGGTCACTACAGCAAACCACGGTACTGCACCACAGCAGAATCAGCCCTGTGCCCCATGTGGTTGTGCACAATTTAGCTGCCAACATATACTCAAAACTCTGAGCCCAGTCCTAGTGAGGCTGGTGTTCTGGATTTCAGAAGAAGCAAAATCTGATAACATTCCCTTAAAAAAAAAACCAACAAAAAAACCCAAACACAACCCAAACCACCCCATAATATGCAGAACAACCGATGTTAAAGGAGTAACTGATTTATGGATATATAGACACTAAGTACAGCGGAAAACTTCATTCAAACACAGAAATTGTAACTCACCAGCCATGTCATGACCCTGAAGACAGAAATCACGCAGGTCTCAAAATACACTCAAAATACAAGACAATTTTCCGCAGCATCCATCCCCAACCCTTCTGTCAAATACACAACTGCAATAGCACAAAGCATCTTTATGACAGGAATAAAAGGCTCTTTAAATGCTCCTTTTATTTTAATTGAATGAACCCACTCTTACACAAAGTTCGCTCAACGATGTCTCGAGCTTTAGTACTGCCAGATCCTGTATTTCATTAGTCAACTACGACTTTTAAGTCACATACAGAACAATCTGAAATATTTATTAATTGCATTCAGTTTCTTCATGTAGCAAGTCAGGCGGTTGATTAGGACACTGAACTTATTACTATATTGCTATATGTAGTTGTCAAGAAGATTAAAATCTTTTTGGTGTTTCACCATAACTGACCAAACACTTCTCTGCTCCAAGTCACTGGCAAAACCCAAAGGGAGTTTAGAACTAAAGCCACAGACTCCTCCCAGCTGCAATGTTAGTTTCAGCATTTTGTGTGGTTGACTCTTCTCACAGAATTAGTAATCTTTACTAACAGATTAGTAATCTTTCCTCCCTCCAAGGAAGCACATTGCACCACACCTCCCAATTGTTTTAGAAGTACACATATACAAAGACCACAGTTGAAAAAGATATCATCAGATGTGGTGAGTCCAGAGAAATCTTGTCCTAAATATTTTTCAAGTTTATTCATGAGAAAAGGGTGGAGGAAGAAACCACAGCTGAAAGATTCACAAACATGAACTCATTTACAGGTTTGCAAAGCAAATCATGCCACCAACCTGTCACGTAACCCAGAAGAAAGCACAGTGCAGACTCTGGATCAAGATATTCACTGCTGGATGAAATTAAATTGCCCTGCTACTATATGAGTTTCTTAAAACTGGTTGGGTTTTTTTGTCTCTCTTAATCTCTCAGTCAGACAGGCACTGGATTAAAGGGAAGGCAGAGCAGAGAACAACCAGTTTCTAAATTTTAACAACTTCTTGCAATGCAGGGCAGCTAAGAGCACTGTTCTCATACGCTGTTTAGTGCTTTGAAATGAACACGGTTACTGGCCATAAAAGCAACTGCAGCTCTATAATTTCTTAAATATTTACTAATAAGATACACCAGAGTACAAACCCCAGAACTGTATTCCTGATACTCAGATCTTTCTGTCAAAACACAAATAGACAAAAAGACCTTCTGGCAAAACCACTCCAGAAGGCTTTTACGTTTTGGTTTTGAAGTACATATCTGCCTTTTTTCCCCTCCCTATAACACCACCCACTCTGCCAAACAAATAAGTATTCCAGCATTGCACAGGAATTTTAATTGTTTCCATAACTTCTGTTTGTTACCTGCCAAAAAGTACTTTATATGACAGATATGAGACAGGGTGCCTGTGATACATGCATATTTATCAATACATAATACATATATGTTTTATCAAAACATATAAACACAGACATATATGCATACATTTAACATACGACTTATGTAACAGTTAACTTTTATATAGCTATAAAAACTAGAAGGCTTTCAAAGGGGAAGTCTTCATTCTTTGAAGTAACAGCCACGATTCAGATATACTGACTCTCTGGCTCAGATTTACAACTGAATTACTACAGCTGAACTTCCTGCATAACACGTGAGCCAGGCTTGGTTTGGTGTCCCCTGGTGTGCTATTAGCTGTGACAGATGCAAGGTCGCAGCGGATATCCCTTGCATGGAAGGCTGAAAAACTAGGATGCACTACTTTGTACTAGCTGCAAGTACAGTCCCACAGATCTCTGCAGCAGTCTCTGCAAGAGTTTGGCTGATGTGGGTGCTGTGACTGAAAGTCTGGCTCCTTTCAAGAGTTGTGTAATTTTTATTTATTTATTAAGATTTTGGTCTGTCAACCCTTCTTCACCCTGCACAGTATTTACCACAAATAATGGTTCTGGTTTCAGTGGGATCTTTGAAATACTCGTCTGGTGGTAACAAGGCACTGCACAACACAAGCTGGTGGGGACATTTTCAGCATATTTGTACAACTTCATTTATTTAGTTATTAGGACCAGGCCTTAAAACAACAAAACCTTTTCCTAGCATTTGTTTAAAGAATCCATTCTGTGTATAAGACTATTTATAAATATACATCGTGCAAATACTGTGTACTAGTGAAATACCTAAGAGAGCTGTAATTATTTTGGCAAAAGAGCTTATAGATCTTCCCCTGAGTAAACTGCATGGCAGCATAAGCCTGCTGGAAGGGGAGGCTTAACAATTCTGTAAAACAAAAGCACATTAAAACAGTTCAATAAACAAGGCAAAAAATATCTGTGGGACTTACAGGGTGGAAGCTCACAAAATATTATCTTCAACAATAGGTACCACACATTTTTCCACTGATTTTACAACTAAATCCAACAAGCTGCAGCTTCTGACAGCATTAGTGCTCAGAACCTACTTTTGACAGCATTTTTTGATTTGTGATGGGTGGTTTGTTTTTGCATTGTTATGGGCTGGGTGAAGCCTCGAGGCAGACAGGCAGCCCTGTTGATAACATATGTATTTTCCAACCCTGTGATAAATTTCCCATAACTGTTGGCCTGGAACATGACTTTCAGCAACTTGACTGTTCCACATTTGGCTAAAGCAGCCTCAGTCCATTTTGTATAATAGCTCCAAGACTGTAGATGGAAGACAACCATTTTCTTAACAGCTTGCTTTCAACACTCAACTTCAGACTCCTATTTTCAGAAAACAATGACTATTGCGTTCAGAAACACAAACCTCCCCAAACAGAATTTTTTTTCAAGTTAGAAATCCAAAGTCAGAAATGGAAGGTGCACTTAGAATTTGAATATAAAGGTCAACACTGCTGGTTGTTACAGTTTAGGAGGGCTTTTATTTTGTATGCAAATCCTAATCTGCATATATATTTCAGTGCTGTTACATCACTACCACTGAGAAGGTCTGTGCTGTTTTCGAAGCCTAAAAAACTTGCCTTTCACAGCTGCAAAGGAAATGACAAGAGAAGAAAAACACAGTCAGTGTATATCAGCAATTAATTCCATCCACAACTGCCCAGCTGTTTGCTCATGGAGGAGCCAGCCTTCTTCCCCTCCGAGCTCTTGCCACTGAAAGCTGATCCGGCACTTTCAGAGCCGTGGGCTGTTGGTAACGCGTCAGGAATGTGCGAGAGATCACACGGAGCTGAGGAAGAAGAAATGAAATCCAGACCGGAGCGCTGAGTATCTGTGATATGAGGATGAAGTTATCTGGGGTAGAGGGCGGCAGAGGGGGAGGATGAGGAGCTACCAGCAAAGCCAGGCTCAGCTTACAGGACGGACACGACTGTCACACTGGCAGAGACAGGGTGGGATGGCCTCAGAAACCCCCATATCTACATCAGCTCTGCCAAACTGGTTTTACATTGGCTGATGTCAGGTAGATTTGGGGGCACTTCACAAAAGCTGTCACTTTTATTTGGGATCGTGCTTTCCCAACAAAGTTGCTATAGAGACATGGCTTCATCTATGCTGGAATAAGACTTTTTGGTAAGTAATTACTACTTATTGGTAATTATTGCACCCCTGAAGCTCCAGAACTTAAGGCAGATTTCAGCCCTTTCTTTCTTATGAATGAAATCACTTCATGCCACCCTTGGGATTTCAGGAAAGGCATAGAGTATATAAAAGGAGGATGCTGTCAGTAACATCAACAAACTCCACTGTGCTGAGCATCTGGAAATTTCATCGCACTTAAATAAACTCACCAGGTTACACAAACAGGTTGAGTTTTCCTATAATATATTTAAAACAACAAAAATAACATGGTTTTTTTTCCTCCCTTTACCCAAGCCAACCCCCATTTAAAAATCCCAAACTATCCATATGGATTCCTTTTTGCTGGGTAAAGCCACACACAGCAAGACTCTTCTAATATATATTACTGGTGCTTTTTTCTTCAGTCCCAACACCACCAGTTAAAAAGAGCTCCTTTGACTTCTTTGATCTTTAGTAGCAGCAGGTCACCTTTTCATTGGCTGGACCACTCAATCATCTCAAACTGCACAGGTATCAGTAAGAATGACACTATTAGAAAACATCTTCACTCGGCCACTTTCAGTTCCAGTCCCTGAGGTAAGAAGTAACTATCAGAGCTAATCCCTTTACAAAGAGGCAGACTGAAGTACCAGCTTGTGTGTTTTGCTGAATAAACTGAGTCTGCTCAAACTACAAGTTTGCATCCCAGTGTGTAGAAAGAAAAATATTCTACAGAACAAGACTATGATATTGTGTCCATACAGTAATGAAAAAAATGTGAGAGTAACATCTTTCTGTCAAACAAGATTGATGAAGTATTTAAACATTACCTTTTTTAAAAACAATCTCTACAGTGTAGAGCTATGCTTCTGGAAGATTGGTATCATCTCCACAATAGCTATACAAGCAGGTAGTGTTATCATTCAGAAAATACAAAAGCAGAGGACTTTCAGTAATTTACAGTTTCCCAAGGAAAGTAAATCCAAATCCTATGGTTGACTGGAAAGTATGAATTTGTACAAATGGCTTAAAATACCATGTCTTTTTTTCTCCCTTGGAACCAGTGACTCAATAACGGGTAAACAGAAGCAGCACAATTTTGTTAAATCAGAAGCATAGCACAATTCTGACTGCAAGCAATCTCACTATATTGCTGCATGAACAGTTCCACTGCTCCTTGAAAGCAAGAACAGCACTCATCATTCTTCCCACAATTTCATTTTTATCTGCTTAATACTGAGCAAATCCACTGGGGGATGATTTCTTATATTGCTTATTGTCTGCCACAGTAAAATCTGACTTTCTCATATACTAGAAACATGCACAGAAAGTTTCTGCAGTTGATCGACCCATCACATCACATCACATCACACTGAGCAACACCAAGACCTTCAAGGAACATAGGTCACTTCTCCAAGACTGTTAATTCTTTTCACATGAAATGCTGCAATACAAAGCATTATATTACTTATCCTAAATACAGGACGACACAAGGCAAAATTATTCTTAAACAGCAGAACATAGAGAGGTTTTTAAACTAAAAGAAGGATTAAAGGTTTTATTAGACCTACTTCAAAATGGAAGATATTTCAGTAAAGTAGGGAATGGTGACAGTGCTGTCTATGCCTTAAAAAAACTACATAGTTCAGAAATTACTCTCACCCCACCCATACTTAGTAGAATGGGTATTAGTTACTAATTTCAAAATTTTTTCTCAAGCTGTTTTCAGCAATATTTTGATAGAAGACTGAAAATATTGATAAATGTTAAAAGCGGTAACAGAGTAAATTTCACTGCATCAGTAAAACTCAGCTGAGCAGTACAAACAGAAATCACACAAGTGTACACATGCCAACTGTTAACTAAACTCAGCTCTTTGCTGATTAGTCTCTTCTCTGTTTGCTATTTCTCCAGAGTAAAACTCTTTCTTGTGCAGCAAATCTATCCAGGATCTATGTATTGCTTAAAAGCATGGAAGATGTGTCCCAGAAATAAATACCATGATTATTCTGTTCTTAAGGATTTACCATTTAAATTTAGGCATGACACTTCAAGCTAAGAGATAAATTTCAGTGACTAAGGCTGAAATTCGGATGCAGAGAGAGCTCCAAGCCTGTATACCACTTATATTCCAAAATAACACCTCACTGCTACTTCCATGTGAGTCCAAGTGGCACACACTTCTCAGATTTGCTACACAGCAAAGAATTTCACACTAAAAGACTGCAAAAGGGGTTTAGAAAGTCCCTAGTTTTCACATCCAGCTGCAACAAAAGGAAGTTGCTTAACTTATGCTGAACATGAACACATATCACATATGTTAGAATAATCCCTGAAATGCCTAGAAATGCTTATATTACATAATGGTTAAGGATAAACAGTGCCATCTGAACTTGCAAGAGGAGTTCATACTTTATGGTTAAATAATTTGTGAGTCACTTGGGATGACTTATGCTTTTCTCTCTCCAAAATCTGAATCAGGAACAAAATTGCTCAACGTCTGAAAGCTCCCAGTCTGCAAGGAAAATTCCTAAGTCCTAAAGTAACAGTTTTCATTTATCATCCATATTATGTATGAACTACTGAAACTTAACACCTTCCTGTTCAACATTTGTATTTGTGAATTCATTAGGTCCTGAAGTGTGTTTTTTTCGCCTAACTTTAGATAATTACATAACATTTGAATTCACTGTCTAATTAAGCTCTCTCTTTAGGATGAGGTGCATAATATTCTAGGCTTCATTGCCTGAACCACAGGCTTACAGTGATTCCAATGGAGGCACATAATCCACAAGTAGACATCCATATTGCAGACACCTCAAGTTATGCAAGACACGTGCTGCTCTAAAACAATAACAGGCTACATGCAAGATGGAGGAAATGTGTTCGAAGAGACCACTTAACTACATTAATAACCAAGGGGAAAAAAATGAAAAATGGCATATTTAAAAACAAGGGCCTACTCTTTAAATTCTTAAAATTCACATGCAGTACACTTTTCTATGCATCCCGCTAATCAGAGGCAAAGGAGTATTTTACATTGCCCAAGTCAGCAACACATATTACAGACTAATTCGTGGCACTGGGATACAAAACAGTATAAAATGAGAACCTCGTGGTGCCAAGTAAATACCAAGATCTGGCAACAGTGTGAGTGTAGACTAAAATATGCTGTGAGAAACTGTCACCAGGTATAAATAAGCTTTTGGTATACCAAGTGCAGGAGCTGCTAACATAACAATCATTAAGCGAAAATATGTGACCAATTCCTTAAAAAAAATAAAGAAATAAAATGTCAACATCTAGGGGATAACAAAGGAGAAAAAGTGAAGGAACGAGGAAGGGGGGAAATGTAGCAGACAAATTTTATTGGGTTTGTGATCAAAATACAAATGTACTTGATTAGGAAAATGTTCATCCATGAGGTTAAGAAAACAAACAAGCTTAACAGAAAATAGTGTTTAACAAGTTCCATAAAAGATTTTTAATTCAATAATAATGCTTTCTCTCCCACTCTCACTAAGTGCTTGAAGCTAATGTACATCTCAAAGTCTGTCTTCTATATTTTATTATTGCTGTCAAGAAAGAAAAATGAGCCAAAAAGTTAGAAAATGCATTACACAACTCACATTTCTGGACATCAACATGGTACTAGAGTCTTTACATTTCATGTTAGCATGACATGTAAATAAAGTATTCCTTTATACTAGAAATCATGGTGAAAGTTGGGTCAAAGCAACAATAAACCCCTTGCATTCACTAGCCCACTCTAAGCACCTTGCTACACTCATGCCAGTAAAAAGTTTATTGCAGTGAAATGTATTGGATGTACTGCACTAAAATGTGTTTGGTAAAAGCTAATTTAAGCTCCCGTCCTTATATGACAGCTAGATGATCTGGGGCTTAATTAGCATGATTCATGACAAACATGCAACACTAAGTTACAGTGATGATGAAAGGATTTTTGAATACTTTTCTAAATCATACAAGCTTATCAGTACCCACCTACAAACATATGCCTTCTTCCATATGACACAACATGTGCAAACTATCAATGGTGCAAACTTGGTGTTTTATGCTTTAAAGAGAATAGCCTAAGTTTATCTGTATATTCCCAAAGCCTGAAGAACAGATTTGGTCAAAGAAAATATTTCCATGGAAATAACCTGACCTTTCTAGTAGTCTCCACTCATTTTGTAATTCTTTGGTACAAAACTGGTACATAGCTGATGTACCAGCCGAGGTACAGTTGCAGGTGAAGGCTTTTTGGCTGGTCTAGTAAATCTGTTTCACTTTAAAGCTATTTCATCATCATAAGGTGTTAAACGTTTCACACAAATCAGTATTAAGGTGAGGTCTTTCCCCCACAGTTACGTAGCTTTTCAAATATCCACAGGTCATCAGCAACTTTCTACACAGCTGGTGAAATGCAAGTTCTTTCTGCTTAGGATGATAAGAAGGAGAAAAAACCCTGTGTTCAGTCTACATGCAAAGTTAGACACCTTGCAGAGGCTGTACCCATAGAACAGCTTGAAACCATTATTAGTCCAAAGAATCTTTTTTTCCTGAAGCCCAGGATCTGATGGCAAGATGACACCTTACCTTATTTATTTTGTATCTTCTTACCAAGAAATGTGTGTTATCAGCAACGTAAAAAAAAAGTCACGCACATCCCGTCTCAGACTAAAATTCAGACTTGGCAGATTTCATAGGAATCTAGTTAACGTCCACGTCCCATTCACCACAAACTAGGTTTCATTTAAATCTTGTGGACAGAACTTGACCAAAACTGAATAAGCATTCACATCTAAACTAACGTATGTCAGCAGTCATAGATTTTGACTACATACAGGTCATTTAGCGTGCTTGATGCCAGACAGTTAATTTCAGTCCATCATTTCCTACTAAATATTTATTATTTGTATTTATTATTATTATTATTAATATTTATTTATTATCCAGTTATTTATTGACATACATCTAATTTAACACAAAGTTACACTGTGGTATAGTATACTGTTTCTGGCTGTTAAGTATCTTTTTCACAAAGTTATATGATTATAGAACAAATTAGTGGGTTTTTTTGCATTTGACACCAACAGCAAGTTCAATTCCACAAGCTGAAGATGAGGAGAAAGAAGAGAGCTAAATAACTGCATGTCCCACCCTAAGGCTAAAGGTCATCTATTTGAAGCGCACAAATATTTTCCTCAAATAATGAGATAAAGTGTATATGCCAACGTGTTTACCAATTCTGTGGTCTTTGTTCCTAATGAAACACCCCAACTTGCCTGTACAGACCTGCTGGTCTGTGGTACCCTGACTATTTCTGGAATGCTTTTAATATATTGAAATTGCATTCACCTATTTTCTTGCCTCTGATCTCGCAGCCGCCTTGAGTAACAGATCACAGTTGCCAGATCAGTGTTGTCACAGGCAGTTACTATAAGATCTCTTGGACAAATGTTATCTACTCCTGGCAATTTGCTACATTTTTTTAATGTTCTAAAAGTCTTTTATACCAACATTTCAATTTGAGACCAATTCTCAAAATATCACCTATGAAGTGAAGTTCCTGCACTAAAATCTCTCAGGAAAGTCAATGTGGGTAAAAAATATTTAGCTTTTTTTCTGTGGCTTATCTTCATCGTGTATTTCTTTTACACTTCAGGCATCTATCAGCTCTCCAGTCTGTCTGGCAGGATGTCCATTTCTGATGTACTTGAAATGATTCAATTTAAATGATTTATTGTAGGCTCTGGTATCTTTAGCAAATTGTTTCTCAGAATATCTTTTGGCCAGACTTATTATACTTTAAAATTTAATCTGTGAGAGGGATTTTTTTCCCCTTTCTATTTTCTTCAGAGGAAACTTCAGCTTTAGAAAGATGGTTCCTTGTTGCTAAGAGATTCCTAAAATCTGCTTTGAAACCCTCCTTACCTCTTAAAAATAAAAAGTAGCAACAACAAAAAGTTTGAAGTCTTTGATAGATGGTATACAACTTATCCGACTTCTAATTCAGTCTTTAAAAAGACACTTTACTACTTCCAATCTTCAACTTCCTTATAACAAGCATTCTCATTTTTATGACTAGCAAAGGCAGGAGGCTGGCAGAATTGCAGGGTTCAGTGCACCAGTTCAGATGTGACCAGTGAACTTTAATCATACAAGTAAGTTATTGGGAGCCAGGTAAGAACAGCTTTGCTCTTCCAGATCCCAGCTGCCAATTTATCTAAAGCAACACTGATGCTTTCTGAAGTCACTGACTTCTACAAGCTTGAGAGTGGTATCAGCAGCCTTTGGAAACACTCACAGAATTCCCTCCTTCCGTGCCTTCATGGGAGCAGGTTGCTGCTCCGAACATCAGGGTGACTTGTTCAATGTGTTACAACCAGGACTGGGATTCTTGTGAGTTACAATGTTTCATAATGCCATGTATTTTGTAACTTTTTTTTTTTTTTTTAAGGTACACACATTCAAAGACTGCAAACAGAATGCAAAGAGGCTTGTTCTGTTGCCACTAAATTGTAACATTTGGGGCCTTGACTGCTTTTAGCTTATCAGAAGAATTAACTCAATCTAAAGTTACAGTCTATGTCCAGTATAAATGGTCTATTGCCATGGAGAATAAACACATCTAATTCAGCAGTTCACTTACTGATTTGTGTAGCTGCACTACTGTTAATCCAAAAAATGTGAATAAATTGAATTTAAAATTAAGAGAATTACAGGTTACTCCGATTACTTGTATAGACAAGCTTCCAACTGAACCACTTGACATGAAACCCTCCATATCTCTACATTAAGGGGTACACATTGGGCAATAACAGCAACTGTTTACCACTGGTAAACAGTTCCTGAATGCAGAGCACAAACAAATCATACTTCCATGCTTTGTTAGTGATTGTTTTACCCCATCCCCCTTCAACCAAGTCTCTCCTCAGCCTAAAGATGACACAACACAAATCACACTTCCTGGCACTCCATGCTGATAGCCAGCAGAGACTGGAGTGTTGGCAAGTCTCAGTTAACAGTATAAGCCCTTCAGAAGAAGCAGAATTAAGAGGAGCATCAGCTGCAAAGAACTCGGCTGACACTGTTTTAACCTGACCCAGCAAGGTACACAACAAAGCTGAATCTTAAAACTAGTTCCACATTTAACAGAGTCTTCTCCATGAAGAGTCACAGGTCATTAGCAGACAGAGAAAATCTTCACTGTACTACAACTGAACTGTTAAGTAAATCCAGCTTCAGCAGAGGAGAAACAAAAAGCTATATGTTTATTAAACTGACTTTCTGAATATCAATATTTGTTAAGGACCTTGTAATTTCTGAATATAGTTCAATGAGTGAAGGGGGGGGAAATCCTAAAAACACAGGCTGTTGTTGCAAGTATTAAATCATTATCGAGTGGGAGAGTTTTAAGTCTTATAACCACTTCAGAAAAAAAATCAATTTTTAAACATATATTCCTCATTCACTCTACTCAGCTTATGAATAAAGTCAAACCAGATGAAATCCAACAATCTCCATGGCAAAGACACAGTGATGAGCTAATACACATCTATCCACATTTTTTTTTTATGCTCACAAAGATTCAACATTTTTAAGCCATCAGGGACAGACTTATTCCTAAGCTAAGGAGCAATTAAAAAAATTAAGTACAATGAGATAGAGATAGGGTGACACATTTAAACCCACTTCATTAATAGTTATAATGTTAGCAAAATAAATGAGTTTACCTTTTGGAAAAAAATATTTAATTTTAAGCTAGATCTGTTCTTTTGTAGTGAGAAGCTGAATCATTTAAAATATGCCAGTCTGCAATTTTGAATATTATTTTCAGCTTGAATTCCAGCATCACATAAGAAGATCTAAAAATCTGATTACCATGTCACAATCAACCGAATAATTACATCAACCCCTCTCTGTAGAGCTGTTCTTCATTAATTCATAATTAACTGGAGTTGGTAATACAATCTGTACTACTAACTTTTAACAATCTGCTTGCATCAATGGAAAAAGGACAATTTTTTGTTTGGTGAACCCCAGAGCTCCAGTGCTTCTCTCCCATGCTCGGCAACACATGCTCCCTTACAATTCCTCCTCCTGGAGGTGCCCACCAAGCTCCTCTGCCCCTGCTGCAATCAGAGACTTTACATGAATGCTGTCCTCCTCCTCTTCCTGCCTCTCATGAAACTCCTTTATCACATGGACTGAGGAATTTGACAGGGAACGAGATATAGAAACTTTGCTGCCAGCAAACTGTCTCCATGAGAGAGGCATTGGAAAGAGAAAATGGCAAAGACCACTCCAACACTCTTCAACCCATTTCAGGCACTCATGGGAAATAAAACAAACAAATAACCCCCAAAAACAGTGGGAAAAGAATAAAAAAAAAAAAAAAAGCAGCACCAACAATTTAGGATTTTAACATTATTAAAATAACACCTTCAAAAGCTATGCTGTCTGGGAAAGCCTGAATGTCTCTTTCCTCAATCCACACCAGAAGTCACAGCTACAGAAATTCTGTACAAACTCAAGGATTAGCAGCATGCCTGAGGAAGCAGGATCTTCGCTTCAAGCACCCTATTCATGTTTTAAAAGGCTGCAGGAATTTGAATAAGCTTTCCTCACTGCTATGGATCATAGCAGGAGCAGTAATTCTGAAAGTATCCTAGGATGATATTTTTCTCTTTTAATTATAAATCTTCCTCACCCTCAACTACTAAGCTACTCCAGCTTTCTATCACAGTGAGACAAGCAATGCAAGTGCTCAAGCTTAGTCTGATTATACCACAGAAACTTTGGGTTTGGCTCTTTTGAGACAAGATAATCATCAGCTTAATGCTGAGGTAACAGAGAACCAGGTTCTATTTTGTAACAGCAATCTATGCTGAAAATTACGGTGTTTTTAAAATAATAATTAAAAACACAATCAACAATCCCCCAGCTCTTTCACACATGTATCAAAGAATAGGAGCTACACACAAAGCAAGTGGTTTTTTTCCAGGAGAAATGTAACAACTGTAGAAATGTTGAATAGGATCTCCTTTTGTCTTTTTTTTTTTATTTCCCTTTGATTACTTTAGATTGCACAATATATATCCCACAATGTATTTCATTTGTTTATGAGTATCTGGGCAGAGCTCCAGTGCTTTGATGCAAGTGGTCACAGTGAACAGCTCAGTTCAGCATGAGCACTACCACCAGCAGGGAAAGCTGGAGAAGTGGGAGAGATACAGCCTCCATTCTGTCAGGAGATACAGCCATTATCCATACTGGACAAGGCTGAGACCAGTCAAGCAAACAGGGACTGGGTTCCAGAAAGTTTCTTCACCTCAACAGGAAAGAAAAAGTCCAACAAATGCAGGACTCCAGAAAAATACAATCATCTTCATGATGAGTATGGTTATCTTTTTCCACTCCGTAGGAGAAAAATGTGGAGTGCAGGTACAGTATGAACCAATATTACTGTTTGCTACTGCAAATATTTAGTGAGAAGATTAAGTCAAAGACTCAGACTTTTATGCACTGAAGCTTCCATGCTAGGAACAAAAAAGCTTCAAACCGATTCACTGTGGGGAATGAGGTATCAGATTACATGATTTCATGAAATGTGTATGAGCCCAACTCTGCATTTAATTTTGGTTTTGTTATCAGACTGCAAAACCAACTTCTTTTTATGAATATTTACTGGAAACAGGCATTTAAAGCATAAATATACTTGTATCATATGTTCTGCTTCATCGTTCATGCAGACAGGATTATCTACACTGACATTTGAAGAGCCTCACCTGGGGGACTTAATCAGCCCCAATTAAAAAATTGACCAAAATAAGAAGCTGACTCTAGCAATGGGGCTCAGAAAGGACAATGAAGCCACATTAAGCCAGAGGATTCCAGGCCTCTAGGATGCTGAAGTATGGTTCCGTAGGGCTAGCAGCTGACAGAAGACAGAGAAGACAATTCCTCTATGTTTGCATGAAACTCCTGTATATCCAGAAGTAAACACTTATTAAACAGTTTCCCTTGCTCAAACCTAGGAAGTAGTGTGCCTAAAGGGATTTTGAGCCAATGTTCATCCCAATTCCTCCTTGCTGGACTGGGAGGGTGAGGATTGGTAGGAACATGGAGATGGACGTGTTGAAAGACGCACTGGGCGGGGGGGGAAAGCACTCAAGGGCTTGCTTGAAACAGTTCCACAAACAACATTTAGCCCCTCTCAAAAGTACAGCAGACTAATTAGGAACAGAGCTGCTACATCCAGTGTGCAAAACAGGTATGCCCTTACATCATGCATGTGTGTGGGGGGGGGGAGGAATGGGACAGTACAGGCTGACACTTTTAGTAGGGCACGGACAAAAGTTTGGGTCAATTCTATATTGGTAACATGCAAAAATACTTTGGTAACTGTCCTGCTCTGCCCTACTTCGATCTCTTCCTCAGTATTATGAGTAAGGGGATTTTAAAAGTCTCAATTTCTAGCAAAATGAGTAATGCTACCTGGGGCTCAGAAATGTGCTTCATATCACAGAGAGGCATTAAAACTGTATTAGAAAAAAAAAAATCAACTTTATAAACTTGCTGAATCTTAAGAGTTTTGCGAGATGGTTTCAGAAAACAGCCCCAACAAGTCCCTTGAATGTTTTCATAGTTCAAGGTCTGAACTTCCTCACATAAACAATGTGGGACAGCAGAAGCTGAAGGAAGCACAGATGCCCAGGAGCCAAGAGAACACTGAATTTTATTTAACCAGGTTAAATGGTATGGGGTAATGCAGCCACACTCTCTGTATTTCAAGGAGGGCTTGAGAGTTTTATTATTATTTTTAAAAGAAAAAAATTAATTCAGGTGATAGATTTAAAAACAGATTTAGATTAATCTTGAATCTTACTGTATTTTTGAACAATTTACTTTAGACTGTTCCTTAGACAAAGTAGGAAAGAAAAAGGCAATTGCTTTACCATATTCTCCCATCATTATAATGGCATGCACCAGATTGCTGTTATTGAATAGATCAATCCCCCAGGTTACACATTCTTCTTCATCTTCAGCCTTGCCTTTCAAGTGAGCTCTATCCTTATTAAAAGGACTAGAAGCTGTCCTCAGGCATACCCTGTCTTTGAAGATGAAGCCCCAACCACATTTTATGGAAAAGACCTCTCGGTTTGTACCTTTGCCAAACCGTGTAGCAGGTTTAAACAATTATGCAAGACAGTAGATTTCAATTCCAGGCTCCTCTTACTCAGTCTCAAGTTTTAAAAATAATATTTTTCTTTCTACTAGGGCACTTCCAAACAATGATGATCCAAGGGCATTAAAGAAAAAAAGTTACAGCTTAAACAGTGTGACACAGATTATGAAAAAAGAAACCCTTCCCATATGGAAAAGCTTTAAAAATTTGACATTTCTTTTCAATATGTGTTAATCAGAAAGACAGTAGTGAATTCTGACTGTTTCAGACAGAAAAGAATCAAAACTCTTGGGATACGTTACAGAAAAGAGCAATTGCAAAGAAGGAAGAACAATCCTATAGTTTCTTTTAAAACCGGACTCCTAACAGTGTTTTCTTAAACGGCTGGGAAAGTCAGCAGTTTGGAGCCAGCCACATGTTACTTATCAATGCTTCAAATGCAGAGTTAGTAAGAAAGGCCATGTCTGGTTCCTTTTGCTATTGGGAAAAATCTCTTTTGAACTCCTTCTGAGGGACTGACGGGGGAGAAAGTGTCAGGAAAAGGATCTGACAGGTTCTGCACAGTGAGGGGCAAGGAACGTCTAGAGTAAAATCTCTTGTCTAAAACGAGCAAAGAGACAGAAACCTCTCAGAAACCTCAGCACTGGAGACGCCAGATAAAATGTCTGACTCCCTTGTATCTTTTTTCCAGCCACACATTAATTCCTTTTTATGCTTTATGCCAGCTTCTCATCTTACCAGGAGCCTACAGGGGAGGCCAGTCCAGCACTGTAGGGAACGCAGCCACATTGGGACTCCATGTATAGCATTCTCCCAAGATCCCAGGAAAACATCTTACATTTTAAATACCCCAAGCATCACAGAAGACCTCAATTTAAAGTTGGAACCAATCATCTGAGTGATCTTAAAGGAAAAGTCAAAGGACCAGGAAATTACTCTGTTTCTTGAAATGAAAGGCATTATTGATGAACACTGCCAATATCGCCGGTTTTGCTCTTGGACAGGATTTCTCTCCTGTATTTTCAATTCTGTCCAAATTACAGACCTGAGTAGTTCCGTGTCGCCTGCAATGTAAGCATAACTACCCACCAACAGGTCAAGAACTGAACACATTTCATATTTACCAGCACTGTAAGTTTCTCTGTCCTTTCTTTTCAGTTCCCACACTCTTCAAGACACCAAACAAAAACACCCGTTACTTTTTCCCTAAATCACAAAGACAAATGTTTGATATAACCAGTCTCTAAATCTGTACTAATAGTAGAAATTTGAGAAATTAATTCCATATAAACTGTACTCTCGTCTGTAGCAAACTGCTCTTGCAGGTGTGGCACATGCAACCTATACAGCTACAAACATGGAAACTTAGCGTTAACAGGACAGAAAGTGCTAGAGTTTACAGTAATAATTCCATGCACTCTTAGTGGAAGAAGGCAGCTCAGCACCTCTCAATTTGTAATGCTCAGAAGGCAGCTCAGCACCTCTCAATTTGTAATGCTCAGAAGTATAAAGTCAGCTTTTATTAATCAAAGCCATTGTCTTCACATTTTAATGAAATGGTAATATTTTCACTCCTTCCTTGCTTCTGCCTCACAGCATTCTATTTGCAAGGTACATGTAGCATTTCACAGGTAATATTTCACAGCAAATAAAGGAAAGAAAGTTTCTCCAACTAAAAAAAAAAAATCCAAGTGCTAGCAACAGGATTATTTTAATATAGTCTTTTTAGTTACATAACAGGCATGAAAATGCAAGTTATAACACTGTCTTATTTTAATCTAGGCCTGAGGAGCTACAGACAAGAGTGGTAGACAAAAAATACTTCAGATAAGAGATTAGGCATCCAAATCCCTAAAAGTCTGCACTGTAAGAATGCTTGCTGCCTATCATTATAAAAATGAAGAACACAACACAATATATGCTATCTATACCACAGGAACACTTATAAGACATAATAGCAGTGTCTGAAAAAGGTATTAAAAAATCCTCAGTTCCTCACTTGTAAAATACAGGCTGTTGCTCAGGTTCTGCCACTTTCACACTCCTCCTTTTGCATCTTTAGGAACTGTACACATAAAAGCTACCTGGTGTACAAAGTCTGCTAACTACTGTGAAGAATGTCAAAGTTGCGAGCTTTGATGATACTTATCAACGGATCCATGCATCCCACTGTACAAATAGGGAATATCCACCTCACTGTAGCTGGAACCAGCAGGACACATCGTTATCCTTATGCATATGCAGTTCCATTACATATTTAGAGCAAATATTATGCAGTACTGTTCAGACTCTTGCACACACCCCAAAGCTGAGGTACACTTTCATCCACAAAAGTATTCTGTGCAACATTAATGAGATTATTGTGAAAGGTTTTTTTGTCTGTACTTTCTAATAAAACCACTTTCAAAGTGCCAATTTCCGATTCAGTTCCCTCTCTCCCCTTAAAATCATTACACTAAATGATCAGCAGGAACACAGTCAAGAATTCAGACAGTAAAATGTTTTAGGTACCTTGATTTTTTTCCACAGCTCTCCTTCTTTCTAGTAATGTAGTTGACCTGTAAAACAGAAGAAAGAGATGACTGACTTCTGGTAGGCTTTTGAATATTACAGGAATATACTGTACACTTAAAGTATTGACACAACATTCCGTTTCTTGAACTCTTTTCAGATTTTTTTCATTGAATTAAATTTTGTTATCGTACAGTGCATTTTTCACATACATAAATCTCATTTAAGAGCACCTCATTGGGAATCTTGCCATTTACCAGGTTTACAAACCAGAAAGTAAAATCCAGACTACCAGCCTCATTTTTAAAATAGAGCGTAACAGCCACAATCCACAATTCCTCTTTAGCCCAGCAGAAGAACTGAACTTCAGAGCAGTCACTATGCTGTGGGGCAGGTGGGGAACCGGGACAGAGACACAACACCCCCCTTTGAGGGCTGGTGTGCAAATTCATATGGAAACAACCGCCTTGCTCCAACCCTTTCCCACCACTGAGCAGCGATGGGTCTTCCTCTTGCCTTTGTCTTCTAACATGAAAGTAAATTAATAAATAAAATAGCAATTGTTTATTTCTTTCATCTTTCGTCCTCTCAGTCTTTGAGTACAAGCTGTCTTCAGTCAAACCTGAGAAATCATTTCCGTCACCTCCCCTTTTCCCTGAACTGCTCCGCCAAGGAAAAACAGTTGAATTTCCTGGGGTACAGGGGCCAGACTCCTTGATTTCATACATATATACAAAACATATGCTACATTTTCTTTTTTAAGATCTATACATGGCAAATTAGACATTTTATGCATTGTGAAAACACTGAGCTCAGCCAACCATCAGGCATGGCTGGTACTTTTCACCAACCTGTTAACCCATTTTTATTCATCAGGCTGTAACAGTCTCTTTCAACTGTCTCCAGCTTTTCCTTTTTACTCTTCCATGACTTCATTGTAGTATCCTCGAACATTACTGCTTAGGTCTTCTACTATCATACTACAAATACTTCACCAGTTTCAACATTCCAGCAGGTTGGTTATCCTGTTCCCCATCATCACTAATAGCTCAATTATTCAACATTCTCTATGAGTTTCAGGAGTAAAGAACTAACTTTTGAAAAAAAAACAGGGTACACAAAAAATAATGCAAGTAGAATTATGCAAAATTACTGTAAGAGATTATTGCCACAAGATTGTCCAAAGTAAAAAACAAGCTTCCAAGAGAAGTTAAAATGTTAGTGCACCTGTGCTCAAATTGTCTATTTTCCCTGAATTACACACTTACAGAAAGTCAATTCCTTGCTCACTTGAAAAATAAATGTTGCCATAGTATGGCATTATTTTCGGCATGTTTCCATTTAGGAATGAACAATGTACTTACACAGAGTATTAATACAGGTAAACAGCCACAAAATAATTTCACCTACTTTTAGACTTGAGAGGAATATAGATTTAGGGGACAAAACTGTCTCTATCCGGGTGCTCTGCATGGGGCTTGGGCATATTTGCTTATTTTGCTGTCCTGCCAATGCTCCCTGGCAGAGCACACAAAGTGATAGCAGTGACTGGAGAAAGAAGAGGAAGTGTGTTGGCATCAAAATGCCACATTAGAGCAGGAGTACTCCACAGCATCAGGAATTTAAACACTTTAACGTGACTGTTTATTCTTGGCATGAGTACAGTTTATTTTTCATCTACTTCACACTGCTAGAGATAAGGGAATGCTATTTTTATGCATGTTCCTGATATGTTATTTTAAGCGTAGCTGTCACCAGCAAGAAGAGACCCCGTCTTGCAGGCTAGCAGCTACTGTTTCCAGAGGGCATCAGTAGACCACTCTCAGACATGAAAATCTGATAGTCTCTCCAATTTTGCCAGCTTCAGGTCTAATAGCACTGGTTGTTAGAGCACGGAGGTGCCCATATCTGATGGTGTTTGACATGCTTTAGCCTCCCTAGAGTTGCAGAGCACTGCTCACACTCCCATGGGGCCAGTGGAGCATGGGCATCTTGCTCAGCTGTGTCCCCACCTCTGGGCACTGGGGGAGTTGGAAATCCTACAGCTCTCAGTAAAAGGAGGCAGTCTGGGAAACTGCTGAATCCAGAAACTGTGACACTCCAAACATACGTGCTTTTGAGTAAATTTTTTTTCTGCCCTTTGTCACAAGCTCTTTGCTACAATCCCTTTCTTCTTCTCTCTCTTTGCGACCCTTCTCCCTATTACCACTCAATGCACTTTCACAAGCTCTTCCTCCCATCCCAATTCAAAATTCTCATTATTAAAACAACAACAGAAACACTTGACAACTGTGAAACTGCTATGCTGTTTGGTGCCATGACCTTATTCACTCTGCTTAATCCACTGGGGTCTTTTCACCCCACTCTACACACCCCTGGAGTATGGGAAAGAAACTCTTTGACATAGGCACTGGCCAGGAGTTGTCTTCACTGTGCTTGTTTAGGCTGTATTCTCATCTTTTTTTCATCAAAATGCCTCTATGGCCAAAATAAAATTATACAATCAGTAACAAGGGATGCAGATCATATCAAGAACTGGAAAAAGAAAATCTGGAAAGGAGTAACAGTCACACACTAAAGAACCAACTCAAAGTCAGCTCTCAGATCAGGGAAAATAATAACTGAAATGCATTCTTGGATGAATAAATTAGGAAGAGGGATGGACATTAACTCAAGATATGACAGCAACAAGACAAATATTGAACATGAGCGGTTTCAAAAAAATTTGCAATACATCTGAGTAACTGTGTATGCCAGAAATCAGACATATTACCCAAATCTTAACAGGATATTGAAAATGCAAGTACAAATTAAATGTTACATGAGGGTTTCAGCCTGTAGGACAAAACGATTTGTGTGTCAGAGATACCATTTATCTTCCTGAGAATTAAAGCGCAAAAGCCACTTGGTTACTTGAGAGCTACCACTCCCTCTGTCAGAGAAGCAACATTTTAGAGCTGCATCCAGAAAGTACGAGTAATCATAATGACAGATAGTTCAGAAATTGATGGGATATCCCAAAGAAACATGTCCTGGAATGAAATTATAATCTTCCTCAGCTACTCACATTATAATGGCTGATCAGTGTGCAATAGGAAAATACGCTTCTGGTTTGAATCCAAACCTTGAGTATAAAAGCAAAGCTCTAGTAAATATTTAAGAGAATTTTGAGTTCCAAACTGAAGGGCTAGCAACTAAGTTCTTTTTAACAAACAAAGCCATCAAAAGATTGTGCAACTCTAAGAGCCCTTAAGGAAACAATTGGGAATTTTTCATAACATGGTATTTCCTTATACCACTGGCCACAGGAATGCAAACAGTTCCACCAAACAGAGATTTGTTCATTGGAAACAACTGACAAGCTAACCATGTTTCCATCTTTTCCACTCTCAGCACTCAGCATACAAAACAGATGATATAATAGAATACAGAACTATCATACCAGGGCCACAAGACATCTTTAACTCAGCACCTGAGACTTAACAAGAATATATTTCTCCTGAGGTTTAGAGAGAGAACTTATGTCTAATTATCTAGCATCTTTATCTAAACAAAATTTATTTTTCTACTGTAATTTCTACTTATTTGTCAGATTTCCCCTAAATAATGCTACATCCCTTTTAACCAGAAACAGATCCCTAGCCCCAACCACAAATCAGCACATCAGTAACAAGACTGACTCCCACAGCATTCCCTGACAGCAAGTAAGGCAGGTGAGGCTAGGGAGAAGCACTGGCACAAAAACGTGGGTTGGTGCTCAACTTGGTTAGTGAAAGCAAAAGCAATGCTACTGGTAGTACACCCTTTGTATCTTATACAGTATCCTCTGTCTAATTCCAACGAATAGATTTCCACGCCACCTTCTCCATTTGGGATTATTATTTGAGCGATTCCAACTGACACTGTGAATCCCTCCAGAGGAAGCTGGAAATGTTTGTGTATATGTACAGGCAATGGTACCCTTAGTGCTCACAATCTACCAGTCTTCAGACCTTACACGAGGAGACAAAGTATCAGAGACACTTCAAGGGAAAGGCAAGACAAGACTGACAAAGGGACTTAATTTTCTTGACAGCTAATTAACAAGTCACTATCGCAGAGAAAGCAATTTACACTCTGTGTTGAGCTTCATGCTGTGAAGAGGGAAAAAGAGAATAAATGAATATAAGCAACTGTAAAAACAGAGAGTGTCAGAATCCAGGAGGGCACCTGGAATGCCAAAAGGTGCTACATCAGCATCCTGACCAATATTTCTCATTGTAAATTTGCAACTCAATTAAGGCAAGATTTTAATCAGAGCTACAACTGGACTTAATTCTCTCCATTCAAGCTGAAGGAAAGCAAGGAGAAGAAGTCATAAAAACAGAACAAAACTGAAATGTACTACAAAAAAGACCAAATTGTTTTCAAAAGAAAAAAACCAAAACAAACAAGCCCATGAAAGACACAGCTTTATGGAATTAGTTTGCCAAACAAGTCAAAAATTTTGGATAGTAGAAAAGACAGACAAATGACTTAACTTGAGACAGAGATGTAAAAAGACTTCACTTGTGTGGAAGTGTTTACAATCCATGGCACAGAGATTATTTCTCTTGTAGTCAAGGAAACCACTCCTCCAATTACAAGATTTCAAATTTTGGATTTCCCCTTTTAGGGGGGAACAGGGGAAAATCCTCCATGCTCTTCAAAAAGGAAAATGAGATATGGCTCTGGTGTCCCATGTGTAGACAAAAAGGGTCAAAAGGATCTGACAACAAACTCGTCCCAATGGCACCACAGAGGAAGAAACATGCCCATACTTCAATCTTCTGAGATAATCAATGATAAAATACTCATTGCAAGTCTCCCATAATATTTTCACATACAAAACCATTTACCAGAAGTTACTAAAAAGGAAGCTAAAAATTTCAAGCCAGGCTTTATTTTAAGTGTTGCATCTCTTAATCTTTTCTTTCTATAGGAGATGCACACTGAACTCTTGAACACTGACCTTTCGTCACAGCACATTCATGATTCCGGAGAATTTGACTTTTTTGAAGTCACAAACACATGAACTCTCCCCTCCTTTTTAGATGATTCTGAAGATCTAAACATAAGTCATGCAAAGAAGCAGCTTGGTTTAATTATAATAGTAGAACAAAAATTATTTTTCCAGTTATCTTGACTAGATAACCAAAGCGTGTTACACAGCCTTGACTAGTGCCAAAGTGTGCTGAGATTTAGAACACTACTCAAAAGCTATCTTTTATTTTTATTACTGTCAGTGTCCTAGAAAAAAAAACATGTACCAAAAGCTTTTCAATTTAATCTCACAGGTGATGATATAGAGAACTACCCAAACTCTGCAGACCGTAAGGTAAAGGCAGCAGAACGCATCATAGATTTATATAATTAGAACACAGTAATACCAAGTTATGCAAGAAATTATTTGCTGTTTTTCATTAAAATGCCCAGTCCACTTTTATTTTTTCCTACAGTCACTGCAGCAAGATGCATGTTCAGAATGACAAGAAACTACTGGGCAAAGTCTATGTAACACTCATACTCAGGCTGAATTAGTACTACCATCAGTGGAAGCTTTGGAGAACTGATTTTAGAAAGGTGATAAAAATCCAAGCTATTGAAGAATATCTGAAAAGCTTTAATTGTGCCTTCTGATTGAAATAAATACATGTGAAAATGAAGGTGCTAATTCACACTCATCTTATGGGTTATAGTTTACGATAACACTTGTTATTTCATTTTACCTCTGTCATCTGATAAATCCCACTAATAAAAGCCCAGTGCTCAACAATTTGGTGTTGTACAGAATAGAGCTGCTGTCTGGTAGCTACCTTAACGATTTTCTCAGGAAGACTGTAAAATTAGTTTCAGGTGAGGTATTTTAAGTACTGCATTATTAAATTTCACATAAATACAGTCCAAGCAATAGGAAATGGCACTGTCAGAAATCATCTGAATGGCCTTAAGATCCGGATGCCGGGTACAGTTCTGCAACAGGCCTCCTAAGTGGCCTCAGAAAAATAATTTCTACATTATATATTTCTACTCCCCTTGGTCCCTTAAAATGAGGTGAAGTGCCTACTGAGAGTGGCATGAGCAAAGGTGTGTGTTAATAAACTGCATCTCTTTCAGTAACAGGTACTTCAAACCAGACAAAACACAAGTGCCAAGTGCAGCTTTGAAAAGGCCTGTCAAGAGGAGGTGGACAGTGCTCCTTCAGCCTTCATTATGAAAAACAAGAAAGCACAGATTAAAGCGACACGAAAGGTACAAGCATCAAAGCTTCAAGAAAGGAATAGGCACTTCAAGGAGCAAGACCCCTGCTTCCTTGGGATCCATCTCTCACAGAAGGAAACAAGACCGACTTCCCAACTCGCTCGGGTATGTGCACTTGAGACACCATTCTCTTAGACTTGCATGTAAAATATATACTTACACACCTGCAGTTACTACTTACTATATACTTACTACCTGCAGTAGTGGTCGGCCCAAGGATACAAAGCAAGGCAAGACTCATAGGGACTCTTTCCAAATCTTCATATTAAATAACAATAAGACCTGGCAGATTCTCATGCTACATTTCATTTCACAGCAATTTTTTCTGCAAACTGCCTTTGCCACTTCAGCTCTAAAAAATGTCTGTTTGGGATGTTTTTACTAGGAAGTGATTTTTGCTAACTTGATGCTTCGACCACCTGAGAAGCCACTGATTCTTTTCTAATCTCACCTTTTCCTTTAATACTATTTTGGTTTTATTACTGAACCACTGAATCCACAGCACCTCTACACCTCCACTCACACACAGTTTTGTCTTTCAGCTCTGAACCTCTGATTCTACTACAGCAATATTACTTCTGAGCATTTCCAGCAGGGTTTACTGGCATTCTGCGGCTCATTCTGAGACTGTTGAAACTTGGCTCATACTGTGCCTGCAAACAAGAAGAGAATAGTGGAAATCAAAGTGAAGGCCTGCAGCTGAAGTTTTAAGGCGCTGGAGAGGATTTTCCCTGCGCTCCCAGTAGTGATTGGGACACTTAGTCCAGTCACATCAAGGCATGACACAACCTCTCAAGAGGAATCTGTCTGACAACAGACAACCAGAAGATCTTTCACAACATAAACTTCAAAAGTATGGAATTATTTTCTTTCAGTATTAACTTACGGATAAAGCCGTAGGTGGATTCATGACACCACCATTGCTGCAAAACTAATAATGTTCAGTGTACATACAGATCTTAAAATATTTTTCTCAGCTACAAAGTACCAAACCCCTTATTTATTGGAACAAGCTGTATTTGGAAGTTAAGATTATGATTTGTTTACAAACGACCAACTTCTGACCAACTGGTAAAACAAAAACACACTTTCATCAGTATTCTTCCTAATTAATTCTGACATTGTGAACAGAAATGTTGCCTCTTTATATTCTTCTATTTAATCATGCTCCTGAAATGGTCAATCCAGGCCCCAAAGCTTAGAAAGGACAGAAACCAACTACACTTTTTTTCCTTTTTTTAAACTCTTTATCTCACTTGTTCACTTTTGACTTCTACACAGCTTAATTCAGCCAACCTCCACCCTAACCCCTGGGAGCATCTTGTACTTTCCAGCCATCTGGACTGTATTTACATTACTAAGAAGTAAGTCAAACTCGTTCATGAACAAAGAAAAACCTCCTTACTATCTTTTTGTCTTGTCTGTGCAGTTATTTTCTAAGTTCTTATTTTCTCAAAAAAAAAAAAATATTGTTCTCTATGAAGAGCTCACACTGTCTTCCTTGTGAGCTCTATTGATGTCATATAACTTCTTTGCTTGCCATTTTCTAGTGCTGCCTTAATAAAAAAAAAATTTAAAAAATAGAAATTACTGGTTTTCCCCTCAGTTTTCACCTTCTCGTCACAAAAGTCCTTACAAACAGCATGAAAGTTCACATATGATCGTTTAGGATAGAAGAAATTGTACAAAACTGTTTATTTAGAGAGTTTTGCAAATAAAGTGAATTATTGCCAAACTAAGATCAGAGGCAAACTTTAAAAGGAACAGACACAAACATTTACTTTTGAACTTGTACCCATTTTGATGGTATCCCTCCCCCTGGCAGCAACTGCTGCATCTCAGCTCCTCCAGAAAAGAGGAACGTGTCATTTTTTTAAATGATATTTTCATCAAAATATCTGTGCTGTGACCCTTCTCCCAGAACAGTGGTTCACATGTGCTGAGGAACACTTGCAGAAAAAGCATAAACTGCAGAAGACAAGCAACTGCCTCAAACTGGTTTTACTTCCAACCACATGTTCTTAAGCCCCACCTACTTTTATCTGTTTTTATCTGAGCTGCCGTATAAGTCTGCCTTTAAGTGCATTTTATAACCCTATTTTTCAAGGCACACTATCTCTTTCGATCAAAGGTAGTCAACTACAGATTATCATTAAAAGCTATTTTGCAGACTACTCTGCTCCACTTGATACGCACCAGAAATCTGCATCAAGTTTAAATGAAAGCCAGATTGGTGCTTTTGTTACAGGGAAAATTAATGAAAGCAATGAGCAATACTTGACATTCAGCTAACTTTTTAACCAGGAATTGAAGGTTCCCAATGCTTTGCAATGCTTGATCGAAACATCTGATTAATTTCAAATATTAATTCAGTCTAATGAGCTAATTTAATACCTGCATAAGGGAAAAATGCCAGTGTAGAACTATAGTGTAACATAAATTAGAAAACACATATTAGGAAGAAAAATATCTCTCGAGAGGGGTGATTGCTTAGCTGCTGTTTATTTTGAAGTTGAACCTCTGAATTTTATTCAACAAAGTGAGCTTTCAGAAGCATAACGACTTGTAATGATCATGTTAAGTATCTTCGAGTCCCTTGAGCAACTCTTCTGGAATACCAAGGAGTACAAGTTCAATTACAGATGTGTAGGAGGCTGCATACCGCCAGCACAGTAAATTCATTAGAGCAGGAAATGCACAGTAGAGAGGTAACAATGAATTAAAAATGTAATGAATAGGTCCATGTGAAAAAATAACTACTGAAATAACTCAGCCAAACACTACCACATATCATGGCTGAGCTTCGCGAACGAAGATTTGGGAAGGCTTTATCCACATTTGTTACAGGCACGTTGGTGACTTATGAGGCCAATACGTGACAGACATATCCGGTTGCAAAAGGCACAACAGAGAGACTCCTTAGATGGTGTATTCCGCAAGACACGGTTCTTCCTGCGTTGCCTTTTCTCCTCGAGAGTGATCCTGCGTGTGTTCTCAAAGGCTTCCGCAGCGTTATGGATGCTGTGTCTCCAGGCCTCCTGATTTGAGGCCAGAGTGGACCAATTATGGTGATCAATAAGGCCAAGGCTGAGATGTTGTTTCAGGGAGTCCTTGAATCTTTTCTTCGGGGCTCCTCTCTTGCGGCAGCCAGTGGCAAGTTCACCATAGAGCAAGATCTTAGGGAGGCGGTGGTCCTTCATCCTGGAGACGTGCCCTGCCCATCGCAGCTGTGTTCTCATCAGCATGGCCTCTACACTTGTGACTGCTGCTTGCTCAAGAACAGATGTATTGGTCACAAAATCTGACCAGTGGATGTTTAAGATTGTACGGAGGCAGCGCTGATGGAAGCGTTCTAGGAGACGCAGGTGGTGGCGGTAGATGACCCATGATTCGGAACCATACAAGAGAGTAGACAACACTATGGCTTTGTAAACACTGATCTTTGTGCTTTTCTTCAAGTGTTTATTACGCCATACTCTTTTGTGGAGTTTTCCGAAAGCACTGTATGCCTTTGCCAACCTGTTGTCTATCTCTCCGTCGATCTTACCATCTGAGGAGATGAGGCTACCTAGGTAATTAAACTGCTGGACTGATTTGAGCTCTGATTTGCCAATGGTGATATGGGGATGATGGAAGACTTCCTGAGGTGCAGGTTGATGGAGAACTTCTGTCTTCTTTAGGCTGACTTCCAGCCCAAAGAGCTCAGCAGCATCTGCAAAGCAGGATGTTAAACGTTGCAGAGCTGCTTCTGTGTGGGCAACAAGGGCGGCGTCATCAGCATAGAGCAGCTCCCGGACAAGATGGTTTAGGGTCTTGGTGTGGGCCTTCAGACGCCTTAGATTGAACAGGCTTCCATCAGTACGGTATCGAATGTAGATACCGTCCTGATCATCGAGGTCTGCTGTGGCCCTTTGGAGCATCATGCTAAAAAAGATTGTGAATAAGGTAGGAGCGAGCACGCAGCCTTGTTTCACACCATTCTTAATTAAAAAGGGCTCAGAAAGTGTGTTGCCATACCTGACTTGGCCGTGCTGATCCTCATGAAGTGAGATGATCATTTTAAGGAACTTGGGGGGACAACCTAAACGTTCCAAAATCTGCCACAGACCTTTTCTGCTCACAGTATCAAAAGCCTTGGTGAGGTCAACAAAGGTTACATAAAGACCTTTGTTCTGTTCCCTACATTTCTCTTGCAGTTGTCTGAGAACAAATACCATGTCTGTGGTGCTTCTGTTGGCTCTGAAACCACACTGACTTTCAGGTAGGATCCCTTCTGCTATAGTGGGTATTAGTCTGTTCAAGAGTATTCTTGCCAGGATTTTGCCAGCAATGGAGAGCAGAGTAATACCACGGTAGTTTGAGCAGTCAGATTTAATACCTTTCTTCTTGTACAAAGTGATGATGACAGCATCACGAAGGTCTGATGGCAGTTCACCAAGCTCCCAGCAGCGCACCACAAACTCGTGAAATTTGGTGTGGAGGGCAAGGCCCCCATGTTTCCAGACTTCAGGTGGAATTCCATCAACCCCAGCTGCCTTGCCGATTTTTACCTGCTGTATGGCCTTGAGGGTTTCTCCTAAAGTGGGGGCTGTATCCAATTCATACTTTACTGGTTGTTGTGTGATGGACTGAATTGCTGAGTCTTGGACCACACGGTTGGTACTGAAAAGAGTTTGAAAGTGTTCAGACCATCGATTCAGAATGGAGGTTTTATCTGTTAGAAGCGTTTGGCCATCAGCACTGAGTAGAGGGCTTTGTACCTGGTATGTGGGCCCGTATGCTGTCTTCAAGGCTTCATAGAAACCTTTGTGATCACCCATATCTGCGCATAATTGAGTTTTTACAGCTAGATCGATCCACCACTTGTTCTGGATGTCACGGAGTTTCTGTTGGAGCCTGCTGCATGCGAGACGAAAGGCTGTTTTTCTTGCGTGACAGGATGGCAGTGCAAGGTGTGCTTGGTGGGCGGTTCTCTTCTTCCTCAACAAGTCCTGGATTTCTTGGTTGTTTTCGTCAAACCAGTCCTTGTTCTTCTTGAGGGAGAACCCTAAGGATTCTTCGGAGGATTGCAGAATGCTGTTTTTAATATGCTGCCAGGTAGTTTCAGGAGAGGAATCTGCAGAAACTGTGGAACAGTTTTCAAGCCTAGTTTGAAGGTTTGCCTGGAATCTCTCTCTTACTGTGGCTGATTGGAGATTGTTAACTTGGAGTTTTCTCCTTGTGATGTTGCCCATTTTGGGTTTGAATTTAAGATTGAAGCTGAGTTTGCATATAAAATAACACAAAAGCTCTGGACACAAATGCTTGAACCAGCATAATTAAGGGTACAAAGCTGGGGCAGAAACACTTCCCCTGCCAACATTTACCTCTTCCACATCTGTGAAAAGAGGACTTAATGCAACATTAACAGAACCAAACATTCTGCTTCCTTGCATTCATAGATGCCAGTTTCTAGACTGATTCAACACTGTACCTTCCCATTTTTTACCTCCTCATCTCCAAAATCTAAAAAAGACCATCAGTATGAATAAACACAGTTTGTCATTAAAAGTAGCTGAAGTGAAGATGCAACATTATTTCTGCTTTAGGGAAGCACTGCCAAATTATTCACCAGAAAAAAACCCAAAACCAGGACATCTGTTATCAGCTGAGCGATACCTCTACTAAAAAGAACTTCCCCCCTCCATGTGATTTAAAACTGTTCAAATTTTGCCCATACTTTGCAATACTTTTTTCTTTTTGGAGTGAAGACATGGACAATAATCACTTAGGCCACTGAACTTCCTCTTCTTGAGACATAAGCTGAATGTTTCATGCAAGCTACTAAAAATAAGTTTTACTTCCAGCAATGACAACTCCTTGCAGCTTAATCAAAGGAATAGCAATCACAGCCTAATGGGCTCTATTCTCTAGAGCAGCCGAGTTGGAAAATGATCAGTAAGAGAAGATTCACTGCAGAGAAGAGAAGAAACTGCAAAGAAGTGAGGACCAATATATTTGCACTTAGTCTGCGTCGATTTGATTTTATATGTTTCTAACATAGAGAATGTGAAGCGACTTGATGCTCAGTCCACAGATAGGTTATGAAATCAGTTTCTAAGGAAACAGAGCAGAATCTGAGGGAACAAAATTTCTGTGTTTGTGCTGCTTCTGTAGCAAACACAGCATCAGCTGCAGAAAGCACAAGAAGCAAAATTCCTCCAAACCGATTGAGGAACCTTGAGCATCCTAAACTAGCAATTTAACTGGCAGCCTCTCTGGTGAGGCACATGCATCTATTTGAGGAGGGAGAGCACAGGGTGTAAGCAGGATGCACACCAGCTCACTGCCAGTACCAGCCTACTCCTCTCAACTGCAGTGCAGGAAGAGACACTAAAAATAATACTGCTGGCACTTAATATAGTCTGCTCGTTCATGCATGCAGAGGCTCCTCTGTGACTTCTAAAAAATCTGACTGCCCACGTCTCATGGTTCCTCTTTCAGAGAAAAAACAAATTTATAACTAGTGAGGCAGCAAACTTTTCTGTACAAGAACTCAAAGGGAGTCAGGTAAAAGGTGGGGATTTTCAAGAGGGGTTTCCACACCATGAATGCCAAGCAGGTTTCCCTGCTGCCATAAGTACTGGACTTCAGAAAGCATCCCTCCAAGCCAGATGGCATGGGGCTGTTTCAGATGCTCTCCCCAGCTGGCAGCGTGCCCCGGCATGCAGGGACTGCACTCAGGATGCAGACAGACCCAAAGGGCAGCTATACCAGGGGACTCCACATGATGAGATCCTCCAGGCCAAAATAATCAGAATTCTTTGGAGAATTTAAAACTTTAGAGGTACGTAGTGCACTTTCTAAACTTTGAAATGAAACATTCCTTCTACCAACCAGCCACATAACCCACTGCTTAGCAACAGAGCTTGCACACGTGTATGTGTCTGCAAGAGGCAAAGCAAGCTTTGTAATCCATCATTCTCACGACATAGCAAGACAGCTTCTCTCTGGGTATACACAGGGTTTTAAAAAATAAATTAAAAAAATCTTAAATTCACATTTAAAAATAAATCCGTGTCCCCTTTATGTTCAATAAAAACTAGACGGTGAATTGAAAATATAATCTTTCTAAAGCAGTTTCAATAAATGTGTTTTAGTGAGGTTAATTTCAACTCCAGACAGAACTCTCCTTGGTTTGCCTACGTGCTCTGTTGTTTTGGACAGTGACAATTCTTTTTGCACAGCTATTTACTTTGCAATAGCAGAGCATTAATGCAACTTGAAATATCAGTGTTAAGAGTCTACTGCTAAAAGTGTCTGCATGAAGGCCAGCAGCCCAGAGATGACAGCCCAGGCCTGAAATCCCAAATACATTACCACAGGCTGGGATATTATTTCCACTGTGCTATCCCACTGCAGAATTGCACATCAATATTCATCTCTACCTATAAATCAATGGAACCTATTTTAGGCACAAAAGCTTCAAAATAAATCCTTCTGACCAACCTCTCAAATTAATTACGCAAATGCTGTATGAAAGTGCACAGATAATTTTTAATTCAAATTTTTAAAACCCTGCACAGACACTCTGAAAGGAAAAGAAAGCAAATGCCTAATTATACATGTTGAATAATCCAGATAATGGTCTGTCACATGCGTTGTTCTGAATGCAAATCAGAACAATGGTTTTAGCTGTAAACACAACGTGGAAATGTCAAATACCTTCGATCTTGTGTCTAGCAAGAACATGCTTCTTTAAGATACCATTCTGTATTCAATGGGATATATGCATATATAGCATTTTTTCCTGTTGAGTCTCAAAGCTTTTCCTTACAAAATGTACCTTATAAGATATTCCAGTAGAGATGAATAATCATATTTCCCCAAGCAGAAGGATGCTGCCGCTCACTGCCCTGCACTAGAAGCAACAACACTTTGTTTACTTCATTACCTCTGTTCAAGCAAAGTGTGATTGTTTCTGTATCCAAAATGCCCATAAAAGAAGGCTGTGCTCAAAAGTTCCTGTGCTGAGGGGCACTTACCACTTCAGAGAGAGGAAGCAAGGCATACCCACAGCAAGCAACTAAATTTCTAACACCTGTTGTGGAAATGAGTCCTAACATGCACTACAGGCACGTTTAGCAGGTAGGATTTTCTTCATTTCAGTGTATATCTTTCTTACTCAGCAAGAAAACCAAGCAGAAGTCAAGAGGCATATGAAAGGAAGGGCTAAAACTGAATAGATGAGAATGCCCAGGTTACACATGCCAAGGAGGCAGCAGGAACCACTGGTGTCCTCTTCATGCCTGGTACTAGGGAAGTTTCTTGTACCACTGCCTGACAAATTCAGCATGTGTTGAAATTCATTTCAAGACAACATTATTAATGGGAGATTGGGTTCTTAACGAGAAGTTCCACAACTCGAGAAATTTAGGCTATCAATTGGAAAAGAACAAGTAAAGAATTTCAGTGATGACATGATGACAGTGGCTATTTCAGGTGTAAGTGCAACAAGAATGTCTATCTGCTGTATGGTGAAGCAGCCTTTGCTTCCCACCAAGGCTTTGCTTCCTAACACCTTTTTCCATTTACAGGTAAAACAAAAGATACTAAATTTCATGTTGAGATTACACTAGTCTTAAGGTATGAAGAAATTCTAAGAAAATAACAATACAGGAAAATAAATGCACAATTTCTTAAGTGACAGATAACTGGAATATATTTAGGGGTCAGCCCAATGAAAACACTGCTGCTGCACAGCTGTACCTGGTTGGACCACTGTGCAGAGACAAAAGACAGATCCTGTCAGACACTGCTGCAATAGATACTATAACGAAGTTTACTGATGCAATCCTTGTTTGTCATTTGCCACATGGATTCCTGTTTTCCAAAGGAGAAAAGAAAAAAAACCAGGGCCATTAAAACTATACACAAGTGTTACAGTTAGTTTACCAAAGATGTAGACAAGAACGATACCCAAATTTACTTAAATTCAGAGAAAAAAAATCTCTCCTTTGATGAATGCCTGGACTGTGCAAAGCTTCAGAATATTGCCCAATTAGTCTAACTTGTTTTGCCACCAGAAGCAAAAGGAAATTCTCATGTCTTTACTTTGAAAGAGACTTCATTCCACAATACACAGCTCAAGCTTTCTCGAAAATAGAAGCTACCAGGATATAAGAACAGGACCAGTTAACCTTTCTTTCCCCTTCAGAAATCAAGAGGACTTTTTTCTTTTTTCCTCAGTTGAGACAAAACATCATTTGCAACTTAGTCAAAGTGACTCACTTCCACATGCTCCTCCAACACACTTCTAGCAAAGCTCTTTTGGGAGGGAATAGATTTTGCTCCTTCAAAACCTTAAGTTGAAATGATACTCAAGTGTACAGTTAGAACAGTACAAATATAAATTACTGCTATGTAAAAAGGATGCTAAGTATTTTTATACGTTCCTCCCTCAAGAATGGAAGGATGAGAACTCATTTGGTTTCAATCAAGCCATGCCATCCCCCTCTTCACCTCTCAGTAGCTGTATTTCTAATAAGATCCTCAGCTTAGGTTAAAGGCATTCATTGTACACACCTTGATCCCTTCAACAAAAATTAGTTAAAAGAAGGTTAAAGAACATGTGCTGATCAAATAGAATGCTACATAAAGACTGCAGGAGATATATGCTGAAAGGCCAGCAGAATTAATCCAAGTCCAGGTCTAAAATAAAACAGGACACTACAAAAGTGTAAGAGTCCCTGAGTATGTGCACCTCACTCAGTTCACAAAAGCCCCTACCCATCTCTGCAACTCACTTGCTTTCACTGCTAAAACTGCTAAACTTGAGAAAAAACCCAGCACTTTCATGTGCTGCTTCTACAACACTGTCACATTGAGAACTTGTACATCAAATTTGGTTAGGAAAGGGAACAAAACTAGGACAGACATCTTCAACTTGAATTTGTGGAATGTTTTAATGATTCAAGTCTAATCTTGAGGTTTTAGCTAAGCTTTTCTTTTTACTCTTTGTTAGTAATATTTGCCCATTCAGATAAAGTTTGGAAATGTAAACAGAGACTTGTTACCTAGTTAAACAGAAATCCTATCCAGTGTAACATTTTATTAAGTCAAGACACTACTTAGACACCATCTGTATTCTCCCCTCACTATCTTCCTGTCCAGCTCACTCCTCATTTGCTGTTCCATTTACCACCTCTCGTTACTTGTTCCATTTCTGTTCAGCAAAATCCATAAGTTTGTATATTTCTATGGAAACAATCATAACTGCTTGACAAACACCATAGGAATTGCAAGTTGCAATATCATAACATCTTATGAGCTTTCTCCTAAGTTTGCATCAGCCTACAGGTTTACTAGCAAAGTGCAGTCATGCAAGTTTCCTGTTTTAATATTCCCCCTCCTCTTCTTTTAAGCAAGTTTATTCTCATCCTTAGAAACAGGAAGTCATTAAGTCAAAAATGTTTATACTAAATGAAAACACACATATTGCCATGACTTCTATTTAGTGACTATTGGGTGGTCTCAATCTGACTCCACTTTCTCACCAGCAAGTGTTTCCCTTGGAGAAATTATCAAAGCATAGTCTCAGACACCAAGGATTGGAAAGGTATAAACAATCAGCTATTATAATTACAGTTCAGGATTTTTTTTTTAGAAGACTTTAATATATCCAAATAGAACTCCCAAACATCTGTTTTCAGTAAGTATTTAAATAATGTTTTCCCCAAACTGTATCAGAAATTGGCTAGTGCTGTGCGTTTCTTGGGATGAGGTCAGCAATGTGCACTAGTGCAGTGCCTTTGTTGCAGAAATTACCATGTTTATTTGTGACAGTGTGTGGTTGAAGGGGGAAATCCACAGCCCACTGGCATGATCCACTGGTAACCTTCAGAACACTGTCTGCAACTGCCTGTGATCAGCGTCTCCAGCATGCCAACCTCTGGTCATACTGTTCTTGTTCATAAACTCCTCATGTTTCCTCTTAAATTTGAAAAACGTTAAAAAAACCTACTTCAGTTTAGTACTTTGATAATAATACATTAATAAGTGGCCCACAAAGACTCTCCATACACAGAATATCTGACTGTAACTCTCTCCACACTAAGAAAAATCTGTCACTTGTGATTTGAGTTTACTGCCAAACTAATCCCAATATACTACGGTTTGCCTTTTGTAGACATAAATTACATCCCGGGAAAAATCAAACTTCAGTCCATCAGCACAATTTTTCACTTGATTTTTCAACACTACTTGTCCTTATTACAGGAAAATGTACTTCCTCCCAACCTCAATATTTTAATTATTAAATAATATTTGGAAGAAATTTAAAACTCTTCTCAGAAGGGAGCTGCAAAGCAGTTCCTCAGTAATCATGAGCACTTTCGGGAAACTCAAATGCTCCTGAAGCACACCCACTTGCTTCCTGTGAACCACTAGTGTTCAGAATTATCTGGAGAGGTCTTCCAAAGTGCTGAGAACATGATTTCTGAGCATTTTGATGCTCTATGAATCACCAAGAACAGAACATGAAGCCAAGAAACAGTAAAACATGCACATGCAGATGTACAAACAACAAATAAGAGCTGCTAAGACTAAAAATACCAAACTATATCCTGAACAGAGCAGGAAAAGACCAACAGGAACTTACACACTACACCACTTCCACCTGAGACTCTTTACTTTTGTTTGGACCCACAGATCAATCTGAATGTCAGGAATTAATAAAGCTAAGCAGTACAGATCAGCTCTCCAGAGACCAGGCACATCTGCTCAGCAATGCCAAGCTGCCAGCTGGATAGAGTCCCAAAAGCCTTTAAAGGGTCATCATGCACAGCAAAAGCTTGTACTTGAGTAAAAACCTTTTAGCCTAGCAACTAAAAAGGTAATAGATATTCTGTTAATTACATTAAGTAATTAAGTCATGTTTAGCTCTGTTAATTAGGATGCCTAATTTTAAAAGGTCTAATAGCCACAATATTTAATTTTCTGGTTTGTTCTGGGAACACAATAAAAGTCTATTCTGAACCCCTGCCATTTTTTTTTTTACTGACTCAAAAAAAGAAGTTTTGCTGTTACCAGATAAGCTAATCAGTTGAAATGGAGTCAAATAAACTATTACTTGTTGAATACTGTATATTCTAAGCAACTTTAAAGTATAAATAATCAATTAAAAAATCCAAAATTAAAGACAACCTGGATCTCACCTGAGATCATCAACCACCCAAGGATACTTCATCTGGGTACAAATTGTCAAAATGTCCTTTCCTCGTTTAGGTTTGATCAGAGCCTGTTCACGGAAGAAATAAACCCTGCAGTAGATGGATGACACTTGCCTCCCTCCCCAGTATGCCCCCCACTGACACACAAGGTCAGAAAAGCTCCCATCAAATTTTTGATACATGAAGCTCTTTCTGAAATAACTGCTGGCCTACGTGGAAACTGCTCCTCCCAAATATCTCAAATTAGGCGTGCAGTACTGTGCAAGCTCGGTTAAACACAGCTTCATCTACAGCTTTTTCCACAGCTCCAAGTGGCTCAACTTTCATGCTGTAAAGACAAGGCTGACACCCTTTAACACCTCGGTGGGCATGTGCTAAAGAGATCCGTTGTTTAGGATCACAATAGCCAGACCCCCACTGCTTAGCTCCCCCTGCTCTGAGGGCATCACAGCTCAATACTCTTTACTACAGGATGTTACATCTCTGCTACTTGCAAGGTATTTCCAATTCTCTTTTGGCTCATTCCCAAGGGGAATCCAAAAGGTGAATCCAGACTGCACTACTTCACAAGACCCACAGACTGCTTGTTTTGTAAGGAAAGGAGCCGCTTTCAAGAGCATAGTTCAGATCAATTATCTGAAATCTGTCTGAACTATTTACATGAGCAACTGCTATACTGTCCACTTTATTAAAAGTAAATCACTGCTCCCAAATTTTACTCGTGGCAGTGAGCACTACCAGGGGGTCATTACCCGTTCTAAAAGGCACTGTGTCTGTGAAGGTTTGTCACTACACAGTATTCCTCTTTCTGACCCCATGCGAAGCTTCAGAAGTGCTACCAGCATCACAGGGCCACTACAGGATGTGGGACACTATCCACGAAGGCACCTAGAATTATTAGCCCCCATTCAATTAGCAAATTCAGCTACTAATTTTATATCCCCTTAAGCAGAGCTTATAAACCACACAACACAGTGCCCCAGAGCAGCCATCTGGAAATGCAGATGTCATCTGCTCACCTTTGTAATCTGCTGTAAGGTCTTTCAGATGACGACGTATTTCACTGTGGTGCTATATAAATAAACAAAGTATTATAAACAATCATTTTATCTGACTGGGGTTATGTCATATGGTTTGCTTTCTCTATGAAAGAAAACACGTACATAAAGTGCAACCAGATGTTGTTGGCAGAGAATCGATTTAATATGGACTCATTTCTAAAAACATGATTACAGATGTGGCCTATATCCTGAACCTAATGTTTAGAGAAAAATTCTCTATATGTATAAGAATTTCACTCATTTTCTACATTTTCTCTAAATCTCTTAATTCACAGAAAAAAAATATGTTTCCAAGAACTAAAAAAGTTACACACCCTCCCCTTTCACACATCCCCCACAAAAAATACTTGAAGCACATTCTTATCAAAGGAAAGCTCAGCATGTTACTGCGGAAACTCTGTTTTGCAGCAGCTTATTGCTATAGTAGCTATGAGAAGGCAATGATGCAGGATAGAACTAAGTCTAGACTGAGCTTCTTTGCAGCAAACAGTACTTAGCTAGATCTGCGCCTGACTTATAATTTGATTTTCAAAGTACAAAAACAGTTACTATAATTCTGCTTGCAGGATTGGGGAAAGTTCAGATACATACCAAAGGTTTTGATCGCTAATATCATCCTTAAAATCTCTGACCAAATTCATAGAGCTCTCAGTAAATAAGTTAAACATATGATCAAGATTTAATTGGTGTGCTCTAGGACTGCTTAGGATAAAAGGTAGTTGAACTTTGATATAATCACGAGCAATCAACAAAACAATGGAAATAACACATAAGTTTCATTGAAAATCAGTAAAGTCTGAACAAGAACTTGGTCCTTTCATGCTGGCTGATTTATAAAATCCTATCAACTTACCTCAAGAAAATTGGAATAAAACTCAAACTCATTTCGAAACAGGATAGAAACAGCACAGAAAGACTGATTGCATCACTCCACATCTAAACCCAAAAGATTTTCACCATATTTGATATCCAGATATTGAAATATTTAAGAAAGTCCTCTTAACAATCACTCTCCCGAACTAGATAAGACAAGTTCATCTTCATATGAATAGAGAATCCAATGGTTAAGAAAAATTCTCTCTATATAGAATCATTACTCTCACTCCACATTCATGCTCACACAGAACTAAACTAGTAGAACCCCAAATATTCAACGGTTACTGAGACCATCGCCTTTATGATGTATTTATTGAAAGAACTAAAGCACTTGAAGCTAGGTTAGTTAACTACCAGGAACATCACTTAAAATCAACAGTTGAAAAGAAAACAACCCTTTTCCTCAAATTATCTTTCGATTGGACCTTTAGAAAACAAAGATAAGTAACTCTTTCAGAGGACACTGCCACTTATGAGCACCTACATTTATTGATAAAGCTCAGATATTTGATTAATCTAGATTACCTTTTCCAAGCAAGGTATTATAAAGGTCATATGAAATGATGAAAAAGTCAGAAAATAAAAATCAAAGTAGAGAAAAGTCCTACTTTAACCTAAGAAATTCCACGTCAGATGATGTGAATGCAGCCGCAATTTTAAAATCCTCTTACAATCAGCCAATTTCTAATCAACAGGTACCTGGCTACTTGCTTCTGGAGGCAGGAAGATGAGAAAACTGGAATGTTACACAACTATTTAAAGTGTCCCAAGCAACCTTTAACAAGAGCTTTAAATATCTGTTTTGAACATCATTTACAACAGGATTAAATATATATATATATATATATATGGTTGTATAAACACAATCTCTAGTGGAGGAATCAGATTGATTTAAAGTGCGGTTAGACCTAACAGCTTGTTCAGAGAGGAAACTTTGGCAAGGATGGATAAACAAGCACTCCGAGCCCAGAGGTGAGCAAAGCACTTGTCTCTGCTCCACGAGGAAAATGTTCTTTCGGTGAGAGAGCCTGCTGAAGTGCCTGAGCTCTGAGGCTCAGCTGTGTTCTCACCCAAGTGTTTCCAGCTACTTTGGTTTGTGGGGGTGATGCGGGTGAGCAGCTCTGCCCACATGCCATCTATCTACGTGGTACCTAAAAATTACTTCCAAACTTCAACCGCTACAGTCTCACTTAAAGAGAAGAGCCCTGCTGTGTAGGTGCACTCACCTACTATTTATAACAGAAGCCTTGCTAGCAAAGCATTTTCCTTAAACATAAAAGAAACCCCAATTTGAGAAGCCTATCTATGGCTGGGAGAAACAAACCAGGATATGTGCATTTGTTTATTTTCTTAAGAAGGAAGACAAATAAACTGAGAAGGCAAAACATAAAGGTGGTTTTGTGGACACATTAATAAATCAATGGCAAAGCTTCCATTCATTTAGTAGTTACCAACTATTTCACACGAAGGGTTTCACTATCCCAAAAAAGGGGTGAACAACAGTAGCTGTAGCATCACTGTGGGATAAAATATCTTAAAAGGAGAAAGATAACATACTGCAGCATTTACACAGTTTATGTTAAAAAGTAAAAAAAAAAAAAAATAAAAAAAAATCTCACAGTCCAAGTCTGTTCAGAAATTAAGCCAATACGCAGACAAAATACTTGAATATATCTGAATAATGAGCTGAGAACTAAGCAGAGAATTGTTATCTGGGTGTTATCTGCACAGAGCTGAGAGGACCCACGGATCCAGGCCTCATCGTACAAAGAATTTGGATGCAGGCATAATAACCTAAGTGTGCTATTCACTACTCTGCTGGGGCACCTTAATTAGCCAGCCAAGCCCGAGTTGCATTTGCCTTGTTTTAAGGCTTCCGGCATCCTTAGAGAGTTCTCCAAAAAGCAATTCAAAGCAGGAATGTGATTAAGGGGAGAGCCTCAGCCGGCTGTGCTGAGTGGTGTGAATACCTCCAGCCTTTCTGCTCCCTCATGGGCAGAGCCAAAGAAAGAGGCTGTGGTTCAAGAGAAAGTCTCAGTAGCTGTGGATCCGAGTCCAGTGCAGACTCCTCCCCATAAGATGCTACAAGGAAATCAATGCATCTCACAACCAAGACTGTTCTATTTGCTGCCTTTATAACCACCACCCCTCAACGCTGATCTATCAAATACACTAAAGAGAGTACGCTAATTAGAAAGCTGCACAATTGCACACTTTTGGTCATTTGTGATAGTTCAAGCTATCACAAAGAACAAATAACTAGAAGATCAGATCCTCTTACACTAAATACTGTCACTCAGATCTCTCAGGAAACTTAATTTCACACAACTGCAAGGTAAATAAATAATCTGAAGATATCAGCTGCAACCTTTTACATTTTTTACACCGAGTTACACAACCTTGTAACCCTCAAAATCCGCAGGCTCCTGTAAATGACTAGGATGTTACAAAGCATCCATACTCATCTCGCCTCTGGTCAGAAGTTGACATTGCAATAAATTTCGGGACAGACAAATCCTGCTTTTACAAATGCTTTAATAACTTAGGCACTTCAGGGCAAACCTTTTTTCTTTCTTATGTAATGCCCATTGCTGTAATTTGCGCAAATATTTCGAAAACTTTATCCTTGGGGCAGTGTGTAGTTTTACCCCTTCAGTCTTCTTTCTTTTTTACATCAAGCAGAATCCTGTTGTATGACAGGATTGTCATACAATATTATGGTATTAAAAGAAAAAAGACTAAAAATTCTGTGTCCATTAAATTTGACCATAATGCGCAGTGCTGATGCACTGCAAGTGTTCATCTCAGATCACATATAGCTTTTTGCTCCATGAGAAAGCCAGTTTTCATCTTCCAAATTGCTACATGATTAGTCACTGTAAGGACTTTCATTTTTACCAGAGAGTGCCTTCTAAGCCACTAAGGGTAGGAAAGATGTAAGAACAGAAGGTAAAGTTATGCCATTGAACCTCCATAAGAGAAAGAGTATTAAGAAAGCTTCTCCTAGATTTCTATGAATAAAGAAATGGATAAGTTATACTGAAGAGCAGGTGCAGAAATAGATGGGGAGAGGAAACAGTTTTGTGTACTGGGTATGATTCAATCATTGCACCTAATTTCACCAACGTGTAAAGACGGAGAAGCTACTGAGAACACGAAGGGAGAGGAATACTCCAAAACATCCTAAAATAGTTAAAAGGGTTTTATATAATATATAAATATGACAGCGCAGAAAGAACCGTGTCTTGCAGAATATGCCACCTAAGGAGTCCTTCTGCTGTGCCTTTTGCAATTGGACATGTCTATCTCGTATTGGCCTTATTAGCCACCAGCGCGCTTGTAACAAATGTGGACAGAGCCCTTCCCAAACCTTCGTTCGTGAAGCCCAGCCATGATGATGATGATGATGATGATGATAATATATAAAGGCTTTTAAATAATTAAAAGCCATTAAAAACAATGTCTTCAGTTTTGACTTCAGGAGCTTTACCATGGTATCTATTAATTTGTAAATGTCAAAACTAATATTATGTTTTTTCCTCCTCTCTCCTTTAGAAGTACCTGCAGAAAACTGCAGTACTGCACACTCTCCACTCTCTACCCTGAAAAACCAATATTCTGGCATGGCAGAGGCAGTGAAAAACAGATTCAGCATCATTCCCCTTCTGGCACTCAACATGAGAGAGAGAAAGCTAGTGGCATACCCTGTGTTCTTGCTTCACACTGTATTTCTGGCTGAGAGGCACAGTCATCTATTTATAGAATCTCTCAAGCAAATTTGCTCGCATGCTGAGGTGCACTTTGATTATTCTATCCCTATTTTAGCATATTACAGTTAATAACATTTTATAACTGTAGTAAAAGGCAAAATATACCATTAACATTAAGAGAGTTGCAGTAAGTCACAGGCAACAGAAACGAAGGTCAGGTACTCACTCTGCCAGAAAACAGTACTGCTTCTCACAAAGCACGAGCTCAGTGCTTGAATCAATGTTTCAGAAACCCCAGGCACAGCCAGGTTTGTTACACTGGCTTTAGTGATAGTCCTTTTGGTGACTCTGGATGTCTCCTGTTGAATTTACTGCTCTAATGGCATTTGAATCAAGGCAACTTCCTGAGTAAGCCAGAATTCAGAATAAATGCATGAGGATAGGATACAGCAATTAAAAGTACTGCCCAAATTGTCTGCTATTGGTCTTTCAGTTCCTTCAGGCACTCAAACTGCCCGAGTTTTAAACTCTGCTTAAAGTAAAATGAATTAATGCCAATAAAAAAGTTTGATGGAAAATCCAACATCAGCCAAGTCTGGCATTGTTTCTTTCAGTTATATAGAATCATTGTGTCCGGTCCTCGGATCTTCTTTATTATACCCTCATTTCCCCTGACTGAAGAAACCTCTGTAAGAGAAAACCCTCAGGAGCCGTAATTTAACAAAGACAGCATCCAAACTTGATACAACTGTATGAATGAAGCCAGTAATCTGTGTATGGTTAGAGTTTAAGAAAAAAATAATTTCCAATGGACAAAATGAAAAACTACACTTGATAATAAATCTTCTTTTTATGAGTAGGCCTAATACCCTTCCTCTTGGTACAAGAACGTAATACTGTCCTCCTTGCCAAGAAACAAAAAAAGCACAGAAAACCTACACAGAACAAGAACTGTAAAAAAACAGAATAAACATCAGATACACAAAGTATTTTCAAAAAACTGTACCTTTCTTTTGCACATGACCTATATTTCATTAACCAGACTTTTTAAGAATGTCAATGCTTTAAATAAGTCTTCAGAAAGGTAAAAGCAGTCAGAGACAAACCAGGGCTGGGACGAGATGAGACAATTACATGGGAATTACTAGCAAGCTCCTCCTCATGCTTTACTGTTACAAGAAAGCAACAGCCTACATGTGTGCAAGCACAGCAGTCACAGACTGACAGACCTTGGGCTGGAACGTACACACACCACCTTTTTCCTACAGGAAAACCACCACAACATCAAACAGCTGAGAACCCAAAACTACTGAGCTTAGGTGAGGGCAATGTTTGCACCCAAACCCAGATACCACTGTTCTGACAATGTGAACAAGACCAAAAATGCTGCTACTCCTGTTTGTGCATTTAAAAGATGCCCACAACAACAAGCTCTCTCTCAAGCCATTTGGCTACTCATATTTACAACTCAGGGGCTCTGTTTCGGTTTATCTTACACTGAAACGCTACTAACAGAAATCAAGTTCACACTGGGGGCAATACGTGCAACAGGCAAAGTGATTTTCAGAAGCTCTTTCTGTTGCAGTCAGTATCAGGTCGTCCAACACGCTGACACAGCCAGAGCTGTTATTTTTAAACACAGCCACAGTCTATTTAACTAAAGCATCTTTACTCTGACTGAGCCAGTATTATTTTGATAAGACTCCTTAAGTATTTACACTGAAGCCTGCATATCATATCACACATACAAAATACAAACTTTTGAAAACGACCCTTCATTGCAGCTAGGAAAAGAGAGAAAAGGAGAAAGAGAGGTCCAGGAAAAACCTAGGAGGACCCAGCACTGAAAACCAAAAAGTGCTATCTGCAGGACAGCTATTCACACTGTGAACTTGTATCACGCACCACCTGCACAGACACTCACTGGAACAATTTCAGTCAACTTAAACAGCAAACAGCTTTTTGCTGTTAGAAACTCAGCATTACACTTCTAAAGCAATTCTTCTGCCAAATTTGTTGCTAGTAACACTAGGTTTTCTTACACATCATTTAACCTATAAAAACCTGGATGAAATGAGAAGAGAGGCAATGCCATCATCAAAAGCACGAAGGAGACTGCAGGTTAGAGTTACACATTTTGGGAGGCAGGTTGAATTACACTAAGTAACTTACTTGTATTCATTTTCCTCAATGTAATTCTTAATCTTTATATATAAAGTTGTCTTGTAAACATACACATAAGTTCACTGCTAGAACCAAGCACAACCCCATCCTCCCCTCTTCTATACACACAGCCACTGTGGTCTACCCAATTAATTAAGTAATTAAGTTCCCCTATGGCAGTATTTAGCCTCCATTTCTGGTACATACCTGTGAAATAGAACCAAAAAGTAAGAGCAGTGATGGTACACACTGCTCAACAGTGATAACCTTGTAATTTTACAACAGAAAATGCAGTTGTGCATCTTGTGCTGGGCGTGTATACTGCAGGCTCTGAAGGCAAGGGAAGGTAGACACAGAAAGCAACCCCAAGCACCCAACACCACCGCACTCCACTGGACTGTCACGCACTGGCAGCCTCACGGACCTGGGATATGGGTGTGTGGCATGGCAGTCAAAGAGCCGCTCAGCCTAGCATGTTGAGATTATTTTCATTAAAATAATTTTGAAGTCTATGTAGTTTTTCCCAAACGTGGCATTTATCCCAGAATTTCCTTTTAAACATAACTGTTCCCTCTCAGATTTTGACAGCTCTGGAAGGGTAAGGGGGAACCTCCTAACCTAGGGGCTGCCACATTGTGTCTCAAAGCCTAGAGAAATGGCTTTTTCATTCTTGCTGTCCTACCAAAGAGTCCCCTTGCAGAAGGCTCAGCTTACCAACACCTTCCACATAAATTTTTGTGTTGCCTCCCAGTACTGCAGGCAGTGCCCAGCCTGCAGAGCTGCAACCACTGAAGGATTAAGGGGCCGGAGTCAACCTGAAGCACGGTGCTGTCAGTGCCCCATCTCCCTGTTCCCCCCTTTCCCCACAGGTTCTCACCACTGCCTTCGACACCTCGTACCCACCCTAGTGTTCACTCAACCCTCTCTTGAGCTAATTCAACTTATTAAAGAGAGTTAATTCAGTCGGGGAGGGGGGGAGAGGAGCTTTCCTGCTGCAATTCAGAGTGAATTGCACAAGTTCAGCAAGTGGCAGGGCTTACACAAGAGAGGATGGGGCAGAACCACATGGCCAGGAGGGAAAAGCAGGATATCCCCTCTAGCTTGATTGTAATGTACAATCGAAGTATTTAAATCAAATGGAAATCAGAGTCCTAGAGAGGAGTGACTGTATTAAAGAGGCGATTATATTTATTGGAACAGTGACATGCAGACTTCTTATTTGACCGGGTTCTTAAATAGGATTACAGGGCTTTAATTTGGTTCTTTAAATTGGTTTTGGAGAGAGAAAGAAAAACACAAAAAGTTTAGAGTGAGGGTGGAATAACCTTGGAAAGAGTACACTACATTACGCCATGTCAACTATAATAGCTTCCCCAGCATAAATATATGCTAGTACACATTCTTCAAGTTAACTAATAAACAGAAGAGCTATAAAAAATAATTACTTACACTATGCATTTGGACACTGCAACCAGTAATTCTGTAGCTTTAGTTTCATCTTCAAACTATCACTTATATTGACAAGTGGCAGCACTGTATAACACAAAAGGGTAAACAAATGACCTTTATCTAACTTTATTAAAGTAATAAAAGACACTTTTTCCTTTCTTTTTTTTTTTACTTACTTCAAAGAGAGTTTTATAGCTAACTACCAGCAGGGTGTGGACTGAAGCTAAAAACTTTGAAATAGGTCCCTGTGAAACCTGAAACCAAAATACAGCAGAGGTCACCTCTCTGTGAAGAACCGCCTTGTCTGTATGTATACTATAAGCAAAGCTCTGTTAGCTCAGCCTCAGCAATAATGTAATTCAACTTAGCCCCTGGGAATAGCAACAACATCAGGTTTCTACTACAAAGATAAATTTACACAATACCTGTTACTATATATTTGCAGCATGTTTGATAGTAGCCAGACACTAGTGTTACATGGTATACCTCAAGCTATTTTTTCCTTGTTAAAGGCTAACCCAGGCTATAAATATGACATTGTTATTCTTACTCCCACCATTAGCCAATTCTTTTCAGTCAACATTGCACATACATTAGTCTTATGCAACATATTAGCCAATAGTAATAGGAAAGGAAGTAATACATAGGGGGGAAGATTTCAACTCTTTTCAACAAAGAAACTGATAATTTTTCCAGTGGAGAGACAGAACCTCCCAACACAAGTATTGGGACAGTAACTTTGTTCTGTCTCATGGGCTCCTGTGAAACAGTTCACAGACCCAAATTTAGAGATAAGTGCCATACAGCGCTCAAGGTTCTTGGAAAGGGTTGCCCGTACACACACCACTCTGCTGATACATATGAGCCAGGCAGTCTATTCTTCCAGCTATAGGAAAAGACCAGGCAGACAAAGCTGCTGGCACTGGAACCGCTGGGTGAACCTGGGCTACTGCTTGCCTTGCCAACTGAGGACAGATATGGGAATCTTCACATCTAAGTAAAGACTCCCCAAAGCACAGGAATGAAATGCTGACCACCCCTGCTGGACTACACTTCTCTAATACAGAAGAAATCCTACCACACTTAACAGTCTCCACTGGCCACTTAGGGTCCATTGTTGGAGAGAGGTGTCTTGATCCAGATAATTGGAGACTTTCATATTTAAGATATTTTGAAGGACACAGGATCTCACCTGGCAATACAGTGTCACTTGATTTGATTAGAAACACTGACACACAATAAAACATTAGGCATGGCAAGAAAACATTTTCTGCTGACCAGAGAGGAAAAATTTCCATTTCAAATGGCATGGTGCTTGAGAAGAACTAAGCAGTCTTTGAAATCTAGCCCTTAACCAGGAGCTGTCTTAGGGCATGTAAAATTAGGGGTACTGCTCTTTAAAAACATCTAAATTTAATCAAACAAACACAAAGAGCATAATGTATACGTAAAAAACATTTAAAGAGGAAGCAGTATTTCAGTTTTTCCCCAAGTGCTTGGCCCACAGGAAAACATCTGATGCAACGAGGGAACGAGCCCACTCTGTCCCTCTGCCACCTAAGGGTAAATTATCCAGGCACCTATAAAAAAAAAAAAAAACACTCCCAATTTTTTTTACAGCTTAAATGTTTTATATAGTTAAACTGAGTTGTCTTGAGCTCACGTGCCTTATGTTATTTGATATGTTTTAACTAGAAAGCTACCTGGATTCATTTCAAGATTTTCTTTTTTTTTTTTTTTGAACTAACCTGCTTTTGAGCACAGACTCACTCATGCTAGCTCTACACAGATGTATTCAATCTCTTTGCATGCTGCAAAAGTATTTAAAATAAGTTTGAAACAGATTAAAAAAAGGAGGGAGGGACACCCTGACTGCCAGATCACTGGGTTTGGTTTCTTCTTTTGGGTTGGGGTTTTTTTACTTATTTCAAAACACTATGCATTTCAAAGGATGTGCAAGTTCTGCTGCACATTTCTTACTTTTTTTCTGCCCGCTGATTTTGATCAGGTTGATAAGGAACCGGACAAACATCTAAAGAGGGCTTTGCTGGTTACAGACATACTTGGCTTTACAAAACATGGTAGAAGCCATTATTAAAGCATGTATCACAAGTCCTTTCTTCTTCTTCAGCTGCTCAGGATTAAATCTCTGCAATAAAAATATTCACGAAAATTTGACTGAGAAATCTACTTTGGACACTTTGTTTTAGAAGATGGAGTTTTTTGTTCCAAATCATGCACACACAGACGTATCTGCCAAGCTCCCCAACTGTGTCACTCCAGTCCTTAAGCCATTTAACACAGAACATGCACGTGTCCTTCGAATGCCAAGTCAGCTACGTGTAAAAGACAAACAGCTCTGCATAGTCAACCCATAACAATCAACACGTCAGTAAGAAATCTAATTTGTATTCAGTATTATATCCATCAATGGGAATGGGGGGGGGGGGGAGAGGAAAAAAGAAAAAAACTGACACATGCCCACAAATTCTTTTACAACCTCAATAACTTTAGGAATAACAAGTTTATACAGCCATTGCCTGAAAATAGTTTGCTCTAAGGGGGAACAGTACATGAGTATAAGTGAATTAAAGACTATGAACATCTTTGCTTTCTGCTCTGACCTCTGGGTCAAAAAAAATTTGAGTACCAGAAGAGCCTTTGCATATATTTTTAGACATATTCAGGCATTTAAAGACAGCTGCAATTGAAAGCCAGAAATTATACAGATTAACTGTGAACTCTATAATTACCCCTTAACTGGGTATTTAATATAATGTTTCATACATTATATATCAACCTGAAACAGGATGATGGGCTTGTTGTGGGCACTATCACACTTTAACCACGATAAGAGAAATATCTATTAAACTAGTTAGTCATTTATTATGGCAGTAATGCTACATCAGAAGAGCTAATGTTGTATTCAGTTAACACAGGAATGCCTCCTGCACCTTAAATCTCAGCACCTCCACAGACATTGCAGATAATACAGCTGAAAATATTCACAATAGAATATTCGATCTGACCCTCCATGGGCTACTTATATCATGCAATCTCCAAATACAGTTTGGAGAAGTTGTTAGGTTTGCTTTTGGTGGTTTAGGGTACAGAGGAAATACGGTACATTGCCTGGTGTATAGCGATAATTGGTATATTAAAAGACAGCTTGCTTAAATTGTGTTTTACTCTTGTTTTAGCACTGACCAGGAGACTGGAGAAATTGTTATACAATTCATGAGCTCTCCTAAAACCAGCAGTGTTTCTGAATCAGGAAAACACAAAGACACTTGTGAGGTCAGTACTTTCGAGTCATTGTATTCAGTTCTAGACAGAGCTGGATGCACTGCCTAACATTGTCTGCTGTTTCCGTCCCAAAATCCTATTTTCAATTTCACCTAATTTTTCATATGGTAGGTTGAAGGTTGCCTCTGCTAAGTGTCTGCTAGATCTGAAGCATCTGAGCCAAAACACTTCTACTCTTCCTGACATCAGGGCTCCTAAGTGTACTTTCCAATGCTATAGTTTAATTTTCATTTTTAAACTAAGGATATTTTCTTTGGAAAGCACTACCCAGCTTTCAAACACTTGACTTTGTGGCCTTACTGATGCTCTTTATAAATACGGAGGTTTTTTGTATATCCCTCCATAAAGGCTAATATGTTGTAGGGGTTGCTAAGGAAGTGCTGGGATACTGGATTTTATGAAATTACTTACATTGATATCAGCAATCTCTCTGAATCCAGCCAACTTATAACTTACACTGCTCTAGAAATTATTTATTTGAATCACACAGACAACTTCAGTACCAAATTGCTCCCACAACATTCTGTGAAGACTTCTAGAGCTGTCAAAAAAAAGCCAGTCTACATTTGGAGGGGGGAATAATACATATTTCAAATTATATTTTTCTTTCCTTGTTTTGAATGTATTGGAACAATTAAGCAAGCTTTATCTATTAAGTAAGCTTTTCTATTTTGCACTCTATTTACCATCAGAAGGACATGCACAGTTTGAGTGGTAAACCACCCTGCTTCCAGGACAGACATTTACTGTACATCTGCAAACACAAGATGAAGATCCGCATGGCCTCCAAACTATGTTGTATTTAGTGTAATAACTATGGATGATATGCAGAGGAATGCTTGTTTTCTACAAGAAAAAAAAAGTATCATATAACACTTAAATATACGTATCAATAAAAAAGCTTGAGACCAGTTATTACAGGTATAGATGAAGAAAACAAGCAGAGATTTTCAAAGCAGTTCCAAGAATCCTCTTAGTTTGGCCAACACAGCGGACAGTTCAGGTCTTGGCTGAAGTGCCAGCTGCCAGTAACTCCAGCACTGTGTGAGGTGCTCGTTCAGGGCAGCACAGCAACAATAGCGACAGCAGCAAACTGCTGTCAACTCTATGGTATTCAGAGCTGCCACGTACTTTAGCTGGAGAAGTAACTTCAGGAGGTTGCTACTGCACAAAGGAAAAGGGATTTACCAGCTGTTAGCTGCTGTAGGTGAAGAAAACACAATGTGAAATGCTACAAAGTAAGCTGGAGCTCTCACACCAGTCTGTGATTTACTGATCTTCACCTCAACCTGCTGACTCACATGAAAACTGCCTCCTGCTTTGATGTAATTTGGATTTTAACACATTAAACAATACAACACAAGCAACGAGTTTATTTCTAGTCAAGACCAGAACACTGTAAGAGACTGGGACAATGAATGAGGCTATTATAATATTTTCCTAATTAGCACTTTAACAGCTGACTGCATCCTTGTCAAGCAGAATTGACATTACTACCATAAGACACAAACTAAATTTAGTATGCTCCCAGAGTCCTAAACGACTACATAGCTACATTACATTCACCAAATTGTAACGATCCAGGGGGGAATAAAACGACCAGGAGCCGTCACCCTCACACTGAGGTCTGAACCTCTCAAGCCTTCTTTCATTATCCAACTGTTCAATGAATCTGCAGAAAATCTCAAACTTTTAGTAATAAACATTTTTTAATTTACTCTACAATTTTGAAGCGAAGCCTTCCCCTTCCCTCAGCCCAGGTTAAGAGCGTGCCATAACTACAGATACTTTCTTACCTAACCAATCAAAATTTGCTTGTCCTAACTAATAGTCTGGACCACAAATTATCCACAAAACAGCCACGTACTTGCTAGGATATCTTTAAAAGAAATCCCTCAAAATCTCATTTGTGATGATGTACAATGACTTGTGTTATCTTGAATAAAGAAAGAAACAACAGTGTTTCCCCATATGCCAAATGACTCAAAGTTAATATGGAAGCCGAGCAGACTCTGAGGGCAAACAGAGCTAATATTAACACACAATGAGTAAGTTACTGCTTGTTCCCTAAGGGTCAAGTAGTTTTATTCGTCCTCATCTCCCAAAAAATGCTACACCAAAGACAACTACCCCCCAAGAACCCTGCCAAAAGCCACACCACCATCTACCACCATCTCTCATACAGCAACAGGCATTTCAAAACACAGCTTGAAGAAAAGCCTGTGATGTAATGGGAAGCAATGCTATTAAAAAATATAGATTGCATTCTTTTAAGTCAATACCAAAACAATGACCAACTCAGTTTCTGAAACAGTAGCACTATGAAAATGCAGAATTGATTTACAAGGGAAATAATAGCCAGAGGTTACTATGACTGCTAAAGTTACAGGACACTTTTTTAAGAAACTAAAATTTGAATTGAGTTTAAAAAAAAGCTAGCAAAGGCAATTTTATGCACCATCTCAAAGTCATAAAAGTTATTCTCCTAAATTAAATTGTTTTTTTTAAAGCATTATCATTCCAACATCATCCACAGTGAGGCAAGGACATTTGCTGCAGTTTTAACCAGCAACAATGATTTTAACAAGGGAAAATCTTGTAGCCTTTTGCCTTCTTTCATTTCAGTTTTAATCTGTAAAACATTCCCCTTACAAATGGAAACAAACTAAGGTTGACCTGTCTTAAAATAGTTTTCATTTTTCATCTCTTACACGTTAATTTCTCACGATTTTCACAGCAAATAGAGTCTTATGCCAGGTCATTTGGCCCATAACAAGTGGAGCTGAACAAAAGCAGGCGGCCCCGCATGCAATGTCACCTCTAAAATCACATGCAACAGGGACCGTTCCAGCACAGTTTCACTGAGTCTGGCTCAGCTCAGCCAGCCCTGTCGAACAGCCCACGCTCATTTCATTGCCAGCAAAGGGTCGCCAGAAGAGCTGCAGTACCTCTAGCTGACCGTCACGGTAAGACAGCCCCATTCACCCACATCCCTCCAGTCCAACCACTCCACAAGCAGTGCAAAGCCTCTGGGGTGAGAGGCACCACCTGGACCTCCTCTTTAGGTTACATGATCATAGTGTCAGACAGCCTGACTGCACCACCCTAAAAATCACCATTTCCTTAAAAAAAAATGTCAGCTGCCTCAATCCTCAGGCAAGAGTCAAGGATAATGACTGATTTAACCAAGAGACCATTAAATCCCCAGATATCCTAAAGCATAGAAGCACTCCATCTATTGGTCAGGAATTAAGGACATGCTTAATCATCATCATCATCGTGCACTAACCTCTGTCATTAAACACTCAACCTCTAAACAGCCCACCCATTCCTGCTTAGGGCTTCAGGTTCTCCCAGAGAAAATTAAGCTCAAGTAATGTCTTCTGAAAAATAATGTATCACTAAAAGTGTTAACGTGACAGCATCTAAAGTTAAAACTGGTACGCTCTATTAATCACACAATTATCATTTTGTTTCACTGAGAAGCACATGCACTCGTTACTCAAAGTAGCATTGAGGAGCTTGTCCGATAATGGCCAAAGAGCTCACGCCGTTCCCAGAGCTGACACTTTCTTTCCCTGTAAGTACAGGATGCCACCAAGAAGGTTTGTACAATTTGTTCATACACAGTTTCCCTCCAGCAAGGCCACTTCAGTGGCTGCATGTGCAGTCCTGAGAACTCCCTGATACAAGGCAAACCCTGGCAGGGAGGCAAAAGGGAGGCTTTCACAGCAGATCTGCTGTCAAAGCAGGTAGGTGGAGAACTGCCCTGTCTTGCACTGCTCCCCCCAAAGCCATTACCATCCCTTCCCAGCAGATCACACACAGACATACATCTGCCACACCTGCAGTTTATTCCAATCACCAGCAACTGGACCAGAAGGCAGGTGAGACAATCTGAATCTGCCCCAGGCACAGCAAAGTGCTCTTTTAAAAGCTGAAGTCACATTTATCAGGCTTCATTCCTCTGGAACCAAAGCTCATTTAAGCAGCAACTTCTCCCACACAACTCAGCAATTCCATACATTCAGGCATTTATAACCCTTGGCCAACTATTTTTTGCCCAGATATTCACTGCCATTGATTTTATCTATTTGTTTTAAAACTTAACTCCTCCACACAGTGGCACCATGCACATGAGGCACGAGCCTACAGATTTTTCCTTTGCTTGGTATCACATCACTACCCTCCAGACATGAGTCCAGGACCTGTGAATGAAAACCAGCAGATTCAGGCTCAACCTGCCTGTAACTTAACCATGCTGAGAAGACAGAAACAGAGGCAACCCAACTCCATAACCAGCTTATTGCTTTTGAGACATGTTCTACCCTCCCTAGAGGGCCAGTCCAAGACTCCCCTGCTAAAACCACATCGTTTGGCCATGCAGACCCTGCCTATCCTGAAGTCTGCGGTGAACACTGACTGATAACTCTGCTCCGAATTCCTAAATAAGCTTTGTAATGAGAGATGAAACTGATCAAAAATCGCGGAAGAAACTCCCAAACAGGCCCATCGCAAATCATCATTTTTGGAGCATAAAGTTCAAGGCAGCAACGTTGAATTTCCTCCTCGCTAATACAAACACAGAGTGGCAATAATTCCAAACTGCGAGCAGAACAGGGGGGCGTGTAGCCAGCAGCGAGCGCCGCGGGGCTGATGCTGCTCACGCCGATGGGTCCGCGCTGCCGTGACCGGAATGCGTGTGCCTGCACCGGGAAAGCGCATTCCCGGGCTCTCCGCACCGCGATCCACAGAAAAGGTGGAGCCGTGCGCGACTAAACGCACAAAAAGCCTAAATAACACGGTTTTTAAGAAGTTTCCTGAGACGCATAGGGGAGTCCGGAGCCTTGCGGCGGAGCAAGGGCAGTGCGTAGTAACAGCAATCACTCGCCAGGTTTTATTTGATTAGCGGAGTTTCGGAGCAGAGGCGCATTATTTAAAGCCCCGTCCTCCTGCTCAGCCCAGCGCCGAGGCAGAGCGGCAGCGCTGCAGCATCTCCCCGGCCCGGAGCGCTGGCGTAGCCCCGCGGGCGAGTCGCCCCCGCGCCCCGCGGCCGCCGCGGTCCCGCCCCGCCGCCCCATCCCGCCGCCCGCCGCGGCCCCGCGCTCCCCCCGCAGCCCCGGGGCGGCCGCGGGACGGCGGGGAACGCTCGGGGCCTCCGGCCGCCGCCGCCGCCCCCCTTTCCCGGCTGCGGGGCGGCCACGGCCCCGCGCTCGGCGGGAAAGGAGATTTCCCCCCGCTCCCCGCTCGCCCTCCCGCCCGCGCCCCGCGGGAGCGATACCTCAGCGGGCCCGCGCCTTTGTGCTGCAGTCCATCCCTGCGCCGGCGGCGGGAGCGCCAGCACCACCGCGGGAGCGGGCGGGGAAAGGGGTGGCGCACTATGTGGCAGGAAGGGACACCTGGGCTCCTCCCCCCGCGCCCGCCCGCCCGCCGTGGATCACTATCTGGCAGCCGGCGGGGACGCGCCCGCCGTCCTTTTTCAGCCGCCCCTCGGCCAAGTTGGAAGAGCTGCCGCCCTTCCCTCGCCCTCCGTCGGCTTCCAACTTGGCCGAGGGACGGCGGCGCCGCCAGTGTCGTCCGCCCCGCCTGCCCTCCATTGTTGTCCCACGCCCCACGCCTCGGCGGTACCTGCAGTGCGGGGCTGGAGCATCGGTCCCCGAGGGGCCGTGACGCGAGGAGATGGGGTCCTCGGTGCTCAGCGCACTGCTGAGGCGGCGGTGGGGGATACAGGGAGGTGTACGGGGGGAAGAATGAATAAAGAAACCTCCCCCAGACAAAAAACAACAACGGAAAACCCCCTTGTTTTGAAGTGAAATTTGGAGAGATTTAAACAGTTGTTGGGGCTGAAAGGCAGCAGAAGGCTCCTCCAGATGGCTCATGCTGCTCAGGAAAAAGCTCTTGTGCTGAGAGCAGCCCTGGCTAAAGAAAGCTGCACAAAATGCTAAAGTCATCTTGGCAAACATTGTTCTTTCCTTCTCTTTCCTTCTCTTTCTCTTTCGTTCTCTTTCTCTTTCCTTCTCTTTCTCTTTCCTTCTCTTTCTCTTTCTTTCTCTGTCTGTCTGTCTCTCTCTGTCTCTCTCTGTCTCTCTCTGTCTCTCTCTCTCTCTGTCTGTCTCTGTCTCTTTCTGTCCCTCTCTGTCCCTTTCTGTAATTGTTCTGCTTTGCAGCTGAAAACACCTCTGTCTTGTTTCCCCACTCAAAGTTACTTGTTTCTCAGTTTCAGGGCTGGTTTGGTTACATCTGAGCAGTTCTGACCAGACGTTTGAAGTCACGGAACCAATGGGTGATTGTTCCCCTTTACATGCAAAAAAAAAAAAAAAAGTCTGTATTTTTAATTACATTTTTAATTATTTCTAAAACTCAGAATTCCTGAAGTCCAAGAAGTCCCCATGATTCAGGCTATGAATGGATTACAAGCAGGATCAAGGAGAAACTTTCTAAAATATGCTTGAAAGGCTTAAAACGTTCCTTTGAAATCAGCAATACTGCTTACAGGTGTAAAATTACACACATTAACCAACTTCATGTATGTTCAGGAACAAAACCTTTTAATTCTGCATCCTGATCACTTTTAAAGAGCCCCTAGAGGACTGTGGTCATGGGGAAATGAGCAGAGCTGGAGTAAGGACACTGCACACCAGGACCCTCTTCTGATGGAGTTACCAAAGAGGCTCCAGCCTGGCTGGCTGCTGCCACCACATCAGGATAGAAGCTACAACAAGTCCACCATAGAAAGGTGAGCAAGGGCCCTTGGGAGCTAGCAAGGTCCTTGGAGAAAAAAGTGCTTGAGGCATCAAACTATCCAGACATGGGTATTTGATTTGAATAGGGAGAGGATGCAGAACATGTTTTAACTTTGCATGTACATGGCACTGAGATGTCTCCACCTGAACGGACCAGCACCACAGGAACCTGTAGGTACCAGCCACTAATAATGGGATGAGGTGGTACAGCATCTGTTATTTAATACAAAACCTCTAACTATCTGGTGGATGTTGTAAATTAAAACTTACCTTAGGCACTGGAAGAATATATAACTACATGTGGATTGTGCTATGAAGGTTGAAGCAATTGGCTGTCTCCATTTTGCATAGTTATTCAATTTAACAGTCATGGAATTAGTGGGGCTGTTCCATCCATGTTCATCCCCTGTTTTTCATTTCCTTTCAGAAAAAATTACAGCTGTATCATGCCTTAATAAACTTTCAACCTTGAAAAGCTGCGAAATTACAAACTTTAGGTGTGGTTTTGAAAGTGAGGATGGAATGGAATTGGTGGATCAGAACTTGCCTCGAACTCTGAGCTCTGGCCCAAACAACTGCTTGGCTAGAGATGATGCTTGGCATAAAAGCAACTGGATATGAACTGGCCACACACAGATTTCATCTGGAAATTAGAAGAGGCTTGCTAACCATTAGAGCAATTAAATTCTGCCTTTTCCAAGGATGGTATTGGAAATGGAAAATCTCACTGCTTTTGAGATGAAGTTTATTAAATTCATTATACAATGCATTGTCTGCAACAGCAGGGGACAGACTTGATGTCTCAGGAGGTTGATTTGGGTTCTAAGGTGCTATGTGACATTGATCACACACCCTGATATTTGAATTTCAGAGGCAGCAGCTGCTTATCCCAGCAGATGCCTTTCCTGTTTATTGTTGGGTGAGTTTTCTTCTCCTGGGCATGTGGATGAGTTTTACTTCAGTCCTGGAAAGATTATGGAGATGACAAGTACTCATCATGATTCGGGCTATAAATGGATTACAAGCAGGATATAGAAGAAACTTTCCTGCATGGAAAAGACTTCTCCCATTAGTTCTGGAGGTTTTGTTCCCTCTTTCAAAACAACTGCCAGGTGCTCCTGGAGAGTCACTGGCCTGGGCCAATTCTAGTTATAGCCAAATCTCTGCACTGCAGCTCCTGCAGATGATGCAGCAAATGGAGGTCTCTGCCCATGCTGCCTGTGGGTTCCTGCAGTGCCTGGGGACTGCTGTGCATCCTTCTGTGGATTAGGACAAGTAACATCTAGAGCAGAGAGAACACAGGAAGTGAAACCAAGCCCCTAGTAAGCTACAACAGCATTGTATTTTTGGAGAGTGCGTCCTCAGACATACATCCGGCTCTGTTACTCTCTCTGGAGCTCAATGTTTCTCCCTGTCTGCCAAGTCAAGGAAACCCTCTCTATGTACATCTCTGGCTAAATATATCACAAAAAAAATTCACAAAAGAGGTAAAGCATTTCCTTTTCAGGGTCCCAATCTGGCAGAAATGCTTTGCCACTTTACATGGTACTGCAGCCTTTACACCCTCTGTAAAGCCATGTGTCTAAATCAGTGAACCTAACTGAGCTACTCATTAGAAACTTGGCCAAACCACAAACATTTGTTTCCTTGCTTTATGCCAAACTGAGAAACGGGGAGGGAGTGGCATGGAGCTCATGTTAATGAGTTCTTCAATCCCCACAGAGAGATAATCGGAGCATTGCTCAGAGATTCATCAACTTTTTTTATTAGCACTTTAATGACCTACATGTTGGGATTTTTTTTTAAGGAGTTACTTCAGCTAAGAGCTAGATAATTCCTCATGCAGCTGTGGTTTAGGAAGCAGCTCAGGGGACACACATGCCAAATTACTTTAGCTCTAGTTAAAAAAAAAAAAACACCAAACAAAAACAAAAACCAAAAAAACCCACATATACTACGAGGTTTCCTGGGTGCCTCCCTTTTCAATCAAAGGCATTATGTCCTCAGTCTGTCTCTTCTGGGTTACATGTGGGGGGGTTGGTTTCTTTTGCAATCTTTGCAGCTTCATGAGCCATGCAGCAAAGTGCCAAACACTGGTGGTACTGCATGTTCCCCACGGACAAAGAACTGTAACAGTTCCCTGACCCTGGTCACTCTGGGAGGCAGGTTCCCTCGGGAGGGATGAAAGGCATTTCCAGGGACCAGCACAGATCTTACAGAGCACTCCTGCTTCTGATGGCTTTATGAGGAACAAAGTTACTAAATGGTGAGGGCTGGAACCTTTTCCAAGTTGCTGCAGGGTGAACCTCTAACAAGGGATTCCCTGGTGTCTGCTGAGGAGTCTGTGGCCCTGCACACTGGTGGGAACTCATTACAACCATCTATACATAACAGCGAGAGCCGATGGGAACAGAGAGCTCTCACAGGCTTGGTGGAGGCTGCTCAGAAATTACTCCAAGTTTGGTATTTGCAGCTTTCCTCCCATAAGGAACTGCTCATGGTGGCAGTCCATAATGGCAGCTGCTCAGGAGTCCGTTTGGTTTAAAAGGGGGAAAGCTGAGATGGCCTTTTGCTGTCACTCAGTAGGGCCATCGGATGGAAAATGCCGTACAGTCTCTTCCCATGCCTCCCCCGCTCCCCAGTGGCCAGATTTCCTTCTGGTGTTCTGGAGAGAGCTGTGAGAATATATACATTAAAGACAGGGATGTAGTCAAATATTGCAGGATAACCGGGGTTATGAAAGTATTATAGAGGAATACTATTTACTTTTTCCTGAATCAAACCCCAAGTGTTTCCTGTCAGACCTCAGTACAATGGGATACAAATGTACAGTCCATTACATTCACATTTCCTCCAAACTGCTGTCTCTTTCCTTCGAACAGAGTACAGGAAAGGATGCTTTCTGCCCCCACTTGCAGCTCTCAACTGACTTTATCTCTTTCGAAAAGGGATTTGAGACATTCAGCATGCACTGTCTTCAGTAGGTTGCCTCCCTTCTAATGCCTATTGCCTTAGGATGGGAGAGGTTGTAAACATGAAGGAATTCCTTTGATATCAAAGAGATCTTCATTGGAGTAACATCAGCATGAATGAATGCAAAACGAGGTCCATGGAGAATAAAATGCTAAGCCTGGAGAAAAAAAAATAAATCAAGATTCAGAGCACTAGTCCCGGAGAATAGTAGCTTATACTATATAAGAACCCCATAGTTCTCATTTCCTCTTTATCCCTTCAGGACAGGAAAGAACATCCTGCTCTTCTAATATGAACAAAATAAAAGTTATTTTTGGAAGCAAAAACTCATGTTCAGAGCGCATTTTTAAAAAGACACCACTAATCTGTGATTCTGATGATGCATTTGGAGCACAGTACATCCTCTTGCATCAAGAAACCCATGTTTGTTGGCTCAGCACTGTCTACACTTGGGCAAAAGGTTTATGTTGGTTGAACAACAAGGTAGGGATTCTCTGTCAGCACATTAACTGTGACTTGAACCTAAATTGCCATCTCTGCCAGGAGTGTGCTGTCAGCAGACCCATACCAGATGGGAAGCCCTGTACAACTGCCTGGGGGAGAGGAGCATGGAAGTACAGGAGTGTAAGGTCATGGGCTGGTAGATGTGAGTGTTGATTCAGTAAGTCTGAAAAAGGCTTTCTGTACCAAACCTGGACTCCAGGGTAAGCTTCCACTTTCTTCTTTGTTACACCAAGACAAATTGGACATAGGACAAAGCTAGAGTTACCCCCCACCTTCAGTGGTGAGGTATCTTTTTATGCTGTGCTTGTTGTTCTCACCCTGGAACCACAGAGGAGCATGTGGCATAATTTGCTGGACAGATGTTTTGAAGTTTAGAGCATCAAATCAAATTCAGGGCCTTCTGGGCAAGCTGCTGCTTTTCATATTTGATGGATTGCTTGAAAAGACAGCACAGAGACAAAATCAATCTCAAACTTTTTAATATGCATAAACAATATTAATTCACGAATAATGTTTTATTTTGGATTGTGCATTGGTAACTGTCACTCCCTAAGCCTCTTAGGAAGCAACTAAGATCAAAGAATATATATGAGCTCAATCTCTAACAATAAGGATAAACAAACTATAGAGGAGTTAGTAATTTACCAATTCAAGATTAGCAAACAGCTAATGTACTATAAAAAGAGTTCCACTTTCCCTTTAAAAGCCATTCATAGAGCATAAGATTTTAACTACTCTCAGTGTCAAGGGCCCCAAATACCTAAGCAGTCTCTTGGGAATGACCTCATCTGTAGTTTCTGAGTATATTCCCAGGGATGTGTAATGGTAGGAAGGGCTGGATGGAAAGCTAGGGGGGCAGAAGCTCACTGTCCCAGCACAGCAGGGCTCCCTACATTGCAGCACGGGCCAGCAGCGCCTGCGGGGAGCTCCTGGCACTCGCCTGCAGCATGCAAGTGTGTGCTCAGAGCAGTGTCCTTCTGTCGCTGCAGCAAACGAGAGCACGCTTAAAAAACCCACCCAGAGATATTCCTATGAAGTCAGTGGATTGCTCACATACTTGAAGCACTCATTTCCCTGGCGGGACAAATTGTGTTCAGTGGTTTTCATATGAAAGGACGTGTGATTGCTGTTGCTGACTGTCTCCATTTGTTCTCAGACAGGAAGCGGAGAAGGGCAGTGGGACCGATGATCAGGTCTGTGCAAACAGACACTGGAAACTCAAAACAAATCAGTCACAGAGGTATGTGGATAGAGAGAAGAGAAAAACCTTTGCTTTTCTTTGCCCAGCAAATCCTGATAATTCATCAGAATGTGTACTAACCAGCTCCAAGTCTGTCTCTCACCCTGCTGATGACTTACCCTAAATTGCAAAGTCTGTGGTTTTAACTGGGATATCTGAACTCTCTGGAACTCTGCAGGGGAAAGATAAATGAATCTACACAGCAGACTTCAATATCTCAGCCATTTTGCTCTGGAAGATAAGGAAATTGTGGAGGAATAAAAGCACAAATTCCCTTTAAGAAGAGAAATGTGTAATTTTACATACCATCACTTATGTACTAGAAAATAATATACAGATCCACTATCTAATTAGAGTTCTGAATGTGTGTGTTATATGGCAGAAGAAGCAGCTCAAACTACTGTGCAGAAAACAGACCTTGGATTGTCTAAAGATAGATAGTGAAAAGCTATCAAACATCCACAGAGATCCGTAGACTTCACCAGAGTGGGAGATACATCAGTACAAATTGAGTCTCTGGCCTCCTGTAGCTCTGCAAACCATCAAAAAGGACATTAATGTCATTAGCAAAACCAACAAACGTGCCTATACTTATTACTTGTTTGTAATAAGATTTGGCTAGTGTATAATTAGCAGGCTGCAGAAGTCTTTTACGACCTTTGAGAACAGTCTCTGCCATGCCGAGGTTCACCAGAAAATTCCTGTTCTTTCCGTGTAGTTACAAATTCCCCATCAGTTTCTACCCCATCAGATGGACTGACATAAGCATATGCAATATCATATAAATCCATGTGAACTATATATGTATATATACACACCTACAAATGCATTAGTTTGGTTTGATTATTTACTCTACAAGGATAATTTTCGATGAGGAGTGCTTGTTCTCCAAGAGCCAATAACACTTCTGCCAAGCAGGACAGTGAGTTATCTTGTTTTTGTGGTACATAGGCACAGGATTACCCATTAGATGGCTTGAACACATCTCATTGTGAGTGGTTGATCAAGCCAATTCTCTGTCCTTCTGCTGGGATACTTTTTTCTCTAGGCTTAAGCATGGCTGTACTGAGTTATTTAAACATGTGTCTAACTAAGCACATGTACAGCCCAAATGAGACTGGAACGGGACAAGTCTCTGAGTAGCTGCTAAACCAAGATCCTGATTTGGATCTCAGTGTCAAAAATATTAACTGGGTGACAGCAAAGGACACTGAACAAGAATGCAATTCATGCCACCACCTGTAGAAAGCTGGGGGAACTTTGGTCTTTGATTTAGGCTCATATGTTGCTGGATGGGAAAATGGCACACAAATGTTCAGCTGACACTAAAGCAGATGAGAACAGCGGTGTTGGAGTTGGCCCTCTGTCAAGCCAAACTGCAGCTACAGATCCGGCATCCTGCCTGGCTTTCAGATAGGAAACCAACTCCAGACCTCTCAGCTCTGCTCCGTTTTTCTACAACTGGGGGGCTTTTCAGAGCTGTTGAACGTATACATGAGAACCGGCTGTTTCGCTTCCTCTTCCAACACCTGAGGTGTAAAGAGGCTGGCACGCAGCCAAGAAATGGGGTTGAGAATCATCTGGGGGTTTCTGAGCATCTGACTGATAGATACCCTTACTTGTATCGAGCGCTCCAGGTGCTGGGGCCAGCTCTCAGGTTCCTTTAGTGTTCTCTGTGCTATGCTCTGAAGCTGAGCTCAGTGATATGAGTGCTTTGGGAAGCTGGCGTGGAGGGACCTGTCCTGTGATACACGCTCTGTCACTTGCACCGGTGCTCTGCCAGCCACGCTTTGGGAAAGCTGCTCCTGGCTTGTAAGATGTGTATGTTTCCTCTCTGCCTTGCAAGTGTGTGCTTGGGACAGCAATGTTCTGGGACTGTGGGAGGGGTTTCTCCCATCTAATGGATGAACAGTACGGTCCCTTCACTTGTGATATTGTTATCAACGATTCAAAATGAGATAGCAAAAATACTTTCCATGCTGTGTAACTAGCTTCCCAGCAGAGATCCAGCTGCAGATATGATAGTCACACTCTTGTGCTTTCAAGGGTTATCAGTGTGATTTTGGACACTAATGGAAAGACAGCACTGAGTGATGAAACCCCTCAAAACAACAGCTATAATAAAATGGGACTGTAGTTCTGTTGCTGCTATGAACTTGGTGTATGAACATGGGCAGGTCTTCAGAGAAAACATCAAATTTCTATCCCCACATATGACAGTCCAGCTTTTCAGATGTCATGACAGATGGTCTTTCAAATCCCCTTGCAGCAGGTGTGGCCATAATTCATAACCTGTCTTCCACCTGGGTGTTCATTTTCCCAACAACCCTTGACTGAAGTGTCCTGAGTCACTGACTCCTCTAATTTGATCCAACACTTTGTGCTTCTGTTCCAAAGCCTGTTAGCAGGCAGGCAACAGCAGCCAGCTTTACTCACGGAGTCCTTCTGGTTTGTGGGGAACTTTCATTTCTCTCAAAGTCAGACTGATGATTCAAGACTAATGAACTGCTGTGAATACTCTGCTTTATCAGAGGAAATAGTTGGAGGCTGAAGTCTCGGTCCCTAACAAGTCTTTGCGAAGATATTAACATGTCTTGCCAAGACATAGTAATTCGCTCGCAGCCAATGTAACATTCCTCAGAGGCCATAAGGCAAGACTCGAAAAAAGGATCATGTGGCCGGGTCCAAGCTGAACTAGCTACTCCAGAGAAACACCCTGAGCATGTGACTTCTTTGCAGACAGATCTCAGGTAACAAATCCCACCAGATTTTAGTGAATCCGTTCATCTATTTTCAAGATGTTTCATGCAAGAAAGAGAAGAATACATTTTCAAAAAAAGAAATGAAAAACTGTCCATACAATGCAGTAGTCACAGGAAAAGAAGTGACCTTAATGACTGGGGTTAAAAAAAAAGGAATTGTGGAAGAGGACATTGCACAGCTATGCTTACATTTTGTTTGCTTGCTCTCCTGTGAGAAAAGTGTCAGGAGAAATAAAACAGAAAAATGCTACACATATTCCCTGTAACTGATTATGCAAAATACTGTCCTTCTGGGAGCTGCCTACAGTAGGTTAAACCTGACTTTCAGAAGACGAACAGCAGGTATTCAATTATGGCATTTGAGATCTGTGGGGTGGGGATTATGAGAAGATAGTGTAAGTCAGATGGCTCTTTGGAGACATGCTTTTTATTCAATGATGGGACAAGCCCTCACACTGGTAGTCTCACAGGCACTCAAGGTATGTACAGCAAAGGGCAACACAAAGATCCCCAAACAAGCTTCAGCAACACTGGAGCATGGTTTGGTCTGGGGGAGGATCAGTGCCTTGGATCCTGGGTGTTACCATCCCTGTGCCTCTGCTCAAATGCCATGCAGCTAATCAGTTGTGGGAATAGCCTTGGTGCCTTATAGTTGGGTTAGCTCTGTGCCACATGCTATTGCTGGGCTATTTCTCCAGCCTGAAGGGCAGTGGCGATTTTATCAGCAGCTTCAGTGAAAACAGGCCAGCAGGCAGTGCTTTGCATCTCCTACGCTAAAAATCGTTACTTGGTTCACCACTCATTGTTCTGACAGTTGTCTCATTTATTCACTTTTTACATCAAAATCCATTCCTCTAAAGCTTATATTCAGCCTTAAGCTTCAGCATGTGTTAATAGTATTAATCATTCTGGAAATAGCTCTGTCTGCTCTGCTATCAGTAGCTATCTTGAAGACACACTGTCCCAGCTCCACATTGCTTCCTGCTCCCTGGGGGTGACTCTCGAGCAAATAAATAGGTGCGCAGAAGGGGAGAGGGGTAGGAGGCAGAAGGAAGCAGAGGGGGATGCCCTTGGGCTGTGCATCCATATTTTAGAGGCTGTGCCAAGGTGCATTTAGCTGCAGTGTGATTCAGCCATGGTTCTTTCGGGGGGGGGTCTGACCTTCCCCTATGCATCCCATCTGTCCTGAAGGAGGCATAACACAACATGTTCGGGGTGGTAAACATCATCTAGGAACCTAGAAGCCTTCCAAGAAGGATCCTACTGTCACAGGCATCAGGGGCAGATGGGACCTGCAGATAGGAGAGCTGGGTCTTGGAAATGCTCTGGGATCCTGCAGTTCAAGTAAGTGTTGATGTTGCTGAGTGACCTGCCCATATGGTTTTGCCTTTTTACTTGCCTGACTTCTATGTATGCATCTCTTCAGAAAAATGAAGGGTATTCTGGAGGGCTTTGAAACCTTCTCCTGGATATATTAAGAAATAACACCATATGTGGAATCACCGGCAGAGAAATTCAACTAAGACTAAAAATAGAGGTTTTTTTTTACTTTCTTATTCAAAAAAAATGCTAATGCCCAGTTCTAGGATCCTCACATTTCTTTATCTAATGGACAGACTACAAATAAAAGCATCCTCTGGGGGAATGTCATGTTCTCTTCACAATTGCCTGAACTCTTTTTTTCCCTTCTTTCTGATTCTATAACATCTCACAGCCGACTATGGCAATTGTGGAAAAATACCAGTAACAGTAGTAGGGGTACAAGTAACACATTGCTACCTTCTTTGAATATAACTTAGCAGCTGAAAAACAAATGATGGTTACAAGCATATGACCAGTCACCTGCCTGCTTCCTGGACCATGGCTTAAGAACTTTAAAATAGTAAAAAAGTATTTCACAGTTAATAAAAAATCTTACATTTATCAAGGTCAATAGAGGTGGCTCTGCCCATGATTGCACACAAAAAACATTCCAGCACAACTGGCAAATCCCTTCCCATGTCTAAGTTTCCCATATTTGAACAGTACAAAGTACTCACAGACCTGATTTTCCATGATCCACAGCAGGTGCCAGAAGAACAAATTTCCGCATAGGACATTTGGTCAGGTATAGTACTGTTGTACTGCAAGTTGCACATGATGAAACAGTTATTGAATAGAAAAACATGAGGTCACCTTTTGCTATTGATAATCCATGAAAATGTAAAATACACGGGACATAAGTAGGAGTGAATCAGAACACTGCCATGATAACTGTTTAAGAAACATTATGCTTTTATTCACAAATCAATAGAGAAGTCAACAAGTTCATCTGAGATCATTGTGTATCTATTTGAGGCACTTCTGTAGTACTTGCATTTTAGAACACTAGTATCCCATAGCACAAGTCAAAATATTGTATTGGTAGTTGAAATTAACTTAATTACCTGACTTCTTTGGCACTGATCATTTATTTTGACTCTGTGGTCCTTGGAGTAATACTCTTCCTTCAATTCAGAGTATAGTGTCAGCATTAACGGTGAATCACAGACAAGAGAGAATAATCAACTTGCAGCCTCATCTCTTTTCTAGCTAACATTTTGCCATGAAGCACATTTGAAAAGGCTGGAAATGAACATAAAACTGAAAGTTAACTTAGCTACTTCATGGTTTTCACTACAGCAGCAACAATATCCGTGCCACTGAACAAATTTACTGAGGAAATGATTTTTGCTGTCAACACCATTGAGAAAAAGCCAAAGTTCCTGTTCAATTGACAGCAGTACTGTCCAAGTTAAACAAATTTTAAAAATGAGGATTTTGTGATTCTTTTTTACTCCCTCCAAAAATGTGGTGCATTTCTTGCATCACCGGCTGACTTCCTGTTCAACTATATGGCTTTTTAACCAAATGCTTTCCTTTACCTGTTACTTGACATTAACCCACCACTCCTCCTCTGGATCCTCTCCTCCCTCTCTGTGCTCCCCTTTCCCTTCTGCTCTTTAAGTTAACATCACTTTCACAAGTTCCCTTTTAATCAGCCCATGCCTGCTGGCACGAGCTGTCAGCAGTATTCATTTCTCTAGGCTCTAGCCTTGTGTTGCATTGCCTTGGCAACAAGATTTAGCAGCAAGGCAACAGCCTTGAACTTGTCAGAGTCTGTTGCAACTGCGCCGAGCATGTATTACTCTCCAGCACCTCAGGTTGCTATAACAACTACTAACAATAAAACTCATCTCCTGGCTTTAAATACAGGAACTTCTACAGTCTGTTTCCTGGCAGGACTGCAGCAATATTATGTGATTCCTGGCTGTGCTTGTTTTGCCGCCTTCTTCCTTTTTGCACATGATAGCAGCCTCCAGGAGCAAGGCGCTGAGGCATGGGAAGGAGCTCGGCAATGGGAAGCACAGCCCCTGACAGTGAGCATGGGCACTGCTGGTGCAGGGCTGGAGGAACAAAAGGCCAAGTGACCTCAGGGACAATGCAAGGCACAGAGCCCCAGCAGCAAACTCCAAATGCTCCAGACCACAGGCTGTACCCAGTGACACTCAGCACCTGGTTGCACCAGGCCTTTGGCTGTAGCATTTTGATTTTTCCCCCATTCCTTCAAAATACATCCTGAGTGGCTGGTAACAGCACCCTGGGGAGGACACTGCAGCCATCAGACAGGCATTTTTGGTATCTATCAGCACAAAGTATTTCCTCCCACCCTTGCAAATATTCAGCTGGCAATACTGATGAGAATAAAGGAGCAGTGCTAGTGTGGAAAGACAGGCAAGGGACCAATGACTGTCGTAGAATTGTGTCTCTCAAGCTGGAAGGGACCCATAAGGATCACTGAGTCTAATTCCCTGCTCCTCACAGAATTACCTACAACTAAACCATATGACTGAGAACATCCTCCAAATGCTCTTTGAACTCTGGCAGGCTTGATGTCATGACCAGTTCCCTGGGAAGCCTGTTCTAGAGATCAACCACCATCTCAATGAAGAACCTTTTCCTAATGTCCAGTCTGAACTTCCCCTGACACAGCTTCATTCCATATTGTGTCCTGTTGCCGGTCACCAGAGAGATCAGGACCTGCCTTTCTCCTGCCTGCTGTGAAGAAGCTGTAGACTGCAGGCTGTCATGACAAAGATGTCACAAATTAGGTCTGAATCACTAGTGTTAAGTATTTAAAAAACATTTTAGCAGAGACAAGACTTTTAGTGCCAGAGGAGCCCTTTATGATCTACGTTTTCAGTTAATGAAAATGCAGAGTGAGGATGCAAACTAAGCCAGCGTAAAATCAGGAACCATGGAAATTTCTCAGCAGCTCACCCAGTGCCCTGTCACACCTCCTTCCTGTGCCTTCATTCATGAGGACAGTGCAAAGCATCCTTTTCCTGTATGTCACATCCATGAGTATCTCGTGCAGACTTAACATCATTCTCACTTTTCCATACCACGTGTCATATTTCTTCAAAGAGACAGAACTCATAACCTGCGACTCAAACAATGGGAAAGCTTGTACAAGAATAGCTCAGGATATAGATCGTGTCAAGTGTGCTGAGGGATGCAAACAGGAACAGAAAAGGAGCAGCAGATCTTTCCTCCTGTATGAGTGAAGCCCAGATTCTGCAGCCAGGAAGTACTGCCTGTGATACAGTGATTGGTGGGATGTGGGAGGAGGCTGAGCTGTGTCTGAGCAAAGGTCTGTTTGTTCAAATAGATTTTACAATGTAGAAATGGTGCTTTTCATTTTCCGCAGTGCTTGCCAGCCAAAGGACAGTGGTTGCATGTAGCAGGAGAGGCTGGAAGTCTGGTCACGCTCTTTTCTACTGACTGCCATCCTGCAGGGCCAGAGGCTGTGATCCCTCAGGGACCCCAAGCACAGGGCACTGCCTGGACCCACAGGGCTTTTAGAAATTACCCCAAACAGGACCCATGTGGGCAGTGCTGCTGACGATAAAAGAATCAGTGCAGGGCAGAAAAGTTGAAGGCAAGGAGCATCCCTGGATATGCACAATCTTTCTACAAGGATCCTTTTCTTTACCTCACTTGTTTTTTTGGGCTTATGCTTTCTCCTGTATAGAGTTTTGAGCAAACATTCCCTGTACTGAGTTGCTAAGAAGTTGCTAAACTTCTCTAGAGCTTCTCATATTTCATGTTTTATTTGAAGGGAGTTTTTCTCATACTTAATCTAGAGTTTTGGCTTAACAGATAAAAACAACTGATCAAACATAATGAGCCTTTGTTTTAAGGAAAACAGCTCATTTGAAAAGACCAGAGTTCAGTTCTGCAGTTAGATCTAAAGACACTAGTGTCCAAAGACCTGAAATATCATAGATGACGTCTCAGATAGTCCCAAACCTCTCTTAGATATGGGCTATGGATCACCATCCCTTGGGCATGGGAGTAAAAAAATGTGGCCAGGCACCAAACTAAAGGACCCAAGTGCTTTACATGTTACACCGAGGTTGGTGTAACGTGCAGGACATGTGCCAGTGCCCAGGTTTGTGCCCAAGTGCTGACTGCAGCCTGGGAATGCAGCACAGCAAATGCAGGTTTGCTCCCATAAGGCCAGTTACAAGGACCTGGGCTACATTTTTAAGGTTTAAAGTTTCTACATTGGGCACACGTAGAATGTTTAATCCCAACTTTTCTGCTTTGTCCTGTTATCTGAGACAGAGAGTAACCCAATACTTTGTGTGTGGACTCCTGCACTCCCTGGAATAAACATCTGTTTCTTGTACTGTGATTCATTTAATATATTACACAGCTTGGGACACGAAATTATTTCAACACGATCCAGCTCAAGGGATTTTTCATCAGGTGAGTGGGCCTCGCTTACAAAGGCAGTGACTTCGGGTGGGAGCTGGGGCTTCTAAAATGTGGCCATATACAAATACACATACAAATAAATGTCCACTACACTGAAAATGTTAATTAGAAACAAAATCCATGTCTGATCCCTCACTGGCAATGCCAGAGACTTGAGTGAGCACTGAGAGAAGTGCCACTAACCCAGGCTCTGGCAGGAACTTGCAGGAGGGCTCCCATTTGCCTCCCAGGCGGACAGCAAGAGGAGTGGGACCTATCAGACACCTGGCTCCATTAGTTTTATTGCTGGAGCAGATAAGGAAACATTGTGTAATAGAAATACTTCCCAGGTGTCAGGCCAAAACACAGACAGGTCATTGCACCTTGTTAATGTTTGTGCTAGTGAAGACTTTGAGGAAGAATGGCATTGTAGGAACTGAATAAAAGTCTCTGTTGTGCAATAAGCGTGATTTTGATATCTAAATATGGACTATACCCATAAATGTACGCAGTTCATCAGCATATACTTCCTTAGCTGCATGGAGTTTTATGCAGGCTGAAGAAATGATCTCCTAAAGCACTTAACACCAGTGCTGCACCAGTGACCACTATGGTTTGTTTTGCATACATTAGATCTAGCTTTTTCCATCTCTTTCTATCTAGAACAGGCAAGGGAAAACTAAAGAGTCCTGAAAATCGCCACAGGGCTCACATTTTACTTGCAAACAGGCAAGTACAGGTGAGTGGGGATCTGTGAGCATTGTTTGGTGTTGAAATGGAGCCAGGCAGAAAACACAGCAAACATTTCATTTTCATCCCCGCTGTTAAAGGTTTACAGGCAAAGTCCAAACATATGGTATTTAACTGAAAAGAGCAGACGTGGAAGTACTCAGATATCTACCTGGCCTGCTGCTGCCTCCCTTTCCTTTCCAAATGCAGCTGCCGGGAACCACCCAACCACGATCAAACTTCCAGTGCTGGCTGCATAAATTGTCCTCCCAAGAAAAATGAAGATAAGATCTCTAGATAGGCTTGTTTCTTCTCTCCCTGCTATCTTTTCCCCCAAACACACCATTTGTTGTTGCAGTTTCCAGTTTCACTGTTTCCAAACACACAAAATTTATTTTAAACGTGATCCAAGAGGACTCGTGCCACATGTTTGAAACTTTCATTTAACTCAGAGCTGAGAGCTGAAAATACAAACAATATTGTGCTGTTCTCAGGCCCTTCCTTGTCTTGGCACATTACAGCACTGATGATATATACCACCAAAACACCGGCATTAATTGTTGTTAGGTAATTTTCTAGGGTGGAATAGGAAGAAAACTGGACTTACAATACTTGCTCTCCCCTGCATGGACACAGGTGTGCCTCTGGACGGGGAGGATGTGACCCTGCCCTGGCAGCACAGAGATATGAATACAGCCAAACTCACTGAGGGTCTTTGTGAGTAAAACAACCTGAATGTGACCGTTTGCAGGACAGCCCCTGCAAACACAAACACAAGTGGGTGGGTTATTGTTCCAGCAATCCCAGTGCTGTTACACGGATGGGAGAGGCTGTTTGGCCATGCGTGCAACCTTGTAAAAGTGTGTTTTGTACCTGTGTTGACAGAGAGGAAGTGATCCCTGGTCTTCACCTCCAACCCCTTATGTATCTCCTAATACATTTCCCAGCTTGGAAGCAATGCTGAGACTGTGGGACTGTGGGACCATGGAAAGGTACGGTCCAGCAGTGCTGGTGGCACTGGTCTCTGTGTCAGGAAAGCAGGGCTGAGAGCATCCTTTCACCTGTCCGGTGACCAGGAGATGTCCCAAGCCACTGGCAGATACCACTGGCACCCCCTGTCCTCATCAACAGCTGTGTAGATGCTCAGCCCCCCGCTACAAATCCCCATTTCCTACTGCTGTCTTCCACATCCTGCATCACTCTGAGGGGAAAAAAAATCCATTCTAGTTGCAGACCAACACCATGATCTCACCAAGGTGCCAAACAGCTTCTGCCATGAAAAGCCTGTGGGCTTGCTTAAGGTGGGCAGGGATCATTTTGGGAGATTACATTGCAAAGCAGGAGTCAAAATTTCACAGGTGTCCAATAGGAGAAGGTAAAGGAAATGAAAGTTACAACTGCAATAAAGGTATCATGGGTACAGGAGGGTTGATAAGATAAGGTGAGCTCTTTCATGGCTTATTTCCTGGCCTTGATCACTTGATACAGATCAAGATTACAACAGAGTAAATGGTTCTGTCATTTGGTGAGGTTGGTGTCAGGGAATTTTGGTTGCTACTCCTCAGGTCTTTCTCCCTCACCCCTTTCTTTTGTAATCTGACGCAAACACAGCATTATAAAAACATAAAAGATAGCCCAATTAGGACAGTTTAATTCAAAGCAAGGTGTATTGAAGTGCTTCCATAAAAGATCTTTGCAGAACTTGCACCATTGTAATTGAGATCAAACAACCACTTAGAAAGGACAGTTCCATCTCTTTAAACATTTCAGAATGTATTTCATAGACAGCATTGCCTGATAAATTAATTATTAAAGACTTTACATTATCTACATCGGCAAGTTCATTAGGACCACTTCAAAGCTTCCCAGAGACCCAAAATGCCCAGGAAACAAGCATCAAACATTTTGGCTTAACCGGAAAGCTCACTTTGCTTTCTCTTATTTAACTTACTAGTCATGTATTATTCAAATGAAATAAATAGTGCTGCCTCCCGTGCTTATCTGGGCAAAGCCTTTAGCAGCAATTCACTGGCTCATTCAGCCTGGGTATCCATCAGCCATGGGCCATATCTCAGCACCAGCCCCCCATGCAATCCAGACTCCCTCAGGGCTCGTCCATGGGCCTAACACTGGTCCTGCTGGCTCAGGCCACCAGTGGTACTGGGATGCTCGCAGTGTTTAGACCCAGGTCTCTGCAGACAGACAGGACAGCAGCCCACATGGCACAGTCACGGTTCCACCTGTAAAATGGCTGTTTACTGCAGAGGACTTGTCACAAGCACAGTCAGAAGGTGTCTGCAAAATGCTTTTTGATCTGACTACATCTTTTCTTACGAGATCATTACTCTCCTGGAATGAGGTTCCTATGCAGAATACCCGTCAGTTTGTCATTATTAATTCTACTAGGAAGGAAAGCAAATTAGTCTAAATTTTAGTGCTCAATGAGTCAGAACCAGTTAGAAGTCACCTCTGGGTACAAAAGCCTTCACAATGTGGCTCTGCAACACCAGGCGCTCAGTAGCAACTAAGAAGCTCTTGCAGACATCAATATTTTCCCTTCTGTTTTCTGCTTCCTTTAGCACATTTTTAGGAGACAGGAATGCAGACTTTTTTTACCTTTATTAAATAAAGATCTTGATCAGGAAGACAGAATGGGGACGCATTTTGGTCACCACACAATGGAGTAAGGTGTTTTTGAGTGGTGGCTTAATTCATTTTAAATTACAAAGAGACATCAATATCACATTGATAGTCTGTCCACAGTGATGCTTGTTATTTCTGCCCTGAGCTGGGTCCAAAGTAGTGAAAGTTAATCAAATTCAATGTCCCTGTTTTGCTCTCCTCTCTTGCTGGGGTTGTAGGGTAACTAAAGGAGGCAGGACAGAGCTACTCTCATGTTGTAGTTCTTGGACTGGCTGCAGACAGGCAGAACGATATCTCCAGACCTGGAGGAACTGAGGCAAGTTCTGAGAAGATGCGGAGCTTTCGCCTGCCCTGTCCTCCCTCTGGTACTCTGGGCTCTGCCAGCAGCTTGATTATTTCATGCTGTGCACACTCCCTAGGTCACACTCCCACATAGGAGAAGTATTTTCTTTCCTCCCTGTGTTTGATTGCCACTGCTCCCACGGTCCGTTAGCTAGCTCAAACTGATATAATAATGATTCACTGGCAAAAAACAATCAAACAATTTCACTGGCACAGGCATTAAGACTACCTTGTGTTTAACTACTGTCCTAAATTCAACCAAACCGAAAGCACTGCAGATCAGGAAGGGAAGAGGCAAGACACCCTTAGCATTGCCCCTGGGAATCAAGCATGGAGTACAACGCCAAGGGGAGACCAGAGGCTTCTGTTCCCTTGGGTACAACATGCACAAACCAAAAAGAACAGGAGAGGAAAAGGAATCCCCACTTGGAGAGCTGGAAAGGCATGTGACAAACATTTGAAGTGTTTTAGACTGATCCTTCCCCCTTCCCTGGGCTGGTTCAGCTCTGGCAGGTGCAAGTCTCCACAACCCTCTATTAAGAGCCACAACCAAATGCAAAATCTAACCCCAGATTATTATTATTATTATTATTGTGAGTCAGAGGAGGCTGAAAGGACCATTTCACAACCCTGATTGGATTCAGCTGCAGAGTTCGCCATTGGCAAATTATCTCTGTGATCATCGTGACAACGTTGCAGGGCTTTTAAAATGTCCTGACACGTGCTTTAGTATAAGCATCGCTGGATTCTGGCTGGTTTCCAAGAAATGAATCTCCTCAGCAAATATTCTGCAGGGTGAGCATAATGTGGTCTGTAACACAAATGAAAAACACGGCTGTAGTTTACCCTGAGGGGGACACTGATGTGATGATCTAAATGGGCCTTTTTGGGCCAGATTGCCAGGATTGCAGGAATCCCTTGTGGGCAAGGCTGGAATATAGGGTGAGAATAATTGGGAAACAGCAATTAGCTTCACCCAAGGAGGTTAACGAGAAAAGAAAATTTCCTGTTATATCAGTTGTGGTCACCAGCCTCTCTCTCCCCTCTCTGCCATCCCTCCTCAGGGACAGTCTGCAACCCCAGCCCAATCCAACGACCCTTCCCAATGCTGGGATGCTGGTTGCAGGACAGACCTTTTATTCTCTTCTGTTGGATTACAAGTTTTGCTGTGCTGTGTTATGCGCTAAATTTTATTGCAGAGATCTATGAGACAGAGATCTGCAAAGTGGAGAGAGCCACAGTTGCTCGCCGGGACTGGCTGCAGGGGAGCTGGAATTGCTGAGCCTGGAGAATGGTCAGAGAGAAAAAGGAGCCAGACCCTTTCCAGATGTGCACAGTAAAAGGTCAAGGGGCAAGATGCAATGAGGAAAATCTGTTTGGATATCAGGAACAAACCTTTTTTGCTCCATGGTGGTCAGTGGTAGCATGAGCTGCCAAGGGAGGCTGTGCTTATCTGTTCTTGGACATACTCAAAACCCAGCAGGACCTGCTCTAGCTTTGAAGATGGCCTTGCTTTTAGGAGGAGGGTTGGACTAGAGACATCCAAAAGCCTCTTTCCCCTGAATTATTCTACATTTATCTCATCCTGGTTTTGCTTTATGCTTCTCCTGGAAATACATGAATAGTTGGGGAGACACAGCCTGGCTCATGTTTGCTCACTAGATGCAACAGCAAATGTTTGGCAGTCTGCGGGTAAAGATCTGCAGGCTACAGCATTGGTGTGGACTGAGGGAGAGGAGGAGGAAGGGCAGAGTAGCTGCTGGCCGCACTTTTTCTCCTAGAAAAATGCAAACAGACTGAGGCCCAGGAACTGTTTTCATGAGCTGGCCATGTACCCATACAGTCTTTCCCTACCAGTGGGATGTTGGGTGTAGCCCCCAGCCTGTGCATCTTCAAGGGCCCAGTACTGGGCCCATGCAGCCAATTGAGCACCTTCTCCTCTACTGAGGCCCCAGGATTTGTCAGAGGCCCTGAACTAAGATGGGTCCCACTGAGCAGATTTTCCTCCTCTATTCACCCTTTGCAGAGCCACAGTTAACAGGTGTGCAGTGCTGAACCCCATGGGAAAGGGGTGGCTGCAGCACTGTCACAATGCTGGGGCCAGAGGGTCCCCAGGGTACACACTGCTGCAAGCAAACCCCTCTTGCCTGGACACAGTTACAAAGTACTTTTTTTATTTTGTTGTAGCCTTTCTTGGTGCTGATCTTCTGGTGTCTCCATTTCTGTAAGAGACTCGTGTTTCTCAGCCCACCTCTAAAAAACTGCCAGAGCAGAGCAGGGTGGTGGAAGGTATTTTCATTAGAGACACACATGGCAAACGGCCAGATTTTCATAGAATCATAGAATGGTTTGGGTTGGAAGGGACCTTAAAGATCATCTAGTCTCAACCATGGGCAGGGACACCTTCCACTAGACCAGGTTGCTCAAAGCCCCATCCAGCCTGGCTTTCAACACTTCCAGGGACGCAGCATCCACAGCTGCTCTGGGCAACTCATTCCAGTGCCTCACCACCCCCACAGCACTGAATTTCTTCCTAATACCTAATCTCAACCTGTCCATCAGTTTGGTGCTGGGGTGGCAAGTTTGTGAGCCCCCAGCCCCTTCTTCTCCACCCGCCTCGGGCAGCTCCCAAAATCCCAGCGGCCCGAGGCCTGCGGGGCGTGGAGGGCGCGGAGCCGGGTGCACTCGCTGAGCGGCCACAGACACTCGCACCCCCCCAAACACGTATTTTTGGAAGTTCAAGAGCGAGGAGGGACGCGGAGGCGAGAGGTGTGGGACAGGGGCTCCGCTCCGGTCCGTCCCCGGGAAGGGGTTCGGCGGGGCTGCAGTGCACTGGGGCTGCCCCGGCCCCCGCGGGCTCAGTCGGGCGGCCACGCCGGGCAGCGCGGCTGCGGCGGCACCGTTGCGCGGTGCCCATCCCGGTCCCGGTCCCAATCCCGATCCCGATCCCGATCCCGATCCCGATCCCGATCCCGATCCCGATCCCGATCCCGATCCCGATCCCAGTCCCAGTCCCAGTCCCAGTCCCGTCCCCGTCCCCGTCCCCGTCCCGCTCCCAGTCCCGCCCCGTGACGCCAGCCGTGATGCCACAGGGGGAGGCCCGGCCGGCCCACGTGGCGCTGACGCGGCGGAGGCGGGCGGGCCGGCGGCAGGTGAGGAGCGGCGGGCGGGGGCGGCCCCGGGCGGGAGCCCCGGGCTGGTGGCACGGAGCGGCTCGTGTGGCCGGGGCCCGGCCGCGGGGGTCAGCACGGCCTGGGCACAGCTTGCCCCTCCGGCCAGTCCCTGGCCGGGTGTCCAGGCCCAGGCCCTGTCAGGGCATCCAGCACTGACAGCCAGGCCCAGGCGGGGTGTCCGGGCCCAGCGGCCCTGTCACTCCTGAGTGGGGCTGGGGGAGGCTTTTGGCTCAGGGGGCAGGAGCATCTCTCCTATGAGCAGAGACTGCAGGAGCTGGGCCTGTTCAGTCTAGAGAAGAATGAGAGGGGATCTCACTAATGCATATAAATATCTCAAAGGTGGGTACCAAGAGGATGATGCCAGACTCTTTTTGGAGGTGCTCAGCGACAAGACAAGAAGTATGGCCATAAACTAAAACACAAGAAGTTCCACCTCAACACAGGGAAGAACTTCTTTATGTTGAGGGTGGCAGAGCACTGGGACAGGCTGCCCAGGGAGGGTGTGGAGTCTTCTTCTTTGGAGTCATTCCTGAACTCTGGACATGTTCCTGTGTCACATGCTCTAGGTGACCCTGCCTTGGCACGGGGGTTGGACTAGATCATCTCTAGAGGTCCCTTCCAACCCTGACAATTCTGTAATTCTGTTTGGTGAGTGAGCAGGCAGATATGAGGGAGGGACAAGCAATGGGGCTTGTGCCTCCATATGTAGCTCTGAGTGCTTGGGCTGCCCTGCGTGCAGCCAGCCCAGGCCAGAGAGGCCTGGCTTTGGGGTGGTGCTGCTGAATCCTCACTATGCAAGCTTACGTGCTTATTTTGAACAAGGCTGTACATAAAAGGAAAAGTGAAGAGGAAATTGTCACAAGGACGAGCATATATGAAGAAAACGGGGCATAAACGCTCAGGGTGATCTAACACGGGCACAAGCAGACCCAGCTGTCGCCAGACCTCCTGGCCTTGCCTCCTGTCCCTGCCATGGCACTGACACACACCTTGACAAATTGGGCCTGGTATCCCCAGCCCTCGCTGGCAGCCCATCGCTGTCCATGCATGTGGGAGGCAGGAGGGGGTGTCTGGTTCCTCTGGCAGCATTTTCACGATTGCTCTTTGTCCTGTGTGTCTGATGGAGTTGCTGCCCAGGCAGGATCTGCTCTGAGCTCTTACAGAACTGCCTCCTGCAGTCTGAGTTGTAGATAATATATATCTAGACAGTGACAGATTTTGGGATCCAGCTCTGACTGTTGTCATGCAGTGGTACTTTGCATGTTACTCCTGCTCTGTCTTGGTTTCCCCATGGGAAATGGGGAACAAATTGGCATAAACCAGCACACACTTGCAAGATCTAATCATAAGTCTTGACAATCAAATGTCTGGCCCTTGACATTCCCTGTTGCCTCATGGTTCACCCTCAGTGCATCTCTAATCATGCCAGTAGAACGTAGTGTTAATGCATTTTCAGCTCATTGCTGGGGGATGAGAATGTTTTATTGGGGGGCAAAGTTTGTTAGCCATTTCAGTTTTGCCCTTTGCTTTCTCAGGTGCAGTGGAGCTTATGAAGGCCAAGCAAAGAGCTGGATGGTATTTTGTGTGAGCAGAGGTGAGTGGCATCCAGACGTGGGGAACTACAGGGACAGGTAACAAGGGAGCCTGATACCTTTGAAAAAGTTAGGACACGGAAGGGGACTGGTCCTTGAACTGTTAAATCCTCTAACTTAGTTCCAGCCATGTTTGATTTTGATCACTGGCATGAGTAAATAATGATTGAGAAGCTGTTTTAACTTTATAGAGGCTTATAATTATGGCCAATGGAGGAAAAGTCACCTGTTAAAAGTTATATGAGGACCAGAATAAAGGGCTACCAAAGATCTGTGAGAAAATAGCTTCTCTTTCTCTGGAAACTGAAGACAATTTTTATTGTAAAGTTTGTGGAGGATTTTTTGAAAGGGATTTCTTATGCTGTGGGGATTATCTAAAATAAATGTCCTTCTCAATATGAGTTTCGTTGCTAATCTAGCTTAGTTTTGTTTTTAATATTGTAAGCAAATCTTTCAACAGGGAGAATACTTTTTAAATTATTTTTTTTGTCCTTGAGAGAATCTCTTGCTTGCTAAGAAAACCATGGCTTGTCAGCAAGGAGCTTTATTAAAAGGCAAAGCCTTGTCATGCCTTGCCTGTTTATATGAGACTTTTAGATTCCTAGAGACAAAGCACAGGCCAAGAATGGAAGCTGTGTCTTTATGAGTTTGTAGAAAGAGATTCTTTTCTGCTGGCTAGTCGCTATGTTGTTGCTCTCTCTCCTTTGTGTTTTACTCTATCAGAACATAAATCAGCAGTAACGTTATAGAATGTTACAGCAGCTCATTGCAGAGGACAGACAGAAACAATCACAGTATTATAAAGTTCAGTGTAGCTTGCGAACACTGTATAAAAATATGAAAATTGTCCTGGAAATAAATCTGAGGTGTAATCTAATCCCAGCAAAGGGACAAGATAATACCAATTTGAGGATTCAGTGCCTTTTGACCTTAATTTGCTTCATGTGGCCTGGGTTTTGAAACACAGTGTACCTGTGTGGGCAAAGTCAGTCACGCACAAGTCTTGTGTGCTCTAAACTTCCTGTGATGAGACGTGTGAACAGTGGGCTTGGATTGAGATTTTTATACCTGAATGCATCAGATCTTGGTTCAGTTCTTGACTTGGTCACAGCTCTGCTGTGTGATCTTGGTCAAATCATGTCTTCTTATGGCTTGTGAAGGGGAGGCAGCTCTTCTACCTTCCCAGTTAGATGGCAAACATCACAGGGCAAGGATGTGCCTTATTGTGTTCTGGCATAAGACCATAATGTCACTTGGGACTCCTGGTAGTTAGGGAGGTGTAAATAGAGTAAGTGCCTGGATAAGCAAAAAATGTTTTAGACTTGCATGCTATTTGCTTCTCCCATCAAGATCTGTTTGTAGACATGGCTGTGAAATGAGCTGTGAAATTAACTGGTCAGAATAAAATACTGCGTAGTGTGGCATTCGAGCAGCATACAGCCTGCCCACCTTGCCCTGGAATGTGACAGTATTAAAGTTTTAAGATCCCAGCACACTCTTAAAAATGTGAAAGAAGTGGATAGAGAACTGGGAAGAGGCTCCCTTTGGGCACCCTTTGGAAATAGGAGTGAAGAAAAGATGGAAAGAATCTCTGAGGAAGTTCAGGTTACTTGATTTTCATAGACTTTCCGTCCAGGCATCCTCCACACCTTGGGCATCCTGCAGTCAGTGAGTGCCTTCCCCTGCAGCTTTCTCTTGTGCCAGCACAGCAGCACGGCCTGGTGCGTCACTGTGCATGGTGCTCACAGCGGGCCTTGGCTGGAGACACTTTTTGGGTAGCAAATTGAGAGGCTGATGTTCACTGCAATGCCAAAGATGCATCCATTGCAAAACCACAGCCAAGGAGTGCGATTGGCCTGTGCCCTTGTTTTCCCCTGTGATCTTCCGTCCAGGCTGTACCCCACCCCTGCCTGACACCAGCTGAGATCTGCAGAGCATTTGCCAAAGGTCTTTAGAGGAGGTTCCCATAAGTTGTCCTCTGGCAGTCCCTTGTGAGAGCTCAGCGGGCTGTTCCTCCTGTTATAGTTGTGTTCTTCTAGATGAACTAGCACACAGCCCAGAGGTGAATGTGGCCAGTGAATGCATCCTTCTGTGTCCTTGGGAGCAGATATCTTTTGTCTGAGTTAATCCACTCGCCAGTCCACTATGAAACTCTGGGCTATAGTGAAACTTCTAAAAATTGCATTTGTAGTTGATCTCTTCCTGAGTTCCTGATGTCATGTCTTGCTCTCCCAGCAGCCTGAGCATATAAGCCACAGCATCTCTGACCCCAGAGTGAAAAGATTGGAAGTTTCTCTCAGTGCATGTCACAGGTGGAGCTACTTCTGATCTGTGGGCACTTGGAACCATCCACATCGCATACCAAGCCCTGTCCTGGCTGTCATAGGGAATGTATGAGGTGCTGTGGTTCCTGGTCCAGTCCACATGCAAGAAGGGTTGGCCAGTGTGTTAAGCTCATGTGTATCACCACAGGGCATGCCATCCCTCACCAGGTGGGAAAGATCCTTTACAGGGCCGACCAGCTGTGATTCTCTGGCCTTAACCTGATCCCTCATTCTTAAGGAAAATGAGTGAAGTGACAAGACGGGCAAAATTCTGATCTGAGAGGGATGATATTGGCACAGTTGTCCTCAAGGGGAGTTTCCAGTGGTGATGGCTCCTTGCCTGTGCATGTGAGTGGCTTGGAATGGTTGGATAAACTGAGGTTTTGTGCTTTGTTTTAGTTGTAGGTAGGAAGATGAGTCCGAAAATTACAACAGAGCTGCTGAAGCAACTGCGGCAGGTGATGAAGAATCCCAAGTATGTCCAGGAGCCTGTCCAAGCCTACATAGTGCCCTCTGGAGATGCCCACCAGGTATGGATGGATGGATTGATTGTGGGAACGATCGTGCTTTCCTTCCCTGCAAAAGGTAAAAGCCAGGGATAACTGAAATCACCCTTCGTTCACTTGCTGTAATGGTTACAGCATAAAAATCTGTGTAACCTCAGAAATATTCTGTTGAAAAATGTTTCTGGGGTCTATTCAGGAGACTGAGGTTTTTATGTTCTTGTAAGAATGGAGTGGACAGTCTACCAACAACTTCTCATCAGATTGTCTCCAGGGAACTCAAACTGCAGAAAAGAGAGCTTGCCAGAGCACTTGCTGTGCCCATCCTGGCTGTTGGGAAGAATGGATTTACTGAGTGAGGAACAGACATTATCTAGGCTTTAGTTTCCCCATTAGCATCTCCTGATCGACATATACTCTTAAGTGAAGTGATGAAGGATTAGTTGCAGAGCTTTCCCTTTACTAGATCAAGTTCTTACTGGAATTTGCTGCCTTATGCTAAAGCCCTTCAGATCCCACATAGAGGAGCCTTTGGAGAGGCAGGGAAGGAACAGGCCACAATGATGCTTCCCTTTCCATGCTTCTCTGCATCATGTTCTATGCTCTTAAGATAGGAGGGAAATCTGGGCCCAGGGTGGTAACCCATGGCAGTAACTGTGATGTGTGCTGCTTCCACTGTTAAGATTTTTGTACTCTCTGACATAAATTTGAAATTGCTGAACTGCCTTTTACCTCCCCTGCTGGCTCATGTGCTAGTTTTACTCTTCTGTTCACTCTGTTAAGAGACCCAAGAACTGCCGAGGGTTTTTCCCACCTCAGCCATTTTCAGGAAACAAAAGACCTGAAGCTTTCCTGGCTCACACCCAAAGCTCCCTTTTTCCCCAGGGTGCACAAGAGCAAAATGCAACTGATTCGGAACCTTTGCCCTTGACTTGGCACTGGGGTGAGCCGGGTCCAGACTTGCCTGTGCCCTGGGACCATATGTGCAGCATCATATTTCCTCTTAGGGAGATCCAAACTTGGGCAGGTAGGGGGAAGGCGTTTTCTGCAGCTGCTATTGTCTGCTGCATTCCTGCCTCAAGCTGCCTCTGTCCATATATAACTCCGGTTTCATTTCACTAGACATTAAATGCTGTCATGTGAGTTGAAGAATGTGACCCTCAGGACTTCTGGGTTTTTCTGTTGCTTTCTTTTCCTTGACAGAGTGCAGTTAAGCAGAGAACCCCATGTTGCTATTTCCTGCCAGGCAAGTTGGTCAGGTTTCTCTGCAGAGCAAATCTATCTGAATGGAAACGATTACTGAACACTGCTGATCCTGGTGCCTCCTGACTAGCTGGTGCAGGATTTTTTTTCTGTGAGGTTTGGGAATTGGTGCAATTTTTACCATTGATGGGAACCTGTTGATCCCAGAACAGCCTTACTGATTCCAGGTACACTGAGATAACCTGAGATTTGTAGCTTCCCCATGTTCCAAGCAAGGGTTTGTTTGCTATGTGCAAACAAGAACTTTACAGCCCCACAGTCAGATTTTGGTCTTGGGCAGCTCCTTCCATGACTCAGAACATTGTTCTTGGGTATTTAATGATACCCAAGTGTTTGGTGGCCTAAACCGTTTCCTCCCCACAGCCTAAGCAAGCTGTGTATTGCCGTCCTTGCCTCAGCTATTCCTGAGGCTGTCCCGGCATCCACATCACAGAACTTGTCAACAAAGAGGGCTTTCCCTCCTGTGGTGTTGCCACAGGGTTAGACTGGGGGAAGCTCTATTCCCTTCTGGGTAGCAAAGGAACCCTGGGATTGGACTGATGCTGATACACCTTGATGCTGCAACTTGCTGACTAATTTCTCTTTGTAACACTGGGATTGTTTGAGCTTTGAGTTCTGTCATGCTTTTAATACTGGTTTTCCTGCAAGGCTAGGAGGTTTAGATTATAATACTGCCAGGAATCCTGCCACCGGTTGTATCCTTTGCTTTCCATGTTTAGTTGTGTAAGGAACTGAAAGACTTGCAGAGCTTCTCAAATGCAGCTGGCTCTGACTCTGGCTTAACCAAAGCCGCTAATACCTTGGATTTGTGGCTCTTGCAGTCAGCCCTCGATGTTGTCTGGCTGCTTTAATTTTTGCAAATTTTGATGCTGGTGATAAGAAGTCTGAAGAAACAGACTGTTTCCTTGGAGACCTGGGTGGTCCAGAGGCCGATGAGAAAGGAGGGCAGTCCCAGTCAAAAGTGGGATGAAGTCCATGCAAAGAGTCCCACTTCCTTTCATGAATGCTACGTGGATCTTGTGGCTGCAGGTGTCCAAAGATGACAAAGGGGTGAAAAGCCATGTTTTTGGGAAAGAGGCATGTAAGTCCTTTGTGGTTTCGTTAAAAATGTCTGTCAGAGCTTTTGGAGTGTTGCAGTGCTAAATGCAGGATCCATTTTTTATGTTGAGTCATGCAGTTTACATTGAATCTGGAGTTTGCCCATATGGAAATATTCAGAGATTGGAGTAGCTTCTTAATGGGAGGGAATGATGTTTGGATTAGAGCTTGGGTTTGGAGCCAGTTACAGCTTAACTGGGGCTGGCTTCTACCTCCAGGCCTTGACTCAAAACAAATTTAGTCATATCTGACTGGTCTTCCACATCAAGGAAGCACCTGCCCAGCTCAGGGCCCTGTGTTTGGGTTGGCAGAGGTGCTGTCTTCTGCTCAGGGCTGGCTTCTCTCACACACACTTGTGCTGAGCTGAGGAATCAGCAGGGCTATAAAGCAAGAGAGAGCTTGTGCACAGGTTGTACTGACCTGTTCCAGTTCTTACCAGTGCAGTTTGGTTTTTGGCAGTGAATACTGACCTCCCTCCAGGTACACGGCAGTGTTTGTTCTTTAATGACACCAGTGTTGTTAAAGCTAAGGGTAGCGAGCTGCACTTTTCATTGCTGATCTTGGTTGACATTCGGCTAGAATAAGCTTTAACATGTTAATGGCTTAACCTTGCAGGCTTTGGGGTTAAGCACCACTGATATTTGGGGTTCTTTCTGGCTTAGATGAGCATTTTTGTGATGTAGCCTCAAGTTTTGTCTGCTGGACTGACAGGTGTGGTGAAAAGCAGACGTAAAAGGCCTGAGGAGGGCCAGGTTGAAGGCCATCAGAGCTGCAAGACAAGCCCCAGGGAAATACCTTGTTCTGACTGTGCTGTGGTCTCTGCTTTGTTTGGTGTACACAGGTGTTCCCCTGGTAATTTTAGCTTGTGCAAAACATGGGTTCATCTTTGCACCGTGGGGTTGCTGCTTGAAACAGAACAGGTGGGTGTGCAAGAATGCAGGCTGACAGATGAATGAACCATCTTTCCCTCCAGATTCCTTATACTCCCTTTTAAAGCCCATTTGCCTCATGCCCTGGATTTGGCTGTGGATGGGACAGCATGAGGTAATTTCAAACAGTCAAGGTCTTTGCTAATTTAGGTCAGCTTTTACCAGATCTAAAACAGATACACTTGTTTTTTTATATTTTTTTGAACTGTTTTCATCCATTTCACAGTTTTGTGTTGCTAACCTATCCTACGAATGTGAGATTCATGTCTGCACAAGCAAACTAGTCTGTGGTCTCTGCTGTGTCGGTCAAGAAAAATGGAAGAGAAATCACTGCTCTGTTTTGGAATGTACTTAGTGATAAGTCAGGCTGAATAGTTGTTAGGGAATATTGAAATGGGGAATCTTCATCGCTCTGCCTTCATGTTCTGTCGTGCTGCTGTGAAATGGGCAGCGGGGAAACAAACACTTGATTCTGTTCCCTGAATGACTTTGTCCTCTCTGTCTGCTGCTGCCTTTGTTATTATTTTAAAGGGGGTTGGTGGTGAGAGCGTGCTGTGTGGGGCTGAGGCAGAGCTGCCCCATCAGCTAGAGTTGTGCCAAGGGCAGTTCTCTCTTCCCAAGGTGGGTATCCTGACCCCTCTCCTCTCCACAGCTGCTGAGCATGTGTCACAGCCCAGTGGGGCTGGACAAGGAAAGGCATGGGAAACTAACTGGTCAGAGATGAGGGCATGCATGGTCTCCATACCCCCCTCCTTTCTGCCAGCTTTCACTAGTGTTTGGATGAAATGGAGGATTTCTTTGGAGCATATCCCAGGAATCATATCTGGCAATTGAGAGCAAAAGCTGCTCAGCCAGATCCTCTTTTGGGCCATGAGATTTGCTGTTGCAAGGCTCCATTTCAAAATGATAGTGGTGAATGGTTGGTAGTTGCTACCTTGGGGCTTCTCCCAGGAGGGGAGAGACATGGCTGTTCTGGAGGGGGTTTGATCATGGCATGGTTTGGAGCAGAAATAAAGAGCTGGTCTCAGGTGCTGTGATTTGTGCTTCCTCACTGCTGTGCTTTGAACCCTCTGCCTTCTTCAGAACAGTGAAGAGTAACAGATTTGAAGGGAGCATTTTCTAACAATCAGGTGATTCTATCACAGTAGGAACTAAAACTGCCTGAGAATTGGGCTGTAATTTCTTATCTTAGTCCGTAAGATGTTTCTTTTGCCCCAGCACAGCTGGGTGCAGAGAAACTTTATGAGCTGAGAAACAGATTTGGGTTTCTAACCATTTGTAAGGTACAAATCCAGGGGTTTTGCAGCTCAAACATTGGTGCTGTCAGCCTGGATTAAGCTAATTTGCTGAGTTGCACTAGTTAATTAACAGGCCTACTCAGCAGTTCTGACCTCCAAACTTGCCAGAATGGGGTCCCATAAAAAAGGCTTGTAGGCCACATAAAGTTACAGTTGTTCTTTTAATTTTGGCAGCTCCTGAGGGTATCAGATGTCTGTGCATTCTCAAGGTCTTCTACAATACTGCCAAGGGATGTGCCCACAATGACAGCTTGTGATAGGTTTGGGATGAGGATGGACTGGTAGCCTTTGATTCCCTCTCATCCATCAAACCATGTGCTGGCGTTTTTTGCTGTAGTCTGATTTTGAGTAGGCAAGGGAGGAGTGAGAGGATCAACATCTATTTATGAAAGATCCTAAGGATTAAATTTTTTACAGTTTCACCACTTTGATTATTTTCTTTCAATGTCATTGTTACGGAAAGGAATTCATGTAAATGCAAGTGAGGGGACTTGGCTGGAGATAGTCAGTTTTACAGATTTTATGCACTGATTAGTCTGGTCTCCAAGATCAAGGAGTGCCTCTGGTTTCTCTTCCTTTTGCATTGCAGCTTCAAAGGCATCATTTGTTTGTTGCCCAAAGGGGAGGCTGAGTGTGAAATAAAGGTCTGCAAACTCTGAAGCACTTCAGTGTTTACAGATGTTTGTGGGAGAAAAGTGCTGCAGCTTAAAAAAACCCACCAGTTGAACATAAATACAGTATAATCACAGATGATTAAATGTTCCAGTGGAGTAGAGCCTAGGATTTTTTAACTCATTTTGTTCTCCCTGCGGTGTCCTTTAGGAGAAAAAGCTTATCAAAGTATTTGTCATCAGCTGATCGGGGTTTTTTTCCCCTGCTGCTATAAATAATTGCTGCCTCTTTTGTTTTCTAGAGCGAGTACATTGCACCCTGTGATTGCAGAAGGGCGTTCATCTCTGGATTTGATGGCTCTGCAGGTACCTTTCCAGAACTTGGGTTCTTGCATAATTCTTCTATAAAGAAATAGTTCCATTCATGGCATAGAGGCAGGATGGAAAAGGAAACCTATCCAGCTTGTTTGGACTGTTTATTCCCATTTCAGCATCTGTAGAATTATGCCTTGGCTACCCTCTGAAATTATGTAATATCAACAGAATAACAAGTTTTCGGAAAATGTTTGACCCCTAAATGAACCTCTCTTAAAGTAAAATCCTGTTAACTCTTTAATGTGGTGCTCATAACCTGCGGTCATTTCTTTTCATGTGCAGCCAGTACGAACAGATTTTTATGTTGCCCGTTTGGGCTGGGTGAATAGTAGATGGACTTTAGTTGGCCTTTCTGTTTAAATAGAGCCAGGGCCAGAAACACTGCATTTGGAAACCGAACACTGTGGAAAAGTTTGCTTATCTTGCCGAGACAGGATGTTTTCTTGGCTGTAGGATAGGTCTGTGTTTCAAGAGACCTAGTTTTTACCCTGGCTGTACCCTAAGCTCTGCAAATTACTCTGCTTTGTGGTTGTTGGAAAGTCACTTTAGTCTACTGAAGTCTTTTTTCTCCTCTAATTGTAAATCAGTTTAATAAATACCAGTACCTATGTGTTTGGAGGGTCTGTTCATCAGTTCCTATGAGCTCTGGGATCTCATGTGGAAGGTGATAAATCCAGGGCTGTGGACTGCTGTTGATGGCTAACATGAATCCTGTATTAATTTCGTGCCTTCTGCATGACCTCTTCATAACCTTCCTCTATAATTTGTGCCCTCGTTATATACTTGGAAGGTCCATTTTCCCAGCCTAATGCTCAGCAAATCAGTGAGATTTCACACAAGGGTCACCTTGTGTTTCTTGCTTCATCTTTTTGGGCTGAAGCAGCTTAAAATGTGGTTTGTGTTGGGGGAGTTTGGTAGAAGACAGTGAATTCATACTTGGAAACTCTGTTCTGGTAATCTGGGCTTCAGTTTCTGGTGACAGAGAGTATGATCAAGATGCAGACTCAAAGGACTTGGATTCAGTTTCTGTTTGTGCCATGGTTTGTTTTTTTAGTATTGCCAAGAGCAAGGCAGCTCGAGTGCCTTGCTGAGTTGTCACTGCCCCTCAGCTGTCTGCTTGCATCCCTCCATCTGGAGTCACTGGAATGGGACAGACTCTGGAACCAACAGAAGTTTATGCTCGTGTTTCCTGTTCGGCCATCTCTGCTAGAGCTGTAACATTTGGGAAAGAGGTGCAGCTGACAGCTGGGAGTGATACTCACGTCTGCAGGCCTAGTATCAGCTGTTTCTTGTGGATGGCCAGAGCCCAGGCTTCCTCCCCAGAAGAAGATGGGATGGAGTTTAGGGATGCACAGTATGTGTTACGGTGACAACAGCCAAGTGGAGACCACAGTCTGTTACAGAAGGTTTGGAAGGCCCTATTTACTCAGTTCCACTGACTGGCTGAGGTTTGCTTAAGTCAAATTCATCTGAGGCAATTCTTTAGGGTGCATCCTTGTACATACTATCTCAGATAGGATTTGGAAAGTCATAGTTCAGAGGAAACAGTGAGTACTGAAATAGGACCACTCACTTTTGAACAGTGAGCAGAGGTGCCTTTTAGGGAATTAGAGTGCATTTCAGACACTGTCCCTGCTGTCTGTATCTCTGCACAGTGTCTGCACACTTCTGAATCACTCCACCTTTCTACCTTCCTGCCTAGGTACTGCCATAGTCACTGAGCAGCACGCGGCCATGTGGACTGACGGACGCTACTTCCTGCAGGCAGCACATCAGATGGATAACAACTGGACACTCATGAAAATGGGTATGCAGGAGGCTGGGATACTGCTCCACTGATAAACAGAGAACAGTCACAGGCTGTTTGGTCACTTCACACATGTACAGTTTGGGCTCTTGGGATATCCCATCGTGCAGGGACTTAGGGACATCTTGGATACACTGCTCCTGCTTTAGTGTCCTGTGACGACTGTTGCCGATGGGTTTAGACTTTTGTTACTAAATACATTAGCTTGGACTTTTTGCACAGTGTGGGAACGTTTCAGTGTGACTGCTTCTTTGAACCTCTTTTTTTTTTTTTTTTAAATCCTCTTAGGTCTGAAAGATACACCAACTCAGGAGGATTGGCTAGTGAGTGTCCTCCCAGAATGTTCCAAGGTGGGAGTGGACCCTTTCATTATTCCAGCTGGTTGGTTTTACTTTATTTTATAATTCTGGGTTGGGCAACTATATTCTGGCTCCTTGCTTCTCTGTCTGGCTGTTGTATGATGGTGTGCAGCTAAACATGTTCCAGCCCAGATGGGATGGTGGGTTAAACTGTTACACAAAACAGGTTGGATTTTGGTATAGGCATGTATCACGAGGGCTCCACAGGAATGGATTGAGTCCAAAACACAAGAGATGAGAACTGCTTTCTAGGCTTGCAGTGACCTTACCTGAAAAGCAGAATCCCGATCTACCTCCTTTTGTCTGTGCTTTGGCTTGTCATAGGCACTTCAGTACAAAGCTGCTGAATGCCTTGGCCAGCATGTGAGCAAGAACACCCTGGCAAAATCCACGCTGCTACTCCTGCTTGGTGGTCTCAGCATCTCTGTAGGAAGCACAGTGAGAGGTACCATTTATATCAGAGTACTTGTGCTTCAACACATGGGGCCCAATGCAAAGGTCACTGGAGGCAAGGGGAGATATTTGCTTGATTCAGGTGGGCTAAGGATCCATCTCCTGGCTCTGTGGAGGCTTAGATCTAGCTTAGATCTAGCATGGTTCTGCACTGGGGTAGAGGAACACCCTTATGGCAGCTTCTGGGCTTCTTCCAGGGACTTTTGTCCAGGACTGTGACTACCTGACAGCACTGGCTGTAGTGATGTGTTTGTATAACTGTAATTGCAATAGATTTTGCCTTTTTATTTATTTTTTTTTTTAAGGGAATGGGAAGAAAAAGAGTCTGGAAAGAAAGGAGGAGACTCAGATTCTTGAGTCTGTCCTCTGTGAACAGGGCTATTGTTGAACCTGTGTGTGTTCTTTAAAGCCATCACTCTTGACTTTTTTCCCTTTGTCAGACCAGTGGAAGAGGATGTCCAAAGTCTTGAGAAGTGCTGGCCATGACCTTGTGCCTGTCAAAGAAAACCTGATCGATACAATCTGGACAGATTGTCCTCAACGCCCCTGCAAGCCTCTCATCATGCTTGACCTGAGTTACACAGGTGAGAAGCTTAACTCCCAACAGACGTGAGTTGTTTCTACTGTCCTATCCCCCTTCTGCTTTTCTCTTATAAAGTAGTGAGAAAAACAGTACTGCAGCACAATGATCCACTATGAATAGGTCAAGATGATTGAACCTCAGCTAACAACCCCTTTGTCCTCAAAACTCCAAATGACCATTTGCTGGAAGTTGGGTGATTTCAAAACAAACCATGGGTGTCTGGAGGGCAGCTTGTTTGAGATTGTTCCTATCACTTATTAGAATGGAGTGAGGAGCGGAAGCACAGTGTGTTTTGGGTCCCTTCACAATCCAGTGTGTTGGTCTGTGTTTAAGTGATCTTCCTCAGTAAAGTTAGTGACTGTAGCTTTTCAAACTGCGTTTTGCAGGGGTCAGCTGGAGAGACAAAATTACAGCCCTCCGTTCAAAAATGGCTGAGAGGAAAGTCATGTGGTTTGTGGTAACGGCCTTGGATGAAGTAGCATGTAAGTCTTTGCATGTCCTTTCTCAGTTCTTCCTACAAAGAAATGTTCTTCCTGCCTTGGAAAGGAAGAACCATGCCAGGGTGAGAGGCACTTCTGACAGACAACTTGTTTGTGAGACATCAATTAACTTGTGTGTCAAGTGCAGTGGTGATAACAGGTCACAAACAGTGTGCCTGTATTTCTGCACAGTGCCTTATTACACCAGTGCAGCTCCTGAGTACCTTTTTAGCCCAATAAATGCAGCAAATCACCTTTGAAAAGCAGCCCAGGCAAAGGGAGAAGAAGGTTATGTATAAAGCCTGAGGCAGTTTGATAGAAAAAAAAGAACTGTGAGGTTTTCTGGCTGTAAAATATCCTGATGCTGCCTCACCCAGTGGGAAGATGGAGACTGTTTTCTGCTGTGAAGTCTGGGCTATAAACAAAGCAGTGCAACATGTGGCTTTGTATACATAAGGCAAGGGTGGGGTACACAGCATTCACAGTCATCTTCCTAATTGTTACAGCTTCTTAAGCCAGTCTTTACCTCTCCTGTGTTCAGCAAACGCTTTGGTTAAAACAAGTAAGTCTGGGCTCAACTTGTGTTTCTTGATCATTTCAGCCTAGGGTCTCACTGGAATCCCCTCTGTGTTTGGGGCCCCAGGATGGCTAGGTCTCCATACCCTGGCTCCCAGCCCAGTGTGTAGGAGGGGAGAATGGCCACAAAACAGAGTGATTTCCCCAGAACTGCTTTTTCTAGTGCTGTGTGTCCTTTGTGCAGAAATCACCAGTGCACAGACTGGTGCAGTAGGAACACAGCACTGGCAGTGTCAGCGCTGCCAATGCCTGTGCCCCATGTCTGATCTGAAGAGTTAGAAATGCAGGTGGTGTGTTCCCAGCTCCAGCACTGCCACTGCCGCATCTCTGGCGCTGGGTGAAGCTCTCCTGGATCTGGGACACCGAGCAAAGAGGTGTTGTGAAAGAAGTACTTTGGAGAGTGGTGAATATGACTCCTCCCTGGGGAGGCCTGCATGAGCAGAGATTGTGTGTCTCACCTTTTCAGGCGCACCTCCAATTAAATTAATGATAAATTGGTGCCCTGAAGTGGTTTCAGATTAAATGTCTCCAGGAAAGCCAAGCTTGATTATGAATCAAGAGTTTTAAGATGGACCAGAGAAGGTCATGAGAGAAGCTCATTGTCAGGTGCCTGATTGATTTCTTATCCTAAAGAGGGAAGGGGAGAAGTTGTCTTTAATTTTATCTAATTCAATTCACTCTAGACAAATTCTGGGGACAGAAAGAGTGCCACAAAGGAGACTGTTGCCTCCTTACTGCATTGGGAGTCGGCAGAGCAAGGAAGTTTGTACCCACGCTGTAAAGAGTTCTTTGTGGCTCTTTCCTGCATTCAAGTGACCTACTCCTTCCCTGGAGAGAATTAAACTCTATTTTTACTTTCATGGCAGAATTTGCACAGTTCAATGAATACAGTGCTGGGTTGTGATTTAGGACATGTTGGTTCTTTTCCCAGCTGTCCTGCTGGCTGGCCTTTTTGGCTTGAGTAACTCATTTCAGCTAATTGGATACCCTGGAGTTTTTATTTGACCCTAAAATCAGGAGTTTGGAGATGCTGAACATCTACTTCCCCTCTTGACTTTGTCTGGAGTTGTGGGGGATAAAATCTTTGTGAAAAACAGCTAAGACTATACAGTCTGAATCTGAGATATTGTAGGCACCCAAATGAGAGGCCTTTTTGGGGGATTTTATTCTTGCCTATTGTGTCTTGCTCTTCCCTCAAGTATCAAAAGGACTGGAATGAAATGATAACTTGTAACTTTGAAGTTTTCTGGCTGTTAAGAAGTGAGCTTTTATTGCATTGCACAGACCAGAAAGGGTCAGACGCTACTTTTTGTACACGTATCCCTGTCTTTTTTTGGCTGTATCTGCTTTCTTCCAAGCCAGCCCTCCTTTAGAAGTTAAACACCAGTTTTCTTTCCCTATGAGTGTTTAAACTGCAGTTCTGGTGCCATCTCCTGGCAAAAATTAGGGTTGCCTGGAAAGCAGCAGGACGTGGGACAACTGGGTGGGAGCTGGACCCACGGCCTGCAGCCGTGACGTCTCACTGCTTGACTGTTTTGCTGAGATTATTTTTGGCTTTCTCTGATGTTGCAAAAGACAAACCAGGACTGTGATTCTTGGCATTCTTATTTTTCAGGGCTTTTCAACCTCCGAGGCTCTGATGTTGAGTACAATCCTGTATTTTTTGCATACGCCGTCATAGGAATGAACACAATCAGGTGCTTGTATTCCCTTCTTCAGTTCCCCAAGATTCATTCTTCTGTGGGAGAGCTGTTCTGGCAAAGCATTTATCTTTTGAAATGCCTGTGCTGGGGTGCCTTGGTGTCCTTTCTGAGCAGTTTTGTCCTCAATGTTAATTACTCTTCTGCCCTGATCAGAGCTAGAGAGGCAGTCAAGAGCTCTGCTGTGCTCCTCAGCACCTTGGCTGACGTGCTGAGTGACTTTGGACATCATGGGTGACCCCTCTGTCTGTCACCCTGAGATAATGTGGAGGGCCCTTGGAGCTCTGGGTGAAATGTGAGTAAGAGCCAATGCTGGCCTTGACACTGGAAAACTTTTCACTACTGTCTAATTGCTGAGTCACTTCAAAACTGCAGGGACTGTGTAGGAAAGTTTCAGGGCTGGCTTATGACAGAGGGCTTCTTTCCTGTGACTGCCCCATATATTGAGCCTTATCAAGCAAAAGTCTTTTAGAGGCATCTACAAGCTGCCACCTAGATCCATCTAAGGTGAAACCTGGCTGGATGAGTACAGGTTGTTGTGTGAAGGTTGAGTTGAACTTTTTAATTCAGTGAAAGTGAGAACAAAGTGATACTTAGAACAACACTAGCTTTTCTATTTCCAGATGTTGCCCTTAAAAATTAGACTGGCTGTTATGTGCCTCTGTTACTCTCCTGTCTCAAGCACAGTGGTAGGATGTAGCCATTTTGAATGTATCATACAAAAAAAAGCTATCAGCTCCTTTCCTCTCAGCAGGGTGGCACATCTTAATTTTGAAGCGGGATTTAAGCTGGGTGAAGGCCAGTGGTTAAAACAATATAGGACACAGTATAGCACATAATTCACGAACTCCTTTCTCCCTGAAATGTTGCCAGAAGGGTTTCTCATTCCTTCCTTAACTCCAGCCACTGTCAGATGTGGTCCCACTTATTTGTTCTATCCGATTTGTTTCTCAGGCTTTTCATTGATGGTGACCGGATGATGGACCCAGCTGTGAGGGAGCACTTACAGCTTGACTCCACCCTGGAGCCTGAGTTTAAAATCCAGGTGATGCCCTATGGATCTATCCTGTCAGAGTTGCAGGCTGTTGGTGCAGGTCTCTCACCCAAGGAGAAAGTGTGGCTCAGCGACAAAGCCAGCTATGCTCTTACTGAGGCCATTCCCAAGGTCAGTGGCTCTTGCAAGGGGAAATACTTTGCTCATCCTGGTTAGGAATGGTGTGAATGAGGGCAACTGACCACAGTTTCCCCTCTGCAAAGCACAATGCAGGCTGGAGCTTGTGCTGAAGGGATCCAGCCCTGCTTAGGTATTGAGGGGTTGTTAATCCTGGGGTTGCTCTCACTGGAGCTGCCCTTCTAACTCGCTAAGCCGATTTAGCCAAAGAATTGTCAGCTTAAGAAAAAACAAGTACAGCGAGAGAGGGGAGGGAGAGAGGGAGCAGGGTGAACTCGGGTCATTCTGACCATGGGTGGAGCATCTGCCTTACATGGACCAGCAGTAAGAACTGGAAACTTGAAGAAATTGAAAGTTGAGCAGGACCTCTGGGAGGGTGTATTTGGCTTGATCTGAGTGTCTGAAGGTGGTTGCCCTTATTTGGTTCAGTAGCTTGAGGATATCAGGCTTGTACCAAAGACAGGAGGGACAAGGTGACAGTCATTGCAGCAGGGAACCTTGTGAGAACACAAATAACCTGCAGGCATTGGTTGTCCACACAGTGAGTGCATCTGCTGAGGGACAGTTGTAGCAGCAGAATAATTTCTGTACAGCCATACATGCTATATCTTGCTACCCTTGTACTTGAATTTGTCTGTCTGGGACTCCCACAGTCCACCTAATATTCCAGTAGCCATGAAAGGAGATACCTGGGTAAGAATACAGCAGCAACTATGGTCAAATAAGCTGGTTTCCATGCATCTTGTGTACATCTCTTGTTTGCTAGAGATCACATTCTCTGCAATGCCATCCAGTTTACAGCGATATCTAGTAACTAACAGATACTGTGAATAAATATTGTTTTTGTGAGTCTATGGAGGATTCACGATAAATTTTTGTTCTTTTAACTTCACCATAGAAAGCCCCTTGCTGTAGGTGTAGTCCATGGTCTATTCCCAGCTTGGGTTAGTTGCTGTAGATGATTTACGTAGACCATCCCATCTGACCTAGATTAAGGAATGTAATGAGTTGGAGTGACATTATTTACCCTGTGAGCTCTGGAAATTTTGGCTGATACTAGTCATTACAGTGCTACATGCCCTCTGTATGCAATGGGGAGAGTCCCTGCCTTAGGGAGCTCTGTGCAATAGAAAGCAGAAGAGGAAGACTGAAATGTCTTGATTAAAAACCACTTAGAGAGTCATTGAAAGAGCCAAAGTTTTCATAGTCCCTTTCTGGCTCTCCACCACTTCACACCAGCTGAGAACTGGCCTGCAGTGCTTTGAAGAACATTAGTGCTGTAAGTCCATCTACTGTCTGTCTCCATCAGAGCCAAATATTGACACTGGCAAAAATCCAGTCCATTATTAAACACAGATCTGCAAACCCTTTATAGATTTGCTTACAGCTGCATGTAAATATGCTTTTCACTGAAGATTAATGGAACTACCAGTATCTGTAAAAGGCAAGCCAATCCAAGAATCTGACCATTTATCCTGTCTTTGATAAAAAGACTTTCCTGACTTTTTTGTCAGGAAAGTGATTTCTTTTTTACTTTGCATTATGACAATTATGTAATTGTCTTGCTGTTTTTAAGACTTTGGAAATTGTGAGCATGTAGGATTTATGTGAAATTGGTCTTTGCTGAGGGTCTACCGGGCCTTCCCATGAATTTGAGTGATATCTATTTGTATGCTGATGCATTGAAAATAGGAAAAAAGCGTGTTGCTTGGGCTGTACATCTGTAGTGCTCATCCCACCTCCTGACATATGATGGGTAGAGCAGAGAACTGTGGGGCAAAAGGCTTGGTTCTTCTTCCTTCTTCTGATGGCAAGTGTGATGAGGCTTGGACAAGTCACCTCAGCTGGTGTATTTCTGAAGACATGCTCAGAACCAGCCAAGCATTCCTGCTAATCTGAGGACAGCTGATGTTTGGGGAAGTGTGCAGTGGTAAGGGATCAGTTACTAGCTCTTAATGCAGGGTCACCCCATCCAGGCACAGGAAAGCTTTGTCTCAAACCACTGATATAAGCTCCTTTCAGAATGGGCAGCATGTAAAGCTCAACTTTGCAAAGACCTTCCATTTTTCTTGAGGCCTTGATATGTTTGTCAGAGCTGCTGATCATTAACAGTGGTGATGCTCAGTGCTGGAGGAGACAGAGCCTTGTGGGGCCAGCCAGATTCAACTCCAGTGCTTGATACCTGGGCTGGGCGCCCTTTGCTCCCTGGCACTTGAGGTTGACAGTCAGGTAAGTCAGGGTGACTTTTAGGTTTGTTTCCACTGCCCAAGTTCTACCGTAGTCTCTGGGATTTCTCATTGGCTGTCTCTGGGCCTTCAGTGTACATCTGATCAACAGGAAACCCATGGCTCAGACATTTATTTATATATATATACGGTATTGAGGATATCCAGATCTTCCCCCTGCTTAATGACTCTTTAGTTCTTTGGATTTCCCTGTGGCTGTTCTTCCTTCAGTCAGGGACCGTTTTCTCCTCTTTACTCCCCAATGCACTTAGCTGAATACTAGCAACCAGTATCTCCCTGCACTGAAGGGTGAGAGAGGCTGCCAAAGTACAAATTGTGGCCAGGCTGCGTTATTAAATCTGTAGGATTATGTAGTTTGACTAATCCACAAGTAATCCCTGTCCTTCTGCTGCAGGCTTACCGATACCTCACCCCATATACCCCCATCTGCATTGCAAAAGCTGTGAAGAACGCGTCGGAAACAGAAGGCATGAGAAGAGCACATGTAAGTGAAGCCTTGAGAGTCTCCTTGCACATGGCGACAGGTTTGCTTTATGTTTAGGGAAAGAAATTACATTTTCCTTTCAGTTTTAATGTTATGGATAAAAAGCAAACAAGAATTTGGATGACAGGATAAAAAAGGCTTTCTGTCAGACATCCACTGCTGTTGAAGCAGGTTTTTTGCTTGTTTTGCATTCCCTTGAAGAACAACATTTGCAATAGTGTGAGGAAACAGCCTTGCTCTGTTGGAAGACCACGCAGACTTGAGAAGTGTTGTTTGGAGTGTGGGCCCTTAAAGGGATGTTCTTTCCCCTTTGCTAGTTCTGTTTTCTTTGTCAGTGGAGTCTTAAAATTGTTATCACTTGAATAAACAGAGCCTAAAGAACACAGAGAGATTCTTCGACACATGGTGCAAAACACAGGCCAAGATGTTGAGAAGCAGCCAGTGTCCTCAAAGCTCTCTGTTTTTGTCTCATCATCATGACATTCTGGAAACAAGGTTGATTTCCCAGGAAGCTTCATATTTTCAAGCAAAGAAGCTGCCTGTGAAATAGGTTCATGGTGGGGCTGAACTTTTCTTTCCTGTTAATTTTTAAGCAGCAGTTTTCACAACAGGAGAAATGTGCCAGTTAACGCAGGGTTGGCAATTTTGGGCTTGTCCCATATTTTCTTTTAGGTTCTTGGGAACTGTTACTTTCTGTTTCAATGCTTTTTTTCTCCCCGTTAGTTAAGAGGAAGTAAAAATAGTTGTACTGAGCAGAGACACTTTGTCACCTGCTACCTGAGGACAAAGTTGTGCCTTGCTCTTGTACACATGCTTCCTACTTCTTGCCCCTGCATGCTGCAAACATGTAGTAAAAAAGGAACAAAAATGGGGGTCATCATGCAAGAGAACCAGAAGCTGTGTGACAGGCTGTGTGGTGCCCATGTGCCCAAAGGACATGTTCCCCTGTCACATCACCAGATGTGTTGTGTGGTTACCTTCTGCTATATGAAATGCCAAATCGTGCGTGTTGAAGCAAAAGAGTCTTGAAAGTCTTGAGTGAGGTAAAGCCAGTATTTGCTGACTACTTGGTAATTCTTCATGGTAAGATATGTCCCAGCAGTAAACCTTTATTAATGTTTATTTAGCTGCCCAGATACATTTCTGGTGCTTATATTAATTACAGGATGCAAAAACCTGAAAATACCTCTTAGATCATCTATTAGTTTGTGTTTTGGAAACTTGCAAGTTTGTTTTGCATCAAAACCTGTTTATACTGAAGCTTGATAAATCTTTTTTTCCCCTCAATTCCCTTTTCTTGTGCTTATTTTAACATAGATTAAAGATGCTGTTGCCCTGTGTGAGCTCTTTAACTGGCTGGAAAAAGAGGTATTGTATTATTTTTTTAACTTGAAGGTTTTATTGGTGTGTAAAATTATTCATTGGCATAAAATTTTTGCTAGTCTTTATAGTGCTTTTGCTAAAAGTGGGGAAACAGCTGGGGGTTCATCTGGTGGAGTTTTTTTGGGGTGATTCTTTTTGGTGTGGATTTAAATCATTCTTTTATCTAAGCCTGAATGAATTTTTTTGAAAACATGCTCCCATTCATTTTACACAGACCAAAGCTAGAATAAGTGAGGAATGACCTAAACAGGCTTAGTGTAGCGTTGATACTGTCTTGTGCTTGTTTGGTGGTGTAAGTAATGAAATAATATTCAGCTTGATAGAATACTTTGGAATAATTGTCATGATAATCAGGGTTGTCTGGCAGTATGAACAGATTTGGCATTTATGAATGGAGAGGTGTAGTGGAAATGGGATAAAAACAAATCACTTGTGTATTCACTGGTTTAGAAGTACACAGTGAAGGTGCAGGGTGCCCAGTGTTACACAGCAGCTTACTAAGCTGCGCTCCTTCTGTGCTACTGCATGTCTGAGTCCATTGACTTTATTTATGGAGATGGCTTGATGACTTCCAGAAGGTGCCTTTTTACATGTCTGAGTACCTCAAGAAGTCTGCCTCAGCTCCTGCCCCCTTTGCCTGTTATCCTGGGGAAGTTGTGTCACAGGTTTTAATTTATCAAATGTCTAAAGTTAAATTTAACATACTTTGTTTTTCCTGCAACTGCTTCCATTTCTGATTTAAAAGCATAAAATTTCTAATACCATGGGCTATTTGGAGAGAACTGTTCAAGCTTAGTGTAACCTGTCTGTGAGGAGATGTTGCCTTGTGAGATGTTAGCTCTCTGCATATCTCAGTGAAGTTAGTACTGCACTAACTGCTCCCTACTCAGGATTCAGCAATCCTGCTGTGACCATCTCTGCTTCCTGCTTTTCACATGCCCTGCACAATATTGCTAGGTTTGTGTTTGTCATTACTGAGGAATGAGGACAGAAAACCTGGAAAGAGGACCCTTCCAGACTGGATTTCATAATCCACAGACAAGGCCCAGTGCTTAAGCATACAGCATTTTCTTTGCTTGTTGGTGTACTAATTCAACCCGTGTCTTTGCCCATTAGGTTCCAAAGGGAACAGTAACAGAAATAATAGCTGCAGACAAAGCAGAGGAATTCCGCAGGTAAAAAGTAAATCCACTCTAAGGAAGTTTTCTGGGTGGTGTTTTTATCCTTTGTTTTTTATTCTTTAGAAATCCATCTCACTTGCAGGTATATTTTACCTGAGGACAAACCATTACTACAGGATTTCTTTGAAAACTTGAAAGAGTTGTGAAGAATTGGGTCTCTTGGGAGATACAAGTCCCAGCCCACTGGATCCTATCTGCTTTTCTTTTGAGATAGCAATGAGGAGTGCTGCAGGTTAGGACACTTAAATACAAGAGAGTTGCTTTCTTACCACAGAGGAATTGATGTAAAAGTTAGATTTTCTCCTCTTCTGGTGGAGAAGGAACACCATCTGTATTGAGAGTTACTCCCGTGTGTAGATCAGCAGGTCCTCTAAAATGCCTTTGAGTAAATAAGTAGCAAAGTAGAATATGTTCAGCACATCTCTTCCCTGGGTAGTTTGGGTGGTGAATTTTCTATTTCTAAGGAAAGAGTAGAGATGGAAAGCAGGTTTCCACATGGTTGGGAGAAGAGGGCTTCAAATTGTACAGTTCTTCTACCTAAATGTGGTGGCCCAGATGGCTTTCATGGCCAAGGGGAAGGCTGAGGTGATGTGAAATTGAGGATGGGGGACTCCAGGTGCCCCAAGTGCCTGGTGTGCTCCTCTCACTTATGCTGTAGTGATCACAGTCTTTTCTTTCAGTCAACAGAAAGACTTTGTTGAATTGAGTTTTGCGACCATATCAAGCACAGGTCCAAATGGAGCCATCATTCACTACAAGTAAGAGAAACAGTCTCCTTTCATCTTTCAGCAAACAGAGCTGGAATGAGCGTCTCGCTTCTTCATGGAGTCACAACAGAGTACTCCAGGGAGATGCTGCTTCCTATCTTTCTTTATTCCAGACTTACTAAATAAGGATCTTTCCCTGCTGGCAACATGCATGTATTGTGATGCTGATCTGCTCAGGGCCATAGAAAAGGGCTATTTTGGAGCTAGAAGTCTGGGAAGGACAAGTATAAAGTGCAGACTGTTCTGAAATACATCCAGGAACAGATGTTGAGGGTTTTACTGGAAGAAACAAAGCTATTCTCTGTACTGTAGTGCTATTTGCAGTATACAAATACTCCCCTCAGTATGATCCCTGGCTCAGCATGTGTGGGATTTCCATCACTGCCACAGAAAATCAGAACCAACACATCCAAGCTTGCACTTAACATAGTTTCTGAACTGCAGATGTGGGCTGGACACCTTAAAACTGTGGAACAAAAAAACTTTGTGTTTAACTGAACAGGCCAGTTCCTGAGACCAACAGAACGCTGTCTGTGAACGAGATCTACCTCCTGGACTCAGGAGCACAATACAAGTAAGTGGGATGAATGGGTTTTCTGCTCCTAGTGACCCCCTGCAGGGTCAGCTCACAGTTGCCTTGGCAAGCAAGGCAATGTATAGTTTTGAGCAAGACAGCAGATGAGGGCTGATAAGCCTTGCTGGGGTAAAGGACAAAATGTCAAGGTGCAGTTCCCGTCTGAGTCCCATTCCCATTGGGATGGGAGCTGTGCTTTAGCTGCTGCTGTGTTTTATTGTGTGTTGCAGCTCTGCACACCTGGCACACTCATGTTAGAATTGCTATAACAGGGAGCAGGCCTGACTGCCCTGGCTTAGCCTTGGACTGCCTACACAGCAGCCTGCACAGCTGGGTGAGGCACCTACCCTGCCAGGATCTGCCCTGGGGGCAGACTTGACTGACGTTAAAGTTAGAACAAGGTGAGGCAAAAGAGCAGGACAGCACTGTCCTTTCCAGAGAGACTTATCCCATCTGAGTTTAAGTTTGGATCTTAAGTTTGCTTGTGGGAAGGCGTCATGGTTGAAGATTCACTCAGTGCTGTTTTGACAGTGCCATTCAGTGGCCTCAGTTCCTTTACTGTGGAACTCCATAGAAAACTGACTCCACAGAAAATGAGAGAAGTGATGTTTTTAGCCAATGTAAATAGATGAGAAGTGGCTTGTTCAGGAAGATACAGGACAAGCCTGGCTTCTCCTTTGAGATGAGCTTTGTCTTTAGAGCTATGCCTTTTTGTTATGTCAGTCAGGAAGAGCTTTGAAAAAGAACCATACAGACATCCTTTGATAAGATTTTTACAAGGAGATCTTTTTTCCTCCCCTCTGATGGCCTAATTAATGATTTCCTTAGTGCCACTATGAAAAGCAGCCCTTTGAATACAATATAATCTGGACATCAATGGCACTTACCACAGCATTGTGACAGGGATGCTTTGCTTGTTCCTGCTGAGAAGTTAAACCGTGAGTTCTTTGTGACCATGGCCTGTGTGTGCTGGGGAAGAGCCTAGGGACAGGAGTGAGCGTCTCAAGTTATTTCAAGAGCCATTGTGTTTTTGACAGCAGGCTCAAAATGCTGCTTGTAGAAGGAACTTTGAGCCAGTTTTTGACATCTGAGACTAGCCCCTATCCAAATGCAGGATAGTTTGTAGAAATCTTAGCACAAGACATCCTAAGGATGAAAGGGATATTATACCCTCTTACACTTCCCTTTCCTGAGAGGGTAACTGTCATTTGTGCGTAAGTATATATTTTTAAGCAGTTGATGAATCATCTTCCATACAAATAGGCTAAATTTGACCTGTTCTCAATGGACAGGTACCAGTTGCTGAACCTCAAATTAGCATCATTTTTATGAGCAGTTTAGATCCTAATTTGCAAGAAGCTTTGGGATGCTTATGGTTGAAAGATAACAGTTTGAACTGTAAATCATTATTGCCGCATCTAGGGCATTGTGTTCAGGAATTTTTGAGATTAAGAACTGTTACATCATCAGGCTTGTGTAGCACAGAGCAGATGACTTTATAAGCTTGGTTGGTTTGCTGCAGTGTGACTGGATTTTCTGTGTATTCTCACTTTGATCTTTCTTTTTCCCACATCCCTTTGCTTTCTGCATCTTTGTTTGCCTCTGAAGAGATGGTACAACAGATGTGACCAGGACAATGCATTTTGGCACACCATCAGCCTACGAAAAGGTAAGGTGGCATCTCAGTGTGCTTTGTGATCTGACCCTCGTTATTAGAGATACTTAAATTAGTAATGTGCCCTCTTGCTATATAGTCGAAGTGCTTTATCAAGTATCATTTATTTACTAGTATGTGACAGCATTTGGATAAAGACTGAAAAGGAAACTGTCAGACTTTGGACTTGCAAAATATAAAAGTGATTTAGAGAATTGATACTTTTCTATCTTAAAATGCACAATTCTCATCTGCAAAATGACATGGCTCCTCTAAGAAATTATAAAATCAGCAGGCTGAGGATGAACATTACTGGCTTGTCCAACATGGGAGTTAGGGGGATGTAATTTAGTGCAAAGCTCAGTATCTTATGCAAAGCTCCAGTTGGTGTGTACCATATAAAAAATCAGTCTCAGACTTCCCCGAGAAGGTCTGTGTTGGAAATTCAGCAATGTAATTTTGTTTATTTTAAATTGCTTCTTTAATTAAAACTAATTTCATCATTATAGTTCACTTAGTGACAAAAATATGCTGTAGGGTATGCTCAGGAAGTAAAAGTACAGTCATAAAGAAAATCAAGCATGTAGGTCAGGTGAATCCTGCTGCTAAACCTGCTGCCTGAGTTTATGACGCACTTCCATAATTACCGGAGAAGAATCTTCAGAGTAATTTAAACTTTCTGCTCGTGGTTTGCTTTGGCATTACCAGCCACAGGAGAGCATGAGCAAGTTTTTCCAGATCCTCCACAATTTGCTACAAGATGCAGTCTTTCTTTCCATTCCTGGGGAATACAAAGTTTTGGCTTTCCCTGTTTACTTATGGCACGCATTTCTTTGACAGGAATGCTTCACCTATGTCCTGAAGGGACATATAGCTGTGAGTGCAGCCATCTTCCCCAATGGAACCAAAGGTGGGTTGGTGAGTTGGAGTGTTTTGACCACAGCAGTGACCTCTGAAGAACCATTAAGTTGTCTGAGAACAACATTATGATTGACAACATTATGTTTTAGGCAAATGTTGATGTAACTCTCTATTTCCATCACAACAGTTTGGATTCTAGATTACCGATGCCTTCTCTCTCATCATCAATCAGTGCTGGAAAGTCTGAGGGGGAAAGTCTGAAGGGTGTTTGAAGTGCTCTGGTTCTAGGGTGATAGTGACTTTGATCAGTCAGTGGCACTCTAGCCCATCTGTGGCCTTTCTGTGCTTGGAGGTTGTCTTTATTCTTTACTAATGGCCCTGTCAAAGCAAAGTCACTTTCCAGCTTCAAAAGGACTGTCTAATTCTCTTCCAGTTACTGTGAAATCTCTTGTATCAGTGGCAAAATGACACACAAAGGAGCTGTTTTGATTTTGTGCAGGAGAAGCTGCGACATACATTCACCTCTGGTGAATTTGTTGCAGAACTATTTTCTGCCTGATCACACCTTGTACAAAACCACTTCATTTTAGAGTTTTCTTCAGTTTGCATTCTTGGGTAGGCAAGTTATAAAAGCAGCTGCATAGGGGTACGAGAAACCCAAACTGAAACTGAAGGGTGGCTGAACTTGGTATATGGGCTTGGTGTTCACATGCAGGTAACATAAATTCTGTCCCCTCTGGCCAAAGCAGTCTGAAATGGTTGGCCATCAGGCAATAAGTTTGGCTGATTAGTTCACCAAATACAATTGGCAGGTCTCCTACTTTGAGTTTAATTAGTGCAGCTCCCTTTAAGAAAGGTACTGAGTTGTCTGTGGGACACTTAACCATTAGATTCTTTCCTGAAAACACCAGTGGAGCAAGCAGCAATGTTTCTGTTACAGACTATCTTCTGGAAACGTCTGTAACAGGAGAGAGCAAGGCTCTTTAGCTGAGAAAGGGCTTGAATGTCAGACTTGCCAAACCCACCATATAACTTCTAACCATTCAATGACTTAAATTTCTTTGGTTGGTTGCGGGGCTCTTTGAGGAGGTGATTATAGGTTTTTTTGCTTGTTTTTTTTTGTTTGGTTGGTTTTTTGCATGTTTTCCAGGTTTGAGCCTTCAGTGTGATTATCAGCTTCTTTGAGGGAGCCTCACTCGATTAAATTCTCTCTCTCTCTGTCTGTCTACAGGTCACCTTCTAGATTCCTTTGCCCGCTCTGCCTTGTGGGATTGTGGTTTGGATTACCTGCATGGGACAGGACATGGAGTTGGCTCTTTCCTAAATGTACATGAGGGTCCTTGTGGTATCAGCTACAAAACCTTTGCAGATGAGCCCTTGGAGGCTGGCATGATCGTGTCTGATGGTATTTAGCACTGGTGACTCTCTGGTTACTTGGGGGGGACACCAACTTTGTTAAGATGCAGAGGGAATAAATTTGATAGTGGTGTAGGGGAAAGGTCAGATCAAAAGTTCTGGTCCTGCCTTCTTGTTATTTTAATTGTCATTTAAGCTCTCTAGGTAAAAAGCTTCCTTTTAGCTCTTTCACCTTTCATGAAGCACCTTTACAGTCAGGTGCTGCAGTTCTCCTTCCTGCTCTGTACAGTGCAAACCTCAGGAGACCTGTGCTCCTGACCAGCCTGGCTCTGGCATGCTGTGGAAGAACTGGCTGTGGTACAAGGTGGACACCAAGCTTTCAGGAGCTAATCCTGTCTTTGCTATGGGCTATTTGAGACAGCTGTTAAATCTTTACATGCCTTATTCTTCCAGTAGTAAATTAACAGCCCGCTCAGAGATCTATCTTCCTTCAGAGGTGCAAAGGCCTCTCAGGGAGTCAGGGGAACACTATCTATAAGAAGTGTTTTGCAGAAGGGGTTGTTTACCCACCTGCCTCTCATAAAGACATCAGCATTTTCAGAGTTTCTGGTATTTGGAACACATGTATTTTGTGCTCTCTTGACTTGCAAGGAGACTCTCTGAAGCTCGAGGGCTGTCTGTCTTGTTTCTTCTCTCTATGAGAACTTCTGCTGTCACCTTGCTCGGGGCTTCCGTGCAGGCAGAGTCAGAAATTTGTTTGCCTCTGTGGTTTCTTGATGTCAAGATTGCTTAGTGACTTCAGTGGACTAAAGCCATAGAGGGGAAGTTTGGCCATAGGGAATAAGTACTTGTACAGTGCAGCCATGTACAGGCTTAGTTAATTACTGTCTGTTTCTGCAGAGCCTGGGTATTATGAAGATGGGTCCTTTGGGATCCGAATAGAAAATGTTGTCCTTGTGATCCCTGCTGAAACCAAGGTGAATGACCTACTCAAGATGCACCTCTCTCCACAACTTGCTGGTTGTAAAACTTAAAGTACTGGAACTTGAAGTGGGACCATGCTGCAGACAGTTGAATCCTACTCAAGATTCCTGGTCTCCAAAACTCCACATTGGTGAACACTGATTTTAAGTCTCCCTTGCTACTGGGGACACAGAAGACAGTTATAATTCTGCAGAGTTTCCATACATTGAACTGTGTGTGTGTGAGTTGTTTTAAAATGTTTTATATCTGGATATGAAAGATCAACCCATTGGAGTCATTGCTGTAGGGTTGGTTGATGTTCTTAAGGTGGGATTTTCCTCTCAGGTAGGGAGTCTTCAGTGGCATTCGAAACAAAAGTACAGACAGATTTTGACACTATAGTTGCCCGCCTTGGCTGGGTTATGCTTTTAGAAGTGCCAAACTGAAAATATAATCATCAAGCTAAAGTCCTGTACAGCTGTGACCTTGCACATGGCCCTTAGAAAGGGACCACTGAAAGAAATAACTAAGGTTTATATCAAGATTCTTTGTTTGAGCTGGAAGAAAAATGCTACTGTAAGTTGCTACTCTCTCATCTGAATGTTTCCTGGGTGGTTCTGTAGTGATGACACAAACCAAGGAGCAAGTGTGATCTGGCTGGAGCTGTTTCTAAAACTGTACAATCCCTTTGTCTTTCTGCTGCAGTACAATTTCAAAAACAGAGGGAGCCTGACTTTTGAACCCTTAACCCTGGTTCCAATACAGACGAAAATGATTGATGTTAATTTGCTGACTCAAAAAGAGGTGAGTAAAACAGGTTTGCATTGCCACCTTTTCACTGGAACCACCTTGTTCTACAAGGGCCACTGCCTTAATTTGCTTCTCTCGGACTATCATACTGTGTCCCCAGGGACTGTGTGATGACTGTCCCATCATGTTGTCTGTATCTGCTTGTGACCAGTCTCATTCAGCCACACCCCAGTTCAGTACCTGTGAACTCTGAGCAAACTTCTGTGATACCTGCTCTGCAGCATTTATTTCCTGAATAGCTTCATACTCTAAACTTTCTGTTTAGGTCTGTCACTACCTTCTTGTTTCATCCTGGTTTTCTACCATACTCTTTATTTTGCCTTGACACATCGTCCTTTTCATAATTATAACCCTGTTTGCATTTCCACTTGCTGAAGGGGGCTGTGAAGGGTACCAAGATCTGCCCTAGGATTACCTGTTCAGATCAATAGGGCAGTTTGTCCCTCAGGAGTGCATTGTCCATTTACAATTTTGCAAAGCTTATTAAACTGTGCCGAGGTAGCTATTTGGACTTGCTGGAGGCAGTGATTTGCAGAGACTTTTACTTGTCAGCTGAACTGAACCTTGGCTCCTCTGAAAACCGAGGACAAATTGCTTCAGTTCCTACCCTCGTCAAATTTGCAAGTCACTTCCATATAATAGACGTCTGTCTCTTTGGGACAGGATTCCATCCCAGCCTAACAGCTCAGGCCCCAATAGCACAGGGGCCTACAAATGTCTTTGGCTGCGCATAACTTGTAAGGACATGAAATCTTCTGTGTTTATGCTGAGTGTTGTACCCCTCCCTTTCTCTAGTGTAACTGGGTGAATGACTACCATCAGAAATGCAGGGAAGTAGTTGGAGCAGAACTGGAGAGGCAAGGCCGGCACGAAGCTCTTCAGTGGCTCATCCGGGAGACGGAGCCTCTTGTCAGAGTCCAGTAGCACCACAGTTGTCTGCGGTGTGCAGAACACCAGGACTGCTCGGTGTCCCAATAATCTACGTCTTCTTGGACCTTGGCACCGCTGGGAGGATGTTCTTCAATTAACCTTTGGAAATTAGGAAGGGATTTCATGTAGTGTTTCTCACCCTGCAACATGTGTGGGTAGTGTGGGGGTAAGGAGGGTTACTGTCTGAAAAATTTTTTTGGCGGGAAGAGTTTGAGCATAGAAAGCAAACAAAATAAATGAGCACATTGCCTTTGAAACAGGGGTCTTATTTCAATAATGGTTCTAAGAGGCAATACTGGAATATTTTATACTGTCTGGTTTTTCACTGTGAAAACTCGGTATTTTTGCATACTTGGGTTCCAGTTGCTAAGATGTTACACACACAGCAGGACTGATTACTGAATAAAAGATTCCAACCCGCTATTTGCTCCATCTGCCTTCTCTTGCAGTCAGTCACGTGTTGGGTTTGACAGCCTGAAGAAGGGCAAGAACCCGATCGTTCCACCCTTACCTGTGCATCCAGCTCAGACAGGGAAGAAATATATATATAGGACTGCTTTGTGCCAGGCTCTGGGCAGGTGTTATGGAGAGGCCTAGCAGGAGCAGTCAGTTCTACTCTGTGACAGGTCCTGGAAGGATGTGGAGACACTGGGCAGAGGTTTGTGTGCACAGAGCACCCGGGCCAGTGCTTCTGTCTATTGTTATGGCTTACTGAGTGCTTGTATAGCCCGTGGCAGGGCAGGATGCATGGGCAGTATCATGGAATTGCAGCTCTTCCTGGACACAAAGAAATTATTAGTTAAAATAAATAAATATGCATACAATGGACAAAGGAAGAACTGCGCCTTGGGTTCAGTCAGCCCGGCCGGTGCCGTGTAGTGCGCAGGGGCACCTGGTGGTTAAGTGAGGTGATGCAAGCTGAACGCTTTCTGAAGTCATTCTTAACATTTACACCTTAAAACTCGAGTTCAATATTAGATGTAAAAAACCCAACTCACGCAGCAACTCAATTCCTGATATTTCAAAGAAATGTTCTGTGCAAATAGAAATGTTTCTGTACATAATTTTCTTCCCCTCTTCCCCCAGGAATTTCTGAGGAAATACTAATCTCTGCTAAATGGCATGAAATTAGTATTTCGCTTGAGTTCTGGAAGCTGAAAGCAGGATCATGTAGCCAAACAGAAAAGTACTGAAAAACAAAACAAAAGTTCCTGGCTTCCTAGCTGTATCATCCAAGGAGGTGATAAAATAAAAGTGCAATAAGTGCTTTAAAAGTTCATTTTCACACCCTAGCCTCTGCAGCTGGGTACAGGTATTTGAATATTCAAGTGGTTTCCCACCAACTGGAAGCATTAGCTTTCAGCTCAGCTGTGCCTATGGAAACCCTGCTCACACATCAACCAGTCCAAAGTGTCTCACGAGTATGTGCTATCAATTAAAACAGACTGGGGAAGATGTTTCTGCAAAAGCTGCCTGTTGCCTCTGTGGGTCCTGGCTGTGCCACAGGATCAAAGGAAAACTGAGGGATCTCTAAACAGGTGACAAAGTGACAAAGTGTGTCTTTCCCAGCCTTGAGGCTGAACGGTCAGAGAGTTGTCAGCCAAACGCCGCAGCCTCTCCTGGCTGCGTGGGAACCCTCGGAGGCTGGAAGGAAGGCAACTGCTCTCCAGGGCGGTGGTGGGAGCTCAAGCAGAAGACTCTGCTGGTCGGTGCAGACCTGTGGGGGGAACTGCACCATATGCTACCCCAGATGGTCCTGAGAATGCCATCCCAGGTGTCCTGGCAAAGAGCCAGCCTGGGTAGGTCTCTCCTCAAACTTAAGGGCAGGTGTTTCCCACAGGAAGGTGGAAGAGGAGGATTTCTACCAAAAGGAGAAACTTTTGTCCTCATGGCCCAAAGCCACCATGGCTGGTTTAGACACTTAAGTGGGAAGGGGGGGCACAACACCAAAAGCAATTTGCTGGGTTTGAATGGCCCTATTAGACCTTTTCCCCACCTCAATTCCCTCTTTACAGTCAGACACCAACCTGGGACCATTCCCTCACACATCCCAGAAATTCATGGCTCATTACCATCCCAAAATTTCCTCCAGTGCACAGGGCCAGAGATGGGGCAATCCAGACTTGTCTTCTCCTCTGGGCACCTGCCCCAAGAGCCTGAGTAGATACCTCCCCCCCATTCAGTCCCCAGCTCATCCCTCTGTGCTGCCTTGACCCTGTGGGTTTCTGGTGCAGGGAATGTGACCCCACTGTTTGGTCACAGATTGGAGATCTTTACCCCTTGCTCAGATTTGGCACCTCAGCAGAGGGAGATATGAGGGTGTTTTGCAGGGCAGGGCTGGCTGACACACATTCCTATCTAAGGTGTTTCTCTCTCCCTATTCACTCCTTGAAAACACAACTGCATTTGATATCCTTTCCTGTCCTGAGTTTCATGTTTCTGGTGGAAACTAAAATCTCTTCTTTTTTCCTTCTTCTAGGTTTTGATTTATTCCATCAGTGCCTGCTTTCCCTGGGTGGTCTCTCCCTTCCCCTCTCCTGGTGGAAGGAAAAAGTTAAGGAAAAGAGGAGCAAGGAAAAGATTGAATGGAAACCAAGTTTGTGCCAAGTTTGAATTTTATTTTTATTTGAACCATTCCCAGAAATAACCACAAAATTATACTGTTGAAGTGAAGATTGTAATTTTATTTGATTAAAAAAAAATCCATAGAGGCTTTTGTTGTTGTGGGAAGGAAGGAGGGAAGGAAGGAAGGAAGGGAGGAAGGAAGGAAGGAAGGAAGGAAAGGAAGGAAGGAAAGAGGGAAGGGCATTTTTAATAACAGCATACTTAATGGTCTATTTTCTAGCCATTCTGTTTTGCAGTACTTTTAATCTAGTGGGCATCTCATAGCTTTAGATCATGCTGCAAAGCACAATTTCTGCTCCTTAGGCAGCCTCCTACAGGGGAGCTTGTGGGGTAAGCCTGTCCACCCCTATCCCTTCACCAACCCAGGAACTTGGTGGGTAATTGTACCTCACCACCACTGCCACCACCATCTGAGTCTGTTTCTACCCATGGGACAGGGCTTCAGCAGATGCAAACCATACTCAAGGTCCATGTGGACACCTTGATTTATGTCACCAGAGCACTTCCCTCTCTGTCACCTTCCCAGCTGTTTATAAATGTTTGTGATAGAAATCTCCAACTACACTGTAACTGTGTTTAGAGGCTCTGGAATTCTCTGTTTCCCTTGGAATAAAAATGTTACAGCAGGAGAGAAACCCTATTTTGCAGTGAAGGAAAAGCCACATCAGCTTTACCATTCCATCACGAATCATGATGCATGCATTGGCAATGTGCCTGTTGGTGTACAAGGCTTTTGAGGCAAATAGATAATTTCTCCTTGAGCAGAAGGATTCATATTCATTTATCACCAGCAACAAGTGCTCCTTCCCTCCATAAGCCAGATGACTGCTAGGCTTCTCCACAGTCACCCCTCCTTCCTCAGTCTGTGGGTATTACCTTAGGTGTGCCTAGTAGCAGTAAAATTCAGTTGTTTTTTAACTTAGATGGCTCATAACTCACCTATAATGAAACCCCCACCATTGTTCCAGTGAAGCTTTCAGAGTAAGTTTTGATTTACCCCAGCCCAGCATTAGAAAGAAAAAGAAAACTTCTGAGAACACCATCACTGAGGGTCTCCTCAGCAAACCCATCAAACCAGCCTAACGTTCGGGCTGCACACAGTGCTTTAGATTCCCAGCAATGACAAAGGGCTGGGGTGTGCCATGGGGCACTGGTGCTTATTCCTGTGTTTCCTTCAGCAGATGATGACAGTGAGAGCCAGATGGTTAGAGCAGTCAAATATTAAAGCTCTCCGGGGGATCGAGAGATACCATCCTTTTTCCTTTGCCACTTCTCTTCCTGAGGGGTCTCCTCTGGGTAGTGTGAGCATTTTGGAAGATGCTCATGGTATGCTGAACGAGGTTCCTTGGTCATTCAGGCAACTGTCAAAAACATCTGCTTGTGGTCTGGATGCCTGGAGAGGACCTGTCTTTTCCCAGTGCCATCTTCTTGCACTCAGTGGGGGTGATTTGGCTGCTGGTGCTAAGGATTATTGACATTTATTTTTGTTGAACTTGTAGCAATTCACACCTTGTTCTTGGAATCCTGTGGCTTCTTTTTGGAGAAGAAACTGCAGGCCTGGACATCTGGCAATAGTATCTGGAGATCGGGAGTTAAATAACTTGCATGGTGTCACTGCCCTTAGCTTGTTTTACATGATTAGGATAAAACTCCCCATGGCTTTGGATGTAATAAGAAAAAAAAATGAAACAAGAGCCTCTGGAGGGTAGAAATATGAACTGTGTTAGTGCTTAATTAAGTTGCCTATTAACAGTTGTGTAGTGGCCTGGAAGAATTTTAATGTACCAATTAAAGCAAGGAACTATCTCCTCAGCTTTCCACCACCTCTGGGGATGCTGTCAAGAATGAGGAGCTTGCAGATCAAGTGTTGTTTATTTTGCTGCTTCCAGCTTTTTAAAAATTGTTCTAAATTTGGGATGTGGCAGATGCCCACAGATGTGTTTGCTTCTGTGAGGCAGTGGAGCGATGTCTGTCTGATGAAGATTAACATGGGAAAGAAACAGGGCTGTAATGCTGTCTGACCCCATAAAACCCCTCCTCTTTCTTACAGTTCCTCTGTGTTGCTGCAGGAGGAGGAGGGGGCTGGAGGCCTCAGGGTAGCTCCACGCTGACAGTAGGGTGCGTTGGTTTGGCACATACAACCTGGACAGGTGGTGTGAGCTCACAGCGGTTTTTTGGAAGGGATGTACCACGGTATCCTGCCTGTTCTCTGGCTGTCCCATCACCATGTCACACCACCTTTCAGCAGTTTCCCCCTGCTCCATCATAAGCTGTAGGGATGGGAGGTTCCCCTCCAAATGGGCCTTGTGCAAGGTGGTCAGAGAACATGGCTGCTCTGATGCCTAAGATCCTTCTGCTTTACAGCCAGAAGGTACTTAAGGCTGTTTTAGTGCCAGCAGACAGCAGCCTAAGACATATCAACAGAGAGAATTCAATTCATTCATTCAATTCAATTATTTCATTTAAATTGCTTATATTTTACTGGCCTGAGGGCTGGTGAAGGTTGCAGGGAAGTTGGTTTGTCGGGGCTGCCCACTGCCATGCTTCTGGAGCACAGTGTTGCCCTGCTCCAAGGATGCACTGTCTGCAAAGCAATCTCCATGCTCATCCATTATTCATGTACCCGCCAATTGCTCTCACTTCTGGTGTTGGGGCATCATTTTTTGGATGACCTCTTGTGCGTGTGCTTGGCTATGAGCCCTTTCTTGCAGCAATCAGAGCCTGTGACTTCCCTGCACAAAGCTGCATAGGACTGGTCCTGCTTAAAAAACAGTCTGGAGCCAGCATATTGGAAACATCTCCCAAAACGGAACGTTAACCAACTGCAGGGGGTTCTGCTGTGTGCCTTTGATATCGCCTCATCACCCCAGAATCATGTCAAGCATCCCTGGCTGGGTATCTCCAGAGCTGGAGCAAATTCCCACCCGCTGCACCCTGTCCCCCTGTGCGTCCTCTCTCCTGCACAAATGCTGCTCTCCCCTCTGCCATGACTGGGGACTCAGAGAGTGACTTTTCCTTCCACTTGCATTTGGAGCACATTTTTCAATAAACACCACCACATTCCTCTTGAGGTTTTAATACAAAATAAGTTGGGGGATTTTAGGCAAAAGTAGCCTTAGTTTGAAGCACCACAGTCTTCTAGGAAGGGATTTAAGGTGCTTGTAGTGGTTGTGAGAATATCTCTGCTTCAAATCCAAGCAGGCAGCTCGGTAAGTGCAAAGTTGAGGAAAATGTCCTCTTCTCCTTGTATTCTATTAATATTTAGGTCTGGGCTTCAATTATTCATTCCTTCAGGGTGTGCTTTTATCATCTCAGTGCTACAGAATTAGCTTGTGCACTGTCTCTGGGCACTCAGAAAAGACCTTTTTGTAATATTTGTGAAATTTCATGTCTAAGAGGCCTTTTGCAAGCAAAATATATGCCATTATTCAGAAAGAGCAAATCTTCCCCATCCCCACCCCGGGCTTCTTTAAGACCACACAGAACTGAGCCTCAGCAGATATACAGGATCTGGCCTTGGCTGGAGATGGGCTAATCCAGCACTGCTTGGTTAGAGATTGGGTCCGTTATTGCTTTTTTTATACAAGAATGAGGAGATATTTGATGATATTGGACAGACCCAGACCAGTTCCATACACGTCCACCACCCTTGGCACAGGCAGCTCGTTCCTCTGAGCTGTGGACAAATCGAAGTACGCTGTGACTAAATGCTCTAAATTGTTGACATCTGCATTGTAAACACCTGACTTGTTAACAACCCATCTTCCTGCTGGGTCACAAAGCCTGACAGTCAGTTTACTCAAATGAACATAACCAGATAATATGTTTTTGAGTGCAGCTTGATCAGGGCAGGGTCTGGGAAGAATTCTGCTTTATTTGTCCAAATGTTCTTTTTATTTAATTAAGTAAAGCCAACCATGAAATTAGCATTCCCTTTCTTCCTTCAGGAACCTGAATGCCACTGGGAACTCAACACCTCAGCAGTCACTGCAATTTCAGAGTTGGTCAAAACAAGGGAAAAACATAAAATTTTCTTTTTTTTCCCTGTCTTTTCAAAATATTTTGTGGGGTTATTCTGTTCTGGGGTGAGATCATAAGACTGAAAAGTTTCACGTACCAAAAACATGGAAAAATTGTTGAGCTAAAAGAGTCACATCCACCGAACATTTTAATTTTTGGTGTTATAGAAGAAGTTTAGTGAATATTGGCTATTCTAATTAAACATAAACGATTGGATTAATTTTTAAAGTAAACAAAAAAAAAAGAGCTAGAAGTTTTCTATTTAGAACTTGTTGGAACCAGGCACTCTGGCAGTTTTTGAAACTTTGAAATATTTTTGACATAAACCTGATGAAACCTGGACTTAATCTCCTGTGCGGGCTGAATTTTGAAGAACTTGAACTTTTCAGATAAGAAACACAAAAGCATAAAATACCCGTTGAAGTCAAACATTTTGCTGAAAAACTGCTGCAGTGATTGTACTATTTCCAAGAAACAGGAGTAGCAGCTGAAATGCATCCAAGTGTGTGTTCATCCTATCAAACAGGGCTAACACCTCGAGTTTGCTTTCTGCAGTCAGTGGAGACATAGGTAACCCCAGAAATGATGTAGCAAACACGTGAGTTGAAGTGTCCTTTTGGGGTTCTGGACTTCTCTGTTGGCTTGACAAGCAGATGAGGCTTCTTTCTCAGCCATCCCAGGCACATGTTTATAGCTAGGTGGAATAAATAAACCTTGTCTTCAAGTGACAAGACTCTGGAGTGAAGCGCAAACCCCTCCTTGGTCTCAGGCAATGCTTCCCACTGTGGACCTTCACTGACCCCCTCTGGGAACAATACTGAGGTACCACTTCTGAAAGGCTCACACCATTTACAAAGTTCTAAATTATTCAGATTTAAAAAGTGTTTCAATTTCAGACCAGTGGCACTGGGCAGCTCTGAACCGATCCGGTTTTGAACAGAGCTGGGTGAGAAATGCTGATCCAGGTGAGCAGCTTGATGGACCGTGCTTGTAGCCAGCAGCTGTTTGGGCATCATTGCTGATGCTCAGACCTGCTATGGCACCTGTGGGCAGAGAGCACCATGTGCCAGCACAGTGAGCAAACTGCATCCTGCCCCAGCTGCCCACAGCTGAGCTATGGCAACAGGTGTTTTGTCTAACCTCTTGTCCAGATTATGGCAAGGCAGTTTAAAAGAGTTCAGCACCCAAGGCAGAGGCATCAGGTGCTGTTACTGTCTTTGGGTTTCCCACAGGGGAATAAAGCTAAATGTTTCCGCTTGGCAAAGCAAATAACCCTGGGCATTGATGGTTCTGCATTTCCTTTGTTGAAGGCCGTGGGTACCGGTACCTGCACACCTCGCAGTGCAGGGGATGGGATGGAGATGTCTCGTGCAGTTTGCCTTGCTTCTGTTCCAGGGTGGAGGTGACAGGAGCCAGGTGTCTGGGCCATGGCTTTAAAAACAGCTCCTCTTTACAAGTGCATTGTTTAAAGATGCTTGTTGTTATTACCACAGGAGCAAAGTTGGGTGTTTCCATAACAACATAAGGTGAACATCATATGTTTGCCCCACAACAGGCACCAACACAAACCTCTTCCTGGGCAAGAGGCAACAGGCAAGACTCTGGCGTTTTGGGGTAATCAGCCCTTATGAATCCAGGCTGCAATGTAACATCTCCTGCGAAAAGCTCCCATGAAAGCTTGTGATAGTGTGAGCAGCCTGATGGAGAGATATCCAGCTGCCCCACCCTTCCTCACAGGGTCTTCCACCAAAAGCTGCAAACCTATTTTATATTAAAGGCTCAGCATGGCTACAAGGAGACGCAGTGGGACTCAATTTTTCATTGTGAAATATCGATAGAGACAGCTTTTTTTGCATGCTGCCTCTTGCTCCTGCAGCACAGGCTATAATTTCTTGTCAGCTCTGGATTCTGCAAGCAACCCCAGCTGAGCACCAGGGAGGTGCAAACATTAAAGAGGGGGCACCGTGGGCCCTGAGACAGGGGTGGAGAGTGGGAATGTTAAGTGGCAGTAAAAGCTTACAACCATAAATTAATGTTTCTTTTTCCTATAAGCTCTTAGTAAAAATAAACCTTGAATCCTAGCAGGCATAGCTGTAAAACTGCACGGATCTTGCTTTAATTATCACCTGAGCACCCTGTGTTCTCTGCTGCAGTCTCAGGGTTGATGGCACAGCGCCCATTCAGCTAATTGAACAAAAGGTGGAGATAATGTGAATCCAACACTCTAGCAAGGGGTGTTGGCTCTGTCAAAATGTGGGTGGTCCCCAGGAAACAGCCTCATCCAGGAGCACCCTCAGTCCTATCAAGGTAACCTGCTATGTCCTGCCACTCCTACTCTGGGATGAAAGATGGGCTCCAGGGCAGGGATCACCCATCATCCTCTGCCTGTATTCTTCCTCCTGAGCCATGCCAGACATCTTAAGAACAGTTGGGACACCCACCTTTTTCTTGAACCTGAAGATATGAAGTTAATCTTACAACATGTGTGAACACAAGCTGTTGTGCAAGACCCGGATAAATGGGAAAGCTCTGGAAGAAGTAGGAGAGTTTTCTGCAAGAGAAGTACTTATAATAGTACAGCCTGTCTAGAAGATGTTCTAGCTCCATTTATCCAGTTTTCTGTGTACAGAGGGATATCACTCAATCACAGCTCAGTCTTTGTAGGCTGAAGTATCAGGGACACAGCAGGAGAAAAGTGTTCCAAATATAGGGTGGAAGAACTGTAAAAATCCAGAAAAGTTCCAGCTGTGAATCAAGGGGAGACATGCAATGGCACCAGATAGGCACCAGATAAGCACCAGAGTCACAACTAACCTGGTAATGACCCTGCAGTAGACCAGCTTCTCATTACCTTTAAAGAACAAAGCAAGTGAGCTTTATGCTGCTACGCCCAAGCATTTGAAAGTCCATTTCATAAACATAGAATTTTTAATACAAGCCATCCCACCATTAATAACAGTCTACCAGCATTACAAATTATGCCGCAGATGCGTGGTTTTGCCAGCTTTGAAACATCAGCAAATTTAGTTTTAATCTGCTGTATAGCTAGAAATAGGATGACACTGTTTTGCATTCAGTACATTTATTGAGATGAGAAAACCAGCAGGCATTAATTTAAAGTGATTAATTCAGGAACATGCAAATGTGAAGGCTGTATGGAAGCAACAGACCATGTGTTGCAGAACCACAGTTCAGTTCCTTGGTTCCCCTGGGTTCACCACCTCAGAGCAAACCCTCTGCACACAGGGAGGGGGAACACAGTCTAAAGCAAAAGTGCTGATTCCAATGGGGAATCCGGAATGAGATTTAGTTTGGCTCTCAGCTACCTGGGTGGCAGAAACAGCAAGGAGGGAGATTTACAGGTGGTGGTGGTCAGTTAGTTGGACATAAGCCTAACCAGGTGGGACACTGTGGTCCAGACTTCTCACACAAGAGGTCTGAAACAAATCCTACCCAAAGGGGAGCTCCTTGTATGAGGCAGGCAGTGTGACCTACCCGTGCTGTGTACATTGCATATTGAAAATGACTCTCAGCTATCTGTGACATTTTCACAGCACTTGACAGTGTGAAAGAGCTTTTAAAAGAGAAGAAACAGCCCAAGGAGAGGAGCCTTTCCACAGCCCTCCTCATTTGCTGGAGAACAGTCAGGGGACCTATGTGAGCTCTGCCCTCACGAATGGGGCAGAAGCAGATTCAAGCCCAGCACAAATTGCTCTCAATTACCATCTGCTCCCCAGGCTCAAGACGACTTTTGGGAAGATGACAACCGTAAGTCTCCTTCATCCCACTGGGTACCCCCCACCAAGCTGCAATAAAGAAGCCACTGTATTGATTTGCCTTCCCCTTCTGAGGACCAAACCTTGGCTTGGTCTGTAACACACACAAACCAGCTGGCAAAGACAAACTGGATCATTAAGACAATAAAAACAGTGAACACATAGAGAAACGTGAAAAAATGACCCTGGGATGTGTTCATATTTTATGCAATTGCTGGGATAAAACCTTGAGTCTATAATATTAAATGAGCACTTCAAAGGGATAGCTTATGCTAATTTAATTAAAGGCAGCATCCTGGCTGAATTAAGGAGCTGAATTAATACTGTGCACCAACCCCTAATTTTACCTGCCATGGGTGTGCTTACTCTGTGTTGTCCTGATGTGCTCACAGTCTGTTTTTTCTGGACAGGATGAGTATAACCTACCCCCTACCTGCCTCCCCCCCTCCAGTTAGGCAGGGTCAAATTTTACACTTCCAAGTTCCAAAACTCACAAGTTGTGTGTAAATACCATCTCTGGGCACCTGGGCACTAATTTATCCACCTGTGCTAGAGAGGTGTGAGTCCTTGCCTTCCTTGGCTTCCCAGGGAGAAAAAAAGAGAGAGGTTCATCAAAGAAGCCTGAAGTTAAGTGCTGTGAACAATTCCTCCCCTACCCTTTCCGTAAGTATGAAACAGGATTGAACTCTTCTGGAAAACAAATCAACTTGTTAATGGAGTTTGAGACATCATAAGCCTTCAGCTTCACACTTCATATGTTTATATCCTAATTTTGCTTTAGGCATATTCTCTTCCTTCATGTGTGTGGGAAAATCATCCTTCAAGAGTCATAGTAGGGTGTCATGTTGGAAAGTTTGACCCTTACCTAGGTGCCAAAATGGAGCTTCACTAGCTGGCTGGCAGGGCCAGGGGATGGGGAAATCCATCTGCCATTTGGGTGGAGAGATGCATCCAGCCACTGCTCTCGTCCCTTCCAACTATGTCTTCCCACTCTCGGCAGTTAGAAATTATAGGGGTGGATGTTCTGGTTATTTATACAACAAGGACATCTTAAGTCCTCAAAGAAGAAACAAACACCTCGTATCCTTATGTGCTGGACCTTGGAAAAAGCTAGATGACTCTTTAGGAAATTGTCTCTGGGCACAACTCAAACCTCAGCCAAGCTAATGGGAGAGTTTTGGTGAATCTCAAGGGGATATGGATCAAATGTTGGATGCAGAAAAGAGCTTATAGCTTCTTTGTGCAATACATTGCAATGTGCTGAACTTCAAGAATGTGTTGAAGTCCCTCAAAGTTTCTTGAGGGACAAACTGCCAGAAACAAAACTGCCAGAAAAACTTCTGAGATGCCATGTCCTCACTGCTTCTACTTTGGCATGGCAGTGTTTGTGAAACAAGCTTGTTTTTCCTACCCAGCCTGCATTATGAAAAGGGCCAACAGGCAATTAAAACATCATTGGGTAAAACGTGGTATTAGTCCGTAATACTGATTTGATGGTTAGATCTTCAAATCTTCTTACAAGGAGCTCTTCAAATGCTTTTGCCCTGTGAAAGTTAGGCATAGAGCTTGAGTCTGTTGAAGATGGAGTTACTTGGGGCTGAACTTGCAGCCTAATTTGAGTCCATCAGAATCAGAAGCAATTTGTTTGTCTGTTTGCTTCAGTGGGGCACTGTCACTCTGCTTCAAAGTGCTTGGGGGTTAAGGGTGCCAAGAAAGTGGAGTTTCATTACTGACTGGGAATCGTGGAGGGAAGTACATCTCTGAGGGCATGAGGATTGCCTTCCTGGGGAATAAGACTGCCATTATAAGCCAGACTGGGTGCAGTTTTGATGAGAAGAAAGTAAAATAGGAAAAAATTGCAGTATAAAGTTTCCTCTTAGTGCTCTTTTTCCAGGTAGAGGAAGCACTAAGCATGAGTGTACTAAATGGGCAACTGAATTCGAAGACTGCAGTAATACCTTCTGCTGATAAGTAAAAAGAAGAGAAAAGCATTTGCTGGATGGCACCTGTTACTCCTCGCTGTTGGGCTAAAAATGGCTTATGGAGCATGTAAGTGCCTTTGCAAAAAAACCTGCCTGGGTGCAGAGATGTCTGTGTTCTGCAGGTGACTGAGATACTTGGTCAGGAGGCCAGATCTGCCCATTAGCTGTGAACATACTGAAAATAGTTACCGTGGAGAAAAGTATCCAGTCCCACATGAGGTGGCAAGACTGAGCTCTCAGAGAATGCAGGTGTCATTGAGAACAGTCAGTGAGAACAAGGGATCGTTGCCACCATCCAGGATATTAAGATGGAACTTTTCTAAAGTGTGTCACTGCTGAAACACCATCCATTTGTATGGTCCATAGAAGAGATGCTTCAGTGTTTTCTGAGCCACCATCCTCAGTGTTTATAGAATACTCTGTGCTGCCTTATAGCACTGTCAGAAAGCTGGCATACTGCCCTTAGAGAAGGTGTATTTACAAACATCTGTATTCTGCAAACATTGGACTAAGAAGCAGACATTTCTTCTTCCATTAAAGCTGAGCTCCTCAGATGATAAACACCTATTTATGAAAGCTGGAAAAAACTAATATGCCAAACTAGGCATGAAATCTGCAATACTTGGGACTTGGATTTACACTTAGTTCTGCTTCCTGCCAAAGGTGTGAATGAAGCAAGTTAATAAGTTAATAACTTACTTGCCTGAGGAGTATGTAATGTCAGACCCCCAGAGGAGTTGGAAGGACTGCTCTCACCTCTCAGAATTTCCTGCTGGCTACCAGTTATTCTTTTATCATCATACTTTAAAGTGAAAACACTCTACATTATTCTCTATGACTGTATTGCAGAACATGACTTGGGAATGACCTGAATAGGAAGGTCTGACAGATTGCTTTTTCTAAAGGCTCTTTAGGGAAAAAAACAGACATGACCCTCTGCTAAATTACACCTGTGTTAAAGTAGTGCACTGCCACTGCTATTGACAGCACTGCATCTGGCTAAATGAGTGTGGAAGAAGGACTGGGACCAGCATCACATTATTTTCCACTTAGTAGAATTGCTACCATCTCCCCTGAGCCCAGGAGGTTCTAGAAAAACTTCTTTGGTTCTGACCTTCTTCCCCCAGGTTTGACAGGTCATTAGAGATAGTGAATTGGCTATATTTTCAATCCAGTGCTTTAGGGCACTTGGAATGTAAATAATATTCTAAAGATGATTTCATTATTTGGGACTACATTGGTGGGAACGTACCATAAATGATTTGTAAGAAAAAATTTGAAGTCAATTTGTTGAGTATGAGCTGATGACCTCATGAAAATGACTTTTCGTCCATCCTCTACCCCCTGCACTAAGTTCATCCATCCTTTCCATGTTTTGCTTTTTTTTCCCAAAATGCTGTCAGCGTGGGAATTTGTAATTTGTGGCTGGGTCCCTGTTGAGGGGAGGTACTACAGATTCATTTCCTTAAGGCTGGGAAGGAATAGTATTTCCTGTTCATGAAAGTTCAGATTATTTGGTAGGCTGAAAACCTGAGTGTAGGCAGTGCCTTGTTTTGTGTTTGGGATGTGAAACCTGCTGATCCCCTCCTTGCTCCAAGGTGGAGGAGAGGGAAGGATGCTATGGGGCCACATTACCACCTGCACTGCTGTAGGGGCAAGTAATCCCATGGCCCTGAAGAGGAGGTTGTCAGCACTGTCGTGGTGCTCTGCTGCCTGACCCAGTGGGCTGTGCACCACCATGGTATCAGATCCCATGTGGCCATCAATGAAAAACCCATCTTAAAACAGAATCATAGAACTGTCTGGGTTGGAGAAGACCTCTAAGGTCTTGAGTCCAACTGTTAACCCATCACTGCCAAGGCAACCACTATTACCCTAATCACCACATCTACACTTTTAAATACCTTCAGGGATGGAGACTCCACCACTTCCCAGCCTATTCCAATGCCTCACCAACCTTTTGGGAGGAAATTTTTCCTAATACCAATCTAACCCACCCCGCTGCAATTTGAATCCTTTTCCTCTCGCCCTATCACTTGTTACCCTACCTGGCTACAGCCTTCTTTCAATTGGACAGGTGTCCCCTGAGCCTCCTTTCCTCCTGGCTAAACGCCCGCAGCTCCCTCAGCCACTCCTCACGACACACGTTTTCTAGACCCTTCATCGCCTGTTTTTGGACACGCTGCAGTACCTCAATGTCCTCCTAGTAGTGAGGGACCCAAAACAGAATCCAATGTTTCTGTGCTGGGCTGGCGGTGTAAGGGCACCCTGGGCAAGGTGGGGGGTACCCCGGGCAGGGTGCAGGGCACCAGGCAGGGCTCTCCGGGAGCCAGACCGGGCAGCTCTCGGTTTGGAGAAAGGAAAGAGCAGGAGCAGTCCCAGCTCTGCTCCAGCCGCCGCCGCCGCTTCCCATCAGCAGAGGGACCCCTCGGAACGGCCATGGTGCTCGCCGGGGTGGCGAGCGGGGAGAGCCCTGCGTGGGCGCGGGGATTGACTGCGCTGCCAGGAACCCCCGCGGCTTCGGCTGACCTGAGAGAATGGCAAACAGCAGGCTCGGCACGGAGATGCCAGACAGGCTGGATTCATCCCCCCTTCCTCCAGCCCCGCGCCCGTGTGTGCCCGTCGGGAATACTTGCGGATGCCAAGTGTCCCAGACTCCGCGTACATCACCCGCTCTCTGCCGGGGTGAGCCAATGTGGGAAAGAGCAGTGGACGAAGGGAAAACAGATGAGGGAGAAAGGAGAAAGCGAATAATCGAAAGTGAATAATCAAGTATTTCCAGTCACTTGCAGTTTGTTTAACACCTTTTGTTGCTGACAAGTGTTTGAAATTATGAAGGTAAAGGAGTCTTGATAAAACTAATGCCTGTTGCTACCAAACTTGTTCTGCAATAGTGTTATTCATGATTTTGTGAGCACCAAGACACAAATACGGACTGATTACATGTGGGTTTAGGTGAATGCAGGAGTCTGGTCTCTTTGCTTGGAGAACATTATATGCCTCTACTATGCTGGTGCCTCAGTGAGTGTCATCCCCATCTCCATTTCCCCCCTCCAAAAAAAGAAAGAAATGTCCCATCAATGTCCTGGAAGTAATAAATAGAATCATAGCATCATTAAGACTGTAAAAGATCTTCAAGATCATTGAGTCCAACCATTATCCTAAATTAGCAATAGGAAAAAAAGCAGAGCAATCAGAGGGCATCTGCTGCATCCTAAAAAACTGCTGGGTATCTCTATGCTAAAAGCTGAAATTATTAATGTGACAGATAATGGGGTTGACTTGAAACCTTTGGTGAAGTCTGTAATATTTTTTTTCACCCCATCAGGTTTAAAATTTGGATTATGGCCTTGCAGAGAGCAGTTTTCCTCAGAGTGAGTGCAGCTCCTGGTTTTGAAGAACAGGAACTCCCCAGCTTCAGCCTGCTCTGAGAATGGCCCTTTGGAGAGGAGTTTGCTGGGCGTCCGCGCTCACAGTGCAGCCTGACGGCTGCGTGCTCCAGCTGTGCCAAGAGCTCCCTGGGCACCCCTATGAATTCTGCAGTTGAAAATGCTTCACAAAGTTCTTGGCTTTCTGCTGTCCTTCAGAAACTGCCAGTTGGAGAAGGAAGAGTTTTTAGTGCATTGAACAAGATCAGTTCAGGAAGTCACTTTTTTCAGTTCGTCACTCCTCTCTCTTTGCAAAGGATTTCTTTTCTTTCCTAATTGCCACATGCAGTGTTGTAGGAGTGTCTAGGAGATGCTGAATACAGGTAAATAGACCGCAAGCCAGAAGCTTTATACCCAGCTGAAGTGGAAGAATGGGTCCCTGCCCCGACTGCTTGAGTCATCTGTATTCATCTGTGCTGCAGTAATCCTTCCTGCAAAGCCCAGCCATATGCCTTTGGTACAGCTGTGTGACTAATCCTTAAGTAATCGTTTATTTGGGGAATGTCACCTCTGGATGTGCAATTTATTGGTCCATAACAGTACATTTTGAAGGGAGCAGGTTGAAATAATCCAATCAGCATTTTGTGAAGGGGGATATGACCCCTTCCCCTTTTCTCCTTGTCCCCAATGGAGTACAAGGAGTACATAGTGTGCATGTGAAGAGATGGGAATCTCAGTTTCAAGGAGACGAGGGGTATCTGAAGGCTGATTGCAGTGTGAAGGGCAGACCTGGGAGGAAACACAGGGAAACACAATATGGGAAAAGCTGCTTTACCTGGCTGTTGGAGCTGCCTGCTGTAGGGTAGTAGAGTCCCAGAGTGCTTTAGGAAGAAATGATGGAAGCCGTATAACTGTGCCTTGAGTGGAATGCTCTGTGGTTTGAGAATATCTGGGCTTCTGTGTCTGAGGCCGTGTCATGGCCACACGGTGCTGTATGAGTTACGTGCAGCATAAGCATTTCTAGTACTCCTGAAATGTCCAGGTCATGATCCTCCGGGTGCAGAATTCTCTAGTGCTGGTTCTTCATGAGCTTTGGTGGCCTGGAGGAGTGTAGTTGGGCTTAGATGTGTCCATCCTGCTACAAGCTGGTATGTTGTGAAGGTCAAAGCACAGCCAGCTAGTCATTAAGGGTGCTCTCAAGACTGACAGCTAGGAAGAATGTTGTATCTGGAACCAAATCCCATCCCAGCAACCCCCATGCAGTGGATAACTTACTTTCTCAATATGTGGCTCCTGAACATAATGCTCCAACCTTCACATAAGGAAATGTGAAGCCTGAATTCCTCCTGTTTTTTCACTTCATGTCTTTTTCCTCCTCTTATAAGATAAGAACTCAGTAGCTTGAAGAGGAGGGTGCTGACAGTCTCTGGGGCTGGTTTCTTGCCCTGGCCTGCATTCCAAAACATGATTTGAGTTGTTGATATAACTCAGGGAAAATTCAGCCCATTGCAGGACTGGTTGCTATGACATTTTGTAGATCACTATATCAGGAACAATTGGTGCTAGAGTAACCTACATTCTGCTTTGTGTCTGATTAAAGCCTTTTTGACAGGAACTCTATATGTTTGACATGAATATGGATGATTTGGGCTTCACAAATCAGAAAAATCTCTGTTTACCCAGTGGTAGTAAAGTATAACTCCTGTGGGACAGCTCTGGGGTTATTATGCCTTTTAAGGAATAAGTTAAAAATAAAGTTATTTTTAATTCATCTGTTGCTTCCTTTGGCAGTAATATTCATTACTTACATTTTGGCACAATGATGAAGAATTTCTAGGTGACAATTTGATTTGAAAAGTCAGAGGAAACATTTCTAAAAAAAACGATTCTCGCAAAATGAAGAGAGGAGTGGGCTAGCTTTTTCCTCTAGTGTGTGACAAAGAGGTCAAAACTGGGCATTTCCAGACAAGGCTGAAGGTATGTTTCTGTCCTGCTCACTAAAAATTGAAGATGGTCAATGGGTCATTGAGCAGTTATCCCAGGGGCATTACATATAAGACAACTTTGCTGACTTTCAGTCAACTTCCTTAACACTGCTGTAGTGAAGGAAAAAATAGCTGGTTCAAATGAGGACCAGAATCTGGATGTCTGGTTCCAGGAGGATTTTTAAGGCAATGCAAATGTTTCTTTAGGCTATTTTTTTGCATTCTAGTTCAAACTGCTGTATAATCCTGTCTAGCATCTGGTGCTTCAGAGAAAGGAAGGGAAGAATGAAATGAAACCTCCCTGTAGACCCAGAGCATTCAAGTAAACTGCAATTTTTTCCTGTCTCAAACAAGACTAGCAATCATTAAAAAGACAACTCACAGAAGAACAGTGCAGGGGTGTGGTCGTTTGCATGAAGTTATCAATATGTCCCTAGGCGTGAAATCTTCATTTGCAACGCCTTCCATCAAAAACCAGCCCAGCGGGGTCATCACGAGGTCACTGACATTGGTTACTTTTCCCAGCTGATGCTACTACCTATTTTGACTTTGCCCTTTGGCTTGCCTTTGGCACTTGGACTGTATTAACCACTAGCAATATGAATCAGTGCACAGCACTGACAGTCTCACGGCCACTCAGGCAAGCTGGAGATGTGCCGAATAAATAATCAAAGCTACTAATGAGGCTGCATAACGCTGGGGGCTTTCAGGGAACTTTCTTGCAATGTGGTTGTGTCACAGTTGTTTGAGAAGCAGAAGAAAAACTTAATGTTTGTTACAGGAGAGAAAAAATCCAACTAGAGTATCTTAAGTCAAGTGAGTAGCAGGTATGGTGTTTAGATTTTCTTACCACACGGTTTATGATGCTAATTATTTATGATATTATTGTTGGAGCTACTGTGGCATAGAGAGAAGGGCAAAATGATTTTTATAAGGAGAAGTAATAGCTTTTAGCTGTAAAAAGAGCTATTAGCACTATCTAAAAAACCTTTCTTTTGTTGTTTTCACATAGGTGTGCACATCTGGGAAGTGATTGTGCAAACTGCAAGCAAACCATCTGCTTTTTTGGCCACAAGAATTCTTCACTATAGATTTTGAAAGCTATAGGCTTATCTCCTCCAGGAATTTGCATGAGTTAAAACATCAATTATCAACTGGGACTTGTGGCAAGGTACACTAAGGAAGACACTACTTCTGTACTTTGAATTTACTAGGAGAGTGGAAAGAAAGAAGGTGCAGAGCTCACATGCAGCACTGGGAACAAATTGTCACAATCCTCAGCAACCTTTGCCACTGGAACCTGCTGTCCATCTTTCCAGATATAACAGCTCACTTAATGTAGAGCAAACATGCTCAGGTCTTGCAATGACAAACTACCCCATAGCACATCTAGCCAAACAGCTAATCCCTACCTGTCCTCAGTTTTTTCTGTAGGTTATTGCCAGAGGAGGAGGAGAGAGGAGGAAGCTTGTCCTTTTCTGGCCTGTTTGGTAGTATATATTTGCAGCCTCTTGGTCTCTCTCCCCACTCAGAACTAAAGGGAAGGTGGAAAATCTGATTTGATAGAGGTAACTAGAACAGTTTGTCAGGTAAAGCCTATGGGTCAGCAGGCACACTTCACCTGTTCTCTGCAGGAATTTCTTATCACATTTTGACTATTTCTGAAAATCCGTTCTCTGTTTCCCATATTTCTAAGTACTGAGTTTGGAATTTTTAGTCCCCTTTAAAAAAATCCAACAAAAAATAAAGAGGTGTGCTGTATTATTTCTTCTCTCAGCCGCTTTCATTTTGCAAAATTTTGCTTCAGTCACAAGGACCACCATTACTCCTCACCCACCCTGCTGGCAGCCTGCTGCAGCTGCAGTGCTGTGACTGCTAAATCCCCCTTGGTGTCTCTATGTATTGGGAGGGATGGAGGACATAGAACATGGGACATCCTTGATTCCTCACAGCCCTGGTCTCAGAGGACCTGGATACCATTTTGCCTGGCAGATCCAGGGCATGTTGCCTTTGGGAACAGCTTGCATAGCCCAGACAAGTGAGACATAGCTACTGATCACTTTAAAATCCTCTGGTACCTTATGCAGAAGTCAATTCATTATACCCCAGCCTCAAAATCATTAGTCAGCAGTGGCCATTTTTTTCAATTATGGGGTTTAAGGGATTATTGTGAGTCATTACCCTGAGGTATTAATAGTTGCATTGCTTCTGAAACAGTTCAGGTAAGGAGGTGGTGCAGCAGCTGCACCCAGGGCATCCAGGAGCTGGGAGCGTGACCCTTTCTTTTAGTCTCTAGAGCAGAACTGAAAGGAAAACATGCCCTTGTGTTAAATATTCAACTCATTTCACAAGCTTTTTACTTTGTCTCTCGAGGGGTCAATTAAAGCTTCACGGTCTTTCCTGCCACACCGGCAAAAAAAGATCTTCATCTGCCCTTCCTTTGATTAACTATGTTGTTATAAACAGACGATGCAGCACAAGCAAGGGAAACTAATATGCCTTCCCCCCAGCTGAGGTCCTTGTAAATGAATCCATTAATTTGAACCAGAGCACCCCTGTGCTTGAAAAGGTGCAAAGCTGGCACATGGCTAAAATCCTGCTGAGGTATGGGTGTTTTGGGGACAAGTAGCCTCAGATACAGGAAGCCACCCCTGCACACAGGGGCTTCACACACGCGCCTGGACATCGGCTTGCTGAGATGTTTTTCTACTGCAGATTCTTCCCCCAGTTTGGCCTCTTAGTTCCACGAAAAAGAGGCTTGTAGCAGACATTTAAATTTTTATGAAGTGCTTGCTTTATTATCTTAATAAATCCTTGTTTGGTTTGCAGAATGCATCCCCATTGAAGTTAAGAGTTTATATGAAAATTAAAACGGCACTATATCTTCTTAATTAGACAAATGTATAGATAAAAAGAAACAAATGTCAGCTGGCAGTGGAATTTAGCTTTGCTGGGAGGGTTCTTTTTTATTTGTCTCCCAAGATGTTTGCAGAGTTTAATGCTGGTGCTGCAGGCATTCAAAGGGACAGCAAAACTGTCCCTTATCAGTAGGCAAAACACGGGCACAGCCCGTTCTTCTGTGTTGTGCATCTCATCTGTGCTGAATTATTTACTTCCAAAAATAAGTTACATAATTGTTATCACATAAAAATTAAGCAGATGTTATTTTTCACAGGTAAACAGCCAAGGCTGAGCCCATGAAGCCTTTGCTCTGGCACATTTTTTAAGGTACACTAACTCACAGGCGTAATTGGCAAAAAATGGTGGGAGAATATTGATCAATGAATTTTTTATTCAGATTGGTTTTGGCTTTCAGAAGCAAGACATTTAAGAAGCAGGTCATTATTATTTCTTACATCTCCTAAAGACTCTAGCTGTAAATCAAGGGGAGTTATCCAATGTTCTCTAAAGGCACTTCTTTTTTTTCTTCTCTGAAAAGATACAGGAAGAAAATTTTAGCTGAATTGTGGGAATAGTTTTCTTCTAGCTCAGAGGTGGTTCCATGGTGAATCTCAGGCTGCATTTGCTCTCTTAGCTACACGTGGCAGAATAGTTTTTGGTTCTCAGAATGAAATACAGTAGGAGAAACTACTGGATTATAAACTCTTGCAGTTACTGGCTCTGATGTCCTGGGCTTTAGTAATGTGTTTTATCCCATGTAGTGGGTGGATAACTGCTACTCTACGGTGGGTCTAGTGCAGCAGAGATGGTCCTGGCTGTAGGGCTCCTCATCTTCCTTCTTGTGATAAAGCAGGAGGCATCAGCCTGGAGATCTCCTACCAAAGTGTTTCAAGACACTTGGCTGTACAAGGACAGTACTGGCTTCATGACCCTGCCCTGAAGTGTGATGAGACCTGGCAAAGCTGTCACTTCAGTGGCTGAAATAGGGGTAGAAAGCAGATAAGCAAAAATGTAATACAGAGATATTTAAAGATATCTTCTTGGAGCAGATCAGATACTTTCTGTTTACTGTACAGCTTAAGACACTATTGCCAATGAACTCCACTTGAAAGATTTCTCATCTTCCCATGCTTCTTTTAAATACTTTCTAAGTTAGAGAATTTGTTCTGCTATTAAAGGGAACATAAGAGACTCGAGGAAACTTTCACACTTATAGAACAAAACCAAGACCATCAAAATAAAATCCTTGGTCAGGGCAGCCTTTTTGTCTGTGGGAAATAGCAGACGGGAAGTTTAAAGCAGTCCTGATACTGGCAGAGGGGAGGAGACTTGCAAACTTCACTGTGCCATGAGGTGCACTGGTAAATTATCAGCGTCTTGGGAACCGGGACCAATTCCACAAGCACCGCGAACCTGAGGGCAGGTCTCGTTAATCTGCCGATGTGTGGGTGCTCCTCCCTTTGCTGATGAGTTCAGCTGCTGCCGAGTGGTGAGCAGGGGCTGATGGCAGCTGTGCCCCGGCACAGCGCTGCTGTTGGGTGTGCTGCTGTACTCGGGGAGATTGTGCTCGAGAAGGATTTTGCAGGGGAACAGTCCAGGTCAATTTTTGAATCATTGAGCTGTGACCACTTGAGCTGGGGCTGGGCAGGAACAGAATGTATTTGCTGTCTGAGTTAGCTGACCTTCATCTCCCCTGGGAAAGGTAGGATGGAACAAGCAGGCTTCCTAGGGAGAACACCCTTTTCCAAGGGGGAGATTTCCTCTCCAAGGCACACAGCAGCAGCCATCATTAATTATGTTGCAAGTGTATCTTGCAAATGCAGAGATCAATTCTGAATATTTTATGGCTTTAATTACACCACCCTGCATGTGATGCAGAGAATAGGTTATTAGGCTGCTGGATGCTAATTTCCTTCTTGAATGAGGGTTTTTTTTTCCTCATGCTTTTCCTGCTTTGGATGGCAAAATGTTCCGTGCAAGAAGGCAAAAGTTCACAGCTGCGTCTAACTAGCAGGTAGGCTCAAAGCAAGATCTAGCAGAGCAAAAGGTCTCCACTCTTTTCCAATATGACTCAATAGCTGAACTATCAGCAGTATATGGCTTTCAAAGAGCAGGGAAGGAGTATTTATCAGAAAGTCATTCATATTTGCTGTCAGAGAGATTCTTCTGCAGTTTGATCAAACAGTTCTTGGAGTCCCTGGATTTTGGTCTAACACCCAGGATACACAGATAGTGTTCAAGAGGGGGTAATTCAGGACACGGGTGTTGCCTGGCCCTTCTATGTCTGCTTCAAAGGCACCAAACTTACTGCTGTGATGTGCTACTAGACTCACTCCTAGCGAGAACACTCAAAGCCTGGGCATTGGAGCTACATGTAGAGCTTGGTTTCTACCTCTGAAACAACAGCAGTGATATTGCAACTCCCACAGACATGGTCTGGACTATCTCTTCATGCTTTCTAAGCTCACCTGCAGGCAGGTCTGTCTGTCTATGCAGGCAGGTCTGCAAATCTTTGATAAGTCAGGTCTAAGGAAACAACCAAGACACTATGATTGCAAATCAGAGGTTTGATGAAGAGTTTGTCTTTTCCCATCTGAAGCATCTGCTTGCCTCTCCCCTGGTATCTTTTACCAGATCTTTCAAAGTCATTTATTTTGACAGTCTGCATGATGATATGATATAGCAGAGGCTGTCTGCTCCAGCAAGTAATGAGTTCAGATATTTTGCTTTGTATATGGGTGTAAAAGGCCATTGCCCTTAGTTGGCCTATCATCACATCAAATCTCATAAATAAAATAGAATTGAATCATAGAATCATAGAACTGTTTAGGCTGGAGAAGACCTTGAAGATCATCATGTCCAACCATTAATCCAGTGCTGCCAAGGCCGCTGCTAAACCATGTCCCTAAGTGATACATCTACACGTCTTTTAAATATCTCCCAGGCATGGTGACACCATCACTTCCATGGGCAGTTTTTCTTATCCCTGACAACACTTCTGGTAAAGAATTTTTTCCTAATATCCAGTCTAAACCTACCGTGGTGCAATTTGAGGCCATTTACTCTTGTCCTATTGCTTGTTACCTGGGAGAAGAGGCTGACCCCCACCTGGGTACAAACTCCTTTCAGGTAGCTATGGAGAGAGATAGTTCCAGGTCCTGGGCCGCCTGAGAGAGGCTACACAAGCACATTTGTTCTGTGACTTCCAGATGTTAAAACATACACATACATCTTTGGGCAATCATGGACTAAATGATCAACCAGCTCCCCTAGAGCATGGTATGTGCTCTTTGCCCATGTGTGAGTGCTTGAGCTGCTTTCTTCTCCAAAGCAGGTTATGCTGCTGTACTGTGCTGTTTGAAAGGTCCATGTGCTGCCCTGGCAGAGGCTGTGATTCAGAGGACATTGCTTTCAGCCATGAGTTGCACTTGTATGAATTCAAAGGAACTGGTTATGGCTGGAAAATAGCTCTCCTCAGTTCTATCATTTATCAATGATGCACATTGCACTTATCTTCTTTGGGACGGGATTTATAGTCTGATAAAGTCAATGGCAGTCTCTTCATTGCCTTAAGAGGATTTTTGGGTTAGTTTCACAATTACCACTTGGTACAGTAAAGGTATACTGCCCTTGAAAGTCAAGGAAAAATAACTCATGTTAAACTAAATTTTACTCTCTTAAATTGTTTGCATTCCTTTTATGACACCATTTCCCATAATTGTGCTGGTTTAGGGAGTCTGTTTTGTAATTGTGCAGAAGACATAGTTCTTTTCTTCTCCAAATAACTTCAAAATACACCTTTTAGCTGTGTTTTTTGCTCTTCATCCAGTGCAGCTGAAGGCTTAATGCATGTCAACCTTTAGCAAACTGCCTTTTTAAGACCTGTCTGGCTTCCTTTGTGAATATTCTTTGTGGGGCAAAGAAATGACACTATTCTTATATCACCTTCCATAGCAGGAATTTCTCTAAATTATGGGTTTCCTTTCCCTTTCCATTAAACCTGTCTGTCCTCATAGACCCCTGTGAACACTGAGAAATTTTGTGTGCAAATCAGGCATTTCTTATTCACCTCTTTGAAATCCTAAGTCTTTTCCCTTTTCCAAATGGTATTTTTTCAGGAGTTCTTTACAATCATGTATGAATTAGCTGTGCATTTGGAAGGTGAGTTGAAAAGCTTTTAGAGCATAAATCTCTAACAATTCTCAGTCTGAGGTTCTAATCATGGTTACAGTGCTGAGGGAGGAGGGATGTCAAGGAGTGTTAGCAGAAACCTGGGAAGTTTTCTGAGTAGGAGCCTGAACCACTCTCTTCCTCCCATCCTTCATCTTACCTCTATAGGGCTTGCTTCTTTGGTGTTCATGGGAAAGCCCTGATTATTATTTCTTACAAACAGGGAATCAAGGTAAGAGCAGCCTTTGTCAGCCTTCCTCATTCCCAGAATCATGTAGTTTCTCTTGTTTTTTTTTTAAAAAAAAAGGACTGTCTCTCCCAATAACTTTTCCTCTCTCTTCATCAGTCTCCTGTTGTGGTACAACCAGGGGAGAGGAACAGCTGCACTTGCATTGCTACAAATCATCTTCTCATATCTTGAAGATTTTCCCTTCCTGGCAGAAGAGATGATCTCCATCTATGCTTATCTTTAATCTCATTCCATTGCCTATGATTCCTTCTGTGATTTCATTAAGTGTCCCTTATGCTTATCTTGGAGAAATTTAGAAAAGCACAGAAAGATCTGTGTGATGAGAAGGTGATGAGAAAGTGTGCTCTCAGAGGTACATATCAGGTAGCGAAGAAATAATGATTGCAAGATATGTGAATACTATTGCTATGGGGGTCAGAGTTAAGGTTAATTAAATGTCTTCATTGTGCATTGTCTTCCCCTTAAGGTGTTTGAGAGCCTTCTAAGAGAACCATTAACTCTGAGCAGCCACGGTTTTTAATGAATATTTTTATTGATTTTGCTTGCACCAGGTTTGCTCTTAACTCCCCTCTATGTATTCTTCATGTATTTTGCCTTGAAACTATATTTAAATTTTCCCAATTCAATATTACTAACTGGTACATTTTAAATCAGATACGGCATGTAAATATGCCTACTTTTTAAAGAGAAAGCCTTCAAAGTGCATATAATCCTTTTTTTTCAGTCTTTCTACAAACATGATATGAATAAAATATTCTGAAAATTACATGCAGCCAACTAATATGGCTCCTACTGAACTAGGCAATTAAACTATCTCCATATGAATTGCTTGGTGATATGCAAAAGTATATGTTTTAGCATTTCCTACATTATACAAGATTTAATATAAAAAAGAACATTTTTGCATCTAGATAAAGATATGAAAATTGTTTGGTCTCTTGTTTATAACCTCCATGTTACTGTGAGATATTTAAGCGGATATTAAGTATGAGCATTTGTGATTCATTCCTTCTATATCTACAGGCATTTCCTTTCAAAATGCTTGCGTCTCAGCTTGCATGAAAACTACTGTGTCGCTGCCATGGAGATGAGAAATTGTGAGAATTAATGGAATGATGAATCTCCATTGCTTGAAGACTTTCAATCAAGGCTGGCTGTCTTGCAAAGTTATTGTTCTTTTCGTGGGAGGAACTAGAGGAGGTAGTGGCCTATGGCTTTCTTTAAGGCCCTTTTCTGGCCTTAATGTGATGACTCTGATGCAAATTTCTTTTTTTATACTCAATCTAGCCAGACCCTCTGGAGGTCTCTGCTCCTGCTGACAGTGCTGTATGCATCTTTCGGAATGCTCTTGACCTGACGCGGATTAGTTTAGAGTTCACTTGGGACAAGGCTGTGGATCTCCATGATATTTTGGTTTATCACTTTATGGAAGTCTTCAAGTAACTGCGTTCTGTGTTTGGACTGTGGGGCAGCTGATCTACACAGACGTCTCCAAAATCCTCAGTACTGATTCTCCAACGCAGAGATCCAGCTGGAGCATCCGTGCTGCTCTGTTCAAAAGACAAGTGAGCTGGGGGGCAGGGAGAGGTAAGTGGTGTGTGCTGACACTGAGTTGGGTCACAGTCTGGGATGGCAGCCTGAGTGCTCCAGGTTAGTCACCATCATGACTTAAACAGACCAGCATCGTCTTCTCCATGCAGTGGGGGCACCTCTTCTCCATGGGAGTCAGGGTAGTGGGGGCGGTTGCATGTGTGTGTGGAGTGGATCCCAGGGTTGAGATGCTGCATGTGCCACATGCTACACAGGTATGTCCCTTCCCCACGTATGGGTGCACGTGAATGGGGAAGCCAGTTAGTCCTTGGGTAAGCTCCTGCCACTCATAGATGGGGAAGCTTACTCAGAGATGTTGGGGACACAAGACCTTCTTCCCACCCCCTTCCACTGGAGCAGGATGCTGGAGGAGCTCTTGTAGGCTGGTGTTTACTGGGCAGTCATCTGCTCACTCCATCACCTGCAAAAGTGTGTGAGCCAGGCTGACACATCTCATGTGCTAGGATGGCCTTAGAGAGACACCCACTTCAACCTTTTTTAAATGAAGCACCTCCCCTTTGAGTAAAGCTAAAGGATGAATTAGTCCCACAAAACCCAAGCAATTATGTGAGAGACCAAACTGTGGTCTGAACTGCAATGGTGTTTCTTATATCCTTATATCCAATGGTGTATCTTATATCTTGTGCTGAGACTTATTTTTGACTGCTCACATTTTACCACTGCTTGTATGGGCAAAGATTTAAAGTTTCTACAGGTCACAACTCATTTCACCTGTGTCAGTGATATCAAAATTCCAGCTCTAATATGTATAGTCCTGATGATGTTTTGCAGCAGCTGGGAACTATCCAGTGGTTTGAATGTATAGCTCAACAGCTTTGTGGGAGTCAGTCCAGGTACTTAGAATAATGACACACCCTTCACATTTAACATACCTGAAGCAGTGGATTGTCCACCTCATATTAATAAACAGCTGGAGATGAAGCAGGCAAACTGGAAGGGTTCAGCAGGCCCCATGATTTAAAAGTTAAGTTGGGTGTCCATGCTATTCTTACATTTTTCCTGCATCCATTCACAGATGCCTAGCTTATAACAGCTTTAAACTCACTAGAGGTCTTATGTGTCTTACCCCTGTTACTCATCCAACAAAACTCTCAGGTCTCTTCTTTTCTTACAAAGGGAAAGGTTCAGTTCTGCTCCTGTTCAAACAATCTGTCAGCTCTGTGTTATAAAATACAACAGTACAGATCTGAGGCCATTAGTTAAAGACATAAAGAATCACACTCAAAGTTGTAAACGTAAATTTTTGTGAATTATTATTTTATTGAAGTATGTTCAAGAAATTTACATATAGATTAAACCCTAAATATACCAAATGTCATTCTGTTTACATCCTGATGCTTTCACATTGCTGCTGTGTATGGATTGAGTTCAGAGCTGGAGCGTTCTCCTCTTTACCTCTAACTAAAATAGTAGAGCAGCAACGGTTAAAAGATCCTTATAGGTCACAGACATGCCTGGGAGATCTTTGGCATGTTTGGACTTTGGTATGAACTTGTCAGAATTTTAATGTATGTTGCCTGAAAAGCTAATGAGGCTCCATCTGGAGACATATAACTGATTACAGGCTCAATTATTTCTCCTACCTGAACAGCTCAGTCCTTTGTTCATACTCACTTTTATAAAAACAACAACAGCAGCAACTTCTCATCAGGAGGTATTCTTTGCTGAAGGCTGTTATTCTGTGGACTTGTACCCTATGCAGGCAAATGTCTCTTCTTTTTTTTTTTGGCTTTGTCTTTTTCCCTTCTAAGTTTTGTTTCTTGGGCATTTGAAATGCCTCCTCCCTCAAGGTGATCTTGCAGTGGTTAGTGGTTCATCAGGATGGATGTACAGATAATATCGATATCCTTGCCTCCACAGATGGGGCGGTATAATCTAATAGCTGAGGCACCTGAGGGGTCAGAGCAGTGGGATAATGTAGAGTGATCACTTCTAACTAAAATGTGATAGCACTGAAGGAGAAAATAAAAGCTTAAGGAGCAAAAGAAGGTAGAAAGGGCATTTGAGTTGTTTGTACAGATATAACAACAGGAATATGTCCACAAACCTTGCTAATCAAGCCTGCTTCTCAAGGCAAAGGATTTGAAATCTGCCCTGTAGAGTCACTATTTCCCGCTGCAATCCTCTTCTTTCATCTTTCTGTCTTCATCTAGAAAAGAAGAAATTGTGTTACAGTCAGTCTAAACAAAGATTGTCCACAGCACCTGATCTGTATGAGTTCAGCCCCATTTGGATCCCAAGGTCACAGGAGCAAAGTGGAGCAGAGGTGATCTGGCTCCCTGACTACCCAGAGCACCTCACTGCAGGATTTGTAAACCAGAGGGAATAGGGGAAGTTCCTAAAAATTTAATAGCTCATTTGAGAATTTCAGTTGATATGCTTAGTCCCCCATCAGTTTGAGGGCTTGGTTTTTACGGGCACTTTTATTATTTATTATTTTACAGAGTACCTACCACAACATTTTTCTTCCTGTCCATGTTGCTTTATTCCCATGAACTGCTGGTGGTGACCAGAGTCATCTCCAGTTCAACGGGGTCAGAATATAATAATTTCTGCAATTAATTGGGCTGAGCTTATGTCAGCCTTTCTGCTGGATGATACCAAGATCACTGAACCATGATAGGCTGATAAGGTGGGATGGTAGGCTGCAGTTAGCATCTTCTTTTAAGTCATGCAGTAAAAATTAGAAGATCTGGGTCAGTCAGGGAGCAGGATCTAAACCCTGATGAGACAACAGGTACAACCAGATGATAATGATGATGATGACGGTATTAAGATCTCTGTCCTGCTTCACAGGAATGTAAAAGTGGTTTTTGGCTTGCTGGGAACCGGAGGAAATTATTCTGCACAAGCAATAACTACTTTGAACGAGATGAAAAAAGTTTTCCTTGTTTGGCTAAAACATCCATCCGAGACAGTAACTACCTATGCCTGGCTCTTACAGACAGCCAGAGAAACGTCCCCAGGTCTTCAAGACAGCTGTGAAATGAAAACTTTCTCCCAACAGATGATACATTCCTCTTATTAGTTACAGCCTGGTAGCCACTGTCAAACACATATTAATTATTTCTCTATTTTTTTTTCCTTTTTAGCACCTGCAAGAAGATTTTCCCTTTCATAAGCAGCTCTTTATTGACCAGCAGTTTGTTATTGATTTCTGTATTCAATAAAAAGTGTGGTAAATGGGGACATTAAATTACTTTAGAGCTCTCACTTTTAAAAATGCAAGAGAAAATAGGACACTATGGTGTGTTATGTTAACACATGCAAGGTAGAGGGATAACCTTTGCTGTGGTGGACTGCCTGAAATTTGTCTGGTTTCATTGCAAATAGACAAAATTTGGTCTGTTGCATGTGCAAGTACATGTGCATACGTGTGCACAGCCACGTATGGGAAGTTTTTCCTGCTGAGAGAGCTGTAAGTTATCTCTCCTTTGAAGCCCGAGTCCAATCATTCTCATTTGGACGAAAAATAATTGCGAAGCCATATTATGACATTCATTAGGCAGAACTTTGAGAAGAGTCCCTCAGGCTGCTGTCAGACCAGTCATGATGTGGGGCAGGACTGGAGAATAAATTTAGTTTAGGTTAATGAAGGTTGGTAGGGCTTGCGCCAATCAATGGGAATGTTGTTCTCTCTGCCAGTGACCCTCTCAAAATGAATGTAAGGGCACCTAGCTGTGAACTGAAGGCCTGCAGACGGGATCTTAAACCATAGGAAAGGTTGTTAAATGTGTGAAGTGGTGGAATATCCAGGTTTCCAATACTGAAGGCAGTGACCTTAACTTTTGAGGAGTTCCTCATTTTGGCAGATGACTTGGGTGCTCTTGCAGATAAACATCTTGAGGTTAAGCATCCATCCCTACTAGGTAAGAGTATAGTCTATATGATAATTTGCTCACACAGAGCTTGCCTTGGCCTACAACAAGCATGATGTTACAGTAGCTTTAGAACAGGCATATATGGTTAATCCAAGTGAGTGAGAGTGAAATTTGATGTGAGGAGCAAGGCAGGGGGGAGGTTAATCACTGTGAAGGTAAATTTGATACTAGTCCCTTTTGCACCCTAGGCAAAATGAGATCTCTCTTTTCCTCAAGTTTCCTTTCAATATGATTCACTGTTCAAAGCCACTCTAAGTGCGTCTGGGCTGTGCTTGATTTTCTATATGATTTTACTGTTTCTTCAAACAGGGAGATGAAAAGTGGGTCAGGTAGGGTAAATGCAACCGAGCAATCTGCTCAGTGGGTGAAGTCAACTGCAGGACTGGGATGTCTCTAGAGGCTTCCTTAATGCACGTCTCAATAAGTTTAAGGCTGGAGAAAGAAACCCCCAAACCTATTGCTTTACCCTCTGCATGATTTCTTCCCTTCTAGTGCTATAACAAATAAATATGCGACTCCTGATTCTCCTTCCATGCTTGTGGCAGTCAGGACAAATCAATTTTGAGCTCTGTGGAATTACATGGGTGTGGAGGGGTGGAAATGAGATGTTTCTTTTTCTCTCTACTGTAGTCTTCTGTAATTCTTCCCAGTTGCTGGATTCTTGGATGTGGGGTAGGGAACCAGCTGTAGTGTCCTGGCTTTGCTGCTACTGCTCTCTTGTCTGCAAAGAGAACTAGCATGGCTGTTCTGTGAGTACAGTATGAGCTTCATATAGCAACTGATTTGTCCTATTATAGATACATGTATTTCTAAACAGAACTAAATGGTGGCCCTAGTCATGAGGCAGTCAGAGGGTCTGAAAAGTGCCAAGCACAGTGACATTGGAGTAATGGCATCAGTAAAAACCTGTCCAGTTCAATGCCTCCGAATGGTGACAGTACTAAGCACTTCTCTCACAGTGCTTATTTAAGTAGGTACCTCCACTCAATGCTTCGTGGTCATCTTTTGTCTCTAGGCAGCTACAGTTCCACAAACCCCAGAGGTTTCTCTGTGAGATGGCTGTGGAGCAGTTCCTGGTGCTGGGTGAGGAGCAGCAGGGACCATGTTTGCAGACATCTGCTCATGCTGCCGGTCTGCAGTGGTGCACACTGCTCTGGTGTGCCTCTGCCCTGTGCTGTTCAAGGAAAGTGTGATGGCATATGAGAATGGCAGAGCAGGGCTGAGCAGGAAGATTTTCTTTCCAGGCAACCTCTCTCTCCCCAGCAACAGTCTGTTTGGTCTCAGGGGTCCTCAGCTCAAGGCTTGTGAATGACACTGTGTCTGCACTGTCACATGAAGTTGGAATTTGAGTACAGTGAGACTCAGACTCCCCTGTTATCCACCCCACTTAGGTGTTGGCTTTGGCTTTGCACTAGTTCCTCAAGGGAGAAGAAGTGGGGAAGGACTGGGTCAGACTGGGCTCCAGCTGAACCCTCTCTCTATAGGCAGTAGGGATTCAGCCTGCTGAATTCCTGCCTTACCCAGGCACAGGCGATGGAGGCAAGCTGTAAAAAATGAAATGGGAATAACTGAAAGGGAATAAAACCAAGACAAAAGCCTGCTACACTATTCCTGATCTACATGGACCTGTATGTTGTTGTGTTCTACTGAGAGACTACTGGGGCTGAACTGTTTTCTCAGCAGGCACTGTGTTTCCAGGGCTTGTCTTTATAGTATCTGGGGCTTGGGAAAGAAATGGGGGCAGAGGACTGCACTCCAGCAACTCCTTCCATCACCAGAAGGGACTCCAAAATGAAGGGAAGGGAAAGGGTTGGGGCTCCCATGGCAGCACCACTGCTGTAGTGTTGGTATTGCTGACCTGAGGGAAATGTCTAGCTCCCGCTAATGCATCTTCTTCTCCTGGAGGCAGATGTGAAGGGAGAGGAACATGGCACAGCATTTTGTTTCAAGAAATGCTTGTGCTTAACCCAACACCTCCACAGAAGTGGGAAGCAGGAGTGGGATTTGTGCCCCAGTAGCTCTGCAAGCTTTGCAGCCCCAACACACAGCCCCCCTCCTGGAGATTGTACTGCTTTGCTGTCTTTCCTGAATGAACAGGAACCTTGAGTCTTTTGGGCCATTTGTAATTTTTTATGAACACACCAATTCACTCGAAATTCTCCCACACTATCTTCCTCCCGGCTCTCACTCGGTCCATTTAGTTGATTGCTGCATACTCCTGTTAGTGCTGTGTTGAGCTGCTGATGTATGTTTAGTAACTCTCCATAGTAGACTAGTTCTAAAAAATACAGTGTTAAGAATTTTTGACACAGTGATCTGAAGAGTCAGGGATATGTATTTCAGAGTGAAGCCCTACTCTTGGCCTCTCACCCTCTCATTGACATTGCACAATGGGATTGGCAATAGAAACTTTTGTTCCGTGTCCCTGCATTAAGGTGACTTAAACAGGGTTGGATGTTTGAGGTTTGGCTTTTTTTGCAGTTAATTATAGTTTGGCAATCGTGCTTTGTGATGATTGGAGCAGCTCTGCATATAATAGATGTACTCGGGTAATTACCTCGTCTGTTTAAAAAGGCCTCACGGACCAATAAATTTCCCTTTCTTGTTTTTTTCCCCCCTTCTGAGAGGAGGGGAGGAGAGGAATGCTGAACAAACAGTGCTTGTATTCTGACAGAGCCCTGACCTATGTCACATGCAGACAGACACACAGGCACACAGAGAAGCAGGTCTGGCTCTCTCCTGTGCTACAGTGCCATGGTCAGACCCAGGATTCCCACCCTGTGGTATCTTCACACTACAACTGCACTCAGCAATAGCAAAATCTTTTAATGGATTACGCTTGGTGCTTTCGTGATATGAACCCGTCAGGCTCCATTTCCTTCCCACACATATCGTGCTGTTTTACAGCTTTCTCATGCCTTGGGTGAGAAAAAGCTTCCCCTTGCTTTCAGCTTGGGCTGGAGAGCTATTTTATCTCTGGCTCCCAGCTCTTGCTGGCAGGGAGGCTTGGCAGGCAGCTCCCTGCTGGCATTAGGGCAGCCTCACAGTGTGGGGGGACGAGAACGGCTGCAGCAAGAAGTGCTCTTGGCTGCTGCTTGCCCCGGCGTCGGCAGGGACACCAGCACACGGGTCTGGGTCTGCAGACACTAAATGGGGTCAAACTGTACACTGCTCCTGCTGAAATGATTGCTCTGCTAGTGGTGCAGGGAAATTGCTCCAGATGGGGTTTAAAAGCGAGTGAGTTCCTTACTGCTGTGGGAAGGAGCGAGTGCCTTGCTGTCCGAGGTTACCTTTGAAAGGACTGACCTCTGCTGGCAGGGGCTCGGATCCAGTCACATTCCCGTCGTGTGGGTAAATGGCACTGCTGAAAGGCAGCAGTAGTTATTCGCAGAGTATGCTTTAATACACACCTCGTGTCTTACACCTGTGGCACCATACATGTGGATTGCCAAGAGAGTAAATCAGCCAAAAAGCTTCCACTAATTAATGTAATATGTCATTTTCTACGTAGAGTGTAACCATACATACAAATTTTACATCTGGGACTAGAAGTAATCATTTGCTGGACTTTCTTTCCTTATGATTGAATCTCTAGTCTTGAAGTTTCCTTAGGAAAAGGAATAATTATAAGAGGTCATTTGTCAAAAAGGGTTCATGCATATGATTAATTTATTGCACTTCAGCAATTTACCATATATCAGCTGGAAGATGGAGACTATTTGTGTGTCCCTTGCCCTAAGCATATATATGCAGCTAGGCTAACAAGAATTTACATAACAATATATTTCTATAGCATGAACTTTCAAAACAGGAGTGAAAAGCCAGAGATTTTCCTGGAATTGCTTGTAATTTTTTGCCAAGCTTGTGCTATACCTGTACTGTAACTCTGTTACAGAGCTCAAACTGTAATCTGGCAATATTTCCTAATGGTGGTAGTGCTGTTGTTTAAGTCAACTTTCCCTGGAAGATGCTTTTCAAGCCATGTCTTATTAGTAGATAAGATTTTGCCCCCAGCTGTCAAATATTTCATCCCTGGTTTCATGAAGTCTATGTCCAGAGAAATTGTCAGTCACCTACAGAGTAAAATCTTTACTCCATTTTGATCCCTGAATTGCTATGAATAATGTTCTTCTCCATGTTTAATACTGAGGAATTATTTCTCATTTCACTAACTTTATTTTGATGATTCTCTTTTCTTATATATTATATGTACTAAAACACCTTGTGTCTTCTTGTGCAGGATCATTCTAGGAAGGCCTTAGGATTTGATCGCAATTGGTGAAATAAACTTTCACAATCTGCAGTGCAAGAATTCATGTGCATAAAGAGTGATGTCTAGGGCTTTCAGCTCCTCCCTTTGAGCTGAAAGGCCAGGAAGAAACAGGCATAGGTGTGCTTGGGAGGCTGAGAGGACTTAGAGAAAAGGCTGAGCTCTCTAAAGATGACTTCCAAGGACTTTCTTGCCAAGGCAGTTATCAGTTCTTGTTCAGTCAAGTCAGAAAGGATTGCTAGACGAGAGTGGCCTTTTCTGCCATAGGAAACTAATGTTTCCCTGTTTATTGCTCTTCTTTTTTTATGAAGCAGAAGCCAGGTCAATTAGTTGGAGGAGGCTGGTAGCCTGCTGGGAAATCTGCAAAGCTAAAACCAGTGTTGAGAGAGTACTTCGATAAAATGCTGAATCTGTGCTCATTAACATGTAACAAAAATGCTTAAGCATGAGTTTAGGCATGATGAGCTTAAGGGACTTGTTAAAATACGTGAATTCTAGGGTTGCACAAGCACTCTCTCTCTCTCTCTCTGGAACAAAGATGACTGTGAAGATACCAAGAAAACAATGTTATTAAAGTTCATTTGTTGCTAAGTCTAGGTTGTATCAATCAGACTACTTCTTGGCGTGAAAAAGAGCTAGAAATGTCACGACCTTTTCGTTTGTATTTCTCACACTTCAGAGGCTCAACATTGAAGTAAAACCTTACCTTTTGAAGCAAAGTATGTGAACAAAAAGAGACAAAAATCCACAGTCAGGATTTTCAAAAAGTCTTTTGAGGACATTGTAGAGCTAATGACAAACTCAGTGGTTTTCAATTTCCAATACAATTTTGCAGATTGAGGAGACTTCAGAGATGACTGAAGTCTCTTCATTATTGCATTATTATTTCACCTAATGCAAATCAAAGATCCCTGTAATCCTCTTCTATCCCTTTCCTCAACAAACAGGAAAAGCAGACAGGGATGGGTGAGATCTGCAGTTATGAGCAGATACAGAGCAGCAGGGCTGGAAATTCAGTGTCTCTGTCAGCTGTTAGCATAAGGGTGTATGCAGTGCAATAAGCCCATTCTTTGTCCCTTTTTCCTGGAAAGGTATATCCTTACCTGACTGTGAGCGAGTGGATCAGTGCATCATAGTCCAGGACACTCCACAGGTGAAATGCTCTGCCTGCTGCTGTTCCTAGCGATGAGTCAAACACCATGGCTTTGCCTGGGTGGACCAGTCCCAGGATGGGGCTGTAAAAGAAGCAACTTGTTTTCAGGCAGCTAATGAGGCATTCACTGGATTAATGATAAAGCTGGAAAAGACCACTACAGATCACTGGGAATGTGTCCAGGTTCAGATGGCCCCTTAACATGAGAATCCTGACAGTGTTATTTGCACCTAGCTTCTGGGACTATCAAACCCAAACCAAACCAAGAAAAGTATGCAAAAGTTCCTAAGGCAAGAAAAGGAGACAAGAGAACTAGTTTCCCAAAACACAGTGAAACAGCTTCAAAACAAAACGAGAGACCAAATACGTGTATGCATGTATTCCAGGATGTTCTCTTGTGTGCTCATTTCTCTCATAGCCTCATCTCTGCTATTTAAATGATGACACATGATTTTATCAGGAGGGAGGGTCACACAGCTGTTGGAAGTCACCATCAGAATCTCCTCAGTGCAATGGATTATGCTTCTGAAGGCAAAGATATACTATAACAGCTGTGTGCCTTCATTTTTATCTTCAAAATAAATAAAACATTTATGGAGTAATATTTATAGTCTTGCAATTTTGTCTTATTTCAGTTACCTGAGGTACAGAAGAAACCCTCTGCCCTCTGTGTTATGCACGAGGAGTGCTCATAATCAGAAGGGATATTTGTCTTTTTTATTTTCCAATGAGCTCATAAAATAGTAAATATTTTCATCTGCCTGCTATGTCTCTATGTAAAGACATGTGTGCATATTTGGTTTTAGAGATGACTGAGTAATTGGAAACAAATCATTTATTTAATGTATTTTCCCTCAGCTGAATCTACAAAGAAATGCAGCATAATTGGGAAAGCAGCTCTGTGCCTCTCAGTGCAGAGAACCTTTGAGTAGGATTGATGGAAAAGTTGTCAGCAAGTCATTTATGAAGAAAATGTCCATATCAAAAATCAGGGAAAAGAAACATGTTTTCTGTTTTTTTTCCTTTCAAGAAAACAGCTTTGAAAATTATTATTTCATTTATTTATTGAAAAAAGCATCCAGGACAGAGGAGCAGGAAGCAAAACCAAACAATTCATTATCATAGGCTGGAGTAAGAAACTCTAGCACCAAGAGGGGACCCAACTCTATAGTAAAACCCCAGACAGCCTGGAATTTCTGGGGTTTCAGGACAGGATTTGGATCTCTGCTGCAGAGTTAACAACCTGCCAGCCACACATCAAAGATCCTCATACATGTATGATGGGGATGTGACATTTGGCTTAGAATACTGCTTCTCTCTGGTAAAACACAACTCAGAGAAACACCTCTCAAAATACTAAGCTTATTATGGAACTGAGGAGGAATATATTTGAGAAGTCACCTTATACCATTGGTGTCTAATGATAATAAAAATCCAGCTATTGGTTTGCAGCACTTCTCAGCTCCAGTGGATCATTTTTTGTTGGAAATTAAAACTCTCCATCTCACACCAACAAATATCTGCTGTTCTTTGATAACGGGGTCACTCTTCTGTTTCACTGCCAAAAACTGCTGCAGCAACCGTGGACTGTGTGGTCTTATCAAGATATTAAATGTGGATCTCCATAGTGAGTGCCCAGGCTAAACTGTGTTAGTGATTGTTAACTCAGTCTCTCTCCTGGTTTTGAGCTTCCTCCATGTTGCCTTTATCTGATCTTGGTCCTTCTCATCTAAACAGTATCAGTTCATTACAACAGGATAAAAATACATATTCATATGTTTAGGAAATAGCTTAGCACTGAGTTTGTTTTCTGCATCTCACTGGAAGTTATTGGCCATGCACTCCATTGTCTGAAAAATTTATTTGGAGTGATGCTTATGATAATGTCTCTTGGGGGTGCATTTATCATTCATGCTTCTGAAGTGAGTCCTGTGGAAAACAAAGGTTGACATATCTCTTTCCCTGTTCAATTAGCAGCATTAGCTGCTCTTAAAATATTAATCTTTCAAGCTAAATTGCAAAAGCATTTGTGGAAAGAAGACAGCCCCGGGTTACAGGGATGGAGGAATGTAAGATCTTTTTGCAATGATGCTATAATTCAGAATAAAAACATTTTTAACAATAATTATGCTGCAGTTATTTCATACCTTTTGTCTTGGGATTACAAAGCATCTCACAAGCCTCAAACCAATGCTCATGTTACAAGGCCACATAAAGACAAATGATCGATTCCAGATTGTTGGAAGGATCAGAGGAGCTAGAGAAAGTAGAGTCTGCTCTCCTTTTTCATCAATCTCACTTTTCTTGCATTCCCTGCTCTATTTATTATTTGAAAATATGCTCCCTCAATTCACCCTAACCTGTTCTTCATCCATTCCACTTGTGGAACTTTCTGGACAGCTATTCCAGTTGACTTCCCAGAGGGTATGCAGGGACATGGCCCCCTGTGTGGCTGCCCACAGCTGGGACATCAAATATAAAGTTTGGTACTCAGGATGTTGGGATTTCAGGATGTGGCACTTTGTAAATCAGATTGCTTATTTATAAGACCAAAAGTAGAAACACGTTGCTTGTATTAACACTGCTGTAAATGAGTTTCATCAGTTTGAATGTATCCTGTGAGCCCCAGACATGCAGAAGCTACAGTTTACTTGGACACACACACTCAACTAGTGGTTGGCAGCAATGTTACATGATCCATGTCTTCTAAATTCCCATGCTTGTGTCTACTATAAAGGAGTCACTGGCAGTGGCACCCTCAGCACTTGAAGACACAGACAGTGTCAAAATCAAGATGCAAGTACTGAATTTTGGGTACCTTTCTCGTCTGCCTTTGGTGGAAGCATGGCAATACTCAGACTCCAGAAAGCAATGTCTCAGTGCCGACCCAGATGGTCACTTTGTTTCTTTATATTCCTTCATCTTTTATTTGTTTTCTTATCAAGGGAAGCACTGAGGGCAAGGAACATATTTGGAATCTGCATTTGTAAATGATCCAATAAGGGCATGGCTTATGAATGAGCCCTCGAGGCACTGCAGCAGTAACATAAGTGGTAAATAACAATAATTATGATAATAATGGAGATGACATCTATTAGCAGAGACACTAATAGAGTTCCAATAAGAATCACAACTGGGTGATGTTTTTTAATCAGAATAAATGACATGTGTTAAAATATGTTGTAGCAGGATGCCATTGATTCAACAACTGGGTATCAAACAGAATCTCAGACCTTTCCCTAAGTATATTTAGGCCAAAGGTAATTACTTGGAATATAGTTAAGGAAATTATTAAAAGCTATACTTTCCTTTGGGAGAAAAAATTATCCATGTATCTCTGTATCTCTGTATCTCTGTATGTATGTATGTATGTATGTATGTATGTATCTATCTATCTATCTATTTATTATTTAGTGTTCGAATGAACACTTGAATGCATGATTTGCCATTGGGACCATCAGAAAATGCTAATATATGTGTTACTTTTCCAGTTACATGCACATATATCAAACACAAAATGTTAGGTATTTTGCCACGGTGTTATCATTCTCTTAAAACAATGAAACACAGGCTGCCTTGAAAGTGTGCTAACAGAAGCCATATATTAAGTAGATAACTGTCAGGATCTTATATGTCAAAGTAGTCAACTCTGATCAGTAAAAAATTGCCATATTAAATACAAAGCCCCGTTTTATGACAAGCTGACCTACAGCTCATCACTTAGTACAAAACTAGGGGGATAAAAGAAGTTTAGTCTTGTTCTGAGATCTCCAGTATTCTATGGAAATGTACGTTCAAGCTCTGTGTAGGAAGAGCGACCTACCAGCTGCTCCCTCTTCATATAAAAGGGAGAGCAGCTCCAGAAACGTTGCTCCTGTGTGGTGCCTCCCAGAGCTGGTGAATGTTGGGTACATTGGTGAAGTCAGAAGGACTCCTGGCTCTCACTCTCTTTGGATATCCAGTTGTACATGGGTGCCCACAGGCTGGTACCTGTGGCTGATCTAAGAATTCTATCGCTAAGGGCATGCGGGGCTCTCTCTAGGAGATGCTCTTCTCTGCTTTCATGGTGCATGTGTCTGGTCCCTGAGCTGGTGGCTGCAGTCACTCCTCTGCTTAGGGGTTTGCTGCCTCCTGCACTGGGAGCTCCTCCCAGTGCCAGAGACTAGGAGCTAGTGCATCTGGGTTGCACAGGGAACAATGCCTGCTGGGATCTGCAGTGTTGGAATGGATGAAGAGAGGTTCGTGATTCAAGAGAAGTCATTGCTAAAATGATTGGCTTCAGCAGTCATCACGAGTGCCCTGGCAGTGGAGGATTTCGGGGGACCAAGGACATCCCCGAAACAATGAAGAGATGTCTTTCCCTCATGGACAGATCTTCACAATTCATCTGGAAAGGTCTAAGAGCAAGGGACATGCATTGGAAAAAGAGAGAATTACCTCCCAGCAGTATGGGAGTCGAGATTTCATGTATTTTCTGCTGAATGTCACTGCTCACTCACTCTGGTAGCCTGTCAGCACCACATGGCACTGTTGTGCAATTAAACAGCGGTGGCAGCACCGGTGGAAGGCGACAGACAAGTAACTGCTCATGACTGATTCACCCTTCCCTCCTCAGAGGTCTGTCCCCTGGTCATGAACGGAGAACACAAGGACAAAGCAACAATTGCCATTCCTCTCCACTGGCACTGGGCTACCCATGTACTGAGAGGACTTCCCTCTCAGTACACACACTGTGCCATCGATGGATCACAATGCCTGTCTGCTGTGTCTCTGCTAATGAGCAATCACGAGTTCCTTGATGTAAATCTCCTCGCATCCCTTCTTAATGGTACTGAGTTTGTTATGATCATTGTTCTTCTGACATCCCATCTATTATGGCACCATTTATTTAGTGAGGGCTTAAAAAAAAAAATAAAAAAAACCACAAGAAGATAATTATTCCATTCTGTTCTTGTTCCAGATGGCTTCTATAATTAGTTTAATACTTTTGCAGATGTTGTATGAAAACTTCAGGATGTGAGCCAACAATGGGGAGATGAAGCTAATGAAAGTGAGTTTTCAGCTGATTATTCACAATGTGGAAATAAATATATTCTGTGTGTCAAATAAGTGCAATGCAGAATGCAAAGCATGTATCTGGAGCATTTGATACCACCAAATGGTATGTGTTATATCACAGCCTCTGGCTTCAGGTCATGTTCTTGTCCCCTGCTTCTATGGGCAGGAGGCAGGGAATGTCATTTCTGCTCAAAATACCAGGGTACTGTGATCAGCAACAAGAGTGCAGAGTCTCATTTCCAATCCCTAGCTGCTAACCATATTTTAGCCTTGCCTGGATCCTTTCTCTCCCTGCTCTAGTCCCAAAAAGGAGAACGTCCCTGTTTGGTTTTCATGTCTGCTTTCTTATACTTCACTGTTTTTTACAGCAGCTGCACCGCAAAAACAAACATCCTGCCCTCAGTTCATATGGTAATGAGGTGATCACATATTTACTAATTTTTTGGGATGGCAGTTATTTCATTAAGGGCAATTATTCATTCCTCTTTTGGATTTAGATTGCAATTAAAATTAAAAAAAAAAAAGAAAAAAAAAGAAAAAAAAAGGAGACTTGAGAAAACCTCTCTTGCATTGGAAAACAGTGTTTCCCTCCAAAGAACTCCAGTATCCATTTATAAGCCCTCCTGGATAGGTTTCAGTGTTAATATCCTTGGCTGAAAATGCTTAGTGATTAATAGCATTGACTGGCTAGTTAAATACACGATCAACCTGGGAGCAGTCATGCTTCTCAAGTAACAACAGTAATTGACAGAATGTTCAGCAAATAAAACTAGTTTAATGCTGTACTAATATATAATTAAAATACCTGTAACTCTTTCCCCCAGTGGGGATACAATGCCACCACAGAAATGCCAAGCGTTCCAGTTTAAAAAAAAGAATCAGGTTTAAAAAGCCTGATTTTTCTTTCTGAAGCCTCCCTCCCCCTCTGCCCCACAAATAGCCAGAGTGGTAATTTTGTATTCAGAGGTGCTAGCAAACACAAGACCATTTCAGTTTACAGTTGCTCCCACACATTGTGCCTGCAAACAGGAGGCGATGTATATTTAAAGAGCTGCTTATTGGCGTCCTCCCTTTCTGCCTGAAACGTATCCCACCTACAGCTCAGGAACATGAATTATTTACTGCCAAACAAAAAGTGAGGGCGTTTAGCCATGGCACTCTGATGGTTTGAGTAAGAAAATTCAGCCTCTCCTGTACATCTTCTCCCCCTCCTGCTGAGCTTGTCTGCACTGGGCTGAGCACTCTGGAGGGTTCTCTGCAGCCTGTCTGTGCCCTGCAGTGCAGGGATCCTCCTGCTTGTGTGTAAGACATCAACTTCATATTCTTCAAACTTATTGTCCTGCCTTTAATCTACCTTCATCCCCTCTTCAGACACATCCTAGAAGGGATTTTCTGGCACTGCACATTCGAATGTAGCGCACGTCTTGAGCTTCAAGAGCTCTGCAGCTTTCTGGTCCAGACCTTTCACCGTCCCTGAAAACAAGAGCAGAGGGGAGACATTAACCTGTATCTGTGCATTACACTGAGCTGCCAGACACAGCAGTGTGATAATCTCCTTTCTCTTTCCATTGGCAACACATCTCCAGTTATAACAGAATTACGATGTGTAGTTCCCCCAGCACTGCTGGCACTGCAGCAGATATTAATCAAGGTGTGCTATCCATCCAACTATTTGTTTTTCTCGGATATGTTATTAACCTTCTTTCCATCAATCCTGCAAGGGCCAGAACTGTTTGGAAGTATGTGTATGTTCACTGCTTTCACAAAGGGTATAGTAAAAAAATTAAAACTCGGTAAAACATCAGGTCAGACTCACACCAGTATAATTCTTCTGCAGCTGGTGAAAAGACCAAAGAAGTGCTGGAATCCAGCCATTCCTATAGAAAAGCACTAAATACAAGCTCAGTTTTGGAGCTCTGTGAGAACAGGGAAAAAAGAAGAAATCAAAGTAATTACCTTTATTAATTAAAGTAGTTTATAGAACAAAACCACAACCAGAAATAAAGCAATGGTAGCACAGGGTTGTTAATAGGAATATTTCATAGTATGGAGGTAGGCAAAAGAATCGGGGGCAAGAAATGGGAGTATATGAATTCTAAATGCTGTGTAAAAATGTAATTAAACATCAATCCTCTCCTAAAGACTTTCTAGTCTTTGGACAAAAAAAGAGACATTTTTCTCATATTTTTTCAAATTAGGAAACATGATTACAATGAAGTGGCTTATTAGAAGTTAGACAGAGAGTCTGTATGATGCCTATGACTTACATCCAAGTGTTGGGAATTGACTGCTTTTTTAGAGGGTTGGCCACCTCTTTCACTGGAGAGAAAACAGGCTCTGACTGAAATAGCTATCAGCTCCTTAACTGGAGAGTACTGAGAGGACATGGAGAGATATAATGAAGATAAATTGCTGCAATAATGGAAATTGAGAAATTTGATTGATTTTATACAGTGGTCAGCTCACTAAGGCTTTGGGTTACTGTTCTTTAGATTGCACAAAAAGAGAAAAAGATTTTTTAATATATATGTTCACAGAAATATTACATTAAATTAAATCAAAATTACAAAATATTCTCCATTTTATAGCAATTTCTATCTCAAAACAACTCCTTTCCTCTCTTTTTATTATCATCATTCTCTGACTGCTGCTTGGATGCTTTGTGCAGCACCATTACAGAGCTGACACCTGTTGTGATGCAACTATTCTTACAAACAGGCCTATCTCTAGTACCAGGCAGTGCCTTTTTTCTCATATGGTTGTTCATGTTGTTGTTTTCCACAGGTTTTACCTTTTAAGTTAGCAAAGGGCAAAACCCAAAAAAGTCATTGAGGAACTTCACAGTCATTTTGCAAAGTTACATGATTATGAGTGTGCTGGTTCTGGTGGGGAAAGGGGCAAAGCATCTGTTGCTACAGACTCAGGTGTGAGGAAGGTATCGAAACACTTTTCTTCTCAGACAATTTTTCTTTATGATCCACGTCAAAATCAGTAGGACAGAAAAGCTTTAGGGGAACAGCATACCCAGACACTGTTGTAGCAATACCTTTCATGAGTTCTGAGTGTGGGTTAGCAAGCTGTTTAGTCTTTTGGCTGTAGATCTAATGCTTCCTAGCTCTTACCCCAGTCCAGATCCTTTGCCTTTAAATTGTCTTCTGGAGTTGTTTTATTGACAGTCTACCTAGGCTGACAGATCACGTGTACTCTTGAACACACTGATCTGTTCATTTGTATCTACCTTCAGAGAACCTTAGAATGGTTTTGGTTGGAAGGGACCTTAGAGATCATCTTGTTCAAACCCCCCTGCCATGGACCAGTACACCTTCCACTAGACCAGGTTGCTCTAGTTAAGATTTCAGTGAAAACTGATTCTTTATCATTTTCATAAGCTGGCAGTGGGAACCCTTAAACTGCCATCATTATCCAGATGAGGAGTCATCCCAGAGTGATTTGCTGCAGGCATCTGTGAAATGGCTGCAAGCTTGAGAACAAAATAAAAACATGATGGCAAGTGAAAATAACAGGGGTTATCACCGTCACTCACGTTCAAGTCTGACTAGCTCTGGAAGTTTTATCTGAAAATCCACTTGTTGGCTTGGTATCATCTCCCTGATAAAATCTGGTATATGATACTGGAGGGTTGGTGCAAAGTGATCCTCTTCAATATCATTTTTGGCTCAGTGTAGAGCCTCACAAAATTTGTGATTTGTCAGCACTGAATGCACAGTGCACTACCTCTTTTAGACAGACATTTTGGGCACTAAAATCCTTAGTGCTCCTTACCTGCATAGAGGGTTCCTCAAACACCAGATAAGAGATGATTATGAGGCAGATCCATGACATGGTATTAGTGATTTCAGTCTTGAATGATATGAGTGGCTGAATCACTTTTAATGGTAGAAAAGGACTTGACTAACAGGTTAAGTCAAGGATGATCCTAAACCTTGAGGAAAGCTGCACTCATGTCTGAATTTCATGGCTTCAATATTGACTTTATGGGCCATATGATGGCTCCTGTGATGCATCATTCTCTCTTTTGCATCAGACTTGTTCTACAGTTAATGGCTTGATGCTTTGGAGTCGGCACTTTTAGTGTAGGGGACTGTATTTCTCTTCACATGGCTCATGAGCAGATAATCAGAGCACTGAATAATATAGCTCATATTCTATAGGCATTATCTCTCTAAGGGAAAAAGGCTGTGGCGCGTTAAACAGCTGTTAGGGATACTATCTTATAATAGGATGCAAAGTCTTTCTAAGAGTGATCTACACCTCCAGAGAATTGGTTTTTTTGGTTGTATAATTAACCTGATTAAAAAGTCTGTGAAAGTGAGGAACAAGTATATATGGATCTATGTTTGACAAATGGCCTCTAGTACCAAACAAAAATCTAAGGTTCAGTACAGTCTGGATAAAAAATGGACATCCTGCTATTGCCTTGGCTCAAACTACATTAATTCCCTGCATCATCTGTGATAAAAATATCAGAATTAGGCCATGATTTGACATCTGTAACTGCTATTAAGGGTTGGTGCATTGTGGTGTTTTTAGTGTCATGAGCATGGAGTCTCCGTAAGATCTGCTGCTCAGATGGCAGACAGTTGAACTCTTCTACCAGGAGAAAATCAGCAAATCAAAATGATACAACCCTGAAGAGAAACTAAGGATGGTAAAACCAACGTGGTTTTCTACTGACCTGAATTCACCATAGATGAATGAGCAAATGGAGGAACCTTAAGAAAAGAAGCAAGGTTCTGGTATTTAGGAGTTTTACATTTTGGGGAAGTTGTTTCAGAGCCTAGGAGAGAGATTTGATCATGGACCAATTAAATGCTGAACCTTGAAAATTGTTTAGTGTTATGTATAATTACTTTTCCAACTATAACAGGAAATTATTTAAATGTAAATTAAACTATGCTGCCAGAAGGTAGATGTATGGTGCTGAATAGAGCTGTTTTAGGAAACAATGTAATTTTAGGAAAATTACCTCCGTTGTCCTGAGGAAAAAAAATAACGGCTGTGGAATTAGCCCTACAAATAATGTTGTATCACTAAGATCAGTTAAATGTTGTTATTCTCCAGGACTTGAGCTGCTATAAAACTCCTAAAATGAGTAACAATTTTTGCCTAAGTCTGTAAGGAGGCTTCAGAAGTGAAACAATGTCCCTGGTTTTCTTGTATAATAAAGCGTATACCACTTAACTCCAGCTGGTTGGGAGGGTGAGTGGAAAGCTGGGAAGGTTTTAAAGCTTAAACCATTGTACTTTTGGTTCCCAAAACTAGAGGCTTTGTATGCACCAGTCTGATTTGTCTGTTACAGTACTGTGGAGCTGCTTGCCATTTTAATTGGGAGGTTCCTAGAAACCATCAAGGTCCCACAGTGTGACTTTCTGATTCACTTGGTGAAAGCCACAGGAGGTCCTTCTAGGACCTTCAAAGGAGCAAAAAAAAACCAAAAAACAACCACAGCTAAAATAAGAAATTAGCTCAGATTAATGTAGAGAGAATACCAAAGCATACTGAAAGTGGGGAAGTGTTTTGTTTGGCTTTCATGAGAGGACTGAACTCTACTGACTCTCACTTTCCATCCATCAGGCTTTACTGCAGGATCATTGCAGGCCATACTACTGGTCTAGCAAGAGCCAGGCTTCTGTGAGGAGTCCAGGAATTTAGCAGTTCTTGTGACACAGTCAGATCTTCCTTTGCTTTCCCCTGGGATGATAAAAACTAAAAAAAAAAAGAGAACGTTTTACTGTACATTGACACATTTAGGGGTTCAAGCATTCAAACAGACTTGTGGAATAAAGAGCCTAAAGATTAGGCATAAGTGGTGAAAGCACATGTGTAGAGGGAATGGTGTTAGCTCTTGTCCTGTTGGTCTTTCTGTCAACCCTGCTGGGACAGGTTTGGTAACAGCTCAGAAGGGGTTTTCATCTATCATCAAGGGCAAAATCTGAAAAAGATTTTAAACCCCTAGTGGACATGGGTCCACCTCAATTAAGAAAAAAACAAAACAAAACCCAAAAAGTCTAATGGGAAAAAAAATTGTTTTTTATCTACAAATATTTTTCTCAGGGAATAGTGAAAGCTTTTCTCCCCACAGCCCTTTTGATGATGGTCCCTGAAAAGGAGGACGCAGTGACAAAAATAAATGAACTCTTCCGTGAAGACTGTCCCCTAGACTCCAGAGCAGAGTGAGTTTCCAGAACAGCAAGTGATTTAACACTGCATCTAACACATTTGTGCTCAGTGTCTGGGAGTCAGTCACAGGTACAGAATGTGGGCAGGAAACCCAGTCCCTGTCCGCTCAGAAATTCAGAGAAGAGCTGAGATACAGCCCCTAGGAAAGGGAGATTCATCTGGCTGTAGGAATAACCCAAGGCAGGAGGCAGCAAGATGCAAATCATGGGAAAATCAGACAAATAAATATCTTGCAGAAGACAGGCATTTCCACCAGTGTAAGAGAGCTGTCAGGTGCATCAGAAACAGGTCAGAGAGGGAGAGCAATTTCGTTATGTTGATAGCACCCAGCATGGACCCTCTTGCACATGGGATGTGTGCCCTTGTGCAAACACATATGGCCAAATATTTCTCTGGGGTGCGTCATAAAGCACATAATTGCAAGGCATTTCCCACACATCCCTAGGAGCCTGCTGTGACAGCTGCTGGAAGACAAATGCCAGTAGCAATCAGCACCTGGCTAGCAATGTTTCAAGCAACTGTGTACCCAAGAAAAAGGTTCCCTTGCTGACTGCAGTGCCACTGGCTTCCAAAAGTGAGTGTCTGAGATCAGATCTGCACCTTGAAACCTGAGGTGTCAATGTGCCTTGCATCGGTGTAGGGGAGTAGGGGACTTATCACCCATCTCTTCCTTTCTTATTTCCCCATTTCCAGCAGCCTACAACTCTGTCTTCCCAGCATGGGAACATCCAGAAGGTGTGGGACAGTGGCTAGCTTTGTATGTGCTTGGAAAACTCCCTGTCCCTTGTTTCCAAGGCACTTGAGAGCCTCTTGCAGGCACACTGCATTAAGAATGTCTTTACTGAGGGGACTAAAACCCATTGTAAAGACACAAAGCATTAAATGTTGATCAGATTAGAGAGGCCAGGTGTGCACCACACGCAATGAGCCTTGCAGGAGACAGCAGTTTAAATTACTGTGTTGCATATACAGCAGCCTTGGGGTGTGCTGAGGCCTCTTTATGTCACCCTGGCAGCAGAAAGAAGTTTTAAACCATTATTTTGCCTAAAGAACCTCCTTGAATAGGCCACAAGTACATGAATGCTTATTCACAGTTGAAATTAAACTGCCTAACAGTAAGGGGTTTGCTTTCCAGAGCCTGTGGGAAGTAGAGGGTGAGACAGTTTCTCCATGGGAATGTGAATGTACTGCAGGGGGGCCGGGGAGGCTCCTGCTGCGCTGTGAGGCAGACTGTGGGGCCATGTTTTCACATAAGAATTGTTCTTCTCTCTTTTTCCCAAAGGACTGTACTAAAAATGGGACCTTCATAACCTCTGAGAAGAGTCATATAGGAAATAAAAGGCTGCAATGTAAAGACATGGAATCATTCTGGGCAAAAATCCATCAGCAATTTGAACAGGGAAGCACTGAGGCAGGAATCAAGCACCCTGTGAAATGAGGACCTCTGTTGACAATTCAGTTCCTTGTTGAAGGTTTTTGACAGCTTGGCCATGGATGTCTGTTCTCACAAGATTTTTCTTGTTTTGGCTTTTGTCTTTGGCCTGAAAGAATTGGCAGAGGAAAGTCATGTTTACCTAGCAATATATAATTTATATAACTTGAATTTGAGGGGGACTCTTGATATGAAATATGGATTGTACTGCAAAGTCTGACAAGCTGTCATACTCGAGGAAGGGACCCTGTCCTTTGTTTAGCTCTGCAAAAAAGTACAACAGGATGGTGATAAACACGAGATGCGTGCTGCCTCGGGCAGAGGCTGGATGGAACATTTCAAAGGTGTGCCCAAGGGTATTACAGCTGAGCTGAAATCGTTCTGCCTACACAACTAGGACATCTTAGTACCTTCAAGGTCCTCTTCAACCCCCATCTGTGAGCTCCTGGTTTTCATTTTACACTGGTCATGTATCTGGTTTTAGGCTGCTTATTTCAGAGAGAGTAGAAAAGCTGCCAAAGCAGCCTAACCATGGAGGAATACATGTCTAGGGAGAAGCTATAATTCAGCTTTCCTGGTATCTTCTTTTTTTACAAGTAACAAGAAATAAAGGACTTGGAAGTTCAGGCAGCCTTTTTCACTGAGCCAGGTACAATAAATGAGTGGTGTTTGTCTGCTGATCACTGATAGTGTGGGAAGTTCAGGTCTGGGGTAGTACCCACACTGTACAAAACATTTGGTGAAATTATTCTTACTGTTGCTTAATCAGTAAAAATATTCTTTAATGACTTTCATATCTGAGAGGAGAAAAAAAATCAGAGCAATGAAATAAGTCCTCTTAAAAGCTTAATTAAAATATGAAACCTTTGATTTCAGGCAATTAAATGAGACATTTTATGCCTTTAAATTAAGTATTCTGATACTCTCTAAATAGAATATGCTTATGGCTGAAACTGTATTCAAGATTATAATGGTCTGGATTAGTAGTGCTTCAGATATGCACCTCAAAGCAAAACTGACCACAGAAATGAAGCAGAGATTGCTTCCCAAAGACTAATGAGAGCTGAAGATGCTCTGCTGGTGGCTGTCAGAATTGGCAGCTGCCTTATGAAGCTGAAGGACATAGATAAAAAACCTATGGAAAATTTGAAGATGGTGCTTCTCTGGAGTCAGATGTCCAAGTATAGGTGCCCATAAACATCCCACTGTATATTGAGGAGCAACCTGAAATGGCCACTGTCTGCCTATCTGGGAGCAATCTGAAAAAGATGCCTTTTTCCAGCTGAGCCATTCGTCTGTTCAGCCTAAGGCATCCCTTAACATTTGGGTGAGGGTAGAGAGAGAAGATGAGCTTGGTTGTCAGCCAAATCTCGGCTTTGGAAAGTAGCTTTTACCTGCCTAAATTTAATCTAATTGCACATAGTTGTAGCTTTTGCTTTTACACCCTACCCTAAAATATTGAACAGCAGCATACTAGGCAATTAAATAGTTGTCATGCCTTCTCCCAGATCTAGCAACACTTTGGGGATATATATGACTCCTGATTTGTACAATCAGTTAGTAAAAACTTTGTAGAGCACTTTTGGATTCATCTGAATGAGAGGTACCACCATAAATGTAAGATCATTCTCATTACCATTAATATTCTTTTATAAGGCACCTTATCAAAAGCATTTTGAAAAGCAAAGTAAATTATATCTACCAAGGCACCTTTATGTACTATTTTATTAACTTTTCAGATGAAGAATTGCTTTGAAGTAACAATATTTCCTTACAGTGACTGAAGTAGGTTTTCTTCCTATCGTCATTCATTTGCCTTCATTATGGTGACATTAGAGGCTACAGCTGAGGTCGAGGGCCTGTTGTGCTTAAGACTGCATAAACATGAAAGAAGAGAATGGTGACATTTTGGGAAACTTTAAAAAAAAAAAAAGGTAAATAAACTTTTTGGTTTTGTCCATGCTGAGATCCTTGTGCTCATGTCCTGTGTGGCACCAGCTGGATGGTGGTTGTTTCAAGGGATGGGGGATCATGGGGGATCCTGTCCCAGCCAGGGTGTCTCTACCACTTTTGGGGTGTGAATCTACCCCAGAGATGCTGTGTCCTTCCCTGCAGTGCTGGTATTGCTGCAATGGGAGCACTGCCTGGATGGGCAGCATTTCCACAAGCGTTGGGGGGTACCACTCCTGCAGTAGCTCCCAGTGAGTTTTCCCTTGCGGTTGTTGCACAATGGGAGTCAGCACTGAAACTTTTCCTTTGTTTTCAGGAGGGAATTTCACCCCATAAGGTGAGTGGGGCACCTTGTTTGACAGGTTCACTATTGTGTGGTTTGTTTTCTCTACAGGCTGGGCTGAGCATTGTCTAGTCCGGGTGATTTACTGCCCTGGTAAACCGGCGGCCGTATAACTCCTTCCTCAGGTCCTGTTCACCTCCCACAGTGTTAAAGTAAGTCATTGCTGAATTCACTCTCTATTTTCCCGGAGAAAGCAGCAGAGACAAGAAATCTCTTTAGTTACATCCATACAAATAACTCATGCCACGGTTTTATTCCTGCTTCAGCATCCTCTGAAATTTCAGTCTCCCCTCTCCCCACAAAGATAGAGGGCTGTGCAGAAGAAATGTGTGCTTTAGTACATCTGACAGCAAGTAACCATGGAGAATGGTGTCTTCCAGCAGATACATATATTTGAGTTAATTAGGTACAATAAAGCTGTCACATAACAACAGTGCTTTCTAAGTTTCACTCATTATATGCCTGGTTGGGGGTTTAATTTTTTCTCTTCTACTGTATCAGAAATACTTTGATTTTTTTTTTAATAGACCTATACTTCTATGTCCCTTTCCCTTCTAGATTGTCTGCATTTACTCTACCCTCTGTTCTGCTCTTTAGTCAGATATCCTTTCTAATTTTTAAAAGAATGTTTATTTTCAGTAAACTCTGCTCAGCTGTGCAAATTTCATTCTTCCTGTTCTTATTTTCAGCTTAAAGGTCCAAGCACCATCTGCCCCTCTAAGAACAGATTCTTAAATAGCCTCCGGATTGATTACATTAGCCAAACTCACCCTTGGTACAACTCCTGAGGCTGCCAGAGCAGTTACTCTAGGAACAAATTTGCTCTAAGTTGTTAAAGAGTTTCACTATGCCCTTGAGCCTTCTGTTAATCATTTTTCTCGTAGTTTTAAAATCTGGCCTTTTAAAGTTCACCCTCACTGCATTACCCCTAGGAGAGTAACCTTCTATTATGATATCAAACCTAATTGCACAGTGATTATGATTACCCAGTGGATTTCTGACTCTCACCTCCCTTAACTCTTGTGCATAATTTAGCACAGAGTTGAGATTCAGTCCCTCCAAAAAAGAACTCCTCTGAAAAGCGGTCTTTAAATAATATCAATTAATTGGCTTTTCATACTATGGGCTTTTCAACTGATAGGCAGCAAAGGCATGGAAGTCATAACCCTTCTGCTACTGACTCAGTACCCTCCAAGAGGTCAACCTGCATTGTTCCAATAGAGTCATAGAATTGTCCTCAGAGTCATAGAATCATAGAACCATAGAATGGCCTGGCCTTTTGTTGCCTCCAGTGGTCCCTGCAGCTTATCCAGGTGGCCTTGGCACTGGCAGAATTGTGATAGGGAAGGAAAGGAGCCCCCTTAAAAGCCAGAAAAGTGAAAGAGCATAAGGTTTGGAAATTAAAAGACTCTCCATGTGATAACAGGCAGAGGATAATAGAAAGGAGGGAGGTGATGGGGTTCAGTACACTTCTGTAATGGCTGTTTGGCGACTGCAGTTCTTACAGCAGGTGGATGATATGTATTAATACGGCTGCACACCCCACCAAAGCCTCTTGGACCCTGTGCTCACTCTCCTGTTCTTCCCATGACCCTTTGTAATGAGCTTGATGGCAGACCAGATCAATTTGTTTGGTGGTTTCCATGAACTGAGAACAAATGGAACAACCTGGAGAAAGCATGTTGCTAATTTCAGAATGTAATAGCTTCTGGTGACGGCACTGGCCATTACAAAAATGTTTCCCCTTCAAGGGCTCCTGAAAATTCTGTGGAAATGTTTAGGGCTGAGTACATGACAGAGGTAAATATTCTGGTCTTTTTAGGTTTCTGAGTGGGAGTACTTCAGCCGAGGACCAGTCACCCCTTTTATAAATAGTGGTTAGCAGAAAATGCTATTCATGTAACAAAACAATAAACACTCATTTTCTTTTTTAAAAAGCCAAGCTGCAAAGAAATGGTGGAAATAAGAACTAGCTCATAAAGATTAATTCATCACAGGAGAAATTTCCTCTCTGAAAGGTAAAGTGTGGTAGGGTTCTAACTGCCTGCAATAAATGCAAATGAATATTTTCTGTTTGCCCTAGTGACTGCTAATATACATATTTATCTTAATGCATTTGGAAAAAAAATTAAGTAAAATAAAAATAAAGCTCAATGGCTTGTTCTAAATGGATTCCCAACACTGGCAGAAAAAGACACATAAGGCACTTTGCTAAACACTGTATGAGTGTGTAGCAGCACTGCTGAAAACAACATAATGGGCTATTGCCTTTCAGCTTTGTGATTGTGGCTACAAGGTGCTGTTGGGCAATCTTCTGCTTTATGTGTGGGATGCACTGAGGAGAGGCTGGTGCTGGTACTGGGCCAAGCAGTAGCTGTGCTTGGACTGATACCAATCCCATCTTTTCCTGCTTTTCACCTGTCCCTGATGTGAAACCCTCCCTGCTGATGGTTCATAATTTCCTTGGAGATGTGAGGTGGCATGACAAGCTAAAGCACTCACAGAAACATTTGGAAGCTACAGGCTTTTATTTTTACATGGATCTGACATGTCACTTGAGTGTCCTCTCTGTTACCCCTGGCTGACAGTTCAATATCATCCTGGTCATTTTCTTTGGCTGTTGTTTGCAGCAGTTTGCTTTTAGGAAGTGGTCATGCAAGCATTCTCAAGCTTTTTCTGTGCTCCTTTTCCTTTTGAATCATTTCTTCACCAAGATGCACCCTGTGCATTTACACTAGAACCTTGGGCACAAATTGGCTGGGATTTCATCTCTGATATATCAAGAAAACATATTCTCGTCTTTAAGGATATGTGTTGTTGAATTTTATGCAATAAACGTAGGAATAAAAATCAGAGAGTCATTTAAGTCTAGAGTAAAAAAAAATTGCACTGATTTACTGCACCTAAAGGTTTCCTCTCCCTCCACTGGATTTTTTTTTTGTCGGTACAAGACGAAAAGAGAAATTGCAAAGACAAATCCAGCCGAGCACCATCAGATTAAGTCTTCATCTCACAATGCTCAAAGTGTCTCTACCACCAGCATCTACAAGTGCAGGACGATATGAAAAAAAATACACAGTAGACAGGTATTCACAATAAGCCACATCCCACCCTGCCCATGCTGCCAGGCTGTTCCAGGCTCTGGGGGAGATGGGTGCCACTGTGGGGTAAGGGGTTACATAGGGCTATGACCAGATGGTAATAAGGGGTGTGCTATGTTCCCATTAGGTAGCTAATGCATTCCTTGCTAATATTCCTCTCCTGAAGTAAGTCTAGCTAAACCAAATCAATTGAAGAGCTTTCAAGGACTTGAAAGTGTACCCAGTCTATGCAGTGGGGGATAATTTGCACAATCAGTGGAACAGAGGGCAGAACTGTGTCTGAACCAGGAAGCCAAAGGCAATAACTAACGTGTATCCATAAAAAATTCATGGGAAATTTCATCTTGGGTAAAAGAGAATGAATAACTATGTTGATTAAGTATTAAAAGTTCATTTTATTTTTAGAAGTACTCAGAAAATTGAAAACATCTGGGAACATTATGCAATTTTTTTATGTAATATCTTCCATTTACATTTCATCAATGCCATCAATTTAACCCTGACCTGTATGGAGGCAACCCACAAGACCCAGTCCTCTTTCTTGCTGGGCTGCAAGAATTGATTGAATTCAGGCACTTTTCTCTGTGGAAAAAGTGTTGTGTGTATAAATGATGGTCTATATCAGAGCATAATGACCAAATCCTTCTACATATTTGAATTTCATCATCCTACTAGCAAAGCGTACCAAGTTTGAGATGTGAGTGGCAGAAAAATGTCTTAGTCTGATATATCTGTTAAAATGTTGAATCCCTGGCAATTTGCCCCGGGAATCTCATAGGACTAGCTGTGGATCCTGTTAAATCACAAACAAGAAGCTTGCAGAGAAAGCTTAGATCTGCAAAGATCTTTTGATAGGTCATGCCAGACGTTAGCATCTAGAGGGTAGAAACAGAAGTGCCTTTATGGGTCTACTATCACTTCTACAGTAACAAGCTCAGGTCTGTTAATACTTAACTGCAAGATATTTTGCTTGGAAAGTGTGGTGATATTATTCTTTTTATTTTTCTTTAAGGAGGTGACATGGAGCCATTAGGAGTATTAACTGGGTCAGATTGGGCATGTTGAGTTGTGTCCCAAATCCCTGGGGGAGTGATTCCTCCACAAATTAGCTGAGAGCAGACAGAGGGTGTAATGTGTAGCTCCAGCCTCTCCAAAGGTCTCTTGCAGAGGGTGGAGCAAAAGGACAGCAAATTTTTTGGATCACCTTCTACCTCCAGCAAGCATTCTTGCTTTGGCCCAGATCTCTGCAATTTCCATCAGGTACCGATACACCAAAGCAAATTTATTTTGTCCATCATTAAAAGGCTCATTGACAGTCATTGTACCACCTCTTAACATGGGGACAAGTCCCTGTCCTACAGGGAGCTCTATTCCATATCCCGTGGAGGAATCACCTTTCAAGGACAAGGCTTGTTATTTCCTCCCATGCAGAGAAGCTGCCAGCAGGAGGGACCTGGTTTCATTTGTGTGTATTTTTGAGACTGTGGCAGGAAATTAACTCATGCAGGATTTACCAGATGTCTCTCTGTGGAGTGGGCTGCTTTGAAGAGCAAAAGAGTTCTTCAGTATATGCCTAACCAAAGGAATGAATCATACACCTGCACACTCTCCTTTCTTTCAAGGACACGGTGCCCTGTGTAGGTGGGGGTGTTCTTTTCTTGCCTGGAGAATCTCACATCATCAGAGGCAGAATATTAGAGGAATGGGGAAGGGACAATGCATCGACTTTGCTTTATAGCCTGCCTCCTTCTTAATCTCTCTGGCAGGTCAGATAAGTCCTGCCTAATCTTGCATTGAGTTTTACAAGTGTCTTTTTTTTTTTTATATTTATTTATTTATTTATTTCTTCCCTGTTTTAGCTTCCATTAACATTTACTCAGTTGACATAAGATCTTGTGCCCTCTAAGTGCTTGCAGAATGTGCTTTCTCTGGCTGATTTCAGTCAAAGGGAAGTAGGGATGCACCAAGAGCTACCTGAATCTGAGCAGAGGCTTCCTAGAAAGTCTAATTGCAGTGGGGACAGTTTAGCTAGTTGCACTCTTAACAAGCACTATCGCTCACCTCTTCATCAGCATTGGTGTGATGACTCTGCAGAGCTGGCTGGGATGTCCCCAGTGAGCTGTGAAGACTATCTGATGCTGAAAATTGTGGAAGGACACTGGCCTTTGCAGGTTATCTTGAGAGCAGAGGGCTGCAGTGAGGTGTGGAGTCCACCCCACCAGCCAGTGCTGAGCAGTGTCTGGAGCTCACGCTGACAGATGGGTTGGATGGGTAATAGGGTCTCTTCTTTCTCACTGCCATCAAGGACTCTGATTGATTTGTCCAGCTTGCCATGATGAAGTCATTAATCTCGATGACGCTGCAGCTCAGCCTCTGGCACGCCAGAGTAATTCTTTTTGCACCTGCCAACATACAGGTCAGGTAGCAGGATATGCACTGTCTGAAAGTTGTAGACCTGATTTCTAAGAAAGGTCTGATAGGTAGCCACTAAAGGGAACAGGTCAGGAGATGACTTGCCTTTGGTGCAGACTGGAGGAAAGAGCCCGTTTCCTGTAGTGAAAGCAAAGTTAAACGTGGACCATGTTTTCAAGAGTTCATATAGCTCCCATGACAAATCTAAGACAAACATCACTATCCCTGCTATCTGCTATGCAGTGGTATAGTGAAACCCACAGGAAGGTACTTGGCAGGACAACGATCTGGCCAACAAAAAACACCGTTGTGTGTCCTGCTATTCAATACAGTCAGTAGTCCTCCTACCAGTATAGAGACTCTGTTCCAGGACAGAGGTACCTTATTGCAATGCAGCTCTTGTCTTGTAATAATAGCTTGATATTAAATTGCAATTGTATAAGACACTTACTGGTGACCTGTCATTGCCCTTCTTGAGTGTGGCATTAGATACTTTGGCTTTCTCAGTGTTCAGACAATGCCTAAGCATGGCAGGAATGGACTTCAAGGGGGAATGACTTTTTCAACAGAAAGTAGGAGTTGCTTCCTAGGAATTGTTTGTACCAATGACTCCTTGTTTCTTTGTCATTTCTTACAACACCTATTGAGTCAACATTAAACAAAATTACATGAGTCAATAATTTTTAAAACTTGAGCAACAAATGCTATCAGGCTGTGACATGGAAGGGAAAGGATAAATGCATTGGATGAGGTTTAATATTAAGCCTCTGTGGAAAGGTTAAATGTTTAATTTCTGTCCACTGAAAATCTACCCATTTTTTTATCATGGCTATAACTCTAGCGAAATGAAAGTTTAAATTATTAACCACGAATCACAGAACAGTCCACTGCTAGCAAGGTTAGCTTTAATAGATTATCAATCAGTGTAATGGTAAGTGGTAAACTAATTTTTCCCCATCAGCTCTGTTACTGGTCAGTTGTTTTTTTGGGGGGGGCAAAGATGTAACAGAGCTCTGCATTGAATTAGCTTAGAGAGTTAAATTGTATGTACAGCTGGTAGGTTCAGCCCAGGATACTACCAGAGCCCTCTGGATGTTCAGACACATTTCAAAGCAATTTTTTTCTTTACTGTTGAGACCGGTAAATCCTTTGTTGAGAGCTGGGAAAGGTTTGCAAACACTGAGATAAGAGGACTGTATCTCCCTGTACCATCACCCACTGACACCTGCTTGCGCTTGAATAATTTTCCAGTTATACAGAATCTTTTCAGTACTGTGACAGGGTGTCCCTGGAAGAGAGGTTGGTAGTAGTCTTGCTGCACCTGAGAAGATATCTGAGTACGTGATGGAAAGCAGTTTTTGAGGCACAAACTTATGGAAATTTTGTGTTTATAAAGAGGATGTTAATAGTGCTGGAAAAATTATTTGTTCTGTGCACTTCTAAGAACTGAGTGACTGAGGAGATCTACATCATTACAAGCACTCCTTGGATATTAAAAATGTCCTTTACTTACTCTTCTCTGCTTGTATGGCACAATATCACGTACAGCTTCCAGCTTTTTGGATGAGAAACCTTAAGCTTTCTAGAGACTCCCTCTAGAAGGTGGAGCTCAGAAGGTGGAGTGAGGGTGACCTGATTCCACACAGTGTAGTTGTGCTGTGACAAAGCATCTGGCTCTTTTTTTGGATCTCAGGACTTTGGTGGACACTTGACACAGTCTGGTCCTGTTACGTTGATTTGGTCTGGGTACCAAAGGTGGAGTTGGTGTCCAGCTTTGATCATCCACTGAAAGGGATTTCAAAGCTTGTAAGAGTGGTGTAGAAAAAAACAATTAACTCCTTATCCTAAGGAATCAATATTTTATCTCGATTTGCAAAATCTTACTTTGTGCTGACTGGATGCACTATCACTATGTATACACATAGAACACTAAGGCATCCTGTACTTTCAAGAGCTTGCTATGCCGCTCATAGGAATGGATGGATGAGAGATATATTAATGGGAAGAATCCATGGAAACTAATATGGGAAATCAGCAATGACCCTTGCTCAGCCAAAGATCAGAAAGAAATGTTTTTTCACCCTTGGAGAATTTCTGAGATTAGAACAATTTTTTTCCCTCTTCTAAGATGGAAGGAAAAAATCAAATTATTGATGTGGGATTTTTCCATTGAACCAATAAGCTGAAAATAAATGCATAAAAAGATAATTTCAAACACTTCATTTTGAGCTCTTGACATTTTCCAGTCTTTAATTTCTCTAAACCACAATTTTCAATGTAATAAAACTCCAGCCCTCCTCTTTTTACCTCAAGTCTTCAAATTACATCTTGCTGAGGACCTCTTGCCTGGTTCTATTAATAACAAAATGCTAATTAGCAACCTTAAACTTAACCAGCCATCAGAGAGCAACTGTGGTGGTTTGCATGGGGTTTAGTTTCTTTCCCTTACCTGTTGGGGATGGACCAGCAAAGCAAACTGAGACCTTTGTCTGCTCCTGAGGCTCCTCCTTCCCCCTCTGGCTCTGGATATCACCACGGTTTGTGCTGCAGATAAAAGTGGTACCAAGCAAGAGATATTCCAGAACCACCTGGATACAATCTTGTGCCATGTGCTCTGGGATGACCCTGCTTGAGCAGGGAGGTTGGACCAGATGACCCTCTGTAGTCCCTTCCATCCTGATCCCCTCTGTGATTTCTCAAAGGATCAACCAACTTTTGGTAGCATGTAATTTTACTAATGCAAATGTTACATGCACACCCATACTTACACATAGACATATAAATACACAAATGTATGCAAATGCACATATATGTACTTACAATTTGTGCTTATGCTTATATTTGTGTTCATACACTCAGAGAAGAGAAAGGTTAATGTGTGTTTTGCAAAGACAGAGGACACTTGTTTGCTCACTGGGAAAGAAGAAGGAATCAATATGTTTGGGTAGGGGAAAATGGATTATCCTTAAACGTTCTGCACAAGACAGAAAAGTTTCTATTTGATGTTGATGTTGATGTTGATGTGAGCCTGCACTAAAGGTCAGCCCAATCACACTATTTTGGCTGTAGCCAGCACAATAAAATACTGCATTCAATCTTCCAGAAATTTGCATGTATTTTTCTGCATGTTCCTGGCTTAAAAGGAAGTTTACTGTATGGAAGTGGAAGTGGACAGGTTCCTTTGGTGCTTCTGAATAAAGATGAAAATTTTTTGTTTCAGCTTCCACTTGTATCTTTCCTTTAAAGATTTTTTTCTTTTTTTTTTTTCCTCCCTGCTTATTCTGTTTCCTAAATTGCAGGTTCTGAGACAATAAAAATCCACTCAACCCTCATGCAGGAGCAATCTAAGATTTTTTGATCTAATTTTTTTCATTTTTTTAAACAAGACTGTATACATTTAGCATGTAAAAAAAAAAAGGGAATGTGTATGCACATGTGCGTTCTCTGACAGATGATCCAGATTTAAGACCCATCCTCTGGTAATTATTCAAATAAACAGCGTCTGCATGGAGTAACTCCATTAGCAGACAGGAAAGGTTGGCTCAGATCTTGCTTCCAGTAACATTGAAGGGGAGCACAAGATGTACTTGAGATGGCTTTCCCATCCCAGGCCAATCTTTGAAATAATTTACCAGAGTAATTTCAGATAAAGACGTAAGGACTTAAGCATTTTAGTGAACTGAAAAAAATCAATTATTGCTCAAGGGAATTGGAAAGTTTCATTTTTCAACATTTTTTTTAGATTTCTGCCTCCCACCAAGTAATAACTTTTATAAAAGAACAGTTGTTTTAAACCTCCTAAATAAAAAAACCCACAAAACAACACCTTACAGCAAAATTTGGGTTGTGAAACTATCACAAATATCACTGAAACAGAGATGGGCTGCAAATGGCCTTTTCCTGGCATCCCTTGCAATTTTGACAAATTCAGCAGGTGTACTGAGCTGCATATGCATGGATGAGCATACTTTTAGAAGTGACAGTGTTGTACATGAAATCAGCACTGTGTAAAAATCCTTCTGTTCCTTATTTGTGCTTTTGAAATGCATGCAGAAGTGCTGTGGACTTTTAAGGCCCATTGCTTGCAACGCTGTGATGTGGCCACAGCCTCCCAGGCATTTGTTTCCATAAAATATATCCAGGTGTTTGCCTTCTGTCAAAAATGGGACCAAGCTGAAGCAGCAGTGAAATAAATTTTGTAACTAATAAAAAGCCTAACACTTTGTTCCTTTCTTCACTCCCGATAGTTTCAGTGTCTGCTTTACTTGATTTGAGGCTGCAAGAAAAAAACACAAAAGGAGATTTTTTCGATGAAGAGTCCAAAATTAATACCACTGCCCTGACACAGCAGCAGCAGTGACATAAAAAACAAGTAATGCTTAGCTACAGAGTTTTGTTTTCAGACAGATAATCAAAAGGGAACTTGGAGAGATAATCAATTGCAAGGAGACCTGGTGGTTTGAACAGCATCGAAGCACAGTGTGTCTCTGCTGTGGTTGAAGGCACACGAGATTGGGAAGTGCCAACGGGGAGGAGGGAGAGTTCTTAGGGGATACCAGCGTCTGTCAACATCCCTGCTTCTGTCCAGCCACAGGCCACAGCATCTGGTGCAGAGCTTGCTGGAGTGAGGGGCAGAGGAGGGGATGTGCAGGGGATCCACATGTACTGGGTGGTTGTCTTCTCCAAGCTCCTCTGCTCGTGCTGTGGGACTCTGGTCTTTCAAAAGGACTAAGGCAGCATTTTCTGAGTGTGCCACAGAAAGAAGCTGCATGAAGTGTCAGAGATGTCTCCAACTGCGCCACACGTGGGTATCAGATGAAAGTGCCCAGGTGTATAATTAGATTCCAGTAGTGTCAGGGTGCTGCACAGCAGCTAATGCAGACATCTCACCTGGAAATCTATTACTGCTGAGGCCCAGTGTGTTATCACATCTTTACAGGGAGGTGGCATTTACTTGAGGGAAATGAAAAGACGACAGCAGCAGGAATCTTGTGGGTTTTTGTCTGCTGATGTTCATGCACCTGAAGTAAGGAAGCTGTAACAACTGCAACTTGATTTCCTCCTTGGCTTGGAAAGGGTAGTTGAGGTGATAGCCCAAAGAAATGGCTCTCCTGGAGTCTCTGGTGGACTCCTGTGTGCTTCCTGCAAGCAGTGGGGAAATACAGTGTTTCCCAGGAGAAACTCAGGGAGAAACACTCTCAGGGAAGTCCTCACCTACTGGCTTTAGCTGCCTGATAGAAGGCATAGAGAAGGCAGAGCCAGACTCCTCTCAGCAGTGAGAGACTATGGATAAAAGTTGCAGAAAGAGAGATGCTCAGATTTCCCTTTCTCTCCCACCCCCTGCCTCCTCCCTCAGTCACAACAGTGGTCAAACATGGGAACAAGGGTCCAAGGAAGCTGTGAAAACTCCATGCTCACAGATACTCAAACCTTGACTGGACACATGCCCGAACAACCAGCACTGAGCTGTCCCTGTCTTCTGCAGGGGTTTGGAATGGAGACCTTACAGCTACACTGCCATTCTGGTGAACAAAATTAGGCTCCTAAAAGTTCAGGTGAATGTGAAATGTTCAATGTTCACTGTTCAGGTGAAGCTTTGCAGTAAACAAGAATGGGAACAAGATCCTTTTCCCTTCTCCAGATTAACTGTGTGAAGAAATGTTGTACACTTTTCCTGAAAAGGCCAGTCTGGCCTTTTGATCTTCATTCTGAGAAGTCATAATCCTCCTTCACTGCCTGTAAGACATTGGTTTAATCTGTAGCTCCTTGCTGACCATTCCAGGTATCACCAGCTCAATCCTTGCTGAGTTAACCAATACAGCATCTACGAAAAAAACACCACTTGAATCTCCCTCTTCCAGGAGTTTTTCTGCTTGTTAGCAGGGGTCTGATATTCACCCATAGACTGCAGTTATTTAGTTACATTAAAGTAATCTTCTTAGAAAGGACTTACTGATGACTTATACTCAAATGTGCAAATAATATGCTTGTAGAACATTAAAATGGCTGTAATAGTGTGGTAATAAATTTCTTTTCTCAATATAGATGATTAGAAACTTCAGTAGTTAGAAGCTATTAATGTACTCACCATAAAGCATGAAAGTCCATCCTCATGAAACCCTAAATGACAGTACTGCCTATAAATTTTACTGGAGGTGGGAAGAGCAGTAATTATATGGTTGGAATTAGATGTCGTTCTTTCTGCAGAGGTACTAGTGGCAAATCTTTTCCTCCTGTTGTTAAGCACTATTTTTGGCCATAGCCAGTAGCCAGAGTGTACTGTAAATAATACTGTTTTCTATGATGGATTTCTGCACAAACAGGAAGAAAGACATTTTTTATTAAAAGAAAAATTGGCAAACAGTCAAGTGTAGATGGCTTTGAGAATGGCAATGCAATAAAGAGCATTGAGCATCTGGTTCAATGTTGTCTGACTGACCTATGTGGATGGAGATGACTGAAAAACCCATTAGCTGCTGGCAGAGAAGTGTGTCTGATGTTATCGTCCAGGTACTAACATGGAAAATCACCAAATCATGTTGCAAAATCACCAACTCCATTGGCATTCTCATTGGCAGGATGTTCAGGATGGCAGTAGTGGAGCAGCCAGAGAGTGGGTAATCTCACATGGAGACTAGTTTGTGCCCAAATAATTGTCTGAAACACCAAATCAATTAAAAACTCTTTATGATTTTTTTTTCTGCTTCTCCAAATTGAGCACTGAAATGAGATGCAGGTACAGTCAGGGTTGCTTCCTGCCTTCCATACAGCAAGTATTTTGGGGTAGCAATGGCACATGCCTTCCTTCTCTATAGCCCTCCTTTGAACCTCTCATCCAAACTAAGCCAGATTCGTATTCAGTAAAACACTTCACAGAAGTATTTCAGTTCTTCTCCAGCTTTATTACTGCAATGTACTTCTTTCTGACAAAACACCTATTTTTACTCTCAGTTCTTGAAAGAAGTTCACTGGGGCAGAACAAGCTATTGTACTTCCTGGTAGGATTCTTTGAGTAGCAGGACCTAATTCTCAGGCTGGCAAATCCAAGTGTTTGTGACACAGATTATAATGGGAAGCAGCTGGCTGGCAACACCTTCTGATTTCTCATTAAATAAATGAAAAATATTCAGCATGATGCATGTTGCTAGAGCTAGAGCTAGAGCTAAAAATACCTACAAAGATACACCTTTTCTACCATCCAAGCTATTTGCCTTATAGTCTTTGATCATGCACATGGAGCAAAACAAACAGAAAGCAATCATTATCAGAAATACAAATAGTTGACTAATATGATATACCAAATAATTTTGTTTTGCATATCAATCTCATAAACTGTTAAAGTACGAATCAGTCAACTGGAAAATCGGTTTTAGGATAAATTTAAAATGTGAAGATCATGACAGGTTGGATAGAACTGTCTCTGCATATGATATTTCTTATTCTGTATGTTGGGGTTTTTTTTTTTTGAATGTTGAGTCCTATTTCAGCATAGAAGTCAGGAGAGCTGTTCTTGGGCACAGAAATTTTTGAGGGAAAATAGAACATCATCTTACAATGTTCAGAATCTCTTGAAATCTTGCACTCCAAAACTTTTCCTGTGATATCATTGTGCCATCAAACCCCAGTGATGAAACATTTGAAATGATTAAGGTCTTCTGATAAATAGAATGACACAAAGGAAACCTCAGTAATTTCCAAATGAAAGATTTTTTGCAGAAAGCATAGTCGTGGGCATGGTTCATTAACCCAGTGTATCTTTTTCTCTGTCTTCTGCATCACTTCTTCCATGGTCAAGTTATGTGGTGCAGACCTCAGCAATAAATGTTTTGCTCAGAATTATTCAAGCATATAATGGAGAGTACGTGCAAAAACTCAACTGGGAGAAATTTGATTTAAGGTCTTGATTTCCTTATTCTAGAAGGAAACTCTCTTGTGAGTGGTAAGAACTGGCAGATTTAGACAGGTGAGTAGACAGAGGTTTGGGGGATCAGACTCAAAGACTTTTAAGACTTGATCAGAATTTAGAAACATGTGAGAGCCTTCCCAGTCTGAAGGAGACAATACTGATGCCTAAGGGACCACAGGGTAGATACCTGTTTGGGATCTACGATTTATATCTGCCTGGAAAACTGGCTTGTGTGTGCTGCCTCAGCAGCAAAGAGGCTCCCTGTGAGGCTTCACACTACTGTGAACTGGTGTGACTTATGGCGGCACTACGTAACCCTTTTCTTCTAATAATCACTTTCCCCTGATGATGAAGTACCCTTCTCATGGGCTGCTTCTGATGTGAAAAATACCATTCACGGTGATTTCCAAGCAGAAATTATCTTTTCTCCTCTTCTGGACCACTTTGTCCCTGCACGTCAAACACAGCCAAGACCATGCTGGATGCCTTTAAGAACATCATAGGAGGTGTGGTGGATAAATGGGTAGCTGGTCCCAGCGACACGAAGCTACACAATCTCCATGACCTCAGAACCCTTGTCTCACCAGATGTCACAGCGCGCAACATTATTAAATACACACAGCAGGCAACACACAATGGTCTTAATTAAGGTAAAAAGAAAGCACCCACCTTTTTCAGAAAATCGGTGCCTTAGAATATGTTCCTTAGGGTCATGTTCAAAACATCTGATGCTTCATCAGTCTTTGCAAGTACATTGATTTCATGCTGGCCAGAATTTAATAACATAAAAAATGTCCTCTTACCACCGCTGCAGCATCACAAGCTGTAATTAGTTAATGATTCGTGTGTTTTGGGTCTCTTTGGATGAATAATTTCCCTGTTGAAAACCAAAACTTCCTGTTAAGCAAATAATTCTTATTTGATTGAGGATTGTTTTGGGGTAAAAAAAGAACAGAAATGTTTGTTTTATTATGCACAGAAGGCATCAAATTTTCAATTTGATCAGAACAGCCCTGGCTGAGCTTAACTTAAAAACAAATAAAAATAAATCAATAACATGAAACAAATTATCCTTTAGCTAGGTAAACAAAATATTGTACCTCACCAGAAGAAAAACAACATTTGGGATCAACCAAAGGAATATTCTGATTTTATTTTTCATTTATAATGAAAAAAATTTGCTCACAAAGCTGTCGGTGCTGGGTTTTAGAGGGTGTTTCTGACAGACAGTGGCTTTTCCTTGTCTCCTTAGTTGGAGTGTTGGTGCAGGCTCCCTGATTTGGGCTCACTGTGGAGGTTGAATGGCTAAAGCGCTGTCTCATAATGAAGCTGAACATTTGCAGCTTTTCAGGTCTTTAACAAACACAGCGACCAGTGATGGGATTGATGCCAATTTAGTTTTCTAGCTCCAGCTACTAATAAAGATTTCCTTTACAGTCAATGGTGAGAGGGAGAAACATTTCCAATGAAGAGTTTCCTCATCAGAAGACAGACACCTAAGAGAGATTGGATCCCTCATGGGCATCCCTTTCTGTATCTACTATGTAAGGGGAAGGAATGCGTCTTTTGGATGGGTCGAAATGTCTGAGATGAATCTCATCATTATGTAAGATTCCTTATGCCAGGGAAATTCTGTGCCAGATATTCCTCCTCATTATTTCTAAGTAAAAATGAACACCATTAGCAACCTGACATTTTCACTGAGAAGATCTGGTTCTCTTTTTACTTATACAGATATAAAAAAGGTGTATCTTCATTAAAGCCAAGAGATTTTATCTAGTGTAAAGCTGGTGGAAGATAGTAAAGATCTTTTATGTTCACTGTACATATAGTATGAAGAATGGCTGAGCAGAGGTCTTGAAGGTGTTAAACATAAAAGGCAATTTATCCAGATACCTTCGTAGGCTTCAGCAAATAATTATTCCAGTTTCCTGTCAATGCTTGAATTAATTTTTTATATGGGAAGATTTAGAGTTAGTTGTGGGTTTTGTTTCCATCTCTTACCACACACTGCATGGTATATGCAGAGCAACTACATTTTCTGGCACCATATGAACTAAGACTTTTTTTCCCAACAAGAAACTGAGGTTCTTGCTTTAAGACACGGTTGAGAAGAAAACAAGATGACACTACACACTCCCTAAACTCTTCAATGTGTTAACATGAGATGGAGAAAAATTACGAGATGTCTTCTACAGCACTTTGCCCTTAACAAATGAGGATGATGAATATGTGGCCACAAAAGTTGTGGCACTTCAAGCACTCTATTCCCTAACCAACATAGAGAAATGAATGAGTGAATCAATTCTGTCTTTGTGAGGGAATAGTCTGTCTTCACAGCCAAGGAAACACCAATGCCAAGGTGAAGGCCCATGATTTACCAAGTTAGGTTGGGTAAGTCATACATTCTCTTCTTGTTTTTCTCTCCCCTCTCATGCTTTTACCTTGTTTGCTCTTGCTCTTTGGGAACAGAAGCTGTTCCTGGCTGTTTGTCTGCATGGGGCAGTAACAGGCTCATCTTCAATGAGTTTTTTGTTGCAACAAATGAATCTCAATCAACAATAATAATAATGCAGGGCAGAAATGGAAAATGATAGCAATTTAGTACTGCATCACTGAAGGATCACTTTTTGAGGACCAGCCTTGCAGTCAGGTCCTTCAGGTTAGGCTCAGCTGTGCGTCACAAGGTCTTTGTGCAATGATAAAGAGCTAAAGTATACACCATGCTAATTATACTGTTGGTTGTGGTCCAGTGATGGCTTAAATTTGCAACTTATTAGAGAGTTTATTGAATTGCCAACCCAAGCATTTCTTAGAATAAACAGTTTTCCCTTAATTTTGCTGAAACTTCACATGCTTATAGTATGATAGTTAAAAACAATAAAATTCAGTATGTTAAATAGCATAAGTTTTGGATGTTCAGTAAAGCAGAACTAATCTAGTTTGAAAGTGGAAGGCTTTCCTCTAGCACTTGGAGTTTGCTGAGGAAACCAACCCTTAGTCCAGAAGGAGGCAGAAAGAGCATATGGGTTTTGTTTTAGTGCAACACCCAGATGATGCTGGGGACCTTGGCACCTGGGCCATGCCTGCAGACAACCTTCCTGCAGCAGCTCTTCCGCAGTGACATGTGGGTTTGCAAGAGGATAAAAGCCAAGAAGTTTCGAAGCTTTTGTTCCTCTTGCATTTGAGACCCAGTTTTAACCTGGACTCGGTTCAAGCTTTGTTGGAAAGGACAAATCTGGGATGGGTTGGAAATCTGTGAAGTCTTCTGGGCATGTAATCAGATTTCTAGCTGAACAACAGTAAGTAAATTCTGACCCCATCTACATATCTACAGCTTTCTGTGGTTCAGGGAGAAAAGTTTGGTCTTTCTCTTAAAGAAGATTGAAAAATGGAGTTTCCCTTGAGGAATTCTGATATTTAGACACTTGTTTTCATTACAAATTGGGATGAAAAATTAAAAGATCAAAACTTTTGGAAAACGAACCCCTCGAACATCTATTGATCTATAAATGTCAAGTTGCATTGTTTCAACATGTTTATTCTAAGATGTTTTGACTATTGCTGACCAACAGAATTTGTTTGAGTGTATTGACACTTGGGATTTGCTTATTGGTAGTCTCTGTTCCTGTGTTGCTACTATAACATTTTGTGTTGTAAGTCCATGCTCAAGTTATGCAAAGCTGCATCTCATGCCTCATGGGGCTTGTAGTCCAATGAGGGAAAATAACCTGCAATGGATGATGAAAAAGTGATTCGGCTCACTCCGGTCTCTGAGACAAATGCAGAGTTTTAGGGTGACTTGGTCCAGTCAAATATTTTCCTTTTCTTTATATACAATTATTTTAAAATTATTTTTCTCCCCAAAATTTAGACTAAGATGGGATTGAGTTTTCTGAGGCAAAAAGTTCAACAGGCTTTGTGTTTAATATTGAAGATTCTTATAGCTTTTCTCTGCAGTAACTCAGTCTTCAATGCAGTTTCACCTACCTATTTATTTTGTGTTTGTACAAGAAATGAAATAATGTAGTCAGTGTGCTGCTGAGAGTTTTTTCTAGTTGGGATGAAGTGAACTCATCCTTCACACTTTGAGACAGATGTGGGTATAGTTTTTTCTTTAAGCTCACCTCAGTCTTGTCACTTCCCTCCATTTTAATCTATCTGTCTGGTTTACAGTGTATATCCATATCAGCTTTTGTAACAGTCTTTTAGAGCTGCTGTAATAATGACAAGGATTGCAAGGGCAGGCCTTAACTTTTGGTGAGCTAGCTGATATGACTTAAGGAGCAGAGAAGCTTTTGAATTCCTCTCCCACAACACACGTACGGTGCTTTTCAGCCTAACCAGTGGGTCTAATAAAAAGATAATTTCTCTCACTATCCTCCTTATACAAGAAATCTGTATAAGGAAAACAAGTCTTGGTTTGTAGCCCATTGAGTATAACGGCAGATGCCATTCTGACTCATTACAGGCTGTATGGCAAACATCATAATGGAAGTGGAAGATTCAGGCTATCCCCTTCTGTTGTCCCAGAGTAAAAATGTCATCAACCAAATAAAATTCTTCTCTAAATAAGATTATCTTTTGGTTTGGTTATCTATAGTTCCTACATCACTTTTTTCTTGTTTCCAAAAAATGATCCTTCCTGATTGCTTAAGCTTGTGTCAGCCAGAGGGCGGTGAGGATATCAAGCTTTCACATTTTCCAGGGAGGCAGGTAGCTGAGCAGAGGGTCTGCAGAGCTCACCCATTTTAAAGGCTAAAGGATCTAGGTAGGAGAAAGGCAACAAAAGTGTTGGAAGATCTCTGTCCCCTGGCAGACATCTTGTGTCCTCCCTGGGGCCAGCTGGGAGCAGGGGAGGTCTCACCCCTGGGGATGCTCCCTTTGACCGCTGCTGCAGCTTGCACCAACTGGCCTCTGGTGCTCAGAGTGCCTCTGGGATCAGCTGGGCTGAGATATGTAAATACAGACAGATAACATGCAGAGAGATGAATCCTGTCCTTGTCAACAAAAATCAAGTCAGGCCTGAGCTTTCTCTCTGAAGAAGGAAACATTGCTCCCCCGTGTCTTTCATGGAACAGGGCATTTGCCCTGACCCTGGTGGTACTCATGACCCCTCTCCAGGGCATCTGAATTTGGGAACTGTGCTGTGGCCAAGGCTGAATCATCACTCCTGGCTCTGTTCCTGCATCTTGATGCTCTGCACTTACTGTCACAATCTAGGGTACATTTCTTATTCAGAGTTAAAACTCTTGATTATAAGTGATCAGTTCTTATTGATTTGAAAAGGCTGAACTTTAAATAGCTGTTGTTTAATGTCCTGGAACATTAATATTAGATTAGGAAGATGTCCCTGACTCAGTGCCCTGAACACCAGAAAATATATGCATCAAACAATTCTGCTCTTCCAGGACCATTTGTGACAGTATTGACCTGTAATAATGAGTTAACTTTTGTTAGGTTAGGGTGGTTAGGGTTCCTTTTGATGGGCTAGACAGAACTGGAAAGAACAGTCTGATCATTTATTCTAGTTCCCCTTAATCTCAGGAAACTGTGTAGCAAAGACTGAATCAGAAGCACCCATAGCAGCAAACACCGTGAGTCTCCAGCCAAACATACTCCAGAAAATGTTTGTCAGCATCCCATGACAAGCTTAAGATCTTTTGAAATATTGGATCAAAATCCTCAGAAACATCTTTGCGTCACAGAAGAGAGCAGTAAACTTCACAAACTGTTGGTGCAGTTTGTTATTTTCTTGTCTTAGCAGTTTTCTTAAATAATCTGAACTACATGTTATTATTATGACCTTTCTTCTGGTCCAGTAAGTGCATATATATATGCAATATATCTATAATCCATGCATGAACATTACCTCTGAGTGAGTATGTATATGTGATTTACATGAATGCATACTCCTACAGCTTTTAGCTGCTCTCACTTTTCTGTTAAGACAATTAATTTTTTTAGGCAGTAAACTTTCACGCAGTAGGAGTGTGGCTTTTAGGTTTTATCACGAAATGTTCTTAAACAGTTCCAAATTTCCATTTTCCACTGCCCCCCAATTCAGATACTCCCTTCTGGCTTGCTTGGCACACAACCATTTTCAGATCTATCTTTTAAAGCAGCAGGTTATTGGAGTCCTGGTTTGGGTTGTGTATTTTCTCTGCATATGGCAAATGTGATCAAATTAGAGTTACTGCATTATGTCACTAGCTAAATTTCAGGTGCTTGAGGGTTTTAACTGCTGCAAAGAAAGGTTATATTCATGTCTCATAGACATGTCTGTGGCATATTATTCCACTCAATAGATAGTTACTCTTACTGCAGTCACCGTATCTTACACAAACTCTTTCTTTCTAAATGTCATTGGTGACTGTAATGATCAAGTGAAAGTAAATTGTGCTACAGAAGGACTTAGTAATTAAAAAAGCACGACAACAAACACCTCCCAGCCAAGCAGAACAGCAAACAACTCATTATAATTATTCCAGCCTGTTAGAACCTGCCTTCCGCTCATGCACTCAGGCAGAGCCGCAGGGCACTTCTTCTCCATCAGGTCTGAATTAGACTTTTGCTGACTTCTTATAATGCAGTGTAGATAAGAGCTCTTCAGGGGTAATTTGCTTGAGTTCTTAATAAGAAGAGATTTTAGAAAGCAGAGACTAGTGTATGCAATAAGCTAAATGTATCTGTATCTGTAAGTAAGCAGATCAGAGTACTGTTTCTTTCGTCCTTTTTCTTCTTTGTGCTTTAGAAACTGAAGCAATTAAAGGGCTTGGGAGCCCTTATTTTTCCCTCTTGGCTATTTAACCTACGTGATCCTACAGTTTGCAAGATGCTGTTTTCACAGCTGTTCTCCTGATTTGTGTCTGTGAACCATGTGGTACTGCAAGGACCCTGAGGCTGCATGGCGGTGTGACACTGTGAGCTTGCTTTTCTGATGGACCTCAGCGGCTGACTGAGGCCAGGGCTCGGGGCAGGCCCAGACACAGTACACCAAGTGCTTTGTACTTATCACAGGATGTTTGGTATGCAAACCTATCTACTGGAGTGCTCATCCGAACCTGAGCACAGGCTTTCCAGAGAGACCAACAGGAGCTGCTCCAGTGGGGAGCTCAAGGATGAGTTAAGGCTGGGTCAGAGCAAGGAGTGTTTTGAGGTCAAAGATGATGAGTAAAGTGATACCAGAGGTCAGCACCACCTGGGATAAGAGGGAGTTTAGGTATCATGGAACTCACAAAAAGTGAAAGGGGTAGTTTGCGGGAAACATCTTGGCTTCATTGATCTTGTCACAAAATATTGGAAATCCGTGGTGTTATGCCATGATAAAAAATAGGAAGGTGGATTCAGAGTCTGTTGGGGATATGTCACAGTCTGATTTGTGAACAGCACAAAAGGCAGTTTGACACTGACATTTATGACAAGTCGTAGCCAGGAATGAGAATATTTGGGGCAGATCTTAACTGGAGGTTACCAAATTGTGGCAGTTAGGAAACACCAAGGACAAGCCAAAATGCCCATTTTAACAGAGACAACAGGAAAGAATGGTTTAGGTTGTGCACTTTCATGGTTGGCTGAGATGAGCCAAGGAGGAAGATGGCTTAGTTTTACAATGACCTGTGGAGTGGGAAATGTGCATCCATTTATTTGGAGACTGCAGATGAAATTAATCAAAAGGCCAGATTAGATCTATGAACCAATTGCATCCTACTCAAATCCTTGTGCACAGGAATGAATTTTACCTTGTCTGACCCACGAAGGAGTGTGAATACTTATCTCCCTTTCTTTAAGAATTTATTTTTATAGTTACAAATAGCTAGATTTTTCTTTTTCAATAGTAACTTTCCTTGATGTGCATCTGTCTCTAGTTTAATAGTTCCAAGTAACTTGACAAGAATGGCAGAGTTGTCTTTTGTCTGCAGTTTAATATGGGGGCAACTGAATCATTTACATTTATAAAGCAAAATCCATTTCTTCTCAAGTCTTCTGCTACTGAGGTTATGTTTGCAAAGTGCTTTGCTGATGAAAAGCACTACAGTATATAAACATTAAGTATTATTTTTATATCTTTATCATCTATGCTTTTAAAATTAATATGAACAAAATCCTATTAATACCCAAATGCCCAGTAAAGTGCATATCCTTCTTCTAATCTTAAAGCTTTATTTTCATCTATGAATCCTCTTAATCTTTGAAATTAATTACCATGATTAAAAATGGGAGATGTGTTTTCCCAGAACAATCAAATCGTTCTATAGCGAATAGTCATATTCATTTGGGTCATTATTTTAATTCTTTTGATATTAAAACACACGTGTGCACACACACACACACACACACACACACACTCTCACATTCCTGGATACAACATCTTCTCTCTCTTTATGGTAAGAAGAAGTCTTATTTTACTACTTGCCAAAAGTGACCCTGTGAAGCAGTAACCTGAGAAGGAGAAGGGGAACTGACTTGTCTGCCTCAGAGTCTCCTGTACAGGCAAAGGCCATGACTCTTGGCTTGTCAGCCAGAGCTCAGGAGAGCGTGTTCATCCACCTATCCAAAAGAATCAACTTACAGAAATGAGACCTTCAACAGACAGGGCATATTCACTCTGATGACATGAATATTCTGCTGCCAGTGGAAGGGAATCATTAGAGTTACAGCAAGACATTTAAAAATGGCAATTTGAGTTTAGTCCAAAGTGCTGTTTCTTTTAGTCCATGTGATTCGTCTTATTTCTAGACCAGGAACAGAGAAGTAAATGTGAGAGTAATTTTATATGCTTTGGGGAAGCAAAATGGAACAAAGATGGATACTTCAGTGCCTGACAGCTTAACAGGGTCAACACATGTGTTTCCTGGCATCAAAGCAGGAGAAAATTCTCACTGCAGTTGGGTTTTATTCTTATCTTCTCCAGATATTAGTAATATTTGGATCCAGGCTTGTGTCTCATTTTGTTCAGTACCTACTGCAGGTTTGCACATCTGAAACCCTGTTCCCTATTAACCGTTCACAAAATGAAGAGGGAAAGTATCTAAGTCTTTACACTGTCCAGATTCCCTTGCTAGAACCAGTGTGAGAGAAGAGGGAAGGAACTCTTTGAAAATATTAGTGTCAGTACATTTTGGAGAGCCTCTACATGCAGCATTCACAACCTGAGGCTTTAAGTAAGTCAATTGAATGGTTCCCTGGGAAGATCTTGCTTTGATATCACACAGAGAGTTCCTTTTGTTGCAAAAATGGCAAAAAGAAGGGGACAAAATGTGATAGCTGAAAAGGAAGAGAAACTGAAATAGAGTCAAATCGCAGGCACTGAAAACGGATCTTTTTTGTAGATTGCAACAATACTGAGTTTCTAATGCAGAAAGCATGTGGGAATAGAAAAGAAGGCATCCAGTGTGCAAGAAGGCACAAGAAGATATGCCTTTTATTACCCTTTTATTTTTTTCTGCTCCTCTCATCAGAACAATGAGAAAGGTCAGCATGAGATGTGGAGATTATTTTGGCAATATAGATGCTGTTGTAGTGATATGTGACAGAGAAAGCAGGGAGATCATCTGTGTGGAGACCTCACTGAACTAATTGTTGGCCCAGAAAATGGCCAGTTAGCTGTGAAAGAGGTGCATGTGTGTGAGGGAAAAAAACAAGACAGCTTAGACAAAAATGAAAAGAGAAACAGTTGTACAAAGAAACAAGAACTGAAATGGGAAAAGCCTGGAAAGTGGTTATGTTGAGGGGAGACTGGGAGTGTGGAGCCATGGAACTGAATAGGATGGGAACAGATGGGTTTCTGCAGGTTACACAGCAAAGTCCTTACAGAGAATCAAGTATCTGTATGTTTTGGTCTGGGGCATCCAAGCCAGAGATTCAGACTGGCTGGGAAATGGTTTGTTGTTCTTGAAGAGTCATCGAAAGTAGGAAATCACCTTCACCTACAACTTCCTATCTTCTTTTAAAAAAAAACCCCCACAAATATATATTATCAAATTTGGATGCAGACTCTGAAAATACAGTGTTTTGAACTTTCAAAGACATAATATTTGAATTCCAGCTTGAGGAAATCCTGATTTTTTCTCAATATAGTCACCAACTGTGAATGGTGCAGAACAAAGGCTTTCCACAATGCCCTGGTTTGGCTTGTGACAAGACAGCTGAGTATGAACACTGAATTTCTTGATATGTGAAGGTGAACATGGTGGTGGGAAGAGCAACTGGTTTGAGTGCCCACCAGCAGTAAGGTGAATCTTGGCTTGGAGGAAGGGAAGAGGGAGCCCTGGCATGCGGGAATGTTGTTGAGTGTCCCCATGCATGAATGGAGGTGTCCAACCCCGATGCTGCTGAGGGCAGCTGGGCAAAACCCAAAGGTCCACGTGGCTGATAATGTGGGGAGGGATATAGCCCTCCAAGTGGGCAGCAAGTGAGTGTGGTGACAAGGGTTATCAAGGACAATGAAGGAAGGGAGTCCACAGAGACATGGCCATTTTCTACTTAGTCATAGAGAGAGATGGAAAGAAAGAGTGGGAGGAATCTGATATTTCCACATTTTCCAAAGCAGGAAGTTGCAGGTTATTACTCAAATTAAAACAACAGAGTAAGTGACTACAAAACGCATCTTGGACATCCCTGCCTCCCTTCTCTCGGTGCAGAGAGAGAGAGGAGAGAGAGAGGATTAACTGTAAGCTCCAATTCCATGGTCAGTGCCTGTACTCACTGTATTGTTTGCATCTGTTTCTTTCTGTGCTTGTGGAAAGTACAGAAAAGCTTTATGTAATGAAAGTTAGCCCAGGAAAAGGATCTGCTCTGATGAGATTCCCCAGAAGACCATACTAGCTCTAATTCCGCCAGTTTAACTTTCTGCTTCCTGAGGATTTGCCAAGGAAGCATTTAAATTTTTTTCCCTAGACAAATGTATAATATTTTAATAAAAGCAAAGCCAGATGACACTCCTAGAGAAAATAACGAATTTACATAAATCTTTGCTGTGTTTGAAAGGAACAAGATAAATTGAGGGGGCTTAACTCAGACAGTTTTTTTTCTTTTCTAAAAAATAATAACTGTAAAATACCCAAAAGTCTTCAACTTCAGAAAATGGGTTTTTGTGTTACTCCATATCAAGTCATATTGGTCTTAGAGAATGTATCACAACTTCTTCCCTACTAATTTGTCTCCTGATTTGACTTGCCTTCCTAGGCTGTGCTTGCCCCCAGTACCAGGCACTGGGAGATGCTTACCAGGAAAGCACTGAGTCAGACGAGTTTTTCTGCCTCAGACGTACATTGACATACATTGTCTCCTCGTACCCTGACTGTGGTACTAAGCCATTTCTCAGCATTTTCACTCATGAATATTTGTTGTCCACTCCCTTTCACAAGAGGCTCCATGTGACCTGTGTAATTTTTGGAGGCTGGTTGGAGTCTAAAAGTTTATATGGACACTTTTAAAGAAAACAAGAGTTCACCCTAAAGGAAGCAAAAATGAACTGTGAAACTCTCTCTCCGTGGGTAGTCCTGCCTGATGCCAGCTCACTATTCCCTGCCCTTTGGGGTTTCCTTCAAAGCATGTCAATATGATCTCTTTCTGGATGCTGGGGACACAGATTTCACCACAATAATTGAGAGAGATTATAAAATTCAGGAATGCCATTTGCACGCATCTCCAGTTTTGGCACACTGAGAGAGATTTGATTTTAGAGTGCCTTTACACTAACCTGTTTCACTGGTTTTTCTCTTCCCTCTTCTTGTATGTGCCCCATAGTGGTGAAAGCACGAGTAAAGGACTGTTCAGATAGAGATCATTTCCCTCATTTCTCACCATTTTGCTTGAAAGACTGTACAGGGACATTTATTAACTCTATTTCAGAAGGATATATCGAGTCTCCTACTAGTACCCTGCACAGACTTTTTCAGTATCACTTCACTTTCCATTGCCAAGCTTTTAAACAAAAATAAACCAAAATAGTATTAATAAATCATCTTCCCTCCTTTCCAGTATAGCACCAGTGGAAGACTGTGGTAAGGTATCATGTTTTTAACTATGAACCTGTCTGCCTCTTTGTCATTTATCTTGTGTCTCCCACTCTGGTCTGGCCCAAGGCTGAACATTAGCAAATGATGAATGCAGAGCTGTCTCTCCTGGTTTCTACTGGCATTATTAACCCATATTCTCCTGAATATTTAATGCCACAATACATTAATCATGAGTTGCTGAAGTCATGGCAGTTGACTCTCAGGTTAGTTGCCCTGTGTCTGAGGGCAGGACAAAAATGTTTGCTATTGGATAATCCCTATTTTGCATTCTGAAAGATTTTCCTTAGCCCTGTGATCCTGAGCATTGTAAAGTAGATTGGCTAGTGTAAACTGGCTATCTCACATGTATTTACATCAGTATCTGTCCTAATGATGTTTTTTTCAGGTGGCTATAGTATCATGTTTTGATTTATTGTGATTTTAAGAAAGCTAAGAACCAATTGTGTAATGTAACAACTCTGTGGCTGTAACATATATTCGGCTTTCTGTTGATTCAGTCATGATCTATCAGCTATTATCCTCTTTCTCCTTTTTTCCTTATATATCTATTATTTTCTCTTTTTTTTTTTCCAGTTTGTATTCTTTTTTTTCCCCTTTGCCTCAGAAAACAGATGCTATTCACAGACAGCAGCAATAGAATAAGACAGTTTTTGTGTTCCCCTCTGAACATGGCTAAGCTTGTATGAGACAAACCTCTGGAAGCCCGGAGTTTAGTACTTTGGTGAGCAGAGTTGGACTCTGCAGGTTTGATGGTTGCTTATTGTGCGCGCAGTAGGCAAGGTCTTCAAATTCAGTCTGGAAGTGAGTAAAGAACCATCTTTGTGTCATACTCTGTTTTACTGTTTGTTTAGGTGGGCATGTCACAGAGTAATAGCTTTATGCCTGATGTTTCTCCAGAAAACCCCACACTGAGAAGCAGCTCATAGTGAGTGGCAACACTACACATATATAAACTGGGGTCTTCCTTGGAAAGTGAGGCATCTCTCTGCTGACCTCCTGATGGTGAAGCAGTCTTCATTTTCAGATTGACATACGTGTGATTCACATGTGTAGTGATAGATGAGCATTTTCTGACACAAGGTCTTGAAAAATGTTGACAGCTGTTGCTCATTTATGGGCTTAAAGCTTTCACATCTTCTCTTTCTGACTGTATGATTGCTGGAATGGATGACTAGTAACTGTGGAAGATCTCCAAGCAAATGGCTGGCGCAGATTTCAGGTTGTTTATTTCAAGGACTATAACCTGCATTTTTTTTCTTTAAAAAATAAAATGCTGAACACTTTGACCCACTTTAGACTAAGAAATCATCCAGAAGTTGTCCTATTTCCTCCCCAAGCTCCTGTTCAATGGCCCATATCATCACTGTCTTCAACCTGCAGAACTGCTCAATTCTCTGCTCCTGAAAGATAGTACTTAGATGCTGTGGTAAAAACTAAGGGAAGGACCATAATCCTGTGCCTTTAGCACCAGTCTACGTAGATGAGGTAAAAAAATCATGAATTGGGATACATGAGTTCTGAGAAACTAAAAGGTGCTCTAGTGTCCCCAGTTCTATACTCCTTTCTTCTGCACTTCTGTCATCAAGGAAATACAACCCAAAAAAGGATTAGATTATGTTGCCTATGGCTGCTTGCATATGCACAAAATTGTAACAAAGAGATAATCTCCAGGAGAACTCAGGGTCATGACTGGAGGAGCTGGATTTTTCTGTGGAACATCTGCAGATCCCCCTGCAGTGATGATTACCAAGCTGTGTGTCGTGTAATGAGGGGGCTAAATATGGCTGACACTAGAGGCCTGTAGGTAGATGGTTAATGAGGTGCTAATTGGGTAAGAAAAAAAGAGAAAGAGGAAATGAGTAGGGAGGATAGTGTATCTGATTCGAAGAGCTCTGGAATGTGCAGTCATACAGGCTATTTTTGGCTCCAGCTCATATTCCTTTATTCTCACTTGTGTAGGAGATGAATCTTTCCCCTGACTCATGTGGAGACCTCACTGTTCAGCATGAGCACTCTGCTGGGGCACAGACATGGGGCTCATGTACCATTTCATCTTGTTGCAGCTCAACTGCTCCAGCTCTGCCTACATGGAGGGAGGGAGGAGTGGAGGGAGGGAGCAGGTGGTGGGGTGAAGGTCTGGCAGGAGCTTCTGAGATCTCCTCATTGTTTCTGTGCTTGAAGTTAACTGATGTGACTGGTTTGCTTACAGATCTCCAGGGGTCTTGGGGTCCTCCTGACTTTGTGCTTTAGTTAAGTATGAAATCTTACATGAAGTAAGACAGGAGTGATCCAGGGGCCAAGGTGTCGGAGCAGAAGCACTTGGAGCTAAAATCCTGTGCATAAAAGGCATCAGAGGTGAGCTGAAATACTTTGTTCTATCCTCCTTATTACTCAGCAGCCATGGCAGCAAAATGAGCTGGTAATCGCGGTTTTGGGGACTACTGGAGGGAGGTCTACAGGTTCCCAAAGTAAGGTGGTGTAGGTGGTTTGAGTCTACATGCAGCTCTGTCCACTGCCACTTTTTCCCAGCCCTCAAAGCTCACTCTGGTAGCTGTTGCTGAGGTGATGTTCTCATTACCTATGCCCAAGGTAGGAAAGACTACAGATACTGTTTCTTGCTTCTGACCAACAGATGGTCTCCCAGGATCTAAATTGCCCAGTGATTCAGTTATTGTGGGTTCCCCTCCCCATCCCATTGCTTTGTGACAAGCATCTTCCCTCTTTCAGCTCTTGACGTGAAATGTTCTATTTGCATCTCTATTTTAGCAGTGCACTAGGGAATTATACACTTTTGGAAAACCCCACTCATTTCCTCCCTTCTTCTTTGCCATGTTATCTTTTGATAATGATCTTTATGAAAACATTTCACTTGAACATCATCAATTGTTATATTAAAACTCTATAAACTCTATACTAGTGGCCTCAGCTTCTCAATATAATTTAATTTTCTTTGAAATGTTTGCTTTTTAAAAATATAGCTATGGACAAAACCTAACAATTTCAGTCACAGCGTTGATTCAGACTTTTCATATGCCATAAAAGAGTTCCTGTGGTTTAGCTTGCTTAAACAGAGAGTTTGTTATACCCCTGCTTGTTGCAGAGTGGGCAGTGAGATTATGGCAATCAGCGATTATCCTTTGATTGAAGGAGCAGGCCCATACACACGCAAAATGCTAGTGTTCCATATATTCCTGGTGCCTATAATTTTCACCCACCTTTCAGGCTGAATGACACTGAGTTGCTGTTCAAAACACATTTAGATCCTCTGGGTACAGCAGGATTTTCAAGGACTACAACCATGTGCAGTGAAAGATGTGATAAATACTGAAGTAGTTTCCTAAGTGAAATGAAGAAAACGAAAATGATACTGATGCTGATGAAGGTGAGCAGCAGGCCTGAGATTTAAAGAGAGAAAGTACCAGATTATCAGTCAGGTATCATGGCAACCGAGGAGCCTAGAATTTGGTGTCAACTTCCAATTCATATTGCTTTTACCTGGCATAACAAGGTACATTTTCCTCCAGAGAGTTTAATCACTTTTCCACTGGAGGTCATTTAAATGTTTAAGCACCTGACCTTGCTCAGGAACTTGAGGAATTCAAATTGCTTCTGGATACCTGTATCCATATATATTTGTAGAAGAAAAACAAAACCCAAACGAAAACAAAGCAAAACCACAAGAAACAACCCATGAGACAAATCTGTCTTACTCTCAGGCACATGGTGTGACTCTTGGGGATGTTCCTGTGCAGGGCTAAGGGTTGGACTTTCAAGTCCTTGCGGATCCCTTCCAACTCAGCATATTCTGTGATTCTGTGAAAGCCAGGCAGAAAAATCACAATTATGTAAGACATCCTGTTTGTTATTGTAACATCTTGGTGCATACAAATTTTATCCTTGGTGTTAACCAGTGGCTGGATTAAAAACATCATAAATCCGGATCTTTTCTAGAGACAGCAAAGGTCATTTTTTTCACAGTGAACTGAACCAAGGATGATAACAAGACCAGAGAGGTCTACCGTGAAAAGTCATCTTTGAATGATGCACTTGTCTCATTGTAGACACGTGCATATGCCCACGTCTACATTACAGTCTGGGATGAGGGATCTGCAAAAGGCTTTAGAAGGATGAATTTAGTCAGGAACAACTTTTCTTTGAGGCAGAGAAATGAGATTATGAAGTAAAATAAATTAGTGGCAGCATTAGAATGTATAAAGTCTGAGATCTGGAATACTTAATCCTTGACCTGTTGCTCAGATGATGCCAGGAGCAAACGGGTTACACAGGAATCCTCTTACTGAGTATGTGCTGAACATGTAATGTGTTCCTACATTATGAACTACAATGGGTTTATTCAGAGCTCATTTTTTTTGTTGTTTTCTGAGATAGGGACTAAGAACAACACCTGCAAGATATAAAACGTAAGACAATGGTCGATGCAGATGGGGGTGCAACATCTTCCTAGCACAAAATTGTTTCCTTCAAAGCATGTGTATACATGGCCATGCAGTTTCTTTATCGTATAAGTATCAGTGACAGACCAAGCTATGACAAAGAAAGTTCTGATTTCCTGATTGGAGGAAAGCAGCTATCTAGTGCTATATAACACAACAATGTGGTACTGTGCTACTGCTTTTATGCAAAGCTTTAAGCTTAACTATATGGCTTACAGACAACCTTCACTCTTTCATTTCGGTATTGATTTAAATCACAGATTTGAAGCCTTTGCATTGTTAGTCAGTTTCTTGGCTTGCTTTTAAAACCAAATAGAGGATGGATTAAACATTGTTTAAAAAAACAACAACAAAAGAACCCCAAAATGTTTGATATATTGTTATTCAGAAAGTCACAGCAAGGTTAAAACCATGTTTATATGGACATATTACTAGTCTAGTGGGAATCGACCTAATTTCTCACTCCTATGCTGAAATTCACTGAATTATGAGTCACCAAACATCATTCAACCAGTACCAATCCTGGGCTCATCTTTTTTCCAGCAAATGAGAGGACTGGGACAGGACTTTACAGCTAATTGCATGATGCCATGAGCAGTGTCCTAGAGAAGCTCTCCAAAAGCCAAGCTCTGACGAATGAAATGGTAGGACACTTGGAGCAGTGGCTCTGTTAAAAGAATAGCAGTGTGGTTATCTATGCCTGGGACTTGGAAATACTCATTACAGAATTATCTTCTCTTTCTAAATCCGTCCGGTTTATAGGTATAGATGACACAGGATTCAATTCAAGCAAGTGGTTTTGCTTTTGCTGAATTTCAGTGTCAGGGGGACCTGCATGTGTAACCTGTGCTCAGCTGATTCTCAGTTTTGGAAGTTACCCAGCATCACACCACAGTGCTTCAGGTACCTCTGAGTCTGTTTCTCTAGAAACAGACGTACTTTAATGTGGAAAATTATGCTTTGTATTTAAGCCTCTTAAGTATGTATCTACACAGTATGATCTGAGACCTTGGAGATGATTTGTGATCCAAGGACAGAAGACAAATCTGGAGAAGCTTGTTTGTGCTGAGTTTGTGACATGAAGGGCTGTGTTTGGAAGGATGCTGTTTGGAAAGGAGAGAGGCATTGATGACGTGAGTGGATGCAGACGTTAGAGTCCCTCAGGGGACTATTTTAATTAGGCACAGTGTCTCAGAGCCTTGCATCTGTTGAAGTACCCGCATCCTCCTCCACAGCTGGACTTCTGGAGAGAGGTGTTTGTAGGGACGAGGAAACTGGGAGGTTTGCTGGTTGTCTTCCATGTGAGGGAATTACATACCTGCTATTCAACAGCATTTAGAAGTTCCTTTAGGGCTGCTACAGTGATACAAACAGCATTTATGGAGGATGAGGCAGACTTTGGTTCTTTTGGTCCCACAGAGTGTGTGAATCTTGCCCTTGGGTATTATATCCTTCCATGAGGAAGATGTCTCTTAGTTTGCTTCTTGTTTGACTCTTTGTACTCATCTTTATTTCAGATTCTTTTATTATACAATAAGTTTATTGCTAGAAGTTATATGTAGGACTGTAAACAGTTCCTGTGGTTTAGCTTTCCACTTTAAACATAATTACTTCAAGTGAAAGTAAGAAAACACATGCTTTCACCTATAATGTGTTGCAGGTCATGTAAATTGTGTTAAAAGTTGGAATCAAATAGGGAGTCTTGCAAAACCAAGTGCTATGTAAATTTTCTGGTCCACATGCACATATTCTCTCCAAAACCGGAAGACAAATTATCTCTTCTCCTGTGACCCCCTCAGTTCAAAGCCCTCCCCAGACTGCAGTGTCTTGAATGGCACAACACTTGCTAGGGAGATTAGATCCACACCTCAACAAAATAACTGAGGGCAGAGGAGACTTCTTGCAGGTGTGAGAAATATTGGGCTGAAATAATGTAACAGCAGATGTTATGGAAGTAATTCTGCATCTCCCATTTTTTGGCTGGTATAAAACTGGCAGCCTGCCAGAAATAGAAGATGGTGTCCTATGTAATTATTCTGAGCCATCCTGCAGTTAAGAGAGTTCTTTATTCCTTTTTTCTTTTCAAACAGGGATACTTTGCCATTTTGGAAGATTAGAAGTATAGGAAGTCTTTGCCCTGAGTTTGTCCGAGTGATTGCCTTCTCTTGTGACTCATTTTAACTGCGTTAGTGAGGATCATGCTTGTGTAGTTTAAGAAATTAGGCTGAATTCTTGGTGAGGGAGATGGAGGATGGATACTCCTTAGATCTTGACTGTGACCTTTCACAGATTTGTAAAAGGGGAATGAGGAGTGTGACAGAAGCTTCTGCATTTCTTGCACAGAGGTTAGAAGGTATTTTAGTAGAAATTTATGCCATCAATTGGGTTTTTCCTCTGACTCTTCAGAAACTCATACCAGACTTGTTATATTGTACTGTTACTGCTGCTGCTGGCACACGGTAATTTCTAGTATATCTCCTCATGGATGACAACTTTAACATGCTAGGTGCTGTACAAACACCAGCCTTCAGTGGACAGGCTTATTAAACAATATTTCCACAGATGACAAGATATAACTTGGAGGGTTTAGAATGAGCCCTTCCACCCTGAAATACAAGTCTGACCCAGCACCAGAACTAACCAATCTCAGAGAAGCTGAAAACAGGAGATGCAGAGGAGTTGTGCAGCCGAAGGAATGGCTGTTTTAGCTGCAGGTGCATCCATCCCCCACAGAGATGTGTCAAACTCCACCACACTGGTGGAATTCGAATCATGTCAGCTCAAAGATAAGGAGGTTGGTGTGACTATTGCTGTCTCTATCCAGCTTCAGTTTTCATTTTGGCTTCAGTGCCTTGCTGTCTGCATTAAGTAGAAGGCTGTAATTTATCTCCCTTCCGACTAGAAATTCATCTGCAGAGTTGTTCTCACACTTGTACTCCATCTCCTTTCATTTTCCTTCTATTACTGCAGTCTTCCTTCCTTCATCCCACCCTGAAGCATCCCATGATTGCTGTGGAAGGAAGACAAATTGATGTGAGAGTGCATAGGTGGGCTCTGAGATTTTCTGGCCAACACTTGCCCGAGTGTGTCTTTCCCCTGTTTGGGAAGAGTCCTCTCTCCCCTTCCTCCTCCTGCACTGAGGAGAGGCCAGGGAGGCTGCAGGGGACAGGAGGGTGTTGTTTTGATCCACAGTGGTTTTACACCTGGCATGTCCAGCCAACAGAGACTGCAGGTGTGTGGTATGGGCCATGGGATCTAGCAGGGGAATCCTGCTGAAATCTTGGAGATTTCTGTTCTAGAGATCACCTTAAGTAATGTGTCCCAGCTCCTGGGGCTGGGCAGGAGCCTCTCTCCTCATTCAACAGTGTAAGGTGTTCATTGTGCTGGGATTCTTGTAGGAAAGGTGGGAGATTTTGCTGCTATCACTGTAAGCAGGGCTTGATGGACACTAATATTAGTGATATAAGGCTGGTGTTTTAGCTCTAGGTCTGGCCATAGTCAGGCTGATGTAGTTTTTGCTGGCTCTGCAGTCTGATGTCTTCTTCAGGATGGGATGAGGATGAGTCAGCCTCTTCCTCTGCTGAATTTCTGAGAAGTCTGTAAACTAGCTTGAAAACGGTTTCCTAATTCAGAGAGTTCCTATTAGCTGAGCAGTATCCCCCCTTCGGGAAGAACCTCACTAATTTATGGGCTGCTAATTTCCATGGAAATATCTTTTGTGAACAAAATCTCCCCAAGGTCCCTGCTTCTTTGTCAGCAAGCATCAGAAGCTTGTAGTGAAGCCTTGTATTACTAAGATTTCATTACTTATACTAAATACACTCCAGAGCATTTATTAATGTACTGTAAAGCAAAAGGAATAATTAAAAATAAACTATGCTTGTCAAAGAAATAAGTCATCTTATGATGCATGATCCTAGGGTTTTTTTGATAATTGCCCTTGTCCTTTTGCCATTAATTCAGGTATGAAAGAATTGCAGTACAGTCTGCAGATGTCAGAACAGTTTAATGATGCTTTTCTTTAAAGAACAAAAACAGCACCTTCGTTTTCCACAAGTGGAGAGCCAATGACAGAAGCCTTCAAGTCTTTTACATCAGGATTTCAATAGCATATGTGATTTCAAGAAAAGATTGTAAAAGCTCAGTCCACCCTACACTGTCCACTTATTTGAGTTTGAAACAGTCCCCAACATATTTAGAGACTTCCCTCCGGGTTGAACAGGCGTTTTCTCTGGTAGGTAACGTTTTCTTCTAAAATGTAAGCTTCCAAAGTTGTAATTTGTAGCTCAGTTTTCAGGATCCTTCTTGGTAAACATCTCCTGCCATTCTGGCAAGGACAGTGACCAGAGGAAAATAGGGATAAGGTTCAAACCTAACAGATGGAGACAATATTCAGAGGTGGTTTGCTGTTCCCATGTCCCTAACATCATATCTTTAGAATTGAACCTGTACAGAAACAAGAAATGTATTTTAAATTTAATCAAGCTATTATTGTCTCAAACTGTGGAACAGAACTGTACTTGTTTATCTTTCCCTCAGTATCTCTATCTGATATGAATGTAGGAAGAATTGCCTCCAATCTCATTAATGCACTCAAATCCATTCAGTTGTATTGTTTTCCCAAAGGAAAATTAGGGAAATTGAAAAAAAAGTGCTTATGAAAATGTTGCCAATACATGCAGATAGAATTCAAGGAAAAGCATCATTCCTACATAGTAGCTGTTGGGTTTTTTTTTGCTTTTGTTCAAAACCAACTTGCTTCTCATATCTGTACTCCAGGGAAAGAGACATTTGCAGCTAACAATGTTTGCAACTAGAAGAATAATTAGAAAGAACAACATCATATATCTCAGAACCAGCAGTACATTTAAGCTTGTTCACTATGGGGATTTTTTTTTTGTCCTGACCTAATGGGATGTGTTTCTCAGATGTAAATGATATGAAATAGGGATTGTTTAAAGAGCAATTGCATTCCAGAAGATGTTTGCATTCTAAAATGCTGCTCCACTGGTTGAGTTTAAACCATTAAGGGAAAGTCTAACTCATCCTATTCATAAAGATAGGCCTGAATGAAAATCTGTGATTCAAATACAGTGTCAACTCTAATTTTTCTTGCTTTTACCAACTGAACTTACATTTTGAAGTGAAATGCTGTTTTATCCCTATTTACCAGGGTATCACTAGATAAACTTGGGGAAATCCTCATCCCCAGTTTCTTCACCTGCAGAAGATCATCTTCCATTTGTGAACCCTTTTCACTAGATTAAAAGCATGTTTTCAAGAATAATGTTATCTGTATCTTACAGAACAATTTTCATCAGCAGTCATCGAGGTACTTAAATAACAGAGGAAAAATTATGTAAGAAAACTGATGTAGAGAAGGCATCCCAAGATGATTCCAAGGACAGAAGCAGAAAATGATCACATCTCCACTAACTGCAGACAGCCTTGGTCCAGTAAACTGCCCTGTTGAGGTACAGTGTGACATTGTTCTGACCCAGGGAAAAAGCTTCCACCATTACCCCCATGCAGGCCCCCTCCAGCCTCCCCACAAGGACTTGGACTGTTATTCCCAGTGGTCTGACTGCTGTCAATTGACAAACAAAGCAATGGCCTAAAAGGTCTTACGGCCAAGCAGAATCTGGCACAGGACTTCTCCTCCTTACCTTGTCTGACTGACAGGAAGAGTGCTCTCGGGTTTTGGTCCTCAGGGGGTTCTTAGGGATATCGTAGTCAAGGTGCAGCATATTTGTTGAGGATTCCTTTTTGGACATCTAACCACCCTTCCCCATGCCTCATTTTCCCTCTTATTTTCCTCCTTTGTCACTTTGCCATTTGGAGTCTGCTTTAACATAACCTGTTCTAGTGGAAACCTACTTATGTTTTTACACAGTACCCCACATGGTGAGATCCTGAGGCAACTGTAGCTGATAAAAATAATAAAAGCCTTTGAGAAAGGATAGCAAATTTGTTTCCATGCTACCAAGATGCTTCTTGTTAAACCTTGAAATCTTTTCACCTATGAGTATGAATGAGGTTTGCTATTTTTAGTCACAGTTCTCTTAGGATGAATATGTGGAATAGTTATTGTAAAATAATGGTACCTTGACAACAGAATAAGTTCAGGCCCTTTCCAGCCTTTTGTATTTTAAAAAAATTACGGTTCTGAGAGGTTAAGAGAGACTTTTATTTTCCTTCACAGAATTCCTTGTGCATTTATTCTATGATTTGACACTCCAGTCAGGAACAGAGAAAATAAAAGTTTGGAGACTCGTGCTTGTATATTTCAGACAAAGTAACAGAATTTTAAAATGTTTTCTTTTCTGAGAAATCAAATAAATTAATTTTATTTTTCTAATTATGTCTGCTAGATTAGCTGGAGGAAGAGGTCTGCACTGGGTTACAATAAAGACAAAATAAACAGCTTTTCTACAGTGTGTATTCAAATCTGATCTTCCTGCCCAAAGAGTGAAAGGATTCTAAACCAAGGGAGAAGATCTCATCTGGGGTCAGCACAGGGAACTGTTCAAGCTTTCAGCTGTGGCTCCTCCTATGGCTTCTGCAGTGGTGCAAACAGCCTTCTTCTCAAGGTTTCTTGGACCTATCTCCTTGTATAGCTGTTGAAGAGCAGAGCCTGAAATGTTTCAGTTATGTACATGTGGTAAGGAGGTGGAGCACAGCCCATTTCTCGTTGTAAAGACAGTCAGACATTCTCCAGCAAGCAATGAAAGGAATTGCTTAAAAGAATTTGAACACAAGTACCAAATCAGTCTCCTAAGGTTTGTGCTTGACCTTCTGGACCAGGGCTGAAACTGTTCCTTCCTGGAAGCCTCTTTCAATATGTAGGAAAGGTCATATTTGCTGGGGGCAAATGCTGATGTAACAAGTGAGAGATGGATTTTATTCAATGTGTTGGCTGAGAAAGGCTAACGCTTTGAGGAATGAATGTAGAAACAACCTGAAAGATTTAAACACTGCCAGAATCTAAGGCCTGTGGGAAGATGCTCAAGTTCTTGGTTGAGCCATGAGCAGCACCACCGGTAGGTTTGCAGTAATTGAGAATGGAGATGACAAGGAAGGTGCAAAAGGTGTGCTCTGCTTTAACCTGTATTTGAACTTGTACTCACAGGCAAACAGGGGAGACGGAATGGGTGAGACACAGGCTGCGTAAGGCTGACTGATGGTTGTGCTCCTTTAAGTTTCTCTTTCGAGGAATCAATGGAGATGTCTGCAAAGATAGCAGTGAGGCGGAAGGAAATGAAAGATCTGAACAATTAGAGATGATGAAGAAGAAACAGAATTTCCCTTGTCTTGATTTGTGTCTGGGACTCAATTAACACCAGCTTCATTTTAGAAAGAGTTAAAAAGTTCCACTGATGTGTGCCAGGGACCAGTGGAATGAGATACTTCAGTTTCCAGTGGATTGGCCTTTTTTCTGTATTACGTATGCAAACTGACGCCAGTCCACACAGGGGTATTGGAGAGGTATGGAAAGCATCCACATGCTGTGGTTCAACTCTTCACCTCAAGTGACTGACAGCCCCAGCTCTATCTCCACTTCAGAAAGGAAAGGTTCTTTTTTTTGTGCTATTTGCAAACATTTGTCCTGTTATTTTTGTGCAGGAAACATAATCCTAAATTCATCCCTCAGTTTCTGGGGTAGCCTGACAGGACACAGCAAGAAAGGAGCAAGGTAGTCTGTAGTCTGCTACTGGTGGTTTGGTGTCCTGCTTGACAAGTAAATTGCAAGTGATACAACATCTTCATACAACATTCACAGCTGTGTTGTACACCTTTTCTACCTCATTCTGCATGGATGTGAACTCACGATAAATACACCTTAAGACTTGCCACTCCTATTCCAAGATCACCTTGTGTGAGATATTTCAAGAAGTAGAGCATTCCAGTTCATTAAATCACGGGACAGGGAGTTGTTCTGCTACAGCCAGGGAGTTGCTTTCCACAAGGCCGGTGGCTCTTTCTATTGGGAAGCCTCAGTCTCTGAATATAATGGTTTTAGCTGTGATTGGTGGTGTTGGGAGAAGGCTGAAGGGCGGGAAGGAAGCTCTAGCACTTGCTCTACCTGCAACACCACATGCCCCGGCTGTGGTCCAAGCTTTGTGAGGAAGACACAATCACCTATCTCCTATCTGAGGCTTGAATCAGAACAACTCTGTAGCTGGTTGGCTGATGTGCCATAGCCCTTCTGCAGCAGTGAAAGCTGCATCCTATGGGGATCCCAAGGGTCTTCATCTCCACTGAGGGGATGGCATTGCAAAACCCAGGAACAAGAGGAAAGGACAGATGCTGGCTGTAGGAAGTGACTTCCTAGAGTGGGACTGGCCACTTGCACTAGAGAAGGAAAGCTTTGCTTGTCAAATTTAATCTAATCTCATGTTATCACAGCCTGCATAAACCTTGCTTTACATGACCCTCTCTGGAAGAGCTTATGTTTTGCAAAGCTAATTTGTGGTTGGCAATTTAATAGTCTTACATAACTAAGCATATTCCTTGATTTTCCTGCCTTAGAGTCAGCAGATGACTTTCACTACCTAGAGCACAGCCACAATTACATGCTTTATGCTTTTTTGGGTTTGGGTGCTGTTGAGACATGTATTTCCAAACTGATCTAGATCACATTTTTTCTTTTCAGACCAAACGTTTCCTCCCCATGTCCTTACAAGCAGCCAGGAATAAAAGACCACCAGCACAAAGAAAAGTCCATAACTAATGTCACCCGTTCACACTGCCTGATAAATCAGGCAGGCTGAAGCTGTTTGTCAGAAAGATGTTTGCTTGAATCGATTCACTTTGTGTGCAGGGGATGTTTGGGAGGTTAGTACTTGCTAAATGATTAATCAGCCCATGATTTGTTAGAAATACAATGCAAAAACAACAAGCACAAAATGAGGCTTTCAGCTAATGTGGCTTGAGCATTTGAAGAACATTTAATTATACCATCCTTTGATCAACACATGCAGCCTTTAAATATAGACAGAGAAAAAGAGTTTCAATGAGGTGGTTAATAACCTTCTTGTTTGACTGATACACATTATTAAAAGAGAAAGAAACTACTATTTCCTGGCCTATACTTTTCATAATGGAAAGCACTATCATTTTTTTTGTCTCCTAAAACCCTTTATGTTTTCAAGCAATATTTCTTGTGGGCTTAGAAAGCTGTGAGAAAACCAAAAGTGAGTGTAGTTCTGGTTTCTGACCTATGCTGCACAGAGCCACTAACCCCTACCATCATGTTGAGTGGCAGAAGTAGTCTCTAGCAGACGTGGCAAGTGCATTTTGCCAAACCATATCTGCCTTCTGAGAAAGTCAATGGTGTTTCATGGCCCCCTGGGTTGGGCAGTTTGTCTCACAGTACAGTTTCCACAGAGCAAACTGGGTAATTGGGAAGCTCAATGTTAGCTCAAGTCTCAAGGTATTGCTCCCAGGGCAATATGACTACATCCTCCTCTCAACAACAACAGTTACTCTTTAAGGAAATAGCAGGTAATCCATCTTCTCTACAGCATCAGTGCAGAACCCATCTGCACCTGTCTTTCTGGACAGGTGACAACTGTCCTGGTGCAGACCAACACCAATTTCAGACACAATCACGAGTAAGGTGATACTTACATTTATCCTTTTTATCAAATTTGAAGTAGATCTGTACATTCTCCCGGGCTGTGGAGCTAGAGGATGAGTCCCTGTAGGAGTGCCATTTATTACCCCCACAAATGACTAAGTAGGTGAGGTTCTTGTTAAGCATATGGGCTTTGTCAGCAGCCCAATAATTCTGCATCCCATTAGTCTTGCTTCTTACAGGATCTCTTTTCTTACCCCATGTGTCACATTCAGTTCTTGACAGAAGTGACGACATTTTAAATTCAGTCTGTAAGTGTTTGGAGACTGGAGGCTGACAATGTTACATGGAAGATTCATGGTTTTCTAGAAAGTACTCACCTGAGAGATGAAATGGTGGGATCTAACCTGCCAGCATTTGGAACAGAAATGCCTCTTGCTGTTATGCTGAAGATGTCATGTCTAAGACTTATAACATGTGGTCTGATGTGTTCCAGCTTTTTTTTTTTTTTTTTTGGTAGTTTTAAGAGGACTTTTTGATCTAAACTACCGTATAGAGTTACAGGCTAAATTTAGATTATTACTCTTCATGGACAGTTCACAGGTGGTGTGGAATATAGCACAGATCCTTCACTGTTTAGAAACACTGAACAGGGAGGTTCCCATGGGAACCTGGATGGCATCTGAAGCGGCCTCATAGTTCAATACTCATCATTTTATGGTAGTACTAAGTTTGCAGGGAACGTTATAAACATTTGATATAGGCAGAGCAATCCAGGACTTAGACGAAAAAATTCCTATGTCCATTTTAGGAAGACAGAGTGAGTTTGAAAGAGGTTAAGTAGTCTGCCCAGAGCTTGAGAATAAATCAAGGGCAGAGAACCTGAGAAGGCCCCAGGGTGCTGACACCTATTCTCAAAAGACAAACTTGCATTTAAAAAAGGAGCAGTAAATCAGGGAGTGCTTCCTAGTTCTCTTGATTAAGGAAACGATTTGTGCAAGCCATTTCTGGGAATTTATTGCTGATTCCTGCTTCCCTTAATGTGTATGGAAAAGTGACTTCCACTCTTACTCAGCAGCAATTAAATGGCATGAAACATCAAAGTGTAAAAAGTCAGAGGGAATGCTTGATTTGATAAAAACCCCATGACTTCTTGGTATAATTAAGAATGTCACAAGGAGCATTCACTTGTGTATTGATTTGTTTTTTTAATTTTCAGAAGTATTTTCATAAGCTCTTTGAGCTGCTTGACATGCTGCGATTTTTGTTAATTTCCTTTTTACCAGGTTTATCAGCCTTAATTATAGCTGAAAGCGATCTTTGTCTCAAGATGATGAAAACCCTTTGTGAAAACGCATTGAGATGCAGTTGTTTCCAAACCAGATATATTTCCTAATTAGTTCCTTGTTGTAATAGGTTGCATAATTAATGAAAACACAGGGAAATATTCAAAGTAATAGTTTTCTTTGAACAAATGTATATAAAAAAAGAGAAAACTAAACTATTACTTTAATTAACCTGCTTGTAAGGCACTGTCAACATCAAGCTGAGTGTTAGCCCTTTTGGGCTATGTGATATTTTATATCCTACCTGGCTGGTAATCTGTTTAGCCTAAAGACTTGACACCTCCTGTTATTTCAGCAAGCTAGGCAGGGTCAGGCTTAATTAACATTGCACTTGGATGAGAAAACTCATGGGAAATCCCACATATATGTTTGTTCTGATACTTCTGGATGCCTATTTCATGACTGGCTGCAGTGACATGGGCTGCCAGTGCCAACAGGGATCAAACAGGCTCCAGTGACATCTTCCACTCCCCTGCAGCTGTCCTGGGTGTCACTAGCTCAGTATCTTAATCTGACGAAGAAACTGGCAGTGGAGAAACTAAGAAATAATTACATCACCTGGATATGCTGCAACCCTCATGGAGCTAACTTGGCAGGACAGGGCTGGTCCCTGCCATGTTACCCATGGTTCACCTCTCTGATCCCTGGGCCACCCTCCAGGCAGGAAATGACATCCGTTGTTTGCCCCTGAGATTGATGTTCTGTAGCACTGAGGGATGTGTGTTGATGTACTGGTAGGATGACTGAGCTTTTCGTGCTCAAGCTTCAAATCAGTTCCAAGATCTCGCCTGGTTTGGAAAGTCTTTTCTCCATGACACTCTTCCACTTCTCTCCATTTTTTCAGATCTACTGAGACAATATTCCCATACTTCAAGATTTGCTGCTGTCCATGGAACGTATGTTGTCTCAGGAGACAGATTGATACTGTGGTTAAAGCAAGCTCAGGGCTTTCAACACTTCTGTCTGCCAGGGATTTGCTTGAACTGAAGATTCCCCACCCCATTTCTAAGCTAGTTCCTTTTCCTGCATGTAGTCTAAAAACCTCAGCTTGCTTCTCAGGGTTTCTACAAGGCATAGTTATTTCTTATTGCAAAATGTTGCAAGACTGATAAAAACACTGTCCAGCAAAAGCAGATGAGTGACTTTCAGAACTAAAACACAGCAGCTGGAGACTCCTTCCTCCCTTTTGCAGCAAGGACAAACTACTCACTACTCAAGGGGGCAGCAAGGGGGGGTCCCTTGGGAAAGGGGTGCTTTTGGCCTAGGTTTAGGGATATCCTGCAGCTTCCTTGAGATCCAGCAAGGTTAAGCCCTCAGCTCCCCATGGTGTACAAACACACTTGAAGTATCATGAGCTTTTCTTGGACGTGGTGTCGGAAATCTCCAGGGAGCTTCAAAAAGAACATCTGTGACACCCCTCTTTTGATTCTTTGACCTCTGAAGGTCAGAGTTGACGTTTGATTTAATGCCATGCCTTTGTACTGCCTCAATTACATTTATATCACTTAGACACTATTCCTGGGACAAATGCAACATACATTAGCCAAGGTCTGCAAGTGACAGATAAGTCTGTTCTTCTTTTTAGATAATGTAGTACCCTCTTGGTTTTGCACAAATGAGGGAAAGGAATAGCACTGCATATTTTGTTCTGGCCTGTTTTATAAAGCAGGCCTGCTTTCTGCCACACAAATATAAAAGATATTTAAAACAAAATGGAAAGGCAAATCTAGCCAGCATTCTCCTTCCTTCCTCCTCTACAAGACTATTCTCTCCCCCAAAACCCAGGACACAATTCCTGACTGATGACAAAATAAAGGAAGACTTGATAGGAGATGACTTAAAAGCAGTCAACTTACTTAGAAGCTTTTGTCATTGTAAGAATTTATGAACAATGGAAGGGAAATGAATACATGGTTGCATTTAGATTCTGAATTCCCCATTGCTACACAGACATTAAATTTTCAGGATGTTTTTGTATATAAAACAACAGCTGTCCTATGAGAAGTATAATTACAATTAAAAAAAAGGAAAGAAAATAAGTTATGAACATACAATCAACCCTTGAGGTAGGGAGTCAATATCTGAGAGAAATTACAGAATCAAAGCTGCTTGAAATATTTTAAAGCACAGCTTAGCAGGCAGATAGGAAGGAAAGACCAGAATAGAGGTTTCCAAAACTAAAGTGCTAAGAAGTATACTAAGAAAAAGAAGTAGGAGAAGTGGGTATAAATATTCAGAAAGGGTAGAAAGGGATCTAGTGTTTACCATCCACTTTGAAATAAGAGCAAAGGGCTGAAGACTGAGAAACCAAATCCCCTTCAGCAGTGGGAACCAGATTTAAATGAGCAGGAGGAGATGGTTCTTCATAGAATTTGTGGTAGACCTGTGTAATTCATTTCCTGGGAATATTCTGGATGTAGACTTACATGGGTTCACAGGAAGGCTTGAGAAACACTTGGAAAAAAGAGCTCTTTGGATTAAATAGAAGTGCCACAGCAGGCTTAGGGAACATGTCATATATAATTGTGCAGTTTTACTTTTCCCTAAGGGCTTGTGTGCTCCAAGATGTCAGACAGTATGGACATTCCTCTGTTTTTTTGCTAAAGTTGGTTGACCTTTAGCAGGATGAGAATCTGGAATTTGTGTTCATTGCCTTTGTAGAGAAAAGAGCAAAAGCCTGTTCAAATATCAGCCCTTCCCATCTTCCCAAGTGTTAATAACATGGCACATACTATCTCCATTTGTGAAACTTTTAAAAATAATAGAATCAGATAAAAAACATTTTTCCTTTCCTGTTTTTTTTCTCCTTCAGTCAAATTGTTAACTCCTCTAAAAGGTCACCATTTAGATGTGAATAGCGCAGCACACAACAGATAATGTGCTTTTCCTAGGTAGTAGAACTGAAATAAAGGAGGAAAAGGGCTGCAAGCAAGGCTGCAAGACAGGAAACAGGTATCATGGCTCTCAGTTGTCCATCCTCAAATGGGATAAGGAACACAAACCTTGAATAAGCCTCTGAAATCCCCAGATTAAGAGTCTGGCAGTGTTTGGATCTCATTTTTGAGTCCTTCACAATTCTAAACAGACTTACATGCAAACATAGAAAAAACCCTCACTCAACCCACCTGACAGCATCACAAATTCATGAGAAAGAATTAGATAGCACATATCCAAGCCCCAGTAATGTACTTTCCGAGCAGCATTCACTTACTTTTTTGGGAGAACCTTACCTACCTCCAAAGATTTTGTGGTCATTTGATATTTTCACTCATTGTAGCTGCCATTTAACCACGTTTAAGCTTGTCTATTTCATCTGGACACAGACAATCTGAGCTTAAAGACAATCCACAGACCTCTAATCAAACACAGTTTAACAACCAGTGGTTTGAATCTTGTTTTCCCCAGAGGTTAAAAAAATGGTAAAACCCCAGGAGGTGGTAACCCCTGGAAGTTCTGAAGTTTTGTCCAATGGGTGCTCCTGCAAAATGTAAACATACCACAAGCAAACGAAAGAGAAGAGTTGTTTTTTTGGTTGAAGAAGTGGTAGCCATGTTCTGAATGCCACGAGGAAGGGGGCTTGGAGCCCCTTGGGGCCTCTGTGGCCCCCCAGCCCCAGTTGGGGGCTACAGAGACTTGGAACAGTGTTAAGCTGGACTGTAGCTGAACCTGGAGATGTTTCTTCACTGTTAGCAACAGCAGCAGCGGCAGAACTGCGCTGAGCAAAGAAATGGTGGCAGAGGGCCAAGAGAGATAAGACCAGCAGCAACAACAGGCAGGCAGCAACACAGAAAAAACTCCTGGAAGGAGAGAGAGAGGACGAGAACGAGAGCCAGCAGCTGAGAGACAGAGTTTTGGAGGTAAGAACTGAACCAGACCCCCCCCAAACTCCTTTGAGACCTCCAGGAAAGGAGGGACATGGACTCCTATTATGGAGAGGAGCCTTGGACATGCAGCACTAGAGAGAGAGAGGAGCTGAGAAGCTCAAAAGCATCCTGAAGCTGGACCGGGACAGAGAGGAATGCAGAGGGGGTGACCTTGGCTCCCCCCTTGCACTGCTGCCAAGGTGGCAGCCTGAGGCAGGGCACAGAAGCTCTGGAAGGGGTTTGAGTCCCCTGAAGATACCAGACCGCCACGAAGACCCCCAGTGTTTCGTGGTATGACCATGGTGGAACGACCTTTGTCTGGGGTGACGTAGCCCACGGAAGACCCCTTTGCCTGCGTCAAGGGGGCCGAGAGAGGCTTGGAGGCCTCCCTTGTGAGTGCTGGCAGAAATCCGGCCACAGCTGCTGCATGCATGTGAAGAGGACAGATTTCTGCTGTAGAAGATACTCCTGCTTAGAGGCTGGAAGGGATCTGTCCTTCTTCCCTCCTGGACTTTTATTTGGAGGGGAGAAGAGATCTGATCCATTGTAAATACATATGTCATGGTAGAGATAGTTGTGATCGAGTGTATAATGTATTATAATATTTATTTGTACAGTCATTGTAATATATTCCCTTTCCCCCATTCTGAGTCTGGCGTGTTTTGTCTGGAAAACCCATCTCACATTAGGTTGAGATGTGCACGGGGGCTTAGACTAGGGAATTAGGATTTTGGAGAATCTCAAACCATGACACTTTGAGATGTATCTTATTTATGTGTCTGTCCCTGACCAGAGATCATCCCCTCTGTGCTATGGTCTCTGTTCCCTAGCCAGCCCTACAGAGGCAGGATAAAGCAGGATGGCTACATCTCCCACCCCTGACATCCAAAGAAAAGGAGGGGTGGGCTTTGGCCAGTAGATTCCTGAGCAGCAGAGACTTCTGGGTGGCTCTGCAGAGAACAACCCATGTCCATTCAACTTTGTTATTGTGTGGTTCCAAAGTCCACGTGTAGCCTTGGGGCACAGGACAGCCACCCCGGGTCTGTTGTACAGTTAAGTGTCTGATGAATGGCTACATCTTCAGGAAAAGTACTTTTATGAAACCAGGATCCACACTTATCATACTGACTGGCATCAGAGAGGATATCCACTGACCTTTACCTCCTCTCTGGCCTGTTTCTCTCACCTTATGCTGCAAACATTTCTCAGCAGAGACCATAGCTTGACTTTATGTTTGTAGATCACCTGACTCAACAGGGTCCAGCTCTTGATGTATTCTTTCAAAGCAAGAAATAATAATGGTGACTGTTCTGATATTTAATAAGATGGAGTCTTCCAATCCTTATTGTAACCACCAGCTGTGTAGAGTGTAGGGCCAGGAGAGATGATTAGATTATCTAGCTTAACCACCCATAAAACACAGGAAGCAGAATTTCATTCTCCATCACAGCACAAATAATAAATAGAATAGTCCAAGGCAAACTCTAATATCCAATTTTTATTATCAACTACAATATGCATGTAGAGGGAGACATTAAACAAACCCCTGTGTCTACCAATCTACAACCCCCCTGGCAGTACTTACATATTTCTTATTGCTCACTAGCTTATTTACTGCTGCAAAGGAACAAAGTTAATGCTGAGCTCTGAAGCATTTCTAATGTGAACCAATTTTGCCCTGCGGTTTCATAATGAGCTCCACCCTTCATCCAACTCTGCTCCCCCTTCTTTCTACTTTTCTTTATTTAATTTAAAAGTAAAATGGAAAGATGCCCTTTCTACAAAGCAAAATTCAGATTAATTTCCTTTAAGTGCTATTTTGTGCCCAGGATAGTAGTTTGAAGCCAGCCCTGTGAATCACAGGTTTGATTACTCTGATAGGGTAGGAAAGTGTCTTGCTTAAAAGGAAAGAATGAAAAGATATATTAGCAGGATTGGGTTCTTTTTTACAGGAGGAAGGAGAAAGACAAAGCTTATGGGGAAACTCTATTAAAGTCATCAACTTTCCTTTGCTTAAGGTAAAAAAATTGTGCAGTACCACTGGAATAATATAATTACAGAAAAATTATGTGCAGCCTTTTTTTTTCTTCAGTTTTTTTTTCCTCCTCTTATTTTCTCTTGTCATGTTTATACCTGGGGGCTTTTTATTTGATCACTGTTCTAGTAATGCATTGAATCAATGAATGAGCAACGATCTACAAAGTAAAACAACAAGTAAAAAGGTGGGGAGCGGAGAAAATAGATGATGTGGACAAATCACATGCCATGAGGAACCACACTGACTCAACATGTGAGCCCTGGAGCCAACTTAACAAGGGAAGTGTGGCAAAATTATGTATACTGGGAATAAAATAAGGCACAAAGGGGAGATGGCCTGTGGATTTGTGTGGAAAAATCAAATTTTTCCCTCCCTTCTCCCAACATATTGTATAGCTTCAGTGTGTCATTTGCTGCCTGCAGATAATATATGCAAACTGTTTTACCCTAAGGCTGGGATTTGGTGGCAAGTGTCATATTTACCAATCAGGACTGAAGAAACCTGGGTGTGATCGGGGCCTGAAAGCAGCCCACCGTGGGCACAGTGAAGTATCTGAGTTCATTAGCTGTAGGACTAATGAGCCAGAGAGAAGGAATTCATATGCAAAAAAAATTAAGTTAGTCATTACACTTACTACAGTGAATTTAAGAATTTGTCCCTGGTCTGTCATTCACAGCAGCTCCCTAATCCTTGCACTCTCACTGCTTTTCAGTAATGTCTCCTTCTGTAGCTCAGGGAAACTCATTTCACATCCTTTTCTCAGCTGTCCAATCTGTAATTTTAGCTCTTATTAGAGCTAAAATTTGTAATTAGGATCTTAAAAGCCCTATGGAGGGTCTACGTATTATTTATTTTCAATAAATAGTAACACAAAATGAATTAGGGCTTGGTCCTGCAGTAGTCTTCCATTTTAAGCAATTTCATATGGAATTTGTAGCTTTTCACACTATTAGAACTGGACACTTCTTATTCTACATGTGTGGATTTATATTTGCTTAAAAAATGAAGTTATTTTTAAAACGGTAAATTTTAGGGGATTAAGTAGGATTAGGCTTCCGTTTTGCTAGGTGTTATACAAACATATGACAATGACCTGTTTTTTGCTGGAGTTTACAGTTTTGAACTTTGATCCCAGCAATTCTAGAAGTGCAGAGATAAGCATTAATTTAAATACTTTCAATGCCATCATATTCAGGGAAACAACCACAGATTTAGCTTCCCAGTAATTATATAATCACAGGCTAATTTTTGCTGCTACAAAAAAAAAAAGATAACTCAGAATCTCCTTCAGGGGATGAGGGTAGAAAGACTTCAAAACCTTGCACATAATGTGAAATTTGGAGGGAAATATAAACTCGCAGCTGACCTGTGCTGATAGAGCTGACGAGTGGTAACCTCTTGTCTCGTGCTTCTGTGCCTGGATGGTCAAGTCCATACTTTCATGACCTGGGGCCAGTTCCCATGTGCAGAGTGCCTTAATCTGTTTCAGGTGTTTCACCTCTTGCTTCATTACAGAGACAGCTTAAAAGTCATAGCAAAATGCTGTCCTTGCTGTCAGTGGTGAGGGGCAAGAGGAGGAGAAGAATTTCCCCAAACTGAGGGCTGGATTTGCTACAAGTGAATTTAGTGTTTCGAGTAGCTTGGTGGTAGGTGGGAAGCAAGGGAGGAAAAGAAAGGGGAAAAAAATGGTTTGTATAATTTCTAAGTTCTTTGGTTGTAAAACAAACACCTGCAGAGCCTGAATGAGGAAAGAAAAAATATGACTTATTAATAGAAAAGACTAAACCCATTTTTTTCAAATTATGTGCATACGATGTAGTACTTTGCACTACAGCTTCAGGATTAGCATCAATTACATGTGACCAAGGCATGACAATCAAGTCATTTAGGACTGTATTCTCAGGGCTACTCAGACTTGTGTGATTCAGCTTCTGATCTTCCCCTTCCCCCTCAATATTGTCTTTGTTTTTAAGGTGTTTTTTTTTTGAGACTGAACTCAATAACACAGAATTGGGACATAGAGGAACGTCTGGCTCTGCACCCGTGGAGCAGTGAGTGCTGCGAGCTGCCTTCACAGCTGCTCAGTGTTAATGCCTGGTGCCCAGGCTCCTGGATCCTGGCAGCAGCTTGCTTAAGTGAAAGTAGGAACTAAGGTGCATTAAGTCCTACTCTTCCGTGAGTTAATGGGAAATAGGTCCAAGCACGGAGAATAGATTATCCACTTGTTCTGCAAGAAGCTACCCTTATGAGTGCAAAACTCTCACTTTTTCACAGGGAAAAAAGGACAAAAGTGATTTATAAAAAGGACAAAAATGATAGAATTTTAATCTGAGGGAGAAGAGGGGGGTGAAAGAATCCCTTTCAGCTACAGGAGGTTGCATTTTACTGGGTTAGAGACTACCCCCAGCAACTGTTGGGAAGAGTTTCTGGGGTTGGATATTAGTGCAAAGGGAAGGTTCCTTTCCACTAATCTGTGGAACATCAGGTCTTAAATTCCTAACACACTCCCTTGCTCTTACCCCAACAGCACACCAAAAGATACTCTTATCCCACCTCTAGCTTTATCTCACAGTGCTAATCCCTGCCTCCCTTCAACACCCTTAACTTAATGCAATCTCAACCTTTGGAAACTGCATTCTTAGAAAGAACAGAAGGGAAACTCTGGGACGACAAATCTCCCAGAGTCCCCTGTCAAGGTCTGTGCAAAGTCCTTGTAGCTCCTTCTTTAAATAGATGCTGGCAAATTACAGCAGTGTCATTTGGTCTTCTGCTTAACAAGCTGCATTCACCGTTTCTTACTGTCAGCTCTATTTTCCCGGGGTTTGTCAGTTGTCAGATATCTGCCAAAAGGAGCAGATGAAATCTCAGCCCTCAGGGGAGATGTTGCTCCCTCACTTCCCTTTAAATCCTCTCCCTCACTCAATTCTCCTGTTTGGCCACTCTTTATTTATAAATCAAATTCAACTGAAATTGGGTTTTAGGAATTGGCCTTTTTCTGTGTGTTCGTTATGAATAAAGAATGGTGCAGGGCCTTTCTGTTTTAGATGCTTCTCATTTTTTTCTATCACATATAAAATGACCCAAAACTGGGTTTAAAAGAAAAGGATCACTGATAAATCAATGCTGGATAAGCTGCAGTAGTTATGGCTCTATTGACAAAAGGTAATACACCCATGGGCTGGAATACACACAGTTAAAACATATCAGCTCGCTTGAGCAACACATCGTTATTTCATGAGAGGCTCTGGTTATTGGGACTGAGGTAATTAATAGGCCAAGTAGAGTCTGTAGAGTCAAGCCTGATGGATGGCACATGTGGGATGCATCTCAAAGCTTCTTCAGCCCCTAAATCCCTCAGAGGATTAGGTCAGTTCCAAGGAGTAACTTTCCGATCTAGAATTTCTATAAATACTGCTTAATAAGATCTTCTATTCCCCTGGAGGAGAGAGTTTATATCTTTAAATAAATTAAATGAAGGATATTTAATATCTCAAACTATTCTTAAGCATCAAAATTCATAAGTTCCAGGAAATTAAGTTTTATTAGTTTAGATGAATTTGGACTGGTTTAGCTCATATTTACAGTTTGTTTAAAAACTGTAGAATTTGCATTATTTTCTTTGGAAACTGACAATCTCTTTTCTCACATTAGACCAAAATATATTCTTGTAAATAAAAGGATAGCAAGGAGTGAGGACATAGGTTATGACACAATGGGGACAAAGTTAGAGGTAACTGGGATATGGCCTAGAGTATTGTAGCTATTTTAATTTAATTCTTTGCAAGATGGAAAATATGGAGGCAAGGTTAACATTCCTATAGGGAATGAGCATATAGGAAATGGAAATCATTAAATCTGAGGTGGTGGTAAGAATTCAGAAGAACTCAATATAACTGAGCTCTAGGACATCTGGCATTCTCTCTCCTGGAGAAAAGAGCTTTTGGCACAGGAAATGCACTCATGGACTTGTAAAGGAAGAGAGTGCTTCAGTGCCAAGCAGGAAGCTACTGGCACACATGGTGTCCAAAAGAGGGTGGGCAAGGAGAGAAAAGGGAGCAGACAGCAGGGTGTTACTCTGACCTTGAAGGTATGGAAAGAATTAGGGTGAATCTGGAGGAAAGAATAATTAAAAGATGTGGAGATAAATGAGAAAATATTACAAAAGCTAACTGGGTTTACTGCAGGTGAGTGTTGCAGAGTAGCGGGATCTATATGTCCAGCCTGATTTGCTTCTAAACCAGAGAAATGCAGTGGAACTCATCTGCCTGAATTGCAAAAAAGTGCTGAGTTTAAGGCTGTGTGGATATGAGTAGGTATGCCAGAGAGAATGAACAGGGAATTACAGGTGGATAAAACAACTGATGAGACAAACTGTTCTGGAAGAGGAGCTAACTGAGTTGAAGTTTTTTAAAGGACCATTCTGGGCACTGATCATATTGATATTTTCCATAATGGTCTTGGCATGAAGAGTGGGTTTGTGCTGGTGAAACACAGATTAAAAGCTTTGCCTTTTGGCCATGTGGAGAAACCCTGAACTGGTATTTTGGAACAACCAGACTACAATAATATAATGAGATGAAATGCAATTGTCCAGATTGTCAGGTCATGCATTCAGGGATTAATGAAAGTATTCCTTCTTTCAATGGACTCGTTGGGAGGACACCAGCTGGAAATGAGAGGGAAAGATAAAGGCCTGACTCTTAATTGCAGGATCTCTGTAAGACAGAAATGAGATGCGCCTATAAAAATGCAAATGCAATCCTGTCAGGCAAGACTTTCCCAAAACCTTTTCCAAATTGTTTTGGAAACAGAAAACCCTATAAGGGCCGTTATTTAGAGCATCCCAGGTGCTAAGGAGGAGAGAAGAACTCAAACAGATGAGGCCTGCGCAGGTGACCATTAGAACACAGTCTATCTTACAAGATGAAAGAGAAGATTTTGGTGTTTTTAGCTTCAGAAAGTGAAAGATGTGAGATGTGACTCACTTCAGTTGTGATTTAAAAATATCCCACTTACATGGGCACTCCAAGTAATTTCCTACGAAATGAAATCACTGTGGTCAAGAGAATCATCGTATAAACAGATGTTGTTCAAAGCAAGTAAACAATGAGATGTGTGTGTTAGACTTAACGTAGCCTTGCCTAGCTGTGAGAAAAGTGCTAATGAACATGGGAGGTACCTGCTGCCTTTCCTTCAGGCAACTCAGTCACGGGTGACAAGAATAACCCATTGGTTGTTTATGTTAAAAATGCAACAGAAGAAAGTAGCTGGTTTGAGATCTTGGAGGGAGATGCTTGCTGGGATTCTGGATCTCTCTCTTCTCCCAGGAGTCTGACTCTTGGAAAAATTTCAAAACAAGATAGGAAAAAGCTTACCAGAATCAATATGTTCTTGTCCTCAGAGGGCTGTGTTCAATCCCTGGTTAAATATTATAAAACAAAGTACGTCTGGTCCTATTTTAATGCACAAATCACAGCCCAACCACGATTCTGGAACTGCAGCTGACGTCACAACTTTGTGTCAGGGAAACCACATACAATTTCAAGTCAGATATAGCAAATCATAACTCAAAACCAGATGTGATTCCTTGCTTTTTCCTAGGTTTGTTTGTAAGGTAGCAGGTGTCCAACTTCTCATTGACCACTGCCAGTGTGACAGCAAATGCTGTCACTGGGAAGGTGAATTGGAGAGTGACACAGATATAATCATCTCAAGGGCACCTCCACTGATTTTTGTACACTCACACACTTTATACCCACAGTAGTTCCTAAACCAGTACAAAGCAAAATGAAAATATAGTTTCCCCAACCGAAATTGATCACTTGGGCCCAAAGAGTACCATGAGCAGCATCTTCCTGTACATATGCATATGAGAAGAGAGATTGTGACTGCATTGTTATTAATATGGGTTTTTTTGGTAGAGGTAAGAAGAGACAATTGAAATGAACATTCAGTTTAAACCAGAGGAAACTTCTTCCCACCATCTGGTTTCACACTCAAAGATGTATTCCTTTTGAATATGCAAACCAAATAGATTTTTAGGATGTTCAGAATCTTTTTCTATGAAAAGAAACAGCCAGTGCTCTACCCAAACACTGTAGAAATACTAATGTGTCTTTTCGTATCCCTAGGACAAATCCTTATCCAGTTCCCTAAGGACATTCAGTTATGGACTGTCATAAGTGTTTTTGTTAACCTTTCGAAGTGTATGAAGGAAAATTAATGGGAAAACATCTGAAACTGTTTCCACTCAGAGAACATCTTCCATCTCCACCTCATTCTTACTCACAGGCTTTTACGCCTCCTGCAGAAATTGGCTTCAGGTCTACCTTGTACCTTGTTTCTCACGCTCTGGTCCTGGTAAAGAGGAAAGTTGGAACCTGAGATCTACTTTTCATGTAATTTAATCACTTCAAATCATGTGTGGGAACAAGGACCAGAAGAGGGATCCATCCAGCCTGCAGTCTCAGCCTGTGATATTATAAATCTGTCCTCTTATTTTGCTTTCCCATCATTCTTATGGAATGCACACTAGGCTGCAAGGATTTTTTTTTTTTTACCTAACAACACATTTGTTGTTTTAAGTTAATTTCCATTCTCTTCCTTGTGACTTTGCTGTTTGGCATCACTTTTTAAACTAAGCACCTACCTTGCTCATCATAGATTTATTTACAATAGCAGAGACACAGCTAGCGTTACTTTATATGCAATATTTTCAAAGCCACCCTGTACAAGGGTGTTTATCAAGTTCTCCATTTAATACTTCAATTCTCTTACTGTCCTCCCAAGTCAATCCATTTCCAATTTGCTTCCACCCAATCTCTCTTTTTGAAACGCTTCTGGCCTTTGCAGTGCTGGATATATGTACATATACGTACTTGTATATACATATAGAAACCCAGCCCAGTTACACAGGTGGAATAGAGCATTTAATTTCTTTCTTCAAAATATTTCACATCTTCTTTTCCAGCTCACTGAGAACTAGCACTGAAGATATATTCTTGGCATTTCTGGATCTTGAACTTTTATCAGGGGTGCCTTTTGTATCTGGGACTGTTTAGTCCTGAAAGCATTTTCAGTCTTTGTCAGGTACACACATTTTAGGATTTACCTGTTGCAGAATAAAGGAGTTTCCCAAAATAACTTAAGAAGTACAGTGTATGATAAATTATCTGTTGGACATATAAACTGGATGTTTAGGTGAAGAGCTACAGAATAAGAGGTCTAGCAAGTGCACCTAAGAGCAGAGGTCTGCTGCACACTGCCAAATTGCGTCACACTGATCCATCATACTTTCATCTACTATCTACTGCTTCAGTTCCCTTTTTAATTAGCTTCTAATGTAGTCTCCCACTCTATTCTTGGGTGTGGTTGCTTAGGTATTTCCAGTTTTTGACGTCTGCATTTTGGAAGTAATTTTGTGTGGTGTGGAGATTTCCCTGAAGAATTCTGGGCAGATAGACATAAGAATATGGTGAAAACCAAAGAAGAAGCACAACTCACAGACATGTTTGCTTCCACTGCTTGCAGTGGTGGAGGTTCATCCCCTACACAGCCAGTATATCCCCATGTTACATATTTGTTGTGATTTTCTCTAGTCTTACTCTAAAAAGTCCCAAGCACTGTGACTGCCTCTAATTAAAATTCTGCAGTAATTTCCTTTGCAGGATTGATGGACAGGGTGAAAACGGATCAGTCCTCTTTTCAAGTCCCAGAATCAAAGAATAATGGTTTCATTTGATTAAATTAATGACTTGCAGGTTTCAAAGAATTGAAAATTACTCAAGCTGTGAAATTCACTTCCCTAAGAGAGTCACTGAGTCAAATGCTGTTAGTAGATTTTAGAAGGGATAGTGTTACTCACATTAGAGACACACAGGTAAGGTTTACTTGGAGAAGACGATCCATTTTGTTTTTCAAAGGCGAAATTCTCAACTGCTGAGAGCTTGGAAGGGTTATTTCCCCCCTATTTCTCACTTTCTATGTAATTGACTGTAGGATATACTGGACAAAATCTTACACTTTCGACAAAGTGGATTTTGCATAGTCCAAGGTTTCCCTAACCTGGCCTTCACCCATGCCCTGACTCAGCCACCTCAAGTAGAGCAGACACGTGGCCATGATACCATGGCAGCAGCCCCCTGGATAATTTAAACATGTGACAAATGCTGGGCTACTCTCTGAAACATGAAGTACATTAGTGTCCTGGAAGCACAGGCAGTCATGGCAGCTCTTGTTCCCTTCTCTTGTGTTCACCCTCCGGATACTGAAAAGCTGTCTGAAAGCTGGTGAGACAAGATGGACACCCTACATGTTCTTCTGTCCAAAATTCTCCCTATGGGCACGGTATTCCTCTATTTTCTTCTTCCTATGACTTCTTAGGGACGTTATGATGTTCTCCCTTATTTCAGCACCATCTGTCCACCCTCAACTCCTATGGACATTTTGAATGGACTCAGTCCTATTGCAGAGGACATGTAGTTGGCAGCATCCCAGACCCTCTGGAGCACACTTGCACCAGGTAGAAAAGTATTCACAACCCATGGAGCCGTGGCTATGTTTTGCCCTGACTACTCCAGGAAGCAAATAACCTCATATCCCCCAGAAATGTCTTGCAGCTTGGATGAAAAGCTATATAATGATGTCACCTTAAACCATTTCAATACTAAATCTGTGTCATCCTCCTCTGTTTATCCTTCGAGATTTGACTTTTCTCTTATATAACAGATAGGGTTTTTTGATATATGGCCTTCAGATTAACTCAAAAGCAAAATAAATAATCTTTAGGCCAGAGAGAAAATAAGCATCTGCTTTGTTGCAGCAAATGCATTCAGCGAGCTCAATAGAAATATCCCGTGGAGATGTTTGAAATGACAGGGAAATCAGCTCTGCGAATCAATATGTTTTGTAAAAAAACAGGCTCAGTCACATCTTGTTGGGCATAATGGAAATTGATTGGCAGTTATCTATTAGTGATAATTTCTGTTTGATGACTTGCCATATGTTATCAAGCTCTAAATCAGAAGGGAGCAGATTAAATGAATAGATTCTGTCATGAAAAAAGTACAAGGTACCAGCAGCACAGCAGAGGATGCTATGCATAGCCTGCACAGATTTTATAAGAGAAATGAATTCTTTAAACCACCCTAATTTTAAATATGCAGGGTCTATGTAGCCTGGCAGATTTACAGATTTGAGACTCCAAGAAACCCTTTCCCTCAAATCTTTTACTTGCTGCTTTTCAGTGACAGGCAATCAGTGAAACGTCTATAGACCTTTCAAAATGATCTTTCCTTTAAGATTCAATAGGACTTTACATCTACTGAGGCAAACCTATTAAAGGAGACTTTGTGATACAGTCCAGAGCTCTGCCTAAGTGCTGCAAACTACACTGAGCTCAGTTCTATTTGTGGGAATGTCACTTGGGGAGGAGGGTCATCTGTAAAGCAGTTCCCCCTGCCAATTATAATTACAGTGAATTGAAGAACAGACCTTGAAACTCAGTGTAAGATGTTATGAACCTCCAGTCAAGTAAAATACTGCCATTCTGTTGAAGCCCCATTAATCCAATGTACCAATCAGGGCACGGAGCATGAATTCAGTAGTGTGAAAGCTGCCTTATTTCATCTTCAGGAACTACCTCTGATAGTGTTAAAATTTTGCTTCCTTATTCAGAAAATACGCAAAGGATGATTACATAAAAGATGCTGTGCATTGCTTATGAGCAAACAAAGTTTAAGGGAGCTCATTTAAGTGAATGCTGACAGAAGTTTTAATGCTATTTGAGAAAATTCAGATAGCTGAATCATCCAGCTACCTGAATTACTCAGCCACTTGATGCCATCTCATGATAGGAAGAACAGAAGATTGAAGAGATTGAGATACATCTCTTAAATCACTCTCCCCCTCTGATCATCCTAACTGTGGCTTATAGCAATGCCATGTATGACACCAGAGCTTTGTTGTGTCAAGGACCTTGTGAACACAAAGAATAAAATGCCAGTACCCTGCTGTGTAGGATTATGTGAAGGTCTCCTCATTTATCACACCATGCTACATCTTCCTAGACTTTTAATTTTTCCACTTTTGTTCTCTGTGAATTATTCTTTCAGAATTACTAATTTCCTACAAACTATTGAAATCCAGCCCTGATTTCAGATTCAAATTCAAACCCCAGAGGTGTGTGTCTTCAGAGAAAGCTCCCCCTGTCCCCTGAGACTCCAGTCCCTCTCTGGTATGTTTGGGAGAGCTCTCTCCTCCACTTCTCTGCTGACTCATCCATGCAGCTTGACAGAAGCAGAAGCTGTAATGTGAAGGCTTGTGTTCTACCTCCAAGAGAAAAAAAAACATCCCTCCATTTTAATTTGTAAACCCAAGCCAAAAAGAAAATGCTTTCATAATTTGTTTAAAAGGTAAAACAAACAAAAAAGAGCAGCTCCAATACTAGATTCCCACACTTAATAAAGTAGGTTGTTAACTAAAATTACAATGCCTGGAATGACTATTGATTTGCAAGCTATTTGTCCCTGGTGGGAGTAGGAGAGGAAGGGCTTGACAATTTCCACTGAGCAGGGAGCTACGTAGGAAAAATTAAGATGAGCATGTGGGTGCTTTTTCCTCTTACATTATCTGGGGCAGCATGTGAGAGCTTTTTCCTCTTGCATTATTTGGGGCCTGATGCTGCAGTATGGCTTAGATATACAAGGTGGTTCTGTCTGTTTGTGAGTGAAAGGCAGTGATTAGCACAGTGTAGGAGGAAAATAGCCTCACTTAATCAGAATTGCACCTTTTTGGAGATAACAATTTGCTAATTATTTCAAAAGAGTTGAATTATATCCTGGCAAGGCAAGAGGAGTTTTTTAATCACTTAACACCAAATAACTAATGACTAATAAATGGATGCCTACTGCTGCCTTCTGCCTTAAAGAATCTCTGCAAAACTTCTGCTTGTTCACTGCCAAAGGAAAGGTGTTATTTTAGCTCAAGGAAAATGTCTCTTTTTCAGAACAAATGGTTTTGAATAAACATGGGGCCAGAATTAGAGCCAAGACAGTAACCATCAGAGCATCTTACTGCTGGAAAAGCTTTCTGTGCCACACAAAACATCCTTCCCAGTACCCTGTTCCCAGAAACCCCTTATGCACAAAGAAGAAAGCAAACACACCTGTGTGGAGGTAGGCAACAAACCAGCTGTGATTGTGTTTGTGAAACAGTCATCTTCATGCACGAAGTGCTGGGAATGTTTTGTGGCTCTGGCAGGAGTTTTTAGAGATAGCCACACCTGTAAGAGACTGAAGCTTTCAAGATTTAAATAGCTTTGGGTGAGCAGCTTTCAACTGCTATTCACTTGCAGGCTGGAGTTGCCAACAGAAGGATTAGAAAACCCCGTATGAGATCACCCTCCTGAGACTGGCAATCCAATTTTGCATACTCCAGAAACTCAGATAAGACTCCAAGCTTGTGAATGCTTTTACTGCATAAACACTTTGACATTTATCAAGCTTGCACCTTCAGCAGGTACTAAACACGGCAGAGAAAACCGATAAATCTTTGTGGTGTTTGAAGCTTTTCAGATCTATTCCCAGTTGTTTAAAGACTTCAGAATTGAGGGGAGAGAAAATATGACAGTGACATAAAGAAAGCAAATCTTGTTTAAGGCATGTTAGTAGGCGATTCAGGCTAAACACATCGGTTGACCTGCAGAAAAAAAGAGCTGTAATATTTTCACTGAGGGTTTTAAGGACTGCAGCTCATTACTGCTACTGGTGAGTGTGCTGCCAGCTCTGTTCTCCTGAAAGTAGGTGTAAAGGATGTAAACTTAGGATGGGAGTTAGCTCAGCACACTTCGCTGCTCCAGGAGGTGAGGGGGCTGCGGGAGGTGAGGGAACTGCAGCCCTGGAAGCAGCTGGGATCTCAAAAAAACAGTAACAACTGATTTATTGCCCTAGATTCAGAAGGCACTTTAAGACAACCTAATGAAGTTTGCACTTTAAGGCAACTGTGTTAATAGGAGGAAAAATAGTCTGATGGCAGCTTTTTGTGCAACTTGATTAATCGTTCTTCCAGGCTCACATCTGCACCTGCAAACTGTCAGTAATCACACAGCCTTTGCTTTGCCTCTCTGCATGTCTCCAGATGAAGCCATGATCCCATCTAGGCCCCTTGAGAGTGAAGGATATCCTCTTCCTGAGCCCTTCCCTTTACACAGGAAGCTGGCTTAGGAAGCTGAGTGCTTCCTTTATCTCCTAATGCTGTATTTTGGAGTAAAAGATTTTTAATTACTCTGGTATTTTCTTTGGGTTTGTCACATTTGCCTTTATGAAACAGAGGGGACTGTCTCTGGAGCACGCTGCTGTGTGCATAGCTTCAGCAGAGTCTCTGGTACTGAAAAGACAACTCTGTGGAAAACCCTTGGAATGCAAGGGCTGTCAAGCCTGCCCTGGTGAGAACAGCACTCCTCCATGCCCCTGCTGGGGGTATTTGGGGATAATCTAGGTGTTACACATTACAATATTTTGTTGCGGTTTAAGTTCTGTTAATGCTTCATTTAATACCTGAATCTTTTCCTATTGATTAAACAGTAAACTCTTTATTGATAGACAGCAACAGACCTCAGGCTGCACTGTATTTCTTGGTTTGCATAGTGGCCCTATTTATATGGTCTTGAAAGAGTAAAACAGCAAGCAGATCTCACCTTAGTAACCAAATTGTCTGCATCTGTGATAATAGACACTAAAGCTGGGCCTCACAGCCACTCCTGTGCAAAGCACAGTTGCTGGACATGAGCTCTCCTGAATTTTGTGAGAAAACAGAGCCAGCGAGGACCTAGCAGAGTGAAGGAAGAGTGGAGCAGGGCATCAGAGCCCAGACACCCTCCACTGTATCTGCCCACAGTTTCCCTGACTCTCTCATGCCATCAGCAGTGCTGTGCTAGTCCTACAGAAGAAATAGGACCAAATTTCTTATTTTAAATTCCACATGAGATAAGTGTTTGATGGAATGATGTCATAATGGACATCTTAACCCTGTATTAAAGCAGGGTAATTCATCTCTCCCTATGAAGACTTAAAGGGTTAGCATTCAATCTTTTCCTTTAATCTTCTTGATATTTTCAATGTAAGGTGATGGATTTGGAGGGAATTTATTTTGAGAATCAAAACAGTTAAGAAGAAATTATGTCAGTAATGTTTTGTCAGTACCATAATCAGAGAAAATATTTTTCCACAGCATAAAAGAGCTAGGCACTGTGCCACTAGGAAGTTTAATTACTAGATGACTTTAAAACATGGTAATTTAATCCCAATTAGTGTTTTAATAATTTATTTATAAAATTCCAATATGAGTAGTTATGTTCCACAATCCATTTATTCTTGTAAGATGTGTGCCCCATTAGACAGTGAAGTATAAGGTCATTAACCTGCATTTCTAGTTCAGATTATGTTATTAGATTGAATTTAGTCTCTTCATTGGTGGGTGTTGACATTTTAGAGTGCTTTCAGGATAATTTATCTATAGTCATGCAGTTCTTTTCAGACATTTAGAAACATTGTGGATCTAAAATGCTGTGGGCCTGATGAAGACAGATAGATTTCAGATGTGGCTTGTCTTTGTGCTTCTGACATTTTTCACATTTGTTCTATGAAAATGAGTTTATGGCACCACTGGTGCAAAATACTAAAAAAATTATGAATCAGGTCCCATTAAAATCAGCAGCTATAACTTAAACTGACGAGTTTTAAACATAAGCAATTCTGGCTCTTTTTTCTGATGCTTTCTGTATTTACAAAGGATTACATTCAAGGAAACTGTTTTTCCCTGACATTTTTTTTGCTCCCCATGCCTCACGCCCATGCCCTGAATAAGAGGATGGAGAGGGTTGTCCCATGATTCCAAGAATAAAGTGTGACCCAAACACAAGCTTTGGCAAGTGAGACCTGGGAAAGGAAAACCTCCAGATTCTATAGTGCAGCTGCAGCCAACAACCAATGACAAAGCAGTGGACCTTGCACAGGGCAGGAGCTGCCCAAGAGCCTCAGGACTACAAAGAGGCACTGCTGGAAACAGGATGGTCCAAAATAGCGGCCCCTGTCTTTCCCTTCGTGATTGGGTTTGCTCACTTATGAACTCAAAATAAGACACAGCCTTCCAACCCACACCAAATTTGCCATGTCTCCTCTGGCCTCCACAGTCACTCGGGTCAATGCTTTTAATGGCCAAGCTTCAAAGAAAAGGTTACATGAAAAAAGGCAAGTCCATGTTTGTTAAAACAACAATGAAGAAGTAGACAGCGGAGGGGAAGGTTTTAAATATGTGATGCTCCATCTGGGCTTGTTGGATAATCATGCTTTATTCAATTCCCAAACAAAACACAGGAAAATATCCAGACAAGGGAGAAGACAATACGGTTGAGATCTTGCAAAATCTCATTTCTTCCTATTGCTTTGCTCTGGTAAAACTTGCAGAGGTCTTTCTGCTCACAGTGAGGATTTTTTGCCCAGCTACAAATCCTGTCTAAGCTTTCAAAGCTCTTCCTTTTCCAAGAAAACCTTTGGTCAGCCATTTCAATTTCTTTTTTATAAATGGTCTTTCCTCAAATTGTCTCTGCTACAAGAGCAATTCTGAGAAAACAGATGACTCTGCACACTCAAAAATCCCAGCCTCTCAAATGGTGTGTGCAGATACCACACAATGTTGCTAAAAGGGGTTTTGCAAATTGCTGAAAGGCAGAACCAACAGCCACCTGGTTGGGAAGGAAAACCTTGTTTCTGAGATTAAAAAGAAGATATTCTTGTCTTGTTCTGCAATTTTTTTCTTTTTTTTTTTTTTTTTCCTTGTTTTTTTTCCTTTTTTTTTTTTTCCCCTAGCTTTCAGTCTTAGCCCCAAAAAACCGTGATGTGGCTGTGGGGAAAAAAAATAGTCTCACCACCCACACCTGCTTCTAATGATCCTCATGCCTCTTACGAAAAGACGAAACTGTTTCTTGTTTTGTTTTTATTGCAGCCCATAGATTTCCCTCCTGAGCTCCAGGAAAGCAGTAGGGACAAAACTGAGGAACTTTTATAAGGGTGTGACAGCTTCTCCCTTGCTCATAGAGGTGCAATGTGAGTATCAGTGTGCATAGGGATAGTGTGGTGTGGTACAGTACACCCCATCCCATTACACCCTCCTGTTTGGGCTGGGATGGACCCATTTGCTTTCCTGAACTGAGGGATATCACTTCTTTTAGACTTAAAGCTCCCTGAAACAGTGTTTTTCTGCTTGATTGATGTTGATTACTTCAAAATACCTTGTATTTGGAGCTCAGGCTTTAAAAAAAGGTGTTTATCTCGGGAGAGGAATCTTACAATCTCTTAAGTTATTCCTGTGAAAGATGCTGGGAAACTTGTTTATCATTTTACTTGCTTTTGCTACCTGCCTGCAGCGCTGCCCAAAAGCTAAGATGGGTGTCAAAGTGTTTCTGAGACCTAGTCACCAGTTTGCCTATTTGTGTACTTTAATTGGGAGGTCAATTCAGTACTTCAGGACTTGGAAATGCAGCTTCTCAACTCAGTTTTGCCAAGCAGATCTGCCTCTAGGCAGAGATATTGTGGGGACTTGGTTGGATGTCATGGGGTCAAAACCTCCTTTGGGCATTCACCTGCTCCAACACGGGCTCCTTCACGGGCTACAGGTGGATCTCTGCTCCCCCTTGGAGCTCCATGGGCTGCAAGGGGACAGCCTGAGTCACCATGGGCTGCACCACAGGCTGCAGGAGAACCTCTCCTCTGGCACATGGAGCACCTTCTACCACTCCTTCACTTATCTTGGTGTCTGCAGAGTTGTTCCTTTCACATATTCTTACTCCTGTCTCCATTTGAAGTTGCCAGGGGTTTTTTTCCCTTTCTTAATTATGTTATTCCAGAGGCATTGATGGGCTTGGCCTTGGCCAGCCTTGGATCTGGCTGGTGTCGGCTCTGTCGCAGGGGAATCTGCTGGCAGCTTCTCACAAAAGCCACCCCTGTAGCCCCACACCACCACCAAAACCTCACCATGCAAAGCCAATATAGATATGCTGTCCATTTTCCTCATTTGCTGTGAAAACCGTGGCAATAGCACTCCATTAGTCATTGCATGACTCCTGAATAAACGTGTACTATGCAAGGTTCACCTTTGTGGAGAAAATAGCTCTTCCTTTCAGGAGCTGTTTGGATAAAAAGGAGTGTTGTCATGGTAAGATGAATTCTGACACTTGTTTGGTAGATTTAACAATTCCAGCTTTGATTCTGAACTGAAAATAACAATAAAACACGAGTGAAGTGAATAAATCTCAGCTAATCAACTGGACAACACTCCATACAGCAGAGTGAAAGAGAGGATTACTGAACTGTCTTATAGTTGCTATATAATAAAAGCATAAATAAAACATGAAATTTTACACTTTTGTGTTCATGTTTGTTAGAGATATAGGAAATAATACAATTTCCACTGTTAACTACAGTCTTCCTATCTTTTTGAGGCTGTATCAATTATATTTTAACTGATGGCAGCAGAAGTACTAGCTAACTTGTCAAAATCTTGTTATGTGTTTCCTGCTATGTGTTTGTTCAATAACTGGTTTGATGGAAGTGGATTACACAGGCACAGCCAAACTGTAGCTGTTACAACCATCACTTGTTCCGCTGCCTTGCTGTTTGGACACATTTATGGACTCAACAGGCTGGCTGTGGCTCATTTTCTCTCTTGATCCCTTACCACATTATGCACAGCTTCTTCTCTGTGTTAGGATAATAACAAAGAATAACTGCTCAGGGGGTTTGTAAAGCAATGCATGCATCAGTTGGGTTGTGGAGATTGTGGATGCTTGTTAGCACTGCCCGGTGTGGTGTATGCACTCAGACATGTGGAATCAGGCTACCTTTTCTTCATGATGTAGCTGGCTAGATCCAACCTCAAATTGTGCTCCTAAAATTCATGGGATAATCCAAATGCCACTAAATAACTCTGCAGGATTCCAATAGCCTGTCATTTTTTCAGACGTGCTAATTTGATCGTGAATGAATAATGTGGGCTATCATTGAATGGGAAAGAGTGGAACAACCTTAATCCACCAATTTAAGCCATGGGGTACCTCTGAAAACTCATCTGGAAAAGGCTGTGACATTTTTCTGTGGTGAATGCCAGGTGAAGGCAGTGGTGAAATGATGGTGGAAAATCTGCTAAAAATGAAGCAAAAGTGTGAGGTTTGTTTTAGGAGTGAGAAAATCCATGGAAGGAGTATTTCCAGAGTGTGATAAATACTGGAGTTAGGCTCATTATTAATTCATCACAGTCTCGAGGCAAATTCCTGCTCAGAAAATCTTGAAACTGAGGATTGCCAGAAGGTGAAAAAGGTCCTTAGGAAATGAAACATTTTAACTTGTTTGACACACCAATTCCCTAAATGTCTGTTACTAGCTAGTGTCCAAGGCAGGCTACTTGGCTTGGATTAAACCCCTGCTTTTCTGTTAGGGGTCAAGACACCCCCAGTAAACCCCAGTACCCACTGGGCACACACTCTATAAATTAAAGCGGGGAATATAATGTAATTGGGTTCCCTGATTCCTGACACTGTAATTAACACTTCTGGCTCACTGAGGCAGGTGAAGCGGAGATTCACACAGTCACCAATAACTTCTCTGCCAAAAATCAGGCCAGCAACTCACATCTCTGGCTACTGCTGAAGCAATAGATGCCTTCACAGCAGGTAAAGCCCTCTGGCTGTCAGCACTCTCCAAGAGACACATACAGCTTTAATGCGTCCAGGTGTAAGTATAGAAATAAAATGATCAAATTGCTTTTCTTTCCTTGACACATTTCTGTTTCAACTCAGCATTGTCTATGCTCAATAGCAAGACAGAGTTTTTGCAGATTTTAAAACACTAATCATAGGCAATTATTTCTAAAAAGATTTGCTTGCAGCAGGAAGACTTTTCTCTTAACTTGAAAGCCTTGCTGTTCCATTCTTTCTTCTGTTAAAAATTATAATAATTTTCTGCCTTATGTTCTCTACCAGCTGAAATACCTCATCTTCTGACATAGTTTGAATCTAACTAATCTTCAACTGGAAGATTTTTTTTTTAGAAAAATAATCTATAGCAACAAAAGCTTTGCCAGCAAACACATAGCAAAACAAGCAGCTGAAGATATTTATGTATATATATTAAAATACAATTTTGGCCTTTACAAGTCAACATTCTTTATTTTCTAAGGTGGTCCTATAAAATGAAATTAATTTTTCACTCTTAGAATTTCAGAAAAAAAACAGAGAATGCAGCTTTTATGGCACAAACACAGTGAAAAAATTTATATTGCTTTCCCACAACTGTCTATGATTAAACTAAAAAACCCAAGAATCCTGAAATCCATTTAAATCAGTTTTTACTGATTTTTACATGAAATATTCCAACATTTTGGTACAGAACTTGTTTATTTTCCTATTTTCCTTTAAATTATCACTGAAATTAATACTAAATTAATCCACACTGAAATTCAATGTTTATTGGCTCAGGATGAATGATGTAATTAATCCTCAAATAAAATTATTCCGTAACTTTCACAATTGTTCGTAGATTTAAAAATTAATTCTTGGTGCATTTCTAAACAGAAAGCCAAAGTCAATTTTCCACCCTACCATTGTTTTTATACGATGCTGGGACCCTAGTTTCAATGTGTTTCACCTGCTTTCTGTTCATCACTCTCCTAGAAGTTGTTGTTTGCTTTTCTTTCTAAACCATGGGTATTTTTAATCTAGATCATAATGTTTTGCAGGCTGGCGCTGACTCTTGAGATGAGCATGGGCAGCATTCCTTCTTAGATGATCACAGCATCCAGCCCAGACGGTCCATAGGTGTGGTATGGTAACACCTATGCCAGTGACATATATTATGGCATACATGAAGTAATGTGACCAGGATGCACTTTCTCCTGCAGCTTGGTGTTGCCATGGATGCAAACCAGGGCCTGAACATGCATTTTGGATCCAGACTCCAGAAATCTTAGCAACTCCTTAGATCTCACCTGCTTCTCAGCTGAGAAGTAGTACCTAAACCCTAACCATTATTTTAGAAATGTGTGCATCTCTTACTGTACCATCTAAGCATCTTTTGTTTGGTGAGTGTATTGATCATTCCAATTTAAAGTGTTGATTGTTACTATTTGGTTTGTGCCACTTTCCATCAGATAGGCATATTTAGGTATTCAGTGCCATTTGAGATGCCCTAGTAGGTCTGAGTATCCTGTAACTTCCTGGCCTTTTCACACATTTTGCATATCCTGGGGAGAGGATATCAGTGCTTTTGGGAGGGTAATCCTGGAGTGTCAGGCCATGTTTGCACATTTCTGACAAAGCAGCCAATATTGCATCTTGCTTTCCTTCTCTGTGCTGAAGCTGCAGGACTGATGGATTCTGTGCCACAGGCCCTGCCGTTGGCCCCAAAACTGTCCTGAAGTACTTCACATCCCCCAGGGGAAAGGCAAACATGGTGTGCCACACTCCAGGATCACACCCCACAGTCTAAATGACCCCATTAATACCACAGCAGTTTTCCTCAGAATTTCCAGATCTAAACACAGGATTGGATTTGGGTTGAAGTAGCTGTGAGGTATCCTCCACGCTTTGTTTCTTAGCCATTCCCTGACAAGCAGCTTTGACAAAAAGGGGAGATTGCTGCCTTCGTCCACCAGGCTGGTTCCTCGTTGCTAACTTTTTCTCTGTCATTAAAGTGCCAAGAAAATGCACCTCTCTGAAGCACTTGCAGGTCAGAGCACTAAATGAAGGAGAGGACTGCGGCTTCTCTTAACAGAGAACTTCAATAGAGATCAGACAATTCTACACTCTTGTAAAAAGGGTCCCTTTGTACCCCCTTTTAGCTCTTTTTTTGAATATACTTTCATTAGCAGCACATTCCCTTTTCTGAGTGTGGAAAAAAGTCCCATCTTCTGCATATATTAAATTGCAGCTTCTACTTTTATCATGATTGCTCTCAATGTGGACCAGATTCATAATGAGGCTTGCCTTTTTTTCTTTTTCTTTTTTTTTCACCCAATAAGCTCCCTGTGAAACAATTCCTACTGTTATGAACTGAAAATTCATCTATAGAGTCTGCTTCTGGGGATGCTTTTGGGAAACTCTTTCCCCCAAAGTTCTCAACTTTTCCAATGAAGACAAATAACCAAATCTTGCAGCTACAGTTTTTGACTGAGTGATAGGTTAAAAGAAGTTCCCTGTCAGCTTTCATAACAGAAGAAGAAATTGTTCCAACAATTCTTAGCAAAATGAACAAGACCTTTCCCTACAAAATTATTTTGCTGCTAAGTTGCAGCTCACACTGATGCCCTGCAGGTTGGTTTCTTATCACAAAACAAAAGGAGTGACCCAAAGTCAAGGTGTTTCGTAAGTTTCCCTTGTTTTATCTGGATGAATTTTTAAGTCACAAATGCAAGTTGAATCCAAGAAGCTGGCAGGTGTAATCTCTTTAGAGATCTTAGTTCCTCGGTTTCTTTATGTGAGGAACCACCTTTGTACCATGTACAAAGCTGCAGTTAGAGAAAGGAAGTTAAAGAGTAAACGCTCTTAACAGCAACCATCCAAATCTATGCATCACAGAAAGCACTGACACTTTTCTGGAGACTGCTGAGATGAAAAGCAAAGGTGAGCTGCTGAATATTCAGCTGTTTCTCCGGTGACCTGTGTCTCAGCCACTACCTGAGCAGGGCTCAAAATGCTTCACCGTTAGGTGGGAAACTCTGCCACCATTTCACATTCCAGGCAAGATGGAGCTGGAGACCTTCTCATACACTTTTAGCAGTTGTTAGTAAAAGCTTCATGCAGGTTGGATCTTTGCACTGAAGGTAGTTATGACACAGTATTCAGAGGGCAGAACAGCCAAAATGGTGAGAACTGGCTCCAGAGGACACAGAAATATTGAGAGAGAGGGATTGACCCAAACCAGCCTCACTTCATATTAGCCTTTCTCAAGTTTGGCTGGTGATGAATTGTACCCCTCCAATTGCCCTGAATTGCCCCCAAATGCCCATGTCCTGTGACACTGCTGTGTTACTGAGCACCGCAGGAAATAGAGGAGCATAACACGGAGTTGTGGGACTGATTATAGAGCATGGTGCAGTTTTGCATGGATAAAGAAAAGTAGAACTGGGTCTTGAATGAGGAAATTGGATTTTCTTTCTCTAAACAATTTTGATTAATGCTGCTTCTGTAAGTATCAGCAGCTTAGATCAAAAGGCAACTGCTCAACAAAATGTTCATCCTGGAACTTTTACTGTTCAGGTTTGATTTTCTTTCTTGAAGATATCAGATCACAGGGGAAGAAAAATGACAACAGGAAGTGTGCTTTGCATGTGATACAAGCAAGATCAACAACAAAACATGTTGAGATACTTCCATTTTTGCTGGTCCTAATGACACTGATAATGTTTCTGCTGGTGGTGGTTCATGCTCAAGAAAACTCAGGGTGGGGGCAGGATAAAAGATGACAGTGGTTGCAGGAGAAAGAGACTTTTTTTCCCTGTATGAACTCCAAAACCTATCTACCAAACCTACTCTCAAGTGTGGTCTGCTCCTTCAGGGGCAGTGGGGATCAAACACTCTGCTCTGCTAGTGCTGCTCTGCTTTGCAAGGGAAGTTCAGCACCTGAGAGAAAGGCAGCTTGGCAATACAGTGGTAGCTAGAAAGGAGGTCATGGAGATCCTCTCTTTGGGCATCCAGAAAGCTTGTAGACACACCATTGCCTCTGGACTATCACCTGTAAGAGAGTCTTGGGAGGAAAACTAAGTGGGTGAGCAGGTGTATGGGTCAGAGAGCAAGATGAAGTGGTAGGATAGGCAGTGGCTGCTACAGCCTATTTACAGAGAAAAGGGGCCTGGAAGTGGGATTCCAGGTCCTTGTAAAGGTGGTCAGAAAGGAGGAGATGGAGCAAATCTAGGTCTGAATGCTTCAATGGAACTGTTTCCTAACTTTCCTGCTTTACTCCTAGGCAGAGATATAATTGAAAATCAAAGGAGAAATCCCAGAGAAGCCACTTGCAGAGCTAGACTTGACCACCAGCCTACCAGAGAGGGGGCAACAAGAGACAGCATAAGTGGAGGGAACTGAGGCAGATTCACAGTGACAGAAGACTGGCACTTATTGCCTTTCTTTTGGAGCTCTGAGAGGCTCTCAGGCTAATTATTTGCTTATTGTGGTAATGTTCCATGGGTGTTCTCAGTTCTGGGAGGAGTGATACCATCCTTTAGAGTGAAGATGCCAGTCAATGTTGAGAGATGTTAATTATAGTTATTATTAACTTTGAGTTTCTTGTTGAATGCTTGGAGTCATATATATAATGACAAGTTAAAGCAGTGGAGGTTTTTTCCCTTAAGCTAGTAGATTTTTTTCTTCCTGAAATTTGTGGGCATTTAAGTGCATGGGTGACACTGCTTACAATGACTCCCTTTTTACCTCCATAGACCCAGGCATGTCCATTCTTGCATCCATTTGTAGTCTCCAAAAAGTACTCAGAAGTGTATCCAAAACTGCAGTTAAAAAAAAAAGGAGAAATGAAGAAATTAGAAAAACTAAACACCACTGTTCTCGCAGAGTGATTGCATGGTGAATTTTCCAAATGAGTTGTCTGCCCTCTCTCCCACTGAGCTCCAGCCATGGTGCTAAGAAAAGGCTGTATTTATTCCAGCAGGCATGAAGATATCACAGGTTGGAATTGGCAATGCAGCTCATTTTGGCAGTACTCTGAATTCTGTTGTCCATCCCAAAATGAGGCTACTTAGATTTTATGAGACACAAAGAAACTGAAAACAAGAGCCAAAAACTCAGGTGGCATGGGTCCAACCTGACATCCTGTTCTCTCTTTCTTGTTTCTGCTCACAATCATTTTTCTATGCATAGAGTCAGGGTAGGGAGGGCAGCAGTTTCATGCTACTTCAGGAATATCTTTATGCTGAGAAGACATGCCATTACAGAAACAATTTTCTTCTTTTGCAGAGTCTATCAAAGTGATGTTTCATGGGAGGGATTCTTAGTGGCCTTGAGTCTGGGGCTGACAAGATGTAGTAGCTCATCAGTAATGTCATTGTGTCCATGCAACTCAACTAGCAATAATTTCTTACCGTGCACCAGTTGTTTAAATGGATCTCAGTTGGAGTAATTTACTGGCTCCAATTATCTGAAAGGTTTTCAAGCAAAAACTTTTGTAAATAAGAATTTAACCCAATAGTTCTGTGTTTCGGACACCTTTTTAATATCACATTATTGTGGTCAAGCTGATGCTGACCAGACAAAAAAACCTGTCAATTATTCTGTATGTGCAGCCTCCTGGAGCTCATACAAGAATTACCATTTTGTGACCACAGGTCCCAGCATGAGATGGATTTCAGATGCCTGAAATTCAGATAAGACAATCAGTCAACTTGCATCTGCGCTGTAATGCAAAGAAGGAGGCACGGGGAATCAGGAGTGGTAGAGAGGGGTTGAAAATTTTCCCTGTTAGGGCTAACCCAGAGCAAGAGTTTGTTTCAGAGGAGATCTTGCTCAGAGCCTCAGACCAGGCCTTGCAGGGCATCCCCCCGATGATGCCAGGGATTGGTTGCCTTCTAGGTTACTCAGAGGTCTGCATGCCTGGTGTGGACCTGTCTTGTCTCCTCATAGTCACATATGTCCCTCAAAATGCCTTATGAAGCATCTGCATGGATGACTGATAGTTCATTTATTTCCAGTTTGTAGCTGATTTCTGCTTTAAGATCACTTTGCAACAGTCTTCTCCAGCATTTTTCCTTTGTGATGCCAGTGTTAAGCTTCTTTCGTATATGTTTGTCTCTGATCTGAGCAAGTTTTATGAAAGGCTGGAAAGATGGATGTTGCCCAAACCTTGTGCTAGTAGTTGAATGTCCCTCTTGTCTGTCAGCAAGAGGAGTTGTAGAAAGGCAGTTTGCAATGGAGAAAATAAGAGAGCTTACTGTGAAATAGACTGATATATCCCTAAATCCACCTCTTATAAGGGGTAGTCCTTGATTTTGAGATCCATAGCTGGAGAATAGTTCACAGAATCAGCAAATATGCTGAGTTGGAAGGGATCCACAAGGATCATCAAGTTCAACCCTTAACCCTGCACAGGACCATCCCTAAGAGTAATTAATGTTCTGACTGTAATGGCTCAAAACACAACCTACCAATCAACCAACACTCAAATCTCCCAAGCCCTCAGATGTTCACACAATTGCTTAAGCTTTGTATAACAATGAAAATAATACAGAATATATCTTTATTCTTCTGGTAGTTCTTGGAGCAATTCTAGGGTGGAGCAAACTGGTGTTATGCATAATGTTTGCTTTTTATGAAAGGTTATGTAAACAGATATTTTTTAAATCACCAAAGTCGCCTGGAAATATTTAGGCTCTAGGCTTCCTTCTGAACACAATGATATTGGTTTTTGCTGTAGTGTGAAACAGTAGAGCAAAATTCTCATGTTATCTGTCTCCAACAGATTTACAATATTGCAAGATTAATTATATTAGCTGCATTTCACGACTCAGTGCATTTGTATTACCATTTCAGAAGCACAATCATTTATCAACAGCAAACTTCGGGGCATTTACTTTCCATGCCCTGGCATTGCAAACTTCAAAGTATATGAGCTTACCTATAAAAACTGCACATGAGTGCGTGCTCCCTTTTCCAAAGCAGTTTCAACGGTTTCAACCTCTTTCAACCTCCTGGGTGGGACAATACTTTCCTGATTAAGATATGATTACTAGAGTCAGATTCTGACGCCCTCCTTCCACTCAGAATTTGATGCTGTAAATGATCCATTTTAAGTAATTATAATAAATACATTATAACAACTAAAAATAAAAAAGACATAACAACTGGCTAGAGGTGATCTCCAGCTTGATGTAGAGGTTGTCCTGAGTCAATTCATCTACCTTTCTCTCATTACAAGATTGGTCTCTGTGGTCCTTCTGTACATCTTATCTCTAACCAGTTCCCAAACCACCTTCTGCAATGAGCATCATCTAAACTTCAGCCTGCCTGAAATATATTACTTGCATTTCAGCGTATTGTATCTTCCTTTTTCAGGTTCAGGCGTCTTTTTCTTTCAAACTTGATCTTTTTCTACACTCGCTCTAGACATGCCAGAATTAGTTTTCAAGTTGCTAGTAGCATCTACACAGATACTGATCTGATTTTACAATAAGCTACTGCTAAGCCCTGTTCTGTCACTGTTACAGACCCCTAGTAATTTAAAGCCACCTCAGGTATGTCCATATTACAAGGATTCTTACCGTGCCTGCACTTAACCATGCCCTGAATTTTGTCCAATTTTCTCCTTACCTAATCCTACTTTAAATACTTTAAACACTACCAGCCCTTTCTTTACAGCAGAGGAGGTGAGGCGTGTTCTGTGTGCAGTGCAGCAGTGGTAGCTGACCACTGAGAATGTTAGCTGGTAGGAGGCTGACAAATTGCACTTTATGTTTCTTGTGGGTCTGGCAGAGTTTTTTATGTCAATGGCAGTGCAGTGTAAATAGCAACCTGGCTCTTGAACACCTGTGTGGGAATAAGAAACCTCAAAACAGAGATCTGCTGTGGGAAGTGCCAGAAACCCCATTTCACTTCTCTAGTTCCTCAGATCTCTTTGAGTCCTGTGGGAGTTAAAGTTGCACCATGACTCTTTTTGAAAAGTCATGATTTCCTTTAAATTGTCACCTCCTTTTCTGGAGAAGGAATTATTCAAAGAGCAGACAGACATACACTGCCTACCTTCAGATACAAACACATGGATTGCCCATCTGCCCACCAAGCAGTCACATATCTGGTAATTTAAATAAAAGCCACCTAGTACTGGATAAAGTGACAATCCTATCGTATTGATAGTGGGCATAAAAAGTACTGCCTTCCCCTCTATTTTCTACTGCATTATGGCTTGCAAATTCCCATAATTCTGAACAATTCAACAACAACAAAAAGAAAGATCTGAAGCTGAAGTGGGCTGAATGCTTCAAAAAAACACATAAATTAGTTCATGTTCATTTTGACAAAGAAGGTGGTTTGGGACCTGTGACGACGCATTGCTGTTGATGTAATTGGCTCACAGGCAACCTCAGGCAGGTCGTTTTACCTTGTAGAGCCTCAGATTTCAATGTAAAGAATCACAATTTTACAGCATTTTACTCCTGAGGATAATGATACTAATTCTCGCTCTATAGATTGAAGGAAGCAGAAAGCTCAGGCCTGATCTCCTTTAAATGCACCACATTTTCATTTTTCCTGCAATTTACATTGATGTTGGTTATGTTTTGAATACAGTTGTCCATACGTAATTTTCCCACATAAAGATTAAGAGACATGTATTTTGCCTGTGAATGTTATCTTGGTGTCCCTGGGACAAGAAACGGAACAGATTCACAGCTGCGAGTAGTGCTACATCAGTCAAGACCAGACTCACCTCAGAATATAAGTGTTTGCCTGTAGCAGCTCATTGGGTTTTGGTGGTCAGGGAAGGTCTTGACCTGCACCCTGGTGCGCTCTGTTTCTTATATACAAATTCAGTTCAGATTCTGGGAAAAGCAGCAAAATGCTGGCCAATGTTATCATTATGCAGGGTCCCGGGAGCTAGAGATAGCAGATTCCAGCCATTCACCACCCTTGTTATTGTTGCCGAAAAAGCAGTTTGGATGACACACTTGAAGAGTACAACATCATGCATCTGAAACAAAGGGTATGCAAGACGAACATCGTTCTGTGTTCACTAAGTCACTGCTTGGATAGTGCAACTTCATATAAAGGAGGCATTTGAAAGTCCACTGAAAGGTTTTCTGTCTTAGACTTCTCTTGTTATTAACCTCTTTTTTTTCCTATGATATGTGAGTGCCAACCTAAGGGAGCCTTATAAATCACAGTAAGAAATAGTCCCATTTAATCTTGCATAGTGATATTAAATTTTCACAGCCCCTAACTTCATATTATCCTTCACAGACCCATTGAATGCTGCAGTAGCTTGATGCTGTGCAGGACTAAAACTAGAACTTAACTCGCGGCAGAGGATGCTTACAAAAACAGGCCCAGATGTCCATTTTGTATGTGCTCACTTTCATTCACTCTCCTGTTTGATTTTTACCAGGTCTTTCTAACACTAATGAAAAACCATGTGGCAGTATAATGTATTTCATTTCTGGGATCCTCTGATGAAAGAGTATATGTGGCATTGTAATTAAAAGGACCTTTATGACCATCATGTGAGTTTGGAGGCAGCACACAGCAGCTTGTGACATATGCTGAGCAAGAGCAATCTCAGGAGGCTCCAAATGCACCTGCCACTCTACTTCTACAGACCCTTCCAACTCTCCTATTTTCATAGAACATTTTCTTTCTGGCAGAGGTTAAAACCAAAGTCAGTCTCTGTGCTTTCAAGAAGCTCAAAGTATGAATTTTTTTGGACAATGTAAAAGCAGGAGGCACCACTCCAGGCTTTTTGAGCTCCCCAAGGTCAGCTGGAAGAGCATCATGCTTCCTTCAGGCTTCCTTTTAAGGAGTCATGCTGGGGATGTGTGGAAAAGAGAGGAATGAAATTCTTTTAACCTTCCTTTCCTTAGTGTCAAAAGAAGGACCTTCAGGGCCACAGCCTTCACAGCAGCAGATGGGAAGCTGTAGAGGGAGAGTAGTGCACTACTCCACATCTTGTTGTTTATGTCCCTTGCTCAGGGTTAAAGAATTATTCAGGTGGGTTAAAATTTATCACTTGCACAATGAATATCTGATGCCCTAGATGCTCTTTTGCTATTTGAGTGGAAGGAAAACTAAAGGACTCCCAAATTATTAAGCATGCATTTTCCTTGCATTCCCATCTTGGGGTTCCCAGACATCATCTTAATTGTCTTTAGCAAGAAGTTTAGATCAGCTGAATCATTAAACTAAGCTACTTGAAACAAAAATCAGGTGGTGGCAGCAAACAGGCAGAGAAGTGCTGGCCTTTCAGCAAGCACTTCACTGCTCAAAACAGCCTCTCCAGGTGAGGGATGCCACCTGGGCTTCTCCTGATCAAGCTTCCTGGTGAGATGTTGATGTTGATGGCATGGCTCACAGTGGGAAAGAAGAACAAGCACAGCTCTGTAACGTGCATTGTAAAATCTGCCTGGGAAGGGACTCTCAGCACAGTCCTTCATGGATCATTGTCTGTACTTACACAGAGCACAGGGAAAATATTCAGATTTAAGATGTGACCTTTGAAAGGATAGGCATCCAAACAAAACCAAATAGACCAACAGATTACTAAGCTGCTTTGGGAATGTCCTAAGCTGTTATGAACACAGTCTGGGATGTTCTTTGTTGTCTCCAGCACAAAGATATCAGTGAGCTGCACTTCTCTCGTACACTGGCACATCAGAATAAACAAATGTCAGTGGAACTGAGGAGAAGGCATGGATTCAGAACTGCAGTTTGGGTGTTTTGGTGCAAATTCCATCTCTTCCACTGGAAAATATTGGGAGTGGAGAATAAAGTGGGACTCACTGGAAGACCTCAGCTTTCTAGCTTTCTAACTCCAGGAAGTTAGAGAAAAGACCAGAAGAAACCTGGATGCAGAAGGTATCATGATTTTTTCTGCTTTAGACCAGGAAGAACATGATTCTAGACAGAGAACTCATTTATTAACTCCTTGTCCTGCCTAAGCCTGCCAGTTTTGCTGTGAAAAGAGTGCACATCACACAGAGGTGAGTGCAGTGCCCTGCCTCTCTATGCCTGTTGCCACTGCAGTGCAGTGCAGAAGGAGACACTAAGGCAGCTCTCTGTGACACACTATAGGGTCACATTCCTTCCTTCCACCCCCAGACAGTGATCAGCTCAACACTTAAAGCACAAGGGTTATTACTGTCGAATTTTGCAAAAGCAGAACACTTTCATAAAGTATGTCTGAATTTGGATACGTGACCATACCTTATGCCCATGAAGCTCTGTTGAATAAGGTCAGGTTTTAGGAAAAGCCAGATTATTTTCCATTGTGTTTATCCTCCTGCAGGATCCGTTTCTGTGAGTGATTAATAAACTGTTGTTTATTAACAACAGTTAATAAAGGGGTTCTCTGGTGTCCTTACTGTTTTCTTTAGATAACATCTAGGAAAACACATTGAGCAATTAGCCAGATAATGTGCTGTGCGTCAGTACTTCAGATGGAGGGTTGATTGTGCTCTTCCCCGTCCTGAATCACACTGGAGCCATTTCACTTATCAAGGGAGCAGAAGTGCTCCCAGGAACAGCATCTTCATTCATTATTAGTGTATGGAGGCCTAGGTAGGGTCTGTCTAGGTCTGTGAATGCTGTGGTACCATCTCCTTGCTGGGAGGACATAACAGGGACTACATCAGCTTAGTAGACAGAATAGTGGTTCTGGCAGCCTAAGGAGCAGTGAGAACTTCAAACACCAGGAAGAGAGAGGTTTTTGTCCCCTCATCAATGCAGAAGCTCCCCATGAAAGGGAAAAAGCAATTTAACAGTTTACAATAGAAATCATATTTTGTCTGTAGATTGGACATACAAGATTCATATACTGTGAAGCTCAGAGGCATACAGGAGATGTATTAGTACAGGATTAAAACCTTATATTGTAACTGGAGGTTGGAAGAAGAGGGCAAGGCTATGGAGGGGAAGGGAGATGAGAGGAGGTAACCAGTGAAGCTCTTAAAGGACTGGCGCCTTCTTGGACCCACAGCCTTCTCCAGAATGCCAGGCACTTCAGCTAACACAATCCCTTCCTTTCATGCTCTGTGTCCGTCCCCGTTAGAGCATTCCCCAAACGGTGTTGGAGACAGCCACAAAGGGCATCATTATGTCTGGGAAGTGACTGGTGTGTAGCCGGATCCAGCTGAAAGAGAAAGACAAACGAAAGCATTTCCCAGGGACAATGAGGGAGCTTGTGTCTCGGGAAGCTTCCCAGTCCATTAGCATCTGTAGAGGACAATGGACTTGTGTGGTGGAGAGGAGGAGAACGTGGCCTTGCCAGTGGCCCCTGTCCATCGCTGGCAGAGCAGCACTGCTGAGGCAGGACAGAGCCTGAATGGGCTGATTCATGGGCAGGCGGCCCCTGTGTCCCGCTGGCAAGGAGAGACCTCAGCGGGGGATTGTCACCACTGGGCTGACCTGAGATATCGAGTACCTTTCTGACCTCTGGCTGTGCAGCAGCCCAGCCCAAAGTCTGTCCTTTGTGCTGACAGGCAAATGCAGAAAGGTTTGTCAGAGGGAAACATAGTAGGGAATGGTGGGAGTTCCCTCTGCATGCTCAATCCCGGATGCTTCTATCTTCGGGTTTTGGCTGGTCGGAACAGGTACAACCCCAGAAACAAGGGAGCCTGGATCATCTTCATGGGGAGCTCCTGGTGAAGTTTCTCTCCTGTCACAACTTTATACAAAGCCTCCAAAAGACCTGAGTGAAAATATGTTTTTTGGAAAAAAAATACTAGCATTTCCTGAACAGGAGTGGCATACAGTTTGAAAGCATTGACAGTTTTCCTTAATTTGTGATAGTTTCAGCTAATTTGCTTATTCTGAAAGACACTGACAAACTTAATTATATTTTTAAAAAGATAGATGTTTGATCCATTTTAAGACACACTGGAGTTTTCCTTTCTGAAGCAAATTTAATGCACTTTACTCTAAAATCATTTGAGAATTTCTCAAAATTCTACATTACAATAGAATGTAGAGTTTGTTTTTTCATCCATAAACCAGTTCCTCTGATCCAAAAATTTTCCCCCCTTTTTGAATAGCCAATTTATTTTGTGAAATCATCACCACCACTGCACAGGACCAAAAGCTTTCAGCTTCTCTTGGGAGAGAGCTTTCTTTTGTGGTACTCATGTTCTGTAGCCTTTTCTAAGCAGAACCCATGAAATACGCTTTGATGTTGAGAAGATTTTGTGAAACAATACAAAGTCCTTGTCAGAAATATGGAACAGATATACCCTGGACTTGATACACTAAGTTTGTCTTTAGTTCTTGTTTGCAAGTGCTTGAAAATGGGATGGACTTTATCAGGAAAATCTCCTTTCAAGAGAGAAATGGATTTGTGAACCCAAATGACCTTAATCATTTACAGGAGGGAAAGAAAAATGAACTCTGTTAAGAAAACATTGTCACCTTTACATTGCATTAGTAAGGGATCCACTGAGTCTTTGACACTAAGGAGATGAAATACACACTAGCCCTGCCTCAAGTCCCATGCTGGGAGAGCCCATTTGGGTGCCGCAGGTGCATCTTCCAGTTTTGCTTTCTGTGCAAGAAGTCCAGAAAAGCACAACAAATAGGGTCTGTTTGCTTTCAAATATCAGTTCTGATCTGAGTAAATGTATGAGTTTAGCTGTGCCTGACCATGAAACATAGCCATCCCCATCTGCACACTGTATTGGATTCTAAGGTATTTTGTGGGGAAATAGAAACATTTTATTCTTGGAGCCAGACGGAGCAAAGCCATCTAGTCTTACCATCAACATGTTTTCTTAACTTTAAATAAGGTTAAGAAAGGGAGTAATTCAACCGTGGCAACTCTAATTGGCTACAAGTATAATCCAATAACCTAATTTCACCCATATTGTTAGTTAAGTTAATTGGACCTGCACAACCACCAGCTAAATATATCGGTGTATGCAAATGGTGAAACTAATTTCCTTCATAAACCTTTCTTCTGCCGAAGTAGGAACTAGGCAGAAGGGGTGGGGGGTGGGGGAAAGAAGGCTGTGCTGACGTTGTTACTTCAAAAGATCAATTCTCTTCCAATTATTTGCTCTCTCCAGATAGCCAGGACAGAAAATATCATTAATTCCTTTAAATAGAGGGGGGAAAGGGAAGTAATTTCATTCTCTCTTGAAGACACTGTAGAGCAGAAGTGATTGAGCCTTTAGCTTTTAGGTGCCTCAAATCCAGATGGAGCTTCACAGTCCCTGGGTCATGTCTCTGCACTATATGGAGTGAAGAAATCTACACCAAAATGAATTCCCGGGTGTTGCAAGGACTTGCCTTGCCTGGAGGGAGAAGAGCAAGCTGATCTTCACTCCAACATTGATTTCAGCAGGGTACTTCGCAATAGAAGTTTTGTAATTTGCACCATGCTGTGTATCAGCCAAATCCATTTCCACCGTTAGGTTAAAAGCCTTCCAAGAGCATGTTTCCTGGAGTCTGATGCAGAGGACTGACAGTCAGGCCCTGTGTCCAACTATCCACACCTAGTAACCTAGTATCCATGAGTAACCTGATCTGGCTGAAGATGTCCCTGCTCATTGCAGGGGGTTGGACTAGATGACCTTTAAAGGTTCCTTCCAACCCAAACCATTCTATGATTTTATGATAATTTCTTTTTTACTGTCACAATAGGGAACAGTCTTAGGAAGTGAAGGAATGATCTGAAGCCATGCTATTCCATCAAGAAAGGACCTGATGGCAGCAAAGCTCAGTAAGTCCAGGGGAAAGTCTGCAAAGCTGACACTGTGAAAGTGAGGAGCAGCATCCATAAAGATAACTTTGGTTCCAAAATGTTGGCTTAAATTGTCAGGATTTCCTGCTATTTTTCAGCTGATGCTTTGCATGTTCTTTCTGCTGCTTTTAAGGAATTGTAAGTATTTCTTTACGTGACACCAACCCTATGCCACTTGCTCATCAGATTTTTTCTCTTGCAGATTGGAAGAGCTGTGAGTGGACCGCCTCTGGTGCCCTGTGCTCTGTATTTGCATCATGTGCCCACAAAGTTGACTGCACTCATGGGTGTGATAGCAGCAGCAGCATCTATCACACAAGTTTCCATCTTTTGTAGGCAGTCCCAAAGGAGAAAATGTGCACAATCTTGGTGTCTTTCAACTTACTTTGGAGCAGGCCTGCACTGAATTGGGACTAGTACTGTGCGGGGGAAGGAAGAGATGCTGCTTGCGCTTGCTATTTGAACTTCATAGGGGAATGGGAAGGAAAAGGAAAAAAGGATTTTGAGGGAGTTAATGCTTTCCACAGTTACACTTGAATCTCAGCCCCTGCTAATATTCCCAGGGAAATCACAACTCACATGCATACACACACAGAGGTTTAATTTCAGCAGTAAATGAAGTCATAATGCAAACAGAAAGCTAACAGCAGGGAAGGCTATGCTTGGCCAGGTCCGCTCGTACTACAAGTAATACATATGCACCAGTGCAAAAAACTGGCCCCAGAGAGCAGTTAAGTCTTTCTAGCAGAAACACTCTGAGAAGGCAACCGTAACTTTTAACTACAGCTTCCTACAATAGAAAGTGCTGTGGTCTTCTTTAATATTGGAAAGGATAAGAAATGAGAAGGGCAAACTGGTGCAGAAATCAGGTTGGAAACCTGTCTGCTTTTAGTGAACAAAAACACTGAGGCAAGAAGACCTTTACAATGAAAATATTAGATTTACCTGGTCTGAATTTTGCACATGTTTGTACCTGGATGTTGACAGTGGGGAAATTACTGTAGAGTGTTCAGAAGAGTGATGAGTGGGGAAAGCCACGGTTGGGGAGGTTGTGGCATCACCTCCGCTTCTAAAAGCTGAAGTTCAGCTGACACTTAGGAGCTACTAATGGAAGGAAATTGTTTCTGGATCGGCATGGTCCAACAAAACAAAAAAACAAAGAAACAACCCTCCCAAGTTTTTGCTATTTTTATCCTGATCTGGTACAGGAATTATATTTACAACCTAAATTCCTTGTGACAAGAAGAGTCAGTACTTATTGCCATATTCAGAGTATGGGTAACCTCTGTACCCACACTTTAATCTAAGAGGTCTTCCAGAGAGGATCCACGCAACCGACACTTCTTTAAAAATAAGACTAAATTATGAAAACAAGGAGGATATAAGGTCAGGGTCTTGGAAAAATTCTGAATACTATGAAAAAATTTACTTTTCTCCTACAAGAACCTCATACTTAAAATGCATCCTACCAGAATGGGAAACATTTGAAAAGCTTTCCAATAACAAATCCTTATACATTAGCAACAATTACACATCAAAACATCTTTGAAATGTTCTTTTTCTTTCTTTCAACATTTCTTACCCCAGTAGGAGAGCGATATTTCTTGTTGAAGTCTTAAGCAAACACTTAAACACATATTTGGAGGCTCAAATGACTAGATTAGCAGTGATGCCATCATTAAAGGCAATGACAGAAAAGTGTCAGGGTTGCAACTTTTTATGTTTTTTAATTGGCCCTGCAATTGTATTGTCAAAACATTTACTCAAGGGTGTGATTAATAATAATAGGTGACAGCTCCAATTATCCTCAAACATATTAGAAAATATCAGCACTCAGATACAATCTTCAGAAGCATAGCTTAAGCTGCTGTGACATGAATAAATACAGAGATAAAATTTTGAATTAAAACACTTGCTTATTTTAATCAGGGTTTGCTTGATTTTTCTTTAAGCATCATGGAGCCCAAATGTTTTTGTATACATTAACACTTATCTGAGGATCACCAAACATTGTGCCTGTAGTTTTCCTGAGTTCTTTAATTCACTCCCTGACATGGCTATGACTTTGAGAAGCAAAGTCATCTGATGCCGTGTTAGTCATATACAGCCCATCAGAGTTTTTGAAGAATAAAAATAAAACCTCGCAACCCCTAAATAAAGTTGACTGAAAATATGAGTTATCTCACACATTTGAGTCACAGGCTTTCCTTTGCAAGCAAATAGAAAGCAAGCTTTATGTCTCCATATGTTTCATTTCCTTCCGTCTTTTCTCATGTGGTGCATGGTGGTGCATTTATCTTTTTTCTGTTTGTTGTTTGCAATCAGCTCATGGACCACTTTTCTCCAAAGGAAGAACAGTTGTACACAGCCCTGGGAAGAGGCACCTGAGTTCAGTGGCTGTGGGATCGACTTAGGAAAGGATTTAGGAAACTTTTTATTTAACCATTGACAAACCTTAAGCACTGTGCAAGGCAGGACACGTAGTGCAGGTATCAATGGGCACAACAAAATTTTTGGTGCCTTCAGCTTCACACTGTCGGGCCAGAAGCCCTGATCAAAAGAACCATTGGTTCTTTACAGCTGATGAATCCATATCTCCCCCTGTCTTCCCTTGAAAATTTTTAAAGGCTTTAGTGACATTATTAAAGCAAGCTTAGTGTTGTTCAACTTTTTAAACTTTTTTAGAACCTTGGTTTCATTTAAATCAAGGATCATTTAAACCAAGGAGCAACATACATTTTGAAGTGATAATGACTAAATCAGGGGAAAATCCTCACAGTTTTGGGCCCAGAAAAGTTAAAACAATTGGTTCTCAGACACCCAGAATTCTGTGACAGGTGTGTTGTTGGCAAGAAGAAAAAGGGCTGTGTTTGATCCATAAATTATTGAAAGGATCCCAGATCCGAGTGCTCCATCTGTGTTATTTTTAATTGGGATGGCTCACAGGAATAGTGACCATGCAAAAGTCATGAGCTTCCTTGAAAAAAGACAGCTGAAATCTCTTTACCTCAAGGGCCCTTGGGCAGCATTTCACTTAAACATGTATTTATAATTCACTGATTCCCAAGACACTGAGTGCTGGGCAAATGTGCAGGTACTTTTGCCAGTTTCAGAGCTGGGTCATTAAAAAAACCTTGGGAATGAGCTGTGATTTGATTTTATTGGGGGTTTTTTTTGGCGTATGTGTGTTGGGTATTTTGTGTGTAATTTTTTTTTTATTTTTTTTGTTTACATTAAGAACGAGGTAGAGCTTCTCTCGTCACAAACCAGGAAGAAATGACAGAAATGAGATCTAACTATACCATCTAGAATATTATTTTTTACCATAATGCAAAGATTTTAATGTTTATTTTTTTTGTTGTTTTTTTTTCCACAGATGATGTGAGTCCAAGGGGGAAAACCTTTAATGTTTCCTGAAAAAGAATTACATGTTTCAACAAATATATCTGGGAACAGTTTACTCTTGAGACAGAATTTCCCTTTGCTCTCTCTCCCTACATAGAGTCTTTAATTGAAACCTAAACAATGCCTTAGTCACTTCAATTCGAAGGAAAGAAAGAAAAAGAAAGAGAGAGAAACAGAGAAAGAGAGGAAGGAAGGAAAGAAGGAAGGAAGGAAGGGGGAGGAGGGGATGTGTATAGTGGTGAGAGGTCTGAAAGGATGCTGAGCCCTAAAATACTGCATCTAACATCCTCCTGCTGCTTATTCTGCACTTTGATTATGTGAGCATCCTGTTCCTCTTTCTAATCCCACTAAACTGTGCATCTCATTGATTTCCCATGGCAGCAAAGTCAACACATGCTGCTTAAAGACTTATTCCCTTTTATATATTGTTTTAATTTTGCTGCCAGTCATTTTCATTGACCATTTCTTTTGGATCGTAAGGCTGAAAGAGGCAAAGCATGGAATTTTCTTGGTTGTAAATCACTTATTTACTCACTAATCCCCTGCTTTTCTGTCTCTTCTTAATTTTTTTTTTTTTCCATTAGATTTTTTTTTCTTTTGCTCACAAATGAAAGTTAGTGGGACTTGGAGTATGTGGATGAGACCATCCCTCTCTGTTGGAACAACATAGCCAGCACATTTCAGCGGCACTGCAGCTCACAGAGCTCCTCATGGTGAGGTCCCACACTTGCCTCACCAACATATCTGTGAGTGGGAAGAAGCTGTCCAGCTGCAGCAGCATAGCTGTGTCCCAGTCATATAAATCCACAGGGTAAACATTGTTACCTTGAAGCCATTATTTCAGGAGATGGATATCTGAAAGATGAAAAACAGCATCAAGATGCAAAAGGTGAAAATGAACTTTTGGATATTACGGAAATTAGGGAGAAAGAATAAGAATCTCTCTAGCTGAGAAGCCTGGATGAGAATCTATCAGGCAGCTGCATTATCAATCTTATTATATTAAGCATAAGTGTAAACACTGAAAAATTCATGAAGCAGAATGAAACAGTAAAGCCTAGTTAAAACCCAGAGCTCCAGTGTGATATATGCGGTGCTGACAGAATAAAGCGAAAGGAAAGAAGGAGAAAGAGCAAGGGCACTTTTGTGTGCTTTTCCCTTTACGGATTTTTTAAGATCATTTGCATTCATGAAGTTCAAGTGCTGTAAAGTGAATCTGTGCATATTGCACAGGGCTTATCTCACTGATTCACCCTGGTAGTTCCTCTCTCTCCTCTCTTGGCCCCAGGAAGCATTTCCTTTGGTCAGACTGTTCAAAAGTACAGCCCTGGCTGGTATCAGATGAGGGCTAGACTTGCCGAAAGTTAGGAGTATGAGGGGAGAATTTAGACATCAGATGAGGGAGTCAGACTTGGCTGGGTACTCTTGGGAATGAAGCCATGAAAGTGACAGTGTGGCCACTGGTAGGAATTGAACTCCTTTGTTGCAAAGGGCTTTACTGGACATGTGAAGGCATTTCAGACTCAGTTCAGAGCTCTCTGCAAAGTTTAGCTGTGTATGTGTAAAAATTCCATGCTTTTTACCTTAACGTATGTATTGTAGCTACACGTGATGAGCATCACATGGATATTACAATGTGAGGGCTGTTTCATTGATGGACATACTACCCATGAGCTGCTGAGGATGGCACCTTTGCAGGTCTGGGAGTGTGTGTGTGGGCACATCAGTGTGCAAGAAGATGCATCTCCAGTTTCACTCTGTGCATTTGCTACTGGGATTTGGTAACAAAAGTAGATAAAACCTTCCCACTCTCTGTGGATGTGCAGACAATACCAGCAAAAAGGAGAGGGATTTGAGCTTTGAATCCATACACATAAAGCTGGCAGAGGGCCTTTTAATACTGAGACTTCAAAGAAAGCTCTGCATAGAGAAAGAGGGGGAAGTAAAAGGAAAGAACCAACAAAAGAGGTTGTATGGAATAAGACAACTCACAGATAGAAATTTACAGAAAACTCAGTGAATAAGCAGAGAAAGAGGACAAATACAAGTTATACTGGAAGTTACTGGGGCCAAAGAAGAGCCAAGTGTCTTGCTTTTGAGGACACACCTGAGGTAAAAGGACTTGCAATTTCCTCCAGTTTGGGGTGTTCAAAGAACCAGACCTTTTTTTTGTCTCCCATTTTCCATCCTCTCATTTGGGCTGTTCTTTACTATTGCCCTTGAGGTCCCAATGGACATGGCACAGCAATCTGGCCCCTTTACTTTAGGTGGAGAGAAGGAAACCTCTGGTGGTCTTTTCCCTGTCCTCTCCTCCTGCCCCATGAAACAGGGCTTAACCTAGGCTATATAAATATGGACAGAGAGATATCCTCCTGTCAGGGCTTTGTTTAGGCTCCTAAATGTACACTGGAACAGATTGTCCAGAGAGATTGTGGAGTCTCCCCCACTGCAGAGATTCCAGAACCATCTGGATGCAATCCTGTTCAGTGTGCTCTAGGATGACTCTGCTAGAGCAGGAAGGTTGGACCAGATGACCTGCCCTAGTCCTTTCCAACCTGACTGATTCTCTGATTCTGTGGAGTGTTGGAATGAAGAGATTTGGGGAAATCTAGTCCTCGGGAATCTACCGAGCCATTCCACCCCCATTCTCCAAATCCTCCATAAATATATAGTGCTGGGAGCAATTTTCTTCCTGAAGTACTACAGTGTCTGCTTCCTTCATTCCCCACAAGGCATTGTCCTCCCCAGCTCTGCAGGCCAAAGTGAACCTTCTATGCTCAAATCAGAATGCCTTCCTTCTCTCTGAACTGCGGGACTAGAGGATGAGGTAGAGAAGACAGTCCTGCATGCAGGGAAACAACAGGATTTTTGCGTGGAGACAAAGAATATTTTTTCCTTTTTTCCCCAGTAAAGGTGCAGTGCAAAGACTTGGACACTTTATTTAAGTTATTTAGTGGTATGAGTGTTGATATAGGGTTTATGGCATTTGGTCTTTAACTGTTGTGTTAGAAGGTCTATGTGAGACACTGAGGATTGAAAATCATCTTTCTCATCTATCCTAATTTGAAAGTTTTGGATTGCACAGTGGAGGGAACTTGTTGAGGCAGTCAATCAATCAATCAATCAGTCTCAGAGTATCTGCTGGGTAAGGACGTTTCTTTTGATCTACACAGCACTAAAAGTTGATCCAAACCCACAGGCTACTGCACTTCAAGCCTTGAGGACAAAGTGAAAGACAACAAAAGTTCTAAAAACAAAGCAAAGGACAAAACCAGTAGTTAACTTCTGATGACAGCCATATAATTTTAACAGGTACGTGTGAATAAACACAGACATACATGGAAGCAGACACAGACAAACATTCACAATGTATTTGATTTATTCCCCTTACAGAACAGCTTATCTCAAAGCCAATGTTAAAAACTAGCAAAAAGTTGACTAAGTCCCTCGAAGAAATCCTATTAGTTTAAGACTGATACTGATGCATTTTGATAATTTGTCTTTATATGTGGTAGGATAAAGAAATGGAACAATTCAGGGTGTTCATCTGACTTTTCCACCAGGTGGACTTGTGCTGCATGGCTAAGCCCTAAATTCTCTACATGGTGAGAAGCAGCCATAAACTGTACTGACTAAATAAGTAGGAGTTAAGCTTCATTACCTGAGCTTAATCTAGAATAAAATGTCAGCAATACTGGTACCATTTTGTTATAAACAAGAGGATTTCCACTGTACATAGGGCTCAACTCAGACATCTATATGAGCTCTGAAAATAATGTGCATATTTTCCAAGTAAAAATGAAATCTATTTACATGCTATGACATCTTTATTTGCAAATCACCAAGAAATCCACTGATTTGAAGGCTGTAAGTGTGAAATAATTGTCCACTTAACACAGCTGACATTTGTAGACCTTTTTCAGCTTTCATTTGGCTGAGGGATAGTGCAATTTTAAAGGGTTAAAAACCTAATTTGATCTCTTTTGAACTCCTTTCAAGTAGTAGGACCTTCCTCACTGATTTTTTTTTGTTTAGTTATCACACTAACTACATGATGTACATCCAGCCTCCAATGACATTGTAGGAAGAAGCATCTCTGTTTTTCTCAGCCTTTTTTCTGTACTTTATCTAGAATTTTACAACTCATGTCAATCGTTTGAGTTGTTCAAAGGGACAGCCACTTATTTTATATCAAGGCATTTTGATAGCTTCACCATGGGAGCTTTCATTTTTATTCACATTCTTTAAAGATAACTTATTGTGGAGAAAGGCCCATGGTGAGAAAAGTGTGCTATTTAATGCTGAATAATTGCTACACAATTTTCTGTCCACATTTTTACACATTGAGCTAGTCCATGCACACACCCATGCCCTCATAGGCAAGCACATTTACTCAGTGTTTTCAGACATCTGAACAAATAAATCAGAGACAACTTTTCAGGCTCCTTGATATTCATGATAGGCACTGGAAATGTGCTCAGCTGAGTTCAACCATCTCAGGCTGCAAAGATGTATGAATTAAGGACTCTCTGATCCAAGCCCCATCCAGCTGTGGGGAGAGGGGCCACATTCTTCAACTGCTTCAAGGAACAAGAATATATTGCTATGAACTATGGTCTTTATGAGAGACAGTAAGAATTCTTACACTGTCTTCAAATGAGATTTAGAAATGGGAGAACCCATGATTTTAGTAATCTTTAGGTTTTTTGATTTAATAGTCCTGTGAAATTCTTTCATTTTTGCTAACATGAAAAATTTTTAACTAACCTTCCCCTAAGAAATTGCCTTACAGTTCCAAAATCCTTGAGATGATGTATGCTCTGGAAATTCTGCCACGCTCTGTCTGCAGGCTCAGGAGTATGCAGAGCAATATGCAGAGTAACTGATATTTTTCCCAAGTGATGTGATAAGTCACGGCCCTCCCAGAGTTTTCTACATCCAGGCTTGACACAGCAAGCAACTTCAGTTGAAGTCACCAACATCAAAACATGCTGCACAATTTTGTTGTTTCTCCTTACTTCTACACAGAGAAGAAAAAAAAATTTTATTTGCCCCCCTTGTGAGTTATTAAATATTTTACAGTTCCAAACTCCTCCTTCCCCCCATAATAAATGTGAAAGATGACTGATATATTACAAAATGTTTTGGATAACAATTTTTGACACCACTGCAAGCAGTAACAAAGAAAATCCTTCAGTCCTGCCGAATTTCAAGTCATGTATCCGTTCTGGTTTTACTCAAGTTAGTTCACCGATTATGGGGAGATAATGTGAAAGAAATTACATCGTTACTGACCCTGGTTTTCCATTAGTTTGCAAATTGCAAACATTCTGATTTAGTAGCAGTTTATATTCACTTTGTAGGGGTGTAAAATTGCAGTCTCACTGGCTTGAAGGAAGATTAATTCATACTAGCCAAGAATTTGGCCCTTAATGTACTTAGATGTACTTTTGGTAATGAGCAAATTGATTCTGATAATAACAGAATCAACCCAAATTGCACAAGAAGCTCTTAAGGCCAAGACCTTAGTAAGATTCAGAAAAAAAGGTTGGACATTTAAGAAGATAATAAGTTTATATGGAGTCAGTCTGTGTGTTAACCTCCACCATGCCAAACCTACTCTCCTCTAGATTTTTTGGTGGCTTGACCCACCTCTGATTTCCCTTAAAAGGAGCTGCTGGTGTGAGATATTGAGGAATATGACAATATCACAATTTCAGCACCATTGCCAATGGATAAGGTGTACTATGGTGTCTTTGAACATGATGAAGTCACCAAGCACAGCTGACAAGACAACCAACTCAGATGCTGAACAGCCACCTTTGTGCCCCAGGCCCTGTTCAGTTTGGGTAATTACATTTTTCCCGCTAGATCTGACAGATGTGTGAAAGGGATGGTGTTTTTCACTCTGCCTGGGTCTTTGTTCCAAGATGCTGATGTTTCAAGTGGAGCTCAGGGGCTCCCAGTACTTTCCTGGAGACACTCAAGTTCAAAGTAATTCAGGTGTGACTGCACTGGGCTTAAGCTCTATGAGAGAAAGCCAGAAAAGGATGATTCTTGCATGTAGTATAAAGACACTACAAAATATGGTGCAATAGATGTTAACACACACATGTGAGGTCCTTATGGAGTCTGATTTGGTTACTGAATTTTATACTGGGCTACGTTTCAGTCTGCTACTAGCTTATTGTTTGAGCAGGCATAAATTCCTTGAAAAGCCATTTTGATTTTTGCCTCTGACAAGTAACTCTTGTATATCTGTTATTTTTTCTCTGTTTTCATGCATATTTTTCTTGCAATGATGCCCATCCTTTTATTCCCAACATGCTGACAAACACTGATGTTTAAGTTCAGACAGAAATCACAGCTGAACACAGCAGTCCACCCTTTCATTTTAACCATGATCTGGGAGAACAAGTTTGCAGCAGGACCTTAATTTCCCTTGTTAGATGTGTAGCATTTGGGGCTGATGAAGTTCACAGTAAATCTGTCTTAAATGAGCCTTACCCAATATATTATCTATCAAAGCAACATAATGAACATCTGGTGGGAATTGTGGTATGTCTGCAGTGAGGCAGCAACTATTACACTGCTGAGGTGATGTGCATTGTGCTTGGTGAGTTCAGCCACAAGAAAGTAGAATCAGGCTTTCACCGAACTTTCCTCCGCTCTCATCCAGGACAGAGACCCAGCCTGCCTGAGGGCCCAAAGGGCTGTGCAGAGTGCACTGGGAATTCCAATACTTCAGCCTGCCAAGCTGTCAAGCAGCCATATACCCTTTGCTGAATCTCTTGAAAAATAAGGGTCTTTGCTGAAGTACAGTCACAAAGAGGACTCACTTATGATCTGCCATGACACCTGATGCCCATTGACTTGAGAAAAGATGTTTCCTTCTGACTCCAAGACATGTACCACAATTAATAGGTAAGCCTGGATTCAGAGACACAGTGTTTTGTCACCCACTGCTACGCTGACCATGACAGAAGATCTGCAGGGTTGGTAAGGCCTTCAGTGAGAAATGCAGAGCTGCTCTGGCTTTCTGAAGGCTTGAAAACACATAGGCAGTTTATGAACAACTTAAGAATGTGAAAATGACTGCACTGAGTGAAAATAAAAGAAGTACTTCCAGGGTAAAATGTGGTGAGAATAGAGAACTCATAGCTTAAGGGATCGGTCACTGTCACCTCTTTCTGACAGATCTTCAGGAGGAGAGTGAATGTCTTTCGAAGCAGACATGTGAATGTAGGAATGGGAAACAGTCAGTGGTCAGCAGACCATAGCAGCAGTCTGTACAGATTAAGGCACTGAGAAGAAATGATTCCTGCTAAAATGAATAAGGAATACAAACAGACAGCGCAGCTACTCTGAATTCAGACAAACTGGTTATGTGTGCAGGGGGTGCGTGCATATGTGTGTCTGTCTGTCTTTGTTTTCCATTCATGATGGCAATGACCCGGACTCCAACAGTACCCAGACACCATTTTAGAAGCAGTGTTGTAATCTGGATAGACAAGGTCTCTAAGCTTTTAATTAATTGGCTGTAAAGCATCTGAATAGCACCACAAGCAACTTGACTGAAAGTCTCACAGGGAAGGAAAAGTTCATGCACTTGATGAACCAGTTCATGAGGTATCAATCCCTCTCTCCCCTTGCCAGGGATCACATTTCTCTTTAGTATTCAGTCTAATCTTACACTGATTCCTGTATTTCCTTTCCAAGACACATCCACAGACTTTTCTGTCAAAGATGAGACATGTGGAGCTTTAAAGAATGGATTTTAAGAACTTTGTTTTCTTCAACCGAATAGATTTAGGGATTTTCATGAGTGCTGGAGAGATGAAACTGCCTCTGTCATGGAGATCATGGAGTCCAAACACCTGTCAGTGCCAGACCTGGAAATATGATCTGTTCTTGATAAACAGCAGGGTGGAGGGAGTTGATTTCTTCTTCCGGGTTCTCTCCTTTGTAATGCATCTTACTCATGTAATTTTAAGGTCTGAGGGACATTGCCAAATTTCTGGAGTTCAAAAGGAAGAAGTCTGAGGTTTCCTTTAATTTGCTAAAGGCTGTCTCCTTCTAATCTAATAGAACACAGATATGTGATGGGGTTTATACAACTCCAATTTGTCTGATTTGCAGACAAAGCAGGATACAGCTGGGACGAAAATGAGCTGTAGGGAATTGTGAATTCCTCAGGGAAAATGCCTGGGGAAGAGTTCATCTCCAGGTGGAGGCAGATTGCCAAAAAGAGACTTTGGCATCAAAGGTGGGGCAGGAAAGATTTCCCCTCTCACCATAGGACTTTAGGATAGGATCTAGACTGGAAACCATTCCCTGACTGTGCTTGTTGGACCATCTCACAGATCCACAGAAAATAGCACCGTTACCAGTCAGTGCTACCCATGGGTAACACTCATGGGTAGAACTCAAACGACCTTCCCATCACAGTTTTCCCTGCTGAAAGGCCATTTCCCAGCAATTGCTGAATCATCAGCTCCAGTTTACTAGAAAAGCTGTTTGCTTAGCAGAAAGGACCCTGTGGCAATTTAAGTTCGTGTCCTGAATGGAGTTTTTATTCCCCCTTATTTCTTGGTTTCTAAATAGATAATGTTAAGTCTCACATTTAAATTCTATTAAATTGAGAGATGGAATGGGTGTAAGTGCTGGTTTATGTACAAGTCTGTATGAGGCAGAACAACCCGCTCTATTATGCCAAGTATATGTGTGACCAAACTGTACCCCATCCAAAGACATTTCTTAGATGCGGGAAATTCCAGGGACTGCCTCACAACAACCCTTCATAACACAGATTTCTCCCCAAACCATGCCTTATTCAACCCACGTCTACATAAATTTGCATCCTATTCCAAGTGCAGTGTCTATTTCCTTATGATACAAAGGAATTTGTCCTCTTTATAGTCAGGCAAATTAAGGGGGAAATAAAATTTAATTGTTCCAGAGTGTTTTCTGCCTCCGATATTCAGTTGTAACATCAGGGATAATATAATTAATGCAGGTAATGAACGGATATGGAAAACAGACAACTCTACAGACTCATTGTGTTGGTGTTCACTAATCAGTTTTGTGGATTAGTTGTCTCCGAAGTGTCTGTCTCTCAATGAATGGCTCACTGAGGACCACTCTTCCCTAAAAAGGTCTGGTTTAGTATATTTATAGTGGCAAAGTTCTAGTAGTGGACATACAGCTTGTGTAGCCAAAATAGTTCTTTTCCTGATAGTAAAAGCACTTCCATAATTGACAAGAGATCTACTGAAAAAAGGGCTCTTTAGTTATAGTGAGTTGCATCTGCGCAGGGAGTTCTAACATTCAGACTCTACAAAGTTGAATGATCCTGTTTTGACTATGACTGAATGGGCCACCTCTCAATGTCAGCTGAGAGGAATCCCACTGGTACTTTTTATGCAGGAAATTTCAACTGTGAAGTTAAAACATAATTTAAAAGATCTCCTTTATTTGAGCAGAAATGTAGTGACTCCCCTTTCATGATTTTCTCATCCCCTTAGGGTATGTTTAGTGACCAGTGAAACGAGTTTCATTATCTCAAATTTTTGCTTCTTTTTTGTTTGAACTGGTACACCAGTACACTGGTGATGGTATCCTTTGGCTCAAGGCTGACATCACCTACTGATTGCTCTTGGTCTACTCTGTCCTGCATGTGCAAGTCTCCTCATGAGTATAAAAAGGGAATTCTGCTCCTGAATTTGAGAGAATTAAGGAATCATACTGTCTGGTGGATCCCACTCATATGGTTCACTATTTCCATTGACACACTTGATTTGATTTTACCAGAACAGAAGATTCTGAGAATTCAGGTCTCAGAATCCAGCCATACAGAAGTTCAAAGAAATTCTCCATGACTTGTGTTTCCCTCTGTTAATCCTACCACTGTAGAATTCACAGGTGAATGGTGGTAGAATGGCTGAAGTAAATCCACTTTTAGGTCAAAGTGGAGTTGACTTGACTCAGACTTGAACCAAGCCCCCTTCTAGTTGTCAGGTTCTAAGAAGGTTCTTTTGTCTGATGAGACAAAAGATGGTCAGCTGGGATGTTTCTGTCACTGACTACGGATGTGGTTGTTCCTTAATCACTGTGGAAGAACAAATATCACGTAAACTTTAAGGCGTGGGCTCTGAGACAGCCAAGGAGACAGCTCTTACTGACCTGGTTGGACTGCCAAGATACTGGAGCTGCTGGGAACAGATCCAAGCTCTGTTGAGTCAGAGCCCAAAACATGCTCCTTTCCTCCACCTAGTTTAACACTTATAAATATCACAACAGCTGCTGGATGAGGCACCTTGTGCAGAAAACAACAAGTTAATTACATGTAGCCAATGAAGAGGTGTTATAGACGAAGTTTGTCCTTCATGTTTTATAATGTTCACACTACAGTTAATGTGGGATGTTATTTCTGTTTTAAAACCTTACTTAGTATTGTAGCTGTGTAACACCAGTACTGTGTTTTCAGCAGGTGTAGCACAAGGACTCCAGGATATTTATACCTACAGTACATCGAGGCAGTGGAATGCATTAAATTTCAACTCAGTGGAGATTTATTGTGTTAGAATGAACATTGCCTACAATACAATAACTCACAGAGATACGAGGAAACATGCTCCTGGTACAAGAATTTGCATTTCATAGTTTGGGATTGTAACTGATACAGCAGGTGGCTTAATCTGGAGGCTTAGTTGTGTGACACTGCTGAAGGTCTTTTTTGCTGAAGATAGATATTGCCTGGATTGTGGAATAGCAGATCCAAGCTGGTGATGTTTGACTCTAAAGAATTGTAAGCAGTTCAACTGTTTTCACAGTAAACATTTACTAGAATACAACCCCTGAAGTTTTGTTTTGTTCATGCTTATTTGTATTTGCTTTCTAGTAAATAACTGTGAGGTGAGAACATGTGAGAACAATAAATAAACAAATTTTAAACAAACATCAAATAATACATGTTCCTTAACACCTAATTTTGGAATACAAGAAATGGAAGCCTAGGAGGGATATTTGTAGACACAGAGAACAGTGAAAATTCCATGTGATTTGTTACAAAGCATATAAAGCAAGTCTCTGTGTGTCAAATGATGCAGTTTGTTGAGATCAGGAAAGCAAAGCAAATATTTCTTCCTCTTTGGTCACAGGTTGCATAAAGACAACTTTCCTCTTTGCGTAAAGGCATTACTCTCTTCTTGAGTCTTAAATTAGGAAAAAACAAAGTAAAGAAAGATAGGCCTCTGAGAGCCAAGAAAATGTACATGACTTCTAGATAAAGATTAAATAAGTTTTCTTTTTATTTCCAGAAACAAGACTGACCCACCATTTCTGTGCCATGATCATCTCTGTCTGGATCCCCAGTATCAGGAAACAGTTGTCTTTCATATTTCTATTGCTAATGTCAAGTGGAGCACCTCCCATGGTCTTAAAAGTAATTGGGATTTAGGCTTTTGCAAATGATCAATATGTGGTTTTAAAAGGAACTATGCTGCATTCAAACTATTTAGACACCTTTGTACTTATATATATTTATTATATGGCAAGATCTCATTCAAAGCAGGTCACTGGATGTGGCATCTCACTGCAAGCCCTCCTGTGCCTCCCACCCATACAGAAACATTCAGCAAAAAGCACCTGTTTGTTGGAAAGACCTCATCCCCCACCTGCTTGCCAGTCTCTGATGCTCAGAACAGTAAAATAGAGTAACGAACTGTGAATAAGATTGAAAAAAAAGAAAAAAAAAATATGTTCCCAGCAGGCAAAATACTGCTGACATTTTTAATAATAATGAAATATAAGATGACAGTAGGGCAAAACTGAAATTCATTTTGCATGTCAAAGAATTGGTTGTGTTTAATTTGTTTGGGATATTTTACTAGGGTTCTATTTCTTATGGAGTAAGTTCAAGGTTATGAAAAGTTTTGCTAGGACTAAATACTCATAAGGCTTTGAGACGAAAGAGAATAAAGCAGAGGAAGGTCTTCAACTCAGTTTTGATTGATGAAGTCTTTTGTGAAAAATCCCCTTTTTCCTTTTCAGTTTAGCTTTGAATTCATATTTCAGAAACTAAGATGGAGCAGTATGAAAAATGATACTGTGACACCTATTCTTTCTTAGTGAGTCCTAGCTCACCTTTATTCCAGACTTGTTGAATTTCTCTAAATGGTTCCCAAACTCTATAGCAGGACTTAAATGTCTGCAGTCTTGAGCTGAATTTGACTTTGCTTCTTGTGTAATTATTGCGTTATAAGCTTAAAACCACCTGATTTGGGTCAAATCTGTAAAAGAGCAGCTTCATTTGGGCTTCTGATATGAAAAATCAGTAACAGGGGAACTTCAAAAGCTTCTGAAAGGCCATGATAAGCCTCTGAATTCTGGGAGGTTTATTAAGGGATCTCATGCAGGTTCTCACAATGTGTCCATGCATTGGAAGGACAGGAACAAATGAGCCCTGGGGAAGGGGAGACAGAGCAATCTCCAGGCACAGCATTCACTTTCCCTGTGTGGTCAGACCTTGTGCTGTGTCTTGGACTTGCTCTCACACAGCAGCAAGGGTGTGGGGTGGCTAGGGGGGAACTACCATGGGTGGGTGCATGAGGTATCACAGTTTTGGCCCTCTGGACCTCCCGCATCTGCATTTTCTCCACTAGAGGTCTGTGTGTCCTCTCCAGAGCCTCCAGCTGCAACTGAGAAAGTCTTGAAAAGCAAAATTCTTCCTTCAATTTTGAAGGAAAACACTAGTTCAGCAACACTGCTCCCTTTCTTGGGTGCAATTCCACACCTATATTCAGGAGTGGTGTGGTTAAAAATAGCTCTCCGCTTTCCAGAATTATTCTTTTTCCTATTTTTAAAGGAAAAGAAACAAAAGATATTCCCCCCCCCCCCCCACCAGTCCCCAAACTTTCACAATCACTGAATGAAAATTGCCTTAGCTTTTACTTGAAAAAAACCCCCAAAACAAATAATTTCAACTTTTTAAAGTGCAAAGAGAATGTTTCATAGTGGAAACTTTCAATCTATATGGTTAATATGACCCAGCATTCCTCCATCCCCATTTTTTTCAGTTTGTGGAAAACGAAACAAAGCAATCAACCTCCTGCTTTTTCAAATATACACAAGCACCAAAATAAACAAGAACCAAAATCAGAATAGTTTGACCATTGTGAGGAAACAACGAAGTTGAAATACATATGTTTCCTCTCACATGAGATTTATAGGGCTATCTGCCATTAAATACAGCCCTATATAGGACAGGTGGGATGGTGCAGTGTGAAGGTTAACCATGACATAACCCATGGAGGATACTTTGCTTCTCTTTATCTGCTCCATAGAAAACCAGAGGGTAATCACAGCTCGTAGAAGTGGGAGCACCCTCAGGCTGCTCCAGAGTTGTGCAGCTGGCCCTGCACAACATCCTCACAGACTAGAGAAATTCAAATGACAAGTTTAGATTATTTTAGTTTTTGTAACTCGTGCTTAGTGTGCATTCAGCAGAAATTTATGAAGTTTTTATTTCCAAATGAGATAGGAGAGCAAAATTTACACTGGTATAACTCCAGAAACATTAATCAAGGAACAAATTCATCTTCTGACTCTTTTTGTGTGACTAATCTAGGAAGAAAATAAGTGCAGTGAGGTTTGATGATCTGTAAACATCTGACTGTTCGTTTAAATTGCATCCACACAACATATACAGAAATGTTGTTTGTTTGTTTGTTTTAATTTTAAAAGTCTTACTGTATCCTGGTGAATTTTTAAAAAGCAGAAATAACCAATTTCATGAAAACTGTAAGTGTGAAAAATCAATGAACGGCAAAGTGCAATAAATCTTTTCTCCAAATAAGTTCACCTATCTTGATTTTATTTTCTCTTATGCTGGCTGCAATTTCAAGTGTAACTACTTAATAACAAAGTTACTTCATAGGCTCTTTTATAAGTCAGAACAGAATATGACCCATTAGCTAAGTGGAAAAGATATTGACATTTCCTTTATGATACAAGGGAAAGAATTTGAAAAATATAGTACATGATAGAGGTAATTTTTATCCAAAGGTCAGAAATGCAGCTACTGAATTCTCAGCTACTGAAAGTTCTGAAGTAATACAACTATAACATTGTCTATTTGAGAATAGACCCTGTGATTAAAGAGAAAGTATTTTGGAAAATTAATTCTCAAAGTGTGAGTGATGCTGGAAGAGATTTTCTGGTTTTCCCAAAGAACTGAGTGATTAATGAAACAGAATTATTCTCTTGTTAATGAGTGGGAGTCCTAAAAAGAGATAACCCAGATAAACTCACAACTCATTTTGAGTGTTGAAAAATCTGTGCAGATGTTAGTCTGAGAGTAGGCATTTAGAAGAGAGAATTAATCTCTTCTCAAATCAATGGAAGTTTCTTATCAAAGACAGGAAGGACATTTTAATGTTAAGTGAGTAAAGAAGACATCCCCCCACACAAAATCCAGAGATGGAATTATTTGCAGAAAATACTAGCAAGTGGTTTTGAATAATGAATGCATTCAAGGAACTAACGATCCTTCATGGACAAAGATGTCATCCATGGCATTCATGGGCAAATTGGTGACAACAATATGTGGAGATCAATTGATGTTATTTGAATTTATTAGAAAAAGTATTCTTCACATCTTTTCTTTTAGGAAAGATATTTAAAAAATGTTGATTGAAGGTTTTAGTGAAAAAGAAAAAACAAATCCAAACTCCTGTGTAATTCTTACTTACGAGTTTGATTTTATTGGAATTTGATCAAAGTGAATCATAACTAAAGTGATAGAAGAAAATCAACTAAATTATGAAAACTGAGCAGATAATAAGGTGCAGCTTGGTTTTCAGTTGTCAATTGGAAATTACAGTGAAAGATTAATACCAAACAGTGCTTTGTATCAGTAAGCAGAATGGAACCAGCATGTATCTTTTGATGTTCACACATTATTTTTTTAACATAGCTTTTCTTTTTTTTACTGAATTTTTGGTAATGACCTCTTGCTACAGCGTGAAGACACAAATAAATGCTTCCCAGATGCTTTCTGCCCCCCTATCCAAATCCCATACTAAGAAATCACAGGTTAGCCCCCATGTAAGTCAAATCTGCGAGATCCACACAGCAGACAGACACAATCTTGTGTTTGGGTGGAAACTCTGTGGCTGCACCTGGGAGATGCACAGGACAGCCCTCACACTGTGCCATGACATCACTTGATAAAAGAGTCAGAACCATTTTCTAATATTAGAACCATTGCAAGGAACCAAATTATTTTATTCTGGGCTTAACAGCAATGGATGGAGGTGAAATAGTCATTGGACTGGAAGCTGGTGTTTGGCTGGAGACCAATACTCTTGACTCCTTTACACCCACACGAGCAAAAAGAAGGTAGAATCAGCAATTACACTTGCAAAAAGACACACAGATACTCACTGCTGCAAAGAAAGCACAACTTCACTGAGTGATAGGAAAATCATTAGCTGAACCATTTGAAGAGGAAGGAATAAAAAGAAGAATGAGAAGGAAAATTGAGAGCTTTTTTAATTTTAGGAATCGACAAATCAGGAAAAACAATGACTTTGGCTAAAACCTGATTCTAGTTTAATGTGCAAGGAAGGCAGTTAATTTTTTTTCAAAGAAATTTATAGTTAACATTGAAAAAGGGAAACAGATGGCAATCAATAACCCTGGCAAATTGTGATGTGCAGAAAAAAAATAACAGGAGGCTACAAACATTAGAGAAAAATCCATGCATGAAGTCATACAGACTTCTACCTCATCAATTACATTAGGAACCCAGATCCTGCAAAAGATAATACTTTTATTGGTAGAGAGAGATAATGAAACTCTTTTTGGTACAGAGAAAGCCAAATTTTTTTACAGACTACTTTTGTCCGGTAGCTGGAAAAATAAAGGTGATGAACTTATCACACAAAGATGAAGAATTTTCAATGCATGAATAAAATGAGGATGTTAGGCAATTTCTCGTAGAGAATATTTTCTTTCTGATAACAGTCTAAGAGTTAAAAAAAAAAAAAAGACAAAAACCTAGAAAAAAAATTATAACAGAGGAGCATCTGTCTACCTGATTTTATCTGTAGCTGGCTAGGGAAACTGCAGAAGGGAAAGACAGTGCTAATGTCGGACTGATACTGAAAACCAAACCAAAGCACAACAAAACAAAAAATCCCGAATGTGGCAAACTGGTAGATGAAATGAAGTAGCAGCTAAGGTTATTGGCCTGCTTAGCTAACCTCATATGGCTCCCAGGAAGAGTGGTGGAAGGGCTATACTAGGTTTTCAGGCAATAAATACTGAAAAGACAGGAATTTAATTGCCCACAAATAAAGTAGATTTCTGCTAAATTTCAGGGGCTTAAAGATTGTCTGATAGGAAGTCAGCATGTAGTGAAAGAAGTAGGGAAAAAAATCTAACATTTTCTTTTTAGGTGGCATAAACAAAAATACTTGCAAGAGGATGAGAAGTCTGACAACAAGGAGGGCCCTTCATCACCACAGACAAAAGTCAAGCAACAACCAACATTGGAAAATTTGAAGAAAAATTTGGAGAATGCAAAGCATTTTTTATTTAGACAAGATGGTTACAGATACTGAAAGCTTTGATGAGTACATCATCAACTCCATTTGGAAATCTGCAGTGAATTGTTTTCTAAAAAAGATCAGAAAAATTTGAGTGCTGCATGACTTTGGGCAAGATTCTACTCACTTGCACTTGTTTGTGAGTAGGTGGAAATCTGGTTTTGCTTTTTATAAACTGTATTCACAAAGAGAAAAAAAATGGGATATTAAGAACCTCTTTTGCCTGGAGGAGAGAAGCACAACAAGAAGCAAAGGCTAAAGCTGAATAAAGACTCAAAAAAAGCTTTTCAGAATACATGATAATGGTGATTAACTACTGGAACAAAGTACCAGAAAAAGGATAGAGACAAAGTCTCTTCAGATTTTACAGCAAAGTCTGAAAGCTCTTATAGCAGACAAGATTTGATCTAAGACAAAGAATGCTTTAGTCAAATACAATTTATTGGACTCAGGGCTAGATAATTGGGTGGCCTGAAATATTTCAATAAGAAAACAGAGATCTCTTTTAACCTTACTCTTGTGATTTTGTGAATTGGATTCTGTTGCAGAGTTTCACCTGCTTATTGCTATACTGAAACCAGTAAGACACTTGATTCCAAATTAATTTTTAGTCAAGGGCTGGTTTTATTTTGAAAAACTTTATAAAATACAGACTGGTTAGGAACTTGATTTTCCTAGAATTTATCAGATCTTCACTTAATGTCTATCTTCTAGCTTCAACCAAACTGACTGTAAACTTCTTGTCATCAACCCTTGTTATACTGTCCTCTGGCTGGTAAAAAATGTGTTTATTATCCAGAAATACTCCTTGTGCTTCTCTGTAAGTACTTTGTCATTTTTACACTTCCCTTTTTTTACAATTTCAGTGCATATTAATGGGCATCTAAGTTACAAAATAGGACATCTCAGTGGGAGCAGGCATTTTGTTAGAGTATAGGTATTAGAAATCATTATAGACGATGCAGACTAGGATTGAAGACAAGGTGAAGGATGTAGATTGATTCCTGTATTGAAAGCTTTGCACCATAGGAAAATTTCCTATTATTTAGCAAATAGCAAGAACATGATTTTGAAATGGGTTAATTTCATCCCCACTGAAGGGGGTGCAGCAGGACTTCCATGTCAGTGAAAAGAGCAGTGCTGGGGCAGGACACATCACAGCTTTATACTCCAACCTAAAATATTGTCCTCCATTTTCCATTTGCTTGGTGTCTTGTGTTCTCATTTACAGCAAAGCAGAGTGCAGTGTAGGTACAAAACAACATTACGTTAGATTTTTCCATACTTTTATATTATCTGTAGCATCTGGCAGCCTATTTCTATTAACTTTACATAGCACACATTTATGCCATAGAAACTGCAGAGGTGCTTCCACTTTGCTTTCGTTCCTTCAAAAAAAGTCTTAGTTTTCTGTTTCATATTGTCCAGGTATTCTGAATTTCCCCCTCCTTATGTTTTGCTATAGAAAATATACAGTGTAGTGATTTCTATTATCTGTTGATTTAAAACAAAATTATTGACTTTGCATCCCACACTCAATACTGCGAATATTCAGAGAGAGTCCATCTTCATTTCTCATGACTTCACATCACCTCTACTGCCTTTAGTGGATCTAGAATTATCATGACCTAGGAACTAAGTTCCTTGTGGCCTCAGATATTTGGTCCATTTACAGTTGTAATGTTTCTACATTCCAGTTACTTAGTATATATTTAAAAGATAATGAGGCAAAACAATTGTGTGCAATGTGTTATCATGAAGTAACTCCCTCACTCTCATGGCCCACCCATCAGCTTGCTATAAGCTTGATCAGTTCCTTAAGAATGATGAATAGTGTTAAAATTTGCCATATTCCTTTCTGCCAGATGCTTTGAAAAGCCTGTTAAAAGTCTATAAAACAAGCAAAATAAGTTCAGTTACGCTCTGCACTTTTCGAGTACTGCTGCTAGCACAAAAAATTGATTGATTGTGCTTTGTGCTGGTCTAAATCTAGCCTGTTCACCTGCAAAACACTGCTCTCTTGTACTTTTTTGTTATCCTCAGCAACATTCACATAAAAAACAGTGAATGTTTTTCCTGGTACAGGGATTTCTCTGTAAGCCTAGTACTTGCCTCTTTTCCCCTCTGAGTGCTAATCTCATTAAAAGATTCCCTCCTTGCCTTAGTGGCATGTCCCCCAGCTGCTGACCAGAGCCCTGCTGCTCCTCTGTTGCTTCCCTGCAGAAAGCCGAAACATGTCACGTCCTCCTTTGCACAGGGCTGTGCATGTAGGGACATGGGGGTTTGATGGCTCTCTCTTTTTATTGGGAACTCTTGCTGGTTGCATCAATGCACAGCACTCAGGGCAGTAATGCTGCGAAATGCAAGTGAATAGCTTGGAGCAGAGGTACAGCATAAGCTTGGTAAATTGAAGTCTTGCTGTGGTGGTTGGTAGAAAAATGGAGCAGCTGTGATCATTTTTTTTTGGCAGGAAGGAACGTAAGGAATGCATTTGTCCCAGCTATAATTGCTACAAGAAGTAAGGCTTGTAATCATGTTGAAAATTTTGAGGACAAACGATTTTCAGGAAATAAGTAATGTAGAATCATTAAACCCAAAAGCTGTTTGGGTTAATATGAAGTTAATGGGAAACTAGTGGTGAATCCTACCACAGATGTGAAGACTTTATGGAAACAAAACCTTTGCATCACTGCTGAAAGATGAGTGAATATTCAAGATACCTGGAAGAAAAGTGAAAGAGAGATTTTGGTACAGCTGAGGTGCTGGCCACAGGCTAAAAGGAGGAAGCCAATGTGAATAACAACAGTCTAACTTCTGGAGAATGAGAGAAATGGGAGGGGGTGTATAAGGAAAGAAGGAATCCAGTAGCTTAATAATAGGTAATTAAACAAAGTAAAGAGAGAGGAGAGGATTGAATAAGAGTAAGAAATTTAAGGCAGTAGCAAAACACAAAAATAAGTTTTAATTAGTCCATAAGAGAGATGGTGAGGGTGTTGAAACTTAACATGCTGATGGTGAAAAAGTGCAGCAAACATCTGAGTTTCAGTAAGCAAAGCCACCAGATCGGTGACAGGAAGGTTATTCTGAAGAGCTTTTGGGGCCTGAGCACTCCTGGGGAAGAAGAGGAAGAGCAATGTCAAGGTGTAGGAAAGTTAAATTCAAAATTTAAGGAATAATAAACAGCCTTTGGAAAAGAGAAATTGTGATAGAGATTACAGAGAGCCACAGAACTACTGCAAGCAGACAGTGAGCATATGGTGAAGGCATAAACAAGCTACAGAGCAAGATTAACCAACATGAGGAAGTATTGCTTCCAAGAGACATGCCACATTCCTTGGAGTAGAAAAACCCTGAAGGTATTTTGCATGTCTGGGAAAATGTCTTGCATGTACCTGGCTGTACAAATAGTCATTCCGCAAAATCATAGAGTTATAGAATAGTTTGGGTTGGAAGGGGACTTTAGAGGTCATCTATTACAATCCCCTGCAATGAGCAGGGACATCTTCAACTACATCAGGTTGCTCAGAGCCCCATCCAACCTGACCCTGAATGTTTCCAGGGATGGGGAAAAATACCCAGTGCTTTCCCAGAGAAGTGTTCCCAGTGTAGGGTAAAAGGCAGTTTTGTACTACCCTGCTCTCTGTGGCCACATACTGCTGCATGCAGCTCCAATACAGCTGCTGGTTGATGATTTGGTGTCTTCACCATGGCCAAACCCATTTCCCTTGGTGCTCCTGCTGCTGCAGGCAGCTCGTTATGGCTGTTTTTTTCATAGTCTCATCCCACGTGGTCAGAAAGCTGCTGGTGTTTGTTGAGGGCTGAGCGTCTTTGTCAAGGCAAAGCTTTAAAGACTCCAAGACAGAAGAACATCTACTGTGGAAGAGGTGACTTTGCTTTAGGGATGGGATTGAGAGTTGACCTCAGGCAGAGATCTTAGCTAGTCCTTAACAGGGATCCAGCCAGCCTATGTAGGTTCTCTTGAAGACTATGAATAAGAGTAACACAAATGCCTTACAAACAAATAAAAGGCAGTGACCAACAAGTAAAATGCCAGACAAACACTGTTGACAGCAACCACTGTCACTCCCAGTCCTCACAAAATACCTGAGTACACCTGTAACAGTGCCAGGGTTGTCCCTGCTTTCAAATAGTCCATAGAGGGTTAGTCTTTCCAGCAAGGGAGTGTTACAGCACTGTTTCATTTCCCTTCCACAGCCTGAGTGAGGCCGAAGGGTGGTGAAATGCTTCCCAAGGGGGTCATCAGCTTTCTGAAGACAGAAGGTAAAATGCTGAGACTTCAGCATGTGTTTTAATAATCAATGGAAGACTATTATGTCAGGTGTAATGAAATGGGCATCTTATCAGCTGCTCGAACATATTTGGTCATCAGTTAGAAAAATAAAATTTCAACAGCAGAGTTCAGCGAACCTTCCCTTTTTTTCATCTGTCTCTGGTCACTTGCACAAAAATGCAAAAACCATAAAATCATAAATTAGTTTGGTTGTACAAATCTAATTGTATTTCTCTGCTCTCATTTCCATTAGTTTTTCCTTGAATTCAGAATTTTTCAAGAAGTTACATGCAGCAGTCACTAGGGACATTTTCACACTCTTAGTTAAGCAGAGGCTTGAATTCTGTCAAGATCAATTTATACATTAAGCCTCTGGCAAAATTTTTGCTCCAAATGGGAAATGCTCTTGAAGTCCAAAGTTTAAGGTCAAAAGTACTCCTGCTTATACCTACTCTCACTCCTCCAGTGTTTTTGTCCAACTGAGAAATGGGGGATGAGAGGAGCCGTGTGAGTCCTTCAGGGCTCCCATTTCTTTCACAATGCCACCCCCAAGGTAGCTCCTTGGCAGACAGTGCCTCTGGGGGCTTTGCAAGGTGGTTTGTTCCTAGAACTCCCAGGTCACTTTCCTGAGACTAGTTTTGTGCAATAGCCTTATTCCAGATTCCCAATGAGATTCAGCTATTTTTTTACTTAACAGTCCTTTCGTCAGGAAGTTTCCATCTGCATCTGAAGCTGAGCTTAACAGGTACTTTATAAAGAAATTATAACAAGTATGTTGATTATAGAAAGATAATAATAAATACATAATTATAAATATAATATATAAAATAGAGATGTAATAAAAATAACAATAATAAATAGTGGTAACATTCCCTATTGCTCCTCAGACACTCCATTCACCACTGAGATGCATTCTGCTCCCAAAAAACACAGCTGGCTCTTCATCTCTCAACAATGGGTACTTACTTACAGGTAAAAGAGGATTTTGGTTTTATCTAGATAGTATGAGGTATACAGCACAGAAAAGAAATCAGAGATTGATATCTGCACAAAGGCATTGTAAAAAGAAGAAAAGCAGGGCAATTATCCAGGATAAATATGTCACACACCCGTGCCAAAGCAGGGGGATGTAAGCACACCGTAAAAGTTCCATCTGATCAGAACTTCAAACACTCAGTTCTGGTGCTAAAATTACCTTGAATAAGAATTGAATAGATGAAGGAATGGATCATTAGTGTTTGTGATGAGAGATTGGTGTTGCAGAAAGCCTCCGTCTACATCAAAATGACATCATGATTTGTGCTCTCTTTCTGATGGTGTGCTCAGTAAATTTTTACTAAATGCAGGAAAACAAACACTTCCATCTGTCTCAGTCCATGGACTTATTCCCATGACTGTGAAAATGACAGAATTATTTCCAGTGCAACTTTTTTTCTGGGCGCGGGTTGGGTTTGGGCAGTTTCTTTACACATTTTTGTAGATAAGAAGTTCTAAACAGGGAAGGATTGCTTTGCTTTTCTCAGGGACTTGGACATGGAGTTAATGCCTAATCACACTTAGTGATTTGATTCTCCTCAGTAATCAGTCTCCTGCTAAATGATGAAGACCTAATCCATCAGTCATTTTAAATTACTTTACATTGACATTTAAAGATAAAATTTAAAATAGTTATCACCTAATAAAAGAGAATTCTCAGTACAAGAAGAAGATACGAGAAGATATCTATCAAATGAAATGCTAGAAAATTGTCACTTCTAGATTATTTTTTTCCTATACATAGCCAGCATCAAATTCTGGGCATGTTCATATCTTATATCTCTGCTTTTTTCTAAGCTGGGATGATCAGACAGACCATGCTGCAAAGTTGGAAGTTGGATCTGAAACCTTCGGAGGAATATTAGAACTGATATTCTGCTTCCAGCCTTAATCAACATCCTCAAAGATTCAGCAGACAGTATGAAACTAGGGTTTGTAGCTGCATCTTTCAGGAGTCTGTCCCAGTTCTGATCTCTTTATGCTGAGAACATCCTTAAAAGATACATCAAACAGCACAACATGAGTTCAAACAACTTTGCTTGTAACCACAATGAATCTGAAATGTACTGATGAAAGGTTTATTAATGTTGTGCAAGGTAGAGTGTCCTCCTGTTAGCAGAGACCTTTTGAATCACTGAGTGAACAGGTCATCAAAGAGAAATCAGCATGGTAATTGGAATAATATTTTTAACCTAATTGCAATGGAGGTTAAATCATCACCTGAGTAGGGTCTTGGATAGTGACAATGACACAAATAAAGCAGTAGTAATCGAAGCCACACCTTCCCTTCTGCTGTTGTGGGGAATTGGGATGTGTGGCTCAGGCTGAGACAGACATTGGTACCTCCCTGGAATTTTCATCTACAGTGACCCCAGTGGACTCCAACCAAGAAGTGTGGACAAAACAATTTTCCCTGGGGAGAGACAAACCTCACAGTTTGTGCTTGTGGAGATGCTAGTACAGGAACGGTGAAAATTATGGCTCAGAATATGTACTGTGATACTTTTCTAGTGTGCAGAATCACACAGCTGAACCTAGAGAGTTTTCTAAGCCTTGATCATGCTGTCCTTTCTGACACTGGGAGATATTTTTGGGGATAGGGGGTTGAGGATACTCACTAAAAATAATGAAACCCATGTATAGAACAGTCCAATGCTTCTAGGCCCCTTGGGTATATTATCCCAGGGTTTTGACCCATCACTACAGAATTTCTACAGCCCCAACCGTTCAACTGGTGATTTTTGCATCTCTTTAATACATGGTACTTCGTTTCATTTACCAGGTTGAAATTAATTTCTGTTCTTATTTCTAAGTCTGAAATAGAAGTTAGTGGTATTACCTAGCATTCAGTAGCATTAAATACTTTGAAGTGCCTGACAATATTTTCTTCTGGCTAAACGTGTTCTGACCTTGCACCTCAGTTTTTGAGGCCTTTTTTTCTAAAGCCTTTGAAAGATGTAATTTTGTCCAACACATTTTGTTTAGAGGGGCTAACTCATGTACTGTAACTGTACCTGTACCATCATTCCCAGGTATTGTTTGCTTTCTGCCTTTTATTCTGTAGGCATGAGTCATGTCCATGGCCCAGCATCTGACCTTTGTCTGCCTGATACTGCCTCCACTCTGATTTATTGTTACATTTTCAAGAACATACCTTCTCACTTTGTCCAAAGTTCTCAGTTTCTCCTGAGTTCTTCCTGGTTTCTCCTCCCATTTTGGAGGATCCTTGTGGTCACCCACTGATATTACTGAGGAGCTGGTGGCAAAGCCATTTTGTTGGACTTCATATTTTTCTCCAAATTGTTGTCTGTCACAATGGCCAAAGTACTTTATATTAGGCCATTGATGGATTGATTTTACCTTACATGTGTTTTGTCTTCACTACACTCAGCTCTCTGATAGTATTAGCCACTGAAAATGCTTCATTGACTTGTAAAGCATGGGTATTCAGTTCTGAATGTAAGCTTCAACTGCTAAACTCTCTGGAATAGAGATCTATTAGGCTATAAATGAAAGTTCATCACATGCTGACATTCATCCCCCTCTGCAAGTCAAATTGGCATTGGTAACACAGCAGATGTTCTCGTTTTGGATTCAAAGAAATCTAAGAAACACAAAAGTAAAAATTAAAACCCCATGTATAAAAAATTAACAACAACAACAAGAAGCAGCAGTCATGCATAAATTTTTCAGAGTGCTGTTTGGTTGACCCCAGTTAAAAAAAAATCATCAGTTACTACTTTTATGAGATAGAAAAATTCTCTGTGATGAATATTTACCAAAGGAAGTTGCAGACACTCACCATCCAGTCTCCCACCCTGTTGCTCAAAAAAATTCTGTTTAGGGTAAAAGAAATATGCAATAGATTGCTTCTTACACCGGGCAGGAATAAATAAATTCACCCTTCATCTCTGGTGGCATGGAGAGTTAAATGGTTTAAAGATCCTCTACGCAAATGGCTATGGCTAGACATGGTCCCCACAAGTGTACACCAAACTTAATCTAGAAAGGCTCTTATTAGCCTGTTGCCAACAAGGCTGATAGAAATCTTGATATAAAGAGTTTGCAAGACCCCTGTTTAATTCCTGTTTAACACCTTGTCCTTGCATTTTTCCAGTTTTGCACCTGGTATCTTCTAGCTCATCCAACAGACAATCCAGATACTCGCACGTATAGATGTGCCAGTCCATGGATTAAACAAGGAATTCATGACATACATGGCTGGAGAGGGGCTATGCAGAAACATATAACATGATGATGTATGAGTGTACCTGCACCTGTTGACTCTAATGAGGAAGAATGGGCCTAACAGCTGTGTCCATCTGGAAAAACACTCCTTAAGTTCAGCAATCCTATCTATGAGCTTACTTGTTCAGACTGCCTCCATATGGGGTATTATGATTACCAACAGCTCTCTCTAACCAATAGAAGCGTAGATACAGCTAAAGTTGCTGTAAATCTCACACAATGGTGCTTGCTTTATTCTCCTTTTTACTTAATTTGCATAAGCCAGTTTAATCGCCTGCTGTGACATGTCTGAATCTTGGATGGTGAAATTCTCTGGCATGGTTGCATTCTGTGCTTCTTCAGTAAGGTTTTCCAAGAGCCCTGGGAATTTTGACTTAACATGGCTGCCTTTCAAGTTAGTTAAACATTTATCTATCCACTTGCTGATGTCTGTTTTTATCAATAACAATTATATATTTAGAAAATTCTGCATTTCACAGCCTTTAAACAAAATCATATCTGGATTTAATAATATTAAAACAAAAGGGAAGTTGGTGAAAAAAATGTCTGGACTGTGATGACTGGTACAATAGACAGTAAGAGCCCAGTAAGACAGTTCAGCTTAGAGAATCTGAACCATGCTCATAACACAACACAACTAAAAATGTTGTTAAAATATAAATATTTCATTCCATACACAAGGCAAAACTGTTGGAAATCAACAGTGGTGGTTTTATCTAACTTTTAAACTCCACATCTTGAAAAAAACCCCTGTTCATTTTCACTATTGAAGACATATCCTTACTCCTTGTAGTCCCGGACATTTCCTCCTAATTTTTGTTCTTTCGGGCATGTATGAAGGATTCACTGATAGCAATTTAATTATGGAGAAAAGTTATTTCACACTCTTCATGCAGATGCCCTCCTAATGGTCTCCTCTACACTTTTCTCCAGACTCTCTTCTGTTGCAAAACTCTGTAAGATCAGTCAGAAACAGGACTGATGACAGGGAGAACATTTAGCCCATTGTATCACTTCTCATGGAGCAGGGATTAACCAGCTGAACATTCAGACTTCTCCCAGTGGCACTCAGGTGGTATCTGAGATGTGGTGATTTATACAGCTGGTGAAACTCCTCATGTCTCAGTCGATGTTTTTAAGTGAGAGAATACATCATTCAGAAGAAGCATGAAATATTGAATCCTGAATTCTTACAGATATTAAAGGCTCCAAAATATCTATATACAAAAGTTAGTGTTGTCGACTAATTCTTCCTCCGACTATGAGTAAGGTTCAGAATATGATGTGAAATTTTCTGAGGTTCTTCCTCGAGGGCTAATTATGTATAGCAAAATTCTTCTTCCTGTCCATAAATGTTACTGCATCTGCTCAGAACAATTAAAACAGCCATTATGTCCCCGCCCCTAGATATAGATGCATTTCATTAGTGGAAGAATAATGCTGCATATGGCCATTATTTTATAGGATTTTTGATAAGAAGATTGATCAGTGTTAATTATACAGGTGGCAACATGAAGATATATAATGCTGCAAGGGTGTTGGGAAAAAACCCAAGTCCAGTGTTTCTTTAAGTGAGAACCAAGGAAATGATGGATGTGATTTATACCACAATTGGAATAAATCATAGTGACTGTTTCAAAGATGTTGAAAACAAAGATGTCTGTCAGCATCCAATATTCATTCTTAACCTATGTGAAAAGGAAACAAACCCAAACCCCCAAGTTAGAATCTTAATCTCTGTTAAGTCTATGGAAAGATATCAATGAATAATAAAACTGTCTGCAAATCATGAGAACCAAGATATATCTGCAGCCAAAAATAGGTATTGGAGGATGAGAGAAATCTTCCTAAGTTTGCTCAGTGATACTATTAGCTAATTACAGGTAAGTAGTGTCAGATTGTTCCAGAACACTGTGTTATGTTTGCAGAGCTTTTCTTAAGCAAGGCCACTTGACTTGAGAAAGACTAACTTGCTGGTGTAATACAGTTAATGGACCTGATTGCACTGACCTGCCCATTATAAGGACAGTTTTCACCTTACAGGAGACTGGGGAAAAGTCTTGAATGGGCACAGTTAGTAGAAAACAAGTAAAGTGCAGGGAGGAGACTTTTTTTCTTTCTCTAACCTATGACATGAGTCTTGTCTTGCAAGGATCTAGAGCGCTATTAATAAAAGGTACTTTATCTGTGCTAGTTTCTAGCTGAAAAATCCTCCAAGAAAAACAGCTGGAAAAAAACCTTACAAATGAAGGATCTATAAAATTCCCTCCTGGGACAATTCTCTAGCTCTCTGGGCAATTAAACCAGAGATGAATTTGTTTAGAGAAGTCCTGCAACATGCTAATTCCAAAGTAAAACACTCCAAGAATTGTGGGCTGTTATTGCAGCTGGTGAAATGATGGGCACAGAACAGAAACTGAGATATCCCTTTCATTATTTTTGATAAAAATGGCACATTAAGCTGCTCCCAGAACTCATATTGCTTTTTCTTTTTCAGAAAATAGTATAATGTCTATTATTCAGATTTCCTGTCTCATCCTGAGTGGTGTTTTTTTCTTGAACCCTTTGTAATAATAATAGAAAATAGAGAAAGTGGAATCCCATAATAGCACTAACTAGCAATAACCTCAATAACCAGCCACCACAGGCACCGAAACCTTTTTAATTGCTAACTAGAAAAAGTAGCTTTGCCCTTTTGAATCAGTGAGATACTTGTGCAGGGTGTCTGCAGTAGGTTACTTCATGTACTCTGAGAGAGAAGGATGAGAGAAGAATAATAATTGAGAGTAGATGGAAAATCTGTTGACTGGTTTTGAAATATAACTGCCTGACCATCTTCTTTTATTTAGACAAAACAGCTTGTAAGCAGAATTCCCATCACTGAGATGTTATTGTTGCCAGCTAAAGCTCTGCTCGCTGCAGATGCACCTTCTGCGCATTGCATTTCAAACCCTTTCGGGGAAGGTTGAAGCATATCTGTTCTCGTCTGTTTGAGAGATTTCTCTGAAAGATTTTCTGCCAAAAAAAGCTTCCAAATAGCCCACCAAGGAGAACAGCCCTAACCTCAAAATACCCCATGCATTCCACTACTTAACTTTCAGCTGGATAGAAGCAAACAGCCTGTCGGAAGACACAGAGATCTGATGGAAGACAATGGGGAGCAAATTTTAAAAGGGTCCATTAAACATAACATGCAACATTAATTTTTTACCTGCAGAAGGTGTGAGCTGAAGGCATTTGGAAGTTAGAGGAAGAAATGTGAATGGTTCAAAAAAAAGCTGGTTTTATGTTAGTGGACATCTGTACAATTTTACCTGGATATCCTTACTGACTGTGGGGAATTTTAAAATCTTAACTTTAGAGCTTATCTTGAGGGAGGCACAGTTGAGCAAATTCCAAATAAATAATGCAAAATTTGATTGCTTAAAAAATTACTGGCATGAGTTTCAGTTGCAAACATATTCATGTATAAATTCCTTTAATTAAATGGTTTGAATGATTTGTATATTGTTGTATTATTATACTCACAGTAAATATATTTTTGGAAGTCTTCAAAGATGATAGGAGGACTAAAGTACTAATGAAGTTTCCAATGTTGTTAGTCTGAAATACTTAAAAAAAAAGATGGATAGAACAGGAAGTGCGGACCCAATTCAGCGTCCAAAGTGGGAAAACATAATCCTGTTAAATATTCTTTCCTATTTAGTCTTTTATAATGAACAGTTATACAGAAACATTTAAACTTGGATTTTCTAGAGAATAGAAACCCAAAGTTTCAAGATTTTTTAATCTACTGTAATTATCTATTTAAAAATAAGTGAAAATAACTCTTACACACAGATTAGGTTATGAAAAAAGGAATCTCTGCACCAGATATGAATTATTTACACTTAGATCAAAAATAGAAAGAAATTTCCAAACCAGGTTTCTTCATCATTGTACCTCCTTCTCTTAGTGAGCTCCTGAAGTAATATCACACTAATTCCAGATTTGATATACAGTCTAAAGAATGAAGAGACTTGATGGTAATTACTTAACTTGTCACTGATCAATTAACGTTTCCCAAAGCAATGGCACTGGTCCTCAATGAGTCTAACACTGGGCAAGGACATCTGAGAAATTCAGGCTCTCTTTGTATCCAAGCCAGTATCCTGCTGTGTATCAATTTCTCTCTCCTGTCATGTTTATGTAGATGCCAGCATTTGCCTGTATATATTTACACACATTCAAGAAAGGAAATGGCATCATTTCCTTGTATAACGTCTGTTACCCCCAACAGTTCACATTCATTGGGATGTTCAGCTGATATTTCAGTTTTAGGAATTGGTATCAGAGTTCTGTATTCTTGAAGCTGTTGCTCTTGTAAAGGAGATGAAGCCTTCTTTCCCAGCTTAATGGATTGAACTGTCTCTCAACCTCTTATATGATGTATCCTTGCTAGCAGTGTCTCCAAGACACTAATAAAAGAAGACTCAATAGTATTGGCATGATAAAGTGAAAACTATTAATAAAGAAAAGCAAGTCCATCATACTCATTAAATTTAAGTGTAAGGAAAAGAATATAGTGTGTGTGTGTGTGTGATGTAGCTGGGGAATTATTTTACAAGGCCAATCAATTTCCTTGTGGAGTTTTTGTTGTTGCTGTTGTTAGAGAGTAATTAATATAAATAATGCTGACTGTATTTAAATATTGAGGATACTAGGGAAAAAAGTGTAGAAGATGGCAAGCAGATGGATCATTTAATTTATTCCCCAATTACAGCTGACATGTTGGGTATAGAAATGTGTGCGTCATCTATTATTTTTTATGGTCCATTTTACAGCTGTGTTTATTGTTATAATAAATAAATACATTATCTCATTAGGCTGATATTGTAAAAAGCTTGTAATATAACAAACATCCTCCTCTTTCAGCACTTCCCCCCTGTATCAGGGTATTACAGTCAAAGAGGAAGAATGTATTTATACCTTATTAAGAATAAGGTAGGTCTCACACAGCTTGTAAAAGTACAGAGACGTGCAGTGAAAACAACTCTCTCAAGTCAAGATAAATAAATCTGACTCTTTTTAGTAGAGGTAATGGGGAGAGTCCTGCTGTATCTTTTCCCTGTTTGACAGAGCAGAAAATATACCACTCGCCCTTGCTCTACAGGCAGTAAATACACATTGCAGATAAATGTCAGATTGGCAATAAAGTTCATTGTATTTAAGCTTCAGACTGTCCCATAAAATGGCAATTTGATGGGGAAAAACAACTGACTCTTACAGTATTTAAAATTCAAAAGCACTCTTTCTGAGACTGAGAATGGGAAGGACTTGTGCCATTCAGTCAGATCCAGCAAGAGGGTGGGCACAGTCCCCTGTCTGGGGTACCTGACCTTGGGGTGACACAACAGCAGAGATCTGCTCTCTTGCTCCTCTCTGTGCCAGAGACTCAGAAATTTGGTAATTGCTTTGAGAGAGGGGAGGGCAGTAGAAGCAAATGGTTGCTGTCACGGTGCCCCTACCCACCTATACAAAGAGCAAGTCTGACTCTCCCAGCCTCCCCAAGCCAAGTAACACGTACCTGTCTCAATGCAAACCATTCCCAAATCTGCCATCCTGTGGCAGGAATTGTTGGCTGTTAAACGTTTCTGTTTTCGGGGGCCAGGGTTCAGCATTGTGCTTCCTGCTGAGAAGCCCTGCACAGATCAGGCTTTGGAGTGACCTGGGGCTCACATGTATCTTCTCCCTGTGCATAGCAGGAATCACAGCACCCAAGTTGGAAAGTTATTAGTACAACTGGCAGAGCTCAAGTAAGCTCCTCCTGTTGCTGGGTAGCGGTGGCTATCCTCTCACACTTTTAAGATCTATGGACAAGTTGTACCCAGGCAGGCTGGTGTCTTCTACAGATGAGGTTCTCACTGTTTAGCCAGGGAGGTGGCACAGGGAACCTGCCAGCTGCTGCCCAGGACCCAGCATCAATAGTTCTAAGGGAGGTGCCAATTGTCCCCATTCTGGTGCAACAACAGATCTTGCAACTTTATTAACTGTTTCACTGACCTCAAGCTCTGAAAGTAAGTAGCATATCAACTCAAGCAATATTGGTGTCTCAAATAGGCTGGGCTTGCTTTATCTGTGGAGTAAGACTAGAGGTAAAAATGATCTATCAACATATTTTCTCACTATTTATGTCAATATACTTGTCACTTTGTATTGTCTATTGCCTTCCTTAGAACAGCTGAGAAAAAAGGTAATTCCTAACTTCCATTATTTTAAAAGAAGATCACTTGGTCTTTGCTCTTCCCTCCAGAATAAAGCTCTCCGATACCCAGGCAATGATTATTTTCATTATTTCAAGCCAGGTCGGGAAGTCTCTCTCTTAAGTAATTCAACTCTCCTTCTATTGTAGAACCATAACCACACCAAATGCCACATACAGCACATTTTCAAAAGAGTGGGAATCTTTTCTTCTGCATGAGAAGCAGCAGTTCCAGAACAAGAAGTTTTTGCTTTAGAAGCTCATGAAAGTTCAGCGTTAAAAGTTTTGAAAGCAATTGTGCTCACTGGTTACACAGCACAGCAGATAAGGCTGAGCTCTACCTCTTTGTGACTATGGTGAAAATCCATTCTTGCGTTAGTGACCAAATCAAAAGTTGTATTATCAACTGATATGCTGGGTATGTTCATCTGAGGACAGCAGTGTAGTCAGTTGAAGAAAATCAATAGGAACACTGTTTTCCAAGAGGTTGTGTTTTCTCTTGGTTTGCTTAACTGAGAACTGGGCGAAGATGGCTCTGAGCTGTCCCAACAGGAACTACAGCTGAAATGACCTGCCCAAAGCCACCAAAGAAGAAGAGCCCTGGGTCTGAGACCCAGATCAGTACTCCTGCTCTGATCAGACAGGATGCCAGTCTCCAAGGATAACAAAAAATAGTTGAGCAGTAAGAGGGGAGATGTGTTGGCTGTTGTATTTCAGCCTGGAAACAAACAGCCCCCTCATCACTTCTCCCATTCCCTACAGACATGACTCTTCATGATGAAGCAGGTTGATACATGTGCTATTTTTTCAAATTCCATTTAAAGAGACAACAAGAGCTTGAACTTCGGATGAGAGGTCATCAGCCTGGGGGAAAAGAAAAAAAAAAGGAAAAAAAAGTTTAAAAAAGGCTGTTTTAAACAACATTAGTTCCTGGTTGCATAGCACATTCATCAGCTTAATCCCCTGAAGTGTCACAAGAACAGAGCTTCTCAGCAAGCAGAGGAACAGCACGTACAAGCAATCTCACATTATGTACCTTTCTGATGGATCCATAGTCTCAGTCTCTTAGGTCTGCTGCTGATATACATCGAGCTTCTCATCTGATGTATTATGTGTACCATTGAACTGCTGTCCAAAGAAGATTTTCTGTGGAAGAAGGACGATATCTTTAGGATATAAAAAAGAGTTGGGTTATAATTTTAAAAATGTTTTCTAGAGTTCAGTCAGAAGAATATTGGGGGAGAGAACGTAGGACAAATTTTCAGCCACTGATCTTTGACATTAACAGATCTGTAATGCATATAAAGCTTCATCACTTGAGGTAAGAGCCTTATCTAAAGAAGGGTAGGAAGAGTGTTTCTCCACCAAAAAAATGTTCTGCTAGTTTTATCCACACAGTGCCTATTCAAAGGGAGGATGCAGGTATACTGAATTATACCCAGGTAGTGTGATCTGGGTAAAGAAAACAGACCTGTGTCTCACAAAGTAAATCAAATCTGAATTGCTGTTACTGTAGGAACAAATATCTCAACTTTACTATGTTACCTACAGTCTGCTGGAGGGCTATTACCCATCCTGTTATCTATGGCTTCCTCCTACTTGGTCGTATTGCTATTCACAGCTTAGTATTTATCCACATAGCTATTTTCCCTTAGTTGTTTCCAGCTATAATTAGAGTACAGATTTAGCAATACACTTTTCCCTATTTACTTGTAAGATGTGGATGAGGACTTGGTGGTTCTCTTAATCAATATATCTCTCTACAGCTGCTTCCACAGGCTTTTAAAGAATTGCCAGCTCAGGACAATGCTGATGTCTCCAGTGATGTGCAAACAGGCGGAGATGTAAATAAATAGCTGTTGCAGCTGTGCAGCTGCTTCTCTGCTCTGCAGCGAGAACGTGGATTAAGCAGCCTGGCTTTGAGCAGGCACTAGCACAGTAAGATGACTCTTTAGCCTGTGCTAGAATCTTTGAGGCAGTAGGAACATGCACCCAGGCACCTTACTGTTGTTCATGCTGTGCTGAGCATTAGCATGCCTGGACCAACATGCCACGTTTCTACTGAAAGAGGCCAGAAAGTGTTTGCTTCTGTTATAAATAGTGTTAAATGCTGTGGGACAGAGTAGCAAAATTAATCTGTTTTCCCTGTGCAGTCAAAGGTTTTCAACAAGCTTTGGAGAAGTATCAGTTATGTTCATACAGATATAGAGTTATACTGTGGAATTGTGTATTGCTCATTATTCTGTCTTCCTTCTGAAATCATTTGACCTTTCTACTTAAATATAATGATTTATTATGAGATTGTTCTTCTAGATTTGATTCAGGTCCTCAATGGATTTGCTCAGGCCCCAGAAGAAAGCTTGCAAACAAGAAGGATTTGGGTTCTCAGGGCTGAAATCAAACTTTGCTAACAAGCCATGAATGGTGGACTCTAACTGAGTCCATTGTTTTTCAGATCTACTGTTTTGCAAGCAGTGGCAAAATTTCCTGACTACATAGCCCCCCAAGGCCTGCAAGTTTTGCCAAGATCTTACATGTGTGTCTAAGCTACAAGGAGAGAGATGAGGGAGTTGAGCTTGTTACAACCAGGCAATTTGGTTTACTGTCAATGGCAGTTCATTCCCACAACTCTGTTTCATTTGAGGAATGGCAGGTGGCTGGACACTGTTTTGTCTCAAAGTGCTGGAAAGCTGAATAAGAACTGGGTTTCAGTTTCATCAAGGTGACTGCAAAAAAACTACATGGATAAAAGAAAGAAAAAAAAGCATCAATCTCTGCCTTACTCTTCTCTCCCCTGAGATGGATTAGATTCAGAAGTCCAGTCTTTTTAGTGCTACACCTCCTTTTAAAAAGAGCAGACCTTTGTCCCTTCCATCCTGGGAGGTGCCCCTTGGTATTTAATATCTGATAACTATCTTTACACAGGGCATCTCTATGTTCAGCCAAATTGTTCTCCTACTCCTCTTCCAGAATCCAGAGGCAAAGGCCATACGGGGCAGAGGGTGGTGATCTCTGTTACTAATGTGAGGAGGGAGCAGATCTGTTCTGCTCAGCCATGTTGTGCAGCATTTTGTTGTCAGGCTCAAACCTCATGAACCTTTCAGGGATTAAAATTGATGAGATTCTCTGCTGCCACCAAGCTCTTCAGAGTACACGATTTTCCTGAGCTGCAGTCACTCAGAGTGGGAATTGCAGTCAGAAGGTCAGAAAGCTGTTAAGAAAAGAAAGTCTATATTGCTGTTTTCCATTATTTGAGGTATAAAACTGATACAAACAGTTAGAGGTTTGATGAAGCTTTCCTGTACCCCAGCAGCAATACAGATCATAGAATTAATTCAATGAAATTTTCATATTGAAATGTAAGAGAAGAAAGGGCTCTTCCAGCGCTTTCGACTTTTTTTGTTGTAGGGAAACACACTTTTAAGAGGCTTATGTTAAGAGCCAGTGTGTGATGTTATTCACAGCCTTAAGCTGCACTGTACTGATCAGTGCAGATAGAAACTCAGGATGCAACTCCCTTGTCTCAATAAACTTGTCTGATTAATTTCCCCTACTGGTATTATATATATATATATATATATATATATATATATATATATATATATATATATATATATATATATATATATATATATATATATATATATATATATCAGCTGCACTATCTCTGTTTGAGAGGCATTTGCATCACAAAGGAATTATTTTAACTCTGCCTGTATAATTTCAAGTGTTGGTGGCTCACAGACATTGCCTGTCCAAGTTGTTGTCCCTGACTGAAACTGCACAGAGGAATGAGCTCCCGTCTCATCCTGTCATTGTTATCTGCATCAGTATTTCTATTTTTTTTTCTTTTTGTTCATGCAGTCTAGATTTGTCTGAAACCTATGGTGAATTGATGTTAATCTTTATTGTGCTGAGTTTACATTTAAGAGAAGTGAGGTCCCCTAACAGATGATATAATTTAGGCAGAGAAGAGAAACTCTGCTTGCCTGCAGAGCCATCTTAACCCCTGCTTGTGATGAGGTTCTACCTTTTTCCAAAAGAGGGTAAAAACCCTACCAGGAGGCAATAGAAGTATGCAGAAAAATCAGAACAATATACAAGAACTTTTACTAGTGACTTTGTGAGCAACTGTTGCCCTGCACCTGGAAGCCCCAAATATTTAAATCTTCCCTTGTTTCTGCCCATATAATATGCATTTTTCGTCAACTTGTGATCCAGGGCCTCAGGGGTATTTTGTACAAATAATTTGTGCTTTAAGTGAAGGAAGCAGTGTTCCCTATGTGCTGAGACAGGGAGGTAAGCAAGGAAAAGACATGGAGAGGAGCTGTTCAGATATTGATGGCTCTGAGCAAAGTATGAGCAAGAAAAAAAACAGGAAAAAAATTTAAAGTTGTGAAACATGTGGAGAAAAAAAAAGACAGCCTGGTCTGCATTATTTGAGAGCATTCCTCTCTCCTGGCTTTTTATATGCTTTCAGAACCAAGGAAAATGAAGCATTTTTCCAGTCTGAAATCAGTCTCGTTGCCCTCTCTTTGGTGTGCTTTCAATCTCATTTCTTCCTAGATGTGAGATTACTCAAAGTAGACTGTGGATTTCCAAAAAGGCATTTTCAACATTGTTTCTCTTCATGAATAAAACATCCATTGCATGTTTAATTTCCACTGAAATAAGGTCACATGAGCAAGAGCTCATCTAATACCTTGTTTCACGTTCTCCTAATTCATTTTAGAGAGCCAGATACAGCTGGATTCTTTCATCTCATCCTCTTTTCTGGCCTCCAGGCCTATTGAGGCAGCAACTGTTTTCTTTGTCAGCACTCACCTGAGCCTAATTATAGGCAATTTTTGTAAATATTTTTCCGATACAACTGCACTAATTTTATATGCTTCAGAGCCTATTTGCAAGTAATTTAATGAGGTACCTATTTTTTCTCACCAAAGATTATCATGTTCTCTCCCTGGTTAAACGATGCCCAGAACTTGCTTTCATTTTGATATATTTAAGAAATATTTGTTTCTACTAGTTTGTAATTTCTGTGTTTCTGAAAACAAGTCTTTCACTTAAAAGCATCAGCAGAGGGAATATGCAGGAAGAAAATATTTTTCCCGTAATATGGGGCAGCAAGTACTTTGGAAAGATTGAGATATCATTCTCTATTCAACCACTGGGAATTGTGCTGAGATGCCCAAGTGATAGCTGAGCTGATGTAGATGAGAACTAACAAACCAATTTCACACAAGCAGAGCATGAAAATAACCATTACACAACAGCCAGGTCAATAGGAACTGATGACCAAGGTCTCTGGGGAGCATATCTTTGGGCAGAGGAACCTTAGTCATGGTGGAGAGGGGGTTTGTCTGAGCTTTGCCACCATTGCAGAAATGCAGTGTCTATTTTTGCTTGCAATTTCCCATCCATCTCTGCTCTAAATAAATGCTACTGCTTTTAGTGTTCCAATACAAGTAACACTAAACAGAAGTACCCTTTGCTTCATTGTTGTGTGTGTTTTATAAATGTTACAATGTTGTTTGTATTCATTAACGTGGGGTGAAATTTCAGCATTTTCCACCAGTATTCATGCTGATAAGCACACATTTGTTCCCTCCCTCCCCATATAAAACACAAAACCTGCCATTTTTTATTGTCCACAGGAGAAAACACAGGGGAGGGGCGATGTCTGTGAGGCTCTTTTGTTGTGCTATTTTTAGTGCTAAATAGCTTTCTGTTTGTAGAAGTCCATTTTTTGTGTATAAACAGAAAGGGTTTTCTTTCTGTGATATCTAAACATCACATAACTCAGCACTTGAAGATCAGCATTGCATAGCCCGCATTGTGAGAAGGGTAATTAAAATGAGAGCTGTACTAAGGTGGTCATGGGGACATCAGGGGATAACTACCTAGCGTTACAACAAGCATTATGATTAACTTCATACATTTGGCCCAATTTAATACTTACATACTGCAAGCTACAGAGATTTTGGTGAAATTTTTGAGACGTGTTTTCTTCTCTTCTGCTTTAAAGCCTGTAGTGAGAAGCTGCTTTGTATTATTTGCATTTTCATCTAGACTGGAAGAGTGCCTGTTGGATAGCATGGAAAATGCAGTGATTAAAAAGACCCAGCAACTGAACCAAAATCCAAGCTCTGACAGGCATAAGTCTCCCTTCAAAGACTGCCAACAACCCAGAACTAAAGTATTGTCTGAATAACTTGCACTCAGAGCATTTGAGAACCTAATCTCTGCCTACATTTTGAAGAAAGAACCAAGCACTAAAGAAAGGAAAAGACTTCCAGATTTGAAGCTTACACAAATAAAGCAACAAAGGGAGTTTCTGCAAGTAAAAATTTCATTGTGAAATCACAGGAATTTCTCACAGTCTAGACCGCCCCTAACAGAAATCTCCTGCACTTCCTAGGCAGCCTTTCTGGGTGCTCTAAAATGCACCTTCATCCTTAGCTCAACCTACCCTAGAAAATAAGCTGATTCCACTCTTCTCCTATTCATAGTCTTCTGGCTATATTAACTCTCTTCAGCTTGTTTCAGTGAGTAATGTATTTCTTCTTCTTAGTTGGCTATTGTAGTAAAAGGAATAGCTGCTTTCAGGTCTCGTGAGCCTGGTAATGCTGTTCTTACTAAGCTGTTACATGCAAAACATATCAGAAACAGTGTGTAATATTTGGGGTGGCTGTTTGTGTTTATATTGTTATTGTTATTACCTACTTTTGGTACAGAAAGCTCATGTGAGTTGCTAAAAGAGCTCCTTAGTGGCTGTTTCTGCAGAAGGAGCTCATTGCAGAATTGGGAGTAAATGATGCTGCTGGGGTTGTGTAGGGGGAGTGATCGGAGCAGTATTGGGAGGGAAACTCTGTGCTTTGGTCATACTTAAGTGTTGTGAGAAGAGAAGAGAGTCTGGAAACACCTTGTATGTGAGTATGGTGGCAGGAATGTGGACTTAAAGTGATGATATGATCATCTGATCATGTAACATTTCTTCACAGGCAAAGCAGACTTCACCCTGACACTGGGGAGAGTTATTGAGTGTCTTGGCAACCCCTTGCTCTCACTGGTCTGATTTTCCCTGTGGTGCCTGCCTCAGCAGCCACCTTTGCTATGCTAATAGCAGCAGGGACCCGTGACACACATGATTAGAAGGAGCATTTTGGTGTGTGTGACTCTGCCAACAGCTTTCTCAGCCTCAGCTCAAAGCGTTGCACGCCAAGCTGGGGCTGCTCCTGTCTGAATATGTAAAAGTTTAGCTTCAAGCCACTGTAAGGTTTATAATTGCTTGTTGCATTAAGTCAGATGCTACCATGGAGCATGCTGTGTGTTACTCTGATTTTATTTAAATGAAAAAGATGAAATGACAAATTAAAGAAAAATGAAGGGGATTATCATGACTCCGGGTTAAACATAAACAGCAGGATTCAGAGAGCTCCTGAAGAACAGAACTCCTCTTTCAATAAAATCTCTCCATTTATAAAGCGTATAAAAATAAACGGGGAAAATATCTATAGACTGTATCAGGAAAATTACCTTTAAATGGTATGTTTCTCGAGAGTTTCTGTGAGGCATTAGTAGCTCCCCCAGAAACAGAGACATTGTTTTTATGTTAATAGTAACTGAAATAAAGACAGAGGGAGGGAAAAATGGAAAATGATCTGCCATATAGTCTGGGCTGGTTTGGAATAGGTATCTATTCTTTATTGAAAGTTTTCTGCTGGCTAGCAGCAACTCTTTAAAGGAAATATTTGTTCTTTGTTATTTGATGATAATCATTGCCAAATTCAGGAGTGCTGTGAAAGGTGAAAGATTTGGTTTATTTCATTTTCTTCTCTTGATTTTTGTTGCTTTCTTCTCACTCCAGGAACCTAAATAATGATAATAATAAACTCAGGAAAAACTCTCAGGTAACACAAATTAAATGCAGAACATGTATTTTTATACATGAGAGCTGAAATGTCACACTGGAAAAATTAGAAAGATATGTGTGAGTCCTGAGTTCCCCTGAGCTGGAAGAGAAGGCTTAGGGAATTCGATTTTTGAGTATTGCCCAGAGAAAGAACCGCAATGGAAACCTCTGTTTTCATTAAAAACATGAGCCAAAAAAACCCCCAAAACATTTCTCAAAGCATGATTACAAGGCTTTAACTTTGACCCTTATTTTAGTTTTAATGCTCTTAGGACAAGAATAAATGAAACATGTTTCAACTCATAACCTCTGGCTTGGCCATGGCAGGGTGCAATCTGCAAGCAAATGTCTGGTGAAATTGTTTGTTTGGAGCCAGCACCACACTCTGCAGCAGTGGAATGAGAGAGCAAGAGAAATGGAACCAAATTATTCCTAAAGATGCATAACCATGTGGGGGACATGTGCTCAATGTTTAAATTTGTGCCCAATGAAGCACTTTCACCAAAGGTAGCTAAAGCAGAAGGCTGATGTGGACTTCTTCCCTGTTATAATAATGCCATATTGCATGCAAGTTCATTTGTGGCCTGAGTACATATCTAAGATATTTTACCACAGGAATGGTGCTTTTTTTAATGTAAAGGAAGATCACAGTGCTCACTGGGCTGCATTTTGCCCTGTTCTAATATCCCCTGTGTTCTATGTGATGTACCAGCTCTGAGTGTGGTTAAATAGACAGCTGCCTTGTGCAGCAAGCTGTTATGGGCAGCAAATGAGCCAGACTCATATGCTGGAAAAGGGTATAAAGTAAGAGTATTGGTCAAATGTGTTTGTGCTTGAGGGGGGAAAATGGTGCATTTTGTTTGGTCCTATGCTCAAAACCTTGGGGATCTTGGCAAAGAGTGTCCTCGGAAAAGAGTGGTGTTGAGAGATTGAGGTTTACAAGGAAAAGCTGTCTTCACTGGTGTTTTTAACTATTACATTGCCCAAAAATTCACTGCAGCATGTCTCACTATAAGTTAATGAAGCATTTCTATGGGTTCTCTGAGATTCGTCACAAGATCGTTGCCAGGAGTGGTTACAGCTGCAGATTTAATCGTCTGCTTCTGTATCGTAATGCAAATGCTGACAGCCCGTGGAGCAGGTGAGCTCATCATTTATCTGCAGGAAAGTTCACTTGCAGTCAGTGTGCTTATAAATCTTCACCTCCTGAACAGCTTTACAAGTGTTTCTGAAATATTCAAAACATTTTTTATCCAGTATGCTCTTCTGCTGTATTATTTAGATACCAGATTCAAACCAGTGAGCCTGTCCCAGGTGACTATTTGTATTTTTCTTTCTGTGCCTGATATAAAACATCCACAGAGTTCATTAGAAGAAAATGCTAGATAATTTTCTTAAGATGGATATTCCAGGGTCTGTCTGGTAATATTTTCTCTGGATATGATCTGAGTATTTGGAATGTGAGATTGACTTGGAGAGGTAAACAGCATTTTGAATGCTTTTCTGAACGATCTGAATTTTTAAGGCTCATCTTTTAACTAGAAGAAATTAGGTTCTTAAATTCTTTCTGAAAATATCAGAAGCCACGGGATTTGAGAAACATAGGAGTGTACAACAGCATCATGCATCACTACTACCCAGTCCTGGTGAGGAGCTTAGCTCTCTTGTCCCTATTCCTGTAAGAAGAGCTCTAAATGAACAGTGTTTGTCTGAAAAGAGATGAAAAATGTGCAGAGAAAAGAAGATTCTTTTCTGAAGCATGCTGTAAATGGGAAGGACACTTGTGTAAGTCTTTGGAAAGTAATGGGTTATGCTGAATAACTCAGAGTCAACAACTCTCTTGCTCACTTTGCAGTTCCTACACCTAGCTCTGAAGATGTAAATTCTTTGTGTCTGTCATCAGCAGCTTTTGTTTGAACCCAGATGAAATATTGTAGAGTTTTCAAAACAAGTTTTGTATTTTATCTTGATAAAAGACATTCTCCCATCTTCACAAGTTCAGAAATAGCCTCCCTTTTCCTGCTCAAAGCCATATGTTGCTGACAGCCCCACCTGATTATGTGATTCTCTTTCTAGATCCTTTTCTTTTTTGGAAATAAAAAGAGATTTCCTTGACTGAAGTAAAAAATAGGTTATTTTCCCCATTAACAAAGAGAATACTTTGTCTGTAAAGCTAGAATAAACAGAAACTGATGTCAGATCTACACTCAGCAAGCATTTCTACTCTCAGCACTAAGATGGCTTTGCATTGAATTTTGATGAAGTTGGCAGTGGAATAATTTCAACATTTGTAATTTTTCCAATGCTTTTCAATGAGTTAGCAGTAATACTTCTTAGACTGCAGTAGTACTTAAACTGTACTTCCAGAGAGCGATGATTCCCTGTAAATGAGCTCATAGCAGTATCTGTCCTGTCCTTTTAGCAAAGAGGAGATAAAATCCTGATATCTGGATATGAATCAAAGTCCTTATATAGACTGTGCTGGCTGCATATACATTTATGACAGGTTTACTTCCCCTCTGTCTGTCTACCACCTGCAGATGTGGGCTGTGCGGGCCTGTTCAGAATGGTGGCAAATGTCTTCTCTCGTTTTTCTCTATTTCCCTGCTCTTGGGACTAAAGAGGAAATAAAACAAAGGAGAAGTTTTCTGCTAGTATTTCTTGATTGGGTGGAATCAGAAACTATCTGCAGTTGTTGCAGTAAAGCCAGGATTCTTCAATTTTCTAGATCACCAGAACCTTTCCATGTCAACTTTCCAGACTGATTGTTATTAGATTCAAGAGAGTCCATCTGAAAGGCATCTGGAGAGCTAAAGGTGTGGTTCCTTTCTGTGCTGAAGGAAAGCAGAAACATTTTATATTTTTTGTGAAGTGGAAGCACTCTTCCAAGTGAGGGTTTTTTTTGATCTGATGGGAAATGTAATTTGCCTTTGTTATATTGCATTTTAAATAAAGCAATTTGTCTTATTGATGCAAAATATTTTGACTGCCTCAGAATTAAATGCTTCAATAGGTTTTCACCAAAATTTCAACAAAATTAACTTGCTTCTGACATGCTGAGCAGGCTTTTTATCTGGGGAAACTCTTCTGTCAGACCGATTCTGCTCAGTACTAAATTCCAGGTCAGATTTCTTCTTGGTTGCTCACAAAACAACTATACCCTCTCCAGAGTCAGAGACTGCTTCCTCTTGATGCTTAAAACGCCTTTGGATGCAGAATAACTCCTGACCTGTAGCTCCAGGGTGGGAGGAATAAATAATAATGGAAGAATAAGAAATGATTTTGTCAATACTTCAGTTCATCTGGAATTTTGGACTATGAGCAGTCTCACTGGACAATCGGTGACCTGTGGGTCAATATCGACATTTTGGAGGTGCTCCCACCAAATCATCAGCTACCTGACTGCAATGTCTTAATAACTGGGAGCATATTCCTTTCCTCTAAAGTTTTCTGTGTGTGGTTATAATACATGTTCAGTTAGGAATAAGATGTGTTTTATTCAGAGGGGTAATGATGCGTCTTCAGATAAAAAACATTACCAGCTCTATTTTTGCCAAAATAGTTCAAACCACTTCTATCTCCTCCCTGTAAATATTTTGGAGGTACTCTTACATTACCCTAGTTTAGGTACAGGATTAAAATGATGGCTATTTATATGAAGAGTATTTTTCTTTCATATAAATATGCTCCAAACAGTGCTGTGTTCACTGGAACAGCATCAAAGTCTTGGAAACTAAAGACTAAGACTTGGAAACTAAAATAATAGAAAGAGAAACTGAAATTGAAAACTATGAAAATCCACGCAACTTTAAATTTAGGAAGGTCACCAGTAAGTGAAAGATATCATTCTAGTTTTTTATTCACCCGTAAGCGGAATGAGAAAACACAGTGAACATCATAAATGGGTGATAGATTAGAGTTTAAAAAATCCCCAAAGCTGACAAAAACTCAACTCCCTCCTCAGTTTCACACTGGGTGCTATCCTAGGTAAACAAAATTCCCATTCTCAACATCAATAACATTTTTTCCGCCTTGACAATCAATAACATTTTTTCCACCCTTTAATGTTAAAAGAGAAAAATCTTCAACATTCTCCAAAACAAAAAAAAATTCTGCAAAGAGTACAGAGATTGCTCATGATGTCTTGTTTGTTCTGAATTAAGTCTATGAATGAATAAAACAAAAGGAAATTTGCTCAAGAATATCCATTACTGTCTATTTTGTTGAGATGATTTATGTCAGAAGTATGATGCTTTTCCTTCTTTAGGTCCTTCCAGAATATTTGTTTTGCAAAACTGTTGCATAAAAGATCTACTTTCTAACTGTTGTGAGTGAGAAATAACTCCATTGTGAAAAGAGGGGGGAAAAGTGTCTAAATCTCTCTGGGTTGAAAATAATTCTAAATTGAATTTTACAAGTCACTGGGGTTTTATTAACGCTGATAAAATAAAATAAAGTAAGGTGGAGAAAGAGAGAGAGAGAAAAGAAATTCAAAATCAATCTTATTTTAGTGAAGACTGGTTGGTGACTTGCATAAAACAAAATTAATCTTGTTGGGGAACAACAGGAAGTACATAATAGAAAATAAGGGTAAGATTGATCCTGAAGTTAGACAGCTCTTATACACAAAGGAGAGGAAAAAATATTCAGTTCATCTCTGATAAATTATTAATCTTCCCCTTTTTTTTTTTTTTAACAATACTGTTAATGTTTGTGGTACAAAAGAAAAAGATCAAAGCAAGTGTATACTCAGCAGCACAAGCTTGGTACAAAAATCTTCTACCATTGGAATAAATAGGATTTTTCTCCTATCACTATGCTATTTATGTTGTAAAAAGATTTATTCCTGATTCCCAACCCAACATTTCTGCACAAAATGTGTCAAAATACGTACTTAGCACAATCAAAAAATCATCATTTTGTTTTCAAGCTGATTGGAAAGAAGCTGGGCTTTAGTTCTATATAATCAAGAGGAATTACAGCCTGCAACACAAAAATAATCATTCTGGCACCAAGTGAGCATAGAGCTCTGGAGTCAGACATGTGCAACCTGCGGATCCCTTGTGCCTCTCAAAGGAGGCTGGTTGTGTCAGTGTCTGCTCTGCATTGTCCCGAGGGCAAGGCAAAGAATGGGTGTGGAAAGACATAAATTAAATCCTTGCTGATCTCAATGGAAAAGTGGTGCTGGTTGGGTATGAAATGTGTTTCTGTGAGTCGTGGGATTCTGTCCCTTTTGGATTTTATCTATTTGGGTGGGTTCTCTTGTGCCTTTGGAAGGGACATGCTTTTCCTCAGAGGAGGCATTAACCCATATATGGACTCTGCCTATGCTATGCCTATGCTCAATATCTGTCTGGCTTCCCCTGGCTTAGCCTGGCTGAGAAAGGCCCCATATCAATATACTGTAAGGAAGACAGAGAGGCCCATGCATGCAACATAAGTCAGTGTAAGTATATTATGCTTAACTGCAAAAAGAAAAGAAAGATGGGATAACTTGCTTTTCCTTGTTTGAGTGGAAATATCATAAAATTTAGGCAATAGATTGATATGTCACTACTAATGTTTGAAGAGCGTGTTTTAATTTAACTAAGAGATGAATGGTCTTAAATATTTTTTTCACCTATCTGCCTTTTTCCTATCCCTACTTCCCAAAGACCTTTCAGAAGAAGCTGGTGTTTTCTAATTTCCCTCTGGATTGTTATTCACAGTTCTGTCCTTGCTCCCTTTTACAGACCTAAGAAAATTTCTTCCCTACTGTGGAAAAACAAAAAATAAAATAAAAAAAAAGGTGTCTATGTAATTATGTAATTATTCACTTTAATGCAAGCAATAATAGTATTTTTCCTGTTTGATGCAACTGAATCCTGTGTCATTTGCAAAGTCTAGTTTTCTATCTGGCATGGAGAGTTTCTCCATTAAGTTGTTTTGCTGCCTGGGAGCATTGTTGACAGCTATTCTTCTTCTCCCATACTGATTCTAATGAAGAGTTAATCTTTCTCTTTCTTTCCTGTTCAATATTTTCACTGTTTGATGGACAGATTGGCTCACTATGTTTTTCAATGGACAGTGGCATCCTTTAGCTGTAGGTGACTAGTATTGAACCTGACTTGGGTTGGGAATAACTCAAGAGAGACTATGTACAGTCTTTACCTCCAATGGCTCTTGGGTGACATCTCAGATATCATTTCCATTCCTAATAACCACGTCTTGAAACCTGACCTTGCAGCTGATAGTAATCTCTATTGACATGCTCAGCCAGAGGCTGGGAATCGGATGTGGAGATTGAATTACCCTTTGCCTTGGGATGAGATGACTCCAAAGCCTGCATGAACTGCAATGACACATGGAGTGAAATGGTGGAACTTTGCAGCTTGCCCTGTCTTTACCTGGTGTACAGGGAGCAGGTGTTGTCAGTATGGTGTGTTCAGCCATTTTTGTCAGTATAAACTGCAAAGAAATGTTAACTTTTTCTTCCTTGCAGTTTACTTCATCCAGAAAGTGCAGTTATTTACTGGTGTTGGCTTGGATAGATTCAATTTTATTCACGGTTGCTTGTACAGTGCAATATTTTGGATTGTGAGCAAAACAGAGCTGATAACAAAGGGATGTTTTTGTTATTGCTGAGCAGTGCTTGCACAGCATCATGGCCTTTTGTGCTTCTCACACAGCCCTACCAGCAAGTAGGCTGGGAGTGCAGAAGTAGTTGGGAAGAGATACAGCTGACCCCAGCTGATCAATGGGATATCCCATACATTATGACATCATGCTCAGCATACAAAACAGGAGAAAGAACGAGGAAGGTGGTGGCAATTTGAACTGATGGCATTTGTTTTCCCAAGTAACCACTGTGTCATGGAGCCCTGCTTTCCTGGGGATGGCTGAACACTTGCCAGCTGGTGAGAAGTAGGGATTGAATTCCTTATTTTGCTTGGCTTTACCTATTAAAATATCTTTCAACCTATGGGTTTTCTCACTTTTACCCTTCAGATTTTCTCCCTCATCCAACCAGAGGAGTGAGAGGAGAAAGTGGCTGGTTGCTTCCTATCAGGGTTAAACACCAACCTTCAGGAACTTGCAGAGGTGTCAAGAAGAAACATTACCCTGTAGTTGGACTTCTAGGAGGGATATGTTTCTGTGTACATGTGTTCAATAGTTTCTTAGTGTATGTAATGTGACAGGGTGTAGATAGCTATGTCATACTTGCACATGTGTATAGAAATGTGATTGTGTGTGAAGACTCGAGAGTGCATCTGCTAAGATGGGTGGATTTGCTGCTGCCATAGTCTAACTTTTTGAAGGGATGTTAAGTAAAGGGGACAACTTGAGGCAGTGTCTCAGCACACTTAACAGTGCAAAGGGATGGTGTCCCACTCCATCAATACTTACTCTTATCCGCCCCTTTTTTGCAAACTGAGTTTTAGCACTTTCTCACCTCTGACTTTGCTCCTCCAATTTGTAATAACATACCTTATATCATCGAAACTTGGACCATGATGATAAAGGCACAGTCTTATCAATGTTGGTTGGTACCAGTGCCTTTCCATATTCAGTCAAGCTGCCCTTGAACAGTATTTGCTCCTTCTGTTGTTTCACGGAAATGGAGAACTGGTGATGGTGTATTTGACAAGCTTGGTGGATTACCTTTGAAATATCACATACCAGAAATGACATAGAGACAAATAGACTCATAAAGCATGAACAATAGAAGGTCATCTATGGGTTTTTTTGGAATGCAACAGTGGAGGAAACTTGTGCAATTCCAGAAAAGCAATGAGTGGAATTTACAGAAAAAGTCTATTATTACAGACCATCAAAGGTCCTTAGTCTCAGATATCCCTCTTCCAAACTGTTGTACACAATTTTTATGCCTTTGGAAGGTCTCAAGCAAATCTGGCTCAAGGATACATCAGTCTTTCAGGTGTACATGACTTTTGAGTGTTCTTTTGTTTAACTGTCATAAAGAACCCGTGTAGCTGCTTGAAATGATGTGAGAAATCATTTTGCCTAAGTGACAATGACATCACTTTCTGTCTCTTTTATCTTGCAGTTCTCTGAAAGGTCACAGTGTAATTTATGAAAATCATAATTTTGTCCTTTTCTGATTGATTTTTCTACGTAGATTTTGTTCAGTATTGAATTATGCAACTTCTTTTTTCTTTTGACTCATTTTCCCCCTTTTCATGTGAAGTCTATTGTGGGTATTTAATTACAGCTGACTCGTAATAGCTGATTTGGTTTTAACTAGAAGTGTGTAATTGCTGTATCATTGAGTAATTCAGTCATAGTGTGTAAAACTCAACATATCAGATGTTTATCTGGCTTTACTTGAGATACCTTTTTCCTGTTCTGAAAGTGATTATTGCCCTCTCCACCAATTGAATGATTTCCTTTTAATTCTTTCTTGATTCAAGGTGTTGTTTTATCTATTTCTTTCTCTAGATTCAGAGGTTAAAAGGCTCTTTCTCCTTCTATAACTAGACCATTTGGGAATGTTCTTTTCACTTTTCCATTGGTTGCATCAAACGAGATTGAGTATATATATATATATACATATATATATATACACACATATATATGTATATGTATATATATATTTCAGAAGAAGACGCTTAAAATTCTTTGAGATAAAGGTCTTCACTAAGATTTCCAAAGCAGTGATGATTGTTTGGTTTATTTTATTAAAAAAATTGAACAATTTTAAAACAAATATCATGTGTTTAATTTCTGAAAAGCAGTCTCTTTTTATGCGGTTTATCTAGTTTAATATGTGAAATTAGTTTAATATGTGAAAACCTTTTCCTGAAGAATATTTTCTTAGGTCTCCTGTGATGCTCTAACCATACTTCCAGTCTTCCAAAAGGTCTACCATTCTTATTATGGCTCCTAAATACTTTCTATGTCTGTGGACAGACCATAAATAGAACTATGGCTAATCTCCAATTTCAGAATTTCAGCAATTGCCATATAGCTTGTACATCCCTGTCATTTAAGATAAGATACATTGGAGCAGAAGTGATATATGAGCAAAAGCTACTTCAAAAGACAACAGAGAAGCCTCCTCATTAGCAAATGCCATGTGGTGAAGTTATGGTTCAATGAAAAACCCTTTTAAATCAATCTCTGCTTCTCTTTTGCCAATTTCTAATCTCAACACCACTGCTGGATTGCAACTTTATCATGTTAAAAGGACATACCTTGATGCCATAAACTATGTCTAAATATGCATTAAGTAGTTACACATTCCTAAGTACCTGAGACAAATGAGAGTTATTATAGATTCTGTTTTCCATTCTAAATAGATTTGGATCTCCATTAGTTTCTAATGTAACATTGGGGTAAAACCTACCACAATTACTAAGTAAATGCAGTTGTCAAGTCTTGTTCTTGTGTGGAGGTAGACCCAGCTGGCAGAGCAGAGGGAGGGGGATGTGGGATTGAGCGGAGTGTAGTCGAGCCTGGGTAATGGCCCTGCTGTGGCTTTTGGAAGGAACTGGAGAGTGCTCAGTGCTGGTAGTGTGAACCCTCATGGCTTGAGGTGATAAACCAAATGGTGGGTGACTCAAAGAAGCAGCTGAAGTGCTGGGAGTGGGGAGAGTTGGACACAGGCGCCTGCTGAGGCTCAGCTATTCCTCCTTGATGAATTGTTTACTCTCCCTGAGTGGGATTCGTCTCATCTAACTTTAGTGACTGAAAGTAACTGCTTAGCTACCCATGGATTTTTTATTATGCATGAGCTGAAGGAAAATGTGCACCAAAAGAAGGTAAGAACAGGTAAGAGAAAGTTTTCCTGTCAAGTTACTCTGCTGGAGATAAAAGAAATAGCTGAAGATCTCTGGCATCAGTCAGGGGACTTTTCGTTTATTTTCATAGATTTTTGGGCTAAGACTGGAGGTTGACAGCTCTGGGCACTCTCTTGTGCTTGGGAAACAGATATTTATCCATGGGGCAAATCTGTCCAGGCAAAGCTTTCTCTTAGTCACCAAAAATTAATTCTTAAGTTCCATTTCTGGAATGGCTTTTCCATCCTTTGCATTGCCTTGGTGATTCAAAAGGCAGAGTCGTACCTGGAGGTTTCTGTTTCTCAAGAATAAGTGTTTGTGACAGTCAGCAAAGAATTTCCCCAGCTATCCTTTAGTGAAATGAGTCTGCTTTGATTCCTACCCAGCCTAGCAGGAGAGATTCAGCGAACTACTGTCTAAGAACTTGCTAAATATGAGCGAAGCCAGACCTGAAAACCAACCTGAAACATGTTTCTAGACAGTGAGGTCCCCGGCTGGTGAGTTGTAGGGAAGAAATCTGCTGAGTTCAGACACATTTTGGAGTGTGATAATTAGTGCTGTGACATAACTGTCAAATCCTGAACTACGGAAACCAATATTAATGTAAAATATTAATCACACATGAAAACCAGTGACCAGGTATTCCTCTGAGGTACTGAGCATGTAGGTATGTGTTCATATATGCCTCTATGGATAGTTTATACACTTATTTATATATGCATATTGGTAAAGTGACCTTTTATTAATGTAATTTTGGCCCTGAGAACTAGGAGAAATTTACTAAACAAGAGTTTAAATTACTAAGCCTTTTCTTTCTATTAAATAATTTGCTGTATTTCTAAATGTGGATGAAACATTCTGCTCAAGGTCTAATTTTATAGAAAAAACCCAACTCCTGTATTTGTCAAGGTTGAAAAATTTCTTGGAAACTTTTTATCCATGAGGGGGTCTACAAATTGGAAGAAATGTGGGAGTCGTAAGAGGGAGCAAAATAAAACAGATGGAATTGGAATTTGAAGATAAATATTTTGACAAGGACCTTTGAAATGTTTTACCTTTACTTCAGGGCAGGATAAAAAAATCTCTTAAACATTAAAAAAAATGGTTACTTTAAAATAGGCTAGCTATCCTGCAAGGATATCACTGGTAAAGACTTCTAGTGGTTTTTCAGGTAAAATATTTTATTTCTAATGCTCTGATCATCTTGCTAGTCAGCAGTTCAAGTTGGCTGCAGACTGAGTTTGCATGGTATGAGATGGTGCTGGCAGAGAGGCATCCTTTGCATCAAGCATGGGAAGATCATTATCATATTCAGCACAACAATCTAATGTAGAAGCAGCTCGAGATAAACACAATAACCTGATCTCAGTATTGGTCCTCACTTTCACAGCTACCTCAGGTTTCGGTTCACTAAATAGTGTTTTGAGATCCTGATATATGTTCAAACCTGAAACAAGCACATTATAAATTGTTCCATGGTTTGTTTCTTTCTTTTTGTGAACCAATATAAAGCAGAGTATGTGGAATGCTGCAGTCCCTGGGGGTCCTGTACTCAATTCACTAGAAGAAAAGGAGATTGCCACACATTGAGACCTCTGGAGGTTAAAAACCCATTCTTGGTTTACAGGGTCATTTGGAGTGAAAGTGGACTGGATGTGCAGGTGGGTCATCTGGGAGGCCATGGACAGGGTTGGGGGTAGGGTGAATGATTAGAAAACAAATAATACTCAAGTGCAAAATTGGAAACTTGCCTCCCAGAATGGAAGTGGCCTTCTCTTTCTCTCCCTGCAACATTTCAGCAAAAGCTAAATTGGAAAAATTTACCTCCCGTGTTTATGACTTTCACCAAGGTTTCCTAAATATTAATGTGGGAAGTAGAAAAGCTAGTTTTTCACCAACATTTTGTAATGATACTTATTCCCTCCAGTACTTCTAAGGAAAGAAACAATTTTTCATCTCTGCTCTTCTCCACATTATCATACCAGGGATGAGTATTAGAAAAACCCACCTCTCTTATTCAGGAAAAACAAATAAGACATTTTCTAGTTCAATATTTAAAAAAAAAATAAATGTTGCAAAGTACTGAAATAACAAATGAGAAATTTATCAGAAGGGGAAGAATGTTTTGGAAAAATATTGTCTTTATGACCTATGGTGGTGGATTTGTCTTGCTAATAATCCAGCTGACATACTGACTAGACCTTTTGGAAAAGGAATAATACTGGTTGCCACTGAAAAATGCGTTGAATTTATTTGGAAGAGAAATGCGGAAGACATTCTAACTGCATATTAAAAGTATGTGACCCTCTCCTACTTGTGCTTGCAATTCCACCAGAACTCTGAAACTTGGGCAGAATGAAGTTGGTTCTCCACTTGGCTGAAGATCCTCTCACACCACAAACTCACAAACCAATATCATAGAGGACCCAAACTAGTGAAGGTCTAAATGTGATGCATAAAATGGCCAACAGGCTGGACCCCTTCACAAAGTTCTTTGGGATGGTTGATGGTTTCAAAGGATGCTTGTTATTGAACATGAATCACAGATTCAATGTATCCCCAGTTAGACTCTTATTTGGTTTTGGATTTCTTTCTTGATGTGTTTGGGGACACGCTGCTGTCTCTACTACTTAATTCTTTGGAAGCAGTAGCATAAAAACAGGGAGGATGGGATGACAATACCCACCTAAACTACTAAATGCATCTAAATAGAAATTATTTTGCCTACATGCAACAGAAAATTGTAGTACTTAGAAGGGCAGTAGGGGCCACACTGCCCAAACCAGAGCTCCTCTGCACAGAAATGTGCAGCCCTGGGGAACTTTCAGACTGAGTAGGAAGGTCAGCTTTTGGGCACCTGAGTTCAGAAAAGTGGTCCAGAAAGCCTAGTCTCCCCATTGAATGCATGTGTATATTGTGTTATGGCTTGGGTTTGTTTGAGGGTTGAAAGGAAATGGCCTTGTACCCCATCCCCTTTTCTCATCACCCTTTTCTCATTCCCACTGAGATACTGCCAAAACACAATACAGTCAGACTGCAGGTGAAGAATGCAATGAGCTGCCTGTGCCACTTCCCCCATACTCATATGCTGAAATTAATAATATTTACTTTTTTATACCTTATTTTAGGAAAAATATTCCTCAATTATGGGTCTGATTCCAACCTGATACCAATCATAATAAGGGAAACCAAGGTTAGGTCTTAATTTAGGCCAAGACTTGTAGTCTACTGGGAGAAAAAAATGGCAATGATCTGGATATTAATCTGCAGAGTGTAGCAAAAGAAAATCTGAGCGCCCTGAGGAAGAGGTTGATGTGTAGGGTAGGATCTGCTTTTGGGGAGAGGACCATTCCCTGGGGGTTTTGTACTCTCTTTTATCCCTATGGTGTCAACAGATGCATGCAAGTCAAACTCTGAGTTTCTTCTTTACAGTCTTTATGGAAGCTGTGTCCTTCTTGTGGCAGCTGCAGCTCATCCATAGGGTGGTAAATTGAATTTTCATATATTTCTGAGAAGTGTTGAGCCAGCTCTGGGTGCATTAAGAGAGCTGGCCAAAACCCTATTGGCATTAGTGGGGATGCTTGATAGCTTGTGCTGTGGTAAGTGCTTAAATCCTGATGTTCTATAGATCTAGGCTTAAACCGATACCATTGTGAGACATTAATAATAAGGTTCTGTCTATTAAATCATCAATCAGCTCTTCGGCTGTCAAAGCCCACAGTTTGGGAAAATTGCTGTCTGACAAGTGAAAAAAAGCCAGAGAAAGTAGAAGTTGGGCAACTCAACAGCTCTTGAAGTCATCAGATTGATGGCTCAGTAGATACCTGGTGAAGATATGACTTTTTTTTTTTCCTCTTTTTAAGGACAAGAAAAGACTTTGTCAAAAATCAGTCATTTGGATGGAGTTTCATGGCATGACTGGATGGAAAATAAACCCCTCATTTTAATAAAAGAAAGCCTTAGTTGACGACATGATTATTATCTATACCACAGATTACAACTAGGAGTGTACTGCCTGAAGCCCATACCAACTATCTTTTCAGGTAGCTGTGTCTTGATTGTTTGTCCCCAGCCACTTGTCAGTTCTTTCAATGAGTTTTTGAGATGATTTGTCATGTTTTGCTTCTGAGGACACTACATCTAGAGACAAGGACACCCATTAAGAGGCTGCCTGGCTCCTGTGGCTAACAAGAACCACTGTTTCTCTAAACAGTCTTAAACACTCTTATGTGGTTTCCATCAAATGTGACAGGGCGCTGCTTCCTTGCAATCAGATCCTGCGACATATCAAAGGCCAGCAATTTGCCTAACAAAGACAGAGCAGAGATGGTACCTGTTCTGTCTGCCTTTAAAATGTTACCTTCACAACTAGCCTGGATTGTGAAGATACTGGCCTTAAGTTTAACTTCAGAATCAGCAGAAAACAGTCATTTTCCATTTTCAGGGAGGCACGATGACTGACTGGGAGAGACATAAAAATCACTTTCTGCTTTATGATGTGTGGATTAATGAAAGTATTAAACCATTCTAAATGATAGATAAGAAAATTATTTCCACTGTAGCTTAAAAGAAATAAAACTGCTCTGTCTTAAATTTAGAAGGTTTAAAACTTTGCAAGCTCATCAAAAGTACATGGGCAACAAAGAGGGGCAAGCTTACAAACATCTACAGATCACCCTAATATTTTAACATTCATCATTTTTCTGCTTCATTACTGTTAGTGTTTCCCATGAGCTTTGAGACACAAGCTAATTTCTCCAGAAAAGGAGAGTAAATACAGGTCAGACTAATATGCTTTTATGGGCAGTGCTGGAATTTTCCCATTTTATTGCCATTTTGCACTATTAATTTTATATCATTGACATTGTTGTCTTCATTGCTCATGTCTCACAGGCTTGAAGAGGATTTACTATGCTGAGAAATTCAAGTGTGAACTGAAATGGAATGAAATTCAGATGTGGTTCATTTAGACAGTACAAGTTCTATTATGTGACCCTTTCTGGCTTCACAAATGGAGCAGAGTGTAGCTTTTTATTATTTTCATGTGCAGCAGTGACTGTGCTCGATCATGGCTTGTGTGTGAATATGTTTGCACCAGAATATGTGCAACCAGGTTTTTACCTGAAGATGAGTATGTGGTCTCTTGTATAGTTGCTTATATTCACAGATAAAAAGTGTCTGTGAATGTGTCATTCTGACTGCTTCAGATATACTTGTACTGGTGTTTTCATAGAGATATAGTTTTATATATTTTGACATAAAGATGTGTGAATTCAAGAAAGAGAATGATGCTTTGTGTAGAGTGCCTACAGAACTATTCATGCACACCTTGTGCATAAAAGGTTTGCCTGAGCATAGTAATTGCCAATAGAAGTTCACACAACATTGAGTAGAAACAGATCATTAATCATTTGATTTAATCTTGAAAAACACCCAGAAAATGGAAGACAGTGGTCTGTTTATTGGTACTTGGAGTTTTTCATGCAGTCTTGAAAACTCAGTCATAAATAAGTAATAGGCTGTTCTTAACCTGATGTGCTGGATAATAACTGGTAGAATGTGCTCATTTATGGCATTTATGTAGAAAATAGAGAGCTGCTGGTTTAAAAAGAGACTGATAGGTCACATATGGAGGAAGAAATCAGGTCTTCAGTGGACAACTAAAAGAATAGAACTGCAGGACAATGAAAGAGGTACAAGAAGTCAAAGTTCTTTTAGTGAAAATGATGAATAACTATCTTTGGTTTCCCAAGAAACAGTTTGTTCCCTCCTCTGCTCCTTCCTGCCTTACACAACACCGTTGTGTAGTTCTCTGATGCTCTAAGAAATCACTGTGCCTATCCTTTTCAGAAAGAAAATAACTAGAAGCCTCTTAACCTCATAAATCCAAACTCAGAATCATTCCTTTCTACAATTCAAAGTACTAATTACGTAAGACTGAAGAGTCCATCCTCTGGACTTGTGCAACTTCCTTGTGTTGCCTACTCCGGTGAATTTTTGTAATGTAAGACACAAATCAGAAAAAAGTAATTTCAGCTTTCAAGTCCCATGTCCTTCAGAACACAAACCACAGAATTTCACTTGGCAAACCCTGAGTCATGCCTGCAGTAGTATCTTTGATATATCCAGAATGACAAAAGAATTTTAAGTTGTGACAAATCATAGACTGGTGTGGGTTCAAAGGGACCTTATAAATCTAGTCCCAAACCTCATGCCAGGGGAAGGGATGTCTTCACTAGACCAGGCTGCTCAGAGCCCTGTCCCACCTGGCCTTGAACACTTCCAGGAACAGGGAAACCACAGATTCTCTGGGCAACCTGCTCCAGTGCCTCACCCCTCTCGCAGTAAAGAATTTCTTCCAAACAACCAATCTAAACCTACCCTCTTTCAGCTTAAAGCCATTCCCCTTTGTCCTATAGCTTCTTGCTCTTGCAAAAAGTCCCTCGCCAGCCTTCCTGTAAGCCCCCTTTAGGCATTGGAAGGTGCTATAACATCCTGAAGCCTTCTCTTCTCCAGACTGAACAGCCCCATACCTCTGGGTGTCCGGGTAGAGGAGATAATCCTTAAAAAGAAAAAGAGGAAAGAGATATTTATAAACCATGACCAAGGAGAAAACTCTCCAGCTCAGTCTTCTCCTTCCTATAACATAAGGATTTACTGCTGTTACAATGGTAGAATTTTGCCCCCCAGCAGCAACATCATGACCAGGCCTTGACATTCAGGTCCATCAACCATGTTTAAATTAACACTCTCAAATTAGATGATGTTTAGGTGATTAATAATATTCAATCTCTAATCAATAGTTCAATTACCTTAACAGAATTTAATGTTTCCTATTCTTTGCTGTATCTGTTTTAACCCTACCTAGCACTAGATAAAACCATGAGAATATCTCATAATACTCATGTTTGAAAAAATGCTACAGTAATCACGACAGTAGTGTCCCAAACAACAACATATATGCTCTCTTGCTCCTTGTTAACAAGATCTGACTTCTCCATGTGCTGGATCCTGTCTTTCAGCTGCTACTTCTCATTGTGGAGGCTTCAGTTGACTTTTTAAATCTTAATTAGTTTTATCTAATGCTTTTCAGAGTCATATCAGTAATTAATTAATAGGGGTGCTCTGCTTAGCTTGTCTATCACAGGGCAAGCAGATTTTTAGTCTGGTCCTGCTCACCCAGCTTCATCATCCTTCATTATTTTAGTGATCAGAGATCTCTTGAAGAAAACGCATGGAGTTCATTAAAAAGATTGTAACATCCAGTCTGCAGTGCCTGTTGAATGTCAGGGGAATAACTGAAGGTGGTGTTGGCTTGATTAAATAATTATACATGAGATACTACTTGAATGTTCTAAAAAATATTTATTTTCTTTTTACTACTTTAGATTCTTAAATTAATATGACTCTCTCCTTGAAAACTTGCACATTTGAAACCTTTCACAGACAAAACTGATATTCATTTAGGTGATCCACTGCTTATAAGAGACATGTACTGGAGTGGGAAATGAGTGTGGTGTGAATTTATGCAATCTGTATGGGTCATGGAATCTCTGAGTGGGGCACAGTAGTGGGGCAGCAGCAAAGCAGAGCAACAGCTGTCATACTAAACTGTGCAGTACTAGTCATCAAGGAATCATAATGAAGCTGCAGTTTCTTTTACGTTAAGAGAAAATACCTGCACAAAACTTCCTGTAAGAAAGGAAATGTCAGTGAGTTTATGGTAAAGTACCTGTTATAAAAAGATCTGAATACAAAACACTTTCTGTTCCATGCCAAATTCAAAATTAGGGAAAGATCACTTTTTTCCCCCAGATAAAACAAAATTCAGAGGGTGTGGTAAAATGATAAATATAAATGTCACTTATAACCAAACAAAACTCAGTTCTAACAGAACTGAAATACTCCAGCTATCTGTTCAGTATTTAGAAACAAAATGAAAGGTTATCTAGAAAAATGTCACTCTGAATAAAAGAAAAAAAAAATGGTGTTTAAAAGATCAAAACACAAAAATGACCCATCAGAGCAATTCAGCATGTGCTTATGGTATTTACAAGATGATGACACACTTGCTACATGGTTCAGTTTTGTTGAACCTGACACTGTGAGCAGTATCAGTTTGGTAATAACTTCATGTCATCTCCACGTTTCAGCAAAGCAAATATTTTTAGAAATGTGAGTTCAGTTGGCTTTGATACAGAAGACATCCTGTTTCCTTTCACCTCAACTTAATTTGTAACTAATGCTGAGAGAGCTGCAGCCACAGACTCAAGGTATATGCTTTTCCTATCAAGTTGAGCTCACGTGGGCAGAAGTTTTTTTCCTGCTCACATCACGTCAGAGTGGTGGGAAACTTTTTAAGTGCTACCACAGTCCCTAGTATCTCTACTTATGCAGAAAGCAATTTTATGGCCCTTTATATGATATCATGTACTCAGAATCAGCCCAACCTAGCTGTATTTTATGAAGATGCTCTTTTCTGCACATCAGTCAGTAGTTTTTTCTCCTTGGCTTGCCATTTCTGACTCATCATTTGTTAAGGGTCTTGAGCAAAATATCTTCTCTGCCCAGAACAGGGGAAGAGGTATATATCTGCAATCTGGCTGGAAAATTATGTAAAGCGAAAATGAGCCTTCTACACAGGGTACTCTGAACCCAGGCTAAAATTATTTATGAGGCTATGCTTTGTTCTTCTGAGTCCATTTGTTCTCTGACAGGGATGTTCATACTTTCCCAGGTGTGGGTCACACTGACAGTTTTCCAGGCACCTTCAGGCTTCGTGTGTTACTGGGAAATGAGATCTGAAAACAGCCAGCTTGTTTACCGAACCTGTGAGGTGCCCCACAGGCAATGTCAGTTCTCGGTTTGTTTAGGAGTCTGGGGGATGGCAGGGAGGGACATATAGGTTGTACAGACTACCATTGCAGTACCTCAGTGAGCCTGATTTTAAAAATCAACAGATTTTTGGATACCAGTGCGTTCCCATGGAGATCAAAGACAAATAGAAAGAAGCTAATAACTTGTGCCTCAAGTTAACCATGCTCTAAACCCCCAGGAGTGGTCTTTCCTAAGGCTGCAAGAATCCCCTAAAACTTGTGGTTTGGATCAGGAATAACCTCTGAATAACACTGGATCAGACCTCTTAGATCAAGCCTCTAACCATTTCTTATATAGTCCTCTATAAGTGTGGTGTTGCTGTCTGCTACTTGCATTGTTCCTCCTCTGTTGTCCATTCAGTAACACAGCTCACATTTGTCAAAGTGGAAGAATCCATTTGAGATTCAGTGGTGACAGTCACAGATCAGTGACATTTACCCAGGGAGAAGTCAAGTGGTGTCATAGAGGTGGAAGAAGTGATTCTTAATTCATTGAGGTTAACCTGTGAAATTAGCCTAATTTGCAATTTATGGCCCTTGACCATTATGTATTGGCCTGTGTAAAAAAATTCTTGCTGCCAGCATAATAATTGTAACTTTTCAATAATGTAAAAAGATGTACACTGCCTTCTTCCCATGCCAGATGAAATTTAACCCTTTTAGGGACATTCTTTATTAACCTGGTTTTCCTCAAATCCTCCAAGGATGTTAGCTAAGATTTAGTATCATCACGCTAGGACATGATCTTACCTGCTTAGGAGAGACACCTTTGCAGCCATACACCACAGACATTGCTTAACAGCAAGCCTAGACCGTTTCTGTACAGCTAAAATGAAAATAGGAGAAGTGCAGGTGTTGACATGGGCTGTTGTTATGAGAGAAGAATTTCATTCCCTAACTAGATTCTTTGACACTTTGACAGGTCACTTAGTCACAGATGCAGATGAATGTAATTACACCCAGGAAGTGATTGCTGAAGTTCTCTTATTGATATGCGTGCTGGAGTACCGGGTTCCTTTTTTCTTTTCCCTTAAAAAACTATTCCCCGAGGGATTTACATGCCTTGAGTCAACTTGTCAACCATTATAAAAGGGCCGCCATGGAATAACTAATGTGGAGGAGGCTTAGTTGAGTGCAGGAAGAAGTGGAGAATATTTTTGCTTATGAAAATGAATTAGAAAATATTTCCTCTCCCTCTCCTTCATTCATATCCTCAGTGTGACCTTGATGCAGAGTGTCTGCGCTGTCCAATTGCTGCAAACAAGAGGCCAAGGTCCTGAACAGAGATTAGGTGCTGATGGGATCTAGAAGTAAATGTGTGACACAGTTCTTATGCACAGCTCCTGTTACGCTAGACCCACGGGCAGTGTGACTCAGTACAGGCACAGTGAGAGATCTGTGTGTGACTAAATATAACAGCTCATCCTTTTGGCTCTGGAGGACCTTGCTGTAGTGTCATGGCCAAAACAATTAAAGGTCATACAAGCCTTACTGGAATGGGGCACGGCTGCTTCTTTTATAAGTACCACTGAAAGTGTAGGAGTAAGAACATGTTGGAAGCATGAGACTGATGACCTGTAGGTCCAGAACGGGTGGGTGGCAGCTCAGAGAAGCCATAAGGAAGCTGGTAAAAGTATAGCTGAAATGGCAGGCAGTAGGTTGGGCCTGGGGGAAACACATAGGTGTGAAAATGAATTACTACAGTGTTGCTCATTGGTATCTTTCAAGAGGTTGTCCCACAGTTGAATACAGCCTCCCTTCATCAATCCTAAAGGAGGTTCACTGGAATAGCACCATCTGCCTACTCCCTATCCTTCAAAATCACTGCTGAGCTTAACACACATGGAAGTTTGCCTGAGTTTCTCAAGGAAGTAAATTCAAATAATGCAGCTCATTTACGGATGCCTGTAACTGTATTCAGCATTACCAAAGATAATGCACTGGAATAAATGACCCATCAACCAAGGGCATTGGAATAAAAATCGTTCTAATCCAAACTGGAATAGCCTTCAACTAGACTAATATGAAGATGGCTGGTACTTCTGCAATGCTAAACCATGTTAATCATATCTATTTTTTATCAATGGGAAATGAATTCACATAATTTGTGTGATAATTTGGTTTTGAGACTTATAATGAGGTGATTGCAGGTAAAAAAAAGTAAATAAAGTGAATATGCCTTTCCTTGTTCTAAATCTGGGCTCTGTTAGAGTTCTGTTAGATCAAATCATTCATGGTCCTTGGTAGGTCTCATTAATGGTGCTAACCACCTCTTACTAAATCAAAAATTCAATTGGGCCTTTCCAGCAGCTGAGGTTGTTCTGTGCTTCTCTGCTTGTAATTGCTTTTATAAAGAAGAATCAGCATATTGAAATGTGTTCAAGCCCACTTGTCAGCCTGTGAAGCAAAATGAAAAGGCAGTAAATCCTGATTGAAACTCCGACTTGATGCTCAGCCTTGAACTCTTTAATGTTGATGAAAAGATTGATTGGTGTGGCAGGATGTGATGCTCACTTTGTGAGTCTGAACACTGCAGGGTGACCCAGTTATGCTCAAACCAAGTCCCCCTTTGAGACCTGAGATGGTCAGATGCTCCCAGCTGAGGCTATGTTTAATTCTTTATAGGTTTAGAATTAAAATGTGGTGGCAGCTGGAAATTTATTGTGGAGATGATGAGAGACCTGCAGCAAAGAGTATGGTAGGGAGCATAAAACTCATTCCTGTTCATTCCCAAATCATTCTGGCTTAAAAACAAACAGACAACAAAAAAACCAAACCCAACCCTAAAATAACTCCCCTTAGAACCCCTAAAAAGCCCCACCTTAGAACAGTAACAGTCCTGCTTCTCAGGACTAGTCCTTTGAGTGCTTCTTTTTGATGGTTTGGTTTCTAGCACCCTTTTTTGGAGACCAGGTTTTTAAAGGTTTCCAAAAGCTAGCGCTTTTGAAGATGACTTGAAGTGGGCATGCCAAAAGAGAGGTCCTCAGGTTTATCTGTTTGGAGGGAATTTCCTTCACTCTTACAAAGAAACCCATGGTTAATGTGCTGACACATTGTGAGGCCATTGGGAGTATTTCTTCTCTTAGATTCTTCTTGAGTTTTTAAGCTCTGAAACTTGTTTTTGCAAAATTCACTTTGGCTGGAGTTGCGCTGGAAGTTATTTTGATGTTCGTGAAGCAGCTGGGGACTGATACAAGATTTACTAAGGACATGGGGAAACTTTTCCATTTACTAACCTTGCACATTGGACCAGCTCCTTTGAGAGGGACATGTGACAACTTACTGGTGTGTATGTTCAAATTACAGGATTGTCAGGAATATATTGTTTTATGTCATGTGAAGGAACTATCTTGGTCAACTTAGAGGTGTATAGCAGATACTGTGGCACAGTCTCATTCACCTTCTGTCAGAGTTTACAAGAGAAAACAATACTCACCCTTTTACAAGTCTCTGTGCTGCTTGTCAGAGTTCATTAAAAAAAACCCCAATCAACAACAAACCCACAAATAAAAATAAATAAAAATACTTTGTGTGAGGATGAGACCATAGTTAGTAATAGCTCACACAGGATGCTGATAACTGAAGAGAAGTTGGTTGCATGGTCTGAGAGATGTGGAAGTGAAACTTATGCAGTTTTTCCCTGAGATTATTTTGGAGTTTTTCCCCAACTTCTCTGCACTGAAGCTAAAAGTGACCTTTTCCTACTCCCCGTACATGAAGGACCTGCACTGGCACCTCAGTCCTCACCTAAGCAGCTTCAATTCACTCTGTTTCCACTACCATCTGGCTCCATTGTTTTCCCTTCTGGAAGCCAGGGACTAGAAGGATAACTGTCACGTGCACTCTCCATCTCAACACTGAGTCCCAGTAAAGAAGATGTCAGAGGTGCATCAGGGGTGAGACAAGGCCATGCTTTAAAATGTATTGGCCTTTGGCAGTGTTGTCAATTAGTTGGGACTGAAACAACCCAATAAATCACCTCAGGTAAGTGACACCACACCACTTTTTCATGTGCCTCCACTTTGTGTTTACTGCTTATGTGCTTGGTCTATACCAATTAGAAGCTTTGTGGGATTTTTATGTGAATATTCAGTGGTGAGCACAACAGTTCTGTATAGTCCTTCCCTGATATATGATGTTACTTGAAATAAGATACAGCAAAATTATTAATAGAGATGAAAGACAGTATGTCAAAGACTGTTGTGATTCATAATAATGGTGTGATTAACAGTAAAAGTGACAGCAATATCAATGACAGTAGAAGTGGAAAAAGATGAGGAACAAAGAGAAACCTCTCCCAGGACTCAAATGCTCTCAACTGGAATGCACAAATGACAGGAAGAGTCATACTGAGTGAGGTCAGCGACTGCTTAGACCTTTATAGTGCTTTTGGCAGCAGTTACTAACATATATATCTCCATATATGTGTATATATATACGTAAGGAAGAGCTTCAGAGCAGAAAAAGCATGCAGTGCTTTTCTTGGAGATGTTCTCAGACCCAGTGACCTGGTTTGGGAATTTCCTGAGCTAGAGATGGCATCTTTGTTTAATATTTCTTTTTAGATTTTTTTTTCCCCTCAAAATATGAAGCAGTGTAATATTCTGGCATGATCCATAGCCTGCAGAAAGGAGTTCCAAAGTTTAACTCAGAGTTATGTGATGAAGTTCTGGCTGCTCTGAATCCATTGCCTGGAAATTTCATGGGATGCCTTCAAATTCTTGCATTAAGAGAGGCAAAACCTAGTTATTCCTTGTTTTGCTTTCTGGGCTTTGGAAGAAATTTCCTTCACTCTGCCGATTCTAAAGCATCCATTTTTGAGCACTAACTGACGCTGACAAGTAATCACTAGGGGAGTAATATTTAAAATAATGTATATTTGCCATATCAACCAAGTAAGGCTCCTTCCTTCAAATTTTCAATCTCAGAATCAGTGAATTATAACTAGGTCATGGTAACAAAAGTAAAAATAAATAGATAAATAGATCAATAGCAATAAATCCACCTCCACCATCCCCCTTCCCTCCAGTGCAGCATATCTAATTTTCCACAGCTGCTATTATCTTCTGCTCTCTGAAATGAAATTGATACATTCCACTGTAATTTTGTACATTTGTAGCTCTGGGTATTTTTGTCTATTAGGTTATTGGTGACTTTGTGCAAAAAAAAAAAAAGGTTTTAAAGACTAGCTCCTATTAATAAGGCCATTATGTAAATCAGCACTGCGGCCTGCTCTTGGTGTTGTATGAGGTACTGGCCATTTCCTTCTGGAAAGGATATGGATGACTTAGAGGGGACTCAGAAAAGTCTGAGCAAAATATCAAGCATGGAACAAAACTCCTCTGTGAAGAAGCATGAGAAGAATGTGATAACTTAGAAAAGAAATGGATAAGAGAAGCCAAGATAAAAGACCAAATAATATAACACTGTGGTAGGTTGATCCTGGTTGGACACCAGGTGCCCACCAAAGCTGCTCTATGACTCCCCTCCTCAAATGGGTGGGGAACAGAAAATATAATGAAAGACTCCTGGGTGGAGATAAGGGCAGGGAAAGATCACTCACCAGTTACTGTCACGGGCAAAACAGACTCAACTTGGGGAGGTTAACTTAATTTATTACCAATGAAAACAGAGTAGAATAACGAGAAATAAAACCTAAATATTAAAAACATCTGGTCTCCACTCCTCACTTCTTCCCAGGCTTAACTTCACTCCCAAGTTCTCTTCTCCTCCCTGCTGGTAGTGCAGCATGAAGTGGCTTTTCCTTCCTGTGATGCAACTGAGACTTTAAGGTCTTTCAAAAGCAACTCCAGGAGTACTGTAGTTCATCTCCAGTGGAAACAGCAGAACTGTACTTACAGTGTACAACCAGATTAGGATGTTCCAGGTCTATTTTCCTGAAAGATGCTGAATGCACCCATGTGAACGATCAACAATGCAACCTCTTTATCTGTTGAGCAAGTTCCCCTTCCCTCCTTCTATTCCCCGGAAGCCCTTTGAACTGCTCCTGACTCTTGATTATTTATGAATTCATGGCTATCACACAGGAGACATAGAACAAAAACTCTGATCTGACCATCCAGTCTATCATTTTAGACTCATTGCTATTGCAATGCTTTGATTTTCAGTACAGCAAGCTCCCAAATATGTTTAATAACGAACCTGTGAGAAGTCTATGCAAATCAGGAAAATATTAAAGGATTAGCTTCATTTTTAGTGTATCTAAATCTAGTCCACTTCAGAATTGACAAATTTGTATTAAGCAAGCAGATATAGGTCTCCAACTTTAAGTACATGTTTATAATCCACTGAAGTGGGTTGAGATCAATAGGTTTGAGGAATGTGCTTAAAATGAAGAGTATACTTGAGAGCTTGTAGTATTAAGGCCTGGTAAAGAGCTCATCAAAGGTTTTCCTAGATGCAAAGTTACACTGATATAAATTTGAAAGTGATTTGGAATTGATTGGATTAAACTTGTTTGAAAGTTTGGTAAATGCATTTGATAAAAGGGAAGGGTTGAAGGTTGAGAGACAAATTTTGCTGCTGAAAGGGCTAGTCAGTTAAAGACACTGCCATTTTCCCCCGTGTCTTTGCCACTATCCTGAAGATCACTGACTCCAGGACAGACCAGCAAAATGTACAAGTCCCTGTCCCTCCACTGCTGTGTTTTATAGGCTCCCAAATTAACCTATCTAGCAGTGATTTTATTCTAAAATCTCAAATTAATAACAGAAGCAATTGAGATGTGTCCAAGTTCCCTTTTGGTCTTCCTGAATTAATGGCCAGTAAACTCTGGGAATGGGATAGGCAAACAGCCAGGAAGCCAGCATGTTTTCATCTGCTCCTGCTGTTTGTATCAGTGCATGTTAAAGATGGCAAATAAATGGAAATTAATCACTCAGTCTTTAATGCCTTCATGCCTAAGTGTTTAAGGAAGGCTTACATCAGTTTAACAGGATCAGCAGCCTGCAGTCACCCAAACCTCCCAAACTTTCACCTACAAGGCTGGGCTGGGGTTGGGAAGTCACCAGTTTAATATTCTTTATTAAATGAATGTTTGTTTGCCAAACTGCAAAAATTATGTGCATGTTCACAGCTCATAGCAATCACAGTGTAAATTGTGTTAAATTCATGATTCATCAGAGAGCCATGTCATGGAAGCATGCTCCCAAAGTTTAATAAAAAACTCATAAAGCCTTTAACTCCCTGCCTGCCTGCGCACAGTGTGCAAGTGTCTTTAACAGGGTTGTGAATAGGCACCATGCTTGTAATACATGGCTGATGTCAAAAGAGACCTCAGAAATTAGGATGTTTTTCTCCAAATCTGTGCCTTGGATATTTGTGACTCCAATGGCTTTCTATTCTGTGTCATGTGTTAGTATCTATCATTCACTGCATTTCAGTCCTTATTCCCATTCTCATGCATTTTCTTTTCCTTTTGAAAATTTTTTGTAAATGAAAATACATCCTTAGAAATCTCTCAGTATTCGTTCTCCCCCCTGTAGCTCCTGGCAACACAGCCTAGTTCAAATTGAGTTACTTTTATTAAGCCTTTGATTCTGGGGGAAAATAAGAAGTTTTTTTTTTTTTCATTATTACCAGTATGAGGTCCTCAAATGTTTGAATTCAGTCCATTTCCCAGGAAACTCTCACACAGATGGTCAATAGTTCATGCAAGGAGGCAGCAGACCATATAAACAAGCTTTTGGTCTCAGGCATTATTATTACAAGAGTAGCTCAGTAATAAGGCCAAACCCTTTGAGAAATGTTCATTGCTATTGCTACCATTCAAGTCCAGTCTAATCTAGGATATTTACAAAATTGAGAATAAATCAGATTGCTGGAAATATTATTTCTGTTGAAGTTTACATGTATATATATGTGTATTTGTGGTTGTTTGTATCGATATATATACAGTTGTAAAAGAGAATCAGAATTATTCTGATCTGAGTGTATTTCAGTAATTTTCTAAGTGTTTGTTATGCCTCAGGTATTTTCCATAAGTTTTAAAGTAGGCGGGTTTTATTGCTCCTAAAATGTGTGTATGCATGGTGGTTTAAGAACAGAAGAAAATCAAGCACCACACAGCCACTTTCTCACCCCCTCCTTTCTCTCCCCATCCCCTCCTCCAGCAGAACAGGGAGGAGAATCGATGTAAAACTTGTGCGTTGAGATAAGAACAGTTAATAATTGAAAATAAGGTAAAATACAATAATTAGGGTAAATAATAATAAAGATAATAAAAAGGAAACAAGTTATGCACAATGCAACTGCTCACCACCCTCTGACCAACACCAGACCCCCCTTTCCTCATCCAACTCAACCCCCCTTCCAGGTAACTCCCCCTGGATTACATATCGAGCATGACATTCTATGGTGTGAAATATCCCTTTGATCACCAGTCCCAGCTATGCTCCTCCCACTGCAGGGCATGAGACAAGCGACTTTATCCTTGACTTAGGATAAATACAACTTAGCAAAAACCAAAACATCAGCATGTTACCAACACCATTCTCATTCTGAATCCAAAACACAGTACTGTAACAGTTACTGAAAAGACATTAACTCTACCCTAGCTAAAAACAGGACAGCATGCTATAAAGTGTAAGCAATAGGAGATAAATATAAATATATATATATACACATATATATATATATTCTTCTAGGAGTAAAGACTAGACACAAGTAATAGACTCCCAGTTAATCAGAAGGAAACTGCTCTTTCAGAAGAAGGATTATTTTATTTTTATTTTTGGCTCTGCCCACTTTTGATTCAGGATTTGAGCACAGGTTTTTAAATCTCTCTGGATACTGTGCACTGCTCTTTAGTCCAGCAGTGACAGCTTCACAGCTCTGCAGTCTCATTTCTCTAAAAAATTCTCCTGTAGACAGATCTCCCCAGAGTGCCAAAGAACAACAGCACTGTTCTTACACCAACATTTGGCAGTGCCTGCACAAGCTATTGTAATTCAAGGCGGAAAGGAGACCATTATACTTTGTGAAAAGGGAAGCCAGAAAAATGCAATGGTGCTGGAAACCAACTTTATTCACTCTAAGTGGGTTTTGGTAATGGTCTTTGACAAAGTAAGGAGTCAACTGGGTCATGGTGAGCAAGTGAAAATCACCTTCATACACATGTTCCTGTTCAGGCCTGTAAGAGAGGCTGGAGGGGTGAAGGGCTGCTCTTGGTCTTTGGACCAGACTCATTCTGTGAGACAGAAGGTGGGCAGAACAGTGTGACTCCAGTGCAGATGCATTTCTGCTCCCCTTTCCACTCCCCTGCTTGAGTTAGCAAGGGAACAAAATAAGCAATACTAATAGCACTTTGCAGAGAGCAATGAGGTTTTCTGCTCTACAGTCTACTTAAAATTCTCTTTGGTACTGACAAAACTTGAGATGCCCTGCTGTGTACCTCTTTTCTTTTATTGAGTTGTGATGTGCAGTAATAGGAAAAATGTATAACTGCAAACACTCTTGGGCTCTCTAATGGTTAAGGAACCACAGTAAAAACTGCTGAGTTCCCCAAAAACCATTCTTGCACGCTGCCTGAGAGACCATTAATCAGACTGCACACATGCATCTCTTCTTGACAGACCTCAGCATATGCACTGCCCATTGGAGACAAGTTGTAACCATGTGAAGTTGCCTTCACAGCAAAACAGAAGTGGTCCTTTTGTATATACTGTCATATCAAACCCATTTCAGGACTTTATAGATATGATCTCTCTTCCAAGAGATCCAGAAGTGATCTGGGTTACAAGAATCCACTATGGGAGATCAATTACAAAGACCTCAATTCTCTCTCTGGAAAGACCTGATCGACAGATTTCTGGATCTGGAGGAGCATTTCTTGGGGATATAATTTCTGCTTGCCTTCTCACTGTTGGCTGCAGCAGGACACCAGTTTTCAGGAAGTGCAAGAATGAGGACCCTGGAAACCACAGGCCTGTCAGTCTCCCTTCAATGCCTGGTAAAGTTAAGGGAGTTATTAAAAAAACCCTGAAAGACAGTACAGTCACTGGTCACAGCCAGCATGGCTTCATAAGAGGAAGGTCCTGCTTATCAAACTTGATTTCCTTTTATGATGAGGTAACCCCCCCAGGTGATATGGGGAAGCCAGTTGATATAACCTTTTTGGATTTCAGTAAAGCTTTTGATACTCTCACAGGATCCTTAACACACAGCTGGATAAACACATCACGTGCTGGGTGAGCAATTGGCTCACGGGTCAAGTGCAGAGGGTAATAGTGAATGGGATGACATCAGACTGGTGACCTGCCACTAGTGGGGTCCCACAGGGCTCCACCTTGGGCCCTGTGCTCTAAAACATCTTCATAAATGACTTGTATGCAGGACTGGAAGGGACACTGAGTAAGTTTGCAATGAGACAAAACTCAGAGGAGCTATTGACTCCCTTGAAGACAGAGGCCCTGAAGAGAGACCTACATGTATTAGAGGACTGAGCAATCACCAAACACATGAAGTTCAACAAGTGCAAGTGCTGGATTCTTCACCTGGGATGGGGCAACCTTGAATGTTCCTATAGACTGGGAAATGAGACGCTGGAAAGCAGTACCAGGAAAGGGACCTGGGGGTCCTGGTCGACAGCAAATCGAATATGATTCAGCAGTGCCCTGGCAGCCAGGAAGGCCAACCATGTCCGGAGGGGGGCATCAGTCAAAGCATCACCAGCCAGTTGAGGGAGGGGATTATCCCACTCTGCTCTGCAGTGGGGCGGCCTCATCTTGAATAGTGTGTTCAGTTTTGGCCTCTGCAATATGAGATATTAAGCTATTAGAGAGCATCCAAAGGAGGAGAAGAGCCCTGAGGGGAAACTGTCACTTGGTCTGTTCAAGCCAGGAGAAGAGGAAACTGAGGAGAGACCTCATTGCAGTTACAACTTCCTCATGAGGAGAAGAGGAGGGGCAGACACTGATCTCTTCTCTGCGCTGACCAGTGACAGGATCTGAGCTAGTGGCCTGAAGTTATGTCAGAAGAGGTTTAGGTCTGGATATTAGAAAACGGTTCTTCACCCAGAGGGTGGTTGGGCACTGGAACAGGATCCCCAGGGAAGTGGTCACAGCATCAAACCTGACAGAGGTCAAGGAGCGTTTGGACAATACTCTCAGGCACGTGATGTGACTCTTGGGGATGGTGTGCAGGGTCAGGAGTTACATTCAATGACCCTTCCAACTTGTCATATTCTGTGATTCTGTGATTTTGTGAAGTCTTTTGTGTGATTATCTTATAAACTAACACTGGGGAAAAGCAGAAGGGCTGACTTTGCTCTTAGTGAACCATAGTTAGCTTTGTGTAAGTACTGAAGAATCCCAGGTGACAGCAAGGACTGGTATGGATTTAATGTCCTACAGCTAAGGAATAAGTTTGTGTTTCTTGTGCAAACTATGGTCATTCTGTGTCCTAAAACATTCTTTGGGTCTGCTGTGACATTTTGGCTCTGTGCTACTTCTGTACATCATGTTTCTGAAAGGTGATGGGCCATAGGGAGAGATTAGGAAGGGGAGAAACTGCATCCTTACCCTTCCAGTGATGATCAAATCAATAGTTACCTCTGAGCCTGAAATCACACTTGTCTCATTAAAAACTGAGTTATAGCTTGTGTGTTCTGCTTCTGCCATTCCTTCACTGGTTTTAGGGTAGTGTTCCCAAACTGTGTGCAGTGGGCCAGTCCTTTTGTTCTGGCAACACATATGATTTTTTCCCCCATTTTCCCCCCGCAGTATCCTTTTCGACACATAAGAGTTTGCATCTGAACATGCCAGGGGCAGTGTTAAAAAATCCATGTTTGCCAAGAAAAGAGAGAGTACTAACATTTAGAAAAGTGGAAAGATAAATCTTCACTGGAGATACAAAGTCGATAAAGAGACTTGCAGTGACCTGAGCATAGGTCAAGTTGACCTATGTGAGAATGGAGAGAAAAGAATGAAAGGAAAACAAGTTAGAGGAAAAGCCAGCACTAAAAATATGAGCTGCAACCATTAGTTGCAGTACTGTCAGTTCTTAAAGTGCCTGGACAATACTTTGCCTTTCTTTGTCTCCTGGGCCAGGATGTAAGAGCACAGGAGTGAATCAGCCTGTACATTAGTCTTGCAGCAAACAGAATAAGTCTGTTTTCCTGAACAGGGAAACCAAGTCATGAATCAGGAAAATGTGCTGCACTGGGACATGTGATAGAGCGTGTCTGGGGACAGAAGAAAATCTCATGAGCCTGGGGCTCTGTTCAGTTCTGACCATTACGATGCCATTTTTCTCTCTGACCATAACACTTTGAGTAGAGATCCTGATCCTCTATTTTATGTCATTATAGAAACTGTGCATGCAGACTGGTAAGGTAGGAGGCATAGTTAAAAAATAATCTAACTGTTTATGTCCTTTATTACCCAGCAGTCTTTGTAACTCTTGGCTTTATGTATTGCAGGCTGGCACACTCCTTATTGAGGACCAAAAAAGAGAATTTGGATGAACTGCAAAGTAGATGCAAGAATATTATATTTCCTTAACTTTTACATATGTCATGTCTAAGATGCCATTTGCACAAAGCACAGGGTGGTGGAAGGAATTTCTTACCATGTGATTTGGAGATGTTCATGGGGATTTTTCTTGCTCTGCAGAGAGATGGCAAGGGATCAACAGTTAGGATACATAGGAATGTCATAGTCAATTAATTTTCTGAAATTACACTCTGAAGTTGTGTTTAGAAAATGAATTAATATTGGTGAAAAGCACTGATATCCTTGGGTAAAGGGCAACAGAGAAGAATACATTGTTATTATTAAACTGTTGTAGAAATCCTCTCTTTGACTGAATTATTGCAGTGAGTTTCCTTGGTGATGTGACGTAGAATTTACTGGAGTGTTTGTGCTGTATAATTGAAAATGACATTACCTTTATTAAACCATCTATGGAACTCCACTCTTTTCTGTGCTGCAAACCAGCTTTGCCAGTGATTCTTACCAAGGGTCCTGAGCCAGCAAAGTGGAGGCTGGTCAGACATCCACGATGAAATATCTAAATTACGGGAAGACTAAGGGCAAAAAATACATTCCTTACTTGAGGCAAGTGAAATAATAGTAGATGCATAATAAATGTGGCTGAAGCCTCAATAAACTGCTCATTAAATTGTTCCCCATTGATAACAAAGGAAAGAGCACAATCACTTTTCATCCTGTCCTTTTCTCTCTCAAACTAAGAACACTAGGTTCAGGATTTAGAGACCTCTTCCCAAGTCATCCGTTCAGAGCCAGTTTTCTTGGCACTACCAACACTGGCTGTCACCAATGGCTGTTCATTTATCTGAGTAAGACAATTTAATGGTTCTAGTCCAGTTTTTCTTAGATGTCTGCATCATAACAAATCTCATCCCAATCAACGCTAATTGCTGCTTCTAACAGCAGCCTCCCAAGAGAGTCTTTAGGGAGCGAGTGGGCTGTGGAGCTTAGATCTGATGGGATCACACACCTAGGGATCGTTAACAGGGCTTGCCAGTCTGGCACTAAATTTGAGTACTGGAGACTAATATTGTGGTTTGAATTTTTCTCATGCCTGAGGTGCTAGACTGCTAAGAATAAAGGTGTCCAGCTTGCTAAATGTTAGCGCAAATTATTAAGCTGTCTTTTCAGCAGTGCTCTCTGTTCTAGTGCAGCAGGGTGGTAACGTGCTTCACAGCTGAACTCCATCCTGCAGCAACACTGATTTTATCACCCAGGGTGCAGTAGGCCCCTTACATTTGGAGTGACTGCAATGCAGCAGCTTTGCTCTCTGATGATGGGGTTTACTGGTGTTGCATCTATGGTACCCTGTGGGGTTTGACGAAGGAATGAAGGCTTAATGATGTTCTCCAAGTATGTCCTGATCTCAAAAAGAAATTACATCTTTTTAACAATATAGTCATTCCCTTGTCAAATTAAATTGGGTGAATTTTCTCCTCTTAAGTTTGATTTTTGTAATGACTACTTAGTCCTATCAATATTGGTATAATGGGAATATAGATACACTTTGATTGAATGTGGATCCTCTCCTGGATACCCTAACTCGATTATATATCTCAGTGGATCCTAAATAGGAAACTCTTCTTTCCTTAAATCAAAATAGTTGCCTCATTGCTACATCATAAAAAAAACAAAACCCAGGAGTCTGATTAATAGCTGTGCTCCAGGCTTCCTTCACAAATACAAGAGAAACTCTGCAAAGAAATCAACAAGTACGTTAAATATTAATATCTGTGTGTCTTTGATGGTTTGTAGCTTCTCATTCTGGAATGATAGAATAATAGATAATGGAAAGAAAGTTATTGTACAGTATAAATATATATTTAGTTAAGGAAATTTAAATTATTCCCCCATAAAATTGTATTGTTACCAATAAGTCATTCTCTGATCTTGGATATTGAAAATCTAAACTGTTCGGTTAAACCAGAAACAAATTTGTCCTGGATGTTTTGGAGGGGTCTTAAAGGTAGCGGTTTTTTATTTTAGATTTCTCCCTAAACTTCCCTTTGACACCCTGAAAATTAATGGCTTAATAGAATGCTTGACTTCACACTGGAACAGTGCAGGCCAGACATAGCAATTGATTGAACCTTACCTTTGTAAATCCAACAGTATTTATCTGGCAGTTTGTCTGCCGTGGGCTAGACCCCCTCCCTTTTTTTCTTTAGTTTGTGAAACTACTGAAGTGTCAGATTCAGACTGGCATGATCACTCTCAGTGCAGATGAGGGCAGAGTGTGAGCCAAAGCATGATATTTGCTAATCTTTCCAGCCTCTCAGAAAATGCAAGCCTTGGAGAACAGGAAGAATAGCAGCTGGGTCAGTTGAATTCAAAGGAGAAACATGTCAGATCAAGTTCCCAACTGGGTCAGAAGACAAAGAAGTTTATTTCTTTTTACGTTACCTATATGTGTTATCATTACAGATCAATGAATTCTAACATACTGATGGTAATTCTGGGAATAAATGCTTGCTCCTGGGACTTGGTGAGTATTTTGTGCCTGGTGTGAGATCCACTGAACCTGTTGAAAGCACTTGCTCTGGATCAGGCTTTGCAGCAGAAGATGAAGCTGCTTCCAGCCAGACGCCCAGGGTCTGACTTTCTCCAAGAAAGCTATTTTCTTTCTTTTCTGCCCAAAGTTATAGAAATCTTTCCTCACTGGAATATGATGTATCTGCAAAATTAGATCCTTTATTAGTTTATTACTCAATCCAAGAAATTAAATTATTTTCTCTGTATCACTGGAGGAGTTGGAATGGGACAAATGAATAAAATAACTCAGCAGTGTGCTAATTCCCTTTGTGTCATCCAACAGAGAAAAATAGTGTGAAAGGACAGCAGGAAAAGCAACTAAATAAGCTTAAAATAACTGTGGGCTTTTTTTCCTGTTGGGCTCTTGTCTTGGATTAATTGGATTTTTACCTTGTAATGAGTGCTTGTGAAGATTACAAATGCCAAGAAGTGCAACATACCCTGTGCATCTACTCCATCTAATGCAAGCCATGTACAGTTAGAGAGTGGAGCTATAGCTTCTAATCTGTTCTGACTTCCAGATGAATTGAGATATTCACTTGATACATGATGGGTCACAGGTTCATCTTATTCACAGAGACAAGTGGGTGCTCTCTGCAAACAAACTAGGAACTGCACAGTTGAGCCAGGTCAGATTTGTTATTCCTTTTCTTCCAGGTCATCAAGTTGTGGTGAATTGCTTCAGAGCCTGGTGGACTCCACCCAAAGCCTGCCTTTAGTTTCAGAGGTCCGGGATCATTATGGTAATTATCCATGGTTTCACCCAGGTGGCGGCTAAATGTCCAAGACTCACTGAAAATATTTTGGTTTAATTTGGATTAACCCTCAGTGTTAATTATGTTTTCAGGTCAGGCTTTGTCTCCTGTTAGCTCACAAAATTGGCTTTGTGATACTGATGCTGCATGAGACATTACATCAGTTCAGTGTGGCTGGATTGCACTGACTTGCTCTTTCACATCTACGTACTTGAGCACAATCCTGAGATGTCCATTAGAGTTTTCTTTCCTCCTGGAAATGCCTATTTATACATTCTAACCCTTACCATCTATGGATGCATAGAGTCTGCTTACAATTACTCGAAACTGATGATTTCATATACAAGCATGCAGTGCATTTGAACTGTGAACATGTCTAAGAAGCTTTATTCCTTTTTGACACCTTATGCCCTGAGGAAAGAATGAAAAGAAGCACATGTGCATTTTTGAGAAGGAGTTAAAAAGGATTGCGCTCAGGAGACTTTCTCCTCAGATTCTGTGATGAGTAATGCTCCTGTCAATTACTGGCTTTTTTTTCAGAAACAAGCTAAAAAATGCTTGATTTTAGCTTCATTTGCTTTTTTGGATTGATGTCATTCCTACTCCTGTGAAAATAGGTATTCCCCATGGAAACAAAGAGCTCTCAGCTGGACAAGAAATCAATGCCAATTAAGATCACAGAAATGATTAAGAACTTCCCATCCTGGGTCTTCATTTGAGATTTTATTAAGACTTTTGTAGAGACGCATTCAAGCAGTTGTGAAGTTTCTCCACAATATTAGCTTTGGAACATTACATATAAGTCACAAAGAGCAAAAATTAGTAATTTTCTTCCTTTTAGCTATGGTTTCTAAACATAGCACTAGGGATTATAATGACTTGATGGATTCATATCCATTATTTAAGACCTGTTCTTGGGAAAGACAGAGTGTACCGTGCTTTTTGAGTGTTTGTTCCTTTTTAAATTTTTCTTAATTATTTGATACTCTCTCTCTTTCTTTAGTAAAATCCCTCTCCCAGTATAAGAAGTCAGTATAAGATGTAAAACCCGCATTGATGGCAATGAGAATTTATGTCTTGTAATTTAAACAAACAAAAATATATGTCTCTATAGCAGGTTTGTTAGCTAGGATTATTCTCTCCCATGTAAAAGTCACATAGCAATTCAGTCCACCTGTTTTAGATACCAGTTTTAGAAGGAAACTTTGATGCCAGGCTAAGATGTTGGATGCATAATTTTTACATGGTTTTATAGAGCTTTAATTGGTGTGTGAATCTTGCCTCTGGTGTGTTTAAGAAACCCATGTCTCTTCTCCAAAGAGCTGTAAGGGCTAGGAGTTGGCTACCCTGGTTTGGAGAATTTTATGTCTTTTTGTCCTGAATTTCACTGTTCTGCCCAATACTGTTGGGTGGACTTTGCAGTGATTCACTGCAGAAGCAACTGCATTATAGCTGTGGAGTAACTAGTTTAGGTCTGAAACTTTTAAATAATTCTAACAGACAGGTGGTCACAGGACAAGGGGCTGTGCCTTGTAACAGTATGGAGTGCTACAAGTCTGCAGAAATTTGTGCGTGGATATTATTTGCTTCTTTATTTGGTTCTAAATTGCTTCAACCTACTTTAGTGAAAGGGCTCAGCTCTTGCTGGTGTACCTGGATACAAGATGGTGTTTTATTTTGGGAGCAGGTGAAGCTGTAAAAGTCACAAGAGACAGCTAAGGTCCTAATTTCCTTTCAAAGTCAATGGGGCTCATACCCTCAAATACCCACTGACTTAAAGCAGTTTTTCTTCTGTTGGAAAGAAGCTCTAGAGTCCAGCACAGACACTGTGTTAAAGGTGCTCCCTGATTTTAGTAGCTGAAAAGCATCTTGTGAGCAGATGTTCAATGGACAACGCAAAAAAAAAGTGAAAAATAAATCCTTCAGAGAAATTATCTGAAACTTTTTCCAACATCTTTTTACATCTCTGTCTTCTGAACCCTTATTAATACTCAGTTACAATTCAAATGAGATCGTGTTGGTGAGATTCAAGAAAAAAAATAAATTGAAAAATTTTTTGTTACCTCTTAGAGGGAAGGTTAGAGAAAATGGAAAATAGGAAAGAAAAAAGCAACCAACTAACTCACTAAGCTAATTTTGCCTTCTGATGTGTTTGGTATTCACATTATTCAGTGCAATCCGATATGCAGACTTAGGACGTAATTCTATGTTGTAAACTTATTTAAAATGAATGAGGCTGCCAGCTTACATTCCTCTAACAATATTTTATGTGCCTAAGGTTATGCGTTGATCCTGTGCCCTTACCGGATTTCTTAGTCCAGATATCCTTCTGATTTCAAAAGGAGGAAAAGAAAGCTAAGTGTCAAGGCTTGCAGCTGAACCCTCCTTGTCAGGTGTCCCCTTCGCGTTCACTCTCCCTTCACATCACTTCCGAAGTCTCTGTTTTCTTTCCGCTGAATGAAGCTGGGGAATGGTCAACAGATGTGAGAGCTGAGGCTTGGATCTTTGTGTCTAGGCTAAGGATTTTTGAGATCTGAGCATGGAGAAGTTGTTTCAACAAGTTAAATGTTGAGGTAAGTAAAATTGAGAAGGCGGTTTGAGCCCTCACCTATATCGCGGAACTCTGTGTCTGAGAACAACCACTATTTCTGCACTTATTGCAGAATCTCCCAAGAGAACCCTGTATTGTCAAAGAGAATAAATTGCTTCCTCACTTGTAGAAGTGGTCCCTGAAGTTCAGCATTAAGAAATGAACGGGAGGCATCACAAGAGAGATTTTGCTGCCTCTGTCTATAATAAGGTTAAAAGGCAACCTGATCACATTTTCTAAGTATCTCCAGTGGGGATAACTCGTATAAAGTGCAGAGGTGGGAAAGCTCTCATTAATTTTAGACAGTCATAACAAGAAATGGTAGCTGGAAATTGAAACTAGATGAATTAAAAATGAAAATAAGATCCTTTTTATTTCTGATTTATTTATTTTCTTAACAGCAGAGATAATTAACAACATTGGCTGACTGCTCAGAGGAAGAGGAAGGTTTTCCATTGCCTACAGTCTTTAAATTGCAATAAGAGTTCTTTCTAAGAGGGGATTTTTAGCCATGCCAGAAGTTATTGAGCTGAGTGGAGGAATTCCTAGGTGAGATTTAGCCATTAATATTATCAAGACTTTAATTCTGCAGGATCACATGGGCCTTTTAGCCCCCAGACTTTCCTTTCATTGTCCTCTCCCTTTAAATTACTATTTATTTCAGTGGTTTTTTCCCTTCTGTATGGGCTCATATCTCTGGCCTCAGTCCAATGAGGATGTAAATTATCTCCTTCCACATTAATCAACTATTTTTACTCAATAGCATCTTCCAGTGGAGATTCTGCCCTGCTGCAGATGGCAAGCAGAGCATGGAGCTTGCTGGGGCAGGCAAAAGGAGTTGAGATAAAACAAAGGTTCTAGTTAACATCCATATCAGAAACAAAAACTCATTTTCGGAATGAATTTGCCTATGTTTGTCATCACCACAGACTTTCATTAGGAGGATGACAGTTGAGATTTCTGCATCTGCCATTTCCATGGTACTCCCAGCAGTAGGTCGCTCGAGGAAAGATCTCTTACTTTAATCACTGCTGTGAAGCATTGGGTTGTGGGTGGGACTGAGGCTGTTTATGGTGAGAAAAGGAAGGAGAGGGAATTAAAAACAAGCTTTCTGTGCTAATGCTTGTCAGCTTAGCACTAATATATGTGTTCCTGAACTCTTCTTAATTCACCTCTTTATTGATTTGTTTGTATGTGTGGTTCTTCACGATGAAGGAATATCGTCCACCCTTTCTTCTGAAATATGGCTGCCTCTGTTGTGAACGTGACTGGTTTTTAGCACTAACCAGACAATATGACATTTCCAAAGAAGAGAAAGGGAAAAATAACAAATTTGCCTGAAGTATAAGGGAAATTAAGGAGGTAAAAACATTTCTACACCACTTATGGAGCCCATCTAAACAACTTAAAAATGTGGAACCCTCATGTGGCCCAGCAGGTTTTATATATCACCAGCCTGAGGAGGTACAAATCTAGGCTTTTTAGCCACACACTTCCAGATTTTGATATTCTCAATTTGCAAGAAAGAATTCTTTTGGAAGGGTGTGTGTCGATAATCGTCTTGCCTACCACTGCTGTCCCTTGGCATCTGGGGGACTGTAAGTAATCAGTGTGAAGGAACATAGATGTGCAGTTGTTTTTCCTTATCTGAATGGGATTTATCTGTTGAGTCTTTTATCATCTGCTTTGTAGCATAAGGTATTAAAGAGCTAAAAAAAAGTGATGGTTATATGTAGATAGAAGCTCCTAGCAGTGGCATGCACACAGTGTAGCTTGACTCAAAATGAAGCAGCATTGAGGCTCTGCTTTGTACACTTCAATTTTTCTTGCCTTTGCAGGCATAAGTACCAGGGGAGGTCTCATGTAAATTGGAGACAGAGAAATGATTATCTGTTTATCTTGCTTTCCTTTCAGAGCAGTACAATGAAATCAGCAGAACTCTCCTCCCTCCCTCTTCTCCTCTCTGCCTACCAGATAAACCCTGTTTTTGAAAAATTAGAATGCACTGTGGATAAAGGAAGGTGACCCTAGGTCTTGGATCTGTTTCCTTCATTAGCAACAAATCGGCATGTACCGATTGCTGCTTCTAGTATCAATGCTGGAACATTTAACTAGTCAGAAGAGTTTACAGATGCCAGAAGAGAAAGCCAGTGATGCATATAATATATCTCTGGAATCATAAATAGCTGAGACAAGGGCTGGTTATTGCTTAGTTCAATATTGTTGTTTAATAGCAACTCTAAATACACTCTGCTGGGTTAAATATTGCACTATTAACGCCAGAGATAATGATCTTCCTAGACCGAATGAGGGACAATCATATTATAGTGTGATGCATTTCTCTAAGCTCCCCATATGTGAGCAGGGTAATTGAGGCGACTAGCAATTCTGTAAGCCATTCTGAGGGTCAAACTCTCTGATTGTACCTCTCTGCCCATTCCTAGAGAGGGCAGAAGGACTTACTTTATGAATACAGAAGCATTAGATGACCCTGCTTTTCACATATTTGTAAAGCACTCATCAACCCAGCATCTCAGTCTGTGGATATTATCAATCTCTAACTAATTATAAGATATCCATTCCACAGTAGTAGCTTCAAAGGTAACAATTTATTCAGGCCTTTCCCTCATCCTTTCTTATAGGTAACTGAATGAAGAAATGAGTTGTCTTCATGTTGATCTTTCTCCCTCGTGCCTGTCTGAGCTTGAAGAAAAACGAAAAAGGACTCAGCAGAGAAAGGAGCCACGTTTCTGAAAGAGCAGTAATGTCCCTAGAAAATGTCCTACCCTTAAACCCAGCTGAATAGTTCAATGAGAGTATAGATCACATAGACAGTCAGAGTGGAAGTGTTTATGATATTTTAGGAATACATTTTTAGCTGACCAAACAAAAGAGGGATCTGGAGGATGAAAGAAATGCCCACAGTTTACCTTTGCTTGCAACAGCCTATTCACTTTACTTATATTGTGCATTTGATACCAGTGTCCTTTTTATTTCTCATGTTCTCAGCTACTGTTTTGTTCAGTGCTGTATTTAAGAGTTTCATTTAAAGGATTAAAAATTATTGAGGAGAGGTAATTACACTTATTTTTCCATATAAACATATGCATCTATACATGTGCATGTGTGTGTGTATATTAACATATGAAGTTCTCAGTAGCAAAGCCCAATTTTATGTAGACTTTTCTGTTCCCCTCTGAGATTTAACACTTTACCCTCATTACTCTTATACTTTCAATTCAAAAACATTAGAGAACAACTTGATATTGTCTAAATCCACAAAGGTTACCAAAGGCTGGCATCAGCAATCAGGAGGCACTTGCACCTCAGTGCTGTTGTCTCTCCCTCAAATGACCACTTTAATTTGCATGATGGACACTTAAGCTCTGCAGAAACTCCACACAGACATATTGTACCAGGATTGTGCTGGTAAGTAATGTAAGCATTTTACAACCTCCTGTTTTAAATCTCAGAGTTTGTAAATCTCTCCACATCAAGATTAAACGTGATTTTCCTTAGCTATTTGGTACTTTCCTGGGTAATGGTGGTAAATCAGGAACTATCCAGCAAGGATTATAAACAGTTTGGAGCTTAATTTATACTAATCTATCTGTAGAATGACCTCTGCAAGTCTTGCTTATTGGGGGCATTAGGCCCTCGTACTTATTCTCAGGTTGGGTTTCTTTTCTCCCTTTGAAGGTCATCTTAAAGGTAGGTTATCTTTTAGTCCTCTTCCTTTGTGGAGATGAGGATTTATTTTTATTGCTTTTAAAAGTGGGTTAGATGTCTCTGATTTGCTTGCTGGTATCTTTTTAATTTCATCATGGGAGTCTTGCCACCGAATGCAGTGTGATTTTGAGTCCTAATTTTATTGCCTAGGTAAAATGAAGGACAAATCTGAAATGTTTCCACTTGAAATGCGAGGATACTTCCACACACAAGCCTACTGCCAGTAAAACTACCTGCTAAGTAATGACTGCTAAACTCTGGTGGGCATACCCAGATGTAACTGTTTAGTATGTAAATCTTCACATCATCATCAGCCATGGAATAATTAATGATATAATAGGAGAGACACATTGGAAGTATAGGCTTATTGGTATCTGAATGAGAAGATTCAGAGAGTCCCTGTCCAAAACAAGTTGCTTCTTTGCTACCTTTGCAATGACTTATGAATTTTTATTGAGCTCCTATTGTTTCTATAATATATTTTTTTCCATTTTGTAGTTTTTAGATTTGCCTTGATTTCCAGATTGAAGAATGCCCGTGGGTTTGGGATTTTGGTTTATACTACTGAATAAATATTCTATTGAAAAATATTTCATTGAATATAAATATGTTTTATTCTATTGAAATCCTAATATAGAAGAATAGAACATAAAATGATAGCAGAAATAAATAATGAAAAAAAATTTACACTATTTTTTGACTACAATGGTTATGAGGAAAAAATGAAACTCATGAGATAATTGGTGATTATATTATTGTGCACCAATTCAAGACTTTGTGTCTCATATGTTTTGATTTTATTCTTTTTTTTTAATTAGAAAATCTATCTTTTTTCCACAAAAGCAGAAAGAGCCCCAAATTCCACGTGGCACTATATACCATTGCAGAAACCAGGGAGGTACTCTCTAAACTACTTCAATCTTCATTTAAATAACCCTCGACTTATTCTCTATCGAATAACTACAATGTAGCATAACATACAAGATCATAACATGAAGAGGCATCAACCATCCTCATAACAGATAAAACAAAAATTATGGGAAGCTATTGAAATTGCCATAGAACAGATATTCCTTTTTATGAATGGCATAGCCATTGACACTGAAAGAAATGTCTACCCACCTGAACTGACATCATAAGGTAACATGCCAGACTGCTTTGTTAAAACTTTCACCAGAGATAAAGGATCACACTGTTTTGGAAATGTCTTAGTTGTGGGATTCTTTAATTTTAATACTTGAAGCAACCTTAGGCTGCCTGTATCTATAAAGTAAGGATTTACCTCTGTTTTTTGAGGGGGAAGGAGGAAAGAACTGAAAGGGCAGTGTGGGGGCATAAGATAAATGCTTCCAGTAACTGGGATAAAATAAATGTGTACCCAAAAGAGAAGGGTACAACTATGTATCAGAGGTTTATCTGCCATGAAATGATGCAGTGTCACTGCGAGCAGAGTACACACAGCAGCACAAACTGACAGGTTTACCCTCAGACCAGCTGCCACATACGACATAGGAAAAAAAATGAAACATTCTGGACCCATTTTAATACAAGAAGAAAGAGTTCATAGAGCCAGAGCCATGTCTGTTTGTGGGTGGAGTAGTCAATTGACCTCCAGGAAGGACAATTATAGATGTGTCTTTTGATATGGATAAGATGTTCTGTAGCATTTCAAACTAAGAAAAAAGCTTTCAAGCAACAAGCATTCCATTGTCTGATCCCAGCTGTGTATAGAGGTCTAGAACATATTTGGACACAAAAATAAATAAAAGCCTGGATTTAAATAGTGATCACGACAACACACAGCTTAAGTTTGCTAAAATTTGGTCATACTAGGCAAATGTAATTTTTTTTTTAAAATAAACATTCCCCTACAGAAGGAAAAAGCAGATCTTCTGATTTTTCTTCTTCATTAAAGCATTTGGTATAGGACTACACGAAGACTTGTGAGTTAAAAAGAAGATAGTATTGAAAAATGAAGGAAGAACTGGATAAAAGAGACTATTAAATGGGAACGGTTGGACTGGAGGTAGGCTCCTATTCAATTTACCTAACGACTAGTTTTAGGCTCAGTTTTGTGTAATATTTACATTAGGGACTTTGATTCTGCAGGAATTTGCTGATGGTACAAAATTTGGAGACAGCAATACAGAGAAGCATTGGGATATTGTTCAAATGAACTCAGTGACCTTCAAGGGAGGCAACAGAAATGGCATGAAATTCAAGCTAACAAAGGGCAAGTTCATACACTGTGGGACTAATCGTAAGATTTTCCTCATTTACACCGGAACTCTGCAGTGGAAATGACAGACGAGGAAAAGCAAATGGGTTAGTTGAGCATAGGATGACTGTGAGCACTCATCTTGCTGAATTTCAAAAAAGACAAATAAAATCCTTCAGCCTATCAAGATAATATCCAATGGAGACAGAAAAATGCGTATTCCATGGGAAAAAGCAGTGGTACAAAACAAACCATCACAAAGGGATGGTGAAATGTTATCTGGAATCCCATGCTGAGCCCTGGTGGCTCCTTGAGGAGAAAGCACAAGGGCTGAAACAGCTGCAGTTAAGGTCTACCAGGAGGAAAAGATAGAGAAAACTGACACAGGCTGGTTTGGCAGCCACGGTGGAGCCTGATGAAGGCCTAGATACATGGATGGAGGTTAAGGAAACTTGTTTGTGCTGGACTAGCTCTGTGTGAAGGGCTCAAGAACTGGAGTTGTTGAAGTTAGCATCCTTTTCTGTCCATCTCAGTAGGTATATGCAGCTGTGCACCTGCACAGCAGCTCCAATGGACAAGTAGCCGTGGGAGACATACAAGTAGCCAGGTCTGGGAGACTGGGCTGCACTCTCCGTTTTCCTCTTGTCTGGGCAGACTAACTCTACCGTCTGGATGAGCAGGGTACTACAAGCAGATGCTGCAGTATAGTGTCCATGAGTGAAGGGTGTTAGGCTTGGGTCTGCTCCTATAATACACTTTTCCCATCGCTGGTATTTTTTCAGTCCAGTGGTTTATGCTATTAACTTTCATTCCTGGGGGGCTAATTATGGTTCTGCTTTAAACGTCTCCTGCCTCCAAGCTGATGAGTGTCAGGGTGCATACTGGACCCAACACAATCTTTCTGGTCAGCTGCCAGACTGTGTCCAGACTCAGGTACCATATATGAACTTTTACATACCTGGAAAAAGGTTGACCTCTTGTTTAACTACACTTTTGAACATCATGGGTCAGCTCTCTCTGGTGCTATCTGGCACCTCCCAACATGCCACACCACTAAGTCAAACGTTTTGAATAGGAACAATAATCTCAGTCTAAGTTATCTTTACTGCTAAAAATTAATTAAACATTACCAATTTAGTCACAGCTTGATGAAAAACAATGTCTGGGTATAATTAAGATACAAAAATTTTCACAAATTAACAAAAATTTCCACCTTACTGGTAGGCAAAATCTACTTCCAGTTGATCTTTTTATGGATTAACTTTTTAGGCTTAATAATAGTACAATAGAATGCAGTGAAGAGAAGTGTAAAGCTTGGTACATATGAGAAATTCAGTGCCACAAACACAAAAAAGGGATCATCTGGCTCAGCAACTGTACTCTGGAAATAATATGGGGTTATAGAATAAGGTTCAGCACAAACTCTGAGGGGGAAAAAAATCATATTCCCTTAAGGAACAGTATCTTGATGCAGAAGATAACTGTGTTTTTTCCTCTGGCCCTTTGAATGCTTCAGATTATAAAACAAAACTTTGTAGGCAGCTTGGTGGTCTAATGCCTGAAACAAACATGCAGACAGAGATCGAGTGTAAAAATCTATTTCCAAAGCTGGGAAGTATCTCATTGATTAGCAAATACCATGTGATAGCTAAATTAGGGTGAAATACAGCTGAAAATATTTCTGGAAGGATAATTCTCTGATGAAATTATCAGAACTTCCCACTTTAGATAACTCTCTTTCTAATAACTTGGTCTTTCAGAGTGCAGTAAATCCCTGGCGAAAGTCAAGGAAATGAAAACACTGCACACAAGCAATGTATGCCTTAGCAGTTCACTGAATCAAGCCTTAGAGCTACTACAAAAGACTCCATAACTTAAAGAAAATGCCACTGTTATGATTACTTCCTTTATTCTTGGAGGATTTACCTTTCCTAGAAATCTGTTTCAAATTCATCACATACAACTACATTGGGAATAAGACATAAACAAAGCATTTTTTTTCCACCAGGTGAAATTCCTTTTTAGCTTGGAAAAGACAAGCTAGCAGGTGTGACAACTAACTGGATGAGGAAACTCTGATGATGGTATCTTCCTTATAGCAGAGTTTTTTCCTAATGGGCCTAGAAGATTTCTTACAATTAACTTGAGACAGATTACTAGCTTCCACAGACTGCTTCCAACACACCCATCTGTTTTTCCAGGTGAAGGTGCAAAGAATGTGTTTTCTTCCTGATGTCTGTCTTCAACATAGATCTGTATTGATATCTACAGTGCTTAATTCACTTGGAAAATTCGTACATTAACTTAAATCACATCCCAACTTAACAAATGGGTAGTGTTGCTCTGGCAGAGCCACACACACAGTGCCTGCTCCTCTATTTGCTGTAGGAAATACTACACAGAGTCAGAGAGAGAGGGTTTGACCACATGTAGATTAGGTTTCCTTCCCTTTTTCTGCAAAGGTCTGAAAGGAAAATGTGTGCCAGTGTTTGCACAAATGTTTAGAGATGGTTGATGCAGATTCATGCCAGCATGTCAGGGCATGGGGAGTGGAGTGGGAGGACGGTGAAACTGCCTTGTGGAGTGACTCCCAAACAACACAATTGGGCTTCCAGTCCAGCTGGCAAGTTTGTCAAATGCTGAAGGTGACATAATGATTTTGGTTCAGGAAAGGGACTGGTGAATAATGGATTTGAAACTGGACCTCCCATCTGTTCCCAATTCATCTTTCACAGAAGCTAAAGAGTGGGAATGAGCAACCAGGCAAAAGCTTCATCCAGCTGCCTGGAGATCATGTCCCCAACTCAGACAGCAGTTAACTTTCCCCTCTCAAAGACCAGTATTCAGTATATGCTGGCACAAATATATTGTTTCTTCATTACTAAGGATTTACTAGTTGCTTTGTTGTTCTTGGAGGGAAGGCAATATTTCTTCCTTCATAAATGTGACCTTTTCTTTCTGGGTATTTTTTAGCCAGCAATACTTTGCTTGTATAAGATAAATGTGTGGAGCATTACAGAGAGGACAAGGTCCCAGTGGAAGATTAATAAGGATTGTCCTGCATGGTGAGGAATACTTAGCTAAAATCTTCATATAGAATACATCTCCAGAGCTGTGATATAGCAACAAATGACCATAGAAAATCCTCAGTTTGAACGGGGGGGGGGGGGGAGGGAGGGTTGGAAAGTAATGAATTTTAGGAAAAAAATATACCATATCCTAAATGATTTAATTAGTGATCCTTGCTTAGAGATAATGACATTTGTATCCACAGCCACAGCCACAGCTACTGCAGTCAGGGACCTGGGGCTGTGAGAACACAGACCCTAGGATGACATGGAGCATGTACCAAAGACCAGTTTGTTTGCAAGTGATATGAGTACTTCTTGTTTTGCAAAAAAGCAAATCTGCTCTAGATTAGCTCTAATTAGCCTCCTGTCTCTATGGTTGCAATTGAATGATGTGGGGCTTTTTAGGCTGTAAATCTCTTTTTAGTCTGCAAAAAGTCTGTCATTTATTTTCAAAGCAGCTGTGTTTTTCTGATAGATAGAGAAACATCTGTTCTAGTTATTTTATCAGTGCAACACATTCATGATGGTTTTCCCACCACCTCACTATGCTCTGCTATTACCTCCTTTCCTCCTGAGAGGAGGCAGGAGGGAAGGCACCTTTGATCTTTGGAAGCTATGAAGGTTAAGGATGCTACATGCATGATGCTTATCTGAATTAGGCGAAAACGCAAACGACCATTTTACAAAACACTTTGAAATAATAACTCTACTCCCTGCAAACTAAAAAGCTCCCTATGTCATTCAAAGAAGCATATTAGGAAAGAAAATTCCGGGTAAAACTTATGCAAAGTGAACAGACTACTTATTGGAAAATTGCGCTCATAGAGTACCTGCTAGTGGTACTCTGCTACTCTTCAGATTGGGAGAATGTGTTACACCGAGTGCACAGGGACTACCTTAGGACTAGTATTACTCATAAATTTTATTAGTAATTTATTAATAAATGAAACCAAATAATTATTTTATTAGCATCCTCTGTGATGCAGGCAGTAGAGCTTACTGATATGAAACTCAGAAAGTCTGCAGATGCCACAGACATGGGGAAGAATTCAAAAGGAACTTCATAAATCAGAGGAACTGAGTGCAAGGAAAAAGCCTGTCATTCAGTAAAAGCAAATGCAAGTGTCACATTGAAGATTACTGTCTATGGCATTACCAAACAGCAAGAACCAATGTAGAAACTCCAGAGAGCTTAACCTAAAAGGAAAAAGCATTGTGTATTTAAAGAACCTGAGCTGCAATGCTTTCTTTGTTTATAGGCTGCACATGTCGACAAAAATTAGGGAAAACTGAAAACAGTCATAGAGGTGGCCATAGCATCCCAGCATCTAAAAAGAGACCTAAATATGGATTATGGAAACTTCTCTGGAGTTTGTAAAGATAAGGTTAGATGTAAACACAGTAATACAACTGATACCTCAAAGTCATCTCCAGCCATACTGCTTCTAAGTCAACAATTTTCTGTTTTTTTTTTTTTCTCTTTGAAGTTGAATTTTCCCCACTTTAAATGAAAATCAGGATAATTTTTTTGTACCTGGATTTAGAGAAAAAAATATTGTTAATTCCTATGAATGAATATTAGTGAACAACCCTAAAAGCCATTTTGATCCAAAAACTGAAAGAGATCCATACAGTACTTTAGAAATATCTGTATCACTGATAGAATTACACAGGATAAGAGTGCCTGATATCAAAACCTCATGAATTAAAATGTAAAACTTGGACTTCTAATTTGGACAATGTTATTTGTAGCCCAATAATATTGAGAAAATGGAGAAAAGTCATGGCACTAAAGCAGAAAGTACTGTACAAAGTTTTGAGTGAAACTTCCTGGTCATAGAACAAGAGAAGTCCGGTGTGAAGGAGGATAAACCATGATCCTCAGACCAACAAGTTCAGCAGTTCAGGAAATGGCATGAAGTGGGCTGTCCCTCTGCTCGCCTTGCTGGAGGCATCCATCTAGATTTTGTATTTAGAGCAACATCTGCAGGTGAATCTGCTGCAGCACTGACTGTCAGTCACACCCCAAAGCTGCTGCAAGCATTCAGCATAGTCTTAGCTTTTGGGCCTTACTAATGTCTTACTATGCTCTTGGAGAAAGACGACAAGAGAAATTGACTTCCAGCCTATTGCCTGAACCTCCATTTTTTATTAAACATTTTCACTGTCTGTAGCTGCTCTGCCTGCCTCTACCTATGAAGGCTCATTGTGGTTGTGATGCTGAGGCAGTTTTGTGCCAGCCATCGTAGGAATCCCTCCACTCCTTTCATTATCAACACAGCAGCATCTATTTTTCAAACATGGAGCCAAAAGAGAAATGTACTCCTCTACTTAGGTATCCTGCAGCATGAAGATCAATTATACAAAATCTATGCTCTTGGGCTTTAAAGACTGTAGATAGTGAGGATTTTGGAAATTAGATTGAAGTAGTTAAGTGTTGCAAATTTCCTCTCTTGAGCAGCTGTGGCTTGATACGGCTGCTTAAAGGATTCTTTGGCAAATGGATTGCATCTCCAAGTGGGATTTGTGCTGTGAATAAATAAATTTCTATAATCAACTACTGATACCTCTGCAGCCTTCACAGCCCGCCTTTCAACTAAATACACATGTGTATAAAAATTTCTGTTCATTTAAAATCAAGTAAGGCATAGAACTGGAATGAAAACCCCACATCGAGCAAAAAAATCCATTGATTTTTTACTCTGCTTTGTAAATTCATGAATTTTGTTAGTGCCTTGGCCTATTTAATACTAACTAAGTGTCAATCAAATGTAGAGCTTGCTTGCCAGTGGGAGTGCTCTGGAAGTGAGAGGTAGCATCTTGGAACATCTTGCATTTAAAGAATGATATGCCCTCAGCTTTCCAAAGATGTTTAATTTCCTTTTAAAGTGGTTCTGTCACAAATCCAACAGCTCTCTTGTTTCAAACAGAAGCAGAATTAGGGAATGCCAGTTTGGAAGAGAGGGAGCCTGAGGGAAGAACTCCCCAGGCTAGACAATGAGAGATCTTTAGTCATTATATTTATGTTTAAGTTGTTGGTTGAGCTTCCAGAATACTGATAGATTTGGCTGCAGTTTTGGCATGTCTTTTGGGGATGTTTTTGTTTTGGGGTTTTTTTGTGTGCATTTTATTTTCTTTGACCTTTGGAAGGCCTTGACACTTTATATGCACCTAAATAAAAAGGAACTGAAAATCTGCCACTTATTTGGTCCTGAAATGGAAAGAAAACTCTTCTGAAAATACTGTTTTCATAGCAGCAGCTGGTATCAGGCACAGGGCTAGGGAACCTCCGCAGTTACAGTTTTGAGTCTTAATAGTTTCTGACATAAATAGGACTGACTGTGAGAAATATTTCCACAGTTTGCATGTTGAACACAGTTGATGATGCACAACATTGTGACTGCACCACTGTTCTTCCTTAAATAACTTCCTCTTTGAGTCTTAGTGTAGTGATGCCAGTGCTTCTGTCAGCTTGGGGCATTCAGTGCTAACCAGCATGAGTATTATCTGTGATCTCATTAGTACTGGCTCTCAGAACATCTTGTTCTTGATCTGCCAGCTGTTATAGGATCTGATCTATTTTCTTGACAAGTTGGAGTAAATAAATAAATACCTCACCTCCAGCAAATACATGCTCACATTTGATATCTACCATTTTCCATAGAAGTTTTTGTTATTTCACTTGTTTGCTTTTCTTCTTCTCCGTCCTCTCCCCAGTTCCTCCAAATATTAACTTAACCTAAAAACAGAGCTTACTAGAAAGGTTTTTCTTGGTGTCTCTCCCCTTTGGAGAAGTGAATGGCATTCTCCTTTCAGAAAATTAGGCATACATTTTCAGTCATGCCACTGTGCTATGGCCACATGCACCAGGTGGTGCTGAAACTGCCAAGCTCAAAAGAAAATAAAGTAAGGGACACACACAGGTTTGCCATCTCAGAGCCCAGGAATAAGATTGGGATTCAGTCCTAGTCCTGGCAAATAGACTGTTGCCTTTTCTGATGGAAAAGAAAGCATTTAAACTTCATTGGAAAGGGTATAATGGTGCAAAGATGGGAACTTAATTCTCCTGTGTTTTGTCTCCAGTGACTCTGAGTTAGTAGACTCGATTTGTCTTGCCTTTGCCTCTGTTTTGGCAGCAAAGATCTTATTCAAAAGTCCCTCCATGTAACTACAATACTTCTGTTTCCCCAAATGATCTATTACGTTAGCAGAAGATAACTACTCCTTTTTCATTAACTCACTTAATACTGTACTTGATTAAACACCAGGGGCCTAGAGCTTACACATGCACATAAATGTATATATAATCAGCCTGAGAAATCAGATCTTCACACATTTTCTACTTGTTTGACTTTCACTGACTGAGGCTGAGGCATTTTAAAAGGCAGGGAATTGTCAGTTGTCACTACTCTGTCACAGTAATTTAGGAGCCAGGCACCAGAGCTCAGGATTCCAATTGTGGTTATATCAAAACTGTGTTGCCAATTCGCAAGGCAAACTTTTAGTGGGGAAATGATAGGAGAACAGCCTCCTCTGCACAGAGATTGCAACTAAGACAGAAGAGCTTGAGCAAGCAAGGGAATATTTCAGTTCATTGAATCCCCCGACAAGGGGAGTTACTCCCTTTCCTTTGTACCCCTTCTATTAATACAACCCCTTAATATTTCTTATCTATGACTTTCCACAGTAAAGCTCAAAGCTTTTTCCTACCTTTATTCTAGTCCTTGCTTACATCCTCATATGATTATCACCTTTAATGGATCCAGCTCTCATGATACTAACACAAGCTTGTACAATCTGGAGTTAGTCTTAAATCCTCAGCTGAGGTTCTGGGATCAAATTAAACTGTATAAAATGAGAGTTTCTAGCCCTGCTCAAAGTTTAGACTTTATGCAAAGTGTGCTGTGCAAAGACCACATCACTTTCCAGAGCTCCAACAATCTAGGAATGACTGGCTTCCTTTGAGAGATAGGAATAAGGTTGCTTGGCAAAGACAAGTTCAAAAGTAGATGTCTGTTTTCAGAAGATGAACTGAGGCATCTGATTCCTATGGAGTGTGATGGAAGCTTCCTCTCTCCTGCATCTACTTATGAGGATCTTCCATGGAGTCCCTGAAGCAGATCAATGGTACTGCCTAATGAGTAGAAGTGGTCTGAAAAGTGAGTTTCAAATACCTGAGACAACCTGTGACCTATTGTATACCCTGATGAGTCACCAGCCCACCTTTCTTTTGCATAACAAGAGGGTTTGGGGCAGTGGTTTTTTGTCCAGCTAATGCTGTCTGCAAGTGAATTCCTGAATTCCACGTGGCAAACAAGGTGTGATTAGAGGGTTGAATTGGTGTTGGCCCATCCAGCTGGCATGCTTGTTTAAATCCAGTGAGCTTTGGCAGCAGAACTCCAGATGCTGGTGCCAAAGAGGTAGTACAAGAAGCCTTGAGACTCAGAAGGTTAGTGGTGGAGGAAGAGCAGCAGATGCCAGGAAAAAGGTTAAAAAAAAAAAAAGAAAAGAAGAAAGAAACAATAGCATCCATTAATTTTTGATGGCAGTACTTCATGTTCAGCAATTAATGTAACAAGTACTGTCCAATTGGCATGGACAGGAAGAAAGTCACAAATAACTCCCTTGACAAATTAAACTTAATTTTCTCCAGGTATCTTCACTCATTTACCGCCTCAGGAATTGCTCCCATGTGCAAGTAACTTCTTTCGTTTTTTTAATGGGGGGATTTGATCAGCATGTCTGCTCTTGAATGATAGTTATTAGGGTTGGCTTTCCCATCCCAGTGAACCTGTAATTTCACAAATAACACCTATTACAGCTTCATCTCAGGAAAAAAGAGAGAAAGAAAAAGGAGCTGGAAGAGAGCAGGGGAGCAATTTCTATCAAACAAAGGTTTTGGGCCAAATTCTTAGCTACTGAAGAACAAAGCAGTAGCTAAGGGATGGCACCATTCCTAGCTCTTTCTGTGTCTTTTTCCTTTACTGAGGCAATAGGTGCTATGATTTGTCAAAACTGTAGACAGTGACTCCAAAGTGATGTTCAAGTTTCGGTCAGGAGGGCTTGAATTTGCCAGAAGAGATGATTCTCCATCCTTGGCTTATTTTGTGTTATCTTGCTATTTCTTCAGAGAAGATATTGAACTAAGCTGGATTTACTGAAGCATCTGTTAATGTAAAGCTCTGTCTGGACGGTCACGAGGTGGAAAAAATGAATGACTAGCAAATGAATTCCTCCTAGCTTCATTTAACTGGAAGAAGGATCTGCTTAAACAGAACTTGGAATGGAAGATTTTTCCTTTCTTTTGTTCTTTTACCATATCAGCTCCCCATCACAGCGTTATTAGAAGATCAACAGCATACAACTGCCACGGACACAGAAGGAGCATCTCTGATCCTAATATTGTCTGTACAAGCCAGGGAGGGATACAATAGTCTGGACACTCTCTGCATTGATACCTTTGCTCTTCACATCTGTGTTTAGAGTAGTTTTTGATGAAATTACCTTTGCACCCTGAGGTAGTAGGACTAGTTAATGCTCAGTTTTGGGTTGTTTTCTTTATTTCTTTCCCCATTGCCCCGTCTTTATTTTTTTCCCCGCTGTCTGGATTATACTACTCCTCCAAACCTGCGTGACTTTTCTTCTGAAACTGCCTTGAGCCCAGACAACTCGGCTCATATGTGGAACTATTCAACATTCAACATTCAAATCTATCTTTACTTCTTATGTGGTCTTACACACATTATACATTCCATTTCTTGGTTATAATTTGCGCCTGTGTGGTGTTGTCACACTTCCCAGATGACAAAGGCTCATTAGAGTTGTGTTATATGTTTGTGATCATCTTAACCGGCTAAGAAGGATCTCAAAACTCATTTGTAGTTCCCAGATGTGATATATCCTGGCCTGTTCCTCTGATGTCTCTCTCAGTCTGATGGGCATATCCTGACCTACAAGGCCAATTCTTCTGAATCCCAGTAAGTGTCTGACAAATAAGGTATTTCCATAGGAAGGTATAAAACTAGGACCAGAAGAGATTTTTGAGTCACTCAGTGAGCTCCCCTGGAATCAAAGGTAGGCATATTGTTTGATTTCTTTCATAAACTTCTCAAGCTTTTTCATCCTGAAAGTAGTTTGGCCTTTATGGGAGACCCAAAAGGGATTTGAAAGGGCAAAATATATCCAGAGCATTTGATGATAGTGACTGCACAGCTTTAGAATGGAAAGCCATGCTCTGTACGATGTTTGGCTTTACTCCTGTGTCCTGAATGCAGCTGTAAATCTTGGCATTAATAATGATAAAATTAGAGCTTTAAGGGGAACCCCCCCTTTTCAAAAACTTTGTATCATTCCTTTCCTCTCCCAATTAATAGCTTTTATTTCCCAATGAATTGTATCTTTTGGCCTCCACAAAACGACCTCCAAAATATGACTTCTTTCTCCTTTCCCTTCCCCCAAAAGTTCAAATTTTATTTTACAATGAACAACAGTGAGTGCCAGTGGAAAAAAAAAACAACAAACAAACAAACCAAACCAACAAAAACAACAAACCCAAACCAACAAACAAAAAAACCAAACCAAACCAAACCAAAAAAACTAACAACAACAAAAAAAAGACAGGGCTAAAATAGTCTCTGCAAGAAGAAACTGAGTTTTTACTTAGAGCAAATTTTTGGGTTGAGTAATAAAGTGGAACATGGATATGTTGACAAAACAATAAGTATATATTAATAAAGGTAAGTAATTTAGCATTGTTGCCATCACAAATTCTCATCATGAATAAGATGATGTAGTCTGCTATTTAAAGGAAATTCAGCAAACAGAATGCTGAAATTATTCCTAAGGTACATTTTAAAAACATCAGCAGACTCTTGCTTGGCCAGTAGTTGAATGCAGTATCATGATACACAATTTCCTTCTTCATAATGTTTTACTTTTCTTTTTGAGCTATTGTTTCATATCTTAGCATAGATACTAATTTCTGATTTTGAGCTAGTACATCTTTTAGTCTATTTTTATTTGAAAGAAAGAGAATGGATATTTTTACAAACTATAGGTCTGATCTTAAATATCTTGTAAATCAAGTTTTTGTCTGCGATGGTGGGATGGATCGGGAAGTTGTTTGTGCTATATAAGACTTAAAGAATACACAGACATCACTTAACCATCAGCATCCATCTTCCAAGCAGTCAGTCTAGCCACATTTTTGTATGCACAATATTTGTGCTGAAGTCAGACATGGCCATTAAGAGAGGTCCCACAGCTTGTTCTGTGAATACGAGAGGTTTAGGCAGGTTAAAGGGATGCTTTTAGCTATTCCCTCTCCACTCTTTGCCTACAGGAAGCAGCGTATGGAAGATGTCTGCTGTGTCAGTGTTAAGCTGTTTGTAGAGTTATGAATTTTTGGTACCTTTTGTCTTTTTAGTTCACAAGATGGCTATAGTGCCTAATGCTCTAATTTTTATAAGGAGTCAAATCCCAGGAGTCTTAAAGCCTGAGATGACAGGGAAAAGAGACTCAGTCCTTTAATTTGCTGCCCTTCAATTTAATGACAGAAATAAGAGAAAATTCAGTTCTGGTTTACCTGAGGGGGGCCCTTGAACTAGTCTGAATGAAAATTTCCTGCTTTTCTCAAAAATGCCCAGAAGGAAATAATAGAATAGCCAAAAAATGCAGGTGTTTGTACGAATAAGTAGTTGCATTCTGGTCACATTCACTTCCTTGGCAGACCTCATGAGATACCCTCTAGCTGGGAAGCTTTGCAATTCAGATCTCCCTCTGACAACGTGTAGCCTTAGCAGTGAGAAATCTAAATCTGAAGGAGTTGAGGCTATTAAAGACACTAGTGTGATTGAGAATATTTACAAACATGCTTTTGATATGGTTGTTCATAACATATGGGGTTATAAATATGTCTCTTTCTTTCTTCTGTCCTCTTCTACCGACATACTGGGGTCTGTTGCCTAGTCTCAGACAGTATAGTCCCACAAATATATTTTAGACTTTCTTTCTTAAATTAGGGAGTTTGGGTGTTCTTTTGCATTTTTTATTCTTATTGTTCTTTATTTTTTTCCAAGTGGAAAGAAAACAAATACTGGAACCTCTTCTGATAACATGATCTTGGAAGTCAGTCCATCTGTTTCTGTTTATATGCTACCCAAAAAATTGTCTGTTTTAACAACACTAACAGCCAGCAAGGTCCAGAAGTCCTTTTCAGTAATTACATACTTTTGGTCTTTAGAAAACACATTTGGTAGCCTGCTGACCCTAGAGGAATACCATTTTATAGAGGAAATCTTTGCTAGCAGTAATTGGCCAGCTGGAAATTTCCCTTGGGCAAGTTTAAAACACATCTTCTTTATCTACAATGGAAAAGAAGTTTGTCCTATTATCCTCCCAGACATAAAGATGCACTTTAGCCTCACAGATAACTTCAAAAACATTCCCATTATAGAGAGCTCTGCTTATGGATGGGAGGGCTCAATATGTTTAATAATTATCACACAGAGTACATTTGCAGAAAAATGGGAATTTTGTGGCTTGGCAGTTCATTTATTTCTCAGTCAGATCTGCCATTTGCTGTCACATCTCTAGACTCTTGGCATCATTTTAGTAAATAATTAAAATAATTAAAATACTGACTCTCCACTCCATTACTAGTCTTTACAGTGGTAGAACTTCATTTAACATCCCACTTATGTATATTTGTTGCCTCCTGGAGGAGGGGGTAAAGCATAGAAATCTCCTGACTTGCAAGGCAGACATTGCTAAACAAAGTTCTGGATGGGAATAACAATTTTAAACAAAATTACAGAAAAGAGGAAAAAAAAGAATTCCTCATCAGCTACAAGTCACCTCAAGGATAAATGGTAATATCAGAAGAGAAACCAAGTTACTTTAATTTCAGTATCAGGTTTTAATGAAAAGAATATTCTTTTCCCTGGTATTGTCACAATTAGTTTCTAGAGGGATAATTGGAATGAAACATGATTGATTTCAGGTAGGAAAGCAGGCAGCAGGGGCAGATGAACTTCTGAGCCACAAAGCTCTTTTTTTTTTCTTTCTGTTGTCGTTAAGAAGAATAATTAAAAGGCAGCATACCTCAGCCTCCTTCAAGATATGATATTTCAGCAGAAGTGTCCCTAAAATTAATGTTGTACAAGTTTTCCACCAAGTTTCAGCAGCTATTTAACTTCTGATCTCTCTCTTTTGTGCTGGCAACCTAATGCATGTTCCTTCTGTTAACAGCAAGACCATCCATAAGAAAGACTGTTCACTGCCTGTGGTGGACAGGTGTAGGGAAGCCTGCTAGGACAGGGAGCATTCCTGCTAATCTGCTGTCTCACTTGTGTCACTTATCCAAATGCAGGCTTGGGGTCTGCCCTGATGGAAGGGTGGGATGGAGATGCAGGTTTGAATGAGAAAGACCTGCCTCATTTGATTTTCTCATATTGGCTGGCAGATGTAACAAAACCTTTCAGTCGTGACACCATTTACCCTTTAGACACCTGTGGGATTAAGGCTGTTCTGGCACTGTCTCAAGAAGGAGTTTTCATCAGCCAACATCATTCCAGCATTTTCACACAGACTAGCACCCATAACAAATCTAACCCATTTTAGCTGATGAACTCATGAACTCATCTTCCTGATGGTACAGGTACACATCTTCCCTAAGCATCCAAGAAAGAAATGAGCTATGTATGGGATGTTTCAAAAAAACTCCCTGCTGCTATTTTGCAACTGGTCCTCTAAATTACGAACTATTTTTTCTGCCCCGTGGTGAGATGATCGAACATAACAGAAAGGATACATTGTTGGTGAGATATTCATTTGAAAATGTCATTTCAAAGATGCCAGAAAAAAATTTTTTTTGTTATTTTTCTTTTTTTTGGTGACTGAAGATGACTGAAATCTTTCCTTGGGGAAATCTGACTGTGCTTTGAGGCACAGCATCGTACTCTGAACTTTTTTTTCTGATGCATTTTTGCCTTGCCCAAATCTTGTCCTAGCCTCTCCTCACTTATGTGTTAAGCCAGAAGTTTTTCATGTAGTATTAAATGTTTCGGCTATTTACTCTTCTTTATTGTTGCTTTTGAAATTAGTTTTTTTTTCCAAGAAAACCTTTCTTCTGTTATTTTTCTCCACTTGAAGAAAAATGTTGAGCTACTGTTATCCTGCTCTAATTCAGGACTGAAACTATTCAGAAATCTCCCACATACATAGACACATATAAACACACATGACAAGATGGTAATTCTGGTTTTTCTAATAGCACTCTTACTCTGCTTCTTGCCTACTGTGCACCCTCTTTCAGTGGTCTAATTTTCAGGAAAACACTTTGGAGGAGCTGTTTTCTAAAGAGCAGTATGCTGCAAGAAGGGTGGCTCAGGGAGACAGTCCTGAAAAGGTGTGTTGCTCTTGCAGATATTTCAAGGAGTTTTGCTTTAGATCAATTTAATGGTGTTCTATAAGCTGAAAGCCTATCAGCAGCTGGACTGGATTGGTTTCATGCTAAAGGAGTTGAATTCACATGATCCAAGGCTTTGTAGCGACATAAATTAAAATTCTGGAAGCGGGGCTGATCAGGCAATTAACTCTATTTTAACGGGTTACTGCAGATGCAGTCTTAAATATTGCCTTCTAGCAACAGACCTCTGATATGGACACTTCGTTTTCTCTTACATTTTACTGTCTTAAAATGTTCTCTGTTGCAAATTTTGACCTTCTGGTTATACAGAGCATGGCAATAAAGGGTGTCCTATCAGGCTTCCATGATGATCTTGCATTTGACATATAGAAGGAAAAAATACCACCATTTACTGTTATTAATAGCAACTATAGATGGTGCAATGGCAATCGCAATGTGAATTACTATGAAAGAAGGGATATCCATTATTGTAATTGTTTAGAAAACTGTAGCTTTTGTTAAATAAGTCTGAAGGCAAATTTGGAGAGCTTAATCCTGCTGGTTTTAATCTAAATAAGCGTAATTACATGATCCAAGAGACCAAGAACCTTACTATTAACTTCCAGAAACATAAATTGTTTTGTCAAGTTATTAGTGGAACTGACAATTTGACAGTTTTTTATAAACGCTGACAAGACGTGTACATAGTTAAGTGGTTTTACTCTGCAGGAAGTAGATTAATTCAGACTCCTTATTGCCCCACAAACTGTCATCTTAGGGAGATATTTTATTAAATTTACCTGAACATGAAATTAAAATGTGAGTGATGTCTTCTTATTTGATACGTATAATTTTGTGATACCAGTGAGAGGTGTGTATTTTGAACATTATGTACAATAAGAATTTGGTTGCAATTAAGTTAAATAGAGGCTGTTTAACTTAATAGAGGCTACCATAGTGGATATGGTAGGCATTTCATGTCAAGTTAGCTCTTGTAGTCTCAGAAATGGTGAATAACCTGGGAGGGCCTGAGATTTCTCTAGCTATTGAAATTGAACTGTCTTCAGGGAGAGTAAGGGGGAGCTTCTTGTCCTTGGAGGGGAGTTTCTGAAGACACTGTCTTCCTGCCATTTCTCCAGTGAAGTCTCTTCACATTTACAGTGCTGCCTTATGCTTTTATTGACCTAAATGTCTACTAGAAGAAAATCTTGATTGGTCCTAATTTTCTGAATGTGTTAACAGTACTAGCCTGATAATGTCCAGAAGCATGGCCAGAGATAGGGTAGTAAAGTTCAGCTCTGCTGAGCTCAAAATGATGATGATCATTCATCTCAGAATGAATCCTTATATCAGTACTTAAACACATGCCCCTTTCATTTCCTTGATGGCTGAGAAGAGATTATTAGTTACTACTCAGTTGTGTTGAAGACATTTACAAAGTAAAATCTTCTAGACAAATTTTTTGGAAAATGATCTAAAATTCTGTATAAATGACAGAAATTAATGAATTAATGATTTGGAAAACTTCTTAAAATAGTTAATGCCAAAACTTCCTGTAATGAAATGTTCTGGCAGAAAATTAACGTGCATAAATCTAAGACAATTTAAAATGATAGTTCCCATAGCTACTGTAACTCATCTAGCAATCCAGTTAGGCAGTCCTTGATAAACGTGCATCTGTCTGTGTCTAATTTGGAGTTTTGGAGATGGACATGTTAACTCCTTAGTGGAATAAAGGCAGATAGATAACTTGGGATTTTAATTGACCACATACTCTTTGAGAAAGCATGAGAGTGACTCAGCTAAATTTTAACGTAAAAGTTAAATTCTGTCATCCCCTGGACACATTATTGCAGAAAAAGAGGCTTCTCACTTCAAATGAAGGAATCAAACTGTCTGCAGGGGGGTTTTGGGAGTGGCGGCCTAGAGATGTTGTGGGGATTTGCATGTTTCGAGTGGATGCATACTGCAAAAATATTTTTCTAGTCTGTCTTCTACAAACCACAAACATCCTTTCTCCTGGGCAAGCTGATAATAGGGGAATGAATAAACACCAGTTAACATTTCCCTGCCTGTGATCAGAGAAAGCCATCATTCAAAACCTAACTGCAGCAGTACAAGGAAAAAAAAGAATTAACTGTTAGATGTGTGTTTTCAGCAAAAGTGTCTTCTGAGCCTTTGGAGACAAAATAAATCTTAGTATCCTGATGATAGTCTCTGAAATTTGGTAGTCTATATAGTTCAGGGAAAATGGAATCTTCTGTACTTGACAGCATAATTATTATGCTCTGTCAGATTTCTACAGCTCTTTCATAAGGAACACTTAATACTTCATACGGATATTACTTTTCCCATCAAATATCACTTTAGAAAAAGTTAATAATTCAGGAACTTTTATATTAAAAAATGGCTAATTCAACAGATGCATATGATACCACCATCAGACGTTACATGAAGCCGCTATAACTTTACTCTTTCGCCTTGAAGCAAATTTGGTGTTTATGCCAGACTCTCCCAAGCTTGATGATCCTGAATTTCAAGAGTTCTTTAAAGGTACCATACAGAGGATAGATGGGTGCTCCCTTCAGTATCATTTTGTCCTGAGATCATGGCCAGTTTACTCTCTGTACATTTCCTTTGCCTTGATGTATCTCTGCCCTCATCAGAAAAAAATCCCAAATTATTCTTCTCTTCAAGTCTTGATTTTCAGGTTTATCCCAATTTAATTGGCACAAAAGATTGTCTGTAATGTGTATCACAGTGTCAACACTACCTAGAGAAGTAATAAAACAAACCTTTAATATAGTTTCTAAAAACTGGAAAGAAGTGTTGGCTCCCCTGTGAATATGACAAAGTTTCTTCCACTAGTTCAAACAGTGAGTATTTTCCTGATTTAGAAACAAGAAATAATTCAGGATATATAGCATAAAATGAAGACTTGTGAGGAAAAATAAAAAGAATTTAAATCCATGAAGATATAATTAATTTGATTTTTTTTTTCATTCATAAATGCATGCTGAATAGAAGCCTGGATGGGACTCCTTCGTTAAAGGCAAATATAAATTAAGATTATTTTTGTTTTACTCAGCAGACATACACACACATGTACTTGCTCAAGTCGACATTTATACATATGTAATATGCATGTACATGAGCTTCTTCTCTCCTAATTTACCAGTAACCCTGAAGAAAACAAAGTACTGTGAAGCCTTGCTGTTCATGGAACCGGATTTGGAAGGAATAAATATCCAATGACTAGTTTTTTAGGACATCACTTAGGCTCCAATCTCAGTCTGTGAAGTCAGAGGGAAATCTGGATAAGACTGAGCAAATAAAAGCTTGTTTCTGAAGTGCCTTCCATGGGAGCTTAAATATTTCATCCTTGACATTGCAAATGTTCTTGCTCCATCAGAGACACCATTGCCAAGTCAGCCTCATTGATTCTCAAGGAAAAGAACAGTAAAGCCACTTCATTTTTCACTAATCTGTGGAAAAGTACGACAGACCCACTGCAGCACATTAAGTGGAATTAAGGGATGTTGCATCTTCCCATAGCAGTTCCTGAGACACCCATCAGTCTGTGTCTTCTGCTCTGCACAGGCCATGACAGATGATGCAATACAAAAGCTCTACTGTTGTCTAATTCAAGTTGAATGCCAGTAATAGCCAAATGGACAAATTTGATCAGTCTGGGGTGAGGGTAATTGTTAATTGTTGTGGCTTTTGAAAACCTAAGTGCTTTGTATAACAGACTCATTTTTCTGCATTTGTCTCTTTGCATCTCAGAAGGAGGCAAAATAAATCACACATTAGACAAAAAGTAGACGCATACAGCAGTAGGAAGTAGAAGGTTTTGGTAGGCAAGAATTCCTTCAAAAAGTATTTGAAAGTGTTCCTCTCCCTTACCAGGTAGGGAGTTTAGGTACTTACTTTCAGAGGATTACCTTACTTAGTATTTAAATTATAAATGACTTGAATTTTGCTGTGCTTTTTCAGGATCTATGAGTTGTATCAATAATGGAGTACAATACCTAAAATTTGTAGGCTATGAATCATCTCTGGAGATGGCTCACCTGATTTGATTCAGAAGTAAGGAATAACTTCAAATAAGGATCTTAACTGCCTATGGTAAGTGAAGCGACTTTCCCACTTCCATTCTGTTTGCAGTTAGACCACAAACCAGCTTGGAAATCTGAATTTTGGTAAATGCTGATGGGCAAGCATAGATCTTTATTCTTTGAGAAATCTGATTCCAGGTGAAGGGAAACTCCAGGAAACAGGCATGTTGTCAGCTCATGGGGGCAGTATTTGCCATGACAACTGTGTGCACATATACAGGCCTTTGGATTACACTAACCTGCCATCCCACCCCACAGTGGCCACTGCCAGTTCACACCCTTCCAGTGTCATGCTGGGTCTTTCAGCATATTCTACACTTCTCATTGCATTGCTTCACTCCAATTAGAAAAATGACAGTAACTGTGTACAATCAGAAGTATCTGGGCAAACATGACATGCAACTTCATAAAAAAAATTGTTTGCCTGAGTTGGAGTTGAGGGAGATGGCACTGACCTTGGTCTGCATCCCTTTAAAGATGTGGAGTCATCAAATCTATAGGTTTGCTTCAGATACCAGCAGTGAAAAAGAGATGTTCTTCCTGAGCTGTGAAATGCATTTACTAAGAGACTAAGCAGCATATCAACCCTTGAAATATGTGGTCTAGTGAGTTTCTTAAGGATATTTGGCCTGCACAGAAAACATTCAGTCATCCTAATCTTCAAGGATCAAGGAAAATGACTATCAACATGTGGAGGAAAACTGCAGAGTGAATTGAGCCCATCCTTCTACCTCATGACTTGGCTGGACAGAAAACCTCTATTAAGAAGAGAACAGAGAGGGAAGTGCTGATGCCAATAAAGGATCTTTGCCACTGAATCCAAGTCTGGGATACATCTTTACTAGGTGATGTTTTGCTTCACCAGGCTAAGAGTTAAAACCAAACCACTGATAATGAAAATGTTTCTATAAATATGCAATGGTTATTGCTATGCTGACAACTTTTTTAATATCCTGCTATGATTAATTGACATACTTATCCAACACTTGCTATATTCTGCTCTAAACATTTCATTCCTTTACTTTGTGCCTGTTTCTTGATCCTGTGATGCCTCAGTGAGACAAAGGATTAAAAAAATGCTGTTATTCTGGAAATCAAAAGCTTTCCCTTCTTCTTTCCCCCTCTCAACCAAACCACAGGCACATATGTAAAGGTTTTGAATGTGGATAAGGACTGGGAACCTTTACATGTTACTCCATAGTAAATGCTTCACCAGTATCCAGCTACACCGGTTCAAATAGAAAAGAAATATTTACAGCTTTTAGGAGGGGAAGAATAAGTGAACTTTTGAAATATTTTTATTATGATTGTCTCTATTAGAAATATACAAGGGGATTCATAAGGGTTTGGCTGTGTTTGAACTGGATTCATACTAAAACAGAAGGGGAGCTGGCAATTTTCTTTTCTGCTTCTAGCATCTGAGGATATGAAATACACTGTTGTATTTCAATACATTTCAGTGTTATCTTGATGTAAGACAGAGTGTGGTTGTGTTGACCTGCTTACACATTACCTTCAAGCAACGGAGCAAACTCAGTGTGGTTATACTTCTGTCAGGAAAAACAACTGTAGTTGCATTTAGACTGATACTACAAAGTTACAGACAAGCTCTTCTCTGCTGTATATTGAATCTGTAACCAAAAGCTTTCATTGTTTTTTGAATACCAGGTACCATGTTGACCAGACACTCTCAATTAAATATATGCATCGGATAGTTTTCCCTTGAAATCCGGTATTGTTTCCTGCCATATGATTCTTTGATAAGGTTTGTGTGACACTGTCCATTGAGCGAATTTGCGCACTTAAAAGATCGCTTCCTTTAGACTAAAGCAAATGTCTTAACAAGCAATGCCAGAATAATGGTGCAGTCTGATTTGGAAGAAGTTCTCCCACCATTGCAAGTTACCAATTTCCTGCATCTGCAAATGTGAGGGGAGACACAGTAACAGCACACAGAGATGCTCTCCCTGACACGGAGGCACAGCCCAGCTGCAAAGTGAAGCAGTTCAAGTTCAGTTACAGCAAACCTGTTTTGTCTCATAACTGGTGAGCTAGAATTCAGCACTTCAATTACTATGTGCCAGCAGGAGGTGGGAACTTAAGGTGCAATAGGTGGGCTTGCAAAAGTGTAAATAAGTTCAGTGGGTCCCTAAGTACAGATCACTGAGAGCTGATGCCATAGCACAAAGGAAGGCAATGCCATTCTGCTACTGGCCTAATCTACTTTTGGGCAAAGAACCAGGGGATGGAATGAAATCATCAAGCAAATAACCAAGCACAGCTATTGATTTTCTTGCTTTGATTTTCCCTTTCCTTTCCCCCCACATCTTCGAATCTGCACAGAGACAATATGACCTCATGGAGAAAGGGAACATGAAGTATTGTGGAGATCAGTGCAGAACTCTCTGGGATTTTACTGAGTAAATGAATGTCAGAAGGCAAAAGGTAAATACTCAAGTCAGAGATTATGAAAAAAAAAGAAAAAAGAAAACAAAAAACCCTCATATAGGAATGAATAACTGAAATTTTGCAACAGGTATATGAAAATCTGAATTCTAGATTAACTCCAATGGCTGCAAGTTTGGAAAGCAGTTTAATACAGATAACAGCAGAATAAGAAGATGTAGCAATATGAAGGAAAAAACAAGTATATTTCAGAAGAGAGGATATTGAAAGCTGCATACTGAAAAGGGAAGAGACTTGGGAATTTAACCGAAGGCAAAAAATAAAGTAAAAAAAGTATAAAGCCACCCTGTATTCAGGTGCATTTCAGGATACCATAAGTATTTTAAGTAATCTAGTAAGAGAAATATTGTATAAATCAAAGAAGCTAGTGTTATTGCTAGAAGGCTTGGGGAATGAGGGCCTTGCTCACAGCAGTGTTCAGGTTTGAGGACTAAAATTGAGAAAACATGTAATCACTGTTGAAGGGAAAGCAGTGCTGAGCAATCACAGATTAGTTCTGATTTCCAAGATTCAGCTACACTAAAAAGAGTAAGAAAAGTCAGACTTATTTCTCCCTGATAAAGATAAGAGCTCCACAGGGACCTACACGTTTCTGATAGAATCACCAAAGAAGCCTGAGAAAATGTGATCCAATTACATTATTTAAATAACTGGCAAGTGGGAATGTTTGGCTGGATGTGTGGAGAAAAGGAAATCCAAGTGAAAGCCTTGGATTTCAGAATTAAATCAGAATATTAGTTTTTGATGGGGAGGGTCAGAGAGAGAAGAGAACTATGGACCTCAGGAATAAAAATGACCAACTCTTTCTCAATTGAATAAAATCTTCCTTATTGGTCATAAAATTAAGACAACAGTGACTAGAAGGTGACTAACTGGAAGCACAAGCTGAGTGCAGTTCCTTGTACCTCTCCATTCACATCTGACGTCAACAAATTCTGTTTCCTAAAGCTGCATGGTTGTTTTTCACTACTGTAAGATCCTGAGAATTGAGATCAACTGCACAAGGGACAGTGACTTTATATTTGTACCACAATAAATGCTTGAATCCGGTATTGGTCTTCATGATGCCAGGTCATGCACAGAGGAAAAAAGGATTTTTCCCTCTCATAAAGTTTTTATGAGCCACAAAATTAGAAGTTTATTCTCAAGATGAATTTGTTTATATATTCTGAATTATTTTGGTCAAGGACTTTGACTGAACTTCTCATACCTTCAGAGAATCATCCAGTGCTTCTAAGATACCATACTGTAAAATGGCTGTTAAATGCAAAGACATCATCATGACTGTAACAGGATCTGCAAATCTTTAAAGGTTGGGAATTTATTAAAACAGAATACTGTTCTTATATTCTCCTCTCATACTCTATTACAAAGAACAGGTTGTTTTTGGACACACAGCACTGTGCAAGAGGAACCTTCGCTCCAAACCAGTAAAGGTGCTCTTGTGCTGTGCATGTCATCTAGAAAGAAATGTCCTGATCACTTTGAACTCTCCAAGGTGGCAAGTTCCTAGTTTTTCCACAGCCCTTTTTGTGCCTTAAAACACCAGATGGTGCTAAGTGTAATGCCACTTTTATAATTTTCTGGTTTTCATGGGTAAAGGAACAACTACACTGTAAGAGGATTTTTTGTATGCTGCCTTAACAAAAAATGTATGAGCTTTGTAAACACTTTAGTGGAAATAAATATGTAAAAGGATATTTGGTACAGGCTTCTGTGTGGTTCTGCAGAAGCTCATGATAATATATCTGCTCTAAGCTGATGTGGACTTCATTTGTGCTGGTTTGGCACAAAGGGAAAAGGTATTCTGATAAAGAAGGAATGATGAGGGGTTGTCCAATAATACAAGTGAAGAGGCAAAATTTCATTAAACTAACTTAAACTTAGGAGGCCGGTCAATGAACTAAAGCTTTTCCCTGATGATAGTCTTGTCTGGGATTTACCTTTATGAGTGACTATGGGAAAACAAGAACTGTGTTTCTAGGCTACAGCTGGCTTACAGCTGTCTTCCACCACATGGCATCTTTGGCATATAAGCAGTGGCCAGAGAGAGCCTGACACTGGTGGGCCTTTCAGAACCATTCAAATACCTGACCTCTTAAAGGCCAATATATTTTACAACCTTTCTTGGGGAATGGTTAGAAAAGCAGAAGACAGGGAAATTACCAGAAGTCTGCTGTGAGGTCTCATTCAGACCTGAAATCCAACTAAAAAAATTGAAAGGCTAAAGCCAAGACTCCAACTTTTGGTCCAGAGCTACCCTTTTTGCTGGTGCCAATCTCTGCTTTGCTCAGCTCTGTTTGAAACCTGAATGAGACTTGAATAGACATGCTTATCACTTGATGAATTATGCATATCATTGTGAGTTTTGCACTACCTGCTTTTTCATAAGTTTCCCCTTTAGTAATCTTGACTACTAACTTCAAAGCAATAAGCTCTAGTGAATATTTACTATCCAAATTATCAGTATCAGCTTTCACTTAGGAGGGAAATCTGGTCCGAAAATTTGAGTTTACCATTGCTAGAGCAATCCAAACATGAAACTTCTCAAAGCTTTGCAATGTTTTGCCTTGATGTATCCAAATTCCCTATCCACCTAAATGCTCCCTAAAAATCAGAGCGTGCTTTATGATGGGAACTTAGAGAAATTAATGTTTTATCTTGCACATAACTGTTTAGACAAACATCATTGGTCTCTTTTGTCCTTCCCTTTGTTTTCCACTTCCTTCTTCTTTCTTTCTTTTTCTTTTTTTTTTTTTTTTAATATATGTGTGTGAACAACTGCAGCTTAGTACAAGTGTAGAGGGAATGGGGGATGGAAATGTAACATGGAAGAAGCTGTGAGGGCATGAAGGGCCTGGTGAGAAGTGACTGGCATCATCTGTTGTTGTTGTTCCAAGAAGCCATAGCATAAGTGCCTTGTGTTTCCTTTGAAAAAGTTTCTCCTATCCCATCTGTTGGCCATATGGGTGAAAAACATGGTTTTCAGCATGCCCACACCTACTCACTGGCCAACAATCTGTCCCAACCTAAACATGGTTGCTGACTGTGCCATAGCAAATTGTTCTTCTTAGGAACAACCAAAGGAATCTCTGTGTGCGAGATGGGCTTTAGGAAAAAATTGAGAAAAATGAACATATGCAGCAATCTATTTTGAGCCGGTGGGATTCTCTAGCTTGCCTTGCTGCTCTTTCAGGGGATAGAGAGAGAAATTGTGCTGTTTTTTCAGCCAACTGGATCAATTGAGATAGCTTTTCGAGAAGTGTCTGTGCAAAGACTTGGTATAAACTAGGCTGGCCACATTTCAGGTTAGAAGAAACCAAAAATGGATCATATCTTAGAATCCATCTCAGATGACAGAATATCCTGAGTTGGAAAGGACCTACAAGGATCATTGAGTCCAGCTTTTAAGTGAATGGTCCATATGGGGATCACACCCACAACCTTGGCATTATAAGCACCGAGCTCCAACAAACTGAGCTAATCTCAGGAGACGATTTCCACTGGATCCATACACATTGATTACATTAATTTGGTGCACTGGAAAGGCTGCTTTTAGGTGAGAATTTGTCTTGTATTTTTATTTGTAGTCCTTTGATATGCACTGGAGAGCATTGCTGGTGTCCTCAGAGTGGTGTTCTTCTTGATGGAGTTGTAGTTTAAGTCCACACTTGAGCACTATCAGAAGTCCCTACATGCCAGATGGATTCATGCCCTGCATCAGCTGGATCTCTACATATGCATAGTGTACTTCTGGGAAAAGCAACTGACAGAAACTTCCCTGCAATAAGCACAATGCAGACATATGATCCAGAAATGCAATGGATTTCAGCAAATTAAACTCTCCTCCTTCTCTCTTTCCATTTCACCAGGAAGGGACGCACCTGCTGAGACCAGGGCTTTCTGGAAGGGTGTGCAGCCATTCACATGGCACAGAGACAACCACCAAAATCCAAAACTGTGTGCTTAATGGATGAATCTGAAGACCTGATCTGACATTGTTCACATACTGTGGAAAAGCATTTTAAAAATTCCTTACTTGGCTTGGTTGGGTTTTCCCTCTTGAGGTTTGGACCTTGACTGAACTTAATATTGGTGCTTTTCTCCTAAATATCAAACAGTTCTTACCACAGCTGATATCCTTTGCTTGTTCCTTTCAGTCCAGAGAAAGTATATTCCCATTTACAGGATAAAAGTTCAAGTTCTTCTATTAGTGCTTTTTTATAATTGTCATCCGTGGATGTAATGTTTTTAGGTAGGTTGTTCTCACAATATGATAATATCATGGTAGCCTTCAGAAACATTAATACTTTAAGTTTGTGACTCAGTAAATCATTTCATTCTTTACATTCTGCAAGTCAGTGAGAAAATGAATCTTATGTCTTATGCATTCAAAAGCAACAAGAACTGAGAACAGAGTCTAAAATCTAAAATTTGATCAGTATTGGAATATGAACAACACAGATTAAATATGAGGTTTGGGGCCCAGCAAAAGCTTACCTGTAACACTATTATCTTGTTTCAAAAGCTGTGGGAATCAGGAAAGACTTCCATCATGAAAAGCAGTTAACAAGGAAGAAGCTGTTTCAGCTGATGCCCAGTTTTTAGAGTCTGAGTCTACTAATTCTCTTCCTGACTATCTTCAGCTGTTTCTAGCTGTGTTTCAGGGTTTGTTTTCCTGTTGCATCCATCAGGTATGCTGCTGCTTTTTTCAGGAGAAAGAAAAGTAATATATCAGTCAGAGTTTGCAGAATGCTTACTATGCTCTGAAATTACATATGCAAGATTTGTAAGGTCCTGGATAGTAAGTAGTCTGAATCATTCATTATTCTCTTAATCATAGATGCAAACTTCAGGTGCCTGAATTCAGCAAAAGATGTGCTCCTGTATATTCTAAATGCAACTATAAGTGGCTATAAAATGTTAGTATTCCATATCCAGGAAGCATGGAATAATAGATGAAATGGAATAACACTGGTGATTCTACTTATGTCTGGACTTCAAGAGATTTTTTTTTTCAGGATTAATGAAATTTATTGTGTGATTAGAAATGTATTATTGCTGTTGGAAGCAATTATTTTGCTGAGCCTACATGCAAGTTGTTTTATTCTCTGCTTTAGGGTGTGCAGAAGTCTGCTTTGCCAGGACGAAGGGAATGCTGCCTGTCTGCATTATTTCAAATAAATTCAGAGTCCCTGTTTGCTTCCAGTTGTCCACCAGCACTGTGAAAGTAGGTTTTTACTTTGGATATGCCTGAACCTTCCTCTTAGACAGCAAGATATCTTGAAAATTCCAGCTATCAAAGGTGAGTGACAGAACAGGGTTCTCAGCTAGCAGAGCAAAACTTTATAATATTCCCCTGCTAAAGAATTTCTGGAGCTGTGTCTTGGGAGTGTTCCCTTGACCTTTTACTATCTCCCCATAGAAGAGCAAATAGATTGCCCTTAAAGGTCAACTTAGAAGGAAGCAAGAGAAGTGGGGAATATGGGCAACCTCACAACCTGGTGTTGTTTCTTGGTCTGCGTTTTCATATTGAAAATCACCAGGACACTTTTTCTAAGAGAAAAGTTATTGTCAGAGTCCTAATGACATCTATAGGCTGACATGACTGCATTGAGAGGTCATAGCAAATCTGGCATAAAGAATTTGGTTTCCAAAAGAGATGAAACCAAAATTCATTCTGAGAGGCACAGGAGCTCTTACCAACAGTCTCTTTCTCCTTCTGGTTACACTGCAGACTGGTGCACTCTTCACAACAAGGGAAACATTTTTCTAGGTTGTTAACTAACATTATGAACATATTTCCTTCTGGTGGAACATGAGATTTTATTGCTGTTACTCCCTGATGCACAAACAAGACTGTGAAGGAAAAAAATCCCATCATAATAAAAGAGATTTATTAAACTGGGGCTATTTGCTTACAGACTGATTCTGAAATTAGAAAAGGCCTCATTCCCTCAGATAACCTGGTTCTGAGGCATATCTTTTATTAAAACTTAACACCAACAGAGTCCTTTCTTGCAGTGGTGTAAGTAAAAAATAAAAACAAACAAAAACCCCAAAGAAAAACTATATAACTATATAACTAAAGTGAAAGTAACTGTGTCTTGCACACTAGCATACCCTAATGGGAGAAGGACTTTCATGGTACAAGAATCATTAATTAATGATCATCTTTGATTACCTGTTCTTGGCATTTCTTCACAGTCCTGTTTCCCAGGGTGCTCCAAGGTGCTCTAATGTGGCTGAGGTGTTCTGTGTGGATGTACTGTGATATTTCCATTTATCATATATATAGTCCTCAACTAAGAAAATACTAGAAATCTGTGAGTGTCCTGTTGAAACACCTGGAAACAGGAGTTTTGGTGTTGTTACGTCTTGCCAGTTATGGCTGTTAAGTAATAGGGAGACTATATGGTCTCCTAAATATTTGAGGACTCCTCAGTTCTCTTCTTAGTTCTGCCATTTCTGCATGATCCTGAGCAAATATCTGTCTTTATGACGGTTTTTAAAGTAATTTTTTGTACTTTATTCAGCTCTTAACTTAGTTTATGCCAATTTTTTCCCGGTGATTACTTACAAAATTAGGTATTTGTTCTTGATTTAAAAAGTTTTTGTAAGATGGAAGTTTGGTCCTTGTGTTGTGGGTGCTTTCCGGTGGCAGAGATATGCTATGGGTTTGTTTGGAGAAAGATTTGGGATTTAGGAATGCACTTTCATTCTTCATAACTAAACAAATCAGCATCTAGAATGAGTTGCACAGATGACAGCTGATGTGGCTTGGTTTTGAAGATGACCTGTGTCTTTCTTATGCCTTTCTGTCTCTAAAAGCTTATCAAAGCTGGAGGCAACTGTTGTAATATACTTCGTGGCCTTTTCAAATCTTTACCCAAACCACCTAATGGAAACACAGGTTACTACGTGCTCTTGTCTTCCTAAAATGCAGATGCTTTCTGCTTGGGTTGCATGTGGTTAATTATTAGTTATCTCTTAAGTGAATGATGCTGCAGGGCCCTACAGGATGGCAGAGGTGTCACTAAGGGGAGGTAAAGTGTCAGAGTGCCCTCTGCAGAATGAAAGGGTGAGGCTAAAAGCTGTTTGGGGAATGTCAGGGACACACAGTGCCTTTGTGTGGGAGGTGATAAAGACCACAGAATTTGGAAAGGTTTGTGGTGCCAGTCAGTAATGAGATTCAGCTCACTTTTCTCCTCTATGTGCTTGAAGAATACCCTGCTACAGTGTCACTGTATTGCCATTTCAGAGAGGCAGAAATTTAGGCTGTAGTTTCCCTTTGCTGTCCCTTTCCTCAAGAGCTGCATCCTCATTCTCCAGTCTTAGTTGCATTTCACTTCTTGAGTTAGCTAAATGCTTTGGGAAACTTATGTCTGAGTCAATGAATGTTAACAGGGTCAGATCCTCAGCTGGTGTCAAGCAGCATTGCTCCATTATCATTGAAGAAATGGCACCGATTTAGGCTTATCCTATTGTATTTCTCCTGAGGACTAGTATCAGTAATGGGTTTGTGCTCATTAAATGGTGTCTTCCTGACTCTGCTTTTCTCTGCTCCTGTGGAAATACATCAGTTTAAAAGTTCAGTCCCTGTAAAATAGAATGTGCAAGGCAGCTGTTCACTGAATGGAAAATTATCTGGTTTGTTACAGGAATGCAGATGTAAATCACTACTGGGAAACACTATGTTAAAACTTACTGTTACCAAATCCTCCACATTCTGAATGGGAAACATTGTTAACCGAGGAACTATTTTTCCTTGGCATTTTGTAAAGGGGTCCTAAAGATGTCAAGAGGAGGGAAGTGGGTGTCAATGAATTTTATTACAATGAGTCATTTTAGCTCTGGGACAATTTTGGATAAATATGGAGAGTTCTTTGCCATTCCAGGAGGAATTCAGACTTCCTCTGAATAGGTTTTACCAGGTCAGGACAGCCAGTTCCTTGCTTGGAGAGCTCAGGCTCTGGGTCCCTGTGGTGGGAGGTGATGGTAGTCAGTGTGGTACAGACTGAATGTGGGAGGTGAGAGCTCAGCAAAGAAAAATGAAAGAAAGACTAGACTGGTATGCTGCTGTCATCTCATTCTGAGTAGCCAAGTGGCCTTTGTTTGGCTCAGCTAATACAGGAGCATGTGTTTTCTTTTAAAAGTCTCTTACAAATAATCCCCCACTGTCCTAAATGGCTTGGTGTCCCTAGGGCATGAGCCACTCAGGAAGAGGGGTCTACTTCCTAGGTGTCTCCAGTCTAGTTTCTCGGTAGATCACATATACTAACCTGTGTTGGTGCCATGGGGAAGCATAAGTTTCTCCTAAGGGTTCTGTTAAAATTCAAGTATTCTTGGTTAAGAGAAGTTAGTGAGATAACCACCAGTTCTACCAGTGCTGCTACATGATCAAAGTAGAATGTAAATAGAAGTTTGGGGTGGCAGAGCTAGGCCAAGATCGAGGTATAGGATATCTTGAACTCTGGGCAGACATCACATTTACTTTTCCTGTTCTTATCATTGTACTTCTGACCACACTTTTTCCAGACAAGTCAAAAGAATAATGTCTGACCAGAAGATGAGATACTCTCTCCAGAAGATGAGATATTCTCTCCAGGAGTCAGTCTGAATTGTGCTGAGTGCCCTGCATTGTTCTTGCACATATGTATCATCTCTGTGCCTCTCTTATGCATAAAAAGATAATTCTGGGGTTTAAAATAGGTGAACTATTTTTGTTTTGCCATTTTAAATATTTGATGGCAGAGTGTTGTTTATTATACTTGTATCCTTTGCACTGCTGGGTTTCTGTGGCATTCAGATTTCTTTTTTAGTTTTCTAGGTTAATTTTTGGTTTATTTTGTGTTTTTCTAATGTGACATCTCTCTGCCTGTCATGATATTTCAATTATTCATAATCACTGCTATAACACAAGACATCTCATCTACCTGGATTATTTTGACACTGCTCGTGCTGTATATGCCTAAGTCTTTCTAGACGTTGATGTGGCAAAAGATCTGACAGCATCACAGAGCTTTCGGAGTCACAGAGCCTTTCTTGTTCCCATGATCTATTATAAATTCAGACAATTTTAGGAAACTCTCACCTATTTTCGCAATTAGTCGCTGTGAACTCCTAAAGTCTATTCTGGCTCAGTTTCAGATTAAAAGCTAAACACTATCATGATTTTTAGGTGAAATTGTTTACTTGCCTTAAGCAAAACCATGACAAACTTAGTATTCCTTTTGAGATGGGGACTGAGTGTCTTGTCATGTTCATGACAGGTATGCTTTTTACAACTAAGAAAACAGACAATGAGCTTCTTCATACAGTCATGTGCTTCCCAATACTGGTGGCACCTATCAGAAAGCAGTATACAGAAACCCAGCAGCAGATGATGACAGCAAAAAAATCTCACTGCTGAGTTAAATACCTCTCTACCATCTGGAAAGGCACAGTAATAACATGTCAATGTTGAGTCTTTATGCATTTATGTGTGTCGTGCCACGGACACAGACACCAGGTCTCTTCCATGTGAAGGTTCCCAGCAGAAGTTCCCTAAAGTTGGTGGAATTGTGCTTAGGTGAAACAGGTCTGAGTAAGCACAGGGATGATGTAGGAATGTGACTGCAGACATGATATGTATAAAAGGTCTAACCCCAGCACTGCTCCTCTCGCCTGGATGGCCCTTTTTAATGCCACTGACTCCTTTTAGTGTTTGTAGTAGACAGTACTTATTTTTATTTGTCTCCACTTACTTATTGTTGTACTTCGTAGAAATAACACAGGGACTGGGTCAGGTGGATGCACCTCGGGGGAAGGAAACATTGCCCTCTCCTTCAGGATGGTCACAGACTTCACAGCAGGGTAAGAAGAGAAGACTGGAAGCAGCTGCAGAGCCAGAAACACCACTTAGCAGTGGGGAGAAGTGGTCACAGACATTAAACTTCTGTGGTTAAAGAAGGAGAAACCTCCCAGAAACAGGTAGGACTGTTGTGAGTTTATTGTGCCCCAGAGAGCCACGGACCTGACAGCAGCCACACTGACAACTGGCTTTGCCCTGTCTTGCAGCATCTGAAATGCTCCAGGCTGTAGCACTTTCTACCACTCCTTTCTCATCAACTCGCTTTGAGTTGCCTCTTCTTTAAAAAATTACTTTATCTAGTAAAATCTGACTTTTGGTTTAAAAGCATTTAGAAGAACTTGTGAAGAAAGGAATGAGGCTGATGGATGGAATGTTCTGTGCCTCTGCTTGGTGCAGAGTGGAGTTTGGGTAGTGGTAGTGAACAGGAAGGAGAGCTAAACATTTCACAGAGGGCTGCAGCTCTGCGTGGGCAAACCACAGGATTCTGCTGCAGTCATGTGGATTCACAAAAGTTATTTGGAAACTTTCTCACATGGATGACTCCTGGCTGCTTTTCTTAAAGTGTGAATCATAAAGTCCTTGAGACAGGTACGAGTCACCACAAACAGTGTCAAGAGGATGCAGGGAAATACTGAGATCACTGGAAAGAAAAAACAAACTTGCCTGTCTAAATCATAGCAGTCCTGCTTGTTCTCAGATCTAGGTAATTTTTATGCAGTTAGAGATAGGGGAAGTGGAGGGAGAGAGCACTAAGAAGATTTTGGCACGAATTTCCATCATCTGTCTTGTTTCCAGCAGTGTGTTTTCACAGATGCTACTTTAAGCCACTTTATCACTTCTATAAGAAGTCCCCGTCCCCTTAAATTTCAGCAATAGTTGCTGTGTTTGAATCTTGCTCCCATTTTTATAACAGTGAAACATCCTAATACCTTCTGGCTAATTGGTACTCTAGCAGCAGGAGATTGTGTACCAAGGCAGCAGAATTCCCTGTCTGTTCAGCATCTGCAGTCTGCTCACATATGTAATGTCAATAAGAACTTTAAATGTTATAAAAGTGAGTCTAGACAGTAATTGGTTGAAATACACACAAGAATATCAAAGCTTATATAGTTTCATGGTTTCACTAAAAGTTGCCATCCCCTTAGAAAGAATTATGTTCAAAAGAAAGTTCCCTAAAAATGTAGATTAAAATTTCAGGGTTGCTAACTGTTGGTATATTGCTGAGACAATCACAATGCTCTCTGAGAGGTTATTTCCCAACTGAAGTATCACATATTCCAAGCTTAACAAATACATATATATATTCACACTGTCCAGAATCTTTCTCTCTTTTAGTGTAGGCTCAAGATTTGTTTTTTGTCACATTTTCTGTGTAAGGTGCTCTCAGGATCCAGCAGCTATTGAGGACTAACTAGGCAGCCATCCCAGCAGCCAAGCAAGCTCCCTCCATTCTTCAGGAAACTGCTTCTTCCTGGGCCCCAGACTGGATGTTGGATCCAAGAGAAACTGTGGAATCCAGGGTTTCAGTTTGAAAGCATATTTCACCCCTGATCTGTAATCCCTCAGCTACATCCACAGTGCACTGAAATCCATCAGGAACATCCTCTCAATCCCCTGTCACCTTTCATGCTGTTAATGGGGAAGGAGCCATGACAGGCAACAAAGTGAATTTGAAAGCTATGCTTGTGGGAATGGTTTATAGACAAGAAGATGGATGTCATCTAATCACCCCACAATAAGTTCTCGCCTGCTTCGTGCTGTGTTGTTCTGTTGCTGTCCTCTCTCGTCCATTCCCATTATCACCCAGGGCATCCCTTTCCTCTTCTGCACTCCCAGCTCCTGAAAACTCAATCTGCATTTAGTAAATAAAGGACAAAATGAGTTCTCATCCACCTGACTGACACTTTGGGTTTGAAATGAGAAAGCCTCTGTTGTTGATGCAGTGCCCAATTTAAAGCAATATCACCTGTCAGTTTGATAAAAGGCATGGAGAAAATATCCCATCACGGCCAAGGTGGGAAAAAAGTGTCATCTAAAATAAATTTGAACCTTAGGGAAAAAAATACACAAATAAATGACTGGGGATTGTTTTTTGTGGTTCTATGGTTCATTGTGGGTGAGTCGTCAAAACATAAATTACTGTTTATTTGTGACAAATAGAATGGCCAAGAATGAAGGTTGCAGGACAGCAAAGACAAACTTTCTTGTGATGCTTTTTTCCCATATCCATTGATATGTGCCGTGTGAAAGGTGTGTTTGCAGAACTTGGCTTGGTTTTCCTGGCCCTCTGATCTTTATTTCTATTAGAAAATGAGTCTGTATTTATCTTTTATCTTTGCCTTCCTGAACTTTTGCTCACGTTTCAGCTCGTAGAAATGCAAACAACGTCCTGTTTGTTTGTTTTTTTAAATAAGCATTTTGCTTAATGCTTCAGCTCTTTGTCTCACTGCATGTCAGTGTTGCAGGAGAGCTACTTCGAAGGGAAGGGATGTGGCTCTGGAGCTGGTGCTCTTGGTTTACAAACACCCTTTTTACCTTCAGTTGCAGACTACAACACAAAAGGCTTTACTACTTGAAGACAGTTCACTACCCCATTTGAAATTGATCCAGTCATCACCATCCATCACTGATTGGTACCCTATATTGGAACCTACATTTTGGAGGGTTTTCCACCAAGATGACATGCAGCACTTTTCTTGGGCGGCAAAGCTACAAGAGACTTGTCTGTGGGTGGTAGAATGGGGTGAAAGTGCTGTTGCATAGCAGAATGCTCATTACAGAGACGAATCCTGGGCCCAACTGATCTGTCCATTTAGCCAGAACATGTGGCTAAAACAAAAGAAGCACAAAACCCACAAAAAGCTTCTGGGAGTTGACAGATACATAAGGTTTTAGTCAGGTCTCCACCACTTGGCTTGGCCGGACTGTTGCAACGGAAGGTAAAATATCTGTGAATTCTATAAAGAAGTATGTGGTGTTCTGAAGTATATGAAATCATCATCCAGAAAGTTGTCATCTCCCTTGAGCTGGCTAAGTAAAAGATTACAACAGCTACGCATAAGAAAACATGTATTAATTGGAAAATGAGACAATGAATTTCATCCTAACAAATTACAATTCAATCTGTTTCCACTTGAAAATGGTAAATGAGGGAATGGGCAAGAGATCTAGTCTGTGTGTCCTCTAAACAAGGGATAATTTAACCTAGAGCAAGCCCAAATACATTGGCAAGTCTGTGTTTTGAACTCAAGCACCACAGTAATTTTTGTCACTATTTTGTTAGGTATTAGAATGTAGTGAGAGCAATCTAAAAGCTTTTACCAATATAATATTTATATTTTGATGACAACATCATTAGGAATGTTTTGTAATCTGGAAATAGCCAAATTCTGTACAAATATTTAAATATCAGGAAAAAAAAATGACACTTTATCTCCAAATCCTATGGGATTTTTTCAAAGAGTAGAAAGAACATGGACATGTACACTTCAATGTATTTTGTCTTCATGGAGTGGAAATAAGCATACATTTCTTTTTCCAGAAAGATGCTGTAATGAAACAATTCTTCTGTGATTTTGAGGTGGACTTTGGAGCCATTAGTGAAGAATCTTTCCTCAAGATATCTATCATAGGATTTGCATTTGGCCCAGCATGTTTTAAGAACACCAGCAATATTTGGCTTGGAAGTTTATGGATACAATCAATTGCTTTTATCTTGCTGTCTTTCGGCAGTCAAAATCTAGTTTTCCATTGTCTCTTTGCTCCCCCCTAGAAGGCTGTAAAGATCATCAGTTTCACAATAGGAATTTGATCCCTCAGGTAGCTCAGTACGGGATTATCTGAAAGTTCTGACATTATACCGGATGTAAGCCCACTAGACTCTGTGACTTCCAGTAATTCTTCTTAGTCTGGATTCACCATCAGTTGTTCTGCACTACTTACTATTGCAGAACATGCTCCATATTTCACTGAAATCAGTGGGAGCATTCTGGATTCACTGTAGATAGAACTAAGTTACATTCAACATTTTACTTTTGCTCCAGTGCCCAAGCCATTTTCACATTTGCCCCCAAATGGATTCTGTGTTTTCTCTGTTAATTCCCAAAAAGTCAGGGAATTTGACCAGTAAGCAGGGGGGAAATTTTGCTGTTAAAAAGGTGTGGCAGCCTGAGTACCTAAGAAACTGATACTGGAGAACATTGTTAAGACATCTGTGGGATGCTGGGCAACATATCAAGGAGCACTAAATCCCATATTAAGCTCAATAACACCTGTGAAGACAGTCTGAAAGCCATGCAGCTCATGGGAATGACTCACAAAGTGAGTTACCTGAGTGGGGAGAAACGTGGAACCTGTGAATCACAGGGAGGGGTTAGATATAATCACAGTTCTCTCGCCCTCAGGGTTTAAGTTTTGCTCCAAAGCCAGTTTGAATCTGATTTCAAGGAAAGGCTTTTACTCACTCTATAATGCATTGTGATATCCACCAGGTAGAACTCATTGAGGAAAATTGCTTCCCACAATGATATATAGGACCATTCAGTCACATCTCTGAGCTATTTAGGGGAAATTATCCATGGGATTGTATCATTAGTTTAAAAGCTACCTCAATTGTTTTTCTGTCAGGATAATTTTAAGCTACGCAAGAGTATTAGTTGGAAAAACATATTTGAAACGGAGTCTAACTCCTTCCATATTGCTCAAATGTGGTTTTAGGGTAATATTTTCCTTTTCATTTGTAACTACTCTACTGAGGGGTGGAGAGCAGAGTTTGTCTCTGAGTTGGCCAGTGACTTTCTGAATACAGTTACCCTCTTTTAATCAGGTGCTCAGCTTTCATGGGCTTATATTTCAGCCACTGGCCTTGTCTGTCCTTGCTACATCAAAAGGAACACAGCTTTGAAAATTTCCAACCACAGTTCTAACTAACGGCAAAATCCATGAAATAACAAAGTACTGGCAAAAGAGGGACCCTGTTCACATTAATGAGTAACGTGAGCTCTTTCCAGGGGAATTTGTTTAATCTGAAGTCTCTAGAGAAATTTAGAAAGGAAATTCAGAATAAATGATGGAAGTATTCAAAACCAGAGATACTTAACTACAAATAGAATTGTTGGAGCATTGATGAGTTGAGAGTTGGAGGAAATCAACTTTCTCTTAGGGAAAAGTTCTGTACATCAAAGAGAAAAGTGAATTGATAATAATGGTAAATAGCAATGTAAGCAAAAGACAATGAAGGCAGATATAAAGGCATGAGGGGAATTCCCAGGTGATCTTTGGCAAGTCACTTTAGCTTCTAGCAACAAAATGAGGTAGCATGTCTATGTTACTCTAATGGGGTATAAGGGAAAAACCATGATGAGCTTGAAGGGTCTGAGTACTGTGACTGTAAGTGCTCTCTGTTGTATCGCAGAATGTAGCTTCTGTCTTTAGCTCAAGCATGTTCACTGAGCCTTTCATGACTGTGGTTTCTCCCTTGAAATTTGGATGTAAGTTAAGATAACACAGCCAAGCATTCTGCCCTGGGACGGATGACCTGGACTGGCAGCTGCTGTAAGAGCAGGCAGGCTAGAGTTTGCATGCTTTGTTAATTGCAGTAATCTCGAGGCACATGGTAGGACCAGCAGCCTCAGCAATGCAAAAAATGTGTTGTAGTAAGTGCTGTAAGGGCAGATATTGAAGAGGGATACCTCTATTTCATCCATAACAAAGCAGGATTGGACTTTTCTTGTGACAGACCAGCTGCACTTGTTTGCTCATTTATGAGCAATGGTTCATGACAAGCCTGAATGTCTTCAGATAAATAGAAATAATTCCAATATTTCTAGTCCCCAAACTGCTTTTTTGGTTCGATTGTAAATTAGATTTTTCTGTCTGAATCCTTAAGAATTATCCAAAGTGGAGTGATCTCTATTCAGTTAACAGAAAGATGTAGCTACAGGTATCGTGGACCACATGTATTACAAAGCAAGAAACACTGCTTTTGAAGTTGTCTTGGTCTCACTTTCAACCAGAGGAAAAACGTAACACTGTCATGTACAGCTGGCAATATGAATTCTTCTTGAATGAAGGCTGTTATAGAACAGCAGCACTATTGTATGGAGTTTGAACATACACTAAGACCAAGGAACTCCAATGCAAGGAGCATTTTCTCATGCCTTTTTAAATTTTCAGCAAAAGAGACTCAGTAATTAATAGAAATGCATTTTTCTCACCCTGAAAGCATTGTATGCCATTAGACCACAAACGACAGAATGTGTTTCAAAAACATACTCAGGCAAAAGAGGAATGGCTTAAAAGATGGTGGCTTATTTTCTGGGAGGAGTCTGGAAATGGACCATTAACATCCTCTTTCTTTCTGTCCTCTAATGTGAACCCTCAGCATTCATGAGGATCAAGAAAGCATTTGTCTTATAAGAAATGGCCTTCTGAAATTGATGTAATAAATCAGAGAAATATCCAATGACAAAACATTTGAAAGCATTAAATCTATATGACCCAAAGGACATGTTTATAGAACTATACACAGAGTCAGATTTTCAGAGCTGACTCTAAAGTGTGCCTCAAACCATTGTAAGGTGCCAAGCAAATATTTGGATGTAAACAGTATCAAGGAATTGTTGAGTCTGGAGAGACTTGGAGAGCAGAGACTGTGGAATTTATTTTATTAAAGGACTTCTCCAAACCTTTGGATTTATTTGGATTTGAGTTAAATACGATTTTCACAACGTAAGATGTCCTATGATTAGAAGTGATGGGCTGTAAATGCTGTTTGTTCAAAGTTAGCATTTTATGCAGCTAGAAAGGAAGGCTATCCATGATTTTGCCTTTGCTAGACTTCACTCTCTTCTCTTGCCAATTAACATTACAGTAACCATAAATGGGACTTAGTTGACTAAACAAATGTATTGTGCCATTTGAGATGTCCTAGGAAATCCTCCTGCTAGAAGAACACATGTCTAAGAGATGAGAAACATAGCTGGCAGCTCTGTGTGTGCTCAACACATCAGCATTTGTACAACTGACTTAACCCCTTTCTATGTAATGTGGGAATTAAATAACCCCTCTCTGCACTGCTGGAATTAAATCTTGTCCTCCCACATACTGAACCTCCTGATAAAAGCATGACTCTGTCCCCATAGTTGGTGGTATTAGTCAGTAAATGGCAAGCTCTTACAAGGAAAGAAGTCCTGCCCAAGGACAGAGATATTACAAACACTTAATCAGAATATCCTCTAAATAGAAGCTGTGAGTTAAAACAGCAGAAACTGTCAAGACATACCCAAATCTGGATGTTATCAATCACATCAGAGTTCAGTTCAGCTCATTCAAGCTTTTTGGCAGACACAGGAAATTTCAGCAGAGTGGGAAAGCCTACAGAGAAGGCACCAAAGCATAAAGCATATTTTAGTGGGGTGCATTTCAAAAAGAAGTAGATGAACTTCATGAACTTTTACCTAGATAAGGTAAAGAAAGAAGAGTCTTCGGAACAACAAAGTCTTATCAGAGGACAAGCAATCATGCTTTATATTCCTGTTCTTTATTGTGTTCCCTGCAAATCAAACCTAGCTCTTAATGTATTGTGCTCCATCCTGGCTACTGATATTGTAAAAAATTTCAATTGAAAATATCTATGGAAAGAACTGTCCACAAGAAAGCAATTTTTCAAGCTCCTAGAGAGACTTTGGAAAGGCTGACTTTTACAGATATGCTGTTTGTGAGCTCACTGAAGAATATGTACTGGGACCCTGATTAATATATATTTTATTCACTACTAATAGACATTCACTGTAAATTTTACCTCTAAAAACCACAATACATTATTTCTGTGTTAAATTAAAAAAAAGCTATTTTTCTGTCTAAGCATCACTAAGTAGTGAGTTGCCTAGTGATCTTGAATATAAAGACCTTTGGCATCTAGTATTGATGGAAAACAAGCCCTATCATCTGTCCATGGCTTGTAATTATCCCTCTTCAATGATTTTCCTGACTGCATGACTTTGTGAAAAATTATCCACCTGTAGGTCAAAAAGACAATCTCCATTTCATCTTCCAGAGGCAAAATACTCCCCAGAAGATCAGGACTCCACAGCAGGTGGGGTACCTCTGTATGAGCAAAAAATGTGTGCTTTACACATCTGCCTGCTTTGCTGTATCTCAAATGGCACCAGTGTAAACAGTAATTAGATGTATTCAGAGAAAAACAACATCCAGTATGAACTGTTTATGAGAAAAGTTGACTCTCGGATTCAGAATTGAATGTAGTATGAGCCTGACTAATTGAAACCCACCATTTTCTAATAATCGTACTTCCCCGCTTCATGAAATCAACATAGGAGTTTTTCTTTCTTATTGTAAATATAATTGGGCCATTGTAAATAATTAAAGAGTTCGTGCTATGCTTTTTAAGCAGCACTTATTTAATGTTCAGTCATGGTGGTGGCTGGTGATGAGCGGATGGCTTCTGAAAAATGGGGTAGCCCACATGGAAGACATTACCATAGGAAAAGAAACTCTGAGGAGAGCTTGACAGAGTGTGGGTGACTTATCTCGTTGGAAGATGCAAGATGTATAGTGACTGACTTGGCGGGATCCCGGGAAAAATGAGATAAGTGAACACCAAATACCCAGAGATGTTACAAGTGCTGAGTGATAGCAACATTTCAGCATAATCCTTCTTGGGAATGGTGTCATATCCTCTGATATATACTGAGCTGGTGTCTGGCTTTGCTCTATACCACAGAAAATATGCAGACAATAAGAGAAAATATTAGTGTGTATGCATGCACATGTGAGACAGAGTGAGCGAGGGAATACAAACCAGTGACCTTTAATGGATGGAGTCAGAAGCAATCAGCTTCACATCATAAGATCAACTGAATGTCAGAAGCTTTCCAGAGTGGCAACACTGTTGGATATTCCCACTTAGCTCAAATTTTTGAGCTTCATAAGTAGGATGATTTCAATACCACACCAATATTTCTCCGAAGTTCCTGTGAATCATGACATGAAACAATGGAAAAGTTCCTAGACAACGGTGTCTTTGTACCAGGATGTCTGCACCCAGTAAATTTACATACATCAACTTCATTTGAACAAAATGGAGATAGATTACTTTTTTCTTTTTTCGGGGGTATCACCACAATTCAAAGAGCTCCCCCTCCCACCTTTAAGGGAATCAGTTATCGCTGGGTCACATTTAGCTACCTTGTATTAGGGTGTTTCATGTTTGTTACAAAGAGTAGAAGTCTGTAAACATATGAATGTTTGTCCAGTCCTCCTTGTTTCATTTCATTTTCTTCTTCTTCTGTGATCTGACACTCTTGTATTTCCAATGCTTCCAAGATATTTCTTCCACAATGCATTTGGCCTTTAGATTATCAGTTTGTTGTTGAGTAAAGTATTTGAAATTCTGGAGTAGGCAATACCAAAGCAGAACAAAATAGTATCATCAGCTCTTCTTGCTCTGGGTTTTGCAGGACTAAAGACACCTCTCTACCTCTTTCTCATCAGAATCACCTTCAATACTGGAAAAACTGCTGCTCTGGGACCAACCAGGTACTGCTGAAGTATTTTTCTAATGGAAAAGTTTTCTGTGAGGAAATGGGGATCTGACTAAGCTGCTATCTTTCACAGACAAGTCTTGATTACATGGAACTTTCCTGTGCTTCATTTCCAAGAGGCTCAGGAGCAGTGCTTCAGCTTCACAATATAATAAGGTGCAATTCAGTTAGCTCAGTCTAATCCAATCCATTGCAAACACTTTTACAAATGTATTTTGGTATTACATAGAAATTTGAAACTTCTGCTTTCTGGAAAACCTCAAAGCTTCAGCTTTGGGAATGAACCAGATGTTTGAAATTCTGAGTTTTGGTCAGCTGTAACACGGATGGATAAATAGTATGCTGAAGTTAAGTGAAATTCTGGTGCCTTTTGAGTTTATTTACAATCTGTGGGTTGCTAATCCAACACCAAATTTTAGCATCAAAGAAATTGCCACTTAGATTGAAGAGACCTATGGGTAGATTTATGATACAAGTTTAAAAAGAAAGAAAGAAAAGAAAAAACTCATGGTTGAGATATGTTGTACCACAGGCCAGAATGACATCTCCTATTGTGGTTGTCAGTTTGTTAGTTTTGCAGTTGGAGGACCCTGGGAGCCGTATCAATGTCTGATAAATATTTAAGAAATCCCTGCAGCACTCTAAGCTCTCTTCCTACTCTCTTACATTTGCCTCAATTGCTGCTTACAATTATTGCTAGCAATTGCTCCATGGAGAGAAGAGGAATCAGTGCAAAAAAGAGATCAGAGAGCTGAAAACAGAGCTAATGGGCAAACAATCTTCTTCTATTGTATGTGATGGTGTTGTAATCCTGTGCACTAGTTAATTCTTGGCTGGATTTTTGGCAGGGCTATAGTTTCTCTGCACTAGTTTTGGTGATGCTAGAAACCTCCTTTCTTCCTTTGTTCAGGATATTTGTCTGTGATTGAAGTTGGAGCTCAATGGACAGATTCAGAGAGAAAGAAAAAGGGCTTTTCCCAATGTTAGTGTCTGCTCAGTGAGTATCTTCTGGGTGGCATAAAATCCCTAGGTGTCTGGAAGATTTTTTCTCCTCGGTTGGGCTGCAGATTCAAGACAGTTAAAGACATTCCATGGGTTTTCCAACAGCCCGGTCCTGCGTTTCCAGTATACCTTGTTTATCTGTATTTTTGGGCTCAAGAATGGTTTTGATTTCAATCCAACCTGGGGTGAGCCCTGAGCATGTATTGTCTCTCCATACATACTTATGCATGACATGCTGGTTTCTGTGGGAAGGAATTTGACACATGAGGATCAGAAAGAGGACAGAATTATCTTCCAGCAGCATCCCTGCCTGGAGCATCAGAGGGCTACACTCCAAGTGTGTGCTTAAGTTTACTTTTTTAATTTAGATGTAGCTATGATTTCTCAAAATTACACACTGGAAGATTTTGTCATAAACCTACCTTTTATAAATCTTTCATTAATTTTAAGCATGATCCAGACATAAGCACATGCACCAGTTTAATCATGCAATGTCTACATCTAAAATCTACAAAGACCTCAGTCTTCTATGAGCTATAAAGACATCAAAGTTGAACACTATTTACATTATACAACCTCATCTTTCTCCACATTAGAGCTGGACTATTCCCTCCAGAGATGTGCTAAACGCTCTATGCAATACCAAGGAGCTTCTGGCCAGAACATGTTCCTCTTTAACACTCAGGTCATAAAGTGCCAATTAAAAGGACATTAAAGCAAAAGAAAATCTGTCCAAAGCCTCAAATAGGCACTGGATAATGCCCATGCTAGAGAATATGCTATATAAGCATGCTAATAAATCATTAAAATTACGATAGGTTTTATCATTAATAAGTAAAGTTCAAGGACAGCCTTTATCTTGCTAAATTATCCAAATTTTACTGTCTATTAGCATACCATTTAGAATGTAAGAATGGCTCTAGGGTTTTTTTCACCCTTCTTGGTAATGACATATTATGCAGAATAAAAAGCCTTAGCAACTGTTCTAAGATGCCATAATAATGCTGGAATTATTCTTTGGGGGAGGTTGTTGTATTAAGCAGCAAGTAATTAATGGTAAATTGCACTGGAAATTCTTGGAAAAAAGACAAATTACACACGCTTTTGTACTCATACCCAGCAAGTCCCATGTAATTAACAATATTAAGATAAATACAAGAAGAATTATTAATGATGAGATTAACTTCACATCACAGGGCAAACAGATGTATTTCATCTATGCACGTGGTAGGAATTGAGATTTAGTTGTAATTAATAAAAATATCTGACATTATTTCTTCATGGAAATTCACCCCAGAACTACCTATTATTATGCAACCTCTGGCATCTGTGTTGTGACTTCTTGCCCCACAGATCAGCTTTGCTGAGTGGATTGAGGGGTATTTTGTTGAAGCTGCAACTGCTTAAGAATATGAAACACTCTTTCTAGATGATGGGGGTCAGACCATTAGTAAGCATCAAGCTGCAGTGACCAAGCAACATATTATAAATTACTAGCAGAGAAGGGGGCTGGCCCACTTAGCACTCTATTCAGGTGCATGAGTTGACTCACCATTAAAAAACAAGAATAAGTAGGGAATTGCCAGAAAAAAAGAGGCAACACATAACAACAGAAGGCAAATATTGCAAATGGGAAGTGAAGAAGGGTAGTGTGCCCAGACGAAATTTCAAATGCAAGAGGTGGAATTAGCAGAACAATTTCCTCATTCAAATTTGAATTTGTCTTCAATAGTTGTAGCACTTGCTCTAGTGCACTTGTTCTGTGCATCTGGGATCTTTTAGACATAGGAAGAAATCTGCAGGTTGAAACCATTTTCAATTTCTAGCTTTAGTTCAGTTTCTTCGTGCCTCTGTTTTCCCACCTATACCCACTAATAGCTCAATATCCATTCTCAGGCACTTCAAAGTATGTTGACAATATGGACTAAGTGAGGGCAGATGGGTTTTTACCAGAGACAAACAGGTTTTTTTCTTGTTTCCAGACAGAATCATGTCTGCTAACATCAGCTGAAGATGTATCATCAGCCTTGAGAGAAGGTCCATGCTTCTCAAACCACTAATACCATTTATTTTGTGAGCTCCCCAGCCACTGACTTTCCTGCCTGCCTAAGGAGCTCCTTGAATTCAGTTCAATTTGGGAGTCTTACCATCTATTACAATAGACTTTGCCTGTCTCCACCTTGATGCAGGTCCTTCACATAGTGGCTTTGAATTTGAAGATGAACTGTGGTGCCAGCTGTGAGCATCTTGTTTGATAAAACCATCACCAGGAAGAAAAAGAGCTGTGTCTACATGCACAAAAAGGCATAGGGGGAGAGCTTATAAACCCTGCCTCATTCAACCTCACTGACACGTACAGAAGAGCAATCACCAGAGCTTTGAAGTTAATTAATCAAGGCTCACAGAGATGTGAATTCTTAAGAGTTTCAGGTCCCTTTCACCTTTCTCGTAGGTCCTGGTTTGAATCCAGCTCAAATCAGTAGGGATGGAGGGAGGTGAGTGACTTCTGCCTGCTTCGTGCAGCAGTGGCAAGATCTGGCGACCTCAGTGGAGCCCCCATTTCATTAGGCACCTACAGGTTTAATATCAGAGTAGTAATTAGCTGTCTCTGTGGGCAGGCTTGGGCTGAATGTGTATGGGAACACAGATACTAGATGGAGTCCCCTCAGGTCACGCTGGAGGGAGGCTGGTCCATGATTGACTGGACGCTTCAGGTGTCACAGTGTGTTCAGTACCTGCTCTCATTTTCCATTGCATGCTATCTTGCATGTTCCCTCTCTGAGTGAAAGGTGAATTAAAGGATATAATTTTCCCTGTCAGTCAAGTAGACTGGTGGCTCTCATGAGAACCCAACTGCACTCAAAGTCATTCAGCTTTTTGCTAACCATAAGAATAATAGAAAATTGTTCTACTCTTGAATTATATTTCCCTTTGATTTTTTTTTAATACTTCAGTGCCTTTTTCAAAGTAAAATAATTATCTCCTGAAGGTAGAGGTGCTAGATTGTGTGTCTCTCCATGGACTTTAAAAGCTTTGCTAGGGAGTCTGTATTTTCTGATATATCTGTGCAGTGCCTGGCACAAAAGGATACTGCTTTTGGTTAAGATCTGCAAATTGGTCCTTGAAGGGAACATCAGGGTCCTGTATCATTATTAATACAATTTTATGTATTTTCATATGAGTACACTGCACTTCTGACAAGCTACATCCCTTTGTAAGGATTAAAAAAATTGTATGCCACTTGAGCCAAGGTAGACATGGAGGTGGGACCAATTAGAGAAAAGAGTGAAGACCATGGGAGACAAGAGGAAGTGAGATTATTAGAGAAGAGAGGACCTTTGGGATACATTTTCTGTTATTCTTCTCTTACAGTACTGAATTAAGTTGTTTAAACCTATAGCTTGAAGGTTATAGGGAGGAAACCATGCTCCCTGAGATTGTTTAACACAGTTTTTCACCTGTTCGATGTGGTAACAAGATGATTTTTCACCTCTCTCTGATGGTTACTTCTCACATTTCTTTGCTGCCAAGATGGTGCTTCATTTTCTGGAAAACTGTGGGATTTCCATAGCTTTTTCTAATTTCTAGTCTATCTGACAACACAAAAATGAAAGTATTTTGGAATCTACACATAAATAATTGACCCTTTGCATTATTTGGGGAACACAAGAGGCTTACACTTAAAAGCCCTCAGCAAATGCACTATTATTCATGTATGACCTCCACAGTATGCTGAACTCTTGAATGTGTACATCCCTCAAGCCTGGCTTGATGTCCTCAGTGATAATAATGACTGAGAAGATGCCAAGACTAATGATTTTTTACTGTGTCCACGAAAGTGCTGCTTTAGCAACTGTAACTTGTGCTCTAAAGGAGGATGTCATCAATGCAAAGGGCAGCTCTATATTTTTCTGTGACTACAGCAGTACCATTACTGTCCGGAAAAATGACAGAGGAATGGATTTACTGTTTCAAGGGCTCCTCAATCAGTCATTGGTTTCAGTGGAGAAGTGTTTGCCTAATTTATTGAGGAAGCAATCAGTCACGAGAAAATACATCCCATACATTAAAGTAATCCTTTGGACCTCTGCCCAGCCCAACCAACTGACCCCATAGGTCTCTGTAAGGGTAACCCAGACTTCTAGTCCCTGACATCAGGCGGTTTTGGTTTTTTTGGTTAGTGGCTTCAGAAGCAGCATGGAAATGCTAGCATGGGGAAGACACAAGTCTTGAGAAACATCTGAGAACACCTTGCACAGAGAAAGGTTTTTGATTGACATGTCTGCTGTGGAGAGGATAAGGACTTGTGGGCTTACGCTGCAGAGAGAGATCCAGGTTGGGCTTTAGAAAAAGATGTCTAATGGGAAGGATCACTACAGTTTTGAGATGTATTATCTAAGCATACTAAGTATAGTTTAGTTAGTCATTTGAAATTTTCAGATGGGCAGGATGTGGTACACTTGTAGGTTGTTATGGTTACTTGAGATGGATATCACTGTGCCATGATTTTTATGCACCTTAAAAGAACCATAAAGAGAGCAGGAGGATGATGAAGTTCAGACAGATGAAGCTTAAGTCTCATAGTCAGCTCATACTGGAGCCATCCTATCCTTTGTGTCTTCAGGTCACTTGGCGAGCTGAGGGGATAGAAGAGAGGGGAGACCATACCCACAGTCCCAAAGCTCTTGTCTCCTTCACATGTCATCCTTCACTGTAGTGAGCCCACAGTGAAGGCCACACAGGGTATACTATGATCCCTGCAGTATATGTTATTGAGGTTTGTCTTAACTGCCTCTCACAACTGCTTTGCAGATCTCTCCCTTTGGTGTCAGCATTTCTCCATCCCTTCATTAGCCATTAGGCGGCAGTTCCAGGAATATGTGTCATCTCACATATTTTTTGGAGGGCAGGATTTGTGGTACAGGTACTAGATAGTGAGTTTAACTACAGAAAATGAAGGAAAGTTAATGCACACTGACCTGATCCTCCTCTGTTCTTGCCTGGCTATACATAAGACCATCATAAAAATGTATGTCTTGTCCATCGTTTGGGAGGAGCAAACCCAACAGCTCTTGGCAGTGACTGGTGCAAAGCACTGGCCACCAATCCCACAGCATGCTCAAGAACAAGCATATTTTCTTGCAAACTGATCCACTCTACAGTGATAATTTTGTAGGTGACCGCTGCACTTAGGAGAGCTATTTACTTCTCCTTCAAAAAAAAAAAAAAAAGGCTAACTGCAGCAGAAAAAATAATAGGTTAAATAGCTTTATAAGCTATAATATAGTCTAATGAAAACATTTCCAAGGTTGAACACTACTGTTTCATATGCGACTTTTTGATTGAATATCCTGAATTGGTACTCTAATGGACAATAGTAAAAGTGGAAAGAATGGAGTAATAGATATTCAATATGACAAACTTAACGTATTTCACTTCACTGATTTTGATATTTTTCTTAACAGTCATCTCTGAAATATTGTTGTGACTAACATCAACTTTCATTAAAAAGAAAAGTTGGTTTTGACCCCTCATAGTCACAAGAAAAAGTGAATGTGTGAGCTGTGAGCAAAAAGCTACAAGGCACATTCCTTTTTTAAAACAAAAGAAAACAAAACAAAACAAAACCAACCAAAATTAAAACAAAAACAAACCAAAAAAATACAAAACAAAAGAAAAAGGTGAAACTGCAAAACACATTTTTCTTTAAGTTTCCTACTTTGAAACTCATGTCATGATTTTGAGACATGATTCTTGCTTGCAGAAGTCATTAGATTAAAAATGCCACGTATGTCAGCAGGTAAAGAGGTATCACTTCCAACAGTCAGGTCTGTTCTGCAGGGGTGTTGTCATTCTATTGATTTCTTTTGAAGTCTGCATCTTTACTATTGACTTTCCTAGCAGTGGACAGATTTCCTGTATTTTTTTTTGTATCAGTCCTGCTGGGATCTGGAGCTGAAGCACAAGCCCTTGCCCTTTTTATTTGTATTGTAACTGCACCCACATAGCAGGTTGAAGGATTTCTGTAAAAACTGAAGAAAAAGGATATTATTAAGTAATTAATAATTAATTATTTCAGTTAAATACTACATTCGTGTCAGAAAATGTGTCTTCTAAGTTGGGAAAATAGAATCTTTTGATCAAAACACTTAAAGTTCAAAGCCTTACATAGTTAAACCAGGAAACTGTGTTGTCCTGAAAGTAGAGCCTCCAACCTGTCTTTTTGCTCTGGGGTACATCTTCACCACTTGCTGCATCTCCAGAAACTCTTTTTACTCTTGTAAACCCTAGATATATAATTTCGTTTTCAGAGAAGCACTAAAGGTGCATCCTGTAATATGTGTTATTCTCAAGATACTTAATTTACAAAGGCATTTGAGGCGTTTCAGCTAAAGATCCCATGAGGTACAGTGAAAGAGCTCAATATCTTTCCCAGTACTTTCTGTAATGGTTCCACTTTGTACACTAATCCTTCCAAGTAGGTGTCTTCAGCCCTGGGATTTTCTTTCTCATTCTATTGATCTGCCAAAGTTATTTTTTAAGCTTCCTTGACATATTGTAAACCTTATCTACTCATTCAGGCTTTTGCTGGAGGCCAAGAGTTGGAGAAGGTTGAATTCGATTTTGCAGGTGTGCGGGAATTCATTTGGGCTGGTTCTTAGTATATTTTGTGTCTTTTTAACTGATGCTTTATCAATCTTGTACATGCATGCAGAGGGAATCTGCATTGGATCATTTTTTTATGGTGTGAAATATAAATAAAATGACATTGTGTTCCTTCATTCCATTCACCTCTTTTACCAGTGGAGTCTTAAGCAAAAAGTGGTGTGGATTCTTCAGGGGTTACTAATTGTCCCGGGGGTCTGGTGAAGATCCCAGCAGAGAGTTCACCTTGTTAGCTAAGTCAGGTGTTAGTCTGCCCTTGGGCACATACCCTTCGTATATAGAGTTATACTTGCAGTATTTGACATTTTCTAGTGCCACTTCTGGGTGTGCAGAAGCAGAACTGTGAAGCAGAGTCTAATAACACTTTTCCTGGAAATGGAAAGATGGAATCTATGATGGACTCTACTTTGTGGGACTTCTTTAGAGGAACCTATGGTTACTTTTCTTTAAAAAAACCCCAACAAACAAACAGTGTCAGTAAAACAGTGTAGAGTTGGTTACAGAGCACATGCTTTGTAGTATTTGAAATTTCTTCTATATGGCAACAATAGGGCTACAAAGCTATAGGTTTGCTATAGGCAGAAAGTTTAATTAGCAGGACTTTAATCTGAAGCTAGCAATCATAAAAGAGACATGGCTTCACAAAAATGGTTTAAAAAACTAACCAACTTGCTGATAGAAGCAAGTATCTGCCACACACAGCTTCCATCCTCCATTCAGTTCATAATATGTATATAACTGCTAAGACACCTCCCAGGTATTTTAAGGCCAAACATTACAATCAATGATTTATTCTGTCAGTAAGCATACGTATTTGAGCAAGCTCACCACATCCCTTCAGAAACATTTTAGATAATTGCTCCTTATTACAGGTTACTTTTACTATTACAGAACCATTTATAATGTGGGCGAGTAGGAACTTAGTATGGACCTTTTCCTCAAAAGCTTTTCCTAAGTTGTCACTCACAGTGTGTACAAACATAGTCATTTAGTAAAGGTTCAGTTTAAGCTAATGTTAAACTCTAGGCCTCTTTTTAACTAGTTGGCTGAGAAATAAGTTTTATATGGATTTTATAGGTGTCTGGAGGTTTATTTCCACTGCATGTTTTCTCCATTTTCAACTTCATTTTTCCTTTTTTATTTACTTAAAGGTGTTTGTCTAGACAAATCCTAGACTGGGTATGGAAAACTCTTGCTGAATCTCCAAAGGGCTGATTGGTGTGAAGATGCTTTTGTTTGAATAAGCACCATGTGTAAAATAAAAGGTTTCAGTAGTAATTTCCCTTTTGTGATTCCAGTTCATATGACCAGCACAGCCTTACATTGTGCACATCATGAATATTTCTGAGAATTTTTACAAAAATAACCTTCATTTGAATGTATCCAGGGCTCGTCATTTTTTGATCTATTTCTAATTTTCCTCTAACTTGTTTCCGTCTTCTTATTTCACTTCTCATGTTCCTTGCTTTCTTTTCCATGTTGATAAAGGCTCTTTATGAATTCCTATTTCTTTTAAATTCCTTCCTTCCCCCTGAGTTCCTTTTTTTCTTTTTTAGTTCTTTGATTGCTGCTGGGGGCTAAGGTTATAATTTAGTCAGCCTGTTCTGCTCTGCTGCATAAAAAAAATCCTCTCTCTTCCTGGGCAGTAAATAATTCTTGGGCCTGCCTGACTTTTAGGTTACTCTTTTTTTTAAAATTATTATTATTATGGAGTCTTATCCTGCTGCTATACTGCCCTCTCATCATTCAGTGGAAGTGCCTTCTTTCCTCTGACCTTCCTGCCTTCCCTGCTTCATGCCTTACACTCTTGGGCTGCATGTGACATAATAGAGTGGAATGCCTATTGTTGGGGATTGCAAAGAGATAATCAACCCCAGGGCCATCTCTTCAACATCTGTGTAGACAAGAATACCTTCTCCACATTCTCTGTGTCCATAGCTATAATTTGACAGTCTGAATTCTCGTTTAAAACCTCAAGCTCCTGCAGAAAGATAGCTGTAGTAAAGCAGATGTTGATTTGTTTTAGTGAAATGTGAGAACCAGCAAGCAACGCTGGAGATGGAATGAACATCAGTGATGAAGGAATATCTGAGCAGGGGGTCTGGGCCATCTGAAACAATTGTAGTTCTGGATTGATTCAGCCTTCAGTAAGGTACCTTAATGTACCTTTTCATGGGGAATCACCACTCAGAAAGTGTGTTTTCAGGATGGCCATTAGAGGGGCTTCTGTAAACACTTTTGCAATTAAGGGCAACAGGTCAGTGCTCATTTCCTGAGTCTGACACAGATACCTTGTAAATGCTCAGCAACTAATTTTAAATCTTTAAGAACCTTAATTCTGTAAAGTGGCAATGGCAATAACCTTTTAGCTGACCTTGTCCATTTAAGATTATGAAGTTTAGGAGCTGACTGATTGAGCAGCACCTAGACACTAGTTCTCATGGTGCAGAAATGGTATGAAAACTTGAATCCAGGATCCAAATTACTCTTTTGGTTTGTGACTGCATAGTGGATGAATCAAAATCTCTAGTTCTGCACTAGAGGTCTTCAAACTCTGCAGTATAGCAGGAATTCAGATAGGATTTTAATCTTGCAATGGAGACTCATCTGGAGTCCTTGTGCCAAAAGTAACTTCACTGATATACGCATGAAAATATTGAGGAGCAAGGACTTGGGAGCAAATGTGAAAAATAAGTCCAAGAAGTGAAAAACATCAAGCAATTTTATACACTTACAATTCAAAGATACATCTTCTATCCACATATTTTGCAGAGAAACATAATTATCCACATGTGCCTCTATACCTCTTCTTACCATCCTAAGGAGAGACACTGCTGGTGCATTGATAAAAGTACTTTAGCCTGGAGGAAATAAGGAAACTAAAACAGAAAGAAGAGATCATTGCACATTACAGAGAACACGTTAGAATTCATCAGCCCAGAAGTCACAAAACTTGCAGAAAGATCAGATATGAACTAGGAGGGGTGTTTCCCTGCTATGAACAGGTTTGGGGGGCTCAGGAGCATTTCTAATAACAAGAGACTCATGTTTGTAAAAGGGTAGCTGGCACTAGACAGCTGGCTGGCTACCACAACTGTAAGAGCAAACTTCAAGTGTGAAGCACAAATGCAGGCATAGCATTGACTCAGACAATATGGGCGGCCTGGTTCTCTCTCACATTTCACTTTATCTGACCTAATTGCAGTTGCATTTCATTCAAAAAAGTTCAGCAGAGGTGAAAAGTTGGCTTTTTTCAACTAAGCCTTCCACAAAAAAAATCTGTATCCTTAGGGAATAAAGTATTGCATGTATCTTCTATATCTTCAGGGAATAAAAACAATTTTACAATTCCCAATTTTTAGTGAGGGAAAGCACTACTTATCTAGCCATCGCTGCTCATTCTTTCTGCAGCTAAAAAGGTATCAATTCAGTGTAGTCAGCCCAGACTTATTAAGACATCAGCCTGACTCTTTGTCTACTGATACTTAGAAAAATCAGTCTAGTTGTTGCAAATCTCTAGGACAGAATTCTAGTATTATCCAAATAATCATCAAGCCTTTGCATGAGGAAATCTGAACTCACACAGAACTAGATTCTCTTTCACACATTTATGTAACCCATGACAATGTTTATAAGACTTCCTCTGGTATTACCAGTTCTTATAATACTGGGTTCCATGTCTGGTTTTTGCTACTGAGTATTATTCTTCTAGATCTTGAGATTTTTAGTTTCATTTTTCTTCATGCTATATAAGATGATACCAGCACAGATTTGTGCACATACATTTTTGTTTGTATGTGTGTAAATAACTTTTTCTCTAGTATGTAATTTGCTAGCGAATAAATATACTGTATTAAGGCATATGCCCTCCTTTTACATACATATTTTGTCATACACAACACCACACACATACTCTCTTCTATTGTTAATGTTTGTAAGAAAAAAAATCTTTGTGTCATCCACTATTATTTAGTATCTCTTGATATTTTTTAGCCTTTTGAAAATCTCAGATCCTCAAGTGCAAAAAAATCTCAGGTGAAAAAGTGTAGAGATAGAAGTTTTTCTTTTGATATAATAATAAAAAGCAGAAGGGATTGGAACAATGTACCATGAGTATTTCTTATTTCTTTCTCTCTCATTTTCTTTCCAAGATTCATTCAAAACTGAATTGTTGATGAGTAAGTTAACATAGGCAAAAATGGATTTTAAAATGGATTAAATATCAATTTGAAGTTAACAACCTAAGAACAGGCCAAATCCACAGAGATTACTGAAACAAACATCAAAAGACGTATTCAGAGCAGATAGTGCTAGGAATGAAAAAGGAAATTTGCTACTGATTCTGAGCTGCTTTCTGTGGCAGACCCCTTATTGCTCAAGTCTGAGTGGCTTGAGATTTCCCTCACACTGCTTTCCTTGTGTGTTGTATCTTCATGATCCCCTTATTGTTTCTGCCTACATATTTCTCACAAATATTGCTGTTTTCCAGTGGGTAGACTGGAATGGAGAACTCCTGGGAACCCTCCACAGAAGGCCTAATCCACCCAAACAGCAAGCTCTACCAAAAAAAAGTCTTAATCCAAGTCAATACTTTTTATCTTAGACGAGTTAGAAAAGTCTTCCACATGATGGAGCATGAAGTTCCCAGTGCTGATAACTGAAGCAGAACTGCTTAGACTTCAGAGTCTACAGACAAACACTGAGAATTGGCCTTTTGGGGTGTTTATTTGTGTTTATCTATAGTACTGTGTGTTTTAGGTAACTCAGAGATCTTGCAGTAGCGGTACCAGAGAAGAAAGAGGATGAGTCTTCCTAGGTTTCAAAAGACAAAATGGAAGTGAGAAGATTTTGGAAAGGGCTTAGTGGCTGAGCAAGAAGTTTGGTGTAATTTGCACTTCATTTTTTTGGTAGTAACCATCAATTTTGCATCATCTCCTTCTATCTCAGTAAACGGGGAAACAATCTTCTCCATGTTGTCATGATGTCTAGGTTGATCAGGAACCCACTGAAGATGCAACTTAGAAAGGAGGGAGAAGATCAAATATGCATTGTTTTGGCAAATAATTAAGATATTAATAAAAAAATAAGTTAAACACAAAGATAACTAAAAAGACTGGACTGTGTAATTATTTCCAGTACTCGGAATAAAATTTTTCCTTTTTTTTTTTTCATTTATTAGAAGTGTTGATTGAAATTTGTTTTGATGGGTATTACTCAAGTCTGGTAAGACTGTTTCCATGCTGAGATTATGAAAATCATTATAACCAATTTAAGAAGGCTCGATTTGGCAAAACTGACTTTCTCGGGAATATCATTATCTGTGCCATTGACAGCTTTGAGAATAATCTTCTACATTTACAGATCATATTAAAAGATCATATTCATAAAGAATGAGAGAGAAAGTTGTTGCTATCAACTGCCAATTAGCCAAGCATGAGAGAAGAAAGTACACTTGCTTAACAATCCCTCTGTAAGGCACATCAGGTGAAAATGGTTATGGAGAGAATGGCATGTTCAAAGTTTCACACTGATAGTACTAAATATCATTTGTAGTGCACAACAATTATATTGCATTCAGCACTGAGGAATTCTGTATTAAGCCATATTATTCACAGTCAGAAAGAAACTCATCTGGAAACCATGAATGAGGTGTGCGTGATCATGTCTTCAATGGAAACAGAATAAATTCAAAATAATTTGTATTTATATCCATGCTTTAAAAAGGTCAGATTCTCAGAGACAGAAATAATTATGAGCTAAATTTGCAGGAGAAAACATTATAAATGGAAAAATATAAAAAATAATTGGGACTTGTTTATGAACATTTTACTAAATGCAAAAAAGTCACAATCACACACTCTGAGGAAAACATTATGTTGCTTAAAAAAGCATCAAACTCTACTTTGAATGAAAAACAAGCAGCCAAGTCTGAATATAAATATATATATATGCATATACAAGTTAAATGGAAACAAAAGGACACATGCAGAAATTTGTAATCAGCAGATGTCAAGACAATATCAAAATTCTTTTTTGTTCAACTATGTCAAAAACATGAGAAACATAATAGCATTCTTACATTACTGGGACTTCTCCATATTAGTGAAATAAAGTTTAGCAAAGTTTTCTGTCAGAGTCAATGAGTATTAACATCAGATGTGTGCTGGTTTTTGTTAGGGTAGAATTAATTTTCTTCACAGTGGCTGGTATGTGGCTGTATTTTGGATTTATGCAGAACACAGGGATGGTAATATAGAGATGTTTTTGTTATTGCTGAGCAGGGCTTACAGAGCCAAGGCCTTTTCTGCTTTTCATGCTGCCACACTGGCAAGGAGGCTGGGGGTGCCTGGGAGGTTGGGAGGAGGCGCAACTGGGACAGGTGACCCCAAGTGACCCCAAGTGACCAAAGGGATATTCCAGACCATACGACGTCATGCTCAGCGTATCAAGCTGGGGGAAAGATGGAGGAGCCGGGGGAGGTTTGGAGTGATGGCATTTGTCTTCCCTGTTGTGTAATGGGGCCCTACTCTCCTGGGGATGCCTGAACACCTGCCTGACCACGGGAAGCAGTGAATGAATTACTTGTTTGGCTTTGCTTGTGTGCGTGGCTTTTACTTCCCCTATTAAACTGTCTTTATCTCAACCCACAAGTTTTCTGGCTTTTACCCTTTTGATTCTCTCCTTGATCCTGCTGGTGCGGGAGAGACCGAGTGGCTGCGTGGAGCTTGGTCACTGGCTGGGGTTAAACCATGACAGATGATGATTATGATGAGGAAATTATTGCAACTACAATCTAGGACAGTGCCAAAAATCCCCTTTAAAATCAGCAGATACAGACAGCTTACAGCTAAGAAAAGTAGTGATCAACAACCATCAATATTGATTGTCTCTATGAAGGCAGAACATATCCCAGAGAACCTGAATAAAATCACAACAATACCAGTATTTTAAAAAAGACAGCAGGGTGATTTAGGTAATTACAAGTTTGTTCAGCCCGCCATCAGTTCTGGGCAAATTAAAGGCATGTCTGACACATGACTCTAGTAATAAGATTTAATGAGGGGGGAATAACAAATGCCAATCAACATGTTTTTATGAAAAAAGGTATTGTTTAACTGAATGTATACTATTATTCAAAATTAAATTTCATGTCTGCTTTATCAGTGTAATATTGTTGATGTAATAGACTTTCTCTCAGACATTTGGAATGATACCCACATGATGTATTGATTTGTAAGCTAGAGTGACATAAAATCAATGGGGCACACATTGAATGCATTGAAACCTTGTTAAACAATGGTTCTCAAAATCTAATTACAAAAAGAGAATTTTTTTCAAATGTCTGTGTTTCCCACAAGAACCTGCTCAGACCTACGCTAATCAACAAATATATCAACAACTTGGAAATAAAAACTAGAATGTAATTATGGATTAAGTCTATAAATAAAATGAGCTTGGGGGAGCATGGAAGGGAACAGATTGCTGAGTGATCTGGCTGTTTGAAGATATCGAGCAAATAGCATGTGTTTCAGCTGAGCCAAATCTAAGTTTATGTGTCTGAAAAATAAAAATACAGTTTGTGCACATAGCATACATGACTTCTGAAGGCAGTGGCAGAAAAGAAGTCATGGGGGTCATAGTCTTCATGTTTATTGAGCATGGTTCAAAAAGCTAGTGTAATCTTTGAATGTTTAAATGAACTCAGTAGGGGTAGTGAGGTTAAATTAACTCTGCACTTGGCACTGGTGAGATTGCTGCTGGAATACTATTTGGTTCTGGTGTCTAAACTTCAGATGGATATTGATGAATTGGAAGGGATTCAGAGAAGAACCACATGAATGCTTACAGGCTTGGGAAACGTGCCTTGTTGTGAAATACCCAAGCAACTCTATTTAGTTATCAAAGAAGGCTTAGAGAATGACCTGATTGCAGCCTAAATATATCCATAGGGGGAAGGGAAAGGGCAGAAGGAATAAATTTGATAAGGCTCTGCAGTGTAACAAACTAAGATGAAGCAATGACTGGTAGTTCAGACAAAATAAATTCCAACTAAAAATGAAGTGTGAATTTGAATAGTGAGCAAACTAACCTCTGGAACAACTTGCTAAAGGCTGTAGTAGATTTCCTATCATTGGAAGGTTTAAATTCAACACTGAATTTCTCTCTCCTGAAAAAAAAAAAAAGACAAGAAAAAAACACTGTGGTTCTTGGATATGGAATCAAAATGAGTAAAATGAGTAATGTGAAGACCTATACCTTGTGTTACACACGTCATGCTAGACAATCACTGGGGTCCTTTCTGCCCTTAAAAAAAAAAATCCATGAATCTTTTTCTCCATACTGATTCAGGGGATGAAATTGAGCCAAGAGAAATAGAGCCAGAATATAAAGTAACACCCTCTAGCAGTGACTTCCATTTATTTCTGGAATGATCTCCCAGGAGAAGGGGGGAGGGCTTACTTGCTTATTTAAAAGCAAGGTAGTAAATACAGAGGAAGAAATATCTCAACACTGAGACAGCAACCAGGGTAATAAGCTCAGGCATCGTTTCTTACCTGGCTTTTTAATACTGTTGAGCATTTAAGTGAGCCACAGCTGGAAATGAAACATGTCTTCAAAATCTGATTTATTCCCCAAAGTTGTCAGTCCCAGATGTTTGTCTGTCCTGTTAAAGAGAATTGAGAACTGAAAGGTGGAGTTGGCCAAATACCTTCTCAGCAGAAACATGGAAGAGACACAAGGACATTGAGAATGTTTCTCTGCCCTGTGTTGACTGGGGGTTTGTTTGAAATCTCTCCCTCCCATTATCCTCCCAGTATTTCTTCACATCACACCCTGTCCCAACCTGTTTCTTTTAGCACCTTTTTCCGTGAGCTGCCATCTCTTGATTTCTGAGGGCAGCTTGTCTTTTAGGGGGACATGAAAGCAAGGTATCTGGTTTAGCCTTGTGGAATATGTCTGAAGTGCATGGCTGTCAGTTTACATCTCAATAGGTAAACATGGACAAAGACAGGTTTTTCCAGTTAAAAGTAAATATTCCCTCAAAAAGAAACGGATATAAATTTTCTACAGCCAATTTTCTGCAATGTTCTAGGGAAAAACCTAAATAGCTTAAAAATAGATTCTAATATTCTTATTGTGATTACTTGCAGTATCAAAGAAGTGATTGGCTGAGATTCTTCCAGGTTGTACGTTTCTATGAGACATGCTTCCATTTCTAACTTTACTCTACATATTCCTCTACTTTGGGAGGTCTCTGGTAGTTCTTATGCAGTAAATCCCTATGCCTAATGCAGTCTGTCGTATTTAGAAACTCACTGCTCTTGTATTCATGACATACAAGCGTCTGTCACTCAAACCTGCTCATAAATCTAAATTCACTAATAAGACTTCTACATGTCCCTATTCATCAAGAAGCAGAATGGTGACCCTGGACATAAATGGCAGCAATGATGCTGTTGCAGCTTATGAAGTGGTAAAAATTCAGAAAGCTGAAATTTCAAAATTAATAAAAACTCCCCAAATCCTGCATGTTAGCAGTCATTTTCAGTGAGAGGAAAATAAATTTAAAAAAAAAAAAGAAAAAGACGAAAGAAACTTATCTCTTTTCCCAAACGCAGTTTATGATCACAGAGCCTGAAAACATGTTCAGTTTCTATGATTCCTACAACATAAATTGCCAGACCTTCAGGTTTCTGTCTGCTTGTTTTTCTCTTGGAGGAGAAAGAAAAAAAAAGAACAAAATTATGTGTTAGACTAAAAGGCTATTTTTCTCTGAAAAAAAAGTAAAAAATAGTGTTGTTATGGTCCATATTCAGGCTGTGACAGTTGTCTGAATTTTAGGGATTCTGAGTGTTGGTGGCTCCCTCCAAAAGCAATGGGACACTGGTGAGTAGGGATTTTACCTGGGACTGAAATTTCCCAAATGAATCTTATTAAGGAAGTGCTGAGCAATATTTGCAATACATCACAGATACTGGTATCCTTTAACCTTGGTCTCTTGAGCTTGCTGAGCTCTGCTGGCTTGTGCTGCAGGCAAAGTTAGAGTGGTTTTAGTTCTGCACTAATTGACTGAGGCTGCAGTATTAACTTGCTGTCGATGAGGTTTAATTGCAAGTGCAGGGTTTGCTGCATTAACATCATGTTCTGAGCATAAGCTGAGCACTCACCACAGCTGACTGCATCGTGGGCTAATGCCAGCTCTCCTTCTACCCTCAGCTAAAAAACCTACAAAATGACAAGAAAACCTTTCTGTGTGTAAATGTTTTCTCCCTTTCAGAGGATGTTGAAGTCACTTCAGTGTGGTAGGTTGAGAAGTCACCTTGTTCACTAAAGTCCAGCATTAGGAGTGGATTTGACTCCAGCTGAGAATCAGTGTAACTCAGTAACCATCAAACAGTGGTGACACTTAGGTGTGGTCTTGAATATCTTCTCATCCCCTTTCTGGAGAAAAGTGAGGATTTAGATACCAATAAACCTATAACCACCAGCTTAGGTGCATGGCTGGTTTTGTAGGCATGGATTGGTTTTGCTGCACGGTAACTCAGGAGCTTCTTCCCTGTGCAGCTAAAATTCATGTGGTTTACATAATCTCAGTGAGGGTTGAAGCTCCTCGGGGAGTCGGATGTTGCAATGTGGAGTGCAGCAATGCCAAAATATTTTAAAAGTCTGAGCTTTAGCCAATCACTTTTCAAGGACAGGGTATTCTCGACTCACTCCCAGTGTCTCTGCAGCAAGCACATCTCTGACTCATCAAAATCTTCCTAAAGCCAAATTGATTTCTTTTTCTCACTATTTTCCTTTCAGTTTGACCACCAAAGTCAACCAACCAAATATGATTTCCCCTCCCAGAAGGCAGCTTATGCTGGCTGTGTGGCAGCACTATGGTTTGGAAGGGGACTTTCCTGATATTTCTCAATAATGCCAGGGAGCAGCTTTGCAGAGCTCCCCCAAGGCACCCAGGACAGTTAGAGCAGAGCCAGGAAGGATTCCCTTTGATCACTCACCTCAGGTCTCTTGTTGCTAAGAATTTTATGTAATGCACATCCCTCCCGAGCCTTGCCCCTCATGTCCCGGCACCTCTGATGATGTTTTGGGTGTAGCTCTAAATGTGGCCCCCTCAGCCTTATTCCTCATATTTTCTAGAGTGATACAGTGAAAAGCTGACAGCTGCTAGTAAGCCATACTGTATTTTGCTACCCTTCTTGTCTGCAAAGAAAAGGAAATTAAGGCATTGATCACATCAGAGTTCCCCAAAGGTGTGCATGCTTCTCTTTGTCCTTTTTTCACAGGGTATCCTGCCCGTCTCAGAAATAGAGATCCACCTCTGAAGATAAGTGGTGCTTGCAAAAATATAGAAGACTGGGGTTTTTTGGTATTAAGCTTGACTTTTTGGAAGAGCTAGAGTCTAAAGCTTATACATAAGAAATATATCTCTCTATAAGCCCATTTCCAAGGATGTGAGACACTTTCAAAGCATGCATTACAATTCTATTCATATTTAAAATAACCTAAAATGTTAGTTTACTAAATATTTTCCTTTACACTTAGTCTCTATGCACCATAAATAGTACAAAAGACTGCTTGATCTTTTACAATTCTATTTTTAGCTCAGGAAACCTTATGCTTCTATTTTCCTGATTATGCCAGCACTGATCACAAATCTGCTTCATGATATGCTTAAAATGATACTGTGCTCCAGTTTCTGGACAGTAAGAAAATGCTAACAACTTTAATGCCTCAGAGAGTAAAGCATGGGAATGATCACGGAGCTAAAGATGAGAAAATAAGGACAAAGAGCCTAAGGACAGAAAAAGTAATAAAGTAAAAAAGTTTGTGGTAGTCCTAAAATCAGATCCCTTTCAAACAAGAGTGGAAAGCATTGGCATTTAGAGGAACCTTCTCTCCCTTTTTCCATCTATTTTCCAGGCAGTGGATTGATAGAAATTTGCATTCTCTAGATGAAAATCTGAAGTCATGTACCAGCGCACGCTCACACAAAAATCACTTAAAAAGAAAATAATAATCCTATTTGCTGGATAATTAACAATGAGCAATATCATTCTGTGCTTTATATTTTCATTGAAATTCTTTATTTCATAGTAGTATGGCCAGAAAATATATTTCAATTATACAGCTATGCATGTCTTTTATATTAGGTGGAAATGTTTTAATAGATGTTTCAGTTATCCATTTATTGATCTTAATGTATTTTTAATATGCAGGCACTGGTCTCTGCTAACTGAGCTATATCTGCTTCTCCCTAGTTGAGTTCTACAAATTAAAAATAATACTTTCTCTCTTCCAATAAATAGTATATGGTGGGCTTCTGTCTTGAAGAAGAAGAGGTGTGCTGTGAACTGCCTTTCAATTTATGACATTAATCTGTTCTCACAAAGGGAGATCTGAATGTGAGCAGCAAAATTAAGCTATAGACTGCAAGAGAAACAAGATCAGAGAGATATGCTGACCTAGGATTTTTTGCTCTTTCATGCACTATTTGAGCCCTGCTTTTGTCAGAAGGAAGTTCAAAGTGGAAAACGGTCTTTTAAAACAAATATGTTGTTCCCTACTTCTGCCCCAAACAGAGATTTCCCAGAGATTTTTTAAGAAAACAAACCCAAAAAAATATTTAATTCGGCTTTGATAATCTGGGCTGGACCTCCTCCCTTGTGATCTCTGTAGGAAGTCACAGTCCTCTATAGGATCTCTAAGGATCTACCTGAAGATCCTTACTTGGGAATTGTGACATCCTGCGTTTGGGCTATTTTGAATAAGACAACACTTTTCAGTGTTTGAGATTACACATACTTAACTTATACAGTTGAGCGTGGGAGGATTTGTTTTCATCCATTTCAGATGTGTTTTCTTTAGCCATGGGGCTCACTGATTCCTGACTCCAAGTGTTTTGTATCCCAGTAATTCCACAGGGATGACCTCTGTACCAAAATACACCTCCAAAAAGCACTGGATATCTACATGCTATAAGCATTTCTAGTCACTTGATTCAAAAGTCTAGTGAATGTCTAATCACTTGATTCAAAATTAGTAAGACATTTTCTCTTACTATTCTGATGTGGGTGGGGGTGATAAGAACTAAATTCTGAGTGATTTTTCAATGCAGGTATTTTGGTCACTTAAGCACTGGGATAATTAGGAACCTTTATGCTGTGATGATCTGGCTTATTCCAGCAGTTACCTTTACAATTTGTGTCTTGTTCTTTGTTGGACAAAGGGAACAATAATTGTAGAAAGGGTTATGGATTGATTGTGGGTTTTCCTACACTAAGCTTCTCAAAGGAAATATCCTTTCTCCTAGTGAAACTGGGAGCTGATTATGTTGAAATGTCTTTGAAAAGATCAACTGTGATAGTAGGCGGAAGCACATATTTCCAGAATTCCTGAAGTGGGACGTTAGCAATTAAAACAAAAACGTTATGAGATTTGATGCAAAAAGGCAAAACTCAATAACAAAACTGTCCAAAAAAGGTATTATCTTATTCACACATGAGGCAGGCATCACAAGGAAGAGTAACAGTAACAGTAAAGAATATAGCAAAAGGAAGATGGCTGTTTGTCTTCCACTTTCACCTTGGCAGACAGTGAGCAATGAGTGGAACCATAGAGGAAATGAAGAAAATTGTAGTGCAAATGACAAACTCAATATCAGATAAAATACTGGAGATGTTAGAAGTGCTGAGTGTGAAGCTGGAGGGTGGTAAAAGACATGAAAATTCCTTGCAATGGCACAGGAACCAACTCATTAGAAACTGTGACAGAGTTTTCAGTGTAGTGAATTTGATTACGTGGATGAAGACACTATTTCTTGTCATTGTTTTTTGACCCTCTCTCTTCACTTTCCAGAATAATGAGTGAAAAAACTGCGGGAGAAAACTTTTCATCATAGAGAAAAGGGATGTCCCTTATGCAGTATCTTTTACCTGCTTGGTTCCAGCCTGGAGGTTATGTCAAGTATTTTTGGTCTCTGGTCATGCATCTTTAAACACGGAGTGATTGATCAGGAGAGAGGGTGGCTATATACCCTGTATCAATCCACTTGATAACCACCATGCCATTGAGAACTGTGACTCCACCTTTAGGGGGTAGCTACATGTCCAGAAAGGCTCCAGGGAAATAAGAGACATCTTCCATTTGTAATCCAGAGCACAATAGCATATTTTTCACTCCCACCAACTCAGTGCTGTTAAGTTGATATACTTGTCATCTATCCTAGCAGGAATATGCTGCAACCAGCTCTCTTTCCTGAGCCTGTCATCTCCCAGTTTGCATTAGTTGCAGTCATATGCTAATTATTATTTTAGGGCAGAGTTTATTCTTGCTCATGCTGAAGTAGCTCACAGCTCATAGTGCCCACAAGACAGAAGCCCACCATATACTTTTTATTGGAAAAAGAGTTTTTTATCATATTTTACAGAGCATTGAGATCCTTTGCCACCTCAATGCAAGACTGGCTCATGAGGTAGGGAGTTAATATTCTCATTTATACTTACATGAAGCTGGGGATACATTTCTCTTCACAGAAATATGCCAGCAGGGTGTAAAAAGGGTAATTTTTCTACACAACATAAAAATGATCTTTCATTGTTCTGTGAACTTGGGTTCTCCATGCAGAATGCATGAGTATGTTCCTGCAAATTGAAAAAAAACCAACTAAGCTCCAAAGTACTTGCTCTCATACTAGGGAGAAATAAGAGCCTATGCCCCTTATATAATTAGTTGACCTACGAGTGCAAGGCAAAAGGTGGGGGCACCACCACATACATCTATAAAACAGACTGTTTTATTAGTAAACTGTCATAGGAGCAGTCATAAAGATGCTTACAGAGGGGAAACAGCATGTTGCACTTGCTAATACAGTAAATTAAAAACTGAGAACTATGCAAGCCATTCCCAGCTCTTTCCATTTGTGTGTCTTTGGCGAATTTGCTTCCTTTCTTTTAACTCGTGTCCCTCTATCTCAGCAAGTTCCTTTGTAATCTCTGGGTTCACTAAACACATCACAGAAAATATGCAATTCCATGGATGAACTCTACATTATGCTTGGCTATATGTAAAAATGTAATTGAAAGGATAATTGTGTTTTTGTGTTAATCCTCTTGTAAGAAAACCTTGTAATCTCCCAGAACAGAATGTATAGGCTATTAACTTGTTCCTACACCAGTCTTTCAACAGCAAGCCATGAGGCATGAACAAATAGGTATATATCTCATGGTTTTCTGGTTCATTTTTCCAAACTTATTAAAAAAATGTATCTGCATGAGCAGAGGTGAAAGTTTTAGAATTATAAAACTTTCAGACCTATAAAATGGCATATTTATAATTCAATATTTCTAGGGCACTTCTCCTTTATTATGTAGGTATTATAAAGATGACATGACATAATGTCTGTATATAGTGGTGGAAACAATTGTGTATGTGTCTGTGTGAGGGTGGAAACACTGTGCTGTTAGCTGTCCAGCAATTAGCAGGGAAGGGGCCCTTAGACTGTGGCAATGATTCACAGAGAAAAGACAGCAAAATCAGAAAAATTTAGTATTTTTGACATTTTTTTATAAGCTCTTCAAAGTTAAATAAATAAAAATGAAGACCCTTTATCTTCTGCAGAATTATGGACTTGCTTTGTATTTTGACAATATTAGTAATGTCATCCTTTGTATTTTGACTATCAGTCATTCACTGTGAGTTCATCTTAACATCATTTCTACTTCTGCCAGCACCTCCTTACCTTTGGGAGAGTGCTGGAAACCAAACTGCTATTGCTAGCACTTCTTCCAGAAGACCACACTCTTTCTCTTGAATAGGAAATTAGTGCCTGTATTTTCTTTTCCAAGAGAAATATATGTCACACTCAGATTCTTACTTAAACCCATGTCTTTGCAGTTAATGATATTTGGAAGAATGTCACCTTGCTAGAATTGGTGCTGTGTTGACTTTTTTTCTTTCTATTGGGAATGGGCTGCATTCTAATTTAAGAATCTCTATAATTTCCTAGGCTGTCTTCCCAAATGGTCTCTTCTAAATGCTATAATCAATGTAAACCTCCTATTTCCAATAAAGGAAGTTCTGAACTTAGGCATGCTGACTGGAAAGGGTGAGGAAGAAACAACAAAGCACTGAAAAGAAAACCAATAAACCAACAAACCAAAAACCAATCACAAAAAGCAAAAAGCAAAGGAAAAGCCCATGTCATTATACAGCTACAGTAATCTGTTGTTCATGGATGGACTGGAGATAGCAATTGCTTGCTGTCAATGCCTTAGCAATTGTAAAACTAATTATACCCCACCCTAAATGCAAATAATTAACAGTAAGTGTCTTTTCAGCCTTTTATTCCTCTATTTATCGTTTTGAAAACAACTGGATTATCTGGGCATGGGCACATCTGAGCAGGAAAAACAGGCAATAATTACAGAAATCACAGATGTTCCAAACAGTCTGCACCAGGGGAATTTCACCCTGGAAATCTGCAGAGGTTTTGCCCCTATTTTTTTACAGCATCTGTTAGAACAGTTGGATTAATAATGCCTATTGACAGGCATAATGCCTACTGTAAGCTCTCTGAAAGTATTATGCTCCTGGAATAGGATTCAGTTCCACACAAAGACACATTCATTTAAATGTCTGTGTTCAGTGTTCACTGGGTGCCTTTACAGTCAGGGAGATGCAGTTGCTACGAGGGGGGGTGGAGTCAAGAGATCTATCTGTTGACTGAATACAGGGAGCTGAGCACCTTTCCATACTCAGTGTAACACACAACAGTGTTACTGATTAGATCCCCATCAAGTCTAAAGGAAATATAAGCTCTTGGTTGATGCATCCACCCAGTTCTGTTAAATGTAGAGACATTGGAGGTGTTAGGTTATTCAAGATATCCACATGTACACAGAGCACTATCTGGACCCACACCATCCTGGAGCAGCAGTGAGTCCAGGAAGGATAGCACAGAGCAGCTGAAATGACTCCTCCCAATACCAAATTCCAACTCTAGTCTGGAATTGAATGTCCCATCTAGTGTTTTACGATCATGGCCTTTGTGATGGTCCTTGGCTCAAAACACTTAAAATAGCATTCATCTGAATATCTACACTGTAGACACAATGGGTACTTTGAGAATATGTTTTATACATCCTATGGTGAAGGAACATTTTATAATTAAATAAATCATAATCTTTAAGTACCTGCTTCTCTCCAGAGTTTATAAACAGAGTGGGTTTGAAACCCAAGATGATTTTCATTGCACCAGCTTAATGAAGCATTTATAACTGCGCCCAGAATGTAGGTTGCCATTAAATCAGAGTCGCTCTTCTAAGTGCAGTCAGTCATGTGTAATCCATCAATTCATCCACAAATTAAGAGAGGTATTTACTCAGGATACAGCAAATAATTTCCCAAACTCCAGTGGTGATACTGAGTAGGTTTCACTGGTTACAAAGAGATAAGGTTTCTCATGTTGTACAAACTATGCTGATTCTTATGAATTTTGTTACACAACATCTTCTTGAGCAACTAGTCTCATGTAACAGGAAGTTTTAATGCTCCTAAGCAGGTGTTAGGAGCCTAAATATTCTGTACTTTGGAGAGCTGAAGATTGCCTCTCCAGTCTCTGCCTTTAATCAGCAAATTGCAAAGGCTTGGAGAATGAATCCCATAATTTAAAGAAAACACTGAGGAAAACATTCAGGTCCCTGCCTGAAAAGTAAAATATTTACATATGATTTTCTTTTCTTTCTTTTTGTTGTGTGGTTTGCTTTTGGTTTTTTGTGTGGTTTTTTGGTTCATTTTGTTTGTTTGTTTTCATTGTGAGGTTTTTTATGATTGTGTTTGTTTGGTTTTTGGGGTGAGTTTGCTTTTTAGCATCCAAATACTCTTTGGAATCAGAGGCTTCAGGCAGGCAAATTGAAAAACAACAGTTCTTTAACCTTCTACTCAAGGCACTTAGATTGCAAGAGATTTCCACTGCACATTTTCTTGTGGAGAAACAAACAAACAAATATTTGTTGACGCATTTTTTGTGCTTCATCAAGCTGAGCACTGTTAGACGATTACGTTTACATTTCAAGGAGTAATACATGGCTGAGTGAGTCATTACGAGCAACTCATCAGGAGGATAGAGAGGATATTGTTGAAGAGGGAGGGCTATCTGTGCCACTTGTGAAGAAGAAGAAAAGGACTAAATGAGAAGGTACTGCTGGATCTTCCCCGCAGCTTTTGGATTGCATGGAGGATTTTTCATCTTGTTGGGAGGCAGCCCACACTTGACTGTCTTCACCAAACACAGAATCCTGCAGTGAGAAACTGCGTAGAATGCCTCTCGGAGCAGCTCCAAGGAACTTACAGCTACAGGAACTCTTGGAGAATCCATTGAAGTCAGAGAGTTTATGAAGCAGTGACCTGTTCCAGCACTGCTTTTGCCCACTGGAAGCAAAGACTCCTAGGTGTACGGTCAGAGAGAAGCAGGAATATCACCATCTGCCATGTAAAAACTCTGGGAAGAGAGCAAGGACACAGGGGACAGAGACAGCACATTAAAAAGCACTGGGGGTTTTACAAGGGAAATGGAAAAATAACTGGTTTTTTTCAAGAGCTGACTACTTGCCGCATGAAAAGATTCAATGCTTTCAGATGACATTCTCATCTTCTAAAAACATGTTCCAAATGTGGACAATTTACTCTGAAAAGCAGCAAATATCTTGTGCAACAGTTAATTGCAATCATGATCCCCGCAAATTAACTATGACTCAGATTTCATCAGGTGGCCTTTAGTGAGAGGTGTCAATTCTTCCAGTCCTGGAGACAGTGTTGTGTCATTCTTTTCTTGTGATACTAATTTGGATTAATGATTTTTATTATTGATTGTCAGCTTTGACTCATTGAACAGTAAAGTTACACTTAATTTCCCCTCTTTCATTATGGCACTTGATGAGGAAAAATACAAATGAATTCACATTTAATTGGAGCATAGAAATATTTTTTTTTTGCTTTGGTTTCAAGAACAAGCATAGAGAGCTGTGTAAAAGCACTGTCTAACTTGGTAATTGAGTTAGTGTAAATTCTCTAATTGTTTGTTCTTTCTGTCTGTGAGTAGTTGAGTCAGAAGTTGTTTTTCATTGCCAGTTTATCACTTTCTAGGATTCTGTAAATCTGCAGAAAGAACAGTCATATTCCTGCAGATTTTTTACACTATTTCAGTTCTCTCTCTGGATTCATTTCCCTCTTCTGTATAATTTTAATCTCACTCTCTCTGACCTACCCACAGAGAAGGGAAGAAAGATCGAGAAAGAGGGCAGGTGTAAGAAGTCAGTGCATGTTCAAATTTAATTGGATACAGGGAAAAATGCCAGTCCTAAAAGCTGATCAATCAATCAGTGCTAGCAAATACCCTCGCGGACTTTTACAAAAGATGAAAAATGGAAAGCACGGAAATGTCCTTACTGGGCTTTTTCTGATCAGGGAAACTGTTTCACTCTTCTCTCCTGCATTTCTAAATGTAGTTTTGGTCGATGTTGCAAAGCTGAAGGACACCAGTGGTGTTTGAGCTGATCAGTCACAGACTCCTGGATGTTACGGGGAGTTGAGTTCAGTGGAAAAGCCAGTTAAACTGCTTGAGGTAGTGAAGGAGCTTCAAACCCTGAAACCACCATCCTCAGTACTGGGCTATAGGTAAATCAGAATAAATTAATGAAGGGTATGTTCTGCAGAGGGAGTGGAGAAGATATTTCAGGTCTGCAGGCTGTAGGGCTTGGGAAAACAGGAAAGCCAAGAAGAGGACTAGCAAGGGGATAGTTAGAAGAAATTTGTGAGGGGAAATAAACGTCCATAAACTGACAAGCTTTCTGATTCCTGGTAGTGATTTTTGACCAAGGACACTACTTGCTTTGGTTTATTGCTACCCTGCTTACGAAAAACAGAGCCTGGGTATGTGCTTTTTAAAAATCGAAGAAAGTACAGGTCTCATATCACTGGTGATTTTATTTTTCTCACAAGGCAAAAGAACCTCCAGCATACCAAATAATGGATCACAGTCTAAAACACAAGGAAAATAGATCTTCTGGGTTAAGTACATTCTTTCAAAATAAAGCTGTTTTTTCAGGATGTCAAATGCCTTCAAAAGGAGCCCTTCCCCTCATCTTGAAGTACTTAAGGCCAGGTTTAATATCCCTGCTGATCTAACCTGAGTGCTCCTAAATCACAATTTTTAAGATTTTTTTTTTTTTTAAGAAAAAAATGTATATATCACATCTTCAAAAAAAACCCCCATGGAACATTGTGTCCAACAATAGTACCTGGACAGATTTGGAGACACTCCTAATCATTCCCTATTCTGCATGCCCTGAGAGCCCTCACTCCAGCAGCCATTGCACATGCCTGAAATGCTACATTATCAGATTTCCTCATTTTGTGGTAACCTACTTTCTGTTAACTCTTTAGATTTGTTTCATTTTTCCTTGAAATAAATTCAGTGCTGGTAAACATCGCTGTAACAGGCAAAATGACAAGATGCAGATGTCTTGTTGTGTCTAAGCACACGAGAGATTCTAATTGTATAAACAGTTGCAAGGGCAGGCTTAAGGTTATTGGGTGTTGAAGCAAAAAGTGAAGTGATTAGCCTATGAGTGCTGTCCAGTGGGATAGGTAACGAGACATACCATGATGTGGGATATACTCCTTCCTCTTTTAGGGTCTGAAGAAGTAACTGTGATTTCAGAGAGTTAAATTTTTTTCTTTCCCTGCTCTAAAAGTGCAGAAAAATCTATTACAGTCCTTAAAAGAAAAGCAACATATTTGCATCTACTTCAACCAGTGGATGAGGAGTGTGCATGACAGAGAGGGATATGTCCAGGAGGAGTTAACGGTCCCAACTACTTTCTCCAGTGCATTTTTAAAATCTCTTTAGAAGAAAATTTCTTTGTCACTTGGGATTTTTCTCTGCAATCAGGTCATTTTTGTATCTGGTCAATGAGTTTTGTTGTTACTGGAATTCAAGTCATCACACCTGTCTGGACTCTTTTTTCCATAAAAGTGAGCCTGTGGTTTTCAAGGTGCAAACCATCAGCTTTAAATCAGTACTTTGCTAAAAGGCCACTGGCAAGAGCATTCTGGAAAGTTTAGGGATGAAAATGGCAGCTACCTATAAAGTTATTTTGTGAGCTCAAGTTGATATAAGGCAAATAATTCAGGAAAGGATTAGGCACTTGCATGAATATGAATAATATCAGGAGTTGCACTGGCAAAGAGAAAATTTACTGGGGTTATCAATCCTTATGCTTCAGAGCATGGGGCCATTTCCGGGAAGAAATATTTTTCTGCCTATATAGCCCTTAATCCTCAGAGGTATCAGTGTATGACACCAGCCTTTAAGGCATCTCTGAGTGACTTGGAACAAGAGGCACGACAAAACTCAAGGTGAGGTAGATGAGTTTCTTTAGGAGGTTAGAAAGGAGGAAGGGCTGGCAAAGCCCACTGATCTCCACCAGTCCTGAAGTAGGGGCTTAAAAATTCAGCTGTTTTTCTAGGAAACATTGAAATGTGACTTGCTGTTTCCAACTGGAGGGCAATATTTCTTTTTTAAGTGTATTGAGGGTCACTGCTGGGTTTCCTCAGAATTAAATACAGGAGACCTTTTCACTTCCCACCTTTGGCTTGGTGAGCATTTTAATGAGTCACCACCAAATCATAAAGCACTAGAAGGAAAGTCATCCCTCGCTCTAGTGGTACCCTGTCACCTGAATTATGAGTTCCACATCCAAATACTGGCTCCTTCTGTCCTCCTCTTCCACCTCCAAGGTTACACTTTCTGGGGAAACAAAGGATCACTAACAGTTTGCACAAGTGCAGTGTTAAATCAGTACAGCAAAATTTATGGGAGGACTAAGAGAAGTAAGTTTGTACTGTAATGACACTCTAAATAGTTATTTTCTGTTGCCTTTCTCAGAAGGCAGAGAAGAGAGATCCATCATGAGTGTAACTCAGCCAAACTATGTAGAAATGCACTGGGAATTTGTCCCTTGTGATGTTGTCTTTACTTGACTGAGGGGAGGGGGTCTTATCTTAAATTGCTTAAAGTACTTGTTCCTCAGCCCAAGTGATAAAATAGAGCTTTAAGCTCTGGATGTCCTCCAGGATTTCCAGTAGGAGTATTTCATTGCCAAAAATACAATACGACCTCATGCTTGCCAGCCCTCATTTGCCTTGATGTCTCGAATGCAATATCCTGGATTTCATCAGGAGATACCGATCCGATACAGGGAGACAGTGAAGCCAAGGGAATTGTTTTGAATTCAAACCCTCTTAAGCACAGCATCACGTCATGGTGAAACCACCAGCTGAAATGAAGACTGACAGTTTAATTTCTTGAAGTACTGGTAAAGAAAAGACATCTGCCATGATGGCTACTGGCTTCCACAAGCTGATGGTAATAGACTGTGAGGTCCTTTACAGCTGAAGAAATTAATCAATTTTTTCCCCTAATATACCTGTCATTTTCTATATGAGTGAGTTTTTTTAGAATCTACTGCATGGCTATCTGGTTTCCCTATCCCCTCTCTGCCTGCCTCTAACCTTTGCTCTGTATGGATTTTACAAATTTACCTGTCTAGACTTCCTTGTGATGAGGTGGAAGTGGGTTTGGCCAACAACAAAAACAAAGACTTGAAAAGGTTTGCTCAAAAATGTGTTTTGTTTTGTTTTAAATAATTGTGTCTTAGTTGAATATGAACAGGAAACTTGTAAATAATAAATTATTATTATTAGTAGTAGTAATAATAATAATAAATAAACACTAACAATCCTTCTCCACACGGCACAGCATTTCATAAATGGCTGTTTTCTTCCTTGACTCAATGAAAATTTCCAGTATCTTGAATCTATAGTAGAAAATGCTTCAAAGGCAAAAAAATGGATGAAATTTGGGATCAGAAAAATTAACTGGGAATTTCATAAGCAGCAGAGCCAGAGCAGTCAGGTTGTGTGTGCACTTGCACTTGTCACCTCTCCCACCAAAACAGCAGCAGCTCCCTTTACTCCCTTTACTCAAGGAACTTTGTGGCTTCCTCGGATCCCTACCTATGCTTGGAGGACTTGCCAGCCCTCCTTCTCAGACAAAGTGTGCAGCAGCTGAGGGCTCCTTGCCTCTCATTGGATGGAGAGTCCTTCACGTCTCACTCCTTTATCCTGGTAGTTCAGTAAAACTTGTAAAATGTCACTGTTCCTGGGACTTATCTCTCTTTAAAATGTGTTGGAAATTGGCAAGTGTGTTTAAAAGTAATTAAGGGAGGAATGACAGACAGTTTGACAAAGTACCCTATTTCCTTAGGAAATCTATCTTAAAAAAAGGGGATTGTCATGTAGAAATCATAAATTTTCCCCAAACAAAAACTTTCTTTGTTCCTTTAGGCACCAAAGATTAGCAAGGCCTGGAGGAATTTTAAACTCCAATTTCAACTTCAGAGCTTGGGCTAGCAGATAATTGTCAATTATCTTGGTCTTTTTAATTAACTCTGAGTTTAGGCTCTAGTACAATATTTATTTATTCTGTTTTTAAAGAAAGAAATGGAACATAGGACTGAATAGAAATAAAACTGGTTTTCCATGGAGGGCAAAAAACACATATACATCATTTCATCCAATGTCTGAAGTTTTTTTTTAAGGTTTTCCATTAGTGTATTCTAGCAAATGATGGGAAAGTGATTGTTTCTAACATACGCTATAGGCTTGTTCCTTCCTGATCAATGCATTATTTGTAGGCTTTTCTCTCATACCATTTGTATGGTGGTTTTACTCTTGCTTGGTGGAGAACTGAAGGTGGAAAGAGCAGCTTCTGAGACAACCCATGGTGTGCTTGTAGAATTCCTCAGACAGATATGGCATCTGAAAATAAAGTTACAACACACCTTGAAGAAAAGACTTTGCTGCCTAAAGTTTTGATCACAGGACAGAATAACTCAGTATCACAGTACATAAAGTGCAACACACATTGATGAGTTCTGACACTCCCTGACCATGTAAATGTGGAAGTACAAAGGCTGCAAATTGGTCATGAAGACCAACCTGAGAGCAAGGGAGATGGAATAAGGTAGCTCTCTTCTCCTTTGGCTTCAGCCATGGAGTTTTCAGGATCTTCTTTCCCACACTTTCCTAACACAGTGTGTGACTTACGTGCGGGGAACTGGGCAGGAGAGCTGAGAAGCAGAGCAGCTGTATATTGAGGCTATAACCTTTCATGTTCTTTGTGGATGGAGAGATGAGAGTTTTCATGCCAGCTATTTACTGGGTTACACGCAGAATACTTAAGCAGAGACAGACTGAGACCAGCACTGCATGAAATTTACACGGGTAAAATTAGACTTTATGTTAGAACGTATGTGCCTGACATTCTCCTCCCCACACCAAAACAGTCGAATATTTGCCTGGAGCATTGGAGAAATTGAATCTCTCTCAGGAACTCCTCATGAGCACTCTGACACACTAAGATAAAATCTCCTAAAATCAAGTGCTACTAAGATTTTTCAGAATCAGAGACAACAAAACCAACATTTTTGGTTTGGCGCAGGACCTTTGAAATGTATTATTTAACAATTCAGCAAAACTGAATGCCCAAGTTTTATTTATTTTTTTTATCCCTTTGTATGTGTTTCAAAACTTTTGACCACTTCTTTATTTTGGGACTATTTTTTGGATATTGTTCTTTTTAAAGTTCCTAGGGATGAAAAAATACCAAACAATAGCTTGAACTATTTTAATAATGTCTGACTGGTGACTAGATATGTAGATATTTTTGTAGCTCCTTAATTGAATTTTTTTTTTAATTAGACCATGTCTTCAAACAATATCCCAAATCACAGTTTTAATCTTACCAAGAGACAATTTCCTCTCCTTGCACTGTGTTGGTGTCTTTCTGTTGCCAGCAATAAGGAAATAAATAGCAGCAACCTGATTTGTTATTATGTTGCAGTGGTACACTGAAATCAGAACATCCTAGTCATGAAGATAACTGAGTTAATCAACGGACGTTTGCAGAGGACAGCCAGGTTCCAGCATTTTCTTCTGTGTGTCTTTCCTTCCAGATGGAAATTTATCTATAATCAAGCTGATTCCAATAAAGTTTTATAAGGAAACAGACAAGTCAAACCCATCCCTGCAGGATTCTTGAGAGAAAATTTGATGTGCCTGCTGGGACTCCTCTACAAGCAAGGGAGGAAGGAGAAACTCTTACTTTTTCTTTTATAAAGAATCCTCATTGGATCATAAGCAAACTGAATTTAAGATCTTCAACTACAGAATTAGAGAAATAACTAATAAAGTGCAAACAGATGTATATTCACATATATGTCTTATATAGACTAATGTCTGGGAAGGTGGAATGCCATATATTCAGAAATACCCATTTTCACAGATCCTGATTGCTGTTATCAGAAAAAAGAGTGATAACACTGGAAAATCAGTGAAACAGGGGAATCAATAACATATACTTTATATATCAACATGAACAGTATGCGTGTACTTACATCTGTACATATAATATATGTGTGGGGTTTATATGTGCATATATATATATATTTATGTGCACATGCAATGCTCAAAGAAGTAATGTAGTTGTTCTGCTATGGAAATAAAGGATGGTGGGTATGATTTATAACTTCAGATAAACCAAAAAGATTTTCCTGTTTATTTTGACCTGTATATCTGTGTAACTGGGCTCCTACTGGATTGCATCAAAGTGCATGTTCTTATGAGCTGGTGAAAAATTGTGACCTCCACAGAAATTCTAATGGCACAAATGTCATGTTCTGCAATGGAGATAAAATCAGGGCAGAGAGGACCTTCAAAAAGCAGGGTGAAATGGAGTGGGGAAGAGGAAAAGCTATAGATTTGCACTTTGTTTCAGAGTTGAAATATTTTTGAAAGGTCAAACTGAGAGAAAGGACAAGGTCACTAAAGTGAATTGTGAAATGATCTTCATGAACTGTGCTCTTCATTGCATCCATGGATGCTCCTTCAGTTTATATCTGAAATCTTCACCCACTCTGAATTAGTGGTAAAACAAAATTAATTGCCCAATTCCACTCCTTGTGGAACAGTAAAAAGGGTGAGAGTGATTCTGTCCTCAGAAGTATAAATGAAGAGTAGAAATGTCTTAAAGTAAGAATTGCTTCCAGTCACTATAGCTTGATATTGAGCTGCAATAATTGCAAAAGCTTTCTCAGGAAGAGCTGGTATTGTCTGTGCTGCCTTCACAGGCTCTTTTGACCATTTTTTGGAGCTAAATGCCTACATATTGGGTTCAAGTGCTTTGGTAGCCATACGGGACTCGATCCAGCCACCGTGCTTCAGGTTCATCTTTTAGACAGAAAGAACTTCTATTACAGTGATTTTCAACATTTTCCTTGAGAAAACTACTTCCTTGTCCATAATTTCGCTTAGAAAAGCTGGAATCACTATGAGATTGCTGCTGCTGGTTCTGGCTACTGTTAATGAACCAAAGATCTAGCAAACCTCATCTTCCTTTAAGTTACTTTTATTGTCTCCATTTTCAGATAAATAGCAGTGATGGAAGGGTCTGTGGTGGCAAGAGAAGGACTGTTTTGAGAAGCAGTTGGCTAAGGGTTTAAATATTTGTCTGCTCCATGTCCCAGGATATGATCTGTGTACTTTCTCCCTGTTCAAGAACATTTGCAATGTTCTTGAAGTGCTGCTTTGTGGGCTGTCAGTCCCTGAAATGGCTAAATCAAAATGCTCTGGTGCATTGAATTTTGGCATTATTATTCAGTAAATTGTGTCTCTTCCTCTCACTTGCTTCCTCTTGATACTTATTATTTAACAGCTGTTGCCTCTGACACCAGATGAAGGCAGCCCAGGTCTCCAGGCAGGGCGAAGCACATCCAGGGACAGAGGTGGCTCCTGAGGCATCCGTCACCAAGCACAAATCTCCAGACACAGTAACAACACTGCATCCAGAGCTGTTTATCAAGTGCCAGAAGCAGCTCCTGAAGTGCTGTTGGATGTGCTTCTGTCTCTGTTAGACTGTAAAGCAGAGAAGGAGCTGAATCCCAGCAACTGCAGGAGATGGGCTGGGGCAGCAAAGGCAGCACAGGCTAGAGACTAAATCCAGTAGCAATATACCAATGCAAAATCCCCTTAGCTTTCCAGTGAATAATCTTAGGTCTGCAATATTAATTCACCAGTTTGGAGATATTTCTTCAACCAACAAGGTTCATTCAATCTACTTATGTGTTTCTCCAAGGCTTGGATCTGATTTTGGGTTGAGGCTCTAACAAACTCATGGCATTTATAGAATTATTTCAGTTGGGTCATCCTGTGCTATACCCTGAGATGTTCCTTCACCTGGGAAGAAAAAAGATACTTCATTCTTTAATATTTTTCAGAAAGGAGGGGCCTACTCTGAACCTGAAGGCTGATCAGTCAATTTGGGCTCTTTTACTCAATTTCTTTTGCTGGTTAACTAAGCTCTGTGATGTCCTTTCACTCTGTAACCCAGAGGATGTTCAGCTTGAAAGCTGTAGCTGTATTACTCTTTCAGAACAAGCTTACAAAAGCTTTTCAATCATACTTCAGAGTCCTCTGGGACAGGTAATGTTTGTTTACTAAACACTTTACTGACATTACTTCATTTTTATATATTTGTGACTAAGAAAACACTTTGATGGGCTTGATATCGGAATTAGTGGGGAAAGGCCTATACTCAGTGACTACATTCAGTGATTATATGACAACACAGCTCCTTGATATCTATTAATCCTCTGCCCATTTCTTTGACATTGCAATCTCCTGAATGCCTTCCCTTTTTGCATGGTCAGTAATCACCCACCTAGCTGAGGTGGGCTCACAGCTGGAAAACCCTTCCCTTGGACAGAAAAAAAACTGAAAAGGGAGGAAGGGAGAAAGATACAGACAAAAATATTACCTGAATTCAGGATTTCAAAATCATCTCTTTATTTTCCATCTTCGGATGCTGTGCATTAGAGTGGACACCTATTGGCACATCCCTGTGAAGGAATAAAGGTCTGTCTATATGGCCTGTTCCAGAGCTCAGAGAAAAGCCTGTGCAGAAACTCTCAGTGAGTTTACTAAGTGAAGAATTATTTCTCTGCTAGGATAGCTGTATTACAGCAACTTGCCTGTTGACACCTGGGGAAGGTGGGGCTGGTACAATTTGGACTATTTTGAAAATAAAAAGCCTGTTTCTTGTTTTGCTATGGCTTCTGGTAAGCACTGACAAGTTGGTGGGATTAGTGGGATGGTTTTAGTAAGGCAGCTTCCTTCTTCAGGTTCTCCCACCCCTCATCTGTCTATTTCAGCAAGTTTTGCTAAATTGGCAGCATTTAAAATATATTAAAAAATGGAGGCAAATCAAGTATTCAGAGGCAGTGAAGCAGAAAGCTGAAATACAATGACTTTTACTTTTTTGTTGAATTTAATATCTACTATCAAGGTTAAGAACCACAAACTATGACTGCCCAAAAAAAGGGAAGAAAAATAAATAAAAAAGCTTTCTTCATCTTAACTGTACCTATGTCAGTCTTCCAACATGCAGAACTAAAAGTTAAACCATGACTTGGGAATAGAAAAACAGGCCATTGAAAGAGAAATTCTTTGGAAGAACTTTGCTAAGGTCTAGATGGTACTGATTTGGAAAGATACAGGGATATAGGAGATGCTGCTCTAAGGAATATGGGCAATTTCCTGGATCTCCAGGTGCTGTAAGGCTGAGTGGTCTATTACCTCTCTTTGCCTCTCCAGTGCCTCCTGGAATAAATGCAGGTAGGTTTTGCACAAAAGTTTCATGCTGTTTAACTGGTGTACAACCCTAGAAAAGATAGCCATGCCAGAATCCTTGAGCTTTGTCAGATCCGCAGTCCACCCTCACCTCCTGCAGCTGCAGCAGGCTGTGTTTGACACAGGTGCTGCTCTGGAGGGGTGAGATCTGATGGAATGAGTGCTGAAACAAGTGATGGATCCCAAATCAAGTCCTGTATTAAAAGACTCCAATGCATAGAGTGAGTATGACCCTGATCCAAACATGGCTTTGGGTTCATAATCAGAAGAACCAACTTGCTGGTAAACGGGTGAGGGAGACCATTCAGCCTGGTGGTGCAGGTTTCACAGTGAGCACCTGGGTGCCACCAGTTTGGGCATCAGTGTAAAGCTCCAGCCTGATTTCACTGCCTTGTTTCTCCTTCCATCCTAATACTTGGCATACATTCAGTTTCTTTACAATAAGAGACAGTTTCTTCGTCGGCTGCCCTTTTGGTGTGTGACGGCTATAAACCACTGGTTACAAAGCTTGAGCGTTTCAGAATCTACTGACATTTAAGGAAAAGATTACCAAGATTACTTGAAAGAAACACACCACTGAAATACACAAAGAAGTAAGTTCAACTTCCGTGCTGTTAAAGCGATAAAGAAATTAATGGCATACCAGACACCAAAATCCCACTGCTGCTTGGAGATATCGTCTTTTTCCTCTCCTTTTTTTTTTTTTTTAAATTTTCTCTCCCTCCACAATGTATAAAGGTAACTGCAGTTAAAGGGATGGCAAGGCGCAGAAAAGATATTGCTTCCCCTGAGTTTTATGAAGCTGATATCAATCTTTTTTTTCATAAACTTCAGGCCTGTTATTACCCTAAAAGCGTGTTCTGCGGCATTTAATGTGACACTGATGAGAATACAAATAAGGGGAAGTGAGGGAGATGGAGGACAGGGAGAGAAGAATCAAATGATGTTAAATGCGAGGACCTGAACAGCACTTCCATATCAGTTGCCATTGAGGAGAGTTTAAAGAGGCCAGGAAACCGTAGAGCATTTGAATTGTGTTTGGGGGCAGTAAATCAATTTGAGCTTCAACAATGAGGTAAGAAATATCATCTGAGGAAGGTGAGAAAATAAATTTGTGCTATGGAGGCATGAAGGCTTGCATGTGAGCTAATGGGGCATGTTTTAGCTAAGTATAGTGTAAAAAGTCAGGTTATAAATGCCCTTGAAATTGGGATGATTTGGAGTAGAAAACAAATGCTTTGCATTATCTAAACTTTCACCTGGAAGTGCATGAAATGCTGATTAGTTTTATGTCATGTTTATCCAGTGCTTGGCTAGATTCTAGTAGGTGTGGATAACTTTTAGTAGAGAAATGTTCTGGCTCCTGAGTAGTGAGGCAAGGTTGGACCACTTGTTTTGTTCCTTCTCCGACACATGAATAGCCAGCAACTGGCATGTTCAAAAGAAAGCAAAAGAGGTAATTCGTCATACAGGGTGTGGCTATGAAATTCCTTGCTTCAGGGTATGGGGATATGTAGAGTTTGCACAGATTCAAGCACAGACTGGACAAACTCATGAAGGGAAATCCACTCAGAATTACTGCACATACATGAATCATGTTTGGTTTGGGCAGTCCTTGAGCTGCAAACTGCTAGAGATTGGAGAATGTTCTGAAGTATTACTTCATGACTGCCTGAGACTTATATTCTTTTCTTGGCATCTTCTTTTTGTTGCTCTCAGGCATGTGATCCTAGGTGACCTTGACTCACTATGTTGATTGTGAAGACTATCACCACAGAACAGAAGCCACCGTGATTTTACGCATGATTAGGGATTATTCTTCAGAGCATGAGAAACTCCATCAGTTTACCCGGACACATGCACACCCCAAGGTAATTTTTCCATGCTGCTTGGAAGAAGTCCACCTTCCTTCTTAGCCCACAGGAAGAATCTAGGCTGGGAGAGCAGGACTTGCAAACATCATGGTCTTTCTTGAGACCATCTTTTCCTTGCAGTAGATATTTACAGTAGAGCATTGTTCAGCGCTAGGCTGAGCCAAGGCTGAGTTTTTTGCAGTTAGAGATAGACTCTTGGGTGACATTCATGAGACCATGTCCTGAGGAAAAACAGGGTGGCCCCACTGGAGCCAACTTGACCTATCTCAGCTGAAGATCAGACCTCTGGAGCTGTTGACACAGATGGGCTCCCCAGACTGTTACAGTAATTATGAAGGATACATAATCCAGCTGCAGAGCCACAGGGTAACAAGCTGAGCAGTCAGTTAGCTCACGAAGTAGCTCCTTTCCTCAGGCTACCTCCTCAAACTTTATTGCTGTGAGGAAGTTTACAGGAGAGTAGGGAACAAAATGAAGTAACAAATACTATCTCTGAAATGAACCTGGAGGAGGAGTGGTGGAGTGTGAGCTGGACACAGAGTTGAACACAGTCAGAGCAATGATATCTTTCTGTTCATCCCTTTTTTCCAATGTAATGCACTATCAGCTCTTCAGACAGTTCTTGAGGAATGCAAGAAGTCAGCTAACAGCCTTTTTGAGAAATCTATGTTAGCACTTTCAAGACATGTTGCTGTGAACAGGGTGTAGCTGAAATGGTGATAAATTACCTGATACTGTCAGAAAGCAATGCTGCAGGCATCCTCTTGACAGCCTTTTCAGACTCCCTAAATGCTCCATAAATATATTATATTTGACCGAATTGTACCATATGTGATGTATATTATCAGTTCTCAGTTCATAATTTCAGTTCAGGTACCCTGTGCCATATTTGCATACATGAGCAAATGAGGGAAATTTATCTCATTTTCAGATTATTATTCCAAATGAGGACTCAGAGTGTGCTCATGAAGATCGTACGTAATTTTCCATAGGCATGAAACTTTTCATATAACTCAATACATATTTTGATAAGAAAATAACTATTATAACATCTCAATGTTTGTCAAATACTGTTTAGAAATAAGAAAATAGTGAGAAAATTGCAGCAGTCAGAGTATCTGTGTTTTGAGTTTTGATGACATGTAAAATCGGTTGAAGTTTTTTCAGATTTCTGCAAAGAAGTCTGCCTTGAAATGTTAGTATTTCATAAGAGTTTTCAATAGCTCTTCAAGTGACACAAAGTACTCTCATGTCAGTGCTGGAAAACCCCAACCTACAGCTGCAGCTGTTCCTACATATGGAATTTACTTTGTAAAGATAATTCATAGCTGAGGACCAGAACAGTTCTTCAGGACTGTTAGAAAGAGAAAAAGTTTCAGGAGAGACTGCAAATCTGCAAAGCAACACCTTTCTCAGTTTTTTTACTGTCTTAATACTCAGTGGAGGAAGAGGGGATATCTGTTGCCATGCTTTCAGAACAACCTACATTACAATGTATTCTGAAGGCTTACTCTTGCAATATTTTGGTGTGAAGTTTTTGTCTCAGCCATGTAATTTACTTTGTTTTAATGTTGGATGGCTTTCAACTTCTCTGTGTATAGGCTAACTGCTCCCAGCACTTGGGTAACTTGGACTGTAACTTTTTATAGGAAGGGACTGTCGTGTTTGTTCAGTGTTCTGTTTGAGGCTCCTTAAGGATTCCAAGAAGTACAATAATAAATTGGAAAAAATGGTACTTCATGATGTTCAGGCACGCTGTTTGTTTTATGGGGACCTATTCTTGAGAAGTGAAATAGTTGATGTACCCAAAGCCAAAGTTCTATGTGGGCAGCAAATTGTGTGATTATTTGTGGCTTCGGTATGTCACATGCAGAACAAAAATCTTCCCAGGTATCTATGCACTCACATTAATCCTGTGCTTACAATGTCAGGTTTTTGACAGCAAAACCTATAATGTCCTGAATCAAAAGAGGCACCCAACATTATCAAATTGTTCCACAAAACCTCAGATGTTTGGTTTTTGGTTGTTTGGGTTTTTTTTTTTTTTTCAGGAAAAGAATTCTGACAGTGGAAAAACACCGAAGAATTCCATACTTTTTTTTTTCCTCTCCTTCAAATTCAGGAAGAAACTATCCTGAAATACTCTACAAAAGCATGGGGTTTGTCCATTTCAAGTAAAGCAGGGTGATCACCAGAAGTGTCCTGGTCATGCAAAGAAAAGCTATAACGATGGTGTCACTAGGTCACCGCCTGTCTTTCTAGAAGGGTCCCATGGGACCTTTTTGCCATGAAACTCCCAACCTTAGTCACAAGTCTTTTTCTCAGGCTACTTGTGTGTATTTTAGTATTTTTCATGTGAAGAGGGAGTTTGTGCTCTGCTTCTCTCTCCTTTAGTGGATGATGTTTCTGTTTGTCTGATGAATTTCCTCCTTTCCTCATCTAGACTTTGTTCCCTTGCATAATACAAGAAGCAGATCTGTTTTCCTTAGAGGTGATGACCTGTAATGTAGTAGCAGGACAGGGAGAGATAGACCAGGTCATGATGTAATTACAACCACAGTTGTAAGTGCAGGAATTTATGTCTTCAAAGCTAATAAAACCCCCACCTGTGGGACGATTCTGCCAGCACCCAACAGGTGGCAGAGCAATTTTCACCCAACTGAAATGGTATGTTTATAAAAGGAAAAAGAAATGATCTTTTTATTCTTTTATTTTATTTATTTTATTTATTTTATTTCTTAAAACTTGTTTCTGCTGAATACTAAAAGACCTATCTAATAGCAATACATTTTTTAAGTAATGAAATATTTACAGCTGGAGCCTTCAACAGAGGAACAGTAGAGTATGTTTATTTTGCAGCTTAGTAAATTATATATATATATATACCAAGAATCAAATGGATGCTTTCAGTTGATCATGCTAATGCAAACATACTTTCTTTATGCTTTTTAAATCTGGAGAATTTGTTTTCCATTCCCATGCACATAATTATCAAAGCATCTATTAGACACTATAAATAAATCCAGGCCCTAAAATTTGTCTCCAGACTCAAAACACACATATAACTGCAGGGCATATCATTCCTCAGCAAGAGCTGGTGGTTTTGTCACTCTCCCTGGGCCCTTGGTAGACTCTTAAAGGAAAACTACAGTGATAGCTAAATAAGAACATTTGCTAAATAAGAACATATATATTGAAATTTATGCAAAACTGTTCAGAAATATCTGGCAAAAATTCCATCTCACTATAATAGTAGTGGGTGCTTGTAGTTTTAACAAATGCTTTGCCAAGTCCAAGATGGAGAAAAGCTGAATTCTGCTTCAGCACTTGTTTCCATAACCTGTATACCATGGAAAGTCCCAGGGTGGACTTTCTACAGCCATATTCCCTTGAGCATTTGGGATGAGAGAGACAAATTGCATGGAAATACAGTGCATACTGTTAGCCAGACAAGTTCTGCTGTTGCTTGAACTCAGTAAAGTTCACCCCTGCACAAGTTAATAATTTGAAAAGGGCAACTTGCAAGAGAGAAAAATAAAAATTCAGAAAGCAGAGAAGACTTGAAAACTCTGATAAAACCTCAGGGAACCTGTTAAAAAATAAGGATCTCAATTTATGCGAATGTATGTTGACCTGTGTGTGCACATGTTTACTCAGAAAGGTGGTAATTGCACTGCTTCCAATCTGATTTCCTGTTATCAGTGCTCAGTGCTTTGGGTACATAATATGAGCTGCAGGATCTAATGCTTGGTCTCACTGGAGAGCCAGTGGTGTGACCCTGAGCTGCCTGTTGGATTTGTGGTGAAGGCTGCTCGTGGCCACATGATTCAGCTCTAGTCATTCAGTCAGTGGTCTCTAAGGGGGACTTGAAGGGTGTAATTTTCACTCATTGTTTGCTGTTGAATCTGGTGAGCCTCAAGTATACTAAACCATAAGAAGCCACAAGACATAAGCAGGAAGAGGCATGGATGTTATGACAGAAATAATAAAAAAGTGGAAAGAAAAGGGTGACTCAGCCAGAATCAGACTACAGGATATCAGCAGTCCCACCAGAAACCCAGGTCTGCTCTGAGTTTTATAGGAAGCATCCTTATCATGAATGCTGCATTCAGATTGTTTGCCTCACACTTTTCTCCAGTACTGGAGCTGGGGTAGGCTTTAGATGACCATGTCTTCTGCTTCAGCGTGAACAGTTGGATACCCACCAGTTACTCCATAGACACCCCAGTGGAGTCCATGACAAGTTAATCCCCATTAGCCAAAGAAATGATGAAGTTGCTATTAGGGCCCTTTTTAAAGAAGTTTAATGAGAAAAATATCACTAGAAAAAGTACAGAAAGCAAAAAGCTTGCTGTTGTTTAGCTGGTTCTTTCCAGCTGGATAGTTCTCGAATACTGAACGTTAATTGGAAAATAACAGCATTCCTGCCTGCTTTTAGAAAATCAATATGCGTTCTGCTGTCCTCCTCCCCCTATTCAGGTTAATTCATTAGCAGGATATTTTTAGACATCTGAATAAATAAAACCAACCCTTTTACAGTCAAAAACTAATAACCATAACCAGCCAAAAAGATCTCCCCAGTGCAGTCCTTACCCTGCCTTCAGTGTTGCTCACTGATGTCCATGCCAGTTGTCTGCCCCAAATCACTTGTCAGCCCTTCTACAAAGCTGGATATGCATCCTATGTTCCTTTGAACTGGCACAAGCTGAAGGATCAATGGCTCTGTTTGGCAGGGGTTGAGCTCCTGGACATTATGCAGCGGCAAGAGCTTGGCAGTGTTGCCTCAGTGCAAGGATGTCAATGCCAGTTCACCATTCCCTGTGAAACAAGTGAGAGAACAGGGCAGGAGAAGAGAGGGCAGAACTGGAAATGCAAAAAGGCAGTGTCGTATTTCACAGAAGATGTCTCACAACATAAATAAACAATAATTCTAGCAATGTTGTTTTGCTTTTTTTAAAATACATAGTCCTGCTAAATCCCCCTGGATCCAATTAAAACTTTGTTGGCCACCCACCAATCAAGATAATTATGTTATCTGGCAAAACAACAACAACAAAGACAAAATAAGATAGTGCAGAGAGATGCACCTACATGACAAAACAAAACAAAACAAACAGGAAAAACAATCCAGGCTCCATTCCTTGTTTATCAATTTTTGCCTCATTTGGAAAGTGCAAAAAGAACTAAACTATAAAAGATGTTGATTCTGCATCTCAAAGAGTCCTTCAGCAGATGTTTAAGACAGCAAAATACCCAGAGTGTCAATGAGGATTTGAAATCATGATTAGGGAAACTTGCAGGAGAGAGAGGCACCATATTAAAGATTGAAATGATCTGACTACTGGGAGATACTGAGTTGAAAAAGAAGCTCTTACTGCAGTGAAAGGGCAGACATTCAAGATGTGTTATTTAGGGCAGTCACCACTAATAAACCAGGACTTGCTGAAGTTCCTCCCAAGCAAGATCTAAGATCCTGAATTTAATCCTTGTTCTCTCAAGTTCCCTGGGTGCTGCTGCTCTGACAGCTGGCTTATTCCATGACAGCAAACATATGTAAGTTATGCTCCAAATGAACTTGATCCAAATTCCATTGAAATCAATGAAAAGACTCCCACTGATTGCAATCAGACATAAATAAACCAAAATGTGCATGGAGACTTGGTCAGAATGAAAACTGAAGCCATTTTAAAACAGAATATCAAGGAGTCTTTATAAAAATGTTAAAACTACTCTAGGTTGAATGAAGACAAAAGAGAAGCACACTTAATATCTTTTGAACAAACAATGTTTCAAAGAGAGGAGAAAATCAAAGCAATTCAGATTTGGACTAACATATGCATTTGGAGGGCTGCAAACACTGGCAAGCACGGTTTTGGCATAAGAAAAGCACAAACCCTGAATTATTATTAATTGCATGAAAATATATGCAAATGGGTTTTTCCCCCTACACTTTCTTTCTATGAGAATAGATATTAAACACACAGAGCCATCCAAGGCAACAATACTCACAAAAATAAATGTAATCTCAGGGAATGCTTGCAATGAAATCAGCAGAAGCATGGCTTACGAATTGCTTCCATTGCTTGGGCTATTTATTGACCTTTGTGTGTGTTTACATATATTAAACAGACAGAATTATTGTTTTTTCATCACCCTTATTTCATAAACCTCATTCTTCTAGAAGAAAGTCTTTTGACTGATGATGAGGGGATTTCTTTCATTTTTATTCTTTCTAAGGCATTGATCAAAACCTGACAAAATTTTAACTAATTTTGAAATTATTTTAAAGAGTCCTTTTATACATAATATCAAGTTTAACCCTAAAATAAATTAATGTTAACAAGGTCCTGTTTACCAGAAGCAAATATCTGTATATGAACTTTATATAGCTTAATCTTTCAGGTGCTACATCCACAAACATCCTGGGTAAATTGCTAAGAGCTGTGGGCAAGATACAAACCCAGGACCGAACTTATGGAAGGAAATTATTTTATGTTGGAAAGTGTTCTGGAAAACATCTCAATTAATTTAAGTCATATGAATAACCAGTTTGGTTTTTTTAATTCCATGGCCAATTGGAGTTAAATAAAAGGATAAAAGAGACTCAGAAATCTGAGATTAATTTCAAGATGAATGTAACAGATTGTTCAGCTTCAAAAAATTATTTTTTTTCCTTTTATGTACCATATATATTTTAAATATACATAGTCTAAAAAATCTTTGTGGCTGTGTAAAATAGTTCTGGAAAACCATTTTTAAGGAAAAAAAGAGAAAAAAAGAAAGAGGAAACCCTTCCTTTCCAAAGTGCTCAAATGGAATGTTTTAATTTGACTTCTTTGTCTTTGTATTTTGTGTTGAAACACTTCAGATTAGATTTAGAGCCAACAGGAGCTTTGTCTTCAGACCGTTCTCCATAGTTAGGAGGACTAGTGTTTTTTCCTTGTTTTTTTAAAGAAAGAAAAGAAAACAAACAAAGGAAATTTATAATCTTGTATAAACCCATGACATCAGGAACCTGAAATTCACTACATGATTCATGACGAAAAGATTGACAACACAGAAATACGGATTTCCTTTGCATTTTCTCCTGATTTTCTACTACCCACTCCAAATCCTTCCTTATGACACTTTGGTCAGAAGATTGGAGTTTCTCATCAGATGTGGGGCTGACATGATGTCTCTCATGCCTGCTTCTTCTGCTCTTATTAGAGGATGTACCTCTCCCTGTCCCACCCAGCTACAGAAGATGGATACCACAGATCTGAGAAGGTGCTGAAGAAGCTGCTGAAGAAGCTATAAGGCTGGAGAGAGAAAATATTGGAGGAAGTTTCCCTCTTTTCATCTGCCTTAGATTCTGGCCAGATAGATCCTATGAAAACACTAACCTTCCTAACAGCTGCCCCAATGGGAAAGGTGTCTCTGTCTACGCACTGTAATGTTCAGATGTGGATGTCTGTTGGGAAGTATTCCACTGCTTATCATCTAGCAGTAAAATTCATGTTAGTATCCTCTACCTTGTTTTAGGCAGAAACGAACTGGGTTAGTAAAAGCAGTTTTAATTGATGACCAAATCTTTCTCTCCTGATTGTGTACCATGGGAGTGTGCGTGTGAAAAGCTCTGTTGCTTGACCTGAGAGTGATGCTTAATGTCTCCAGAAAAGGACTTCTGACCATGACTTAAGAAATAATGCATCACTGAGGCAGGACAAAGTTGCCTCACAGAAATTTTTGCCTGGTCGTTTTTTCAGTTCTGAAATAAAATACCGCCAAAGAGCAAGCTCGCATCTTCCATCAGCCTCAAGGATTCTCATTTTTTTAATATTTTTTACTTTTCTTGTAGTAAGAAGGTAGGATAGAAGAATAATATTATTTCTGCCTTTTCTTTCTGCTGCTAGATATTTTATCTTTAGTTGTACCTGGAACTCCTACTTTGTCAACATTTCGGGTAAGAGAAATCAAGCAAGGTGCACAAGCAAGAAAACACCATCTGTAATGATGACAAACTATAAACACCATTCACAGGCCATTAAGTTTGTAATCTTCTCTTCATCATTATTCTCTTACCTCCATTAAATTCTTCCACTACAAAGTGCAGAAGCCAAAGGTGACAGCAGTAGAGTGATAGACAAGAATTTTTATTGTCCTGTCAATGCAGATAAACCCAGAGCTGAGAGAGTGTCAGGCAAACTTCCCCAGTGATAAGTAAAGTTCAGTAATCTCTAGAAAAGGGAGAAAATACAAATGATTTTTATGCCTTTTAGGCTTTTAAGAAGATTTATGTTACTGAAGTATCCTGACTCTCTGGAAGGTGCTTTGACTCATATTTATTGTTCACAGGAAGCTATTATCTGCACATGATCAATCTGCTTCAAATTGTAGATTTGCAAGGTTGCAAGACAATCAGAGACATCCCACAGCCACAATTCTCTCGAGGAACTGGAAAGGGCTAGAAGATGATGGAATGAAAATGACAGATAGTTGCCCAGGGGAACAACAGAGAAAGTAAAGTAAAGCCCAGTTTTTCTAGTATGGCCAAATCTAGGATGTTATAGCACAACTGTCCCCAGCTGTTGTTTGCCAATGGATGTACCACTGGTAGTAGCACTACATTAGACCTAGAACTCCCTTACCCCACTCTCAAATAAATGTTAGGAGTGCTGTAGGACTCTGCAAAGGTTTGGCAACAATATTTGGTAACAATACCATGGGTAGGTGGGATGGGACCCAAGAGGACAAAATTGTCTAAGAGTCCCCATTGGTTTGTTAAACCAGTGCTGGAGATACAGGGATCTAATCAAAGGAGAACTTGACAGGTCTCTGGAAGAACCCGAATTTCACTGCAGGCTGGTAGTGAAATTCAGGTAGTGAAATGCAGGATGCAGCCACATGATGGCTCATGTGGAACCTAGGAATCATTTGTCCTTGGAACAGGTTACTGGCTTTATCTTGAGGAGAGATGGGATTTACGCCTGCCTTTAGCTGTAGACATGTCTTCTTCTTGACCTATTTTTGAATATTCAAATATTCAAATAAATGTTTGTTTTGAGAGACCAGCCTCTCACTTGAAGCTAAGCCATCATTACTAGATCAGATTGGCCACAGCTTTGTCTTCCTTAGGGTGATTTTACAATCCTGTCCTGGAGTAGCACTATCTTTCTGGGTGAGCTTCCTCTAATTTTCAGTCTGAACATTACAAACACCAGTTTTGTCTTCTCTTTGTTTTAGTAGCTGCCTCAGCCAAGAAGTGTCTGGCTTCTTCATCTTTGTAGCTCCCTCTCAAGTAATCATTGGCTGATAATTGATAACCCCTTGTCCTCCTCTTCTCCAGGCTAAACAATCTCAGCTCTCAATCACCTCCTTGTAGGTTGTGTGCTCACCACCGTCGTAGCCCTCCACTTGTAATCTTCCTCAGTTTCTCCATGTTCCTCTCAAACTGGGGGCCCACAGCAGAAACAGTACTCCATGTTCAGCCTCTGCAGTGCTAAGAAGGAGATTATAATTTCTTCTCATCTCCTGATGATGCTCTGCCAAAGGCAGATGAATATGCAGTTTGCCTTATTTGCAAAGAGAAACACAGGGCAAACCCGAGACATTTTCCAGTCAGCTGATTCTCAACTGCTGGGACCAGCATTCCAGCCAGCTTCCAGACCTCTATCAATCACCCACGTCCTCAGTTTACCGTGAGACTGCTCTGGGAGCTGGTATTAGAATAGTCAGCTGTTTAGTGAGGACGAGGACGATCAGGTTGGTCAAGTATGATTTGCTAAAGCCATTCCCATTTTTCCTGGTTGCACTCTTGCCTTTCACGTGGTTGGAAATGTCCACCGCATACATTTTAGTTATTGATGGCAAAAACCTTCTGGGTATTATGGGGTTGCTTTAAAACAGTCAGGATGAAATGTGACAACTGCTAGGTCATCCCTGTGGTTATCATTCATATTGGCGGTGGTGAATGAGTTGACTGTGAGATACACCTCAGGCTTCCTCCTTTCACCAATGTTTAGTAGTTTAAAAGTTGTTGTAATAAAGCTCATTCCAGCTGTGAGCTCCAGCTAAGTTTTCTCCTCAGCTGCAAGCTCAGAGCACTGGCTGAGTGTGTGCAGTCCTGATATAAGCACAGTCCTTGCAATTCTACTTTATACTCAACTAACTATGAAACCCCGCAGAATCTAAGACCAGCTTTTCAGGGCAGCTTTCCAGGTTTCTTAGGCTGCAAAAGCTGATCAAGAGAGAATGTCAGCTGGGAATTTCAAGTAGCAGATTTTCTCATCCACTGTCTTCTATGGTCTGTGTTTTTTCAGCTCCTAAATTCCATGGTAATCCTTGACAGGGGAGCAGCACTCAGGAGCACAGGGTGGCAGCTGGTTGATGTCTCCAGATCACAAGGGGAGAGGATCACTGGACAAGCGAATTCAAGGCCAGGACAGAGCAGCAGATGTCATTAGAGAAGTGGGATTCAATCCCAGGATTGTAGCAAAGAGTTCTGGATTCAACATCAGTGTGGATGTGGTAGTGGTGCTTCAGCACCTGACTGGGAGTTCAGGCTTATTTGGGGGGGTAACATCCTCCCTTCCTCCCACGGCAAATCCACTCTTGGTTTATCACTGAAATCATTGTGCACAGCTGGCCCAGGGAGTATCTGCAGCTGTAAGAGCAGGAAGGAGGTCTGGACTCAAAGAATAAAATGCCATCCCATTTGAGATTGGATGGTGTGAAAACTCTTTGGATCCAGAAGTGGAACAGAGGAGCCTACATAAGAGATTTTCCAGAGGAGAGAGATCTAGACAACGCCTACTGAACCCAGAGAAAGCTTTTGGCTAATGAGCATCACTAGATATTTCAGTATAAACAGGCTTTGAGGAGAACTGCAACCAGGTATTGGAGCTGAGCAATTTCCTGTACTTGCAGGTAATCACATTGATCAAATCTGCTCACCTTGCCAGATAAATTGCTATGTGAACCCTTCATCAGAGGATTTAGCAAAGCAAAATGGCTCTTTAAATTGTAAAGTGGCAAAGTCTTGCCCTTTTTTTGAGATTACTTTAAACCTCAGTCTTTGCAATAGGCTGCAGCAAGAGGGAGTAAAAGAACAAAAAGACCTTGCTGTTAATATTTATGGCAACTAATGTAAAATTGCAACACATTTGCAGATGAATGAGAGCCCCTGTTAAAGCTGCAGCAGCCTAATTTTGGAATGGCACTGATTTGGGGCTTTATTGTGTGGAATAACAAAGAAGAGCTTTCATGTAAATTAATTTAGAGGAATTATTAGTGTTAAAAATAAATAGTTCAATCACCTTTCCAAAAATAATGGGGGGGGGGGTGGTGGTGGTGGAAATGAAACTCAGTGAAAAGAAGATACAGATTTTATGTCAGTTCCAGATTTTTTTCAAATAATTTTTGTGTCAAATGCATTGTTGCTATGTAAGTTACAGGACTTATTTCTGATGACACCTATGTAACAATTATCAAAATATTGCTACAAAATAAACCACACGGGTAAGTAATTTCCAGTTGTTCAATGAAATAAGAAGCACTTGGAAATAGTTGTTTTGATGTATGTAATTAGTGTCTATTTTATTCAAAGAATGAAGCATCCAGAACCTAGTCAAGAAAAAAAAGATTTTTTTGTGACATTTAGAGTTGTAAGGCTTTTTTCTTTTCTCTAAGGGAAACAAGCCCTGTTGTATCCCGTATTTTTTTTTTAACAGAGATTCCATTTGGAGGAATTATGTGTAATGTCAAACTACAGTATTCATCACTCACCGTAGCTTTATAGGAATCAATGGAGCAGTGTTCTTCTTGGTCTCCCTTCATTACACAGTCTTTACAGAGAAAACTGATGATTTAAAAAGAGTTTAGGTTCAAAAAATCCTGATTATACAACTATTTACTAGGAAAATATTATACTACTTTGCCTAAAAGGCATTTGGATGCAGGATAGACGAGGCTATGTTATGTCCTTGTCCTACATTAAAAACTCATCTCGTTAAGCCCACCCAATTCTGTTTCTCTCTCTGTATCCTCTTTCATTCCTCTTTCTCCCTTTCTACTCCATCACATTGCAGACAATGTTGGCATAGTCCCTGAGGTGCTTCCATCATGCATGTTTCCATCATCTAGCATGTTTCAGAAGACAGGAATACTGTGGAGCCAGGAAATCTCTCAGGATTGCGTTTTCACAAGTAGTCTCTGATTGCAAGTGTGACACACTCCAGAGGAAAAGATTCCTGCAGATGGCAGATTATTGCAATCATTGTCATAAGGATTTATATCCTTGACCAAGCCCAGATTTCCACCTGTCTTGAAACTGCCCAGTCCCAAGTGAAGATTTCTGTTACTCATCCACGTTTCATTCTGTTCCTGCTTCTCAAGGCTATATAAATCCTAAGGAAGATGCTTGCTCCACTGCAACTGCTACTCAGAATTGGTATCTACTCCTTTCACTAAATTCCTTCTTGTTCTTCCTGAACCCAACAGCAAGAACCTCCTCGAACACTCTCCTGTGTGTGCAGATCTCTGCCTTTGAGGTAGTTCCTTCCTGGTGAAGAGCAGGATAAAGAGTAATGGGGGTGAAGAACACCCCCTGCTACTGCTTATTCTGGCAATAGCAGAGGCTGAAGAGGCTAGCTAAAACCTGATTTTTTCGTTTGCTGTCACAGCATTATGCTTGATATTGCAAATGATTGCCTCCTGTTCCATGGCTCCCAGGGCTCGTTCCCCTCCCCTCTCTGTGGCAATATTGGCTCTGTGAAACAGAAGAGCAGTCTCCTGATCTGGTAGCGTAGGGGCTCTAATAGAAAACATTTCACCAGATGTTGGAGCTGGACATGTGGTATTGAAACATCAGAGCAGGTGTTGCCTCAGGTCAGGATACCCATGAGTGCAACCTTTTCTTTATCATGGACACAGTTATGGAGTTCAGTCATTACACACCGAATGCTTCTTTTTGGCTAGTATGTGAACTCAGCCCTTCTCCAATGACAGCTTACTCTGGCTCCCAACTCAGAAAGCTATCCCTTATATCAAAAGACAGGGGATTATTCTTTTGTGCCAAAGACTCTGGTTTCTTATCTCTGACAACTCAATCATCACATCATCTGTGGCAGAAAGATGGCTGGCAGCAAGATTAGATTACAGTGATTTAATATGTCTCTTTCAGATAAGTGCAGACCATGAGTATTCAAAAGCACATGTAATCAGATTGTAAACTTGACTAACACAGCATGCCTCAGACACCAAGAGTATAAATACAGATTAGACAAATTTTGGGAAGACAGGTCCATCTGTACATATTAAACATAAGGGATCAGGTTTTGGAATCTCCTAAACTGGTGGTTCCTAAAATAGGAATCAGGGAAAGGCTCAAACTGTATGCCTCTGTCCTATATGCACCCACAACAAAGCTTATGCTGGAAAAAGAGGCTGTGGTCCTCAGGCTGGATGCAGTATTCTCTCTCCATGACTGACTCTTGTGTACATTTGTTGAAGAGTTCTGCTGGTGTAGTGTACTCCCAGTGTTCAAGGTGTGCTATACGAGGCATATCCATATCACTCACTGGCCATTCATCACAATCCAGAGATAATCATCTGCCTAAATGAGACAGCTAGATTGTTTCTCTCATTAGCCTTAACCACTCATTGGCATGAAAATCTCTTTTACAATCCCAGAAGAAATCTCCTCTGACCTCTTATTAATTTTATTCCTCGAAGTTTATTTTTTGTCTCACCTACCCATCTCCTTGAATTCTATCCCTTTAGATTAAGGCCTCTTTAAGAGACTTGTGGTAGGAAGGTGACACTCTTTAGTGCATCCTTTGGGATAGATCCATCTGGTCAATCTGTTGTACAGAAGACAAAGGATTGGGTTGATAATAAGGTAGCTCCACCGTCCTTTGTATAACAGAAGTGGCCTTTTTGAGGAGCTTTGGGCTTAGTAAGGGAAAGCATTTAAGTGCAAAGTGTTAATTATTATTATTACCTGGCAGGCTGTAACTAATAGTAACCATTTAGTTGAGAGATGTGGAAACAGGTATACAGTTAATTGGTAGATTTAGCCGAGGTCTGGTGGTTACACTGCAGACAATCCATCATTGTTGTAAGCAGCGTGAAGTTATGCCCAGCCTGAATTACTGTGACTTTCCCTTCATCCCTGGTCTTGTGCTAATATTCCAAAACGTGTCACCAGTGAGCATTTGAGTGAAATCTCTAGAAGAATGTGGAACAAATCTGTAAATCTCTTTCTGAAATGCCCTGCCAAAAAAATCAATAAGGTCTTCCATGTCAGGAAGGAAATGTTAAAAAAAATTAATTAAAAAACAAACTCTCCTGTAAATCAAATGGGAATGAACGAGAGCAGGCAGATGGGGATGGAATAAAATTGCAGTGGAAGAGCCTTCAATTCCCTCGAGTCTTAAAGTGTGTGGGCATTTGCAAGTGCCTGTCAAAGCTGTGTAGGCAGTCACCAACAGTGCTGCCTGCGGTCAGGGACCAGTGGCTCCCATGGCCAGCAGACACCAGCCTCTGCAAGCAGGGTTTGGTGATCTCCTCCAGCCACCACTAGGACTGCTCCCTGGGGAAGAACCTCAGTAAAAGAGGACCACTGCTCCTTGGGGGTGAAATTGCTAGTCCTGAAAGCGTAAGAGAGCTAGAGCAGAAAGGGCTTTTCTTCTACAGATATATCACTGGAGGGGAATCTCCCTCTCCCTGTCTCCCAGCACCAACTGCTGTCATTTCATTTCCAGAACCTTGTCCCTGTCTCCATCAGCATTTATGTGGGTACATCTCTGCCATGCATGAGTGATTTATCTGAGCATCAGCAGCTACTGTAAATGACGGTACAGTGAAGCAAAAGCAGAGCAGGGAATGGAGGGGAAGAAATGCGACTTTCCCCTCTGTGAAATCAAGCACAGGTGTCTATTCCCAGCAACTCCAGTGCACTTACATCAGTCACGGGGGGAGGGAGAAAGACATTTCAGAGCCTCCTCAGACATTTAAGGTCACTTAATTAATCAAATTTAAATATTTCCTCTAGAAAAACTATAGACACACGTCTGTACATATGCACGTATTGTTCCTTCACTTTACACTTCTGCTTCCAGTTCATGTGTAGTGATTTCAGTATGTTGGGGAGCAGGTTTCAAGGGCTTGAGCTGATGGGAAGCGCAGGGGAGGAAGGGATCGAACGATTTGGGTTTAAAAGTTGGGGTAAGAGCTTCTTGGAGTGTGTGAGTGAGAAAGGGGGAGTGACACAGGCGCGGGGCGTCCTGGCGGGGCGGCTACGGGCGGAGCGTGATGCAGAAGCGACGAAGTGAGAGGGAGCAGAGAGAGAGCGAGCGGGAGAGGAGCGGGCTGTGACTTCCACTGAGGCAGCCGGGAGAAATCACCAGCCAGGATTTGCTCCTCTCTCTCTCCCTCTCTCTCTGACTTCAATTCAGCTCCTCCCCCGTGTGGTTGTGGCTTTGCCTTCCATCACAAGCCTGATCAGCAACGCCAGTCTTGGGGAAGAAAAAAAAAAAAAGGAAAAAGAGGGGGGAAAGAGAAAAACAGGGAAAAGTGCAAAAGAAGGAAAAGAAAACGAGAGGGAAAAAAGACAGGGGAAGAAAGTAATCTCCTCTATCCCCCGGCTGCATCTAGCACAGCAGAGTCTGAAACTTTACGGAGTTTTCGCCGTTTACCCCGCGGCGAGTGAATCGGCAGCACCCGGCTCCCTCTCTCCTGCTCTCTCCTTGCTCTTTCTCCCTCGCACTCATCAGCAGTCGGCAGCGATGGAAAAAGTTGCTGGTTGGTACCCAGCCTGGCACGTTGCTCTCCTGTACTGGACATGGCTTTTCCTCTTCACTTTTGGCTTTACTGGTGCAGAAATAACTTGCAGATCCTGCCGTTCCCAGGTGCATCTGCAGCAGCAGCCGCAGCAAGGATTACTGATGCACTTGAGGACCGACAAAGGAGAGAAGGAGCAGAGGAGGTTCTTTGGGGAGAAGGGAGGTGAGAGAGGACAAGAGGCCGGGACGGAGGATGCCGGGCTGCGAGCGACCCTCGCCGCTGCTCCCACGGGGACGAAATCCAGCGGCTGGGAGACCCGGCAAGTGATGAAGGAGAAGGAGAAAGTGGCCGGGGAGCGCCGTCCCCGAGCGGCGGCGGCTCCGGCCGAGGACCGACCCCACCGTGGGCAGGCTCCCCTCCCGGCGGGCGGGCGGCCGGGCTCGGTGCGGCGGAGGGGCCGCAGCCCGCGGGGCTCCGCGGGGCCGGGGCCGGGCGGCGCCGCGGGGCGGGAGCCGGGGGACGGGGGCGCCGCCCGCTTCGGGCTGGAGGAGCTGCGGCTGGGTAGCACCACCTTCGCCCTGGCCGGAGACTCGGCGCACAACCAGGCCATGGTGCACTGGTCCGGGCACAACAGCAGCGTGAGTCCCCCGGGGAGCGCTTTGCTTATCTTTCTTTTTTTTTTCTCCTTTTCTTTTTTTCTTTTGGGGGGGGCGGGGGGTGTCCGGGGGAGCGTAGGATGGGGGTGAGGGGTGGGGGGTTTTTCTTCTTCGAGGGGGATTTTGCGCCTCCAGGCGCCGGGGATTGGCTTCGCTTAGCAGTGTGCAGTGGGGCAGAAGGGCTTCAAAAGGGCCATTCTTCTGGAGCAGAAAAACTTTCCACTGCCCACCCGCCCGCTGAGCACATCCCCCTCCGGCCCCCTTCGACTTCACCCCGGAGGAGAGAGGGATACAGCGGTGCCACTGCTCGCGGCGAGGAGGGGAATGGTCGGTCTAGGGGAGATCCGTCCTGGCATCCTGCCTTCTCCCCGGGGTAGCCTTCACCAAGACCCTGGGAGGATCAGCTGTAAGGAAGGCCAGGGAAAGTCCCTCTGTTGCTGCTTTTTCTCCTGCCAGCCCTGCGGGCCCACATCATCCCAAGGGCTCATCCCCAGGCCTTGCTGAAGTGGAGATACTAGAGGGCTTCAGGACTTTTGCTCCCAATGGTACCTCTATGAATGGGATAAAGCTGCTTTTTGCCTCTTGTCACCAAGGTGTTAAAACTGGACAGTTCTTGTCTCTTCCCTGTAACTGGGACCTTTCTCAGGAACAGAACAGCTCCAACTTGAGCCAAGCAGAACAAAAGTGACTGGAGATGTAGGCAACTGGTTTCCAGGCTGGAGCAATAGTGGTGGCATCAAAGTTACCAGGTTAACTTGAGCCCTGTATCCCTCTAGTGTCTGCTACCGAGGTACCTGGAGCTGAGAACTGAGGCCCAGGGAAGGCAGGGTCAGTTGCTTGCTGTGCTTTCTGCCTGCCCTTAACTGTGTTTGTAGACTAGCAGAAGTGGAGGAATCTGTCTGTCCGAATGCTCCAACTTTGCCTCTTAGAGACAGCAAGCAGAATGCTAATGAGAGAGAAAGGGATGCCGCCACTATGGGGTTGTTGCCCATACAACTTCCCAGGAGAAATGGGGACAGACTCTTCTCCTAGGTGTCTCTGGTTGTAATGCCAGAAGGTTTTTGGCTGCTCTGCAGAAATCCTTGGACTCCCTTTCAGCTTTTAGTACTAGGAGCCTGATAACATTTTGAAATGACAGTCTAGTCATTGTGAATTCCTTTTGGATTATATTGAGCCACTCAATTTAGAATTGCAGTGGATGTCATAAGGATCTCACTATGGGGTTCAGCCTTAGTTAATTGGGACATGGTTTTACGGTCTCATCAGGAGCTTTTTAATCAATTAATTGACAGGGGAATACTTATCATCTCTCTTTTGAAGAACTTTCCCCTTTCTTCACAACTCAGCTAGCCTGTTCTTAAATAGTTGCATAAACAGAAGCTGCCTTGTAGGAACTCAGGTCTGTTCATACAAATTGAATTGAGGCTGACACTGGTTTCAAGTGACCCATTTGCTAAGAAAAAGGATTCTGATATAAAAAGTCAGCCAGCAGGCATCAGTTTTTCTGGTCTATCACTGAATTTATGTTTAATCTGTACATTTATCAAGACACATCTACTGTTATTATATACGTGTTTAAATATACACATACACATGTATAGATGTTTCAGCCCGCTGTGGTAGCATAGGGTGTTATTTTCAGAGACTGATTTACTTTCTGAGTGTCTTAGTGTACAAATGTTTTCAGGGAGCTGTGGGGAAATGTTTTGTGACTGTCCTCCCCAAAGAGCTGCAGGTTGCATTGTGTACAGGGTTAGTAATGCTCCCCCCTTTGCTGCTTGGGGCTCTGGCAGTGCTATGCTGTTTTGTGCTGTGATTGCATCCCCCTCAGAGCACTAACTGAAGCTGGGCCCCAGCAGAACTTGGATATACAACAGGCTTGTCCAGGCTCAGCTGAAGCAATGGTGTGTGTCCAGTAGGAAGCCCAAAGTGGCACTGACCCGTTGTCTCTGTGTGAAAGTTTTGGGTACCCATCTGGGAAGGAGCTGGGAGTGTGATGGGCTTGGGGTGAAACACTTCCTTTAGGGTGCAACATATGTAGTTCTTCCTGCATGTGGGTCCCAGAGGATCCCATGGTGCTGCTTGTGAGGGATACTGTATAGATAACCCCAGTGCCCTGGCTGCACTCCAGCAGTGGTAGCTGCCAGCTTCCTGCTGATGTTTCCTTGCTGTGGCATGGGGATGCAACACACCTCTTCCCATTTTCATTTTTATGTGTTCTGTAAGTGCTGCTGTCACATAACTTTTGCCTTTTGCCCAGGCAGAGGGGCCGTATAAAGATGATAATAGTTTGCAGTTTCTGTGTAAGTACAGGAAAAATCAAAAATAAAGCTTAAAATATTTGAAATTCTTTCAGGTGGAAAAAAACCTGGAAAATTAAAGATTGTTTTTCTATTGCAATGTACCTGATTCTACCAGCCTCAGTGTGGTCCCTTGTATCCTTATTTTGATAGGGGTTTGGATATAATGGCAATGCTGCTGGTGGAGGAGAAGGAACCCCTGAAAGGACTCCTGAATTTCTGTAAGGGATTGTTCTGGGTGTTTGCAGCTTCTTTCGGGCTTGGCTGTGATTTCATGGTGAGTGTGTGCACACACCATTGAACTGATGGCATTCTGCTCGGAGGATGAACTTGCTGTATGCTCGGCCACAGATAAAATAAGAATAGTAAATAATAGTCCAAGTCATCCAGGTATAACTCCATCAACATAAATTGTTTTACATCAGGGATGATTTTGGCCCATAAATGACTTTAGGTATTCCCTGGACAGTTTGCTCTCCAGAACAATATTCATATCCAGACACTTGCAGCATGCCCTATTTACATCTGTGGGGACATGCTTCACATGTGGACTAATCCCTCCTGTCTCCTTTGCTGTTTCACCAGTGGAGTCAACAGGATGTCCCCAGGGGAGAGCATAGGTGTAGAGAGCCTGGCTTGTTAGATGACATGAGGCTGAAATCAGGAGTGTATCCAGTGTTGTATTAAAATACAGATGGGTCTCAGGCTTTCTTGGACTCCAGCAGAGGTGAATGAGGCCACAATTGTGGCATCTCAACAATCCTGAGCTCTTTCAGTCTGCAAGGCAGCAGGGAAGAGTGGCTGCAGCAAAACTGGGTGCTCGAAAAGGTCTTTGGCTTGCACCGAGTCCCAGACTCCAAAAATGATCCAAGAAGGTGTTAAGTGGCCCATGCCAGCACCCTACCTGGAATTATTTTGACAATATAAGCATAGAATATTGAGTCTGTAAATGGGTCCTGGTACTACTTAATTTACCTGCATTGATACATCCTGAGGGTCTTTCCACTGGCCCCTATAGAAATGGGAGTAAAAGGTCCTTATGAGATAAATCTTTCTCTAATCTCTGCTACAAGATACACAAGTGAGATCTGCTTTTTGCACCACTGAGAAATTTCATCATTGATGTGGAAGTTGGCAGGTTTCCTAGCTCACAGAGGTTTCAAATTTGCTTCTTGATGTGTTGTATCCAAACACTGTAGATTTGGAGTCCCCATAGCTCCCTTAATGTGATGCTATAGACTAGGAGAAAACAGCTAGCAGAGATTTATGTGTGGAGCTAAAAGAGAGACTTGGTTTTAATGGAGAGAAGCAAGTCTCTAGGTGATGTCCATTATGAGCTTTTGAGATACAGATGGTTCTCAGAGTTTACAAAAAATGAAGAATGCTTCTGTCCTAGGCTGGCTTGGAGTGAGATAAGAGCCTTGCTTTTTCATTTGAAAGTGTCCTGGTGAAAGAGCAAAAAAGTGGGAGGAGGTCAAAAGGTAAGGGAGTTTGAGCAAGTGCTTTGATGCTACAGCTTGTGCTGTAATGTGGTGCTGTGAAGGAGAGCAGCATGGGTTTCAGCATGGGGCTCATTTATTATAATGGCAGTTTGCTATTGCCTTGCACTGGACAGAGTGTTCTCCTGCGCTGGACATTGATGTAGATCTAAAGTGTGTGGCGAAGAATTTGAGCATGTACCTTGCTGCATACCAGGGGATTGGCTTTTACATGATCGTGATACCTATAAACAACTGGTTCAAACTTCTGTGATTTACATGGTTAGAAAGACAAAGGTGAGCTTCTCATAGGTCCTCCACAACAGCAGATCCTCAACAGACTGATGGAGATATGGAGATGGAGTCAGAACTAGATACAAAACAACCATGGCCAGACGGATTTTATATTCTGTCCACAACAGATCGATACAACTGATGGGTGCATTGCTGTTGTCAGGTGATAACACTTGACAACAAGGGAAGAATTAGGTCTATTATGGGAGAACTTTTAGGCAAGATGAGACTCTACATGAGATATTTACTTAATGCAAAATTTTACTTAATGTTATTGACAGGAAAAACTGGGCCCAGGTAAAGCAGAATAACAATACACCTATATATTTCAAATGCACTGTATTTCCACCTGGACAAAGTAATTGTGAATAAACTGTTGTTGGATTTTTAGCTGAAGTGTTCAGACCTACTTTATAAACTAGGAATTTCAAGAATGTCACATGGCTCCAGCAGGTACTGCATCCTACAGCCATGAACCGATCAAACTGCATCTTACAAAGAGTTGGGTATCTTTCAACTCACCCTTCTATTGCCTTCTTCCTTTCTGTGTAGCTGTTCCAAGCCTTTTTCTCCTGGCTGTGGGAAACTACTGTCTGATTTCTGTTCTAACATTGCCATCGGACAATTTAGATTAATTTTTTTTTTTTCATTTGTGCATGTTCTTTTTAATTAAAGTTATTTTCCCTCCCTGGCACTTACGCCCCCTGGAATCATTTCACAGGCAGTGATCATATTCCCTTTCAGCCTCTGGTTTGCTAAATCAAGCAAGCACCTTTCTTTCTGTATCTGCTTGTGTGACAGGTTGTGGAAAGTGAACTCTGAATTTCTAGGAGTCAGGTTCCCAAGAACTCGAATTTGAATCCAGTTTTTGCTTTTGATGAATGCAATTCTGTGCAGATGATAACAAATGTATTACTTTTTACAAGTGAGGCAGTAAAGGCCTGGCAAAAGTACCTTAAACTGCCAGTGTTCCTCTGTTCAGTCCAGAACGGGGGATAACAATCAAAATGTTATTTTTGACATCTTCTCACTTGGAGACTTCATTCAAATGCTGTGTTCGTGGAACAGGATGTAGTTGGTAGCTGCTGTCCTTCCCTTGCAGGCAGAGCTGTGGCTGCAGTGTAAAACTATCAGGGATGAAGGATCTGCCAACATCATCCCATGAGTGACCAGCATTACTTGTATGACACTGCAATAGCCCATTGCTCCCTTCCTCCCATGGCAATTGCATTATCATAAAGGAAGAGCTTTTAGGTAATAAATATGGATGTAGAGTCCAGAGCCAGATGTGCAGTGAGACCCATGGTGGGGAATAACCCCAGAGTCAGTCGCTTTGCATTTAGATTGACTCCTGGTGTGCTGAAAACAGCTCCCCAAAATATTCATCCGAAGAGGATGCCTGCATTAAAATACTTCTGTGAGATGTAGTACGTTTTATGTACATATTATAACAGTGTATAATAGTATTAAGAATATAATGCACCAGATGCTGAGACTGTTTTAGGTTTATTTCTTACTAGAGCTATAAGAATATATTTTGCAAGGGCTGAATAAAAAGTGAGGAAACAAAAATGGGAATTTAAACCAGAAAAAAAAATCAAGTAAAATTAAAATATTTCTAAAAGTCCCCTGTTTCAATTTTTTGTCTTCTGAACTATATTTACTTCTTTGGATCATAAAATACTTCACATGCACTCTAGGTATCAAACTTCCTTTAAAAGCTCTTTAGTGAGTGAAAACAGCAGAAACTTTCCTGTAACTTTGAATAGAACTTTATGTCTTTAACTAGAGATCTTGGGGTTTTTTTTGGTGTTTATTTATTTGTGTGCATGTTGAAGTTTTTAAAAAAATGAGTCAATAGGCACAGTATTTCTTTCTTTTGTGTTGCAGTCCATCTCTCTATATATTTCTTGACTGGATAAAACCTTTTCAAATACAGAATGTGAAACAGGATATGTGGGAAATAAGAATAGCCATGCTCTGAGAGAAAGCAGTAAGTGAAAGGGAATCTGTGAGGACTAGAAGAAAGGCTTGTCATTCTGTGATTCTGGTCTCTGTGAAAGTGTTTGGGAGATGGTGAGGAGCTTCTGCCTGGACTGACAGGTGGGATATGCAAATCCCATCATGAGGGGAGATTAAGGAGAATAATGGAAGAGCTCTGACAGTTGCAACTGGCATTCATGCAATATTGAGAGGCTATAAACTGTGTAAAGCAATAGGGTTATAGCTTTCAATCTTCTTAATACTGTACTTTATAATAGAAAATGGGTTTCTCTCTTTCCTCCTGACTTCAAATATGACTTTTGTATTTCCCTGGCCTGGCGATCCTGATGAGATCAGTCCAGAGGGGGAAGCCAGGAGGTCAGAAGTCCTTAATTCATTCTGGAGGGGTTAGAGACCATTCTGACCCATTCAGTTGTGACACAGCTTTATATATGAAGGGCAGCAAGGTCAGCATTAGCCTTGGACAATCTTACATCCTCTGGGCCTTTCATACTATGTCAGACTGAATGCAACCCTCATGTTGTGCAGAGCTCAAAGACCTCTTCCTCTGGAAAACATTGTTGTAGAGCTTGGCCAGAGCAATGTAGCTTCACATTGATTTTTCCTTTGATCTCAAGGCTCCTAAGAAATAGCCCTAAACAAGCCAAAATTATGAAAGTTTAAATGTAACATTTTTTAAATTATTTTGAATCAAGACAGGGTTTTTGGAATGGATTTCTGATTCTCATATTCTATATTTTAAGATGATACAGTGATACAAAAATCTTGATTCAGTGTTCCAGACAGAGGCATCTAGCGACACTTGAGATGGTAGTGCCTCTAGCTGCTGCTTCACAGGGAAAGGGCATCCTGTGGGAACTGCCTGATGGTCTGGGAATTGTAGAGCATCTCAAACTATATTTGCCCATATTTAAGTAACTGGTATTATCATAAAAGCTGTGCGTACTGCATCCTGTTCATCCTGATGCAAACTACATTCAGGAGAAAAAAAATAACACTGACACAAGGCACTTTTTTTTTTCTCAATTATTTTTTTATGTCTGGCCAGCAAACCAAAAAATCAATGACTCCCTCAGCTCTAATTGACATTTCTATGTTAAATGAAAATGGGCTTTCATTCCAATTCGAACAGCAGCACTGGGTGATAGACTAATTATTTTGGAATTTTAAATGCATATAAAACTTGATGCAATAAAATTATTTTTGTGCCACTTTGAATTGTTTTTTCTGTCTCTTAAATCAGACAACAGTTAACATGAGTCCTTAATCCCTAATTCTCAGTACTGGTAACACAATAACACTTTTACTTGGTACTGTGCTTGCTTTCCTTGAGGAACATAGAAGAAAAGTACTTTAAGAAGGAACGGGATATTTTAGGGTATGTCCTAAGACGTAATTCCTTTCTTTTAGAGGGTCTCAGAGAACTCCCCATCATGTCCCTCAATAGGGGAGTGATGTTCTCCTGTGACTGCACTCTGGGACTCAGGGCTGCCTGTGAACTCCCCTGTGCCATGCCAGGAATGTTCATGCTCAGAGCAGGCTGTGTTGAGATGCCCCTGACATGGGACGAGCAGGGAGGAGGAGGCTGAGGAAGGAGATGGAGATTTAGGTGTGGGGGAAGAAGGTGGGAAGTTGGACCTGCTTCTGCTGCTATGGGGGGATGTCAATGCCAAATATCCCCACCATGAGCAGCCCATGCTGGGAAAGGGCCTCCCTGTGCTGTGGTTAGGGGGTACAATTGCTTCTGCAGGGGCAGGAAGGTAAAGGCAGTCATGGGCCTTGTGATTTCTCTCTTCCTGTTGGGAAAACTCAGAGATAGCCCAAGTAGGATGAAGGAGTTTTTTGGGTGGAGAGTGTTTATCTACATATGGGAATCTTTTGATCTCTTACACCACCAGGTCCCAGCCTGGTGTCAGTGCTCACATCCTCATTGTATTAGGTTTCTCATCACCTTTGCTGGTGATCATTTAAGGACAGCAGTGCCATGAGCTCTTGCAGATAGTTTTCATGCATGTCTTCAGGAGGAAGTGAAAAGCTCTTTAAAAAATCTCAGGCTATTTAGATAACCCAATAGAGACATCCCATGTCTTTTCTCAAATGTTTCTCCCCTCATTCTCACCTCCCCCACTAAATGTAAGGTTGAGAAAATAATTCGAGGGAAATATGTTATGTAACAAATGTAGGCACGTTTTCGTTTTCATAAATTGTCCCTGCTCAATATGTGATTTTCTCAGGTGCACTTTTTTTTGAGGGGGGGAGGGGTGAAGTAATCATAAAGTCCCTGATTCAGAAAGTAGTGAGAAATTCCTCACTAATGTGGAAATGAACGCCATTTAATAATTTGGAATGGACTTTGCCTGGAAATTTTTTTTTTTTAAATCCAAGGTAGATTTTCAGTAGTTGAAAGAGGTCATATGCTCCCTTTCTGTGTGTGTCATTGGGTCACTATAAACCTTTACAAACAGTTTAATGTTCCCTGTCTTGGCCAAAAATGGCCAATAACTTTCAGTGATATTCTCTGAAAACAGACCTAGGAGAAGTAAGTTGCACTGAATATTCAAATCAATATTTGAGGACCTTATTTTTTTAAGTATTTACATATAGGTGAGTGTAAATTATTTTTTTCTGGTGTAAAAAAATAACAATTATGGTGAAATTAAAGCTCTATATGCCAAAGAATGCGATATGGAAAATTAATTTTCTTTCCATTGCTTTCAGCTCAGGTTTTCAAGAAAAAAATACATTTCTATAGATGAAAGATAAAAACTTTAAATTAATCATTATTGAGAACAAAATCAAATTTTGGAAATGGTTATCTGCAGATAAAAGTGAGATCTTACTTTGAAAATTACTAGGTTTTGTATATATAGGACAGGATAAACAGATTAATAAGAGCAAAACAGCATATGCATTAAACTTCATTTCAAAATGCATAGGTCTGTGGTAAAATGTCACTAGTTAGAGCAGTCTGGGGGATGGTTATTCCCTGAGATGGTATTCTGACTGAGAAGTGAACGATGGGGAGGGATTGTACTACACTTCCTCCACTTCATTTGTGTTCATGTTTCCACACTCCATTCATTATGTTAAGGGGGACAGAACCTGGTCTAGAGATAAGAAGAATATAGATCTGGCCTACATAAATCTGGGCTTAGCCTGGATCCAGTGACCTAATGTTGCTACAGATGAGCTGATGAAGTTTAGTAATAAAAATTTAGGCTATTGTAACTGAAAGATGCTTTGATGCAAATCTGTGTCTGTTTGTTTCAATAGCAAATGACTGTTTAATTGTGTATATCCTGGAAAATATAATAAACAAAATAATTCTCCAGCTCATCTTTTGGATGAAAAGCTTCCAATTTGGTGTTGCCTTCCATTTTATTTTCAACTTTTGTAAGTTGTCACGTGGTCTTTCTTTTTTCTTCAGAAACTTCTCATCCACCCCAAACCAACTAATTTTAAAGTTGTTAAAGGAATAAATGTGGCTGATGCTGGCTATCTGTTACCCCAGACTGTGCCTGTGTGCCCAGGGCAGGATGGCAGGGCCCTGCCACCCCACCTGTGATGGAGGGAGTTGGACCATGGACACCTTCGAGAGTTGAAGCAAGGAACCCAGCCCTGCATTCCTGTGGCATGGGCCAGGGTCCTGGCATCTTCTTCTTAGTTCCACCAAAGCACTGAGTTCTGCAATCACTGAATCTTTGTTACTTTCATCATGCTGCAGGCTGGGATCCCATCAGATAGACTCAGCAGCTCCTATGCCTCCCTCTGCCGTGGGAACGTGAGTTCTTCTTCCTCCCTGCAAATGTTAGCATGCTCCATCCTCCTCCTCCTCATCATCATCATCAGCCACCCACGGCCCTGTCTGTTGATGCTGTTGCCTGGAGACGACCCTGTGATGGACAGCTTGGAGGGAAGCGATGATTAAACGACCTGAACTGGCTTCTGAAAGCAGCGATCGTTATTGTAATGTGACAGGCAGTGACAGCTCAGACAGCAACACATTCTGAGTGTGATTCCTGAAAGGAAAGATAAACAATAAACACACGAGGAAAGAGCCACACACACCTGTGTGTGAGTGCTGATGCTTTCCCTTGATGCAGAAGGGCAGGGAAGGCATGTGTTTCTGTATTAATGAAAGGTGAACATAACCCCGGTAATTGTCATCATGAGCAGGTCAGCCCACGAGCCAGTGCAGCCTGCACTGATGCTGTCAAACAGCTGAGTTACTCTGGCAGCCCTGGGCAGCAATTAAATGGGATGCTGCAGGTGTTAGCAGTGGGGGGCTGCACAGCCAGCAGGAATACACTCTGCACAGAGAGGAACACACTGAGGCTTCAGCATGAGTGTGGTGGTCCTGCTAGGTCCACCTGCCCTATCTCCTCTTGCCTTCCAAATGTACAAGACAGTACAGGCACAAGGATGCAGGGTGGACTCAGCCCTGGTAGAAAGTGCATGTGGCTGTACAACCACAGTGCCTGGTTTACGGGATTGTGCATAACATCTTTCAGCATTAACTGGGAGAGTCCTGCCCTCTTAGCTTTCCTTCCGAACCCAGATGACAACAAATGTCCTTGCAGAACAAATTTGAAAACAAGACTAGATGCACCTTAAAGACTGGTTAAACCAGGACACTGAAGATAGTTGAGAAAACTTACCAAGACTCCACTCATTGACTTGGAGGATAATAGCTTTTTTTAAATGGGTTTATTTTTGTTTGGTTTTGTGGTTTTATTTGTTTGTTTGTTTTTCCTTTGAGATGTTTGGATGGGGCCAGTTCTGTACCAGGTGGGTTGGGGCTCTGTGGATTTGTTAATTAAAATTTCCTTGAGAAACAGATTCCTGTAGTGTCTTCCCACTTACACTCTCAGAAACTTAGAAAAACTTCCATAGAAAACATGTTGTTTCCCTTTTTACTCAGCTTCATTTGACATCATTCCTTGTTACACAGTTCAGAAGTAGGGCAGGAGCTGGGATAGCAGTAGTCTACTTGGATAGCTGGGGAGCTGCTGGAATGGATCACAGCTGAAGTCTGACAAAATTTAGAGTGCCCACATTGCACAGATGTGGGCCAGTTTTGCCACCACTGCTCTGAAGTCTAGGAAGAGCAGATTTACATCCATGTTTTTTTCCCTGTTCTTAAGTGTAACAGACTCTGGGGAATTTCAGTGCTGTCACCGTCCTGGAATCATTACAGTGTTAAAGTTTGTATGATTTTCCAGTACACACAAGATACAGATACACACAATATCCAGTGGAGCATGATGGTTTGTCTAATTTGTGCATGGATTCAGAGGGAGGAAATTAATGTTTCTGGTGATTCCCACTTGCTTCTCTATCTCTCCTTTTAGTTTTATCCCAAGTTAGAATTTCTTCCTGCTGCTGTCCTGTCCTGTTTGGGTGTTGGTCCCTTTCAGTTCTCCTTGGGGAAAGAGCCCTGTCTTGGTAGGTTTATTACACCTGTTTTTTCACCACCACGAACAGTGGAGGGTAAAGTACAACTTCAGTGCAGATGAACATCACATTTCTCTTAAAGCAGACTTAACCAAAGATATTCTGATGTTTCTTTGAACTTTTAAAGTGATGTTAAGTGTAGCAAGTATTTCCAGGAAGTATTTGTGCTCTGGGTTATCTGCCTATGCTTTGATGGCTGTTCATGTCCTTTTAAAATTACTGTCAGTGTCTGTCCTGAGTACAGCAGCACCGATTTTCTTCAGTGCTATTCAAGTTCTTAAGGCAGGCTTATCAGCAAGGCATCTGAGGCATGGCTTTAAAGTGAAATAAGAAAACAAACCCCAAATTACTTTCTAAAGATCCTTCCAATAAGAGTTAAAAAATCACCAGTGTTTCTGTCAGACTGAAAGGAAACACACACACATAAAGAGAAGAAAATTTCATTGCCTGGCTTGCTCTCTCCTTCCGTATCCCTATTGCATCTGGCAGCATCTCAGAATGAAGTAGGTGAGGAGAAATGTTGAGTCTGTGCACCTTTTCCACTCATGTAAATCAGTATTCACTTAGATAAAGCCAAGAACTGCTTTGAGGCAAGCAGAGGAATCCATCTCTATCCCTTTCTGACACTGAGGTATTGAAAGGCCAGGCAGAAACAGTAATTTCTGAGAAATCTTGCATTGGGCAAGGTGAATTATGGTGTGAAACAAACCTTTATAAGCAAGTAGAGGAAAGAGATACTTTGAGAAATTTTATGAGGAGCAGAAAGTATTGTACAAAGGAATCAGCATCTCATTATAAAATGTTACTCAGGAAACCTGTACTTAATCCTTTATATAGAGAGCATTTTGGTTAAATAAGGACATACGTAGAGATTGTTGCTGGAGAGAATTCAGAGAAGAGAAAAGATGTCTGTAATTTTGGGCTTTTGCTTAAATATATGGAATTGTGTGGTTGATGTCTGAACTGGGACGACACAAGATAAATTAAATTTTAACTCATTAGTAAATTTTTCTCCTAACAAGCTACTCAGATGATCTAGAAATGCATTATGCAGTAGCAGCTGCTAGAAGATGAAAATATTTCATTGTAGCAATACTTGGTATAATGAAGTATGGGAACTGAATGCAGTGTTGCAGAAGTAAGGAGCAGAAGATAGATGACATACAGTTTTAAATATTCACCTTTTGTGTTGATTTTACATAGGACAGATGATGTCAGTAAAGTAAAAACATCATTGAGACATATAAATCATTAAATACTACTATTTGAGCCACTTGGGGAAAGAAAGTTGTCAGAAGAATTTTCTGTTAGAAAATACAGTTTAGTCAAAATCAGAAAATTTCTTGGAGGTATGTCATTTACAGTGACAGTTGCTACACTGAAATATCAACCAAAATTGTCTGCGTTCTTATAGTGTCGAAAATTAGTGAGAAACCTTGCCAGCTGACTTTTGCTTTGGCACCAAGATTATGAAAAGATATTAATGTTGTATCAAGGACACGTCTTTTTCACTGAATATATAAGAATATGTGGAGTGTATGGGACACTAAGTGATACCTCATTCCCAGGAGGCGTAAAAGTTCCTTGCTCTTCTGTCCTCTCTGACCCTCCCTTGTGGTAATGGGCCCTATAAACAAGCTGTGTTCTTTCTCTGTCCTGGAGAGATTCTGTTTCCATCTGTGTTATCTTTGTGGTGTCTCCTTAGTCACATGGAGGATTTCACCAAAGGATTTTTGCTGAAGGTAACAAGTTCTTTGAGCAGTAAAGGTGCTGCTGAGAGGCAAGTCGGTGGGTAGTCTCAAAGGCAATACGTTTTCCTTTCTGAACCGCTAAGTGTGGGGAGTTTTTTACTGATAAATCCTGCAGTGTCCAGAAACACATCTCTGTGTATGTTTGCAATTAATGTTTAATGTTCAGACATCATCAAAAGGAAATGCTTTGGTGTTACTGACTAGCTGATGAAAAATGTTTACTGATGCTCTTGGGAAATTTAATGATCTTGTCTTTTTCTCTTGGGACTGAAACCAAACATTAGCCTGCCTGAATCCCCCACAGAACAGAAGTGCTGGCTTCTGACACATTCGGATAAAGAACATAGCTAGGAAGGTGGTTTTTAAATTAATCTCAGCATTTTTTTGCCTTCTATAAGATGATCCCATTGGCTGCTGTAAAGGTATGGTGAAGGGACTTGAATATCAAATATTGCTTTTGTTCCTGAAACAGTCTCAGTTTTACTAAGGGTAGCTCTATGGAAAGTCAGAAGTGTGGCAGCTCCAGCATTTGTTAACTAGACAGAAACTCAAGGGGAGAATGGATTGCAAGAGGAACATTTTTGAAAGCCCAAATAGCTGTTTTTCACCATTCTGACCCTTTCCACTGCTGAGCAGATTGACAACCGAGATCCCAAGGTATGCAATTTCCACTAAGTAGGAGCCTCCTAAAGGTGCTAATCGCTGACAATGTTTTAGTGTGGAACAAGAGATGTCTCCTCCCTGTTAATTGCACATCCTGTACAATGTTTCTTTTTAAAGCACTGAAATGCTTTAAAAACAAATATTTGATTCCTGGCTCAAAGAGCTGACAGTCTCAGCCATGATCTGGGAGGCAGGTACGGATGCCTCATGGCAGAAACAATTCCAAGGAATGCACTGAATTGCTTCACGTAGGAGTTGGATAACTCGATTTCAGTGACTTCTTCCTCGGGCAGGAGGTAGGCTGGATAATTGCTGCTTCTTAAATGTGTGAACAGGCAAGAAGAAGCTGCAGAAACATGGGGTTTACAAATGCATTGATTATGCAATTGCTCGATTCACTCTAGTAAAGTTTTTTTTTGTCCTTTAGATAATAATATACAGATGGATGCAAACACACAGGAGATGAGCACTGATTTTAGGGTGTAGTGAGGAGCAGCAGAAGGCAATTTGAAGGACGATGAAGGAAGCTCTCAGGGTGTAAATGGGCCCTTGAAAGGTCCCTTGAAAGGGACCCAGCTGGCTTCAATTTCCTGTCTTCTCAGGTGGAAGGAATAAGTGATTAAGGACCAGGAAGAGATAGGAGGGGCAAATGTAGGAGGGTGAGGCTCTTTTCCAGAACTGTGTGAAGGTGTAAGGAGTCTACTGAACAACAGCTTTTTCTAGTAGAGAAGCTGACCTAAGGCTGCTGATAAACTTTGAGGAAAGCTAATGTTGAGTGATCTCAACTGAAGGAAAACCCACTACAGTTTGAAATATTTTCTACCAGTAAAGAGGTGCTAAAGAAGAAATGTGTCCTAAGTAAGTAGGAAGCCTCTCTGGGCAGTGTGAACTGGAGAATGAGAGAAGACTTCGCAAAATAGAGGAGAGTAAGGCTGGACAGTGGTGTGCCAGGATATTGACTGGACAATACAGGGAATGGAGCAGCAAATTGAAGCTGCTGATAGAGCAGAATAATGTGATGGTGTTAAAAAGCTGTTTCTGGGACATGGCCTGGAAAAATGAAAGCAGGCAATAGAAAATACAGAAGGCAAAGTTTGTGGCTTGGGGTAATGTGATCAGAACAATAGGGTTTAAGGGTGGTTTTAGCTCTAGAATTGGCTAAAAAGAGACTCTAGAGAGAAAAGAATATTTCACTATTCTAGATGCAGATGGCTGGAATGATTTCATACAAAGAGAAAACCATGAGCACTTTGAAGAGGAGTAAAGATTTTTCTGTTGGGGATTTTGGACTTAAGTGATGTAGAAGCGCTGGCTGGTAACAAAAGACACAGAAAGAGGATAAGAGCCAGTATAGAGAAGCCTGATTATGTGTTGGTGAAACAGCTTGGAGGAGGAGATAAGGAAATACACTGGCAGATATTAACACTGTTAGCCAAAAGTTCATACTCAGTGGGCAGAGACATTGCTGGAGGGTGAGGCATAGATGAAAGAATTTACCTTAAAGTAGTCTTCCATGCTGTGACTTTCTCTGCATACACTGTGCAATTTGTTCTCAGCGTCTCTGAATGAGGGTCACCTCTCTTCGCCACCACCTGTGGAGGTTTGATATGAGCCAGCCAGCAAGTTGTGTCTGATACATCTGGTTTAATTGTATTTCAATGCTTAGAGTCAGAGCATGAACAAGACCCTCTTCAGAGATGTGGGCAGTTACACAAATTGGTGTGGAGACATTTTGCCAGAAGAGATGTATTTTGTTTACTTTCCTGAATTTGTCAGGGAGTGGCCTTGCTACTCGTAGAGGTACAAGTTCTTATAGCTGGAGTGGTGCTTTCTGGGCTCAGAAGGGAGTGAATAATTTGTGAAAACAAAAGTCTGTAACCTGGCAGCTTTTGCTTTCAGAGAGATGATGTAAGCAAAACCAGAAGCCTTTAGGGTCTCTTGTATCTTTGTGGCAGAAGTTAATATGGACAAGGGATTGCCCTGGTCTCAGTGGGGAATTCTGGTGGTGCATTTTTGCCTTTTGAGCATGCAGCCTTAGAAATGAGCTCTCCTGTGGCTGATGATGCAGTTGCAGCAGAATGTTTCCAACCTGGCTTGGATTTGAGGCTCAAACAGGAGGTGCAGTGGGCTGTCACTGAGCTAAGAAGGGGCAATGTCATACATATTCTTGGTTTTCAGTAAGTTACCTGAAGTACTTGTGTTTTCCTACCTTATGCCTTTAAATGCATTTAAACTGAATTTTTTTCAAGATGAGGAACCCTCATGTGGACAGCTATCCCAGCTAGGCTAATGTGTGGCTTTAATTTGTGCTTTCATTGTCTATCTCAAATGAAATAGTTCACCCAAATCTTCAGATTTTTTTCCGTCTGAAGCTTTCGCATGTCTCCCCACAGAAGCTTGCACTACGGCATTGCTTCTTGTGGTTTTTTTTTTTTTTTTCAAGCTGGTGTTGGCAGCCTGTGGCAAAGGGATGACTTTAAATGAGTTGGTATGTTATAAAAGGCACAAAGAGGCAGCTTCTAGCACCTGATATCTTGCAGTTATCACCTTGAGGGAGCTGAGAGTCTCTGATCTGACCAAGAATTACAACACTCCTTATCAGTGATTGACTCTCAGCTTTTTCAAAGGTGATTTCTCCCATTCCAATTGATTTTTTTTTTTTAATGTTTCCTCCTCTCCCTCCCCCAACCCCACTTCCCATCATTCCATCTTCTTTAACTTGTGAAAGTGAAGCACAGCTTGGCTTGCTTCTCTTGAGGATCTGCCAACACCCACATTAACCCACAAGTACCTTCTTTCTAGCCAGCACTTTGGCAGGGGACCTTCTGTCTTCATAGTACATAGTTCCTTCTGGAGAACAGAAGACACAGATCTTGCAGTGCTGTTCATAGTTCTACTTAGAAGATTTTCAAATATGTGCCTCGAAGTCAAAAAGGTTTCTGAATTTTCTGCATGATTTCTGTTGTGAGATGTGCAAACAAATCAGTACTTAGATCCACCCTTCTTTTTGGTAATCTTCATTAAGGATGTGTTTGACTCACTCTGGTTATTGATGTAGTTTAGTCCCTGGCATTGAAAGGCAGTGACGATGGCCACTTCCATTGGTGAATGACAATGGACAGGTGAAAGCATCCCAACTGCCCCTTCTTCCACCTGTTACACCAGGACCCCTCCTGTTGGTGCCACAAGATAAATGGTATCACCAAGCTACATGTAAGAAAATGACGGTGTCTTTCCAGAGGGTGAAGGTGTTGTAGCCGCCAGTCTAGCAAGGTTAAGGTGCAGAAGCTAGATGGGTCAAAGCATCGTGCAGTCAGTGGTGCTCTAGATGCAAACAGGTGATTATTGTCACTGAGGCTTGTTGCTCATCTGCTGGGAAAGCTTATTATACAGAACTGTGTTCTGCAGGGGTAACAGTGTGCATTACATGCTCTGCTGGCGTAAGCTGTTCCACTACACTGGAAATAATTTTCAGAAATCAATTGATTTGGGTCTCATTATTTTTCTTCTGGGCTATGAGTGTTTAGGGTTTCGATTACTTTTTGCCATTAGAAAGGTGAGGATGAGCAGATCTAATATTTTTTATTTGGCTCTGATCACATTCTAATAAAGGGACCATCTTGATGGAAGTCTGGGATGGTATCTTGTGCTGCATTTCTACTGAAGTGCCATGCTTTCTTTGTGAGGCTCTTTGGGTTAGGAACTGTCAAGTTCAAGAGAGGGCTTGGCACTTGTCCTGCCTTTTGATCTGCTTCATTATATCCCTGACTTTCTAAATAAATTGGAAGTGTTCACTGTGGAATAGAAAAACAGTATTTTAAGCTATGTGGGAGAAGTGCTTATTCGCAGATCAGTCTTATCATCAGAAATGAAACGTTCCAGCAATCCCATCCATTATGCAAAGGGGGGTCATGATAAGAACAATGCAGAAATCTTGACAAGAATCTTCCAGCTGATGGTATCCGTTACCACTGATCAGTGTTTCCTGTGGTGTGTGCATAAGCAGAACTTAGGTCTGTCCACATGCCACAGCTACCTGTAACCTGCCATTGACACCCCTTCTGTTCCCTCACACAGAAGGTAAACTGTAGCCAGGATGAAATATTTTGCTAATTATAAAACATTAAATGATCTTCATCTACTTTCTCCCCAATGAACAATCCAATTGAATTATCATTAGAGCTTGTACAGAACTTTTGATAACAATGGAACCATTTGTATTAAATTCAACCTTAGTTTTCTTATTCCATCAAGTCCCATCATTGTGTTGATTGTACTTCGAAGTCATAGCAAGTTTCCCTCTTCTGCCATTTACCTAATTTATTTCAGCCCCAACACACAGCTCCTAAATTCTTGCTAAATTTGTTTCTGAACAAAAGGACTAAAACCAGAGCATCTTAAATGAAAGACATGATGCAGTTATGGTTCCATTCATTTCCTCATATCTGTCTGCTGTATCTAGAGAGCTATTGTTATGTATGCAGTACTGGAAGATAATAATACTAATAAAAAATAATAATTCTCCTAGGATTTGCTGTCAATAGAAGCAATCTACAGAGAACTAAAGCCTAGAGAGTGAGTGATTAAAGTTTAGTAGCAGAACTGAAATACACTTTCTGGATGCAAAAAGAAACTAAAGAAGACAGAGGAACTAGAGGGATCTGCTCAGTCTCTGAAGCCAGATCCTCATGTGATGTAAATGGGATTATTGAGCTCTACCCTGAACCCTTCCAATGGGGATATGCCAGATGCTCAGTGCTGTGTGACTCAGAGCGCTGCTCTACAGGGGTGGTAACTTACAAGGGAATTCTGCCTCCTGTCTTTTTCCTCTTTCCCCAGGAAACCTTTTCTGGCTTGGAAGTTCTATCTCTGCCTTAAGCAGGGCTGGAGCAGGAGCTCAAGGGCTTAGAGAGAAGTTTGGGTGAACTCAGTGTGTGTGAAAGGGTTTGTAAAGCTGCTGGAGGGTTGCCTGTGACTCTGGGGACTGTGTGTGGATGATATTGAGTGTACAGTAGGATGTTACTGCTGCCTTCATTCTTCCTGTATATCACAGGTTGGACTGGCTTCTGAGAATTGACCATTCCCAAAGAAGAAATTAAAAGTCCTGTAGGCACCCAATTTGGGTCAGGTCAGGGTCAGCACTGATTATGAACTTGGCCTTGTAGGAGTTCTGTTTGAGCGAAGTGGTTGGCCTCACTCACAGAAAATTTTTTTCAACCTGGATGAGTAAAAACCTACAGAATCCCAGGTTCAGAGAGAAACCTAGTTATTTAAAGCCTGCTGCCTCTCTTAGTCTCCTCTCAAAACACAGAGTACAGAAGAACTGGGCAAGTGGGATTAGTTTCCTTTCTCTGATAAAAGCAGATTAATTTTAACACTGTCTAAAATCGCACCCATTTTCTCTTGGTAAATGAACCATAAGACACATTGTCAGAAGCGAGCCTTCTATAATGACTGTGGTTAATATTTTAGAGGCATTTTCTCTGTGGATCAGAGCTTAAAGTCAAGCATGTGAGAACCAAGCAATATATGCTGAACATTAGCTTGATTTCTATTCATTTGTAGCTCAAGTATTCTTTACTTCCCCCATGCTAATTTCAGAAAACCTCTGAGTTCTGTAGAGCAAGAGATTTGCATCTGATTTAATACCCAGGTATATATCTATTTAAGTAAGTAGAAGGGGGGCAGGGCAGTTCACATGCTTGTGAGTCTAAGGTAAAGCTCAGGAAATCTCAGTTCGGTTACCTCCTCTGCTGCAGAGTTCCTATGAGTTTTCCAGAAAATCCCTGTGCCTGTGGTGACTCAGTTTCCTGAACTGTAGAATGAACATTAAAATTGCTGCTTCCCACAGAACCTGTCAGTTCTTGAGTTCTTCAGAGGCTGTGGTGCACTATGATACCGTGTTAATAAGAGGTAGAGGGGGAAGATCTCTTAGGGCTTATTGGTTGAGCTGTTTCAATACAAGTTCCTGCGTTAGGAGCAACACCACATGTACCAAGGTGCGTGCCCCAACTGTCTGGGTCTACTGGTGTTCCTTGTTTCCCCCTCACTACATTTATACCATACTGCACAGTACAGGGAACACTGGGACCAGCTATGGAGTGCTCAACACATTCACATGGGGTAGTGAAGATCCACTGTCTGTAAATTCAAGTCTTCCCTCCTGAAGTGCCAGGTGAAGGGTGTCTTGCCTCATCTTTTGCTTCTGTACTGGTGGTTTTTCACAAAGAGGGTCTTTGGCCACATCCCTCAGATACTGTCCGTGAGTGCTGCTTCATCTGGAGAGAATGCGAATGACTGAATGCAGTTGCCATTTGCTATGTGCTCCACAGGAATGTTTTCTGCCTCATTCCTGCTCTGACTTTCCTGGAAGAAAACATTAAATTTCAGACCATGGCACTTCTGCTGTTAAAACCCCATCTGTGTCTGACTGCCTGAGTTTCCCATTACTTTCTAGTCCTAATGCATAAACCAGTGCAGCCAAACTATACATAGTGCTTAAAAATTACTTGACCCTGTCTTTCATTCTTAACATCTGCTTTAGCACTGCTTGTGGTCTGGAACAACTGAATAACCTTTATGGCTGACAAAACTGTAGGTGAGGAAACACAGCAGGAATATTAAAGTTTTAGGACAGCCACTTGGGAATGTAAGTTGAGACAAATGATGCAGTAGATGTAGGATAATGATCTGAGCCTTGCATGAGAAGTTTTAGGACAAATGCAACAGCTCTGATGTGCTAAAAATAAAAATAATAAAGTGATTGGACACAGCCAAGGTGATAGTTTTGCTAAGAGCTCTTGAAACAACTAAAATTGTTAACATTGCAATTATTCTTAATAGCATAATTTTCTTCTACTTACAGTCTTGCATTTTTTGTCCCAATTAGGGAAGTGAATTTCTTTCTTAATTATCCAGTTCTCATACACTGATGTAGATTTCTAACACTTTGAGGTATATTTAACCAGATCCTTGTTTATGCATTTGGGGAAAAACAAACAGGGAAATTTGGAAAATGTTTTTAAGTCCAGTAGTCCTTAGTGGAAGCATGCTGTTGATTGATGTCCTTAATGCTAAGCAACTGTTATTTCTACAACTTGGGTGTTGTATTCATTTCAGAGGAGTGACAGAAGATGGAGGCTGTTATTCTCCCTGGTTTGCCTCGATAAGCCAGTATGCTTTTCCTCAAAAGCCTTTACTTTTCATCCTTATTCTTGTAAGGAAAAGGGTGCTGCAAAGGCTCAGGAAAGGTTTCAGGAACTTAGCGCTTAATGAAAAGAGATTAGAAAGCACCAGTAGCACTGCTGGGGTGAGTCAGAATTCTCATTTCACATCTTTATTATGGGAATCCCCAGGGCTGCTGCTGGGACTTTATTCTTTGCTTTCTCTGTCCCATTTCACAGCTCTCTTACTGCAACATTGCCACAAAAGAAACCCACCTTTTTTACTTATGAATAACTGAGAAAGACATTATTAGCACCATCTATTGGAGAAACAGAGATACTGGTTTATTCACAGATCTGAATATGCAAAATCTTGTGCTTTTTTTCACTTGCTTTTTTGATTTCCAGCTATAGTTTACAGTGAAAATGTGCCTAGACAACCTGCTTGTCTTTTAACTTATAGCAGCCCGGAGTCTGTGCTTAGGGGATTGTTCCTTGCTTCAAAATGTACCTTAAAGAAATGCAGTGAACCATTTAAAAGAGGGCAAGCAGACAAAGATTCAAATGTCAAAATGGTGCCTTGGCCATGGCAGGTTCTGTCACATCAATAGGACAAGGGCAATAACTGAGAAACAATTTGCAACTGAGGGGATAGGCATGCCTATCGGAGTCAATCTGGGCTAGTGAGTCAATCTGAGAAATTTGGGTGAAGAATGAGATATTTGACCTTCTTGATCTTTATGGGACAGAGTAAACTCTGTGACTTGAAGAAAAAGCAGAGGAATTATCGTTATTAGGAGAAGACTGACTTCAGGGCCCATCTCCGGGCTGAAGAGCAGTCACGATCTGAAGCAATTTCAGGACAAGCATGGTTTGATCAGTGTGACTCCTCCTGACAAGATTAGTGGCCCACCTCACACGTTTCGGGGAATTTGCACACATAGAGCCTATTAAGCTCCCAATTCTCACTTACTCTGCTGCCTTATGGGCTTCTCCGTGTTTCTCCAGCGCTCTTGCGTGTTGCATTTTTGTGCTATTCTGTAGCTTTGATCTTCCCCTCTCTCCTCCTTCAATAACAAGTAATTTCTTGCTGGAAGCACCATGCCAGCAGGCCAAGGTTCAGATCCCACTATAAGGGATGATACTGCAAGGACGCAGCAGGTAATGGTCTCTTAAGTAAAAGATCTCTGCTGCTGTGGGAAACATGTAGTGCCTGCACTGATGGACCAAGATCTGGCATACTGATGGTTTTAAATGGTTGGCCCTACCATGTTTGTTGGAGGCTACTTAAATCTTTCTGATGTTGTCTGTTGAAACATGTTTCTTTAATACTCAGCATAATTATATTTAGATCTTGTTTATCCATTTACTGTTCTGCCAGCACAATCTTTTAATTTTCGCTCTGTGGTATTTGCACTGCAGAAATGGAAATCCTATCCTTTTGTAGTCTCTGTTTTGCTTGGTAAACAAAAAAGGTCTTTTATGTCACAGCCACATGATTGCAGCTAACCAAATTAGTGTTTTAAGAAGTTAAGGTCTCACAGGTAACTCAATCAGTAAAAGTTTAACTCTCATAGAATTGGACAATTATTATTTCTGACTCTCTGAGTGGCTGTTGGAGAGACCTCAGTACTTTCTGTCATAAATCCCTATTTCAGTAGCTTGCTCTATCAGTGATAGCAGATAAGATAGCTAGATTTCAGATAATGAACACCCTGAAATTCAATGACTTCATGAGTTGAATGCCATTCTGAGAGTATGGGAGGATTAAATACAAGAGGAGGGAGAACAGAGCTGTGTTGCCTTTGGGAATGTAGGCTTGTTATAGGTATGAAAGGGTTATTAAAACCTCGAGGGGTAGTATAAGCTGGACAGTTTTGGCTTTGATCCCATGGGCTAGACAGAATTGCAGTGTTCCTGAAATGCATAGTGTGGAATTGCTTATGCAGTGACAACCTCTGGAGCTCCTTCACTCTAGTTTTAAGTGATCCCAGTGACAGGTTTCCCTGCATGCTTCCCTTGAGAGTGGTGTGGTTGGTCTAATTGATTGACCTATTAGCAAAGCAAATTTCTCTTGCTATTCAGCCAAAATTTTCCTTCTGCTTAATTTCAGCCCATCACTCCTAGTTATGCCCCCTGCGAGCCTGCCTGAGCTGCCTCTGCCACACTATAGCTTTATTGATCTTGGCTCTGTGTAAGTAATTCTTAACTGACTGAACTTATTATTGGCAGTACCAGGGCAGTGATGGCACTGGGGACAGCCTGTTTCTTGACTCTTTCATCCCTGGGGCCGGAAGAGAGGAACACAGTGAAAGTGTTCGGCGTTGCTCACTCTACTTTCAGAATGTGGCGAAAAGGGGTTTCTCAGTTTTCCCCAATTCTTTAGATATTTGAGTTTGCACAGCTGTGTGTGTGTGCAGTGTTGTGTGAAGATATCCAGACCAGTGGATGTCAGAGATGTCCTGAAATAAGAAGCAAACTCATCAGTATTTGGCCTCTGGGAGATTTCTCAAGGTTAATTTTTGGATTCCTGTCAGTCAGTGTGTGAATGTGTGTTGTGGGGACAGGACACGGATTATGTCTTGGCAAAGTTCTTTCCTTCAAGTATTTGGCTGAGGAAACCTGTTGTTAGGTGAAAAAGAGGCATCGTGAGAACTGATTCCCAAACTTCATATCCTGTGATCCTTCCATTTCCATGTCTAGTCTAGGTTACATAGTCCAGAAGCCCTGAGCATGTTCAAGTCTCCATGAACTGAGGGAGATAATCACCCCTGGACTTGGTTACACCCTGTTTACAACCACCTAGACAGATCTGTCTCACTGTAGTCTTTGTGTTGGTGAGTTTATTCTGCCTCAGAGGGTGTCACTTACCTAAGTGAACAAGCAGGAAAAAGATCAGTGATGCTGCTTGATTCCCAAATTTCCATGCACTTATTCTTTCTGTGCCTCAGTTTATTCCTGGATGCAACAAGATCTCTTTCCCAGAGGTACTAGGGTGTTTGCAAGACATTTTTGGCAGCCTGCTTATGCTATCTTGGAAGCTGCTTATATGTTCTCCTCTGAGCTTACAGAAAAATAGATCAAGAGGACAGTTAGAGGGGTACTACTTATGAGAATTTTAAAACAACTAATGAAATTGTTTCCCGTTAGGTCAAAGTAGAGAAGCGTGTGGGGTAGTAGACAGTGGGAAATACTGTTGCTGTTACTACTCCCATAGAGTTTGCTGAAAAACTAGCAAAAAATTGTAGTTACCAAGCTTTAGGCACTACAGTGTATTTAAAAGCTGAGGTATCAAACTCCGTTTTAGGATACAATGCCCCTATCAATGCAAGGAAAAGAGATAAGCACAGAGAATTGCAGCAGCTTACTGCCAAGATGCTAGTGGACACTAAGCCACCCATGTACTGCTGTGTGTTCCAGGGACTGGCTCTGCAAGTATATTAATAAGTGTGAGCTGTGCACCTTTCCACTGTGACTGCAGAAGCAAAGCCAAGCCAATTATTTGCCCATCAGAGCTGGGTTATGATGTCCCTCCTCCAGTCTTCTCTATCCATTCTTTTGTTTTTTATTGTTTTGCTGAGAGTGTAAATGCAGAGATGGTTAATTGCCTTGTTGACCTGATTCTGTCACTGCATGGGATCTGCTTATATCAAAATGCTCCAGCCCCAATGACTAGAGTATGGCAAAGTTTGGTGATTAAAGAATTATAAATTAATTTCTGAACACCTTATTCTCAACTCATTGTGACTTTGGACAGAAGCCCAGGCAAGAGGAGGAGAGAGAAGGATGAAAAATAAAAAAAAAAAAAGGAAAAAGAATAAATTCAATGAGAGGGACTTCTGCAATATTTTACTCTCATTTTATTGAGAAGATTGATAACAAACATTAGTGAGGCAAAACTACAGTGATTTGTATAGATTCCCAGGTGGACAAGTTTAACATTAGTAAAATATTATAGCCTGCTCTATCACAGAACTACTGTACTGATCATAAAATGAAAGGGCTTTATATATAGGCAGGGGAGCATGTGTGCTCTTATAATATGGATGGAGGCATCTCATTTTCCACTAATAGATTAAAATCCTATGTTGGACTGGAATAGTGAAGTGTTTAACTTTCTGCTAATGCTGTGGATGATTACTACTCTGGGAGACAATGCACCTGGCAAACTCTTACTTCAGATGCCAAAGCAAACCCAGTGAATCTTGCTGAAATGCCCCCTAAGCCACCTGTGCCTTAAACCCACAGCTCATGTGCCCTGTTAGATTCTGTTGAGGTTTGCAGCAGGCTGAGCACCCTGTGGCTCTCATAGGTGTAAGCATGGCACAGCACATCAGGGTTGACAGTTTAAGTGCTTTCTCCCTGCTGCTCTAGAGTCTGTGGCGGGAACTGAGCAAAACTGAAGAACATCTAAATAGAAATAAACACTTCAGGGTGAGAATTTTATGTGGTGTTTTTAAATTAAGTGGTTTTGGAGTTTCTGTGTTGCCTGGTTTTATTTTACTACAGATGATGCTGAGTGATAGGCTGGGTAGCGCTGCCTTGTGCTGGCTTCTCATCAACAGTCATTGGTCTCTGCTGTGGTGGAGGAAAAGAAGCTGATGCTCCCTCCGAGTCCTGGGACATTTTTCTGGTGATTGCTCTAGCTTACAGCAAATACCTGCTGGTTTTGTGGCCCTAAAGTGATAGAGGAAAAGTAGAGATGAATTTCACCATGATGCAACACCATCCCCTGCTGTTCTGAGGCACTTCTGACTTGGGCCAAATTGCCAGTCAGGTAAAGTGAATCAACTTCCATGCTTAGCCCTCCTGTATACTGCACTGTGCTCCTTATTACTAAATTGAGGAGATTAACTTATTACCAAGGTAAAAGGGGAGACAGATTTGTGGTGATGGTACTTAGCCAATAAATTCTTATTTGCTTTATGTTTCATTCTCCAGTGTAATAAACTAATGTGGCATCCTGGACATCTGCTTCCTTTAAACCATGTAGAACTGATGAATTGTTGTTTTATTGTTTCTAGGGATTTAAAAAGATGAAATTATTTTTTCTTCAGTATTAAGTATTACCAATGTTAATACTCTTTGGAAGTGAAGATAGCATCTACTGCAAAATCATATCTGTTTTGACAGCATTGTATGTTTTAGTCAAATTAAAATGAATTAAATAGTGTTTAACTGTTTTCTTCATTTCATATGACTAAAACTTCTGGTTCCAGTTAAAAACCAGCATCATCCTAATCCTATCATTCTTTCTGGATTTTTGCCCCTACCCTTTTCCAGTTTTTCTACTGTAAATATTGAAGAACTAGAAAATGCGAAAATAGTCCCTGTTCCCTTTTCTTCTCTGTTCTCCACTTATACTCTAAATGTTGTTTTGAAATGAAGTGCAAAGAAACATTCTTTTTGTGTACAAGGTCAAAGAAAAGCCCAGTCTACAAATCAAATCAAAATTCAATCAAGAAATTTCAATAAACATTTTGAGAAGATTATTTTTCTCCAATGTGTTTTCCTGCAAAAGAAAGCCATAGGTTTTCTGAACAACTCTTACTACAAATAACAAAGGGGATATCAGAAGGAAAAATGATATTGATACTTCACTTAATTTCTACCTTTTTGTTTGTCCTTTGAGTCAAATGATTAATGATTAATGCCTATCTGTGTGGAACTTGGGATGCTTTGGTTCAATTTTCTTTCCCAATGTGGTGTTCCTATTTGGGATGAAACAAATTAATTTCTCGGGCTGTGATATATTTTAACTCAGGCTTATCCTGCAACCAGCACACTGGACTTCTTACTGTGCTTCAGGTTTTTTAATCCTTTGGAGAATGGTGCAGCATCTGGCTGTGGCAGAATATGTTTCTTTTGGTCCTTTCTCTTAAACTAGACTCTGCAGCTCACTACGTGTTCTCTTATGCTTTGAATTTAATATGTTGGTGTCTTTTGTCATGTTTTGGGCCAAAGAGTTATGTGTATGTGTAAGCTTGCAGCTTTTCCTAGCCATGAGCTGGGGCTTTCTGTGTTTGGAGGGTGGAAAGGAATATTCTGTCCTGCCCAGGCCAAGGTTGGACAGAGTCTAAGAAATTACTGAAGAGAACCTCAATATGGAGGAAAATCTACAGGAGCAAAAAGATTTGAAACAATAGCTCTCATTACATCCTTCAGGTTTTTTACTCTCCAGGTAATTTGTATTCTAGCAGATAAAGTGATCATGTATTTCAGGTGCCTGTAGGCTGGAGAACTGACCTGTCTTGAAGAGAAACCAAGAATGAATTTGGGGCACCTGATTTGGTTTGTAACTTGAGAAACCTTTAGCAAGTTGTTCTACTGGTGTTTATTTGCAATGCCAGTTGTTTGAGGCAGCAGCTTTCCATAGGATGATTATGGTTTCTTTCAGTCTCTCTGAGTCAGTGGTCTGCATGCCTTGCTGATCCGTAGGTAAAATACAGAGCATTTAATATTCTGAATAGCTGAATCTTTTCCTTCCTCCCTCCCAAGGAAGGCATGACAGCTCCATGTGGCCATAGTCTGGTATATCATTCTCCAGGAACCAGAAGTTGGGTACCACTGCTCTAAATGCTGCTGTTAGGCATCTATCATCCCCGATTTTAAGAGCACTATCCATGTACTTTCCTTTAAAAAGAAGGGGGGCTGTGGGAGGAAATGATCTCTGTAAAGCCACTATTTCCCCCAAGATGTAAAGATGAATGTTTCTGCATAGCCTCTAGCGGCGGTCTGAAAAATAAAAGCTAAACACGATCCCAGTATGGGGGAACTGGAATAGTTTATTGAACACGAGAACACTATTTTAAAGGCATCTGAGGTTGGACATGTTAATGAAGGGGACGAGCTATGTTAATTATGGAATTACACAAGTTTTTACTGCAATTTCTAAATAGTTAATTTTTCTTCTAGTAGGATTACATGGGGGATAGAGGAATTACAGGGGTTTAGACATGGTTTGATACAATCATCTCAAAAGTCCTTTCTGATTTCTGCTGGAGCCAGGCTTGATCCATGAGGTAGAACTTTAACAGGTCTTGTGAGAAGGGTCCAGCTCCTTCAGATCACAAGGTTTTTGTGAGCCCTTGTTTTCCTTTGCTGAAAGCTGGGTTTGGGCTCCCACAGCCTCTGATGTTATTCAGGCATTTTTAGAACAGCTGTGCTAAAGTGAAACAATGGGTTGTCACTTCTAAACTGCTGGTGCTGTAAAGACAAGGAAGGAAAGGAATGGTGGATGTTAATCTCCATGTTTATACCAAGTTTTAGTGCATCAATCACTCAGTGCTATCAGGACTTGTGGAGGAAAGATAATAAGATTTATTGGCTGTTGGGATAACCCACACACTGCATAAATATGTTAGTAAAACTCCAGGGAGTCTTGGTCTATCAAAATGAAATAGGCAGGAAGGAGCACAGGCCTCCCAGCTATGGAGCAGCTGAGCTCTTGGTGGGAGGTCAGTGCTTCACAATCAACATGAATTGCATAAAGCTCCTGTTGGCTTTCCCCCCCCTACATTCAGTGAAGGACTGAGAGACAGAAATCAGGAAAGCAGAGACTTGCAGTGGAGGAGGAATAAGAGGCAAGGAATAAGATGCAGTCTGTGTGTTTTCCATCCTCCTGTGTTAAGTCATCAGTGTGACCGTGAGGGTTAGACTTGCCGTGGGCTGCTTGGTCATGACAGGGGAAAGACTCAGCTAAGGAACTATGTTAACATGAGTAGTTAAATTATAAGGAAAAAGTTTGACTTGTGATTATTTATTACTCTTTAGTGATAACTAGAAGCAGATGATTCAGAGCATCTTGGAGAAGGAACAGCTTGTTTGTTTCATTCCAAAGAAAGAGGAGTGTCGTCTCCCAACTTAGTTTTGTTTCCTTTGCCCTGGCCCCATCTGATGTTGTTGGTCACCTTTTGAAATGAAACACAAGCTGTGATCATGATGTGTCTGTGTAATTACTAGTATACAGGTGTTGATGATCCAGATGATCAATTCTACTTTAAAGTTACCTGTCATTTTTGGGTGACATACTTGAGTTTTGAATTTTGATAACTGATTCTGAGCTGAATGATAAACATTCATGTAATAACAAAATTGGTTTGCAACCAAACCCAGGTATTTCACAATGTACAGCACTCTGGAATTTATAAAAAAACTAATCCCAAAGAATGACTTCAGCATCTGTGGACCAGGTGGAATAAATGTTAGAGAAGGCTAACACAGGGGCAGGTCCCTGTTACAAGCAGGAACAATTGTGGACTTCAGTGCTGCAGGCTCGCTCCTGCACTCTAGTAAGCAAAACATGCCATAGTACCAGATATATTAAAATGGAAAGAAACCATACATGGAACAGCTTCCCCTCCTGCTGTGTGGACACAAATGCATGCATGCCACCTCTGCAGGCAAATAAGACTCTGGGTCCAAAGAACAGCCAGAACTCTAGAAGTTAAACCACCAGTCTACATATACAGTCCAAGAGAAGCCCCTGAGGTTTTGTATCTGTGCTCACACATTTTAGTGTAGACTGCCTGCATTGCAGCAGAGTGCCCCAAACAAACATAATCTAGAACGGGAGAGAGCTCAGGAAATTTCTAGTCTAACCTCCTACTCAAAAGCAGGGACAATTTGAGGTCCAATTAGGTGGATAAGAGCTATTCCTTGTTGGATCTTGAAAACCTCTTCAGATAAAGGCTGTGTAACTTCTCTGGGCAGCCTGTCCCACTGCCTGACTCTCCTCACTGGGGAAATCTTTTTCCCTTGTATCCAGGCTGATCCCCTCATGTTTCAACTTGCACCTGCTCCCTCATTCTCCCACTGTTCCCTGCTGTGACAAGATTGTCTCCTCTTCTTGATGAGCTCCCTGCTGGCAACTCTGAAGCCTCTCAAAGCCATGTCATCTCTGGGCTGAGATGGCCCTGCTCCTGTTGGCTTTCTGCATAGGTGCTCCATCCCCTCTGTCTGGATAGCTCTGCCCTGAGCAAGGTCCACTTTATTAAAGGCTTCTCTGCATGGGGGGTGTGTGGGGGTGTGTGTGTGTGGGGTGTGTGTGTGTGTGCAAAAACTGTAGATGGTATCTATCAAGTGCAGAGCAGAGGAAATAATCGCTTGGCTTGATCGCTGGCTGGGATCCTATTCCTGTGCCCTGTGAGGCTGCCAACCACCTTTGTTGCCAGGGTGCAGGGTTGGCTTGTGGTGTGCTTGCTGCCTGCCAGGACCCCTGTACCTCTTCAGTGAGCTGTTCCCCAACCCCTGCTGAGAATTTTGGCTCTTTTTACAAGAAGCAGATTATAAACACAGCATAGTTTCTGTACTTGCTCATGTTATGTGTGTCTGGAAGATGAGGTTTCCTTCAGGCATCTTGATGTAGGTGATTATTTTCTCTGAGCACTTAGCAACTTGCAATTGTTTGAAGCATGAACATGGTTTAACAAAAAAAACCTCTCAAAACATTTCACTCAGGGCTGTTACACTCAGAGTCAGTTCCAGTTTAGGGAGTTTTCTGTTTACCCCTTTTCTTCTCTTGAACAGGATGCCTTTAAGAACACATTTGATAGTTCGGGAGATGTCTCAGTCCTAAACGGCAGCTGCACGATGTGATTGTGTGTTTCCTTCAACATAATAAGAAATTCTCCTTTGCATCTATAAGTTAGTGACATTGCTTGGAAGTGACACTGTGTGTGCTTCCTTCCTATTCTCAAAGAGACTGGAAAATTCTAACTTTGATAAATTAGGAAACAATCTTTCCCTTAACTTCTGGATGACTGAGCTAGATGAGGATTACATGCAGAGAAACCAGCACTCCTCAAGTTTAATTGAACTGGTGTATCAGACTGAATAAATTACACTTCAGTAGTGTTAAAGCTCCATGGGTATGTTAACTAGTGCTTATCCAACTGGGGTTTTATTACTTTGTAATTAAATTTTATTAATGATTTAATTAAAATAAATAACCATACAAAGCTGAGAATGGGCTTAATGGTCTTTTTGGATTTGTTGGGATTTTTTTTTTTTTAAATACTGGCACGATGCAGTTACCCTGCTACAGCATTAGCAATGGGCCTTTCCCATCAGAGGAGCCCTGCAAACTGCCATAGTACCAGATAATGAGGCTGATGTGCTTTGTCTTTGGGTGAGTGGACATGTCTCTAGCTCCAGATCTGTGTGCAGGCTGGGAACCCAGCAGTTAATGTCCCTGGGGGGCTGTGGATGCTGAATAGCCTCACAAAGCACAAATATGTAAATACCTCAACAAGAGCCTGTTGTTCTCTGCTGTCAGTCATCCCATAGTTTGCCTAGTTCAATGGTAGATCACTCCATTTGAAGTGATCAACTTATCAATCAAAATGTATTTCTCCACTTCTATTTTCTGCTCTTTTTCATCCTTATAATTTGTCACACTGCCATATTTACTTTATATACAGACAGACCCTTTCCTTTCTTTGATTTCATACCTTTGCTATTTGTATACCATGCTGTATTTTTTGCTAAAACTATTATTTAACCATAATGATGTTACCATCGGTACTATTTTAATGAACAAAAGATTTCATAGCTGAAGCTGTGTCATCCTGTGGTTCTGATTTCTCATGGGAACTGAAATTTTTCCATGCAAGACATATCTGATGTCTTCTTTTTGTTATGCACAATCCAGCTTTCCAGCTGCTAGAAGAAGCAGATTGTGCCAAACATCTAACATCTTTTATAGCAATGGGAGATGTAAAGTTAGGAATGGGAGGATCTGTTTTATTTTTTCATTCTCTTATATTTTAATTTTTGGTCTCAAAGGTGCTATTTGCCTACCTCTAGCCAGCTGGTAAGCAGTACTCTGACTTTGCGTAAATCTCAGCTTTGAGTGCCTTGGAGCTCAAGAAAAATCACAAGGCTGAAAACTGGAAAAAGATAAAACAACCCACAATTTGGCAATAAATACACCTGATGTGATGGAATTACTTAAAATGAAAATGAAGTCTTAATTATCAGGGACAGCTGATTGCAAGATGGACAAGGTTTTGTTACCACTTTCCTGTACATCTGCAGGAGGATCTCCATCTGCTCTGAGTTTTGGGACTGCATCCAAGGCCAGACTTACTGCCCATACACACAGTGTCAGGAAGGCTGGCCCTGGAGGTTGGTTTCCAGAGCCTGTGCACTGGACAACTGAAGCTCATCAGCTTCATAGGCAGAGGTCAGTGAGCTGCTTGGTGCCCAGTGTGACTGCTCTTGAACCCAGATATAATGCCTGGCGTGGACATGGCCATGTTTCTTCATGCAAAACCAGAGCAGAGGTACAGCTGGGCAAATTTGCTGTGAGGCATGCCAGTCTTCACATTGAGCCAGGTGGGAAGAGGTTCAGGAGAAGTCAGGCGTTGCCAGTTCATTACAGTGTTCTGGCCTCCTATGCAGATGGGGCTAACTGGGTTTTGTGTTGTGGGACTGCTGTAAAGACCTGCAAATGTGAATCAAATTGAGTGTCTCTATTAGTTGGAGAAAAAGACCAGAAAGGCAGGAGTCGTGGGTTGATGTGCTGCCACTCCTGTGTGGTCATGGGTAACTCGATTAACTGCTCAGTGCTCCAGTGCAAACCATCTGTAACATAAGCATCATGGTACTTACCTGCCTCTGAGGGCCATTTACTTAATTAAATTGCTGAGATCCTCAAATAAGAGATACTTTAAATAAGTAGCTCTGTGTGGAGTAGAAGTAGTGGAGCTTGGTTTCCAATGGCTTTGTCTTGTGGTTCATTGCCAGCACTGATTGAAACTTTCCCCTGGGCCAAGACTTCATGAGGATTTTCTTTCTCTTTCTAATTCTCTTTCTAGGCTTCACAGGTGTTCAATAAGAGGTAAACTTGGCCTTTCCTGTAGAAAGAGCATTCCCAGGAGATATTTCTTGGATGTCTCTTTTGTGCCCAGCTGCCTGGCTTGTTGAGAGATTTTTCTGTGTTACTGCAACTTTAAACCTTGATCCAAGTCAGCCAGGAGGTTCAAGCACTGCAGCAGGAGGGGAGAGCTGCAGACACATTCACCTGCAAGTCACAGGGCAGCTTGCCAAAGCCTTGCTTTCTTTGGAAAGCATATGGAAACCAGAGCATTCCAGTGCAAACCTATTGCTTAGAAACGATGGAGGAACTGAAAGAGGCAGTGGGGTTCATATGTTTCCCTTGGTCACTGTTAGAGTTGTGATCAAGGCTCCTAAATCACTTGGACACTCTGTTAATCTGCTTCAGTGTGATGTTGTCCTAAGCATGTCTACATCCCTTTCTCCTTTTTAATTGTTCCCTGCATCTGGACGCATTCCTATAAGGAAAGTGTGGTTTATGGATTTTCTCACTGCTTAAGGCCGAGGAGAGCCTGTCAAAACCAGTTAGCTGATCTCTGATCTGTGTTGATAGCTCTGTGTCAGCTCCTCTTGCTGTAATTCATTTCTGCTGACAGGCAGTCCAGTTGGGAAGAGTTTTGTAGGGTTTTTCAGCCATTCTACCTTTTGTGCGCATTGTCTTCTGGGGCTCCCGCAAACAGATGAGAGATAAAGCAGATGCACCTTGGTAACCCACTTTAAATTAGACTGGCAAATACATTTTGAGTCTAGGAGAGCAGGTGGGGAATTGCTCACTAAAAGAAGGGTGTCAGAAGAGAGGGTTGATTTTGGGGATCAGGGAAAGGAGAACATATCTGGTGACCTCTGAATGTGAATGTATGTGAATATATGTATTACTACATCTGCACCCTTTGGGCAGTACTCTTGCTGTGGTTAAGCTTGTTATTGAATCAGCAGGAGTTCACACTTTTTCCCTGTTCGAGTCAGTCTGAGTGAAGCTCAGTGAGAAACTCCTCTGAGCTACATTTCTGTTTCCTTGGCTGCTGCTCAGCTGGAGCTGGGAATAAACTGACTGTAGGGTGTAAATGCAGAGAAACATCACTTACTGGTGGAGGAATCCATGGGTGCAGGAATTGTACTGCAGATGCAGAGTCTGGCTTTTGGGCCTGCAGCTGCAGAGAAAATGAGCAGTGAATAGGCAGTTAATTGAAAGCTAAAGTAGCTGTTTACTGACAGTATAGTCTTGCCTTTTCTCCTATGTGTAATCTGTGTGAGATCACTTGAAATCAGCCTCTTTGACCCAACTTGTTTCCAATATTTGTTTGTTTTTGCTTTTCCAGCTGAATTTATATGCCACACTTTTCATCTCTTTTCATTCTTTTTTTTTTTTTTTTTTTTTTTTTTTTTGCCAGCATCTTGTATTTGTGAACCTCACTGTTGAACTGCTGGTATGTATCAGCTGGAAAAATGATTCTCTCACTGAGCCAGTTAAATTCTGCTGATATTCATTCAATAAGTAATTGGAACTTTAGAGAATAGGGATGCAAGAATGACTACTTGGATAAAGAAGGGTTTACAGGTCTGGGCAAAAGGAGTTTTAAAATACTTTTGGGATATGTAGAGTAAACGTTGAGTCAGGAAAAGAGGTGGGATCTCATTGATTGAATGGGGCTATTTAAGTCTACCTAAATTCTTTGCAGGGCTGAGGGATTCATTCCCTGAAAGAATAATGTAGTTAATAATAATGCTCCTATACTGAGTGAGTTGCTGATTAGTAGTTTGTACCTGCTCAGCTTTTTCATGTTTAAATACACTGTCTTATGAATATGTAGTGTCAATACTTTCATTTAGAAAATCACTTTGGTCAAAAGTGTAGAACAAGAAAGCATTTTACTGAGAAGATGAAGTTTTCTCATGTGGAAGATTATAGAAAATAGCACAATAACACTTTGGTATTCTGATGTTACAGCTGCTGATGGTCTCTGACTTTAAGAGCTCCCTATAAGCTAATGCAGAATGTGGTTACCAAAGAGAGGCAGTGGCAATTGGTTTGTGTGTGGATACTGTATTGACAGTATTCTAAACACAGTCAATATAGGAACTGCTTGGGATCAATTGTCAGTAGACCTGGCTGGCGTTTCTCTCATTAATATTAAAATAATTAGCGATATGTGAAAATATGTGGGTTCTCTTTTCCCCTCAAAGGTTTAAAAAAATTTTGGGAGAACTGAAATCAAGTATAGCTCTCTTACTGCTCACTTAGAAGCCTCATGCCCCATTCCCAATCTGTTTACAGATAAAAAGTGAGGTCAAGAAGAGCCTTCCAACTGAGTTGCCAGAAATGGAGGCAGTCAGGGCCATCTCCACAGAGATCCATGAGTCTTCTTAAAAGTAAAGGAGACTGTATAGATGAGAGAAAGAAATTGGGGCACTCTACTTCCATCAGCCTGCTTCGATGTCACTTGTCAGATTCACTAGGCAGGTATTGGTTTGATCCCCCCGCTCCACTGGTACAAAATCCCTTTTAGAAGCAGAAGGAAGAGAAGGAAAAGGATCTGAAAATCATCTATGGGAAATTCATTTTAAGAATTTTTCCACCTGCAAATTATTCTGACACAAAGTTCCAAATCAGTCATTTTCTCGAAATATTTGAAGAGCAGTCAATCGCTAAGTACCTCAGGAAAGGATTTTGCTTTATTATATTTTTTTATTATTTTATTATATTTAATGAGGCTCAAAGTACATAATGAGGAAGGTTAGAACAGCTCTTTTAACTGCTTAATATCTGGGCACCACATTAATGAACACTTCAGAAATGTCAGAAGCACAGCATAGATATGCATTGGGACTTACATTGAAGAAGTGTCCTGGACTTAATACGAGGACACAGTGTGGTAGATGCTGGACAAGGGGTGGCTTAATCTTGGAAGGTACACCTGGTTGCCAGTAAAGCCATGAAAGATTTGAAGGGAAGTGAACTGAGAGCTAATGTGGCCAGAGTGTCCAAGGTATGCTGGGAACATGGAGCTGGATATTGAGCCTGAGGAATCCTGAGTGATGCAGAGTAAGATCCTGAGGGAAGCAGAGAGGTGAGACAGTGTCAAGATGCTCACAAAAACAGTGGAAACCTGACAGCTAAACAAGGCAGAGATGGGCTATTTAGGGTAGTTCTAAAAGTGGATCCAGGGATGTTTATGGCATCAATTTCATTGCTTGGAAACATGGATTTTAATACCTGAGCTTTGTTTAATATATGCAGTTATAACTCCAGGGAATTAAGGCAGCAAGAATTATTTGAATTCTCTGCATATATTTGTATTACTGTTCAGAAGCTGAATCTCCTTTTGTTTGTGTTGTTTTCATTAGTTTTCTGGATTGAAGCTGCACATGAAAAATGTTTCAAACTATTAAAGGGAGAGGATTTTATTTGGTAGAAGCATTTTGCAATTGGTTATTAAATCCCTTTGAGTTAGAGCTGAGCCTCCCTTTGGCTCTGCAGACTGAACAGCTGGATTGGAGAGTGCCAGATTGCCCACAAAGCCTGGAAAGATCATAGAATGCTTTGGGTTGGAAGGAACCTCATAGATCATCTAGTGCTAAGCCCCCTGCCATGGTCAGGGACAATTTCAGTAGACCAAGTTCCTCCAGGTTGCCCCATCCAGCCCACACTTCCAGGGATAGAGCATCCACGACTTCTCTGGGCAACCTGTTCCAGTGTCTCACCACTCTTTCAGTAAAGAATTTCATCCTAATATCTGGTTTAAACCTACTCTGAGTTTAAAGTTATTACCACTTGTCCTATCACTACATGCCCCTGTTAAATGTTCCTGTCCAATTTTCTTGCAGCCCCCCCTCTAGAGAAGGTACTCTTAGGTCTCTCCAGAGCCTTCTCTTTTCCAGGCTGAAATGCCCCAGCCCTCAAAACCACTTCCACCCCGCTGCCTCCCTTCAGGAGAATATACTTTCTTCTTAATGGTTTCAACTGGATGGAGCATTATTGCAGTGCTCAGAGGACCTGGGTCCCAGTTCTGCATGTCTGAGGGCAGAAAGACAAGCTGATTTGTCTTTATGCCTCAGTTTGCTCCCTATGGCAAAAGGCCATAACCCAGCCTTGAAGTTATTTTGGGTCTCTCAGTGAAGAGCTGTATTTAGGAACAGGACAGGGTGCTTACTTACTGTATGTAGCCTCAGTTTGAACTTAGTATTTATAAAAATGCTCAGCTTGGTTAGTCTGGTCCTCTTTGGGGACTGAATTGTACCCTTGGGAAAGGACCACTGCTGAGGTCCTACAGGACTGGTATTGGCCTTCATGGACTTGTACCTCAGGAGATATCTACATACAGGTACCACCACTGTGACAATACTAGCAGGGTTGGAGGCTCACTGGGAGCCCCTGGACGTATGGGCCATCCAGAAGGTGGTTTGAGCATTCAGTGTGGCCCATCAGATGTTCACCCATAAAGATGATCCCTGCAAGGTGGGTGGGAAGGAAAGCAGTTTAAGGGAGCAGCGTGTTGCACCATCAGGGCAGGAACCAGGTTACTTGGACTGAGATCTCACATTGCAGAGAGCTCTGCTGGTAGGTGTCACTGGAAAACATCCCAGAGTAGGCAGCTGCATCATCTGTGCCTCTGTCTGGGTAGCCATGCATATTTAATGCCAGTGTGGACCATCTCTAGCCTAAAGAACTAGGTTTTAGGGGTTTGGTTTGAAAATCTGCAATACCCTCTTCAGTTCCAGTGCTTCCAAATCAAAATCTTGCTTGTTCAAACTAAATCTTCAAATTGGTGATCCGAAGCTGCTACAAATCCCCCCTCTGTTGATGGGGAGCTGGCTCAACTCTCGCAGATTTGGCCTTGGTTTCAGATTCTGCTCACGCATGTGCAGCATTAACAGCTTGAATCAATGGAATAGCTGAGGAGCAGAGGTTACCATTTCAGCTGTCTTGCAAATCCTATAACCAAAGCGTGTAATGTGGTGCTGCAGCAGCCTTTGTGCTTGGTTGGTTTTTTTGACCTGGAAGGTACAACCTACTTCACAAAATGTTGCCAACAAAACATGGCTTAGAAAATGGGCCTTTAAGTATCATCTACTGAATGTGAAAAGGGATATGCAGTTACTCTCTGTGATATCTGCACTTTTCCTGTCAAAAATGAGACCTTAGCTTGCTGCAGGTGAGCTGCTGTAGCCATTTTAAGAGGAAGCCATGGTTGGTAATAGAGCAAGAGCATTCTGTACAGTGGGAAAATAATCTCCAGAGACCTGTAATCTGGCTCTGCCTTGCCGTGGGCCTTTGGGTTGTAAATATCATCACCCCTGCCCACACAGAACCACCAGAATGAATTTTGGAGCTGAAGGATGGCTTCAGGTTGCTCAGGTGTGTGCAAGAGGTGAAGAGATTGTTAAGGAGACACATGCAGTGGGGGCAGTCAGGAGAAGGGAGGAGGCTGTTTGGGCAGAGGTTATAGAAGAATGAGAAGAGGGGATGAAATCTCAAAGAAAATGAGGGATCCAAACCATGAAATTTCCATGGATTAATATGATACTTTTTGCTGTGTTTTGAGGTTTTTCTTTGAACTACTTGTGATTAGACAACTAGAACAATTCCTGCAGGTGATAAAAATTTGTACACCAGGCAATGTGCCCCAGAGAGCTTGCATCCAGATGAGATATGTGGGGTGAGTGATGCACCCAGTTACCAGCAGAGTTGTGAGCAGTCCCTTCTTCCCTGGCTCTCCCGTTCTGCAACAGTCCCATCTGCTTGCCAGACAGTGTTTGAATTCACCAGTGTAGCACTGAATGCTCTTTCTGAACTTTAGCGAAACAAAACTTAAAAAAAAAAAAAAAGAAAATCTATTTTGCAATTTAAAAAGAAAATAACAGTCTTGCTTCTGAATGTGTTCAAGCATTTATTTTCTGAAGATACAAACAGCCTGTCTGTTTGAAAACAGAATGACCCCCCCTCCACTTTTTTTCTTTTTTAAAGGGAAACCAAATAGCAGTGCAGTGCAAATCCAGCAGCAGTTCACAGTAAGAAAGGGCAGCTCAGCATGAGGTGCTTAATAACACTAAAACAGTTAATAAGTGAGCTGATAACAGTAAGCCCAGGGAATGCATCATATATTGAACTGACTCATACTGGAGAAGGACTGAATCTATGGGGAAATGTGCAGAAAAGGTATTTGTACTGCTCAGAAGTGCTGCTCTGGTCTGCTCTCTACTAAAACTGTAGGGAACCCACTACAGGGATGGAGGGATCCTGACTGGATGTTTGACAAAACCATTTTTAACTAAATTTTGTTCTTGTAGTTTATGTGTGAAAAGTCCTAATTTAAAAAAAAAAAAACCCACACAAAAAACCCCCAACAAAAACTAACCAACCAACCAAAAAAACCAACCAAAAAAAACCAAAAAACAAACCCAAACCCCAACGTCCAAGCAAAGAAGGGGGAAAGCCCCTAAACATAACTAGGGACAGATGCCCTCAAAACTCAAATTTTTTGGAAAAATGTTTCAATTTGAAAGAAGTCTGAAATGACTTGTGATATTTGTAGTTCTTGTGCCTTAAGATCCTTTTCTCCTGAGGTCTACCATGCTCCCCCCAGGATGGGCTTGTGAGCTGGACTGTGTTCATGTTGGACTGTACATGACTCTACGTCCTCCCATCCATTATCATACTTCCCACCACTGTTATGTGGGGCTATGGCACTCAGCTACTACACCCTATGAAGAGACCAGCATTTTAAAGTCAGTTATCTCTTTTGCCACAATACTTAACTATTACCAGCAACTGTTTTTCCACAAAGTTATCTGAAGTTCAAGTGAGGAACAAACACCCTGTGAAATCCAGTCCTTACTGCAGAGTATAAACTTTATTGTTGATGCTGATGGCAAGATGGTTTTCCCCTTGCTGGTTTGAAAGTACAGCACAAAAAGAAATTTTTGCTTTCTCACAGAGCCTGATACAAAGTTCAGAGACATTGTTGGAATGATTCTTTCTCCTAATGAGCTTTAGATCTGGCCTTCATTAGTTTAAGAGCCTGAATGAGACATTGATGAGTCTGCTTCTCAATTGAAAATCTCTTTTGAAATCCAATAGAAAGTTCCTCACACTTCTATTTGTTAAAAAGATGGACCCAACCCAGGCAACTTCTTGAAATTTATCATTGGCAATATGTGCTAAGCTCTTGGTGCAAGGTCTAAATTACCTTTGATTATGGTAAGATTTTTTTCAGATTTAATTAAATATAGATGAAAGTTCTTTCTTTTATAATTATTCCTGGGGAGAATTATTTTAGAGTGGATACATTTCATAAAAAAATGTTTCTAAGGGATCCAGTCTTAGCAGAGACCCTAGTGATGAGAGCAAGATGGGACAAAAAGTAATTTTATCATTTGATAATAAAAAGTTACGTCTAATTTTTAGAGTTAAGATTATTTCATTCTTAGCTGCTGCTGAATTCAGTATTGCTGAATGAAATATGCAGACAAAGCTTTTGGGTTTTGAGGAGCTTTTGTGTAAGTTCTGGTACGCAAAAGGCCTGTATTAGCATTTGTTCTTTGCATCGTGATTGTGGTCCCTGCTTTGTGTCCTGTGATCTGCAGATACCAGAGTTAGATCGCTACTTCCAGGAGTGTGCAGCGTTCAGGAAACAACAACAACAAAAAAATAAGGATATGCACTTCACTGTTGAGGTTTTTTGGAAGAAAAATCAGTTCATACTGAGTTCTGGTGGGGGGGTGGTCATAGCTAGACTGCATTAAGTATCCACATTCATGTGAAATCAAGCTAATCATTTAATCCTCCCCTGTAGTGTGGATAATGCAAACGCAGTGATTTTATCTTTCCTGGAGTGGCAGATGGAATAGAAGTACAGAGAAACTAGATGGACTCAGCTTTGACAGAAAAGCTTGTAGCCAAATAGAGAATTGAGGCAAGTTCTCCAGAGTATGTAGTCTTTGACATAAAGCAAGACTAGCTTATCTTTCTATTCTTTAAGTGTTGTCTTTTTTGTTTTGCTTTTGTCTTCTGTCACTGTTTGCGTGTAGCACCTGTTTTAGTAAGCCAACAGGTAGATCTTTTTCCTCTTCTTAAGTCTATTCTGGTCAGGTACACCTGTGTGAGATAATGCTGCTTCTGCTTGGCCTTAGGATTGTATTCTAACTTGGCATAGAACAGAGTTCATCTTCACATTGAAGAGCAATTAATGACTCCACATAGCTCCCCAAAAAACAGGAAGTAAACCTCATTGTCCTCATTGTGCTGATTACAAAACTAAAGGTATATCAAAATTTTCTAGTTGAGGCCTTAGGTGGAGTTAGGTGCTGAAGTAAAAGTTAACCTCGTAAGAGAAGTTTTGTGCTAAAATCAGTGGGAATTGGGAATTATTCTTAAACATAGCTTCTGTATGTTGACATTTCATTGGCACTACTCTTACTGCAGTGTTGATGTTGCTGACTTGTCCGTGGCTATGATGAAGGCAAGGTGAGATCAAATCTATAAGAGTTTGTTTTCTTGTTCTGCGCTGGCGACTTAGTCTTTCTTGCCCTTGACAAGTTTTATTGATCTTCAAGTACTGTACTACACCAAACTGTATATTTAAGTTGCTGTCTTTCACTGATGTGCATCTGGATTTGAGTTTCATATAGTGTGGGCGATGCTGGCTGAAATAATGCTTCTACAACAGGGAAACCTGTCAAGTGTAACTATTAGGTATAAATATCCAGTAATTCCTCTGCGATGCAAGACAACTGATGTTTTTTGTTTAGAAACATTTCATTTAGTATTTAATACCAGTCTGTATTCAACTGTGACATGTAAGGTGTAGCTAGCTGCAGGTTGGATGTGGAGTCTGCTACCAACCCTGTGCCTACAGTCACATCAGAGAGAGCCCCCTTTGGAGCTGCTTGTTTTCCTACATTGAGAATAATGGGGATCTGCGAGTGCAGTCTGGACAACGAGCATTAGAAAACTAAAATGATTTCAGACAAATTCTGTCTTAAGCAAAAAGTAGCATCTACTGTGGAAAATGAACAGTGATTTCTATGTGCCAAAGGATGTAAGATTTCTTGGATACTGGATCCACACAGTTCTTTCCTAACTGCTGACACAACCCTTAGAGACGCTGTTACTAGTGACTCTGTTAACCCTGAATTCTTACATACTCTCTTTTTTTGTTCCCCAATTTAAAGGATCAGGAAGGCTTCTTTCTTAAAAACTGCAGGTATGATTTCCCTCATGTAGATCATATTTTTCTGAGCAGCAGTTTGATCTGGAAACCGATGATAATGTTTTCATACTTGCACAAAAAGCTCGTGAACACTTAAAAGCCAGTGCAGTCTGCAGACCTGTTCTTGCCATATCTCTCTTGACAGGTGAGATGTACTTCCTTTTGGACCAACTGTTTCAAAGGTTTTTATTCATCTAGTGGATAGCTGAGGAAAATCAACTGCTTAAAAGACATATTTTGACTTCGCTCTTTGATCAGGAAGAGAAAGGGCCATTCAATCACCATCTTACCTACATCTTAGGAAATCTTTCTGTATTACAGTCCATCTTAAATCACCCACTTACATGAGGAGTTGGAAGAGAGGGGTGATCAAAAATCTACCACTTGAGTGAGATTTTCTGCTCCTACTGTCATTACTGAGGTTGACAGCAGTCCAGAAGTGGGTTATACATCTTCAGGCTAAGGATAGTACTTTTCCAGCATCCCATAACAGTACCACATAAAGGTAAATATTAAAGATCTTTAAAATAGAGATGGCACTTGTTATGACTAAGCAGTTCAACTCATTTTTTAAAAGCAAATCCATGCCTGAGCCAACCTGTGATAGACTTGCTTGATATTGAATCAAAAAAATTCTCTCAGATGACAAACTGGAGCTGTCATAAACCTCGTCACAATTGTCAAAGACTTAAGAAAAAAAAGTTACAAACTTGCTGTGATAATCCTGCTGTTTACTCAGTTAATACTTTATAATTGATATCTGAAGCATGTAAATGTATATGTGTAAAAATGCACTTATCAGTGACATCTTCACTCTAAATATTTTTTTTTATTTTAAAAAACCCAGCTGTCACTACCTGAAATAAATATACTGTATCTGCTAATTAGGACTTGCATGGTAAATTAAAACTGGCATTGGGTAAAAACATCCTCCTGGACTGGTAAAGATTTCAGATTAAGGTTCTTTTATTTCTAAAGAGTAATCAGAAAGCATCTGTACTAGCGTACCACATTGTATAGTGAAATATGCAAGTAAAATATATCATTGTGCTGAGTTATAATGACAGAATGGGGAGTTTCTTGCTTTTAGTTTATATCTATTTATAAACAAAATTATAATGAGATACAATATGTATAGAGGAAACCCCGGCATTGTGTTGATGTAACCAAGGGTATGGAGACATACCTTAGGACACATCTATCCAGTCAAAAGGACTCAGACTGATTAGTTTATATAAATGGAATGGCAACAATTTGCAAGTGAAGGACACATGGCCGCTTGGCGAATGAATTGCAAACTGTCTGCAAAAGCTTGTCAGATGAAATTGTGGATGGAGATCACCTTGGGGAAGGCACGTGGCAAGTGTTTTGCCTGGAAATACTTGACATGCCGAGTGCTCCTCTCCTCCAGCATTGCTCTGTCTCTTTAGCTCCAAAGTGGAGAGATAAGTACCATGGAAGAGCTTTCAGTAGTGGCAGGGGAACTGTTTTAAGCAAAGCAGTATCTTTTTCCCTGCATGTCAACTTCGATTCACTTCGAGTACTTGGAAGAGCAAATTAAATTCCCCATCACTAAATTCTCCTTCTGTAGCACGGGTCAGGAAGGGTTTGGGGACTTGATGTGTTTGTTGCCACAGTGTGCTCTGTGCAAATCTGTTGGTGGGAGGTGAGGAAAAAGTGAATAAGATGGTAATATCCATGATGTAGCTTGTATTGTCACAACCAAAAGTTTAGTGAAAAATGCATCAGAACCTGCATGCCCTTTCAACTCAAAGGATTTTCTTTCAGATTTTTTCTGATATATGGGAAGACTAGCTCCTTTCCCCTGCTCCTAATAAAACAGTTATGGCAAAACTAGACACCTTTACATTATGCTCACAAACCTATATCTGTTCTCATGACTACTGAAAACTGATACTTTTCCATGCTCTTCTCTGACCAGGAATAGCATTACTAGTCCATCTGTATTGACCTCGGAGTAATTGCTTTTGTTAAGAAGTTCTCTTGAATGTGCAGAAAATATCTTGGAAAAGGGAGCACTGTTTTGAGAATTTGTAGCTGTTCTCTTTCAAGTTACCATCAAAACAGGAGAGTTGATGTTTCCCATTTTTTATTGAAAGAACTTTCTTAAGTTGTTAATTGTTTTCACATGTATTTTTAACAGACCTCTCTAAAGTTTCTGCTACTGGCTTAAACACTGTTCCAAAGCCTTGTTTGCTGAGGTGACAGTAAGCTGACAGGACAATGGGAAACATCATGGATTATGTGAGGGCATTTCATGGCATACGTAGTGTGGGATGAGGAGGAAATATATCCGGAACATGCTTCATATTTTCATTGATTAGTTTTGTTGGTCTCAAAGGCAGGGGGGAACAGAAAAGAATTGCTGTATGTTAAAATGCCTGTAGCAGTATTGCACTTTTTATCAGTACTGAGGCAGAGCTTTTGTTTTGCAGGCTGGATTAGAGTCTCTCATTGCAAAATGCATTATGTTTGCCAGCCAGAGAAATGCTGAGGGAGAATGCTTTTCCGTTGTGGTTTAAAAATTCGTAGGTGAAATTTAATTTTTCAAAAGCAAAGACTGGAAGCAGAGAAGGAAATATCTTGAAGTCCTGTGTCTCTGAAGAGGTAAGAGTCCCTGCCCTGTGCAAGCCTCATCCTTTTCAGGTCTTAATGAGGTGGGTAGCTGAAGACTCCTGAATCTTGAACTGTGCAAATGTGGCTTCTGTGATACTGAAGGTTTTAGGTGACTGCCACCTTGGTGTTGTTTTTTTGGTCTTTTTTCCCTAAGAAAATAAAAAAGTAAAACAAATCAGTTCTGTTCATCTCAAAAGAGGCAATAGTGCTAATGACAGTTTGCAGGATGCTCTCTTCTTGGACAGGGCCTGAATTCACACCGCATAGCAGCAGTATCTTTTTTGGTCACGTTAAGGTAAATAAAGCAGTACCACTAGAGCTCTTAAGATTCCAAGGGTTTGACCAGAAGAGTTGAGGGGGAAGGGATAATGTGTCTGGCATACAAGGAATTTAATCTAAGTTCTGTGTATTCAGAATTCCAGCCTGAAACATACAGGTTTTCAGAAAAAATATTAGATCCAGTGTATTTGTTCTCAGAGGCAAGCTACAATATATCACCCTCTTTGTGAAATCCTGTTAGCCAGATCTCAGTGCATCTGTGTTTTCTTTCCAATCATCTTTGTCTTTCCCTGTTTTTTTTCTCAACTGACAGTTCTGTCCACCAATTTGGTAATTACTGTCTTTCATTTTAAGTGATGGGCTAAGGGCCAATATTTAAGGTCAGGGCCATGAACATCTGACTTCCCTTGAGAGTAGAACTGGATGAGTAGGAAGAATATTGATTCACTGAGTAGATCAGCCGAAAAGAAGGAAATTTTTCAAATGCTTTTGACCTGATAGCATTCAACCTTCTCTACTTGAGGCAAGTTAATGAAGGGGTAAATCAAATATTGTATGAATCATGCATCAAAATATGAAATGAGAAACATTGAAAAAGCAGCCCAGAGGCTTGCTGCTGATAGCTGGGAGTGTGTAATAGACAGGGGTTAGACTAGACTTACTGAAAACTTCTGGATTTTTAGCAAATGCAGAAATGAGTGAATTTGACCCCTGAGAGTGAACTCTGTGGCTTCTTCAGTGGACTAGCATCTCTAATAGGAGCACAGAAGCAAAAGCAGAATTCAGTCTTTTACCTAAAAACGTGTGACATAATTCGCATAATGGGAGAATCTGTAACTTGTTCTTCCCTCAAACTGTATCTTTTAATTTATGAAAAAATCATCCTATTTCAATTCCAGTTATTTCTTCCTTTCTCCCATATGTGTAACCCTGAGCAATTATACTTTTTATTATTGGGTAATAGCATTAATTACAGAGCATTAAAAACTTCTCAAGCTACTCAAAGAGCACTGCATATCATGAAAAGAACAGCCCCCCTGCTCCTTAAAACAGAAAACCAAAGATGTTTCCATCATGGCTTGTATGCCTAGCATTTAAGAAGGCTCTGTGTGCCCATCTCCCATTTGATGGAAATCCCAGTCTACAATCTGATGGTGTTTGATAATCAAAACCCCTTGAATTCTGTATTCTGTGTCCCTGGCCTGAATGAATGATGTGGAAATGTCAAAGCAGCTTTTTGTATGATCAGCAGTAGTAGGGAGAGAAGCAAAAAGTGATGCAAAAAGACCTTTAGATGTCTTGGCTGAGTTTAACTTTCTTGGCAAATCTTAGCTACAAATAACAGAAACAGCCTGCCCCTGCAGAAGGGGAAAAGTGCTATGCAAGAAATCTCCTAATCTTCTGGGTTATCGACTCTGATACTTTTATCCTTGAACATGAATAATTTATGTTCAGGAAGCTGGTTTCACTTTGACAGACAAGCATTTGTTGAAAAATCTCAGAATCGGTCTTTCAGAGCTATCCATGTGCTTCCTATTGCCCTTCTAGAAAAGACATAGATGGAAAACGGAGAAAAGCTCAGGTTTTTTTTATAAGGGACTCTAACGGAAGTGCTTCTACCTTCTTTGATTTTATTTTATTTTAAACTCTATTAGGAAACTCATGAAATGCTGCTTTCTAGCAGAATGTTGTTGTCCATGTTTAACCACTTCAAGATAGGTGAGCAAGAAAGTGCTAGCCTGGGAGGGTTAGAAATAAAGACTGGTCTTGTCCTTTGCATACACTCAGTGGTTTTATCATTTATGGTTTTATCTTTTAGCACCTCTTTATCTTTGTTGTCTGTTGTCTCCTTCTTACAGTTGTAGAACACCAAGTTTTTAATGAGCTCATGTGGACCAGGCAGAGGGCTCTGAGGCCAAACCTTAGCCTTCAGCTTGGGTAGAAAAGGCAATAATTAAATGCTGAAAAGGTGAAGCAGGCAGGTGCACTGAAACGAAGGGCAAAAGGTTAATGAACCAAAGTGAGGGCAGTTTTGACAAACCTCTCTAGAAGATTTTGAGAGTCAAGGCCACTTTCCAATGTGGAATGGCGTGACTGTGCTTTTACACACCACAGACTGAGGGCAATGCTCAAAAAATCATGAGCAAGGCTACATTCAGTTTTCTTTGTCAGCTTAGGTTGGATGCTGCATGGAGAGAAAGGGAGCCCTTATCTTTAAAGGCAATGTATAAAATGCTGGGTTTCTGCCTCAGAGGCAGAGGAGTTTATTTCACTCATGCTCCTGGAGGATGTGATGACGCATAAATATTTTAACACTGAATGGCTTCTTTTATATGGCTGGACAGTATAGGAGACAGTTAAACCATGATTAGGCTGGAATTTTCAGTAGCTGTGTGTAGGAGAAGACAGAAGTGGGCTGTGATACAAAAACTGTTAGAGATAACATTTCCCAAATGATATCAGATTTAGGGTCTTAGTCAATAAATAGCTGAAGGGCAGAGCTGCCACTCGGAGGCCTAGAGAGGCTGGAGCCAACAGCAAACTGATGAAACCGAGTGAGGGGAAGTGTGCAATGCTGAGTCTGGGGTGAAATAAACCCCTGCAGCAATGTGGGCTGGGAACAGACTGAAGGGGGAGCAGGTCTGCAGAGGAGCCACCTTGGGGGTCTTGCTGGACAGTGATCTGAAGGTAAAACAGCCATGTGCATGGTAATGAGGATGGCTCACAGCATTGTGGGCTGTATCATGCTCACAGCATCATGGGAGCACAGTCAGTGGATCCTGGAGGTGGGCACCCACCTGTATTCAGAAATCAGGTACTGAAGTCAGATGGAGTTCTTGGAAGGGAAGACCTGGAAGAAGAGCTCTTAAATGATACATTTTTAAACATTCAGCCTTGACCTGTGTAAGGGGCCGTCTCGAAGTGCTTTGGTAGTGGAAATGGCGATGAAGAATGGGTGCAAGATTGGATGCAGCTGGCAAAGGTCACCCCAGATCCTCAGGATGAGGGATAATCTGCTGGCTGGGATGCTGAACCATCAAGGAAAAAGAGGAGCTGTTATAGAAGGGTAAGGAACTTGAATTAGAGAATCAATCAGTAGTTGGTAACTGGCCATGGTAGACACCTGGCAACATGACTGTATACAGCATGTGGATATGCAGAGATGGGCCCCTACAGTATCTATACTGGAGACAATCACATGGTTTTATGTAAAAAGCAGGAGTTTCAACAGAAATCTGAATTCAAGTGCAAAGCTATTCCTCATTGACTGATGTGTATATAGGGAGTCAAAGGTGCACCAGAGCAAAGCCAGCCCCTTGGCTCCGTTTTGGCAGTTTCAGGATCACAGAATGAGCCTGAGGATGCTGTGAGGCTGGAAATGTGTTTGGCTTAGTGGAACTCTATCACCTGTCCTCATTCTTTAGTGATGAGCGGTGACACAGCCATGGTTTTACCTGTGTTTCTGGACATTAGGTTTGTGACTGTTGTGGACCAAGCTTCCTGTACCTACCCTTAGATGAAAGACATGAGAATGATTCTTGTTCTAAAATTAAATAGCTGATAGTGAAGGAAAAAGGGAGAGTTCCTTTTTTCATCTCCCTTAAAGGATACCAAACAGACTGAGTTTCTTAAAGAATCTGCAGTATTGCCACTGTTTTCTTGTTCCCTGTCCATCTTGATTACCACATCTGATGTGCAAATGTGGAAAGCAAAGTCATTACAAACAATTTGTAATGACTGTTTGCTGACTTTTTTCTCTGCTACGTTGGGAAGGGGAAAATATGTTGGTGAGTTGGTTTTTTGTCCTTCCTGAGCTACCCCACGAAGTGGAATAAGACAGATACCTCCTGGTTACACACCTCATAGAGGTGCTTGAGCAAATGTAGAAGGAGCTGTACATACTGATTAGGGGGAAGAAAAAAACCAGCTCAAGCTGCTTCTTGGGACTGACTGTACTAATCTGAGGGTTATCTGGACTTTGATGCTCATGGCACACAATGTTTTGGGCAGCAGAGAGGAAGAGAGGACAGAATCATATACCTACTTGATTAAGCTTGTCTCTATCTGTAGGGAAGTTAAGGGGAGAGGTTTAAGGGAGATACTCCTGAAAAACTTGGAAGGATTTAGATTAGCTGAATTAAGGCATGCTAGTGTTCACAACCAACCAAAGGACCGGTCTCGGTAGGACTTGTTCATCATTCATTTCTGGTTCACTGGCATAAGATGAGGTTACAGGGAAATGTATAGGTTAGCTTTTGTCATAACTACTATTAGGTAAAATTAAGCTCCTTTGACCTAACAAAAGATGATGTAACAACCCAATTTGCATCATCGTATGCTGTCATCAGATAGCAAATGCAGAAGGACTATCAATAAGCAAGGAAATTAAATTTCTGAGAATGATCTAGCAATTTGACAATGTCAGTCTGTTATAGACACAACTCAGGTAAAAGCACAGCTGTCCAGCTCCCAAGGTCTGCCTACTGCAGCAGAGGTACCTGGAGGTGATGTACCCTTTGTATCAAGGTGCTGAAATTACAATGATTATTCCTGCTTCTTGAAAGGGCTAATTGGCTCAAGAGTAGAGTCATGCAGAAGGGCTACTTACCTTCTAGGGCCTCCTCAATCACCTTTTTTTCGCCTGAGGCCACTTGGACAAATTGGCTAATTCAGGTAGGGTGAGTTCAGATACCTGTGATGCCCTTAGCAATTATCAGCTTTCAGAAAATGAACAAACAATGAGTCATTAGCTTCAGTTTTTTACACACTCTGGTTTCACAGGCTGTTGTTTCAAGGGAGCTAAAGACAGTGATCTCTTTAAATTCAGGTTGGACAGCTAGCTGCATCTGCCAATCACTTCTCACCTGGAAAAAGTATCCAGCAAGCAGTTGCCTTTGCTCATATTATGTATTTTTTGGTGTTAATTTTACTTTTTTTTTTTTTTTTGGTAATATCCTGTTTCTGCATACGGGTATGTATTTTCTTGTGAAAAACGAAAATCTTGTTGCCTACTTAGATAATTAAATAAGTAAGCACTGCTATGGTGGTCTGTTCCTCCTGGATAACTGTTCTGGAGTCTACTCCCCTTGCTGTCTACATTATTACCATGTCGTGATGTTGCAGTTTGACAATGCATATGATTGTGAAGGTGGAAAGGTGCGAACTTGGGAAGGATGGAATAGGTTAGGAAAGAAATATGGGGTTGGAGAGACAATAAATAATTGTAATTAAATATGAAGTTTCAAAATTATATGCTTTTTGCCTTCAGATTTTGCATGTCCTTGAACCAGATGTTTAGCGATTATTTTTTTTTTTTTTTAATTTTTTGTTTTTGCTAACTTACAGGCTTCAGATAATGATTCTGAAGAGAAATAACCTTGGTTGGAGCCAAATTGATGGCCTTTGAACTCTAGGGCTGATGAGCAGTGAACAGTTATCTCATTCTCATTATTTTAATCTCTTAAAACCTTACCTTGTGTTTTAATTTACAGAAAAAAAAATCAGTTATATGGGCTGATATTTTCCTGTAGCTTCTGATTTGAAGTATTAACCAAAAGGCAAAAAACTTACATTGCACAGAACATTAAAAAAACTTGAAGAACCTATTTTTTATGTATAGTTTAATTAAGACAAATACAGATATTTTCATGAATGGCAACAGTGAAGAGCTCAGTCCTTTGGGAAAGATATGCCAATTTAAAACTTTTAAATTTCTCATTCTTAAAATATGTGGAATTGCAGAAAAATAGAGCTGGAAGAGATCATGAGATCATATAGCTCATTTCTGCCCTGTGGCAAGAACAACTCAACCTGAACTATTTTGGACAGAAATGTATCCAACCGATTCTTCAGAAGGTTTGGGCTATTGTGAATAGGTGCTTCACAGAAAATTTCAGTAACCTACTGTCATGCTATTGATGTAAGGAAAGTTTCTCTTATTACCTAGCTTGCATTTTCTTTGTAGGTATTGCAGGTTTTGATTCCTGTTGTGCCCATGACAAACTTGGAGAAGAGTTTGTTTCCTTTTTGAAACAGCACTGCTCAAACCTGTCCTAGACGGGATTAGGATTATTCATTGATTCACTGGGATGGTTTCCCTTTTTTTTTTTTTTTTAATAGGGCTAAATTCTCAAGTTAAAAAAGATGTAGTATGGGAGGGGAAAGAGAAACACCAAGAAATGAGCAGGGTTATGTAGTTCAACAAAGCCAAAAGCAGAGAACAGCCCTCCTGACTCCAGATTTGATTCCTTGTCCATTACATCAGTCTACCACTGTGTCTTCCTTACCTAAAAAATACTGAGACACATACAAGGGACACTTGTCATTTAAAGGAGCCTATTTTAGGGAGAATTCATTGATCAGTTTTGAATCCAGCTGCTCATGGTTCCAGGCAAGCCAGATTGCAGGAGATTGGATCAAGCACTCCTTGCTTCAGTATCTCTGATAGATGGGATACTTAAAGGGGCATGTAGCCTATATATGGTAAAGAGAAGCACTGAACAGAGATGCTGCTAAAAACCTAAAAGCTGTCTCTGAAACCCCATCTTTTTTTACTGCATAATTAAGCACTATTGCTGACACATCCTCCCTCATGATTCCCTTTAAGTTGGAGCATCTGGCCGGGTGTTGCACAAGAGCCCAGTTTTCTTCTCCCTATACAACAGAGTTTTGATTAATTAATCATTGCTTCTGTTTGAATAATACATTAAAGATGCACTTGAATGTTCTAGGAAAAAAGTAAAATAAAAAAAACCCACTACACAAAAGGAAATACTGCTCTGGCTTGTGAGATGATGTGCTCTTTTCAAATGGCAAGACTTGTAAATCTGTTACTGATCAGTCTGTGTTTCTTTTCCTGCTTGTTTATTTTTGTGTCCATTTGATTTGGTGACAGTCAGAAAAATTTGAAATTTTAGCACAATATGAAAGAGTGATGCAGTTAGGATGAATATACTTTTTGAGTCAGTGCTTTGCTATACTTAAAAAAAAAAAGAAACAGAAAGAATTATTGAACTTTGATATTGTTGGCTGCTGTCCATTTTTATTTGTGACTTCACAATAGCAGCTTCATGCAGATATGATCACAGCAAGTTGAGTAACTGTCCTCCTAAAAGTCCTGCTGTGGTTTCAAAAGTGCAGGGTTTGTGTTTGTTCAGCACTGAACCTGCTGCTTTACAGCACCTATTGGTGCTCCTGGGTTTGTGTAGGGACCTTAATCCTACCCTGTGCATGTCCTCTCCAGTCTGGAAGTAGTGAGACAAGGTTCTAAAGCACTGAGAACAACTGCTTTGTATCCAAAGGCCAGCCTTTCCTGGTGCTGTGCTTTTCTCCCTAGTGTCTAGCTATTGTCAGAATCTCCAAAGGTGTACATCACCCAGCAGTTGCTGTCATCCTGCATGCAGTCTTTAATGTTGTGGATGCTCACTTCTTGAAAAACTGCATGTCAGCTCCTGGTCTGAGATTTTTTAAAATTACCAAGGTTTGGCCAAAGCTTGTCTTTATGTAATTTGAGCTTTCTGAAGTTGCTCAGTGCTTTCTGTGGAAAGGCACAGAAGCAGCATGTTGATGTTGGATCTGGCATGTTCTGTGTATCTGGTGAATACAACTCACCACAATCCTGTTCCATTGACACTTTTTTTAAAAAGTCTTATTAACACTGACAAAAGAGATAGCATGGTGCTGAGTGTTGAAATGGGAGCTAGTGCCTCAGTTATTCTTATTGCCAAAGAGCTGGGGTGTGGGAAGAGCTCACTGAAAAAAATCCTGGCTATACACAGCTGAGGTGTCTTCTGTACCTCGCCTCAAGAGACTGAGTGCTCCCTTCTCCCTAAGAGGTCTGTGGGGAAATCAAGACTTCATGCAAAATTAATGTCACTGTTTCTCTGTGTCTCAAGTGGTGATATCAGTATGATACAGGATACATCTACAGGTTTATTTTGGATCTGCCTTCCTAGGTGACTAAGCAGGAGAGCTCTCCAGTCCTTGTAGAGACCCACCCCTGCTGTCAGATGTGACACTTGGCTGAAAGCTAACAAAGTGAAACAGAAATGACTGCTGAGATCTCACTAAGAGGAGTGGAGGCACTGCTGGATTTTACCCTCAGAGGCTCTTGTGAGAGCTTTCCTCCCCCTTTGCCCCCTTTAATCCATTTTCAAGCCTAGCAATGCCTCATGTTTACCCAACAGGCCCATATGAAAAGGTCAGTTCTATTTCTTTGACCTTTTTCATCTCAGTAAACATTGGCAGCTGGAAGTCCTTGCTGTAGACATGTCAGCTGCAGTGAAATGGTGTTGCAGGTAATGATATGCATACAGAACATCTCTGGCTTCTGTTGTTTGCCCATCAGCACAGTAGTCTTCCCAAAGTCTTAGTCTCTGTGAAAGCATTTGCTCTCAAGGAATTTGTGATGGGTTTTCTTTTCCTTTCCCCTTGGCATTGTTTGGGTATTCCACTTTTTTTGAGTTGAGATATTAAATGTTCATAATCTAAAATCTGTAGGTGTGCTGGTTAACACTAGTGTGTAGCCATGGGTTTTATTCCTGGTGTGTTAGTACTCGTTTGTTAGGATAGGAGGAAAATCTTTTCCTGACAATTTCTTCCCTAACTTTTTCTCTGAATTGGGAGACCATGTCTAGGACCTAGATGAACTAGTGTTTTGGTGAGGATGAAGAGGATGGAAAAGAACAAGGTACCACCATAAACCTGGATTGTGACCTTATACCCAGCATCCACTAGAACCAGACTGAAATTAATGCCACTTCTGTGGTAGTACAGAGGCAGTGTGAGCACCATCAGTAGCAGGGCTTTGTCCTGCTACAGTTTGAGAAGTTGGGCTCTACCAGCTCTGGTCCAGCCTTGGACCTTCTTTCTAAAACAAAATTGAAACTACTACCTGTCTCTCCAATGCCAACCTTAATCTGTGACCATGTATTACCATCAGTCACTGCTGCGAAACCTGTAGTTGCATCAGCTGGGATGCTCATGGGAAGTGCTTAAAAGCAAGTTGTCATGTAGGGTTCAAATTATAAGTGCTTCTAGGTGGAGTGATAGCTACACAATTCCTGTTAGACAAGTGATGTTTTTCTACATATCCTGTGCAAAGCTCCTTTACTACCTTTGATTTCTGATGAACATGAGTATCTTTGCTGACTGAATTATATCCAGCATTCTATTTACAGAGTGTTTTTCACCTTCTGGAATATAGTAAAGAGTTTGTTTTGATAAATTTTGATGAAATTTTGACAAATTGTATAGCTAGGTTAGTACCACAGAAAACGTAGGACTGTATTTGAGTGAAAGTCTGCTCTGTATCAAAATAATGATCTGTCACAAAACTTTCAAAAAGCACAATAACTGTAAAAATAATTTCTGGGTAATGATAGGAACGCTACTGTGTACTCTGTAAGTCCTTTTGTCCCTTGTTAATACCTCATTTTGATTGTTGCATTTTTAATATTTGGATTAGGACATTGACATGCTCTGATCGTTTCTGTTGAATGCGTGAACATCTGGTTTTTGTTGTGGTTTAGTGTTGTTTGCTGTTGGCTAGAGATGAAAGGAGAGATCAAATGGTTTGAAGTTGACTTTTTTTGTTTTTCAAAGTTGCCTTTGTTCATAAGCAGCAACCCAGGAACTGAGCAGCAATTCTAATTGCGACTGACAAGCAATGACGGGAAGGAGGAAAATGTGAGTGATGATATATTAGCTGTGCTAGCTCAGCAGTGAGCGAAAAAAATCTTAAAATTACTCCTTCAAATTGTCCATGCTTTACCTAGTGGAGAGATGAGTTTGCAAAAAGAAGGTACTTTTTTATGCATTGAACAATCTTGAGTATGCCATGTGCAGATTTGAGATCTGCTACTTGCCCAGAAACTAAAAAGTATTTGGCACCTGCAGCCTGGTGACCTGGGAGCGAGGACATGGGCTCTGTGACCTGTGCCAGCTTGAAGTGGTACACCTTGAAACGCCTGTGCCTATGGATTATTGAAACTGGAACAGAAACCAGGCTTAGTCTCTTGTCCCTCCTCTCTATTTTGAATATTTTGGGATTTCATACGGTAACTTGATGGTTATTACCTTATGCCATTAAACAGTAATGTCAAGAGAAGGTTGTTCCACCCTGTGTATTTAACGATATATGATATGATATATGAATATTGTTTCATGCAATTGTATGCATCTGGCTAAAAGTTTCTTTAAATAGTTCCCACATCTCTCATGTTTGTTGGAGGGACTGTGCTGTCAGCTCTGGAGAACAGAGAGATCAGTCTCTGCTACATTTGCTCTGGACAAATACCCTTTTAAATTAAAACACCTATTCTGTGTTTAAAGTTAGACAAGAAAAAACTATTCTACTGTAAAAGCTAGTGCCTGAGCCCTTGCTGGACAGAGAGGAGATGATGCAACTTGCAAAGCATGAGCCAGAAAATGTCTTAAATGTTTCTGTAAAGATTTTTCCCTCTAAGAGTGCCTCTCTTACCATTGTTTGGAAAAAGTGTCAGGATGTCAACTTAAAGCTTAAGTTAATTTCCAAGACATGAAGCCTACCCTTAGTGAACAACAACCTTCCTGAACGTAAAATAATTTTAATTAAAAACTAGACTAAAGGAGATGAGATGGTAAGCCCCCCAACTCCCTAAGTCTTGAAGCTGGGATTTGGTGCCAGAGTTGTGTACGATGCAGTCTGGTGTCTGCACACTCCACTACCAGTCACTCCTCAGCGAGGAGGTGGCTTCTGTGGTCTGTTTACTAACAGTCATGTTGGTCTCAGGGTTGTTTTTTTTCCTTCTTATGCTTGTGGAGATTCTGACTTAACATCGAATAATGTGTGCTTGTTTCAGCTTACTAAGGAAATTCTTAGCACTAAGATTATATGCAGTCTAGTGTTCACAAAAACCCTCTTTCCTCTCTGCATGTGTCATTACACAACCCTGCTGAAGTGACACAGTGTAATGTTGCTGCTAAAAGAGATACAAGAACACTATGTTCCTGATGCAGCAAGCAGAGAACCTGGGGGAAGAATTGGATAAACATGCTGGTGATGTTACATAGGGATGAATTTTGTCTGCTTAGACCCTGTTAAAACAAAGAGAAGAATTTGGAGAGGCAAATAGCAATTATCTCAGTGGGAACGTGGCCAGGGCATCAGGATTAATATTAATGAAAAATACAGTAGGATGGATCTTTAGTGATTCTTGGGATTAGGACATTGGTTTGGTTTTATATCTGATCTGAAAGGTAACAATTCCTGAAGCACAGCACAAGATGGTTTGGTTCAAATATCAGATGAAAAAATACTGCCCTGTTATTTTGTAGCTAAAAAATTCTGTTGGCTGTCCTTACACTGCAGAGTGCTGGAAGGAGACGCTTAGTGAAGTAGTGCCATACTTTATTTGACATGTTTTAGTCCCAGATGGTATCTGGATATATATGGTGCCTTTGCTCTATTCTGGTCTTGCAGTTGCACTGTGTTCTTATGGCATGTTTCCTATGGACATGTTTCTAAATATTATAATATATCTAAACCTGGTCACACTTGCAGATGTGCAGTTCATGTGTGTCTATGCCCGGTGGCTGAGGTGAAGACTTTCCCATGAAATCATCATTGTAAAACTGAATTTGCTCCTATAATCCACAGCTTAGAGATGTATCAGTTACATTGCACTGGCATATACTGGAATCATGCTATTTGCCAGTTTGCAGCCTTCTGTGGGGAAAAAACCAGCTTGCTGAGCAGCTTCCCTATTTTCACACAGGGAAGTTCCCACTTAATTCCTTAAGGTTATGTGTGGAAGAGCCTCAGCTTCTCTCAGTATTGGACTGAAAACCTTGTCGATTGAAAACTTCCTTGGACTTGATCAATTAATTTGTAACCACTCTAGGCATGAATATAAATGTTGCTCACCTGATTAACCTGTTTTATAGCACTTCAAAAGCCTTGATAAAACTGGTCAATGCAATAAATACCTAATAAGTGCTGAACCTCCTTCCTCAGCAAATACATAAATAAAGCATAGCACAAACTCTAGGTAATGCTTTCAATCAATCAGCATAAATCTTTCTTTGGCTGCAGAAATGAAGCCTGAGATGTTAAAATGGAGTGGTTTTGGATGTGCTACACTGGTTATATTCTTTCTTTCTCCCCCACAGTAATAAGGACAAACACAAGTGAGTTTTCTCTTCAATTTAAATGCAGTTTGCTGAAAGTTTCATATCCTCTTCTAGTCTGTAGTACTTGCAGCATTGCTGTTTTAATATTTTAAAGGACTGTGGTCTGCTGGTGCTGAGTTTACTGGATTATATTGCTTTTACAAGGTACAGTCATTGGTGGATAGGTTGAGACTCAAAAAGGAAGCCTTTTATTTTCTGGTGGTCCTGTTGCCATTCCTTAACTCTCACATTCCCACAGCCACTTAGACAATGCACTTGTTGGTACTAGCAGGTTTATTTTTGGAATGCATATTTAGAGGCATAATATACCAAAGTGTCATAACAGCAGAGGATGCTGTCTTGATAATTGCTGTAGGAAAATATTCAAGAGAATGCTGGAGCTCATAATGAAGAGGATACTTTAATGTTCATCATCCCTCTGATCTCTTCTTAATATGGTGAGGAAAGACCATTATGGTTCAGGTAATCTAGAAAAAATAAAGGGTTCTCAGCATGGTTCATGGTGGTTCATGATCCACACTACCTTTGGTTCCTTGTATTGGCCTTTCCTGGGCATTGCACTATGCATTGATGCATTTTATTCTTTCATAGCAGCTCAGGCTTATGGATGATTTATTGAAATCCTGTGCATGTTACAATGACACCACAAAAAAAATGGTTGTGACCATTCCTGCTGGTCATCTGAAAGATCTGATGAAATGATCAGGACTCTTGCAGTGAGAATAAAAGTACTTATTTTTAAACAGAGTGATTTATATCCCATACTTGGTTTGATTCTGTTTCTCTAAACAGTAGCACTGTAACACACTGGCTCAGTCCTGTGACAACAACAAAAATGGGGAAGATTTTAGACATATCTCTTTTGGGTTAGAGTGCAGCCTCAGCCTGTTCCCCTGCAGCCACCTATACACTCAAGAGTGGCACAGGCAGCAGTAAAAAACTCTGCCCTTCTGCTGAATGTGATTGAATCAGATCTTTGTGAAAGCAATGAAGTCATCCCCTGTTATTTTTTGCTGCCTAATAATGACTGTGAACCACTTGTTTTTCATAAGCACAGAGTTTGGCCCTTTTCTCTCTTCTTCAGATTGTACTGAAAATTTTTTTCCAACATCCTGCTTCCTCTGCTAAATTTAGTATAAATTAACAATTTGTTTTCTCAAACAATTCCTTTTTCAGGTATAGGAACATCTTAAAGATACCAGGTATTGGCTTGAGTTTTACTCAGCATCATAATATATGACATATGAATGTCAAATTCTCCAAATCTTCTTAGAACCTATGTGTAATTTCAGTAGTAAAATTGAAAGACTTTTTTTATGGCAGCTTTTAGGTTGTTCCGTGACTAATCCAACCTTCTGCAATATGACAAATTAAAAAAATGAAGCAACACACTTCCAAGTAAAGCTGGAAGAAAATACTCATCTTTTCTTGGCTTTTTCTACCAAGAATGGTTTTTAATCTGGCAACTCCCATTGTTTCTCAAATTCATTAGAGTTTCAACAAATTATTATAAATCTCTCCACACCAGCAAAACAGAAAGTTCTGTCTCTAAAACTGAAAAAAAAAAAAAAAATTAGGACTTGAATGTTGGCAGGGAATTGAATTGTTTCAGGTGGGCAAATTAATTTTTTTTGTACAAACTTTCTGCCTCAGTAAAATACATGAAAAACAAGAGGGGGGATGTCACTGGGTTTTATATTGACACAAGTATAAGTTTATAAAAATGTTTTTGCATACATGTTCACATGTTCATAACTGTCTAGAATATCTAGTAATTTTGTAGGTCAAGCATATCTGCCTCTAAGAAAATGGTTCACACATAGGTTGGGTTATTCATTGGACTGAAATCAGTAGTAGGAAAAATATCCGAGGAGGTTGTTTGGGTTTTGTTTGTTTGATTTTGTTTAGTTTGTGCTTTGCCCTTTTCCTGGGAAACCATCCTGGTTAATGCCTGCCCTTAGATGAGATGAAACATAAGTGCAAAAATGTTCTTTGATTTACAGAGAACATAAAGGGAAAAATAAAAACCTCTCACATAGGTTGTCGTCTAATGCTGAAGTTGATTTTATTTACAGTAAAACAGCTGCTCTCTCTTCTGGCAAAAGTGTACCTTTAGGCAACCTTTCCTGTATCTAGGATGAGCTGCTTGTCTGGGTGCAAAGACTGTCACTGTTTGTCCTGACTGTTCTGATGCTATCTTAAACAGGGTTTGAAATTACCTTCCCAATCCTTAAGACAGCAGTGCAAACAGAAAACTTAGTTTTTAAAGCATTTATTTTTATGCATTTTATGCAAAACTAAACTTTTTGTTTAGTTTTGTGTCAGTCTGACAAACATCTAGGATATTTGAGTATGTTTCCCTGTTGCATAATACATCTTTCTGGCTATTAATATTATGACATCTATTATCTCTGTAATTAAAACCCATGATAAATTGCAAAGTAGTGCATGTAATAAAAAAAGCAGTCTTTTTTTCATCTTTAATAAATGTAAAAAGTAGTGCCCAAATTCATTATGTAGGTAATGGCTTTTTTAGGACTTGGCCACCATCAGAGATATACATCCTTCCCGACTTGGTTGTCCCACATCAGTGGTACATTTAAAATTTGCAAGAATTAATCTTCTGGATTCACATAAGCCACCTTTGTTGAAGGCTACCATCTGCTAGGGACTGGATGCCCAGGGCAGTTCTTCCTTGAAGGGCAGACTTTTTAGTCAAAAAGACTGTTCAAGAAAATCTTCAGAAAATCTTGAATAGAAGTGTTCTAGCTAGACTTTGAAGACTCCTTTCCCAAAGCCAAGGCTAATATGTCAGGAGTTGAGTTTGGTCTCCAGCCGTGATAGTTGAAGGAAAAGCAAACCAGAGACTTGTGACTTGTACCCATTCTCTGAGGTCTGTCAGCAGACAATTTTGAAGGAATGTCAATATCAAGGAAAGGAATGTTTTGAAGGGTTGTTGGTTGTTTTTTTTTTTTTGCCAGCCCATGGAAGACATGACAGGAAGAGAACAGGTCTCAGTCTCATGCTCCTGGAGGATTCTGGCAGAGGCAGAGTCCTGAAATATGTGCCTTATCTGAATTCTCTGGCATGTGTTCAGAGATGTTTACAGATATTTTCTTCTAATAAACAAGCAGGTCACCACAAGATTTTCTGGTCAGCCAGATTTGATCCACCATTCCAGTTTTTGATGATGTCTTTGGAAAAGGCTGTCATACAGGTGCTTAGGAGGGAGCATAATATTTTATGACTTACAACACCTGCAGTCCTCTCATGGAATGATTTCCCAGGAGATCCTAATCATATAAAGCTAATATTGCTTAGCTGGTGATAATATCATGCTGCCAAGCTGAGTTACATGGATTGCTGTGGCAAATGTGCCTGGCTGATTAATTTTAATTCAATGTAAATAGAAATAGTGTCAAGGATATACTGTGTGAATAAGAGATGTCTTTACATGTGAAGGCATTAGTGGCAGGCTGATGAGCTGAGATGGTGTGACCACCACATTCTTCAGTCACATTATTGCTGAGGTAATGAAATGAAGAGGAAAGGTAGTGATACAAGAGTACAACATGAGGTTCCTGAGGCTGATGGAAAAAACTTGGTGGAAGAGTCAGTACTGCAGGTTCTGCCTTCCTCCAGTGATTCTGGAGAGCACTGTGGGCAGTTTTTATTCTGGTACCACCCAGCGCAGTAAAAGAAAATTTAGTGCTTTCTGCTTTAGGCAGAGAGGGAGTTGAGACAGGCTGAAGGGGAGCACTGCTGTGAAAGGAGCAGGGTAGGAAGCATGGCATGGAACTGGGTGATCTTTAAGGTCCCTTCCAACTCAAACTATTCTGTGTGTTTATAGGAATTAATTCTCCTACTGAATTAACGTATCATCAAATTTATTTCCTGTAATCCTGGGGTACAGAGAAAAACAATTAACTGCAGGTTTATATTGCTAATAAAATCAACTAAAAAACTGCTTCTATTCCCATAGCAAGGAAGTTAGGCTTGTTTATGATTTACCCTGCTGCCCCCTCCCCTTGAAAAGAAAAAAACCAAATATATATGTAAATTAAGTGAATCTCTTAAGCTCCTGTCAAGTTGCCAGTTCAAACCCACTTAGTGCGAGCAGATCTCTCTTTATCATGAGAACCTGGTTGCTCATTTTGGACTCAGTCCACAAACTTTGCTTTTTGCCTTTCAGGCTGTACATATACAGTTAATCATCTTATAGCCAATAAACGACTCCAAGTTGCAGCAGGTCATTAGATTTTTTTTTTTTTTTTAGTAGGTCGTTACTCTTTTTTCTTTCTCCAGAGCATTCTGAGGGAGAAACTCTGATGTGAATATTCATGAGAATACTAAAACTAGGCAAGTGAGAAGATGGACGTGTTATTTATGTTTGAGAAAGAAACTGTAGCCTTGCTTTCATCATAGTGACTTCTGATAATTTACATACTGGACTTGAAAGAATTTAATTATGTGGGTTATATGAAGAAAAGGATGGCTCACTGGCTAGAGTTATGAGCGCTGTGTTCTGTGCTGTACACCTTGTTTGACCTGGGAAAATCATTCTCCTTTATTTTTTCCACTTGTGCTAAATGGGAATAGTAATTACCCACTTCACAGAGGAGGGCATGTGGCTGAAATTAATTAATGTTTATAATGTACTTGGTTTTCCTGAGGTTTGTAGTTGTGTTGCTGAGTACAGTTATTTCTGGGTTTTGGCTTGTGTGTGTGCATGTGGTGTACAAAGGTTGCCTCCAGCAGAAAGGGTAGTAAAATACAGTCTTAAGAATAAAATTTCTTGGCATTTATATAAATGCCGTTAATTGTTAAAGATTTTAAAGCAAGAATGAAGCTGGTATTGGCTTTGCTACTGCAATGAAACTGCTCTGTGGAAAGCAAGAAGGTAAATAACAAGGCAGAAGGCTTATGGTGTTTTTTAATGGGAGCAGTAAAAATACTGGAACTCAAGGATAGGCGTTGGAGAAAAGAATTCTTTAGGACGTTGAATGTAGCTCACCTGAAACCTTGTGGACTTGGGAAAAATCTCATCACCTGATTGACCTCAGTGGTAAATTCTGGGAAGAAAGTGAAATCCTGACTGAGCCTCAAATACTTATTTTACAGTATGGTAGTAAGTGGAAGGTATTATAAATTGTATCAACAGACATCCTAAAATCATATCAATAGATATAGAAAAAATACTTAACACATATCTTGGTGTAATGGTCGGAGGATTTTTTTTTTGATGGATTTCTGTATGATCTATAGGTTCTATAAATGACATAAATCCAGCAAAACCTAGTAAAATCTCCAGCCTTCTGAATGTTTGCTAGAAAGTGATGTTATGCAAGTCTGCTCAAGTGCAAGATCTTGGTGAAGAACATATTGCAATGAATGAGTTGCTCTACAATGTGGAGCAAAAATTCTCAGTGTGAGGGGCCCACAGACAGCAAATCTACAGATGTAGGTGTGCATTGCAACCAGCAATACTGAGGTTTAGCAGCAGGTCAAGTTAAGCAGAGGCTTAATGCAAGGGAAATTGCCCTTGGAATTAAGCATATTTTTATGCTTAATTGTTAGATTGGGATAATGTCAAAGAGATGTTCATTGTAAAGGATGTCCTTAAGTGCTTTGCTGAATCCAGGCCATAATGGCCAAGATCTTCACCTTTCTTTGATATGATGGGTAGCATTTAATGGGTGAGTTATTCTGCTTGAAACACTGAGCTTTTGAGCCAGCCTTAACTGTGACACAGATTTTCAGATGGATACTCTAGCTTTTTCCAGAGTCCGTTTGATACTGTCAGTGAATCCTGAGTAATTCATCGACCCAAGGAGGGCTCCAGAGAACTCTTGTTTTCTCATCTTGAAGTGGGTTTTTATTTTGTAATAACTTCTCCCAAAATTTTGACTCTGATTAGCAGTGTGTCTGCATTTTAATAAATGATCTTAAAGAGCTCCCTTCCGTCTTCCCCCAGCACTTAATTACAATGTGTAAATATGCACACAGCCCTATTACTGATGTTAATCCCAATGCTGATAAAGCTGGATAGGAGAGAATAGAAATGAATTGGAATAAGGATAATCACAGGTCTTTCATTAGCCCCACTAAAAGTAATCACAGATCTCTTGCTGGTAATATACATCTTCCAGATAGAGTACTAATTACTTCTGGCAGTGCTGTGCTACATCTCAGAGATAGCTTTATTGTAATCCTGCAGTGATCTAATGCTTTCACGTACCAGTTGCTGCTTTTCCCTCTTACTCTCCTTGATAATGTGACCTTACAGACTTTGAACATTCAAACTGCACCTTGTAGTGTCATGGCTGAGGAAATCTGACAAAGTGCTTTATTTGTTTGTCACGTTTTGATTTGTCTCTTTTTTTTTTTCCCCACTCAAAGTTTTCCTCCAATGTTTGCCATAAAGTGAAGTTGTGCAGAATTCAGGGAAATAAGCTTGTACGTTACGTGTGCCTAGGGTAATGTTTTATGCAGCATCCCCTGTGTTTACAAATGTGTCACTGACAGATAAATCTACTGCTTCTTTCTGCTCCGGGAACCTGAAGTGCTTCCACATAAGTTTTGTGTTCTCCATTTATTATGGGCAGTCTTTTCAGACTGTGGTTCTTAAAATGGTGAAGTCCCACAGTTGGGATCAGAATCTCATCCTCTGAGTTCTTTTTAAGGGATACTAAATTCCATAAATGAAACCTTTTATGTACTTCTAATTAGTACATAAAATTCTGATTGAAATGATCGAGAAAGTTACTGGGACATGGCCCATGAGGACATATGGAATTTTTCTGTGTTTTTGGTGCTTTGGTTTTGGGGGTTGGGGTTGTATGTGTGTTTATTTTTGTGGTTTTTTTTTTTTTTTTCCAAGGCAGTGGGAGTTTTACCTAGCAGTGCAGCTGCATGGATAACTGATGTTTTTGTTTAGTCATCTTAAAGGCAAACAACAGGGAGAAGAGCATTTTATGGGGTGACTGAGAAAGGACATTAGGCACATTAAAAGGCTGCAATGTCCTTCCCTCAAAATGCTTGCTATCCAGTTAAATTCTTGTTTGAATTGGACCATGAGACTCAGCATGAAGTATTCATCATCAACATGTTAATTAGCAAAACCGCAGGAGCTTTCAAACCAAAGAAGTAATTTTTATTACAAAAACCATTCAATATATACCATTTACATGGAATTCCTTCTGCATTTTTGGTACTTTATTGAACCCAAAAAGAGGAAACAGTTCACGTGAAAATGGATAAATGACATAAATTCTTGTCACTGCATGTTTGGTCCAAAAAACACTGTCAATGACAAATTGACCAACTTGTATTGATGGTCCAGTTCAGAGTCCTTTAAAACACATCTCAGGGAGCACTAGGTTAGAAATGCCAGAGGTAATGAGGTGAGCAAGTGTAGCTGTGTGGTGTTCTCATCCTGGTACTGTGTTGTTGTCTCATCCCCTCACCCCCAGCTGGTCACCTTCACACCACATCAGTTTCTGACTAAGGAGATATTGTGGACTTTGAGAATCTGAATGGTCCTTTTGGCTTTGAGCATATTGTGTTGTGTGATGTGCCAAATCCAGTCAGCAGAGTTTTGCCACTTTCTTCCTGGGGAATGCTTGAGATCGTGTCATTTATCCTTCTCAAGATGTTAGTGCCTTCCTCTGCTGCTAGTTATACTGTTACTGAGAAATGCTGTCATTTAGAGTAACATATTTTTGCCTGCAGACTAAAGTCCTTTCTACGAGTTTGTGTGAATGATTTCTGTAAGTACTTGAGTGTGCAGATGAAGAACGTTGCCAGAACAGGAGGCTGAAGAGTATGTGCTGAGATGTTGTGTGTGAAAATCTCCCAGAGATTGACAAGGTTTGGACATAAGCGGCCCATTCATACATACAGCTTAATAAAAGCTTTTGAAATAAACACTGCTCATGATTTGACGGCCCAGCTTGATGCTGTATCGGGGGAAATGGCATTTTATTTATATAAACCATTTAATTTAATTTATAAGCAATTTTTTTCTATGTCCTTGACCTGTTTTGCCTTTCTTCCTGTGTGATGTGGTCTCACGTGCTTGCATTAGGTTCTCACTGTTTTCTGGACCTGTTTTCCTTTTCTGGCTGAAATAAAAAACTTACTTGTGATTTCCTGAAGGCACAGCAGGGCTTGTTGTATGACTGCTCCTTGGGCATAGCATCACACTGAGACTTGGCTGCTTGCTTTAAATAAAATAGTGCCTAATATTTTATTCTTGCTCCAAATAAAAACAAACAATCTAAAGGAATTTGTCTCTAGTTTGTAAACAGCTTACTTCAGTTACAGTTTATAACATCATTTACAAACCATGCACACTGGAATGCAATTTGGTGAATTATTAAAGACATCAGTCTTATTCTGTGATAAACATGAACCTGTAAGTATCAAGAACTGAAAAACTAAATCATAAAAGATGATTTATCTTTTAACTAATACCAAAAATTTAATACCAGATATTGTCCATGCAGCTGGTTTCTGTAGAGTGGTTGCAAAGTCTCAGTCCAGAGGAAATATTTCTGAAATTGTATAAGATTTTAAACTAACTTATTTACATGGTGCTATATTAAAATTTCTGGAAATGGTCTATTTTAATTCTTATGCAAAACTTCTGGACTTTTTGGATAAAGCACTTACAAACTGTTGCTTCTCTTCTGACAAGGGCAACAATAATAACATCAGTAGGTGAGGTGTGAAGTTGCAAAGAAACAGATGTGCAGAAAATAAAAAGCTGGTTACTAAGAGACACCTGTTCAGCAGCGCTGTGTAGCTACAGAAATGTTTCTGGTGTGAGACCTGTGAATGATTTATCTGTGATACAGAGGGGGTTGGAACATCTGGTCTGAGATTTCCAGTTCACAGTGAAGCTTCTGAGTTTGTTCCATGGGCACATCAGTTATGCCTGGTGACTAAGGGCAGTTAGATAATGTTTTACCTTGCACTATGGTGTCTAAAATAAAACTGGGAGCAGATGGCAGATGCATGTCTGCCTTGTAAGCAGGGGGCTGACTAGGCAGCTCTATGATATCCCCTCCTGCATTTTTTCATGGCAGGCAGCACCACTTCCACACACCTTTTATGTGAAATAGCTAAAGATTATAGGAGACTTCCTACTGCTCAGTGCCTGTAAAACTGCAGCTCATGAAGTAGAGCCCAAGCTAAGCACTGCTAATGTGCACGTGAAAACTTTTTTGGCCATAAAGATGTACAGACATGTCTGTCTTTCTTCAAAACTATTAAGTACAAATCCTCTTCTGAGAACCATAGGTTTGTGTTTTAACAACTGCATTTCAAACTAAGGATTCAGCAGAATGTCCCACATGAGACTTGCAATGCCTTGGTGGCTAATGGAAATAATTAATATTATCCATCTTAATGTGCAAATGATGAGGCTCAGGTAATGACTGCATCCTATTTAGAGAGGATGACACAAAATGGGAATTGAAATGCGAGCTTATGGTGCTGGCAGTTGATTTTGTATTGCTGATTTTTAGACTATATGGCTGCCTAAAAATGGCATTCTTGTGTTAATCTCATGATGAATGATGCTGCAGGTCTGAAGATAACTTGCTTCCTGCAGTCAGCTCTATTCTCAAACCTTGCTTGTGGAAGAGGGGCTCTGGCACTGCTATCTAGATTCTGAGCTGATTTCAGTCTAAATCAGGGTGAAAAATTACTTCTGATATCTGATTCTAGGGCTGTGGTAAGTCTTGTGTCTGCTTTACAAGCCAAGAACTAATAAATGTCAGTGTTCTAGCCAGTGAAAATATCATGGCATGAAACACAAAGAAACAGTCCACAAATACAGTTTAATTTTCTGTTTGATGTTGCTGCCTCCTGTTTTCCTTGAACACCAGCACTTAGCAGCTCTTTGTCTTGCCTTATCTTTTGCACGATGCTTGAAGAGTTCAAAGTCACCTAGGAGATGTGATATGCCGAGTTCTTACTTTCTATTTTTACTTCTGGGCATCTCCATCCGTCTGTTTACAGATACCTAAACCTATATTCCTTTAAAAAAGGGAGATAGGAAGAATTATTTGGTTAGATTTTTTTTTTTCTTTTCAAAACAGATTTCTGAGACCTCATTCCTTCATTCCCTGAGAAAGACAGAGAACAGCTGCCAATAGAAGGTGACTCATAAGTACAAATGACAAGCTTGCAGAAGCTCGATTTGGACAGAATAAAAAATTACATGGTCTTACATTCAGAATTAAAGGTGAACCTATTTTTTTCGTGTACCTTCCTTTATTTCTTTAGCACCCTGCATAAAATCAGATTTTGTGTCCTGCAAGTAGAAAGCAAAGGGGAATAGCATCATTCCTGATTAAACACATTAGGGTAAGGTGGAAAACCTCAGTTTTCCAGTCACAAATGTTTTCAGTTGTGTAATTCACTAGTGAGAATGAGGGACTGAAATCCTGCCAAGGACTGGATCTCTCTTACTGTGGTGGCTGGAGTAATTCATGCTACCTTGGAACAGATGAGTGTTTGAAATGCTAAGAATTAGACAGTTCGCAGGAGAGCTTATGGTGAACCCCTTGCTGTGGGGGATTTTACTGTGTGTTTTCCGATTTTGTTGGTTTGGGGTTTTATCTGGAGGGAGAGGAGAGAAGGATGTAATAGTTCTAAAGAAAGTAGATAACTGGAAAAAACAGCTGTTTGGAGATTTTTTTTTTTTTGATCTGTTGAATAATTCAGTTTGACTTTCTTTGGGAATAGTGAATGAGACCATGCCTTTTTAATGTAAAAATAGACAAGTTCAGTTGAGATTGAACAGTGCACTTGAAGGGAGTTTGGATTGCTTATTTCTATTCTAGCTAAATCATCAGCATTTAAAAGCAATTTAAGAACTTGAAGTTATAATAGCCTATTTACTTAGGAAGAAAAAATAAAAAAGAAATTAAATATGACATTTTGTTTAGTAAGTAGAAAGGATTTTATTTAATTGCAGAGCAGTTGCCCTCAATCTAGAGACTGCTGATAGTGTACTCACATAACTGAGGCTGTAAGTCTGTGCTAATAGTCCTTTGCACATGTAGATATATTTATGTATTGTGCTTGTAAGGTACTCTCTAAACACATATGGCTGTGTTGACAACGCAGGGATTTGCACTGCTGTGATGGGAGTAGCCTTGCTGTCCCTTGACCAAGTCAGACCAAAACCATCAATACACCTGTTCAGGGCTTCCTCGGGGACCTCTGTCCATGCAGGGTCACATCACAGGTCCGTATAGGCAGGCAACCATAAAGATAAACATATCTGACACTCTGCATTAGATCTTAAGATAAACTGAGAAAAATAATGGTTTTTTTCACTGCTATTTTTTCTGTGAAAATTCAGAAGATATAAATGTCTTGATTTGCACCCAAAAAACTAACAAGTTGTTGGTTTGGAATACTAACACTTGGGTTTTGAAAACTTTTCTCCTGCACGTTGTATGCATTTGGTGCCTTTTTTTTTTCTATTTTACTATGGGGACTTTTCTTCCTTTTCCTACTCCTTTTACTCTGTCTTCTTTTCTACAAAGTAATATAGGAAAGAGTTTTAGAAGTACAAGCATAGTGAATAAAATTTTTCTATTTCCTCTAAGTGGCGAGACTCATTTGATACCAAATACAGATTTTTGTTTCATACTATCTTGACCTTCTGCCCATCCCTTCCAAAAGGGATGTATTAATCAGCTTCACTAGTCATCTAGAATTGAAGCAGTAATTTGCTCCTGTAATAATACAAAATGCTTGTCACCATGATGCTACCTCCCCTTGCTGTATACACTGCCCTTCTTTTTTTTTCCAGAGTACTTAAAGGCAGAAATAAGAATTTTGTTCCTCAGAAAATGAGAAAGAAGTGAATTTGTTATTCAATAAAACAGCAGTGTCTCTATGAAATGAATGCACACCTCTAGAAAAACCATGGTCTACTACTCTTCCTGCTTACCAGTCTCTCAGTATCAACCACTAAAAGCTTTAGGGTCAGATTAAAAAAAATTAGTAATATTTGGAAGTGCAGATTACTGTATAAACAACATGCTCGTGCAGTGCCGTGTCTAATTTGTGTGTGGGATTAGTGTAATTGCCACTGCAAGCCAGGTAATTGGGTGTGAAAATGATAACCATGATTTCCTCATCTGCACAAGCTGCAATGAAAACAACTTGTGCTTTATTTACTTAGTGGCCTTTTCCAAACTAGCTTATCCTTTGATGCAGGTTAACTTGGTGGGACTGATCACTCTTTGTTGTGGCAATGTGCAGTTTCAGAAGTCCAAGGATAGGGAGGACTGGACAGTGGGTCTGGAAAAGACAACTGAGTATCAGAGAAGTTGCTTCGTCAATAATCAATACTGTTCAACCAGGAGCTGCGCTATTCCCTCCTGACTTTTTTTGCACACATCCTCACAATTAAGAGAAAAAGGTATTTTCTTGAGTAACGCCAGCTTGTTTAACTTCTCACCTGTGAACGATATTGGTATTTAAATATTTCTCTTTGAATGAAAGTGAAGACAGACATCAGTGTGTTGCAGTTCTCTTACCTGGCAGTTCCTATGAGAGCTGATCCTCTGGGGAGGAGCACAGCATTGGTTGGGATAGGCACTGGGGGCGATTACTGGAGGGTTTATGGGTGCAGCTCTACAGATTTACTTGTGGCAATCTAAAACAAAATTCATCATCAGGCTGCTGCTCATGCCATCCCATGTTCTCAACACTGCTGCATCCAGCTGGGCTGAGCTGTGCTTTGTGCAGCTCATGGTAAGGACTGCATTCACTTAGTGCCTTTCTTTCCACCAGGGTAGAATTTCTTGTCACTGTGCTGGTTTGACATGAGCTATCGCTTTGCTCTGCATAAAGATGAAGGAAGGAATAGGAAAAACTGTGAGGAAACAAACAACAAAAAACTCTTTGGCTCCGACTCCAGATTGCCTGCCTTTTCCTAGTGAGGTCGGTATTGGTGAACCAGGGTTACTGTCTCTTCATCTGTTTCCTCTCTTTGTGGTGATATTTGCGGCCCCTTTTCAAACTCTGCTAGAAATTTAACATGGAGATAACACTAAATAACGTATTTTCTCTGTGAAGAAAATTAAGCCAAAGGACTATAATTCTTTCTTGGAGCAACAATGTGACATTTTTGTTCAGCCTGGTTTTGCTTTAATCATCTTCTAAAATGCTTAACATTCTTTTTTCTATTGAAGAAGAAACTGAATTAAAAAGGATAAGACAGTTTTTATGGCAAGATTTTACTGGTTTTAATGACATGTCAGTTGGTTTCAGCTGAGTAGTCTTTAATCTTTAGATGCATTTGTACAGTGATAAACTCTCTTAAAATGATAGGAAGCTCATTACTTGGAACTGAATTTTGTTTTGGTTTGTCACAACTAAATCTGTAGAGCAGATGCCTTTTCATGCTGGCTGTAACTTACCACAGAAAAAGGAGAAGCCGTTGTGTGGTGATGCTGTGTCTTGGTATTACATCTTCACTATTCAAAAGAAATCATAATGACAGTTTATAAGTTTATGAGACTCTTACCAGATGAAAAGTGTATATGCTTGACTCTGCTTTGTGAGTTTTTTTTTTTTTTTAGTCATAGTTTCTAAATTTTTAACAAAAATGGTAAAGCAAGTTTTTGTTATTTCATAAAATTACATGTAAGCCTCTCCTGTAGTGTTAGGTATATCTTTAATAAAGCAGATATTGCAAGTCCAGTGATAAAACTGAGGAAGCTTTTTCACAGTGAAGGTGATGTGCAATGTTGCTTCCCCGGTCACCCTCCACTATCAGGTGTGGGTTTTGCTAGCATGGTGCAAATAGCATCAATGTTGTCCTTTCCAAATTATGAAGTAGCTGTCATTAGTTTTCCTGATAAATTTAATTTTATGAAGTTCAGTCCTAACAGAATTTCCTTCTCTGTTTCATTTTTGGGGGTGGCCTTCAAATGTATGCATGAAACTTTCTCTGCAGTAGAAAAAGAATAAGGGAGAGCCCTTGGAGAACTGAGCTTCCTGCAGTTTATAAACTCTTTTTTGGAAGGCTTCTGAGATTAGTGCAGAGGGTCAAGAGCTGTAGCCCTTGCTTATGTCATTTTTTCATTTGGGTTTTCTCAGCTGTATCTTTCCTGGTGAGGCAAATCTTTCAGTGAAGGAAGTTGGAGGCAATAATTGACGATGTTCTGCTGCTTTCCGCTGGCTAAGATCTGCTCTTTAAAGTGCACTATCCCAGTTGTAGGAATTTCTCAGAATGCCTTGTCTTCTCTGAATGGTTTCCCAAACTGATGGAAATTGTTGGTGCTCCACTGGAAACAACTAGAGTAATACCAGTTTGTTTCCTGCCTCTTTAATCTCTTTGGGGAATATACACTGCTAGTGGTGCTTACGTTACACCACTGAGCTACTTTATTAATGGCAAGCCAAAGATAAAGGCTAATAATCTACTTTCTTTAGTGATCTGTATGGAACAAGCAGCTGAGGATAAAGGTGGTAGGTGACATGATGAGAATGTTTTTCTTACATAAGACCTATTCATTCAGTTGCTTGTGTAGCTTAAAGGCAGAAATAGGGAAATATCATTCTCCTCAAGGACAGGTGTTGAGCAAGCAGAAGAGGTGGTGGAGAAAATATTGTGCTTCCCTGGAGGCACACATGTCAAATGTAAAACATAAGTCAAAGAGAATGGAATATAAAGCTTCATTTCATACCTGTCTTGACAAATGGCTGACTGTAAGTGTAAGAAAAATTTAGTAGATGGGTCAGTGAACTGGTGACAGGGCTGAAAATTTCTGGTAGAAATAATTCAGGAGGATTCTCTGCTATAACGAATCCATGCTATTTCTCTAGTATGTTTTGGGGGTAATGGCTTGCAGGTGAGACAGGTATGGAAGCACCTGCAATATGTCCAGCTTTGGGGCAAAATTCAGATCTCTAAACCCCCTACTTAGTCAAGGCCAAGGGCAGATTGGTTTGCTATAGGAGATAGCTTAATAAAGATGAGTGAAAAGATCAGTGGACTAGAATTTGGGAGTGCAATGCTGAAAAATCAGAAATGTCCACTGGGGAGAAATGCTTATTTTTGGCTGCAGGTTTGCACTCAGAAACAAAGTGTTTCTTTTGTAGACAAGGAATACCTGAGGGTAGAGAAATAGTTTTCAAGCTGTTGAGTGCTTCTGAAATTAAATCTCTAAACCAATGCTCTAGTGCTCCCATGTTATCTGTGACTCGCTGGAGCTTCAAGTGCTTGGATCCCGTGTCAGATTTTAAGGGATGGCTCTTGCCCATACAGTATGTATTTGTAGGATGTTATTTATGTAATGTTAGCATGCTGTGGAAGAATATCCTGAAATCACCAGTGGAAGAAATCCTGAAACCACAAACTTTCAGTCTAAAATATTTTTATTAGAATCTGAAATTCTGAGAAAAACTTAAAATATGTTTCCTCCAGCTTTCGTAGTTGAATTGATACAGTTAATGAAACAATATACGTTTCTCTGCAGTCTGTTGAGAGGAATAGACCATTTTTCTATGCTATACACTTCAGTCAGGGTAGATAGTTTTGTTGATAAGCACTAATAAAAATTTTTTTCAAGTTATAGGAATTTTGAAAATGACAGTCTGTACACTGCTGTTCACTTTTAATAAAGGGTATATGGCAAAACCATCAGGGAAATTGGGATGTGTGGGCTAGTTCAGGGGTTAAGATGTTTCCCAGTAATGAAATCCTCCCTGCACCTGTTTGTTAGTATGATTTTGTTTAATTTAAGAGCTAGGGGGGTTGGCCCAAAGCATAGCTAAGAGAGTTTGAAAGAAGTGATTGAGAAATAGACAAAGGAGCTTACAGTTTTTATGGGTGTTTTTTTAGTTATCAGAGATATTCTCATTAGAGGAAATGACCAAACCAGAGTTGTTTCTTATGTCTGTAGTCTAAAGGACATGTGATTCCACAGGATCATTTTAATCATCATTGTTGCACCTGGGTGACTGTTGCATCAACTTTTCACTCCCAAAAGACCACATGAAAATCTTAAACTTAAGTGGTTTATATATAGCAAAATGAGAATATCTCCCCCTACATCTCACTTGACAGTGAATGAGTAGGAAAAGGAGGAGAAATGAAGGTCGCCAGTCACTTGGGACTGCCGTGCCTCTCCTACACTTTCTGCCAAAGCCTGCGGGATGTAGGCAGAAGGCAGCTTAGTTTTGATATCCTTCAGATAACAGGATCTTAGTCACATATCTTAGTGGGTTAATAAGGTCTTTGTGTGTTGGGTTGTAATACGCTTTGACATTCCCCTCCTTTGGAGATAGCTTCTTGATAAAATGTGTGCCAGGGGAAGGAGGAGATGTGAGGTGCAAGTTACTGTCCTGCCCATTAGCTTTAAGAGATGAAACTGCTGCAGCAGATAGACATGTGCCTTTCCTTTTATTTTATAACTAGGAGGCAGCTAACATAGTTAAAAACTGTCGGAAGAGAAATGTAAGACTCAAGTTTGAAGGGGAGGGAAAGATGTAAAGAGCAATGAGGGCCTTTCTAAAGAATAAAAACCTTGATATTTTTAATTTTTTTTTTTTTTATTTTTAACTGGGGGGGACTGTCATTTCGGCCGCAGTGCTGCTAAAGGTATCTCAGGCCTAATAGCATCTATAAAGATATTTAGCATTAGTATGTCTTGTCTTATATATTCATTATAAATAGTATTGCCAGAACAAATTTCATGGGGATCCTAGGTGGGAATGCAGCAACAAATGGGTGCAGCTTTCCAAGGTGAAAACTGTATACTACTGTTACATCGATGCTTGTGCTTGTTACTAGTCCTGCCCTGGCTGGCTGTCAGAGTTGATGACAGCTATGGGAGCTGTTCAATCTTTGGCTGATAGCTGTAAATGGGATGGGGTAGTGGGAAGAAAAAAAGAAACAACCCATAATTCATGTTTTAGTTACTGGGTTTTGTGTATGTGTTTGGTTTGTTTGTTTTTACCCCCCAAAAGAACTGAGGGAAGGACCTTACTTTGAATATATCTCACTTCGTTTAACAAGTTGTTTTTGACTAAGTCCTCTTCTCTTTGCTAAAAGGCAACAGTTTTCATTCTGACAGCATCAACGTGTTCTATAGAATATAGAGCCCCAGTGAAAATAGACCTTTAACAGCAATTTATATCCCAAGTTTGAAATGTGCACTTTATGTCTGTTATGATCCCTAGGTACCTGTTAAGGGATTACTTACAGCTTGCCATCCTAAGTTTCTTTCCATAAACAAATGAAACCTTTGAGTCAGAGGTTCAAGGAATATGCTCAGGTGAAGCAATGTTTAACAGCTCTTCAGGGAGAAAGAGATTAGGTGGGAAAGTGAAGAATTGATAACCTATTAGCTGTTTAAATTTTCCATCTTGAATTATTGACAACACGTGACATTACAAACTTACAAATTACTGTCTATAAGCAGCTTGGAAAATATGACCTTTGCATTATAATTGGTCTCCAGATGCCTTCTAGCTTAATATAAACAGCTGCTGCTGGCATATTTTGTTGCAGCTGGAGTGGGTGGAAGAATGCAGGGAACTGTATAATCAGGTATATACTCAGATGACAAAACATACTAGATAATGGCTGAAATCTCTCTGTTTGAGACTGGGCTCACTCCTCCGCAGTTCTACAGTGATCTGATTTTCAGCAATAAAGATATCCAATTAGTTAAAGTTAGTTGTCCTTACCTGCTGCTGTGTCTCTTTCTAGAGCAAGTGGTGAATGTTCAGAGACTCTAGAAAGCCCTATGTTACTTTCCTACTTCCTTGTCTGTGTTGACCAGTGAGTGCAAGCTGAATCGATGTTTTTTCTTATTTTTTTTATGGCAAATGAGGTGCACTAAATTATTGCTTTGTAGTGTTGTTCATGTGATTAACACATAAATTTGGCCCTGAGATTTCTGCTGATTTGGGAGAAGCTGAGAACACAAGGACTTGATTTTTCATCTTCTCTTCCTATCAATGTTGAGGAGTAACAAGTGACCAAATTAATTTTAGCAACCAGAGACCTCATTAGGCACTTTATAAATCTTAAGACTGAGGGAAATTATTTTGTAATTTAGGTCTGTTAACAGCAGTTGCCATAAGATGAGACCTACCAAGTTTGTTGACAGAGTGATGCATTTTATTGTCATTTGTTAGTGTGAGGTGCATAGGGAATGCTAGAGAGTATTTCTGCATGAACAGGTGTTTGGAAGAATAGATGTCCTCAACACAGTAGCAAAAGACTGTGTGGAATAAAAATCATCTTTGCACAAGGCTTGTTTGTTTTCTCAGATTCTGGGAAACATACCTTGTGTATGTTAGGGTAGTGTTGTTCATCACTGACTGATGATCAGGCTAAAAAGAGTATGTTCCCATCTGGATTCAAAAAGACAGTAGAATTACTGGAAGGGGAATAGAAAGCTTTTACTTATGTCCTGTTAGAGCTAAACAAGGTGGAAGCTGAGACTCAATGTTAGAGCAGGTCTGGACCTTATGAAGCCCATCTCTCCATCCATTACAGGACAGGAAAGAATGTTTTCAAGAGCAGAGGCCTAAGAGTTCATCAAAGTATTCCTACCCTGCCTTCCATAACAAACTCTCTTGAACTCTGCATGCTTGATGTGTGTAACAAAACCAACCTACATCACAAAGCTGTTGTTCAGAGTGATCAATTAATGTTTTCAGGGCACTTTTAGGGCCTAAAACTAAAAGGCACTTATGGTCTTAAGTTTCACTATGCCTGCTGCCCCAGGATGAAAGTTTTATTTTTAAAGACCCAATTCTACCCTGGAGTGAGGGAGGGGCAGTCTATTATTAAAGGACATCATCCTTATCTCTGTTGTAGTTGCCTTGTAGCCATGCAACATCACTCAATAATACTGTCAAATATTATCTTCTGCTTGTAACAGAGTGCTAAACAGTGATTTATTGCTTGAATACACATTACTTTCATGAAAGTGAGTTGTTTAAACAATAGCAAAGTGCTAAATAAATTATTCATTGGATGCTAATTTTTCACTTTTGTATTCTGTAGTAAACTCCAGAATAAACAATCTGGGTATTGTATATACCATATGAATCCCAGTTTTTTTGTGTTGTGTATCCCCCCACCTCCAGTCTTCCCTCAGGTCATGATTCCTTTCCCAAGGAAAGGTCTCTTCAGTCTTTCTCACATTAGTTGCCTTTTGTGATATTTCTTCTCTTTATTCTTTCTTCAGATAGAGTTGGGTGAATTATGTTCCAGTAGAGGCTTGGATTACTGGTTTATGGAAAACTGTGAGTTTGGAGTTCGTGGGTATCTCTAAATCCTTTGGGAACTTCTGGGTCTTAACCAGAAAAGCACCACCATAGAGCTTGCAATGTAGGATCTTAATGGCCGACTGGAATGTTTTCATGAAGTCTCTTCTTGCCTACTCCCTTTTTTTCTGTGCTGCTCTCTTTTAGCAGCCAGTGGCTATGCTGCAGTCCTAGTTTGTACATAAGATCAGATGTGTGAGAAACTTCTCAGAAGCAAGTTTTTACTTGCCTGTAGATGTGCTGGCTTCAGAAATGACATTTCATCGCTTAAAATCTTTGTCCCTTGGCAAAACCTGGAGCCTCTGGAATGTCTGAGTGTTTCAATAGCAAGCACAGGAGCACGCCAGGCACAGAACAACTGAGTGCTTTTCTCCACTTGACTCTTCCACCCTTTCTGGGTGTCCACCTGAAATCACTGGCAGTAACGGTATGTTTAAGAAAGAGCTGCTGATTGACAGCAAATATAATAGGGCATAAGAGAATAAATTTCTTTCCAAGTAGTCTTAGGGCTTTACCCTCCTCTGGTCTTAATTCTGAAATAATCCCCTAAAGGCCTATATGAGTATTCAGTGACATGAATAAACAGAAGACTATATTTCCCTCTTGAGCATGCATAGGGCTCTCATGCTAATGGCTTTTAAGCATGAATGCAATTACAGCGTGTAATCAATTCTCTCTATACCAGCTTTTGTCTTCTGAAATGAAACCTTGTCTCTTTCATCATTATTTGCCTTTGTATTAAAACATTTCAAGATGACAAGCAGTCTTTTCCCTTGTTTTTGTCCTCCTTCCCCTCTTTCCTGCCTAATTCTACCACTGGAAGAAAAATCTACTATTACATTTACTTCGGAACCTGAGTATCTGGGTTTTTTTCCTGCAGTAATTTACTCTCTGGATTTTACTTTTACTCCTTTTAATATTTTGAGTTTGTGAGCTTTTTGGTTTAGCTCATTAATCGTGTTTGGAGCTACTCAGAAATATTTCCATGAAACAGATTCTTACTGAATGAAAGGGGAATTTGTGAAAGGGGATTTCAGTGCCGAAAAAAGTATTCAAAGCAGGGAATTAATTCCACTTTATAAGTTAATCAGCGTGTCAGTGGCCGAAGTGGTTTTTCTGGAATGTGGTAGGCCTATGTTTGGGTCCCTTTTGGAGCCAGGAGAAACAGCAACTCAGTGTCTTGACCTTAGTGATTACAGAAACACAGTTTCCTTCTCTCTGATTTGGTGGTGGTAGTATCTTAAATTCTTTTTAGACTGTAACAAATTTCTATTCCATCCTGAGGACAAGCATGAAGATTGGGATTATCTTTAAAAGATTGAGGGAGAGAGATGTTGCATTTTGCCTCTCTTTATTATAATTCGTGTTGTTGTCTCCTGAAAGTTGTCACCATGCCAGGGACCCCTGTAATCTGAGTATAATAGACACTGCCATACATCTTGCTCTAGTGATTGAATTATAAAAGATTAAGAAAGAAAATACTAGTATCCACGTTTGGCAAACATTAAAATTTCTGCCTACAGGTGGTTTGTATAGATGCCAAAAATAGAAATAACTATAAACAGATTTATGTAAGTTCATGAGTGCAAAAGCTACCTGTGGTATCTATAAGAACAAAAGGATGAGCCATATTCTCTCTCCAAAAGTGGCTAAAATTGCATACCTGGGAAAACCTGCACAAACATTGCTAGATATATTTTTATTTAATTGACCTCAATGTGTGTTTTTTTCCCTGAACTTCTGTCTCCCTTCGAGCTGATAGTAAGTTTTCAGTATCCACAAAATGCAGTGGGAAGGAACTTCCCAACTCATTTATATGTAATATTTTGAACCTACCAGTTTTGCTTGCTGTCCTAGGCCCTGTGTGCTGAAAATTACTGAATAATCAATTCAGGACACTCGTGACTTTACAGATGTCTTTCATATCTCCTTTGTCTCTTTCTTGGATTGAGTGTTGAAGTAATTTCTCTCTAAAAAAAAGGTCATTCCACATCTTTGATCATCCTTGGTTGCTCTCTCTGATCCTTTTATTATTAGGCACAATAGTTGCAATAGGTTTGAATTAGGAAGAGTGTAATCTGCTGACTGCTGAAAGTTATTAAGGGGAAGTGTCACCCTCTACATGCACAATTTTAATGCTTTTTCTCTAAACTTCAGCTATCGCTTCTGTCACAGAGAGGATTAGTGGGCAGTATTGAACCTTTTTTCTGTTCATTGAAGGATGCAGAAAAATGAAGGAATTTTTACTTTATAGATTTTTCATAGCAAAGACTGGTGAAATTGTGAATTGGTAATTTAGCTGTTTAACCATATGGTTTCAGTTCTTGGTCATTGCACGTTTGTTGATCTGCAGTCCAGGTGGAAAGCAAATCACAGAAGTCTTCATGACTCCATAGTTCTTGTTACTTGCATAGTTAGTAGAGGTCCTTATACCTTCTGAGTGGTATAAAATTGCTAAAAATAATACAAAGAACAAGATTTGTATAAGTAATTTGCTCAAATAATGAGTTCTCTCAAGTTTGGTTTTTTTTTTATTCATGAGCAGCCTGTAAAATTTTCAGTCATGAATTATTCAAGCTTATTTGTGAATTTATTTGAAAACATTTCCTCACATAGCTGTCTCACCAAACAGTTCATTGAGAATATTCCTCCTTTCTGGTTCTGTTCCTCCTTTTTTTTATGGTCCTGAAGTCCTGTGGTGGGTTGACCTTGGCTGAACTTCAGGTGCTCACCCAGCTGCTCTATCACTCCCCTTCCCAGCCAGACAGGGGAGAGAGTAAGATGGAAAAACAGCTCGTGGGTTGGGATAAGGCAGTTTACTTAAAGCAAAAAGTAAAGTGGAAGCAAAAGGTAGCAGGGTTTATTCTCTGCTTCCGACAAGCAGCGATGGTCGGCCACTCCCGAGAAGCAGGGCTTGGGTACGTGCAATGGTTCCTCAGCGGGCAGCCACTGGAGACAATGAATGCCTGCCTTCCTGCTCCATGCCTTAGCTTTTATGTCTGAGCAGATGTCATGTGGTCTGGAATATCCCTTTGGTCAGTTTGGGTCAGCTGGCCTACTTGTGTCCCCTCCCAGGATCTTGCCCTCAACTGAGGAAGGATGTCACAGTGTTGGTGCTCCGCTCAGCAGTACCCAAAACACTGGTGTGTTATCAACACCCTTCTAGCTACCAGTACAAAGCACAGCACTGTGAGGGCTACTGTGGGGAAATGAACTCCAACTCAGCCAGACCCAAAACAGTGTGGTATTGGGAAGGTAGAGATAAAGGGAACAGATAGGTGCCCAATTATTTCCAGTCTTTGAATGTGCATATTCTCAAACACAACAGCCTGAAAAATACGGTTTATTGACACAGAGTGCATAAGAAAGCTTCAAAACCTTTACTTTCCTGCTCAATTATAGCAGACCAGCAGGCTTGTGAAAACTTAATTTAGTGCTTCTTTGTTATTGACTTATGTTCCTGCTAAGTAGGCGATGGAAAGGATCTCTAGAGTTTAATAAGGGATTCATGGATCACTGCACATTGAGGTGTACTTAAACTGTCTTGATTGTGCCTGGATATTTCTTTCTCTCTTCCCAATTAGAAGGCAGTGTGACAGTTTCATCAGGAGAGTCTTGTAAATATAGTTACACCATTAAATCTATAATTTTTTTACATAGCTATGTGCATTATAATACTTTATTGAAGACTGCCAGTGTTATGTGTGGGACAAACCTTATGTCTAAACCTTTTCATTTCGTAACAATAGAGGAACCAAACTTCAGATATGGTGTGTTGAGTCCCAGAACCTCTGGATGTGTTGCATGCTCCTCTTTTTTTTTTTTTTTCCTCTTTTTTTTCCCCTGGGATTTCAATGGTCAGTAGGGAATATCTGGTCACCACATTAACAGTTCTCACAAAAAACTGATTCAGAAAGCTGCTGTAAATGGCTATCAGTCAGGTATTAGAAATATTTTACCAAATATACCACTTTAAAATGATTTCAACAAAATGTTGAGGGGCAGCCTGTACACAATTAGTGCTGAGAGCTGATAGTGTGCAAGTCAGGAAAGTGGACAAATGACTATGTATTTTTTAGTGCTGTGGTTTATCCCAGGACACCTGCAGTCTTGACTGAAACACAAACAAATGTACATGCAAAACATCAAAGTTTGAAAATATTAAAGGAGAGGTGCTGGTTTTGCCTTCATAAACAAAGCCCTGTTGTGATTTTGAAATCAGCGCTGGAATCCTGTAGGGCCCATCTTTCTGGCACAGTTTTGGGTCAGTCTAGAGGTAACATTACAAAATTCAGAGCCCAAAAAGTTATAGTGAACACCTTTAGAAATTTGATTGTGGCGTTCTGTTGGAAAAATCTCTTGTCACTGCAGAGCTCTGCAAGTCATTGGTATGAATTTAGTACCTTGTGCTGTATAAGGTGGAAAGCATTTGCAGAGGGGACCTGGGGGTGGTGGTGAGAATTAAACTGATAAAACATATCCAAGGTGAACTGTCAGTGTAAATGAAATTGGATTATCACAGACCACTTTGTGTAGTGGGTCTTTAGTGATTGTGATCAAACCTGGAACACAATGATTGTTGCAGTCCACATCCTTGTTTAGCTGAGCTTGCATAAGAACAGACATCTTTTAACGCAGTGCTCAGGTAGCATTCCCAGGGGTAAATTTGCAGTTGTCAGTGAGTACTGTGGAGTGTTACAGATCCCTGACCTAGTGTGCTATTAGTTGTCTCGGGTGCTGATTTCTGTGTAGCTGTGGCAGTGTGGGCTGGCTTGCTTTCTGGCCCCACATTATTAACAGCAGGTGAGTTACACAGCCACAGAGTGCAGCTTATCGCTTCCTTCCCGATATGTTATGAAGCTGATCAGCAGCAGCATGCAGACTTCCATTCACTACCTTCCTGACCAGCTAGTTCAGCACTGTTTGATCAAATGCAATATCTTTTGCCAGGGGCGAAAAGTCAGTTTAAATGTAATCCTTTGGAGCTAGTACTGCAGTAAAGGACAAACTCTGGCTGATACCCTGGGGGAGCTTCCTAGATGCGTTTGCAGAGCAATTGAGAACAGGGTCAAGAGAAAGATGTAAGCCAGTTCTAAGCCTGGGTCAGAAATACAAAGAAGTGTACGGTGAGATAGCATGGATCAGTTGATCATGAGCCAAGGTAGGCGTGGGAAAAGTTTAGCCATGTTTACCCTAGAATTTCTCCTGCAATAGCAAAGACCCTGCTAGGACCTAAACTGGCAAGTTTGCAGAGCAGCCTCTTCTGCCTAGCCACTCACTGATTGCTGTTTTGAATCCTATAGGTAGACCCTCACATCCCAATTCTTAAAAAGCAATCACAGGTCAGGAGTGTTTAACAAAGTGTGTTTTCCTTGAAAATGCTGTCTTAGTTTGAAATAAAACTTGATGGTGTACAAAGTGCAAATACCCTGTTCTTCCTAGAACAGCCATTTGGAGCTGGTTTCCTTTGGCAGATGGGTGAGCCAGGTTTAAGCACCTCTTTTGACAGTCTGTTTTCTTTCATGTGGCTGTGCCAACCCACCAAGGCTTCTATCTGTTTCCTGCCTGCTGGGGCTTTTCTACTTTTTATGAGTAACTGAAAACATTTTTAGTGCTATATCTCTTGGTAGGTGTGCTCACTGGGGATGTGGTAAAACCCAGGATCATGTGCCTTTTAATCTGAGCTATCAATGCAGAAGTGATAAAGTTTTGTGTCTCCTTCTCTGTCCCAGCTGCTGTGGCAGAATAATCCACTTCAATTGCTGATCCTAATGAATAACAGACTTCCTGAAGTCTGTTATTTCTTTGGAATAGGAAGGGTTATCTGTGTTCATAGCAGAGCTAGCATAATGCTGGATTTTCAGCTCCTTTTCATTGTATTTCTCCTTTGCCTGCTTTTTGCTTCTTGCTCTTGTTAGCTTGCATTGACTGGTAAGTGGTAAAGGAGAAAAACACATGGTTCCAGAAAACAAAAACAAAGCAAGAAATAAGGAAAAGGCGAGACAATGTTTTTCATTTCATTACTGAGCTTCTTCACAGCCCCTCCTCTGACATTTAGAACAATATAATATGCATGTCTCTGTTCATTAGGTTCCTCAGAACTACACAGTGACAACCACAGAGGGCGGGGAAAAAAAGAAAAAGAAACAATCTTAAACATGAACTAACCTTTGCAAGCTAAATAACAAAGAAATGAGAACAGCAAAGGAGAAAAATGTTTTCTGAAAAAGTAAATATATCCAAAACCATGGCCTTATGTAGGTTATTCAAGTATCATTACAAAGGGGAAAAGAGAATACTGACCTCTACATCAGAAATAACTAATTTTCTGCCCAATGATCTGTTTGTTCTCTACATATATGTTTGAGCAGGTCTGCTACTGGTATTTGAACAACAGTAAATGACACAAGGAGACTGCTGAAACTAAGGATAATCTTTAAGACATTTGGGAGTTGATACAGATTCTCAAAAATGAAAAAGCTTCTACTAGAAGAGCTCCTAAGCATTCTTGAAATAGGGTATCTGCACCAAGTGGAGATATCTAAATGGGTGCATATGTTCACCACAGCATGGTGTCAAATATATATATTAGCTTGGAAATCTTAAATGCTAAGATCTAATCCTAAATTTACTACGAAGTCAGGATATAGGAATATTGCTTAGGATTCTTGATGTAGCTAGTCAACAATTAAGATGTATATTTGGATGGGTCCAAGGATGCCTCTGCAGAAGGATTGCTAGAGCTATATAAAAAATAATTATGTTGGAATGCAGCTGGCTTTTTCCCCCCAACAATTTCAAGGGAGCTGCAGAACTTTAAGATTGTGTGGGTTTTACTGAAATTTCTGGAGGAAGAAAAAAGAACAAAAGAGACATTTCTACTCTCTGAAAGATAAATATTTTGATTTCTCATATTGGCACTTTTAATTTTTTGTTATTTCATATTTATTTTGGGATGTCAGTTGCAATATTTTTTCACCCTCAAGTGACAAGATTAAAAATCTCAATGGAATTTTCTTTCGTGTTTGTTTTAGATTTGTAAATTTTCAGTTGGGAAAAAGTAAAAATCTGAGTATTTTATGAAAAATAATTCTCAGTCTAGTCATCACCAGTAATTACACACTGCTAATTTTAGTATTGCATAAAATAAAATTAGTCTGATTCTAATTCCTGTATTTTACAGTTGGGGGAAGTGTTTCTTGATTCTGGTATGGTCTTCCCCAAGATTACATCAGCTAGTGGCAAAGAACAGGGAGAAAATCACACTGTTTTTCCTGTTTATTCTTCCCAATTTCTATACCTGTTATCTTCAGGTCTGCTTCTAAAATTGCCAGATGTCAAAATATTAATTAGGGGAAACATTCGTTAGTCATTTGCATCTCTGGTACCTCTGGCAAGTGCAGCAAGAGAGGGACAAGAGAAGAAAACAAGACTTGGAAAGACATACAAGCAACTGTATGGCTGCTTTGCAGGTCCAAGGGAGGCTCAAAGCTGAGGGTATGTACAACTCCCACAGAGTGTCTGCAAGCAGGCTGGCACTGCACATCATGGAGTCCACTGCTACCTTTCATTGGGCGAGTTGTTATTCAGAAAGGTTTTATGCACACAAGGAGTTTGTCTCCCCCCTTGATTTTTATTTGTTTGCCAAGTAGGGGATTTACAGACCCATTCAGAGGGTGCTGTGAGGGATGGCAGCGGCACAGTTCTGTATCTGGAACAGACAGCTGCCCTGCTGTCATTGATAAGCATTCCTCGGAGGGTGGTGATTGAGATTTAGCACTTACAAAGCGCTAATTGGTATGAGCCTTGGTGAACCATATGTGCCCTCTACAGCCTGGCCATCTGATGCCTCGGCAGGCGGCTGGCGCTTCACACCTTGGCTGCCTCTTCAAAGTGGGACCTGCCAGGAGAGGGGAAAACACCTCCTGGACAGCAGTGGGGTTTTGGGGAGCGCAGGGGATGTCCATGTCAGGGTGCCCTGGGGAGCAGAGGGGGATCATGGCTGTTGTGTAAATTTCCCCATGAGCCGCACCTCACGTGTGTTCATGCAGATAGGAAGTGCTTTGGGCAGCCTTTCTTTGTACTACGAGAGATTCAAGAGTTGTGCTGTAGAAACAGATGTCTGTCAGAATGTGTGTCTTCTGTCCCCTATACCTTCCTCTATAGCACTGTGTGCCCGCTTATGCCCTCAGCTCCCACATCAGCTTTTTCTGCCGTCTCATATGCTGAGCATATTGGAAAGAGACAATTCCCGCTGTGGCTGTTTTAGGGCTATCAGTGTGTAAGATATAGAAGGGCTTTTGGCTTTGGAAAAGGCAATGGTGAGGTCTGTTCTTCCCCTAGTGCAAGCAGCTATGTGGTGATTCCTCTGCCATGTTGGTGCCAGCTGATAGGCAGCATTGGGCAGATAGGCACTGAATTTCCTACAGTCCTTTGTTGCTCTGACAAAAGTGTTGAAGTTGGCAATTTTACCAAGGGAGCAGGGGGGATGTGTGTCTGTGTGCCTCGTTTCTTAGGAACCCAGACTGAGATATATAGATCAGAGATATATATGTAAGAGATATATAGATCAGAGTTTTGTCAGATAAGTGTTGGGACTCTAATTTACTGCGGTTTTAATGGGATAGGGAGGAGGATAAGATATACAGCGATCTCTTAGGGAGACATGCAAAATAAATTAGTAGCAATAGTAATGGTCTGGTAGTTTGTCCCAAATGTAGGTCTTCTTAAAGGAACCCAACATCTTGAAAGTCAGAAATTATTTTTTGAAGATATTAACAGAAGAGCAGGCTGAAATGTTTTGCTCAAAATGCTTTTTGCTAAAATTGCATTCCTCTTCATAGTACAATAATTTTATTCTAGAAGTGTCTGTTTTGGCAGGAGGGAAAGGCTGTTTATCAAAAGAGCTGATAAAAGTTCTAAACTTGGAAACACTTCCATTCTGAATAAATCTAAAACTTTTCACTGAAGTCATAGAAACATTGGTTGTTAGAGATATTTGGAGGTCCCCAGTTCAACCTCTTAGTCCAAGCATGGTTATCACCAGCTGCAGGTCAGGTCAGCCATGACTTTGTCTAGCCAGGTCTTAAAAAAACAATAGGGATGGAGACTTTACCCATGTTCTGGGTAGTCTGTCCCAGTGTTGAACTGTTTTCCCAACTGAGATTTTTCTTGATGTCCAGTCTGAGTCTCCCGAGTCAAAACTGGTGATCATTTGTTTGTGTCATGTCATCTGCTACAAACTAGAGTTTGACTGGAGGCAGGTCAGTGCACCACAGCTGTGAAAAAAGTCAGCAGCTTCAATGCCTGTGAAACAGAGCAGAAAATATTCACTATTTCTACTGCATACAAGATCTCATCTTGTATCCTGAAACTTTGGTATTTCAGCTCCTTCCCACTGCCCCCGGGGGTTGAGGGAAGAACCTGGTAGTGATAACATGCAGAGGAGCTGAATGAGAAAAGGTCCAATTGGCTAAAGGTACACCTCTGCAAATTCTTTCCATGTCAGTTTAGGCAAATGCTTTTAACAATTCATTCAATTATGTTAAGCACCCATTAAAAGAATTCTAAGCCCTCTCCGGGGTTATTTCAGTTCTGTGAGATTGTAATTGTTTGAGACTAATCATGATTTCTTCTTTTGCCTTCAGGTGATTCTAATTCTGACAAAGCTGTATGACTACAACCTGGGAAGCATCACAGAGAGCTCTCTTTGGAGGTATGGAGATAAATTGAGTTAATAATTATCACCTTACTTAAATAGGAAGAGCCTGATGCAGTTCTTTTATTGAATTTAATTGGATTTCTTTAAATGCGTTGGAAGGCATTTCTTTCTCCCATTTCTTTCATATTCAAGGACAAAGAGGCTGAAGTCTGATTGTCTTGTTTCAGCTAGATAAGGTACTTCATGGATATACTGTCATTTGATTTACCCTTCTCTGTCTTATTCAGATCGAAATCAGCCAATTTGTTTAATTTTGGGAAAATTTAACAACCTAAAGTTCTTGTTTATAATGAAGGATCTCATGGCTGTCTGCCCAAATGATCCTTATGAAAAGCCAGTACTGCTAAGACTGGGGAAATACCTAAGAGTGAGTATTCAATGTCTGTTGACTAGAACTGATGGTATTAGTACTAGATAATTGATTTCCACTTGACTGCTAGATTGATTTATAGGGAATGTTTCAATACCTTCATGATTTCAAAGTGTATCATGTACTCTATGAACCAAAGGAAGGAGGTAGGCCGTGAACAATTTCTTAGAGCTGTTACTTGGATTCAATGCAAGCAAATGGTGCCTCTTTTTGCTTCTCTGAAGAAGGAATCTAAGAAGTGTTTACTTTACCTGTCCCTCGTGTTACTTTTATGAGCTGTAATGGATGAAAGGGAGGTTTTCTTAGGGTGTCGTCTGTGAAACTTTGGTGGGAAGTTCAGGGGTTTTGTATGCAGGTCACTGATGGAGGTGAATAGGCTACTGTCATAGTAGAAGAAAACTTTGGGTATTTGAAACTGAAACTTCTGGTTAGAATGACCTTGTTTTGATAAGCTTGCATGGGAAAGGGGTTTTCTTCACCAAGGAAGATTTTTGGTACGGAAATAGAACAAATAACCTTTTTGTTCAAGGAACTGAGCAGGTTTTAAGAGAATGACAGAGGAGGGATTGACATGAAGTATATTCTGAACTCAGGCTTTGCCCACTGCAATTGCTTTGCCCACTGGCCTGAAGGAATGAAACAAAACCAAAACCAAACAAACAGGAAAACCAAACCCAAGACAGAAAAACTAAACCCTAAAGAAACACAAAACTCCTAGGATTTTTTCTGAACAACAACAGGAACACTCAAAAAACTAGTATTTTTCAGGGTTGAATAAATATTTTTTTCATCCATTCATATACCTTGCTGCTATGACTTTCTACTCCCTTGTCTTTACTGTGGTGTGTGCACACATAAAGGGTCTCTCAGGCATGTGGCTTTGGCAATGTTTTATAAAGGGAGTTTGTGCTAGGTTGTTTAATTTCACAGTGGTTTTAAAAAAGAATATTTATAAATATGAAAAATACTGTTTCTATTTCCTTTTACTAGCATCGGTCATTTCACCCTGAGAAATACTCATCTCTGTTTCATTAGTCATTGAGAAAGATACAGCCTTTCAGCATGTGAAGACACCTCCTTCCCCATTGCTGACAGTGCTGAAGATCTGCTTATGTGATTGTGCAGGATTGTGTTAAGATACGGTTCTCTGACTGAAAATAGCCACATCAGAGTGGAAAACATGATTCTTGTTGACCCTACACTGTTACCTGTTTCAGAATTAGTTTCTGTGGGGCATTCCATAATGGCATAAAATTTTGCCCTGATTAAAAGTGAAGGGACCATGGGGGTGTCTCTGGAGGATGTAGCAGATAGCTGGGGCCTTAGCAATGTAGCAGTCCTAGAGCTAGTGAGTACAGTGCAGTCCTAATGTCAGAATGTGATTAACAACATAAAATAACCTGATTGTTTCCTCTAACTTGGTATCCTATTACCAAGAACCAGTCTGTATGAAAGACTATATGAAAATTATCATCATAGCTGACACTTTCTCCTAATATTCTCCTAGCATTCCTTCTCAGGCTTTAAGGTTGGGGTCCTTCTTCATTCTTAAGTGTAAGGTGTATCAGGATCAGAATAATTTTTTTTATATATATATATTAATATATATCATGGGATTAATATTCCATGAGCTAACTTTCTCAGTATCTTTTAGAGTGTGTTAAAATTTTTAGTACCTGTGAGCAAGAGAAAAGAATTCCATAAATTCTTAGAGCAAGGAATTCCATAAATTATTTGAGGAACAACTTGTCTTACTTTGAACCCATCAGACTTCACTTGGCATATGTCACATGTCAGGACTTGATTGCTGTTGTATGGCCAACCATCCAGAATCCATGGGTGATTGCTTTGGGCCGGGAAATGTTGAAGGAGAGCCAGAAAAAACATACTTGTCTTTGCAGTGCTCCATTACTCTTTGATTGGCTCTTCAGTGCTCATGGCTGCCCTGGAAGCCGCCAGTGCCCTTCCTTGTATTTTCCTCAGTCCTGTTGCCTTATATAAGCCTTAGGTGGTCACAGTGTGCTTTGTCCTGAATCTAACTCTGCTATTAGATCCCCGCTCACTGTGTAGACATGCCTTCAGGTCACTAATAAATATGCCTATGAAGATCCCAGGACAGCTTCTCTGCTTTTAGTGTGATAAATAGAAATGGTGAGATGGGCATATATTATTATTTACCTGATAGAAGTTATTAGCTGTTGTTCCTCCTGGCTGCTTAAGTGACATGTTAATTTAAATCTCTCTACTTGTTTGAAAAGGATAGGAAAAAATAGGTTTGAGAGAGGGGGTGAAACATATCTTGCAATTTATTTCATGCCTCTAGGCATTCTGGGGAATGGAAGAAAACATGATCTCATGTCTGGTTTTCTTTCTGAAGTTCTGTTTCTGAAGGCTAGAGGAGAAAGGTAGTTCTGCAGGTACCCACAGCTGAAGTGGAATCTGTCTTGAATACATGACAAAGAAACACCACTCTTGCCTCCTGTGCTGAGTGCATTCTCAAAAGGCTGATGAATGATGAAAGGCTGTTTAGAAGCATGTCACGGACACGAGTCATTTATGTGATAGCTGGTTATAAGCACATCTGTCATTTGAAAGTGTAGTTCGGTGACTTAAGCAGTTTTATGACTGATGAGACTGTAACCACCTATAACCCAACTATGCCATTGCCTGAAGTATATGAATCTGTCGTCTTTATAAACACACTAGAACCTGCTAGGATGACATTTCTTTGTAATTTTTCAGCCAGTTTAACTACTGGAGTTACAACTGCAGTTGGCTGCAATGCTAACAGATGGAGATCGTCCTTCCAAAACTACTGATGAATTAAAAGACCACTGGTGACAGACATGAAGAGATGAAATACAGTAAGAGAAAAGAGATGGAGAGAATCTGTATTATCTACTAGAGAGTTAAGGCTCTGTGCTCAGTGAGCTTTGGATGGCAAGTGAGGTGCTGCAACTGTACCTGGTAAATGAAATTTTGCATCAGGCTGTGCCTGACTTCAATTATACCATTATCCTCTCAGCAGATTTTTTCCACAGTTTTAGTTGAGGGCTTTTTATTTACTTTTTGCTATTCTTTTTATAGAAGAGGACGAAAATGGAGGAAAAAAGATTATCTGTCACTGAGCAATTAACTGAGTGTATTGGATTTATTTCTCTTCCTCTCATAGATATCTCTCAGATCACAAAGAGGATTAAGCTGTGAGAGTTAGGAGAAGATGTTTTTTACCACTGGAATAAGATAAGCTTACGTTTCAAATAAATAAAAATATCAGAATAGTGTATAGGGTATCCATGAACTGTAGACAGCTGTGGGGAGGACTAATCTTTTTCTGTTTGTGTAAATATGGTGCTCTGGAAAGGTGTTTGTGCAGGACACTTTCAGGGCCTTGAGAAGCTGACAAGCCATGAGTGCTACCATTCACCTCTTTGCCTTCTTATTGCTCTGTATTTGGGCAGTAATCAGTAATTTCATGGAACTTCGTATAGAAATAACAGTAATTAAACTTCTGTTCTCAGCCAGGAAGTAGGAAGATGTAGAGTTTGCTTAGTGTGAGAGCATTCTACAATGTGATCTGTTGCTGTTTTAGTTCTGGAAGTTGGTGATACTCTTGACACTCCAATACTGTGCCTGACCTCTGACCTCCCCCAATCAGGAGAGTTTATCCCTTCCAACCTGTCCTTCACCACTCCTGGTTTCTGCAGTAAGAAAGCTTCAGCACATATGCCATGAAGAAATCTCAAGGATGCTGAAAAATACTTTTGCCTCCTATAGATCTAGATTTAATTTTCCCTGTGTAAAGCAGGAATTTTGAAGAGTTGCTATTTTTTTTTCCTTCCTGGAAAGCTTAGAGTGGATCTATCTCTAGATTTTACATGACCTTTTTGTTTAACCTGGAACTACTGTCCATCAGTTTACTCATCTGCTCCTTCTAACACCACCACTGCAAATCAGCCTGGAACTGTCCTTTCAAGATGGGTAAATGGGGTATGTAATCCAGAGAAGAATCAGTAACCTTCATTTATTCCATGAGATAACTTAATGAAATAAAGAATTCACTGTCCTACTCTCAGACACTGCTAGAGACAAGATATTGGGCTCAGGTAGACCAAGGTACTTGGTACTAAGGTCTAAGTACCCTTGTATTGTGCCTGTATGTTGGGTAGTCCCCTAAGCGTCATTGTGTATGGGAGTGTGTTGGTGAAAACACTTATTGTGTAAGATAGGTTATTATTAGTATGTTAGATAATGAAAAGAAGCAGTGGAGAAACTGGAATGTGTTCTTTCCTCTTGCAGTTGCTCTAGGGATAGGAGCCTCAGGAAGAGAGATTGAGGATCATATCTGAACACAAACTTGTAATGTGGTAGGACGAGGGAGAACGGCTTTAAACTGAGAGTAGATATAGGTTAGATATTAGGAAGAAATTCTTTACTGTGAGGGTGGTGAGACACTGGAACAGGTTGCCCACAGAAGTTGTGGATGTCTCATCCTGTGAAGTATTCAAGGCTGAGGTGAATAGGTCTTTGAGCAAGCTGGTCTAGTGGGTGGGCAGGAGAGTTGGAACTATGTGATCTTCAAGGTCCCTTCCAACCCAAACCATTCTATGATACTAGCCAGATGGTCTCTGTTAGACATCTTTCTCTCCCTTGAATCCCATTGCTGGAAAGTTCTTGGCTGTGAGTTTACCCCAGCCATGTGGTTATAAATACTGTAGGTGCTTTGAAACCTCCCATACTAATGTTTCTGCAATTTTCTGGCTCCTTGCTACGTAAGAATGCCCTTTCTCACTTTTGTCATGTTCAGAATTATTGATGTGTTTGCGGAGATTTTCTTCTCTGGACTAGAGAGTTATTGCACCAGGACACTTAAGAGTTTGTCTGTATTTGCTTACTTCCTTTGAGGGGAATTTCCAGGATATGCCTGTTAATACAGTCATTGTTCTTCTGGAACTTTTATGCTGGGTCCTTACTTCTGTTTTGCAGATTGACTGTTCTCAACTCACATTTATTTTCTACCTGCTGAACCACACTAATAAGGTCATAATGTGTGGCTTAGTGACACAGTCTGCTCTGCAACAGCAGATTAGGGTTTTTTAGCTGAAGTAGGTAGGAGAAGCAAATCCATATGAGAGGAACTGACAAAGTGAGGGGAAGGAAAGCTTCATTAAGCACATTTTAACCAGCAGTTTCGTGGGAAAAAGGAACTTGAAAAGGACTATTTGAAATGCTTTTATCTATAAATACAGTGCTCCAGTTGCTCAGTGTAAGTCACTTTTCTTAAATGAATATCAGAGCTTGATAAATGCTGCCACATTATCTCCTATGGGCATTTAGTGAAATTGTAACAATGACATTTCCTTGTGTCTTTTAGTTTGATTCTTTTTTTCATTTTCTCTCCTGCAAACATAGCAACCTCTATCTGCTCTGTGTATAGATGCTGGAGGGCATCTGGGGGAAGGGAAGAATGAGTTTGCACACTCAGCTATTTGTGTAGGAAGCAGTATCTTTTTATGGTTTGATCGCAGCGGGAGATCTGCTTGCACTGGAAGTGGGCTTAGAACATGGATTTTATGCACTGTGTGTGGAGCTCAGTGCAGCCTTTTTTTCTGTGATGGGACACACTGTTCAGCCATCAGGACCCCTAGGGACCTAATAGTTCCTATAGCTATCAAGTTTTTACACAAAGGGGCTCATTTTACCCTGGTGACTAACAGAAATAAAAACTTCTACCGCAGTCAAGTCTTCTGTCTCTGGGATGTTTTTCGTGTTATCAAAACCAGCTCAAATAAAGCTGGAGGGGCGGGTATGGGGATTGCCAACTAATCAAACAAAAAGTGCACTCAAAAAGCCAAAAAAGACCTACCTAGGAAACAACTCACAGCAGATGGTTAAATAGATCCTAGTTCGGCAGGAAAATGAAATTTTATTGAATGTTACCAGACTTTTATGTTCCCTGAGGAATAAGAGCCAGTAAAACTATTGCATTTTTTGTCATATATGTGTTTATTTAATCAATCTTATGTAAGTTCTGCCTTTACATAGCTTGAAGAATCATACCCTGATATTTTAAATGATCAGATTTGATTGTGGATTTAGTGCTGTGCTGCTTATTCCCTGGTCTGTGTGGATAAAATATTCTGCACTAATGATGATGTAAATTTATTAAGCGTATTAGAAATGTGTTCTCTGTTGCAGCCAGTCATGAAATGTAGGAGTGTTATCAAGTAAATCAGAAAGGACTCAAATCCATTTTCCGCATGAAAGAAACATGTAAATCAAGATAATGAATATTAATGCAACATATATTAGCAATATACTGTAAATAACAAATGCACTACATTCATGCCGTTTTACGGACATACAGTGTTTAAATGCAGTTTTTCTTTCCTATTCTGTAAATTAGATGATGAACTTACATATCTCTTTCCTAGACCGTCCCTGTTTGTGCAAATGATATTGATAAAACATAACAGAACTATCTCTAGTTCTGGTCCATGAGGTTCATCCGTCTGTTGTGGATGTGTAATAACTGCAGACAAACTAGACTGGAGCTGATATCTAAGAGGAAAAATAACACAATAGTTACCAGTTCATAAACAGAAATCAGAACACCCTTTATGTTCTGATACTTCCATTCCTTCATGTCTATGCAATCATTCTTCCTTTTGCAGATCTGGGTAAAATTGTACTTATCTCTTCATAGGGATTTAACTGCTGCTAATCACAAAAAGGAAAAGTGTCTTTGGGGCTGAGCTTGGGTTAACAAAAAGCTAATCTGCTTTAGTGCCTAATACTAGCTTGAGATCTGAACTCTAAGATCTTCAGATCCAGGCCCAGAATATTTCTGCATCTCCACCTTGGGAATTATCCACGCAAACATTTACAGTTTATTGTTACTGCAGAAGGGGCCAGGCATGTGTCATTAGGTCTCTTATGAAGGACTTAGTGAAGCACCTGGAAACTATGTGCTGTAAAAATGCATAAGATATATCAATAGTATGTTACGCAGCAGAAACTGAATACCATTTAATCCAAAAAATAGTGGCTAGCTTGGAAGTGTCCTCTTTTTTTTTTTTTTTTGATTTCTCTAACCTACCAAATAATAGTTGGACAAAACTGAAGAGGAGAAATAAAGCCTACAATTAATCAATTTGTGCCTTCAATAATGATAGCAAAGCCCACTTTTGGGTGTGATTCTGCCAGTGGCTTCTGTGCCTTGGAGTACAGTGGTCTTTGTGGACGGCTCTGTGTGTGTAAAGTGGGACACCAATGCATGAGCTGTTCATCAGGAAGGCACAGAGTCCTTTAGGAAGGCTGAGGGCTACTGGGTGAGACCACAGACCTGTGTGTGTGCACAGAATTGCTAGTGAATACTGTGCAGGTCACTGGAGCAACTAGGGCAAGGAAGGTTAATTTTGTCTCCTGTCATTAGGATGTACCATGATGGCTTCTGTGTACTCAGCACTGAGAAAGTTTGTACTTGTATGACAGAGACAACATGAGGGACACTTGATTCCTGGTGAGCCAGGAATTAATTTGCATCTTGACTTCCCCTTATATAGGCTTGAAGGAGGCGTGGGGGGATTCAGGAACTTTTCTATCCGTTCTATCAGCTTCCCACTGCTACTGCACCGAGGAATTTCACTGGTGAGATGCATTAAGTGGTAGAGGAGGACGTGTCCTGTTGATTATGAATGTCAATTGTAATGCAGTCTAAACTGATGCAGTGCTTTTGCATGGTAGTGGGAGGTAAAATGCCTTCCTTTTGCCCATTATTTTTCCCTATTCCCCAAATGAGTTTCTTCTGTCAGGAAGTTGCATGGATTTCCCTAGCATGCATTTTACTGTGTGCTGTGTAGTTGGGTATGAAGATAAAATCTCTTTTCATCTGGATAGATAGTGTATCTATGAGAGATGCTGAGTTGAAAAGTAATAGAAATTGAGAAACACCACATGTATTGTTCATTAAGTGACTTCATGAGGAGAGATAGAGACTGATATCCGATCTCCCTCCAAGGCAAAATTTGTGCAGAAAGAGTGTTGTTTGTTCTACTAATGTACTTTTTACTGCTGTATTTTATGACTCTATATACATATCTGTGTATATGTTCCCAATAGTTTTCTTCTGGTTTTCCTTCAAGCCTGAGCTGCTGGAGTTGGGTGGTTGCTCAGAACCTCAGCTTTTCTGTGGTGGAAGAAAGCCCCATTTCCTGGGTTTTTTTGTAGTGAAGAGAGAATTGAATAGCTCACATTGCTGTAAACATGGGAAAACCCAACCGCAGATTCTTCACACTTGCTTCCTGAGAGCTTTTTCTTAATTGCTTAAAGTATCTTGGCTGCAAAGACAAATTAGGGTAGGATGGAAGGGGAATAAGAATGGGGTGGATATCTCCATGAACTGAGTATGTAGATGCTTTGTCACACTGAAGGCTAAGGTTCAGATCACAGCCCTGGTCAGGCCAAGCAGATTCTTGAGACTGGCTTTGCTGCAAACCAGCTGAATGTTGGCCATTGGCTTACATGATTAATGATTACACTGTCCAGCATTAAAAAAAACCAAACCAAAACAAAAAAACCACCCAACTTTCTGTTCTGTTACTATTTACTGTTGGTAAAACTGGAGGTGTTTTTCATAGTCATGATGCCACAAAGATGCTCTCTCTTCTATGGCAGAAGAGGAAGAAAGCAAGCACTCCCTCAGAGTTAATCAGGAACCAGGTATTTCCCATATATAAGGGAGAAACAAAGCTGGGTGGAAAGGACACAGTCACTGGAAGGCAGTCTAAGGAGATGGTAGGTTCCTTGTCACTGATTAAAAGCTGCCAGTCTTCCCCAGCAGGCTGTGACTGCGTGTCTAGTGCTTCTGAGAGAATTTGCTTAAGCTGCAGGCTTTAAAATTTGCACAGCACTCAGTTGCCAGTCTTATGGACCTTGAAACCTCTGGGGGAAAAGGGACTGAAATCAAAATTAGGCCAGCATTTTTTTTTATATTTGAATACATAACCTTTTTCAAATAAGCTAAAAGGGAAATAGGAGGCCAGAACTTCTCCTGATAGAACTAGATCTGTTTAATTACCCTTCAGTAATACAGCAGAATAAAAGGAATCTGTAGGCAGGTCTAAGCTCTCCTTGTGCTGTACCAACAAGTCACTGTTTTCTTACTGAGCGTTTGTGTGTATTTACATTATCTCAAGCTGTCTCTGCTCCAAAGGATCAATCTAAGAGGCTGAAACTCACACATTTTTGATCTCCTTTATTTCTGTCCTTTCTGTTGTAGGAAGCAACAGATCTTCTGTTTAGAGCTGTGGAATGAGGAAGACAGGTGTGAGTCCTAGCCTTCCTACCTATAGCTTTAGGCCAGCTTCTTCACCACTGCATGTATGAGTTAATGGGGTTATGTTACCTGCCCATCTGCAGTAAATGAACTGAGAGATTTGGATGAAGCTGGCTAATAAAACCCAGTCCTGGAAGAGTGAGAACAGAAACACAGCTGCATAAGCCTACAGTCTTCATCTGTAGCTGAAGCCTGACAGATATTTGATCTATGCCTTACCGAGCCAAACTTCTGCTATGTTCTCTTCCAATACCTAACAGAACCTTGAGAAACTCTTGTATGGATTGTCATCTTTGAGTCAATGTATGACAATGTTAGTTTGGATTTTGCCTGAACAGAGGTTAATCTTTGCAAAAGGGTAAGAAATGAGAATCAAAACCATTCCTTTTAAACAGTCAGTTCTCTTTCCAAGGAAAGAAAATGAACACAGAAGATATGACCATGGCCTGTGTGCCCTTGCTGGTAAGAACTACTAGATGGGAGAAGCTCTAGAGGTAGCAGCAACATGAAATTTTAATGCACTCATTTGTAATACTTGTTTCTTTATGAATATATGAAACAATCTTTTTTCCCCCAGTTGTATTTGTAACTTCTCATCTCCTCTGTTCTTGTGTTTTCTGGGAGGTAAGCGAGGCAGTACTAGAGCCTTTTTTTCTCCTTACTCTGTGGTAGCACAGCTTAAGTGAAAGCAACATCATACTGTGGAGTAGGTAAGAATGTGAAGTTTTTCCACAGTTCTTCCTCAAAATGAGCTTTCCTTGCTAGAGTTTTTTTGCTTTTTTTTCCTCTAGCCTACCTCCAGGCTCTTATCAGTGTTAAACTCTCAATAAGCTTACTACCTTTGGGATAATTTGTATTTCTTATTCTGCTACAGAAATCAGTTTATGCCCCAAAACATGAGTTTTGATGACTTGCCATATTAACTTTAATATCTAGTTAAAAATGTAAGTTATATCAATTATAGACTGTTGGCCCTTTCTAGTAAGCGCATCTGTGGTTTGCAAGACTCTGACCTCCTTTGCCTGTGAGCAGTGTGCCCTGACTACAGGCATTGTAGAAATATAATTTCTCTTCGCTTCCCTGCCAATGCTCGAGTGACGATGTGCTCTCTTGTTATGAGGCAGCATAAAATTTAGAGGCTAGTCACGATGAAAGCAGTAAGAAAGAAACGCAAAGACCTCAGTAAATTTTCCTCTAAGTATTCCCTTTTCAAAGGTAAATGGTTTTATTCTTTGTAATCTCTCTCTGTATGTTAACAGCTTTCACAATGCTAACTCTTTTGTAAGAAAAGCTCATTACAATCCCAGCAGACTTTATCTCTGGTACAGAAGCCAAAGAAGAAAGAAGCCAATACACTTTTTTTTTTTCTTTACAGTCCACCAGCTACTCAGCATACATGTACTGTAAATTCAAGACGTGGATGTTACTCAAAGAAGCAAGTGTGATGTCACAAGTGTTTTAATAGCCTTTGATTTATTTCCCAAGTGCTTTATTAAGATGATACACAACAGTGCTTGGAAGCCAAATGCTGCCTTAAGGAGAGACTTGGAGGAGTTATTTTCAGTCTCCTGACTTTTCTTCCTCAACACAGTAATTTGTTTGATTGGAGCAAAAGGGCCCTGGATTCAGAACAGGGATTCTACTTCTTATTTAGTGTTTCTTTGTGAGTTAATCAGCCCAGTTTGTGATCTGAGTGAGCAGGAGTATGAATGAACTTATTGTGATATGAGAGAGCTGCATGATTCAGAAAACAGGATACTGGCTGTGGTTGGGAGATTTGTGTGCTATCGCTGTATGGGTTTGCAGCTATTTGATAGTGAAATATTTGGTTAAGCATAATCAAGAATCAGCAAATTCATGTGAATCAAGTCATCTGCAAGAAATCCTCTCCTGGCAAGATATTTCTAATGACATTCTGGAAGGTTTGTTCCAGGTGCAATGATATAGGGCATCTTTGCCATTAGTCTGGTAATAAATCTGGTGTAATTTCCAAGTTTGAAGACAGGCAGGGTAGTGAATCAAAACGAGACCTGAGGTAATCACAGTGAGCAAATGGATGACTTAGTAAGCAGAGCTCACTTGAAAAAATTTATTTTAGTTCAGCAAAGGATAATAGTAGGACAAGGGCTGAGGGTTGTACTTACAGGACTATGTAATATCTACCTACAGCATAGAGAAAGAGCTGTGATTGGACAGTGCGTAGGAGCTGGAATAGGGAAAGAGCTGGACTTCATGTCCAGTTGTGAAAAGGCAGAAATGCTCTTATTTGATCAATGACTGTGTAAGCTAAGAAGCCAGGGGTTGAATTTTTAAAGAAATTAGAACTCTGAAATATTTAAGATACTGATGTCGCATACAATTTTCAATAAAACTCTACCCAGGATGGGATTTCTGGGCAGAAATAAACAAGAAATGCAAAGTGCAACAGTGCATTACACTGTTTAGGAAGCTTCTATGCTCCAGAAACAATCTTGGGATGGCATCTGTGGCCCAGAAAGGCAAAGAATCCCAACTGCTGAAGACTGGGAGAGTAGAGAAAATACTAATTCATGCTTCCCAAGGTCTTACACAGATATCTATTGTTAACCATCAGCAGAGACAGGGTAAAGAGATAAATGAACTTACACTCTCACACATGATGCCCACTTGATGTTGTGGTAGAACTCTGTATAGGTACAGGTGCTTACTGGAAATGTTACTTTCGTGATATAGTTTCATCTCATAACCAAGTTGGATCACTTTCCTTTTGCAAAGATGAATATTTTGCATTAATTCATTTCAAATTATCCAATTCTGCACAAGACTAACTGAAATGCTGAATTGAATTAAAGGATAGACATAAAATTAAACAGATCTGAAACATCCCCCTAAGACCATGCATATAGCAAATGCTTAAAATGGCAAGTGAACCAAGTTTGTTGTCTATTAGTGACTTGGGAGGTGTAACAAAAGGAAGAAAATATTAATGGCGGAATAAGGTGGGCAAATGATTGCTCAGGCTGAGTAAACGGTGACAAATACTGATAAGAGATGGGGGAGGAAATTTGACTTTTGGAGCAAAGAAGATTAGACACGGTTAAGTGAGAAGAGCTTCATGAGGAGTCAGCCCTTCTGCTTGTAGAAACTGGTGTTTAATTCATTGACCTGAGTGAAATGGCACCACTTTCCACTAGCTCCAGAAATTACTTCTGGCCACTGATGTAAAAGCAGCATCACCCTTCTTCTTAGGCTTTTCTTTTTACTATTGGTAAAAATTTTGATGGCTGCTGTTACACCTTAGTTTTTTGGCATCACCAAAATTCAAAGTAAACAGAAAAGACGGTTGAAAATACAGTTAGTGTAGCTATAAAGTCTATTCAATCTATGTCCCATTAGAAAATAGTGGTCAGTATTGTAATAATTATAAATGCATTGTTTGGCCCCTCTATTAATGTAATTATAAAAGCATTGAGTTTGGCAGTTGGATTCTTTTATATTTAGTTGCTATTTTTTGTTTCAGAAGAAACATGCTGAGTCAATTGGTCTAGAAAGAAGATGGAATAAACCTCTCAGAATAAACAGGGCCTGTTAATTTGCAGAATTTCTGTTGAATTGGCATGAAAAGAACACGTATAGAGATATAATAGCCTTGTTTGTGTGTGTGGATTATCTCTGATGTGCAATAACTCCAGGAATGCTGGTTAGTGCTCTACAAAAAAGGAAAAAAAATGTGGGGTTTAGTTTGGTATTGAAGAAAATGAAAGATCTAGAATTATTATGCAGAGGAGCTACATGTTGCAACTTACCCCCAAACCAAATCCAAAATCCAACTGTGTCTCATTTAACTGACAGAAGGTTCGAGGTTATTTACTCGTTATAGTAACTAGAACTCTAGCCTTTCTTATTATAAGTAAACTCATCAAGTCAGTAAGAATTTATCGTTGAATAAGGAAGGTCCATTTCAGTTGCACAGAGGGTTATTTTGGATTAAACCGAAGATCCACTTGGCTGAGTATCTTCAATGGGAACCTGCAGCAAATAAAAACAACAGGTTATAAGAACAAGGCCAAGACATGTCTGTTAGTTTTCTAACGTAGCCTTTCAGCTAATACTGACTTATGGCTCAACGACTTTATAAAATATTAAGTGTTTAGTAGAGGTATTTAGTAGCCCTTGGTGGCTGTGTTTTTGTGTGGGTTATTTTCTGTTCTCAGAATGTAACCATCATTTAAACTAATACAAACTTTTAGCATCCAGAATGGTGGACAGCTGAAAAGTACCAGGTTGGCCTGTGTCAGCTGCAGAGAGCTTAATTAGCACTTGAGAAGTTAGAATTTTTTCTGTCCCTTTAGCCATCCAGTTTCTTTTTCCTACACCTCTTTATATATGTGAAGTCCTACTGTGTGATGAAGGCAAACTCACTCAGCTGTATTTTATCTTCTAAAATGAAGTGGTTGCTCAGTATGTTCAATAGAGTACCCTGTGGAAGTGAAAAAAGAATAAATGACATAAAATTTCACTTGTGTGTAGCCTTTAGCCTTTATGGCAGTTGGAGAACAGTGTCCATGAGTTCTACTGATTGGTATATAAGCATTGCCTTATCCTTTTAATGAATGGAGAAAACAATAGGGATAACTTTGGAAAGGTCCATTAAGTAGTTAGGAAAAATTCTGGCTCTTCAGTAAACTTGTGCTGTGTAAATTTTCATCATGGTACTTACTAGAGAATGGAAGCATAGAAGAATAAAGTAGTGGTGGTTTTGGATGATCTTCAGCTCTGTATTGCTTGCAGGCTGGCTAGATTGTCCTACCACCTCAGAAATTTTTCTCTTCAGAAGAGTGGCAACGACCCTGACTCTAAAGAACCATTTGCTTGGGACATGTGATTCAGAATATCAGTTATTCCTATTTAATTTGTGGGCCTAAACCTACAATGGGAAATTCATTGGCTTGCTAATTTAATTTTCTGAAAGAACTTAGTAGTGACTGCCCTGCCTTCTTCTGGTTGAACGTGATGTAGAGAATCGAATTTACCTTCTCCTTCCCTGTTTGATAGATCTGACTTCCTGTGAGTAAGAGCTGCTGCAAAAGTACCTGTAGAAATCTTGGTCAGAAAGGAAAAAGGAGAGGGAAATAAAATTTTAGCAAGCTGTGTCTTCTCTATTCTAAGAACAAAATATGAAAGGCAGCATTGCCTTCTGTAAGGTCTAGAAGTTAACCATCTGATGGGATGGGTCAGCCTCTACTGGCTGCAAAATAGCTTTTCACTGATGGAGAGGAAAGTTGCGGACAGGGAGAATCATGCAGTTATTGCCAGCATTACCCTCAGGGGCTGGAGGTATTGTCTTGCATAGGATGACACCAACATTCAGTGTCTATTTGCCCTTATGCAGAAATTCCCCCTCTCTCTTAAAGATTGAGCATTGAAACCTGTGTTAGTAACTTTAAGGACCTATTCTCGACGGTGGGTTTTCTCTAAATTTGCAAAACACAAAAAGGTCATAGCTTAATCTGGCACGTAGGGAAAATACACGAGATATGTGGTCTCAGTCCGGCTGGATAATTCCATTGCTTTTGGCACCTGTTTTATTTTGCATGGGAACTGATGTCTTTTGGCTGCACCTAAGGAGGTCAAATTCATCTAGGAAGGGGTAGAGGATGCCGAGTGAATCAGCAACATCTCAGATGCCTTAGAGCCTTAATTTACATGTGTATTTGGCCTACACTTGGTAGTCATCATGTACGTGCTTTGACAGTATTCCACTGGGCATTGTCATCCTGTCCTCCCACGTAGGTTTGTCCCTTCCTTTCCTTTCTGAAATGCTGCTTCTCTGGCCTCCCTGATTTTGACATTTTCTTTGTTAGTTTCAAGAAGTTTTAAGTCTTGCTCTGAAAGTTAAATAATACATTTATATTTTCTTATGAAACATCACACAAGAGTCCACAACTTTACTGAATGCAGATGTCATAAACATTTGTCTTCTCAATCACTAAGCCTCTCACAGGCTTTTACGTAATTATATAGGATAATTATGCAGATTCACCTGTCATTAAGTCTTTGGAAAGGCTTTCAGATTTCAGTAAGGTTTGGGTCAGGCTCATTTTCAGTTTTACCTATCCGAAAAGACAGAACTTTTGTGTTCTGTTTTGTTTTGTCTTTTCTCTACCATCTATAAGAACACAAAGTTCTTTTGAATTGGTATTTGTAAAATGGTATGCTCCTTTCTGTTTGTTTGGGCACCTACCAGTAACGTAACTCCTATGAATGCAGTCCTTGCACTACAGCTGTTCCAGAGTATCTCGTGATTTGGCTGGATACAGCAAACAGGTGACCCCAGTGCAGTGGGGAAGGAAGTGTTGCTGGCACATCAGCCAGTGACTCACAGGTTGCTGCCCTAATTCCTGGAGGAGTAAGTTTGTGCTGTTGGCATCTGATTCCTAGGAGAGATTTGAAATGTGTGAATAGGGGCTAAAGTTAATAAGAGAGATTAATGAACCCAGAGGGCTCTGTGGAGAATAAAAGTCAGTTGCCTCAGTAGTATGAATAAGCTTATTGTCCAAGGGATTGGAGATGCTAAGGCAGAGGTAAATTCTAAGAAAGAATCCGACTAAGGCTAAAGGACTTTTTTTTTTTTTTCTTTCTAATATCTGATCGGCAGCTGCTGTGCTGTGTCAGAGATCAAATGGATGTGGGTGGGTAAGTTTGATCAATGGTCAGCTGAGGCTGTTGTCCTTGCTATGTGTTATTTGGATCACTGTGCCCTCTCTGGGAGACAAAAAGGAAAAAAAAACTGTCAGGCATTCCACAGTAGCTGTTACACTTTCCTGACCAAGCCTGGCTCCTGCTTTTCTGCAGCAGGGTGCCATGGCCTCTCTCTTGCTCTGTGGTTCTGTGTAGTGGGTGCAGGTGGTTGTACTGGTTTTTAAGTCACCAGCTATGCCCGGTGTGTGGCTGTAGCTGTGTACAGCTGTGGCAGAGACCTATGGGAGATGAATCTCATCTGCTCAGATTATGAACTGGCAGTAGTCCTGTTATAAGGCCCAAGCTTGCTGCTCCTGATTTACAGAGCCAAGAGGCTTAGATTCCTTGAAGGAACAGGACTGGCAGCATAACTCTTCTACTGACAGAGTCCTGCAAAACTAAGGTAGTTACACTCAAGTTGCTGAACTTACCAGCCTCTAAATCAGACAGGACTTGTCAGCACTGTCAGCTGAGTTAATGCCTGGTGGTACAGTAAGGAAGATGCACTGTTAGTGTTACTTTTCTGTCAGTGTCATAGAGTAGACAAGTAATAATGTCTTCATTCAGCATAAAAAGCCTGTTCCATTAATTGAAATAACAGACTAGGACTGAGTTTGTCTGGAGGTAGAGAACAGACATCTAGTCCCTGTCGCCAGGCAGGAGGTAAATGTGATTTACATATTGTTCATGCTCCAGTGCTGTCATTTGCTGCACTCTAGGCTGACTTTCTGGGATTAATTGATTATGTTTTCTTACTAGTGCTTCCCCTAAAGTAGACTACTACTCAGTTGTCCCCAGTACTGCAAATCAGATGATCTATCAATTTTCACAAGAATCACTTCTTGTGTGACTTGCCTGTCTTCACTCCTAATTTTCTAAAGCAAGCTTTACTCTTAGCAGCTACTTCATTTCCTGCATTTTTTGCTCTGTCAGCCAAAGATTCCTATTCCATTAGGTCCAAAGGTGTGGTTTCTTAATTCCCTGGTTAATTTTGAAATAATTCCCCAGCTGGTACCAGTAGCTGGGATGGAGGTAGGTATGCTGATTAGCTGCTGTGGCAAGTATGTCTAATTAGCTGAGTTGTTTCTCCCTCTCTGAATGCCCAAAGGAGATGTTTCATTTCAAGGTTTTATTTAGATGAGCTGGGAGTTAATCATTACGCAGAGGTCCGGTGGTTGATGACAGATCAGCCTCTGATCTCGCTCAACAGCATTCATTTGTGGAGGCATAAAAAGTCCTCATATTTCAGGGGTGACAGTGCAATCACTAGAGTTGTCCATTTGTCCCTCTCCGTTTCCCTACAGAATGATTCCTGTACCTGCTCACCTTTCCATAGCCCTCAGAAGATACATTTAAGGTCAATGAGCTTCATGCTCAAACACAACAATGTGACAAGAGACATTTTGCCTTTGCTGTCCGTTTTTTTTTTTTTTTTGGATAGTTGAGCAACATCATATTTGGGAATGGTGACTTTACTTAAATATCTCTTTTAATTAAATATCTCCTTCTTTGTGAATCAGAACTTGAAATAGTCCACAGCAATTTCCCAAAGAGAAGGACTGTAAATATCTGGAATGTGAAAATGGGAATATAAGATTTTCACAGTCCCAAGACTAGCCTTATTTCCACCTCCTGGCTAGTAAGAACCCCCAGCATTGATGGCTACATCTGTCCTGCAGAGTTTGATTATATTCCTGAGTCTTGGCCTAAATACAGTTTATATTCCTCCATGCTTATTAACATGACTGAAGAAATTTGGTAACATACCCTCTTTTCTTTTGGTGTCTGTAAACCATTGGTGAATACAAAGGTAAGCTTCCTGAAAATGAGGAGCTTTTTGCTTAAACAGTTAAAAGGAGAGGTTTAGAAAGTATACTGTAAATCTCAAGGTGATGAAAATGTATCTGACATATGCCAAGGTAAAAGAGTTTAGGGAATTTTTTTTTTTTTTTGGTGTAGTAATCTAGTGTTGCCACAAGGAATTTTGGAGTGTGCAATTTCTCTCACCCTCAGGTTTGCTCTTCTACTCTCCTGCATCAATGACCAAGCCATAAAGCCAGCCTTGGAACACTATTCCCTTCTTTGTTGGCTATCATTTACAGGGTTTGGGATTGTTTGTCCCACTTGGATGCAGGATTTTCTGGGTGGTTTGAACTAGTTTGGATTGTAACACAGTTTTGCAGACACAGTTGGTCCTTCACCCTCAGGTCAAAGCCCTTCCTCTACCTGATTCTGTCAATGTACCCTAATGATCCTTAAGGGCCATTTAAGAGGTAGCTATTCCTGGGCCATCTCTTCTCATCACTTGTTTCCTCCATTCTCTTCAGGAGCTGTCTCTCTCTTAAATACCACTAGTCCGTTCTTACAGCAAACACCTCATAAATCAAACCAGAACAAACTATTACAGACCAGCCCCACATCTACCACATCTCTTATACAACATGTTGAAATGTCCTTTATAAAAACTATTAGCACCTCAGAAATCCAATAAAACACATAGGTGTTTTTTTTTAACCATTAATAGCCTTAGGATTTTTCCCATTAAGTCTTAGCATGAAGTAAAAGGATAAATAAAATCACAGGAGTTTTGTTTTATTCCCTCCAACAATTCTGTTTTACTCTCATAAATAAAACATTTCTACAGAAAGACACTTATTTGAATTTATTCTCACACCGCCACCCAGACTGAGTTTTTTGACTCTCAGTAACCTCACATAATGTTAATAACTTCATGGGACCACCACTGTGCTGTGTGTGGATGAGTCAGCTTTCCATTTCCAAAGTAGCTTTGCTTTTTTCTTGAAACCACACATTTCTCATACAAAACCTAGCTTACTTTCTGAAGTTTGTCATGATCCTCCCTCAGAGCCACAGTTGTCTCCATTGCTACAAGAAAACCTGTCGTCTTCAACTGCTGTTTACAATCACCTGACCTAAATGGTTCTGTAAGTACTAGGGCTTTCTTTGAAGATTCTCTTCTTTGCAGATTTTGTTTGGTGATCCTCTGAAATTGGCTAGAAGAGCCAGTCCAGTCTTAGCTACACCCTATACATGAATTTTATTATCTGTATATTGCTGTATCCAGGCTATTCTCTTTCCTTCCCTTTTATTGACTGGTAAATCTTTTTTGTTACACTGGAAATGTGCAGAATTTCATTTTTATTTTAGTGAACTGCTGCTGGGAGAGTCCTTCCCTTTTTGTTGAACCCAATCACTTTGTCAGCTTGATTAGTCAAATTGCTGGTGAATCTATTACTCTCCTCCATAATCATGAGTATAGTTGCATTATTAAATATCTCTCTGCCCTGTACACAAGCAGAGTTCAAAGGGCTGAAGGAGAACATCATCCACAATAATTAGCTCTCTTCAGATAAAGGAGGCTCCTAAATTGATGTTTTTTATCATTTGAGAATGACTGCATCACAGTGTTTGCATTGCTGTAAAGGAAGATTTACTTGAAACTAATGTCAGTATGTTGGTGGTTACTGTAGTAACAGCCCCAGCTGTTGTTTTAATGCTTAGATAGCTACAAATGAATCAATACTTTAGCTGGCTATTTCTCTATGTGTGGTCCTCTCTTTCTACCAAAGCCTGGACCTTTCACATCTCAGGTGCATATCTTCCCAGAACTAAATAATCTGTTCCTTCTGATGTTCTGCCAGGAAATTCCATTCAGTATCTTTTCTGAGAAGTTCTACTTTGGAAGGCTGGCATTTTCTAATGTGAAAACATGTGTCTGGAGCATTTCCAAGTGACCTTGCAGATGACTGAATTACATTTCAGTTTTATCCCTGAACTTTCAATGTGTGTGTGTGTGGTTTTGCTTTTGTTTTGTTGGGGAGTTTTGTTTGGTTGGTTGGGGTTTTTTGTACTGTTTTTTTTATCCCAGCCACTCCTTCTAGGCAGAAGCATAAACCTGTGAACTAATAATTATTGTTTTAGGCAATGTGACAGCACAGATGTCAAAAATACTCCTTGAGACCTCTCTAGGACTCGTGGAGAACTTGGGAGTTGTCAGGGAAGATTTATACCATGATGAACTCACTTAGCTGTCTGGAAAAAACAGAATTTCTGTTTTATATGGAATTTTGCGTTTCTGAAACTGTAGTAAAACCTGATAGTGAAAAAGACTGTGAAACCTGTCACTAAATGGATGATGTCATTCAGCCAGCTGGCTAGGAAGGTTGGATAGGTCCCTGGAGGATGTTTTGATTTTGTCCAGAAACTGTCATCTGATGGAGAACATCCTTAGGGAAAACTTTATTTTCAGTGATCTACTAAGACATGTTCCTTCTTTGTACGGGTGGCACAGTAACAGGAGGTCTTAATCTCCTTGGCTCTTAACAGTGAAAGTCACAACAGCAGTGTGGAAGGACAACAAGGTCTCATGTCACTGTGTTCTCTAGAGATACTGGTTCAAGAATTCAAATGCTGCAGATTATTTCTTGTGTTTTATTTGTGATGATGCCAACTGTCACCAGCTGTAGAGTACATGGAATTGGGCTACTGCTGAGAGTGCCACTGACACAGCATTGCAGGTATTGCCCCTCTGCTTATTGTGCTGCTGTCCTGGAGAGCCAGAATGCCTTTGACACACACAGGAGCAGTAATGAATCCTCCTGGGATGCATGCACAATAACCCTTCTCTGTAGCACACCAGGTTGTTCCCACTGCATTCCTCTTGCTGCAGCAAATAGAAATGAGAAGTCTGACTTGTCAGGGGCTTGCCTAAATTCCCTGAGCTCTGCCATCCCTGCTATCTGTGGGGTGATCTGGCTTCAGTCCAACCCCAGTCCTGGAACAGTGGGGCTGGAATATTTCAGTTTTGCCCCTTTCTGAGCAGCCTTTGGGATGGCAGTGTGGGGAGGCATCAGTGAACCTTCTCCCTTGGGCACCTGACACTTTTCCCTTTTGATTGACGTGCCTCTCTCAAAGCCAGCTTGAAAAGTGTTTGCACTTGAAGCAAGTGGGGCAAATTCTAATTTATCTGGAATGGGTCCTCCTGCTAAATGTTAAACTGACCTTTTCAAGAGAAATTTACTTGATAGTTCTAAGTGAAGCCCTGCTTTAAGCTAAACCTGTCACTACAACATGATTAAAATCACTTAAATGTACATCAGTTGCACATATTATTAATGGAAATTGAAATCAGCTTAAATGGTAACCATAAATTTTAAAACAGGGGGAAGAGGATGGAGACAGAAAAAAAACCCATACATGATGTGAAGGTTAAGGTGCCTTATTCACCCAAAAATCAGATGGACTGAACAGGGAACTTTATTCTGAAGCAATGAAAAATCACTGACTACTTTTTTGTGTATTTACAGTGCTCCAATTCTTATCTACTGAAACGGGGAATTCAGTGCATTTGTGGCAGGGACTTGATCTGTGTAGACTTAGAAGAGTTGTTCACGGTTGTCTGGTCTTATTTCACCTGTTACTGGACCTTTAAGCAACAAATTATCAGATTTCTGGCAGCCTGATAGATGGTGGAGGCATATGTGTGTAGACAGTGCTGAAAGTGGGGTTTGGGGCATACCTGTGATACATGAATGTCTGCTCCCCAGCTGAACTGCACATTTAAAATCTTGCACCTGTTCTTGCCTCCTTCCCTCCCCCACCATCCAGCGTGACAGCTCCAATGTTTGGCTATGGTAACAACTGTTACTTAAAGTATCTGTTCTAATTGGGTGCTAATAAATCAAAACGAAACTGAAGACCTTCCACTTACAGTCATTTATCAGAGACTTCCCATCACACAGAAGGACAGGACTTGGCAAGCATCTCTAGACAAATGTCCAGGGAATTATGAAGGTCCTTCTTGAGGATATTATCTTTATGTAACAGTGTGACCTTTGTCATTCCAAATGCAAATTTGAACCTTTTGTAATTAATAACTCTTGCTCTACCAGAACTGGCTTTAACACAGGTGAAATTAGCATGGCTTTTCCCACCTGTTTTGGGACATTGAGTGCTTCCACGTGGCACTAAATAACACTTCATGGATATAACCAGATAAGCTCTTCTTTGGGTTTGGAGCTAAGTAGGCTGCGTTGCCCACAGACTGGAAGTAAACACAAAGATCTTGTATGGCCAACATCAGACTGATATTTTTCTTATCCACTAATGCCACCTCCACTTCCTAGTGTAGGAATGTAAGGGGTCACACACGGTATGTGTCACCACTGTCCAGAAGGGAGGTGCATGACTATGCTAGCATAGAGCAGTAGTGTGCCTGCAAGTGATGGACTCTGGAGGTAGGATATGGCAGTACACATCAATTTGGGGATTTATGTGGCTTTTGTGCTCAAGCATGAGATTTGGTCAGCAACGCTGAAATTTTCTTTTTCGGTGTGTTAGAAGACACACCTTTTTTTAAGGGCACTGGTGGTGGCTGAGGATGACAGGTCTGTTGTATGAAGGTAAAAAGAATTCTCAGTGACTTGGCTGAGTTACTGTTGGTAGCATTATTTTAATGACTAGATTGTATAATTAATGTCTTTATACACCCACATTTTTGGAAAGACCTTCCTTAAAAATTTAATTCCAAATACATTAAGAACAGGTGTCTTGTGGGAAAAACAAATCTTCTGGTCAATTTTTTTTGGAGGGGACATGAATATGAGTTTTGAGTAGTGGATGAATATAGCCCATTAGTAAGGATTTTAGTATCAAGGCATCTTTTCAAGGTGTTTCAATCTGCAGTCTTTATTTGCTCACAAACAGAAAATGTAATTAATACAAGATGTTGCTGCAATGCAGGGCAAAATAGTAACTTGATCTTGTGCAAGATGTTTCTGATATAGAATATACAACCAAGCTTTAACTTTTATCATTTACTAGTAACATAAAAGCAAATCCATTTTATCTGTAGCTGGTGCTGACATAAAGATGACTTTCAGCATCAAAGAACCAGAGGAGCTGAGCTCATTTCTATACTATCAGTCTGCAGTTCCTCTATGCACAAATGCCAGTGTATTAGTTTGCTAATAGGCTGCTTGAACACCTCACCTTGACCACAGCCTACTCTATTCTTAACACACAGCACATGCTCCTGACCATTTTTTCTGCAGAGTGATTGGGAGTGTGCATCCTCCGCAGGCCTGGGAAACGGTATTAATCTTCTGCTGTGTACTTTCATTTCCTGTAAAAATCCATCTTCTACTACCAGAGTTGACCTAAGGTTAGATGTCAGAGGAACAAATTACTGTCAGTTGCTCGATACCCCAAGAGTAGCTATAAATAGTAAGCTTTATAACCCTACTGATCCTTGAGATACATAGTGATAAATATGCTTCTATCAACCAAGAGAAAAAAAATAAAGCTGCGTGGCTCTGGGTGATGTACATTATTTGAAACTGGCACAAATGGATGAGCTGCATCAGTCAAATGGCTTTAAAAAGAAAAAAAACAACGCTTGTATTTGCTTACTTTAAAGCATTAATTGCTGTTTTTTGGGTGCGGTAATCCAGTAGCACATCTTTTACACCCAGCAACAACAAATTCTTTTTTAGCTACTATGGTGGGGTAACAGTGGAGCTGACAGCTAGATTAGGGCAACAGTGGAGCTAACAGCTTAACCTGCTCTCTGCTTGGACTCACAGAATGAATTGAAAACCTTTTTAGTGGAACAATTTTCTACTGGGAAATGCGACATTATTCAGATAAATCTCCTGCAATATTTTAAGAAAGAAATCTTGACAGAAAATGTTGGAATTATTTGAAACTTAAAGTGTGTTTCATTTTGATTTTTCTCCTTGTTTCATTGGAGCTTTTTTCCTGTGGGGTGACAGCCAGACTATGTTATAAAATATTCAGTTGAATGGGTAATGGTACTGCTGGTACAAGTGAAATGAAACACTCTGAATTATTATTTTTTTAATTTAATCTTTTCCCCTCCTGTATTCTTATTCCATCCAGATTTTGGGAATAATGATATTTTAAAACAAGGGAAAAAAAATTTGTTAGTAATGCCTAAGGGATGAGAATTTCATCTTCCAACTAACTTTAGTATGAATTAATGCATGAGGCACATTTTTAGCTGGTTTTAAAATACTACTGGTCCATGGGAATTAGTCCATTATAACAACTAAGGGGCTTGGACAGTGATTTTGAAAATAATGTCTTGGGCTGTCTGGATCTTTTAAGCTTTCTAGCTTTTGATTTGCACTGGCAGGATAGAATGAAGGTTGCATATTGTGTTGCAAATTCTTGGATGGTGCCAGCTAGAAAATCTTTTCTCTGGCAGTTAGTACGTACCCTGCAGAAGACCTGCAACATGTTTATGACACAATAAGATTGCTCCTTACTCTCATTTGGAGATGGACTAAAGCAGCTTTCTGGGTCTGTAATGTGACTATGATGCTAAGGTAGCTCTGCTGAGCAAGTGTATCAATCCCTCTACCTGAGCTCAGCCTGCTGTGAGAGTTTTTGGGGTTTTTTTAAATAAAGCTGCAATGACCTCAGTGCTATGATGGGGAGGGGAGTGTAGGGCATGTACGGTTGTCTCATCTTGCTGATTAATGGAAAAGCTTCCTGTTGCTCTGCCCTCAAGCTACAAAATCCATTAACCACCCCTTGGGGTGCCTGAAATTTATTCTGGCCATTACCATCAATTAGAAAGTTAATAGTGTGATGATTACTGGGCTACAGTCCTAGCTATTTGTGTGATTTACACCAGACTGGTGTGAAAATGGGAAGCATCAACACTTGAGGAATCACATTTATGAGCAACAATTTGGCATTAAGGGTGTGGTGATGTCAATATGCCTCTGTAAACATATGTCAGGAAGAATCATTAGTCATTCCCAATTCTCCAATTTAAAAGGTAGCTATTAATTTAAATGTATGGAAGAACAATTTTAATATCCATCACAGCTAGGCTGAGATTTATTTTACTGATAACCATAAGCCTTGAGTGAGGCTGGGCCTGTGGGAATGGCTGTGTTCTGAGTTACAGTGGTACAAGGTATTCACCAACCTGATGAAGGAAGGGTAGAAATTTGCATCTTAGCCTGCTTGTTTGTTTTGACAAACAAGTCAGGTGGACAAGGAGATCTTCTGGACTGGTACTTTTCCACTTATTCCTCTGATTCCCCAAAATTTCCCTAAGGTAGCAAGGAGAAATCCTGTTGCCAGTAAACTTGCCTTCCTTTCTTCAAAGTCTTTCACTAAAAAGAATGGCGAACAGAAAATTATTTAAAAACAGTACTGTGGACTTAGGAAAAGAGAAAATACTCTGTGTGTACTGTCAGAGGCACAAGCATCAGTAACCTGTCAGCTCTTGGTATATTTTAATCAGCTCCAAAAAATTAATAGTCCTACTGGAGTTACTGGTTCTTCCCACGTGCATCCAGATGCTGCAGCACAAATGACTTGTAGAGAGAACAGGAGAAATTTCACTACTGTTTCAGCCAGAGCACCAGTAGTGCCAGCCTCTTGAGTCTTTCACTGAGAGGGTCAAGTGGAGGTCTTGTTTTGATGACTATTCCTTTGTTTCTCACTGCTGGATTTCACCTTGCATTGGATTAGAATGGCTAAAGTAGTTATGATCACAAGTCTCCCTACAACTCTTCTTGACTTTTGCTACTTCTATCAGTGAGGGACTGGAGATGAGTCTTTGAGGCCATAGGAAGATAAGAAGCTGAAAGGGAGATTTGAGGGTCAAAGTGTTGGAGAATCACCCTCTCTGCTGCTCAAGCAATGGAGATGAAAGATTCAGTTCCTTCAACTGCCACTTTACTTTGTCCTCAGTTGCAACCACCAGCCTTTCTGGGAATCTGTTAGCCGGGCAAAATAAATGATAAGTCCACAGCTATTTTGCCACGAATGCAGTCCTCTGCCCCAGACATCTCATCTCCTTTTCCAGAGCTAATCCTGCATATAGTCTTTTTGCATGGCAGAGAGGGGTTCCGGAATGTAGCTATGGCCCCTGAAATGGGGTCGTCTACAGCAAAGCCCTGCATTTACAGTCCCTTCCTGCAAAACAGTGCCTTGGAAATGCTTTCAGAACAGAGTCCAGTCAAATCTCTGTGCGTTATTTTTCACACAAAAACTTGGGAATTGTACACTTGAAAGAAAAATCTTCATGTCTTGCATTCTGACAGCAAAGATCCTTCTGATTTCCTGGAAAGAGCTACTTGCAAGCCAGGGCAAATTGATCGTTGAAGCTGTCCAGTTCCATGTTTATGGTGGTGCATCTCCATAGTAAATACTTCAGGTTTACATGAGAGTGTGATTGGGATCTCATCTTTGATCAGCAGGCAGAGAAGTGCAGAATCTGAATATGGATTTAATCAACTGCTAGAATCCTCTGTTCTTAGCCTGCTGACATGAGAAGCCATTACACTGTGCAGTAAAAGGGGGATTATTTGTCAGACAAGATGGGACAGACATCTAAAATTAGAGAAGGAGTAAAAGGGAGGAGGGGAAAAGTGCATCTTTCCCATCTAATCCAAATTTGATCTTTTTTTCTGCTAACATATTTGATGTTGCTCTTTTCTTTGGGTATCCAACCTTCATGCAATAATGTTTCTGAAGCCTGAAGGTAAAAAAAGCCCATCTCCACAATACAGCAGAATGTGACTTCTGCTAAAAAAGGCAGTGGCATCAAAAACTGGTATTTAAAAAATCCTGTAATGACATCTTGCAAACACAAAATGCCTCTGAATTTTCATACATGAAAGTTTGGTCTGAATTATGCTCTCCCATGGATAGTTTGGTAAACTGGGAGGATTTGAAGAGAAATGCAAAGGGATACAAGTCACCAGAGCTGAAACAGATACAGATACCTCCACACTGGTGTTTTAGCTTTTCCTCCTTTTATTTTTGATTCTTTACTATTTATTATCTATGCCACAGACTATCTCCTCCCTAGGTTTTATTTTCTAGTGAATTTACTAAATGTCTCCAAGAAGAAGCTGACTGAGCAACATGGGTTCTTCACCATGGCTTATATAGGTGTGATTGGTTTCTGCAAAGGATACTGTGCTTTAGCACAATAGATATAAGCTAGTCTTTAGCAGTTCACAGAGAGACAAGTTTTGCATCATATCAAGGACAGTGTAGATCAATTCAGGTGGATCACTTTGATTTCAGGACAAGAGTACTTAAGCCCATTCAGCACAATTCTTCCAAGATTTCAGGTGATAAAAAAGCACTTAGAGGACTCAAAAGCACTTACAGGACTTAGAGCTTCGTGCTCTGCTTGGGCAATTGGAGAGACTTTGAAGTTTGCGTTGACTTTCAGTCTTGCCAGTCTAGTGTTGTGGTTTAACCCCAACTGGCAGCTAAGCACCACAGAGCCACTCGCTCTTTCCCCTCCCTGTTGGGATGGGGAGGAATATCAGGAAAAAAAGTAAAACTCATAGGTTGATATAAGAACAGTTTAATAATTGAAACAAAGTAAAATATAATGATTCAAGGAGAGAGAGAGAGAGAGAGAGAGAACCCAAGAAAAGCAAGTGATGCACAATACAATTGCTTACCATTTGCTAACAGATGCCAAGCCCTTCCCTGAACTGTGTTTGGCCCCTCTTCTGGGTAATTCCCCCAGTTCATATAAAATGGGCATGATAATCTGTGGTATGGAATATCCCTCTGGCTAGTTTGGGCCAGCTGTCCTGGCTGTGCTTCCTCCCAGCTTTTTGTACACTTCCTCACTGATAGAGCACGAGACACTAAAAAGTCCTTAACACAGGGTTAGCACCACTTAGCAACAACCAAAACATCAGTGTTATCAACACTATTCTCATACTGAATCCAAAACAGAACACTATCAGCTACTAAGAAAAAATGAACTCTATCCCAGCCAAAAATCAGGACCATGGTTGGCACTCATGTGCTACCCTGATCGTTAGAAGAATTCTTCTTTTCCTTGTCTTTGCATTAAACAGTTGTGAGTCTTGCTGCTTTCTAATGTTATACATTGTGGTATGAGTGGATTTGCTCTTTTGTCTTGTTCAGCTGGGAGCACTTGCATGTTCATCATAATTGACCATTCCCTTCACCTTTCACCTGATAGAGTAAGAAATAACCTCACCCTAGTTGCATGACTTCCTTTTATCCCATACAACCTGTCTTCTCTCCTGTTGTAATATTCCCACCATCATCATCCCATGACTTCTGAAGCTATTGACCGAATTCTAATTAACCTTGACAGAGAAATTCAAAGCTTCAGACAGATTGAGCTCGTACTTGTTTTCCCAAAACCTTCTAAATTGCAAAGGTTTTTCCTTCTCCTCAGCCTTTTGAAAGGTACAGAAGATGTGTTGTAGGGTGAAATGTGAGATTTGCTGAAACCATAGTGGTTGGGTTGTACTGAAACCTGTGTATGTGCTTAGTGCAGCCCCAGATCATAATAGGAGTGTGGATGGCTAAGAAATGGTGACCTGTACCTACAGCTTGTGTAAGAGGTTTAGTCATGTGGCTACAGATTTTGGAAGGCCCTTTACTAAATATGTGCAAAGGGATGGATGGTCCTTATTTTGTATGTGATAGAGACAGAGGGACAGGTATTCTCTCTTTATGTATGTTGGTAACCTGAGTTACTAAATCTCAACTGAAACAGCAGAGAAGGCAAGTTAGCTGAGTTTATTTTTCTTCAACCATTATTTGAAGGAGAAACAAGCAACTTACCTGTGCCAGCTACAGATAACATCTCGTGGCCCTTCCGCTCCCGTATTTCCTTTGTTTCGTATTTGGGTAATATTTTGAATAATTATCCAATGCAATATGTAAACTTGTGATTGGATGATAAAATATGAGTTGCTTCTCCTGCTTGTCACATCTTTAAATTATTTATAACAATAATCAGCTGAACTACATTAAGCTGAAAATGACAAGGAATTTGAGTGTATATACTTCTGTTCATGTAGATTACTCCAAATAAAAGTTGATTAAAAAGGAAAAGAAGAAAATTGAATTACTTTAACTGATTATGCAGAGCAATGTCAATTTCATGGTTTCCTATTGTTTCTTCATAATTTTTTGCTCCCTCTCTAAGTCTTTTTCGTGGCTTTTGCAGGTGGAAAGCTTTATTTTGTGATGAGAAAATTCTTTCCATAAGGGAAAAAATACATATTTCATTAAATTCATAATTTATAGTTAAATCCATAGTCACAACTCAAACTGGAAGTAAAATATTTTCAAAAATGGAGTTTTAAGTCTGTTTTAAAATTCCTGTTTAAACTGTATTTAATTTCGTCCTGTTGACACTGATATCAAGGCTCTTTCCAATCCTTATTTACACACACAAAACTCCAGAAAACTTTAGCTGTCAGGATAGAGTGGGAAGATGGTGGAGCCTGAGGGGACATTTGGCTCTGTCACAGACTTCCTTCAAATGTAGGATTAGTTATCTAGTCTTTCCCTCCGCTTCCTCCACATAGAAGGTGGGAACAATACTGTTTGCCAGTCTGCTGAGGGCCTCATGAAAAGGAGGAAACATGTGGGTCCCTCAAGTTTCAAACTGTTTTATTTTTCTGTACCCTTGAGATGTCTATAAAGTTAATTTCAACCTCCCTGGATAAATTTGAAGTGTTTTAATGTTGTGACATATGCTGTGCTGTTACAGCCATTTAAAGAAATGCTAACCAACTGTTTGGCTTGTCACTGCTGTCAGACCACTTAACACTGCCCTCTTGAACCAAACTCTTATGAAGGAAAAAAAAAAAGCCTCTCTGAACTAGCTTCATTTTAGCCTAATCCCTGCTTAAAGTAAATGAACTATAGTTAAACATCAGCCAAATTCATTAATAAAGTGAAGAAGAGGAGTCCAGGGAAGGCTTAAAGATGCAGTAAAGTTGGTCCCAAACTGCAAAAAGGCCTTTGGCAGAGGCAGTGTCAGGGCCATGAATCATTTCGGTATTGAAAGGCCTGGGCTGCTCAGTGGGCTACAGGAGTTTTAAATAAAAATCCTGTGTCCTGTTTTCTAAAGAACAAATATAAAACTGTGTGTTGGGTAGGGGGACTGATAGCCATTCAGAGTGTGACCTCAGGAGAGAAACCAGTGAGGGCAAGGTCTGCCTCTGCTACATGGAAATTCTGTCCAAGGCCACAGGATTCACTGTGTTTACACCTTGCAATTGTTCTTCAATGTGGAGTTCTAAAACTTTTCAAAATGTATCAGTCTCTATGAACTAGGCAAACAGATCCCATTAGAAATAGGCAAAGCCTTGGAGAATTATTTGTACAATGAGTTAGAAAGACAGACAGTGCTGAAAAGTATCCACGTGAAGCAAGGTAATTTACAAAGCAAAAGTAACTTTCTAAGAAAATAAGGAATGGAATTTAAAAAAAAATCACTCTGAGAGAGAAACTGAGATCAGGATCATTATTACTTTCTGATAAAAATACCAGGGTTACACATGAAGGAGTTAAATCAAAACAGGCATCAGACCAAAAGTGATATCTGTCAATGCCTAGTGAAAGGCTTAATAGGAAGAACATGTGAACATAAATGTTTAGCTGTTGAAGAAGACTTTGACATTACTAGCTGTTGTGAAACATGGTGGTATGGTAAAAATCAATGGGAAACTTTAGTACCTGGCTATGAAACCAAAGAAAAGAGTTTCAATTTAAGTGATGGGGGAATAGCACCTCAACCTAGAAGCATCCCCAGAAAAAAAAAAAAAAAAAGCAAAAGTCAGCAGCTCTACAGCAGTTTACAAACAGGCGTAAAACATTGCACATGAGAACACAAATACTCCCCAGAATTACCAGCTCCAGTATTTTTCACATTCAGACATGAAAGATCATTTTTAATGTCTTAATTATTCCTTTATTTAAAAACTTGTTCAATTGAAAGCCCTTTGTTAGTGCAGACTGCGGCTCCACAGCTCTGCCTTCTGCAGTCTGAAAGGCTTCTTTCCAAAAATCTGCTCGTGTAGAGATTAATACAGTAGCAACTGGCAAATCTTGTGCTCAACTGGCCATTCCCTTTGGAGCCAAACTAGGTGGCAAACTTAGTTATGTGGGAGGTTGGAAAAAATGATCTAATAGTCATTGCTGTTCCTTACTTAAAATACTTGACTTCTGCCAGAGGTGAATTTCTGTGCAGAAGGAGAAACAGGCTAGAGCTCATCTCTTCACACTGCTCCTGGTTATGACAGGCTGCCCTGCTCTGCTGCTCCCTAACCACATTACAGGTGTTTCTGGTCCTGCCTCCCAGGGCCAGCTGCCACTTGGACCATGGTCAGAACAACAAACTAAACTGTGGAGGAAAGAAGATAAGGACATGAAACACAGACAATGTTCTCATAGTGGAGGTGAGGGAAGCAGTCGAGTTAATATGTGAAAACTAGATGTAATGGGTGGGAAAAGGAAAAAACCAAGTAAATGGTGCCAATTAAAGTGATTGCTTCTTAATGATGTGTGTTATAACAAGAAACTTAGTCTGTTAACAGGGAAAGAAAGCTGTACTCTAATAGGCAGGAGGCATGAGACAGCTTAAGATCTGCAAGTAATATTTTTCTTTTTTTCTCATGGAGTGTTCCAGAAAGATCTTGAGCAAAAAACCCCACCCTGACCACATGATCAATTGTTTGATTCTTGAAATCTTCAGCAGCTTATGCAAAATAAGTACAGGCAACCTTAAATTTGTAACAAAGGAGAGTAAACAGCAACTTACTGGGGAATTTATTTAATCTATATATTCAAACTGACAGTTCTCTGAATGGCAGTCTGCGTTTCTTGAGAAGCACAGGGTTCATGTTACTGGTTGATTCAGAATGCCTATTATAATTGTGAAATATTGGTAGAAATGGATTGAGATATATTCATGACAGTAGGTGGACTAATGAAATTCAGTGACTTTATTTAAAATGTGTAGGAGTTTATTATAATACTGTAATAGAAATGTCATTTACCCTGACGGGAGGAGAGGGAAAAACCCTGTCAATGAATAATAATAAAGTTATTTAAATGTCAGCTTCCTTGCGAATAGTTTGCAAAATATAAATTACCCTACCTGTTTCTAGTTTTGTTTTAGTTTATTACTGGGAAAGTCAGAGCTTCAATCGTAGAATTGGGGTATTTTTTTATACTGTGAAATGATCTAGTAATAATGAAAATGTTTATCTGCTTAGGTGTTTGCAGAAATCATTCTGCTTTACTGAAAAAGTAGGGAGTCGGATTTTAAACAACTGCTGATAAAATCTGGGATTTAATGGAAGCAGTTACAACTAATATGGTGGGACAGGTGTGAAGTTCAGAACTGAGTCTAAATACTTTTTTTTCTGAATATTATTCTTTTACTGTCATCTGCATTTCAGTAACATCCGCAAACTCTTAACACAGATCTGAACATACTCCCCCCCACAATTTGGGAAACCATTGCATCACACATGTCCACACTAGAGACAATAAAATAGGGCTTACTGTTCCCCATTTACACATATCTATTTCAGTAGCTGTGGCTATTCAGCAGATGGATCAAAGATAGAGTTTAATTTTTGTGTTTCCAGCTCCACAGGTCCTGGGTTTAATCCTTTCCCATGATTTATACAAGCATTTGCTTGCTCCACTCACATTACAGAGAAGGACTAAAACTGAGTTCTCTCTGCAGAACTTCAGAGAAGCATTGCCTTCCCCAACGAGTGTGGGAGATGTTGTTTGGTACCTATCCATTCCCCTTCAGATGACTGGGATTGAATTTGTTGATCCTACACTGTCATTAGTGCCTACACCCTGCTGAGGTCCATATGTCTTTTGCAGTCCTTCCCAGTTAGACTGGCTTCCTGGATTGTCAAACAGCTGATATGTTTGCATAGGTTAGGATTCTCATGCTGCTTTATACACCCATTTAATAAGACAAACAAAAAGCTCATTATCTAGGCTGCTAATCAATGCCTGCTTGTATACATATATGTATATTAGGAGTAAGATGAATGCAGGTTGGTGATACTCCTGGGTTAGATCCCGACAGAGGCTTCACATATATGCTGTGTTTCATTTGATACATTTTTTTCTGTTCCACTGCTCTGTGTGTGTATCTATTACCATTTCTTTGTGTTAAAGCACTACTGGGTTCCTATCTGCTGTTTTACATGTAGCATTTACCTCTCTGTTAAAATAAAGGGTAACTGTAAAGTGGTGCAAGAGAAACAACTGGTAACTAGGAAGGTAGAAGGACTGGCTATTTGTCAGTTTGGAACTTCATAATGAGAGTAAGATCTAATAGTAACTCCTTTGATTGCTTGTGAATTTGTTCTTCTGCAAAAAAAAAATGATGTTTTTCTAAGCTTTCCAATCTTTCAGTTTCTTTTATAGATGTTGACAGAAGCACATGCTTCATCTGTATATAGTGTTACCTGTAAATAAAGCTATGAATGCAAAATAATTGCCTAGAGATTTGAAGAAAGAAGTGGCTGGCAATTCTGACTAAGATTATCATTTGCTGTTGACATCAGTTTGCCTGTGCTTTGGCAGGGGTTCTGGCTGCTTTTCTTGAACAACTTCAAAGCAAGTTTTATGTCTCAGATTTTCTTTGCTCCCATCCCCTTTTGAATTCACTGTCACTGGTATAAAAAAGAGCTGTAATATTTCATTAATGTATTTTTCCTAAATCTGCAGGTCAGATTTGGTCCTTACAGTCTTTACATGTCTTTATCAGCTCAAACTTCGCAGAAAGGGTAGGTTTTGGGTTTTAGGCAGGCAGTAACAAAAATACTAATTTCTGAGAAGACTGGGTGGTGAGGTGGGACAAGACAACAAAGTGAAGCAGCAGTCCTTGGCAAGGTTGTGTTCAGCATCCTGGCTGTGGATCCCTTTGCCTGGATCTGGAGCATCTCTGAAATATTTGGTAACAGCAATGATCATAACAGTATCCTACTGCTCAGTCCACTGAGGAAATAGCTCAGTTAGTTTACATCTGCTCTGAGAGAGATGACCTTATAAAGGGAAAGATCAATCAGCAGGTGAGAATTTGACGTTAATGCCCAAATACCAAAGGTCATATATGCACACACATGTGCATGTGTTTACTGGGGGGAAAGGAGAAATCTGTGGATGCAAATCATATATCAGTTGTTACATGAGCAGGCAGATATGTGCAAAGGCTTCTATAAAATTGCTGAATAGAAAGACTCAATTTTAATGCAAATCTGCATTTTAGTGCAATTCATCTTTAATGGGTAAAGCCCCAAGCTGCTGCTTTCTTGTTTTATTCATGTAGTGATTGCAAAATCTGAAATCCTGGAAGCTGTAGTATGTAGATGTGGAACCTGATGCAGAAACTTAACACCCTCCATATTCAAACGAACCCAAAAACCCACAAAATCCCCCCATTAAGTGTCTTAAATACCTTTGTAAATTTAGCCATTGTTGACCAGATAGAAAAGAACTTGCAAATAATGGGTGCCAAGAATTTACTTTAGAATGTGTGGTTTTGGAGTGCTTAGCACAAAGGATGTAACTGCTTGCAAGTGAAGTTCGATATGGAGCCATTTTTACATGTTACAGATGAGATACAAGAATGTTGTGCTTTTAAAAGTCACTGCTACCCAGATACATGTCATTTTTCTGCAATTCATGGATACAGTTCAAACCAGTACAGAGTACCAACTGTACTGGTTTGGACTGGTTATCTAAATCCCCAGGATGCAGGGACAGAATTCAGACAAGCATGAGCTGCATAACGAACAAAACCTCTGCTGATGATTGTTCCAGGTTCCAGTCACATGTTAAGAGTACGTGTTACAGGAACTCTGGACAGTCTTGCTTGTTCATGTCTTTTGTTCCTCCCCAAGCCATGTAGTCACTGTCTTTATGGGAAACCCTCATACTAGAAATATTTTGTTTTCTCTACCAAACAGTGGCTTTTAAAGGAAGAATAAAGCATGTGTTCATGCTCTCTGCTAGTCAGTGTGAAAAAAACTCCCACGACAAGACAAACAAGGTATAAATTGTAGGTCTAATGTTCATATAGTTAAGTTTTCAAAAGGACATTGATGATTTTTGCAGAAAACAGAATTGTAATTTCACTGAACAATCAGGTGGAGCAGCTACTTTGGAATACAGTAAGACGTCTTAACAAAATTTGTCTAAGCTTGGAGTATAAGATGAATTGATAACCTCAGTCTCTTGCTGTCTGCTATTTGGCATTTCTGACAATCATTATAATCTTCTATATGCAAAATTTAGCATTTCTTATTGCACATGTTTATTTTAAAATGCTTTGGGAAGATGCTGGTTTAATTTTTCCTAATCTAATTTAAATGCAAATTATAAACACTCACATGATGCTATGTGTATATAATTAAGTATCATTATATACTACATGAATCATTGAAAAAGCTCTAGAGAGCCATTCTGCTATTTAAAGCATGACTTATATTGAAAAGCTGCCAAGTGACTTGTGGTTTTGTGATTAAGTGTTTGTACTTATAAAAATCTCTTTTGAATTGTAGGTCAACAGATTATGGGACAACATACGAGAAACTGAATGATAAAGTTGGTCTGAAGACTATTTTGAGCTACTTGTACGTTTGCCCAACAAACAAACGTAAGGTAGGTGATAATGTGGTTGGCTTATTTTGGCTTAATGATGCTATTTCTGTCCTGGAGATCTCTTCCAATTTCCTCAGTATCTGACAGTATTTAAATGGCAGGAATCTCTCTCTATCTGTCTTGCCTTGAAAAGTTGTGTAGCTTTATCAAGATATAAACCAAATTGTACCACCTATGCTAACTACGAGTATATTTTAGGGAAAATACTTCAGGAAAAGGTGGCTATTAAATGAATAGGGGTAATGGGCATTTAATTGTTTCCTTACCTTCTGGAAGGTGATGATTTTGTTGTCTGAAAGGGAGAGAGACTCATTAAAATGGCAGAAATGCATCTACAGTGGCCAGATTTTATGTAACATTATTTGTCTTTTAAGTGCTCCCAATAGTGAACTGAACAGGATTTGACAAATTCCTGCAGAGAAAATGCCTTCCAAAGCCCAGAAGGTTTTAATCATCCAGACACCCTACTGAATAACAATTTGCTAAGAATTTATAACACTGACATATTAATAAAAGGAATCTGGATGCCTTCTTTGAGATACATTTTTGACAAAATTTTTGTAATTTGGAGGTACTAGGAAGAGACGAAGGACAGTTCATAATGATAATGATGACTTGTACTCTCACATATGCTGTGTAATAGGCAATTATTACTTACTGGTGTTTTGGTGTGGAAACTAAAATGCATTTAAGTCATCATGAAATTCTTAGTAAATTAATTTCATATTTGCTCATACATTGGTTCAAAAAAAAAAAAAAAAAGAATGAAAATAAAATAAAATGTGATTAAATAAATGGCAGTGCTGGCACCCTTGTCCCCTTGACTTACCAGCTAGGAGGCTACAGTGCATATGCAGTGCGTGGAAGGCTCATTTCCAGAGGGAATATGAACATGGCTAGAGTAGTTTTCTATTCCTTGGTTTCAGTCCTTGTGCATGGTTTGAGACTGTGAAAGGAAGAGGGAGCTGTCCTAACCAGAGAGGACAATGTTTAGCAGATTAAATTGCTATTAAATGGTTGCAAATTAATGAAGAAGTGTTATCTCATGGCATCTGACCCCTGATGAAGATGGAGCTCTCCTCTAGAAACTAAAGAATGAAATTATCAGATCACTTAAATGTCCTTCAGCTCTGAGGTTTGAAAGGTGGTCTCCTGAAACTATGGTGTGGAGGATTATGTCTCTCTCTCTCTCTCTCTCTCTCTCTCTCTCTCTCTCTCTCTCTCTCTCTCTAATCACGCCTGATATTTGTTGGAGAGTGATAATACTGTTGTCTAGAACTAAGGGTTTCAACTGGGAAAAATCTGTAGGATCCTTTAGCTACGGTGCTGCAGAGAAGGCTACGAAGAAACTAAGGGTTTTGCAAGCTTGTTAAGCCAACTGCCTGGCCCTGAAAAGCCTTCATGATGTCTGGCTGCACCTTCCCGTTCCCTTCCTTGCACAGCCACCTTTGTTTGTGTTGCCATCTGGTGAGCTGGATCAAGGACTGATCTGCCTGAAAACAAATCCCTTTCCAGCTCAAAATCTAAATAGATGAAAGAAAAAAGCTTTCGGGTGGAAGTGTGGAACTATCTGTTCTGGCAGTAGACTGCACTAAAGTTGGCCTATAATCAATATGGGACAGTGCCAGAGGAAAACTACAACACCTGGGATGAGAGGACCTATGTAATGGTCCAAGATTGAATTTTTCAAAACTTCTTTCAGCAGGAGCTGAATTAGTCTTGCAGGGAAACTTTTGGAGGCCTGGTTTATGCTGTCTATTTCTGTAGAACATCAGGCCATTCCTTCAACAAACATTTCACTTTAGGCACTTACCTAGTCCCCCAGGTTAAGAGGGCACTGGGAAGAGAGCGTAGAGCTACATTATGTTTCCACACTAAAAAACACTTCTATATTAAACCTCAAGGTTTTTATTATACCCACTGTGGAATGAAAAGCTGAAGGAAACGTATTTACAAATTTTGCCACCAAAAACATTTTCAATAAAAATCTGTGGATCCTGAGACCCAATTCCCTCTTCTCCCCTGAAATTTTGGTAACAGTTTCAGAAACTTTGGTCACTGAAAGTTGCATCTTGTTTCACTAATGTAGGCTGGGTGGCTAGCTGCAGAAATTGTTTTAAAATGTAGAGCTCAGCTATTCTAAACTCCCTGAATTTTATAACACTCAGCTCTTCATGTGAAGGGTTTATACACTGCCACAGTTAATACTGGCAAATGCTAACTGTATTTTCCCTAAATATGTGTTATATGTGCTGATTTTTCTGACTACACCTGCGGCCTTTGATGTCATTTGTTCCACAAGGCATTCCTTAGCAGAGAGAAAAGGCTTCTTCTGTAGTGGATAAGAAATGGTGCATTTTTTATCTTGAAGTTATTGGATGTGAGACCTTGCTACAGCAGTGATCCATAAGTGGGGTCAGCATGTACTTAACTTACTGAAGCTTCCTTATTTTGGAAAAAACAAAAGTCTTTTAGTGTTTAACTTTTAGGAATAATTCCGTTGAAACAGAAGGTAAATTTTGAACTTAGCTGACTCAAGAGTGATTGCTTTTAATGAAAAAAACAAGTGTATCATCTATGTATGTCTTGTCTGTGCTTTGCAAAGAAGAGCAGTAGGAACAGTGAACTGTAGAATGCATGTAATTGGATTTATTAAAATAATTAATAGATTTGTTAATGAATTTCTGATTATTTTCGCATTTTGGAAAATAACAAATGACAACATGTGTTAAATATATTGTTTGTTATAATTTATTTCTTCTTCTACATCTAGGGAAAAAAAAAAAGTGTCTGTAAATACTCAGTATTTGCAAAGCTTCCCACAGCCCATGAATGCCAATTTATTTCTAAAAGCTTCTGACTGCCAGTTCTTGTTTCTTTATTGAACAAATTTAAATCCTTTAACATTGTAGGCAATGTCATATTGCAAAAGGGTGCTTTGAAAACAAAAATCAGAACAAAGTCAACCGTTATTTACAACTCAAATTGAAGATATATTGCTGTTGCTTGGTATTTTTCTGAATTGCAGTATTTTCTGAAGGAAATGATAGAAAATGGTGACTAACATAGCAACGTATAAGTAGCAATGAGAAGTGGAAACTGTTTTTTAGTATTCTCTCCTTACACTGAATTACTGTGCTACCTGGTCATATGACTGATGGCACAGATCAGGCAAAAAAATGTTACACATGGATCTTGCCAAAGACACAGAGCCTGTCTTGAGTATTTGTCAACAAGTCTTCAGAAGAGAGAATCCCCAATGTGCAATAAATCCCTAGGCTTAGGTATGTCAACACTGGTTTATTTGTTAGGTTCCTAGAGCCTTTTGTGAAGGGAAAGAAAATTATTTGCATGCTTCTGCGTGAAGAAATACTGTTTGGGCATAATGCTGATGGGTTAAAAACTAAACCAAAACAGAAATCCAAGTAGATATCTTGAAAATCCGTTTTCACAGAAGTGTGTCTGTCGTTTTCCTAGGAGCTCATATGCACTAAGTTTTACAGTCTTTCTTTGTAAAAGCCTTTCAGATAGGTTGTTTTTACCAATTTCATGGAAAATCATAGACATACACACATAAAAAGTGAATGAGTGGTAGTGGGGACTCTACAATTTGTTTAACTACAGATTTTCTTTGACTCAGAAAGTGCTGCTGCCTAATTTAGACACTGTATCCTTGTAGGAAGCACACTGCGTTCTTTGCAGAGAGTCAGTTTGTGCAGCCCATTCGTTCTTTGTACTTTCAAGCCCCTTATATCTGTGTATCTTCAGTTAATTAATAAAATGCTGAGTGATAGTATCTGCCAGTAACTTTTATGCTATTAATAGGACTAGTGCATCAGATATTTCCTGTGGGTTTGAATTTTTGTGGTATGTTTTTTGTGTTTGTTTTATTTTCTCTCTTCCTTTCTTCAAGCTTGTCTTGATTTTTCCCTTTATTCCTGCAATGGTTCAGATTTTAATTGCTGTGCAGTACAGTGTCCTCTTCCCCCCCCTTTAAAGATGAATGGACTACAGATGCCTTCCTCTTCCTTTATTTTTAGTGCTTGAGTTTAGCACCTTGATCACAGTGTGTTAAGCACTGTCCTGTTGTGTGTGTAGCTCCAAGATAGAAGATATTTATTGTAAATATAATTGCATGGGTTTCAGTGCTGGCTAGATCGCCAACTACTTAAAGTTTATTTCTATTAATGAGTTTTAAATTAAAGGAAATGAAGGGAATGACAGCCTAACCTTCTGTTCTTTCTAGCATTGGGGGGGGGTGGGGGGGTGGTGCATGGAATAGTTGGCAGATGTTTCTGTTAGTCAAGACTGTAGAAGATTTACCCTTATTAGCTGAAATAGAAATGATTGAGTGCTACTTTCTATCCTGTGGTAGTAGACGAGTTGATTTGCTTTAAGGTACTGCTGGTTTTGGAACATAAACTGCCCATTTGTTTAAAGAGTAAGACCCAGAACTCTGTGCTTTACACTCGCCTTTGCACCTGCTTTTCTGAGAGTTAGGGCAAATGTCTGTAGAGATGAACCGTTCTACCTAACATTGCTCTTTCTCTACAGTCTGCTACACTCAGTTGCTAAAATCAGATTAGGAATGCTTGTAAGTATCCTCTCTCCTACCTGTCTCACCATGGAAGCTTTCAGAACACTGATGTGATGGCAGGTCTTGATTTTTTCAGTCAAGGAAAAACAGTTATTTCCAGTGGTGTCCTCCTTGTAGGCCTCTGTAAATTGTAGTGTGAAGGCTATCTGTTTGTATTGGAGAGCTTAGAGCTCAGCAGAGGTCTAAGCGTGCCTCACTGTAGAGTGAGATCCTGTGGTGGTCAAGGGATGGCAATCCTTAGCAAATTAGGCACAATGGGAAACCCAGGTCTATCCATCATGCCAATAACCCGATGTGTGATTGCAGTCCACTCTTGCTGAGATAAAATCAATTATTTTCTTACTCTCTCTTTTCATTTGGAAGGAAAGGCCCTTGTTAGCTGCAGGCTGTAAGTGCAGCCTTCAAAGAGACAGTCATAAGAGACCAAGAAGGTATTGTCTCACAGATGTGAATTGTTGGAATTATTTGGGGTTCTCTGGCTGTGGGGTTTTTTTGTGGGTTTTTTTGAGGAGGGTTTTGTTTGGTTGGTTTTTGTTTAGTTTGGTTTTCTTTTTGTTGTGTTTTTTATTTTGGTTTGTTTGGGTTTTTTGTGGGGGGTTTTTTTGTTGGTTTTTTTTTAATGTTGTAGTAGATGTTTAATGAAAGTCTTCTCATACCAAAGAGAGGAACCACCTCGTACTGCAGTATTTTGCAGATCAAAACAAAAATTTGATCAAATAAAAACTTCTGTTTGGATTAAACCTTGCTGTATAGCGTACATGAAGAATCCTCAAGATTTGTTTGTCTCCTAAGCTATGAAGACAAGTGATGGTTACTTATAGCCCCCTATTTACTTCAGAGAGAGTGTTTTGGAGGGAGGGAGTTGAATGTGGTATGGGATTTATCTGCTGTTTTTGCTGATCTAATAGGCAGTTTGTGTTAGTTCGTACTACATATGCCTTTGATCCAGTGGTCTTCCAGTGGGAGAACATTTCTTTCTTTTCTCTAAATATGGCAGCCTAACTCTCTTTTGCTGAGCAGTTTTAGCTTAAAATTTCACCTCATCAGAAAAGAGTTGAAATCTTGAACCTACAAGAGAATTATTTTGGATTGCAGAAGTGATTCAATGGACTTCTGATAACACTATACACACGTAAAGAGTTCATGACCCGTGGGAGGAGAGACATCTCACACTGCCAATTAAGAATCTTTAATTTTCTGCAGTTCAACAGTAATGATGGATTAAGTCAACTGCTATTACAAGCCTCTGGTGGTGGTAACTGGAAAATCTGATAATCTTGGGATGTCCTTGGGTTAATGCAATTACGATTTTCACTTTTGCTTGTAATATCTTTAGGTTCAAGGGTACCTACCTGTGAACCAGATAAACAAATGTAGACTTGATTTCCATTTCAGAAGACTGCCTCCCATCTCATATGAAAACAAGGATAAAGCAAAAATTTTTCATTAGTTTAGAAAGGTAGATTCTTCCTCACATCTGTCGGATATGATCTAGCAGAGCTGCAGTTCGGTAGTTTCTCTGAAATCCATGAAGACATGTAAACTGGAGTGATCGTAAAGCTAGTGCTCTATTGTTAGTCTTTTATACTGGGTTCATGGGAAAACCAATAATTAGCAAGTATTTGGTCCGTGTTAACAAAGTGAAGGCAGAGCCTCATCTTTCAAAGTGAATATTTTTGCTTTTGAAGTGTCTGCCAGTATTTGCTACCAAACTTTCTGATTCATGGCTACAGTATATGACAGCTCTCACAATAGTCATTTACACACAAAGCCCTCGCCATTATTCTACTTCCCTATCTCTTCTTGTATATGAAGTGAAATCAAAAGCCATTTCTTCCACTGCTGCTCTTGTAAGCCTATCAAAAATAGTGGCAGTTTTGACATTTTCCCACTCAAAGTAGCACTACAATATGCCATTGTATCTCACAGAAGTCTCCAAGGGCACACTGAGTGTTGAAACTAATGATAGGGAGGCATAAGCCATGGAATTCAGCTTTAGAGCTAAGATTCACCCAGGCTGAGGAGGGTTTCAAAGATATTCTTTCCATTCTGACTCTGTCCCCTGTTTTCTACAAACTGAACAGTTAAAATTTATGCAAGGTAATCTCTTGTTGAATTTCCTTCAATTTTTTTATCCCTTTTTAATTCCTCCATGATTTACCAATATTCTGGAACAGATGAAATACCTTCTGGCTAGGGAGGATATATGCCAGAAGTTTAGAGAGCAGCGGAGTGATATGTTTTTAGTTGCAGACCAAATACAGGCAGCTGAGATTGATGGTAGTGCAAGAATGTGTCTAATTACAGAGCAAACCTGTCTTATTGTCAAACTTGTAGCTCCATGCATTTCAATAAGTAAGACAGGCTGTTTAAACCAGGAAGAAAGCCACTTGCCCTAATATTGATTTTTTTCCTCTGAAAAATAGACCCAAGCAGTTGAAAATCAGTTTGTTGAATGTCCCATAAAGTTGAGCTAAAAACACGTGCAGCGGGATTGCTTTCAAGTACCTTCTGGATTTTGAGCTATTGAAGATACATAACTAAATCTCGCTTTTATATCCTTTTGCTGCTGTGTTGTGGTAGGAACATACTTCTTTGGTCATGAAGTGTGGAAATTGTCTTCAAACTATGCAACTTCAGAAGTTCACCTTAAAGGGATACTGTGATAATCATATGATGGCTGTTCTCTTGTGCATTGGAAATGATCATGTAAAAAATAATGAATGTGGTATGAGTATTGACCACAGGAGCTCTGAGCTCAGCCATCCCTTGCTAGGCTTGCAAAAAAGTATCTGTTAACTGGCAGATAGTGTAATCTGTAGGGTGTGTTTATCAGCAGATTGCAACTGCTCACTCCTGTAGTTTAGATATGTTGTTATGAAGAAATAAATGACTAAATGACAGGATACTTGAGTGTTTTGCCTTTTGTCTAGCTGTACTTGGAGAACAAGCAGAAAAAAGTGAAGAAAATAAACAAGAAAAATATTCTTGATTATGAAACTTCTGATTGATAAGTGCTAGTAAATGCAGAGAGGGGAGTGATGGCAAAGATTAATGAGTGTAATTATAAAGTTGTCTACTGCTAAGAAAATGTGGAATTTGACTTGTATGCAAATAGCATGAGAATTAGAGACCAACAAGTGATGACTCATATATCATATTGAAAGGAAGAGGTCCTTGAGGAAGCAGCCAGGCTTCTTGGAGAAAATGGAAATCATTCAGTGTCTGGTATGAAAAAGGTATTGCAAAAGCCATAAATGACCTTTTCCTTTTAGTGCTACTAAATCAAAGGCTTGGGTTTCTTTTGCAGGAGCAGAGAGATATTTCCCATAGCCAGAAGAATAAATAAAAAAAAAAGACTCAAGGTTAACCCAAAACAGATAATTCAAGGGTCAAAACTTATTGAAAATAAGGCACTGTAATGTGTATCTTTTCTATTACATCTTTGGATTCCCATCTCTCCAACTCTTCCTCATTAGTAAGCAAAAAAGGCATTAAAACTTTTAGAAAGGGCATATAACTTGGGGAGCAAGGAAAATACAATGCTTACCACAGCTTTGAGAGTAATGGCATAGAGAGGCTGTGGGTAGGAATTATCCTTCTATTCGTCATGATATGGCTTTCAGATTGCCATGAGTCTCCCACAAACTCAGTGTTTCTGTGGAGGAATCTCTTCTACGTTGTTCAGAAATATTGCCAGTATTTCTGTAAAGGGAAATGTTTTAGGCATAGGTGAGAACAAAGGAGTGGAAGCTGTTGAGGTAGCATAGCCCTGATGATGGCAATCACTGGAGACAGTGCTAAGGGTGATGTAGAGAGATTAACAAAAACTAACTAGACCAAAATATGTTCAAAAAGAACTATCAGAGGAGTCCTAGCTATGTATTCTGATATAATGGATTAAGCCCTAGAGTAGTGGTCTGTTTTTCATCGATAGTGGAGGGTATTCAGATTATGGTGAATGTTCAGGGCACACTCGTACCTTCACAGTGTTTCTGTGTATGTTTGCTAAGAAGACCATGTGAAGATTTCATTGGAAATACTTAATAGTAAATTCTGAGTATAGCCAACAGTTACCATAAATTTGTGAACCAACACACTTTTGTTGCTTTTTCTTAAACTGATAGTGCAGTTTGAAAACTGGAGGTGGGGAAATAGTTTCAAAAGAAATGAAACACTTAAATCAGCACATTATTTGACAAGAAAGGATCAAATTTGCAAAGTTTTCTATTGCATATAGAATATTATGAATAATGGATTTTGTTATTTGGAGAAAAAAATTCATATTGGTTGAAAGCACTTACTCCTATTCAAAACATTAGGGTTTTTTCTGCTGGGGTCATTTTTTCTGTCTTGAAGAGATTGATGTTAAAATAGTAATGTTTGGGGATGAAAAGCTAAAACCATTTTGTTTTGAAATGTTTCCTTTTAAATTTTTTTGAGATTTGCCAAGATGAGCTCTTAATGAAAACAGTGGAACACAATAATGGTACTTAAATTACATTCTTAATCACGTTCATGATTCTGTTTTTGTGCCCAGACCCCTGTGTGTCTAACACCAGTGTGCACTGCAGTATTTCTTTTTAATCTTGAAAATAAATAAATAAATTTCTCTAATACCTTTTGAAACTATGTCTGACATTTCAAACCTTGGAGCCAAGAGCTATCTTCCAAATAATATAAAAAATGTTACAGTGTTTCACTGTTTCCTTTCTGTAATACCGCTACCTGCAAAAGTCTTCCATGTGTTCTGGGATGCCAAACCTTTCCTTTTGCTGCTGTTTCCAAGTGTGTTTCTGACATTTGCAAGCTCTCATAGGAGCATTCACTCAATTACCACCAAAGACCCCATTGTTCCAAAGAGACTGACCTTCCCCCTTGGGCACCAATTACAATCTATTACTTTTATTCCCATAGTGCTTGCTGTAATTGGAGCCTTGGCTCTTTGCCTGGTAGAACTTGTTGGATTTTCATCTCCTTTCCTTTATTGCTGAAACTTTGCTAAAGATAACAAGAGTGACAATTCCAAAACATATATGTATACACCTTGGGGACAACAACATCATTTTAATGAGACTTTTAATTTAATCTCTTTTTCACTTGTCATCAGGAGTATAAGAAAAATCCAAGGGAAAGAATAGATATGTTTTACATGATGACATGACTGGCTTACTTCCTCTTTTTGTTTTCTTCCTTCAGCTAATGTGCCCCAATTATTCACAGAAAAGATTTGCCAGCAACTGAAGGAACAAATATGCTGTGGGCTTGCTAATACTTAACTACAGTGCTCTACAAGTTGAGGGGAGGAAGAGCTGTACTTGACAAGTCTCTTGACCCTCAAGGCCTGTCCTTTGTATTACAGTCCACTGGAACCAAAGACTGTAAATACTACATTGCTAGTAGCAAAGCTGCACATTGTGGTTCAGACTCTTGCTGTAAAATTATATTTTTGTGCTTATTAGTTCTTTCCAGCAACTTGTTTCCTTTTTCAGCTGGAATTTGTGAGAGTAGAAATGATTGCTGATTGAGTGTGGAGGGGTTTTTCACTATTGAACATATTTGTATGGAGAGCTGCTCAGACATCTGCCAGAATATGTTTTTTTCTGAAAAATTAGGGTTTTAAAGAAAGAGTTCAAGTTGTCTGCCTTTTGTCATCTCTTCTTGTTTAGGATCTTTGAGGTTGTATGAAAACTTTCTATGTTCAACCTATTGCCAAACCCTCAGCTATTCTAAAGGAAAAAGGTGTTATCACAGAAAGCAATTCAGTTTTTAGTCCTGCATAGTACACAGTCTTATGGTACAGATGGCTAGCTATTAAACAGACATTGCTAAGTTGTTCAGATGTTTCTAAATCATTGCAATGAAGAATTCTAAAAAATCTAGTCTATCAGATTGCATAAGCCTAATTGCAAAAGAATTTGGCTTGCTTAGAAAATGGCCATGTAGTGTATAAACTGGTGTAATACCTGTAAATATCTCCTTGTCTAATTAGTGCAGAGCAAATTCTGATTCCTCTTCCTTTTTGTTTTTGTTATAAGGTAGTCTGGTTTGGTTGCTTATTCACTCATTTTGCTAAAGTCTTTTAATATTCTAGTAAGTTAGTGGACCATACTTGGACATTTTTGTGCAGCATGATTTCCATGCCTTCTTGTCTAAGTAAAATAATTATCAAGATGTTAATTTACCAGCTGGCACCAAATGACTTTACACTTGGTGACTTATATAAGTCACAAGTTGTTCTAGAGATGTGTATGGGTAAGACCAAGAATTTTATTTTTTTTTTAATGTTCAAAACTCTATGTGATATCTGGAATAACTGGAATTATGAACAACGCTTTTCCTGCACCCATATTCTTCCTTTAGTAGAATTTGATGAAAGATTATATTTCCTTCCTCACAGTGACTTAAAAATGGCCTTATTTGCTCCCACTAGATGGGATTTAAATGAGCCAAACCTGTGAACAGCCACTGAGTAGCTTTACTGTTGAGAAGTAACAGGAGATACAATCTTTCTTTTCTGGTCCAAGGAGGATCCTGGGTCCTAGGAAGGAGTTGCATGTACATTTTGGTTTCACCTTTAGTTCCGTCTTTATACAGATTCAGAGAACCACTTTTCCAGTATCATCCCTATATCAAGGCTACCAATAATTCGAAATTCTGACAGTCCTTTGTACCATGCTGGACTTTAATGCTCTTTTTGTTTGCTTGTTTGCTTTTGCAAGTTCTAAAAGGTTATTTTAGATGTGAATCAGGCTCAAGATTGATTTTCGTGTTTAAGAAATCTGGAAAAATAAAACTTTCTTAGCTGGAGTCTTTATTAACTGCAGGAATAGATTTGTCAAACTCTGCTAGATACTATTTCATACGTTATGGGAAAGTAAAAATAAAAAGTCTTTTAAGAAGGGATTGAAATTTCCCTAGAATAAACTCAAACCTCTTTATGTGGGGGGTTTTTTGGTTTGGTTTTCCCCCCCTCACCATCAGAAGACGTAAATAAGAGTATGACTTTGCATTCATATCTGGTAGATTGCCTCCTAAGTTTCTGTCACTTAAGGGCAGAAGGAGGAAACTGGGTTTGTGTGATAAAGAGGCAGTTTATCATCTGTGCCATTATGTGCTTTAACATCAGAAATCTACAGTTACAAACTAACAATTAACACCAGTTAATTTTTGTCTTTCATATGGGGGATAAACCCCTCCTTCATTCATTATAGCCAACATAAATTAAAACTGAAGTATTGAGGCTGTCCTGAGAAGGCTAAGAGGTAGAACTTGGTTCGGTCTTTTTGCTTGCTAGAAGTTTCCTTCATAGCTGAAGACAACCATTGAAGATAGTGGAGGAGGGAAAAAAAGGTCCAAGAACCACTTTCTAATGAACAATAATAGAAACAAAATATGTCATAGGATTTATGGAATTCAGTAGCACCTGAATTGAGGTTATCATAGAATCACACAATGTCCCAAGTTGGAAGGGACCTACGAGGATCATTGAAATCCAACATCCAGCTCTGCACAGGACCATGCCCAAGAGGTCCTCTGCACAGGACCATCCCCAAGGACCATCCCCATGTGCCTGAGAGTGTTATGCAAAAGCTTCTTAAACTCTGTCAGGCTTGGTGCTTGACCACTTCCCTGGGGAGCCTGTTCCAGTGCCTCAAACACCTTTTAGATGAAGAACTTCCTAATATCCAGCCTAAATTTCCCCTGACACAGCTTCATGTCCTGTCACTGGTCACCACAGAGAAGAGATCAGTGCCTGCCCCTCCTCTTCCCCTCATGAGGAAGTCATAACTGCAATGAGGTCTCCCCTCAGTCTCCTCCAGGCTGAACAGACCAAGCGCCCTCAACTGCTCCTCATACAGCTTCCCCTCAAGGCTCTTCACCATCTTTGTAGCCCTCCTTTGAACACTCTCTAATAGCATAATATCTTTCTTATATTTTGGTGCCCAGAACTGCACACAGAAGTCAAGGTGAGGCTGCCCCAGTGCAGAGCTGAGCAGGACAATCATCTCCCTCGACCAGCTGGTGATGCTGTCCTTAGTGCAGATGACTGATGTCTAAAGAATGTTTGACTTTGGCCTGAAGCTTGTAATAACATTTTAATTATAGAAACATCACCTTCTGTAAGCCTGTCTAGCTGTGTTGGTCTGAGTTTGGGTTTTTGCTTAAGTTTTACATCTTTCTGACAGGAGCTGTCATTGGCAGCATTAGGAGGAAGGTAGCAGATACTGGATGGCACAGGGGTTCGTGCTGTATTGAGACAAGTATTTCCATTTAAGACTTTTTAAAGGTCTTAGGAGTGTATGTACCATTTTCTTGGTTTTGCAGACAACCTGAAGAGTAACTCTAAAACATGTGAGTTGGCTTGTTTAACCCAAATGTCTATTAATTCCAATTCTAGGTAATCAAAAAGTCCCTTTTCAGTTTTAACCTTACCACAAGTGCAGGTATATGCTATGTATTCACTGACATCACATATCTAAGCTGATGGTGTAGTTTTCTTCCTGCAGTATCTCTGCAGCTTACATCCTCTAAATAAACTATCAGATAATATTGATGGAAGCATTTTTCTCTCCTGGTGGTTGGTAATGATGAAGCAGTGTATCTCAATGAGCTAGCAGCATGTGCTATGCTTGTCACAGCAGAGACCCACAAGCCCAGAAGCAGACAACTAAAAAGAATCGTATGTATTATTTTTAAGATGTGCCAGCCTACCTGTTTACCCTGTAATTAGGATCCTGCCATTAGCTGTTCAGATTGAGGTTGTGGTTACAGATGTAGTAAACAAGGGGTAGGTATAAAAGCAAAAAAAAACCAACCTGCTGCAAAGCAGTAATAGAGTTGTAAGTAAAAAATGTCTAAGGCTAGGTAATTTCTGGAAGGGTTCCAGATTCCAGCATTTGTCCATTGCCCAGCCTGCTTCTGTGATGTTAGAACTGCTAAAATTGTGCAACATACAGCTGCTCTTATATGACTGTCACTGCAGTCAGTGTCTTTCAAGAGTGAATCTAATCCCACCCTAAAGGTGAGATTTGGAAACATGATGAGTCTGTGCTAAAAGGAAACTCAGGGAGGAAAAAACCCACTTCTTTGGGCCTCAGGATTCCCTTGCTTTCAGTGAGGATATTCTAAGCTAATAGCATGTGATTGTTAATCACCAAATGGTTGATGCTGATCAGAAAATTCAGCCATGAAGTGGCTCTTTGAGCATGTTGATGCTGTTTGCAACCAGGCAGGATCTGCAGGCAGTATGAGTTTAGCGGGTTTTTCACCATTTGGACAACAGATGCAATGTAACAGGTTTGCATATTCAGCAATGTAGCCTCATGGAGCTAAGTCAGTATGAGTCAAGGTTTAGCTTCTTTCTTTATCCCTAAAGACATGTAGTTATAACCACATCTGTGTATAGTTACATTTTGCTAGGGCACCTCCATGACAAAACACCCATGGGTTGGTGAGTAGGATCCCAATGTGAATAAAGCTTAGGCTTGGACTAGTTGTGTCTTGTGTCCTACAAATGATAGGTTGGCACAGCCCAGGGCATCCTTCAGCTTAATTTGGCTACCACCAAAAGGGGCACAGACTTCAATATAGATTAGAACAGCCTGTCAGGAACTTGGAATGCTTTCCTTATGTGACTAAAACCTGTGTCATTGCATCTCAACAAATGTCAGTACTCAAGTTAACTTAGATTCATATCTGTAGGAGTTTTATTTCCCCAAAGCAGTGAAGAGGTGACTTTAACAAATGTAAAAATTTTTAATAATCTATAATTTAAGTGTTTATTTCTTTACCTGATTTGGCTTTCCAATTTACTATATAACTTTGAAAAAGCTGTATTGAAGCTTTGCACTTGAAAGTGGTAGCTCTTGACTTCTGTAAAACAGAAATATATTTCACTGAGAAAATCCCAGAGTTTTTTTGGGTGAGGTGCTGTGTAAGTGCAAACAGTTTTTATTAATAGTCAATTCATGTGCATAATAAAAAGTAGGTTCCCACTATAAAGAAGGTTAATATTATTCAATATATCTACATTACAGCCACAGTAAAGCTGTGTGTGTATGTTCTGTTTGGAATTATATGAATAGGTACTACATTATACTATATACTCTTGTATATTATTATTATTGTGTGAGAGATATATAGTCTCTACCACTTGGGATAGAAAAAACCATATCTTTCAGTAAAAAGATATTTCCTAGCCTTGATGCAATAATATGTTATGAAAATGTGAAAAAGTGAATCAGATTTATCAAAAGTAAAAAACAACATTGTTTTTGCTGGGGAGGGAGATAGTTTAAAAATAAAAATCAAAACACTCTCTAAGTTTACCTGCTTTCAAAACCTAAGCAGTGGAAGGGTTGTTCTTTCCTTAAAATGCAAAACCTGAGAGAAAAATAAACGTCTCATCCTTTTGAAAAATCCATTCCTAAATGTCATAAAATATTACTCAGTAATCTGTCAAATCATTCACACTGAAGGGTGTTGTGGTCCAACTTGAATTTAATCAAAAGTGAAATTAGTCCGTATGTTTCTTCCTTCTGGTCAGAGTTTCATTCCATAAGGGTTCTTTCCCGGGGTTCTCTGGGGACAGGGTGGTCATGACTAGAGAGAGCCTTAATGGTGAAGAATGTGTAAGGGAGAAGTGATTTTCACAGGGAGTCAGACAGGTACCCAGCCCTCAGGAAGGACTTTCAGTGAATACTCTCTATTTGCAATGTGTTTTTAATGTGTTTCAATCCAGACAAAATGTTCTACCTCACTGATTTGTGGACAACAGCAAAGGTAAGGTTCTCCCCTCTATGAATATGTGCAAGTGCCCTTTTACCCCTCCAACCTGTGAATATTTGTATTTATCTTAGTGAGCTTTTTGGCTATCTTTGGTGCTTTGACAATCCGAACAAGTTCTCTTTGAACTAAACTGACAACCTTATGCACAACTACACAGGGTATGTCTTCCTTCTCTGGACCTCACTACTTGTATATCAGTTTGGTCCTTGGTAGCATCTGGGATCAGGAATGTCATTCGTTGCCACCACATTGCAGGGGAGTGAAGAAATAAGAGGCTTCCTGTAGTTACATGGTAAGTGAGAATACAGTGGGTACAGGGGTTGTAGATTAGGTTCCCCCTGGCTGTAGCTGCCTCTTTCCCTGTCAGACAGACAGTAGTCTGTCCTGTGATGGGTACATGCGCAAGAGAGATTGAGACCCCTTCCCAAATGATTTCACGTGAAGTATCAATGACTGGAGAATGTTTTCATCACTCTGGGTGCTGGAGGTATTTGTAAGTGCTACCCACTGTTAGTAACTCCAAAGGCCTTTTATTCATGTTCTTCAACATATTCTCTTTCTGGTCACTCTTTCACCCGTGCTCTTAGAAAGTGCCTATCCCATCACTCATTTTCACTACGAGAGCTCTATGAAGACATCACAGATCTTGATCTGATAAGTCTACTTTGAATTGACCAGCTGAAGTCTTGAAGATCCTTTTCTTCCTTCCTACCTTTTCTGTAACTCCCTTTAGCAAGTGCAAATAGAGCTTCAAACCTCATATTTTCCAGACACAGATGATCACTGCTCTTCAGACCTTGCTTACCCAGTTGCGTGTCTGTTCTGTTTTCCTTCTCAGTGGCCTTGGGTATTTTCCTTTGAAAGCAAAGGAGCAATCAGGGAACTGAGAGAAGGAAAAAAAGAGCCCTGTTTTTTTAATGCATGACTTCTTTTGCTCTTAAAGGCTAGTTGCTCCTCTCTTCAAAGATTTGCCAAGGAAAGAAAAAACAAAACAAATGTAAAGAACTGAGCTATAGTTCATCACTGCTACATCATTTGACTGTAATTTTAAAAAATTTTCACAGTTAGCAAAAGCATTTAAAAGGGACTTGGCATCAAGCAGCCAGCACTGCTGGCACACAGCAAATTGTGTTTTTGCTGTTTAGACAGCAAGCTGGGATAAGAGAGTGCTCTGTGGGGTGAGAACATATATTTGTGAGAGTAGATGTGTTTTGTGGATGTTGATGTTGTGGATTTGTTTCCCTACAGACTGAGAAGAATAACCTAAACCTACTAACAAGAAGGTTTTAGATTGAAAAGAATATTTCAAAGTATTTGTAGCTTGGATTTTTCTGAAAGACTTTTCATTGTCAATTTTTTTTTAATCAATGGTGTATGTCCTGCAAACAAACACACAGAAATACATGCAAGCAGGTTGGAAAACACCTGGTAGCCAGTCACAGCTGGTATAAGATAACAGTGCAAAGTGTTTTATGGACTGATTATCTAAATCTCTGTGTTACAGGATTACATCATCTGTTCCTGAAATTAGATTTGAGCAGTATTTTTAGAGGACTTTTTGGGTTTTTTAATAAGGCATGGAAGATTAAAAATACTGCTTTTCCAAGCATGCTGTAATCTTTGGGAAAGACAACTTCAAGGCATAATAGATATAATAATAAAAAGTAGAGAAAAATAGAAGGAATCTGAAGGATCTGGCAGGAAAAATAATCCTAAGGGAAGAGGGAATGTCAAATCCAGGTCTCTGAATTGCATGCATTATGGATTTTATACAGTGCAGATGTGTTCAGTGATAATCAGACTGGTAGGCTATTTTTAAACCTAGGGAAAAAAAACCATGAAGGATTTCAGAAATTTCCTTCTGGTGAAGATAAGAATTTTCTTTTTTAATCATAAATGTTTCCAAGAAGCAATGAAATAAACAAACAAACAAACAGATCTCCATTTCCTTTCTCTATTGTACCTGAAATATATCTTCTTCTAGGTTGGAATATATTTTGTCTTATTGAACAGCATGAGGTGAAACTGCAAAAATGTTTGTGTGGGGAGGTAGAAGGAAATAATCTCCTTCAGAAGCTGCAGGGGAAATTTAGACAGAGAGAATGTAATTAGCCAACCTAAAAAATGCCTGAGAGAACAGAAATTGTCAGTATCGTTCCTGCACAGTGTTTTGACAACTTCAATGGATGCAAGTGATCACTACACTAGTTTTAAATATAGTCTGGAGGCCTGCAGCAAAAAAAACCAAAACAACCAACTGAACCCAATAACTACAACAAAATTAGGGGTGCTTTTTTTTGGGAGGAGACTTATGTTAATATTGTGATGAAAATCAAGGGTATTTGGAAAGGTAAATATGTTTTATGGTCATTCAAAGGAAAACTAAGCAAGTTTTCCTTAAGTTTTACTTAAGTGTTCAGTTAGTAAAAGTGTTTATTGACTTTTAAAGCTGCATTTAGATAGGACTTTTCATATGTGAGAAAAACTACTTTAATATGTTCCACCAATGTTCTAGATTCAAGAACATAAAGAAGGAAAGGGAGGCTTCATATCTGCTACCCCACCACCTTGAGGTGACCTTGGTTCTTGCAGTGTTAAGAATATGCCAGTTTTAAACCTGTTTGTTTTATGGCTCTGAAATGTCCCTGTGCTGTGTAATGATGGCATATAGTAATGGAAGTTAAAATAGCTACAATAAACAGTAGTAAAAAAAGGCAAAAAATAATAGGAAACCCAGATGTTTTCTATGCAATAAAATCTGATTATTAGTCTGTAGCCTTGTTAAGCTGAGTAATAATAAGAATAATTAATATCTTTTGCTCTGATTTTAATTGTGATGATAGCTGCAGTAATTTGGACAATAAATGTTTGATCATCATGTTAAACAAGATCTTTTACCCTTCTTAAATTGTAGTTACTAATTTAGTACATTATTAAGATCTTTGGTGAAAATAAGAACAAAGTCCATTATAAATTAAAAATATGGATCTACCGAGAAGAACGAATTGGAAGGAAAACTTGGGAAAAAAGAATTCACGCCTGTCCTGGGAATGGTTTACAAGCTTTTAAATGCAAAAATATCAAAGCTTTTTGTAAGTCACGGATCTCATTTTTAACTGGTATTCCACTGTTTGAAAATCAGCCACATAGGCTCTCACTTGGTTAACATGCATTTTACTAGTCTCAGATCTTCATCCAAAATCCACTGGAATCAGTAAAAAGACTCATTTTGAATGTAAAATTAAATTATTCTTATTAGCACGTCAGAAGAACTTCCTCTAGCAGCTTGGAAAACCAGAGCACAGTAAAATATTTGGCAAGAAGATAGATTTTTCTTTAGGAGCCTGTGGGTGAGCTAGGATCAGGCAACATACAGGATTTCAGATCTAATGTGTCGGTTTGGTAGGTGTTAGAACCTGTGAACTTCTGAGTTGTTTCAGAGGTTACCCTAATAAGTGTAATTTTTTATATTTCATAGCTGTTTTTACTCAAACCCCATATATAAGCCCACGTATTTAATATTTATTGGCTTCATATACTACTCAGATATCATTGTGGTTTCCCTACATACACTACTGATGTATGTTCTATTGTATTAAAAAAGGTAAATAAATTAAATAGATACAGAACCCTACTGATAGACAACTATGTACACATATTGGGAAACCACTACTTCAGTCAGGAACAGTTAGTATCCTGTGTATCATTCCTGGGTTGTTCTTATACACCTGACATCCACCATAAAACTTAGTCAAGGGTAACAATTTGTGAAAAGGATTTATGGTGTCTTACAGAATAATCTCTATGCTGATGCTCAAAATAAAATGCCAGTAACATCATCTGAAATGAGAGCTTTAAAGATGCTGGCCAGCCAAGCAACCAGACCCAAGTAGTCAATATGTTATTCTCTTCACCTGTGTGCCAATTCACACATTTAGCTACCTTTTACTGGCTTGTGTGTGTATTGAAGTATATAATTTTTCGATGTGTATTTAGAATTTCTTTTATGTCTGAAAGAAATCTGTTGCAATTATTCTGTCTATATTAAGTTCAAAGTAGCTGTTTTCTTCTACATCCAGTGTTACGTATGAGATAAGAGAACTGCTGTGCTCTTTTCTACCCTTAACATCCATCTCTGAATAGTCAAGACCAGACAACTGATGGGAAGACTAAAAAGATCTAAAAACATGAAGTAATTTGTCTCCATCTGTACAACCACTGGTGAAATGGGAGTCTGAATCCTGTGTACAACCTAGTGTTTTGTCCTATGAATTTGACAATACTTTTTTCCTCAGACGGTTTCCAACTCTGTTAAAATGCTACTGAGAACATTTACATTTGCTAAATCAGTGGAAGGTCAGCAGCATATAGAAGATTTATGGAGGCCAAGCAAAGGAGAGCATCACACTTGTGATAAGATTGAATAACCTGTGACTGCAGTTCATTGTGCTTTATTTTTCACTAAATAAAAATAGTAAATTATTTTTATCAAACTCAGCTGTAAGGAGTATTTGTGGATATCTTTGAATAGTTAATGGCATGACTTGCAACAATGGCAGCATGAGTTTTTAACATAAATAGTGCATAAATAGTGCATTCTAGAGTAAGTGAAGCGTGACACTGATAGAATACAGACGCACACACACATGCAATCATGCATATTACAGATATAGATGTACCAAAGAAGGAAAGATGGACTTCTAGGTCCTAATGACCAACTATCCCAGCCCTTGGGGCAGTATATAAAATCTTCATCCTAGAGACATTACAGAATAGAGGAGAGAGAAGCTCTGATACGGCTTTGCAATCACAAGTTTGGTGATGGCTCGCAGTCATTGCAAGATGGAGCTGGCAGGCTCTGTAACAGCATGGGTATTTTTTTAGAGAAGCCTCCTCTTGCTTATTTCCTCCTAGTCAGGGTTTAGACTACACACTGGACCATGAAGCAGTATAACACCGGTTTTGGCTGCATGCCATTGAATTTCTTGTAATTGCATTGCTTGTCACTGTTTGGGTATCACAGGTCTGCTGGGTAATATTCTGACCTACAGGTGAAGAACTCCAACTGTATGATCCTACTTGCTGCTGTTCTATTTTATCATAGACTTCATCTGTGTGTTTTGAAAAGTCACTGAAGTCAGGATCTATGAAGGCCTGTAGATGTCTAGCTTCACAAGATTTAAATAGGGGACGGATTACTTCTTTCCTTTACAAGCTGGGCCAAAGTCTGTGCCAGCCTAAATTTCTTGCAAGTGGGGGGACACAGGTGGAAAATGTTCTGATGGTCAAGATTTGGGAACTGTAACTTTTCTCATTAGAGTTGTGTAGCTAAGAATTAGCAACTATAGTAGTTACACAGATACTGCTGTAATGAATAGATATATTTATAAATATAGCTGTCATCTTTACTATTAATTTAGTAGTGGTTTGTGTGTATTCAGCTATGCTTAGGTATGCACTGGATCCTGCTCCCCTCTGGCTTCACCTTCATTGCTGTGGAATGAACGTGATGTTCTGAACCAGCAAAACTCAGTGTTTACCTTGCTCATTTCCAAATAAGGCTCTACAAGAGCCAGTCCTTGAGGACATTGAGTCCTTTGCTGTGAATTAGGATTTATTTGCTTTTGAAATGCTAATACTAGAGAGGAGGAGGAGGAGGAGGTGTCTTCCTCATGGCTGCCTTAATGATATCATTTGCTATTCTAGTATCTTGCTGTGGATTAAGAGAACTGCTCAAGGACAGCATGGCAACCTCGTCTTTGATCCATATGACTGGCTCTGTAGGTGGTGGTCATTAGAAAGGAGAAACAGCTCCATCCATCCTATGGTTCCAGCTGTAGAGAGCCATAAAGCTGGTTTATATCAGGCCACGTTTTCTATGCAGGTTGTATCAAAGCTTGGCCAATTCTTTTTGCATTCCTGTTTCTAACAACCTGCATTTCCTAGCTGTCTACAGGGCTAATACTCTTATTCTGGCCTTCAGCACCTCATGTCTCAATTATTGCAGTGTCCTTTCCCTGGCCCTGACAACTGTGGCATGGTCATCCCTGATTTATTCAGAACGCAGCTGCAGAAATCAGACGCCTCGTTTTCTGCTGCCGCCATATGACACATCTTTTTGGAATGCTCCCCAGCTTATTATGCTAAAAGCAGAACTGCTGTTCTTTGCTTTCCAGACCTCGCTACCTTTGCCGTACCTCACTGCTTATTAGGAGGTCAGCTGCTGCCTCCCATTAACCTGTGGTGTGAGTCCCCACTTCTGCTTGCAGCCTTTGCAATTAAGTGCCTTTATATGGTTTCTCACTGTGCCCATCAGGCATGAGAGGAGATGATTTCTAAGGAGCATCCACTGCCCTATACCAGTACTTTTCTTAAGCAAAATAGGGGTTTTATTATTATTTTTCTTTTCTCCTCTCATTCTTACAAAACCTTGGTCATTGTTGGGGTTCAGCTTACTTTTGGGCTGCCTTTAGTTTATACCTTTGCAGGTACTATACTTTGTAGTTCCCTTTGGTAAAACCCACTGTTTTGTTGACACTTGTATGTTAATTGGAGCAACAGACTCCTAGACCGTGAATGGGCTACTGAGATGCTGAGTTAAAACAAGTAATGATTAGTATTTGGAAAGAGGTATATGAAATGATGAATGAAAGAAGGAGCAGGCAGTCACCTCTCTGCTGTGACAGCAATGAGAGAAAAAAGAAAAGAGATGGAATCAGAGTATAAAAGAAAGGATGGAGTCAAGGTGGGGGAGGCATTAAGAGGATTAACAAGAGGGTCTTTACAGAACCACAGGTAGGGAGGGGGTTCTTGCAAATCAAGTTGATTTTTTTTTTGTTTGTTTGACGGACACACAATGCATTAAAACATTTGCATAACATTCCCCGGCCCTTCAGCTTAGATTTAGTTCTGAATGCTTCTTTGTTTGAGGGGGATTAAATTCTCCAAGGAATTTACTGGCCAGGTCTACAAGGCGGGTTAGTACCAACTCTTTCCTTCTTTTCACTGTGCTGAGAGTTGCACACCTAATTAGGACTTAGATATTTAGCCCTCTGTGGAGTCAGGACTTTACTCTTTTTTTAATGTATTGATGGAAGGTTGATATTTCATTTTTCTGAAATAAGAGAATGAAGAAACATAAGTTATGGTCAAAAACCTTGTTTGATTTCCTCCTGGGTGTCAGTTCTACTGAGAATCAAACATTTTATTATTAATTTTTTATTAAATTCCTGAAATTTGAAAAACAAAGCAAAGTTTTGGGATATGTTTTTTAGAATTTCATTTTGAAGTAGATATAAACATTTAGGCTTTCCTGATTTTCTTTCCCCCCCCTGAAAATATTTCCGGTTAACCTAGTTTTTCTGAGATTTCCAGGGTATGTGACTTTACAGTGGTCCTCCTGAAACTTCAGGTTTTTGAAACACACAAAATATTTGTAACAAAAATGTCTATTTTTGCTTGTTAGAAACCAGAATTGTGTATCAGTCAGCATAGTCATCAGATGTAGGCTTTTCCTTGGTTGTTCTGAATAAACTATGTCCTGTATGTGGCTTTTTGAGAATTTGTCACTTCACCTCTTTTCTTCCTGATTTTTATTTAGATATGTGGCATTATCCCTATTTTGTAAGCAATTTTACTAAGGAAAATAGGGAATTTACTAAATGACTGGTAAGTAAGGGGGCCAGTCTGAATGAAATCACTCATCACCATAGTATTTGATGATTTTTTTTGTTTTCCAGCTGCTATCATTGTTCTTGCAAGTAGACCTGTGTTTATCTGTAGGAAAAGACAGGGTTCTGCTCTAAATGGGGGACGATATCTGGTTCATTGTGTTAAGTGATACAGGATTGTTCTTGTCTCAGTTTGTGCACTCTCACTTCTCATCTCTCATATATCCATATTGGTGTCATCTACATCCAATTGTTTTTGAGGGAAAAGTCAAGAAAAGCAAACACAAACAAAACTTGCAACTCCCTCAGATGTTCTTTAAAAGGAACTCCAGTGCAAACACTATGAAGCAGCTCTAAATTCTGTCCAAGAGCTGATTATTACTGGATCTTTCGAATCCTGTCTGTGTAATCCTTGCTCTTCTCCGGATTCTCTGCTAATCCTACACCAGCTCTTCCTAATTCCAGCCTATTTAGGGATATAGGCAATATATTCTGTTTACTGATTCATTAATATGTCTGGACATGGGCTTCCAAACCTTTACAGAGTGTTTAGCATTTCTCTGAGGATACAGATGAGATCTGATGAAGTTGTACTGGAGGGAAAACAAATTAAAATCAACTTCTAAAATGAAGCTTGGTCATTTAAGATCTGTATGGTGCTGGTCTTGCTCATTTTTAGGTAGTGTTGGAGGAATTTCTCAGAGGATTTAAATTTAATGTCTTTGAATATTGCTTATAACTATTAACTCTTTCTTCAGTAGCTAAATGCTCATGGGAATGTCTTAGTGCTGCAAATAGCGCCTGCTTTTGGAGGGGTTATTTTCATTAACATTGAAAGGTCATGTATTTTCCCCTTTGAAAAAAAAAGTGAAAAAAGAAGGAACAAAGGGAAAAAATGTACATATCGTGAAGCTATTTATACTGATTGGAAATTTACTTAAGGTTTAGCAAGTTTGAACATCTTAAAATGTCGAACAACTTGTGAAACAAACATTTTCTTCTTAAAATGCTGTGTTTGCACACAAATGTTTATGTGCATATTTGCACACATGTTCTACGAAATATGGGAACACCTACTGTATGAAATAGATTAAAATTATTTTAACTTTTTGCTGTTCTATTAGCTTTTTGCTTTTTATGAAACATGATTATTATGAAATGAGGTCAGCATGGCTTCCTCCGAAAAATGTTTTCAGTTAGCAAAACTCATGAAGTATATTCTAGAAAGAGAGATGGGGGGCCACATCATCAGCTCTGTGACTTCCAGTATATGATCACAGACACTGTGAAACAACTTTCACAATGACTGTAGCCTGTACCTCTCCCTTGTATGCTGCCCTTAAACTTCTGAATACTGATTTTATCCTTGAGTGACAGTATGGAATTTTAGACTCATGCACTCAATTACATAAAAAGAATTTACCAGGCTGATAAGTGATAATGAATTCATTCATATCAATGTCCATGTATGTGCTCTTAACTTGGCAATGCAAAGCAGCAGGACTTAGTTTAGGTCAAAGCAATAAATGCTTAAACTAAGTGTAATAACCCTGCGTGCACTGGGGATAAAAGTATGTTCATAGGAAGGTAAATCACTCACGTAACATGCAGTAAGTTGTTAAGCTGAGATGAATTGGCTGCAAGTCTGGAGGTTTGCATCTGACTTGTCCTAGTGTAACCAAGATCAAAACTGGGTGACGATTCTTAAAAAAACTCATGAAAATGTGACTAGGTTTTATGAAGTATTGATTTTTAGTGTGAGTAGTTATGCTTGTGGGTGGGCCACTGAAATAAGCAGAGTATATAATTTTCCTGTTCAAGGTAGCAGAATTTTAGGATCTCCTGTCTCATGATTCATAGGGGATGGGGCAGGAACTGAAGCTGGATGAGAAATAGCAAGCAAGAAGCCTGAATATAATATTAAGAGTGTCTAACAGAATATCTGACAGTTTCTCACTTCTGTAGTCTTGACTCTTGCATAACATTGTTGGTCTCTTTGTTGTCATCTCTTATTGTAGAAATAATTTAAGCTCCCTGGGACAAGTACCTCACATTTTATTTGTGACTACGGTGCCTCTGAGGCTGTATAAATAGTGTGCTGATTGGAAGGTAGAGAATTCCATGTTTTCAAAGATATAAAATGTACTTCTAGGCTAGATGTCCTTTAAGGTGTTGAGTCCCATATCTCCCACTAGCCCTTTGATCAGCTCTCCTATTTTGGCACTCTTCAAGAGCTTAATGTCTGGGCCTTCCTGATATTGAAGACTCTCATCTTTGGTGTACAGAGTAAGAGTTAGAGTGGAAAGGCAACAAGATTAGATTGTAAAGCCCTTAATTCTGATCTGCAGAAGAGCTAATTCTGGGTCTGAAAAAGAATTTGAAGAGATTAAGCAGTATTGACACAACCTGAGATGATGATTTGCTTCCAAAGAAAACCTTATTCTGATACAAATTAAGCTACACATTAACCTTCCAAGTAAAAGCACTCTTACAAAGAATGTTCACCTTGCCTTGTGTAAGCCTGTTATTAAGATTGCAAAGCTACGAGTATCACTCTCGACTTCCTCTTGTTGTCAAGACCACAGACTTGTCAGAAGAGTTCAGCAATCATACGAAAGGTGTAGTTCCACTGTGACCTCAACCAGTCTATGTCAGGGTTACTGCAAGTCCCCTATGTCCTCAGTAGTTGTGTTTCCCATTTGAATTAGGGCTGTGTGCCCCTGCAGTGGGCTGATTCAGGTTGATAAACCAGTTGGCAGGATTGAGTTCAATGAGTGCCAGTGATAACACAAGAAGAGGGACAAGAAAATCTGCAGCTAGAAGCAAAGGAGACAGGAGGATATCAATACCTGTGACCTGTGATCCTAATGCCTGCTGTAGCACTAGATTTTCTGAAGAAGTATTTAAAAAAAATCTGTTTCTCTCTGCTGGTCCAGAGCTGTGTGTATGAGATGTCTGATGTGAAGCGATGTAACTACTCTTCTCTCCATCATCTCTCGTCTGAGAAACAGGAATGAAGCCAAAATAAACCCAGAATTCAATTTTTTTTATTCTTCTTCCATACTTCTATGTTTTGTCTTGTTAGTTGATGTCACTGCTGTGATGGGGCTTGAGAAGAAATAAGTCAATATGGACAGGACACACTGAGCTGTAGTCTCCTTAATTAGCCTTCTGCCAACTCCCTGAAAGATCCTGGAGAGAACACATCTAGTGACTACACTCACAGAGGTCAGCACAGTTTTCCAGTGTGTCTTAGACAATACACAGCTAAATGTGGGGGCTGGCACCATTCTCATGCTTGGATTTTGCTCTGGCCCTTCTCAAAGTGTATATGCTTCTCAGAGTACAAGAAGGTTGTTTGCAGAGTATAAGAAGGTTGAAATCTCTTGAGTTTTCCGGAGTTCTGCCATTTTTCTAACTGTCTAAATTGTCCCACTGACTTTATTATGCAGGAGAACATGGACAAAGCAGATCTGGGGATCGGGGGAAAGCTGTGCCAAATCAGCACCTGAATCAACAAATGTAGTCATCTGACATCTGCTTCTCTTGCTAAAAAAATTTAGGTAGTTAAATTTATGTCTACAAAAGTACATGCCTACGAAAAGGTTGCAAATGTGTCAGTAGGATTGCAAAACTGTAAGCTTTGCATTTTTCTGTGCAAGTGCTTGGGAATTAGAGAGGAAATCCACATGCTCACAACTGCTGAACAAATGTTTATAACATATATGTGTTTGAGAGAGTGTATATAATCAGATAGCAAACTTCTTAGAAAAGCTGGTTAGCACACAAATTGGGCTTTCTTTATACAGGTTTTTAAAATTCATTTTAATGAGTGAGAAAAGCTGGCTGACCTTCTAGAACTAACTGAGTGGTGATATAAAAGCTCTCTGATCCACGGCCCATGGGATTGTGAACATTCACTGGAGTTTAAATCTCTGGTGAATTTTCTGCTATAGCTGTATAACAGCCTAATATTCCTGTCTGAACAGATTTGCAAATGACCCATAAACCAAAGAAGAAACTAAAGCTGAAAGGATGCTCTGGGCAATATCATTCTCTTTCCTGACTTTTTGCCTGAATCTGAGTCATTGATAAAGGTTTCTGAATGCGACTTCTATTCAAGGTTAATAAAGAAATCAGGATACGTGGAGAAGAAAATGTTGACTTATCAAGAAAAGCAGTTAATTGTTATCACATAGGAATGAGATTTTATTGGTTTCCATGACATTTTGCCTAGGCTGTGGAGAGAATCTCTCTAAAGAAAAGGGATGTCCAGAGTACCAAGAACAGGACATACTATCTGTTACATCTTGGCTGTGCAGAGTAAGCCAGCCAGCTCTAGACTGACAAATGTCGTTATTCATAACATTTTACATGCATTGGTCACTGGTCTTAGAAAATCTAAAAATCATAGAATTGTTTAGGTTGGAAAAGACCTTTAAGGTCAATGAGTTCAACTGTTAACTTAGTCCAAGTCCACCATGAAATCATGTCCCTAAGTGCCACATCTTTTAAAGATCTCCAGGGATGGTGTTGCAACCACTTCCCTCAGCAGCCTATTCCAATGCTTGACAACCCTGTTGGTGAAGAAATTTTTCCAAATCATAGAATTATAGTGCCCAGGGGGATGGGGCAGTCACAGAAGAGATGTATGCTGTGCCGTGTAGAAACTTGTCACAGTTGCCCCTTCTGCCCTTGTGGGAGCTGGGAGCTCCTGGCATCTTTCTCCACTCCCCTCAGCTTCCCTCAGTTAGGGAAACCTCCCTGTGCACCATGCTAAAGCATTTCAGTGCTGACTGTGCCAGCAGTGGAGCAGCTCACTTTGGTGTGCAGAGTTTACCCTGGCTGGAAACTGCATGCGTGGTTGAAGTTAAGTCTGTCTGCATCTATATTTCAAGCACTTGAACAGAAGCAAGGGGATATACATGTACTGTTTTGTGTACTGTGAATTAATAAATAACTTCAGGCCTCCAGTAGCTTGAATCCTCGGGAGAGACTTCTCTTGACTCCAGGGAGCTTTGGATCAAACATCAGAGAAGGTGCAGGATTCTTTGGCAGTTTTTCATAAAGCCGTTCAAAAAGACTTTGTGCAAGTAGTTTGAGAGAGTTATCTCTCAGTGACAGTGTGTGAAAAATTACAGTAAACATTCCTGTTATTCAGGAACTTTGGAACTTAACAAAAAGACAAAAAAATATACAAAATAAATTAAATATTCTTTAAACACTTAGCAGCGGAGCTGCTGACCTGTAGGTAGCCGTTCTACCTACAACTTCTAGTAATGTGCAATCTCTGCATCAGATTTTTTTCTCATACTAAGATGTTCAGCTGGATGAATTTTATCCTTATTTTTAAAAGGAGAGAATCACTGTATTCAAAGCTATTGGGACTGAAATGTCACGAAGTTTGTGTTTGACAACAACACTTTGTTGACAGTGTGTCTATAGCCTGCTTGTCTTCCAAGAAAGATACTTGGCCCAGAAACATGTAATAGGAAGAAGGAAAGTCTTCTGCACTCAAGCATTTGAGCCTTGGCACAGGCTTTCTTACTTCTTTTAATGAAATGAATGTGCTGTTTAATTGCTTTGTGCCTTATCTTTCCATGATTAAAATTGAAGGTAAGAACACCTACTGTACTTGTGATATTCAAAGGATAACTCAAAAGAATACATGTGAGGTAATCAAATTTTCTGGAGATCATTTGCCACATAGAAATCAATGTTAGATAAATGTAATTATCATGATGAGATTGATATAAATTTGATGCCAGTTATTTCTAAAGTAAAAATAATTTAAACTTCACACATTAGTAATAGAAATGTTAATCATTTCTCTGCTTTTGAATGTTAACAATTGGGCACATCATTATCTATTAGAATTTTGGGAAATGAGGAAAAAGACATCTCTGACATTTTTTTGATAGAATAGGTACAATACAATAATATAATGAGAGTCGATTAAGGAAATACTTTCCAAATAACTTATTCAATAAAAAGTCCTAGCAAAGTCTGCTATTTGTCATGTTCCTAGCTCTGATTCAGTGAATTCTTTTTTTTATAGTGACAGTTGAACCGATGAGAATAGCAGATAGCTTGTTGGAGACTCAAGAAGATTGAGTAATTATGTGAAAAATAGTGTCTTTGCCACATTCAATAATTATTACAAAATCACACCGCTTGTAGTCCTGGGCACCATTTGATGACCCGCTATAGTCAGGAAGAATATCTTTTAGTTTATTGATGTGACAGTATAAATCTATCCTATCTTCAGTTTCAAGGAACTGAATATTCAGTGTATGCAACTGGCTCTTCTACGCAATTCTTTTGTTCCCCTATAACATAATGTAGCCTCAAGAGGAGGTTTCTCCTGCTGGTAGACTGAGATGAGCAGAAAATTCAGCATGAACTCTGTCTCTCTGTGTGATCTGGTCTTTTCACAGCCAAAGTATTTAGCAGGGTTAGTGCATCATCTAGAGAAGGATACATTTTTTTTTGAATACTCCATTTATCTGTAATGACTGGGCTTAGTAACATATTTATGACAGGGACTGTGGTTAGAGTTGATTACCAAGACTACTAACACTCTTGATTTTTTTTTGCCTCTCTCTGTTTCTGATTGCCAGTCCTCAGTTGTTTTCTACTTCTGGTTATGTCTCCATAACAAATTACCTTGTCAAGCACCTTGGGCTGTCGATTTCTAGCATGTTGACTACTGCATAGAAGCTGTCCACGTGCTCACTGCAACAGTGTCATAAATTTGATGGTGCTTATGCCTTATTGAAAGTGAGGAGAAATATTTACACATGGGCAACTAATGTACAGTAAACAAGACAGTTATCTTGCCTGTGAGAATTGACTTACATTGCCATAGTTTTTACTTTCCTAGTCTTCTTAGTACGTATGATTTTTTTATTCACCCACACACACGCAGTGAAATTAAACTGGTGTCTTGCATTGGTTTGCAAAAAAAGGTGATCCCTTTTTTTGGAAGATGCTAGTACTGACAGTTCAGTAACAAAATATAATTGAAACTTCTATGACTTAGACTGACTACAACAGCAAATGATCCAGCATAGTAGGAACTTCACAGTGTTGTTTGGCTTCACCTCTATTGTCGCTGTTTTTCACACCAACCATACTTTTTGTGAAAGACTTTTCACTGCATGTAATTCTGGTACCTTTGCCTGAACCAAGTCTGTTCTGAAATTTCACTTTAGAACTTACAAATAAACGAGTTTCACTTTATGATAGAGTTGCCCTCTATAGTAGTAGGGATAGTATTCCCAGGGGCCAGAATGGACTATCATTTGTTTTTCACTTGTGAGGAGAAAGCTTAAGGCTACCTGACATGTTGAGTGCAACTGTAGAAATATTGCTAGGAACATCCAATCAACCAACATTGTCTGTATTGCTGAGCAGCTGACAGACCTGGACATTAATACCTGTCTATGTCTGGGGTATATTCTCTAGGAAGTAGTGTGAGAAAATGCTGGTTATGTATGATCCTGTTTGAGACTGACTGAATGGTAAAAAATGGTAGCTTTACTCTCACCTACTGTCCACTAGGCATTATAGAAATAACAAACCATTAGTAGGTAACTCAGGAGTTCTACAGAATAGTAGCTGTAAGCGTCTAAGCATTGTGATCCTTGGAGTCTTTAATGTAGGGGTTGAACAATGCAGATACAAGTGGAGAAATACTTACTGAATATGAAGCAGCAGGTGGAATAGCAAGAAATAGGCAGCACTGGAATTTGCTGTGGCTGATGCTATAATCATTCCTAACTTACTTTCCCTTTTACCAGAAGCAGCCCCATTACAGTCTGAATTGTGTCATTAGAAATACTATTGATCAAGTTCTCATTAGCAGTCATTGGCACACAACAGCTATTGTTGCATGAGTTATCTTTGCTGCTGAGACTGATACTGATCACTGGCTTCTGATAACAAAAATACAACTCTGTCTTTGAAGCCAGCTAGTTGATTGAGTTAAATTGGTTCCATACTCTCCATAATTAGGAGTGAGCTATCACACAGTTTAACATCCCCAGCTCTTTGAAACCATTAAAGCATTAGGGGCTTAGTCTAAGTTTCCTTTGTCATCTCATGAGTAATGGCACTGCTTGAAGTCCTTAGTGCCTCAGCCTCTCTAACACTAATTGAAGTTTGGTGAGCAGACACCCAAGTACCTGACATGAAGTATGATACTGAAGGACAATTCATGCTCTCATAGAACTTTGCTAAGTGTGGAAGCAGAATGTGATCTTTGAGTTTGACTCCATAGTATCAAGTCACTAAAACAAAAATATCATAAATTCTAGTGTTCTCTTCAGTCAGTTTTAAAACTGCTGCTAAGTATGATTCTTTGCTTTCTTTGCTTCAGGATTGCTTCTGTACAGTTTTGACAATTAGTCTCATGATGAGTAGGATTCTGATTTAGCAAGATCAGCTACACAGCTAGGAAGGTCACTTGAAAGTACCTATCATCTTTTATTCCTTTAAAAAAAACCCCTGGAACGAGAGTAGTTTTTTATGCTCCTCCTTGCATATTTTAAGTAGAAAAATAAGTTCTGTTAGAGTCTTACAAAAATCCAGCAATGCTTTGCCCCAGTTTGGTTCTAGAAACTATAACGTCTATTGTGCAAGAAAGCCTTCTTGCAAGTTCCACCACTGTGTGACTGCTAAAAGCTTTAGTCACCTTATTAAAAAGCCAAGGAGAGTTAAAGATTGAACTCTCCATCAGCATGTCTCAACGTGTCTCTGGAGACACAGGCAGGTGACATTCAGGCTTCAAGAAGGCTCTATTTGGAGATGATAGCATTAAGACATATAACTTGTTGCAGTACTTCTGCAAAACAAGTGTTCTTGAAAAAAGTGGAGCCTACATTTCTTTTCATTGATGAAACTACGCATTGGGTGATGAAGATAGAAAGGTACAGCCTCAGTTGGTTCAACCTTTAATAATGCCATTAACTTCTAATCATCCTCTATTAACCTCAGTAGGCTTTTGTACCGAGTGATGTTCTATTTTAAAAATTGGTTTTCTGTCTGTATTGAACTAATTGATCATGCCTGCCATGATGTTATATGAAGACAAATCAAGAATACTGATCCTTTGCTTTAGACATTGTAAATATAGATTAGTTTATGAATTAAAGGTGGGATAGTCACAAAATCTCAGCAGATTGATGTATCATACTCTTTATGTAACTTTTATTTAAAAACTTTGGGAAAATGAGTGATTTTAGAAGAAAGAAAATTGCATGGAAAGAAAGGGAAAAATGACAGGGTCAAGGAGAAGAAGCATCAACAACTTCAAAATGGAGTAATAATAGGATAAGAGCACCTTACTTTCTACATTGTCATCCATCTTGGGTGTCATATGGTGTATGTAAGGAGAGAAATGAGGCATGGGGAATCATTTCTTCATGAATATTTTATCCCTTATACTATTGCAACATCTTGATGTGACCCGGAAGAGCTTTCATGTATCTGTGTCTGAATAGGCTCAGGAAGTCACCTCTGTGAAAAACAGCAATATAGAGCCTTTGGCAGCTGAACAATGGTGCCCTTGTTTAATGTGAGCTTAATACTCACATTAAAGTTGCTTACATATCATAGGTGGTCTGTAACATTGTAGTTGCATTTGGGAGCCTGCATTGTGGTAACCAGGGAACAATAACAGAATTGCAAAAATTAACAGAGTAAAGACTGTGTAAGAGTGTTACATAGTGATGCTGCATAGTAATGCAGCTGTTATACCATAACTGATAAGGAAAAACAGTGGTTTGTGCTATTGCATAACTGCACTGAATTCCCTTAACAAAAAAACCCCAATAAATAAGTAAAGAGAATTATTTATTCTTGGAGGTGGAATTCTTTTCAGGCATATTCAGTATGGATAATTTGAGTTCATCAACTGCAACAACAAAAATGAAAAGCCAAACCAACAATTTGCAAGCAGATGCTAATTCCCCAATTGTTCATGCAACATGGAACATAATTTGAAATGATTAGGAAATTAATGCATTAATACAAAAAAATGCTTTGGAGAGAAGCAAATCAGATAAATGCATATAAAAAGAATTAGCTGTAGACATAATTAGTAAAGCTGTGATTTATTCACAGTCAGAGGGAAAAATTAAAACTAAACTACGCAGCAATTTTAAAGAACATTTCAGAATTACCACGTAAGAAGCCAAAATTAAACAAAGCACGGAGCTTCAGCAAAGCCAACACACAGACACATGCTTTGCCATTTAAAATACAAAATGTGTCATCCCATGTATTTGGGTAAGAAGCAGTTACTTATGTAATAAGAAAGAATTTCCGGCTGTATTAGCACGTGTCCTGACTAAAGAGGACTCAAAGCCTCGAAGCAGGTAGATGGTAGAACAGAACTGTGTGCTGTGAATATGAAGAGCCTTCATGCTGTGTGGTGAGAACTGGAAAATTAACAGACAAGGTCATAAGATTCTGTGCTGTGTTTGGTATTTTCTCCTCTAAGTACATGCTTGTCCACTATACTGTAGTTATCAGAGAAAGGACCTACCCTCCACTATCCTCACTCACAGGCCAGTGTCTAAGCTTACCTTTCCCACATTGCACCAACTTTATTTGTAGAATCTTTGATTTTTATATAACAGTCTTTTGAAATTAACTTCAGTGACACAAGGAGTCAGGCTCAACATGCTGCTTGAAATCTTTGGTCTGATTTAGTGAACCTATTTCTTGAAAATTACAGGATTTCATTGCTCACTCTTGCCACTGCCAGAGAACTTTTGATTTTCCTCCCTTTGTTTTCATGATGTTCGTAGGGTAGGAAAATGAGCCTGATTAAAACCCTCGAGAAAGAGGCTTCATTCATGTTGAGCTGCAGTCCCTGTACTATTTTTTTCATCTCCATGCCTAGAAATCAAGAAGTAGCAAAACCAGGTGTACCATGACAAAGTCGATATTGATCCAACAAATGTATGCTCAGCTGTTATCATCATCTGTTGTGTAGATGTGTGGTGATAGACAGATAATTACTTGAAAGCAATTCCATTTAAATCTAGTAAGAAAATATCACTAAGAACCATTAGATTGTATAGCCATCTCCCAAGAGAAGTGTAATTCAGTGCAGAAATTGTGGTGCCAACTCTGATGATTTTGTCGAGAGACTTATGATATGTATCTTTTCTAAAGTTGTCAGCTGGTAGAATCAATTTTAAATTGGAAAGAATTTAAAATTTTGTTAAAATAAAGCTTTTAGTCTTCAGAGTTCTGTAAGAAAACTCTTCTGAAGTAATGTAAATGATAACTAATAACCTTCTTCCCTCACCCTAAAAACAACAAAAAGATAAACAGAAATCTTACATGAAATGAGATTTTTATGAATGACTCTTTGGAACTAGATTCTTATTTTTCAGGTAGTTAAATGTTAAAATAATGTCTGAGTCTTTATAAAATATATGAGCAAAATAAATGGAAAAAATTCTGTCACTACTTGAAAAACAGCCTTTATTTTTGCAGACAATTTACTGAAGGTACTGCTTTTTTTTTACTGTATATAAGTTTTCATTTTCTTTCATGTAGGTCTGTATAATTTTGGGAGAAAATAAAAGTCTGAAATGCGAATTGCTCTTTTTCCAAAACATTGATAACTATCATGAAAAACTGTATTTTTACTTTCCCTCCCACTTCTACCACCCAGAACGTATAATTTGGGGAGCAACTGAATACTCCAAGTTGTCTTCTTGCACTTTCTATTAAGATTGTTAAGTTCAGGACAAGAAAGCAGCAGATGCTAAAGGATCTGATATTTGCCTCAGACAGGCACAGTGTCTCCAGCTGCAATGAAGTCAGTCCCAAGAATTTTGCAGCAAAGGGAAAACAGATGAAGAAAAAGTAGCAATTTCTTACTAACCCTACTGGATCAAGCAGCTACTATTCAAAGTTATTACTGGGTTCCAGTGGTTCATGAGCACTCTTCAGCTGGAGGCACCACCTGAAAACTGATGTGGTGGTTTAAGTGCTTTGGACAAAATCAGCCGTGTTTACTGAACACTTTCAGCTGGTGTGAAATAAGATGAGAACATCTGTAAGAAATGGAGGGATAAGAAGTTGTACAGAGAGGTGGAGGTGAGCAAGTATAGGAGGTGCGCATAGCTTTGTGATGTTCCCTCCCCCTTGTTTCTTCACTTTGGGAATGCTGTAAAACATAGGCAAGAGTAAGAGCCCTTGAAGTATTAAACAGCACCGTGCCACACAGGTGCCAGGGCTGGCCAGAGGCAAGTGACATGGCTTGAATCAGTTGGCTATGAAGCCAAGCGTTTAGTGAATTGACCATCTATCCAGGCTTGGCATAACTGTGATAGAGAATTACAGAGTGGATTGGGTTGGAAGGGACCTTAAAGATCATCTAGTTCCAATCCCCCCTGCCACAACCAGGGACACCTTCCACTACACCGGGTTGCTCAGGACCTAATCCAACCTGCCTTGAACGCTTCCAGGGCTCGTCATGTGGATTGTGCATTTATCACTAACTTGCCCTCCAGGGAAAAATTGCTCCCCTTCTTTTCCCTCTCCCTCTTGCAGCCCTGCTTAGGTTACCCTACTTTTAGGCCTAAAGTCTCGTCTTGCTTTCATTAGGATTAACAACCCTTCGTGTCCAGTATTTGGGGCTGGGAGATGCTCTTGTTTGTAATACGCTTACAGTGCAAGTGGCTTCTTTCTTTTTGTGCCATTGATTGATTAGTGGAGTTTGACCAAGTAATTTTCCCTCTTGATGTGTACGCTTTCCTTCTCTACCACAAAGTTGGTGTGAAGATTAACTAATTAATCTTATGAGATTCTTTAGTGAAAGGAATGCCTTACTGAGCAACAGAACAAAGTACAGGCAATATGTATGAACACAACTCATTCCAGATGTCTACAAAGCTGAGGTTCCTTTTCTCCTCTAAGCAAGTGAGACTGTAAGAATGTCTCTGCTTAATTTTGTTTTTCTCTGTTCAGTACAATGCAGAACATCTGTTGCAAAAGAATGGATAATTAATAATTGAAACTAGATTGTACTGTCCAAAATAAAGTGCCTGTAGTACTGTAGCTTTCCTGAGTTTTTTGTCCTTGTTTCTTTATTTCTTCTCAAAGAATAATAATAGTAATTTTTATGTACTAGATTTTATTTCAGAATTGAAGTTTCTATTGTGTTTTACTTAAGTTTTAAGGAGTAGATTTTCAAGCTGGTTTTGGTGATAAAGGTTTTTATGTCAAATGTATGTAAAGGAAGAGAAACCAGTGTGTAATACTAATGAAACAGGAACAAGAAATTTTCGTTTTATGTCACGTTACTAAATTAGATTCAAATGGGCTGTGGAATGAAGAGATAAAAATCTAGAATTTGATTTGAGGGAGATTTGAAAAACTGAGAAGCTTAATCTTTTCATGTTCCTTCCCCCAGAACTGATTGCTCCAGAGCTAATGTTTATGTGTGTGATTAGGATCTGAGCCTGACGAGTTCTATTTTCAGCACTGCTACAGGAACCCAGTGGGTGAAACTAACCTTGGTGCTTTGGGCTCATACAGCGCTTCCAGCTTCCAAAGCTCTTGCTAAGATAGACTTTTAAGATAAAAGGAATGTAAAAATGAAGGTGTTTTTGTTTATTCTAGAATTTATTTATAATCCAAGGTATTTGAAATTAAGAGTAACACTGAATGCAAACTAATCAGTATCAGATTGGATAGACCCAAAGAGTTTGTGGAATCTCCATCTCTGAAGATATTTAAATATTGACAGGATAAGGTCCTGAGAATCTATTTGTACCTTTCAAGCTGGCTCTGTATGAAGCACGAGTTTGAAGAAAATGACCTCTAGAGGTCTTTACATGCCTAAATTTAATAATTTAAATTAGAAGTAATTTATAAGTCAATTTAAATTATAATAATTTAAATTATAAGGTATGGCAAAAGTAGCTCAGAAACATCCTGAAGTAATCTAGTAGGTTAATGAAAGGGTTTCTATTGTTTTTAGTATTACATTTCTGTTTTTCCACAAGGATGATGCAAATAAAAGTTTGTGTCCTTTATTACAGTCCTAATTAAAACACTAAGTTAATTAACTAAGAAAAAAATAGAATCTTAATTTTCATTTAATTCTTGTGTAATGAAAATGGAAGCCGTGTTTTAAAAGAATAAGATTTAAAAAGTGACACTAATCTTCAGGGACTCCTTTCTCCCCCATGTCGTCTTTTTTCCTCCTTTGATTAAAAGTTAATACCTTAAAGCAAGATATATATTTTGGGAATTTCCCCTAGCTGCTGGGATTGCAGCTTACTCTTGGGAAGGTGAAGGTCGATGTTTCTCTCTGTTCACAATCCAGCCCACAAGCAGTGACTCAGCAGCACACAAAACCCCTGAAGATGTGGCAACTTCACCTTTAATGGAACACAGAAGCAGCTGAATCTTTTCAGGTCTGGTCCAAGGTAAGGCACTTTTGAAAACTGGTCTTCTGCCAGAGCTCAGCTGCACAGAGAAAAGATTGCAGGTGGCAACCTGTGCTCTTGATGGACATCTCCATGCTGATGAGCTGCGAGTAACAAGAAGGGCTCTGTGGGGTGCACTGCCCTCTCTTGGATTTTGGTTGAAACAGGAACAGTCCCATTCCAACTGGTGCTCCAGAGGTTTGCTGAGATGATGTTCAGAGTAAGAAGGAAATGTTTTTGTACTCTGTTATCTCTTAGGAAAAATCTTTTCCCCAGGCCTCTGGATTTTCTGTATATTCCCATTTGTATCAAGTAGGATTAACAGAGAGAACAACTGCATCACATCTGCACAGGTGTCTCAGCCTCATGTTTGCTTTTCATGACTCTATGCTCTATTGACCCAACCCTTATACCGGGGACTTTGGTGGTGTATATTAATTATATACCAGCCCATAAAGTATTTCTAAGTTTTTGTTGATACACACAGTCAGTTCTTTCTATCTGATAAATCAACCCCAGATGATTCCCATAGACAATAAAAAATAGAATTTTAATTGGCTGCTTTATTTTGTGGTCACTTTTGGCCTGTAATGAACATTTCCATAATACAGAACAGATAAATGTATTCTTTTTTTCCATCCACTAGCCAGCTTTTAAAAATTTTTTCAAATGACATTCATCAAGATGCCAAATTCAATTCTTGACAATTCTTCTATTAGGAACACTGTGAAATCCCAGCTTTCAAAAATATTGGCAGGTGGTAATTTTTCTCTCTTAAAATATAGTCCTTTGCCATCTAGTATTCTGCTGACAAGAGATTGTCTTATCACTCAATGAGCACTAAATTTTTCATGTGGCAGAGAAGATAAATTCATCATCTGAACCTTTCACCATGCCATTTCTCTTACATTTAAACAGCCAAGGTTTGAGGAAGATGGTGATATCCTACCACTTATGGACCTCCTGTGGGTTTATGGGGTAAATGATGATAGTTTCCACTGTCCAGATCTGGTCTCAGTCTGAATCTAAATTACACTGGCTAGTCATCATGCCTATAGTTTTCTTTGGGGGAGACTTGAAGTATGTTCCCATCTATATCAGCGAAGCGCAGACTGATTTAATGAGCTTGGATTTTGCGTCTTTGTATGAATAAAAACCTCTTTCTTCATAAGTCACTGAGTAATAGATGCAAAATAACTTGTTCACAGACCTTTTCCTTGTATTAAAGAGGTCATTTCTACTTATTTCTGAGACCATTCCAAACCAGGTCATCATTCAAAGGCAATATTACTAATTTTTCTTCAGTGTTGGAAGTGTAATTCTGTCACTGAAGTCTTTTCTTTCCTTACAAAATTACTGCACTTTCAGAGTTAACAAGAACTTCTGGCAATAAAATACTCCACAGTGCCTTAATTGAATTATTGGTGTATTATTTTAATGGTGTCTTAATGAAATTGCTTAGCAACTAACCTTGTCTTTTAGTTGGCAATAGCAACAGCTTCAAAACTGTCAGCTCTAGCTCATTTCATGTTTTCATTTAGGTGCTGGTGCTGTGCGCCAATTTATTTGAAGCAGCAACTTGGGCCAACTTTTGGTGGCATTACTTATGTACACAATTCTACAGCAGTTGATGTTAGCCCATAAGTAAAGATTGTTAAACTTTTCAAAGGCTTCAGTCTCCTCTTTCTGTATTAATATCTAACTAAATAACTAAATGCTTGTTATTTCTTTTGTGATTTTGTCTCTAATTTATTTGCTCTTGTAACCATTTACTACTTCCAGCAACTCAGTCCTGTAAAAGCAATAGGTCTAATTTGCTTTACAGTAGTGTTGCATTTATTTCAGAATGTCATGGCCTTTCTTTGCCTTGTTTCACTTTATATCTTATTCTAGATCTTGAGAAAGCTTAAGCAATGAACTTGTTTAATTAATTCATAGCAGAGAGCATTACTTTGAAATGCATGCATGAACTGCTGAATCTGGAGGATCAGTTTCTCTCTTTACACAATATTCATGCCTTGCAAATGCAATCCAAATTCAGAAGTGGCAGAAATTACATTTTGTTGTGTTGAGACTCCAACTCTTGTAGTCAGTTACCATGTGAAAAAAACTCCCCCCACAACCCTCTAAAATTTTGTAATTGACATGCAGAGAAGCTGGAAAAATAAATGCAATCATTTAGAGAATTTAAGTAGGGAATGCCCTGCTTTTGTTAGGGACATTTTTGTTCTTACTTGCTGATTTCTTCTTTTGCTATACTTCACTCATTTCTTTCTGTGAGAAATATTAATTGTTCCATGTGGGTCACCAGTGTTGGGTCTATGCATGAAGAGTGTGATAGGTAAGGAAGGTAAAGGTTCTTTCAGTAACTTTGACCCAATTTGCACTTTATCCCTATTTCGGCTCAGGTATAATAACTCAGATTTGTTCATACATCAGAAATGAATGGAAGAACATGTCAACCTATGAAATGCATTTGGACTTTTTTTTATACTGTTCTATTTCACTGATACTATGCTCTCTCCTACAAAATGTTAGGAAAAAGTTGGTCCAGGTGGAGATATCAGTGGCCAAAATAAAAGAGCAGTTCTGGGCTCTTTTTACTAAGCCACTAAATCTACCATTCAGGGCAGTTACAAAAGGATCCCAATTCCATCTGTAGAAGTAAAATCAGAATCCTCTTGCTAATAATTCCTGGGATTTTTTGTGAGGACAGCAAAAATACATGTAATTGTCAAGAGCAATCTCTCATCACCAGAATTAGCATCAAAAAAGGGGTGAAAAAATTGAGGACTGTTTAAGATCTATAACTTATGTTTTGTGTTCATTTGTCACTTCTAGAAAAATGCAGATCAAGTTGAGCTGCTTCCTTTTCAGGGTGTAGATGATTAATGGATGACTTGCATTTGGTTGCAAAAGCCTGTGTCGACTATGTTGACTTTTTTTATAGAGAAAAAACCCAATCCATCTGGACCATCAGGAAGTGCAGTGTGTGCTTGCTGTGCCTGGTGTGAATAAGCAGATTCTGATCATTGCTGAGAACTGATCTGAACAGAGAGCAATTACTTTTGCTGGGGAGAAGTAGAGTCTTGGCTCATACTCACTCTTCATTTTCATTTAACAAAAGACAAACAATAAACCACACCAGAGGCACTCCAAGGTTGGTCTGCCTCTACAAAGGACCTTTACTGGAAGTGAGGGGCGGATGAGTATGGCTCTTCTTACTCCTGCATTAATAACTTTACTTTGTAATGGTGGAATCAGAGGTAGTTTAAAAACTGTCAACATAAAAATCATGGGCCCAATTCTTCACAAAAGTTGCCAGATCAGCCCACCTGAGCTGATAATATTGTTATTGTTTATGTAGACAGGTGGGGGGCGGTCTTTTCTCCCAGGTGACAAGCAATAGGACAAGGGGAACCTGCCTGAAATTGGACCAGAGGAAGTTTAGATTGGATATTAGAAAAATTTCTTCACTGAATGGGTGGTCAAGCATTGGAACAGGCTGCTCAGGGAAGTGGTGGAATCACTGTCCCTGGAAGTGTTCAAAAAGTGTGTAAGTGTGGTGCTTAGGGACATGTTTTAGGGGTGGACCTGGTACTGTTAGTTTAATGGTTGGACTCTTTAATCTTAGAGGTCTTTTCCAGCCAGTTATCCCATGGCCATTTCAGATCCTTTGGCAAGGGGACACCTCAAAAATCTTGTATGACTTCATCAGCTAGGTTGTCTCTCCCAACAGGCTCTAAGGACCTAGATAGATTTAAGGTGTGATTTTCATGTACAAAGGTCATGTTGATTCCTGAGTGATGTCCAGAATATACTCATCCAAAATGCAGTGTTAGCTAGAAAAGTGGTGATATGTTGTATTAGGCACTGTAGAAACAGAGTAAGATGTTTGATGCTCCTTTGAGGAGCTCACATTTCAGTAAATCCAGTGTGCTTTCTACAGTAAAGCTGAAAATTATAAAAATAGTTTCTTTATAATCTCTTATCTTACATATTCTTAGATATTGAAGTTTATGGAGTCTAAACTTAGATTCACTCTTGTTCTTGTTACTGGTATTGGCTTTCTTGCTTTTCCTGTTCAACACATCTGTGTCCAGTTGTATTTTCTGTATAAGGAACTGCATCAAGTCAGTGGGTAGTAGACTACTTCAAAGAAGAAATTGGATTAATTTATTTCAGGGGAAATTCTGAAATGTAGTTACTCTGTGTTTCATATGCTGCAACAACAAAAGCATTAAAATTAATTGTACTTTCCCTGCTTTCTCATTTATATTCCAGGCAACTTGGGCAATAAAACTAAACTAATGTGACTGCAACCACATTATCACGTAGCACAGCTCAGTGGAAGTGTGTTTGTAGAATGAAATGGTTGAAGCTGAGATGACATCTGCAGTCTGGGCATTTAGGAGGCAGAGGGTCTGACTTTAGAGTAGTGCTAGCCTGATACTCTGATCTGAGTGTCCAGTAGTGGTTAGAAAACATTAGATGAACTCCTGAAAGCTATCATAGGTATCATTGAATGGTTTGGAATGGAAAGGACCTTAAAGATTATTTAGTTCTAACCCCCTGCCATAGGCAGGGTATGTTCTGGTTTAGTGTCCTTGAAAAGGAATGCCACTCCTGTCCTCCAAGATCACTGTGGAACGAGTCAGAGTATGTAAGGACTTGCTATAGAGATTTCCCCCGAAATTTGAAAGGGTTAATTTCAGAAGCACACTCTGGGTCTTATCTGAAATGTTTATGTAGATACACATGGCATTTTCCTCTCATTTTGATGTATTTTTCATACAGGTATAAATTTATTCTACTTATCCAATAAATGCTATCTTTTGGGCTGGTAACGCTGATTATTTACACACAGATATGTTGTAATGAAATTTGCTTTTCTTATCTTGTAAGAAACGTGGTGTTGTGACTGTGATGTGAGCAGTGACTGATAGTCAACTCTACCGTGTTTTGTCTTATGACATCTGTGCAAAGTGATTGGCAATACAGGGTACAACAGTGGAGCAGATAATGCTGAAAGTTGGTCTCGTAGTTAGCAATCTGACTAGTGGAGTCGTCCATCAAATCCCTCCCCGGTCTACGACTCTCTGTGTGCCCTTGCATAAACCTGCAGCAGTTCCCCACAGCTCTGCCACGTCTAAGGTGCTATTGCTGCTGGCATATGTAGCAAAACTGGTGTGTCCCGAAACACTTAGGTACAGAATGGCTGGTTATCCCAATGCAATAGCCAGTGCGTTTGGAGACCCGTAGATATCTGAAAACAAAGTACTAACAGCCCAGGGTGGCAGTTAGCAGATTAAAGCCGAAGTCAGCAGTGTTAGCAAGTCTGTTCAGGCACTTAACTTTTATTGATTGGATGTGGAATTAGGTGCTTCGGTGCCTCAACAGTTTATCCCTGGATTCCCTTTCTAAGAAATGCAGATAAGAGCACTTTCACACTTCAGAGGAGTGGCCTGACAGAAAATGTGTTAAGGCAGTGTTGTGCTTGGATGTGGCAGTGATGAGGTCAGATGAGTTCCTTGTGCAGGTAGAAGGAAATATTTGAGACTAGACTGGATCTTGATTAACAACTTGCCTTAGAGGCACAATCCAAAGTCAATGACAAGACTCTTATTAACTTCAGGGAGCTCGCATCAAGCCCATTGATTTGTGCTTATTTCTGCTCTAGTTGCTCTAGTCCAAATTAGTGCTGTGCTGTGATATTTCCAAATGCTAACATAAACAAAGTCCACTCAAGAAGGAAGTCATAAAAATAGGAAAATCATAATACTTGAATCATAGTACTAAATCAATAAATGTTAAACATAGGAACATTGTTCCAGAAATTGGTCTGGTAAGAAAAAAAAAACCAACTGATAAACAACATTGTAATTAATTTTTGGCTTCAGAAGCTGGATAGGCTACTTAGTGGCAGTAGAATATATTGATATTTTGATTATTAATCCTTTCTGTGTAGCTTCTGTCATACAATCTTCAGTTTAGAAGTCACATCAACAATATGCTTGGTATATTTGAAAGTGTTAAATGAAAATAAAAATGTATAATAATGCATGTTTTCATCACAAATTTCTAAAATAAATCAGAGATATAATAGGAGACTGTAACTTTATGCTACAATGGGAACCCTACCCTATTTAATGTTAGAGATACAGTGCAGTAATGTAACTGCTCTGTGATTATGCAGATTAATCAGAAAGTTCAAGGATTTTGCAGAACCCTGGACTTCTAAGTCACAGGCCAAATTGTGCTACCAAGGGGGTTTCTAGAGACAGAAAAAGAAACATTTGGCAGCTGCACAATAATGAAGGAGATATTCTGTGTAGATTATATGTGTATTTACCCCTTCACCTTCTGGTGTCTATCAGACACCAGATGCTATGTCTCCTTATAATTCATAGGTAGTGAGTTATGTCTAACTCTGCCTGCCTAAATGAAAGAAGGAAATGGAGTGTGTAATTTTTACAATGCTCAAACTGAGACAGGAATTTGCTCTGAGAAATGTCAGGTGCAGATCCTTTCATTTCAGGCTTGTCTAAAACCAGATCAGTGTTTGCCATTTGCAAAGCAACTTAGAAAAAAAAAAGAAAACAAAAATCCTAATGATTCAAGGCTTTAATACCTTTCCGGGCAAATATTCTTTAGAACTTTTCATGGTTTTCACTCATGATACCTCATTCCCATTCCTTAGGGGTATTACTCTGTTGCTTACTGATCTCTTTTTACTGATTAGACCTATACATTCTCTTGTGCAGAGACACATGAGAGCAGTAACTCATTATTCTCTCTGATTCATCAGCAATGCAGACCAATTAATACCACACTTAATGGGGGAGAAGTAGCTACTACAACTACAAGCCATATATCTTTTGTGACTGCTAAACTAACACTCCTGGACAAAGCTAGAAAGCAAATATACTTTGCAGAGATTATTTTTATATACCACCAAATCTGTAATTCACAGCACAGTAGGAACTGGAGATGGAAAGAACCCATTATGTTATCAGATGTGTTCTGCCAGAGTAAGATTGCTTGTTGCAGACAGCCACGTTATAATGTTTCAGGCAATGAAGCTGTCTTCTCTGAAATTTCTGCCAGAGTCTAACAAAACTCACCATTAGAGATCATTCTCTAACGTGTCACTCTCCTCTCTCTGTTTTGTTTTGGTTTTTTTCTTGTTTTCTTAACACCTAACTTTTTGTCTGTCACTCCAATAGATCATTCTTGAAGACCCTAGCACCCCACTGTGCCTGTCTGGTAACTTAGTAAATTTGTCCTCTAGTGTTAAACATTTCAGGTTTAATTTTTCAAATAACCTAAGGATAACTTCATTTAGGTCTGATTTAACTAGTGGCAAAGCCATTCTGATTATTTGGTCATATATTATGTGTTTATATGTGTAGTTGAAATATAGTGTTTTAATTACTGAAGTATTGGCTATGGTAGGTTTGACATTACAATGAAACATTTTGAAATAGCCATATTTAATAAGCTTATCTGTAGTTCCCAGCTGCTTGCTTTCTCTTCCATCTGTTTTCTCTTCACCACTGTATTTTCATCTTTCCCTTCCATATAGATTATGCTGCTGACTGATCCAGAAGTTGAAAGCAGCTTATTAATCAGTTCTGACGAAGGAGCCACCTATCAAAAATACCGTCTGAACTTCTACATCCACAGTCTGCTCTTCCACCCCAAGCAGGAAGATTGGATCTTAGCCTACAGCCAAGATCAGAAGGTAAGAATTGTTGGCAGCATTTTGCTTTGTTTGCTTAGGAAGAACTTGGGGTTTCTCCATCTCTTTGTGTAACTGCTGCAGAACATTCAGGTGGTTTTGAGGGTGATGCCAGGAGAGTATTTGGAAATACCAGTTTGGTATTTCCAAGCAGAAAACGTTGATCAAGCCTCAACATAAAGGTCAAAGTAAAGGACATGGGCATCTATTGTATTCTTGGGGCCTAGCCCTCAGTTACTGATCTGGCAGTCTGCATTTAGTCATCCGTCCTTTTGGCAAGCAATATTGTGTGACAGGCAATGGGCAGAGAAGACAGCTAGGGTCCTTCGCTGTAGGAATCACAACCTCTAATGAGGCTTTTGTCCTCTTATTTCACAATTGTCTTGCTCCAGCCTAGCATCAGCTCCAAGAACAGTATAAGACAATCCTTATTCCTATCTGGTTGGCATATTTTCAAGTAGTCTTTGATTTTCTAAGAGAAAAAGTAGCAGTGAATCAATTTTCTTTGAAGTCCAGTTCTTCAGTACAGGTAATCCATCAACCAAATAAATATGCTGTGAGATTTGCCTTGATTTTTTGCTGCCCAACCTAACACAACACCACAAGACTTTATTTTGGAGAACTCATTGTTAGAACTTTTTGAAAATCAGACACATCAATACTCACAAGGATTTGTCTTCCTGTGAAGGACTTGATAAACCTCAATCTCTTTAGTTTAACAAAAAGACTGAAGGGAAACTATATTGTTGTGCATAAATATCTCCATGGAGGAAGACAAAATATAGGAGTAAGCATTTTGATCCAGCAATAAAAACTTCTAACAAAATTTGATGGTTAGGAGTCAATGGCAGACAAACTCTGCAGTAAAGTAATTAGCCATTGGAGCAAACTACTCTGAGAAATGGCAGATTTCACGTCCTGACATTTTGACATTTTTAAATAAAACTAGAAAAAGACAAAAAAAATTTGCAGTCTAAGCAATAATTGTATTAGCTAAATTGTTCAAGTTATACGTTAGTGCAAACATCAACATAAAAGATTGAATTCAGTGATGTTTTTCATCTGTGTATTTTAATTCATTGTAAAAGCATTAAATGACTAATTTTCCTTTTGCATAAATTAGTCTTGTTGTTACTCTTACTGTAAGCCTGAGAAAATAAAGGCATAACTAAGTAAGTAGGTAAGGTCACAAAATGATCTTACTGAAATTTTTTGAATATTTCAATCCTGCATTTTAAATTCAAAACCAGTATCATTCCAGGGCTGTAGCTTAATATCCTTTGCAACTGAGAAATGCATCTTCCCCGCCTAATTCTTCCCAGTTCCATACAATATTTTTCACTCACCCCTCTCACAGCATTTTGTAGAGTGTACTGTGGTTATATAAATACTCTGTTCAGAGGAAGGTGCAGATTAAATTATTTCTGGGTGTTCAGTATGTAATTAGTCAAGGTCAAAACTTTTCCTTTCTCTTGTGACCATTGAGTTCTCTGGACAGATATGAAACAGAACAGAAGCTGGTCTCTGATGTCTTTTTAGGACCCGTTGAAGTGAACATTACTGTGTGTTAATAAGCAGGAAATTTATTACATGAAGAGCAATGAAGCTTTCATTGGGAACTTTGTCAAATAAAAGTATGATATAGTAGAAAATTTATTTCAGTTGTTATGGTATTCAGTCTAATCAGGAAATAATTCTGAATTAGAGGCCATACAGCTAAGGCTTATTTAATTTATGATAGATGGCTACCAACAAGTATTGACACTATTCCGTAGGAAACTCCCACTTGTACAGAATCCTAAAAAACAACATGGATATAAAAACAAAGTGTCCTTTTGTGCGTTAACCTGAATTTATGGGGTTGGTGTGGGAGTTGGATGAATGGGGTGTTTGGGGTGAGAGGCTGTAGGCTGTATGATAAAATTTCTTTGTTATGGTGTTGATTAGCAAATTAGATAACTGTTAGTAATTCAGTACTGTAGTTGCAAGACAAAAATCAGGTAGCAGAAGGTCTGTAGATCTGTACCAATTAACTTCAAAATAGAATTTTAAAAGTACTCTGAATGGGTATGAGTCACAGGCCTGGTTTCTGCTTTAAAGCCTAATGGCTACATTTTCTGACTTAACAAGCTTTGGCCAAGAAGTGTAGAGGGTAACCAGCAGGCAAAGAGTATTAATCAGCTTGGACTAAATTAAATGTAACTCAAACCAAGGGTCAAGTTCAGCCTATGGCTAAGTGTAAATGACTCCCATTGGTTTCATGTTTGTATATCGAAAGGCAAAATTTTCTGAGAGTAATTAAGAGGTCCTGCAGGTATTTAGATAATTGCAAAGGGAGCTGTGAGGTACTTTGGAACAAATGACACTGCTGTTAGCTATTTCCTGATCTTGTGCTAAGGCCTTATTTAAGGAAAGAGAACCCATTACTCCTTGGATTCCAGGTACTGTGTGCATACTGACTAAGAGTCACCCAAGGAGGCAAGGGAAACATATCTGCATGGTAAAGAATTTACATTTTGATGCCACTAACTTTGATGCCACTGATTCAAAATTCTGTGAAGGTGGTGTTGATGGGGACTTTAAAGAGTGAGTTGGTTGTTGATCAGTAATGGTTAGCATAGTCATTTAATTTTGCTGTTGACAGGAGAGAGGTGAGAGTCAACTAGAAAACATGTTTGCACCCCTCTTGCAACATGGTTGTTGTCATCCATTTGCATCATGTCATTGCACCAAACGGGACCAGGAGAATCAGGTGGTGAATAAGAGCAAGAGCTGGAGAGACAGGAATCACATGGGTTCGGGGCTGCTTTTGTTCTCAGAAGTTATCCATCCAATTCAGGACTGATGAGGGCAAAGCCAACAGCAGTCCATGCCTCTTATTGCTCAGTTGTAAGCAACAGGAAATGGGTCACACAGAATCATCCCTCAATCTCTTTCGCAGCCCACTGAGCCTATCACTATGATAAGATCTTTTTTATTTGTTTGGATTCACTGAATGGTAGGGAAATCTGTTTTAACTGAAATAATTTTATGTCCTAGTTTCTTGGGTGTTGTTTATGAGTGAATGCGGTTAATTACTGGGGTTCAACTGACAAGCAACAACTTGTTAAGGTTCAGTGACTGTTACTTTTGTTCCCATATCTCTCCCTGTGTCTCTGCCTTGGGCAGCAGACTTGAATTACCACTTCTGACAGACCAGTCCCTTATTAAGTCATGGCTTTTTCCTTCCAGTCTTGAGAAAAAAAGAGCAGCAAACCATCTGCTGCCTGCACTAATTGCTTCATGATTGCATTCATTGTTCTGGCCGAAAGTACAGTTGTTACTTGGCTGATTTTTGCCACATAATTGCAGAACTACTGCATGCTTCTCCATTACAAATCAGAAGGAAACTTCAGACACAGCAAAGCATTACTTATAAGGCAAAAGCTTGTTGGAGGTCTTGTACATGTGAGTTCTCATGGGTTTAATCAGCTTGCTTGTAGAATGAGGGGTTGTATTTTATGGCAGCATTGCTTACGTATTACTGTGTAATCTTCAGGAGTGCTTTCTGTGTAATCAGAGCATGGAATGTAAGAGCCTCTGGTTCATGTGGAGACATCTTTTGCTATTCAAATGGGTCAGACACACAGAGGAATGGTTAGCAATCAGTCAGAAATAACAGAGCTACTTGAAGAGATGAAATACAAGTGAAATCGGGAAACACAAGTCAGGCAAAATGTGGGGTTGTAATTGCCCAGCTCAGAAATAAATGCACAAAGGCTCTCAAGCACTGAATGGCAGCAGCAGAGGCTGAAAAAGCAGGTTTAAAATGGAGTTATCGTTTTTGCTGCTCCACTCTCATTGTAAATAACTCTTGAAAAGCGAGGCACCCCAAATAAAAGGAACTCTGTCAACACAGCACTAGTAAATGAAGAGGTTTATATTTCCTTTCTTTTTTTCTTATTTTTTTTTCATTTTGGCCTTTTTGAAATATCTGATTCCATCTTCTACCTTTATTGATTGCATGTGTCATGCTGAAGATCAATGTTAAGGACTGATATTTCTAAAGTGCCACAGTTTAGCAAATCAGGATTCTGATACTTGTGAGACAACATATCTTCTGACATCAAATCATATAATCTTCTTCATTTTCCTGCATTAAAGATGTCCACTCCTCATGCAGATAAGTGGAAGAAAAAGGTATTCTTTTATCAGAGATGACAGAGAAGCCACTTAGAGAAGAGACATGGATGCATGTGGCCACAGGATGTCTGTGAGAGAACAGACCAACACTTAACAGTACCTTCACCCCATCTATGCATGTGTTTTGGTCTAATACTTGTGTCTGACAGTAGAGTATCTGCCACAGATGCAGTCAGTATTCACTCTTCAAGATGTGATGGACTATTCTGGATATACTTTGTAATTCTAAAACCTTACATTTCGTTGCACCAGAATCTTTAAGGGTGAATTTTCTTGGAAAAGGATCAGACCAGGAACCTCCAGAGGTTCCTTTCAAGATAAATTATTCTGTTTCTATTTACACCCTCTCGGTTTCAGTAGTAACAGTCACAGCTTACTTCCACCAGAGAAACGAGAATAAAATCCAGATTTATTTTATCAGAAATTACATCATAGTTTAAAAAATAAAAAAAAAAGAGTTGATAACATCAAGTGACATCATTTCAGGGCTGGGTTTTTTTTTTCCACACGGCTGACAACATTTAGAGGACTATTCACTTGGGCTAATGTTGGCTGAGGGAGGCTAATCCCATCTGAAGTTAATGGAGAGGAAAAAAGCTTCTCTATAGTGGTAAGCATTAGCCACTTTGAATCATCCTCTGGAAAAGCCTATCTCTTTTGACAGACTACAGCCACAGCCAGGGAGCTAGTTTGCATAAAGCTAACATTAGCCTATGTGAATAACTCCCTTCCCCTATGGCATCACTCCTGCAACAGTCCACACTATTTATGTTAATATTTGGGACACCACTAATCATCCAAGCCAGATTTCCAGCAGACTTGATTCTCTTTGACGCATATTGAAGATGAAAAAGTCATAAGTAATATGTATGTTAAAAGTTGTTTGTTCCAGCCTTTGCAATGTTGCACTTTCTGCGTGATCTTAGGTATCTTTTCTGGGTTGCCAGCACTTGTGCCAAGGATGGATATGGCCTTCCACACAAAGGCCTTGTGAATGCTATTCTCTATTTTTAAGACATTCCATGTGGTTATGTTTCTGAGCAAGCAATGCACAGAAACACCCACATTTGTAGCTAGGGCTGTGCACACCATTTGTGTGAGGACCCTAAGCACAGATGCCTGTTAGGCATCCTGATAACACATCTAGCACACAATCCTTTGCAAATATGCCTTGTTATCTCTAGGCAAACTGATGAGCATTTGGTGGCAACCAACATTCTGAAAATTAACAAAGAAGGGACATCAAAAGAAGAAGAATGGTGTGGTGTACAAACTATGTTGTAAAATATTCTTTCTTAGAGTACCCATCAGTCTTTTACAGACCTCACTAAGCATGATGTGCTGGGGTAACAAATTAAAATAAAGAATGGAATTAAAAGATGGAAGAAAAAGAAAAAATCACCTAGCAGAGCCCAGTGGCAGCCTGGCGGTCAAGATAGATTTCTGGGCCAGGACTGTGAACTGTGATAAGTAAAACAGAAGGAAAGATTCTCAAGCAGTAATCACTGTGCTCTTTACCACTGACTCACTCATCTTTAGGCAAATCAATACATCCTTGTTTATCCATCTGTATAAACATCAGCCCTCTGTACCCTTAGAGAACTTGTTCTTTTCCTGCTTTTGGGTCCATGGATACATACTTTTAGTTAAGGGCAGATCTGTTGTTTCTCTGCAAGATTTTCTGTGCTCTATCTAGCTCCAGTTTTCCTACTTCCATGAAAAAATTTCTATTTTTCTTTCCATCAGAGTTGGACAGCTCACTGGATTAGGAATAAAAGAATGTACTCTATATTACTGGGTCTGACACTGCTCTCTGTGGTGTTAAGCAACTTCTTTCACTTTTCTGTAGATGACTCACCTCTCCCTTCTCTGTCTCTGCCTCTGCCATTTGTTTGACTGTCCTCTCCCATGTGTCTCCAGTTTCTTATTATACGAAGTGCCTGTCAACACTAAATTCACTTGAAGCCATAGGTTTTAATGTAATGCAAATGATAAACAATAATTTATTTTAAAATTTAAAGCTGTGCATGTGTGCATGAAAATTCTCACACTTTGCTGTAAATTCTGCTGTAACAAGCTTTTTCTGTTCTATTCTCATTCTAATACAATACACTTTTTAAACAAAAATGCATTTATTTAATGCAGTTGTGAACCTACATAGGAAATTTACAACACGACAGAAAACAACTGCAGGATACCCTGTTATTTGTTACAGAGATAGTATTTTTTTAGTAGAGAAGGGACTTAACTTTGAGGACAACATACTAAGTGAAGTGATAAATTCATCATCCCTTGGATTTGAGATTGGGTGTCTTTCCAAATGATACAATCTAGTTCAGCCATCAGTTGTTGGCCTGAATAATTCTCTTTACTGCTTGAGCTAGTGGTGAAAAATCTGCAGCATCTGTTAGGAGGAGAACAGACTCATGATATTAGAGGTTCATTCTTGCTTTAAAATATGTATGCCAGTCAGATTTCTTTAAATATGTCCTGGCAAAAAACATGTTGCCAGCTACTTTTTTTAGCATATGAGTTGAACGCACCGGAGACATCACCCTAATAGAGTTGTTTGCCAGCTACCTCAAAACCAGAACACTGGCTGAATGTGGCTCATATTTGAGAATGTGTGAGTAGTTATTGAGGGTTAGGTAGGAAGACAGCTAAGGGTCATCTCCAGGATGCTATGATCTGATGAACAGGCACAAAAGAAATTGCTGTGTTATGATCATACTGAACAACAGACAGTCTATGTGGCAGTAGTGTGTGGTTCATCAGCAAAAGCAGCTGCAGAGCTGCAGACATCACTAGTGTTTGAACGAGCTGTGAAGCAGGTATCTGACAGCTTTACTGCCCTGATGTGTTTCCATCAGCATTCAATAAACACCAATTATTGGGAAACCTTATTGATGGCTTCTGTGTGGCATGATTAATGCATTGCCTGCAACTTAAAATGTTCAAAGTCTATGCAGCGTCCTGTGAACTTCAGTGCTTCAAGGATATTTAAGCTTCTTAACACTGGAACTTACAAACAGATCAGAGATCAGGGACGTATATGACTGTCAGCACTGTAGTCCATTTCTGTATCCTTAATCATGAGTCTTATGCTTTATTCTAGGAAGAAAATACCATTCACAATTTCAGATTCTTTGTTTATACTCTTCTGTCAAATTCAGCGTTGGTAGAGAAAAACCTGGTCCATAGTCTGATTCAGGGAATAACAACTTGCCTCTCAGCCTTTAGCTGCTCTGAAGAAGAAATGCCCCATGCAGCAATTTCATTAAATATAATATACTTTGTTTGATACCCAAATAAGCTAGACTGAGGTGAGAGAAAGACAGCTTTTTTTGTTTTGAATATAAGAATATGGAAGTTGCTAAATCCAGTCGACAAATAAACTTATACTCCGTGCTGTATTCCATTACAACTTTTTAGGGGAAATCTCTTAAGGAAAAGAAAAATAATCAGAACTACTAGCTAGCTCAAACTATTTCCCTCATGCCACTTTCATCATGCTATTTAAATCACCTTTTCTTTAACCAGACTGGGAAACAAAAAGAGAGAGGGGAGTATCGTATCATGTCTAGTGTAGATAAGGAAAGAAGTTCAGTTTTCAGATGTCAACTTTCCCTTCTCCAGAAGATAGTAGTGTTGTGTTATGAGAGGGCTCTTCTGTAGTCTTGCCATTCAGAGAGTTTATTTGAATCCCTGCTCAGTCTCAGAAGGTATTGGTAACTTCAGAACAACCTTTTCTTTTCCTTTGCTTTTTCTGTTTCCTTATATGAGTGAGGTAGGTGGTAGGTTTCTACTTCACGGAATATTAGGATTTTGAAAAGCAAAACAAAGGAAAACCAGACTGTTAATGATTGTTACACAATCTGCGCATTACACAGAAAAATAAAAGTACAAGAGAAGAGGAAGCAAGAACAGAATTATTCCCTGATGAACCAGAGTCAAGTCTAAGAGATCAATATGAGATTTGTACTTCATATCAGTTTTGTCTCTGTGAAACTAGATATGTCAGATCACTACTTGGCCCTCAGATGAAAACATACATTGAAATGGTAATAGGTTCCTTTTCTATCTGTGGTTGAAAAAGAAGTGTAGCAAAGAACATTATCTAATTCATTCTAATACTGAAAATTGTCATCAGACAGCAGAATGCCAAGGAAAACAAAATGTCATCTCTGAAGGGACTGCATGCACGAGTCTGTCACTAGAAGTCCCAAGAGAGAGAAGGCTTTTATAACGATGGCAAAATACCATGCTGGGTTTGAAAAATATCCATATAGGCACTATAATTGCTAAATGGGGAAAAATAATCCCAGCTGTATCATAACTGATACTTGAAAAAAATCTAGCCTCTGAATACTTCTTTTTTTCTGGTCCAACTGAATAAACTCAGTTAAAAAATGAATGATACTAGAATAAAATATCTGTAAAAAATCCTTGCTGCAAAGGATAGATTTTTTTTTGGGGGGGGGGAGAGGGCGATACATAAGTTGAGGAATTCTGCCTTTTCTAAAGGTACGCTGGTGCTGCTTGTGCTGCTCTGAGTCAGTAAAGGCCAAGGTTGGTGCTGAGATAATGGCAGAGGAGGAAAAAACCATCCTGGTTATTAAAGTGTCTCATCGAAGACAATGAGAGCTTTGGACATGGGTTCCCAGAGAGCTGCTATTTCCCCTTGAGAGCTGTTGCCTTTTCTCACACGCTGTCTCCAGCTCACTGGGCACTGGTTTCTAATTTGAGAGCCCAGCCCTGACAGTAGTATTGCTATATCCATTTCCTGCCTTTGAAACAAACTTATAAAGTCTAGCATTTCTCCACTTTTTGCCTGAATCACGTCTCATTCAGGGCACAGATTAAGAGAAGGCAGGGCTCCCTGGTTGCTGTGCGCTGTCACAGCTTCTGTTCTGCTGAGGGAGTTGTCGGATGCACCAGGTAAACAGCCCCTCTGAAGAACTGTGCTGGAAAAGCCAGAGGGAAGCTGTGGCACTGGGATTGTTCAACCACCTGGCACTGCAGTGGGACTGCAGGCACGAGCACAGAGAAAGCTTTTGCACGCTGAAATTAATCTCAGTTAATTGCTGCTGTCACCAACAAATTCATAACCTGCTGAAAGTTGTACACAGGGAAACTAGAGAGGAATAAGGGTGACAGATACAGAAGTGGGAAAACAAGATTTAGTATGATGACTTCAGGCATCTAAACATCAATGTCGCTGTAAAGCTTAGATCCTATATATCCCTAGTCTGGAAACACACAGGTATTTGTTTGGATTGTTCCCTATTCTTAGCGAAAGGTTGATATGAGCTTCATTAAAACTAAAATTACTGTATGTCAAAGACATTACTTGGCATGGAAGAAACTACTGTGCCAGTAAAGGGAGAATACTGACATCAGAGAGATGATAGATAATAACAATAGCTTATTGTTACTATGTTTTTATTTTTGCTGCAATTATAAAAACGGATCTGGAAATGGATTTTGAATGTGAAGGGGGGGGAATACCTCCTCTAATGGTAAAGTTCTTTAATAGGTGAATTCAAATTACTTTTAAAAATTAAATATTCCAAAAGATTTTCTTTAATTTTCAAAAATGAAAGTTTTCCTTAGTTATAGTTAAGGTTTCCTACAGTTTAAATAAAAATGTATCTAGAATCTTCTATTTAAGGAAAAATAGCAGACTCACCATTGAAGTTTTAAAGTGGATGCATTTCTAGTTACAAAACTAAACTGGTTTCCCTCTTCTTGCTCTTATTATCTTCTATCCCCTCCACCTTCTTCCCTCTCTCTTCGACTGTTCAAGAGAAAGGAAGAAGATGAAAGAGGTGAATTTTTAGCTTTCGTATTTAAAATAAATTTTGACATATGCCAGTCTACTCTTTACCAAAAAGCTGTTGTAACTAGTTTCTTGATGTCCTTCCAAGTTTTTACCATAGAAAAGCTGAGTGAGGGATATTGGGGTTTGTGTTTGGAATGAATAGCCAAATAAGTAGATCTCAAGGTTTTTTGCATCCCAGTCTCATTATTCTTAAAATATATTCAAATCATCTTTCTGATGAACCTGAAGCTTTAAAGTCATAATTTTTTCCTTCTCAGTTATTCTCACAGGTATCCATCTTTCTCTTCCCTGCCACAGTGTGTTCCAAAAAAAATTTGTCAGGGTTTGCACATGAAGATGCAGATTGTTGGCATTTTATGCAAGATCCCTAAAGTGGTGTCATGAAAAGGGAGATCACAGTTCAAAAAGGTGTCCAACATCTGCCTTGCCATAAAGGGTACTGACCTAGTCTATCAAGCAAAGGAGAGAAGGGAAATAGGATGAATCTGCAAGAAAGTTTAGGGTTGACTGCTTCTCAGTTCTTCCATGTGATAAATTTGAAGCTAAATAAAGCAAAAGAAATCAAAGAACCCAAATGATCCTTCTCTCTATTGGCCTTTCGAGAATTACCTGATGGCAGCATTTATGGGCAGCATCTGTTTGCAAGTGCTCTCTAACAGTAACATTTGTACATCATTCCACAAAGGCATGTCAAACTCTTTCTAATACCTGTAACATGCCTTTTTGCTGACCTTTCTCAGCCTGGTTTGGTATTTATCATGAAAATATTTTCTGAAATGATTGATGTGTTTGAATATTGTTTGTGTAACCAGAGTAGGAGAAGGTGTCACGTTGTTTGCAGGAGAAGGACAAGAGCAGAGGGAGAATCATGGGTTTCTGTGCTATAAGCAACTTGTGCTATTTAAACTCATCCAGTCCTACAAGAGAAGTTTAGACATGTTGGAACATTTTTGGTACCAGATTGAAAAAGCTGTCTAAGGATGGCACTGATAAATAGAATGAGAATGTCCTCAGGACATGGAGGAAGGCAAATGGATGATGATTTTTTATTCATGGCAGGTTGTTGGGTGTACACATGAAGTGATTCCTCAGGTAATACCAGTTGTGTCCCATATCACACATCTCAGTATTGTCTATGCCAATAAAAGGCACCACAGACACCTTTCAGCCACCTCAGGTGTGTCCCTTAGAGTCTGGAAGAAGTAAAAGTCCAAAGTCACTGTCTCAGAAGTGATACAAGGTTCTTCAGATTAATTTCTCTGATGTCTCTGTGTTATACTGTGATTCATGACTGTTTGTTTTTGTCCCCAGTTATTCAGTTCAGTGGAGTTTGGCAGAAGATGGCTGCTTCTTCATGAGGGAGTTGCACCAAACAGATTCTACTGGTAAGAGCAAAACCCTCTTCCTCATTTCCTAGGCACAACTTCCCCATACATACAGAGATGTTGAAATGAGGTCTTGAAGGCAATATGGCTGAATGCAAACTGACCTGCTGATTTGTTGAAATTAATTTAGAACTGGTATGAAAGGGGCATTGTGTGTTTATATGACACTCAAATATTGGGTCTTTGATCTAAGGGTGATGCACAACTGAACCATGCTGAACAATAGTCTGAAGAAAGCATTGATTTGGGATAGGAGAGTGAAGAGTTCAGTCTGATCCTGCTGCAATTAAGGGCCAAAGCCTGAAGTCTTAGAGTCTTTGAGGATACCAGCATTTCTGCCACAGGTAGCTGTAGATTCCTCTAGTGGCTGGTGATACATTTTTAACTACTGTTAGACCTATGTAGTCCTTGAAAGTTAATGACCATTGAACTAAAGGCACACACACTTCTTCATTATGAGCTTAAATCACTCTGCAGTAAAGCTTCTAAGCAGCAGTGCAGTGTTTCCAGTCAGATTTCCAGCTGTATGAATCAGCCATGTGTAAGTTCCTCCTGCTGAATCTTTGAATGTCAGTTGTTTTATGGCAATGGCAAAGCATTAGCAAGTCTGATGCCAGAGTTACCATGCAGAAGTATCAGGGCTCTTTGTCACTAATGCAAGTTGAACTCTTTGCTGCATTAGCGTATACCATACGATTTGTATCTAAATTCACTTAGGGGCATTACCTACGTGGCTGTGATAGAATTTGAGGCATCTGTAATGCATGAGTTGACTTAAATTATATAGTCCAAATCAAAGATAAGGTTTTTCTTGCGTTTTGCCTTATTTCTCTTTTTGCTTACACTGGTGTAAATCTGTGAGGTTTCTCATCAACTCTTCATGGAAGCAGCAGTCTGCCTGTGAACAGAACTGGACTTACGTCTTGTGAATATGCCTTTCAAAGAGAAGCTTTGAAATAAGAAGGAGCTGAACCCAATGGTTAAAATAAGACCCCCATGGTAGTTTCTAAACTATAAATTTCTGCCAAACCCACAGATTTTGAACATATCAAGATTCAGGAATGGTTCACTCAAATATTTTCTTTTAATTTATAAAAAAAGTAAGAGCTCTAGGTCAAATTTACTTCTAAAGTTAAATTTATATTTAGTCTGCAAAGGATATACCAGAGATTTTGTTTGCTGCTCCTGCTATTTAATCCTTTCTCAGAACCCGTGTTAGCTGAAGCTTTTGCAAGCTAAATTTCATTTTTGGCTTAAACTTGTTTTTATGTAAGTGTCTGTAGACAGACGTGTGTATTTCTTTCCTGTAGAATTCCTAAAAGGGTCTCAAAATTTCAAATGCAAACACACAGCTCTACACATCTGGTTTTTTCTGGGCTAATAAAAGCAGAAAGTCATAGAAATCTGGGTACCCAGTCTTTGAGATGTCCAGCAAAATTGTAATCACTGAAGAGGGTCAGAGAGATGGAAAGACTGTCACTGTATCCACATATTCTGTACAGTGCTCCCAACCTTTTGAAGTTTCCTGTTATTGCTTACAGATCTGGTTTATTGTAAATTGAGATGATGGATGCCTGCAATAAAAATAATGATGAAAATTATCATTTTCCCTTTCTGTGGAGCTCAAACTTTGAAGGCCTCTTAGAACCTAACAAATAAGACAACTCGGGCTTGGAACTTCAAAGGCAAAGAGTAAGTTAAAAGATGAAAAGATGTTGCAACCACCCATCTAACTTCCCTACAGTCAAAAACAAAGCATGAAACTGCAAGCCTGTATTTTCACCTTGAGTAGAATGTCCTTTGTATAACACATGTCAGTATAACCTAGACTGTACTTCTGCTATCAAAAGTAAAAGTAATCAAACTTGGGGAGACAGTGTTGCATCTTATTCTGGCTTATTTATTATGACCATAATCACTCTGGAAAAAAAAATACTGTTAACTGCAATTCTATGGACACTGTCTGTTCTCAAACCCATCTATAGTAGAAAAGAGCTGTGCACGTGTAATTGAGACCCTGTACCCCACAGAGAACAACACTGGGCTTTTCTATGGACTTCCATTCCTGTGCAGACAAGTAACCTGAGGATAAGAGACACTGAAGTGCTGAAGCAGGGCAGCCCTTTGCACTCAATGTGTGGCCACTGCTGACTCCCCATGCAAGAAAAGCAGAAGGGAACTGGAATATAAGAAGGTGCAGCAGTACAGTTGAAATCCAAATTTCTGCAGCAACATCTCTGTATCTAGTGCTGGTGCACAAGGTGGATAAAACCTTGCTCAGTGCCCTATGGTTTGTTGTTGGTAGGGGTTTCTTTAATTAATTATTTTGATGAGGAAAAATGCAGTCTTATGAATCTGTTAAGCCAGAAGACTGACTTCAACTTCACTTATTCTTAAGAGCAGAAATAAATAGTGAAGTAAAATGTCCCAAAGTCACAACTTTTCAAGAAAAGCAGAATGTGGAGTTACTCTCTCCTGTTACTGGTGCTTTCTCTAATTTAAATGTGTTTGAAGGAATCAACCAGGACACAGCAGTAATGGGCAGAGAATGAGGGATATTTTCTGTTATCTAAGGAAGGCTGAGGAGTTGCTTTAATACAGATTGCTTCCAATACTGTCTAAACTAGGACTTCTCTAAAAGTGGAAGACACAAAGCAAGGCCTGCATTTAGTTACACTGCTTCTTTTGATAGGAAGGGTCATCTGGAAGACTTTAAAGACTTTTACATGGATTTGAAGGCTTGGTGAAACCAAAGATGTGTTTTCCTTGTTGCTCACTGATATTTTCATTGCTATTTTAGTCTCTCATATTACCTTGTAAATAGTTTGTGTATCACTCTAAGTCTTGTGAATAAACACCACTGGGCTTCCTAGTTTTAGTCTTGAGAAGGCTCTACCTGCAAATGCTGTCAGAGAATTTTTAGTGTCTTTTACAGCTGCATTTCTTATATATATTTCCAGGAGAATTTTCTTCTTTATTTGCTTATTTTTTGGCTGCTCCATGAAGCACTGCCTTCTACTGCTACCCCAGAGAAATTTAACCCTGTGAAGGAAAACACTAAGGCAATCTGATAATGCCTACTACATAACTCTGAGAAAACACTCTGTGTGGACACAATTCAGCTCCTTGTAACTAATACGTATTTTGTATTCTTGCATCCTCTCATTAAGAGGAGTCATTAACATGGAAATAGAATATTTGTTTATTCAGAGCTCCTCTGTTCTCCCTTTTCATTCTTCCACCTGCAGCTTCAAGTGGTGCCCTGACATCCACACTTGTGATGAAAGAAATGTAATGTCACTTTGTGGAGGTAGATATAAGGTGAGAGATGAACAGATGAACTCAAACCGTTAAAATTAAAGGGTACTGGTTTCTTGTCTTAAAAATACCACCAAACAACAAAATAAAACACATGTAGAAAACGGGGATCTGTAATTTTCTACCTCATTAAAAGGTAGTGAAGACACATTTGTGCTGGGCAGGCTTTAATGATGGACTACTATAAAACTGACATCTCTAATAATTGCTATAATTTGGGTACCATCACATATCTGTTTGCATAATCTAAGCATGTGAAAATGGTATACTGAGGAAAATGTAATCCACTCAGAGAGTCAACCACGTTATGTGTCAGATGGAGACATGAAAGAATCCCCACTGCATACAACCCCAAGGCATGGCAGTTCTGCACTGTATCAACAGTTTTCATGGTTTTTATAATTTCTATGGCAGCTTCTTGAGATTTTGCTGTTAAATGTACTGTGACAGAAAAATACATGAAAGTTATCAATGTACTTGGTAATTCTGGAATTGTACTCTATGAAAATACCCTAATTACTAGGAAGGAATATTCTAAGAGATAAATACTTCATCAGGGTAATACAGAAACAGCAAGTTAATGTAACATGGATTATTGCTGATAGCATAGTGTTTACTGATGTAGTTGACATTAGGGGAAGAGAATGCAGTAGATCCTAGTTTTAAAAAGTTGGATAAATTCTTTATCTAAATACTTCTGAGTTTATTTTTGTGACACTTGGTCATTTTTGATGTACATTCCTATGATGGAATTTTGCTGGTGAAGATGCTGATTTGTAGTGAATACAAATGTGAACACAATTGGCCAATCAGTTATGTTGGGATTACATTACATTTTTCTTCTTTTTTTAAAGTGGTCCGGTCATCTGGTCAAAGTTCACTAATGATACTTGTGACTTGCAAATCCAAATATCCATGACCAGTAGTTGCAAAAAACCTGGTCAAAGTGCATATAGTTCAATATGGCCAAAATATATATGCAGACATTCATTGCTCATTAAAAGCCAGGTTTTTATTCTAGTCCTCAGATCAAGACATGCCTTCCACCAGAAATTATTTTCTGAAAGTCAGTAAGTCAAAGTATCACAATTGGAGCTGTCTGTAAAAAAAATAAGAACATAAGGTTGAAAATCTCATTAAAATGTCTGGAAAACATAATTTTTTTTAAATCGAAATGAGACATTTTACTTTTTAATTATAATCAAAACCCAATCTTGAAAAACTTGAGGGGGAGAGGGAAGAAATAAAACCAAATAATAAAAGTGTCTTAAAAACTAACATAAAATGAACAATACAGAAGCCCAGCTAGTAAATTATATCATCAAGTTATAATCATTATCTATACAATGGTATTGATTTTATTTTTTTACTTATTTGGGTATTGCACACAGCCCAGCAAGTGGGAGAAATACAAAAGAAATACAACTCCATACTTCAAGAAGATCAGAGAGCTGTAGCACCTTTCCTTTGAAAACAGTCTGAGAGAGTTGGGGTTGTTCAGCCCAGAGAAGAGAAGGGTCTGGGGAGACCTTAGGGCCCCTTCTAGTACCTAAAGGGGCTACAAGAGAGCTGGAGGGCGATTTTTGACATGGACATGGAGTGATAAGGAAAGGGGTAATGGCTTCAAACTGAAAAAGGGTAGATTTAGAATAGATATTGAGAGGAAATTTTTTCCTGTGAGGATGGTGAGGCCCTGGCACAGGTTGCGCAGAGAAGCTGTGGCTGCCCCATCCCTAGAAGGGTTCAAGGCCAGGTTGGATGGGGTTTTGAGCAACCTCTTTTGTGGAAGGTGTCCCTGCCCATGGCAGGGGGTTGGGAACTAGATGACCTTTAAGGTTCCTTCCAACCTAAACCATTTATGATTTCCAGTAGGGTCATGAGTTCATGATGTTAATGATTCCCTGAAGAAATTAAAGGAGATGTGTCAGTTTGATAAGAGATGTTTCTAGGTCTCCACTCCATTTTGTGTTTTTCTGAGGATAAGAAAGAGAAGCAAATGGAGACAAATATTGTAAAAGAAGTAGCCAACCTTTCCCCTCAAATAATACAAAGATATGCACACACACTGAAGGGGAAAAAAACTGGTAAGCAGCTGGGAGGACAGATGAGTAGATAGGGCTATATTTGTGTTTCTTATATGAGTAGTGGGAAAGGAAGTTAATCTTCACAGTATAATTATAGAGTATATATCTTTTCCAGAGGAGGCTGGAGACTGTATTTTAAAAGCTCTGACTGTGTTCATTGGAGCAGCTGAAAGAGCTGAAAATTAAGGAGAAAAGGTGTCACAGCCCTGTTAAAAACTTCATTATATTCAAGCAGTTGGAGCGAGCTGGGAAAACTGTCCCAGTGTTCTTGTCAGATCTTGGCTTGGTGAGATTTGCACACCCCCCCAGGTGGGCTGAAACAATTTAAATGGCACAGTATCTAGGCTGTTTACAAACGATGCTGTGTATGGCTGAACAAGACCTTTTAATCACTACAGGGCAACTGCTGGAGGCTGGTGAGAAAGATGCCAATCAAAGTGCATTGTGACAGTCTCTCCAGAAAATCATCCACTTGATCTAGCACATAAACCATATTCTATGAGTTGAAATGTACCAGAAATTTAATTAAAAATTTATGTGTTTCATAGCTTAAATATGGTGGATATGGGCACATACCAGAGGAACCCATGTCACTTTTCAGGACATCTGAATTAAGCAACCGACTGATGGGGAATAACAAGAGTTGTAGGGCTGCCCTTCTGCTTCAGCACTTCAGTGCTTTTTTATCCTCAGGTTACTTGGCAGCCCGGAAATGGAAATACATAGAAAATTTTCCTTGGTTTTCTTTTTTTTTTATTTCCCTGCATTGAACACCAAACATTTGTTTCCAGTTTGGCTTTGAGAGAAAGTCAGACTGAAGGTCTATCTGTAGCTCTTTCTTTGTGATACAAATGAAATCTCCCAGATTTATCTTGGGAATTAGGATTTTGTTCCTGTCTGGCTTCCAGAGTTACAAACTCCCCAGCCCCATGTGGATCAACAAGGACAGAAAAATGCACCATTGTCTTTCTCTTGTTAAAGGCTCAGTTAGACTCTGGATTTATGATAAGGATTAGTTCTTAAGAAACTGAGATCCAAAATACATGATTTCTTCTCTGGATAAGATTGAGAGAATTATGAAGTCACACAGCAGCAATTGGTAGCCCTCTGGTCCACTGAGTCTAAAATAACCAGATCCTCTGGTCCCATCAGTTTCTTGAGAGACCTTGTAACTCCTAATCAAAGCAGGATTCATCAGAGCAAAGTATAACTTCTCAGTCCCAAATCCTTAGTCTGGCAGAGTTCCACAATGTGGGTGAAAAAGGATTCTCAGCCCTCTTTGCATATCATGGGGACTCTAGAGATGGGTGTAAAATACTAGTTGGAATGTTCTTCTAAAAAGTCAGAACTGAGCAGAATCTTGACTGTTTATCTGACTGCCCTCTTTCTTCCCCTAGAGTCTCGTCCTCCAGTTTTGAATAGAGAGAATAGGAATTTACACCCGAAAAAGCTTTTTGAGACCAAGGAGCCCCAGTCTGATTGATGTGTAGGCTGATGTGTTTTGGTTTTCCCAGTTCAGCAGATTTATCTTAAAATAATCATCCAGAGATACTTTATAAATGCTCACAGGCTCCCACGAGCTTCAGCTTCTCTCCATCATCCACTTTCCCTCATTAAAGTTCTGCAGAAGTAGGCAAGCATCCATATACAAGGTTCAAAATCTTGATTAGGGTGCTACTCTGCAGCCTGCAGTGCTCTCCAGGACCTGGAACCTGTCAGTCTCCAACGGGCATTGGGGTAAGCAGCTGATTTCTCTGCATGCACCTATAAAGGACAGACCTTGAGAAGGTGAAGCAGTTTCGCAGTTAAGCTACCTGTGGATTTGTCTAGACCTGTGTCAGGAAGGTTTCACTGCTGTGTTGTGTTGTATGTTTAATGAGTAGCACACTGTGTTACCAGAGTTGACTTTGCACTCTTGCTCTAAATGACTCGCTGGCTTCCTCCAGAGCTTCCTGACTCAGGGCCACAGCACTACAAGATGTGTCTTATCACAGTGGGAAATTGTGATCCTATTAGGCTGTACCAGCAGAGAAGCCGTAAGTCACGTAGGTTTGGTTTATGATATCAGGGAGCTGAGTTCAGAGGGTATAACTAGGGGGTACCTTCTTCATTCTCTCCCTTCAAGCCAAATTGTAGTCTTAGGTTTCCTGCAAGATGTGAAAAAGAGATATAGGACAGGAGGGCTATTGTAAAATCAGGATATAATCCTAGTAACTGAATTTTATCCACTTAATTTAGATTGTTATTTTAAGACATTCCTCCCACCCAATGTTATGAACAGTAGATAGCTACCTCCCTGAGAATTCACATCCATTTCAGAAATTTAGCCAAGTTGCCTCTCTGGAGCTTTCCACGGAAAGCTGTGGTGTTACTGCAGCAGAGGAGAGGGCTTGGTTTGCTACTGTCCTCAAAGCTGTGGGGTGTGTACATAGCATGGTGTGGAAGCCTGCGGATAATTGTGCTCTAGGGCTGTAAAAAGTGATGGTGAGAGTAGAAGGGACTCCCCATGGCCTGGAAATGACAACACTACCCCCATTTACCTACTCATCTATTCTAGTGTTAGCAGCAACAACCACCTGTTTTTCTGTCAGTGCTGTGAGGTGGCACAACTAGGAGAAATTGGGCTTTAGTCACTTAACTGCTATTTTCTGTCAGTTCTAGAGAAAAGGGGACAAACTGAGTAAAGCATACCATAGGATGGATTTGGCCCAGTGGCTGCTAGCTGAATTGCACAAAATGGTGTCTGATTGCATCTGATTGGACAATGTGGGAAATAATAGGGCAGAGATGTAGCAGGGAAAACATAATTAAATTAATATCAGGGTAGATTTATTAGCCAAATATAAAGAAATTAAGTGCTGATTTATGCCTATCTGGAATCTGGCCCTAAGTTTTTAAAACATGTCTGGAGAATGTGGTTAAGTTAAAGCCAGAAAGAAGTCCGTAAAGTAGGAATAGTAAAATCTGTGAAATTTCGCATAATAGGGACTGAACTAAAGAAACCACAAGAATTGCCTCCCACACTAAGCTTCCTGGGATGGATTCACTGATCTCTGCAAGCAAAAAAGGAGCAGAGAGTATCTGCAAAGTCCTCATGGAGTCAATATAGTAGTAAAAGAAAAAGAGCCTGGAGGACTCTCAGGCTCTATTTTTGTCTCTGCCACACAGCAACTGTGTGATCTTGGTCAAATCAATGAGGTCCCTGTGCTCTTGACTAATCAGTGGAGTTTATCCATAAAGCTGAGAACAAAAATTTTCCTCAGCCCCTGTTTCTAACTTGGTCTCCTTGTCTCGTACTTTTCCATAGGTCTTGAACAAATCAGTAGCGTGCAGGGAAGGTTACTTAAAGGTCGATTGTCAAGTGCTTTTGTATCTTTGGACAAAAAACTCCCTGTTCAGTGCTACATGTTACTATTTTATGAGTGGCAATTAGGATTTAAAGTGTTACAGAAGCATCAGTGGGACCAAAAAGTTGATGTTACCGAGGACTCCATGAGCGTCATCCACTGTTGTTTTCATTCTGTCCTTAAAAACAAAAACCTGCCATTCACTAAGTTGAAATAAGCTGTCTGTTTTTTAACATGAAGTGGTGGGATATGTCCCAGAGGCGGTGGGGGAGCTGATTTTGCATTGGCAAGATTTACGATAAGGGATTCGCATGGATGCTGAGGCTAAAGGAAGATAAATCCCCAAAGGCAAATTCTACCAATAATTGAATTACAAAACCATTATCATGTGCTGAACAGAGCAACTTTATAGCTCTATTGTGACAGGATAAAGCTTGTTAGAATATTTATGTTCATAGGACAACTTTGGCATAAAGATCTCTAAGAGTACATTCTCTTCCACCTGTCTTGTTGCAGCTAGTTAGTCTTTCTGTGTCATGCAGTATATGTGGAGATGGGGATATGCTTAAACTGGGACTGGGAAAAAGGAATGCTGAAGGTCAGGAGACATCTCAAAATAAGTAACATGTTAAGAACAAAGTCATCTGCAGAATGCAACAGAGGAAAATGAACATTTTAAATAATGACTAGTCAGGCTGGATTTTCCAAGCAGTGTGTTAGTTTTCTGTTTGGTATTGCATTGCAGCCACTTCTGAGCTACTCTGAGTCAGTTTTGATAAGTTCAAAATGGCCAGAACTGTATGGATCTCATTCCATCCACGTTAGTAGAGGCATGCTGTTATCTGTCATTTATCAGCTGTCCTTTGCTGCATGAACAAGTCATACCTGTTTATCCCCCAAAGAAGGCGAGGTATAGTTATAGGAGTCCTAATTCTGCACTTGTTCATTTCCTCTGAGACATGGGAAAGCTGCATAACATCTCTGTCCTCATATAAAGAATGAGGACAGAGACATTTCGCACTGGTTCTGTCTGTGAAAAGGACATAGTAGCATTTCTGTTCTTCCAGCCTTTCATTCTGGGCCATTTGCATTGAAGATTATGTAAAATAACAATGTCTTTTATTGTCTGACTTAAAAGACCTTTGATCTTGGCTGCTGCGAGCATGTATGATACAAGGAATACATATGGAAAGACTGCCATAAAGTTTCTTGTGCATATAGTCCCAGATATGGTTTGACTGTGTCTGAAGTCAATTATCCAAAACTGAAAGCACCCAAAGCTACTTTCTAGAATGCACAAACCCTTGAGATGCAGTCCTTATTGTCTGGTGTTTCGAGTTCTTTGTTTATGAAAAAATGGTAGTTTGAATTTAGGTGCACCAAATGGAAGCTTTTGCTTTCTTCACAATGATGTCTTTTTGCAGTTCTAAGTGGTCTGACTGCCTTGCAAGCCTCATCAGTTCCCAGCATCCATAAACAATTACTTTTGTCCCTAGAAGTGAAAAAAGATAGAAGAGGTGGAAACCCCAGGATAACAGGGTCTCTATTGAATTTTCTTGGCTCAGAAGAGCTGACAGGCCAAGGAAGCCAAGGTTTTAGAAACGTTTCAGACAGAGAAGATGGCAAGGGGTTGGTCACTACTGAAATATGCCAACTAGCATTTACTGTACAATGGGCAGTGCCAGGCTGCTTTTGTTTAGCTCAGCCTAGTTCTTAACCAGAGGATGATTTGGGGTCTTTTCCCTTTGCTGCTTCTCACGGTGGATATAGAATCTGCATTCAGAGCAATTACTGCACTGCAGCCAGTGATATCGATTTGTGAGGCTCTCAAGTGTAGATGACTACTTAGCAGGCTTGATGATGATTAAAATTTTAGGAAGCAACTTTGTAATAGGACTGTGGGGGTCCTACATTTTTCAAAATGTGAGCATCTCCAGTGTAAAGGCAGTGAGGTCATTGCCTTCCACTCCTCTCAGCTTTTCGAAATCCTCATTTTCCCAAAAGATTTTTTTTTCTTTTTTTTCTATCTTTTTCATTTTTCAAAATGTCCAGACAATTATAGCAACAAAACAGTAGAAGTTAATCACAAAAATACAATAGGCACCATTCAACAGAAAGTATTGCAAGGATATCCCCTGAAGTTTCAGGGAGTATTACAGAAAGCCTGAGATTAAAGGGACAGACAAAGGGCATGCTGGCATTTTACCACAAAGTGAAAACATAGACTGCGGCAAGAAGTAAAGTTTGTGGATATATGAGGGTTTGGTCTTTGAGAATGAATGCGGAAAGGGAAGAATGGATTTGAGAAATATGAGAAAAAAGAACTGCCAATGTAGTGAACAAAAGTTTGCTCAGAATAGGGAATGGCAAAGAGAAGGCTGCCCGGGACCTTTAATTACAATCCTCTTGTAATTACCCCTTTAATTACAATTCATAGTTTATCTGTAATTTGTGTTTTTAAAGGTAGGTAATAAACATATTTCAGGTTTTCAGGGTTACCTGCTTTGGGACTGTTGCCTAAAATGGAAGAAAAGTTTTCACTGTTATCATCACATTTGTAAGTTGCAGGTGTTAGGAGATATCAAAGGAAAGGAAAGCCTTGAGTAGATGAATAATGTTTATCACCAGTCATATTTCAGCCATCCTTGTTCTGTACATCCTTAGGACAACTGATGGCCTAATTCTACCTTGAACTGGAGCTTCTACAGTCCCAATACTGGCTGTTGTAGTGTGAGACAAAGTAATATGCAGGTGACTACAGCTACAGCTGTAGCCTTATAACTTTCAGGGGTTTATGAGTCCTGATTTTTATATGGTTCTCTTAAATCATCTAAGATTTTAATATAAATTATGACTCATATCAGCAGTGAAAGTAACAGTGACAATCACACCCCATCCATCAGTGAGATATATCATTCTGAATTGGCTGTCTTTGCTTGAGAAGATGCAACAGAGGTTTTTCTTGGAGTCAGAATAGCACTGTGAGGAGGAAACTCAAAAAACACGTAACTGTAGACTTGCATGCTTTAACTAGGGCAACAAGTTCTTTGCTGGATAAATACCATTGTTGTGTGTCTCTGAAGAGACAAAGTGCTCAAATTCATGGAATATATTCCTTGTTTCTTTGCAGAGTTCACATCCCCATGGGGGTGTGTGAGGTCAGGAGGAGGAATGCACTGACAAAGCTGGACTGTGTTTTCTGTTCTTCAGCCCAGTTCCAGGTGGGCTATTTTAATAGTCCCAGTATTTAAAGCCCACTTAAATAAACAAGTCTGAAGAGGAGATATGCCATATTGTAAGATTAGTCCTTCTACCATTTCTTTAGCCCTATTTGTCACTGGCATCTATCTATGTTGAACTGAATTGTAACTAGCAGGCCCAGCATTTTGGCCCTAAACTTGCTGATGATGGCAGGTATAAGAAAAATGCCTAGGAATGTGTTTCTTTACCACCCACTTGGTATCAATTATCAGGAAGAAGAGAATTTTAAATGGAAGTTGAATGTTTAGGAGAATAAGACCTTGCCATAAACTTTATTAAAAATGGAGAAGAGGTGAAAGCAATGCTGGCCGAGAGTATTTTCTGAAAATTCAGTTCCCAGAAAAGGAGAACAAAAAAATCCAAACCTTTTCTAGCTGGTGAATTGCTACAAATTTTGTCAAGCAAAGCTAAGGATTAATCAGGACACAGATAACCTTGTTATTGTTAACATTTTTATAATAGTTATTAGTTAATGCACATGATGATTAAGCTCTGGAGGTGCCTCTGATTGCAGTCAGTGGGAACTGAATTAAGGTCTAAATCACTGTTTGAATCTCACTTCTGATTTCCTAAAAATTAATGAGGCTCTGAACAGAACATCTAATTTGTCTATCACTGGAAATGAATGCATGTCTTCCCTCATGGTTCTATTAACTTGGAGGTCAGGCAGCTAACAAGAAACTGTTGTTTAACCCTTAGCTTTAATCTGGGATTATGACTTGGGTGATAGGACTAAGACCAGAAACAAGGCTGATTATCAGAGATGTTGCTGAGGCTACTGTACAATGGGATTGGTACATTCTTGCAGTCAGCATTTCCATAGTTCAGACTGTCTGTCAAACCACTGGCCATTTGGATTCTTCCAAGGAGTTGATGAGGCCAGACCAGGGGAACCTTAACAATGGAAGCAGAACTTGGTTCCATAAACCCCTATTTGTCATACTCATTATCTCTATTTGTTCCTTGTTAATTCAGAGTGAACAAACAGTCATTTTCTGAGTCAATGTGACATTTCTTTTATTAATGAAACACATTTTTGTTAGATCAGAAGTGATAAAATGTCCCAGGATAAAATGAGTTTTTAAAACTTCTTAACTAATGAGGGAACATTGATCATTAAGAGTGTCAATTAAGCAAATGTGCATAAAATGTCCAATATAAAGGAACAGCTATAATTAGTATGCTGGCAAATGCTATTATCTCATCTATTAAAGTCTTCTGTATCCCACCCTGAACTGAAGTGCATCCTTCTGACCAAACCAGAAGACACACCAAAATGGCAGGTGTCAACGGGAACAGAAACAGGTAAGTGTCCACGTGGAAAGAATTGAAGGGGTCAGATAAAGAACTCATAAATACAATGGCATTGATTAGATAACATGGTAGAATTTCTTTAAAAGATTCAGCTTTATTTTAGGGAAAACTCCAAAATGCTTTCAAAACTATCAGTTCTTATTTGTGAGTATGAGTTTATGTCCATTTAAACAGGATCTCCTGTGAAACTAATTTCTCAGACATTCATGGTATATGTTGTTTTTAATACCTTTATCTCAATCTGTCTTTTACAGGTCTATGATGGGGAATGGTAGAGAGCCTGATCTCGTGCACCTGGAGGCAAAGACAGCAGATGGTCGTAAGTAGATCAGCTTTTAAATATTGTGGTAAACTGGACTTTCCTCATATTCTTGTAATCACACAATATGACAGTAGAAATCTGACTTCTTTTTAGTTGTTCACTCATTTAATATGAGTGGTTTGGCTGTTTCAAGTCAGGTCTGTCCGAAGACAGGCATTTCCAGAAAGGCAAAAAGTTGGGTTTAACAGGCTGTGAAACGAGTCAAGAACACGGTAAGGAAGAATAGATGCTAAGCAGTAATTGGAGCTACTCCACAGAGCACTTTCATTTCTTCTTATGTGACTTTTGTTGATGGGAACATGACATTGCAGAGAAGTTCCTGAGTCACAAAGTCTAGCTGCTGTTTTTTTCACACAGTACATAGCTTCACCTTGTTCACAGCTTTATAGTTTTAGCAGACCAGGGATACTCTGCCTTAGGTATTGTGTTTGAAAATACCTTGTTTCTCTCTCATTAGAAACCTTTTAATGATCAGCCTAAGTGTATTTTTCACTGTTCCTGCTTGTCCTGTCATTGTCCTTCACATTCACCAGCTCCTTTTCCTCCCTCCTTTGCCTCTTGATGTTTTTTTTCCCATTCCAGGAGCCTCCTTTACCTGCAACTCCAAAATATTCTCCTAATTGACCATAAATTCTCTCAGGCACCCTAAGCCACCCACTGGCCTTTTCTCCTCCCAGCCATGCTTTCTCAAGGTCTATCTTTGAGCTCCACTTTGCAGATCTTTCTCCTTGGATTTCTTTCCCACTCCATTGGATTGCCCCAGGCAGGCATGAGACTTGAAAGTCTGGCTGCCATTGATCAATACTATAATTTCATATTGTTTCCTCAGTAAGCAGCAGCTTTGCTGCAACATAACAAGAAGATTTTTACCATTTTAAATACAAAAGTATTAATGATGCATTCAATTAATTACTTTTTAAATGAATGAATTTCTCCCTTGAATTTTACCCTCAACTGCGATGGTGTTACTTATAATGTCTATTTTGTCACTGTAAACTTGAAAACTGTCTGAAAAGTTTATTGTGGGGTAATGTGGTTTTTAACTTCTAGAAATTTATCTTGAAAGAGAATTTTTTGGAAGATGAATTTTGAGAAGAAACAGTTGTGATAGAAACTATAAAGTTTTAAAGGTTTCCCTGTCAAGATATGCAAGATAGCAAAAGTGAAAGAATGTATTATCTCTATTTCTTATCATTTATGACCTATGATTATTATTTCTCCTCTCAATTTCACTTACCAGATATGGCACCAAGGCTGGAGACATGAGGCTCTCTTTTTCTTGGGACATGCTAAATGAGAATGAAATATTCTTAATAGGACAGTGTCTATTTCAGCACCAAACAGTGCTCTTATAAGTCATTAAGAATGTGTGGTCACTGAGATGAAGGATTACAAGTGATGTTTAAGGAGCTAAATTTTGGCGATGTTTTTGAGGGATGTTCAGCTCACAGTGGGCAGAGACAGTGCCACGCACCAAATGCTTTGGATGATCTTTTTGAGTTCTTAGGCTGAAATAAGAACATATTGCACAGCTATCACACATTTCTGCAAAATGCTTCTTGAGTTCTTAACAAATTAGTAAGCTTTATTACAGCTCTTAAGGTGAAAACCAAAAAACAAATACAAGAAACTGGCTTCACTGAGGAATCGGGCATATTAGTAAAAAGAATTGTAGAATAACAAATTATTGCTCAAGAACTGAGCTCTAATAACAGATTCTGCACACTTATATTGGTTTAGCTGTGAGGCAGCACAACTTAAGTTTTTCAGTTTAGTCAGTGACAGAACTACTAATTAAATGTATCAGTGGTGTCAAACTTTCAGCCGGTGGTGACTGCTCTTGCAAACCAGCCCTTTGGATGAAACTTCTGCTAATGAGTCAAAAGGTGCTCAAATCACCCCCTTGGCAGTATAAGAAAATGTGTTGGATTTTCAGTAAGTGCATGCTCTGTTTGGCCCGTTGTTCCAGGAAGTGTTGCTTTCCAGCAGAGGACTATGGTGTGTAGCTGAAAGCAGTAACCTTGGAACATATCACAGCATTTTTTGCCAGATGTTTGGAAGCACTGCAGGTCACAGGATTTGAAGACTGACTGCACATGGTTCATTATTCTAGTTACCATGACCAACTCGGTATATACGGGTCTCTTGGCTACTAGTGCTTTCTTTTAAGTACTAAATCAGTCTCCTTTTCCTGCACAAAGTAACCATAAACCTCGACCTCTGGAATGGAGCAGGTGTGTTGCTACCAGTGGGGTGATAGAGGGAACTGTGCTGAAGTGAGAAAGATACCTTTTTGCCAAACTGAAGGTAATTTACAAATAATTTTCTTGAGGTTTTTATGTTTGGTGTTTTTTGGTGTTTTTAAAAATATTTTTGCATTTACTTATTTATACTTTGTTTGGAATATCTCTTTTGAGAGTTAACCAAGTGTAAAATTTCAATAAAGGGATTAAATATGAGAAGGTAGATTTGCCAAAACAAGACAGGGAGAAAGAAGGAAAGAAAAGGGAGTAGTGTGGAAACAGCCACACACTCTGTGCAATGAAATAAAAGATTATATGGAGTGGAAATAGAAGGGCTAAGCAAGAAGCTGCTGAACTCAGTATAAATAAGAAAAAACCTCCTCATTCTTGTAGCTGAATAGTACAACTGCAGCTTTAGGTGAGAAGAAGTAGAAATGTCAGCAGGATACAGGGTTAGCCCTTCTCCCTGACCAAGTCATTTGAGAACATCAGCAACAACCTTAGCATTGGGCTTTCCTTGCTAGAATAACTCTCTGTCTCTGCTCTCTGATTATCATCTGTCTGTGCATTTTATTTATTGTGTTTATTTACATAATGTAAAAGGTTTGCAAGGACCAAAACAAGATCAGGCATAAATCAGTATAACTTCAGTGGCATGTTGATTTACACCTGCTGAGGATCTGGCTAGCAGTGTTGTTCCTGAGTGCATGTTCTCCCTACATTTTTTTCCCTTGGGATCCAGAAAAATCTGGACTCCTGAACACACTGTGTCTTATCGCACTAGGGTGCAGGTAAAGATGAACAAAATGAGTACAGTCTGTTCAATATAGTTGTATTGATGGAGGCAGATTTGCAGGGCTAATCATAGCCATTTATGTTTTTAATCCTCTTTCTGTAAATTTTGGAGAGCAGTGTGCAAATATTCATCTAGAGAACTGTGATGGTTTTGTTTATTTTTTAAAGGCTTCAGACCCAATCCAATTCAATCTGGGACCGAGAGTATATAGTAAAACTTTTTTTTCTGGTTGGAAGAAGTTCATATGAACGTTATCTCACATTTCCATTTGTACACTTGGGTATCCCTGGTGTTCCACTTTGATTTTGGAACAGGATCAAAGGCAAGCTTGCAAAGTCAGCAGGAATTGTGAATTTTTTTTTGTCTAGCCTCAGGTCAACACCCCAGGAAGATAATTAATCCCCTACAGTTCTTAACCCTATGATAAGCTTCTCTTTGTTACGTTCACCATCACAGTCAGCAGGCAGAGCGATGGTGGAATTTAGGTTTGCTCAAATGCAACTTGAAGTGCTTTCAGAAGGTGGAAACTTAATGACATGTGGGGTTTAGGTTTGTAAACAATACACAAGTCCTGAAAGATCCAAAATTAATGGGCTTATCTGATTTGAGCTAGGGAGGGTTATCCCAGTAAGGTCTGATTCAAGCTAATTCACATGGGAGGTAATTTTTATTCAGGTGAGTACCTACTGAGGAATCCAGTTGGTGAGAATTAGAAAGATAGATTCCTACAAAGCTTTTGGAACTAACTGGGTAGTTAGTACTACCCGGTACTAACTGGGTACCCACTGGCCCTCTACAGAATGGCAAAACTGACTCAAAGGATGTCTAAGTGACAGTTCCTATAGACGTAAAACAGGAAAACCAACTGCTACATTTATGAGACATACATTTGCTTATTTAGATGACACCAATTGATTTGGAGTAAAGTTATTAATTTATGTGGGGTTTTTTTAAAGCGTGGATGAAAGAAGCTGAGGGGTTTTCTAATGTGCTGGCAAAAATTTAGAGAGCTCCTGATACTTAAAAAGTAGTTCTGTTTCCTTTACTTTTCTTCTGCTGTCCTGATTCACACAGCAATTTTTCTTAATGCAAGGTAATTTAGGAGATGCAGGTAAGACCAAAGTCTCACCTGGGGTCAACATATGTGTTCTGCTTGCTGGTCAGCAGGGACTGAGCATCTGACCAATAATGTCTGAATCACAGAGTTGCACTAGGACTTTAATTTCTATTTTCACAGAAGATTGCTAGGAAGAATAAAATAATCAGTGTAGTGGAAAAAATGAGTAGGCAGCTTAGCCCGATAGTGTTTTACTAACGTAACTAGAATGATGAATCAATTCCCACAGTATCCTAAACCTGTGCAATGATTTTTTTTTTCTTATTGTAATTAATGTTTTTTCCTGATCATGATTAGTATTTGTCCTGGAGAATGACATCTGTTAGTTTCTCTAATTATAACTTTATACCAGAAATGGTAGAGGATTTGCTTCCCTATGTAAAGAAAGATTTCCAACACTGACATGCAGTGAAGAAAGAGTAGCAGCAGGATAAAACCAGATTTGTGAGTAGTTAGTAAATGGGATGGTTTCATTTCATTGATCTTCATTACTGGTTAATTGCTTTGCAGTTGCTGACTCCTGGAGAGTTGTGAGCATATTCCCATACCATGAATGTTTCACAAATCAACATTCAGACCAGATGGAAATGGATAAAGAACAGTCATTTTTTGTGTTTCTCAAAAAAAAGGAGTAGAAAGATTAAAGTATGGGAGAACATTTAATTAAATTTTGGAATTCATTGCCATGAGAGGTTGTGAATGTTGAAGATGCGCTGGGAGTACTAAGGCACCTGGACTACTAAGGCAGCCTAGACTTCTGTTATTAGTCACTGGTGGAGAGGGGTTACAGACCTGGGTCTTTCAGTGACATATGTTACTACCATGTTCATTAGTTACAGGATGCTAGTCATCCTTCAAAAGCAGAAACTATCCCTAATGTCCAAGTTGCTCAGAAATGACCTGGGATACTCCGTAGAAAATCTGGAAGAGAAAAAAATCATAGATTATGTGGATACTCTTTGCATAAAACTCCTGATTTGTCCTTGGTGGGTTTATTTGTAGAGAGAAGGATACATTCCTCAATGAATTAAATAAAAGAAAAAAAATTGTACATTTGCAGAGTACGGTGAATATTTTCTCTGACTCTCCCTGTAATCAAATAAGGGTTTTGAAAGATAAGCATACAAGCTTAGGCTGCTTAGAAAGCAGTGGGTATTAGGGGTTCATATGTAATCCAAAATAGTACTCAGCAACAAAATATCCTGAAGAAATTCCCACTCTGCTTTAGGAAGGGATCTAAAACTCTCCTGTGTACTTTTGCAGAGGCTCACCAACCTCCAGTAACCACCCATAACCTTCCCTCTACAGCAACTAAAGAAGAAATGTCTCTGGGGCAGGTTGGATCCATTTCCCTTGAGAACATATTAGCATGGAGCTCGAGCTAAATAGAAAAGACTAAAATATTTCATGGCACAGGATCTCTCTGGCTCTTAACTTCTGCTATGTGTTAGCATTTGCAATTCTCTTTGTCCACTGAAACAAATTAATTTTGTCAGAGGTTTCCCTTACAAGAAGTCAAGAAGTTTCCTCTGTTCTTGTGTTCTGTGACTTTTCTTGCTTCCTCTTTAGAAATAGCTGCCATTCCCCAAGAAGAATCCTACTCTGGGTGTCTAAACGTGTCAAAATCAAAGTGTCTGGGGGTGTAAGAGCTGGGAGTTGCTATGTTCTTCTCTCCAGGCACAGTGTGACTTTCTTGTTGTATATTAAAAACAGCAGCTGTTGTTGGAGGTGAGGGTTCTGGAAATGAAAAGCATAATGTCCTAATTACCTATGGTGGGGAAAACATCTGTGCAGGAAAACTAATGAAATTAATTCCAGAGCTTAGCAACTGAATACATTAATTGACATTAATTAATGCTAAACTACAAACCTCTGCCAACGGAATCACATAAAATGTCCATGAGAATCAAATGAAAAAAAGCCATGAGTTAATGTGAGCACAGAAAATCTTCCCCTAGGAAAAAAAGAGGGAACCAGGCACTGCAATAAACTTGCTTTTCCTTCTTTCTGTCTCCCACAACAGAGGGAGCTTTTCTTGTGCACATCTCAGGGTTTGGCTGTTTGTGAGATTAGCTTAAGCAATTTCAATGCTCTGCCCTTTAGTAGTTATTACTGGCATTTTAGAATTGAAGCCAGGGAGAATTGCACTGTAAAAGTTCACAGAATTGCCTTAGTAAATCTTCATCAATGGTACAATCACTGCTGCCCAGACTCCTGCGATCACAGCAAAAATAGGCATAGTCCCCATTCCTCCATTAAAAAAGGATTGAAAGAACTTCAGTCACCTCTAATGGATGTCAACCTGGCCTGCTGTTTAAAATCTCTTGTGGAGGAGATTCCTTAATCTTCTTTGCAGGCTGGTCCCAGCAAGGTACATCCTGTTCTCTCCCTGTGCTCTCAGCATTGGTAACCCCTTTACATGGGAAGTAAGACAGCACTGCAGTCTCCTCTTAGTGTGTCCCAGACAGCTGGTGTGCCTGTGGAAGTAAAACAGTGGGGGGGGGGGGGGGGGGGAAAGGGAACAGTATGGGAAACAGAGATCTGATCCTGTATGTTTCTGCTGGGGAGTTTGATTCCATGTGTGAAAAGCCACCAGTCTTGTCAACAGCTTGGGTGGCCATAGGGCCAGCCATTTTAACTGATGCTGCTTTGTTTAAGCTCAGGAACTTTCTTGAGGCAGAATGAGAGACCCTACCTGGAGCACTGTGTTCAGTTCTGGAGCCCTCAGCACAGGAAAGATGTGGACCTGTTGAAGTGAGTCCAGAGGAGGCTACAAATATGATCAGAGGGCTGAAACACCTCTCCTGTAAAGACAGGCTGAATGAGCTGGGGTTGTTCAGCCAAGAGAAGGCTCCAGGGAGACCTTATTGTGACCTTTCAATACCTAAAGAAGGCCTATATGAAAGATGGGGACAAACTTTTTAACAGGTCTCATATTGATAGGGATAGTGGGTTTGTACTAAAAGAAGGTAGATTTGGACTAGATACAAGGAAGAAGATTTTTACATTTAGAGTGGTGAAACATTGGCACAGGTTCCCCAGAGGAGTAGTGGATGCCCTATCCCTGCAAACATTCAAAGTCAGGATGCACCTTGAATGGGACTCTGAGCAACCTGACCTAGCTGAAGATGTCCCTGCTCTTTGCGAGAGGTTGGACTATATGCCCTTTTAAAGGTCCCTTCCAACTGAAACCACTGTATGACTCTATGATTTTGGGGTGAGGGAGGTGGAGGAGGCAAGGGGCTGTCCTTCATGATATGAGGGATTGGATTAAAGAGGAGGAGTGGGAATTGATGGTGTTGCAGGGGAAGAAATGCATGTCCATTCTCTGTCTTATGACAAGGAGGGGACATGCTGCACAACACAGTACTATTGGGTGGTGGGAGAGGCTGTGACCCGCTTGTCCCCCTCCTTCCTGAATGCAGAGGGACAGAGGGCTGAACTGCTCTGAAGGGGAACTTTCCTGAGCTCACCTGAATGAGCAGGCTGGGAATTATGTCGTTCCCTGCCCTCTTGTGGCTAATGTGGAAAAAGTCATATCCCTCCGAAGGGAAATACATTTCTATCATGCTGCCCAGGCTGCATTCATTAATGTTTTGCAGTGAGCTGCAAAAGCATGAAATGTTATAATACTAAAACGCTAATAATACTTAGCACTTCATGTATTCCAAGAACTCTGTAAATGCTGGAGTAAAATCATCCCTCATCAGACTTTCCTGAAGGTTCGTTACCCTGCATGTCTGTTTCAAGCAGAAGTCAACAGCCCTTAGAAGCAAGGAAAGAAATGTCAAATGATAGATTTTAATTAAAACCGAGATTAAATATGAGATGGTAAAATTCCAGCCATTTCTATTTTAGTGTAAAATGCTTTTTCTCTGATCAGAAGTTGGTAATTATATCAAACAAGGGTCTGTGCCTCTCCAAGGAAAACTACTAGAAGTACTTCTAACATTAAATGCCATGTAGCGTTTCTACCATGTAAGTGCTACTGCTAAAATGCCAAAGTCATTCCTCCTGTAGATCAGGTTTGTCATTAAACAAAGTGCAAATTCCTAATGGATCTGAGAGAGTCCAAATTAAATACTGAGAATCTGGTTCTGTATTCTAGGATAAATTACCATCATGAAGAAATTCAAATTGTTTTTCTTCAGGTGATAGATTATGAGATGAGCACCTTGCAGTGCTTCAGAATAGGAGATGAGGGCATCCCATATAGTGACAGTAGATGAGATGGCTTGCATGGATGGCTGCATTTAGACCATTTACTTTGAAACTGCTGAGGCCTCTAGTTTCAAGAGAATGTGGAATGATTGCCCAGGTCTGCCAGAATGCATCTACCTACACTGTCAGTGGAGAATTAGGTAAAACCCCCTGAACAGGAGGTAGTCTGAGTTACTTTCCAAGTTTATCTGAATTACTCTACAGAGAATGTAAGTGCTGTAGGAAATATGAAGGTGCATCATGAACGGGGTTTTCTGGTGACAGTATGGGGTTTGAGTCCTCTGAAGGTGTCCATGTGCTTGTGTATGCTCTGGACCTTGGCCGTGTTCTAAATAAACTTGGTACATGACTGCAGAGAAGCTGTTGTGCTCTACAGCAAATCCCACACCAGGGGATGACAAAGGTACACTTGGGAAAGGGAGACTGAGGCGCAACACAATGGATGTCTGTCCCAAATCAAAGACATAGCTCTTCAGATCCATAGTTACTTAGGGAGTCCCAGGGCTTGGGCTGTTTTTTGCCTTAGTAAATAGTCCTTTACAGCTCTTGTTCCCTCACTAAGTTCCTGCTTTAAGTTTAAGCCTGGGTAGCATCCAAGTACATGCAGCATGGGAAGGTAGCAGTGCTGAATGATACACCCGTAACTAGGTTTCTGTCAGATCTGAGACGCAAATCACAGTATTGTGCCACCTTCAAATGCTGCCTGTTGTCTGTTTCCAGCATGGAACCACAACACTGGCATGAAGTAATCAGATCATCTACGCTGGCCTCTCTCTTGGTGAAAATGTATAGCTCTAATCTATGGCAGAAAGGAAAGAAATAATGGGAGGCTGAGGCTGGTAAAGAAGGAAGGAACTTAAAGGAAGAAAATAATCAAGGGTGTATTTGTGAAAGATGTAAGGGAAGGAAGTTTTGTGTGCTGTTGAATGGATGATGTCAGTTCATGTCACATGAGTCTGGGAAGAAAAATGCTGCCTCAGCAAATAGATTTATGACAGCAGGAAGAATCTGCGCTCAGGATCTCAAGTGAATTGTTTTTGTTCTTTTCCTCTCAGATGCCCAATACATCACCTGCAAGATGCAGAACTGCAGTGAAGCCACTCGCAGCAAACCCTTTCCAGGCTATATCGACCATAACTCCTTGATCGTCCAGGGTGATTATGTCTTTGTTCAGGTGCAGAACACCCTCTTCTCTTATTTATTCTGTTATTTTTATTACACTATTTTATATTATATTATTTTCTCTTGTATTCCTTTGCACGTGTGTGCATGTTGGATCCATAAAGGCACTGAGTGGATTCTAGCAGTTTGTTACAAAGCTAACAGTGTTCCTTTTACCTCTAGTATCTTGTCACTGTAGGGCCATAGAGTTCCTGCCTGGAGTATCCACCATATACACTGGAGTGCTCTGTACCCTGCAATCTCATCAGCACTCTGGAATTACTGCTTTAACTGCCCTGCTGGAAGTGGTGTGTCAGTCATCTGCTATTACAAGGGAGTAGACCAAAGCTTTTTGAGCATGAGAGGGAAATAGGAAAGGAGAGAGGGAGTCACAGAAAGCCCCAAAGGAGTAATCAGGCTTTATTGTTATGCCTCAATGGTGATTATAGTGAAAAGGCTGAAGATGAGATGTACTCAGCCAAACTGTGTTCCAGGTGAGAGCTGGTGAATAGATTTGAACTACTGTGGGTTTCATTAGGCTGCTGCCAGTGTCCATTTAATGTCAGATGAAGAGGACAAAAATAACAACAGGATTTCAGGGAACATGGAGGTGAACTGGAAATCATTAGGACTGAACTGGGCTTCTAGACAATTTACATTCTAGCATGCTTGTGAGTGAAAGGAAGAGAAAGGACTGATATGTTATATTGGATGAATTGATTGCTAGTTGCCTTCAGTCAATGAACTCAGTCTTAAACACCAGTCTAAATCATCTACAAATAAATCTGAGACGTGTTCCAGAATAGCTTTTGTACCTAATGTGTCTGAGGCAAAAATGAAATGTTTATGTGGCAAGGGTAAACAGGGGCACGCATCACTGTTTAGCCATGCTCTCACATTTCAGAATGACTGTGTTTGTGGCTTGAGTGACACAGGAGCTGGAATATTTCTCTTCATATGTGAATTGTTTCATTACTTCATCACTGATGCCTTGGTTTTGTGCTTTTCAAGATTGTTAGTCTTCTCTGTTCTGACATCATGTTATTAAACCATGTAGAGAAGCCCAACTCTTTGCTTTATCTGAAGTCAGTGCTGGGGAGATTGTTTACCATTCTGGATAGCCCTTGTGTTTTGATGAGTTCCTCTTTCTCTTTCATAAACTGCTGCATAGTGTTCCCAATGCTGTCAAATTTTTGCCCTTCATGGTGTAAGGAGGAGCATGTAAAGAGGCAGCTCTTACCATGTTCTCCTTAATGCCCAATGGGACTTTGCACAACTTCATGTGTTCATGTTTGTAACACAGTTTGTGAAGATGTGATTTAATATTTGGATTTGAAAAGCTCCCATTTTAATTCTTAAACTTCTTAGGATTCTGAAACAAATAAATACAACAGGCCAAAGAAATAGTACTTGCCAATCGTTAACAATCGACACTTAGATGTATGTAATAATAATATTGTAATCCCTGGAAAACACCTGTGCTTTGTTTGATGTAGTCAGGGAATTCACTGTTGGCTAGTAATTTAAAATGTGATTCTTCAAGTGGTTACATTTGTATCTGGCTGACAAGGACCTGTTAAATAATGCACCATGGCTGATGCTGGACCCTGTGTTATCCCAGGCACTGTTCTTCAAAGGAGGAATAACCCTAAACCAGGTTGTATATGCTTGGAAGAGTAGATGAACACCCTCTTCTAACCTTCCCTACCTTCCTTGATCTCCATCTAGCTTTTCTGAATGAAACCATTTGGAATGAGAATTAGTAGGCTTAAAAACACTAGGATAAAGGAAAGGGAGTTTATTTTCCCACTAAACTCTGTTTTATTTACAAACTCACAATCTCTCACAAAAGGATACTTCTGGCATTCCTTCCTCTAACTTTTGCCCAGTTCTCTTAAAAAAATGTTGAAGAGTTTTAGAATGAGAAATAGTGCTTATTTTACTCTAATTTGGTATGAACCTAGCCTCTGTGTATCTTGCATTTTAAACTACTGCAGCACATTTTAAAAACCTACTACTAAAGAAAAGTCTTGATAAGCTCAAGCATCAAGCAATTAAAGCAAAGTTCTGCAGGGAGAATCCTTTGGAATATTTGTTCTTCAGTATCTTTCGTCCAAGGATTTCCAAGTACTTTACAAACATTGATTATACTTCAGCAGCACTGGAAGCCAGATAAAATTGTCAGCTTTTTTTTCTTTCATTTTCTCTCCTTTAATAGGTGGTAGAAAATGATACCTCACATTGCTCTAGCCCAACATTTTTGAGGTTTTGCCATCAGTATTTATGCACTTAAATAAATGGCCAGATTCACAGAAATGCCAAATCCATGGAGCTTCTCCTGGCCCTTCATATTCCTGAATGCTTAGCTGATCTCGTAACAGATAACCTATGATGGCTTGTACGTGGCCACACAGGAACCAAAGCTGGAAGCGGAAATACAAATCAAGCCTCATATCTGCCAGTCTACTGATCCAACCAACAGCCTACATGGCAGCTCTACAGATAGCAAAGAGCAGGCAGTTTTGCTGTTAAGACAGAGGAGAGCTCTGGTATCAGCATGTGACTTCATGGCCCAAATGAAGTTAGGACTTCAGTTTCCCCAGGTTTTCACATGAAATTCTGACCTTTATTTCTCCTTGCTGAAAGTGGGATTCCTCTTGTTTTATTTTTCAGCTGCTATCAGCTGGATCAATTTTTATCCATCACCTGTCACAGCACTGCAGTTTTAAGCCATTGCTACCACACTGTGGTATTTCTCTTAACAGCTTTTGTTTGATATTGTCCATGATAATAAAAAAATAATAAGGTAAGCTGATGATATCTTTCCTGCTTCTCTCATAGTTGACATCAGGAGGAAGACCACATTATTACGTTTCTTACAGAAGGAACACATTTGCACAGATGAAGCTGCCAAAGTACTCCTTGCCTAAGGTAGGTTACTGTTGCTGGAATGCCCATATGAGTCTACAGATACTTTGATTGCACAGAAAATCTTGGATCCAACGCAAGTAACTGCAAGATGGCATGCAATGAGTGCAAACACCATTCTTCTTTCACAGAACATTTGCAAGCAAGAAAGGACTAAAACCAAAAGTCAGCACTTTGGCTAGTCAGGGACATAGGCATGAATGTAGACAGATATCACAGCCTATTTCAATTACCATTTCTTTATAGTTAATTAAGTTTTGGAGGAGATTCTCTCTTTTTCTTTTTTTTTTTTTTTTTTTTCCGGTCTTAAAATTCCCCTTTCCTGTTCCTGTTTTGTGTGGGTTTCTTTTTGTGCTTGCCTCATTAGCAGATTTTAATGGGAACCAAGCAAAGAGTGTGTCTGTGTGTCTGCACTGTATCTTCCCTAATTAAGAACAATGGTGAATTAGCATTGGAGCTTGAAAGGGTATTTCTGCCTTCTGGAGCTGAGTTTTTTAAAAGACTTATAAAAAATGTTAGCTCTGTTTTCTAGAAACCACCATTTTGCAGCTAAGGTCCTAATGGCTTCTTAACAAAAACAGGATTTTTTTTTCCTTCTCATTCTTAATATAGTCTGTCTTAAATGAAATTTAAGCTCAAAGGTAGCAAATGATCTTGTGGATTCTATATGAGGTCTAACATCTGAAGACAAATGCGCTCCCAGAAATTAAGTGAAGATTGTCAAAAGAAAAAAAAAGAAAGCGCAAGGTTAATCTATTCCTAGGAGTTGAAGTTGTACCAGATTTTGTAGGTGGAAATATTCAAAGGGATAACTTGGCTAATATCACAACTGACTGTATTTGATTCCTCAACCCAAACGACCTGTTTATAATAGATTTACTGGGTGACCTTCATATAATCAGAATGCAGCTCAAACCCAGGCCTTCAATGCCATACGTTACCTACTCTGCTGTTGTAGCCTTTGCTTCTCTTTACATCACCTGAAAAACCAGGGCAGTGAGGATCATACCAGAAGCCATGAGATCTTCTCAGCTGTGACACAGGAGACCTGTGGTCTGCCTCAAAATTTTCAGTCACATTTAAAGATTGGTTGGTTTGAAACTTCCTGTCCAAGCAGGAGGAAATTACTCTTGTGAATTCAGATCCAATTTAAACAGGTGTTATTCAAAGGAACCTTTAGCAAGGGAGTTGCATTTTAGAATGGTTATTGTAAAATCCAAATAAAAATTGTCATTTACAATGATTCAAATCATCTATAGAGAGACTGTTTGCTTTAAAATTGTTGTTTCCTTTAGCCCACACTTACTTTTCTGTCCACCTTCTTAGAGAGACCTCTGGAGAGCTGAGGAAAATGTTCTACAATTAAATTACAGTATGTTCTCAGATAAAAGGAATTGGAGCAATATATTCATGTTATTTGACCTAAAGAAAGATGCTTTATCACAGTCTTGCAATATCTTCAAAGACTGAAGTGCTACATTTGACTTGGAAAGAGCTACAGTAGAGCTGTCTATGAGGCTGCTGTCAAAGCAAGATAGTCACTTTTATGAAAAATGCGCAGAATTGTATTATTCAAGGAATTTAAACAAACAGCTTCTTTTATGTCCAAATTCTCTTTCATCTCCTTCAGCTAAGAAGGAGGGGCCAAATATGGTAAAGAGTACTAAGTGAGTTCTGGAATTGAAGATGGAAATATCAAGCTTTTTGTCTCATCGTGTCACTCTTCCCAAACTGGAGGCGTGTGACGGCAGGCAGCTTTGGCAGGTGATGCTGCTTCTCAGGCAGGATGGCCTACAGCAAATCAAAACTAAAATATTATTCTTGTTGACATTAACAGCCTGGTAGCTAGTTTAATTAAAAACCTAAATGAACTTGAAACACTGTTCCTTACAAGCAGATGCCTGAATATGTGGCTACAGGTTTTGTTAATCCTCTAAATAGTCTTTATTGAGACCTGTTAATTGTTGCAGTGACATTGATATGTGGATGGTTACTACCTGTTCTGCACCACAGTGCCAGAATATGGGTTCTGTCACAGACTGTCGTGTCACTTATGAATCACCTTAAATGAACATGTAGGTTACATTTATTCCAGTTTAGACCAATGCACTGGGCAGACATCTGAGAATACTGAAGCAAGCCAAGCAATTTCTCTTTTAAAAAGACCTGTCTTAACTGGTATTGGGTTGAATAGTGATGGGACGGGTGCATGTGGTACCTCTGTTTTAAATTCATCACCTTCTTTCAACCTCAGGATGCACATCCTGACAGAAGAAGCAATAACCACAAAAAAGCCCCAACCCAAAACCTTAAATACAAACCTTAAAAGAGCTGACAATCCCAGTAATTGACAGAATAAAACTGGCATTACACATCCCTACCGTTTAACTTGCCAGGAAGAAAAGTTCCCTGACCAAGTGCAAAAAGGGCAATTGAAGCATGTTCCATAATTCAGAAAGCCTTGACCTTTAGTCATTAGAGTAGACACCTGATCAAGCCAATGTACAGCATCATTCTGTTACTTTTGTCTTTGGAAAGGCAAAAAAGACAGATAGTAGAAGTGTATATTAATTTACTTCTAGTATATGCTGTAACAGAGAGAAAAAAGCTCAGGCCTTTAGTAGACAGAAGCCTGGAGAGCCCCTGAAGATGAAGACAACTGTTGGAGAAAGGTGCCTTGCTTCACATTCCTGTCCTCTTCTGCCTTTGTAGGGAGCTTGTTCCATATCAAGATGAAGGCTGTTGTTTTGTATTATTTTGGCCCTAAAAAAATCAACCCCCACCCTGGAAAAAAAAAAATTATATGCCGATTGATTTTAATTTTGCCAATGTGGAAATGAAAAATTCCTCATGTTGGTCAAAGACCTGTTTGATGCCCATATACTGATCCTTTTCTACCAAGGCTTTGCATCATTGCCACACCTATTGGAGAAGGACTTATTAAGAGGAAAAATTAAGAGGAAAATTTATCCCCAAAGGCACGCAGTTGGAACGCTATCTTTTTTGACTTTCTGCACTATGTATATAATACCAATTCAGTCTCAGTCTCTGCTTCCCCAGGCTTAAATTCCTTCAGCCTTAGTGGAATCTTCCTTAGACATCCATCTTACAGCATGATCTGATCAAATTCAAGAAGCATCTAGTGAATAAATTGTTTGCTTCTTAAACATTCATGAAATTACCTTTAATTTTCTCTGTTGTTGATCAAAGTATCTTTCTACCCCCTCCACTAGTTATTACAAAACTATTAATTGAAATGATAAGTTAATGTCACAGTACATTCACCAGACAAAACAAATTTTACTTATAATCTGTCTATGTTTAAATAGAGGGGCCTGCCCATGTGTGTACATATGCAGAAGTTAAAACTTGAGATTAGAGCTGTGCTAGGCAATGTTGCCTGAAGCACATTGGGAACACCTACTGATGTAGATCTCCCAGCAGATTCACCAAGGTGACAGTCTGAAATAAGGAGCCTCAAACAAACAGCTGTGGCTGTAACTTCTACCAGCACAGCTGGAGCTACAACAGGATGTCTATTCACAGCCAAAATTAGTAGAAGGCAGTGGGACTTATATTACCTTTACTATTGCCTCAGGAATCAAGCCAATCTGTTCCTCCACAAAACGAGCCCGTCTTCTGGGATACGATTTTCCCCAGTGCAAAGAAGCAAGTAAATCAAGTGCATATTTATCCACTCTGTATGCAGACCTGGATCTGGATGAACAAACAACTGCTATGAATCTTAACTCCATGGTGAATCTGCTTTCAAATACATAGATCAAATTTCTTCATTGTGTTATTTTTTTTATCTTTACATTACAAGGCTTCATCTGGAAGTATTTATTCTCCCTAGAAATCCACAAGACAGTGAATTATCAAAGAATATTAATAAGAAAAGGAAGAAGTAACATCAGCTTCCAAAGAGTATATTTTCTGATAAGGTTCCCAGTTTTGCATGTAAAAAGTCCTGGCTGAGATTCATGGAAGCAGAATAACTTTGGGATATCTGCCCAAAACAGACAGAACAGCTGAGTCTTCTGGGAATCACCTGGTACTAAGAAATCTTCATTTCTTTTCCTACCTCAATAGATTTTTATGACACCAAAGAACTCAGGGTACCCGTGCTGGGCAGATAGAGCCTGGGAATTTCATTATAACAATCTCTCTCTTTGGTGGCTTTTTCTATTGGGTAATAATTTCTCCAGGCATTGAAAGATGTAATCAGGTTTAATAGTTTTTAATTTTTTTCTTTAATTATGCAATCTTTTCATTGTTTCCTGCCTGCTGTAACACACACAACAGAGTAAAACAAAACCTCACTTATAACACTAATGATCTATCTACAGTTCTCTTCTTTACATCTAGTGAGGATTAAGGTTGTTTTTCTGTTAAATTTCTTGGAGTGTGGTGTTTAGTACTGTGTCCAGGGCCTTGGCTCACGTCCACACTGTCATTAGAACCAGTAGATAGCAGCACTGGCTGCAGTTAGAACCCATTAGAACCTCCTTATTTCAGGTCCCAAGCATACTTGGCTTCTAAATGCTGGGGGACAAGCAGATGTTTCAGATGCTCCTTCTTTTTTTTTTTTCTTTAAACATTTTTAATATCTCTGATTCCACAATCACAAGTGGAATCACTCAGGTGCCAAAAGAAAAAAAAGACCCACAACTAATTAACAACCCTTCCTACCCCTCAGACAAAGTATTTTCATTAAAATGAAGGTGTTGATAAGGTGGGCGAAAGTGCTACTACCAATGTTCAATTAACACCTCATCAGTTAATTACTGCTTTGAAAATTGGCAGAAGAGAGCTGGTGTAAAATATTCCTAGATGGAATGTCCAGTTTACAGCAGTATTGCCTACTGATTAAACTCCAGCCTATTCTGATTGAACTCCAGCCTAAATTTATCCCTTGCTCCTCCACAATTACTTTGATGCCCTTGGAAATGACAGTGAAGAGCTCCCTCTAGTAAAGTCTCTCTCTTTTCTTTCCCCAGGACATGCATGTTATCAGCACAGATGAGAATCAGGTGTTTGCAGCTGTACAAGAGTGGAACCAGAACGACACATACAATCTGTACATCTCCGACACCCGAGGGATCTACTTCACCCTGGCCTTGGAAAATGTCAAGAGTAGTCAAGGGCTGGAGGGGAATGTGATGATTGACCTCTATGAGGTATGTCATAACTCCAAACATCTCATTTCTATCTCAGAAGCTCATATGATGCCAGTACCATTTCCTCTTTGCACATCAGTCTTGTAATATGCATGTGAACAGCAAAACCAGTAAGTGACTAAACACTTAGTTTTACCCTCCTTTTACTTAAGGGCCTCTGTGCAATCGGATGAGTTTTAAGTCCAGGTTTTACACACGAGTTGAATTTAGGCCCAGCCTAATATTATGAAGGGATTCACTGCTGTGTTCACCAGAGGGTTCTTAGGTGAGGAAGAGCTCATGGCTCTTTCATGCACAGCAAAATGTGTTGGAATAGTTTACTCAGTTGCTAAGAGAAACTCGGTTTCTCAGCCAAAATCCTGGGCCCCACAGTATCGGCTTGGACTCACATTGGTGTATTACACACCAGATCACATTGGATCTCTGACTCTGAAAGCTCCCAACAGTCAGAATAGTATCATTCTGTAAATTTTTTTTGCATTTCTGGCAGTCCAACTGCTTGGTTTAGAAGTTAAGCAGAGACAGCAGTTTTCAGCTCTCTTTGTCACCTTTCTCAGCTTGGACTATTCTGGGAACTTAAGTGATTATAGATATGCCCCCTTGGGCTATCCTATGAGCATGAAAGCTCTCCTACCTCTTTTTAGTGTCCTCTTTATCCCTGAGATTTTTTCTGCACAAATGTGTTCTGCTTAAGCTCACCCATAAAAAGGCCAATTTACATTGTCTTCTGTGACAACTGATCCTAAGAATAGGACTTTTAATGTGCCCTTAATGTGTACATCTCTTACCCTGCTGCCTCTTTTGCCTCTGGAGACAGCACTCAGCTAATGAGAAATTCAGTCCTCAGCTGCTGTTTTGAGGGTCATTTTCTCTTTTCAGGTCTCTTCCAGGGTATTTTCTGGCCATTTAGAAGAAAAGTCATTAACTAGATATGAGTACCTTCGAAAAGGAAGATGCTTCCCATATTTCCCCATCACTGCCTGAATCTTGGCTCTGCTATATAGTTTTCCTTCAGCTGCCCTTTACTTGGAAACCACCTTGAATTGTCCAGAGATCCCAAGTGTTGTACATCAATGCAGATGAACTGTAGGAGGATGGGCACTGCCATTTCAGTTATTTGGACATTTTTTACTATTAATCTCTCTGCAACACTGGCAGTCCATGGAAAAACTGTTACCTCTTATTACTGTCAGCTCAGGAAGCGGTTTTACTGCATTATGTAAAGGTGTCCTACATCCCGAGGGGGGAAGAAAAGCTTTTGCTTTGTTTTATTCAGCTGACACCACACAGTAACCTGGATTGAAATTGATGGAATAAGACTTACAGTGTCATATCTGCTGATTATCTAGATAGAAAGAATATTGGCTGACATGGAACCTGGCACGAACCTTCCTTTCAATTTGATGTTCTAGCTGGAAGGGAACACAAAGCCAGCCAACGTGGTTCTCCAAGTCAGATTATTGCAAAAGATGAGTGCTCTAGGGGTAAATGGAGATGAAGACAAGAGAAGAAAAAATCCATAGATAAATTAAAAGGAAGTAGGGAGATTTCAAAATAAGTCCTTATGTGGTGGCAGCAGTATATTTAAAAAAGCACTATTATTTGAGAAAATGCCAGAGAAAGGCCTGTTTAGTGTGTGTGTGTGTGTGTATGCATGTTTGTCAGGTGTTAGAAATAAGTTCTTCTGGTTGCATTGTAGTGAACATGTTTGTGTCTGTAATTCCTAAACCTATTCTAGGTTAAGGATTAATCTGCTCAATGCTGCTCAACAGAGAGTTGCACTGGGTACAAAGAGAAAATAAAAATTGTTTCATGTTGTCTCACTGAGTTCTCTTCAGAAAAACGCTGTCCTAGAGACCATCTCCTAGAGTAAGGGAAGAGCTAAAATCACTGACCACTGGGTCTGAGTTCCCTTTCTAGTTCCTGTGTCTCTCCGGTGATGTGGTGTGGCTCTGTTGGACTGGTCCACAGCAAGACAGTTCTTCCTGTGGGAATCCAGGGCTGAAGTGGTAACACACCGTGAGGAGATGCATCTATAGCTATGGTGTATATGACTGTCACTCTGGGACTTATTTTTTATAGCAGTATGTGTCTTGGCTGAGAAGTATATGTTTGATGTATGAAGGTGGTGATGGAGAGTCAAGAATGTCTTGTTGTATGTTCAAGTGTCTTGTATGAATCCTTCTGAAAGTGTAGACCAGCATTTGTGTCTGCACACAATGCATTCAGGGTGGTGAGAGTTGTCTACAGTTCCTGTGTGGGAGCTGATGGAGTGCTTTACTCTCTGACCACTGGTGGTCATACACTCCTTACATGGGTCTTTCTCTGTTATGAACAGCAGGGATGAACAGATCAGTGTGTGTGTCATGTTTGTGTATATGCAGTAGGTGTATCCCTTCCTACTGAGAGTACACAACCATGTACAGGGTGCGCAGTCTTTTTTCAAGATAAAGCTGTCCAAGACTGACAATATAACATAACTTTGCTTTCTTGGGAAAGGATTCTGAGTTCTAGCCCATGACTAGTATCATAAAAAGATAAATTCACAGCATTTCAGAACACATTTATCACCTGATATATAAAATGCTCTTTAATCATTTATGGCCAGCATTTCAGAGGGACTATATAATAGAACTATTTCAGGACAACAACAAAGCAAAGTACAAATGGAATATAGGCTCTAGCCCTCTGGTAGTAAAGATGGAACTATGTTATTTTTCCAGCCCTGTCTATTAATGCAATATCACTGGGTGACAGTGTACCCTTGTCTTTTCAGGGTGCCTTTCTACTATGACAAAAAAATCCGGAACACTTAATTGGTAGGAAAAAAAAATCCTGCAAAGAAATTGAAAAGGTTATCTTTTTTTTGCTTATATCAACAATAAATTAGTTAACTACTTAATTTAACTATCGCCCATTATAGCAAGTCATGTCAAAGTCTTTGTGCAACTTCAAATGAAATCCTGTGCCAAAGCTCAGGCAGGAGGGTACTATTGCAAATGACTAAGTGCACCAATATTCTGTACCAAAGCACTGTACACTAGTAGTCTCACAGCATATGACTAAAAGTGCAATAAGGTCCTGTTCACTGTAGCATCCAAATCCAGCCACATAATTAAATCAGTTGAGCTGGAAAAAGCTCTGAATCTGCTATGTAACCATTTGCCATGCGATGCCATTTAAGTAATAATCTCTATGAATAAAAAGTCTTGATGAATGATTCTGTCTGCTAGTTCTACATCATAAGAAGAGATGAGGTGGATGACTGAACAGACTTGCTGGAAACCAAAAAGTTTCTCACTTTCCCCCCTCCTTCTCTTGATTTTACTTCCCTTTTTATTACTGCACTCAGATTGCAGGATGACAACCTAACAAATTTATTCGCAAGCTACAGCAGCTATTGGGCTATTGATTTTCAGTGTGCTGAGAAGATGGGAACATTCTGCAATGTGAGTTGTGGTTTGAGGCTGATTTTTTTTCTCCCCACTAAGATACTTTTAGGCTTGTTTCCAATGTGAATCTGTTAGCATCTTGTCTTTACAAAATCCTCCTGCAGGTCTATGGATTGAAACTCTTGGGTAAAACACTGGGAAAAATAAAAAGATGAGGATCTCATTGCTAGCTCTACAACTAGCATTCTGGATGGCCTTGCTTTAGTCACTAGTGTTTTGGTTTCCTCAAAATACAAAACCACAATAAAAATACCTCTGTGTCCCAAGTGCTCCTGTTGAAACACTGATAATTGTGGAGCGCATTGGGATCCTTAGATGAAATGTCTGAAGAAGGCTGAGTAAGAATAGAAGCACTGAACTGCAAGTTTATATGTGTGTGTTGCTGTTTTCTTTGCAAGGTCAAAATTGCCACTGTGCCCAGCTACTGTTGTGCAAGAGACAAATAATTGCCCTGTACATATTTCATCTTTTAAGGGAAGGATGCCTACACAGTTGAGGGATTGTCACTTTACAGATAATGCTATCTCATTCTTACCATGTTCTCATGATGACTTTGAAATACAAGCTTGTCCCATTTGTCACCTTTGCACCTGTGACGGTTTTAGCTTTTCCCCAGCACTTCAACTTGTCTTCCTTTGATGTACCTTGAGAGTTCTTGCCCTGACATCGACAACACTCACACACCCACCAGAGCCCTGTTGGGTTTGACAGGGAAAGAGGGACAGGACACATGCACAGAACCTGCATGAACTTGATCTATTTTTCAGCCATGTCAATTTTTCCTAGGTAGCAGGGATAAAGGGAATGTTCTTGGCTAACAAGAAGATTGGCAACCAAGTGAAAACTTTCATCACCTACAATAAAGGGAGAGACTGGAGTTTGTTGCAGGCTCCACACACGGATCTGAGAGGAAATCCCATTCACTGTCTCCTAGTAAGTACCTGAGGGGAAAACTTGGTGGGGGGGTAATATCCAAAACGATCTTTTTCTACCAGGTAGCACAAGAAAGAGAGGGCAGCTCCCCTTTCCATGCAATGTGTCTCATGGAGTGCAGCACACCAGGCTGGGGCTGCCAGGGGGTAGGTATTGCAAGACATGGCATTGTAATTTAGCTTAATTTAATTTAATTTCTGGAGCAGGAGTAAGCATCGTGGGTCACCTTCCTTCTGCACAGCTGATGGTGTCCCCTTAAATAGCAGGTGAACTGGATGCCGTGTCTGCGCAGTTGATTCTCTGGACACTAGGTGGGAGGCGTGAGCTATTGCAGCTCAGAAACTTTAAGGGCTCTAATAACTGGAGACAGGCTCAAAGGAAAATAGAGCTCCGATTTCTTTCAGGCCTCTCTGTTGACATTAATATTTATTAACATTTATCATTTTCTCTTTGAGCTCAGAAGTGAGAATTGACACATTCATCCAAATATATGTATAGCTTTATGTTGATGTAAATTGTATCTGTCTCTGTACTTATTGATATAGATACGCATGTAGTTAAGTCTTTAATCATCATTATATGCAAACAGTTTTCAAGAGGGTAAGTGAAATATAAGCAATGTGAATATAATTGGAAATCTGTATCAAATTAGAAAGCTTAGAATTATATTGACATATTTTTCAGCCAATGCAATCTATACTCAGGAGTGGGCTAATACTCAGAGCCCCTGTGTTTGGGGTTCTCAATAACTTTCATATTACACAAATTCTAACATTGTTCCAGGCAGAATCAGGGACACTATTTAGACAGCTCTTCTTCCTGCTCTCCTGTACCTACATGTTACTTTCCATCAAAAAAAAAAAAAAGTTTCTCATTTTGAGACTGTTTGTTAAAATCTGAATCGGAATTACACTTTGTAGCTGAATGCTACACTAATCTCTTAACTGAATGTCATGCACTATTGCAAGAGCAAAGAATAAATATTTGAAGCTGTTCAAATAATTGATTTTTTGATTAAGCCAAAATACAAGCCTTATATTTTCTGTTGAGTTTGGAAAAAATAAATAGGGAGGACTGGGATTCAGAGAGAAGAGTTATTTCAGAGCATGACTAAATTTGTTTGGGTTGGTGTTCTTCTTTCAAGATTTTAAAAATTGTAACTAAGTGCATTTTTAATTAGGTCTTTTTATGAGGTAAAAACAAAAAAGATGATATTCAGAAAACTTTGCAGATGTAAAACAACTTAATTTTTTGGAAGGGACTATCTAAAGAAGCCTTTATGTTTCAAATAGATTATAAATCTGATTATTTCGTAAAAAACCCACACCTTGACCTTTTCGAATTATCACCAATTTTATCAGATGCCCAAGATTTTTCTTATATGATATGGCAGTATAATATTTTAGGGGGCTGGTAAGGCAGATCCTGCTTTTCCTTATGGCATAGCTAAGTGAATTCTTAATAGTCTATTGTACATCTAGCCTAGCTCCCATACTTACACCATGGCAGAGATACTAATGCTTTCCCACTGCTGTTTTTCAGATAAATGTCTCTAACACTAGCTCAGGACACAGCAATGACGTATATTCCAGATAGTTGTTAGAATGGGATCTGCCATTTCCCAGAGTGACAGGATGGTCCCCAGCGTGCGGGTGCAATGCTGTGTCTTTAAACTTAAACTCAGTGAGAGTTAAAACAGAAATAAGTACATAGCAGCTAAATTGGCAGCTAAGGGGGTTAAGAGGGAATCTGGTTGAAGCACAAGGCGAGCCAGACGGAACCCTCCCTCTACTGACACTTTGCTCAAGGTGGTTTTTTCAAAGCGACTCAGAACTTCTCAGTTTTTTTTGAGACAGTTCTGAATAATGAGGATGGAGGAAAGCAACGAAATTTCATCTAATCCCAGGGTTTTGTTTTTCTTGTTTATACCACTTGTTTTCTAAGATGAATACACTTAATCTTCATAAAAGAGCTGCCAAGGTATTTTATCTCAAAGATGCTGGTTTAGTTTGATACTTATCATCTGTTGTGAAGTAGTTAGCTGAGAAGTAATTCTGTCTGGTAAGAAATGGGCATCTACCCAGGAGAGTTTATCAATTAACTTTCAAGGATGGACTAGTGGTTCAAACACTGGGATGAATCTCAGGAGAACCTTGATTTAGTTTTTAGGCAGGCCTATCTCCAATTTCCTGCATGACCTTGGGCCAGTCATTTATTTTCTCTCTGTCTCGCTTCCCCAGACATCTGTTTATTCCCTCCCACATTTTGTTTGTCTTGTCCATATGGATTATATGAATTTCAAGACAAAGACCCTCTTCTTGTAAGGGGGAGATATTCATGCCATCTGCTACGGAGTAGTTTAAGCATTTAAGGGAGGTGTTTTGAATAGCTCTCTTGAAGTGTTTATCTCTCTCCGTTGCTCCTCGCTGTTGCAGGTGAGAAAATACTTTGACTCCCCCTAGGTTTGGGAATGGTGTCTAGCATCATCCTTATGTTATAATACTCTGTCCCACTTCTGATCAGGTACAACCACTAATAGCTGGCTTATGTGTTTCATGCCATTGGAGACAGTTCAGGTGGGCTTTGCAGAACAGCCAAGAAGTGGGGTTCTGGACATTTGTGAGAAATCTTACTAAGGAACGAGGGGAACATAAAGAGGGGAACATAAAAGTTCTGGTTTGAAAATATTAGGAAGGAAGTAATGAGCTGTAGCAGAACTGTAAAAACTATGGCAGTGAGCAGAGAAGTGGGCTATGTCACCTATGCTTTATCTTCTACCTAGGTTTTAAATGCTCCAAGCTGTGGTCGTCTTTCCCTTAGTGGTGGTGCAGCAGGTAGCACAACTGGGTACTGGGCAATGACAGGGAAACCCAAAGCTGGTGATTCTGATGATAATAATGATTTCAGTAGCTTGTTGGTAACAACAAAAGGGATAGAGACAATTGATGAAAATTCTGAAAATCAGAGTGAGATGTCTGTATGTGAATTAAGCATGATAGAACACAAACCAGCTGGAAAAATACCTGTTAATGAACTCTATAAGGACAGAGATGGAGAAGGCATACAGCAGAGATGAGGAAGAGAATGCTAACACAGTGAGGATGTGGGATGGCCATGGACAGTAATTTTAGGTGTTTGGCTAGGAGTGGAAAGGCTGGTTTTTACACCATACCCAGTTGTCACTAGAGACTCTAAGCATTACTGCACTCCAACCAATAAGAAGTCATGCCACTGAAAAGATCATCTGTCTGCTTAGACAAATGACCTGGATTTTAATATTTGAGAGATATACTCCATTTTTATGTACTATATCTGTTAAATGAGACTAATTTGAAAGAAAACCTCTGGTAGCACAAAGATTTTAGTCTAACAAGGTCTCATTTGAGTTGGGAACTGACTGAGTTGCCATTTGCTTCTGTATTCAGAATGCTGAAATGGGCTTGGAACATGTGAATATTAAAAATATGTTCTCTATTTAGTCTTCTCACAACCGATAAAAATGTAAAAGGAAAGAACTCATGCTCTTGCAATGCTTTTCCACTTCCTGCATTCGTGTCAGCTCAATTTGTTTTCCACTCCCTCCCGGCGCCCCCGGGCTGCTCCAGCGGCTGCCCTCGCAAGGCTGTCAGATAGAGTTAGGCTGCTCAGTACATTCCACTTGGCAGATTGTGTTCCCTTCTGCACAGCCCATGTCCCCTTTTCCTTCCCATCCCTCCTTACCACTCTCATTTGCCTTTGCCAAAAGAACCCTGCCATTCTGCACAGGGGAATTTACATGTCAGAGTCATAGTCACCTGCTTTGAGATGGGATGGATAAGTGGTCTTCCTCCAGTGACATATGGGACAAGGTTTCCTGCAGGGGATGTCTGCCAGACTCTTGGGGCTGCAGGTCTAATCTTTAGGCATCTGGTATTAGACAGAAAAACCTACCTCCTTAGAGTCTGAAGGCCCTTCCACATAGCCTCTACTTCTCATCTTATAGAGCTAAGCAAGCTGTAGCATGAGCTTTGTTCTAGTATGTTCCTGTGTGATGTCCACCTTGACTGGGTCAGTTTGTTTTAGGTTTTCTTGCCAGTATTTTCCCCCCTCTCTTCCCTTAGCATGTTCCATGAAGGGGTCTTCATGAGGAAGAAAAAGTACTGAAAATAGAACCCAGGCAAAGGAAATAATTTTTAGGAATTTTCAGAAATTCTGACAATACAGTTTTGGAGGGAATTGTAATGACAGTTTTGGAAATCTGCCTTTCTGACTTACCCTCTTGCTCAGCTGATTTATTCTGTACCATTCCTGTCTTTGCTGACTACCCAGCATACAAAATCAATAGCAAATAGGTGAGGTTTCCATGGGTGTATTTGTATTGTAATCTTAAAGGTCACATCCAGATGGGCGATGAAGCATTGTTTTAGATAACTTTGAAATTAACACCTTCCACCTTCCAGCCGTGGTATTTCTTTGTATTTATTGCAGTGCAGTGCAAAACGGAGCCATATGTCAAAAAGAGTCAAGAAACGGTATAACACTGCCTGAATTAAGTTGTTTTTCCTGACTAATTAGTGGTGATTCAGCACCACACCAGTAGGGTTTTGTTGCTTCTTGTTGCAGAGATAGCTTGGGCACTGCTGCTCGCAAAGTCATTTTGTACCTTCATCGTTGTTTGCTTCTCACAGTGGTAGGAGTCAGAAGAGCTGGGTAGTCCCTATCATCACCTGTCCTTGCAAGCCTGGTTCCCTCCTTTGAGGGAACAGCCTCAAAATCTAGTCCTTGGGAGAGAGTTTCAGCCTGGTGAATCCGTTTCCCAGTGGGAACAGATTGTGTCAGAAAATGATAGCAAAGTGACGGTATCTTTCTAAGGGTGATTGAATGCAATGATGAGGAAGAAATATAGGAGGACACTCTATGTTTCTAACCCTGTAGAAATAGGTGCATGCATTGTTGTATCTGCTTTTTACTTTTATTTCCCCTTTCTCCATAGCCCTATTGCTCCCTTCATCTTCACTTGAAGGTCTCAGACAACCCCTATACCTCAGGAAACATTGCCAGCCGAGACACCGCCCCCAGCATTATTGTAGCTTCAGGTATGAAACGTTTAAAGATTGCCTGTGTGTGATGTGCAAACACTGACAAAATCTGGATTTTGTGGTGTGTGTTGAGTTGCTGTGGGGTGTCACACCACTAGTACTGGGAAAGAAGGTTGGCTATCAAATGAAAGTCCTTATGGACCTTCAACTCATCATATGGCTTGTTATGGAAACTGACCTTCAAGACCAAGGAGATCACGCCTAATCCTCTACTCCTGTGAACATAAGACTCAAATTAGGGCATTTTCTTTGCATTAGAGGTGTATAGAGTTGTATGTGTTTGTTCTTTTATATATATTTTCTTCAAACTGAAATCCCCTTCCCTTCCCTTTCCCCCTTTCCTTTCCCCCCTTTCCCCTTCTCCATTCCCTTCCCCCTTTCCGTTTCCCTCATTATCCTCCCCAAACTAGAGCTTCTATAATTGCAAAAGGTAAATAAACACATTTACTCCTCTGATTTGTTAGTTCTAGTGTTTCTGAGACTATTCCATTGCTAACTAATGCTTATCTTACAGGTAATATAGGCACCGAGCTATCAGACAATGACATCAGCATGTTTGTTACTTCTGATGCTGGGAACACTTGGAGGCAGGTAAGTGACACAGAATCACAGGTCTAAATACTAATCACAGGAAATTGTTATAAAAGTAGATTCAATCTGTCACTTAATTTTTGTTTCATTTGGTTCAGAGTAGTTTTTTGCAAACCTTTAAAGAAGACTAAACTTCCCTTCTGAAAGGTACAGAAATGCTCAAAGAAAAAGACTATGTTGTTAGACTTTGTATTAAAGAAAATTATTTTAGTAATTCTACTCAGAGTTTGACTTCAGTTTAACCCTGTGGCAAAGAGAACAGCATAAATTATAGATATTAAGGGGAAAGAATGTGTTACCTTTTACTGTTGTACAACCCTTATAGCAGTCAAACCATTTTTCTCATTATCCATGATTATACTTTCCTGAAAATCAGTAGTTGCATTGGTCTAATTTTCCTCTCTCCATATGGGACTCATTTCACCTGCATTGAGTTGTCCAAAGTTCAGTGTCCATATAAACAAATTATTTTGCCTTGCTGTTAAGCTAATGGAGAAAACAACAGAATGAAGTTCACTTTGTTAAAGCTACCTTCATAAAGCTACCTCTTCTTTACTTGTGGAAAGAGACTGAATGCTGAAGTTAAATTAAGATCCTAATATTTAGTGGAGTCCCACTTGTTAAGAAATATACTATAATGTGTTTATCTTCAGATCAGGAAATTCCATTACTCCTATTTTTTGAATGGGATATCAAGTCATGCAGAAAAAGAATAACTTTCTCAGACAGACGAATGCTGCTATATAGACTAGAGGGCAAATGTTTGCAGAGAGTTAATACAAAAAAGGGAAAGAAAAGAAAATCTTTTCAAATATTTGATATTCCAAGAATCTAATTATTTTGCAATGTTTGACTAGCCCTCATTTTTCTGTCTACATCAGTTATCTGAGATAGGGCCAGATATGTGCAAGCACATGAAATTCTTCCTTAAACAAAAATTTGTCATTGAAAGAAGGGAAATTGTTGATCCTTGCAAAAAAAACCCATGCTTCTAACTTTCTGTGAGAGGCAGAATGCATTTTCCAAAAACCTGGGAAAACTGGGGGAAAAAAAACCCCAAACAATAAAATACAGAATGCAGAAACTGTCTCTATAATTTCCTCTAATCTGTAACTTCATTAGCACATACCTGTCCTCTATCATGATCATACTTAAAAAACTATGCAATTTTCTTGATACTAAGAAGAATACATTTAAATAGATACTTTTTTTTCCAGATCTTTGAGGAAGAGCACAGTGTTCTATACCTGGATCAAGGTGGAGTACTTGTTGCCATGAAACACACATCTCTGCCTATCAGACACCTCTGGTAATGACTCCTTCTGTACTAAATGTCTGCTCTCCCTCTTTTCAGATGCAGGAAGTAGGCAGTTAATATGCATCCAGTTTTCTGTAGCTATAATCTAGACAATATTAGTTCAGCTATTGGCAAACATTAACTCAGATAAAGCTAAGAAGTCCTGGCAGTTCCAGTTTACATAATTTTGGCTCAGCCAGATCTAAGATACTGTCAATATAATTCCACAACACTCCTGGTTTACCACAACTTGGTTTCTTGAGTTTGGTTGTTTATAAAATATATACATGGTTTATGCCTTTGTCTCTTATTAAATTGATAAAGTATTCTTTAGTTTCAAAATTATTGATTAACTTGTCTTCTATGTGGCAGGCAGCACTTGTGAACCAGAATTTTCTTGAATAGATTCAGGATTACATAGCCAATAAGTCTAAATTGTCCTCATTAGTTAGCACTCTTGAGTTTAGAAGGTAGAATACAGTTTTTTGCTGTTTTGCCTTATTTACTTCCACTACAGTCAGTGTCTTATCAAAATCTGAAACACACAGACCCAAGTCTTAACAAATGATGAGCAGTTCTAAGCTTTCACTTACGCTCATGCTGGGAGGACAGCTGGTTTGAAGAGTCAAAGCTCTCATGCTCCAGAAAACTAACCTCCTTAAAATGTTTAATGGTGGGGACCCAGAAATGGGATGCTCAAAATCACTGGTCTATTTTTTTTAAAAATCTTATCCCTAGGCTACATTTTGCCCTTAAAGCATCAATCTCTCACAAAGCTATTAGTTTTTACGACTGAAATATTGGCCATGGGTTAGTGGTATGATGCCAAACAAGTCTGATCAATGCTCTGGCTTATGATGCTTCCCCCAAAAAATAGTTATTTAAAGGACTAAAAAATCATTATCCAAAAAGAGAAGCTGCTTCCCACTTCTCCATAGCAACTGTAGTGGACTAGAGAGTCTCCTCAAGTAAAGTAGTAGAGTAAGGAAAGAAGACACTTATTCTGCTTTCTCTTCCAGGTTAAGTTTTGATGAAGGGAGATCTTGGAGCAAGTACAGTTTCACATCCCTCCCACTATTTGTAGATGGAGTTTTAGGGGAACCTGGAGAGGAAACTCTCATCATGACGTAAGTGAGCATGCCATGATGCTGTTGTTCATGAGAACCGCACCATAAATATCTTACAAGGGTTGTTCATAACAATAGCATTTCTGATTGGGGACCAAACCAAGTACTAACTGAAGCCAGGAACGTGCAGTCTTCTGTTGCTAAATCATCAGTTTATTTCTGATATGATTGAGGGAATGACAACATGGTTCCTTGCAAGCTGCAAACATTATCACTTAGCTTATCAACATGAAATGTGACTCCTCAAATTGGATGTGATGTAAAGCAGAGTTACTGTTGACAGATGAATATTTGAAAGAAAGATGGTGAAGTATTTTTATAACTGTGTTTTTGCTGCTACATTCTTTTTTTTTAACTGAGACACAGAAAAGTGAAGACATTCTTCTGTAAAAATGAATGACAAAATGTTGCCTGGAGGCTGACTCATGAAAAATTATGTTTAGTTTCAAAGTGGTGTGCTGAGTTCTGTACGATGCATAAATCTGGACTCATCGTGCCAGAAACTATGTCATTTTACTTGAGGTCAGATTTGCAAAAACAGGAGGAAAATTCAGTTTCTGACTGACCTGTAATAGGCAGAATGTGTGGCTTGGAAACTAAACTCAGTTAATAGAGTTGTATAAAGAATGTTTCCTTCGGGTTCTGATTTTAATTTGTGTGGAAGGAATTCCTAAAACTTATAATTGAGATAAAAATCCTATAAGTATTACTGTCTCCAGCCCCACATCAAGTCTTCTCTTGAGTCTTTGCTTCAAATAGAGTCTTTTTGGGTATTGTCAAAAGTGGGAGGGTCTTGATGAACAGAATAAACGCTAAATGTAATTTTTAATATGGTTATAGATATTTAGTAGGCTAAGTTTCACTTGCACTATGTCAGTCAAGTGAAAATGAGTAGTAGTATCACTCCTGAAGAAATTGATCTCTGTTGGAAATTGTGGGTTAACTGTACCTCTGTAACTACCAGACTCCATCAGGTGCTTCCTTTTACTGTATGTTCTTTCTGCTGCATCCTGTAGTGTGTTTGGACATTTCAGCCACCGCTCAGAGTGGCAGCTGGTGAAAATAGACTACAAGTCCATTTTTGATCGGAGATGTGCAGAAGAGGACTACAGGCCTTGGCAACTCCATAGCCAGGTGAGAGGCAAGTAGGCTGAGATCTGACCTGAACTAGCTAATGATTCTACAGTTAAAGGTCAGCATGATCCAATATCCTTTCCTGTCAGTTTGGTATATGAGATTGTCCCTTACTGGATGGGTCCATTTTGTTACATCAATGTGTTGGCCTCAGGTTTAGATTCTGTCAGCCCTGAAGGATGAACACCTGTCTTTTGGGTATCATCCTCTACTCAGGCAATTAGTTCAGACTTAAAGAATGCATCAACAGTAGAAGCACTGCCACTGAGGCCTGAACTCCTTCACTCTTATGCCTCCCATCTAATTTCCCTGTCCTTACCTCCTTTCTCTTTCTCTGTCCTGTGTCCTCAGAGCCAGTGTCTTAAGACCATTCTAGTTGGGTCCCCTTAGCCTCATTGCCCACTTGGTTTCATCCCTGTTCTGTCTCTATCTGTCATGGGAGTTGGACACTTTGTTCCCCAGCTCAATGGCCCCTGTGACTTGTCCTGATGTAGCTGCTGCATCACTCTTGGAACCATTGATTACATGCCTGTCAAGGTAAGGTGCTCTGCACAGTGCCTGCACCTGCCCTGGGGCACCTTTCCAGCTCTGCCAAGTTTGACACAACAGCCTGTTTTATATCAGGTTAGACTAAAATATGGCCCAAGTTCTGTGGTTATATAAACACCACAGGCTCCATTAAAGTCTAAGGCAAAGCACGCATTTATATCATCAGAGGTTGTCGTTCTGTATGTGTCTTGCTGGTCAAGAATTTAATAATGAATATGAAATGAAAGTAGCTTGACTCAGACTAGCTGCTCACACAAGGCAAAACTCTACACTAAAGAGACCAGTTATTACTTAGATCTTTAGATGCTGAAAATCACTACAGTTCCTTGAATTTCAAGGAAGCACAACATTTTACACCAGTTGCTATTCAGGCCCTTCTGTTTGATGCCATTAAATTATCAAAGCGGAGCCACAAAAAAATTTTTTGCAACGATTTTAACAGCATAAAAGGTAATAACTGAGACTTCTCTGTATTTTGTTCTTTACTTTCTTGTACTTGCATGAGCGAAAATATCAAGAATTTTGCAGTATTTCTTTGACGATGCTGGCTTTGGAGCTTGCAGAACTATTTTTAGGAAGACTGCCGTGTGTAATCTTGCCTTTTGAATTCCTTTCCATTGAGATTGCAAGGCTGAGCCTTGTTCCCTAGATAGATATATTTAGCAGGGTGCTGAATACAGGGAGTTTTAGCATCCACATAACAAGTCAAACACAGTAAAACCCGAACTCATCCATGGAAAGTATTTACATAAACACATTTTACTAGTTTCTACTGAATGAAATTATTCCCAAAGAGATCAGACTAAAGAAATAGACCTGCTCTGTGTCTCAGATTGCAGAGGGATGTTTCAGTTGCTGTGAAATGGGCCTGGATCAATTGCTCATTGGGTTTGGAATAAATTCAGCTCTGAATCAGATACATAAGTAACCTCAGACCATTTCTTAGTGTGTATTGGAAAAGCTGGTTTAGTTTCAGTTAAAGCTTCAGTAGCTTCAATTAGCTCCAGTGTACTGAGATGGCATTTGACTTCCCGTCCTCTTCCCTTGAGTAACACCTCCCATTCCACAGGCTTGGAAAAACCAGGTGGCACAAATAGCCTGGTGGGCGTCAAAGAAATATTTTTGGTTTTGTTTCTAGGGAGAAGCTTGCATCATGGGAGCCAAAAGGATCTACAGGAAGCGCAAGTCAGAGAAGAAATGCATGCAAGGAAAATATGCTGGGGGTATGACCTCAGAGCCATGTGTGTGCACGGAGGCTGACTTTGACTGGTGAGCAATGGGCACAAGGACTGCGTGCTCTCTACCACAGCAATGCAGAGCTCACTTGAGAGGCTGTAGGCTGGCAAAGAGTAGATATTAATAAACATGTAGGTGTCAAAATAGGTTGCTCTTTGATAGTGCAGGTATGTCAAAGGAAGGAAAGGTAGAATAGATATCTGTAATCTTGAGGACTCCCACAAAATTGATGCAGATCAGACCATTTTCCAGGTCACATCTGAGCTCTGTGCGCCATTAAGATAACAAGATAAATTTAGCACATCTAACCTTAGCAAGGACCAGGGGTGGCTGTGAAAGTAGTATTAAGACATATATAGGATTGTGTAAAAAACAAAATAAACTCTTCACACCCAAACATACGTATATCTGAGTAAAATTAAATATATGCGTATGCAAAGTAGGCCTTCTGCTTCCAGAAATCAAATATCTCAGAAATTCCTGTGTCATTTGTTATATCTGAACCATCCCGTTTGATAGTATCCAGCAGATATTGCTTTCATGGTGTGATAAAATGTTCAGCTGCTGGTTTCATTTCAAGATTACTGCTGACTCACACCAATTTGCACAAAAAAGGCAGGGAACCACATTACTGAAATCTCTTTTTTGCCTCTTTTCTCCAAGTCTGAAAGTCCTGAGTATCTTGGATGAGAGAAATGGTGGCTCTTTGACTAAAAAACCCCCTTTGTTCCTCACCCAGCTAGATCTATGCCATGCTACTAATTAAACCCAAAATCTGTAACGTGAACCCTTAAGAGGTTCATCTTATCAATATTTTGTTTCTTGATATATGAGTTCACTCCAGGACCATGGAAATTTAAAGCATTTCCCTTCCAAAAATACAAGGTTTTTTTCTATATAAAATCATACAATTGCAGGAAGCTTTTCCATGTGCAAAACCAGTAAATCCTTTTGCACCAAACAATAACAGTTATTAGCATATTTGGGCACTGATTCTCTGAATAAGGTTTCCTGGTGATTTCCCGATCTTGCACTGAGTTCTTTACTAGGGAGAAGATACCTCAGTTCTGTGTGTAGTTTATCATTTAGGTGTCCAAAGGTCCTGGATTACAGCCAAACAACAACAAAAAAAAAACCAAAAAACCTGCAACAAACCAAACCAAAAACAAAAACCCCAAACAAACAAAACAAAACCAAAAAAACCAAACCATCATTAACAGGAAGGAAATTCCCTGAAGATTTTGACCCTCTTGTTGAGCATGCAGTACAATGCTGAGCCAAACTTATGCCCCCATAAAATAGTTGATGGAATTGATTTACAGTCATTTCATTAGTGATTAAATCATTGGCAGTCATAAGGGACATGCATACCTGAAACACTTCTGATAATTATATACTTTTCTTCCAGAACTTCTTTCTGAGAATATATATTTTTATTTCATTAAAATTGATTGTGTGGTTTACTATGACAAAACTTTGTTGCTAGGTACAGAACAAAAGTACCCCAGTGACATTTGCTGGGGGAAACATGCTTTTACTTCTTTAATGTTCACCTCAAGGAAATTTTCTCCATTGCTGGGTTGTGGGAGAATCTTCAAGAGAGTGCTTGGATGCTTGAGGATGCATAACAACCACTTACAGTTCACACACATTAACAAATCCCCTCAAATCTATTGGAAGAGGCAGAATTAGGACCTTCCTGACCTAGAAGAGCCTTCCTTCTGGAAGGCTGGAAAACCAGTTTTGGTTTGGACTGTCGTGATCCCCTCCAGTTCTTCCTGAGCTCATGTTATTCCTACAGTCCTCAGATCTGGATTTCTTCTTTACCCGTTTCAGCTTCCTTCCCTACTGGCTCTGATGAAAAAAGACTGAAATATTGCTTTAAGCATCCAGTTCAGAAACGTTTACCAGTAATATTCACCAGGAACATAATTTTGCATAGATTTGCCAGACTAAACTCCACAGGGAACAGAAGACAGAAGTTTATCTGGGAAGGAGAAAAGAGATGGCAAGAAAAAGCAATTTTGCTGTCTGCTAAGAAAGGCGAAGCTGCTGCTGCACCACTGTAACTTGCAGTGCCTATCTTGTTGAACTCTGCACTAGGCTTCACTTCCAGTCCACCCTGCAGCAGTTGGAAGGAGTTTTGGAGGAAAATCAGCAGAGGTATTCTTGCTGTGGAAGGATGTCTTCTGTGGGGTCTTTCCTTTGGTGGAAGAAGGAAGCACTTTCATCATCCTCACTCCTGACATTTCAGAAGTACTTTTGAATTCTCTATTTCTCTCTTTTTTTTCTTTTTGCTGGGCAGGGCTCTTAATTGAAAGAGATTGAAGGGGACATGTATCCCCAGGCAGGGAGAAGCCCCTTAGCTGCCTGCACTTGATTTTTCAATCTTAAAATAAACTGGGCAGCCTTTTATATTAACGTCCATGGTTACAGGACCCAGAATTGCATACAGAGTTGAAAAAGAGAACAATGTCTGTTATTGTGCTGTCTTTTCTGTTTAAACATTAAATTTGTATGGGGAAAATTTTGCTATCTAAGCTTGTCAGAGATTGGAGTAAAAAATTGTATCTCTGTGGTCAGGTAAAGTGAGGAAAAGAGTTGTGTTACTGCTGTTAATCCTGCAAGTGCTCTTTTATCAGTTCAGGCAAAAAAATGCCAGTTATAAAAGACATAGAGATTTTGTAATGTTTTTTCTCCTTGTGATATTACAGAACTCCAGGTTCATTTCAAATCTGTATGCAGCCCATGGTAGTTCCTTCTCAGAGAAAAGGGCACATTTGTTTATTGTTTTACACAGCAACAAAACTGAGTGACATTAGAAATGACTGTAGTTTCTCTAGCCTTGGGAACCTGAACTCTTCTGACAGAAGACATCTTTTATCAGGGGGGAGAACCCAAACGAGCTGGGGACAGGGCTGGAGCCCTGGTGTCTGCTCTCCATGCAGGGGCTGAGGCTCGCAGCCAGAGGGCAATAGCGCTTCAGGAATAGAGGGACTGGGAATGTGCAGGAGCCCTCGGCAAATCTGTCCTAGCAACAGCCTAGAAACTGGAATGTCCTTCTTCATTTAATTGATTTGGGTAAATGGATGACACCGTTACTTCGGTGTTATTAAAACATTAATTTACCCGGTTTCCTCACATTGTGTTCCTTCCTGCCGTCTGAGCATTATTGCGGCAATATCTCTTCAGTAGAAACACCTCCTAGACACAGATGGAAATCTTTGGTGGTGTTCATCCTTCAGCTACCTGCCTCGCCGATCCTTTAATAGAAACTTTGTCTCACTGTCAGTCCTCCCTCTGAACCCACTGTCATTAATATTGAGGGCTTCTCCTATCAGTATTCCCATATCTCACACGTTCATAGGAGGTATGAGCCTGTTGATACTGGTGCTAGTGATCTTGGGTAGCCCGAGAGGTACGAAGGAACCTTAGTGCAGTTGGGAATCAGGTCTATTTACTTCACTGATGATATCAGCAGGGATCTGACTGGCTCTTTTTTTTATTGTCTGGTACTTAAATTACACCTCTGCCTTCCAGGATTAGTTCTTATGCTAAAACATCAGAGTCCTGCATCATGAGAAACTGTTCTGACAAACCACAGGGAGGCAGAGGACACATACTGAGTGTGATTAGATTCTGTTGGCTTCATGTGTCACCACTCATCAGTTCTGATGATTGTGCAGGTGCCAGTTCTGAAATACACATACATTTACACCCTTAGGTTAACTAACTTTGCTTTCTCATTGAGGCACGCTTGGTTAGCTAAGAAATGACAATTTTGAATGAATTTTTAGTTCATTTTGAATGCTTGTGGATGCAAGTTTACTATGCAAAGTCTACAGTGAATCTCTGCACCTTTAAGGGCCTAGATATCTACCAGGCATGGATTTACTGGGAAGATTATGGGGATTTTAGGTTCTGTATTTACATAGGCTGGTATAGCTTGATTTCAAATACTGTGATGCAATTATAATCATACACCTTTGTAGATTCACAGTTCAGACTATAGCTGAATCCATCCTTCTCTGAGCTTAATCCCATGTCAGATTCTGTAGAACAGCTCTCCTTTAATAAAAATCTACACTTGCATCATTGTTAAATATTAGACAATGGTATTAAGTGAATAAAAAGCTGATAATACTTCTACATGGCTGTGACCACAGCTATTTTTTTCTACTGGGGCTTTTGGAAACTGCAGAACAAAGGTGACTATTTTCAGAGATACCTCAGTTACTCCCCATTTAATGTCTGAAAAGTTTGGAAAGCACAGCCTACAAAACCATTTTCAGCCTTTTCAGCTTCTGGCATAGTCTACCTTAAGATGAAGCTGTTAATATTAAAGAAGTCCTGTGGTTACGTGCTAAGTCATCCCTTGATTTTTAGATGATATGCATGTGGCAATCACTCATCTGACTTAACTGGTTATTTCTATATCTTAGGGTAGTGTGATTTTAATAATTTTGAATTAACAGTTCTTCCATGAGAGTATGTTTACCAGTTCTGTATTCAAACTACAAACTTTCTTATGGAATTTCTTTTCTTTTGATTATTAACTGTGCTGCAAATAACACTAGATAAAGGCATTTATTTGGAGCTTTGAGTAGGGATACAGAACTTCTGGAATGAATTTGTATCTAATTACAGAGAAGAACTTGCAATTTTACTTGACTAAGACAAATAGGACTCCAGTTTAAACCAGTGAAATTGGCCAAGGTAATAATCAGTGAGAGCCACAAGATAGGTTGCTTCATACTGATAAAGCAATCCCTGATGGCAAATGCTCCACTCCTTTTTGATAGGTACATTATCTATGTCACCTGAGTTCTTTTCAGGCAGGCACAAAATATCATCAATATATGCAAATTCCAATTCCCAGTTACCAGGCAATGACTCGGCTAGCTGATTGCAGTCTGAGGCTGATGCCTTCCCCATCTCCAGATTTTGCTGTACTGGCTCATGCTATGGCAATCCAATTGATGCTAATGCTTGTTGATTGCTACAAAGCCTGTTGTGCCAAATTGTAGGCAGCAATTTGTTGTCAGCATCAGTGTTCTGCATGCACCAGCCTGTAGCCAAGAAATTCATTAGATTCCAAGACTGCGGAGGTGAACAGGCAGCTGCTGCATCTGTAGAGGGATATGGAATAGGAATTCATGTCATTTACTGGGATGATATTTCTGTAGGGTCTTAATGAGCCAGATGATTTGCAAGCCTGAAAACAACACTGAAACTTCTGTGCTTGTAACTGTTTCTGCTGTGGAAAATCCTATGGTTTCTTTCTCTTGACTTTGAGAAATATGATCTATGTACAGTCAAAACTAGTTAAGTCAAGCTTAGCTTGCCCAGATGTTCAGGTAGTATTACGAACCAAAATAGTAGCTTGAATCTAGATGCGTGTATGGTAAGAAATCTCAGACTACTGCATTAAATTAGGCTGTGAGTACTGATCCCCTCTGAGGCAGATTTCACTGTATTAGTTTGTTTTATTTTCACTTAACTGATTACAGAATATTGTGTGTGTAGAGTCTTACAGCTTTTTAATTAGAGTCACACATGATAACTTAGGAATACAGTGCTGCAGAGTGTTTACAAATGAATTACAAAAATACAATAGTCCCACTTGTATGTAAATATTTGTTTTCTCTAAGCAAATCAGAATGGTGTTATTCTTCATTACAAAGTGTATTCTGCAGCTATAGTGTTCTTATTCCAACAAGGATGATTATAGAAGCACATGGCAGTGAGAGAACAGGCTGGCTGATGCTTCCAAAGCAATTAAGCAACATTCAGTCACTAGCATCTGAGTAAATAGATTGGTGAAAACTCAGTCAAAAAAAAATGAGGGAAAGACCATTTAGGTCATCTACTTCATTACTGTTTCCTAGAGTATGTTCTCAATTACTTGTTGTAGATATCCCAAGCACCACAGCTGCCAAAATGTTCCTTTGGAACAGTCATGCAGCCTAATAGATGTTTAGGAGTTTTCCCAAGTGATATGCAGCTTTAATTTTCTTTTGCTTAATATCATCTTTCTAATTTCTCCTTTTTAAGATTGCCTCAAAACATTTTTTTTCTCAATTCAGAAGGAAAAGTTGAGGCAGAAGTAAAAAGAATATCAGGCTACTTGATACGAAGATATTAAAGATAATAATTTTAAAAAGTGCTTTGCAAATAAGTACCATTTTAAGATCAAGGATTGTGTTACAACTGGAATATTGGAATGGAGTTGGTGGACTCTCTATAGCAGTTTCCAGAAATGAAATCCCATTAACTTCTCCATTATGGACTATGGAGAAAGCTTAGTAAAAGGAATAAGAGTGCTTATCCAACCAAGTAGTCCTCATTACTCAATGGCTGGAAAGTAACACCACATGTGAATGGAATACTGATTAAAGAGGTGGTTTGTTTGTTTATTCTATAAAAAATAACAATTTTTATAGAATCTTTGTTTATCTGGAATCAGAAACAGTTGGAAATTTTGTTTAGTGAAACCAAAGCAAATTTAGTCATAGCTAAACCCAAACTGTGTGAAAAGATTACAGTTTGATTCATTGTTTCTAACACATGATTTTTGGTAACATTTCCTCTTCCAAACAAAAGTAGAATGGAAGATCACAGCCTTCTTTTCCATTACCGAATACTCCGTTAATGCCTTCAGGTGAGATCTTTCTCAGTGGTGTAAATTTTCCTCTACATTCTATTTAATATAATTTCCAAATACAATTAGCTTTTTAACACTTCAGTTTTCTAAGATATGACTGAGGTAACGGTGATTTAACTTGGCTTAGATCTCTAGTTTTTATTATATTTGAGCCTAGAGTTGATCCTGAGAAGCGTTAATAGTCTGTGGAAAGAGAACACCTGATGCAATAGCTCATAAACTACCTGGTCTGGTTCTGCTTGTTTCTACTGGGATATATGCAAGGTAACTCCCCCAATAAAAAAAGCTGAAGTGAAATAAACGATCTGTTCTATCAGTATTAAAAATCAGAAACCCTAGTAAACAGAGGGAGGAAAATTCAAAACTTTTATTAATAGTAGAGGACATGAGCTAATATCTGTATTTGTTCTTTTGGTTTTTTATGTTATGGTTTCTTTTAATGTTAAACCAGTGATTATGGATATGAACGCCACAGCAATGGCCAGTGTTTACCAGCATTTTGGTATAACCCATCTTCCTTGTCGAAGGACTGCAGCCTTGGACAGAGTTATCTCAACAGCACCGGGTAAGTGGCACACCAAACTTTATTTAGCTAAAGCACCCATATGGACTTAACCCAATTACAACTATAGCTACATTTACTGTAGGTGTCTCAAAGCTGGCTGAAGCCCTTGGAACCTCTTCTTCCATCCTGTATGTTCCAGACTTTTCTCTGAAGGATAATGCCTTAAAGAAACTTGGGGGCAAAACCATTAGGCAAAGGCCAAATCATTAGTCTCAGAAAAGTCTCCTCTTAAAATCGTGTGAGATCAGGTGAGGCAGAAAAAATGGAAAATAAATTAGTGGAAAGAGATGAAACTGATTTATATGTGAACTAAAGTAATAGATGGGCAGCTAGCCTGAATGCTGATTGTTCTTTGGCTCTCTTGGGAGTCAGTGGAAGATGTAGTTTAAGTTAAGATACTGACAGACTTCATTTATGGTGCAAGTGATTAAAGCGGACAAAGCAACCTAAGCTGTGTTTGGGGGTTTTGTACACTCAAAGTCAGGCAGAATTTGCTTTTTGCTTCAGCTCTCTTATTTTACAACTCTCAAGGCTTATGTCTTTAGAGACACTTGCCTTTCAATAGGAAGTGGAAAGCATGTGAGAAGAATTGTTAAACTTTGCCTAACAGTGTAGTAATGGAATACAATTCCATACTGTATATAATTTATTTATAACTTTATAGTTATTTAACATGTAACAGATGATATAACTTTACAGTTTAGGCAATTTATAAATATATGGTATCAAGGCATGCTATGCAGGAAATTGTTGCATGCCATTAGCAACAGCATTAACTACTTGTATTTTAGGCACATGAGGAATGCTTGGCTGAGGCAAGTGCTAAAATGTATTTGGGAATCCGTGTTCTTCCAATCTCCTTAGCCTAAAGAAACCTGTTCCCATTTAACCCTGTTATACTCTTTGTCAGCGTCTTCCACAGATTTCGCTATCCCTTTTCAGATACCGGAAGGTTGTTTCCAATAACTGCACGGACGGTGTGCGGGAACGGTACACGGCAAAACCACAGCAGTGCCCCGGCAAACCCCCCCAGGGCCTCCGCATAATCACATCTGATGGCAGACTGACAGCTGAGCAAGGGCACAATGTCACTTTCCTGGTGCAGCTGGAAGAGGTAGGCTCTATTTTACATTGCATTCCAAGCCCCATGGGTGTATTTGAGTGTGATTCACGGCAGACAAAGTTTGCAAACTCTGATCTGGATTTTTGCTACATCTGTAACTTAACTTGGTGTTTCATTGTTCTGCTCCCTCCATTTCTGAATCCATACAAAAAAGTATTGAAATCCTTTTGCCTGCTTTTCCTTCTCAGCACTTCTTTATCTATGTTTAATTGTAGACACACAAATAAGAACATTCACAAAGAAACAGTTTTCTCTTTTTACCTAATCCAGTTCGATTTCTTTAAACATCTACCCCTTTTCCTCTGTAACTGGACAATAAATCCTAAAACAGGTAAACTCTAACACCAGGGCACAATGTACATCCCTTTATAGCTTAGAGCATTCATGGAAATTACTTCTGACCCTCTCCATAGTAAATGCCATCTGCAAGGAAAGAGAAATTATTTTTGTTACGTCTCTTTTATTGATGCATTCCCCAGCAAACAGGTGTCCTGACTTATAAAGGCAATAGCATATGATAAATCATATTTAACCTGAAGCAGTTGTTTGACCTGAATGTTTATTTTCTCCAAAATATGGTCACTTTATGTCCATACTGTCAGTCATATAACATTGTTACTGTAGATACTATAATGACAGTGTGAACATATAATTTCAGCTGGTTAAATTATTGATTTCTGCATTTAAAGATGAAGAAGAAAAAGTCCAAAGCAAGAGGCAAAGTCTCCAGGCTTTAAAAAAAAAAAAAACAAAAAAACAACAAACCTGTCCATTGCATTAACTTTCTACTCTCAGCTAAGTTTTAAAACAGACTGGGAGAAGATGATGGATAATTTGAGTAGTCAGTCACAAAACTCTCAAAGAATTATGCTAGTAGTCAAAGGGAGAGACAATCACCCACAGTGTGGGAAACTCAGGACAAATGTCCTGCACTTTTTTCTGTGAGTATTAAAGCTCACATACCATGTAAGAATACCCTGCTCTGTTCAGGGACCTGCTGTGATTTGTTCTGTCTTTTCTGTTCTTTCTGATCTTTTTTGATAGCCCTGCTTCAGTATTCAGCAGATCTGGAAGCAACACCTTCTCGGTATGAGATGGTGTCTTTCTCATAGTGTGTGTCAAGGAGTACGTACAGTATGTTTTGATGAGTGTCAGCTTCTGAGCTGATCTAAAGGGAGCTCTTCTTTCAGTATATCTGATAAGGAAGAGGCTGGGAATCACTCTGAGCCTTGAAACAGTATTGATCAACCTCCAGCCTTTCAGATTACTCTCCATGTCAGATGAATCTTGACCTCCTGCTTCTAGATTTGTCAGCATAAAGAGTTAGAGCAACCAGCAGAATCTTTGGGTGAATTTTACCCAATGTGGCAATGACTTCAGGGGGATGTTGCAACAAAACAAATATTCAGCAAAGAAGAATATTTGCCCAGCTATATGCAAATTATTGGAGAATAAAGGGTAGTTATAGCAGCATAATTGTATATAGACTAAAACATTTACCAAATTAACTGTTTCAGTAATAAAAATCACACAACTCACTGAAAAAGTTAAACAGCCCATCAAGAGAACAACCATCCTTTTACAGAATGGATATTGATTTCAGAGGATAATTGAGGTTGAAAGGGATTTCTGGAGACTGTTTTGTCCAAGCCCACTTCTCAAAGGGAAGTTTCTTTTCCTTACATTCAAGGCACAGGTATCAGAAAACAAGAATGTGCCAATTTCTATTTAGTTCTGTCCTGCACAGATATGCAGGATGGTACAATCCAGGATATTCAGTATCCACAAAATCTATGCCACTCCATTTTTGCTGAAGGGAAGGCATTAGGCAGGTTTAAAAAGGGTGGATATGTCACCTTGCACATTTTTTCCCCAATGGTATATGAAAAAAGTGTGTCCTATCCAACCCTTCCCCCTGAAGTGGTGGTCAATATTTCAAAGCACTACAATCTATTAAGGACTCTTCTTTTAGTGTGAGCCACAGCTGATGTCTTTTAGGTTGTGAAAAAATAATGGTCTTTCCTTATGTTGTAATCCCTTTGCATCTTGATGTCTCCTGTATCCCTCTGAGAGAGTTTTTTTGAAATCTTCAGATCTGCAGAGCTGTACCTTAAACTGCAACCTTCTGGCTCTCTTTTTTCATGTCCATGTTCCACTTGATCTGCAGGAAAATGATAAAAAAAGAGAAGCTGGTGAAGCAAGGTACAAGAGTTTGTTTGAGATTTGTACTCATAATATCTTTCTAGGGCTTTCTGCTTCATCTGAGAATCCATGTGGGTTTGAAGAGAAGAAAGAACTGCAGAGGCAGGCTCACTGGAGGGCCTGAAAAGTCACTGCATCTCTGTAGTTGGGCAGATTACTAAGTGGGTAGGAAGAGGCAAATGGCAGCAGCAAAAACCTGATGTTTTTACCCAGATGTGGGATTCGGGGGCAGGAACCACAACACAGCAGTCTCTTGTAGAGCCTGTTTGTGCCTGTGGTGATGCTGAGGGCTGTGGCTGTGCATTCTGACAAAAACACAGTGTCAGTAAAAGATGCCTGAAGAGAAACAAGGACAAGGCTTTCAGAAATGTTCTGCTATTGAAGAAGACACAAAAGGAAAATAATCACTGAAGTCTGTGTGAGTGGAGAGGGGACAGGCACCAAACCAGGAAAACATAGAGCAGTGCTGATTTCTGGGTGCTGAGATTCTGGCTGTTTCTCTAACCCTGACTGTCATGAAATTTTCCTGTAAAGCATTTATATCTGGCATCATATAAATGTCATTAAAAGCAAAACAACCAACAGCTCATATTACAATGATCTTAATGTAAGAATGCTTTCCAAAGTGATCTAACTTTCCTGTTACCTTTAGGATTTTTATATGACTTCCTAAAAACTGTTCATAAGGTCACCTTGCACTTAATATCTATAGTCCTATTATTGGAAAAGTTTTTCCAAGATAATTCTCTGATTAATCTATGTATAATCATCATGATATTCTTACTGGGTGACAACAGCGTGGAAACTTCAATATTTCCTTTCCTAACTAGTATATGCTCCATTGTACAAAGTAATACAAGCTGGTAATTATGCTCTTAAATTTCCATTGAGATAAGAAGAATAGCACCAGCATTTTTGTCATTCATTGTCAGCACAGGAGAAAACTATCTGTGCTCAAAAGAAAATTTTTCACCACCTAAAAATGCTGCCAGTTTAAAGGTTAATACTTTACCCTGGCCTGTGCTGCATGCACAAACTCGGGGCTGGTGCCTATCACGCTGCAGCATTCAACAGCAGAGCTGCTTCTCAGCCTAAACAACCTGAATCCTTGGACAGAAAGAAAAGAAACCAAAAAAACCCCAAAGTTACGAAGCCACTTTTCCTACTGAAGTTATTTGACCTCATGTCCTTGACAGATTTTGCTTCTCTGTTATAGAAAATAGAGGAATTTTATTAAGTGGGTGTTGTTTCTGTGTGCCTTTCTCATCACATGGTCATGTAGGTCTCTTGCCTGTCCCAAACACAATTGTTATTTGTATGTTAGAGTTATTTGTATGAACATCAGACACTAGTGCTTGCTGTACTGCTTCAGCAGAGACACCGAAGGCTGCAACCTGCAGAACAACACTGTTCAACACAATGGCTTTCAAACTTGTTTCATCTGATTGCTCATACATCTTTGCTGAGGAAATGGATGGTAAAGACATTCAGGGCAGGAAGGTTCAGGACTTTGGCTGTTTCATTACAGATAATTCACAGAGAAACTACCTCCTCTAATTTATTTTTTATCTTGATAAAATGACAGCCAGAAGTCTTTGACATTCCAGGTCTGCCTCAGTTCTCACTTGACAAAGTCACTCCACTGGGAGTAGCTTTTAGCTTGCTTTTAACTGCTTGCTGCTGCTATATGATGTTTGGATTAGACTAATGTGCAAGGAAAGCTCATTTATTCCTACACTTCAGGCCATGGGCTAGAATTCAGGCAATCTGAACTCATTCCTGAACTGCACTCTGAGCTCCTTCTGCATGACCTTGAGTAAGAAACTTAAACTTTCCGCTTTTTTATTCCCTCATTTGAAAATAGAGCTTTGCTTTCTCCCTCATACCCTCCCTGTGCCTTTTATTTATGTACTGAATGTTCATAAGGCCAGAGAACTCTCTCTTACCATGTGAATATACAAATGAAGCCCCCAATTTCCTAAAGACAGTTATGTCTTTCTGTAATGACAGTGTTAATACATGGCTGTACAAAGTACACTGTGTCTCAGGTACATTTAATGAGCTTGGGGATACTGCTGGGGGGGAAAATACCTTTATCATTTCCCACCTCAGCACTGTTGTTCTGTGCAATTCAGTATTCAACTGATGAAGCTTCTGGAGATGAGCTTAGCATTAGGATTGTTTTGATTGTTGATGTACTCCAAGATGCAAAGCTATTAAAAGAATAGTCTGTATTTTTTGTGGTGTCCTACCATGTTCCCTCTTTTGATATCACAAGTTTGTTAGTAATGATTACAGAAATATGAAACCTTCATCCTAAATTTCAGTGCACATGCTGAATCATGGCTGTTTATCTTACTAACAACACTACACTCCTGTAATAACATACAGATGAAAGACCAGTATATAACCTCCCCCATACCACTGTCATCTGAATTATAGTTGCATTTTCTGTGTTGCTGCTGATGACAAGCTGGTTGGGAAAAATCAGAGCCTTTCACACATTTTTAAATTCACTGTTGAAATTCCATGAAAATTTATTATAGTGGACCTCGCCTTCATGGTGACACACAGCACTGCAGTCTTGTAATGCACTTCCAGTCACACAAGTTGAATTATTCTGCATAGTCCTGAAGGGCTGTACCTATTGATTCCTTTGGGGCATGGAAGATCTACTCCTGTAGAAATAGCTCATAACTGAGTTGGGCTGTCACAACTGGCAGTCAGGATGAATGATGTGATCAGTACACTTAACTGTTTGCTGCTGAAAAAGAAGTACATGTGAAAAGTATCAACCTATTTGCTCTGATAAACAACTCCTTACTATTCAGTTTCTGTTTTGAAAAATTAAGAGCATAACTCTAAAAGCAGGGATTTACACAGGAAAGCATGTTTTTCAGTACTTAATCAAGTCGTATTTGAGTATCTGTTTAAAATTAGGAATATGCTTTAAACAGACCTAGACTAAAGTTATTCCATATGTAGATATTCAGTTCTAGTGAAAATATCTTTGATGGATGATTTCTTTTGGTGACAAGAAAATTCCAAAGAGGGAAAGGGGTTAATCTAAGGAAAGCACAATGAAATTAATCCATGAAAACACTCCAACAGAAGCAGTGTCTGTCTCCTGCAAAGGATAATTAAATCTATTGTCAACATCTCTGTGGAAGACACACAAGTCAGTGCATAATTGAAAGACTTAAAAATGAAATCTGAAATGGGAGACAAAATTAAAAACCTTGAACTGTGTTTGATTAATTGTTTTAATACTTCCATTAAGATACAAATAGAATCATAGAATAGTTTGAGTTGGAAGGGGCCTTTAAAGATCATATGGTGCAACACCCCTGCAATGAGCAGGGACGTCTTCAACCAGATGAGGTTTTTCAGAGCCCTGTCCAACCTGACCTTGACTATTAGCAAGAATGGGGCATCTAACACCTCTCTGGGCAACTTGTTCCAGTGTTTAACCACCCTCATAGTAAATACTTGAAGTCAATACTTTCTGGGCAAGATTCTGATGGAGTGTTTGAGAGAGGATCCTGCTAGGTGGGTCTCACATCTGACATCCACCAAAAGTCTGAGAGCTGCGTAAGAGTAATCAAAATGTAAAAATATTGTTGCTAACTGTATGGGCTGTTTCTTGATATAAGCTGAGGCAGGAAGCTTCACAGAGTTTTTTGGAAACATTCAGGTCTTGAGTACGCTCTAGAGCTTTATTCTTTTGTGAAGATACAGGAAAAACGTGCACTTGCCTTGGGAGGCAGGAATCGGAAAGAAGGAGAAGGGAATATTTTGTTTATGCTTGAAAAATCTCTGGACATTTAATGAGAAAATCCCTTAAAACCAGTAAATTTCTAATTTACATTTCAACAACAAATGTTGTATAGGTAGGTAAGGAGCATAATACGGGGCCTTGGGAAGCTTGTTTTTAATTCTCAGGGCTTGTTTTAGACTAAAAGAAGTGCCCTTGTTCTTGAAGTTCAGCATATGCTTAAGCCTTTGGCTGCACAAAAGCCTTTGTCAAGATTGCAGTGTATTTCAGGTTGTATCCAAGCTTGTGCATATGGCATACACCTAGTACAAGGTAAAAAACATCCATCAAAAGTACTTTCAGTTTTTCAGGTATTGTAATTGCTTACTGGCTAGCTTCATGTGAGTAGTATACAAGAGCTGAATGCAGAGATATCATTATAAGCAACCAGCTTGGAAAATTTCTCCTTTCATGCCTAAGAGCACTGGCATTAAGACCTCTCACAATGAAGGCCAGAGAATCTGCCCAAAGATAGCTCAGTGCTGGTTGCATCCAAGTGCTTGGCTGTGGCTGCAGAAGTAATGCAGAGGGTTTTGTGTCTGCCTTAATTGAGCTAGAAGCTTCTGAAAAACCCTATCATGTAGTATGGAGCTTGGCAAAATGACAAGGACAAGCTGGAAAAAGCAACAGGAGAGGTTTTTGCAGGATGTATGTATATATACAACAAATTGTTTGCAAAGCAGAACTCTTGGTAAAAACAACCACTGGCAAGTGGTTCTGGAGAGCTGCCAGAGGCAGAGACAGCTGAGGTTGATGTAGATCAGATGTGGGCTGTATGGGAAATGTTTTGATTTTGGTTCACCTGCTTTCTCTTCCTGTCTTATTCTACCTATGCTCTTACCTGGCACAGATAAAACATAAGAACAAATCAAAACACAGTCTCTTTGTTTTCCTGACTTTTTTCTCCCACTTCCTAAGCTAGAATTTTAAATGTCAGCTTTTCAAAATGTGGCATTTTCAGAGGAGTGTTATAGCCTGGATCTTACTCAATGGAAAATGTATTTCCAGTTCAAAGAGTTTTAAAACAAAACAAGAAAGGCCAAGAAAAATGAAAAAGACTGAGGGAATAGCAGCTGAAGCTCTTCTCTAATTAGATTTTTGGTTGTTTCTGTCAGCATCTTTTCTCCCCAGGGAATTTGAAAGAAAAATTGAAATCTAAATCTTGCATGCCTTAGAAATGGCTCCTTTTCCTGACTGCACCTGTAGACACCATGGGTTTCATGCCTGTGGACAAAATGAAGACAAGAGGAAAAAACGTTCATTAGAACACAGATTTTGACACTTGCCAAAATAAGACTATTCTAAAATGCTGTCATCCTTTTCATCTCCCTCTGGTACCTCAAATATGTGGAGGAATATTCCATAGCCTGAAACGGACTTCAACTACATGACCTCAGATATGATCAGAGATGATGAAGCCAGCAGGGTCACTATGGTGATGCAGTTTTAACCATGTGGGCAGCTTTTTGTCTCAGCAGTATGGTTTTACTGTTCAAAGACATCATCTCTTTTTTTAGTAAGAAATGATGACTAAAACCCTAGTGATGATGGACCTAGAGAACTGGGAGAACATCTAAGGGTACTTGAGAGATCTCTGTATTTGGTCTGAATCCAGCACTGGACTTGAGAGAATATAGTCCCTGTCTGAAAGGGTTTCAGAGCTGAGGAGCTCATGTATGTTCTCTTCTGGCTATGGAAGCATATCCCATTTGATGGCTTCTGTTGGCTCAGTCAAACAGTCAGAAGTGCCCAAAGCACTGCACCATGTTTGAAACTGAACATCTTTTAAATAATAAAGATCAACGAAGGACATGGCTCTGCACTTAAGACCATATCCCCTGCCACACCTTCAGTCTGTGATCCTCCTAACAGAGCAACACAGTTATTTTTGTCTCATCTATTTTAAAGCAACACACCTTCCAGTAGGGTGCCAGGGCAGTGTAACAACTACAGTTTCAGTCTATACAAAGAGATTATCTGGGAAAATTTGTCACTCTTACCATCCCCAGGTACAGTTCTGCTCCTCCTGCTTTCCATTCAGGCAAGGCTCCACCATTTCTGCCTTCACAAGCTATAAAAAGACTGAGAGAACATGAGGAATATAAAGCTTCTGTTATAATTCCCTCCTATAGTCTCATGCACTCACATATCTCTTTCTGATGTGGAAACCTGCCTGATCCCAGACATTTACGTGGGTACCTTTCATTTCAGTTGGGAATCCAGAGGACTGTTTCTCTCTCAAAGGAAAAGAGGGAAAAAAGAGAAAAGAAAAGGACACAAAACCAAAGTAGATGAAATGTCCTTTCAGCCAATTTTATGAACTTCCCTCAGCTATTAATTTTCCGTCATTCCAGGCAGTGGCTACTGCTTCAGCCAGGCTGTGGAGCGAGCTGCTCCGTAGCAATAGCCAGCAAGTGTGAGCATAGCCAGCATAAACATCATGCAGAGCCACTGGGGGGACTTCCTAAAGGAGTGAGGATGTTTAAATGTAAGACAAGTTATTGCATCTTACACGAAAGGGACCTTTAGCAGCCATGGTTGGTGGAGAGTTCAGTGCAGGCTGTGTAACCCAGGGAAAGGAATCAGGTCCTCCAGTCCCCCTGATGACAGGGAAAGCAGGGCTACAGCACACACCTTGGAGGACACCTCCTTCACAGTGCAGCTGAGTCAGCCTCAGGGGGGGTTCACTTTCTGTCCACTGGACTACTGAGCAAGTTGATGAAGGGACCACCCTTCCTCTGGTAACATCAGACCTTGTTACTATCCTGCAGTTGGTCTCGATCACCTCACCGATCCAGTCTCTGAAAAGTAAAGCAGAGCCTGTTTCAATCCTTTCTCTGTCACTACAGGGAGATCTCCAGAGATCCCTCATTCAGGTGGATTTTGGAGACGGCATTGCTGTGTCATATGCCAATCTCAGCTCAACAGAGGATGGGATCAAGCACATCTACCAGAACGTGGGCATATTCCGGGTGACTGTGCTGGTGGAAAACAGCCTGGGTTCTGACAACGCTGTCCTCTACCTGCACGTAACGTGTATGTATGTTCATAATCGTTGTTGGCTTCTGTTGTTCTTTAAAACATTATTACTTGTAGTTAGAGGTGACATTTGGAATTTTGCAACTGGGTCAAGATGGGATATGATGAGTGTTCGTCTGTCCTCCAGACAGACTGATGATTCCAGACTGTGTGATCATAGATTCATTAATGTTGGAAAAGACCTCTAAGATCATTGAGTCTAACCATTAACTTCTGCCTTGTAAATGATGTTCCACCTCTAATTTAGGGTGGTCTAAACTGGGACTCCTCAAAGGACTGTTCAGCCCTTTCTGAAATGCACTTTCACTAGCAAGCTTATACTTCCAGAACAACAAAGAAACCCAGGGATCTTTAATCACTTTTCTCTTACTTTGTACATGTGTTTTGCCCTCTAATGAAATACATCCACCTCTGGGATGGAAAACAGTGCATTTTAGTCTTTCTGTTGTCATAGGAACCAAAATCTTTGTATTAAATAGTATTGCAAGAAAAATATGTCATCTTCACATTGCTTTTCTGCTGTTCTTTTTAACATTTTTATACTTCATCTGTGTCTGATTTACAACTGAAATGTATCTCAAGTTCTTGGATAAAACCAATATTCTTTCATATTTATTCTAGCACATAGTTATGAACTCAAAGGGTCAACTTATTTATTGAAATTTTGTAACATTCCTAATGGATTTTGTTTGGGGCCATAATTTTCTTTTTACACTGCGGGGTTTTTGTTTATTATTTATGTTTGCAATGGTGTGCCTCTGTGCCAGATAAACTGAGAAAAAAATGAAATTCCAAAACATGAAGTTATGTTTACAGAAATACTGCTTACCCTTCACCAAATTTACTCGACATATTGTCTAGATAATTTAGCACATTCCATATAGTTTAACACTAGTTTTGGAGTTAGTTCATACAGCATGAAAGCAACTGCCTCTTGAGGGAAAGAGGGCAACTCTTTCAGAGTGCACCATTGTATCCATAGATGGGAGCAGTGGGAGGTATGGCTGTGGGAGATAGGATTCTTATGAAGGAACACTAGAGAAGCATCTCCCTGAATGTCTCCCTTCAAAAGCACCTTCAGTTGGCACGTGTCCAGCCTTCACTCACTCATAGTGTCTTTCTGCTGTATAGCTTTTCTAATTCATTTTCTTGAGACGTTGAAGGCTTATGAACCATTCTGATTGTTTAAACTGTACAGGGAATAAACAATATTCTAATTTGTTTGTGTGACTTAGCAGCTGATAGTTTATGGTTTTGTGGTTTGTATAGGTAATGCCAGCATAGGCATTACCAGATTACATGTTCCCGAATCCCTGGAGAAGTGACAGCTCTAAGGAATGTGTCTCACCTTTCTCTCCATGACAAGAATTAGGGGCTTCAGAGCAGGTTATAAATAAGCATGGTGCCACTCAGACTAGCAATAGACTTACTGAGGACAGAGTTGTGCAGTAAATCCAGCCTCCTTCAGAGTCTAACACCCTGATCCACAAAAGCTTCTAAATCCTAACTGAATACTTGCATTGCCACTCAGCTTCTGCTGAGTATTTTGCTTGGGGGGTTTGAGCTTGGCCTTTGGGGAGTTTTATAAAAATATCTGTCCTTAAAATAGACACACACACTGTATTGCTAAGATCCACAGAAAAGCAGTGTGCATCCTGAATATCCAGAGTTTTAAGAAGGGCTACAAATTGGGTGAACACTAGTTAGAGGGTTAATATATGAGTGTCTGCAGCCAGATCTGGGCCTTCCAGCACCCTTCCCTGCCAATGGCCAGCAGTCTTGCTGGGGAAAAACTGCAGACACTGAAGGTCAGTGCTTGTGATCTCCAAGATAAGAGTAAAGGCTTCATCCCATGCCCTCCTCATCCTGCTGCAGCCATGTGGCCAGTGCACAGAAGCAGTGCCTCTGCTGCAGTTGGTCCAGAAATGCAGGTTACTGTGAGATAGAAGCATTTTGAGTTGGATGGAAAGTGTAAACTTCTGTATGTAAACTGCTCCAGGCAACAGGCTGTCTCTAAACTGTCCTGATGTGAAAATTTTTTGCTGGAAAGTTAGTTATGCCTTTACCTGAATGCTTCAGAAAACCATCACCTGCACAAATGAGCCTTTTGAGAAGCTTCTCCATTTCTCTTGTGTGGGACTTGTACACAGTTTTTTCCTGGGGCAGGTGAAGGTCTGTAGCCTCCATGGCCCTGCATGAAGCTCAGAAATTAATTTTCTTGAATCCTCTTCAAACTTACCTGTGTGAAAGCAGTCTTCTACCAAGCTGAGGGGCAATCCAGAGTGAGCTATCCCCATCTGCTGGCCAGATAACAGTTCAGCATTTCAACCACCTTGACCGAAGTGCTGTGTGCCCAGAAATACTCAGGCAAAATTGGGTTGCTTGAGCCATTCTTTTATGTTGTTTCCTAGCCAGCATATGGTGAAGGTCCAAGGAGGTGCTGGGCACTCTGCTGTGCAGGATCATTTGGGATCTATTCAGAACAGCAGTTCAGTTACGTTGGAGTGTATCAACTTTTCATGGGCTCCATCGTCACAGCTGTCACTGCACCCAGTGTTAGGAAATGTGTTCCCCTGTAGGGCTGTGCTGACATTGGGCATTTGACAAACACCCCAAAGGATACCAGAGCTGTGAAATATTTTGACTGGGAAATTGCTGTTTTTCAGGTCTTAGAGTCTTGCTGAAAGCAGCACAGCCTAGTCATGGAAATGGGTCTGAGAAGGGGGATGTCATTAAAATCATATGGGTGAAATTGTGTCTTCTCTTGAATTTTCAAGAGTGTTGACTGCTGCTTATAAAAGGAAAAATGATCCATAGTCTGATTATAGCAGACTTTGGTTAGTATGATCATGGATAACTCTTACTTGGACTGCTTCAGGTTAAGCAGCGACTGTGTCTACAGCCCAGAGAAAGATCCATTTCAGTAAGAAATCAGGAACACTGGTCCTTATTCTGACATTGTTTATACAGTCTGATCTGGGAGATTTTTTCTTTTCTCTGCCTATTGTGCTACATAGGATGCTTGCTCCAGAGTGTGGTGTTCCTCTAGGCTGAAAAGCAAGGTCTGAGTGGTGATTCATACCTTGGTTATAGCCTGAAAGATCCTCTCCTGAAATATGTAAAATCCTCTAGCAATGAATCTCAACTCCACAGGAGCAATGCAAGGCTATGACTGTGGTTCTCATCACTGTGGAGCTCACAGATATGGGACATGCAGATGTGGCCCTAATCTGTTTAAGGAACCCATGTCCCAGTATCACTTGGGGTTTCTTTCTTTTTCATTCTCTGTCACTTGGGACAATTTCTTTTTTCTCTTGCTGAACAGTCAGAACACATTTTTAAAAATAATCCATAGAACAAGATTTAACAACAAAGGCCCATGTGTCTCCTGAAAATGGGAAATGTGTAACCCTGAGCATAATGTCACTTGTTGAATCAATTATGTTCTGTTTATACTGAAGAAATAAAAGACTTTATTGATGAAAAGGAGGGAATATAAGGTAACATTAACATCCAGGCACTCAGTGAATAACTCTATTTAGAGAGTTTCTGCTGAAGTTCACCAAATCATAGCAGTTTTAATCAGCAGAGATTCTCCATGTCCACTGAAGCTGTTTATCCTGCACATTCTTATGTCTTCCCAGTGAAGGCCATATTCACACAACAGGGCTCTGCCACTATTGTTAAAGTCATAAAAGCTCCTGACTCTATGAGGTTCATGCTGTAGAGAGTCCAGGTTTTTCAGCTCCAGGTACAGGAGTAGCTCCTGTTCTCTGGGGCTCTGAGGCTCCTGCCTCTCTAAAAACGGTACCAAGCCAAAACATTCTGTCATGTCTCATGGTGATTTGGAAGACTTTTCTTTCCTAAACCAATGGGTATCCCTCCCAGGTTGACATTTCAGATGGAGGGCTCACCTGCTGCTTCTGTCTCTGCAGGCCCCTTGGAACATGTTCACTTATCTCTGCCCTTTGTCACCACGAAGAACAAGGAGATCAATGCCACAGCAGTACTGTGGCCAAGCCAAGTGGGAACACTTACTTATGTCTGGTGGTTTGGGAACAACACAGAGGTTTGTATTCCTGATTGATAGAGATCAAAATAATCCTGGAAGAGCCCTCTGACTGAAGTGGGAGGGAGAGAGGGATCTGGGAATGCTTCTATATAGTCATGTATGCAAGAAAATTATAAACCAAAGAGCAAGGTATTAATGGTTCTTTGAGGTACTAACACTGAAATGTAAGTAGTGCTTTGTGTTTCTGTAGGGTTTATTGCCATTTCATGCAAATTGCAAATAGCTTTCTTCCTGCATTACCTCCAAGGTGAACATAGATAACCAAAATCTGGAGGAGTTTCTAGTACATTTTTCTTCACCCTCCCTTCCTCAGTAACAAGAAGATAAAAAATGTAGGGGTTTTGGCAGGTTTTTTTAAGGAAAATAACCTGTCAAACTGATGCTGTTTTTATATCTGGAACTGACTTTACATAGCCCTAGAGTTTAAACCTCATTTCTCTGGTGAGTAACAAGGGAAGAGACTGCCATTAGCTCTGTGCCTCCCCTTAAATATGCTGAACCCAGTCCTGAGCCCCAGCACTCTATGCTAAACCACATGTGCAAAAAATACTTTATTATTATGTGCTGCAGGTGGATGAAATGGTTCCCAACACACCTCCCTACCTCTGGGCTCTGCTCAGGTATGAGGGTATCATCCATCATATTCTGCTGCCTCTGTGCTTCCAGTCCTGGTAAATCTGCACAGACATTGTAGCTGTTACTTCACGTCTGTTTGTGGCTGAAGTACCCAGAAACCCTAATTAGTTTCTGAGGGGAGAGATTCACATGGATTTTGCAGAGCCAAGAGGGACCTTCATAACCACACATGATTATCTTCTGTATAATGCACGTTGGAGAGTTTCATCCGTACCTTCTGCTTTATTTAACTCTTTGTGATTAAAGCAGAAATTGACTTTTGTTGTTGTTTTGTATTAATAATTTTCCTCAGATGATGGAGAATTTGCTGCTTCTCCTTCTGACCCTTCCCCCCAACTATTTCTCCACAGCTTATTATTCTGAGCTTTGAACACATGCACAGTGTTTGTAGTCTGAATTTATCTAGTCTTGGATTCGAGCTGTTGGATCTTGTTATGCCTTTTTGTGTAGATTAAAGAACTCTCTGTACTATCAGCAATCATCTCCCCCTAGAGGTACTTACAGACTGTGATTGTCACCTCTTAACCTTCTCTCTGATCTCCTAAGCTCGTAAGTGATCAGAGTTGGTCTAATTCTGTTCTCATTGAAATGAGAATTTTACTACAGACTACAATGGCAACAGTTTGACTTCATACTGGCTGCTTTGAAGATCACACCCAGAGATCATTAATAAGTGAAAACAGAAATTAGGGCAGAATCTGCTAAAAGAGGACACAACTCATTGATAAACTGGTTGCCTAGCAAAGCAAGCTAAGGGAATCTGTGTCCTCTCAAGCACTAGGATTTACCAAAAGTGGTATCTTCATGTCCAAGAATAACATGAGACAACAACTGAAAAATCTTTATTTGGCTGGTTCTGTGACAACCTCCTTGAATCACTTTAAACAAGGCACTTAAACTAAATCTGGGAAAGGACTGTGATACCTGAGCACTTAAACTAGATCTGGGAAAGGACTGTGATACCTGAGCAATGAGTCTTGCAGGCCCTTATATTAGGATCTGGGCCTCTCTGGGGAGTGGGCATGGGATCCAGAACAACCAACATGTTAAGTGGAAAGGAAATACTGGAATCTTAGAACTTAGCTCCTTTGGAAATTACAGGCGCCTTACTCTGAGTTTCAGGAGGATTTCCCTGTCTGGGATTCCTGTGCCCTTTCTAAAAAATTAGCTCACATGTCACAGGATCCCACCTAAGTCTAAAGTTTCTAATCTGGAACTAACTCCCCAAAGCATCCCAATAGGCTAGAGAGCCAAACTCATTTTTGCTTTTCCTTTTCAGCCAAATTAACTTAATTTTTCCTTTTATGATGTATTTGCAGCCACTGATCACATTGGAAGGGAGCATCACATTCACATTTTCTGTGGAAGGCATGAACACCATCACTGTTCAGGTCTCAGCAGGAAACACCATTCTTCAGGACACAAAGACTGTTGCAGTGTATGGTGAGTTCTTCCCCTTTCATTTCACATAGGATTCTCCATAGTCTACAGCTAGAGAGCCAGGTTAGCTGGCAGCAACAAGAGGTCTTTAAGATTATAAATTCAGTTCCAGTGTTGTCAGTTCAGCATAATATCTCTGAAGGCCACTGACTGACATTAGACTGACATGATTGCAGAACATTGATCCCCTTCCCAGATAACCTCTGCATCTGCTCTGTCGCTATCTGATCATCCTACATGATTGTCAAAATGTTAGTTCATTTTGTGAGCTGGTTTTCCCCCTTCTTGGCCAGTAGAGGCCTCTTAACTCACACAAAAGCTGCTCAGCTTGAAAGGTAAATCAGTGCTGTGTGTTGCATTTCTGCACAGAAATCCGTACTGATTTGACCTTGTACTTGTGCCTCAGAAGCAGTTAGGGCACACAAATACAACAGAGTGTAGATGGAGCCTAAAAAACAGTGGGAATCCCCGTTGTAGCTGTTTGTACTAAGCACGTGGTCATAGTGATCAGTGGGGGCATCTCTGTTAACATCAATAGAGGTTAAGTACATTTTTCAAGGCTAGTCCTCTCCCCACATTTATCCCTGTCCCCTTCCAGTTAAGAGTGTTTGGGGCATGTCTGTGAGAGTACAATCACAGCTTCCTTCACAGTGCTTGCTGCTCCACAAGTCAAGATGCAGGTAACATTATATTTACATTCCCAAGACAGCTCCCCTTGCAGTGCTGTTCATCCACTCAAGTAAGGACTGATCACCTCTTTCATTTCTGTGACACTCTCGGATTCTCCAGATCTCTCAGTGAGTCTCTTGGGCACACTGCTGGATTCTATGACAGTCTGTGCATCATCTGCAGGTTGATTAAGAAAAACATGGGCTGCAGCAGATTTCACTGGGTTCTGACCCCTCATTTAGCAATAAGTCATTTCACAGTCTTTTCATCAACCATGTCATTATATCTGCAGAGAAATTTCAGTCCCTGAGGTTATCATTCTCTCCGAACCTTGATGACCACAACCCAGATATCCCAGAATGGAGAAGGGACATGAGCAGAGTAGTCAAGAGAGCTCTGGTGGAGGTAAGCTGTGTGCATAAACTGTGTTACAGTGGTTTTAGTTTCTGCTTTGTTTCTTCATTGAGACTGGATCAGCTGTTCTCTCAGGATGTGTTTATGTTCCTACCAACCGGAAAAGGAGAACAGACTAGTGTTTGAGACCAGCATCCTAAATTTTAGATAGGTGAAATTATCTCATCCTATGACAACCTGGTGCTCAGTTAGCCTCCCATGTAAGGTAGTGCTATTCTAATGGGATTACAAATATACTGTAGAAAACTTAAAAGACCAAAAAGAAAATAATTTTTACTACATAGAAGAGCCCCACAGTAAAGTGTTTTTTGTCTTTTATATAGCATGAGGCTTACAGGTCAGGATTGGGTGCTGATTTTCCCATCAATGCTATAGAGAAGCTCTGAACTTCCTTCTTTAGTTGGGGAACAGAATAAAAATATTAATAAAAATATTCTAGTGTGGCTGAAGATTTGGATTTCAAACTGAGAAGCTATGTAAAGTTAAAAGAGATGGCTGGAGTTTCTCAGCTCAGTGGAAAAATAGCAAAAGGAACTGTTTGAAACAGGGTTTCTGCTTTTTTTAAAGCATAAAGATACTGAGATTTTGAAAGTATATAAGTATTGCAGATGTTATTAACAAGCTTATATGTACATTTGTGGTATCATCTGTGCAAAAAGTCTAGAAAAACACTGTGCACCAGAGAGGTGCACGCAAAGTTGTTTGGATTGTTTCTTAGACTTTTTTTCTGAGATTTCCACAAAAGACAGGAGAAGAAGAGGAAAGGGGAAAAAATAGCATTTTTCTGAGGTTTGTTAGCTTGTTCTTCTGACATATTTATGTTTGTATCAAGCATTCAAGGATCCGTTTATCTTCAGGATGAATTTTCAGAATATAGACAACTCAATAAAACAAAATCAAACCATAAAAAACAGAAGAATTGTAAAACCACAGTAACAAGGCTACATATCCAAAGCAGAGCAGTGAAAACACAGCCTTTTTGTTGTTTGAGTAAAAAGGAAAAAAAAAAATAGATAGCTAATTATCCGTCTTAATATAGCTAAATGATTCACCTTAAACAAGCCTTTGTGAGAGTTCCTGTAAAAGTTAAACCCCAGAGATGTCTACGACAGTTAAGTAAACTGTATAAAAATGAGTCAAATAACTAAATAATTCAATAGGAAATTATAGCTGTGTTATACACTTTTATGAGCTTTTATTAAAGAATTGCATTCTTATTACAGAACACCATAGACTTGGATAAAAATTCTGCATATGAAATTATAGGTCTGTACTAAAATCTGATCTTCTCTCTAAGTAAGGGTAATTTCATATTATCACAAAATATCGTATTTTGTGTTATGATCATAACTATTTGCTCATATCATTGATTTTCTGAGTCCTGTCTCCCACCTCTGAAAAAAAGTCATTCCCAGCCTCTGAAAATGAAAGCTTTCCATTAACTGGTAATACTTTGTTGTTTTCTTGACATGTTAAAGCAACCTGTTAGGCAAGTGAAAATAATGCAAGCCCTGACTTCACAGAATACTGGAAAAGAATATAAGAGACTTTTATATATTTATATGTTTGGGTTTTTTTTCTAAATCCACATTTCAAAACCAAAAAAAAAAAAGGGGAGGGGCAACAAAGCCTTGTGCTTTTTCTTGGTGAGGGATGGAGGGGAAGGATTCCCGTTTTATAGCTCCAAGGGGTTATCCCTGGACTGTCAGCAGTCACACTTGGGGTTATCCACAGAATTAGCTCAGAAAATGGTGATTTGTGATCAGTTTTGCTGACTCCTTGTCCTCCATCCACCATTTCTTTCAATGAGCACCTCCAAGTCTTTGCTCCTGAACCAATGGAGAAGAATTAAATAGATTTAGGCCCAATTAATGTCTGAGAGGCTTGTGAGTCCTTACTGTAGGGGAACCTCTGTGGTGCATTCAGCTGCTGTGATCTGTCCTCATCTCTGAGGGCACTTTTTCTTTTCCCTTTAAAAGTGACCTACTAAATTCAGCACTTGAAAACAGGTTTAAATCAAAACCTGGAGATTTAAGTGCATTTACTGGATAATTCACAGCACAAAGAGGCAATGGAGGGAGATTCATCAAATTCTGTTTCTCCTTCCTTTGGCTAACAAAACTTCCTGAGGGACAAATTAGGTTCCTTTTCTATGTAATAGCTCTGCAGTCTGTTTGTGTAGTATCCTGTTTGCATCAACTAAAACCCATGACCAGAGATGAATCTGTTAGGGATGCCTATGGGTACTTTTTTCTGAATTTTGTCTAATATGTCAGAATTAAGGAGATTTAAGTCCTAGCTTTAGATTTTTAGCCAACAAGACAAAAAAAAAAAAAAAGATGGGATATGTCTGGATTTTGGGACCATATGCAATTGTTACTTAAGAGCTCCTTTTAGCTTGTCTATTTATCATTATTGCTTTAGGAGCCTGCATATTTTACTGGAGAACATGGTAATACATCTTAGATCAGGAAATTATTAATTGCCAACTTTTCACCTGCAGTGGATTTTAACAAAGTTCTCTCCATTGTACCAGATATACCCTACATCATTAGTATAAATACTGTGATGCCTTAACAAAGGCAGCCTCAGAATTCAGTGCCATCCACATGTTTATCTGCTTATCTGTCCACTCTTTGTCTATGCATCAGGTGACAGGTATTTCAAGCAAGCATGTTCTGGTCGCGGTGCTCCCTGGTCTGCCCACATCTGCTGAACTCTTCATTTTACCATATCAAGATGCCACAGGAGAAAAAAAAAGAACAGCAGCAGACGTGGAGCAGGTATTGTGTCCATTACTTGTAGAAGTGCATGTTTATGCATTTTTGAGTGTATATATATAGATAGATATAGATACAAATGAATGTAGAAATGCATCTGATTCACTGGGGTACATGTTACACCCTCTTTGGGTTTTGGTGGGGTTTTTTGTTATAGTTTATTTGTTTGGTTGGTTTGGTTTTTTGTGGTGGTGGGTTTTTTGGTGGTGGGCTTTTTTCTTCTCGCCAACACTGGAAACAGGTTTTGGAGCTGTATTTGGGGGTTTAAACTCCCATTTGGATTCCCTAAGTAATGTTAATTTGGCATAAATTTCTATGATATCATGTATTCCTGCTTCATGGAAGCAGGAAGAAAGTAGGAAGGATTCAGGGGATGATTCTTGCCTGCATGAACTGGAGTAACTTCATAAAACAAAGTTAATGAGGCTGTCAGGAATCTAGAAAGCACTGGAGACAGAGCTAAGTGGTAAACCTGGGCAATTCAGAACTTTGCTAATTTAAGGCACAATGATGGGGTTGGAGTATCTGCCTGCCTTCTTCATGATGCTGGAAGTGGGGTTGAGCCACTATGGGTTGTTTTCTCTTTGCAAGGCTGTAACAGGTTATCACAACTGAAGGACTGTATCTCCCTACAAGCAGGTGGACCTGCATGATTGTAACTAAAAGATAGAACCTTATGCTGGGCATAAATCCCAAAATATCATAGAATCAGGGAGTTGTTAAATTTGGAAAAGACCTCTGACATTATTGAGACCAATTGATAACCTAACATTGCCATGTTCACCATTAAACTATGTCCCCATGTCCCATAGCTCCTTTGCTGTCTCTCAGCTTATTATTTTAGATTCCAGGGGCAAAGATAACTATTCCTGAGGGAAGTCCCACTGTACCTCTGCCTCTCCATGGCTCATGTCTTGTCCATGGATCAAGCTTTGTTAACTTAGCTATGGGCCTCGAACCACTAAGTCACCCATATTCTTATGCTTCCCCTTGCTCAGCATCCTTAACTGTCATATTTTTTTTGACAAATGACTTTCCTCTGCAATTTTCACCACTATATAATAAACAAAAAATATGGAGATTTACTGCTCTGCAAAATCTTTCCTCCCTTTTCTCCTTCATCCCATTTCTCCTTTCCTCCTTCACAAATTGGCAAGGAAGCCAGTCCATAAACTTTAAAATTTACATCTGACCCTGCTCCCCTCCGGCAGTCGGCATCTTACTCTATTTCTCCCTCTCTTTATGCCTCTCTTTTTCCTTCCTGTAAAAATGGAGTCTTTGTGGCTGTGAAGAAGGGAAGCCCTGGCAGTGCTCTCATGACCCTTTTTATGGACAAGAAGAAATGTAATTTTCAGTGTAACTCCATCAACTTCTCTGGCCTACTGCAGGGTCCAAATGGTAACCTTTGGAGGAGAGAGAACCTATTTGCTATTTGCAAATGCAGAGGTGTTTCCTGTGAATAAATATCTTCCCTGACCCTTTCAGGATAGTCAGAATGCTTTTCTTACTAGTCTGTGGTTAGTACATTCTCTTCCTAGTTACTCTAGAAAAAGATGGCATCATTCTCAGTGAGACAGCTGCCTGAGGGCCACAAAAGTTGTCTCTACCCTCTACTCTGAAGCATATTCTGATACTGTTTCTGTTTTGTCTTCCATTTTGCCTGTGATCCTTCATTATCCATTTCCCAAAGTGTTTCAAAGCTCATTCAACAGCCTCTGCCTGTGCCTGAAGTCCCTGGGATGAGTACTGGGAGCAGATATTTTTGATGACTACAGCTTAAGTTGCTTCTGAGGTACTTATAATGCATAGCATTATTTTCTGGTAGGAATAGAAATCTGTGTTCATGAGCAAGGAACAAGCTATTCAAAGGCACGTATACAAGTTTGTGTGTTTGCAGGTGCACACCCAAAGGAGTTACAGTCCTGAATTATTTTTTATAATTTAGAAGAGAAACTAAAGTATGCAGGGACAAAATGGAAATAGTTTGCACAAACAGTGCAGTGGAATAAGGGTCCTTAAGGAAGCACTTAATAATTTAAGTTCTTTTTTTTTTCAGGGTGTTATATCACATATGGCAGCAGGTCTCCAAACCTAAGACGTAGTGAACCTATCCAGAGATGCAGTGACAAATAATTTCTTTCCCTGGAAGACTTGCAGTCAGAATAGACCAGCTGGAAAAGAGTTACAGAATTAAATGCTTCTATTCTGTAAAGGCTTTGTTTCAGTACCCAAGGAAGGGAAAACCTAACTCATTCTCGATATCAAAAGTTGATGAAAGTGACTAAAATACAACAGAAGGGCGCAAAATCCACCATGGACACTGTAGGCACAGATTTACCAGCAGAATGAAGTGTGCTATAGCCCCCTCCTTCTCTTCCCTTTTAGTTAGAACATCCTAAAGTCAGCATGTATAGCTACTGTCATACAACATAGACATGGTGATACAGCCCTGAATCCACTGTATTCACATACCAGGTATGAGAACAGAGGCCAGGGACACTCTGTGGTCCTAATGCTCTGCTCATCCAACCTGGGCTTGAAAGGGAGAAGACATGTAAATCATGTGGGTGGTGCATGCTAACTTTTGTTAGCTAAAACAACCAAGGCTAAGGACAGATGATGGAGTGAAACTCCTGAAGTTGCTGCAAGCCATGTCTGTCACAGGGAACCTGTGAACCTGTAAGGATTTTGGGAAACTTGCTCAACCGAGTTGTATTTCATCACCTGAGCTAGACCGCTGTTCTGCCAAGGGTAACTATGAAGGGTATGTGTGGTTTCATGGACTTTCACATTTACCAATAAATCTGATACATATCTAATGACCATGAAGGGCTTACTTTTTTGCTGTTTCCTCTTAAGACTGATTAAGCTCATCTGGGTTTTTTTTTTTGGTTCATATTCATTTGGCTTTGTAAGCATAACTTTAGGTGTCTCTGTCCAGCCACTCTGTGGTCTCTAGGTACATAATTCCCATTGACTTCAAGGGCAGTTAGATGTCTGCTATCCTTTGAAAATCTCCAGGTCTTAATTTCCCATTTGTCAGAGTCAATAATACTCCTCTGTGCCATATTTTATGAATCTAAACAGAGTAACCCATGAATTTTTTGGTACAGTTGTAGTGGGACTGTGGAAGTGCATCACATTTGATGAATATACATTTCCGTGCAGTTTTCCATTAGGGTGATGCATTTGTGTCTCATGCACTTGTTGAGACTGTGGGTAAATGGTAGATATCATTTTCTCCTTGACTTGATGTACCACTCTCAAAATTATTTTTCTGTGCATACACAGTACCGATTATTGTCATATACATAGGCTGGCACAGAGTTGTTACACCACATTCATGGGTAGGCTTGGTGAACGTAAGTATTACAGAATTCAGATCTGCCACTTCAAAAGCACCAAATTCTTCCCTTTCATTGAAGGGCGAATCTTTAATTAGTAACATTTCAAGAAATTTTTGAGTAATTTTTAGCACTAATCCAATTCAAAATGAATGCTCGCTAGGAAAATATTCTCCTTACAGTCCAGTAGAGGGTAGTTACGATTACTCAGTTTATTTCAGTGTACAGTTTTACTCAATATGAGGATTCTGAAGGGTTATCTTTTTGTTTATGCATTTCACAAATTATCTTCTCTCCACGTTGCTTGCTAGTAGAGGCTTTTTGTCAAACACAGCAAATACATCTTCTCTTAGTCAAATGAGATATAAGTGGAAGATACATGAGAATTCTGAAGTGATGTTTTCGTATCAAGTACAAGTTTCAGTGTTATCCTGAATTTCCCTTTAGTTCTCCATTTGCATGATTTTACCTGGCCTATTCAAAATAACTGTAAAAGCAGAATGCAGAATAGGGGTAGGAGCAACTAGTTAATGGAATCTGAGGCCAATTATCTTTTCTCTGAGAAGAGCTGTCAGCAATGTAGCAAGTGCGATGGAGACAGTGGCAAATAGCAACATCAGCTGGCTAGTACCCAACTGTGCTCAACATGTTGCAACTGTGGCCAGTATCTGTATCCAGCCAAAGAGATGGGAAATGACATGGATGACTGAATATCAAATGGACAGTGATGAACTGCAGAGATGAGATATCTCTGGCGAATTTAAAACTATGGAGAGTGGTATTCAGCAAACCTGTGTGCATATACCTTTTAGGATTCTTTCCTTAAAGCAGATTTACTTATACATCTGCTTCTTTTTAGCTGATGGAGCTTCTCTCTTTTTTTTTTTTATCATTTGGGTTTTTCTTTCATCCCCCCTCCTAAGCTTCAGTCTTTCAGCATATTTACTTTCAGTACTTTTCTCTGATGTATTTCAGATATGCCCATCACCAAAATATTTTTAGCAACGAGATCATGCCAGTGAACACTTTCAAATCTTACAGAAAATTGCACCAATCAGTCCTGAAAATTAAATTCCAGGAAAAGCTTGATATACAGGGTAAATCATATAGTGTTTACTAGGAGAGATTTTTTAACATCTGTACCTTAGAATGCAGATCAAGTCTTCCGCTGGGTACTTAGGGGAGGTTGGGCCAGTATTAAAAACTAAAGGCAGGTGGGGAGAGAGTGGGATAATATGAACCCAAAGACCTTGTACTGGGGGCTTTTTTCCATAGCCAGCTTTTCTTGATCAGCTGCTTGTGTGCTGTAGAAGAGGCTGTTTATATTTCTTGTCTTAATATCCTTGAGTTAATTCCTGCCATGTTACTATCAGCCCTCTCACCTTGTCATCTTTTGCTCAGTGTACAGAGCAGCCCTTGATTGTCAAGTCTCTTTCTGGTCACCTTTGTTCATCAAAAGTGGATCCTGGTTTTTATGTCCAAGTTCTCTCTGGGTTCGTATCTGCTGGTCTATTCTTGTCCCAGAGTAACCACAGGAATGTCCTCTGCCTTGTGCTCTCACTGCATCTCTGGATACTTACAGCAGCTTGAATTTAGCATCTTTCATTGAAAGATCTAAAGAAATTCCTGGTGGACCCAGTAAATCGGTGATTATGCTCTTTTCAGTGTTAAGAGAAGCAAGCTTTAGAGGCCTCATGTGATGTAACCAAGGTTATTCAGGGTGAGTGGCACAGTTTAAATTGATCCACTCTGGTCCTGACTCCTGGTTCACTTTTGTAATGCTGGTTCAAGATGCTTCCTATCAAATCAATGTGCATAATTCTTTCCTTAGTTGTTTATTGATTTTTTCAATGAATTGAATAGAAGTGTAGCACTCATTAGTTGAGATCTTTACATGGTATCTATAACATTATCTAGATTCTTAGCTAGTGCATACTGGCACAGTTGAATCACATTCAATTAGTCTAAACTAATTTACACCAGAGGTTTGAAAAGTCAATAAGGGTATGAGAAAATGCCCTTCTCAGTCATAATTCTGCTTCTTGGTGCACATGCTTCTTTTACAGTCCTAATTCTGACAAAATGCTAAGAGAAGCCAAATTAATTTTTGTTTTGTTCCATTTTTAAATTGGAATCTCTTTTTTTTTCCTTTCACAAATTGTCTGTTATTATTATTCATTATGTGTCCTTTGATGAAAAATGATACATGAAGAATGGTTTCTATTACTGAATTATTTTTGCACATCATGCTTAATTCTGCAAATGAAGCAGATAAAGTCAATGAGGCTCAGTTAAGGACCAAAACTAATTCTGAAAGCTAATTATTTTCACAAGAGAGACTCTTGAAGACTATAAATTAGGAGCTTGCTATTCTGAGAAGTTTTGTCTTCAGCTGAGTTAGTTGCATCTCCGGGAGGGAGAGAGAAACAGAGAGAGGCCTGAGGCCAACCTGTTCCCCAGCTGAAGGTCTGACTGTTCAATTGGAATTGCATTCCTATTTTTTAAACAGGCCAAGGTACTTTGATGTTTCCTTTTCTGCTTTTTAAACCAAAATGCATCCATGGTACCGCTTCAAGTGCAGAAATAAAGGGAGGCACAAAAGTCAAAATGTTCCCCATTGAAACCTTTATATTACCTCAGCAACTGAGATCAACCTTTGTATGGAAATTTACTTCAAAGATACTTTATTAGTATTGTAAACAAATTATATGAGTCAGAACCACTTCTAGATTAAAGTCTGAAAACTGAGGTAGAAATAGACTTAACAGAGTAAGAAAGACAGAAGAACCTCTTCTCCAAGCTCAAAGCAAATATCCTGGCTGACCTTGTGGTGCACAGGTCCTCTTGGGATCATGTGAGGGCCACAAACATTGTCAGGTCCAACTTTGGACCTGCTGTGAATTTGGCACTTTAGGTGTGTGTAAGCTGCTCACTGACCTCAAATACTGACTTTTGTAAGCCATTGTGTATGATTTCTATTTCAGATAATTTTTAGAAGTACAGAAATGCATTTTCACTGTCTGAATCTCTGTTTTGAAGAGAATCTTATTTTCCACATAAGGGAAAACGAAAACATTGTACCAAGCAAGCAAACATTTTAAAAACATGTCTGAATGCATCTGTTCTTCCCTCAGAAGTGTGTGTTAGGCATCTCCAGAGCTGCCTGAGGAAGGCAGATGTCTAATTCTTGCTGGCACTTTTGAAGGTCTTAGTCTGTTATTCATTTTTTTCACTTGTTCAGATTCCATAAAGACTGAGGCAAAAAAAAAAAAAAAGGCTGTACACAAAAAGCCACTGGGAGTGCATGTAATTAATTGAGCCAAGGAAATATGCCTTATACTCTGAGCAGCCTGAACAGTTGCTGCCAGTTTTGACACTTTGTGTGTAGTCCTGGAACAATTATGGCTATTTCAATCCTCTGCTGGGACACTGATGTTTTCAGGCAAAAATAATTTTAGTCTGAGATGCATTTGTAGAGGATGTCATACAACCAAGTCCTCATTCATAATCAAGTAACAATGCAATACAGCAATAATAAACTTCAGTTGTGACTGTTTCTTTCTGTCTTTCTTCCTTTTTCTTACTAGTTAACTCTTACTGCCTTTCCCCTTCCTATTATTCCTTTGCAGAGAGGAATACTTGTTGAGTTTTCTCTCTCACACACAACTTACCTGCTGGGAGGCAGCCTACAGCACCTCTCAGCTGTCATTTTCCTGCTGTTTTGCCCTCTTCACTCTGCACCATGGGCAGGCCAGGGCAAATCTCACTGTTCCTTCAACTCACTAGTGCCCAACAAAGTCTCTTGTACCTTCTCATGCTGGCTTTCTCCAGATCCTTCTGTTCTTCCATTTCGTACCCAAATCCTTGACAAAACCATTCTCAGTACTACTTTGCTGGCTGCAGACTCAGTCATACATCACATTAAGCCTCTCTTTGTATAGAAGGCATCATGTATGTTTTTTACCTCTGCTGTTTTCCTGCCATTTTGTGCAGCTGTCACAATGTGCTGAAGAGGAATGACACAAAGTGGTTGGCTCTTTTCTTCAGTTTACTGTCTTCCATTTTCTTTTTCTTTTTTTTTTTTTTTCCCAGAGGCTCAGCTGCCCCAGCAGCAGCAGGATGTCAGAGCACAAAGGAAAATAATTTCTGCAGGGTTATGGAGGAGAGCTGTTAGGCTGTGTTTGGGAATGGATATAGCCAGAATTATATTTTTCCTGTTATTTTCTTGAGCCATTAATGTACCTGGCTTACAGCTTATTAATCTACAACTGTTGCTCTGGTTTTAGAGATGAAAAACTTTTTATGTCAATCTTGGTTATTAATATGCTCAAATCCTTCAAGAGAGATATAATTTGCTTCCCAGGCTTTCTCCATGAACTGCACATCTTTGTGTCACTCTCCCTGCTACTCTGAGCTCAACAGATGGCTCTTTGAATGCAGGTGGTATTTTTTCTTGCTATTGGAAAAAATATATTTACTGCTCATTCTGGCACTCATGAAATAGATTGTAACTTTAAAGAAATATATTTAAAAATATAAATAAAATGCCTGTAAGAGTTATTGCCAAATTGATATTGAACCAAAGGCACCTATTCAAGCCAGAAATTAAGTGTACGAGCCAAGAGCATTGAAAGAACCATTAAGAATGTTAAAAAAATAAAAGAAGCAGATAAATCTCGTACTGTAATGAATGATAGCCAAGGAACATCTAATCATATCTGGATAGCATTTACTGAAATAACTCACCCAGACAAAAATGAAGAACATGAAAATATGGTGTAAAAATTATTGGAATTTTTTTTTTCTGACAGTTTTTCATTAATCTCCAAGAAAGAATAAGGATTTATTTGAAACAAATTAAATTAAGTGGTGAGCACTAGAATACGGTTCTTCTCGTTCTTGGTCTGGCAATAAAAACACATTCTCAGTAAATGCATATTAAGGGTTATAGGGTTATATTAAGGGTTATATTTTTCCAACCACCTCTCCCTATTAAACCAACATGCAGAACAACGACTATGTTCAATTGGAAAATTGATCACTGCCGTAGGAAAATGTGAAATACATGAGACATCAGGCAAAAGACACACAACAAACAATCAACACCATGTCTATAGGCTTGCATTCTTTGTTTAATCTACCTAGATGTTTTGCTTTTAATGGCAATATGCCTGGAACTTCCTGGATGTAATTAAGTGTGATGTGGAGAAAGTGACTCTGGGCATATTGTGAAAAAATTACTTAAAAAAAATGAATGTTTACCAACAGATGGGGCCAAAGTTTGGCTTCTTCACTGTACAAATACAGATTTATAGGGTCTTACCTCAGCAAATACTCATCTTTTCTGTTGTGTACTTTAAGGGGGAGTAACCTGCTTCATTTCTGCTATTCTATTGATGTCATCAAAGTTATGGCAGCATAATCTGGTGATCTGAAGGCTCTGTGAAATGTCTCTCCCATGAAAGAGAGTTCTCTCTGTGTGTGTAACCCAGAAGAAGAGATGGGCCGTGCATTTTGTTTCAACCACATTCTGTGGTCAGTAAACACTTTTAGATTCAAGCTGGATCTGGTACATATTTACTGATTAGGGAGCAGCTGGCTTGAAACTTAGAGCTGGATGAAATGAAATTTGCTTTTAGAACTTGAAAATTAACTGCAAGCTGTGGTAAGGACCTAACAGATTAATTTTTGTTCAGTTATATCACGTGTTATGTACATACTCTAAGATCTTGGAACTGGCCAGTCAATGAGCAAGAAGTTATTTATTATGAGCAAATGAGCATTAACAATTGAAATGTTTATTTTTACTTGAATAATACATGAGTTCACTGATGTGCTGCTGCTGGCTGGTCCTGCAGACACTTACACATGTGGGTGTAATGTTCCTTTGGGGCTTGTTTGCTGCTGGGCCACTCCTACAGAGATGTGACAGGGCTACTTGTTGATACCAGTCATTGCTAACTGTACACAAACCACTCTGTACATAGTACTGGCAGAGGTGTCAGCTTTCACAAATTCCTCCTCTGTAAGGTGATAGGAAATTGTGCTCAGAAAGTCTGGTACCTCTGCAAAATCTTCAATTTGCACGCAGCTCCATTTCCTACCCACCTATTGGCAATCTAAATCAGTGGTCAGGAAACAAATGCATTTCTTTTTTTCTCTTTTCTTTCCCCCAGATTTCCGAATCACTGATCCAGAAACTGAACCAAAATCTGGTCCATTTTGAGTTGAAGCCAGGAGTTCGAATCCTTGTCCATGCTGCCCATTTAACAGCGGGTTAGTATCCCTTTTTTGTGTATACATTTTCTGTCACTCTGTAGCACAGCAAGCAATAGATTGATGGTAAGAGTGTGCTATTAGCTGAATTTTAAACATTTCTTATTTTTATACCACAGTAACAACACAGTGTGTCGGCAAACATTAAAATGCCTATTTTACCTCACCTTTTTATATCACACCAAAAAAATATAGTGACTTTTGCATTTAAAGCTAACCCATTTGTTTTCTTACGTGAAAGAATTTACTGGTTTTGGCAGAAATGTAGTATAAGAACCAGTAGAAATGTTTACTTTGTGGCTATCTCTGAAATATTCAACAGGTAAGCAGCACCATGGCATTTTCAGCCTGAGTCACACAGGGCAAAGGTTACCAGCTAGCCTTGGGTATGTACAGATATTCTAGAGTCAACAAACATTCAAAGCTACTAAACACAGTTCAGACGTTGTTCATCAGTCTAAAAGACTAGAATCAATATATATATGCACAAAAAAAAGATTAGCCCATTTGGACTTTAACTAATCCTCTCTCAAAATAAGTCATCTCCAAAGTCCTAACCTTTAATTACATATGTCTTTGTCTATTCTGCATACTAAAACCTCGTTTCACAGCACAGGCCTTATTTAACTATTACGAGAGATGAGACAAATTGATCCGTGCTTGGGATTGTTAGGAATTCATTTTCCCCAGGAGCTGCTGATAATTCTGATCAGTTGGTGTCACCTTCTTTTGCTAACTTGCAAACTAAAAGCTTTAGTTCATTTGTACTAACAAACTGCTCTCCAAAAATCTTTGTGTGTCTGCCCAACCTGGTGTCAGTCCACATGCAGCCTTGTCTATAAAGTAAGGAAAAAGAGACTTGTTATCAGAGAAGTAATCCTTGGCCTGAATTTTCAGCAATGACCAGAGATACAATACATGCTTTCAGAAGATGCTCAGTGTCCATCTCTTAAAAGAAATGTATCTGAAAGCATCTTAATGTGAGCTTCAAAAATGGAGTTACCCGCAATTGCTCATAATTTTAATTTGTCTCTGGACATTTACTCTGCCAATGCACATAGCTGTTTTCTATTTTGATCAATATTTATTAAAGTCAAGGTCAAATCCTGAATGAACATTTATGTATGACTACTCTGGCCCTGAATATCCTGTCGGTCTTCTTCAAAAAATTATAGCAAGAAAGAATCATATTAGATATTCCTGGAAAGGTTCATCTTTACCCCTTGCTACTGAAGGGACGTTCCTGATTTCATCTACAGGAAACAGAGGACACTTAAAATCACTTATCCAGCTCTGCCTTTATAGGAGGTGAATTTGGATCCAAGTTTTCTGCTGTTTGTAGAAGCCTCCTGCAGCTTCTTAGAGAGCAGTTCTGGACATCTGTGCGTGAGGGAGTACACAGGGTCTCCAGCTGCTCCATGTTCAGAGCTGGCTAAAGTCTGGGTAGCTCCAGTTCTGAAGCCATGTAATTAGTGGAGGTACTGCAGCACTTTTCTAGGCTACTAAACCTTGTCTGCCACTCTGAACCAAAAGGCAGGGTCTATCACTGTGACTTACTGCCATGCTAAAAACCAGTATGGCCTCCAGGTATGCGCTGTTCTGTTTCTTGCTAGCTCAGGCTGAAGCAGAGGGTGTTTGGCTCAGACACACTCTTTGTGCTCACCAAAAATGCACATTTTTATTTGTATTTACACAAACACCAGGAATGAGTACTGTTTGATCATAATATATTCAAACACTCATTTGTTCTGCAAGGTAGGCTTTGTTGTGCTTCCCTTCTAAGCCACTGGTGATTGCTGTGACTGACCTCACAGAGTCCTATGAGAACACTACAGGATTTTGTCTCTTGGGGAAATAGGATTCAGTAAGAATGCAAAATGAGCTTAGATGGGCAAACTAGGTATTAAAAAACCCAGACAGCAGCCACTGTGAGGTCTTTGAGAGAATATGACTCCTTAACAAGCTGCAGAGGTCATGACTCTGTTCTCTGTCTAAGTAAAAGGCCCAATTTCATGACATCAAAACTTGGGAATACTTTAAAATTGGATAAAAAGCCATGTGAGATTTACTTCTCTGCTGAAAGCTATTGTTTTGGTTGTCAGGGAATAAGAAGAATTGTCCTTTAAAAATCCAAGCTTTTAAAAAAAATTAAATAAAATAAAGCAGGTAAACCTGGAACACAAGACAGCCCCAGAAACAGTCCCTATAAAACACAATCCAGGGGGATGCACAGGGTGCAGAGGTTCTGCTCTGGTCTGTGGTATCCCTTCTTTCCCAGCCTTTTTACTATGACTTTGAGCTGGATTCTGACAGCTATGGGCTGTAGTTGGCTGAAAACAAAGCTGAGCATGTGTTTTTCAAAGTATTCATGTATGTATATGTATTTCTGCATTAATGTTGCCATGCCTCAGTGCACATGTATGTTCCCCCCTGTGTGTGGCTGGCCATGCCCATCAGCAATTTCTGCAGCAGAGAAGCTGCAAGGAACAAAAGTTCAGGTATCTAAACTAGCTTGATGTGGATATTCAACACCAGAACGTGTAGAAATGAGTCTTTGTGAGCGTGTGTTGTATGTGGGCATGTACATTCCCTGGAGCACAGAAGAATGACAGGCATTGGCCTCAGCACATTTCATACCTCTGTCTTCTTTGTTCAGCCCACACTGGAAGAAGGATCCATTTATGGCAATTATAGACAACAGATTGCAATTAATTCGTCATGTTCATTCCTTCTTCTATGAGATAAAAAACAAACCAATGTCTCCAGCCCAACAGACAACAACCTCAACTCCAAGGCAGAGTAAAATATGCCAATATTCCTCACAAAACAGTTAAATAGCTGTTTATTACTGGGCTCTCAGTGCAGCATTATAGCAAGAACCTTGAGTGATGCTGAATCTGAATTGGTTGGAAAGCCACTTTGTCATCCCACAGAACTGCAGAGACCCACAAAATTACAGATGGAGAGGGGACAGACTGGAGATGTGTAAGGATGTGTAATAATAGTGGATTATTTCATCCCCATGCCTCACCTTTCTGAGGATAGCCTGCTAGGTGTGGAAAGGAGAAGTTTTTTCACTTCTCTTTGTAAATTTTGGTTTTATCAATCTGGGTGTGAAACTGAAAAAATGTGCACATGTGGTATGTGTGCATTAGTAAGTACTTGCTTGTATGTGTGTGTTTCCTTGTATGCATTTTTCCTCTGGTTTAGGATGGGTCTGTTCAGTGCACGTGAAGAGGTGAAAGAGGTAAAGTTGTGTTTGCCAGTGGTTCAAGTCAACTTTCACTGCCTTGCATAGGAAGGCACTACCTATGCCACGTTCTGTGTGCAATGCAGAACAGTCAGTGAGGACAGTACCTTCTGTGTGTTAGCTCTTTGTAATGGCACAGCTACAGCTGCATGTCTGCAGGATGCTGTATTAGTGTCTGTATGAACAACTGACACTATTGCACCTAGGTGTGAAACTTCTTGGATACTTGGTGCCTTTCTGTGTGTGTGTGTGTGTGTGTGTGTGTGTGTGTGTGTGTGTGTGTTGGAAACTCTGTTTAATACAATTCACTTTGTATTTCTGGGAAATCCACACTTCTGCATAGCTTGGATGACCTTACTTTTCAAAGGGCTATGACCCAATGGTGAGCAAAACTCTGAGAAGAAGTACAGAGAGACTCTTTGTCTGATTAGGATTGGTTTTGGTGTTTTGGTTTTTTTGTTTGTTTTTTTTTTTCTTTTTTCTCTTGAATCTGTGCACTGTCTTGCATGGAAGACTTGTGCGAGAGAGGTCAGGGCACCAGGGAAAAGAGAGTAGAATGTGTTCAGATGAGTAGGAAAGGGATAAAGGAAGAAAACAAAAATATCAGAGACATGACAAGAGCTTGCCATGGACACTGAGGCAGTGTCTGTGAAGGGTACTGCCCTTCTGGTCAGGAAGCAGCAGGACTGAGCAGAAAACAATACATTAGGTGGGCACTGTTCTTTAGTAAAACTGAGGAGCCAGTCACTCCTTATTCACTGTGCATTGGGAGCTACTCAGACTAGCTCTACACAAAATAGAGAGCCAGCTTGACAAGTTAGCCCGCGGGTAGCTCGAGGATCAGCCAGAAAATGCCAGGTTTGGTACCCAAGTGACCTCATTTACAACTACCTTAGGTAATTGCAGTATGAGAGAGTATGTTTCGGGCATCCTCTCATAGGCCAGAGAAGGCCTCTAAGGAGAAAGCTGTGGGACTTCATATCAAGGGGTATGTTTAGCACTACAAGTGATCTGAACCCGTGTTTCTTCCCAGGTGGATTAGAAAGGGAGAGAAGGTCTGGAAACATGTGAACAGATGAGACCTGTTACAAGTGCAATAAGAGGGGAGAATGAACTGTATTTCTGGAGGGAGCAGCTTTCACTTCAGGCTGGGGTGGCTCTAACCTTCTCCTCTCTTGCAGCTCCCCTAGTGGACCTCACTCCCAGTCACAGTGGTTCAGCTATGCTGATGCTCCTCTCTGTCGTTTTTGTGGGACTAGCCGTGTTTGTAATCTACAAGTTCAAAAGGTATGACCATCCCTGAACCATTTCCTTCTCACCATCGCTGCCTTTCACTGAGGCGTTTGGGGTTTGTTTTGCTGGGTTTTCTTTTTCCGAGTGAGTTGTTTCTTGGTTTGTAAAAGCTGATGCTACATCATCTACCAGATACCACACAATGATGGTTTCTGTTAATGTTTTAGGAAGATTCCCGGCCTTAATATATATGCACAGATGCAGAATGAAAAAGATCAAGAGATGGTCAGTCCAGTCAGTCAGAGGGAAAGCATACCTAATGTCCCTCAGAGTGAGCTGATGAGCCATGAGCAACTAGTAGATGAGAAGTTGGAAGTCCACCCCATAGGTAAATAACTTGCAGCATCCTGCAGCTGGTCAGACTCTGACTTATAATTGGCTAACCTTTTTCTCAGCCTCCTCCCTTCCCGTATTCCTGCACAATCCTCCTCCCATCCTCTTCTGCTGCAACATTAGTTTTGCTACAGGAAACCTTGCTAACTCTTCCCTCTCCCTCACTGCCATATGATGAAAGGGAGGGGAACAACTTTAGACTTTTTCTCTCTCCTAGTTGCTCTACATAGATCCCCTCCCCTTCTCAAAAAATCCTGCTGGCAATGTAATTTATTTTGCTGGGGCTGATATAGTTGTGGGGCTAAGCTCCACATCCAGAAGGACTTCAGCCACCCTCACCTGGAACACGGAGGTGAGCAGGTGATTTGGTAAGTCATATCTAAAAGCTAAATGTTTATTGATGTTTTGACTGCTGGGATCTTTGTGCTGTGCCAGACCTTGTTGCCAGCAGCAATGCTAGTCTGGCTGGTTCACAGATAAATTGAGCAAAACCTGGGATCTCAGCATTGGACATCTGGGTTTGCCCTCAGGCTGATTTCTCCCAAGACCTCTGTGGTTGAGTATTTCCAGAAGCAGGACCTAAAGTGAACAGACTTGGAGAGGGCATTCTAGGATCGGTCACCCATTTGCTCATATGTTCTCTGTTATTCTGACTACATTAGAAGTGTTGGGATGGAGCAGGGAGGTTTCAGACATGTTCTGCTAAAGCCAGTGTTGCTTGGGCATTGCTCAGCTTCACTATCGTGATGTGATAGTTCTGCAGGCCCAGCCCAGAGGTACAGTGCAGGACCCCTGCAAATAAGGACACGGAGCTATTTTAGAGGAATTAAAGGGAAAAGGCTGCCCAGAGATGTTGTGGCGTCTCCTCTGGAGATATTAAAAACTCTCCTGGCCACGATCCTGTGCAACCTGCTTTGGGTGAGCTTGTTTTAGCACAGGGGTTAGACTAGATGTTTTCCAGAGGTCTACTCCAACCCCAACCATTCTGTGATTCTGTAACTTAGACAGAAGTGAAGCATAGTTGTAACTGAGATCCCCTATTTCCACAAATTCATCAGCTTAAATAAACCTTAGATCTCACCTGAGGATTCCCTAAAATGTATGGGAGTGCTTGCTAAAGTAGGTTTGGAGTCATACCTACTATAGAGAGGAGCAAGGAAAAGGGCAATTAAAGGAGAGAATTTGATATCCTAAGATTGTGGCCTGTGAAACAACCTGGGAGAAAAAAGAAGAGCGAGCGTTGATGAAACTGTGTCTAAGCTGGAAGCTCCACTGCAGTCAATACTGATCTCTCCTCACCTGTTCACTAAGGAGATCTTGTAGCTATTAAAAGCTTTTAAGCAGCTATTCATCAGCAGACCTGGACATCCCTGCTTACCAGAACACAGGACAGAGTGAGGGACCAACCTTCCCATGTGGTATTCCCCATACAGAGCAACCCCAGGCCACAGTCCAGAACCCAAGGAAAGGAAATGCAACCAAGGTAGTCTGGACAGAGGACTTCCAAAAAGCTTGTGGATCACCAAGAGGTTTCAAGCCAAGACCCGGAGCGGTGGGTCCTAAACTTTAACTATTCTTTTTTACATTTTTTTGTTTGTTTGTTTGTTTGTTTTCCCCAGAAATCTCCAAGGCAAAATTGATGTAAGATGCTAAGGGAGAAACACCCAATTTCAAGTCAGGAACTCTCTTTCTACAGGCAGATGGGCTTTGAGCTTCCCCTTTCTAAAAAAATGTGATGGTGATGGTTCATGCTCTTCCAGGAGCAGGGAAAAATATGTTTTCATGGGTCATTCAGATTGAAGCAGCAAGTGTCAGTAACCTGCTAGCTCTGTTCAAGGTTCCTTTGAAACTGCTTTTGCTGGTGTTGGGAGTTTAAACCCTTGGAGCCTCTAGATAAAGAGAAGTCAAAAGCCAACTTTGGGGGTAGGTTTTCAATTGGTGCAGCTATAGAATTTCTGGCTTTCTACAATAGCCAGAATTTTATGCGTTTCTCAGCTGTGTTACTGGACACTATTGAACCAGAAATTGGCTTTTTACAACTCTTGTTTTGCACCTGTAATTGCAGTAACGAGCACAAAAGTTAAATGTGTGGGATACATAGACTCAATTATGTATCAAAAGGAATCAGTCCACCAAACTTCCTAAGAGCATTTTTCTATCCTGTCAGTAAGATGAATGAGAAAACTGAATCCCAGCTCATTGACAAAAATGAAGAGGTCTGGACCTAGATGTGAACAGAATAGAAAGTGCAAAGGCTCTTCACTCTCCTATACAACAACCTCATCTGTTTCTGGAAATCAGCAATTTCTTTTTTAATGAGTTTTCTTTCTTTTGGGAAAACAGAGCAGGACTGTAATTGGGTGTTTCTCTTTTGTATGCTTGTTCAGAAATCAGTTTTTTAGAATACCTTTGACTAACATTCAGGGATACTTTCTTGGAGGAATCTGAATTAATGTCCTTGCATCATTTAATTTTTCTCTCCAAACTCTGGCAGCATAACCTGCCCCCCCCCCCCATATTTCTATTTTCTGGATGTAAGCAAATGCAAAGCTTAAGGTTATTTATGAAATCTCCAGCACCTTATCATTGCAAATGAGTTACGTATTTCCTCTGAGGACCTCAACCCCTCCTTCCCTCCACCCCTCTGCTCTGGCCTCTCCCTCTTCTGTTCAACATGGGTGAATCATCTTCATTAGCAAAAGAACAGGACATCACCTTCAGTGTTTTGAATGACAAGAAAACATTTCTGGGAAGAATGTGTCAGTCTGGAGCAGTTGAATCCCAAAGGCCAGCAAGGTGATACCTTCAAGCATCTTCCTTGGCTAAATATGCTTGTTATTTACTGACTCTAATTTTGTTCTTTCTTTGCCACAGGAAGTATTTCCACAGCTGCTGAGTCCCAGAGCACAAAAGAAATCCCTACCTATGTAAATGGTTGAATTGAGGACACCAATATCTGTATCTAAAAAAGGAGGAGAGCTCACTGCATTTGGACTTTTTAATTCTTCAGATGACAAAGGGTTTTTAGCTTTAAGCCTGTGCATGTGGACATTATACTGAGATCATAGTGGAACTGCATTGTACAGGTGTTCAATTTCAGTGGGGGGTGGGGGGAGAGGAACTGGTACCACTATTCACTCCTACGGCCCTTCCCCTCACCCTTTCACTCTCTTTTTTCTGATCTGTCTCTAATTTGTAGAAAATTCATAATGATATAGGCCAAGAATATGCATGGGGGTCTCTTCTTTAGGGAGAGGGGTGGGCTGGGATGTGGGGGGAGAAGGACTAGGGAAGTGGGAGGGAGTGTTTAGGGTTCTTGGCTTTAGATTTAACTGCTCTTTTAGCACTTTGGGCTGCGGGAGGGTTAGACACCCTAGCAGACTTTCCTAGGACACACAAAAAAATCACACTGGAGTTTAAAGGCGCTGAAAATACTCTTGGTCAGTCTGATTTATGTCTTTGTTTGGACTCTGCCCTTCATTCCTCTAGCTGCAGCTGCTGCCCATGCCCTACAGCTGTGAGGAGGCTGAGTGTGGATGGTCCCACCTGTGAGGCCAAGCTCTTTCTGACACAGCTTTCTTAGCCTACTCACACCAAGGCGTCCCACTGATAGCACCATGGGAAGATAACTTTACCTCCTAACCTTGAACAGAACAAGCATACATTGCAGGCAGGGAGGGAGGTCTGTCCATGCTGCAGTTGCAGGAGGTTATTGTCAGCAAGAACTTACACTGTACTTTGTACCAGCCTTACACCTTCAGTTTTGGCTAAGACCAAGTCCTAGCAACACCCTCAGCTCCATGTAGTGCTAATGGCTGAATTTGTCTGAGGAAGTTCCAGGAGATCTCTACATTTTCAGAGTCACCCAAAAGCCTGTCAGTTTTTTGAAAGACACCTTGTCCATAGAATAGGGAGCAGGGAAAGGTCTATGCACAGTTTCCTATGGCCATCTTAGCACCCCCAGTTGCTGACAAGCTCCTGCCGCTCTGGGCAGAAGAGAGAGAATTTGGCCTGAAACTGTTGCCATGCATTTTGAGCCTCAGCACCACAGGACCACTCTTACACAAGATTTGATTTCTTACCAATAACTTAAGCTTGTATCTTACACTGCAACTAGAAATGAGGCTGTAGGACATGTTCAGGTAGACTATGCAAGGGAGCAGCAGGAAAGCAGGATTAGCATACCTCGAACAAGTCCTCCAAAGACACTGGGTATCTGGCTGAAGCCTAACCTGTGGTTGATTTCCAACCCAACTCAGGTAAAACTAGCACCAGGATTTCGGTTTGAAGTGTAAATAGATAAAGACTGCAACCAGTGTACACTTGCTTAACTCTGTTAGGTGAAGGCAAATAGAGGCCAGTTCATATTTAGTGTGGCACAATTAGGAGGCACCTTGATTCCCGATATGGGTGGGTTTTGTTCAGTAGACATTGCACATGGCAACAGGAGAAAGCAGCATTATCAGTGTGGCCCAGATTCCCAGGGCAGGGATTTAGTGGTGGTGGGTTTGAATTTCTCTGTCACAAACTGGGCACAAACCTAAATCAACCTGCTTGCTGGCAAATAAAAATGATACCAAGAACATTTAGACCCCTAGTAGTTAAAAGATAATCACAGTATAGAGTTCTCTGCCTCTTTCTGTAGTTTCTCTGAAGTAGAAACACAGCAGTTTGTACGGCTTTGCTATTGTCTTTGCAACTACAGCTTTAAGAAAGATGGGAAAGTTTTGGCTACAACTGTATAATAGTCCCCACTGAAGTCCAACATTAGCCAACTTATTTTTATAGTAAGCCGATCAAAAAGTTTTCTTATAGTGTTGGAACTATTTCTAATTTTAAAATTACTTTTTTTGATGTACTTTTTCATCTTCTTTTTCCCTTTCGTTAAATACAATGTAGCGTAATGTATAATTGCTATTGTTTATTGCTTTTACAGTCATATTTATTAAACAGATTATGTCTCTAAATGAAGGCCCATGTTTTTGTTGCTCATTTTAGCTCTCTGTTTCTGACTGGGATCACTAACAGTATTAAAACAGTAGGAAGTTGATTACTTCAAAAAGAAAGGAGTGTTCAGTAGAAATAGGAGAGGGTGGTGGTAAGTGTCCTTCTGAAAATATAGTCCCTAGAAGCAAGATGCCAATATGAAGGTAACTTTCTCAGTCCTTAAACTGCTTTATAAAGTGAGGGTTGGGGATATAAAATATCTCCGTTTTATAGATGGGGAAGCTGTGAGATGCTGAGGTGCAATGCTGTTTTTCTGGTTCACAAACAAGCAATGGTAGAGCTCAGAGCAGTTCCCTGCCCTTGGTTATCTTTCTTAATACACAGTCTCTGTTATAGATAGGTTCCTTTAAAATATATTTTTTTGATACACTTTTGCCAGCACTGATGAAGGAAGGTCTGAATTAATAGCATTACTGATTAATTTACATGTGAATAAAATGGGGCTTGGGAAGTTTCTGTCAACTTGCCTTATGGCAGTGGATACATGTTGCTGAGAAAAAAAAGAAAGAAAACAGGGCTTCTCTGCTTTACAAGTCAGGATGGAACCACCAGATCATTCTACCTCTTGTAACTGGATCTTGGTTCAGTTCTCCAGCTTTTTTTGTACCTCAGCATAAGAATTTATATTGGCACATAGTCAAGTATCTGGGGCTCGAGTATCGGCAACAACCAAGGCTGTGGTGTGATATATTACGGGTCCAGGAACAATGAGTTTGCTCACTGGAGGAGTGTGTAGTTTTCACTCTGGGCAGATCCCAGTGTAATTACAATTACTAGCCTAGAATGTTCTAGTGGACACTGCAGCCTTCTCCATTCAGGCTGGAATGGCCATAGTACAGGTGACTCAGTGGTGTGTGTATAGACGTAATCTGCTTTAATAAAGTGCCCACCTGAATTAGCAGGCATCTGTTCTGGCCATAAACAGTAAGTCTGGTTTTGGCAAGCATCTCTTTAAAGCATTTTCAGATCATTCTCTTCAACTTGTTGTGTGTCCTGAGGCAGAGACTGGTTGTTATTTGTGGTTGTTGTTTTCTGGTTTGTATAACAACACAGCAATTAACTGCTAATGGATGAACACCGAGACAATAAACAAAGAATATACCAAATACTTATAAAATCCAATATGAATTTTTCTGAGGATATTATCATGCCTTGAGGGAACAAAAAAAGTTCATTATCCTTTGACAGAAAGAGCAGAGAGTTAAAATATAAATAAGCAGAGAGTTAAAAATTCAAATAAAGTATTTTCCTAATTTGATGTTGATTCTCTACCATCATCCTAAGTGCTGTAAAACAGACATACAGATGAACAGACATTGGCTTCAGAGAGACTTATACTTCTGCACGTAGCAGTACTCTGGGGCTAAGATGCTGGATCGCTTTTCCTGAAAATCAGTAGTTGTTAGTGTTCAAATACTGACCATCAAACAATAGCTTGTTCTTAATATGTGGCTGTGTTTAATTGCCTAAACTTTTGATGGAAAGCAAGGCTCTTGAAGTACTTGCTGAAATACTTATGCAAATGAAGCAGGAATTTCCAGTGACCCTAAATGAACCCTGTCTTGGTCCTGTCAGCTTCTGCTGAGAATTTCTGACAATTGCATTTAGTCTGGTTCCTAGAGCTGATAACAAGGGATTAGTATTTTATCTGTGTGCTGTCACCTCTCATTGAATGCATGAGAAGTTTCCTTGTCACATTATATCTCTAGGTACATTCAGTGTTTTAAACATTACCCCTGATTACAGAGCTCCTATGTTCTTGATGTTAAAAAAGAAAACTTTATTTTCCTTCAGTTAATGAGATGCTATCCCTGCATTTCTCCATAAAACAGAATCATAAAGCATGTGAATAAATAATACTTGAGCTAAAACAGATCTTTTTACTTTAGCATTAGTACAATCCTGACCATAATACCCAGAAGAAAAAGCTGAAGTCAAATTGTTTTCTAATTTCTAAGATCAAAGTGCTATCATGTACCAAGTCATTATGCTAAGAGATATATTTCATCTGCAGTTTTAACTTTAGCTTTTTCTTTTCCCTTTTTTCTTACTGGGGAATATGGCTGTCTCTTACTATGCTGAAAGAGGGATGTAGAGGAAATCCACTTTACTTATTTCTCGACGTGAGAATTTCAAGGTGTCTTACCTCTTGTTTCCGTTGTGATGCAGCCACCCCAATGCTGTATGCACCTCAGCAGTAGAGGTGAAAAAATAAGAGAACAAGTTTTCTCACTACCTCTGTATTGCAGATTGTGTCTCTCATTGTAATTTTGGACCATTTTGATGAGTGGACCTTAACCAGACCTTCTCTACATGAAAAAATTCAGCACTGGAGAGCTCTGAATGAGATGGATGCCCAACATCTGAGCAGTACAACTCAATACAGGATTAATGGCTTGAACACTAGAGATGCAAAGACACTTGGGAGACCAGCAGCCTTCCAGGGCAGTAGCTCCATGCTGTTCTGTCTGTGCCAAGGCTTGCTTTCTGCTAGGATAAGTTAGAGAGATTTGAAGTTTGTGCTAATTTATGTTCTTTTCTCTAGGAATGTTATAAGCTTTTGTTAGCAGGGAGAGTAGCATAACTAAAATACATCCAGTCAGATATCTAACCTTGACTCTGTTTGTATAATAACCTCCCACCAAGCTGTAGTAGCCCAAGCCATGTGTTAGCAGAATAGGAGCCTGAAAACTGTTGTATTTCCTAAAGTTCTCTGAGGCTGGAGCATATCCAGCCCTGTGGACAAAAGCACCACTAACATTGGCCAGGATATTGCTTATGTTGTGCTTCATATTCAAAATAATTGTATAGAAGGATCCCAAACAGAATCATTAGTGAGACATGAGATGCTTAATCTACCAAATTTCAGAGAAAATAAACTGGAATCCCAAAGTTTTGTGGGGTTTATAATCTTTTATGGAGAAGTCAACAGAGACAAAGGTGCAAGAGAAGGAATGTAGCAAAGCTCTTGAGAGTCGCGACTGCCTGCCTTTGGTACAACACAGATGCAAGAAAAAACTCCCTTTTTATAAGAAATTCCTCCTCCAGCCTTCCCTAGACAAAGCTGGGTATGATGATGTTTCTGGAACTGCAGCTACCCTGGCAAATAATTGCTCCCCAGCTCTAAAGCGTGGGCCACTGGTCCCATGGACCTAATCATTCCTTATTGTACCCCCCATGAGGCAGCTGCAGGGCAGAGATCTGAAATGCAAATTGGACTGACAGCTGCCTCTTCTTGCTGCTGCTGCAAAGAGATGAATAATGCATGCAGCACATTTAAATGTAGTGTTTCAGGGAGAAAACCTTTGACTATTAACCCTGCCTGCATGAGAGGAACATCCTTACTTGGTTCACTGCAGTGTGGGACTGAACTGGTATCTCCACACCACAAGGGTCTGGGATGCCTTGTGTCTCCATCATCTCTGCATGTGGGCTGCACTCCAGGCTGAGGGTCCCTCCTGGGGCTAAGGCAGTTTCAGAGCAGAGTCTTGGCTCTTGGCATTTTGGCTAAAGCTGGAAACTTTCCCTAAGTCCGAAGCGCACTGCTCATTTGAAGTGATCCCTGCCTGGTGTCACCTCAGGTGAGTGGATAAGACTCAGCAGTGTAGAGAATTGGATGCTGTGCATCGTATGGAATATTTACATCAGATATTTTGCGGCAAATAACTTTTTCCCACATTCCCCACCTGCCTAGTCCCAGGGAGTATGAGGTTCAAACCTCTGCAATCCTCCTTCCTGCTCCCCTGAAGCTACAATATGCCTGTGGCAGAGACCTGGGGTTTCTTCCATTCCTTCTGTGGCCTTATGTGCAAGGTGAAGCTCTTTGGTCTGATCTGCAATCCCCTAAACAGCTGCACCCGTGTGTGACTCTGGAAAGTGCTTGATCAGGAGATCCAGAAGAAGCACTAATGAATGTGCAGCCAAAATCCTCCTTCAGCCCCTGCTGCAGAGTCACAGGATAGGACAGACTGGCCTCAGAGACACTGATTTCTTAAACGAAATCTTACAGTAGACTGCTCATGAAGTAGGTTTTCCTCTGCTGCCACATTGGCTTCTGTTTTCCATTACTGATGAATTTGCAGGAGTATCATTTGTTTAATTATTTATGTTCCATTTGTGACTAGAGGCCCTGGCACCACCAACTGTCACAGGATGAAAGACAACTTGATCCCAAAAATAAATTGCAGCTCAGGAGGGAAATTTTCAAAGCCATAGAAAGAGCTTATGTTTCCCAGGTGAAGTTTACACTGAAAAACATTACTTTAATGGGCAGGAGAGAGGCCCCTCATGAGTCCAGAGGCCTTTCTTCCTCACTTGAAGTCCTAAAATCAGCAGTCAGGTTATGAATGTCACTTGGCATCACATTTAGCTAAGCCTGCACCAGGGTCAGAGCCTGTCTGAAATTGGATATGGCTGTAGAGGAAAGGTCTGTAGTTAGTCTGCCAATGATGCCCCATCCACACAGACTCATTTTTCATTACTGGATTGTTTTTTCCCCATGCTCCATGCCCATGTGGACCTGAAAGCTGACCACATTGCCTACTGCTGTGGGCTTTCCTCATTCCATGAGAGAGCCCAAAGACAGCCCACAGCCTTCATGTGGCTTTGATATTTATCTGTAAAACAGAAGCACTTCCTTTACAGCAGTTTTTAAGGTTCCTCAGACCTTTGAGACAATAACAAGATGAGCTGTTTCTTCTAAGGCACAGTCAGGGTTATTGGAGTTATCTTCAGGGGAAAATAAACACCAGTTTATTTTAAGCAACACTTTTTTGCCGAAAGTCCTCAAGCACTCAGTGTATGTCATGATATAGGAGGATTACATTTAGCAGCTCTTAACAGAAAAGAAGTTATGATCTGTCCATAACAATGTATTTTGCTTTCCTATTAATCTAAACATTTTTATTAATTAAAAGCGATTATTCTTTTCCCCTTAATTACTGCAGCTCTTTTTTTCTAATTGCAAAGAATGTTCTGGTTTCAGGGAGAGAAAATTTACCTTTAGCCCTTAGTTTTACTTGAACTTTTCCTTCATCTATAGAATACATCTAATTATTCTTTTTAATTAGGTTGATAATGCAGAAGGCAGCTAACATTGCTTTTTGACTTGTTTGAACTAGATTCAAAAAGTAGATTATTATATTGTCTTCCTTTTGATATTCTGATTTCCACATTGTGCATAGCAAGATACTAACATGAATTTTTCCAAAACCTGGAGAAAAAGAAAACCTCTACTCTTGAGAAACAAATAGATAACAAGGACAAGTTGTGAGCATTTCTAGCTCTGGGGTTGGATACCATTTTCAGATCTTGCTCTTTTCACCAATATTAATGAAAAATCATGCACAAATTAAATGATGGAGAAGCTAGGACTTGAACACCTGGGGAAATAATAATAATAGTAATAGTAATAATAACAAAACCAAAAAATAACAACAATATTAACAATTTTAAAAGCTCCTCTTTTTCTCCTTTTTTTCTTTTTTTACTAGATGATGTCTGAAAAAGCATTAACATTATGTCTACAGAGAACCTCCACCAGCTATCAACAGACACCTGCTGGTTGGATTAACTGGACACTAGCCAGCCTTTGATTTTGACATCTTTGACTATATGAGTGCTTTTCCAATGGACTGTAAAGTGTACACTTAAAAGGAGACTTTTAGAAGCATACCCAGTGTGTGAATTCTAGTCATATTTTTCAAAGAACTAAAAGGCTTTATTTTTCTTGAAGAACAGAGGAATTTAAAAGATTTGTTATAAGCCCAGCTTTGAGAGTCTGTCAGTTATCAAGGCCCATTCTCATACAGAATTTGGCATCAGATCTGAAAGGTGAAACTATTTACTTTGTTAGCATTTCCACTTGCATGGACTTTCTTTACAACCTGATCCTGATCCTGAATGTTTGAACCCAGGATGGAAAACCTTTAGGAATAAACTCCACTACTCAGGTGCTGCATGATACAGACACCTGCAAAAAGGAGGGGGTCTTCAAGGAAAGAGACTACCCTGAGAGCTGCCTTTCCCTCCTGTAATCCACAGGAGTCCCTTTTGTCATCATCTTGCTGGGTCTTGCTCCAATGCAATGGCCTGAGATGTCAGGGAACCTGATGTGATGGTTCATGAGGTCACTTCCCATCCTATACCCCATGACATCTTCTCCAGCTCCCTTTGTCACAGGCATCATAACTGAACAATTCTCAGCTAGGAGAGGGGCAAAAGTCAGGGAATGGTGAGAGTAGGGTTTGTGACCAAGCTGTGTTTATATGTGAAGACTTTTGCTTTCCTCCTCCTCATTGTGGGCAGCTGCACTGATAGGGAGCTTTGGGAAGGACTGATGCTATTTTAGATAGCCATTGGCGTGAAGCCAACCCCGGGGGTGCTGCCTGGAGTTCAACACCCTGTGTCCACCTACCAGAAACCCCATCAGCTAATAAATCATGTCACTAATTTCCACACTGCTAGAAAGTCTCCTCCACAAAACTGTTTCCAAAGGCTCCTGCCAAGAAGATTCCTCCCGTGTCTTTCCAAGCTGACCCTCATTTATTGACACCTTTTGCTGATTAATTGCTAAGACAGCAATGCTGAGGAGTGTTATGCAAAACCTCTCCACTTACATTAGAAACACCTCACTGCTGAGATTTTTTTTTTTTAAATGAAGTGACATTGAAAAAAACTAAACAACTCCCTAAGCAATCTCATACATTATTTTCCTAAAAATAATACTATTTTATTAAGAAATCAGAAACTGTATTTAATTTTAGTCAAGCAGTTCCCATTTTCTTTTTTTTTCTATGTCAGCATCTTAAAGCCTTTTAGAAGACACAACAGAGATAAAAGTCCATTTCCCTTTATCATAATTTTACTGAAAAAGATTTCCAGACTTCCTCCCCTTCTGAATCTTGTTCAGTCCTAAAACACCAGCATATTAGCAGTTTGTAGATTTTGAGATAAGTAATACCATCACTATAAATAATATTTATAATTGCAGCCAGAAGGTTCTTAAAAGAAAAAATGTTTGTGAAGCCTGAGGATGATTATTACCATTTTTTTTTGTTTGTTTGGAGTTCTCAGTGGTTGCAAACATGGTCCTGATTATCATATTAACCAGCAGGTGCAGCAATTACTGAAACACAAACTTGCAGATTACTACTGTATTGAAGTTAGTAGAGAATCCCATTTTTAATTACCTTCACTAGAATATTTCCTTAGCCTGAAGACTCATAAGTAGATCTTGTTTTTAAAATCCCTTTCAGCCAAATAAGCACTTAACTAATTTAAAATTAAGCATCTTAGTCGGGATATGTCTCAGGGATTGCATTTAAATATTACTATAATATCATCTAGGGAAGTGTGAGGTTTTTCCCAGCTATGAAAAGGGATAAAAAATAAACAAAACATTTTTTTTCAATGGGATTTTTTTTTTAATGTGAATTTAGCACTTGACCACCTTGGAAACCAGCATCATTCATTTGCCAACTGACTGTAAGCATCACTACATCATATTACCTAGGTCATAGTTACCAGCTTCTGTATCTTTACTCTATCAAATGCTCTGTCACTGCTGGGAGACCAAACCAGTGTCATGTCTTTCAGTGAATGTTAATTTTTTCAAAGAATTACATTTTTGGGAGAGGAGAAACCAAAATGCACACTTATTTCAGGAAAATTCTACCAGCTTTTCCTTCAATTTTTTTTTTTTCAGTTTTTAATTTAGTTTTGAATATGTTGGTTTTACCAAAATGGAACATCTTTTGCCTCACTGAGCTTTCTTATTCACCAGAGCAGAACAACAGTAAAGAAACTCTCTGTGGCTGAGGCATCCGTAGCAGCCAGCACTGTTCCATACAGAGAGCCCAGGAGAGCTCACTTGAGTCTGCTCAGACATTTTCCAAAACAATGCACCATAGGAGGAGTCTTCTGGAACCCAGTGCTGAGGCATTAGGGTTGGAAGCCTCTCTGGAGAAGCCCATGCAGCCCTCCAGTCGCAGCACTTGGCTGTGGGACGTGGTGGGTGCAGGTCTGGGTCGATGTGCTGACACAGGCAGGGCCAGGAGCTGAAGAGAAACGCAGAGAGGCTCCCACAGTTTTGTTTTCCTCTGGTATGGATGCTCTGTTTTCCCCAACTCTTCCATCTCCTCTCGGTTACCCATCTCCTACGGTTATACTGCAATGCATCATCCAGAAAAGATGGTCCAGGGCTCTTTCAAGAAAGGCTTTTTGAAGAGATGTTTCTATCGCAAGTGGACTTAGTAGGCAACCCAGGCTCATCCAGACTCAAACATCTCCTCAAGGGCAGTCAGGACATGAGGTAGGAGCTCTTGAATGTGTGCCCTTTCTCAGCCTGCTCCTCATTTCAGCAGAGAGACAGTAAAGATGGAATGACTGTCTTGAGCACTAAAAAACCACCACAAGAAAACTTCAGTCTAATAAGTGCTTTGAGCTTAGTGTGTCTACTTGAGCTGGGGTATTTCATTTAAAAAGACATCTAAATCAAAGCATTCATGTCTTTTTGGGGTAAAGATTCACTTTCAGGAGAAAGTGAATCATGCAAGAAAATAAAAAGTACTATACAGGATTCTTTGGAGGTTTCTCATGACAGAAACCCCATTCGGTAACCTGATAAAGCAGCTGGGTAGGAAAGATGAGTCCCTGGAGGAGATCTGAGAGCAACCAGGACTTTCCTGAGTTTGAACACCAATGGTTATGACATAACATTTTTTTCCAATTAATCTAATGACAGGGTAGGGAAAAAAAAATCAGTGCGAGAGGAATTGGGAAGCTAAACTTTCAATATTCACATCCAGAAAGTATCCATCAGTCTGAATTCACCTGTTTTCAGGGTTGGCTGTTGCTTAAATATCCTGGATTTGTGAAAAATGAAAATAAAAAAATTAATAATAAGCTGGGAAAAAAGTTTTGTTGCTTATGGAGGCCACTTGCCTGCTTTTTGAGCAATGCCATGTAATCTCTTACACTACACGAGCAGGGCATTGGGAAGGAAAAGGCTATAATAATCACTACAAATTCTGCATCCTCAGGCAGACAGCCTACTGAAAATCGTTCCACAAAATAGCCATAGAAATCCTTCCTTCTGGGAGGTACACTAAGTGGTGTGAGAAAAGCACTGCTTAAGTAACAGGATCTGAACACTGATGGTCCTGCTTGTGCTTCTGCAGTGGCTTTTCACCCCATTTTCATGCCCACACGTCATACTCACTCTAGTAATTACCTGCTCATCAGAACAGCATAGTTCAGCTCCCAGCCCTAAGCACTTTGTTTACCCATCTTTGAACTGCTGTGAGGGTGAAGCACTGCTTTATAGCACTTTTCCTGGTATACATTGTGCTCTTCCAGATTAGAATTACCATGCTGCTTTTTTTTTTTGCCTTTTTTTTTTTTTTTAGTCCTTTAATCAAGTCATCAGGAAGAAATTTTAGCAAGACAACGGGAGAGAGCAAACAAAATGGCTCAATTATGAAATGAGAACAGACCTCACCCTGCAAATTTTCAGCACAGTAGGGCTCTGCCCTTGTTTTGGAGGAAACTGAGAGGATTGCAGTGATATGTGCAGGCAAACAAGAAGTCTCTGGGGTGATATTGCTTTAATCACTTCAGTGAGTAGGAAAATCAGGCTTTGGTAAGTTGTCATGTAACGATCTCATGAATAAAAACCAGTGAAGCAAAACCTGCTACATGGGGCGACTGTTACATGGGGCGACTGTTACTTTCTAGAAGTCTTTTCAAACTTAATGCTGGGGGGTTTAGCTGAGTTTGTATATAATTACATTATTTAGTCATGACGACATAAAGAAAGATAAAAGAGTCATTGGGCCCAGAATTGGACATGTATATCCCATAGGAGAGAGATCTTCAGCCATGACCAGATGTATCTTGCTAGCTGGGGAAGGACCAAGCAATTTCTGGTTTAAAGCAACTTTTTTGTAAGGGCTCAGTTCAACAATGTCTTTTCATTAGGACATGACAAACAACTACTTAACAGGGTGATGGGGGGTTTCCTAATTGCTTCTACTCCTACAGACAGCCTCCTCTTCAGCAAAGCAAGAGAATCTGCTGATTATATCCCGGGTGTTAATGTAATCTTTGGCATAACGCAGGAGTACTTTAATTAGGTTGCTCTGAGACCTTCTGCATTTGTGCTTTCAGTACAAATTGCTAATGGTTCTCTGTTGCTGTCTGCAGTGTCAGGCTATGGTGCAGCCACAGGGCCTGGTGAGGTACAGCTACAAGCAAACATGCTAGTAAGCAAGTGGGACATCAACAGGAATGGGAAAAAAGTGAGGAACAGATAAAAATCCTGCCTCTGTGGCTGTCATTAGGAGATTGTCTGGATTTTGTTCCATTTCATCATCCATATTATCATTTAGAGGACATCTAATGACTGCTCAGACAGGATATTTTAGCTGTCCAAAGAAAAGGTCAATTGATGTCCTACTGAAATCAGCAGGAGCTGATTAAACATGCAGCAACTGTGGCAAACAGTATTGGGTGGGAGAAACCAATGTCAGTCCACTGGCAACTTCAACAGAAACCTAATGATTTTCAGCTGAAATCATCCAAATGCTCTTGAAGTGCACCAGAGTTATACCATTAGCTTCAACAAGCTTCTAATCAGAGCACAGAACTGAATAAGGCATAAAATTAGCATGTTAGTCTTCAAACATGGAAAAAATTATATTGGAAATGTGTTTTGTTTCATTTAGGCAGATGTGATTCCTCACTACCACCGCCCTTCCCTTCCTTTGTCCTTGCTCCTTTCATTATCAGAATGCTAATGTAAGGAGGTTAACTCGCTTTGTTGTGGTACAAAAATTACAACAGAATGCTAGGAAGCATAATCTCTACTTTAACAAGGGTAGAGATTAAAAAAAAAGAAAAACTAAACCCTAGAAAAATAAGACAAATGACTTAGCTTAAGCACACAAAAAAAAAAAATTGATAGAAGAATTTTATACATTACCTTAACAGTTGCAACTGGCAATTTCAGCAGCAGGATCAGAAAAAAACAAAATTATGTCTTGCTTTGTGTTTGCAATCCTGGATGTAAGGGGAAAGGGAAAATAACACTATGAAATGCCCTAATATTCTTGATTTTGATGAATACTCCCAGAATACTTGGAGTGATGAATATAACCAAGAGATGGCAGCAGTTCATGCACTATTCATTTACTTTACTTTGCAACATTATTTTCTTCCTGGAAGGTACAAAGAAATTAAGTTATGTTTAGCTTGTGATTGAATTAAGTTATGTTTAGCAAATAATTTCCATTATTAAAGGAAAGGAGGGGCAGAGACAAAGGAGAGAGGGAGGAATATTCTGATGAAGGGATTTGGAAATTTGTTTTAGGCACACATCTAAGGTCTCTTTTTGGAAAGAAATTATATCAGTATGCTGTATAAAAGAGCTAAAAGCCAACTCCAGTTGGAAATCTCTTTTGGGTGTACATACTGTACCATTACACTAATAAATGGTGAAACACATTTCCTGTGATCTGCTATGGTTCTAGGACCATAAATTCACATCCCATTTTCACAGACAAGGATAACTTACTTAGTTCTCCATCTGGAGAACTTAGATATGCTTTGAAGGTGATGCTCTAAATGATGCTCCAGTGAGGACTTTCAGCTTTTCTTCTCCAAGGAGATAAACTGCTTCGAGTTCAGAAATGGTGTGCTAAAGAGAAAGCCACAAGACTCATATTTGCTTACAGGCATTCATTAAAAAAGAACCCCTATACATTGATTTTGTCTCAACTATGAATACTCAAAGGCATCTCTTTTTTCAGGACTACATCTTGTAGGGACTAGACACCTTCCACTGGCTTCCATTTTTTTTTATCTATGAAAACGTGACACCTGTAAAATCTAAAAACTTTTTTTTTATAGGCAATATAATAAGAAAGTCAAAATGACCTCATTTGTGAGGGTAGATTACATCAAAGAGAATGTGGAATTGGTGAGGCATTGCTACAAAAGTCAAAGGACAAAAATTGCCATTATAATTACAAAAAGAACTGAACAGAGCAAAAAATTATTTCAAGGAGGAAAATTTTACATTAAGATACTGAGTTAAAACATCTTGAGGGATTCAGTACGTTTGGTGACTTGGGAAAAGATTATTACATTAACAGAAAACTTGGATCACAGATCAGTATTTCAAATAAATACAGATAATCGTAAGAGTTGTTTATCTGTCAGGTATATACTTGGATAAATATTCAGGAAACCCTAAGTTATCACTGGACTAAATGCCTGCATTACAATCAGCCAGGTTCATTGTCTTTCACAAATAATGCTTTGTTCCCTTCACTGCATCAAAATGAAGGGAAACCCCAGTCTGTGGCACAGATAGGTGAATGCTAAGTATTGCCCAAGCCCCGCAGAGCTTACAGCCTGGACATGCCGTGTTTGTGCACGTGTTCAAGCACTGCAAATATACATTCATTTAGCCCATAGATCTTCCCAGCATAGTCTGGGCTGAAGAAGAGTGGCTTCTTGCTACCTAAAGGTTGCTAAAATCTTTGAGAAAGATGCTGATCCAGGAAGAGCTTCCTGAGAGTCTGGCAAATGCTGAGACAAACATAGAACCAAGTTCTCTGAGTACTCTTTGCCTTGATGATCAGTGTATGCATGTAGAGGACCTGCCCTCTAGTTCCTTTCTGTTCTGATTTTGTTATAGAGGGATGAAAATATCCAAATTCCCCATGTCTTGTCTGTGTGCATTATGCACTGGCCTTCGTAGTCAGGTTTTCTCTTATTTGCCTCCACTATATATTTTGCATTTCAGAGTGCAGAGTGATTCTGTTTCAAAAAGGGGAGGGTAGTGCAAACCCCATTTCCAGTGTACTCCAGGTCATAATTCAGGATCAAGACTTTGAATCTTCCTAGACCAGAGCTCAAATTCCTCATCTTCTGAGCAGTGACTTTAAAATCATAGGTAATTCAGAAGAAAGGATAGATTTCTTTCTAAAAGTCTTTAGTAGTGCCTCATGATTGTTGTTGGCTGACTCTAATTAGCAGTTCTTACAGCATAGGGAACGTTTCTGAATGTTTTTCAGAAATTACTGTTTCTTCCACTCTCTGTCAAGGACACAGTTAAATAATCTCAAGGACTTAATTCATGTGCTCTCATAGTGACATAATGTGACATGGAACACTCGTCTCTTCACTTGCAAATAACAAAAGCAGTAAAGGGTGGAGATTGGAACTATAGTATATTTATATAGAATACATTTCTCAAACAAGTTCCAATGCCACTAATTTTTATTTTTTTTTTTTAATTTGAACGTGTCAAAATCTATATCATGAATTAATGTGCTTTAAAAAATGGTGCAAATTAGGATTTCAAAATTGATTTAGTGATTAAGGCTCTGGAAAATCATTTGAGAAACTTTTGTTTTCATCATGAATTTGCTTTATAAATAATGTGGTATCCTTAGATGCTCGTTTACAGGCAATAGCTATTGTCAAGCTACAGTTGTTTTCAAAATTATCATGGGCCATAAATTCTTAACTTATTATAGAGGTCCTATTCACTTTTCTTCAGTCTTCCACATCTTTGATTTTATGCTAATGTAATGCCATTGATTCTATTAGGGGCACAAGGATGTGAAAAAGTAGTACCTGCTTGTTGAAGGGGATTTGAAAAGGAATTGTTTGAACAAGTCAATACGCTACTGAAATAAGAATCTGAAGTGTCAGCTTTGCTGTTGTAGTCCAAAGTCCTTCTGGGGATCCAGGCTTGGATTCATCCTCTTGTTAAGCCAAGGACGGCTACATACTGTATCAGTAGCACCAGGAGCAGCATGGGCCACTGGTCCTGTAGCTTTTTACTGTTGTGTCTAGTGCCATGACATACCTTGAAAAGACTTGGGACCTTAGAGCTGATACACTTCCCAGCTACATTGTTGGATTCAACTCAGGAAGAACTTGGCAATAACATCTCCATGCTTGTATAAAAAGTCCTTACAAAGCTCTTAGTACTCATGGAAGAAGTGGCCCATGGACCTTTATTGCAGCAATGAGCCTTCTTGGGGTAGTTTCTAAGGTTTCTGAGATCTCTGTTGGAGGACTGAGCATTAGCACCTTAAAGTCTTCTCAGTCCATCCAGGCAGTGAAAGGATGCTTAGAAATCCTGAACATGAGCAAAGAATTCCTGTGAAGACCTCAAACGAAATTTATGTGAAAAGTGCAAAGCATGACTGTAACGGATGAAAATGCAAATAACATAAGGGGAAAAAAAGTAGGCTGGGAGCGCTGCAGTTTTTGAGTAGATCTTTTCATATAGTCAAATCTGTCTTAGTGCCAGCAATGTAGGAAGTCAGTGGGTGTCTGATTATCATCTCCTGCAGACAGAAAAATTGCCATTGTAACAATTCTTTTTAAAATCAGATGAATTTTTAAATAATAATTGAGTGTATATATAGCAGCTTTCTTTGCTTTTTGTTTTCTTTTTTTTTTCTTTCATTTCTCTCCACCTAGCTTTCTCATTCAAAAGTTTCCCCTTCTCATACCATTGGCAGCTTGGAATAGGAATAATGTATTTGTCTTCAGATTAAGTTCAGTATGTGTTTCTGAACTACTTGGAGGGGGGTGAGGGGAATCCCTCTGTAATGGCTTCTAAATAAATGCAGTATGAATTTAAACTATTAGAGGAAATTAAATCAAAATAATTAGGATATTAAAATACTTTGTGTGTTTCCAATCACTGGTTTATTGCAAGTCTGGGTCTTTTCCAAGGAACAATAATAGAATGAATACATTAGAATGTTCCTTCCACTTAACATGAGAGCATTTGCTTGTGGAAAGATGATTGATAACTTACATTACACACAAAACCAGAATGATTTGCAGACATGCTTGAGGAGGGCCTGGAAGGAAAGGAGAATAAATGTCACATTAACAAAACATTACACAGATGCACATTCACACACACTAAGTGTATTAACCAAATAAAAAAGAAAACAACATAAAAGCTTTCATAACACCTCTTCTCATTAGAAAAATATACTAACCCATGCAATGTAACTGCTAAATGCACCCTGGCATGGGGAAAAAGAGATATTTGGAGATTTTGATTGCTCTGAACCAGTTCAAAAAAAGTAAGAGCAGGGTACAAGGGGAGATAAATGTAAGCTGATTGCAGTGTCAACTAAGATATTGGCTCTGTCTTTTTTCTGATCCCTCTACCATCCTTCTTCACAAAGTGAAGGATGATGTCTTCAAAACTCTGTAGCCTGCTGGGACTAGGGAGCATAAATAAGCTGGCACTGTGCAAGTCCTTGGTCTGTTGGAGTTTCCATGCTCTTCTCTGCCACTGCCACAGAAAGGGTCTGTCTCTGATAGCTGCCACATTTAGTCTTGGGGCAGACTCAAGTTCCCAGCCTTCAGGTGTTTGTTTCAAGCCCTGGTGTACTGTCCATGGCAGGGTTACACACAGTGTTCCTATGGGCAGGCTCCAGCCAGCTGGAGAGAGCAGGGCTGCAATCAAAGTCCAGACTGGTGTTGAGCAAAATACAGGAGGCTGAGCAGTATCACTTGAAGGGATCTCTCTGTATCTCTGTGACTCCTCAATGCCTTTCTCAGCAATAATTTTTTTTTTGTTCCTTCTGGGACATAGGTGTAATTTACCATCTCTTACTGTAAGCTTTCCTTTTCTTTCTTTTCCTCCTGCTTGAAGAAGATAAGAATTGCTGTACTGGATCAGATTAGGTCTTTCTGTCTCAGATGGTATCCATTTACAGATTTTTCAGGAGAGAATATTAGGAACAACATAAACATTCAGCCACCTGTGGTACAATCCTTCACCTTTCTAAAGAGAGAATGAATATCACACCTCTTTTCTGTTCAAAAGAGTCACTTCTTGGGCAGTCAGGTGCCCACAAAGTTGCAGTGTCATCCAGCATGCCACATGTAGGCACTGCAAAAGAGTCTAGTTTCTGCTGCAAATGTCCTTGCACCTTAATATCATAAGGCAATCAGTCTGTATGTACCCAGCAAAAATGGAAGAGGAATGAAGACTGCTGGACATAGCCTACATAAATGGGGAAGGGAAGAATTCTGCTGTAGTGAATTTTAAATAAGGATTCTTGAATCAGGTGAATATGATGCTGCCAACAAAAGACTCCAGTGAAAAATGTGTATTATAGAAGAGATTTCTGAGTAGAGGTCAAGATGCTGGAATTACTTGGCATTTGATAATGCTGTAATCACGGTAGGAATATTATATCCAGGTCTGGTGTTTGCAATTCAGAAAGGATATTGACCCTTGTTCTGAAAAGAGGAATGAGTGAATCAGTGAAAAACATGCCCAAAAACCAAATATTTAAAGAAATAAATCTATTAGTTTATGAAAGAGATAGAGTAGCTTCACTCCATTTCATATGGATTTCAGTGGGGAGGACGACTTTACTGTTGAAACTCAAGCTGATAAAGCTACAGTAAACCCAGGGATTAGAATCCAAAGTTGAACAAACAATGTGTGATAAGATATAAATTTTTAATAGGGAAGATATTGATCATTACAATAATGAAACAAGAACTTTCACAGTATCACTGGACAATTTTAGATTACCATCAAATGCTTATAAATTTTGCTTGCTTTTTTTTCTTTCCTAAAATATTCTTTAAAAATGCAGTTAAACAGAATGTAGTTCAAACTAGTTGTAATATCCACATTATACAAGTAATCCCTTAGAAGTGCACTTTGGGTCCCTTCTGGATTTTATAATGTAGAAGCTGATGACTCCTGAAATACTTATGGATGTTCAGCTGCAGCTAGTGGAGCACAACTCTATCTCTGCAAACATATTTCAGTACTAAGGCACAGCAAAACCGTACCTGATGCAGTGGGCCATTGATATTTGAAAGTAAATCCCTTGGTTTTTAATTTATATACCCTAAGATCCCTGTTTAAAAATGTGTTTCCTTTCTCATAATTCACCGCATAACTCCCTGCTAATCCTCCTCATTTACATTGAATATTAGCTTTATGGAGAATGGTGTTAATTAATCCTGCATAACTATAATTTAGTGGCTGGGCTGCACCACAGCATGAGAATTAGCATGGAACTGGATGTCGGGTTATCAGATCCATTTTCTGGGTAAGTCCTATTATGTTCTGTAGGACAGGCACGGCACACAACGAATTTAATTACACAGCCTTTCAATCAGCTTGCTTGTAAGCCTGAAAACTATCTTTTAGCCCTTTCACTTTACAGAAGGTAATGCTTTCTCTGAAGCTACTCATGCATAGTACTTGACTAGCTGCTCATTCTACTTGGACACTAACTATTGGTAGTAGCTAATAACTAATGATCTTTCACTCTAAGGTCATATCCCTAGATTGACACCGGGGTTTATAAACATTCTTCTAAATCAGTAATGATTGGTAGTAAAGATCATGATTTACAGCAAACAGCTCACTTTCTTTATAAAATATAACCAAACATATCACAATAAAAACAATATTGCACTAATTATAGCATGGACAAATAAATAAATAAATAAATAAATAATAGATAAATGAACAAATACAGTCTCTAGTTCCTTTAATGATGATCTGTGGTGTTACCATACATCATTCTCCCCAACGGGACATTATCTTTTAAGCATTGTCCATTAAAAGGCCTGGTTTATACTACTGGGCCTGGCAGTGACCTGTCTCAATGGATCCTTCTAACTTTCTCTGCCTGATCCTTCTAATGCTCTTCTTTCCTGGTTTTGTTCGGTATCCTAACACCAACACTCCCAGCACAAACCCATCCCATGAAGGTGACTCGCAGATTGTGTCAGTACTGTCAGTGAATACAAAGAGTCTTTTGAAGGGGTACCTCAGATCTACAGTAGCATGAATTGTCCTTTGGAAGTTCTTCTCCAGGATAAGCAGTAACTAGGCTCCTAGTTTTGATGGTTTGGTTAAGCACTTTAAGTTCATTAAAAGATCTAGACTTATGCCTGCTTATTTCCCATCTCTGTCACCTAAAAAAAAAGTGATGACTTTGTAAGGGAGGCTTTTAGGCTAAAATATCGGGATTATAGATGTATATATCACTGTATTTCACCAAGAAAGTAAAAAGCAAACCCATCCAAGTGAAAACAGTCAGATGTGAGAACAGCAGCACAGGACTACAAAGGGAATGCTGGAGATTCTCCTTGTTTCATTATTTATATTTCCCCACAGTGGCAAAAAAACACAGTCTTATATTCCATATAAAATATAATGCACTTAATTGATCTAAGTAATTTCAAGGCTGTTGATTAGCAGAAGCCTCCAGAGTGGAATATTCTGACTTAATGATCACATAAAATTGCTCAAAGTGTTTTTAATGTCATTGTAATTTCTGAGTTTATTTAATAGTTGAGGGGGAGAGAGGGTAACATTAAGAGTCATCTGCGTGGCTTGCATGACTGTATATAACAAATGAATGCGTATGCAACGAGAACCATTATTTTAAAATAGCTGCAGGAAAAATGCGGTTATGCTGAGCATTTGCTTTAGGCCATGACACAGTCTAATGAGAATGATGTTGCATCAGGATTCAGGACACCTCAGATTTGTTTCCAAGTCTTTGACCTTTTAGCAAGTCAGATCTCTTCTTAATTCCCCTGATTCTTTCCTCCTTCTTTCTCGAACTCATCCATTCAGTTCATGAAAACTTCATCCAAGAGCTGTATAGTTGTAATCCACTTTACACCTGCAGAGTATTAAGAGACTTCTGTATATATTTTTATTGAATACAGAATAGTAGAATGGTCTGTGTTGGAAGGGACCATCTAGTTCCCAACCCCCTGCCATGGGCAGGGACACCTTCCACTAGACCAGGTTGCTTAGGGCCCAATCCAACCTGGCCTTGAACACTTCCAGGGATGGGACAGCCGCAGCTTCTCTGGACAACCTGTTCCAGTGCCTCACCACCCTCACAGTAAAGAATTTCTTCCTAATATCTAATCTAAACCTACTCTCTGTCAGCTTTAAGCCACTGCGCCTTATTCTATCATTATATGCCCTTGTAAAAAGTCTCTCCAGCTTTCTTTTAGCCTCTTTAAGTACAGGAGGGTGCTCTAAGGTCTGCCCACAGCCTTCTCTTCTTCAGGCTAACAACCCCAGCTCTCTCAGCCTGTCTTCGTAGTAGAGGTGTTCTAGCCCTCTCATCACATTTGTGGCCTCCTCTGGACTCACTCCAGCAGGTCTGTGTCCTTATGTTGGGACAGGTGCAGGTGCCCTCACTGATTTCAAAGCAATGGTAAGTGGATCAGCAGCAAATCTTGCTGGGTACCTTTATTTTCCCCAGCCTTGTGTTTGCCTGCTGTTGAAGTCTTTTTCTGATTCCTACCAACACTGTTTAGAATTATTTTGCCATATTGAAACAAGAATTAACATTTTAAATCTAACTCCACATTCTTCTCTACTCCTTCTACCCCTCTGCTCTGTTTGAAGTTATTTTAATCTCTTCTCAACCTTGCCATTTTTTTTCCTATTGAACTTGTCTAATTTGCCTCATTTCTAAGTCATGATGATATCCTCAAGACACCAATTCATAACTTCCTCATGTTGAAATTGTTCATTAAAATCTAATTTTTACCTTCTAATTCTAACTTTTTAGCTAATGAAATCAGAGCAATTATAAATATCCATCTTGCAACATTGCATATTGACATTTGAATATAAAGACTCAGAATGGAAGAAAAGCATCACTGGAGAATTTTTTTCCTGTAGCTACAAAGGAAATCAGCTCAATCATAAATATATAGATTAAAATGCACTCATCTAAATTCAGCTCAATATTAACTTTATACTGCCACTAAGGTTTGCCTGAACATGAACCATAAGGACCATATCTAATTTCACAAGATATGTTTAGTTTGCTCAGATCTATTATTTAACAAAGAGAACTGAAATGCTCAGAAAAGAAGGTGCAGCTCATGCTGTATTTGATCCACAGTTCAACAAGAGCTTTAACATCTTCCAAAAATATTAGAATATGTTGAAGTAAAGAATCACTCAGGAGAACTTTTAATACTTTTTTTGTAGTCTTATTTTACTTGATGATTCTAGACTGGATTAGTAGCTAAATCCTATAGGCTCACATTCTACTAAGCCTCCCTGTGACACTTAATAACTAACCCACAATCTTATAAGGTTATAAGAAATTTTTTTTTTATATTTTTAAATTTTTTGCAACCCTTGCTAGAAGTTATAGATACTGATGGATATTAATATACTGATGAAACAGTCTGAAAAATGTAAGGATGGGGAAAGACAATCAAGCTTATTATAGGTTAAGGTGTTAATACCACAGGATCAAGATCCGATCCCATTTGCAATTCTGCAGTGATAGATCCTTTCAAGAATGTGTAGTCTGGAGAGATGGATGGTAGTTCTGCAGATACACCATCTTAAAACAGGCTTTGGAAAATCACAGGTAAGGTATTGTAAGGATGATCAAATAGTTACATTGTTATAAAAAAAAAAATTGTTGAAACCAAAATTACTTACATGATGTGATCCATCTGTATAAACTTCCTGTTGTTCCATGCCTTATTTCTTGCCAAACTGCTTTGTGAAGTGTGGGGATGATCACTTATTGTTTGCATTCCAGTGAGGCAGCCAAGCCTCAGATTGCTTTGCAAATGTGCCCTACTGGGCTTCCAGTTCTGTCCACAGAGCTGAGAGTCTGAACGAGCTGAAAGCCCCAGCCCAAAGCAAAGTTTGTGTCCTGACTGTAATCTGCAGTCTGAGAAGCAAAGAGGTTTCAACTCTACTGCAACTGGGAATTGACTTAAAGATGATAAGTGAAGTTTAACTGCTTTTTTTTTTGGATCTAAGAGCTCAGACTCCTAGATTAATCCTTATTCTAATTTTTCAACATTATACAAAGAAATACTCCGATGTTCTGTATATTTTTTTTTTCAAATGAAGCAGTAGATATAGTCACTGAGGAGAGAACTGCTGGGAAGAGCAAAGATGCTAGATAGATATTCTTCACTCAGAGTGCCTCAGCCACAACAGAGATGTTCTCTCACTCCATATTTTACACAACAGCTAGAAGATAAATTTGTCTAGGGAAGGCAGCTAACGTCATCATTACCAGTCCCCACAAAATACAATTATTTTGATTCATACAATCTGCTTCTGTGATGAGATGTCTCACAGTAAAGACATAATAACCACTAATACAACTATTTAGTTATTATGGCTAGATGATTCTAAATTAATTTTATTCAAAAGCTTCAGTGTTGGCTGGTTTGATATCTGTTGGCCTAAAAAATACTCTTCTTGGCAATGGACCAATGGATTCACAGAGAAAACACAAGGGAGTCTTGTTTCAGACCCAACATCAGTCAAAGGAAAGTATTCTTCATGGACATTAAGTCACTGCAGAGAGAATGGAGAATAGTGTGATTCAGTGTCAGAGACGAGAGAGTCCTGCATGTAAGAGCATGTTCAGGCAAGTGTTCCCTGAGGGCAAGGATAGGCAGATCATCCAGAAGTTTGCAGCTGCAATTTTTCAAGCCAGAATTGTGAGCATTGGTCTGCAGATTTTTTGTAGTAGGTCCTGATGAGATAACTAGTGGGCCACTGGCATTGGTTGGCACCCAAGATTGCAATGACTCTGGATTTATAATTCATTAGATCCCATGAAAACAACATAAGAATTTCATCTTGTGGCAGTCAGAAAAGAAAGAACTTAACACTTCATACCACACAAATGTCTGTTCTACTTCAAAGCAGGGAATGGTGAACTCCTATGGCAGCCTGCTGGCTCTGATTTAACTTGGAATAATGCAGAAGGGTTACTCTGAAAGCCAGATTTCTCTTGGAAATGAAAAGGATCTGGAAATTACTGCAATTGACTATTAACATGAATGGAAAAAGGATCAAATGAAGCAGTCTTACAACAGCTATCATTTACTTCTGCTGCCAGTTTAGTGGCGTTAATGCACTGCATTTCGGAGGTGTCAGCACATGACTCTTCCAGAAGATGTAAGCAACAGAATAAATATTTTGAAAGCATTGAACTTGGATAATAGTACTTACAGTATTTTGGGAAAAGCTAGTGAAGAGAGGGTATCTAAAAATAATCTGGACCTTGGAAGGTCTTAGTTTTCAACCCAGTGCTCAGTCAAGAAGCTTTTGTATCAGGAAGGACCAACTATAAAGATTGCCAGATCAGTTAGGCCAAAGCAGATCCACACTGCAACCTAGAGCTAAACAAAGAGCAGATATAATTGTCTGATGTCTTCCTCTGAGCACTGAGATCCACAGTGAAAATGCACAGATGCCAATGTGTTGGGTTGTCTGTCCCACTGCAAAACCTTGAAGAAGGGTTAGTATTATTCTTACAGATTGAAAAGGCAGCAGAACTATGGGCAATTGATTCTCTAGTGCACTCAGACCTATTTTGTAATTTTCCTTTGAATTATTAGAGCCACTGTCTTTTGGTACCATTGGTGCAGAGCCCACTTATCCATGCCAGTACCCTGAGTGATAATGCCAGCAATTTGTGTAATTCATCAAGGAGCCATAATGGGTTTTATTTAATTTATCCTTCTATTCCATGACCTATGATGCAACTCTCTATATAATACCATAAATAAACCATCTCCTCTCACCAGCCTTTTCCCCAAGTTTAGACACTAGATACATGTGAAGAAAAGATAATGAAGCAGAAGAACATAATTGCACTTTTTGAAAGGCCTTGGATGGCATCATCCCACCTAACTGCACACACCTAAGCAGAAAATCTGATTAGGGTGTCTGGTCACCTTTGGGACCTTAAGTCTTCAGTGAAGACACATGCATTGATCTGAAGAGATATTTTGATCTCAAGTGCAACTTCTTCTGTCAAGGCTTTTTTGTCAGTTTCTTGCAGTGGAAGTGCATGACATCTGAGCACCTGACTTGAAAACCTCCTTTTTATTTCCCCCACTGGGTGGAAACTCGTAGTCTGTGGGTTTTGCATTATTTCCATTCTGTATCATATTATCCCTATTTCTCTTCCTCTGCACCCTCAAGTTCTTCCTCTGCTTGTAACTTTTTTCTATCTCCCATTTTCTCTGTATGCAGTATTCCTTCCCTTTGATTCTTCCTTTTTCACTCATTCCACCCTCAGCTGTTCAGTTCCTTCCTCTCTCTGTTCATGTATTATGTATTTAGGTGGACATTGATTTAATAGTCAGTTTTCCCAAAATTGGTCTTGAAGAAATTAAAAACTGGATGGAACTTGGCTACTGATATCAGATTTGGTTAATTCTGATTAATTGGTTAACTGAAAAGAAGATATTTTTAAAATACATATGAAAACATCATTATAAATTTTGTCTTTACACTGTCATTTTATTGTCAAAGAATGAAAAGGAGTTTTAAAGCTCAAAAATATTTTCCCTTGAAAAGAGATTTTTAAATTCTTACATGACAGTAAAAGAACTCAAGTCAAAAAAAAAGAGAAAAATCTCAGAATTATTAATTTCAAGTTTAACAAAATACCTCAGTGAGATTTAAATGAGTATTTTATTGGGTTTAGATTTTGTGTTTGTGTTTTTAAAAATTTGTTGCCATTAGACTGTGAGCCATTTTTTAAATCTTTTTTGGTCTACCACAAAAATGAAAGAACTATTATTCACCAGACTTTGTCTTCAGTTCCTCCTTTCCTTTCTATTTTTGAATTGTCAATTTTCTCTTTGTCTGGTTGCCATCAATATTATATTTTCTCTACATGATCTAGTCCAGCCTCTCACTCAATAGCACTCACAGGTGTATAAACACTAACAAATTAATGCTATATTCAATGGAATGAAGCAGTTCTGTTGAAAGAGATTGAGGGCTAGCAATAGAGAAATCATAGATGAATTTATAATGTGATAGTAGCAAAAGGAAGGGAATGCAATCTTATGCTACGGTCAGAGAGACATTACATTATGGAAAAAAAAAAAAGCCAATAATTTTCCTCTGTACAGCTTGACTATGACTGCACCTGCACTATTATATTCATTCCAGGGCACTAGAAGAGACACTGACAGACGGGTTGCAGAGGGAAGTGCTGTAGCAGTGCATTTACTGGGGAAAGTTTAAATGAGATAAATAAGACAGCTGTGCTCCTCTGGGCAGCGCAGGACAAAGAGCAGCATAGCTGGGAGCAAAGCATGTGCTGCCAAGGATTGGAGTGCGAAGCAAGTTTCCAAGGAAGGTCAGAGCACCACTGACCTGCATCTATGTCTGCATCTGCATCTACAGCTACAGCTACATCCTCCCTTTTCCTTCACCTGTTCTCTCAGAATAAAACCTTCTGGAGCTAAGTTTTCTGACAACCATAAGCAAATTCCTCCTTGTCTGTGAGCAGAATATTTACCCTCAGAAGAACAATGCTTGAGATCATCTGCCAGAAGTTAGTGATCTCTGTCCAGCTGTATGGGCTGGACCTTTGGGAGCAGTTCAACCCATCCTTTGCCTGTCACAGCTGGGAGAGGCAAATGCCAAAAATGGATGAGGAAAAAAGTTCATCAAGATACTTAAAGAATGGGCTAAAACAAACTAGAGTAATAATGGAATGATGCAAGGGCCAGCCAAGATCAAGGTCCAGATATTCTTTGGTTGTTCAAATATGTACTGTGGAAAGCTTTGAAATATCAAGCATTTAAGCAAACAGCTTGTGATAGAATTTAATATGTTTGTATGAGATTATGCAGAACATTTGCTTTTCATGATGCTTTGAGAAACATCTGCACTGCTCCTATACAAGCTGTAAAATTGTATTTCTTCAAGCAATCTGCTCCTCAAAAAAGACACATTGTACTTCACCGAAGAAACAACAGGCTACTGCCCTAGCCCCAGAGAGTTTCTCTCCTGGTTTCCGTGGTGCATCTGAGGAAGAACATTTTTGCAGTAAGGATCTATGAGTTGAGAGTAGGTATAGGAACCAAAATTTCTGTGTTGATCATAGGAAGAGCTTGGTTTTCCAGGACTGAGTACTTCTGGTGCAGGGAGCACATGTATGAGGGCAGGAAACCACATGCCTGTAAACAGGTGGGAAAAGGACATAATCAAGTGCTTACCAGCACTTGGCTACTTTAAGGAAGATTCCACTCCTCAGTGTTTTCAATACTGCATTTTCTAGCTCTGTTAAGGCTTTATTCTCTGTCTTAATTTCCTTTGTTCTCCGTTGTGTCTCTGAAGACATATACTTGAGAAGCCAGTAGATACCTGGTGAAGCTACAGAAGCATGGTGCAGTGGAAGACTGTCTCTGGAGGCCAATGCTGCAAACTCATTGCCACATTGCTAGGGAGAGCCCATCTGAGAGGTCTGAACATGGTCCTGTGATTTGCAAGAGCAGAGAAGAAACACAGAGGCATCGAGGATTTAATCAACCAAACTGACTTGAAAATAGCCCACACGCAGCTGAATGTCCTCGGTGGAGGTATGTGGTGACAGCAAGAGATACTGACTTGAGTGCCATAGAAAGAAAATAAAATCGTTGTCATTTTATAGGGAGGAAATGTATGTAGGAGATTTTATTAGGAGAAACAGGAAAAGTCAAAGTCTAATGTATATACCCAGGAGGTGTTTGAAGCTGAGAATTAGCTGTGCAGTAAGAAGTAGAACTCGCTAACTGGCTCAACTATCATTTAGGAATCCACAGTGAAATGGCTAATTTATTATACAAATTAGACCAAGGCAGAATAAGGCATTCTGTTTAATCATAAAGATTTGGGGGGTGAAAGTCTTGTATTTTTGAGCAACACTGAATATTCTATAAAGTCAAATCTCCTCACTTAAATGAAGGTATTAAAATAGAGGGAAGAAAGTAAAAGAGGTCACACTATTTTATCAGGATTACTTTCAAGTAGTTGGTCACTAACTCTTTGGGCTTTTCATGAGATAAACTGTCTCAAGTTTCTGTTGGAGCTAACTTAACTGCCATATGGTGCAAGAAGTGGCTAGTTAAAGAACTTAAATAAACCAAGAAAGGTCAAGATTTATTGTCAATGTTTCTATCTGGGGAATGAGTATGTTTTCCTCTGCTCCCAGAACGTAATATCTCTATATGCTTTTTGTGACATTAGCTATAAGTTGAATAAGTGCTTGATTTGCCAATTGGTTCACAAGTGGAGATAACTCTTATCTTCACAGTTAGGAAAATTGTCTACTAGGAGGAATCTGCAATATATTTCAACTGTTAATCACAAGAAGCCTGAAGCATGTGCAATACTATTCTCTTCAAGGAATTTGATGTGTTAATTATGGTTAATGGCCAAATTTGTGAGGATTATGTTAAAACTATAGTTCTTTAGTTAGTAAGATACCTAAATCTCTACATCTTTCTTGTTTTACCTGGCCTGTGATTGCTTTCTCAACTCAATTGTGTTGTGGGAAGGCTGCAAAGATAATGTGATTCCTTGAACTTCTCAGGTCATCCTGACCTCCATTGCTTCACTAGAAATAGGTGGAGTGCAAGAAATGTCAACCGCTTGTCTTTTTCTCTCCCTATTTTAAACAGTGTGAGAGGAAAAGTTACAGAGCAGATGAACACAACTTTTTCACTGGTAGGGCAACCAGTGGCTTGAGACCTTTTTTTTTTCCTTTTTTTGTCAGTGAAGTTCATACTGCACTGTGACATACTGCACAAAACTTGGGCATGCTTTGGTTTTTAAAGGCCTCGTCCAAACTTTTAGTAAGTGAAGGGAAAATATCCACTGAGTTCACAGGCTTGGGACTTGGCTTTAACGCTGCTGGCTTATAGCCATTATTTTAGGATCCAGACTCTCATCCAAAAAGTTCCTGAATTTGAGATGCTTCTGTGAAGAGTACCTTGGGGAAGTGTCATTATTTCTAATCAATTTTTAGGATTCACCAAGTAAGCTGCTGTTGATTACATGATTTATACATACTCTCCACAGAGTTGGAGGGGCTTCATGCATTATTTTACAGTGGGTTTTGCTTATTAAAGAAGCTGCATGATAATAGTAGTTTCAATTACAAGCCTATTAGGCAGGTAATTGACAACACAAGTATACTATAAAGTTACACTCTGCTTGCTTCAATACAAGTGCTGTGCTGTTTTTTTAAGCAGGTAGTGCTGATAATCAGTGCATAAATTATTTCTTAATTAACTACTTCTGTCAGAATCCCAGTTTCACTCAACAAATAAGTTGGCCAAGAGTTCATTTTTCTCTTTGCTTCTTCCCTCCTCTTTATCATCTCCCATGATGAGAAACTGTTCATATAGACAGGAGTCTTGCCCAGACCATGGAAGTAGGTGCATACTGTCAGTTGTAATGTCAGCAATTAGAGCTCTTTGAAGCTCAAAGATGCATCGGGTCACTGAAAACAAGAGAGTGACAATGCTTGAAAGTGGATTCCAATTTTGACTCTTGAGAGATGCTTCTAAGAAATTCATGGGTGTTCAGTCTAAAGATTCTCAGAGATTTCTTGAGACAGTTACAAATGAGATTTCGAATGCCTTACAAGTTTTAACTAGTATTCCTAATGAATCTGAAAAGTCAATGGTGATCAAATTCTGTGTGAAAGGATATACACCAACTTTTTTTTTTTTTTTAAGTGAGGACAGTACAAGGAACAGAAGCCAGCTGTTCCTTATATCCTCCTTATGTTCATCAGAAGAATGTACAAGTTTTAGAAAACTTTCCTCTATGAAAGACTGAACACAAAAGAACAAGCACTATCCTCTTTTAAAACTTTTAACCAGTCTATTAAGAAACTGCTTAACTTACGTTATCTCTGAAACATTCGTTATAGTCCAGCTATGGTAGAGTTATGGTGGTGGAAATAAATAAGATTCTTGTATCTCTTAATTGTTCTTAAACCTTTAGGCTGGCCTAGACAGCTACATAAGATAGAAGCTGAACTTGTGTTTCTCAAAAATTCTTACACATGCTTTTCATAAAATCTTAGCTTAGTTTACTTATTACCAACTCAGGGTGCTGTTGTGAGCGTTTGATTGTAGTCAAGTTTCTGGTGTCCTGTGGTGAGATAGAATGGATTTATTTTATATTCAAATGTCTGAACTGCCTGCAACAGATTTGGAAATACTGTCATACCAGTTCAGAGAATTAGCAAATCATAATTTTTGTCTGGTTGCCACTGATCTTGTTGCTTTCATTACCGTAGATCACTGCAAATCTCCAACATGTAGTGTATTCTATGTCATTTCATTCTATTTTACTCATTTAGGTGTGCCCTCCAGCTTTTCGGAAGAGGAGGTGCATGAAAAGTCTCCTCTCACAGCAACAATTTTTCTTTAATCTCCGAGTGTAAGCTGATTTATAATTAGCAGTTTGATCCATTCTGTTGAGAGAGATTCTGGTAAGACAAATAAGGAAATGAAATTTGTTTCATCTTTGCCTTCAAAATGTTGCTTCTCTTGTAGCAGCTCAAAAGGATAGGGAAAAAGAAACAAGTACATTTACAATATTGCCAGGGTCCAGAAAATATGAGCACTAGTGTTTATTGGATAACAGGCATAGTAAAGAAGACAAAAGACCCTGTGGTCCTTGTTCACCTATGGAAAAAAAATGGCATCACTGATAGCAAAGGTCTTTCCTGACTCTATGCAAGTGAATCGCATTGCCTGTTTTCCTGTCCCCCCAACACCATTCTCCTTGGACTGGAGAACAGACAGAACCTTCTCACCCAGCATTGGCTCCTCCGAGAGGGCCTCACAAAAGGGTGGAACAGTCAAAGGAGAGGTTACACTAGTTAGCAGCTAGTTAAGAGATCTGCTTTTAGTGGCCAAGAAAATGGGTCTAACTCACAGGAAATATTTGTGATGGACAGGTGATTTTCTGCCTTAACCACATATTAAAGCTGTCTGATTTCACTATTCAAAGTTTCTGGGTGAAACCATCATTACTAACAAAGTAATGTGGCACTATAAAATGCAAGTTTACCTGCAATCCCAGTTATCCTGCTGATCCTAATGCCACCAATCTTGTAATGGCATGTGATTGACAACCAGAAGTTAGTAGAGTATTGAATTTCCTGCAGTTCACTAGACTGCCAAGAACCTGGTTTCAACATTTTCCTGATAAAAAAATAATTCCAATTATTAAGCCCTTCTCAAGATTTCAGTCTTTCAGGGGGTATGTTTGCAACAGTCTGTCTATAAGCGTTTCTGACTGAAAAAGACCTTGAATGAGGGATTCTTTTTCTCAGGTATTTTGACCATTCCTAGAACACTGGAGATCTGACTGTAAATAATTCTATTTTTTAATTATTTAATTTATTAAATATATTATTTAATATAATTTATTTATTAATGTAAAATGTACATTATTTTAAAATTTTATTTATTATTTATTTGATTTTCCTGAGTTGTTTATTTAAGCTTAAATTTGAAACTCCAAGTTTCAAGTTTATTTTTCAGTTTAATACTTAATTCTTACATGCTGAAATAATGTTTTATTTTTCTTACTTTAGTTCACTAGATTAGACCCACAGTCCACTTCAGATATTTCTGTCTGGGACAAAAAAACCCCATCACCAGTGAATAAGGGGAACTTATATTCAGTATTAAACTGATAAATATTTATCACAAAATAGGTGGTTCAGGCAGAAACGCTTAGGAAAAGAAACTCGGTCATTTCACGTCACCTACTTAGAATGACAATGTTACAGTTTGTATGAGAACTGAAATTAAGATTTCAATTGGTTCTAAATTACAAAGCACACATGCACATGCACAGACATTAATAAAACCCAGAAATAGAAAGGGCAACAACAATGGGATGCACAGGGGTTTTGATTATTTCAGCATGTGGCCTAAAACGTGGCAGAATCAGCAAGATGCAGATTTGCATAATGTAATGAGACTGGAACCAAAGTATCAGGAAGACAGACTGAGTGCTAATTAACTAGACACTGCAGTAAAAACACCAGGATGGTAGGACAGTACAATGCAGAAAAACATTCCAGGGACAAATGGATAGCAGTTTTAATTGCATCAGAAAAAAACCCAAACCCTACTGTCTAAAATACTCTGGAGCTATTGCTGCAAACTTTAGCAGAGCATTCAAAAAGTTTAGTGTTAGATGGAAGTTGTTTAGAGCTGTAGAGCTAGATTGGCAAAGAACTTGATCAGTCATTTTCTGAATGGAGCCAGCCCAAACCTGCAGTTTAGTGCAACAGCACTGCAGTGGACAGTGAGACTTAAATCCTCCATCCCCTCTGGAAATGCCTGCTGTTGGTAGCTTGCCTTATTTTTAATCTATGTATGCAGAACACTGAAGACACTCTGTAAAGGACTTCATACCCTCTTTGTTTGGTGTTCTGGGACTGTGCCATGGCTGCTAAGGAGTGGTTTGTCCCTCTTCCATTATTCTGAGGATGGAAATTTGAGACTGAGATTATTGTCTCTTGTGCATAGAGAATCCCTAATCACCCAGAAAATCCTAATGGTTTCAAATGCCTTTTTTTTTGCCTTCAGAATTCTCTATTCAGAGCTAAATTGATAAAAAGCTTTTTTTAATAAAAGAATCATTAATATTTAACCTCTGGCATAAAACTTAAACATGTATGTGTGTCGATTTTACACAAATATCTGCAATCACCTATTAATAATTTAGGCATGAGAGTTTCTTTAGACACCTCCAGCAGTTATATTAACCCAGTCCTTTCTTTCTTTCTAAGGAATGAATGAGTAGCTGTGGGTGTGTGGATAATTGTGCAAGGGGAGAATAAATTCTGCAGGACCGCTATGCTTCCCATGTACCATGCTCATGGAAAGAAGAGGAGCAGAAGAACATGCTTCCCAAGCTCAAGGCCAGCTGCAGAAGCATCTTGTAAACTCAAGCAGCAGTAGTTTATGATTTTAACTCTGACATGCTCCTCTACAGCTTGACATCTAAAGCACAACCCTCAGAGTGGTGCAATTTCCTTTTCTCAAGGGAGAACCTAATCCTCCCCTTAACAGCCTGTTCAGAGGGAAGTAAAGCTCATTTAGAAGGAACAAGGCAAGGCCATTTTCTGGGATGAGCTCCAGGAAAACTTTAAGACACTTGCATTTTTCTTTCATTAAATACATGGTTCTTCAATGAGTATGTTATGTGAGCAGGAAAGACTTCCTAATCCTGCTTAGTAGCTGGAAATAATGGTGCATCATTAGATGCGGTGCATTGTTGTTCCAGCTACTGCCACCTGGCCCCAGAACTGTTTGAGCAGTGAAGAAATATTCTTTACAGATGAAATTCTGAAATCTGAAAATGAGAGATCATAGGTAATAGATGTGACAATCTTATTTGATAAAAGGGAAAAATTAGTCCCAAATAATTTATGTAGTAGCTGATAGACATATTAGTTAAGCAGGCTAGCCATAATCTTTTGTTAGCTGTTGTAAATGACTGCACTCCACATACCTAACTTCAGGTGAGGATATTCCTTTTTCATAATTTTCAGTGGATTGCAACTGGCTCTTATATATGGAGCTTACACGGTCTTTGAAGCTCACTTAGAGGAGAACTGGAAAAAGTGTTTCTCAATCAGATAAGACAAGAAATGAATCCCAGTCTGAAAGTTTTGGTCAAATGGGAAAGTGAAAATTTCTGTTTGATTGTTAAAAGACCCCCAAAACTCAGCCCAAATGCTTACGTTTCAGGAGTTTCTGAGATGTGAAAACTGAAATAGTCTTTTCTGTTCATTAGCTGTGGACTGGTGAGGCAATCAGCACCATGGGACATAAAAAATGTTATGTCATCAACTCCTTCCTGAAATACTATTCAGTAGAGACCCAGGTTCATCTGAAGGCAGACTAATAGGGATGCTGAGATGAAAAAAGCCACAAAAGGAAATCATATTGAGATGGGAAGAGGTAGGGGAAGGGGACATCTTTTTCTCTCCTCTTCTTTCCCTTCCTTTCAAGCTCATTAATGTTAATATACATCAAGCCATCCAGGCAGAATTAAAGCTGCTTAATTTGTATAACGTGATCCACTACATCCCTAGTGACTGCCCCCAGGAAAATCGGGAAGATCAGAGGTTTCTTCATACCTGATAAAAAAATCAAAGCTGAGAAATCCATCAGCTCCATTTGCATTTGATATCAGTGAAAGGTTGGATCTGGCATTTCTTATTCTTCTAATTTCACATCAGTATTTTCAATCAGAAGACACATATCCTTCCCTTTTCCCATTTTTCCTTAGTTCTGCCGTGTTCCAGGTACATCTTCCTTCTGGGAACTGCCAATGACTTTTCCAGAGGTGAAAGCTGCTGTGTAGGGAGTTTCTACTCATAAACAGTATCCACCTTCTTTGAGATGGGTTCACCTAGTTAGCCAGGGTGAACTGTGTCCCTGAACTGCACGGGGGAGAAATAAATGTCTTCTGACAACATGGATGAATGCACATAATTCTCTTAAATTATTTTGACAGTTTCCTCTGGGTTTCTACTTCAACTTACCAGACCCTTCAGTGGCTGGTAGATATTCTTCAGGCAGTAAAGTATTGCCTGTGGCCATACATTACCTGCAATATTTATCATATATACTTGAAATCATCCCTGCAAATCTCAGGACTAGTGCAATACTTAATCATGCAGGCAACACATACAGAAAATACAAAACAGCATGGATCTGCCTCCTTGGGAAAAATCTCAATATATCAGCGCATAGTTATTAACTTCATTTGTTCAAGAATATGTTGTGTCATCACAGCCACACTGTAGGGCTTGCAGCATTCATTGATCTCCCAAGGAAATTAAAAAAATAATTGATTTTAAATATCGGATGCCAAAACCTATCGAACAATTATATATTTGGATTTGATCCCCAATTATCATTAATATCAATTGAATTGGGGATCAATATTAATATGGGATAATAATTAATAATGGGATTGAATATCCCCAATTATTATTAATGTTATACAGTGAGAAAAAAAGAACATGGAAAAATGTCAGACAAATAACAGCTATAATCCCCTAAGAGAAACAGATTTTTGTCCTTTGTTTTGTGGGGGTGTATCTTTAACCCATTTCTTACTCCTCCTTTGAATTACATTCCTGGAAATTTTCAGAGGATATCAGCTAAACATCTTTTGAAAATGTATTTATTTGTTTGAAAATGTTTGACTAAATTGCTTTGATTTTTCAGTTAAGGTTTTTTTTCTTTACTCTTATAGTCTGAAAGATTTTTGCTCATTATCACTTGATGCCACCAATTCAACCAGCCTAAATATGTAGTTTAAAAAGAAGTATTTTCTGGAAAAACAGTAACAAAAATTTCCACCTCAATGCCACATGTTCTCTCTCAGTCAAGGAAAATACACAGCATCAGTTATTTTGATTTCATATTTCTACAAAAAATATTAGAAATCTTCCTCTACCACTGTCCAAGTAAGTTCTATATTCAAATGAAAAAAAAAAAAATCGTTAGATTATGCAGCAGATTAGATTAACACCCCAAAAAAGTTCAAGTCCCTTTCTGCCAGAAGATCATTCCAGTTTGCTCCAAGACATTTTTTATCCAGCAAGAAATTCAATCAAAATGTCATTAAAGTCTGATATTTTGAAATGTAGCTGACAGGACAATTCTGGCCTGTCAGGTTTTGGTGGGTTTTAAAATATTTTCTATATTGCAAATCATTGTTTAAAAAAAAAAAAAACAAAAAGAGAAAGAAAAAAAAAAAAGAAAAGAAGAAAAAAAGAAAAAATAAAAATTGTTAAGTGCCATCAATCAAAGTTTTAATATTATAAGAATAATTATGTTCCCAGTCCATTAAACTTGTGACACATACTCTCTGAATGTTTCAGGGAATAAGATGCAATGTTCTGATGGTAAAACCTGTGCCTGCTGAAGGGAAGAGTGCCACTATAATAAAGAGAAACATTGTAAAGAAATGGAGTTTTTATGAGGTCAGATATGTCAGGTAAGCATGATGAAATGCTAATTTATATCCTTCACAGCGCAGACCTCGCTGCTGCAGCAGGAACTAATCATCATCTGTCGGTGGAGAAGAGCCAGTGTTGGAGACAGTCAGCACTGGGTGCCACATGAGAGACCTCTTTTGGAAGTGATCTGATCAGCCCAGTGCCTCTGCATCAGGAAGTTCTTAGCTGCTCTCTCTCAAAGAACTTGATATGGTGCAAGGATTTCCACAGACCTGAAGTTTATTCCTAGTTCCCTGCAAGGTCAGACCTGCAGTGAGAGAAAAAAAAGTGGGTTACCATAGAGCAGCAGATTCCTGCTGTTAGGAAATGGACACAAGGAGCTTTGAGAAGTCCTAGGACAGCCTGAGGCAGCCCAGGTAAGCTGGACAGGACAAGGACAGATTCCCTGCAGAGTGATGGGGACTGCACAGTCCCTTCCTCCAGCTCTCCATCAGGATCGTGTTTGTACCTAGCCCTGCTGGAGCTGGATGATGATCTTACTTTTCATTTTCGAACATGACTTTGGGTTGAGGACCAGCCCATATACTTTATCTATTTTCACACCCAGGCATTTAAACTTTGTAAAGCTAGATCATCTCACACCACTGCTTTCTAAATGAAGCATTCAGACTCTTTCTGTCAAAACGGCATGTTTAATTCCAGAAAATGTCTCTTTTGAGAAAGGAGACTTTTCCTCCATAGCAGTAGTTTTTCAGTCTGGCAATGAACCAAGTCCCTTCATTATTCACTAAAATCCAGCCTTTTACAAACACAGTAAAATCACACAGAATAAGATCTAGGACATATTCTTTCTATCCACACAGGTATGGTTTCTGGACATTTTCTATCTCTTTGATTGCTTGTTCAGCCTAGAGAGAACTTTTCTACTTTTATACCATTCACACCAGAGCAAACTGAGAGGGCAGTTGCTTCCAGCGTGTGGTTAACAAGAGGAAAATAATGGCAGCTTGGCTGCATTAGGCAATAACAAGATTCTGTCTTTCCTCACATCCTTCTTTTTATTAATTCTGTTGTCAACTTAATATCCATGAGATGCAAAACTTGGGCGGTCTGGAACAAGGTAAGAATGGTAAGATTAAAAATAGAGCCTTAAATGCCGTTCAGTAGTTTGGGAGCATGCTTCATTATAACCTACAGAGGAATTCAAATAGGAAAGCACAGCTGTTTTGGATTCCTGTCCAGAGAAACCACACAAGCACAGCTTGCATAAAAATAAATGCTTTGCATATTAAGGAAGTGGCCTGTTATTTTCCACAGAAACATTCTAATCTTATTCTTCCTTTTTTTAAAACCATCTATTATAGAACCTCAGAATAGTTAATTCATATTCTTCTTGGAATAATTTTCATGCCTTTGACCAATGAATGACTGTATCCTTGCAAGGACACAGATATGAGAACATCAGCCCCACAGGTTTATGCTTCTGGTCATTACTAGCTAATCCCAAAAGTTACAAGTAAAAGAAGTTTCTAAAAATCTTTTGAAAAGGTCTATTCCCTTAATAACAGTTAAGTGTTCCTCTACCAATTTCACTATCTACTACATCACACTAAAACTCTACTGGATATCAACCAGTGTCAATCTGGAGTGTTTAACATTCATTTCTCTACATGATGTTTAACAGTACATGCTGTATTTTTAAGGAGGTTGTATGAAGCATAACATTTTCAAAGTGAAATGAGGCATCTAAGAAGATGCTCAGTATTGCCACTTTTGGTCAAAAACTGAATATTGGGGAAAATATTACGATTCTCCAGTAGTTCATATCTTTACATCACAATGACACATTCTTGACACGTATTGTTCTAGGCCAACTATAAAGTTTTATGCAAGGATTATGAGGTGATGTTCTATGGGTTTTGCCACTTAAGAGACCAGCAAAAACAAAATCTGTGCTTCTACAGATCAGAGACTGAACTAGCAACAGTTATAGAGGATAAACAATTCTTGTGTTGTGATGAAAAAAAATTGCTTGAAACTTGAGAAACACTTGACAAGGTTAAAAAAGTGGGCAGTATAATGTCAGTGCAAATAAACACTAATGACTACGAAACCCAGTGGTGATATATTATGAATTCTGTCTCCACAATATTGAACTCCAGAGCCCCTTAGCTGTTCCTTCCTGTGAACACCACATTCCTCAGCACAAACCTTAGCATCTCTATTTCAATCTCCTGTGTCAGCCAAAAAGGCAAACAACACATCTGACGAGTGCAAGGAGTTGCTTCTACACTTTCCTGAGTTTAAATTTCACTGCAAATAAAGGCAAAATGAAATAATGATTTAGCACTACGTGGACACAGAATTCTAGATGTATTCCTAAAATTCTGAGACCCAGATATAGGCTAGATTAATTTATGTAGATGAGTATGATCTTCGTGTTGAAACTTTACATGTTTTGAACTGAGCAAGTGAGATTCAAGTTACCTAGCAAGATGAAGGATTGAGATGGATGTCCTGGGAAGGTGACAAGGGAAAAATCTTTTAAGCCAGATTGGACAGCTCTTCATTAGCATTAACACCAGCAGAGATGGATGAATTAAATGACCACTTGAAATTCTTTCCAACCACATTAATTTATGAAATAAAATATATTTGTGGAAACTGAGCATTTCACTTTGGCGTGAGCCTGACTACTAGTGGTTATAAGATAAATTAAGGCTGACGTTGTGATGAAGGAAAGAGAGAGGCATTTAATTCTTATCTTCCTGAAAAACTATCTATTCACCCTTCAAACATGTGTAATTTAGGCAGACACAAGATGTATGATACAATGCTCTGTAACAGGTAAATGGCAGAGGAGCTTTAAAACATTTATTTCTAAGTCATGCATTCAGCTCTTCTGAAGGAATAGAGCATTTGTAGATCAATCTTCAGGAAGTCACTGACATGAGCAACATTTTCTTACCTTCACAACACTGAAACTGAGAGTAACTCAATTGAAGACAAATATTTTTCTCTGTATCTACCCACAAGATCTCTTAGTAACACACATCTCTCTGTCACACTAATGAATGTATTGGTGACTCAAAAAAGGCACATCTCTGATAATGGGGCACGACACAATACGGCTGATGTAGCAGGACTGAAGCTGCTCCAAGGGAGGTTTTAGCTTTGGGGAACAGTGGAAGACTGAGACTCCCCTGTGTGTATGGTACCCTTTCTTGCCTCTCTGCCTAAATGATAATGTTAACTGAGACAATAAAAAATCATAATGATGACTATTTACCCAAGAAAACTTTTACCATTTTCTCGCATCTTTCAAGCAGTCACACTTCAGCAGGACCTAGCACATTTAGTACTTCTGTACTTTGTTGACCTTACTCCAGAGAGTTAAACAGATCATTATGGTGGCAGGGACCACTGAAGACCTCATGGACATATGCAATGCTATGTGGTATGTGAATGTTAGAGTTAGAAATAACCCACACCATACAACTGCCTAACACTATTCAGGGATACAGACTTCATCCCGAAGTAGTACAGGGACTCTTACATGATGCTGTCTCTGAAATATTGTATTATGTTTCTGCAGAAGGCTAATTAGTCCCACTTCCCTAACCAGACTGTATGCTCTCCTGTGCCACTGTTACTCCTAGATCATCTCGCATTGCCTGGAGCATACATGGCCTAATTCAGGTAAGATAAAGTTATCTCAAAGGAGAAAGGGCTAATGCAAAATGTCTGTTCACTGCAATGAACCTTGTGTCCCGATAACAGTAACAGATATCCACCTAAGAGGGATCTGAAAAAGAAGAGGAATGATCCAAACAGAAAAGGATGCACTTTTTTTAAGAGTCATTTGGAATATATATATATATATATATATGTGAATATTACTCTGAGCCTTTAGGAGAAAGATATGTGCAATGTATATGAAAGCAGAATATCTCTGAAAATATCTCCATGAGACTGGCAGAGGAGGGGATTCATCAGATGGAATTTCATTGCAGTAAAATAATGAACCTGAAATGTTGAACCTGAAAACAGTTCCAGCAAGTCTGGTGGTGCACCTGTAACTTATTGTCACTCAGCTTCAACCTGGGCATGGAGCATCTTAATTTATGGGAAAGATTTTTCAAAGTAGACATTTTTAACAATGCCATAGCATTTAAAAGGGTCCTCTATCTACCCAGTAAAATGCGTGAAAAGCTCACAATCATTTGTTTAAACACTTTTGTATTATTAAATCCTGTGAACTACCATAACCACCCTGCATTGCAGGCAAAGTCTGAGGGAAGCAATTGATCAAGAGCACTAAAAATATGTTGATGCCTGTAGTTACCAATTTATCATATCTACCCCTTGCTCTTTTTAGTAGTGAAATGAATGATGAACCTATTCTGAATCATCAATTCATATAAAATTTATACCTCCAAATAGGAACGTGCTAAAGGATTTATAAAGAGCACAGTGGGCCTGGATACATTATCTTGTTTGACATTGCTTATACAAGAAACTTTAAATACACAAATTGATTGATCTGTATATTTCATCAAAGCTTGATTTAATTTATCAAGGGGAAAGTGCCAATTTGCATTCATCAAGAGATAAAGTCAGGTTGGAGTCAAGCTGCTGGCTCAAACTGTTTTCATACTTTATTATACTCCCTATTCTCTTTGTTTAGTTTTAAAGACACAAGTGTGAGACCCTTCTTTATTATTTTTTAATGTTTTCTGAAATGTTCACGTGAACAAGACAGTAATGCCACTTACTCTGTGTCTGTGCAGGACTTGTTCAATCTGTGAAGTTGCAGGTTGGCTGGCCTTTCGACCTCACTGCTGTGGTACTGACCTTTTCACAACCCTGGAGAAGTCTGCCTAATATCTCTGCAAGCTGAATTAAGGTGGAAGTTGAGGGCTTTTGTAGCAGATATGAGACCTAATGCCTGTGCCATCTCCCAGTTGTCCATATAGCCTGAGATATGCAGCCCACAACGAAAATAGGATTTGTGCATCTAAATTCTGTACTAAGCTTTAAACGTTTGTGTCATTTTTATTCCTGTCCCTTCTTTCAGCTATTCCTCTCCTTCATTTGTCCTCCAGATCCCTCTGTTCTTTAGGGCAGTAATTCCTTCCACTGGCAGCCATGACATCCTTCCTGATTCCGTCCCTACTCCCCCTACTGCCTGAACCTTTTTCAGCTCAGGCACAGTTCAGGAAATCCAGGCTAAGGGAAGGGATCCAGTCCTTACTCATCTCTTTGGTTATCAGATAAGGGTGACATTTCTGCTGGCATCCCTCAGATGAAAGCCTCATGCAGCTCATGAGGTTTGTTCTCTGATCTGATTTCCCCTCAGTGCACAAAGACAGGTCAGCAGTCTTGTTCGCCTGCAAAATAAGATGCCCAAATTCAAAAACAGGTCTGTAAGTCAGCCTAGTTTTCAACACCTGTGTGTTCCACTGATTTTAATGAAATTTCATAAGAGCTATGCTCTTATGGAGTATCATTCCACTTTCCATGAAGTGTCTCCATAAGTAAGGAGTCGCATAATTCTGAGCCTAATTTCAGGTTGATTTGAAAGTGTGGTTCTGCTCTTTTGGCAGCTTTATTGGCAAAATACCTTTTTGAGCTGTGTTTTCTTGTTTTTTTATATATAATTAATTACAACAGAGGCTTACTATTTAGAGGAAAAGACACTCCAGTATAAAGATGTCACATCTGTTACATAAGAGGACAGTGAAATCAGAAGCATTACCTGTGGTTGAGCTGAATGCCAATATTCAGTAACTCTAATGTAATTAAGAAGTACATTGCTCAATCTAGTCGGGAACATAGGAATAGAGAAACACTGTTTAGAAGAGACTGTAATGTTATTACAGAGCCTGATTCAACAAAGCACTTGAGCATGAGCTTCAGATTAAGCACACATTTATTTCTTCCTTCTACTGCAAAACAAGTTAAAATGAGCATAAGCACAGTTACCTTGCAGAATATATTAATTACACTCAGAGAAGAAATTTGCAGGGACCACTGCAATAAGGTCATCTCATAATCTCTAATATATCTATCTATCTATCCTCACAATCTTTCTGTTACCATGAAACCTGCTATTATCTTCATAAAAAAGAAAAAAATCCATGCAGAGAGTTGAAAATCTGGACTAAAAAAGACGAAGCTCATGAAGCGATTTGACCTTTCAATATCAAACTGATTTTGACAATGTGAAAGCACCTAATACACTTGTACATTTTTGTAAGTAGCTAAAAGCAAACTGAACTAAATTATTTTAGCAAATATGGGCCAGAGTCATAATCCTGAAAAGTGCTGTGTGATGCTTTAGGATCGCAGTGATTCCGACAGTAAATGCATGGCAAAGGAGCTGAGCTTTCCTCTTCAAACAAATCTGAAGTGAAACTTAAATTCATGTTTCCTGATGCAGAGCAGGACACTGTAGCCATGAATCTTACAGGACGTTTACTAAGGTTATGGTAAACAAAACACTTTTAACATCTGAGCTTTCAGTTTTGACTGTCACCAAGGTGTCCTTCACAGACTGTAAGGTGTTTAGAGGCCAGTCTGAACATGGTCCAGAAAAATACACCAAGTAAAATTATACACACATTAAGTTACCACACTGCCAAAGTAACTCAAACTCCACTTAAACTGGTATCATAAGATACACTTGTCTTGTTTCATTAAAAGGGAAATAAAAAGTCTAGAAGCTCTGGGGAGGAAAACTTGTACCCTTTGTTTAAAAATGCAGTATTACAACTGAAGTCCCAGTATTCTTTCTCTAGAGCTGAAGAAATTTAACAAGATAAAAGTAAGTCAGGTAGAGTTCCAAAAGCACTTTGATATCAGAGTGGAAATGAATAGGAAAAAAATGGAGGGAAAATGTTGAGTTGATTAATATGCTAAACTCCTAAATGAGCTGAGTTCTTTTAATGAATTAATTCCAAAATTCCACTTGCCTAAATCTTGGTAAAAAATCACTTATATGAATCACTCTTCTACAGTAGTTGAAATCAATCAAAGCTTCAGAGATGAAAGTTTCAGTCCTTTGGCTGAAAATTCTTAGGGATTTACTTTAAATGCCTAGCATAATCACAACACAGTGCACTTTCCAATTTTGTTCTTGGTTCCAAGAAACCTGCCAGAGGGCAGGAAAATGCTTCTGACTTCCATTAGCCTTTTCAGCAGGACTGTTATAAATTTCTTTCTTATCCTCAGGATACATCAACAGAAAGACAGACCACTGTATGCACAAAGTAAAACTATCTGTTACACAGAGAAAAAGGTGATTTGTTACCAGTTCATTGTCTGTCCATAATTTACTATATTAAAGACCAATGAGTTTGATGTGGAAGAAAAAAAGAAGTGCCTAAAAATAATACAAACTGTGTTATAAAAGCTAAAAGTTTTAATTTCTTAATGAGCTCATTTAATCCAGGTAGGTGACTGTGCTCTTTGATAAACCAATTGAAAAAATAAATTGCATTTGCAAAAGCTGGCTTGCACAAATCCGAGTAGAAGAGGATTATATTCCAATGAAAATATTTGAAGCATATAAATACAGAGACAAGAACACAATAAAGCAAAACAATAATGGGAGTAAATACAAAAGGCTTTGTGATGAAACACTGAAGAATAACCTCAGTGGCTATCTCCAGGGTTACTTTCATTACATGAAGTTGATTTTAGGACTGGGAAATACTTAGTTGCAGATGATGCCTTCTAGCATTAAGAACTGAGACAGCAGCAAAAGGATTAAAGCACAACACAAGGATTGTATGGCTGAACAAGCAGAGACGTTTGATGCAGTCCTTTTAGTTACTATTATTATGACAATACTTGTAGATCCTGTCAATCTAAGTGCTATGATTACATTAGTTCTGCTCAAGAAAAGCGCAGATGAAATAAAGTAGGAATTGCAAAATGTAGTTTTGTGGGAACAGAATTCCAATCTGCACAGAATTACCTTGTGCCCTGTTCAGCTGAGATTTCACTGGGGAAGATTTGGTAATATGTAATGGAAATGTGTGACAAAGCTTCTTTGATTTTTCATTTTAAACTGAATTCTAAGCATATATTCTGCAGATTTTAAATATAACATTGAATGCTGAAATAGCTTGTGGTTTTTCTTTGCATTTTTAAGTCCATCCAAGCATAACATCATTTTCTCCCTTTGTCCCCAGGGTTTTCTGGTTTTAGTCTTGATAAGAAGAAAAATAAATGTCATTATCTCAAAACCCTTCCTCCTGACACATTTGTAGCAGTACTGCTCAGTCATTTCCTCTGGAAGATTAGACAGAGATAGGATGTGGATGAGGCTGGTTTACATGTACACACTGTGGGTCAACAGCAGAAACAGGACCAGTACTAAAAAACCTCAGTCACGTCCAATGTCACAATACTGCACCAAAGCAGACGTGAACAGGGCAATAACTTATCCTCATCAGGGGATAGCTGGAAGATTAAAATTCCTGTTGTATTTGGGAACATTATTACTGTGAGACTTAGTGACAAAGGTCCATGTCTTTTTGCGACTCCCTCTCCTGTTCTTCAACTGCAACCTGTTTGGAAAGGAACCCCCTCTTCCAAACCTTCTCTTGGAGGAGCCTCACACCAACCTTTATTGAACATTTGCAAACAAGTTCATTGTATTGAGTCAAGACTCATTTTGTTTCCAAACATAAAGGGACACACTCTTAATCTAAAAACATGGTGAAAACAATGCCTTGCACTGCATCTAAACAAAAGAAAGCATTCATCTCTTATGGAACTACATTGATATACATGATGCAAAGCAGAGCAATACCTATTTTTTAGTGTCAAACCAAGCATCAGTCTTGGTTACTTAAAGCACCTAAACCCCCATAAAAAATATTATGTGTATTCCCCATTTAAAAAAAAATAAAAAGAGCATCCAAATATTCATTATTCAATAACAGTCTCACATTATTTATTGCAGTTGCTTAATCGTCTTCCAATAAAAAGAAAAACAAACAAGCAAACAAAACAATGAAATCCCCTTCAAAGTAAAAATAATGTCAAACTTACTAGAATAGCTCAAAAAAGTAAATTCTCTGAGCTAAAAGATGGTCAACGAAGTGGAATAGAACATCATTTCAAGGACAGGCTCAAAATTGCTGCCTGTTCTCCTGGACACCTTAGCACCAAGAAACACTGGTATGACTCTGCTCCTACCTGAATCTATGCCAAAAAGACCATCAGCCTCAGTAAGACAGAATGCAGCTGGGAATAGCTAATAAAGCAAGAAGCTCTTTGCCTCAGACAGAAGCTCTCCCCATGTGCACTTTGAACTTGGATGCTGAATAGTTGCTTATGCTCAAGGTAATAAGCCTTCATGAAGGGCGTGGTGTCTTACTTCAGACTCACCTGTGTGTCGCTTCCCTACAGCTGATGCTGGTTTGCGCTGCTTTTCCAGGTATTTAGGGCACTGACAAAGAACAGAGCATCTCCCCGGAAAAATCCAAAAAAGGTAGAAGAAGCAACCATGACCTCAGCTGCTTGAGTAGGAATCACTGGAAAGGCAAAAAATCCTGTCCTTGCATTGTATCACGGATCAGTAAATGATTGGGGGTTTGCATTCTCTATAGTTTAAAGAGAAAGGATCTCACTGGAAATTAAAGCAGAGTCAGATGAAAACCTGACTGATATCAGTAGGGGAAGCTAAACAAAGGCAAGGCAACAGTTATGTTTGTTTAAAGGCTGCAGAGCTACAAAAGGAAATCCATTGTTCCCAAGGCAGGTCAAGAACTTTTAAAGAATATTTGCACTTTTCCTTTGTGTGTGGGGTTTGGCATGACTTGGTGTAATTACTGCAGCAAGCAGAAGAAACAAAATTTCAAAGAACTCTTTGTAGACAAACTTTCTGAACTGGTTCAAAGCTGGTATTTATTATAAAGATACACATCAGCTACGTTCCCCAAAGCTTAGTGGGCTGGGCATCAGAGACAGTTGCTGTCTTTCTGTGCCAGTTTGGGCAGCAGTGATGGTTTTGGAGTGCAGAGCTATCCAGCCTTGTGCTGGAGCTGCAAGTTGCATGTTCAACCCAGCAATTTGGCTGTCACACTGTGCATGTTGGGGTGAAGCAGGAAGTCCATATTCTCAGGCATGTTGCTGGGGTCTGTGCAAATGTGAGTAGTGTTTTGTGACCTAAATAATTTCAAGTAAATGTGACTGTACTGATATTACCTGTCTATACGCGGATGCCCCACTCCTGGAAGTGTTCAAGGCTAGGCTGGATGGGGCTTTGAGCAACCTGGTCTAGTGGAAGGTGTCCCTGCCCATGGCAGGGAGTTGGAACTTGGTGATTTTTAAGGTTGATTCCAGCACGAATCATTGTATGATTCTGTGCTGCTGCCACTAAACCCAGTGCTGTTGGCTCTAATAAATTATGAAGGTATGATGGGTGTTTGTTATGATCTTTTTGCCTTTCCCCATTCAGAGAATAAGCACCTTTCAGTGTCCCATGTGGGGAATGTGGTGGTCTTTCCTGTCAAAAAAGAATCAGTCTAAGAACAAGGCAAAATCAACAGGTCGACCTGGCACATAGTTACAAAGGCATAAAAAAGCTGCTGAATGTCTCCAAGATGGGACAGATTGCTGGGATATCAAATCACGAGAAAAATCCTTCTCCTGAAAAGAAACCTCCAAGTTACATTTCCAAAGTTGGGAATAGAAAAATCTAGAAAGTTCTTTGACCTAGAAGTTTAGTACAAATATAAGTTGCTCAGGTACACTCCTTAATTCTGTTCTTTCATAAAGTCATGCTGTATTTACAAGATTTTGTTAAAATATTCAGTGCCTTCCACTTTAGAGATGGCTGCATTTCACAGGTGAGTGAAACCATCACTGTATGCAGTATCTGTAGAGTACTTGCTGAATTTCTGTAAGCTTTATTATTACTGATTCAATCTGTGTAAGAGGAAAAAGGGCATCCAAATGGCACTTAAGATGGAATAAGGAGCCCTTCATAAAGCTATTAAGAAATTAATAATTACAGGAAGACAGATGTAATTACATCCAGAAGATCAATGCAGCTTTTAATGATGAAGAATTTCAAGACCCAAAATACAAATTGAGATAAGAAACTTCTGAGGCTCTCCCACATACCCCTGCTAGATAAATGTAACCAGGGAACAAAAGGAATTGCAATGCTGTTACACAAAACAAAACAATTCCTGTGTGAGCTGCAAAACCTTGTCTTCTTTGATATATGTTTAAGCTTGATGTGTACAAATGGTCCTAGTAAAAAAGCCCTTAGTGCGTTCACTGGAAATGGGGTAAATGATATGAAAAGTTGTTTCCTGTTCAGAAGTTTGTGTTTTGAGTGGAGATGAAAAATCTTAAAGCCTCCTCAAGAATCAAGTCGTTATAAAGCAATTCTTCCCTCCCACCCTGAATAAATTTGTAAACAATGAGGGTAAGGTAGAGAAGACAAATCATCATCGTCCCTTGCTTATGGTTGATGCTGGGAGACTTGGCAGGACACTTGCACATTGAGTGTTTGTGTCAGGGTTGTAGTTTGGCCAAGGAAGAGAAGGAAGGATGTCATGGCTCTTTTGCTCTCCTTCGTTTGAATCCTTTAGGTTTGGCCAGGGCAAACAATACATAATTGAAAGAGCAATTTCATTGAGCAGGAACTTTTCTCTACCTCCTGTCTGCTATGAAGAAACTATACAAAGGGGAACAATAATAGCTGACTTCTGTGTATAATGAGGAATTACATGGGAGCATGGGAGCATAAACAAACCAAATTAGCAAGTGCACGCATCATTTAAAATAGCCAACAAAACCCAAGCACTCCACCTATGTCCAGCAATGAAGCAGATGCTCTTCACACAGACAAATGCACACTTTAGCAAATTGAGTGCTTTTCCAAAATACCATGGAAGGAAAAAAGTTCCCCAAACAAATCCCAAGCATCACAAAAACAGAGCAAGGAGGAATAAGCTATTGCTTAAATTCTAGTGCCTTAAGAAAGAGCTGAAAATGGAGACACATGGAAAGAATGTGTCAGCTTACAGAAAAAAGTAAACACAAAAAGAAAAATTTTTTTTTACATTTGTCAATTAGTAAACATTATAGATAATATGTTGACTTAGTTAAAATACGGTGAATATCTGGATATAGGGTTCAACTTGGAAAAATTCCCTGCTCTTAAGGTGGAACATACTTGAAAATAAAATATTTTGACTGGAAAAGTAGAGAAGCGTTGCTTAGCACCATGTCACACGCAGCCACAAGGTGAGGGGAAAGAAGTGGGAATGTCTAGCTGGGAAAAAGGGTGTCTGGTCCAACAAAAGGTCTTACAAAGTACAGGTCTAGCCCTCAAAAGCTAAAATATACAGTATGACTATTGATAACAATTTGAAGTGTAAAGTTGCAAAGACATAAGAATGATATAGAAGACATAACAATTTAATGACATGATTTTCAATCCACCTGTATAAATTTCCTCTTAACAGAGAGTTCTTCACATTTTTGTTTTGAGAGAGGCCTTTGATTGGCTATGGGTTTTCAAATAGGGCTCATAAACATCCTGTCCACCATAAATAAAAAGTTATCAGAGTTAATAACAACTGCCTGTAGTATTCCCAAGTGGGGATGAGGAGGGATTAAACCCAGGAGTAAAGCTTACATTGTGACTGTACTAACCACTGGGTTACAAAGTCAGAGAACTCAATAATTTCTTTGGCTTTCTTTACAACCATAGGATAAGAAAGAGATATATCATATAAAATATTCTGTTCAATCTGAAACAGAAATGCTTTTCTGTTTGTTTCAGTAATAACCCTCCCCAATTAAATGTTATCAGAGCTGATTTTTCCTTTGATTTGTTGGTGTGTGTATCAGATGAAAAATCAATTATTCATTTCAGCACACAAATAAGTATCCTCAGCACTTTTTGTGGGATAATGAATGTACTTAGAAAGATATGAACTTCAATGACAAGATCTTTTTGGAGGTTTTGGTTTTTTTCAGTGGATTTTTTTTCCCATTATTTATTTAAACATGTATGATGTATGAGCCTTAGGAGAAATGTGAACATCTCAGCCTGCTGCAACACTTTACTATTAGAAACCTGCCTAATGTATTTCTGGGAAGCAGATGGAAAAATCCCCCCTGAATTGCTTTGATTTCAATTGTTCTGTTCCTCTTTTAGACTCTTATCCTCAAAAAAAGAACTAGTGCTGTCTGGGGAGCACTTATGCAGAACTTGAAAGAAGATTGTTCACTAACAGTGAAATGTACTGCATATGAGCAGCCTTACCCACACAAACTTCTGAGAAAGGGGTAGGAAAAAGCTGATGCTCTGTCTTCTGAGTTACTGGGCAAAAACAAGAAAAGAAGCAGGTAAGTCCAATTCAACTTTGGAACTCCTACATGTTGATAGTTTTTTTATGATGGAAGCCAAAGAAGCCTGTCTATTCTATGTGTATCCAGGAGCATTAAATTTACAATCCTCTTTGTCTTTTTAGATCTCACGTTATTTTACCACCTAAGGACAGCAAAAATGAGACATTTTTTTTTAAATTCACACCAATACTTTGCCATACAGAATTGCAATGAACATTGGGGCCCCATAACATAGTACATCTCCAACAAAATCTGATACAATCACTACAGATAGGGTCCTGCAGGGCATCCAGATTTTCTTTGTGTATGGTCTGTCAGCCTTCCTACTGTGCCAGTCCTCACAAGAGCCCTAGGCTCTTGGCCAGGACAGGCTTTGGGAGCTTACCATCTTCCTCATGAGAGGCTGGCTTTGATTGGTCTGTCTGCATTAAAGCAGCTGAGGCTGCAAGTCCATCTGTGTGGGATTACCCACAACCCGGGAAAAGCGAGAAAGGAATTTCAGGCAAGTCCACTGTGTTCTATTAGTAACCTTAAAAAGCATTGGCCTGTAGTGGCTGAAGTAATTTTGAGAAGCATTTGAGCCTGTTAGAGACAGTGTCCTGGGAGCTCAGTTTATGCTATTGAAAATGGACTTAAACGCGTGAATCATGACTGGCAGTGGACTGAAGAGGCAATTGTACTCTTCAGTTTTACTGTTATAAAGATTACTCTTCACAGCTCATAAAACTGTCATGTACTGGAGAAGACATCCTATTGAGAAGTATTATTATCCATGCACAGGCCTAGTAAAGTTATATAGGTTAAGCAGCTGGAGTTTCTTTGCCTATGAGGATTTTTTTTCTTTCCATTCCTATCAGAAATTAGTATGATCGTGTCTGCTTTTTTTCTCCACTGGACTGTTTAGAACCTCTTAAGATTTCTCTCACATAATTTCCAAAGCAGTAATATGTTAGTCCCCAAAAGATAGCTTAAATGTGCACATCATATGGATGATAAAACAATTTTGATTCCTCGTAAACTAAAACATTATTTTGCCCCCACTTCCTTTTCCCTCTTCCTCTAATGTCCCTCCCCACTCCCTGCTGTACATTGGAAGGAGCACTTTGACAACAACAGAATTAATTAGTCAAGCCAGGTACTCTGGCTTCATAACTCATTCCCCTTGTTATTCACTGTTGAGTCATGGAACAGAAGGTGGGTGTCTTGATCTTGAAGGTAGGACAAAGATACAATATATTTCCATCAGGTGCTGGAAGAAAGGTTACAACCTGCTTCATACAGAATTCAATTAGGAACCACAGAGAGGGGAAGCAAGCTTGTATTAACTCTTATAGATGCCAGAATACTTTCAATTTATTTCTGTTTCATCTCTTTCCTCTAAAAGATTTTTAACTAATCACAACATTAGATTAGTTCTTTTAAAACAGTAGGCGATGAATTTCGTTTCAGTGCCTGGGGAAAGACATTTAAAGATTCCCAGATGTTTCATGGAAATAACAAAAAAAAAATCAATTGAGAAGCAACTCTGGCACTAGCTGAATTATCTACCCAAGTATTTCTATTGCACTGCTCTCTGGGTATTTTTATATCATGGGGCATTTTCTACGTGTTCAGTAGAAAATGTGGATAGACTCAAGCAGGCAGGATTCCACCTGTCTGTGTCTTCAAAGTCAGAGCTATTACAAATTAATGTTTGATATACTCCATGTGGCTTTTAGTTCTAAATGTGTGAAGAAAAGATCTTAAAAAAAAATTAATTTGATACCTCTGGTTTTTATGCTACAAGGAAAATGAGGTTATCTTATGTTGGAAATTATCATCTGCCTCCATAGAGGAGGGCCAGATGCTGATTGGATGCTACATTGAAGCAGAAAGTGAAATTTTTGTTCCTGGGAAGATTATGAAGTATTACCATTTTATTTCCTCTGGCATTTGAAACATGTAGAAATAAATTTTCTTTTCTTTTCTTTTCTGATTTATGTGTATACATATGTGTGTGGGTATAAAAATTGAAGTATATGTACAAAGCTGATAAATGCATGTGTAGAAAAGATATGTCAGGAAATGACAACACAGTTCTACCAAAAAAAATTAAACTTTCTGATATTCCCAAAACTAAAGAAGTCATTTAAATTTTCTGTTCCAACAAAACAACCTTTGAAGCAGTTTGACATTTAACTGCCTGTCTGTTTTGCAAAACTATATCAGCTTGGAGTGGTAGCCTGATTTTCTGATGCTACCATTTTTCCTGTGAGTCAGGAACCATCTGGAAGAAAATCGATATTTTGATGCTTGAAGATAATTTCCTGTGCATGGAGTTATGTCACGTGTTTGTATTAATGCTACCACATCCATCAGTTGCTTTCCATAAAGTTCAGGTTCCAGAAGTTCATAGGGGGCACTGCTGAATAATTGAACCCATGGCCTCCTTGTGTCAGTCAACAATGTTTTTGCTAGCTTCCTATTCATTGTGGCTGTGTGGAGAGTTAATGAGAAAATAAAGTTGAAGCTGCATCCTCTGTGCAGATGGCACATATTTGATGGGTCAGATTCTCTCGCATGAGATGCTTATTGTTTTACTCATCTCATCTACTATCTACTCATATCTTTAATCTAAAGTGAAAGATCTTCACTTTAGGAACTATTTAAACTGCTTGGAAAAGGTTGGTCTTGTGGTAAATACACTGAACAAAGTAGATATTTATTTCCCCCCTACCATTTCACAGGTTATTGACAGAACAGCAATGAATTGAAACATCCTGGTTAGGGGGTGTCTCCAAGAACCGTATTGTAGATTGTAGATTGTAGAGAAGAGAAGAGCAGATTTGCTGAAAAGAGTTTTCAGGCTGCCTCCCAAGGACCACTTTATAAACCTGAGGTCAGGACCCAGAGAGCACGAGATGAAAGATTTAAGAAAGCAGTGATAGAATTTCCATGCAATGACGACTCAAAATCTTTTGCAAAGTATCTGATACACAGTTGAATTCAGAATTGCAACTTGTAGCAGTTGGCACTGAAAGGATGCATGAGAGAAGTGCTGGCTGCTGCCCACTCTGCCTTCCACCAGAATTCATCACCCTCTTAGCTGAGGCAGCAAAACAAATGGTTTGTCCAGCTCTGAGCCTCAGCAATTCAAAGCTTGATGTATTCACTTCAGAGTCCACATGGAGAGGTGCCTAGATCTGTGGAGGTTACATCCGCTCCTCCAATGGACAGTACAGGGTTCACAAAGCCAGCTCAAATTTTCTCAGCAATGGAAGCAAAAGCAAATGTCACCCTGCTGGGCAAACAGCTGGTGGCCCCTACTGTCTTGGGAAACAGGGAGGAAGGAGAAGGAAGAAAAGCTAAGTCTGGAGTTAGAAAAATAGAGAGCTGCATTGCCTGTTGTTGCAACTTTCCTGAGAGTGAGACGAGAGAGATGGTGAGAATCCACACAGCACAAATAGAGGCCTACATGTCCCAGTCCTGCTCAGCAGCCAGTGGGCATCTCTGGAGCTGTGCTGCAGCAGTGGATCCACAGCCTCCTCAATAGCTCACTCTGCTGATGCCTCTGAAGCCTCTGCCTGCTGTGCCACCGCCTGGTTCCTCATGCTATGTTTTTAGGGGACACTACACCAGAGCTAGCTTTTAAGTAGCTGACAAAAACTGTAAAATGATAACTGAGACAGCAGGAACCCAGCAGAGAGCAGCTAGCAAAATCCTCATCTTCCTCCTCAGTTCCTCTAAGCTATGTGGGGCTGCGTTTGGCCTGGGCACATCAGCACTCTCCTACTGGTGAGACTGCAGAGCAGGAGGAGGAAGAGAAGAAATTTAGCCCCTTTGGTTACAAGATGGAAATTAATATAATCTTTTTGCTTGTTCAAGGCAGAGGTATATATGTTCCTAGGCAACCATGGCTTTTGGGGGAATTTTGAAACTCTCTTGATTCTCTCTTCTAAGACATGGACTGAGACCTGACCATTTCAGTTTTCTCCTGAATATTTTTACTATTTTCTATATGGTGAGGTCCAGAGCTTGGTACAACTGGTTCTGAGTTGAGCGAGGAGCTTTGTACATGACCACTAATGCAACCTATGCCTTAGCAATATTAATGATGAATGCACAGTGAGAGAGAATAGATATTTCCAGCTTAATCATAAGAAATTCATTAAATTTAAACCTGGGTAATCTACCGTGCATTCAATTACAATACTTGCCTGTCATGAAAAGCAAATATGAAAACCTACTTATTAAAAACACCCACCCACCCCCCAAAAAAGAAACTGAGCTGTCCTTCCAAGGAGGTTGCTCCTCCTTTCTGCCTCCCCCACCGTCACTGTTAGCCTAACAACAGAGAGAATACATAAGAACTCCTTGGAGGGATGTAAAGGACAGTCCAATGAATAATGCTGTGGGAGTGATTTGTAGCTTTTCCCAAAGCATGAGCTGATTTGTTATGAATAGAACTCAGCCTGCTGCTCTGTTGAAAGCGAAATCTATGTGACTGATTTTCTTTTAATGCATTTATGGTAAAGAATGATCCTGCATTTGATTGTGTGACCGATCACCCTTACACATACAGATGATATTCTACCTGTGCAATCATAATTCTACATGTACTGACAAAAGAAAAAGCAAGGAAAAAAAAGAGCTATGTTTTAGCTGACTGCCTTACTTTCTCATTTCACTAGTGCAAAGGCCATCTGATTTAAATTCTTTGAAGACACATCAGTTGAAAAGAAACATTTAAGGTTATCATTTTAAGATTTTATTTGCAGTGTAGCTTAAGAGGAGAGCACATATGGATTTTTACTGGAGAGATCACTTATTGGAAAAATAAAACCTGGTAAAAATGTGTGGGATTACATAATTGATTTTTGGAGGTTCTTGTTAATCAATGAAGTTTTTAAAAGCTTGTAATTTACCTTGAGTAACCGAATATAAACAAGATCAAGTTTTACATTTAAAGGAAGAAACTGACTGTCCCTGTAGCACTAGGGGAATTAAATCCTGGTATAAGTCATCTTTATTCGGAATAATTAAATACTGTCAGGATCTGAATGGAAATTATTTGGCAAAATATACTGAAAATAAAGCTTATATTGTTACTATCTCTTCTGGCCTGCTTCTGTAGAAGATTGTTATATAACAGAAACAACCCACAATGAAGGAATGCGGTAAGGGATATCACAGTTATTTCATAATGGTGTATACTCTGCAGAATGGAAGAAAACCCACTGGGAATTGCTCATACTTTTAGGCACCTAAAAGGAAGGACACTGGATAACTTGCCCAGAGGCTGACCCATGGCTGGAAGAGGGAGGTCTTCAAACAGATGAAATGGCAATGGTTACTGAATACAGCATGCCTCCTACTTCCTATTCATTAAACAGAGATATCTTCTTGATATTTTTTTTTTTAATGTGGAGTATCATTCACTTGGTTTCATGCTATAACTTTCCCAAAATAGAGATAAACCTGGGAAAAATGTAGCTTCTAAAATTGGCCAGAAGAGTCCAGTGACCAATTCTTAGCAATGTTGGGTCCACGTTGGCTTCATATGCTCAGAGAAAAGTCAAAGTCAGACACCATTTGAAGTACTTCCTTGTACATCTGTTTTCATCCTGTTTCCTGCATCACTACTACCTGAATAAACATTCAAAAGACACTACATTCCCCACTCATCATCATTTGTACAAAGTACTCTGATATCAGTCATTCGAATGATACAGTCTCATCTACCAGTGTCATTTTAACTATGTTGTTTTCTGATTTTTAAGGAGGGATGATAACACTGCTGTCATGAGTAACACATTAGTATCACATGAAAACAGACAGTGATGGCTTTAACTATGGTTCTGCAGCAAATCTAGAAAGAAGAAGTTATACTGATCTGTGAACAAAGACTCTAATTGTAATTTCCCAGGGATATGTTTATAATGACACAAAGGTGTGAGCAAAGCATTTAAGTTACATCTGAGTTAGCTAATGGCAAATTACCATTGCTACAATTACTGTTAACAACATCATTGGGAGTGGATTTTACACAAGACATCACATTGCTTCTGAACTCAGACTATTCACCCACAGCCAAGTCTGGTATCAAATTCATACTTTAGGCAAATATCTCCTATTAATTGTAAAGGTACTTAGACATTTGAATAATTTTTGAGGTTCTGATCCATAGATGATTTTGTAGGAAATGAAGCTAGAATTGCATGTGACTGTTTCTCTCAGGCAGCCATTTCTCTGCTGAGCAGTGAAATGGTTAAATGGTAATAAGTGGGTCAGGTGTAACAAGAAACATGCAATCAACACCTCCTAATTTTTTTTAAAGGGGAAAAATCCTGTGGCATTAATCCCCACGTTTTGTAAGAAATAGGGGCAGGCTGACAAAGTTTAAATGATTGAAAATGATGCCCATGGCCTTCTGCAAAATCTGATTACAGCTCTAATGATCGATGGGTTGCCATTAGCAGAAGAAAGAAAAGGTTCAGAAACTGAGCCAAGTAAATCAAGAAAGACCTTTTGAGTTTACAATGAGCACTTCAACATGATTCAAAAAGTGTTTTAACCAAGATTTCATTCTCTGTAAATATATGTTGCCTTCAGAATATGAACTAATCATTTCCATGAGCCTTTTGAGCCAGGCTTTCATTTGGCCTGAAAAGATGCCCAACTTTCCTTGCCAGCTTTTCAAGGCTTTCTTTGATTTATTTCAATGACATTGGGGGACTTCAGCTTCTGCGTTTGAGATCTGGCAGAAACTCTCCTTTTTTTAGCTATAGGTAGCTCAGATACATGAACTTTGAAGTTCTCACTACACATTTGCTGAATTCTTTTTCTTTTCTTAATAGCTGAAACCATTCTCTTTTTTTTTTTTTTTTTTTTTTTTTTTAGGAAAAAAAAGGAAACTAATTTCTGGTTCATGAAAATATGCTACAAATTCCTGTCGTGACTGGCAAACTCACTCTGCTGCAAAGTGAAAAATAACTGAAAATAAAATTGTTCCCAAAAAAACCCCCCCAAGCTCTCCCAAAAACAGTGGAGTAAGGGGTGGGATTGGTTCACTGTCTCAGTGGAGCTCTGATACCAGGACAATATTTAATAATTTTTAAAAATCAGAAATTTAAAAATAGGACTTTTTATTGTACCCCAAGTGAAATATTTTTTAGATAGTCTTTTGATTCAAAATGTATTCATTTTATTTGACAAGAAAAATATTATTTTCATTTACTGAGAGAAGATGGACATCCTGCCAGTCACATTACCCAAGAGAGAAGTGGTCTAAGGCAAAATTACAGCTCATCCTTGAATGTTTGTCCTACCCTCAAATCAAGACCCAGCTGTATCATTTTGAATTTTCCTGTAACACCAGCCTCTCATGCCTTTTCTCTCGAGAGCTCTGAACTGAAACCTCAGCTCTGATACACATTCCATATACAAACTGGGGCCGATATTGGTTCTTTTTTTTTCCTACTTCAGAAGAAATTATCTGTAATTGGCAAACCATATCTTCAGTATTACTCTGAATGCTACTTCCTTGGAATTTTTTACCTGAGATCAGAAAACTTTCTACAATGTGTGCTTTGCTGATGACCAGAACTCTCTGAGGTGTCAGAGAGATCAAAACATCTTTGAAGTGAATTTTTACCGTACTTGACTCTACTGCCAAAGCCTAGACAATATTGTTGCCATTTTTACTCTGGAATATGCTGGCCATACATGAAAAAGGTCTTGAAAGTACATGTATCACTAAGGTAGAATTTGAGAATTTTTAAATTAAACCAAATCATGTAAAGCAAACAGAAGAGAGACACATTTACTAGGCCTCCTAGAGAGCACTGTGACATAAATAGATGAGTTATGGGTAAGATGATTTCAGTTTGGCTTTACTCATACAGTGTAATGCAGTTTTTTGTTAATTAAGAAACAGAGCATAATCTGACACTATTTGAGGAATAGGATTATAAAGATGTGATTTTATGTTAGACTGCTGTGTAAATAGGCTCATTCCCAGATTGTTAGAGCAGTGAGCATTTTGATAAGATACCTGACTGTAACAACAGTATAACCTTGATAATTATGTTATTGTTGAGATATGGCAACGTAAATTAATACATAATAGATCAAAGGAAGTGACACGTAAGCATAAAGGTTTAAGACTGATGAAAAAATTAAATTATTAAAACTGAGCATTTAAGTAGCATCTTTTGGAACTCCATATGCAAGCCCGTGTGATATTTTTGCCCAGAAAAACCAAAACAGGTTCATAGGCAGAAAAGGAACAGCCCATTTCAGAGCCATTAAGGGTTGTGGTGAGCCCCCTTCACTTTGCATGTTCACACCACATTGTAAAGCCCTCCAGCTTTCCCAAAATGCTGATGCTTTTAAACAACTCCTCCTCATGATGATGATGACCCAGGACTGATAAGGCAGCAAAAACCAAATTCCATATAAGACCCTTTTCCTCTCTTCCTCCCTGTACTTCATGGCTAGACCATCCTTTGCTACATTTCTGTCGAGGATTCAAAATGGTGTTTTGCAGGCTCAGAAGCAATTTTTTCACCTACTTCTGCAGAAGGGCCTCTGGGAACAGGGACTGTCATCAAAGAGACAGAAGATGGCTTCTCCTGCAAGGAAGCCACCAGAGGGAGTGATACCATCAGAGCTGCCCTTTAAATAAACCTATTTAGGATTGCTGGAACAGCTTGGTATCACATCACTGGAAGATAAGTACTGCTTGTTGAATGCTACTTTTAATTAAGCAAAGATAACACTCCAGCAATCATGGGACTGATGATGCATCTACTTGCCAGCTTCATTATAACTGAAAACATATTCCTAGGTCTGTCCTGGATTGCTCTTCAAGCACCTGTGTAACAGCATCATTCCCCCCCCATTTCCAAGGAGTCTGGGATTCAGTTTACTTTTGACCCACAAAAGCACTTAGGCAAGAAGTTGTAGCAGAGTCAAGACATTTAGCTAAATGTGCAGGACTGATGTTGTCTGGATTGTCACCATAGTTTTTTGTGACAGTTTATAGTGCATAATAGAGTACTCCACAATGGCACTCCTCAAGAGAGGCTTCCCTATTCCTACTATACTACTCTAGTATGGCACACAGAGCTTGGACATAGAAAGCTAACTAGTCATTGTCTATGAGATTCCTCAGTCAAGATGACACCATCAGCAGCTTATCATTTCCCTGCCTCTGAAGCATTTGGCTGGAAAAGGCCCAGCCTTTAATTGCTGGAGCAGTGCAGTTCCTTTCAGGTTTGTGCACTCTGGCTCAAAAGGACAGCCTCAGATATGCACACTGGAAGAGCCTCACAAGAAACAGTTATTCTAAAAATTCAGCCTCCAGAGCACATCCTTGGAGGAGGAGCTGGGTCCCACATGCCCAAAGACCACAAGGGGAGTTAATATCTTAGGAACTCCTCTCCTCAGGAGTTATATTTACTGGGAACCATGGGTATAGAAATGAAGCATGTCACCCTCATCGATACTTTGGATCAATCTTCGGCATCATATATGTGTTTGTTGTAATTTTTCATTTAAGTTCAGAGAAAAGATCACTGCATGGAACACTTAGCCTAATTCCTCTAGTTACAGAAAAAAAAAAAAATCTATGGACTAACTCTATCTTTAAACTCAAGATGTGTTTTCCCTGTTACAGGGTATATACTCCAGAACAGCCCTGGTCCTATGTCTAGGGAGCAAAAATAGAAAAAAAATCTATCATTACAGTTAATTTTGACTTGCTTGTTCTTGGGCCCATATTCTCTTTTCAAAATGTTTCTCCTCCATGTTGGATATCATCCTTTGAAGTAGCCAAGAAAAATTTGATTAAAAAAAAATGGTCTGTTTTTTTGTCTCTTACTAAGACTATATGTCCTTTATTGCTCACATGATTACTTGATTTTAGCTCTTCGGACTAGGTGTGGAATTGTAAATGTACTTACTGTGTGATGACATCCCCTCCACCTCCCTGGCACGCAGCAATGTCACAAAGCAGAGTGTGCAACAGGGAGCTGAACTGACATTTTATAGAAGTAAGAGCCAGGTACTGTTTGTGATGCTGCTACTAATCTCCAACACGAACTTGGCAGATTCCTGAATCTCCCCTTTTCCTTGAGTTAAACAGTTCTAGCAGCTACACTTGCCTCCTTTATGGACTATTTTGAAAGATTCTGAAGAAATTGTGCTGCAGCCAAGTATGATATTTTCCCACACTATCTCTGTTCAAACTTGCCTTCTGTATACTACTGTAAATACAACTACAGTTGTATTTAACGCAAATGTTTTCTCCTCTCCTGGCATAAGGGATTTCATCAATTGAAGGAAAAATCAGGACATATGGGATTAGGGCTTTAAAGAACCCCTACTCTTGAGATAACCCATCCCCCATCTGTTTTAATTTGAAACCTGCTTAAAACCCATTTTCAAGTTTCCAAAGCAGCTATAAGGTGCCTTAATGCACATGAAGCAAACGAAATTATTTTGTAATGAAAGTCTTGTCATACATCATTAGGATCTTCCTCCTACCTATAGGGCCATTTAGGAAGCTGAATAAATCTACCCAGCTTTATAGCTGTAAGAGATGGTACATTAAGTTTGCTGGCCCCAGAGTGAAAAAAAGAAATCCAAACACCAGTATTCTTCAAGTCCAGGAGATTTTATATCCCTGCTTCCAAATGTTGTTCAGCAGAGGTCTTCAACAGCAAATCCTCAGTTGGAAACTGTGAACAGAGGTCTACAAGCTTTAAAGAGACATATTTATCACAAAGCATACCAAAAGATGTGAGCACTGTATTTCTAGTGAACAAAAAAAATCTATTAGCTCCTCACATCTGTGTTGTTGGTCTTTTAAAGACACAGAAATCTGATATTCTGGACCGTTCTTTAGTCACAGTCTCCTGCAGTACTGGAGCTTACTGTGAACTGCAGCAGCTGCAGTCAACTCTCAGCTCTCACAGCCTGGGATATTGGACCCCCCCATCTCACTGACCAGGAGGGTGACATTCTTGCTGTGAGAGCACCACCCCTTCTGGGGCTGCAGCAACAGCTGAGTCACTGAACTCTGGATCCCTTTCCCCACCCACGACGTGGGGCGGCCCAGTTCTAGTTCCATTTCCATCTGAAGAACCATTCCGACGTCTTGAAGGATGGGGAAAGGGAACTCCAGGGGTTTTCTCAGGGTTTTCTTCTGTCCCTGAGGCTGGAGGGGAGAGGTGCCCTCCCCTCCCCCAACGCACGTGGTCCCATGGTAGGCACAGAGACAGCACACTGGGCGTGGAGAGGAGGCAAGAGAGAGTTTATTGTTGGGGATGTTACATTTATAGGGTTTAGGAGGATTCACAGAGTAACCAATTAGAAGTCTCAAGGGGCTTACAGGAACACCCAGTCACAGGAAGGGGTTAACAAAGGCCAATGGGAAACACCTCAGGACACCTTCCCAGGACATTCCTGCATGGATAACATTACCGTGGGGGGTGTTGGGAAGAAGAAGCATGTGTTTGCAAAGACCACCAAAAGCCATTTTAAGACACATTTAAACAACAGATTTCCCATATAATGCAGATTTACTGCCACACTGAACTGCTCTAAATTAAGAAGCTGGTAATGGTATCCATGAAGCTCATATGAAGAAATACTAGAGCTTTTGGATATGTTAAATGAAAAATCATAGAAAACAGACACTTAATAAAATATACATTATAAAAATCTTTTTTTTTCTTAAGGCACATCTATTGGAATTACTTTCCAGTACCCCCATCTATATCTCAATTTGAATCAGACCTAAGTTATTTTCGTTCATGTTACGCTAATATCATTTTCTATTATCCCAGTGAAAAGGATGTAATCAAACTAATGCATTTATCCATTTTGATGCAGATTTTGTGACATTTTGCTTTTTGCTCTGCTGGAAAACTGACTATTGCTTGATTTCTATTTCTGTTTCTACTATTGCTGGATGAATAGTACATTTTTCAAAGGGATCTGACTCCCTGTGTAAGAAAGGGGGGCAAGAAAGGCAGATTTCAATGGGTAAGTTCTGTTTCCTTTTTGTAGATGAGAAAAAAGACCCAAACAAGTGACCCACTCTTTGCACTCAACTGAAATTGGTGGGTTGCCTGCCCTGGTATGTGGGGTCTGTGTGGGGGCCAAAAATACAAGCTGGCTCAGTTTTAAAGTACATGTTGATATTTATCAGAGACCACCAACTTTGGGGAGATAATAACAGCAGTAATATTAATTAGGTTTTCATTTATGAATTCCATCTAGAATTCATTGCATATTTTTCTCTTATATTTAGTGTCTGCTGACTTGCATGAGTGCAGGCTGTCTAATAAGCACTGTAGCAAAAAAAAAAAAAAAAAGAGCCTTGACAAGGCATTCCGATGTAAGCTGTTTTTTGGCATTCTAAACTTTTCCATACCTAAAGGAGATTGGAGAACTCACTCATCATCCCCACAGAGATTGCACCACTAACACTTAGTGCATAATAACCTTTTAACACTCTCCACTGTAACCTTTTGACCACGGCAATTAATCTAGCTGTCTTTTTACCTCAACTCCAGAGATGAAGTAAGACTGAAACAGCACTGAGAAGCAGCTATAGAGATATTATCATTAAACTCTGAGCAGTCTCTGTTCCTAGGCCCCTTTGGATGGATGAAGGTCTGGATACTACCACAAGAAGAGAATCCCTTTTCCAAGGTCAGCTTCAGACAGCGCCGTGGGGAAGCTGATCAGGAGCCACTTGACAAAAGAGGGTGTAGAAGCTTTCTAAGGGAAATATCCTTAATTTGTAGCTATGTCACCTCCCTTTGCTGCATTTTTTGTTTGTTTTCCATTAACAAATGCTGTGTAAGCAAATCTGCCCAAAAATCACATGGTATGGAAATAACTGCAACACTCTCACATGAGAGAGCAATAAAAAAAGCCAAATTTGCCTTTAAAATACGAAACTAGTACTATTTCCCCATTCCCAGCTTGCTAACTATCTATTAAATTGGCCAGCAGCTACTTCAGAAGTGGCTGATACACATTTATTGCATGTTCCCCACTGTTGTTCAATTTTATGTGCCCTAGCAGGGGGAATACACACACTTGAAATGCACTTACTGTACAAAGGTGGCAGAGTGAAAGTCCCAGGGTTGCAGTTACCTAATGAAGTGTTGTGTATTCTAGTGGACTAGAGAAATGCAAATGTTCTTTCTGATCATTCTTGAAATTTTTTCTGGACAATCTTGGCAGCTTGACTCCTGATTTTAAAATCTTCAGTTTTAAAGCATCAGGTAACAGTTCCCCTAAACAAACTATAGAAGCCCCTACAAATTAAAGCAATCTTCATAATGACCACAAGAGGATGAAAATCCAGGGAAAAAAAGGCTTTTGAAAATATAGTGGAACATAAAGTACAAGCTGTTGTAATTATGTCCACTGCCTTGCTGCCCTGAGCCTCATTGACTCCACTGTGATAGGCAGTTTGTAAGGTAAGTGCCAGCAGACATCATCTGCCCCAAAGGCAGACCAACATAAATAAACAACAGAAGGAATACAGAGTAAAAATAAAGAAACATTTTATTATAATCGATACATGAATTCCTACAAGGCCTGAATAAATGCTAGTGCACCCAACGTTTGTCTGTTTTTTTGAAATATACCAGCTTTTCTAACAAAAGAATTTCTTCTACTGACAGACTTTGTTTGCCTGTACCATCACACGATCTTGGCTACAATAACACTACTGTTTAGGTTCCTAGAATATTTATATTTACCTAAACTTAATGCTAAGTTAGCAAATCTTGAGAGGGAAAAGACTGTCTTCTCACAAAACAGAGAATCTCAGTGCCAGGAATCACTACAGTATAGCCTGGAAAACTGGTTAAAGCAAGGACAAAGAGTAGGTCAAAGCTCATTTTAAAACAACACTGAAAATTTATATAGGTGCTTCTGAGTCTTTGTATTTTAGTAGTTGAATGAAAGGCAACTATCATCATCCTGCTCTCCAGAGAGATAATGCATTTACTTTGCTTGAGTGTTGCCTCTGAAGTCTTGTCATTTACTGTTTTAATAAAAGCATATTAAATCTTAAAGCTCACAGGTTTAGAACAAGGTCACAAGTTAAGAGGCATCTTTTCCAGTAGTAAAACCATAAAGAGATACAAGAAAGGCAAGATGAGAACATACCTTTCTTGTCACACCCAAATGTCATGTCTGGGTAAAGCAATTGAAGTTCTCACCTGAAAAAAGCAAAAAAACCCAACCAACCAACCAATCAAAAAAAAAAAAAAACCAAAAAAAAAAGAGGGAAGGCTCAGTCTCAGAGCACCACAGCAAATCAGGAAAAACAGTCCCCCTTTTCCTAGGTTTTATAGAGCCCTCCCACAATGGGTACTTGTAGCCAATGTATTAAAATGAGAGAAAGAGGAGAGAGACAGAAGGAGCAAGTAGATATGAGTAAACAGTGCCGTCATTGTGCAAATATTTTTAGGGCAGCTCTGGCAAAAAACACTGTCTGTAAATAAAGAGTTGCTGTGATATACTAAAACAGGCTTCTTATGAAAATCTGGAAACTAAATCTTTTATATTCTTGTTGTTTAAAAACCAAAAGAAAAGGATTAGGAAAGAGCCTGGGGAAGGTTAAAAGCACAGTTTTCCTAATATTTATTAGGAGCTCCTCGTGAGCAAGATGAAAGAAGGACTGCATCTGTTTGATTATCAAACAAATTACAGCCAGCCTGCAGCTGCAGCATACTAGGATCCAGGCTAGTCCACAGAAACAGATGAGAAACCTTCCAAAATGAGGACTGCATAATAGCTTATTGTTTACCTGATGGTCTAAACTGTCCTTTTGTAAAACACTTGCTACATTTTACTTTTAATATCTATCCTTATCAACCCTTGGTAGTGGCTGAGGCTCCCTCTTACATATCAGTCTGGAATACAAGTCCATTGTCTCAGTAAAAGATGATATCTCCTGACGCACACCTATGGAACTGGTGAATGTAGCTGCAAAACAGTCAACGTCTGGGTGAGATTGTAGCCCACCTCTTACAGTGTTGGTTTACAGTGGTCAGCATTCCAAGTGGAGAGTTAATGTAATAAATTCACTGAAATGGACTTTAATTAAAGTTTATTTCCCATAATACCATAGAAATAGCTCAGAAAAGCATGCCACAAAGTTATGGAGAATTCTGAGCATTAAATAAAGGCTGTTGTCTAGCAGTTGTATCAGTAATGGAAAGCTGGAAGTGTGTCAACATTCACTCAACTCTCTCCACTACTATTGGAACCTGTGTGAATGTTGCTTCCTCTGAGCTATCTGAAGGCTACAAGATGACACACAAAGGTTCTGTTGCTGGTCAGGGCTCCCCAGGGTTGGGACAAGGAATAGCTATGAAGACAAACCAGCTGGTATCACATTTTCTCTTGTAAGAAGTTAACGGAGCTACTTTATATCCATCAACACAGAGAAGGTAAGAGACTCAGCCTTCACCCGGTCAATGGTATCCTCTGATTGTCCTTTCTGCTGGGCTGCAGAGAATGACACGGTTCTGAAGCCCAGGTGTAACCTTGCCAAGGAGTCACAGGAAGCCTAGAGCCACTGGCAGGTGCATGAAAGACAAATGAGCCTAATAAACTACTAAGAGAATTAGCGCTAGACTATTAAGCCCAGGTCCCTGATGGTATAGAGGTATTTAAAAATCAGAGGAGTCTAAATATATGTGCAGCTTTGGTCCTGCAGATTAGATTGTTGTACTGGAAGTTTCAAAGCCATCAGATGGGCTCTGATTTCCCTTGGAAAATCAAGCGAGAAACTAAAAACTGAAACTTCTTAGAGCTTTTCTTGCTACAGAAACCTCCTTTTGCCTTGGCAATAAAGCTTTCACAATTGTCTTTCATCTCTGAGATTTCAGTCATCTCAAATACTCTCCCCAGAAATTCCAGACTGCATCCTTTTCTAAAACTGTACCAGTTTTTCTGACCTGACACTTTACTTTCTAGCCAGATTTTAGCTATTCAGAGGAACAGTAAGAAAAAATAGTAGTATGAAGAATTTAGAATTTCATCTATGCAGATCAACAAATATTCCAGAAAATGTGTGTGGATATTTCTGTGGTCCTACTAGAGGAATGTTTGGAGAAAAGATTATGTAAATACCAAAAAATAATAATAAAAAACAAGTTAAGTGACCCAGGTCAAGTCCTATTTCCTTACTTATTTTCCTGTATTGTGCTACTGTTTATTCCAGGAGAGAGAAAAATAAAAGGAGAGGGGGAGGGATAGAATAAACAGAGGTAGTTTATAAAAATATTGTAAGAATAATGCTGTTCCCATTATCACGGGGCACATCTGTCAACTCTATCCATTTCTTCTAGATGAGGTGGAGAGACCTCTGACATTTCAAATGCATCACCCTAATCAAATCCCTATCCCCTGAAATGCTTTCTGAGACTGCATTATAGGTCTATAGAAAGCCACAAATGAATTATACTTTGGAAAACAATAAGTTAAGTAGCAGAAACAGAGCTGAAATAACTGGGTTCACCAGCAGTAAAAAGTAAGGGAACCATTAATCCCTCAAGATGAAGCATTTTCAGCCCTGCACCACTGAGATCTGCAGGGCTCTGGGGAGAAGATGCTCAGTGTGTTCCCGTTTACCACCATGGAGCAGGGACATTATCAACACTTCTCACTCTGCTGCACTGCCTGGCTGGGAAGTCAGACATGGAGTTCCATGAAGGGCTGAGGGGGCTTTAAAGGCAGATTCAGGCTCAGTTTTTTAGCCAGAGGATTTATTTGACTTTCTTTGCTCACAGCCCTTAGTAGTAGTCACTTTTCAACCTCTCTCAAAGTGTCCCTTGTCCTTACAGTCAGCACTGCCGAAAAAAAGTTATGAAACGATGTAAATCATTGTATGGTACTAAAAATATCTAAAAGTTATGCTTGTTGGTTCAATTACAAGCACTGTAATCGGCTTGTTGTGTTGTTTTGTAATTCTCTTCAGCCACCAAAACAGGGAGTATCTAGTCTGAACCAGAGACCTCGGCTTCTACAATCAATGAGAAGAGGGATTTACACGCAAAAAGCAATTTTTCTTGTTCTAGGACTCACTTAAGACTAAGTCATTTGATGTATGTTCCCTTTCTTTCTCCCCACCATTAAACAACAGAGAAAGTGCAGAGCATCAGTTTAGTTGAGGATTCGTTTCATCTAATTATAGGTGTCTAGAAGTTAAACACCTGTACTCTCTGAACAGTTAGACTAGTAGATGTCCCTACAGGGTAATTTGTTCCTTCTTTCTTAAAGAAGGACCTTAGGGTGGAACAGGACACACCGTGGAAGGCCTTGTTCTTTCTGTTAAACTCCCTTTTTGAGGGAGTTTAAGAATGGGTTTCATAACACTTTTTGCTTGTTTACCATCCAGGCATAGCACTCAAAGATTTCTGTTATAGTTAATATAATTTATATAGAATAATACTAAGAAATGAAAGAAGCAAAGTAGGAAAAAAAAAAAAGAAGAAATATGTAGTCAAAAGGAAGCAGAAAGTAGTCTAGAGTCACAAAAAAAACACTCACAGGGCTCTGAACGGTCATTTAGTCCATCCCCACAATCAACTCTTGATCAACAAGAAGCAGTCATGTGGCAATGAAGAGAATGCTTTGACTGAGTATAAGCAGTGTAATGCTATTAACCCAGCTGCTTGGATACTTGGTATCTGGGACAAGAATACCCCAAACTTCAAATACAAGCAACAAGAGATAAGAGGGAGGATCCCAACAAATGCCTTCACACTCTGTGGACACATAGCTTTTATTTGTAGCCCTGTCAGGATACCAAGGATTCAGGATAAATGCACTGAAATGTTCTGGTCAAGGTGCTTTGTTGATGCTATTGTTTCTGCAAAAGAGAAACAAGTGAAAACAAGTTTCCATGAAGAATTTAAAGCAAGAAATATGTATGACAGCAGGACCTAGCTCACGTTGTACAGCTGAATTTATTAGCTGGATCCCAGCTGGAGTTACATTGATTTGTGCCACTTAGGATTGATTCAAAATACCTTTTTCCCTAACGCAGTAGTGTCAAAGCAAAACTAGTAAGGAAACCTTCTCCAAGAGGAACTTGTAGGTAATTTACAACCTTACAGCTGCTAAGCAAGGCTTAGTTAAAAGTCTAAATCATGAGCTTGAGCAATAGAACTTGCTGGAAAATTTGATGGAACGAGTTCCATAAGTAAGCATTTTCCTACAGAAAACTGTTTGGTTACTTTTTCTAACTCAATATATTAAAAAAAAAATAATATATTTTCAGACTTCTCAGAGGGCAATAATTAGATTAGCTGAACTGTACTAACACATTAAGTACAGTTTCCAATCGAGAAATGGCAATCCAGAATATCTCAAAGCCCCACAAGAGTCATGGTGGACCTGTCTCATACCAAGTTCTTTCCAAGTGGGAGATTTCATCATTTGGACTATATCTACCATGATATAATGTAACTTCTGTCTGACTCTTTTGTTGTATGGGAGTCACATGATTGCATGTCCATGTCAAGAGCTTCCAGCAGTTTCCCATGGAATCCAACCGTGTAGCCTGCCCTCCCCACTCCAACTATCAAAACCTTGCCATGCAAACCCAATACAATACTGGATCCCTCAGTTAGAAAGTTAGGGGAGCAGGGAATGGCTATACATTTTATTTTAGGATACTTATCAAATACTAATAAAAAGTAAGCTTATAGATCTACAGCTGTCTCAATAGGAAAAGGAAATCTGGTATTCTTTCCTCTTGTCGTCTGACCTGTTCTCAGCCATTCTACATTCGTTATGGCAAATGTACTTTTCAAAGACTAGAGTGGTGAAAGGAGCCTAATCAAACTCGATGTGACTCCTCAGCTGTGACATTTCTTTTGCTAATTCTCTGGGAGAACAACCCTGCAGCTCCTGACAATAATTAAACAGAACCTTGAACAAATTCCTGCTGTGAAAACAGGATCAGACTCTACTCTTCACGCTGCTGAGAAGAGTATTACAAGCTCTTGTGTTTATTTTTTAGGTGCATTTGTTTAAAGGTTGCCAGTAAGCCGTGATGTGAATGTTACCTCCCTTGAATTTTCACTGCGCACTGAGAAAAATTATGTCTGTCCTAATTATAAAATATTACTTTGCACATGGAGAATTAATAGTTTTAGGAGTGGCTCAATCTCTCAACTTTCTCTTCTTGCTGGCAAAAATTGCTCTTGGCTTTTCTCTTCTCTTTGGACCTTAGGTGAGGCAGCCAGTTCATGAGGGCTTAGTCTGTGGGTGCTGTACTCTTCAAAAATCCTTGGTCTTTGGTTTTCAGGGATCCTGCTCCAGTGGTCCAGGACATGGAAATTTTATGTTAGAAAGAGCTGATGATTAGAGGGATTCCTGAGCCTTGAAGACCCACTTCTGAGCTCCACTCTCTGCCAAACTCAGACTCTCCCATTCTCAGTTCTGTGAGAAAGTACAAGAGGAACTCCATCCCCTGGAATACCTGTTTTGTTCCAGATCCAGCTGTTGAATGTTACCTCTTGCACAGCCTGCTGGCACTCCTGCCATGTAATATCCTCATCTGAAAATTCTTCACAGGGATGTGTAGCTTTGCTTTCATTTCCCCTTTTAGTCAGTGCAATTAAAAGGGAACAAAAATGCCATCAGAATGTAAATTTTTTCAGGTCTCAAAAGTTTTTGACTCAGAAAGAAGAAAGTAAACCAAAAATCCACCAATCATAAAACCTCAGAAATCAGAAAAAGAAGAAACATCAGGAAGAGAAATGTGCCAGCAACATGGTTGAGCTGGAAGACTGTAGTGCTCTTGGGTTACCTATCTCTGTCATAATACGTCAGATTTCCTCACAATTAAAATTCAGGTTTATGAGATGGAGCTGGTTTGCTGCTATCAGGAAGAGTCTGTAAGCTAAGCACTGTGTGACCTGATGAGGTATAATGAGAGAGGAATATTGTCTTTGCCATTCCTTTCTGACATATCTTAAAGGAGAATTCAGCATTAACATAATCTCTTATTATACTATTTTTACTGCAGAAGCCTAGTGTTCATTTGACATCTTATTCTCCACTGCTTCTGGGCAAGAGGAAAACAAAAAGGTTTCCACAGCAATTTAAAGATTTTCAAGTGAAGCAGCCAGATGATCATTTGTTACAGGATAAGTCAGACTACTCTCAGTAATAACTAATCCAATACCTGTAGTTCAGGTTCAGACAAAATTTGAATCTCTTTTAGACATTGTGGAAAGTCAGTTTATTTTACTGTGGAGAGCCAGATTGTTTAGGCTGTTTAGTGTTTGCTGATTTCTGTACTGGACGGTTGACCTGAGACCACGGCCTTTTCTCATGGCCTTTTCTCATAGCCTTTCCTAGTCCTTGCCAGGCTAAAATCCAAGGGATTGGAAGAGAATCATGTTTCTCAAGATCTAGAGCCCAATTTGAAGATGAAGAGAAAATGGGTGGCTTCTAGGAACTTTTACAGAAGTACCAAGTGAGTCTTTCCAATCCCAATTTAGAGGCCTTTACTTGCGTACAATTGCCAGCCACCCTCCTAGTCCTTGATTAGGTCCCATGAGTTGGCTGCCAAAGGACTATTACACTACTGCTGGCAACATGCATCCTCCTGGGAGGCACATCATATCCTTGAAGATCAGCAAGGATGTCTCCCATGCTCTGTAATTTCAACCAGTCCTAAATAAATCCTGCAACTGTAGTCTATTTTGGGTTTCTCCTACAAATATAGAGAAGTAAACCTACTTTTCCCACTACTCTGATAAGATCTTCCCACAGCTAGTAAATAGTGCACCCTTTGTAGGAAAGACTTAGAAATTACATCTAAAGTCAACTCTAGTTTTGCCATTTGTACATTAGAAGACCACATTTCACCCAGTTCTCTGTGTATTTGGTTAATTTTGAGTCTGACCTCATGAGAATATTTGCTCTTGTCAACTTCTCAAAATCAATTTATAAAACCTGAAGAGGATTGACTGTGTGAACACTTTTAATGTGATGGTGTTTAAAGTCATGCAGGATAGCATAAATAGTCTTCAGATGTGGCTACACTAAATTATTTCACTTGCCTAATAAAAGCTGAGGGTGATTGACATAGGTAGCCCAAGAACTCAAGTGGGCAACTCTTCACTGAAAGGCAGTACCTCATTGCTGAAGACGAGGTATGATTAGTGTTTGTTGACAATTCAAGAAATCAAATGCAAATGCTAGATTTTCATTGCACTTGACTGAGGCCATTTGTTTGAGTGTGTCTTTATTATTTTGTGGTTACCCTTTGATTTTTTTCCAGCCTAGGACAATACACGAGAGTTATTCAGATCCTGAGAAGCAGGAAGAAAGTGTGAGGCAGAAGGGGTACCTCAAGTTAAAACCTCTTTGCAGTGGTTATTCAAGTAGCCTTGTCCATGTAAAACAAGAGTGAGTATCTGCAGGACTAAGGATGATAGTGAGGGAAGGGCAGATACACGTAAGTGTTTTGAAGAAGGCTAATCAAGCTGAAGAAAATATCTACCCTCCAACCAATTTTTTAAATCTATAAGATATTTGCAGAAATATGGAAAATATGGAAGTGCTTTTTGAAGGCAATGAAACTATTCTTATGGTTAAAGTTAAATACGTGGAATCAAGCTTACAACTGCTTCACAAGAGTGAGTCCTGTTTGGACACAGTGGTTGAATGGCTTTGAAGTTTCTTCCTGAGATTAACTGATGGTGGGAAACAAGATTTAAACCACATATATGCCTATAAAGAAGGCAGAAATAGTTCCCAAGAGGTAAGATCATAAACATTGCACCAGACACCAGGTGAAATAACCCTGCAATGTAGTGGCACTTTTTGAATGGAATTGCATGAAACTAACTGCTGTTGTAATGTTTATTTTACAATTATATTTTTTTTAGTTATATACATATATGAGTATAAGCTTTTTATTGCATGCAAAAATGTACTTTTGCCTCATGTGAGTGGCCTTTCATCAAGCAGTGCCAGACAGCTGCACTGAGAGTACAGAATACTGAATAAATAATATACATGGTATTTCTCATTAATAGCCCAGACATCAACAATAAAAGCATGAACTCAGAGAAACAGGAGCCACATGACAGGAGAATTTGGTGACTTGATCCATAAACTTCAATTTAAATTCCTGTCATAAAATATTAAATACAATTATGATGTCATTCAGCAAATCAGTCTCTGATGAACATTAAGAATTCCTGATGACAGCTCCTGGGAGAAGGAGGGATTCTGATGAAATCAAGAGGAAATAGGTAGTCCACAACAAGTTCAAAATGCCACTCAGTTGTGCTGTATTGATAAGATTTTCATATTGCCACTGAGTCCCCAGTGGTGATCAGAGAAGCAGCAGAGAAGGTTGTTCCAGTTTCCTGTGGCTATTAACAGTTTGTCCTGAGTGTGAGGATGGAATTACTCATCATGCACCTCTTTACACTTCTCGCTGCCCACTCACCTACACTTAACCATGCCATTGCTTCCTAAGCTCAGAACCTGGTTCTGATTTGCACTCCCTGATTTGACGGTATACAGTAAATCCTATGATGTTTTGCTCTCACTCTGTATGGTCTATACTGGACATGTCAGTTACTTGTGCTCCAGTCCAGAAGGATTCAGTGCCATCCAGTGCAAAGCACTGCAGAAAAGGTACCTCACCAGGATACAGGTGCCCCAGCATTGGTGAGGTGGAGAGAAAGCATCTCTGAAGGGAACATCTTGGACTAAACCCATTTGGCCCATGGTCTTATGAAAGGTTTTGGCAATAACAAGACCACAGAAAAACCAGTAGGACGGAGATGAATTACTTCAAGGATCCTCAACACCTTAGCTATTTCTCTAAGTAATGTCCCTTAGTTTTCTCCTTAAAGTGGGTATAAACTGTTGTAAGGCTTCATTCAGGACCTGAACAGGCCAGAGAAACTTAAATAAAAAGGAGGCTGTAGGCGCTTTGACTTTTAGGCTGAAGTTGTGATTTCATTTTCTGCCTTTGCTCACAGAACTTTTTATTATAAATTCCAAGAAAGATTATGCTGTAATAAAGAGGTTAGTCAGTGGAATTAATGGCTAAGAAATTTAGAAGAGATGAACAGGAGAGCCTTGCTGTGCTGTGTGTCATTGGCTTGTGTAATAATTCACTGTTGTCTCAGAGGAGGTCAGCTAGTCAAACACTAGATCTAATCTGGGAAGGGACTAATAATATATGACCTTTACTATAGCTTACAGTCATGCAGGCTTTGAGCATGAGCAATCAATTTTCATACAAAACAAGCTACCATTGTAAAGAGACGACATTTGAAATTGCCTCCTCCATGATACTGATTCTTAGGGTTGGACAGAGCCACCCTTCAATTTGTTCAGCAGTACCACAGCCATGACCCAGTCCTTCATGAAACCACCAAAGGTTTTCATTTGATTTTCTACAAGTAGAAAGTCCTCTCACACATACACATATTTCTTTCAGGCTCTCGAAGAGTGAGGGTGATGCCAAACAGGAGCTCAGACAGAGAGAAGAAAAGGGCAATCTTTACTCTTTTGCCACCTTAGGCAAAGGCATCTGTAAATTGCAAGAAATCAAATGTGATAAGCAGCTCTCGCTTGTCCAATTTCCAGAATTTCCATGGAAACCTAATCAATTGCCGGACTGTACATGGCAGTGTACATGAAAATAGCGTGTATGAGAAAGGAATATTGAAGCAATTTATTTTTTTAAGCTCCTCAGGGGCTTGCTAGCCCCCTTACTAGCCACTAACACCTTCATCCTAATTACACTCTCATCCAGTCAAGCAACTCTATGGTAACGAGAGGTGGACTGAAGTAAAGACTGCACAAAAATCATGGGGTATAGAAATATGTATGAGCCCAGTTCATTACTTTTAAGGAGTGCTGCACATATTAAATGCATCTGGGATTCAGCCAGCACTGTATGCCATACACATACATTTACTTGAGGTATGGAGGTACCTCCTTTTCCTCAACTGACAGAACACTAGAAGAAAGGTCAGATTTATGAATTTCTAAGCTGCAAGGCTGCTTGCTGATGGTTTAACAGCCATTTTCAGAATTACAAACGTTTGTATAGAAGTTTTGGACATTGAAACAGGTAAAGAAAGTAAAAATCTAACCTGCACAGGGAATTATTATTATTATTGTTATTATTATTATTGGTGTTGTTGCTGTTAATATTGTTAATAATTAAATATTTATGATTGAATGTGGAATGCCCTTGCAAATTTACTACTACTACTACTGAGTTTGCAAGGACAATCCACAATTCAGGTCACTTGTTGGACCGAAAAAAAAAAAGGTGCAATAAGATTGAACAGCAGTTATTGAAACAGAACAGCTTAAACCTGGTGAGGAAATTCAGCCAGTTTGCAAGGCTGGCAGCTAGTCAGCCAGTGAATGGGCTCTCATGGCGACGAATCCCAAGCAGTGATTGAATTCAACACAGGATTTCTTTCTCACATTTGAGTCCTAGTTTATAGACCTCAGGACAAGCTTTGTTAAATTAGGCTATAATTCCTCCATTATAAAATGACATCTTAATGGTTCTGATCTTTTGGAAGACTTTTAGCAGATTAGGAGGTGATGGGATAGGGGAAAAGATTTATTGCATGCTCAAAGCCATGTGGTAATCCAAAGGGATTTATAGACAGTACTCTTCACTACTTGCGCTGAACAAGGATGTGAATTATTTGATTCTGATAACATGAGAATCCTCTTACAGTACAGTATGAGCTTGAGAAAATGTGAACATTGCCAAAAAAACATTCAAAAATAGTTTTCTCCTTTAGCCGTTAGTTATCTTTAAAGGAGTAAAAACCTGGTTTTGTATAATTTTTAAGTCCCCATAGATAGAAATTCTGAATAAAAACTGTGTTGAATGTCTATGGATACAGATAGATGGAAATTTCCATCAGAAATATTTTTCCAGCTGTTGAAGTGTGCAAAGTCACAGAAGTTAAAACTTTGTGCAAGGTTATTAATTTCGGTTTAGACATGGAGGTTTCTAGGATTTGGGAGATAATTTAAATCTGGATAGGGGACATTTGAATTCATGGCCTTGTTCAGCCCAGTCCAGACAAGACACAGGACTTAAGGGTGCCCTCAGATATGTTGTCCTGCTGCATCCAAGCTATTTTAGTCAGTAGCTCTCCAGTTGTTTTCCACAACTAATCCACTGCAAGGAGAAAAATATCCTCTCCAAGACTTGCCAGTAAAGCTGAATGTGTACCCCATAGGTACACTATTTTCATCTGAATTATCTAGACTATGAACAAACTACAGTTTAAAGAGTTTGTACATAATGCAGTGTATACAATGATAGCTACTTGTTCATTTGAATCTGAAATATTCATGCATCTCTGATTAGATACTCTTACAAACCTCATTAATATATAGCTCTGGGTTAATTACAGAAATGTTTTCATTCCAACTTCAGGATGTAGTAAAAAATTATTGTCTTCACACCCGAGAGGAGACAAAGGGATTATATGATCAATCCAAGGTTATAAATGATATCTGTGGGAGGCTCAGTAAGCGAAGAGCTAAATCCTAATACTTCATCCTTGCTTCACTTTCCACACTTTGGAAATTTGCTTTCAAGAATTTTAAAAGAATTGACAAGAAAATTGATATTCTTAGCCAATACAATTGATATTCTTAGCTGTAACAATTGATACTCTCAGCTGGAACAGTAGAGAAATCCTATAGCAGAAATATAAGCATGAGAACAGGTTAAATTGGGAAACAAACAGTTGTTAGTTCAAGAATAATTTCACTGGAAATAAACAAAAGCCAGTTTTTTTAAAAAAACTTGATAAACCTTTTTCCCTTAATAAAATCTCAAGTTTAGTTCCAAAGAGGTCTGCTCTTCAGACTAATCTGAACTGACAGACAAGCTAAATGCTTTTATGGTTTTAGTACATCGGAGTGCTAGGTCACATAATAAGCAACCAAGAAATTGGGCTACATACAGGGATGGTATTTCTCATATCTGAGAGAGTTCTAAGATATCCTGAAAAAGGCAGAATAAATCTTGGAAATCAGCAGTGAAAGCCAGACAAATTCACTCTCATAACAAAGCTTGATTTTTTTCAACAGGCGTGATAACTAATCATTTGCACAATTTACTATGGAACAAAGTAGATACTCCATCGCTTTAAAATTTTAAATCAAGTTGAGCGCTTTTTCAATGAGATGTATTTATTAAGCTGACAGCACCATGCTTCAGTGGGGTGGGAGAGGGGACAAATCACCTGATGGAATTTGTTACTCTGCATCATAAAGGAAAATCACACAGGAGATTCCTTCTACCTATCAGACCCAACATCTTTTTTTAGTGATGTGCAGTGACAGGACTTCACTGTTGTTAAAATCTGATTTAACCCATTATGTGTTTCTGCAGAAAAACAGGAAAGTACCCGAAAGAACTAAAAATGGAAAGTTTAATATAATTGCTCAGGTTAGCATTTTGCAAACCACACAGAGAAGAGTGCTTGTACATGCTTCTTTATGCTTTTTCTCAGAGCTAAATCTTTGCAAATATTTGTATGTGTCCACCACAACTGACAGCTGCTACATCTTTCATGATTTAACACGCTTCTGTACTAAAGGACTCTCTCTGATTTCTTTATTTATTCTATTTTGCCCCTCTGTGTTCTCCCTGTTGGAATCCAATTTGTGATGCTAATTAAAAGCCAGTGCCATGCCCAGTGCTGGGGAAGATTCTTGCCCTGCTGAAATATATGTATTTATTTCCTTCAGATGTACAATTACTGTTCTCACACAATAGTTGCCACAGAGCATAAAATTACTTCAATGCCAAGTTTAGCAATTGGAATTACACCCTGGCTGTAATGCTTTTAATTAGCCATTACTCATTGGAATGGAAACTTGTTTAATAGTTCTTTCACTTGATGAGACTGATTTTCACTGGAAGAAAAAGCAGTTGTCCTCAACCATGCTAAATTTGAGATTATGTCAAGCCTTCGGGTTGTATCCAGGACATAGAGAATGCTTTCCCTCCCTCTGCTTGGCAATAGTCAGTGCTACAAACTGCACTGCATGGATTGATCTGTAATGTGTCTGTGGAGTACCTAATAGTCTGCAATGAGTCATAACAAGAGGCTCCTCAACATAATAGTTTTAAGATCAAGTCTAGGAATTTCAAGAGGGTTAATAAATAAGAGTGAGACATTCACCTCCATGCAATAAGAGTGTCAGGTCTATGTAGACCTCCATCTTATGGGCTGAATTGAATTGTTATGAAGGGGTGAAGTGTAGCACATTGTCACTCGAGTATCTGAGCTCTGCGTAGCAGTTGAGCAAGTTGCTGCTTGTTACTTGACAAATGCATGTCAGGTGGCACACCTGGGAATGGTAGGAGCCTCCTGTGCTTTCAATCCTTGTATTTGAGCTCATAATGAGCTTTACAGATCCCTAGAGGAAGTGATGGAACAGGGCAACATCAGTCTCCAGACTGAAGGGATTGCTGTGTAGCAGCTGTCATACAAAGCAGTCCCTCCGGGTCACAGCTCTACCTGGCCCCTCTCTCACCTTGTAAGAGACACAGCAATGGAGGCTCCCTGTTTTGTATCAGACATCATAGTGGGCTAGTTGTTACTGGTTTAGTTTCTAATACCTGCTTCCCTTGCTCCCTCTTCCTGCCAAGGCACCTGCCTCCACTGACTACACCTCTTAGTGGGTGTTTTCCCGGTCTGGATTAGTGCAGGAAGTTTAAGCAGATGGATTGGGGTTGTTGGCATTAAGCCACAATCAGCTATGTCCCCTCTCACCTGACAGCAGCCCCTGGTACCACTTCACCACTTTACTCTTCTGTTTTTCTGGTTCTGCAGAGATGCAGAAAAAACCTTGTTAGGCCAGTTCAAGTCCACTGTACTCTGTGAAGGGGAGTAAGACACTGGAAGTGGGGGGGAATCTGAAGAATTTGTTCATGCCATGTTGACTGTCCATAGTCAAATATAGAAGACTGGATTGTAAAAGCAAAATGTACTTCCATCACTTTATTTCTTCTCTCACATTAATGTTCACACATCACTGGGCTACTGTTGGTTCCCTGAAATATGATGTTTGTACCTCGTGATATACAACAAACTTCTGCAAACCTATAAAATAAGAGCGGTCCTTGTCTCATTCCTACTCCAAGCACCTTGCAAAAGCAATGCATTAGGCAATTGTAGCCCAACAGCTGTCTAGTTAAATAAATAAAATGACCATCAGTCTTTCTGCAATTGGAGCTCATGTAGTTTCCAGCCAATTTTGCTGAGGAAGGAACCCTGTCTAAGACAATATTTGTTTTCAGTATTATTTTGATTTACAGTGCTGCTCTTCACTTTGGTATTTCCTGATGAGTAACGTGTACATTCTGCAACCCAGTGGATAACAGTGGATAATCCTGTCTTCTTGGATTAGGAATTTTTCACCAAAACCTGGTTTTTACTTTGGTTGCCCAAACCTGATTAGGGTTATGGGATTAGTTAGAGTATATGACAGACCATCTGTTTCTGCTGTTCCTACCTAAGTTTTTATCAGCTGGCCAACTTCAAATTAACTTGATGAGACATAGAGCTCCTACACTCAGCCCTCCTACAGGGTGCAGGTCAAGAATGCCCTCCAGGGACAGTTGTGTGGGCCCTGAACATGCCTACAAATTGATTTTGTATAGGTAGATTTTTCATATCAAGCAGGGAAACCAGGGGCATTCAAGTAGTCTTAAAGGAGATAAAGCTATTGGCTGGGGGCGGATGTGGGGTTGTAAAAGATGTGGGAGAAAATCCAATGTAATACAATCAAATATAAAGCTCCTAGAAAACCAGACCTTTTTAGCCCTATGGATTATAGTAACAATTAGTTCATTACAAATGCTGACTTCTGCAAAATTGTTATTTAATTTTGGACAGTTTTATTAGTTACAACCATTTTCAATTTTCCCCTTAGGTAGGAAGGGAAACAAAATGGAAGTAAACCCATTTTTTTAATTTGGGGTAAATTTGTATAAGCTAATGGAAACTATATTACACATAAATGCTCACATTCTCCTTCATGGAACCGATTTTATGGCCATACTACCTGCCTCATGAACAGTCACTGCTACTGAGATTTCCCCACATACTGCACTTTTATAGCTAAGACAACTTAATTTTGGACCCACTTCAAACAAAATTTAACATTTCTAAATGGAATTACGTTCAAAATTTTTTTTCAGGAAAGAAGTTTTATTCTTTGTCATTCTACAAAATTAGGATCAAAATATGAGTCAAAATATTAGAATTTTGTATGAGAGGAGAAATCCAATTTCTGAATTAGACTAACTGTAATTCCATAGTTAATTAAAATCATATCTTTGTATCTGCTTATTTATAATTTATAATTAATGATAATCTACATTATCATCTTCAAATAAATCTATTGATAACAATTAATGAGTGATACTATCTTACAAGTGAGTAAATATCATGAAATATGTTTCTGATACAAACTCATTGAAATATTTGGAAATTCTCTTTGGTTTCAGTGGCCTTTGGATCAGGTCCCCAGTGTGTTTATCCAGCTTGAAATAGTCCCAAGGTTGTGCTGCTCTGAAAGAGAAATAAAGTAATTCAATTCCAGATATTATGTAGCTTAGCAGAAGGGGAAAAATATGAGGTCATGATGTGGTTATGAAATTTTTGTTCTTTTTTGCTACTTTTTCCCAGTGTGGAAGTAGGTAAAGCTTTCATCTCTTCTGGGTAGCAGTTATGAGGATTAGGTAATAGGAAGAATTTCATTTAATCAGTTCAATGAATTTTGCCTCATTAGAAATTCATGCAAATTGTCAAGTTCTAAGTCCTCCTGAGATTGCCCTGGTGTTTTTTTTTCTTTTTTTGAGAAGTGCATAGAAGGGTTTTATCCATAGACTGTTGGGTTCAGCTAATTACATTAAGAGCTAATACGATTTCCTTGTTTATGCTGTTTGTACAGGAAGATGATTGTCTAATCCTTTAAGCAGTACATTTAATTTTGGTTTCTATTTCAAGCTTTAAATTGTGTTAACTACTTCTAGTTCTCAAGGTAAACATAGTCTAAATCTTAAATGTTTTCTTCTTTGTAGCTTCAAGGATGAAGCTGCTCTGGTTTCATTTCATTTGAGGAACATCATTTCATGCCCATTGGTTCTAAGCTGGAGGGCAATGGTGGAAGCAGGGGAGACAGAACAAGAAAACTACTTTTCTAAAGCAAGTTCAGGACTTCATCTGCAAAATTGTCACACAGTGCCTAGCTAAAATGTTCATTGCTACACTACAGTCATTATTACTAATTATCTATCTGTCTGTCACATATGTCCAATCTGACCATCCATCTCTGAGTATTCTAAATCTGCATTTGAAAGTATATAATGAAATTATACTTGGACTAGCAAATCTGTGTACATTAATTACATTTCCTCTCTTTGGAAGTTGCGTTTCTGCTGTATTTCTGAAATAATATTGAAGGAAAAAAAGAGTTGAAAAAGTCTTGAGAAAAAAATAAATATCACTACCTAAAACTACATGAAGATATCATTGTCAGGCTAGTCTTCCTTCTGTTTTTCTAGTTTTTATTTAAAAAAAATAAAATAAAATTAGGAATTCTGACAACTGTCACTATTGAAGCCCTGAAGCTTTGGTGGGAGTTAAACATCTCTTGCTGTATTTCACCACTGACCCTTATTTAGATTCTAGGCACACATTATTAAATTTGTGCTGCAAGACAGTTAAGTTTGATGTCCCAAGGTATCATCACCCAAGAAGCAGTTATACTCCACTCTCTTTGACATTTTCTATAGGTCTTCTCCAGAAGAACTTTCAGCCTATGATCCATTATTTCTAGGCAATTAATGAAAGGTGACATTAAACAAAAGTTCTTATAATTTCTCCAGAAGTTTACCTAGAAGAAGGTATCCAGAAGCCTGAATGTCCCTTGGGAAATTTGTAGGAAGAATCTGTAAAAAACCCCACCTTGAAATCCATTAGTTTCTGCTGTTGCCTAAGCATGACTCTCAAGTGCAGGTATACATAGCACACGCTAGATAAAGCACTGCCTCCAGATATTTATAATGGAGACATCCGCACCTGAACTAGCTGAGGATGTACTTTTAGGACTTGCTCTAAGGAGAGAGAGACATGTAAATAGAGAAATTAAACTTGAGCTATCAATTGTGCCTTAGATGAATTCATCTAAATCACTCCCTTTATTTCCATTCCTACAGAAGAGAACTGGTTATGCCTCTTCTCTTTCCTCTGTTTTGAATGCCTATTTAGGTGATGGACTCTTAATATCAAAGATGTTCTTGGTTGGACATTAATCCTTTATCTTAGTTACACCTGGAATCACAGAATATATCAAGTTAAAAAGGGTCCATAAAGATTATTAAGTTCACGATCCATTGAGTCCAATATAGATACTCTTATATATACACAGTATATACTCTTTCTTCATTATGGTTACAGGAAACAATCTGAAGGTCATATCCCCGGCGGCTTAAATTAAGCTCTTCAACCCTCTAAAAATTATTAAATTCTCTTGTATTAATTAAGAGAAGATTCAATTGAATAAATGTTATGTTAATTTTTGAAGGAGAGTGCAGAAGTTACCATGGGATTCTCATCAGAATCTATACTGGTACATTCACTGCTTAACAATTTCGTAAGTGATCTGGAAAACTAAGTGAATAATGTTGGGGCAAATTTTGTCAACAATGCAAAATTTGGACTGACAAAACTAAGGCAGCTAAAACTGGAGCAGAACAGGAGGAACTATAGAGTATCTCATGGTACCAAGTGAGGCGATGATAAAGCAACCAGTGAAATTAAACAGAAAATATTGCAACTGGGGACACTAATTCTAGCTGTATTATTTAGTGATTGGTCCAGCATGAAGTTTCTGACAAATTGTCTTGGCTATTGCAAATCTGAGTTCCTTAAGCCTGTCCCCAGCTCATCATATCCATCTCTTCTTTTCTATCAGTCTAAAAAAGCCCCTATATTTTCTTGTTTAATGGTAGAGAGTTTTCTTTTAACTTCCAAGTACTTCATAGACCTGTGTCAGAGTACAGAAAGAAGAATGGTCAGACTACAGAAAGAAGAATATTTAAGGAGGCAAAACCAACAAGAGATAACTTTTAGTAGGGATGAATCAAAGAGCATGGAAAAGGGAGAAACAAGGCAGAGTTGCTGAAATGAATATTGTTCATAACTCAGCAAAAAACTGTGGAGCATATGTGAACATTTCCCTAAACTAAACAGAAAAGCCTATTAAGCATGCACCTATGGTGCATCATCACCCTGACTCGTGAGAGAAGCTCTTCTCATTCTGTACCAAAAAGTGGCACATTCAGAAGGGCACAAAACAGAATGACAACTCAATCAGGAAAGTTAGAATGACAGCCATGCAAGGAGACAGTAAAGAGCCTGGAAATTTTTGGCTTCCAAGACAGATAGAAGGGATCATAAGTATAGAGCCAATTCTCAAAAATCACATACTATGTTAAGACAGTGAAAAAGTGATGATGAGATGTTGCTTTCTACAGTCTAAGAGTGAGGAATTATTATTGGGTGTCAGAACTTATAAAACTTGGAAGGGAAAAACATTTACCAACAACACCTAACTAAATCATGAACCTTGTTGACACAGTATTTTGTAGATGTTTAAAAGTATTGATGGATTAAAATAGAAGGTAAATAAGATATAGACCCCACTGGTACCTATTACATTCTTTAATTGGGATATAACCTCTAGTTCAATGTTGTCAGAAAATAGAGGAACGTATCAGAAATATTTTCAAAAACATCCAGCATCCTCTGGATCAATAAACATCCTCATTTCTGTCAGGCTAGGAACACCCTATGTTTTCTTGTGTAATAATAGAGGCTTTTTCACTTTTTTTAACTTCCATGTTAACCTGATAATTTCCATTACAGTGATGGACAGCAGAAAACAGAGTAAACAGAAACATGCTCATCTTCACAGAGAATCAGGCTGCCAGAGGTCAGGCCCAAGTTTTCCTGTTAGACTACAGAGCCTTTGGCTCATTCTTGCTAGTGATAGCTCACCAGCAGGGGAGAGATGACTTTCAAACTCCTGCCTCTGCCCCTGCTAATTATACTGTAAAACAAGAATTTTGATGAGCCACAATTTGTTGCAAAAGGTAATATAGACCATTTACATATTTGTAAACTCTTAAGGACACAGTGTAACACAGCTGAAATGTACCAGCCAATAATAAAAAGGCAAAATAACTGATGCAGGAGGTTACCTGGGTGTATTACAGGTGTAATATGTCTTATCAAGGACAGTACACATTTGCCTTTATTTCCAATCTGTTTTGGACATACAGTTAAAAAATAATATCTTAGTCTGATCTTGAAACTCAGACCAAACAGTTCGGTTGGATTTTATTTCACATTCTTTTAAAATGGGAAAATCATTCCCCTCATTTACACTCAAGTATTGTCTTGCAACCTGCAGATAAGAATTTTCACTTTGGTATTTAAATTACCAAAAATTGCATTTAATTTTTATATAAATCATAAATTTTTAGCTGAAAAGTATGGTGCCTAGTTTGCAAATTCAGCTTAATAACTGTTTCAATTCAGATTGTACTTTAAGCTGATAGCTTTCTCTTTACTACCTACATCACTAGTTTGAATATTGATGAAGAAAGGGAATTCCTTAGAATTGTTTGAACAATTTTGGGGATTTTTTCATTATTAAAATTATCTCTAAAGAAGTTTTCATTATCAACAATCTCTGAAGACATTTTCTTTCACATGAAGATTGGGTGTGGGATGAAGGGAAGGATGTGATGGTTTTGAAAGAAACAAGAAAATTTTTAGCTAAAAAGTTCATTCACTAGAAAAGCAATAATCTGTTTTGTTAAAAAGACATTTTTATTCAAAATCAATGTTTTAATTGATCTGTTTCTGTAGTTAAATACCATATTTCAATCCAGAGAAATGGACTCTACAACACATCATTACTTCAGGCATATGATATCTCTTTTGAACACAGGAACAAATTGATAAGGTTAGCTTCTCACATTCCAGTGATTAACAAAGATTTTGTCAACCATTCCTCAACATCTGAAGGGAAAAATAAATAAATAAAATCAGAATTAAAAGGCAGGCAGAATTCCTGTCTGGATAAAGATTGCTGATGAAAAAAGACTTGTGCTTTATTTGAACACATTTTCCTTGCAAAGTTATCCCTCAGTGACAATGCCATCTTAGTGTAAAGTTAGAAGGTTATAATTTTCAAAGTAAATTAGACTTCATATATTTTCTAAACTTTAAGATTTTGGATGTGTGCTTAGGTAAAATATATGTGTCACCTTGAAAAAGCTGTAGAACTGTAATAGTCAAGAAGCTAACTATCCAGCTGCATTCCTAAAAAAAATAAGATTTTTCTGTTCACAGAAAAATTGTTGGTTCTTAAAAGATTTCACCAACCATATAAGCCATTTTACCTTTATTTGCAGGAACATTCCTGTGATTTCAAAAGGACTCATTGCCTCAGCTAGTAAGTACTACATATATGTACTGATTATGGCCTCATGTTCAGCGTAAAATGTTGCCCAGAATTAGATACACCAGTGCTCTTAAGGCTAAAAGAGTTCTATAATCTCTGTAATAACAGCCCCCATGTCAGAATCAAGCCCAAGGGACTGACTGTGATTTAGCCGTCCACAGACAGCAGCTATTTTCAACACCAGGAAGAATTTCTCTTCTGCAGAAGTCAGCTGAAAAGGGTAAATTTACCCTTGTCAGACTTGATGTCTCTCTGAAAGCCCAATTATTTTCAAATGCCTGTATTTGCTGGGGAATGATGCTTAGGCAGAGATGGCCATGGGGATGTGAACTCCACAGTTGTGGCAAGCATCAGATCTCTGGCCTTGGTACTCAGGAGCCAGAAAACCTGCATGGTCCCGCTGAGTAAGGACACAGGAATGCACTTTTATCCTGGGAGGCGGCAAGGTCTAAAGTTTTCTCTCAAAGAAGTGAATGACCTGCTTAAGGCAATGTTAACCTTAAAAGAAGTTTTACTTCCCCTCTCAGGGTTCTGGTCTCTGTTACCTATGCATTCCTAGGAAGACCCATGACTGAACTCAACAGATTAGTGCTTCTCTGACTACAGAGGTCATGGCAGTGCCATGACCCTTCCTAAGGGAAAAACAACTGTATAAAATGGGGATCAACCAGTACAAATTCTGACTCAGGCCTGAGCTGGGCATGAAGGATTGATGTACCTTTTCCATAAAACTATTCAGGTGGCATGTGGCTTCAGTCCCAGGGATGAGTGACTACCTGGTTCATACTCGTAAAACTGTGGATGAAGACAGTCCCAGTCAAAGCTAAGATTCAGGTAATCAGGAGATCCAAATTCTCCAGATGTGCTCACAATTGCAATCAGAGTTACCCACTAAACAGTGCTGGAGACTCAGATCCTCTGAACATGCCACATCCAAACACCATTGCTACTAGCCTCCACTTGACACAGCATATTCAAGAACCAGTTTCACTGAAACCACCTCAAAACATTCATTTGTGTTTCAGAAGAGCATTAAAAGCCACACAGACTTTCAAAGGACCTTGTAGAAAACACTGGATGAAAAATACTTTTGGTATATTCTTAGTAGGCAACAGTCTCTAACCTAGAAGTGTAAATTAACATGGGAATACACATGTATATGTACATGTATAGATACATATACACACATAAAGGTATACATGGGCAGCACCCATGGACATACACACATGACCTTTGCTTGATACTTGAGAAATTGATGAGCTGAGGAACAACAAAGTTTAATCCAAATCAGTAGAGACAGGTAAAGAACCTTTCTCCTGGATCCTGAGTCAATGAAATGGTTCAGAGAGATTGCTCCCCAAGATAGTCTCTCTCCTCAGGGGGCTGATGCTAGATGGGCTGCAATTCTAAGTGAGACCTTGTCCTGCAATTGTCCAGCCTACCTCCCTACCCCTATTGGGGATAGCCATCCCATACAGTAGCTGAACAGTCTTCCCTGACTTTTCTCTGATATTTTGTGCATCCCATCATTTTATTTTTCTTTTTCTGGTCATCCCAGAAAGTACCCTGTTAAATCACCACCAGCTGTAGAGTTTCATATTCTGGCACACCCTGGTGTGCCAATAGTTTCAATCTGAGACCCCTGCATTAGCATGTCTTTCAGTAAGACTAAATCACTCTTGACAAATAGATGCCTGCAGTAGCTGATGAAAAATGGATAGGCTTGCTTGACATAAACAGGCTTTTGGAGAAGTAATTTATTGAAAATTTCTATCCTGGTTGAGGATTCTGGGCTTCAGTGCATTAGTGCTGAGTGCTTCACTCATTACCTTACTAGTTTTCTTATGGAGCTTTATTAATTTCCCCCTCACTCTCCCTTATCCTTTGCCTTCCTTCTATCTCTATTGTCTGGTATGAGAATGCCTGAGAGCTAAAATTCCATTTTACTTCCATCTTTCAAGTCTTCAGGAGGCTGAGACCCGCTGAACCAGAATATTTTCAAAACACCCTCATTCCAGAAAGTCTTAACCAAATGTATTCTTCCTTGGATATGCTGCAAGTAACTTCCCTTCTCCCTGTTTTGTGTGATTTTTGTGAAAGTCATCAACAGGAGCTATTTGAGAAGGTCGTTTTCCACCTGGAATGAGGTAAAAATTAGGTGTCAGGAGAGAAGCAAATTTGTGTTTCATGAATGCAAGTGTCTCCTTCTGTCTGAAAATGACACCACCACCCACACATAAACATACATTTCCCTCCTCTTGTGAAGGCATCATGATGTTTGTTGATTTGCACTGATTGACAGTCAAATAAAACATCATATATTCTGCTGAGCTCAAATGAAAAAAAAAAACCACACACAAAAAACAAAGAACCAAACCAAACCAAATCCACCAGAAAAGTCTGACAAGAAGGGAGCTTAAATTCTTTGTTCTCTAGTTGCTCCAACTTCATAGTTTCCACAGGAAATAAAATTATCACATACTGCCCTTTGACAAATATGGTGGGAGCTGAATCCATAAGGAAAAATGTCCCTTTTAGGAAGAGTACTGCCCAGTTTCATTATTTCCACACCAGCAGAGAATAGTTACAATTTCCTCTGTAGTGCTTTTTTTATGATATAAATGACAAAAAGAACACTGATTTTGAGTGGTTCTTGCAGGCAGTCAATAGTAGTGATGAAGCCTTTGAAAATCAGGTTCACTCCTTGTACCGAGCTACCGACTTTGGGGAAATGGCCTTTCTACACTCTTAAATCTGAGAAATACAGGGGGTCCACTTCTGCCCACTGCAAAGGAAAGAGAGAGAAAAATAAAACCCAGTCTACAAAAACATGATTTTTGTATAAAAGCAGACTCATAAGAGGACGAACAGTCCTGTGGTTTGAGCAGTAGCCTGGTTTTGTGAGACAAGCCCTAGCTCTCTGAACTGATTCTATGTTCTTAGGTGACTCAGAATGTCCTGGCCGTGATGCTTCAGGTACATTCATACTGTCAAATTATAGTACTCTTGATTTAGCTCCACATACTCTTTCCAGAAGTGCTCACCATGTACAGGGGTTGGATCATCCCTTTCACAGATGGTACCCAAGATACCACATGCTTCTCAGTCTACTTGCTGCTGACAAAGGAAAGGCAGTAATGTGTTTCAGTTAGGAAGGAAAAATGAAGTGCTTTCAGCACATAAAAGAGGGAACAGCTGGTGGTGTCTGTGGGAAGGGTATGGTGCTCTTAATTCCACTGAGGTAGTTTTCATGAGGAAATGTCAGCATGGCTGTGCAGAATTATAGAGAAAGGCAGAAACATGTCAGATCGTCAAAACGAGAAAGGTCTTTGACCACAGTAGCCCCACAACTTAGCAAGTGCACCGCTGAGGCTTCATAAACAATGTCTTGGATTTGTTACTTCTGTTTGTCTGTCTCAAAAGGGTCCTATGAAAATGGGTGCATTTTAAGGATGCCAAGATACACTACCAGAGGATACATATATATACAGTTTGTTTCCTTATTTGAAAGGAGTGTGTAATTCTCCAGAGTAGTGCATTTTTTCAAGAGCTCTTTCTAAGTGTTCAGGGAGAAGAGTCTGTTACTGCATGATAAGGAAGTTCCTGAATGATAATTTAAAGATAATCTTTTAAGATTTGGAGCAACCTCCTTATGCATACTTCTAAGTGACTTAGATACAAGTTTTAATTATGCCTATCTGTATCCTGCAGTTTCCCCAAGAAGCCTTTCAAAAAAACCATACAGCTCATAGCTGAACTGGGGCCCTGCAATTCATAAACTGTACTTCAGCTTTGGTTGACTGGAAATAGGTCTAATCCAATTGCTTTCCAGCCTTCAATGGAATAATAATACTGAACAAATAACCCCACAGGCAGTCTGACATTGCTTTTCCTGCCAATCTCAATTTTAACTTGATTGTTTCTTAATGCCATAGGCGATGTCAGGGAGACTCAGGACAATATGTTGTTGAAGAAGAATAGTCTGAAATATTACTCTTAATCCTATTTTATAGGTACCTGTAAATATTAGTGGTAAACCATAGGCAGATATCTCTAGGGAGATTTAATAATAGGGCACTATAACCTGAGGAAAAAAATGGCAGCTGAGACCTTCTTTTTTGTCCTCCTCTGACGATTTCTCACTTGTACTAGTGAAATATATTGTACAAGGTGTAAAATTTAGTTCAACATCAAAAACTTCACATGATCCCTTTCCTTCGCAGGGTCAGCAATTGTGAATTTGGTCGTGGAGAAACCTCAGTGAGACAGCTCGTTTTTCTTGTTGAGTCATAGAAAGAAAGAAGGAAAAAATGTCTCACAGTCTATTTTTATATTACATGGGCAAAAAAAGGGAAAACTTTATCAACTACTCTTATTCCCTGGAACCTCTACGACAGGATGTATAGGTAGCTCGATACTTCATAGGCTTGTGTTTGAGTTTTTAATGTGCAGCACCACTTTATGGTGAACAGCCATACTTGACTCTTAAGTGTATTCATATAATCCTTGTGTTATTTCCAACTGACAAACTCAAATTTTTTGATCACTTTTAGTTTCTAAACATATACATTTTCTCTCTATATATATATATGTATGTATTTAATACATTATTCTTTAATTCATCCTAACAATAGGACTCTAGCCCTTGAATTCTTTCTGTAGGATAACCTGGTCAACTGTGTTAACAATGTTTTCCATCTTCATTTCATCAGTTTATTGGCCTAAGAAGTGGGAGTATGTTAATACAAGGTTATTATGGAAAAAATTACATACAATCAGCTCCAAAATGTGACCTTTATGAACTGTATTAGTTACCTCTTTCAAGCTACATATACCACCTTTCAGCACTGTTATCATCCTCTTCTTTTTTATTTCTTATTTTATAATTTATTATTCCTCTATTATACTAATTTTCTGATCCTCCAATTTTCTTTTCCTTCTCTATTTATTTTTCAAGTTTGGAACCTATAAAATGCTTTTTTAAAAGCAAGAACTCTTGTCTTCCCTGTAAGGGAAATTGCCTTATCAAATGCAGTTACTGAGTTAGTCTTGTTTGATCTACCTTTTGAAAATCCATATTTTACTTGATCCCATTTTTCAGCTACTTTGATATCTTGAATTACTCTTTTTATCGAAGTATTTTAAACATTTGAAGGCTACAAAGAACTAAAAATAGGCCTGCACCTTAATTTTCCACTTCATGAATAAATATGTGCTATTTGTTCTTCAGTTTTACACTACCACTTCCTAACAACAACATCCCAATGAAAATAACTTTCTATAATATAAAATTCATTGGAAAAAATATTCTCATCCATGGTTGCTGCCATGAGGAGCGATATAATGATATTTCTCTCTTTTGAACCCAATTAAATGGGACTTTTCTGAAGAAAGAATGATCAGACCTACCACCACAAGAAACTTCGCATCAAAATGCCTTAATTTTTGCATATCTTGTTTTTAACTGATGCATTAGACAGATGAAATAAATCTCCTTAAAAATACTAGAGAGCTTGTGGGTTTATTAGATTAATCTGAGAGAAGGAACAAGTATGATGCACATTATGCCATGTCTTTCAACCTCATTGCCTGCCTATTAGGCTGTAAGAAAAGAATATTTAAGGGTCTGTTTATTAACTGATTGTCAAAGCAGCCTGATTATTTCAAGAATATATCTTTGCAGAAGAAAGAGTAAGATGAACTGAAGAATAACAAAATGATGGATTCATTTCCTTTGGGGGAGGGGAAGGAATAAAATAAAATAATGAATCATAAATGTGTCAGATCCATTTACTCAGGATTGATATTTAATGTAGCTCCCTTTGAAGTTGAAATTAAATTTCTTAAGAGGCATTATTAAAAGGGAGATGGAATGTAACCTTCTATCAAGCTACCATTATTTTAATACATCTTTAAAAAAATGAACTTTTTTTCCTGAAGTGTGCTAGTAAATTGATTTATGCAGATCTAAGCAGTAATTATGAAATGTGCTTATCTAGACGCCTTCTGTTTCTATTGATCCTACAGGTTATTCTAATGAAAAGCTCATAATTCATAATATTCTTGATGGTTAGAGTTGTTGGAATTATTTATAACTTGCAGTCCAAGGGTGCTGCTAACGAAATGGAGTTTGGAACTGATTTGTAATGCACCAAATTGTCTGTTTTCAGGCCCTGAGCACAGATAGTTACAGCATTCTGCTTTGCAACCCACAAACGGAGAATGCAGCACCACAGTGAAAAAAACAAGACCAGCGTGGGGAAGGAAGGTGACAGTCTTTCTAAGAGTTTCGGATCAGGAAAATGATTAAAACCAGGAGGTAGGAAACTTCTAGAAATGTTGCAAACATTAGGTAAAACAAATAATTCGATGGGTGCTAGCAAAAGAAACTTTATTAAATCTGTCCTAATACTTGTCTACTAGTAACAGTTACCTCTTTGAACAACCTGTGATGTTTTAATTTCTTGTGAGGTTTTCTATGAGTCAAACCATCTGTTGAAATTGTAACTGTTACTAAGGTTAGAAATTGTTGGGGAAAAAAAATAATAGTCATTCCTTCTCTGAGCAATGAGGACTGAGCCAAAGGCTCTTAGTCCTTATCACAACACGTGCTCCAAAAATATCTCCTCGTGGGGTCACTGTGGGGAAAGATACCTTGTGTCAGTCCTGAGAGCTCTTCTTACTGCTCTGCTGTGACCTGAGACCCACACAGGAGCCTATGTGGAGGTGGTAGCTTCTCCTGTGTGGGTTTGCTGGTAGAGGGGACTGTGAGGACAGCTGAAGGAAAACAGACAAAAAGTGGGAGGGCAGGTAATTGAGTGAACTAATGAGCTGATATCACTCCAGTCATAGCCTGTCTGGGGGTATGTGAAACAAGGATGAAGCATTTTTCTGTTCCTCGTGGTGTTTCTGAGATTTGACTGTCCCTACCTGTACTTTTCATAGGGATAAACGCCGGTACTTACTTGCGGCCCTGCTCTGCCAGGATCGACTTCAGGAGCTACCTGCTGTGTCTTTATCCTTTCACCCCATCAGAGACAAATCTTACCATAGGGTAAGACTCTTTGAGCACTTTCTGTGTCTGCAGGAAGTTCATGTGCCATGTCAATTGGAAGAGAGAGTGGTATGTATGCTAAACATATGACTCCCTTATCAGATAGCAGGGACAGCAGATTTAGTCTATGGGAGGAACATTCTGAGAGACAGAGCTATGGCAACACAACCTGACAGCCATCAGAGTCATTATCATTTATCATTATGGTACCAGCTCATAGCTTCAAGGACATCTCAAAAGTCCCTTTAATGGCAGATTTTTAGTCCCACAGCAGAAAGAAAGCTGATCTAAATTACCATGGAGATTATACTTGGAAATTTCTGGCCTGCATCTAAACACACTGATGCACAAAACACGATTTTTATTTTCCTGTCATTATTACCCCTTTGAATGCTACTTTGGATTAAGATGAGGACATTTTTCCTCATCTGGACAGGCCTTTCAAATGTCTTTGGTAGACCTTCCATTAATATGTACCTCAGTGTTATCCAGATTAAAATTGTCTGCCACAGGCTCTGTTAGACAAAATTGCAAGCCAGAGATGACCCAGAGGCTGTAAATTAGCCACCTCTCAATTATGTAGAACAAAACAGGGTATGCCCATGGACCTGTCAGAAACAGATGATGTCACAATGAGCTACAGTACTCTGTGCAAAACCAAGCAGAGCATGAGAATATTCTGAAACAATTCCATAAAGAACTGCACAAACAGGAGCACAACTAATTATAAATACTGAACAGACTCACAGCATTTCTTTTAAAATCCAACAGAACTTAAACTGAAGCCAGATTACATCCCTATTGGCACTGATGTTCACATTTGAAGATTACACTAGACCTTAATAGAACTAGGAAATTGCAACTGCTCAGCAAAGAGTGAAAGTTAAGCCCACTAATAGGCATGAATCCCAAGAGTCATTGGCATTCCTGTTCAGTGTGTTGTCACATACTCCATCCAAACAGGTGTTGGGCATGGCTTTTACAACAGGAATTTAAATTCTAACATAGCCAAAATTGTCTTTATTTAGATTCAGTTTAGGGTTTGTTTGGTTGTTTGTTTACGTGTTTTTTAAAGAACTGACCATCAACTTGAGAATTTTCCTTAGATGAAATTAGGTAGCTGAAATTTCATTTAGAAAAAAATTCAGAACCAAAGGGCTTATATTGTCCTTTGTCTCATAATGACTTATTTCTAACTCTATTTTCAGAAAACAGACATTCAAATAAAGACAACAAATAAACAAAATATGTGCAAACAATTCTAAAAACTTAAGATGAGATTGCCTTTCGCTATCAATCTCCTGGGGCTTTCAGATTCATTTGAAAGAATTATTCAAGACTGCACTGACTTTATCCCTGAAATTGTTTTCTGGAGCTCCTGTTTCTTACACTGGCCAGTTATTTCTAATCCTGTGTTTGATCTACCTGTTTTGCAAGCCTCAATGTACAAACCTACTCTCACTTGATGCTAATCCCAAAATAAGACACTCAACCACTTGAACTAATACACCCAGAGCTGACTAGCTCAAGGTCAGCACTGGAGGGGTTACCTGGAACATGGTTTGCACCCAAGAGGGGATGGAAGAAGGTGATTTAGGGCTGTGAAAGCTCATGTTTTACCATTTATCATTTTTTTTGCTTCTGTCTCTGTCCCTTATTTCTAATCAGACGTCAAAACAGAGTGGTTTTCTCCTGAATTTTAATGCAGCCTGCATTTGTCACATCTTTAGCCAAACGGGACTTTGTCTGTAATTCACAAGGAGATTAAAAGTGAGAATACAAATAACAGGCATCGTGCCCTGACCTCAGTGACCAAGAGACCCAGGGTATTGGATAGGCAAGAAACATTGACAGTGTTTATAAAGTCAATGCTGTTCATAAGTTATTGCATTAGGATTAATTTACTTTTCAAAAATCACTATTTTTTCCCCGTTATCTTTCTCTCCTTTACAAAGACACCATAACAAGAGATTTTGGAAATTCTTGATCAACTTAAAGGAACTCAAGGTTCCCTCAACAGCTTAACCAGAAACATGCTCTCAACTTCAAATAAAGCTTTTTTTATGTTCTTATAGAATGTATGCCTCGTGTCATCTCCAAAGACAATCTTTCTCTAGTGCTTCCATTCCTGGTCACAGTGTTTGCAAATTCCTGGAAAATTAAATGGATAGTGGGCTCTTCTCTGACATCAATCCAGCCAGCTGTGCTACCAGCTGTCCTTGCTCTCTAGGGCTTTTGGATGAGGGGAAGGAGGGGACATTTTTGAGCAACATGATTCTAAAGAAGCTCATCCAGGAACATGGCAATGAGAAGAATCACTCTGATAGCAAGGAAGCAAGCAAATCAAAGGGTGAGCACCGTAGACTGAGCTGGAGACTAGGAAATTTGATGATAACTGCTCTTCCATTGCCTACTGCCTCCTGAATTTTGTATAAGCTCATTAATGATCTTCAGTTGATGTTGGTTGACTGGTAAAGTAAAATATCCACTGAGTTTTAGAGCCAAACTGCGAGGAAGGAATTATTTTAATGTATTTTGTACCTGGTCATGGGGAATCAGCAAAGAAAGTTGGGGATTTCCTACCCTAACTTAGTGATAGAAAAACTCTAACTTAGTGAAGTGCAGGAAACCTTTCTCATAAGGACAGTTGTAAACAGGCTTGAAGTAGCAGATCTATGGTCAGTATGGCCCTAGAAGGTTTACCATAACACTCCATGAAATGTTTTCTAAGATGTCACCTAAGGAGAGGGAAAATTCTTACAGAGCTTAGAAGGTTTTCTTTAGAGCTCAGCCCTTAACACAGTTACATTTCAGAACACCCCAGGGGGCTGCTGCCAATAGAGGCTTGATTTGCCATCCATCATCAGCTTGCTGGATTTTCTTGGAAACTGTTCCTTTAGGCTCTCTCATTATTTTACAATATACCCCGAGGTGACACACATCTTCTGGGGGAGCAACTAGGAAAGGATATTGTGACTGAAGAGATTTGGTACAGAGTTCTGGTGAAGCATCAGAAACTGAGTTTTGGGATAAATCACTTGCATTTCAGGTGCAGAATCAGATCATCCTTTCTATTTGATTTCTTTGGCCAGAGGAGAATGGCCAGCTTTGAGAGATCTATTTCAATTTGGCTGGCTACTGACTAGCCATCAACACAACTGTGTATGAGGACATGTCCACCTTCATCTTCCCTTATGTTCCAAGGACAGTCCACCTGGTAAAAAGAAATGGACTTAAAGAGGAATAGAAAAACCATGACATTTTGGGAGGGTGGTATCTCGAATCAATTTTTTTCTGTCTTTCCAGACACTGTCTGTCTCCTTGTTGTCTGGATATTGTAAAGATATTGTTCTTTAAACAAGGCTGTACTGAACTCAGACACATAACACTAAACTGTTGTGGCTGCTGGGAACTAAAATAACTTGTTGCTCACTGGGTGTTAATGACAGCCATTGCACAGCGAGCACATTTGTACATAGTGTTGTTCTCACAGAGCACACCAGACACCCCTCGCAAATGTAGATGCAATATAGGGTTACAGAAAAATCAAAATAACAAATACTGCCTGAATAAAATTAAAAATTCATCACTTCCAGGTAGAAACCTGGCATTAAATTTCAAAGGTAGTCTAAAGTAGAAAAGTGGTAAGAAATTTTCCAGAGACTCTGAGAGAACATATGCGTGTATAGGAAATATATACCCATGCATTTCAAAAGCTGTCAATGCACAAAGTGATGAAACTGAGGTTTGCCCTCTGCTTGGGTTCCTGTATTCAGAAGTAAATGAATCCTGATTTAGGTCCTTGTTCTGCACATGGTGTTTTCCATCCCTGTGTCTTCTTTCTCTCTCGCCTCCCTTTGTGTCTTATGTCTCTTGTCTTTGTATTGTCATTCTCGCTTTTGCTCTCTCCCTCCTAGTGATACCTGGTCACATCAAAACAGCTTAACACTACAGGAGATGTGTGAAGGGATGCTTTCAGTGTAGGCAAACTGGTTTTTCCATCTCTATAACAGGCAGAAATACACACAATTCTTCTTGTAAAATATGCAACATGACTTGCTAAATGTGTTTGATTTGTTCTTCATTAAAATATGCATACATATCAATGAGGGAATACTATGTTCTACAGACTATATTGAAATGTTTTAAATTAATTTTACTAAACTATATTTTATTATTTTTAAAAGGTTGTGGGCTTTTTCTCTTGGTTAGCTGGCTGGCTAACTTTTTGTTGTTTGGTAAAGGGTTTACAGCAAAAACCTTCTTACAGCATTTAAGTTAAAGTGCAGAAATATGTCACAGAAAACAGGTATTAGTCTGAAAAACACAAGTGTTCATATGGACTTTGAAAATGTCCTTAGATTAGTCAGGGAGCAAAAATAGGACTGTTTTACTGAGGGAGATGTTAGATTTCGAGCAAAAGTTGTTGGAGAACATTATTGGCTGAATAGAATGACTAAATGTGTAGTACCTGTTTGAGGCATTTCTCAGGCCATGAGATTTTCCAGTAAACCAGAAAAAAAGGGGGTTTACAAATTATTCATTCCAAGTTTTCTATTCAGTTGTATAGTAGCCTGGCATTTAGTGTTATCTTGAAACTTGACACAATGCCCGTACTGACAAGGTAATTTAGTACTAAATCCAGCCCCACAGAGAGTTTTTCCAGCACCAAAAAAATTATTTTACAGTGCTTTATGAAGGGAAGGGTCTTTGTCTTTCTCAGTGCGCTGAGCTCACCACGGATACTACTCCTGCATGCTAAACAACAGTATTTATCTGGGAGAAGGTCAATGCACAGAGAACATTCTAGAACCACTCAGACTCCTCTCGCCTTACCTGAAACCAGTGCACATTCCTGCAGATATCGTGTCACCAAACATCAGCGGGTGCAGGCTAAGGCAGCCCACTGTTTTCCCTATTGGTCTCTTGCTGCAGCACTTCATTATGAAGTTGCTTGAAAAAAATGCCCCTTATCAGACTCCTGATGGTGTGAATTCACTGCAAATGAGCAGAATCGATTAATTTAGGCCCAGAGATATTTCTTAGAGCCTTCTAGCTGTCTTTTAGAAATTGTGTCTGTATGCAGCCTGCTGCAGAGCTTCTCCTAAATATTTTAATTTTTTTGTTTTTGTAGTTTACATTAAAAACTTGACATTGATAGCTGTAGTATAATCAATCTAAACTAGGTAGACTGCTTAAACTAGCGTGAGAAATAAAAACCCAATCGGGCAATTTCCAATCAGAATTTATTATATGATAAAAGCAAATTCAGCACTGGGTGATCAGGGAAGGGGTTCAACAACTCCCAATGCCTGTCACACCCAAAGAAGACAGTTGTTCTACATTTATTTCCAGCTACTACATGAATACTCATTATACATAAGTATAAACATTACACATTGTTAGGTACATGAGTATAAACATTATTTCTTAACAAGAATGTTATCTATAAGCATAATATATTGTTAAATCAGACATTCAGCAGATGTTTGCTTGTTATCTATAAATTTTAAGAAAGGTGCTATTATCTAGCTAACTAAACAAAATTCTCTCACTATAAATCCTACACAAGGTAAAAGGGAGGTAACTTGTTTTATCTCTTTATAGGGGCCCAATTAAGTTTTACGATTTGTTTTTCTTTTCTCTCTCCAGGTCATATTGACCTTACACTGTTTTCTCTTAATTAGCCCGAATCATTTTCTCAGTTTATCACACTAGGTTCATTCTGGGACATGAATCCAAACGGAGGGAAGCAAAGAAACAATGAAATTGGAAAAAAAATGCAGGAAACTGGTCTGTTTTCTGACTGGCACTAAACTGGCACTTAAATCATGAGGGAGAAACTCTGTTTATATAGACAAAGCTAACGGAGTACCTTAATTTCTGTGGCCATAAGGGGGCAATATTAGAAGGGAGCAATATAAGAGGCAATGTGTAAATTGTGCTTGTGACACCTGTTGCACTGAAGGATTTCACTTCAAGACTATTCTGTATCTCTCTCCATAGATCCCATTCTCTCTTAAGAGCAAGGACAATTTGCATCATGTGATCATTTCCCCTTTCTGTTCTATTCAAGATTTTCCTTCCTCAGACAGCCCGTGCCTGCATATACCGTATTGTAAAGAATTCATTAGTTCCAGCTTATTCCTGTTTTACAGATATTGAAATTACCTAAGCTTTCTTTATGATGCATGTTCAACCATGCCCTGGCTTTAGATACTTTATTGCTGTATATGATTTCTCCAGGTCCACAGTATGTTCTGCACACCTTTCCCTGAAACTCAAGTATGGTTTTTCTGCCTGTCTCTTCTCTCAGGAATGTTTCTTTTTCTGTTGTCTCCCTATCTCTCCCTCTCTCTGAGGCACAGGGCTCCCCAGAGTGTGCTCTCTCTCCCATTCTGGTTTTCTCATATGAGAAGACTGGTTGCTTTACTAATTCAGCTAAGATGGTCCTTCAGTAAAATCTGTCCAATATATTCTATGTTTAACATTAAATTTTATATGAGTAGAAGGGAGAGATATCACTAGATCCCCAGCGACAGTGTTCACTAGGCAGGACAGTTTTATCTTGTAAGAGGAAGAAAAATCCATTGTGTTTTACAATGTTAAATAAGACTGTTTGAAAGCACCATAATAAAAGAAAGGGGGAAATAAAGCAAAGAGTAATGAGAGGAGGAATGAACAGCTTTAGAGGGAAGCTAAAAAAAGGAAGAAAAAAGAGAAAGAAGAGTTGATGAAGCAGAGATGGAAGCAAGGCTGCTCCAGGGGCTAGGCATGCTGCAAGAGAAGAGGGCTGCAATAACATGCAGACTGCTTGAAAGGGCAAAACATTTTTCTTAAGCTAAAGTACTCTTCAGTACTCTTCAGCTAGAGGATAGAGAATGAGGATATTAATCAACTATCAGTATCAGAGATTAGCTTAGAAGGTAGTTTGGACATCATACTTTTATGGGAAGCAGATAAGAAAAGAGAGCAGAAGTAAAAATTCAAGATCATTTTAGTTAACTCACAGTCATGCCTGTTGTTAAGCTCTTAAAAAAATAACAGACTATCTGGGAGTCTCACTGAATGAATCTTCAGCAATTGGCTTGAGATACCATGGAGGGCAGAGGAGACCTCACATATGATTAAAGGCAACTAAATCACTTTTTCAGGGAGAAGATTTACAACTGGTCATGTAATCTTTGGTAGAATCTGGAAAATCTGAAACAATTTTGAAACAAAATATTACACAATCTGTTTGCAAGTACCTGGAAGATAATAAAATAACCCTGTTGCCCTAATGGTTCTTTCAAACTGGACCATATCAAACCAGTCTAATTTTCTTGCTTGTCAGGAATATCCTTGCTAGTAAAAAAGTAGCAGGCAGTATGTTTAATACATATGGACCTTAGTGAAGTTCATTTTTCTGAGTCTCATATGACATTCTCATCAGGGACCTAAACCAGATTCAGGCTAAAATTACGAAGAGACAGGCGGATAAAGTGTTAAAAAATACTTATCATAAAGAAGTTATGACAGATTTTCAAACAAATCAGAAAGTGAACTGTTCGACCAGTTCCAGGTGACACTTTTTTAAATGCCTTGAGCAGTATCTATACTGAATTTTCATGGATGCCTCCAGGCTTGGGAAGACTGAAATCCAAAATTACTTCAACCGCTCAGCAAGCTAAGCTGAAATTAGTATGATGAAATGCAGCAAAGTCCCCCTTGTTGCAAAAAGAGTTGTTAGCTGAGCTACTTGGTCCCTCCAGTTTTGGTTCCAAGTTGTGTACACACATGTGTGCACCCACAGTCCACCCACTCATTAGCTTGGTTCTGGCCTCTGCAAAAACTTCTGACTTGGAGGATACTCCAGACACGAACCCTTGATGGTAGGTCTAACAGCTAAGACATATACTCCCACTGCAATATCATTTTTCTCTCTGCTATCCAAACACTTTTTCTCTGTAGCTTCCCTGTCCCATGTTATTTTCTGGGATTTTGAAAGTTAGCATCAGTTTTTCTACATTGAGCACCTTCACTGTAATTTAATCCCATTGTGAAGGTGCTGCAACAGTGGACTACTTCAAGCAAACTCATTACCCTAAGGTGCTGCTGCTTGCAACTGGTGCTTATGCGAGAAGAAGAATGCAGAACAAATGACTTCAGCCATAACTTCTACCTACGCTGAGGCACATATCTCCATTTTAAAGCCAGAATTTATAAATGATTTCTAGTGAGGTGCACAAACACAACAAATTCCAAAGTATTTAAATCAAACTGAAGCGATCAAACTGAATAGAATTATTTCTGTGTTTAAAATCTAGAGACCCATTTTGATCCAGTATTATCTTTCTGTATTTTCCCATGAAAAGACCAAATCCTGAACTTTTTCCGTACTGTTTAATATGTCTATATTCAGCTTCAGCTGAAGTCAACAAGAATTTAGCTCTTCAAAGATAAGTACAGATTATATCCTGTTTAAAAAAGGTTATATAAAATACACCATGGGTGTATGATGTGCTAAATATGACAGTTCAATTGCATAGCACACAAAGAGAAGAATATTTCTTTTTTTAATTACGTAAAAAGGAGAAAATTACCATTCAAGTGCCTTGCCAGCTTCCTTAGATTCCAATTAGATCTGCTATGCTAACGAGAAACTTGTGCCTAAGAACATTTCTTCTTTTTAGCATGCACAATGTGACTTCACGTCAAAAAGCAGCAGGATGAGGCAGTCAGCCGCGTGTCCTATGGGGAAATATCACACATAGTGTTTTCTAAGGTGAACAACAGGCTAGAGGGACTCAATTGTCATATGGTTGTTACTACCTATAATTACTTTTAAAGATTCATGTCCTGTCATGATCTAAGACACTCCCTGTTATCTCTTTACAGTGATTGATCTGAAACATCTGTCATCTACATTCACACGGCTAAGAGAGCTATTTTGCTTAAGAATGATAGGGAGAGCCAACATGTCATTGAGTTACAGTATGTTATGCATGCATAATCAAAAGTGTCACACAACAGTCTCCAGCTGAAGATTTAATGGTATCTAAAGTGAAGCCATAGAATTTTTTTTATGCAAGGTGGCAGTGTAAACATGTTTGTTTACAAGCCTGCTGCTCAGCAGGTCTGATGTGGCAAAGCATCAGCAGAGGATGACAAAGTGGAGCCAGTTTCTGATGCCTTCAACCCCTGCCAAATCACTCCTGCTCTGATAGAGAAGGACAGATCTCAACCTTTTGCTAGTTAGATAATCTGTTAATTACTCTTCCTGTTTATTACCTCAAAGAGGCCAAGCTCAAGAAATTTGATTACATGGAGAAACCTCCCAGTGATCTCGAAGCATTTGTAAGACAAGCTTTTGCACAGATCTAAGTCATTAAACTATATGTATTGGATTTCTTACTTTGCCTAATGTAGAAAGCATGACAAGGTATTGTAATGTGTATTAGTACAGACAAGTGGCTTCTCAGATTAAATAATAACTGAAGGCCAGATTGTAAATAGAACTCATTAAAGATATTTGGATGTGCTTTACCTCAGAGCTAGCTCTGGACAAATTTGGCTTCACATTTAAACAGACTGACACAGCTTAGGGGAAAACTGGCATTCTTTTTTGTTATTTCCCCATTCACCTTTTCACATTATGGAGAGAACAGGACACGAAAATCTGGAGCTGATTTTTCTGGCCTGGCTGAAAGGCTATAACAGGGGAACCTTTGCCTCATATGCAATTGACTGTCCAGTTTCCAATGGACAGGAATGAATTTGAGGAGTTTTTCAGTTACGCAGAGTTAGTCAGAAATTGTCAACTATGCGTTTGCACAGAATCAAGATTATTTTTAAAATCTCTGGATAAAAAAAGATAAAATGAATAGAGAAAAAAACCCCACCTTCAGAAATGTACATTTTCGTACAGTCTTTGTTAGTGTATGTGTGTGCTTATGTGCATGCATTTGAAATTTTCTTTCAGAAAGCAATGTATCTTTTAACATATCAGATAACTTTCTTTAGAATTCGACATATCTGAAGACACAGAGAGAAATACAGTTTTGATCTTTGGGGCTCCTCATAGGGCCACAGGGAAATCCACACTTGCTTTATCTTGTCACTTACCGTGGTTCTTGCAAGCAAGAAATCCAGTCATATAAAACTATTGTAAATAAACACTGTAAGACATTTTCCTCAAAGTTAAAATATTGAAAAAATGTTGGACTTTGAGGTAAGGAGCCCTTATGTAATTGGCACGCTGAGAAAAAGTATACAATTCTCATATTAGAATCACGATATTGCGTATTAAAAGAAAACAAAAGAGAATGAAGCAGATTTCTGAACGTACACACTTTTATCAAAATTCAAGGAGTCCTGCTGCAGTGGTGTTCTCACTTTAAGCACCAGCCTTCCCCAAAGCCTCACCGAAATGCGGTGACATCCCTCAAGTGCCCAGCTCGCCGTTCCAGATCATTAGTGTGATCACCACTGACACACCGTATGGCGGGGGAACAGCTCTCTCGGAGCCACGAGCAATACCAAGCTCTTAATGATGCCCTCAGCCCAAAAAATGTATTTTAATGAATGCAGTGGGAACTTTCAGTTCTCAGCACGCAGACATCACTGGCAAACACTCAAGGTTGTGTTTTGCTGCCATGCCCCAGAGAGGCACATACACATTCACACATCCATATTCAAAGATTAACCCCTGTCAAAGTGGGAATATGCCTTGTTTCATTCTGCAAACTCACAGTGGCTGCAGAAAGCCACCTGAAGAGGTGAAGAGGTCAGGGTAGCTTAGGAAAGAGTCTACAAATGGGTTCGATAATGTGTACTGAGGAGAGTGAGACTCATTTTGATGGATTCGGCTTTGGAAGTTTTAATATTTGATATTATTGTAAGGAAGCCTGAAATGCGAGGGGAGCCTTTTGTGAATATTTTTAGGCCACCGAATCTTTTCAGTTCCCCACTGCTAGGTCAAATGGTGTGGAAGCTCTGCAGCAGCACAAGCTTCCAGCACATTAAGCAAGAGCAATATAAGCACATCCTTTCTTCCCCCTTGCTTACTTCCTTTTTTTTTTTTTTTTCTTTCTTTTAATTTCAGTTCCAACTAAAAATGAACCAAAAATAAATAGCCAGCAGCTAAACACCCAATGACAGAACACAGATCAAATAAACTATTAATGGACATATGCACAGAGAGCTGACCTCTGCAAACCCGAGGGTCAGCTTTCCACGTTATGAAATTCCACTGTTGAGGCCAGATATTTGAAACAAATATGACTTTATTGAAGCAACTAGATACACAGCAAATTTCTCAGAGTGAGCGCCACCTAAAGAGGCAGAAAAAGATAGTGGGGAACGCAAATTCCACTTTACAGTGCATTTCACCCCATAGGCAAAGAAATAAACATGGATTCGAAAAGCAACAAAACACACTACAACTTTACTCAACTGAACTGAAGGATTTATAGATTCGGATACATGGGGGAGGAGGCCTCTATCCTGTCCATGTATCTGAGATTTCCCTTTCTCATACTTCCTCACTTTTTCCCCACTTCTAGCAAGAGCCAGACCTGAAATAACACCATCCCCTCCCTTCCTTGCCTTTTGGGGCATTTCAGGGCAAGAAGAAAGGATATTAGGAGGGCTGAAGGCAACAGCTGTGCAGTGCCAGGAGTGAGCTGGAGAACAGTCTGCTTGGGATTTGTCCAAAGTAATGCTCTGGACCACCAGCAGAAGTGGGGAGACAATGAATTACCTTTCTCTACCATTTCCACACTCTGCTATAAATATGAGGGAACAATCCTTCCTCCGTAGCAGTGATCATGAACAGTTTATTGTGGAAAAGGGAACCTAGCTTTGTGTTCCCCACTGGCACAGTCTCCTGCAGCTGGGATGAACAATATTTCTGAGGATTTAAATGATCAAGATCTCTATTCTTTCAAATCAAAAAAAGCCCAGGTAAAATGGATGCATCTCATGGTATCTGAGTTGTTGTGCCTTATAGCCAGAAGTTTCAGTTAAAGTCATTTGCAGGAAAATAGTGCGATAACTCTTTCCACTCACTGATGCTGAGCTATGAGGTGTACATGAGAAGACAGAACTTCAGAGGAATCAGATTGCTTGTGGGCAGTGTAGAGTACTTTTGTAACAGGGGATTAGGGGATTCTTATCAAATGCTGAAAACAACTCAGGAAACAAAGGCAGTTAAAGGAGTTTATACTCCAAGTAGGCAGAAGCAAAATCAAAAGCAGTTTTCAGAGAAGATGAGGATGTAGACGTGTCCTATCCTCCCTGTCTGAGCTAAGCAGGAGAAGAAAAAAGCCATTTCATTTGTATCAGACATATCTATTTTCTCAGATGTGCTGAAATATACATCTACTCTCTTCAATAGGAACAATATCAGCAACTGTTTGGGTTTTGCAATTTTCCTGTTTTTCATGGCATAATACAAGGGATCTCTGGTGTTGTTCAGGTTGCAAACCCACAGAACAACATACTTTAGTGGTATACTTGAACAGACACAAGACTTTGGTTTTTCAGTCTCTCTTTAAGCCACACTGTCACACTGCCTGTTCAACAGGCACAGTAGAAAACCCAAAGTGTCCTGTGAACACACACAATTAACTGAGACAGCTCATCCAAGACTTCCTACCAACTTCCTACCAGCAGGTTCTGGGATCATATCTTGGACTTTTGATTTTTAGAATTTTCAACCACTTGAACTTAAAAAGCGAACTATACATCAACTCCTCCCCACAAAACCAGCTGTGGATGGTTCAGGAACACGGTGCTTTGACTTATTCCTCAGGTCCAGTCACAGAAAGTGAGCCCAGAGAGAGTTCTGTTCCTTTTTATGTTGTGATCCTCCAACAATTGTTTGCTGATGTGGAAATAAACAGCTATGAATTTTATTTTTAGAGCTTTCCATTTCATAGTGCTCTAACATTTGTTCATATTTCTCACACACAGTCATGTGTTGTTTGTATCTTTCATACACACACAAAAAATCTTTTCCATAGAGGAAGGAAATTGAAATTCTAATCTATTTAGGATTAAACTGAGTGTGGCTTCAAGTTCTACAAATCAAAGTTGTGACAGCTTGCAACTATTGTCCCATTTAATGAGTTAATGTCTGTACAGAGTTTTGATCATCTCAGACATCATATAAATTATGTGTATTATTATGAACTCATCTGATTTCATGAGAAGCTGTACATTTCACAGTATCTAGTTTTGATGCATCTCTAAGGATTTATCTGAATTTATAAGTTTTCCAAAGAAAGTGATCCTAAAAAACTCTCCTAGTATGGATGAAATTTTTCCTAGGAAAGAAAGCAAGAAGAGAAAGCCAACACCAATCAGCTGTTCTGTTCCTTTACAGAAACAGCTAATAGTACCTCTCTGAGCTGTACAGATAAAAAGATTTTCTTGCCATTACACATGTAATATACATGCAATTTTCTTGCATACATAACTGCAAGAAATTGATTATATTTACCAGTGTGGATATAACCAAAAATTTCAAGTATATTCATTTCCAGGATACCAGAGAGTGCCCCAAAGAAAGTTCCAGATCCTGCAGCAAGCTGGCAGCTGTAATATCAAGTTACAGGATGATGGCTGGACTGATCCTTACAGATGATCTTCTGATCAGATGGCAACCCCAAGGGTCTCACCATCGCTCTTATCCACACTGTCCCTCATCAGAACTGGTCACCAGATCACAGGTCAGAGTGATCAGTTGTGTTTCTTGTTCCCAGAGGAACAGGCTTGACTACAAAAGCACACAGTAGTTAGAGGTAACAGTTTACTGTGCAAGTCCCAATCTGAAATGAATGTGACTGGTCAAAATACTGCAAATATAACATTCATATCCCTAATGAAAAAAGAAATTGAGCCAGTGAACAACGAAGTATTGAGGACTATAGATTTCATCTTGCTGCACAATTCCTGTAGTTCATTTCCCTTGCACATAGGGAAAAATATTTTGATACAGAGCTAAAATATCTTGTGTTGGACATTCCCCACATCTTGGGATTCCTGCATTAACATTTCATAATGGAGTACCCAAACTCTAAATACCAACCACAAAAGTATACTCAAATTCCTTTTACAGCAATTTTTATGCAACCTTTCATTTTCTGCTATCTGTAAATAAATAAATAAATGAATAAAATGTTGATGGTCCTTGCTAATCTGATAGCATATTCCAGCCTTTGATCCCCATGAAGGGAAGATGATCAGAAAAGCATATAATATGTGTCAAAGTCTGACACTGATCGTCTTTGCACTGGTTCCTTCATTTACAAGATTATGTTCATGTGGCAACCTTGATGGAGCAGCATTAAATAAGATAAGCCACTAGAGTCTCTTACAATGCCATGACAGTATATTTTTGTGAAGATATGACTCAGAACACAAATAAACAAAACCACATTGTAACTCATTCCAAAAATATGTTCTGAGATTATTTACTTCCTAGTTAAGGCTAAGGATGGAGGGAAAGATATGGAAAGATTTTTTTAATCTTCCAATTTTGGAATGTAGTTTGTTAAATATTCTTCAGAGGCTGTACTGCATCTCCTCACTGAGCTAGAGGAATCTATAGCTACATAAGAGCTCAAACACGTTCTAAGTCCCAGACTAGCTCTCTCTGATTTTGAGGAGATAGGAATACAGATTAGTCCCATGCTTTAAGAATCTCACCTCAATCAACCCTGTCCTAAGACCAGGGCAGCACAAGCAAGGCACAAAGGTATTTTGTTTTCGTTTTCATTCTTTATTCTGTTGAAGAAAAAACAAAGTTGAACAGAAGGGTCAAGACTTCCAATGACTCTAAAAGCTCTACAACTTTAAAATCTGGAAACTGAAAAAGATGCCTTTTCATGAACATGAAATGAGGCTGTGGTTCTGTTTTAGCAGAAAGGAAGCTGCCACAGAACCTTCTACCTTGTCTATGACAAGGATGTACAGCTCCAGTCTTCTCCAGCCCAAAGAAGACTAGTATTCCTTCCTCCTTTTTTCACAGAGCAAAATCAATGGAATATATCTGTATCATTAAGATATCCTGTTTCCAGAGAAGAAATCTTCAGACATAAACGCTTTTAGTTACTGAAGTTTTGCTGCCATGTCCTCGTTTATTCTGTGATGCAAAAAGACAAAAGAAAAGAGAAAAGACAAAAGTCAAAAAAAAGACAAAAGAAAAGAAAAAAAGACAAAAAAAAGAGAAGACAAAAGAAAAGACAGAAGAAAAGACAGAGAAAAAAAAGACAAAAGACAAAAGAAAAGACAAATGAAAAGATAAAAGACAAAAGATAAAAGATAAAAGACAAAAGAAAAGATAAAAGATAAAAGACAAAAGAAAAGACAAAAGAAAAGACAAAAGAAAAGATAAAAGACAAAAGAAAAGACAAATGAAAAGATAAAAGAGAATAGAAAAGACAAAAAAAGAAAAGAAAAGAAATAAAAAGGAGAAAGAAAATTTTTCTTCAATCACTATCACAAGAATAAGAAAATAACACATAAACCAAGTAGTAGGCTGAAAAAAACAACACAGAACCAATTAGCCACATTATTCACTGTGATACTGATAGATACTACTGCAAAAAGCATGATACAAAGACCTAATTGAAACAGAAATGCAGCTGGGGTGGAACTAACTAGTAAAGTGTATGTAAAAAGTAGCAGGAATGAGGACATATCACTGAAACTGAAGGTGAAAGAAAAATTAGGTTCTACCATTACCCCAAATGGCGAAGTCTAGTTTGGGAAGAAGACAGGGGAAGGCCATTATCATAGTTGGAGATAGGCAAAAGTGCAGTATTACATCCATCTGTCAGATAAAGACCATTTCCCGCAGAGGCCTCTAGTCTGCAGGCTAATATCTTAGTTCAGCAATCAGCTTGTGAGAAGAGAAACGACCTTGAATCACCTAGATTTTCCCCTCAATTCCTCCATTACAAGAAACAGACTCTTTCTGACTCAAACATGTGAGATGAGGGGTGAGAACACAGCATGAGCAATTAGAGCTACAGAACCTAAACTTTTATGGTCTGCATCTTTTCTATAGCAAACATAAGTTTTAAAGGCTCCAAGGGTAACTTAGCCTTTTTGTTGAGGAAGAAAACAATTTTCTTGCCTGACATAATTCTTCATGCAAGGCCAATCTAAATATACAGTTTTATTACCATCATTTACAGTTCTGAGGGAATCAGAAAGCTTACCTAACTGGAGAAGATTGATATCTCCCAGTTTCAGAGTTGGAACTGATGAAACTTAAAGGAAAAAGACCCAAACCAAACAAACTGCAACACAAAAAAACCCCAACAAACCAAGAAACTCTGAGAAGAATCTCATGTGTTTTCCACCAGCTGCTGTATTTATTTACCCCCCACTGTTCTCTCTGCAATAGACAGGCCTTTAATACAAGTACAGGAGACACAAATTGCAGATTACTCTTTGACCCCTGTAGACTTCAATCAATAGAATCACATGTGATCTGAAAATTAAATCCCTGAGGTTTTCATGCGTGTTAATGAGAGTGCAAATACCGGGACTACTGACAAGGCTGTAATGCTCTCGCACAACTGTATCACTTCAGCTGAAACAATATTAATATTGACATTTGACAATGGATGCATGCATTGCTGAGAAGAGGAGTAAGACGAGTTAAAATGAAAGAAATCTAATAATCAAACCACTAATGCTGTAGCACTAGGTTTCATTCTGTTTTAAGCTCTGTATGTTATGCTTTGTTTTCATGCTACTGGAATTTTAGAGTGTTTTCTTGCAACACTGAAATGTAAAGGAATTTTAAATAACATCAAAGGGTACAAACCTAATCAAACAAAGTTTATGCTGTAAATACACCCAATCATTCTCTTAGGGTAACACTAAGCATCAATCAAAGTTATGTTATTTGTTTGTGACTTCCTGGATCCAGTTCTTGAAGGCGTGTTGTATCTGTGTTCCAAAGAGCTGCTTTCACATGGAAAGAACTGATTGTAGCATCAACTAGGGTAGGTTCACCTAAGGACAGATTTTGCCTATGGCTCTCAGTGGTCTATATGGGAGTCTCAACTTCACTGGAGTGTGAAGACAACAAAAGTTTCTTTACTGTTCTATAGAGATCATTTCTAAAGCCCATTGACAAAAGAAAAAGAAAAAAAGGTGAAATAGCCCAGCTTGGAAGTGGAGCTTGAAGTTGTTGAGAAAATGCAAAGTATCTTCTACTGTTACTTAAATCATATCATGATTAGAGATAACCTCAAAGGGAAGAGATCCACACTGTGGGTTGAAGCACTTAAATTAACAAATAATGTTTTAATCTATCTTCATCTTTCTCTGGCTGTTACTGACACCTCTGACAAGATCTGGGTTGATCTTTTCACTTCTTCCTCATCAAACACAACTTAGTGACACCTGGGTGAGAACAAACCTTAGGTCAGAAGATCATGTAACCTGGCCTACAATACAGAAGGCTGGAGTCAAGGAATAAGAAACAGGAACTTGGCATGATGGAAGTAATGCACCTGTAACTTCTGTCATTTAGATTCAGCCCCGTGAAAAGGGCCCAGAGCCACGAAAGGTGAAATGATGTGATGACCAAGCAGATCCAGCCAACTCATCAGGCAATGCTTCATAGATTTTTTTTTTTTTTTTTAAACCCCACTCTTAATTTTCCGCATTAAAAATGAATTAACGCATCACAGGAGCACATCCTCTGAAGCCCTAACATTAGTATGCATTTTAATAGCTAATTAAAAAACTTTAACCTCTTACAATTGCCAATAAATTCCAGACAGGACCTTCTCCTTGAGCTCCAAACCAAGAGAGAGGAGGAAAGATAGGAAATGAAAATATGTCAGTATTGCAACTGTAGATGAGAGGCAGAAGCACAGATTTTCATGTACTTTTATGAAGGACTCACTGTGGGAATCTGACAATTTCAGCCACCAGTCTTTCAGAGGAACTATTTATCTTTCTGATTTGATTTGTGGGTGTCACACTCATTCACACTAACTTTTTATTTGATTATTATTTTCAGAAGCGTAAAGGGAGAAATTTAGATATGCTCATCTTTCACAGCTCCCATTGTCTTTAGCTGCACTGCAACCAGACAGGGCATTCAGAAAAGATTAGGAAAAAAAAAAAAAGATTTCTGCTTTCTCACAGCATTCTGACAGATTTTATGATGTACTTGTGTGAGGGTGACAGTTACTCATATTCCAAGACCTGAAGTTCTATATGGTTGTCCATCTCCATCAGCTTTCCAAAAGTTCCCCTGCAAACTCCATATGCATACATTTCAAATTCTAAGAGAGGGGAGCAAAGAATATGGTTTACAGAGTTTACAATGAGAGTTTATTTGACTTTTATCACAAAGGCTCTGTAGTTACGGTAAGGTCTTTTCCTCATACAAAGGAACAGAGAGCAAATAATAGACTAAAGGTTTTACAGCAGAGTTCCTACAGTGTGAGAAAACTGTGTGCATTTGGATTACTTGATTTCATATCTTCAGAGGAATTTCCTGTATTCTTTGTAGCTGTTTGTACTATCTAAACAGATTTTTAAAAAAAGCAATATGTTTAATATATATCCTTCTGTGTTATCTTATCAAAATTGGTCCATGAGTTGCAAGGTAAGCAGGGACACAGACATGCTGTGCCAACAAGCCTGGTTTCCTTGGTTGAAAAGTAGCTGATGCCATGCCAAAGGCTGAGTACTGATGTGGTCTGGAGTTCTCACATGTGAACCTTGGCCTCAGGCACCTGCATACATCCAATATATACAGGCCAACGTCTACAGCAAAGAAAGGCAGATTTCATAAGAATAAGGGTTCTACACAGTCATGCAGAGAAGGTGTAGGACACAACACAGAGTGAGGGAAAAGTACACAGAGCTGGCAAAAGGCATCACTGAGCTGACACCACGTAGTTTTATATCAGACTCAGATATCATGTTTAAGGTGGGAAAGAGAGGGTTTAAATTTTCAAACCAATTAGCCTTCCCCGCCTCTTTCTTGGACTCGGATAAACATTCTTTTCAAGAATGATTAAATAGAAAAAGGAGCCAGTATTAGAATCTGCTCATACCTTACACTGCAGAGAAAATTTAGTCTGTAAATCAGCACTATGATGCTGCAGGAAATTATATTGTTGAGAGAGGAGAAGAAGGAGGACTTCAGATACTTTGGGCAAGAGTTTAGAGAGAGATCCTAAAGTCCTGGTTTGGATGCTTTCTTACTGTCTGGGCAATGCTGAGAGCTTTCTGCAGCTCCTCTGATTCCAAAAAGGCAAAAGACTGGAGAATACATCAAACCTCCCATGAACTGGAGAAATCTGCTCTTTATGTCCTACTTCCAAACAGGTAGGACTAAAGATACAATCTTGAGGTAGGACACTGATGGGTAATGCAGGAAATTATGCCTGTACTGGAAAATCCAGAACCACTTGCCTTGATAGACTCCCTTTGGAGTTTCATTGTCACTAGAAACTAAAAACAAAACAAAATACCAAACCAAGAACAAAAAAACCCCAAACTGAAAACAAACCCAAAAAAACAAAAGCAAACAAAAATCCCCAAACAAACAAACAAACCAACAAACAAAGCCAAAAACCCCAGATGATTTTTAGGGATGCCATTCAGGTTTGGGAGAGAGAGCAAAAATTGAATTTCCCTTCACAACACATTTCTGCAAGTGTGGTGGTTTTTTTATGATGAATCTAGAAAATTCAGCAATGCCTCATCCAGGGATTCGGCAGTTCCTTCCTGGGGAACTGCTCTCTCCACAAGGAGATGGCCTTTTTCTATTTCACTTAGACCATGAAGGAATTAATACTGCTAAACATAAACACTTAAAATAAAGAAACAAAAAAGGCACTTCCCTCTCCTGGTATCTGCTGCATCTCCACGAGGGGTCTCTGCAGACGCAGCTACGGCAGCAGGTGCTGAGCGATGCGAGGGCCCGGCCAGGGCAGGGGATGCGACGAGCAGGCGAGGAGAGTGGTGGGTGACGTGATGAGGTGGTGGGATGGGTGGGCGATGCAGAGTGGGAGTGATGTGATGGGTGGGTGATGCAGTGGGTGGGTGGTGCAGTGGGTGGGCAATGCATCAGGCAGGCGAGGTGATGGGTGGGCTGTGTGATGGGTGGCTTCATGGCTACACCAGGTTTCATGGCAAACTAGGGGAGAAACCAAAAGCATATGGGTGTGCTATACCCCCTCACATACCATCCCACCCCTGTGATAGTGCCACATAGGACCTGCACCCTCAGGACAGTGCTGAGCTCCAACCTTACCCATGGACAAGGCGACTTTGGTGCTGGCACAGCTCATGTTCTGTGCTGCTCTGCAAGGCGCTTCCTTGCCCAGGCTGGGCATATGCTGTGCTAACACTAGGACTTAAACACACACCCTCAGCCCCAGAGGCCAGCAACAACTGCAGAGCTGGGCATTCACTTGGAAATAACTGCGCACAGCTGTGGTAGATAAAGTTTTTTTCTACCCTTTTCCTCACTGCATTAGTTTTCACTACAGACAGAGTGGAAATAGGAGTTTTCCAAGGCTTTTTAATTCCTTTGAATAGCCCTGGTGTTCCTGTTGTTCCCTTATTAATACTTCCTCCCTGCAGTAGTTTGTCAATGCAAGACACTAAGCTGCTTTTTTTTGATGAGACAACCTAAATTGATCATTATTTTGAAGGATGCTTTACTTTTTCTTTCATTTGAAACTTCTACGAATTCTAACAATTAATGCTGCAGGCATTGTGCTCACACTCTTCTTGTTTGTCTGTTTGTGCATGTGCACTCACATTTAACTGTCAGAAAAATAGTCAGTTTCTATAACAGAATTATGAAAAATATAGAAATAGTATTCACTTTAATAAAAGGCTTTTGGCTTTGGTATGAAGCTGGCATATAAGCAGTATAGGCAGTGAGACTTCTCTTGCCTGACTAAATTTTTGCAATTAATTTCAGGTTATCTCATACCTTGAAAAACTGCACTGAAACATGTAAATCAGAGAAGCTTTCTCCATTACTTTGCTTTAAACATTACTGTTTAGAGAAAAATTGCAGTCTTTCTCCTCATCTGAATCAGAAAATCAGATCTCTGTACACTGAGAGAAGCAAAAAATATCTGTCCTGGATTCAAATATTCCCAAAAGATGCCTAATCCTAGGCCTCAAACACAGCTGGTTTCTGTGATACAGAATATTCTTTAATGTATGTAAGTTTTCCTGAGCACAGGGGAAAGGCTCAGGGTTTAATGCTCTTATTTTCGTGTTCACATTTTGATACAGAAAGCTGATCAGATAAAGGTGAAAGGCTATTTGATGCTTTCTTAATCCAATCAATATTACAGGTCTCCTTATCTCCTTAGTGAGTCACTGGTCTGGAAAAAGATCTAAAGGTGCAAGACTCCTCCCACCTGCTCAGCTAAAGTAAAAGGCATCATAACTGAACATGAATGTTCAAGGTCTGAGACAGGTTCTGGTTCAGCAAACTCCAGTTTCCTTAGTCCCCAGGAAGAAAGAGCATCCAGAGCCTCACAGAGAGAAAAAATAAAAAAAAAAGGGGAAAAGAATCCCAAACCAAAAAACCTACAAAAAATAATTTGAACAAGCACTTTCCTGTTTCACTGAATTTCTAACCTATGAAGCATTAACTATTTATAATGTATACAGCCTTCTCCCTGAAAGCTATGGGAGCCTTTTGCAAGAATTTTATGCAGGACTCAGATGTTACAGTGCTTAATTCTGTGTTTACAAAGCTTGACAACAATTTACTCCAGATTTTATCATAAATTCTGTGTGTGTATGAGTATGAGCAGTCTGAGGTACATATTTTCCCGTGTTGCCTTCTAATGGCTTTTTCTTACAGGGCAGGAGAAGCACTGTATTCGTGTTGACTATGAAAAGGTCTAATTTCAAAGAGTGTAGACTTTCACACCAAGTAAGGCATTCATCTTCTGCCTCTTTATTTGAATATGTCATTCCAGGTATTATTTCTTGGCTTTTGTAAGCAAAAAGAAGATAAAAACCAACTAGTGCAACCGAGATATGGACATCAAGTTCTGAAAATATCCCAGAGAATAAAAATAAAAGCAGACATCTCCCTCTTTTCCCATCAAATTTTGTGTTTCTTATGCACATCATAATAATCAGCACTCTGGTTTGGCTCTGCTTTGGTTGATGTGATTGCATCCCAACACTGCTTCAGCACACTGCATGAGTGAGTAGAAGCCACCTTTCTCAGGAGCCTGAAGGTACCTTCATGGGTACATCAAACTGCTATTCCCTAAAGCAATGGAAGCAGGGAAACTGCTTCCAGAGTCACCAAGAGAAATCTGGCATGGAATGGGTATTTCATAGGCCCACTGAAGATGTGGCGTGCAGTGAAGTATAGTCAAGCTGATTTAGCATAGCAAACAACTACCCAATGTAACCTGTATTATTCATAGTCTTTACTTCCAAGGATAAAAGCACGTTTAATAGCTCCGTTTAAAAGCACATTTTTGGGAACTTACAGCCACTTCTGAGTAATGGATCTATATTAGGCTCCTCTGGGGCCTTATGGAAAAAGCTGTTTTATGGTTAATTTCCATTCTTTAAAGAAGGTTGAAAGAGGATTTGTAGAAAATAGCATCAGAAAGAAGTTACATAAACCCATTCAAAACACACAGACCCATAGATTCCGTGAGACAGGCATTGAAATATTTTCCTGGTTCCAACTATGCCTCACTGGGGAATTCTGGACTCTTTTTTTTCTGGTTTGCAGGTGATCAAATGCCAGTGAACTAGTCCACATGGATTTTAGTTCTATCTATATAATCCAAGGGGATGAGAATTAACAGTGACAGGGGCTAATTATTGTACTTGAACACAAGAACTTTAATTGAAATAAATCAATGTCAGCAATGATGGTAGGAAGAAAGAAGTGATTGAAGAGATTTAAAATGGAAAAGAGGAGACTGAATTACCCTTTTAAAGTTTCCAGAAAGTCTGTGACTGCTTCAGAGCAGAATGTTTTTTTTTTCACAGAGGAAAAAGCAAAACAAAGCAAAGCAAAACAAAACTCACCACATAACCACCACCACATGCAACTGCTCTGTTTTATGTCACTCAGAATTATTGCCACAAGCATTTTGCAGACTTGAAATTGAGATAGGTTGCAGTTGTTATGACTATCTGGCTCAAAAATTCAAGTGAATATCTAAAACCTGAGAGAACTGGAATACAGAAGACAAAGACTAATTAAGAATATCATGGGTTGTGTTGCAGCTCAGTTCTCCCTAAGCAGTGTGATCTCTGGACAGATGGGTATTTGGACTTTCCTGGGTCTCTAATGTTCCAGGAGTTAGAAATGTCTCAGTAAACAATTATCTTCAATCTTTTTTTTTCCCTTTTCATCTCTAATGAGCCTAGTAGAACTGATAAAAATATTTGCAATTCAATTTTCTCTCATAAAAAATGAAATGTGGTCATAAGAACTGCTAATCTGAACTTCTACCCCACCTCATAAAAGTTTAGGTGGTAAAGTTCTGGAATAAATTAGCGGCTGATAGAATATTTTGTTAAGTTTAGTTCTTGTTTTTGCTGCACCAAATGAGGTACAGTCTAGTTTCCAGCATTTTTAACTCATTACTACACAGGTGCAGTCTCTTGGATGCATAAATCTACAAGGTTTTACAATGGCTTCATGTGGACAGCAGTGGCAGAAAGTAAGTAGACGCCATCATTTATTGCCATGGAAGGCTCAGAGCTGGAGACCAGAGCAACTCAGGTACCAGAAGCTAATCATCAGCTATCCATCCTCCCACCCTGAAAACAAGCTAATCCGTCAGAATTGGAAATGACCAAATCAAATTAGGAAAGATCAGCTGGCAACAAAATTTGTCTCTCCTGCTTAGACTCCATTTAATCTCAGTCCATGGTTTGCCTTGTTTTATTTCTTGTTCTACTCATTTTCTCTCCTTTCTTGTCTGTCTCTCTCTGAAGCAACACTGCATGTTAGTTACTCTGACAGTTTTATTGTCATGTATCCTCCTTGTTTATTGACACATGGCTAGACAGCTATTAGAAATTAATTAGAGGATTAATTACACCAAAGTCTACTCCTGCACACAACATTAAAGGCTATTGTCAGGGCTGGGTTCCATCCTTCTCCGCAACATCTGGATTAGCCATCTGAAGCAGTATATTCCTCTGTTTAGCAAGGATGACAGTGAGGGTTGATCAGTGCTGAGGGTCAAATTTAAAGGTTGCCCTCAAGGCAAGGCATCAATGAACTTCACCACCAGACTCCTCAGGCTGGATTTCACCCTTCTATTTATCGTTAATGGGGTTGCTGTGCAGAGTGTGACAAGGCCAGTTGGCCATGCAGGACAGAGATCTTTCCCAGCCTTGCCTCCATGTTCATTTTTTGTTTGTAATTTTCAGGATTATTTTGAAAAATTGTCCAAACACCAAAATAACAGCTAAAATCACCTAACATTCAGGATATCTGTTTAGGAAGCAGATTCAGAACTGCATCACTACTAGTTTGTAAAGTTAAAAAACCTGCTCCAGGAAACAACAAAACTGAACTTTATTCCATTTTTTCCTCCTCTTCCTCGACAATATTGAATGTTCTTTTAATGCAAAAAGAACATTTCTCCCATTAAACCCTCATCAACCAGTATACAGTTTTTTAGAAAAACATGAATTAACAATATGCTAGCAGCTAGATTGAGGTTTTATTTTACATGACCCAAATTTGGCCATGAATGTTTTTCCCATATATATCTGCATAATATTTCTCCACAAAAATATCTCAGTTATCTTTCACTTTTAATACCACTTCTTGGAAATACAGAGGTCAACAATTAATAAGCTCATTAAAACTTACAAGCTGCTTTGATTAATATTCCTTGTCTAGTTCCTTGAGAAATGTACTGTATCTCCCAGGCTAATGAAGACACGGCAGAGTTATTTACGTGTTTGTTAACAAAGCTGATTTGCATATAATTAACTGAAAAGAACCCTGTATTTACAACGAAAACTCTGCCAATCTCTTTTGCTAGGGTGTTTTGTGATAACAGACTAACTCCATGGCAAATTAACAAAGCAAGTTATGTTCTTAAAAAACTAATTAACTAAAAGATATACAATTTTGGAGGCCATAACTAATAAAAAATAAAGCACATATTAGAAAACAAACTGCCTTCTTTCAAATGTTGTTTATTCTGTCATGTGGGATTTTTTGTTGTATACTCTCATTGTTTTAATCAGTTAGACTGGGTTTTAGACATTTAAACAAATAAAGACTCTCGTATTGGATTGCTCTTTCCTACGACCTACTTATGGAAAAAATTAGCACCATTTCAGCAAAACCATTCTTTTGCACAGATGTCTTCTATGAAACTGTCATACACCCTGAAGCTCTAAATATGAAATGTTATATAACATAACTAACAATTGCAGCCTGCAGGGTGACCAGAACTTAATTTAAAATATATACCAATTCAGACAAAAATAAAAACATGGGCCTTTAATCATTCACTTCCCATTTTGTAGGCTTTTCAGCACATGGGTCAACATGGTTTCTTCACCAAAAGGGTTGTCAGGTGTTGGGGCAGGCTGCCTGGGGATGTGGTTGGGTCACACTTGGAAGTACTTGGAGGTTGCGTAGATGTAGCATTTAAGAACATGGTTTGGTGGTAGATTTGGTACTGCTGGGGTAGTAGTTGGGCTTGATGATCTTGGAGATCTTTTCCAACCTAAACAATTCTGTGGTGGCCAGGGACACCTGAGGGAGCAAAATCATCTAGTTTTTGATCTGACTATGCTATAGAATCCTGTAGAACTTTGATTGCGTCATTTTCCTAAGGCTAAGAGTAATAGATTTAAAAAAAAAATCAAGAACTATAAACCTATTAAAAACTTATTTACATCATGTTGTATAAAAACTGTCTGATCTCACTGAATGCATTCAACTCCCAATCTACTCTTCTACAATTAATCCAAGTATTACTTCACATTCCCATTTTATACCCATTTCTCTCATTTATTTATATATAAAACACTTTAAAAAAGAAAACAAAAGACAGAACATCACAATCCAAGTTCTACAGGGGACAAGAAGTTGCAGGAGACGTTCCTGAAGAACTTTATCTACACCAAGAAAAACTAAGGAACAGAGCAAGGTATTTAGGTTCTTAAATAAAAAACCCTCCATCTTAAAGCAGGGACAGAAAACAGCGTTCAACAGAGATTCCAGATTTTCCAACATTTCTCTGATTTAGTTGCTACCATGGCAGCAATATACAGCATACAAAAGAAAGAGAACTTATTAAAGGAAAGCTCGTGGACACACTAGCACTTCCAGTTGTGGACTTACATAAGATGGACAGAATCTGCCCTCTGCAGGGAAAAAACAAATAGCAAACTAACAAACAAATAACCCCCTCCCCCAGTCATCAGTAACAAGAAAAACAGTGCATCCAATATTGTTTTATCAGATCTGAGGAGAAAAAAAAAATCCACAAACCAACCACAAAGGAGCTGGAAGGGACCAAAGCAGGGAGGGGGAGAAAGGTGGAAATAGTATGACGTGTTTAGGGTCTTCCACTCTGCTGCTCTCATTCATTTCAGAGAGGTTGTTTTCTCAACAGTCTCCATAATTGGAGACACTTTACATGGCCCTTTGCTACTGCTGACAACCTGCTGGTGCATGACTGAGAACTGACCTATTTGCAAAGCAAGAAGAGACCAATAAAGTGCAAAAAAGCAATATTTGGGCAGCTGTCACGGTCCTCTCTGTTACTGGTCTAAATCATACCCAATTACCCAATGCAGGTAATAAGACAAACTTTCCAAAAAAAAATCTGATTACCTCCATGTTGAAATGGCTCCACACCAAATTAGTAGCTTCAAGTAAAAAAATAAATAAAAATAGTAGCATTAGTTTGTATTTTGAAATGCCAAGGGAAAGTTGAAGGCTTCCTGGGCTGAGAGATCTGTTCTGAAATAGAGTATGCTATACAATAATTTGTTATTCTTTCATTTAAGTGTACTGCAGCTGAAACACTGTTAGTCAGGATCAGTGTAACTAATGTGTGAAAAAGTACCTTGGTGACTAGTCCTACTGAGTACAAAACTTAGTGGTGTAGGAGAGACAGACAGTATAAGAAGCAGTTTTCAACTGTAAAAACAATTAGCAGACAGAGCATGGAGTATTCAACGGTGCTAAACACAAAAGGACTGGAAAGAACCTGAGAGAGACACTAAAGAATGGTATTAAAGATATTCATCATTTTTTCTGACCTAGGTCATTCTTATTTCCCTCCTGCAACACTTGCAAAACTTTATCATCTCATAAATATTGCTAAAAGAAAAAAAAAGGAGATGGCACTAAAGAAAGTATTTCTCCCACTACTCATGGATAATTCAAGTCACACACAGACGAATGGACATACATGAGTTTTATGCCAACTCTCATTTGGCTGCTTCATTATTAACGGTAGGATACTTGCTCTAATCACTGTTGCTACTCTCTAGACAGAGTCTACAAATACAAAAACTATGAATCAAGCCATTTGCAAAATTTACTGCTGGAGGTGGATGAATATTCCTAGAGAAAAACTGTGATGCATAGACCAAGCGGAGACTGATCTCAGCATTTCAAGTCTGAGAGAGCAAGACTGCTGTTGCTAACTTGTTATAGGTAAAACTGATAAACCACATTTTCTAGAATTCTTCTGCATGCATAATTTATTTAGAAGCTAACTTAAATATGGGAAAAACTGTGCCACTTAGAAAACTGCAGCAGCTAATTCAATGCTGTAGGACAGAGCTGTGGAAGAGGACCCAGATGTAAAAGGATCAGGTCCCAAGAGTCTCTCTCACAACCTCCTTTGCAATCATCCTGAAACATCGATGCGGTGTTTACTGGTGTGGGTAGGCAGTCCAAAGTAAATCTAATTAACTGAGGAACAAAAGGACCCTGGAGTGTGTGGAAACATGAATGGAGCCTGACTTTTAGGCAATTCGCTCTGACTGATTGTATGTTCCCAAGGCTTTCAGAAGGTTTCTCTTTGGAAACAACTAAAGAGTGAAAAAGGGACTGTTCTTCCAACTGCAAGGGTGAGGGAGTAGATATGTATCTCATTAATTACATGGAAATCATCACCACAGCACACGAAGCAAAGAAGAGGCCAGACTGACTTTTTTTTTTATTATTATTATTGTTCAGTGACAGAAAAATCAGTGACAGAAAAATAAGTAATAAATCAGAATCAGAATGCACTTGATGGTTTTATTTTGCAACTCATCTTGCTATTGTGACAGCCTGACACTAATTAGCACTCAATGCACAGGGGATGGATTGCTGTGGCCAATGGATCTCATTAACTGCTGTGAAATTTCATGCCAGACCAAGCACGACAAAGAAGAGAGACCTCAGCAAATCTCCTGTCAGCAGCTGTAAGCATCACCACAGAGCCATGGGTGCATAGATCAAAGGGCACAAAGAGGGCCCACATGGCCAGCTGCCTAGAATTTTATGGACTTATTAACTTGTTTTCATTGTGAATGCAAGGACTGAGAAAATCACAGCGTCCAGAGTTTTCTCACCACTGTTTGAGTTGAGCCAGTCCATGGAGAGGGAAACTGCGGGTGCCCCAAAGCCTGTGGCATTGCTTTCATGAAGCTGTGTATGAGCAGATGTGCCGGTTCCAGGGGTGAGCCAGTTGTGATCACCTTGGGGACAGGGATGGAAAGACACACTGCGGGCTTCCTCCTTTGACAGCTGCCTATTGCATTAAGTTTATAAGAAATTGATTCTTTGAGACTTTTCAAGCATGTTTGGAACTGCCCCGCAGCTCCATTAATATAAAATGAAGGCAGGAGGGAAGAAGAGTCGAGAGATATCAAAACAATCATAGCCAAAAGCACTGAGTGACTGCCTGATCCTCTTTTAGGAAATGGGACTCTCAATGTGCTCTCTCTCCAGCTGCACCCATCGTCTGTCCCCTTATGCCCCCACAGGCACTGCCGGGATGGTCCTAGGCATACCACTGAAAGCAGAGGACTCTACTTCATGGAAAAAACCCTAAATTAAAGTGATCACTGCAATGGCAGAGACTCCTTTGATCTAGACCCTTTTTTTGTCAGTTGAGACCCAGTAGTCACAAAGTTTCCCCCAACAGGCTGTATTTACCTAAACCAAAATAGGAAAAGGGCCAACAGCTTAGGCTCCCAGATGATCCCATATGGATGGTGGGGTGTGACTGACCCCATGTCTGAATTAACAGGGAATCCATAGCGATGGACTTTCCTCATCTCAAATCATTCTCTGTTTTGGATGCAGGCACAGTGAGGAGCTGCATCACAGTCATTTAGGTGACAATTGCAGACCATGACAGACCTCCTCCAGCCCCTTCCTATGGCAGGGGTTTCCCAGCCCAGGGACTACATGCTTGACAATGCACCACCTCCCTTCTCCTACAGCTCTTCTAAGAAGTGTAAAGGCAACTCTGCTTAAAAACACATTTTAGGCAGAAGGAAGAACAGTCAGCATACTTTTTTACACCTCACTGTGAGCTTGTGTAGAGGCTGACAGGTCCTTTGGATTATGGCAGTTCACAGGAGGTAAAAACTCAATTAAACAATAAAACACCAGGACTATGAGTGGATCCATTTTCTTAACACCTCTTCAAGGAATTAGCCTAAATGTTTGTGCTGAGTGTATAATTAATCTTTTCTTTTTTCAAAGGGTGACTTCTGAACTGAAAATAGGAGTAAACCTTTTTCTTAAAAGAGGATCGTTTCATGTAAAAAATGTGTATACAAAAATGTTACTTTTAACTAAGTTGTTTTTTTTTTCTTTCTGTTTACAATTTAAAAAAAAAAAACAACCAGATTAGAATTAGACATCCAAGTAGCCTAAGTGATTTAATGGCTTTTGGATTTCCTTTTTCCCAAAGATGTGAATCAAGATACAGTATTTAGGCTGCAGGCAGTAAGAAGAGGTCATTAGTACCTTTTCATTTTTTATTTCTGAGAGGAAAATCAAGTGTGTTTATTCATATTCCCTTTCAGAGACTGCTTATTTTAACCAAGAAGCAAGAGACATGTCTTCTTATGTTTATGGTACAGCAGTCAAGAAGTAAGAGGTCTGCTATCTACCCACAACCTTCCAGGCTCAGCTGAATACTTTATCAAACAGAAGACAGTTTCTGGCACACAGAATTGGAATATCTTGGACCATGATGTTTCTGGTCAGGCCTGTGTACATAACTTATTTATTTATGGCATTTTTAATAGATGCAACATCAATATTTGATGATGTCTTATGAATGATTAAAAATCAAGAAAATCAAGAACATGAAATACAAACATCTACTTTTAAGTGATGATGGGGTTGTGATATCCATAAATAAATCATTTGGTGGCCAGTCCCAGCTTTCTGAGATTGAATTGAATGAACAGGCACTTCAGTGGATTTACAGCATGTTTACAGCCATGTCTGTGGGAGCAGAATCTGACCAAGGGATTTCAAAGTGGAATCTAATGAAGTTATCCCAGAACAGCATGTGAGTTTTTAGCTCCTTAGAAAATGTATTATTTAAATAAAAATATATAAAATCTTTGGTTATAAAGGGACAAGCAAATTAAATTTAGATAGATGTAGATCTACTTTTGCTTTTTGGCTTCTTTGTGATAAACAACAAAGCCCTAGTTTTACCTCAAAGAAATTTGCTTTAAAATGAAACAAAAATAAGGTTTTAAAATGTGGAATAATGCACCTGCAAATAATTTTCTGCACCTGAAGACTTCTTCACAGTTTATAGCCTCATAATTTAATTGACAGGTAAAATTCATTAGATTTGCTGTTGTTGTTTAGTTGTTGTTTTGTTTAACAAAAAGTGTTAGTTAGACAGTAGGAAACACTCATTTCTTTGCAGCAGTGAACTGAGATGGAAGCCACAATAGCTAGTATCTTACTTGTATATATTAATAGCCTGAAAGACTTTATTGCCTAGAATGACAAAACACAAAATGTGGGGGTAACCCTCATATCGTAGTTTCACAACTGTGGACTGATTTGCAGAGAAATAAAGACATTAAGTAAGTCTGGTGGTACAATGACTGAATATACATCTAATGTATATTCATTGCTCTGTTTCTAGCAAAGAGAAAATTCCTTTGTTTCATCATAGTTTGAAGAGTATGAACCTCTCTAAAAACCCACCTTCTTTTCTTTGTGGATAACTGGACACCAAGGAGGTAAAAATGTGAGAACACAGAGACAAGAGATAGAGAACTAGATTTTAGGGCAATGGAAGTTAAAACATACGGGATATTTATTTCAAAGTCACCAAACTACTAATGACAACTCAAGAGAAACTGCAGCCAGTTGTGAAGAAGATATCGTGAGCCAAAATTCAGATTTTGCCTGATGTGTTTTGAATCAGCACAGTCATATTAACAAATAGTGTATCTATTTTTTAAATCCCAAATTAACTTTTTCCAAATACATTTGCATGTGTTTGCGTACATTTTTAGTTTAGGAAACAAAACCAATATACTAGTACAAGTAGATATATATGCATGTGAAAGACAATGAATTTACAACTGTCATTTATCTGTTTCTCCACACTAAGCAGATGTCATCTCTTCCTTGCTTTGGTTCTGCTTTGTTACTAGCTTGTGAATATATTTCTGAATAGTACCTTGGATATCTATGACTTTTCCAGATCCTGAAAGTTGTTCATGAGCTATTTGTTTCTGCAGTGAATTTACTTAATTCCCTCATATTTTGTCTGTGTATATGCCAGTAGGATGTCGCAGTTGTGCCAATTTTATGAACGTGATAGTTTGTAACTCTAAACACCACTATAAGTTTGAATGGATTGTTGTTTCCCAGCAGATAATATAGGGATAAGTTAAGAAAAGTGACCAAGAACTGACAATGAGTTAATAGGTCAACCATGAGAAAGTCGAGGTCTCTCGACTCCCATATCACTGCCAAAAGCTTTCCAACAGCACTGTGAGCATCAGTACCACAATGAAGAGCAAACTGTCTTTTGCCTTCATAACTGAAGTATTAGTCCTTAAGTGAAGGGACATGGAGCTTGCTTAACTAGCAACATCTCTTTTATCCTATCTATAGATTGTACATTCCAAAAGATGGACAGCTACAGGATCGTTGTTCTTATGTGCAGTATCACCCTCAGTGAGGAATGGGTGCCCCACATGACAGATGCAGCAATGTACCCTGACATGATGATGTCCCCTGACACATAGATTTCTATTAAGAACATGAAGTACCTGAAGAACCCTGCTGGCAATACTGCAGGTGTGACAGCAATTAACCAGAATCCATCTGACACAGGGCTATCTTAAAGAACTGCAATTTTAATTAAAAGCTGGAGCCATTCATAGGTTTGCACAGTATTCTCCTGTCTGGTTCCTCTCTGTGGTGGTAGTAAATTGCAGCTACTCCTTCTCTCCATTTTAATTAAATGTTGTTAACCTGACATAATCAACTCCCCTTAATTTTTATTTTCTTTTTTTTAAAAAAACCCCAGTTATTAAAGAAATGGAACTCAAGTGCTATTTAGTATTTGCCAGATTCATCGGTGGTTAAATACAATAATGCTGATTAGATGTCTCAGGGTTAACTTGATTAATTAATTTGTCTCCTTTAGAAAATTTCCTTCCATGCTGACAAAAGATCACAGCAGAAAGGTTCTCTGTGTATTGTCAGTGTGTCAAATGCAGGTGTTGGTGGTTTTATCTAAATCATGGCAGTGGCTGGATGAATGTCCTGTTCCGGGGTTTTGGGCTCCCTGGAATTGCTTTCCATTCTGTTGAGTTGCTGTGGATTACACAGCTTCACTGACAGCAATGTTGCAGAGATAAAGGTCTGCAACAGAAGATTTTTCTTCTTTGTTCACCCTCTGTCTTTCCCAAGGCATGTCCAGAAGGGGGAATTTCCCCATAAATATGACTTTAGCAGAGTTTAACTCACACTTTTGCTGAACTTGATGTTCTCTACTAAAAGAACTTTTACTTTGGAGAGTAACATCTCCCGCTACGGTTCAAAACTGACACAGCCTATTCTTTACAAAACAAACCAGATTTTTTCTGATAAATTCAATGCAAAATTTTGGGACAGACCCTAAGGCTAGGAAGAGGAAAGGGTAGCCCTCATCAATCACAGCAAGGATCCATTCAGACTGATATCCAGACTCTGACCCTGGCCAGAAACCTGGAGAAGAGCAAAAGAGCAAGACAGGTATACAGAGTCCTTTGCCAAAGCAATTTCCAGTCTCCAGCAACTGGAGGGCTGGAGTCTTCTTGAGCTAGGCACAGTCTGTATATATTTAATCCCAGAGAAGTTGTTGATTCTCCATCCCTGGAGGTTTTTAAGATGAGATTGGATGTGACACTTAGTGCCATGGTCTAGTAACCACAATGGTAGTGGATCAGGGGTTGGACTTGATGATCTCAGAGGTCCCTTCCAATCTGGCTGATTCTGTGATTCTATGACCAGTGGATCTATTTTTCAGTAATTTGCCCCGCACAGCATGGACCTGTGCAGTCCTTTTTTCTATAGTGTTCTTCATCCAGGAATGGGGGAACGCTTCAGAAAGCCTCATTGCACTCGAGGATGCTGGGCAGAAAGGGGGGCTGTCAGCAATGTTTTGACTCTGTCTTTTTTGCTACACTGTGAAACTGAGATTTTAATGCTTCAAATTCAAATAGTACCCTATTTTGGCACTGCTGAATTTCAAGCATATATTTTGGGAGGTGGGTTAGGAAACAAGATTCAAGTAAAAGGGGTGAAAGAGGCAGAAACTGCTCCAGAATGTCATAAAAAGAATTTAAACCACGATTTAAACTGAAAGATCCTTTCTATTTTTCCAAATGAAATTTAACCTTCAGGGAGTTTGGGAAGTTTGATATTGGCTCAAGGAGGAGCCCCTCCTTCTTACAGGAGCCATATGAATTTGTCCCTCTGTTTCAAGCTTTCATAAGCTCTTGCTTTCATATAAACTTGACTGGTCCACCCAACTGGTATTGTACCTCCAGCCATGGCCAACAGCAGCTATTGTGAGCTGTCTCATTTAATTTCTATTAGGAGAGCCAGTCACAGCATCCAGCCAGACTAAGAAGCTATTTATGAACCTCCTAGGGCTTGTCTCATTGAAACCATTACCAGGCTGCTGTTTAGGTTACTTGTGAAATAGGACCTGTGAATGAGGTACTTCTCTAATGCAAACTTCTCCCTTCAATTTCAAACTCATTTTCCTAAAGCTTCTCTGGTGCTGTGTGGCATCCTGCCAGCATTCATTCCTTTGTCTGTTTGTCACACACCAGTGGGATTAATGTTGGGTTTAGTTGTTTTTTTTTTTTAAAGAGGTTAATTACAGACTGATTCTAAGGTTAGGTGCACTCAGTTACTTGTCCAGAAGCAAGGTAATTTATGTATCTATATCCTTAAAAATCTCTGTTGTTTTTTATTCCCTCTCCTTCACTTCCATATCTTTTCCTCTGTGGATTTGGGTAAATCATTCTCCAGGGCCAGGAATACCATCTTTGGCTGGCTTGATTTGATCGATCTATTTTAGACCTCAGAACACCATCATTGTGAAGCAATATTTTCTGCAGTAAGTTAATAGAAAAATGGAAATCACTAATAATAAGAAAGAGGAGGTTTTTTTTTTTTTAATCAGTCCTTTACCTACATAGAAGACCCAGGACTGAATTATCCTTCCTGCCTAGTTAGTAAATCCAACTTGATTGCATTTACCAAGGTTGGACATTTTGTAACTGGAGGTAGGATTTAGCCAGGCAAACTTACCTTGCATTTTCATATTTCCTGCTGTTGCTGATGCTCTATACTTACAGCTCCTCCGTCCTTTGGAGGCTGCAGAAAGCTATGTAAGTGTTCATTATTGTTATTATCCATTTCACGTCCCTATACCACATGCCTTTTACAGCATATGGTCTCCCATATAGCAAGTTAAGCATACCCTTAACAATAGGCTTCCTAAGTGCTTTTTCCAAATAGAGATAGCTGTTAAAGTTGGCTTATACTTTCACCTAAATGTGTGCTTTAGTGTATATAGGGGTAAGACCTTCTCTGTTCAGAATGCTTTAATGTTTTAAGTTGAAAGTTATGATTGGGAATCTACCTCAACTGATTTTTTGAGGGAAAGAGTCTAGAAAACTGATTAATTTGATTGAAAAAAAAAATGCCTCCTCCTTCACAGACATATGCACATACACATATGCTCCCTCTTTTCTATTTAAAAAATAAAATACAACAATTCTGCCGGCCACTTCAGTAGGAAACTGGTGATGCTAATTTCTGGAATAGTCACTTGGATTTTTTGCACAGTTACCCTATTTCCTGCCCAGAGGAGCTAGGGATTCCCTTGGGATAGATGGAGGATGACTTTTTTTATGGCTAAGCCAGTCATCCTGTTGGAGTGCTTTCCTGTTGAATAGAATGCCTCGGACCTCAGCCATGAGACTCAAATGCAAATTCCAGGTAGGTAAACAGCATCCAGTTCTGAATACATGAGCACTCCAAATTGGAAGCTTCATTTATTTTAAAAAAGAAATTATGAACAGTTTCCCTATGCCTCATATGCAATAAACTGGAGGTTAAAATGTCTCTTATGTCTCAATGTCTCTCTCCATGTCTCCAGAAATGTGACATGGAAAGAAGCACCTTGTAACTTTATCTGGCTCTAATACTAAATATGAAGAAAAACCCCTACTTTCTCATTGATCTGAAAAGAGAGAAATGAGACCATGTGCAACCCTCAACCAGTGGTTCCTGATTTACAGCCAAGCACTCCAACTTTTCCTATAGGGTTTTTTCTGTATATGCTTGCAGAAGCAAGCTTGTATATCCACACACACGCACACAAACACACGGAGCAAAATCTGAGGAAATAACCAACCTCCTTCATCAAGAAGCAAGAGAAGAACACAATGTCCAATTAAGGGAAGAGACATTTTTCTCTTTATCTCAATCCTTGATCTACTTAAACTTTAATCATCTCAGATGCTAGCTGCAGCGAAGTTCTGGTTTTACTGAAGGTGTATGATTTTTATTTTGACACACATCAGTGTCTCAGGGAGAGAATAGACACTGAATTTCTTGGTAGTGAGTTCATTAACTGGAGACTGGGTATTATCAGCCTTCCACCGGCTCCTCTCTGCTCTGTTTCACTTCAAATCCATTTGGTGATCACTTGCAGTTTGCATGTGATTGAATGGGTCAGGCTTCCAGTAGATCAAAAAAAAAAAAGAGGGTCACATCATCTGGGGACTTAACAAATAAGAATAACAGGGAAAATCTGTGGCAAACAATATTAATAATTCACCTGTCCATCACTGCAGCTCAAAATTGGAAGAAGAGCCTCTCTCCTGTTGACAGATAGGCAGGAGGAAAAGCCCTGTCTCAAATGATTAAAGGAGGCAGTATATAACAAGCTTTCCCCATGCTGAGAGTGCCAAGAAAGAGGCTGGTCAATGGTATTTAAACACACATTATCCTTCCATCTTCCTGTCATTTTGTTCTGCAAGCTGTTCAGATTTGTCTGTGCCAGTAAGGCGGCTGTGAAAAGCAGCTGAGCAAACAAAGAGAAAAATCAGTCTGAGAACAGGATTTGGATTTCAAAATCCATCCCTGGATTTTTTTACCCTTTTCCTCTCTTCTTTTTCCCCCCTCTCCTCTCTTTCTGACCCATTGACTTTTAAATACACCAACACCCAAGCAGAAGACAAGCAATGCAGGCAAATGGAAAACGCCCTGTTTTATGAAAGAATGCAGAGATTTTTAACATTAGTAGGAAAACGCAGCCTCAACCTTTTCTTATCTCCTCTCAAGGTGTTGGTTGAAGCACTGGTGGGATTTTTTATGTCTGTCTTTTATGCCCTTCCTGCTTAACTCCTTCCCCAGCTGGACCAGCCTGTTGAGTCTTTCAGGGCTAATGCACAGCAAACACTTGGCTACTGCAATTGCCCAGTATTCTGGGACCACTGACTCCAGCTGTATACAACACATCTCAGATGTAAAGATAAAGTTCCCCTGTGTTCTCATTAGATGTTGTTTCCTTTTCAGCAGAAAGGACACTCAGACCGGTGGCTACCACAGTGATGCACAACCTGTGTCCCCGGAGGAACTTGTCCCAGCCCTGCTCTCACCAGACCTGCAGAAGGATTATCAGAAGAGTAGTTTTCTCTCTGAAGAGATGGGGAGGGGATGAATCAGGAGACAGAGGCCGTAGCTAAACAGGACACACTTATACCAGCCTGGAATAATGCTGAGATTTTATTTGCCATGTGAGTAATCGAAAGGGCACTGGAAAACAACATGTAATGTATTAGAAATGGCTAAACTGATCCTCCTTCAACTTGAAGGTAAACTGAGATCCACAGAAGGCAAAAGAGGTATTTATTTAGCCTTTCTCTATAATAGATTTTATTTTAAACTTGAACATCAGATTGACTATGGAAGAAAGGGTGGACTTTACCCACCAGGTACACCTGGATGGAAAAGCAGTCCTGGTTGTCAGTATAATAGATCTGCATGACTCAGCACAGGTATCATGGAGTTTGGCTAATCTTTTGATTTCTAACATTTATGATTCTTGACCAGATACTTGAGGTCTTAAAAAGGCAAAGCCTCTCCCTCCAGGATTAGCTGGCAGGAGAGACCAAAGTTGGAAAAAAATTTTGTAATCATGGTGTATTTGTTTTTTATTCTGACCCTTTCGTAGATTTTTAAAGTATTACCAATAGATTTGGTGGCTCACAGCATCTTTTAATATGCTCCAAAGCTCAGGTGTATGTGAATTAAATCATATTTATTTCATCACAAGGAGATAGAGATGTAATTTTGTTTGTAGACGAAAAGGCCTCTGAAAGAACAGAAATGATAATGGATTTTTTGAACCTCAAAGATGCCATCCTATTGGAAAGCAACTACATGTGTATAAATCCATCCTTAATCTAAAAAGTGCTTATGATTCCCTTGATTTGCAGGGAAGTATGTACTTAAAAACTTCTCTAAGGTGAAATAAAAGTGAATGAGGCAAAGTCAGAGCTTCCTTCTAAGACTTCTTTCAGGACCCCTTTTTCTATATGTTTGTATGGAGGCTCTTGACATTTGTAACAGCTGCCAACCATATCAGCTGCAGTTTAGAATAGATTAGTGATAAGATACCTTAGTAATAGCAACCAGCAGCACAAATTAGATCTGCAAGAATAAAATGATCTTTCGATTTCGCAGTCAGGGTGAATGCATTGGCTTGGAAAAAATCAATTCTTTTGGAAGAAGATTCAAAATTCTGGAGTTCAGGAAGTTGCACTGTTTAATGTGAATGTTCTGGTCAGAAGAAAAGAAAATTCATTCATCTGCCCTCAAAATAAATCCAGGAAAGGAAGAAAAAATTATCTGTGTGTATTGGATCACCAGCAAAATGAGATTTCTACTACATGAAGTACATTTTACTTTATTAATAACCAGGTTTAATTCTCTTTAAAATCAGTGATTAGGGGGTGTTTTATTAGTTGAGCTTTGTGTTCAAACTACACTGTAGCCATTAAACTGTCTCTTTATTTTACATTTCAAAGATTTAAATAAGATACACAAACACAATCTATGTTATTTATTTTAATGGAGTAGCTTAATTACTCCCCGAGCTTTTCTGTACACATTATAAATAATTGCAAGACACAAATAGAGAGCAAAAGGAGCAGCCTCACAGATGACACCATAACCTTCCAGTGACTCACTGCCACTCCTCTGCATTGAGCACTTAATGGCATACATTAAATACATAGTGCCTCAGAAACAAAAATGTTTAAGTCCAGGACAAGTTAAAGATTTATTTTCCAAAGGAAGAAAAAGATCGTCACCCCAATTACACAATTGGGACCAAAAAGTTGTAGAATGGAACACCTATTAGTCACAGTTACTCCCAACGCAGGGATCTGGCAAGAAAGCTGTGGCACATAATCGTTCTTGAATGCATCAGAAAAGATGATGCAGACCACAGCTAGATATATGTGTGTAGTGATGAGAAGTGCATCTCATTACTCCCTGCCGGGTAGAAATAAGTCTCTCCTGCTGGAGCTGAGGGGAGTATGCACTTTGGAGGCTTTCAAGGAAAATTTGTAGCAAGTGAATGTTCACTGCACTGGTAAATAGAAGGTGGAGAGGTTCACGTGTTGCTTCTCATTTTGGAGCCGTCATGCCCCAGAGGCCAAGCATGAATGTCACTGAGTTGTTGTGCAAGGAGATACCCCTTTGAGGTCAGGCCTTTCAAGCATTTGAAGTTAATGCCTTTGGCCTATGCTTCTCATGAGTTCCCTCAGACCTCCCTTTGCTTTGTTGCTCTCAGGAAATGGCACATAGATCCATGTTGAAGTCTAAAACTGATGATAAATGCTAACTTTTCATAAATGTTAGGCTTGATCTCATGGAACAAGCTTAATTACTCAAGGGGAAGTTAAGACAACTTTTTTCCTGCACAGTCTGAGTGGAGCTACTTAGAAGAGCAAAAAAAAAAAAACGCTTGCCTTAAAGGAATCATCTCCTATTGCAAAAAACCCCAAAGCTTTGCAAAATCACCTAGATTTTTCCAGAACTGCATTTGGATATCTCTGTGTGTGTATGTGTGTGTATATGTTTTTGTGTGTGTGTGTGTGTGTGTGTGTGTGTGTGTTGGGAAGGAAAGTATAACAATCTCAAAGCATTCTGCTTCAACAGTTCTGACATTAAATAATTTGATTGCTCTATCAAAAAAACATTCTGCTGAATTCAATTTTCATCATTATATTTCACTTTGTATGATTAAAAAGGAGAAGGGAGGGTAGAGGCAGGTCATTGAAGCTTGTTTGGATATATAGTATCGAGTTTCTGATGGAGTTTTTTTTTCAATTTTATTTCATAAAGAATTTTTTTTAATTTTTTTTTATCCACTAAGCATAGGAAAATAGCAAATATGGAAACCTCAACACTGTCAGAAAAACAGTGAGCTCACTTGAGAGCTGCAGAGCTTCGTGATTTTTAACAATTTTTCTCATGCTTGTATCTGACAGCCTGACTGACATCGAGCTTTGGTGGGACTCTGGGTTGATCTAGTTCCCTGGCTCTGGTCTGTTTACAGGGATTGGGACTTTTTAGTCCTTGCAGCTGCCTGAAGGAGCTGACCAGGAAGCCTTTGAGCCAAGGAAAAGATCTTTTATAATATCAGGGAGCTTTTGAGTCAGATCCTATTATCGTATATTACTGGGATGAGAGTCAGAAAATGCAGATAGGCAGATGGAAAGGCAGATCACTAGAACTACTTCAATACCCTTTTGAAATAACTAAAACAAAGGAATAACAGAACACATATATTACAAAAGGAAATAATCAAATTTGCATCTGTTCCAAGAGATACTATGTTCAATTGTGAGCCTGCTCTTCAGCCATGTTATTTCCACACGTACATTGAGCAGAAAATGTAAATCTCTTGCTGTACCAAATCAAAGCTGTGTCACTTAAAATAAGAAAGATTTGGTAATATGACAGTCCTGGTAGAAGACCGATTATTTGCATGGCCTGGTGGAACATGACCTGCTAAACCCTCATTAATTTACTTTACTATCATTTGTTATACAAAATTTGTTATACAAATTCGTTATACAAAATATATACATTTCACTCATACACACACACATAGAATTTAAAAAAAGAATTAAAAGTCACAGTGACATTGAATTTGCTTGATTCTAATATGCAGCACTCTGCTACCTCCTCCACTCCTCTGATTTGTTACCAACTCATTCTCCTCAGGACATGAAAGAGCATTTCCAAGCAGCTTGAACTGCCTTTGATCAATGGAGTTTGTGTCACTTGACTGTATAGAAAAAGCCAACAATTCACAGAAGTTCTCTTCCACAACTGTGAATTCTAGTCCTTCTCTGCTGAACTGAGTAAAAGTGCCATCTGCCTGCTAAAATCCAGAGTATGTTTTTTTTTTGTTGTTTTAAACACACCTGATAAAAGCAGATTGGATTAATGTTCTTCCAAATGGAGAAATGTAGCTGATCGATCCTCACAGATTTAGATCCAAACCACCAATAAGTTGCAGGTGGCTTTCCAAAAAAGTCTCACAGAAGGTGGTGGGTTATACAACTGGGTCTGCTGTGTCAGCCTCATAGTCTGACCCATCATCTTAAACAGTTTCAGGGACACAGCCACTTTGTACTTACCTGATTTGATAAATTAATTAGATTGTTATATTTCATTGTGATACTTTCCGTGCCCCATATAAAAGCCCAATTTCTTTTTTTGACTTCTTTTTCTCTGGGATATCCATATTCATGATTTCCACAGCTTAATTTTGCATTGTAAGGAAGAATCTAAAGTTGAACAGAAGAACCTGAGACAACCTGGCCATTTAACAGCTGCTTGATGCTAACTAAAGTTCAGTAGTCTCAGCTCTCTATTTGAAATTCTACCCGTAATCCACACATTTTTGATGCTATTAGTAAAAAGACTCAGTCGAGGAAGAAATAGGTCTTCAGAACAAAAAGAATCCTTAGATTTGACTGGAATTTTTAAGAGAAAATACTTTTCCCATGGAAATAACTGACTCATTAGTAGCTTTACAAATTGTCATACAAAAAAATACATGCACCGAATAGCCCTTTATTATGTGTGTTAGATGACTGGGATCAGTATTGTTTAGCTACCATGAAGCAGCAGAACTGCTGCACCAGGAAGGAAGAGCATCTCAGCACTGGTAGTTGAGGTGTAACATAGTTCAAGTACAAAATATGCAGTAAGAAACAAAAGGTTGAAAAGAATTACTTGGGCTACCACCAGCATATTTCACAGTCAGCTCTCTCCATGTTGGGATTTGAAGACCTCTCACATCCTAACTGCGTCTTATGGCAAGGTGTTTTGGGCACATATTAGGTCAATATTTTCTCTGTGAATATCTATGGAAACCAGTGAAATTATCTGTTGCTACAGGTAAGTTATTACACCAAGTGGTCTACTGGCCTATACCCCAAAAGAGCACTTTTGACTCTGTGGAACCAAGGATCATACACAATCAAATGCATCACCGAGCAAAGGCTGCTCATTGAGTCCTTCCAAAGGTGTCATAGACAAACATCTTCACAAAGCTCTTCTTGAAACACATGCAGAATATTTATAACACGCTGGGACACCAAGCCTTGAAGGATTAAGTTTTCATGTTGCAAAGACACTCTGTGGTCAATCTCAAACTACTGGGAGTGACAGCCATTCTTCCGAGGAGAAAGACATTTCACATTCACAGATGAGATAAGATGAATAATCTTGTTGGGACAGAATTTAGATGGTGCTAAGGGCCTCAATTAAATAAAAACATAAAAGGAAAAAAAAAGAATCCTAAGATTTGAAGACTCTCAAAACACCTTATCTTTGGGGAGGAAAGATGACAAGAAAATCAACACCTCCCTGACTCCCACCTTCAAAAATCCTAAAGCCAGCAACTTTACAAACCTTTCATCTGATGTTTTTATGGGGTGATTCATCTACGAATATGTTTAAGAAAGCAGGTAGATGTTGTAAGTGTTGAAATTCTCTGTTATCAATAGAAGTGGAATAGCTTGCCACCCAGCAAGACCATCATACCATCACTAATGTCTGTTAGTATGCAAATACTCCAGATCAGCTTTCCTATGATAGATTTATATATCTTCTAAACCTGGGAGCTTGATTGCTATTGAAATCTTGGCTTCCTAATCATTGACTGCCATTGCATTGAATGTCAAGCATTTTAAAAGTATCAGTTATCCTCCTCTCTTTCTCTTTACTGATTTTTTTCCTTACTATTTAAAAGGTATACCTTTCTGAATGACATTAAAATGGACACCTGGCACCCCTCTCCAATGCATAACCTATATCATACTGAAAATGTAGAATGTCATCACCTCACACAGAGGAAAAGAACATGTTAAAATGGGACAGAATCGTGTCTTCCTTTAGTTCACTGCTTACACCTTTTCCCTTTAGTCATGAGAAGTTGTACTTTATGAGCCTACAAGGTCAACAATAGGGAAGTTCACAAGTATTTCCCAGTAATAGAGATATAAAGAATGAATAATCTTTAACTTACAGTAATGGGGTACTTTTTTAAAGCCAGGGTGTTATAACCATTTAATTAAGATAATAATGGGGCACTTACAAAAGAACAGAGCTTGCTTGGTATACATCATCTTGGAAAATTCCCTCTGTCACCCTCAAACTAACAGGTCATATTGGATGTCATTAATTCAGCTAAGCAGCTCTAGGGCACTCTTGAATTTCAACCCAGAACACAAGGGAGCAGAGGCAGGCTGCCAGGTAGTAACTCACTGAAAGGAAGAAAGGAAAAAAAAGAAAAAGTAAGAAAAAGAAAAAGAAAAAGAAAAAGGAAAAGGAAAAGGAAAAGGAAAAGGAAAAGAAAAAGAAAAAGAAAAAGAAAAAGAAAAAGAAAAAGAAAAAGAAAAAGAAAAAGAAAAAGAAAAAGAAAAAGAAAAAGAAAAAGAAAAAGAAAAAGAAAAAGGAAAAGGAAAAGGAAAAGGAAAAGGAAAAGGAAAAGGAAAAGGAAAAGGAAAAGGAAAAGAAAAAGAAAAAGAAAAAGAAAAAGAAAAAGAAAAAGAAAAAGAAAAAGAAAAAGAAAAAGAAAAAGAAAAAGAAAAAGAAAAAGAAAAAGAAAAAGAAAAAGAAAAAGAAAAAGAAGAAAAGACAGGAGAAAAAGAAAAAATGCCCTTACTTTTAGGCAATATTTTCATCTAAGTGAAGATACGCTGTCCAAATATATTAAGAGTTGAAGACACTAAGAAGAGAGAAGTGCTTTCAAAAATAAATTGTGCTGAAGTACCTTTGGATTCCTCACCAACCAAATTTATTTTGCCAGACTGTAAGCTTGCAAACAAGTCTGAGACAGAAGGTTGTGCATTTTGGAGTGTAACTCCATCCTCTTGCAAAGATGGGATTTAACATCAGCGAGGAAAATGTTAACATTCATCCTCAAGCTTGACATCTTCAAGCAAGAGTCTGCAGAGACCAAGTCTGTCCTCCATTGCCCCATCAGGATTTGCAGAAACCCTCAAAATGTTGGTTTCAGTTAGCTCTGGAAACTGATGGTTGCCAGGTCATTCCCAGAGAGCCTACTCAGGAGAACAGTTTGGCTTCCCAAAGTCCTAACAATGACATTGTTTTGTGGCTTTGAAGATGATGGGTGAAGAAGAGCTATACAAGTGATGATTTGAGGGAAGAATTAGCACTCCTTTCCCAAGACAATTGTTTTCTAGTCATGGTTGTTCTGATTTCAAAATACTGAATACAGGCAGACATGCAAAGTGGAAGGGATTAAAGAATATATGCCAGTCACTAAGCTTTTCTTAGTGAAGGATAAGCGTGTCAAGGAAATTGTGAATGGATTTCTTGTCCTGAAAAAAAAAAAATATCCAGCACTTGGTGGTGGTAGGTCGTAGCAAAATCCAACACAGGAAATAAAAAAAGAACATTTTTACATTTTTACGATTTTTAAAGGGGGTAGAGGTTAATTTCGGACCTGGTTTTAAGCTTGGTCATAAGTCTTCAACCTCTTTTGTCTCTGCTCAGATTTAATCTTTTCTGACATTACCTTTACAGAGAGAAAGATTCAATCCACTAGAACAACAGGTCATCTCAAACAAAACTTGCCCAGGTTCCTAAAACCAAAGCAGTCTCAAAATTAATATATGCCAGTTATGTTAATAGTTTTCCAGTGTTTTATTTAATCAGTGTGGATTGTTCAAACAGGCCTGGATTTATAATGAAGATATTAAAATACAATTTCCTCGCAAAGTAAATAAATAGAAGAATTAAACTCCCCACGGAGAAGTAAAATTGTTTATTAGCATCACTGTTAGCAAAGAGTAGCCACCTGTACACTTAACAGAAAGTGATCTCTAGCTGCATCAAGTCTGTATTCTAAGTCCTTCCTGGATTCACAAAATAGTACTGATAGAGAAAAACAAATCAAAAACAGATGAAGTCTGTGGGAACTCTAGTAACACCTGAAATCTATAATTACATAATTTATTTTCCTTCTCCTCAATGCAAGAGTTTTACCCTATATTTATTTTAAGTGCATTCTGTTGTGTCCCAGCTGTGTGTTATCTTTTGTGAATGGATTTTGTGGATTGTAATATTTGAACCTTGGAGAGGGAAATTCTACATGCATGGTCATTCCCCAGTTTTTTACAGGATCAGACCCCAAGACAAATGTGTGATAAAGTGCACAGAAAAGGGAAAACAAAACACAAAGACAGTGTGAGCCTTTTGAAAATGAAATGGGAATGAGACTGACAAAAGCAGTAACAGCAGCCCACCCACACTCTTTACTTTAACCATCACTAAATCCACTTTTTGTTCATTTTGAAATTACGGTCAATACTAGATCAAGCATCCCTTCCTAGTCCCTCCCCTGAATATTGCAGATTAAAAATTTTGCTAGATTTCCTATAGGTTCTTTAAAATCTCTTACAGCACAGAAAACTGAAGTATCTTTGAATTGTCTTTGCCCTTTGAATCCATCACACTGACAAGATGCATCTACTGCTTTCTTCAGAGAATACAAACGCCATGGTCCCCCCCGAGTCCTACAGGCCACTGATGGCAAATGTCACTAAATAAATTTCTTCCACCTGTCAAATCCATTCATTCTATACTAATAGAGTCCTTCTTTCTGTTGCATTGACCACTGTGGTCCACAGATGGGATTTGACTTGGGTTGGGCATATCAAAATTATGTGTGTGCTTACTGTCATTATAATAGCAGCAGCTCTGTAACCTCTAGCTTTTTTTCCCATAAGTCAGTCTCAGAGCTGACTATATTCCTGTATTGAAGAAGGAAACTAGGGAAGCCCACAGGAAGAAAGAAAAACTAAGGAGATCTTGCAGATCAACATGTCCATCTCTGAACTAACAGTCTCTGATAGCTCTTTCTGATTGCATAAATTCAGCCTGGATTTCGTAAATAACAAGCTTGCATTTCTTGTTATGCATAACCTCTTTCAAGGTAAACAACATCAAGCTGGTGATTAACTTCTTACCTCTTTAGCCATATGGTTGTGTGTACTGTCCTCATCTTGGTCAAGGCATTGGTAAAGCTCCAGTACTGAATGCTACAAGTCACCCCGTGGATTCCTAGCAAGGAAGAGAGAGAATGGAAAGCAGCCTACACCCTGCGCTATACAGATACATCCACACTCTTCTGGACAACATTTTATTACAGCTCAGGCTGTATTTTGATTTAGAAAAAAAAAGTTACAAGCCTCCCAAAGAATTCCACGGAAGGCTAGGAAAAAAAGTACTCGCTGTTGCCACAGGGCACAGGTATGGTCTGCAGGTGAGTTATCCTGCTGTAAGTACTGTATTTACAGATAAATTGCCAATAGATTCCACTTGAGATTGTATATTCCCTTTATAGGATTTTGTAGGACCAATACAAAGGGTACAAATGGGATGTGTTTTCTTCTATTCATCTTTTTAACTAAAACCTCTCAAGGCAATCCACACTGCTACAAACATGAACACCTCTGCACTGTCTTTGAAGACAGGCTAACTATCACCTCTGTCTGAGCTCTGGGGCTGCGCAGGGATTGCACCTACTTTCTGTCATCATACGTCCCTCTGCTCTGGTTCGTAAAGCATGGACAGACCAAAATAAGGTAAAGAGACATTATCCCACACCACATGGAATCAGATTTTCCTAGGCAGAACTAATGAATGACAGGTTGACAGACAGCAGCAAGAATAGTAAACTCATGGATAAAATGGGATTATGATAATTCAAATCAATTTTAGTACAGGATACTTCAGCTCTACCCTGAAAAATTGTCAAGTCAAACAGACGTTCCGCTACAATCTCTTCTGTTTAATTTATTCTTTAACTCCTCTGTGTTACTGAAGTCTTTGCAATGTAGTTTGCTACCTTGTTATTTGTAAAAACAATTATGTGCATTATGTGACTGAGTTAAACTAGCATGAGCTATGGTGACCACAATGTAGTCATCTCTTTTATTACCTTTGTGAAATAGAGGTCTTTTGTTTTCTATTGTATTTTTTTTTTCCTAAAGCAATAGTTCTTTGAGTAATGTGATTAAATACATTAACCTTGTCCTCTTTTTAAAGATATAAATATTCTACTGAAGTGTTCTGAGCTTGTTTGACCTGTAGAAAAACAAATCTTAAAAAGAAATAGTATCAACAGAAGGCTCATCCACTTTGTACAAGACAGAGACAAATTAAAAGGGACTTTGAACCCAATGTTACATTTTAAAACTCATGATCTTTAAGCCACTTTTTGATAGAAGCTCCTCCATCATCTGGGTGGTGTGTGATTTGCAATACCAAAGTGTTACAGCTGCAGTCCCAGAACTAATTCATATCTCTGCCCCCTTCAGAGGGCTCGTGACCTGAAAGTTGCCAGTAACAAATGCAATATGCATTGGGGAGCAGGTAATGGATGAAACTGTGCCTGTGGAAGGGAACTCCTCTTTGTCCTGCTCTTCAGTCTCTGCACATTGACCTGTGTTTTTGCAACCTAGTCATGTATATAAGGCTAAATGCCTGCTATGAAAGGTGAAAGATTTCCTGGGACCAGTTCTAGTGCTAACCTATATTAAATAGAGACCCAACCAAATGAATTAGGTGCAACTGCTGTTCATGATTTTCTAAGCTGACTGTTTCCAAGCCATTTTCTCTCTTTCTTTTGTCACAGCTGTTGTATACAAACCATTAAACCAGATCTGGTGTTTTAGTTTTCAAATTACTTATTGATTCATATACAAGGAAGGGAATACAAAGGACAGATAATTTAAATCTAAAAATATCTCTTCCGCTCATAAAAAGACGCAGATTCTATTTTACTGGATAACAGAGAAGTGTAAGTGGTATGCTGTGATGTTCCTTTGACTGAGACTTGAGAAAAGTATTGAGGTGAACCTCTACTTGAGAATGCCAGAACTCAAGGCATTTCAGCTAAATCAGATGTTTCATTTTGAGAAAAGGCCTCTTATCTTGCTTTCAAGGCTCTTAAAATACACTAAGAACATGTTGGTCAAAAAAAGCTCTTCTTGTTTTCCAAATTTTTGTGTTTGTTATAAGAGCTGCTTTTTGTGAGAACTGTAAATTTTTATCTTCACTCCGTAACTATATATCAAATCAGCAAATTTAGAAATGTAGTAACTGAAATATACAAGAACAAAAAAACAGCAGCACCACCAACAAAAAGAATTTTCAGGAGAAATCAGTACAGAGATTCTATTGCCTTAGGATCCAGTCATATTTCTCAGCACAAATAATTAAAAATCCGAGAACTGCTCAATAAACATTTTTCATACCTTGGTGACACCCTTCAAGCCAACTTTTCATATTCAGTGACCAGAAAAATATTTTCAGATCGATAACCCTGCCTTGCACAGTTAGCATAGTCAATATATAAAAAAAGCTTGTTATGGTGGAAGGTGCTAAGTGCAACAACGGGTTTTTAACCACTAATAAGAGCCATTTACATCTATGCAAATAAATAGCAGCTGGAGAATCAAAGTTCTTATTACCTCACTAACCTATTGAGTAAGCTCTTGTTTTCAGGCTAAAACAGCCGTTGTTCAGTAGAAAAATCTACAGACAAAGAGGAGACAGTCTCCCAAGGAGTGAATGGTTGATTATAGGGGGCAAAAATATGTAGTTCAGGTAACTTCTTGGAGGTAGTAACAGGTTGGATGACAGAAAAAGAGCTGTGAGGAAGAACTTTAGAGGAAGAAGGAAGTATACTTCATCTGGCACAGAGCTCATGACTCACACAGGTGGGTATCTCTGCTCAAAGAAATTGCCTACCACTGTTTTTCCTTACGTGCTGTACTCAGGTCAATAAAAAAAGAATATCTAAAGGCTATTTGACTGATACCATCAGTTTCTCTACTTAAGAGAAATAGCCTTGCAAGCCTTAAATGTTGGACACCTTGTAACAAAGGAAATAATCTATTTTTTTAGAAAAATAATTATATAGAAATAAAAAGTAAGATCATTCATCATTCCTGCTATAACCCTATAAAGCTTCTGTGGGTCAGTTCATACAGTAAAAGAGAACACAGCTTTTTAATATGTTTAATTTTTTTTACTGTTCCCCAGCAGGGAAAAAGCAATCCTGAGACCAGAGCACTCATAGGGAACATTGTGTCTTTCCATTTCTGCCCTTCTCCCTCCTCACACCCACCCCAGTAAAGGCACTTAGCACTAGCTAAGTTTTACTAAATAAAATAGTTATTAAATAATTATCTACAAAATACACTTTTGGACTTCTACTAAATTGCAACTAGTTCTATATAAAAAAGTATTTTTTAATTAGCAATAAATGTGTCCTCTATTTTTATAAGGAAGTACAAGTAAAATGTGAATAAGGCGAGTCACAAACATTCATTATAAAATACTACATTCCATGGGAGATGAGCTGGAATATTGATTTGGGACAGTCAATCTTCTGATTTCTTGCCACCCACTTTGAAATCCAGTCTGAGAACTGAACTTTAAAAACTCTCTTGAAAACCATTAAGGAGATATATCTACTCTCACACAGATACTGTCTTAAGCTTAGCTACATGAAGAAGATCTTTGTGGTCTGATGTCTCTCTGCCAAAGAAGGAACTGTATGATAAAAAAAAATAAAAACAAAACCTCAATCAACCAAAAAAAGAACAAGACTTCTCCCCAAGGAACCTTACCTGGAGGATCTTATACATTAAAGAAGAGGCTTGCAGCTGATTTCTCCTAAGACCACCTGAATTTCTGCTTGTTTCTCTTTCCTTTCCTGGGTTCCATGGCTTCATGTTCCAGTGGACCAACAAATCCACTAAGCAGAGAACTGAAGCAGGACAGGGCAGTGGTGCAGCAAGGGCATGTGCTAATGGGGCTGCACACCGACTGGAGCAGAGCCCTGCACAGGTCCCTTCCTGCTCACATGTTTCCAGCAGCACACAGCTTACCAAAACAGCACATTGGAGACACTGAGAGGGAATCTCTTGTCTTAACACTTCCTGATGACTTTATTTTTCAGTTCTTTGATTCCAGAGATGACTTTTACCTTATCCATGAAGAAGAGACAAAGATCATCCCTTCAGGTTCATTTGATCACTACTTTGCAGCTCATGGAAAGGTGTGGCTCCATAAGGCACCAGTCTCAGTTGGAGTTACTGCAGGGGCTAGATAGTTCAGGTAAAACCAGGAGAAGGGTTTCTACAGTTCTCACAATACCAGGAGCAGAGCATTAGGGAATTTGCACCATTTTTCAGTGCTCTCATATTTTGCATCATGTGAAAGAGGACAAAATATGACTGTTATCCTCTTGTTCTAGAAGGAGGTAACAACCTAGACAACAGTAATTCTGCTTAACTACATTGTCTCTGAAGAAGGATCTGCTTCATACTCTAACATCACATGAAAGGAATTTTCCAATCCGGTTATTAGACATTCCAGGCTCTTTGAAACACTGGCTGTTACTCAGTATAACAAGAAATCTCAAGTAGCATGATGAAGGACACTGCTGTCAAAGCCCTTCAGATATGCAGAACAGAAATCTTAGGTGTCTCCTTAAAGAAGCTAATTTGAAGATGATGATATCAAAGGTAAAATTAACTCTTATTGCTCAAACAGATTTACAGCATAACATTTCAGACTGAGTGGACTGTCAGCAAAGCTTATTCTTGAGGGAAACAAGTGGCAGCACTGAACTTCAGTGTATACTCCCCTTTCTATAGAAAGTGTCACTTTAACGAACACAGGAAATGGCTGTACTGGTAGTTGTTGAGAAGTCACTAATCTCTGTGTTTCATTTGGAGGATTTCCATTGTAATGCCTGTTAAGCTCGGATTATCATTGCTGTTAGACTGTCAGAGAGCAAACAACAGGGAAATGAACTTCTGATCAGCATATATTACTTTTTTATCTTTGATTAATATTAATGAACAAGGAACTGCAGCTATACTGCCACACAAAATCCTGTGGCAGCATTATTCTGAAGACTAAGCGGGCTCAGGAAACAACATAGAGTTTCTCTCTGTTAGACTGTCCTGACATTGGTGTTATAGAGTTGAGAGAGCTAAACACAAAGAGGTAGATAGGCCTCAAAATTTTGCCTTCCTCAGCACCATGATACTTTCTTGTCATAATTCTGCTGAGTTTGTCAATGACCTCACTGCTTTCACTTTGAAATAATCTCTTTACTCCCAAGAAGAGAAAAAGGAAACAACTCTGGGTGAAGATTCTCTAGGTCACTGTTAGAGGCCTGGGGAGGGCATCATTCTACCATCTAGAATGTGTGAAAACAAATAATAAAAGATTTATTCAGTATGAAATTTGGGTTGTCTGCCTGCTGATCCACCTTACCAGATATCACATGGGATTAAATTAATTTTATTCAATTAATTAAATTAAGTTTATCCATAGTTAATTTCTCTCTGCACTCCAAGTACCAGCACTGAGAGGTGTGGAAAAGAAAGGACTGGGTTATCTCATAAAGCAACTCTCAGTCTAAGCATACCCAGAAAATAAGAATCTGTTGTACTGAATAGCATACTCTGACCTCTTTGAAAGATTCAGGAATACAGCTATTGAAAGCTCCATCTAAGTTCTGAATATATAATTCTTGCAGCCCAAGTACTCCTAAACACATCTTTGATTAGCTGAAAATGCAATTATATTTATAATAATGCTTTGCAGGCAGCTTGTAAGAATATTAATGACCCTATTTTTTCCATTTCCCACATTATTTTAAAATCAGTTTTTGTTGGAGGACCAGAAGATTTAGTGGAGAAATAAGTACTTCACTTGCATTTAAACCATGTAAAAGACAGGTTGGCTGTGGTTTTAGACACTTGCATCAAAGTCATTACAACACTATACAAAGTATTGGATTCATTAAGTGGCTCTAAAACAATTTTTATACCCCATTAAATAAAAGGGAAAAGAATAAAGAATGGGAAGCTACGAATTAAAGCTTATGACTTGCCTTCATGGTCAAGTAAACTCCTCCCAGCTTTTGTCTAAGGAACTAAAACCCCTAACAAAGGGCAACATGAGATGCACGATGGGAGAGTAAATAAACTGTTGGACTAGGACTCAGAAGGTTTACATGAACTGTCTGTCTTAACAGAGGGTTCCTATGTGCAGTGAGGCATTTAGTCTACATATTCATGCAATTTATTCTATATTCAACACAACAAAAGTAGAATTATCTTTCTGCTTGGTCTCTTCAAATTGCAGCAGTCTGTTTAGGGAGGTCAGTCTCATTCTGAGCATTTTTTCAGTGCTTACAGCAGTAGGACATTGGCTTTGCTTAGCTACCAAAATGTCTTGATCCTGCTGTTTGAAGATACAAACAACAATGTAGCCATAGCACAAGCAGGACAAAGTCATTAAAAACATGGTTATCAAAGAAAATACTCAGGTAGTGAAATCTCTAATCAAGAATACTGTGTTTGTGAAGAGTGTCTCAGGAGTTCTAATGAGATAGCCTTTTCTAAACCAGAGGGGTAACATAGCTGGGAATATTATGGAAGCAGCTTCAGCTGTGGGGTTGATGTTTGCTAAAGCCTGAATGAATATATCTGTCTGAGGTGGTTACAAAAACTACAGACTTACTCTGAGAATTCAGACACAGTTTATTTCTAAAATTAAAAACAGTTTCCTGTGAACATAGTTGATGCAAAAGAAGTGGGCTATCTCTTCCCTTGCTTATAACCTTCATCCTATGGCTTGACAACTGGGAAAGAAAAAGAAACATCCATGTTTTATTTTGTCTACTTTACACATTAATTTCCCAAGTGTTTCCTGATTCTTATTTGGTTAACACATTAGGGTGTCTAATTCTTATTTGCTACTCAAATCGCTCATTTGCAATCAAATTTCCATCAGTATTCGCTACCTTATTATCTTGGTTAACATCACTTTTGCACTTACTGTTAACTAGAGAGACATTCTGAAAAGCACCTCGGTGTTATAAGTTGAGAATACCATGGCTGTGTTTTTCTAACAAAGAAAATTGCTGTAATGTCGCTGGGTCATTCCAGTTATCAAATCCCAGCATCCCAAAAGTTTATTAAGCAACCATGTCAGGCTTGGTTTCGCTGCTTGCTTTTCTGCACAGCTAACTTGGTAGGACAAAACTAGAACTGCATCAACTGGACTAAAAGTCACTTCACCTCAAACTCAAGGCCACATCGATCCCACAGAGAGTGGTGTGGCTCTATCCGATATCCACAGCTCGGGTGTGTGCATGTGCTGTAGCACCATGACAGTGTCAGTGTGGACATTTACAGAGGTCAACCTTTATGTGAGTAGGACTTTTAGTTCTCCTCAAGGCAGTCGTTCAAGGCCTGAAGATTCAAGCTTACCTGTATAAATCTCAGGTGATACCAGTAAGACTTTTTGGTCTCATTTTTGAGAAGAATCCTGTGAGAAGTAAAAATTCTACTCTTGGCTTATGAAAGAAGCCTGAAAGTGTAGAGCCATCTTCTTAATTAACAGTACAACATGACAAAATTATCATAGCTCTACTCTTCACTCATTACTGCCTTTCCCCCCACTCTAAGGCAGCTTTACTTTTCCCCATACCCACAGAACTTCAGCCTGTCATTTTCAATATATTTCCTTGAATGTTCCCAGGTAATTGTACCATCCTTTTGGTTAGACTTACTACTGCTTTGACATCTGAGCAACTTGTTCCTTCTAATGCTACTTTTGTGATGTATGAAGCTTTCACCTTCCCTCCCATTCATTGCCAATGCCTGACTGCAAACTAAGGAAAATATATTGTAATAGGAGGAATGCAACAGAGAATGATCTGGATAAAAATGAAAAGCTGAGTTATAGGAGGAGACAGGAAAGCTATTGAACCACAGATGAGTTTGTGCAACCTACATTTTCAAAAATCTCTGACAAAAATGAGTTTGAGATCTCTGTGAACACAAAGTCACTAATTTTGGATTTACCAGGAATGTGGGCTGTCAGACATAAAACCATCTAAAGAATCAATGTCCCTGATAGCCAAATGACAAGGAAGTTAAGAACCAGCCTCATCAAACTTAGCTTTTAATTTTATCCTCCAGGCTTATCTTGGATAGTTCAAAATTATACGGATGGGATTCCTAACCAATAAAATGTGCTTTTGAGTTCTGAAAAATGGCTGTTATAAAGAAGAAAAGATTTGAGAAGGGTGTGATGCTACATACATTGAACTAAATTTTTCCTGCAGCTATTAAATTTACAGACAAGTTACTGAAAATATGGCACAGTGGAAAGATTTACAGTAAATTATCCCTATTTTGAATTAGGGACTTCTGGGTACTTAATAGTAATTGTGAAATTGTTATCTCTTGGTAAAATGCACATTAATCTTGCTCTTTCCCACTTTAAGAAGGATCATTCTCTGGTTATTATTCAACTCAGTGTTCCAGCAATTTTCAATCCTATCTACTCTTCTACCCTCAATTTCTGCTGATACCAGAAGAGAGGCTGCTTGTCAGCTGGATGTTGCTCTCTGCTAATTTTCTCTGGCATTAGGATAGATCCCATAACCTGGGGCTGTGGAGTGCTTTTGCCACATTACCAGGCTTTCACAATGTCTGAAGTGGTTGGAAGGGGACAAAGCAATGCAGAATCTGATTCTGACCCTCTCCAGGGGTAACCTGGCTTTCCTCCCAAGCCAGGCAACCCTGCAAGGCTCCCCTGGTGCTCACAGCTGTGTCTGCAGGAGCTTGCTCTAGCACTTGCCCTAGAAGCTTGTGGGAAGGTGATGGAATGAGAGCTGCAGGGGAGCTGGAGGGAGCTGAAGAAGGGCTCTCCTTCTCTTGATTATTAAATCATTTTCCTACTTGCTCAAAAGGTGGGTGTTGTGCATGCTGATATCCCTATATACTTACTAATTAGTGTACCATTCACCTTGAACTGCAGAGCTCCCAGCTGCCAGCTGCAGCTTGTGATATCTTGAGTATGTATTTGATGAACTCTGGAGATATGTTCATCTGTTAAATATAGAAAAACTGAACAGCTTCCCAGGACAGGCAGTGCAGCATGGAATCATATGCTTGTCAGGGCCATGTCTGCACTCCTGACTTCAGACTAATAGAGCTGCAAAGTTAGTGAAACTGTGCAAGACAGGCTGGCTCAGACCCAGGCTAATTTCCCAAACAAATATCCATGTGACAGAAATTAGCTGCTACATTGGGCATTAACTACTGCTTTCACTGGTTTGATGACCAAGAGCATACCATAAACGCTATGCCAAAAGTCTGCCAGTTAGACTTTGGTGTAGTTCATATCTTTGTTTCCATATTTATTATGCTGTTACTGTACATAGTTTGGATGCCAGCAGGTTTTTTCAGCACTGAGAGGAATTAAAGAACAAGCTCAATATTTCCAAGGGAATTAATCGCAAGGGAAATACCATTCACCATTTACACCAGATTTTCAAAAATCAAGATGAATATGTATTTTCCAGGCATTTACTCAGTACGTAACTCATATTTCACACTGTATTATGGGTTTACTAACACACAGCTACATAGTTGCCACTGAGAATCTGGTAAAGCCACCCTGTGCTTTGACTTTCTAGAAGAAAAGAAACAGTAAGCCAAGTACTATGCTAATGTACTACTGAAAGTATTAGGAGATTAAACACATACAAATAGCAGTAAGTGGTCAGCATATTTAGTCAAAGCAATGCTTTGATTTCAACTGTTCTAAAGAAAAAAATAATCATTTATTACTGGTAAGATTTGCATGAGGCTAATTAGGTATCCTGATTGTTCACCTTAATGCATAAGCACGTGCGCAAAGTAAGCAGGCAAAGGAACAAGATTTTTCATATTTTACTTCTTCTGAATTCTCCTTTGTATCTAGCTGTTGTTTTGGCTTTTTTTCAAGCTTTGAGTTTCTCCAAAATAGGCCAGCCTCCCTCTGAAATAAGAATGTTTTGCTATTCCCCATGAAAAGAGATTGGGATTCTTTGTATACTACCCATTCAGAAATATTACTATGTGTTAATGAGCTACGGTTATGAACAGTCATTTTAGAGTCTTGAAAGTGTGAAGAGAAGATTTTCTTCAAGAAAATATTAGCTGTTTAATTTCTATTAATATATAGAATATAAAATAAAACAGAGACTATGACATGGTGTGGAATTAATTGAATTAAAAGAGATGGCACAGGAGAAAAAATGATTATATTTCCACAGTGATTTTATTTCCCCTCCTGGGGTAGTTAGAGGAGAAGTGTCCAGTAAAAGATTTTGCTAAATTATTAAAAGTGAAAAAGTACAGAACCAAAGCAATATGAATTAATAGATACATCAAAATCAATATTTTATTACAGTTGTTAATGAAATATTTATCAGAATAATTAAAAAGATACAATCTTTACATTACACCTAGGTTAATGTGTTTTTTCTTATATTTCTGTTTATATGAAAGTCAACTAAGTAAATTCATCTGCAACAGCAAGATTCTCATCCATGGATTAGATTCAAGCCTTTTGTTTCCATGGTACCTTATTTCCACTTTTGGTTAATCTTAGAGAGCATTCTGAGGGGATTGATCCAAAATCCATTGAAATGAATACATAGCACAAACACTGGAAAGTAAGAAAATCAATGCAAAGACTTTCATTAACTTCACAGTATTTTGGCCTGAACTCATCACTCTCTAACGACAGCTATGAAGAATTGCCATCAGTAACAGATTCTCAAATATGATGCTGACCATTTCAATATGAACAAGAAAAAACTGTTAAGAGCTGATGAGAACAGAATGTTAGAAAACACCAGAAGCAACCTGTTGAGAGATGCAAGTAAACTCCAGTCTTGTCATCCATCTGCACTGACCAACAAAGTGAAGGGGGACAACAAGGACATCTGATGCAGTAGAAAGTATCTTCTGTCCTCCTCAGTTAATTTAAGATGCAAAACTGGCACAAAAATCTCTTTTTTCATGCTGTATTCACACATGTATTTTGTGCAGGTCACATATATTAAACAGTTAAAAAAATATTTTTGATATATTAGTTAAAACAAAAATAATTCAAGAGCATGCATTCCTTTCTGCTTGTATAAACGGTTCCCATGAGCAAAATAAAACCAGGCTCAGAGGGAATAAAAATACCTACAACTAATCGACTGGAGACATCTCCAGACATGAATTAGGACATTTTCTTTCTATGGGAAAAAAACATCAAATACTTTTAGTCAGATACCAGAGGATCTTCCAGAGCTGGAGTTTATCACTAAGCTAAAACTACAAGTTTCTCTTCTTTTTTTCAGGGGCATAAAGTTTGATTTCCTACTTCTACAAGACTACTGACTGTCAGCCTTCACAACTCCTTCAGGAACATGGCAAGATCCAAGTAGGAGTGATTTGGCAATAAGAGTCAAAACTGGAAACATTTCTCTAACAAGCTTTCAAACCTCAACCAAAAGGATCTAATGCATCTGTTTGAAACTGCAGCAGAATGAATCAACCTTAGTGGGGAAAGCAGAAGTGAAATAGAAATGCAGGAAAAGCGCAACTTTCCTGATGTCACTGCCTCCAAGAGCTGTGCTGGTGACATGGAAGTTATTTATGGTGCCCATCTGCAGTGGTTTGTGCGCAGGTACATCCGTCACAGAAGTAGGTTCCAACCTGTGCCTCTCAGAAGATTGTGATTCATATTGCTTATCTGAACCTCTCAGTTTTATCTCATGGATACAAGTCTGCACCATTCGTGGCTGCCATTCCAAATCCTGTCTTTCCTTCCAGATTTCAGTCATACACACGTCTAAAATACACTCTACACAGTACCATAAAAGTACAGAGTAATTGTACTAGAGCTCCACTTGCAGCAAACAATACCACCAGAGGAAAATGTCTGCTACACAACACCTCCAGATAAATAATCTGTTCTTCTCAGAAGAATTGGAGTCCTTAATTAGCTCAGTTGGTTAAAGCAATTGCTAATAAAGCCAGGGTTATGGGTTTGATCCCTATATGGGCCATTCACTCAAGAGTTGAACTTGATCCTTGTGGGTCCCTTCCAACTCAGAATATTCTGTGAAGATTCTGTGAAACTATAGGGAAATACCAACCTGTAAAGCTGATAATATACTCTACAGTAGATAACACTCAATCTACCTTTTTGTCCTCATCTGAAAACACACTTTCCCTAGTACTAAAGTGCCTCCTTTCTGCTCCTTCCCTTCCCACCCGCTTCTCTCCCCCTATTGCTATTAGGAGCTTAGAAGCACATTTGGAAAGAGGACTCTCCATTCTGCCATCAAAGATTTTCTTTGACAAATTCTTCTCCCTCTGGATTTGCAAACTCACAGACTGCAACGGTGATCTCTACGTATTTTGCAGTTTGTTTTAAGAAAGGCAAAACCAGAGCTTGGGTTAAATTGGGCAGGAAGCAGTACTTTGCACACCACATCCTCTCTATTCCTTTTCCCTGCTAATTGCCCACTGGTACTATTGTAAGAGTCTTCTCCTTCATAGCTTATGCAATATTAAAAGGGAATAAAAAAAAACTTCCTGCCTCAGTTTCACATTTCTTTTCTCGTCAGTCTTCTTGTCACTCCCCTCTCTTATCTCATCTTCAGATCAATAAAATTACCAGTGTTATATACCGAATGGACATAACAATACACTATATTTAGCCTCCATAATGCAAATACTACTTTTACAATAGATAAAAGATCTCTGTCTTTCAAAGGCTCAAAACCCAGAAAGATGACATGCTTACTGCAAATATTTATAAATCCCAAAGCCAGTCATTTCGAATGTAACGATGGCTCTTCTCTGACATAAGTAGTTCCCTGCAATATGCCACAGGTTGAAGAGAAATTTGAGGAATATTAAATAAGAAGCAGGTATAAATAAAGTGAAGCAGACTTGATTTTCCCACTCTTGATTGAAAAGACAGAAATATCTACCACAGAGATATCTGGTACACTTCTCAGAGTTGATATTGCTGTAAATCTTTACCAAACTAATGAACGTAGGGGATGCTCCCAACACAGCACCAACATTCTTTGACAGAAATTATGCCTAAAGTAAACTGTAGGAGCACAAACTGATATTTTAAGATCCCCAAACTTCCCTTCTAGGAGGTAGCTGTAATAGAAAAGATGTACATACCTGTCCAGATGTGATCCCTCCTCAGAAAGGCATCTGCAGCACTGTCCAGTGATGGCCCTGCTCTATACCCTCAGCACTAAAGGCAGTAGTGGCTGCAGTCCCAGGTTTATCCAGGCTTCCAAATTTGTAGGGCTTACTTGCAAAATCCTGTGATCTCACAAATTAACAACAACGGACTGTCTGGGTTACAAAATGCTACGCTCAATCTACCCCGATGGACAGGTAGACAGATACAAAAATACTTGCATGCACAGACTGGTCTGCCCACTCCCCCTGCCCTCTGGCCATGCCAGCCTGCCTCAAACAAGCCCTGCTCACCTCCCAGGCTTCTGCAAGTAAGAGAAAATTGGTGAGTTCCTGTTATTTCCCGCATTAAATCTGGGATCACACTTACACAAGTAGCATCTGCAGAGACAGACAAATTCGGGTTTTTGGACACCCTCAAAATTTCCTGTATATTGAATGTTAAACAGTTCTAGAAACCCGTTTTAAAGGTATCAATGAGTCTGCTATAAGCACAGGACCACAAGAACTATGGTTTTGCTAAGGAGGACCAAGTACCACCTCTGATAAAACCACACCTGGAAGCAACAAGGCAGCAACACAATTTTTGAAGTTATTTTCTTCTAAAACCTTTTTCACAACAGTGGTTTTCAATTTCTATGTATCACCATTTCAAATGCAAAGGTCTGTAATTTAAATAAAAGAATCAAAATGAAATCAAAATTTAATGACGAAACTTTTGACGTATAAGAACATGAGGTGATTAAACCAAATCTTAGCTCTGGGCTTATGTCAAGCATTTGCTATTTTTTCAAAATGCTAAAAGCAGAGAAGGCATTAATTTTAATTATTTCTACCAAATACATATTTATATTTAATATAAATAAAAATGGACCAAATAAATTTTTCCAGTTATCAATAAACTGAATAAAATCCATTAGTTGCTGCCTGTGTTTAGTTGTAGAGGAAAATGAAGAGGTAGTTCTGTGTATTAAGACATACTCTCAAAAACCGTGCTCATTTTTCTTGTGGTTTCACTTCTTTTCCCACTAGATGGCACTCTGGAAATATTCCTAAATTTTGGATTCCTTTCCATTGCCTTTTAAAAAGCCAACAAATTAGCGATTTCCCTCAAACCTTCTATTGTTTACAGCCTACTGAAAAAGGCAAGTGAATTACACAGAGCAGTACAGAAAATTAGCATTGTTAAATGTGTCACATATATCACTAATAAAGTTTCATTATTTATACTGACAACTTGAAAAGCACTTATTTCCTAATCAATCAATTCACAACTAAATAAACAGTCATATAGGCATACAACATGAATTCACAATACTCCTAAATCCAATATTCCTGAAATTAAGTGTGTGCTGGTTTATATTAGGAGAACAGGAATAGCAAAGAAGAGCGCTCCCCAATTTACTCACTTCTCCCCACCTCTCCAGACATCTTTCAGTGAAGGAAAAAAACACGTGTATGTATTTTAAGATAGATATGCTTTTCTGCTTCTTTTTTGTTTGTTTGTTTGTTTTTTAATCAATAAATGCTACACTTCACCCCAAAGGTGATCCTGAAGCACAAGTTAGGACAGACACATTAAATGAATTGTCAAAAGCTGGAGATGCATTCAAAATTAGCCCATCTCTATTTGGAGACTGGGGATGCAGAAGAGAAAAAGAGATTTAAACAGTCACTTGAAGGGCTTTGTACCATCTGAATCCAGCTGCAGTCTCACAGACATCCCTTTTGATGTTCACTAACGTTTGAGATGAGTTCTAGTAAACAGATGTCCTTGTCGGGGAAAATAAACAAAAAAAACCCATCAAATTTGGTACTGTCTGGTAGGTGGAAGTGAACTGCAAACAGTTCGTCTTTGTTTGTTGGATTTCTTCGGGAATGGACTGATGTGGCAGTGGATACAGGAATGGAAAAACACAGTCACAAATATAGGGAACTTAACAACTTGGCTTAACTTGGCTGTGAGGGACCCAGGCATCAGGGCATTTGTTATGTGCTAGGGGACCGGGAAAAGCAAAATGCCATGGCCTCTTATCTTCCTGGCTTTCCTTCCTGACTCCATGACATTTGCAAGTGTTTCTTAAGCATCTAGGTTATATGTTTGTCCCTGGAAAAGACAAATCCCAGCTGCAGCTGCCAACTAGGAGGTGTTGTGCTCTTACTTCTTGATGCTCATTTGTGACAATTTTAGGTGACTCAGAGACTCTGTAAATCACAGGCTTTGCACTGAAATCTGTGTGTAGCAGCAGAGGTCATCTGGATGACACAGGCATGATTTTTGGGCTCACAAGAGGAAGATGCCCTGCAGAAGCAGCTAACAAGATCTGTTACTGAGGTTTGGACATCCTCTTTGAATTTACCTTCTGACAAAGAGTCACAGAAACCCTGCATGGAGGTGAAGGAAGCCTGGATAACTGACCTGGCTTCTTACCTGGAAGGCAGGGTCAAATTTTTTCAATCAATTAGGTCAAACACTGCTAAAAAGTCAAGCGTTTCTTGCAGACAGAAAGTGAAGGGTAAGCCTTGTTGATCCAAGTACATCCAGAAGTGCATGAAAATACAGACCTTACAATCTCCTGCAGACCAGGAGTTAAGGGTAATGAAAGGTATGAGCCTTTACTCAGGAAAGAAGATGAACTGGTCGACTTCCAGTCCCGTTCAGTGCCATTGGTAACATGAGGGCTCACACACCTCACTCCACATTGTTATGGTAGAAAATCTGCATTTCGTGTAGGCAGTGTTAGCTCCTCACAGCACTGACAGCTTGGGGAGGAAGAATTCCTATGTTCTTAAGAGAAACTCGAAAGGACCCAAACCCAAATGTAAGCATTGCTGACTCTGGGGGAATTTTCTTTACCCATATTGCTATTAGCCAACACAGTTTTTTTCATTATCTCAGCTGCTTAGAAAAAGGGAATTGGGATAGATTTGCTAGTGAAGAGCTCTTCCCTGGCTCCACTTGTCTCCTTGTTCTTCTTAGCCACTGCAGCGATGAACAGGTGACTCTCAACACAGGCCCCATGCTTGTCCTTGTGCAAATACAGTCCCCAGTGCCCTCGTTATAAGAGGTAGATTTCATCAAGCAAGAGAAGTTTTGGTCACTTGAACCAGACAAAGGCAGAGAATGTGGCTGTTTTTCTTTACAGCAGCATGACTAAATCAATAACCTGTGGATTGAGAGGTTTAGGGTGGATGAAAGGTGCATTGTCTTATATACGTATGTTAGAAAGTGCTGGCAACACAGTGCAGTTTTGAACAAATAAATGAATTTACTAGGTGGAAGAGAAAGATTGCTGATAAAACAGAAAAAACTACTATACTCAGGAGGTGATTTTAGTCTGAGTACTAATATTTTATACAACAGAATATTGAATTTGGGAAGAGGCTTATTCATTCATTTGGCTTTTTAACTTTCCAAAGTGCTTTTATTGACTGATTTTGTTTGTGGCAGCTAATATTACTGTCACTGTAACAATATTTTTTCCCTATTTAGCTCTCCTGATGCAGTTTGCCATCTGAAGTCATTTACCTTTCATTTTTTTAAATAAAGTTGCTTTTTAGAAACTCAGAGATGATTCACATGGTTTGAGTCTGCATTTGCTAAGATAGAACTAAACTGGTAAAACTTCAAGAACTGTTGTAATAGTTGAGACCAATGGTCCATTTGCTGTGAATTTAACTGCAGCAATATTAATTGACAAGACACTGCACGATGTAAACAAGAGACATACCATCTTCCTTACATGTTAACCTTCCCTTCAAACTTCATACTATTTTTTTGTCTTGGCAAAAACATTCATCTACTAGGAGAACATATGCATGTGAACAAAAGTTTTTCAATTTCTGATCTAGTTTTATATAATCTCAGTATAGCTTTTTCAGATGCTCTTAATCACCAAGTCACGGAGGTGCCAATCCCGTAGTGGATGTATAATAGGAGATACTCCAGCAACTCCACCTTTCTCCCATTTAAAACTCATTTCATTGAGCGTTATACTTTCTCTAAAGCTGCAGGCAGTTTTCTGAGTTGGAATACTGCCATTCCAGCAGACTACAGAGGAGCAAATACATTTTGAACTTGAACTATATTTTTTGAGGGCAAGGCTGCAAGTCTCAGCTAAAGCAGCCATCAGCTCTGAGCTCCAGCCTTTGGGTGGGAGGTGAGAAGGAATTACTTCTGCAGATCCCAGCTGGATTCAGTGTGAAAATAAAACAAAAATTGCTCCCAGGCCTATGAAAAAATCATTTTTTTCTGTCTCAGGAGTAGCAGAGTTCATGCCTTTCATCCTTTCCTGCAAAAGCCAAGCAGACCACCAGCAGACCTAGTTATTTAGCTCGTGGACATGAATGCTTATTTCACTGAGTCTGCAACGGCCTACCGTCTTCCAGTGGGATGAAGTGTTGTACTTTGGTTTTCAGTGAGAATAGACTTAATAACCTTCTTTACCATTTGAATCACAAGGCCTCCACCAGGCTGCAGAGGTTCTTGGGGCTGCAAAAGTGGCAGCTACACCCCAGTTATGTAGTGTGACTCAGTTCTTGGAAAGAGATTGCATTCCAGATGGTCAAACAGGAGCAAAAACCAGCAGGGAAGAAGTACAGCTGCAATGCCTTGTCACCTTAGCAGTGCATTGGTTTGATGGTGCAGATATGTCAAAACAGAGGGTCCAAAGCCACTGTACCAGTGGTGTAAGATTTCTGAGCATGTGCGTGACACTCTCCACCGACACGTACAGAGTCCAAGCCCCTGATATAAATCTAGTTTCATACCATGTAAACATACATCGATAACTTGATACTGCAAAAGGTAGTTGCTTTTAATTGTTCACTTGCTCCCATCAGCATCAGTCCATACAGACTGAGGACCCATGATACTGGAGAGTCTCTTGTCTTGCTGATCAAATGGATATGCCATCCATTAACCACTCCCTTCTGTCTCTTTGTCTTGATAGCAACCCAAGGATATCTGAGCACTTTCTATCATCCTTGAACTCTGTCAAGAGACTGTTCAACTCTCACTATTTCTGAGGCTTAGAAAACATATTTTTTTGTTAATTTGTTTAAAGTGAAAATATCTTGGTCCCTCAACTGTGCTTCCTTAATGTTGGAAACAGCCTTTCCTCTGCTTCAAGCTATATCAGCTTTAGCTCTGACATCAATAAGATGTACAGATATTCTGGAGGAGTGGTCTTAGTGATATTCATCAGTCCGTCTCCCCAGATCCCATCTGTCATCTACAATGGAAATGGTTTAGTTTATTGCATACTCCCTAAGAGACCAGATGTGAATATGGCCACAATCTCATAAATGTTCTGAGAATGGGAATGGATAGGACAATCTCAGATTCACTACTCATCTGCCCATGATGGCTTTAGCAATGCTGATTGCCTGGGAGGAAAGACTGTCTCCCTCCTTTTCCAAACCAATTCGCATCCGGTGAAATAAGCCAGCACTGATTGCCTGGACAATTGAAAAGCAGCCCGGCTTCTGGTGGTGTCCCTCTGTGTTCTGGGCAGATTGTTCCGGAGATTTTGGTATGCCAAACATTTGGAGATTAGTATGAAGATAAGGGAAGAGCGTGTCTGTGGGGAATATAACAGATAGAAACCGATTGCTGTGGAACAGTATCATGGGAAACTGCTAATAGTGAGATTGATCTGCCTGTGGGAGGGGAGATGGCTGCTAATTCACTGATGCAGTAGAAGTAATGATAGATGCTGATGCAGTCTGATTTTTTTCCTGATGCAGTCTGATTTATGGTTGCATCTACTAGTTAAAATTAACAGCTACCTTAGCAGGAGGTTTTAACCAAACTGACAATTCGGTACTGAGATTCTCAACTCTGAGCACTGAAAGGGTCAAAGAAGAGACAGAATTCTGAGTGAAGATGACATCGAAGAAGAACTAGGGATGAGTTTCACTGAAATCACAATATTTTCAGCACTCTGGGTCTTAATTCAAGGTCTATTGTTTCTAAACCATCTGCCAAATTTGAGCCTTGGATTTGGGCTACTCCATGCCTCCTGTGTGCATATCTGTATAATTTTAGCTTGAACCAGTCTAAACCAGAAAGGTAAAATATTAGGAAATTTTCCACAAGGCAGATAAATGGCTTAGCACATGCTTTTTGAAAGAGCTTTCTGATTATAAAGGTTACAAACTAAAGTTCACAGTATCTTAACATACTTTCTACATTACCCAAAAGTTTCTAGTCTTACTTTGGACATATTATTCCCCTTGTTTAGATAAGTTGCTACAAGTTAGATTATAAGACAGAAAGTTCCATAACTGCTTATATAACAAAAAACACTCAGCTGTACCTGACAAAATGTTTTAGAACTATTTTTATAGCAGCACTGAAAAAAAAAGAACAACATTTTATTTTTGCAATTTCCAAAATGTTTTTTCCTGTTATATAGGACAACCTTTCTGTGTAAAATGCTTACATGATTATACACATGTATATTTTTGTGCTTGTGCCCGTAAAATTGACACAAAAATCCAATATCCCATTTTTTACAAAATAAAACCTTTTCAAGTTTTCATGGGTGCAAGTTTTATTTTACAGGACATTTTCTCAAAATATTGTTTTAAAAGCACATATCTTCCCTTGTGCATGAAATCCATTCCTCACCTTCCGTTAGAAACATTTGGTAGCGAAACCCATTTTTTTTGGAAACAGGACCTTTTCTTGCTTCACTGAGGTGCTTGTTGGGGACAAATGTAAGAAAATTGGAGTCTTCGTAACTTCCTTTCTTGTTGTAAATAATAACAGTATCCCTATTCACTTCTTAAGAATTCAGTATTTCTGGAAAGAAGGCAGGAATTTACTTACCTAACCTGATAGCTGATGTCACCACCATCCCTGAAAATCAGCAACACCAAGCATTCAAATTAATTATTTCACAAAACAAGGATTGTCAGCACAGCTTCAGGGCTTTCAACACAACACCTACATCTGAATTAATGTAGGAGGGGAAGCAATGCCTGAGCTAATAATCCCAGACAGCTTTTCTGTGCTTGTGCATCAGCAATGGATAACTGCAGGTGCATTGGCAGTGGACTGACAGGCACAAGGCTCTGTGAGGCAGGAAAAGCCCTGCTGGCTTGTGGATTCCCAAACTGTTATTACTCAAGGAAGAGAGCCATGAAGAAGATCAGATTATATGCAGACAAACATAACACTAATAAAGACAAAGAATAGCAAACTACAGCAGCATCTAAGAGATACCTGTCAGAAAAAAATGGGCAGCCTAAATGAGAAAAAGAAATAATTAGGACCCTGTATTTCTACAAGGAATTTACATTCATATGACGAAGACAGTTCATAGATTAACAAAAGTCTAAGAAGACATGAGATTGCAATTTGCTTTGATGTTAGCACTACCCAGCAAATTTGCAGATCCAGTGATACCTCTGTGCCCCGCTCCTACTGATATCAATGGACTTGTCTCTTTAAACAAGAAAGTTAGATATTGAATTCTTTCTGTAGTTCTGAGCCTTCTACTCTCCCACAGTAGGTGATGTGTAAAAAGAAGATTGAATCCATATGACTTTAGGAACTTAAATGAGCAGGTTAATCAAAGCTGCCTTTAGTCCCTGGAGATAGAGGCACTACCAGCAGCCAGGGAGTTCAGGAAACAACTCAGGCTTCCACTTTGAATATGTTTCTGGAGGTACGTCTCAGTCTGCAAGGAAAAATGCATTTTTATCAGATGACCAAAGCTGGGGTGACTGAATGCCTTCTTCTTCAAAAAGATTTTATTGTTGTTTTCTTTGTCTTTCATATGAAGACATGGAGGACATGTCCAGTCACTGTATTTTTTTCTCTCCTCCATTGAATATCTATTTATTCAAAGAGTTAGAACATTTGCAGTAGAAATGGTCTGGAATAGCCAAAAGTGTAAGATATGTGGCACAGTGGCATAGTAGGAAGTAAAACCTCATGCTCCTACAAAGCTGGTGAGGAAAATCACTAGTGTGTTTCTACTGAACTCTATTCCTTTTCAAAATACTCTTCCCATACTGGAGCTGAGAGAAACCTTTCCAGACAAAAGTTGTCAAAATACATCCAGATTTATTGATAGATTTAATTAATCAAAATGTTCTTACTGTATTTTCTTCTGAAAACCTGCCTAGCTACAGGAGCTCTAAGCTCTACCAAGGTAGTATATATCCAGCATTGCATTTATGGTGGATAGTTACCCATTTATAGTCCACTTAACTACAACATCAGTCCTTAGGCTTTGCATTTGCATTCAGTAAAGGTTTTTCTTTACTATCTGTCAACGCAAAAGGGACAACAGTAGCATATACATACTGGTAAACATTATCTTGTTAGGGAAATAAGATAATTGATATTTTTAATCCGTTAAATCATCAAGTCTATTATATATCCCTAAGCAGAGAAAAAAGGAAATTTTATTTGAATGAAATCTCAGAGAAAAATAGGTACATATGAGAAATAGCTTTGTCCCCATATCAAGAGCCATATTCTTTGGAGATCATATAGAGGAAAACAGACAGTGATATAAATATCCTGTTAACTTTTTTAATGACTGAGCCAGACAGTGAGCCTCTTGGAACCAAGCTACTGTTTAGATACTTATAAAATATTTGTCTCTTATTTTGTTAGGAACTGTTTAAATAGTTATTGCATTTTTTTCCTTAAATTGCCTGGTAATAAAAAAGATTTGGATATATCACATTGCATGCACCATATCAAAGAGGAAATAAGTAAACATGGATCTCCCCAAACCAGATCAAATACACTCAAGAGTAAACAGTCAGATCATGGCTGTGGACAGACAACTTATTTGGCCAACTGAAACGAAAGGCAGCTCCCAGAAGAAAAATATTAAGCAGGTTACCTCAGCATGTAATGGGCTAGGAGGAGAGTACCTGAAATAGAGGCTTAATTTCATAGTTGAAACAGTTTTAAAATAATTTTGAATGTTTGGAAAAATCTTGAAGGGCTCAGGCAATGGCCACCTCAGTGCATTAAACTGATTCTCAAAAAATACAGAGGCCTCTGCAAATGTTTCCTCTGTTCTGGCTGTAAAACCACCTTGCCAGATAGACTGCCACTTCGTGTCATTTTGCTGAAAATCGGGAATGTCTGCCTCCATTCCTACTCAGCCACTAACTCAAATAGAAGCATTCAAGTCACCTGAACTTTTCTCTGCTCCATATTGATTTTTAAGCGCTTTCCTTTTGGGGTTATCTGCCTTCAGTTGTCTGAACTTGTGTTTTCGCATGCTGAGATGTTTTAAGGTGTATGTAAAAAAATATCTAAAAATGGAGATAATAAGTCATTCAAACAAAATCATTGCTGAAGCATTTTCTCAACTCCCTGCACAGCCTTCCCTTTTTGCTATTGCCAGGAATGGTAGGACAGAATTTTATTTCTACCTCAAAAGAATACTGTGAATTCACCCCTCTCTAGAGACAGTCTCCAGAGGAAGGTCTTACCACACTTTGCCTGTTGATGGTCATTTTCTCCAGCTGGATTGTATTCATAAATTCATAAGTTGCACACCCTACTGTACAGTCACCACCTCGAGACATTCATTTTCAAACCTGCACAACACACACTGCATATCCCCAAATTGCCAAGCTAATAGACAGTCTGATAGAATTACCCATCTCTTCAAGGCCAACTCCATGACTTAGATAGAGGTGAGACAAAACTAATTTAAAAAAAACCCAACAACTAGTAGACCTTCTCCTGTATCCCTCTGGATTCAGGTGAAGAGTTAAAAAGAAAAAAGCACTGTTAATAGTTCAAAATGGCACATTTCTCTCCATGTCAGATGAAAAGTCTACCTTTGATCAATTAGTAAATTGATCATTTCATTTTCTCTGGCACACTTTTGAAACAGACGGTTGTCCCAACCTTTTGTTCCTAAGCACCAGCCTGAAGATTTGAAATAATCAGTGATAGAAATTAATTGAATAATTGAATGGAATCTGTTTCTACCTGTCCCCTCTCTATCTTCTATCATAGCTGACTTTTAACAGGGCTTCAAAAAGTTCATGTCCACTCTGGCCTTCAGTTCAGAACTTCCTTCTACAGAATAGTTTCACATCTCCCCGTTTCTCTGTCCAGAATTTGAGGAGGAGGACATTTTTCAGTCATAGCTGGTTACCGATAGAAAATCATGTTTCTTGAGGAAAGATTATTTCTGCAGGGGTGCCCAGTTTTTATGGGAAATTTCATTATTTAAAAAGAAACCACAGAGAATCACCTTCATATACTTGAAAAGTGAGACTATTCCACTTCACCCTGAAACTGGGAAACATACTTATCCTTGGATATAGTGCTGCCATGAATCATGGGAATTATGGTTCAATTCAATAGATCTCTGTCCTGCTTTATAGGCCAACTTCTAATAACAGATCACCCTCTAGAAATCCTTCTTTTTACCTAAACAGAGATAAAGACATGGAAAAAATAGACATCTACAAAGCAAATGAAGGAAATTAAAGCTTTAAAGGGTGCTTAATATTAAAAAAAAAAAATCACTCTAGCATGAGGCTTTATCTTAAATAAACAGAAACATAAAATGTATGGATCAGTAGCTAATCCTTCTCAACGGCTTCTATCCAATGTCTTAATCATGGCATAAGGTTGCATTATACATAGACATAAAAAATGACCCCCAATTCCCCTCCATGCAGCATCTGCCACATTACATTATCCTGCTTCCTGTCATATTGCCTGCGAAAGGCCTTGACCTCCATTTCTGAAATCACCCCTGTGGTGAACATTAGCTGATCAAGCATCTGAGTGGATTTATTGTTTCTCACGACAGTGCTGCAGTTCATGCAGTGCTCCAGTGCTGGATCAGACCCCCGTGGCACACAGAGCCACTGGAGTCACCAAAGTTTTCCTGTGGCCTCGTAAGGCACAATCCATTACCCTGCGAAGGGACCACTGCAGATGGTTTCAGTGTGTCTAGGATTTGATCCATGGAAATGCAGAAGGAATAGTTTTTGTAGTAAGCGGGTCTGCAGAGTTCTGCTTGGAAATTAGACACTTACCAAAGTCAACTGATAGTTATATTCTTGTCATTTATTTATTTTGGGAAGCGCTAATCATATCAATCCAAATATTCCCAGGTCTATTACTTGGTTTACCAAATTAAAGCTCCTCTGTGTGTTTTCAGAGATATTGCAAGATTCACCTTTAAAGAGAATAAAAATAAAGGCTGAATTCTGGAATGGCTGTCTCACTGCTATAGTATGACAATAACCCTTAAAAAGGTAAAATAATAATGAGAGTGAAAGAGATAGTTCACTAAGGTACGATGTTCCATATATCTATTGGTTTTTCTTCTTCTTCTTCTTCCTATTTTAAAATCTCTCAGAATAAACTTCTATTTACGTAGCAGATTTGCCTGATTCCAAACACACAAATAGTGTAGGTATATCTCTGAAAATGTATTAAAAGCCACAAAGGAGATTTGCAAACAATACTAAAAGGCTAAGAACAAAAATTCCAAAATTAACACTGGCAGGAAAAAATTATAAACTTGTTAGAATGAACATATTTGTGCAGAGATCTGGAGTTTCAAGGCACAAACATATTGGAGAAGTTTCGTATAAAAATCATACTTTCTCTATAAATTATTTGATGTTTCGTATACACACACATTTGGGTTACACAGACACAAATACTTTGATTTCAACAGCTACATTTCAGCTGCTGATTCTATGGCATTTCCCTTCCAGAATTCTAATTTACACATGTGAAAACTTTGGTTAAGCATAATATTTCAGGACTTCAGTATTTGTGCGGGGGGGGGGGGGGATCCATCAAAAGTCTGCATGCCAATGAATTTTGAGGACTGATGAAGTTGTTAGAGAAACCAAGGTACAAAGGCAATCCTGAGCCCTGTATGAAAGCAGAGGTAGTTATTGATTATCTGTAAAGTTGATCTAAATGCACTAAGTCCTCAAATACATCTTTCCCTCAGTCAGATCACAACGTTCTCTTCTCACCACCGTTAACCAACCTAACATTCATATTCCTTCAGTAATTATTTATTTATTTACTTTTACTAATTGCATGTTCTCTCCTTATACAATCAAAATCTGTTTAGAACAGCAACAGTGAGGGATTTAGAGGAGGAAAGAATCACAGAGTAAAGTTGGGAAATACCATAATTCCTTGCCAGCCCTTGGCATTCAAACTTCATCACATCTCCAAAAGCTCATTATAATAGAAATTGGACTTGATTGGCTGAGTGGGTAGTCAGACACAGTCAAAATGCATGAGGGAAAGCATAGAATTTTCAAAACTGATCATCGAGCAGCCACAGCAATTGGATTTATAAACCAGGGACTTACTGCATAAGACACACAAAAGATTGATGCTGTTGAAGAAGAGCTGTAATTAACTAAATTAATGAAATCAGGAAGCCACACCTGCTCCACATGACTGACTCACTCCTCTGGCTCTGTCTCCAGCTTGAAAAGGTGAATTTAGCAATTGATGGGTTTAACATGAGATGAGCACGGTAAGTTATGTGCATCTAACAAGCTCCTTCGAAGTGTTGTGAGAAGCACAGCATGGTTGAGAGATCATGGCAGCTAATTATTTCCCTGCCTTGGAAGAAGAGAGCCACACATCCCTGGAGGGAGTAGATACATTTCAGCAAAAGGGAGGGAAATTTTACAAGCAGAAGTTGGTTAGCATGTCAGGATGATCAGAGCCACTCTTGCCAGTCAGTTCTTGCAAGGCATTATGGTACAAATCCTCATTCTACCACCTGGTAAAAGTGCTTTCAAATATCCAAACCAATGGATGTAGCATGCAGTCTTCGATAGAGGATGGGTCATGTGCAAGGTCACCTCCAGCCATAGGAAGACACTAAGGCCTGATAGAAAAAAGCCTTTGCTTTACAGCCTCCTCCTCACCTCTGGAAAGGCAGAAAAGCTGTCCCTCTAACAGGAAGATTTAGGAAGTGTAGGAGACTGTACAGTAACAAACATGGGTCCTTTAGGATGTTTGCTGTCTCAGGTCTGCACATTCACCTTCTATTTTCTGGAGCAGTGCCTCTGTGGCTGTAGATACCACACTTCTCTGACTCCTGTTGTACTTCCCTGGTAGGAAGAAGTCCTTGGGGCATCTCCTCACCTCAGGAGCTAGCAAGTTTTGGTGGCAAGACGTACAAGCATGGAGCCTCGTAAGACTGGTGACAAGGAAACAGCTTCTCCAGTGGTGTTATCCAGTTCCATTCACATGGTAATACTGCCCAGTGCCGCAGAGGGCAAATAAGAACGATATTCTCATAATTTCTCAGGGGGATTAGAAGCAGCTAACACTCGCACTTGAAGCTGACTAGTGACAGGAAGGCTAAACCACAAAAAGGCATTGAGACCAGAACACCCATCCTGACACAGTGGGTTAACTTCAGGAACAGCTGTTTAGTCTCTCTGAAACACATACCATGTTTAAAAGTTTCATGAGTCTGATTGCAAGTAATTGGTAATAAGCTCAAAACCACTAAAGCTCATGGAGGGATGCAATTCCATATAAACTGAACATAATTTTCTTTTTTTATCCCTCTGATATCTTATTTGGCTGGGCCAAACAGGATAAATCTCTCTATAACAAAGGCCAGAGCAGAATTACTCTAAGAAAAAAATATTGACTTTAAAAGGAACAATGTTTCTTTCTACCCTTAGTACTTCAGAGAGTTACCAATCTTCTAAAAATTAAGTTGAGAGTAAGAGTTGTTTAACAAAGATGGAGACAAATACAAGTACCTAGAAACCTACTGACAGCAAAGACGGATGCTTGTTAAGGTTATGGTCACTCCCAACAAAGCGTGGGCCCTTCCCCAATACATAAAAATACATTGTATCTGTTAGAAAAAGGTAGAAATAACTGGGAATAGAGAAAGAGGGAGAAAGAAATAAGGAGGGAGAAAGACGGGTAAAGAGAGACACTAAGTAGTCCAGAGTTCCTTGGTGAACTGATATTTCCTCTGCAAAAGAAGCAAAAAACCCCTGTGTTTAGACTATAAATAAAAGGCTGTTTCTGCTTCCCAGTTGTTTTAGGTGTTGAATGTCACTATGCTACCTGGTTTTTATCAGGTTAGTGCACATCTTTCATTTACTATCTTTCACATAATCAGCATCTTGGAGGGGTGGGTGGAAATTACTCCTGTAAAGGTTAATAAACATTAAATTGCTGGGTTAAGTTTGCTAATGTACATTACCTAACCTTTTCTTTTCCCCACCATCATTGTCCTTCAGTTTATAAAGTTCTTCTTCCCTCATGCTTAATCCTCTCTGATGCATTTATTTAGAATAATCCTATCTGCTCTCAGCCTTCAATTTGCAGCCTTCAATTGCTAAGCCAGCTAAACTCTTTTCATCTTCTCCTGAAAACATGCACTCCATTCTTTGGTAGTCTCTCTTTGCCCTTCTTCCCACTTCAGCAGCTTGAACTGAAGGGACTAAACCACAGAGCACATTCGTGTAATTTTGGACAACAGCTAATTACCTTACACGTGCTATAATCTCTCCTCAATACACTGCTGGAGTTGCATGTCAGCTGCAAAGCAGTGGGTTCAGGTTCATCCAGAGATTTCCTCCCTTCAAAACTGAGGTCCTTCTCCTCTGCTTCCAGAGGATGCATTCTCCACTTGTAGTAACAATTTCTGCATTAATCTGTAATGAATGACTTCACATTATTGAGATTAAACTGCTAGTGGGCCATGTTCTCATCTGAAACACAGAGTGCATCTTGACTCATTTCATTAGCTAAAACCAAGTGACCTCAGATTTCCAGCCACGTAACAGATCCATCTTTAAGCAGCCTCCTGTATGAGCTATCTACAGCTACTCTGAAGGCCATTAAAAAGTTGTGTTTATAACATATTGTGTTCTGCATAATGTTCTACAAAGAGAGGGTGCTTTTGCCATGACATATGGTGTACAATGTAAATGAACTCTGATGTAACAAATTAAAAAGCTTTTACAGCAACCTCTAAATACTATTTATGGCTCCCAAGAGCTACCTAGGCTGGCCACCAGTCAAATAATTACAATCTCTACACCAAGTGCCAGAGTGCATTTTGTTGACTAACTGCCTCTACAGTGAGGTGTGCAATCTATTTCCATGAGATGTACTCGTCATAAAACACCATCCATTTTGACAGCAAAAGCACAGTGCGTTACCAGCTGTCATTCAAAGAATGGAGATGGTAACAAGGGGGCCATTTTTACAATCACCCTGATCCTTAACACTTGTGGCTTTTGTTACAGCAAAAGAAATTCATTGTGGTGTAAGGCCTCTCCAAAGACTGCTGAAGTCTCTCACAGGCACAAACCGCCTCTCCTGTCTGTGCATGGTGGAAAAACTTGTGAGTAGTCCAGTTCGGAGGAGACAGAGAACACTCCATTTCCTAAAACCTGATTTTCTGTTTAAGAGAAACCCCCCACCTCTGGAAACAAAAGAAAACCAACAAAATCAACACAAATCACCATAGGCTGAACAACCTCAACTCTCTCCACATTTCCTCATAGGAGAGTCGTTCCATTCCTCTTGTCATGTTCATGGCCTTCCTCTGAACTTGCTCCAACAGGCCTAAGTGCTTCCTGTGCTAGGGGCTCCAGAGGTGTTTCTGGGAATTAAAAAAAAAAAAATCATCTGAAGATGAGCTCTTTTCGTTATTTAAAGAAAATTTTCTTTAAAATCATCTAAGGGTTGTGTTGTTTGTGTGTGTGTTGTTAGGGGTTTGTTTGTTTTGTTTCAAATCAATAACATAGAGTACCTGGTAAAGTCTCCTTGTTTGTCCCACCTGAGTACAACAAAGGTAAGATGAGGGGTGGATATTCCCCAGGTCTGAAAATGTTCCATTTATCACATGAAATTTTTTTCTGTTTTTTCTGCTCTATGCATATTTAAATATTTATACTGGTATTGCTACATATCTCCACGTGGGTTTCAAAGTGGAGCAAACAACAGGCATAGCCCTATTATTTGAGAATGTGACTTGTTTTGAAGCACATCTCAGAACGATGGCTGCATTGCTTTATAATTGAACTATCCCCCTTGAGCTGTGTGCAAGCCAGGCTTAAACCTATGCTACAGTTTTTGTCTGGCTTAGAAGAGAGAAACAGCATTAAATACCTACATAGCAAGTGAGACTATATATATTTGCAGTCATTTGGTGTACAGAAGTTTTGAAAGTAGTCATTTGCTGGTAAAAACTATTGAGAAGATGCCTGCTGAATTTAAAGTAAGTAAGATGAATGGCAAAGAATAATGGGTTCTGGACTTTTTCTGCATTCTGTATTTATTAACCACTTTATGACATCGTGGAGAAGAAACAACTGTGCCCAGCACACAAAGTGTCATGTAGCAATTTAGGAAATGCTCTTTCCTCAAGTATTTACATCCCTTTCTTCCAGACATTGCAACCCAAGTCATCCTTTGTAAAAAAGAAAAATAAATTCAAAAATTCTGAAATTAAACTATCAGAAAAGCAATGTTTTTTCAGCAGATTCCTGAAACCTCATTCTGGATCCCTAGCTCAAAGGGAATTAAAAAAAAAAAAAAGCAATAGTTTTACACTTATTTCTGACTGGCAGGTTTCTATCAAAGCCAATTGAAGCTCCAGGCCAATAGTGCAGTGTAACTGGGGCCATGTCTATCACCGAGAAAAAAATACTGTTTACAAAGGTGAAAGGTTTCCACAAATCACAGTCCAGACACAGTAGATCTTCTAAGTGTCTAGACAAATAAGACCATCTCCATGCCAATGTTAATAAATCTTCACACATTCCAGTAAACACTTAGTAGCTCCATCTCTCAGTCAATCATTTTTAACCCCAATGAGAATGTTTTAAACTGTTGGTATTTCACTGTTAATGTAAATTCCTTAACTCAGTGTCCCTTTGCCAAGCAAAGACCTCCAATCTGGCTGCTATGCATGGTGGAAATCTACATTTCTCATTATCCGTGACTGCATTTATATTTCAAGACTAAAGGATTAAAAAAGCTTGAAGAGAAAGTATTCTTGGTAGCTGACTTGAACAAAGAAAAGTGTTAACCCTGGCAAGCAGATACGGAGTCGAAAATAAAGCAATTAGAGAGAAACTAAATTTTTTCAGAACACAAGTTCAACACAATTAGGTCTATACCACTTCAGACATTAACAACAGTTTTGCATTTGCCAAGCAACAATACAAACCCCAGTAGACTTTAATACCTCTAATTTTTTGCTAATGATAGTGAATCTGTCTCTAAATATAAGAGGTCTTGTACCAGAAAAATTGCAATTGTGCATTCAGATAGTTTCATAAACTAGTATTTGTACAATGAATCTATTGTATAACTCCTTTCTCTAAAAATAAGGAGGCTCTGCTTTTAGATATAATTAGATAATAATATAACATTTAAATAACATCTAAATTGCTTATTTGGGTTCAAACATGCTGATTTTAAATCTGATTAAGCAACTGTGAACAAATTTTCTGTTATTTTGACCAGTCTATTAGCCATCTAATTTGGTTCCTGAGGGTAGCAGATAAAAAATAACAACTAAAACTATTTCAACTCCATAGCTGGGATACAGCAGCAGATTACCAATTACATTCAGAAGATGAATTACCAGCAGATTTCATCTTCCTTAAATAAATACTAATTTAAGTCAAATAGGTCTGAAAATCACTGCATGCTGAGAAGTAGCTGTATTGCTACCTTTAACAGAAAATTAACAGTGGGCTAAAGGATCTGTGAAGGAGGATACTTTTTGTTGTCACTGGATAAGGGCACAGCTGCTTCAAGCAGAGAAAATCTGGAGCATGAGTCTAAAAGCTGCTGCACTGTCACAGAGAACAGGACTTTATTTAACATTCACATCCATTTCTGCCAGACTTGACTAACATACTTTTCAAAATTCACAAAGTTTGAGGCCATAACAATAAAATGATAATGCATTTAAAATTACATTTTCTCAGTACCCAAAAAAGCCTGTTCACAGAGAAAGTAATTGTTGCCCATTTAATTGTGGGACTATTTATATTGTTAATTGCATCTTGTTGTAGGTTAAATACAGTTGCTTTGGATTTAACTTTATGATTTAAATGCAATTATGTAATAGACTTAGTTATAAAAAACATATAATTACTGTATAGGCTGGAAAGCTGAATTAACATTGTAATGTAAATGAAAGAGCCTTTACTGCTCCTGATATTAACACTGAGCAAACACTTAAATTGCTGACGAATTTTTACTTGTTCCTTTGGTCATTATCTGAATGGTTTGTGGACTTTTTCTTCAGTATGGAAAATGAGGATTTCATCCCACAAAAGCTGTAAATGGCCAGGTAATGGGAAGACATTAGCAGCAGACTCACAACCTAAATCAAGCCCGTGAAGTAAACCCAACCTGCATTGATATCACACCTGCTCTCCACCTTGCAGATCACTGGTCTAAACTTTTTTTTTCACAAGACCCATGAATCCTTGGGTATTCCCCTTCTCCCCTAGGGATTGAAGTCTCGTAAAATTTGGTGGCTACTAGCTTCGAGGGGGACTAGAAATTGCTGTTTGTTCCTGCTGGCATCCTGGTTCAGTGTTGCCCCCAATGTGAGCAGTCACTTCCCCAAAACACCTTTCTTCTCTAAAGAAGGTCTGAAGGGCTGTTTGCCCACACTCCCATTACTCCTCTGGAATACCAGTTCCTACACCAGTGAGTTTTGTTCTTCGGGGGAACAGCCCATTAAACCTGATTCACTGGTTATTTGAGTGATTCACATTGGGCTGTGAATAGTGGTAGCTAAAATAACACATATAATCAATTATCTGTTTCCCAACTAAGAGATTAATTAAATAAATTTCTCCTACCTGTTTCAGGACTACCCATTGACTTTGAAAAGTAAAACTGGACGAATAGCAAGCTCACTACAGCTCCCCTGTCACAGAGCTAATTTAATCAAGGCAACCAGACTATCTTATTCACTTATCAAAAAAATAAAGATGAGATCCCTTGAATATAATACGACTGAAATTGCTGAATTCAAATAGAAGTAAACATTAGGCATCTCTAACCCCCCCCCCAAAAAAAAATCCAGCAGCAAAAAATCCAGTAGCTTGTTGAGTTTTATTTATAGATAAATGGAAGAGGTGTAATAAATGTGAATTGTGACCAAAAGGGATTATGTGAGAACAAATAATGCAACATTAGTTCTGCAAAATATTTTACAGCTGTCTTTTCTGCCTGGCTACCATCAGCTAATTTCTAATTGTTTGTATTTCGGCAACCACACCTCTTGGGTTTTCTAATCTCAATAGCCTAGGACAGTTAAATATACAGGTTTTGTGAGAAAACATGTTTTGCCTTGTTTATACTTGGAAGGGGGAGGGGGTAGGCTGGTGTGTCATACTTGGAAATAAATAGGAACAGTCAAAATTTGAAGCCACCTTAACACATATTTCAGGAAAACAGTGGTTGCTGCAAATATTTGCAATTCAAATCTCAGCAATTCTCTTCTTGTGAAAAGTCCTTCCAAGGCTTTCCAAAGGATTAGTTATATATTAAAAGAGAGACTTTTTCTACTGGAGTAAACTGTCTTTCAAATATTTCTGACTCAAGCATAAATCCATTTACCTCTCACAGGCTGTTTTGCAGTTCTTTTTGTGGTGCTCATTAATTAATAAACAAAATCTACTGCATTTAAGACAGCCCGTTTTTCACTCAGTCTTACTGTCTTTCATTACTGCACTGACACTTTGCCAATTTACCAAGGGTAGGTCTGTGAAAAATAGTACAAAATGATAACCAGAAAATCCAAAGTGTTTAGGAGAAGTTAATGAAAAGCTCCAGGTAACCCGAATTATGACAGTTTAGAGATGTCATTTTGCTCTTGTCCCACGCTGGAACACTTGTCTTTCAAACACTCCTCCAAGTGTTTCCATGAGAGTTATTTATGTTGGAAGATCTAAAACTACAAGAGAGAGGTAATGTATGCAGCTCTCCTTTTACCCAACAAGGAATTGCTGGAGATGTAGAGGGAAAAGTAGAATAGCAAAGTACTATGTTATTTGAACATGATGTTTGGCAGCTCTCTTGCTCTCTGAGGGAGGGACACTGGTCTGCCAATGGATAATGCATCTTCCCAATATACTGAAGTTATTTTGAATAGCAAAGTGGGTAAGCAAGGACTGAATGACGTATCTAATCTTAGCTCACCTGAGCAGTCAGAAGCAAAGCTGCAACATGATTTTAATTTTACAGGCAGAATTTTGGGTAGAGGTGGAGACTAACACCTTAGAAAGCAACATTTTCACACAAATGACTCCTTTTGTATTAATTGATAAACCAGTTTTTGCTAAGCTTGAAAAATAACTTCATGAAAAAATGTCATTCCAAAAGATTAGACTATGGAAGCTTGAACAGGAAGCAGGTATTGGAGTAAAAGATCATTGACACATCATTTTCTGAGCAAAGTTGGACACAGGTATTTCCGGGGGAAGTAGGAAATATTCAGTGATGTTGCCCCTGCTCATCACCTTCTAAGCACTTCCAATGGTGGTGGGTTGCTTTCACCCTTGAGCAAAACAAGAGTTGAAGGGGAGTGCTGAGAGCCGTGATGCAATGCCTCTCTGTATTTGCCTTAAACAAGTAGGTTACAGCGCCAGGGCAAATAAACACACCAGACACAGTACAGAGAGGAGGAGACAAGATATGTCTTACCCATGCTATTCTCTCTTTCCTTGTTAGAGAGGCAAGAAGTGAGGCAAAAGAGGAATTAAGACCTCTTTTCCAGATCCACTTGAAGATAGCTTCATACAGTTCTACTAACTGTCCTGGAGCACTTTCTAATATCACTCTTGTCTCTTTCCACTACAAAGAATGTAATTGTCAACACTTTGAAAGTATGGGAAAAAAGTCTTTCCCGTGCTAGAGGACCAAAACAGGAGTGACATTCACAAGGAAGGACCTATCAAATGTGTCACACAGATTACCTCATTTTATGAGTTCTTCCTTGAAAATATATAAAGAAAATATGAAAAGATGAATACTTATACAGTATGTCTTTTTCTCCTACAACAAATATTTAAAAAAAAAAAAAAAGGTGCACATCTTACTGGCTGAATTAATCTGATAGCCATATTTCAGACCTAAAAAAGACTTCCCAAAATCCTATCTCTATTAGTTTAGGGCATGCTCAGTAATAGTTGTAAATGTCATAGATCTGTAAGCGAAGCAGAGAAAGATAGTTTGTGAGAAACTGGATTAGCCTCTCTTACATTTGATTAGTCAAGCCAGAATTAAGTACTACATTATAAACTATCCATGCATTTAGATCTTCATTAACCCAGCATGGAAAGTTTCACTGTTAATAGCAAAAAAAGCTGTTGAAAAAGACCACTATTGCAGCCAAGATTGCTTCTGTACCTTTCCAGTGTGTTCTCTGTATGTGATTTTTCACTTCAGGCACATAAAGGGTATAGGTATAGTGAGTGCATAGGGCTTTCCAGGCACCCCAGGCAGTGGGGAAAAGGTGTATAGTAGAAACAACAGTGCCTCTTATGGAATGGATTCTTTATTTCACTATTTGCTGAATATGAAAAGGTTGCTTTTAATACCTGCTGCCCTTTTCTGAGCAGAGCTGTGGACCTCCTCCGGGACGATAACGACTTTTTTTACTCTATTCATAGTTTACTGCTTCTCAGACATTCAGGGCAGAAAGTCCCATTTTCAGCAATTTCAGATACAGTGATCTAAGACTTCAGCAGTGAGGAATGACTCAATTACTCAGACCTGTTAGTGAACACATGCTAGGCGAGTGTATCTATCGTACTAAAAAAAACACCTTAAATTTCAATGAAAACCAGAGAAATTATACTACTTTCCTTGGGAATCTCCTCTTACTGAATATAAGCATATATCAATTAGTGATGATGGGAATTATGTGCACACAAAGTGGAAGAAGAGAACAATAAATATTTTACCACCAATTCGTTGTACTTTTTCCATAGCAAATATCATACAATATAAATATATATACACTTCGCAATTAATTTTGTGTGATAGGACAAACTACCTATTGCTTTTTCCTAAAATTTCAGTCTTGTGCTTAAGAAGACAGTAATTGATCTGCTAACTAAAATATTATCAAGGGGCCTTTTTTTGGTTTTTTTTTAAATGCCTGGATAGCATCTTCCTGCTACTTTTGATGGCCAAAACAGAGCTGATCCCAACAGTACCTTTGGTAAGGATATGTTAACTCCTGTAGTAGCATGAACCCAAGAAACACCAAAAAAGACAAACTAAAGTCCTTTCATCCACTAATAAGTGATATCCAAGTCATAAAAATTTAAAGTTTCCTACTCACTGTGAAATGGCAGCAACAGTTCTGAGGAAGGAAAAACAGTCCTTGGCACAACACACAAGTTTTCTAACAGCCACAATCCGACTCAGAGGTCTATGGAGAATTGGTTGGAACATCAAACAATATTTTGCAAAAATTTCCCAGTGCATTTATTCTCCTTCAAATCTTTTTTACTTGAGGAAACATCAACGGGATTTATTCTCAAAAAGGTGATTTGGATGCTAAAGAGTTTTGCAAACTGTCACTTTTTTATTATTTGACTTGGTGATGAGCTGAGCTGAAATCCACCATGACTAAGGAGAATACAAGTTTCTGCATCACCCCAGAAAAAGAGCAAGGAATGAATTGTCAAACAGATTCCCTAAATGAACTCAGTCTTGTAATACTACAATTATTACCTGATCCCAAAACAGACCTTCTGATTGTTGCCTACCTAGTCAGCTCCTGGGACTGTAGGAAGATGTCACAGCTCTTGCTCTTTCTCCACCTCATCTCAAGGGTTAGCCAAAGTGAAATGAATCATCTCCTTTGTATGTAAAATCACAGTCAAAGTAGAAAGAATAAAGCCTCCTTATTCCATCACTCGATAACAGATATGGTGACATAGCCTTTTGTTTGTCTATGCCATTGTACAACCCAAGTGAATAAGAACCAGAGAGTGAGGCTTACTATGAACAGTTAAAAATGTACCTGCTGGGAGATATGTACTGTGTTTGAAAGAGTCATCTATATGGAAGAAAAACAAAGAGCTTTTCCTAAAATAAAAATGGATTCACCCTGTTCACACAGCATTTTTCCATAATCAAGATTGAATACTATAGAATGGTTTAGACTAATTCGTTTTACAGTTGAGTCCTGCTGTACCTAACTCAGTGATATTTGCTCCTCAGCCACCACAGAACATTGACACTAAGAGAAAAATCCACCTGCAAGGTCATTTCTGAGTGACATACTGAGTGACTTCCAGATGGACTTCAGTCTTTGACCTATCTGTTTACCAGCAATCATTTGGCAGAGCTTTTACTGAGTGTTAACCACTGAGTAGAAACTTGTTTAACTCCTATACATTAGGCAAGAAGTCCTAGTGTGAAGAAACAAAGTAAAAGAGCAACAGACTTCATAAATCAAAAACAAATTTTATTTATTCTCTGATGAAAGGGACACAAAGGCAGCAGCAGCTACTCAGAACAGGACACAAAGACAGTAAGATGTTATTTCCTAAGAAATAGCTCTGTATGGCTCCACTGCAACTGGAGTCAAACAATCATGTCCACCTAGAATTAGTCCCCATCATACCTAAAGGGATTCCCGGAGGGATAAGTGGCATATGCAAGTCTAAAAAGTTAATATATGTCAAAGGCATGAAGGATAGCTTGAAGGCAAAAACTGAGATTACTACAAAGGGAGTTGCGAGATGAATTTTACCATCTCCAGTGGATATCTTAAAAACAAGGGAAATGGCAACAGGAGAGGTTCCTTGCTCACAGTTCCATGGCAGGAGCAGTAAGGTCACACTCAGCAAGATGAAAAAACAGAAAAACAATTCAGAAATCTTGGACATCCCACACCTCCTCAGTGAGCAGAGCTCATCAAAGCCCCATTCTGTCTGACACAGGGAACTGAAACACGGCCACAACTATGTCACTTGATATCACACACAGGAAAAACACACCATCAAAGGCAGCTCAACTGACATTTCAAGCGTGATCAGAAACATCTACTTATCAGTAGGATAAGAATACTGCTGCAAAATAATGGACTCCTGCTGTTACTTAAAGCACTGAAGTCTTTATATTCAAAGCAGAAAGCACTGATCCCATAAAAGAGCTTTTATTCCCAGAAGTTGGTGGGTTTTAATACTTAACAAATATTATGGAACTCACCATGTAATAAGTTGTGCATTTATACAAACTTGCCCAAAGAACAGAATATCCTGCGTTGGAAGGGACCCACAAGGATCATCGAAGTTCAACCCTTTAGCCCTGCACAGGACAGCCCCAAGAGTCACACCATGTGCCTGAGAACATTGACAAATGCTTCTTGAACTCTGTCCCCAAGAGTCACACCATGTGCCTGAGAACATTGACAAATGCTTCTTGAACTCTGTCAGGCTTGGTGCTGTGACCACTTCCTTGGGGAGCCTGTTCCAGTGCCCAACCACTCCCTGTGTGAAGAATCTTTTTCCAATACCCAACCTGAACCTCCCCTGACACAACTCCATGGCATTCCCTCAGGTCACGGAATCACAGGATATTCTCAGTTGGAGGAGACTCACAAGGATCATCAAGTCTAACTTTTAAATGAATGGCCCATAAGGGGATCAAACCCACAATCTTGGTGTTATTAGCACCATACTCTAACCAGCTGAGCTCATCTCGGGGTCCTGTCACTGGTTACCAAAACAGGCTGAGGGAGTTCTTCTTTCAGCTTTTAGGTACATACAACCTTAGTGATTTTTAAAGAACATATTCATGTCTAGACTCTAAAATTTGCTGAAGAGTGACCTATTCATCAGACAACCTTTCAGACTAAGGCAGAACTTATTTTTCATTTTTTTTATCATTAATTTTCATTCTGCATCCACCTGCAATATCCAAAACCTCTATATTTTCTATGGAGTCAGTCTTTATTTTCAGTCCACTTCTAATCCAGTCCTGAACTCTTTTCACATCCAGCATAATATAATGGTTTCTTTTCTTGACCATTACCAAACCAGAGAAGTGGAATTTGTAGAAAACATATTCAGCTAAAACATGGAGCATTGTTTTGTTTCCAGTAAATAAACATTGTCCATTTTGCTTCAGTATTAAAGGAATACTCTTTTTAATGAAAGGAGGTGCTGATAATTGGCCTTGTGTATTTCCTTCAGGCAATAATTACTGCTTAAGATTACAATCCTGCATTTTTTCCCTACTTTGAGGGGAAAAAAACCCCACAAAACAAATCCTGCTACAGAGAATTTCTTGTTTGTTTTTTTGTTTGTTTTAACATAATGATGGTCATGACAAACACTTTATTGTTTGATTATTTTCTGGTTGAACTAGCCACAGAGTTGAGATTGCTAAATTTTAATTTCTCAGCCACTTATAGCTGAATGCAAACTTTAATTGGCTGCTTGGTGTTTTAAAGCAATAGATTGATCTTTGTGAATCATCCTAACTGACATATTTTGGTGGTCCAAGTAATTTACTTACATAATTTATTTCATTGTATTTGAAGGAAAAGTCCACGTAAATGCCGTTACGTGAAAATTCCATGTAGCACAATAATTGCAGGCAAACTTATGTCTTCATAAATTGATCTTCTAGGAGATTTAGAATCACGGTAGAATATTTTTTTTAAAAGTCTGCGTTTGTTTACTCTTCAATAAAATTGACTTTAACTTAAAGCACAGTATTTAAAATATTACGAGCTAACTATCAAACACAAGAGGAATCTGAAGAGGAAACAATATAAAAGCTGAGGTCCGAGTTTAGTCCTCCCTGAAGCCCTCTTTTTTGTTCCGATTTTACCAGAGACACCTGTACAGCAAAGAAGAAACAGCTCTGTTGCTTTCGCAGCCTGAAGCCCATGGCACTCTAAGACCCCCACAGCCCCAGGCTTAGCCTGGTGGAAAGATTAAGCTAAGCTAACATCAGCAGAGCATTACCAACCCCATACCTTGGCACCCCAAGTGTGCAATCAAAGCCTGTGGTAATTATGAGTAGCCCCTGTGGGACTCGACTCTGCCTCTGTATTTCTCACTACCCCTCCCCATCTCAAAGGCCACGAAAAGCTTGTGAACTCAAAGGTCAGAAATGCTTAGCTAGTTGTTTTATTAGCAATGTACTCCAGTTACCTCTACCCTCTCTCCTTAGGTCTTTGGTGTAAGAACTTTCAGAGTGCATTGCTGAACCCTTGGATAAAGAGGAATCATAATGGGTGGTTTTTCTCCTGATGCAGGCAATAGAGAAGGAAATCACGTATGACAAATGCTGATTTGGCTAAGCATGAATCCTTTATTACACAAATCAACTTAATTTTGTTTATCCAGTCAGTATAAAAATTCACTTACAGATTTTATTTATTTAACTGCACATTTTATTCTGCTTAGTGAATAGCAATCTGCCTGACCTTGCATGTATTCTGCAAATGCGGGCAAGGGAGTGGTCTTATTAACAGGATAAGAAAGAACATCTTTCTCCCTTTGCTCCTTTAAAACATGGTAACTAGAGCATCCCCATCGCTTGCAGATTTGATTATTGCTGCACAGGATATATTAACTTCTGTTGCATCTCTGTGTCCCACATAAGGAACCAGTTTTCCAGATCTCATAATCCCAGAATTCTAAATACTGACAGAATCAAAACAAAGATTTACAAAGTTGAAACTTTTAGTCAGACTCTCCATAAATTTAAAAGGCTAATCTATTCCAAATGCTAAAATCTAAACCTTTTAAATCTCATCCCAGTCCTGGAACTGGTTTGTACAGTAAGCAACTGATTTCCATTATTTTCTCAGTAACGTTTAGCCTTCATTTTAAGTGTGCATTTGAAAATGTTTTTCATCTTTCAAAAAAAGTGCTTGGGAAATTTGTTTTCTTTGCTACACTGAAAAGCAGCACTCATGTGATGACTTTATTTCTGTTTTCTGCACTACTTTAAGACTAAGCTATCATAGAGGTAAGCGATAAACAGAGCTGGTGAAAAGCAAAACAACCCGCAATCCTTGGCAGGTAGAAGCGAGGGAAGAAAAATTCTCAAATTATATCAGAGCAGATTTTCAAAGTACCCAGCAGCCATCAGCTTCCAGCATTTGCAAATGCCACATCTGGTCACCTATTTCCAGGCCTAATTGGGAGTCACTTGGAGTACTGAGATCTGGATTTTAAAATGTTTTTGAAGTTTGTTCTGTAATTCTGCTTAAAAACAGCTATGTCAGCTTGCAAAGTCAGTATTTGCATATTGTTGAGTACAGGGAACTTCATCTTGCAGAGTCCTAGAGACAAATCCTATGTGAATTTTAAGACTAAACATTCTACCAGTGTCTACAAGGCAGGAGGCTGTCAGTGCAGTTTATACCATGTCTAATCAATGCTCAGGCAAGAATCAAAGTGGTTATAGTTTGCTATTAAAAAGACATGGGCGGGTAGATAACTTTGATCTTGGAGTCTACTTAGCCATGACAAAGAAGGCCATTAAAAGCATTCTGCACTGGAATTTCAAACTGTATTTTTTTTAAAAGTGACTGAGACCTCCCTCTTCTCCTCCCTGCCCACTCAGATTAGCAAGAAGCAGCACTACCAAGCACCAGAGATAAAGTGTGGTTTCCTAGCAAAGCTTGCAGCTATGGAAGCAAAACTTTGTGGGATAGCTTCATTTAAACAAGTTTCAAACCACTTGTGTAATGCAAATGCACAGCACCACAGTAAGCAAGGCTAAAAGCAGATTACCCCTTCTTCCCCAGAAATACCAAAAACTAACTGCTGTGACTTTTCATACAGGCAGATATGAGGGAACCACTGGAGGGAAGACAGCCCATCACAGCCTCACTGACTTCATTAGTACAATGGCTTTAGTTCAAAGCAGCAGTGCCTTACCACAGCACTCAGCAGTCCAACCGGGGGATTACGCTGGCAGCCAAGCCAAGGTGAAGCACAGATAGACCAAAACAAGTGTTTTCTGTTTCAGCTTCATAGCACTACTGGGTGTTGTCAAACCTATCCAGCAAGAACTCCTCTGCTCTCCCCATTGCTGAGCAACATCTGCCTTTCAATCATACCCAACTGACACCATTTTCCAGGTGAGCTCAATGGAATACAGGAGATATGGGTTAGAGGGAGAGCAGGAAGGGCCAGAGATGGAACAAGTGGATAAAGACAAGTGGTAATTCCTTGTGAATTGCTTTATATTTGACTCTTCTCATCCTTCGTATTACCTTCAGCTTCTGCAACTGATTTCAGTTAAGCCTTGTGGAGCAGTTGTTATTATTAAATTTATAGATTAAGATTTTCAAGTGCCAAGCGCAGGATATGAAATTAATTGGTGTTTATAAAAGGACCCGTAGTCAAAAATCTGTCTTGTTAGAATAAACTGTGCTTTAAAGATGCACCAGTTCTCTTTCTGGAGTATTGCACATTGAATAGTTGTACAAGATAATCCATTCTTTTTAATCCTCAATCCCTAAATTTGCAATTGCATTTTCATATTATATATAGACTCAAAGGACATTCTGTTTTACATGTAGTCTATAAATTGTTTGAGGTATGCACAATTTCTTTTGGCCTCCTTGTAATGCAGTCAGCACAAAAAAGTGCAGATTCAGAGCTACAGCTCTTAAAAACACCATGACAAAATAGCACGCTACTGAACACCTTGCTTGAGAGTGTGTTAACAAGTACAGTCAGGAGTCAGACCAAGCATGCAGTTATGAAAAATTTGTTAGGGCATCTAAAAGCCTGGGACTCCTCAGCACATCAGCCATATGGCCACCCCAGCAACGAGTTGGACGCTGCCACAGCTCACAGCTTTTGATATGCAACTCTGTGCACATCCACATCACCACACCCCTGCTCTGGTAGAAACAGGTAACCCATTCCTGCATAAATAGCAGCTTGCAAGTCTACACAGTATTAAGCAACTGTGAATATTTCCTTTGACTAATCCTGTGATATAATAGCAGTATTTGCTGATCTGAGAATAAAGTGGCTGTGCAGATGTGCACCCATAAGCAGAACAGGACGCTGACATGACAGTGTTACCCAGCAAACATCTGAATAACTAAATACCTATGCAGCTCATCACTGCATAGATCCTTGTTTGGAAACAAAAATCAGTCTTCTCTCTTTAGTCCATGCTATTTTCTAAGTGACAACGATGAGGGAATTAAACATCAAAGTAAGGAAATATCCATTAATAATGTTAAATAAAGTCCAAATTCAGCTAGATGTTTTAGCCAACTGCATCACTACTGAGTATGCAGTTCCTGAAAGAAGTATTAATAAGTATCGTGGGCTTTGTCCAAAGAAGCTTTTTTCATCACAGCGGTAGGACCATGTTTCCACAGCAATTTATCACTGCAGTCTTTAGGTTAGCACTTCCACTCACTCTGTAATTGCAACTCAGCCTCCAATGCAGAACTGTACTTGTAAGCCAACAAAGGCTGTTAAATCCCTCTGATATGAGCTGGGACACTGTCAGACCTGGCTAGGCTTTTACACTTTCACTTGTATGGAAGCGAGGGGCAAGTTTTTCCTGAGACTGAGAAAGTCTGAGTGGGAGAACCAGTAGCAGCATAAAAGAAGCTGACACAGCTCCAGAGGATCAGTCAAAGCGGTCAGCATACTGTGTGCAGTAAGCAACATTTAAAAGGCTTTTGAGAAAATAGCTGCAGTTTGAGCTACTACAACAACTGAACAGCCCCCACACAGCCCTAAAACACATAAAATAAAATACTTTTCTTGCAATGTGCCAGAAAAAGAACTGAAACAACTATCAGAATGAGGGTGTATCTTCCTTAGCAATATGTTTGGTAGTGTCAGTACTTTTCTGACACAAACCTCCTTCCTGTCTACTTTTGAAGTACTTTAGTCTGTGTTTTGCTGGACACCAGCTGGAACTTCTCCAGAGAAGCCCATGTGGAAGCTACACACCAGCAAACTTACCAGTCAGACAAAGATCATGACTGCAATATCCCAAATCCCAGGTTGTAAAATCAGACTTTGAAATAAGATTACCAGTCTAGCCCTCAGGGACACAAATGATCACTAGGGATGACAGGTCATTGAACTGTACTGCTTTGCTCTACAAAAAGCTTGTTGTGCTAAACTGATTGTTATTGCAGATACACCCTGGAGATCCTACAGAAAAATACTTCACAACAATTATTTGATGCTGCAGAAATTGCTCCTGATGGGTGGGCTCAGAGCTGTATCTCCAGCACATCCGCCAGTATTGTCCTGCTATTCTGATCCCCTGCACTGAAGTTTCTGTTAAGCCTTCTGCTCTTTAACTTATGTTTGTGGGAAAGAGCATCTTTGTCTGTCAAGGTAGAGAGTAAAGATTTGCATTCTAGGATGTTAAAAAATGCAATTTTATCATAAATGTGGAAATCTACATTACATACCAGGGGTTTTTTTCTTCCAACTGACCCCAGCAATCTCTGCATTCTGGCCCTGCTTCCCATAAAAACAGATCTTAGGGACGATTGTTTGAATCCAAGAGTTCTCAAGGTAGTCATGATTTTGCTTCAGATTAAGGCAGATGGAGTCATAAAATACATTTCTTTAGTCATTCTCTTTGATAACCTTTGATATCCTCAAAATAAAGACAGATTGTTTTGTTTTGTTTGTGGGGTTTTGTTTTCACTTTCCCCCCACTCTCTGGTCTAAAAACAAGGCACATTTCCAAAGAAAAACTGGTTGTTTTCTATGGATAAAAACCCTACAATTCCCTACCCACAACAAACTCTGTACATCATATCTCAGTACCTGCAGTTAGATTTTCAAAGAAAGGGGCATACATAGCATGCTAAACTTTTAAAAAAACAGCTCTTAAGTTTAGAGCTTATATAATGATGTGTTTACTAAAGACAGACATTAGTCTAAAGACAACAGCCAAATCATGTCCTTTTTTTAGCAGAAGTGAATGAAGAAAGGAGCTAGGTCCTTCCCAAAGCGAATGGAGAAATAGGTGATTTAGGAAAGCTCTGGGGGTCCTGATTTTTGCCTAGGAGAGGGAGTTTGGGACCCAACAATCCTTCCATTTCATGATGCTTCCAGGAAGAGCAGCTCAGTTCTTCCGTTCAAACTACAGTTCATTCACCTTCTCTCCTATCTGAAATTTAATATATTTAGACATAATTATTTTTCCAATCAAAGTAATCAGGTAGTTCTGCTAAGTTTTAATTCAGTCACATATCCAAAAAAGAAATAGGCTGAGTATTTACATACTTACGTTTCTGCAGCACCTGTGACTCCTAATTAAAGACTAGACCCTGCCTTGCACTGTCTGATGCAAACACCAAAAAAACAGTGTGTGTTCTTGTCCCCAAGGGTTTGCAAGCCAAATGTCAGAGAAGAGACAGCAGGTGGGAAATACAATGGAAAGTATGTGAGTACCACAGAAGGGCTTCCAGAAGTCATGGAAAACATGTCTGTATAAACATTCTGAGCAGCCTGTAGCTCCTGGTAACAAGATTACTTCACTCCTTCCCAAGACATAAGTAGGGGGCTCTTTCCTGCAAAACACCGTTTTTTTCACCTTTACTGAGAGTAACAACCAGGAATTGTGATAATGGAAAGGTATAGAAACAGATAGTAATAAACCAAGATGGAAATGCATTGCTTCAGGGCTAGAAATGTCCACCACCTCTCACAAATTGGCAGGTTTTTGCCATGACGTGAAGCACTCCTGATCTCAGACCCTACTACCCTGTTGTTGCCTCCAAGCCCTGTCCCTGTCACAAGGCCAAGCAGGTAGTTAGTAAGGGGTGTTTAGGTTTAGGATAACTTGTTAAATCAGGGCAGAAGTTACAGTAACTTGCATGACAGCATAAAGGAGCATTTTGTGGTGTGTTGCTTCTTGCATTGTAACAGGTATTGACCATGAGCAGTGGAACAGGAAGTCATGCTTAAGTGCAATGGGTGTAATATCAAGCGCAATTTTCTTGGAGAAAATATGGAGGATTGTATATTAAAGCTATTTTCTTGTAGCCTTTTCTTGCTGCCTTTTAACTCTCCTACAGCATCAATCGCTATGATATGAATACAGTGAACTTTGTTTCTCTGAGCCCTAGATTAGAGAATTTGCCTTTTTCCTTTTAACTCTTCTTCCCAAATCTTTTGTATGCTTACCTGATGAAAAGGTTGTCAAAGGTGAATTTACAGGGAGCCTGATCAAATAAGCTTTCCAAACGATACACCTTACCTAGCAAATATTCTCTTATTACAATAGCATGTAACCATTTCCACACAGGAAATAAAGGCTCCCATTTCAAGTTGAGTTGTGGAAAGCATACCCACATCTTAAGTAGTTGACATGCATATATAATATCTGTGCACAACTACTGCTCCAGAGAAAGCAAATAGTCTAGTCAATACACTGCAGTGCCTGAGCTTTTCTTCCTGCTTAAAATGTAGCACCTCAAAACGTATGCTTTAGGGGCAGGAGTCACCAGGCACCTGTGAGCTGGTCCTCAGAGAGAAACATATAGTTTCCTGCATCGTATAGGAGGGAAAGCTAAGGTAAAAAGCATGTAAATGAAAAACTGAAGAACCAAACTCGTGCTCTACCTATAATTTAGAGTAAGTCAAATAGAAATAACACTCCTTAAGATTGCTTCCTCAACATTCATTATAATAAAAGTCCTTTGAGGGGGAAATTACTTTATCTTCTTTGAGTTGTGGCTGAGGATGTATAAGTAGTGTCACTGCATTTCTTTCATAGCCCAGATTTAGTAGTACTGAACAGCATTGGTAAGACTCTTTTTAAATCTCAGGAGTAAATTGAAACGCAAACTTACAAACAGCAATTGATCACACAGTTCTCTGACATTGCACAAAACCACATATGCTTCTTTTCATGAATGTTTCTTATCTATCAAGTCCACTTGCTTGCCCTTACCTCTTTTCTCTATTTTAGGGCTGCAGTTTTCTAACAGATATAAATCTTTCTCAATCTAAATTTATAAGTAGTTATCTTGGCACCTACCATGCTTGCTTACTGCTTCCTTTCCTCCTACAGCTGTAACAAAGCACTAAAAGCCTTAGCTAGCAACACCTGAAACTTATAGCCTCCCAATTCCCATAATACACTGGAACACAAGGTAAGTAACATCTATAAGTTTCCTTTTGTAAATGCTTTTTCATTTTTAGTAAGAAAGATATGTTTAATGGAAGGGTATGAGCTAGGTTTGTGTGTTGAGATTACAGCAAGTTTTGTAGGTTCTTTTAAAATTCAATGTATCAGACAAGTGAGGTGTTACAGAAAATGCTGAAGGGAGTAAGCTGTGGAATGGTAGAAAGAAAAGGGACTAGTAGCTCTTTACTTCAGCTGTAAGACGTGAAGAAATGAGGAGCTCAGGAAAGCTCAATCTTGATTTTAGAGTACCAACGGGTTTTATAAATAAGTATCAAATTATTTTTAAATCTTGTGGTTTAGGCTAGAATCTAACTATGTACTGATTACTACTAGGAAGGTGTTTTTCCTGGCCACAGGGTAATCTATAGTCATATCCTTGGAGACGATGACGTTACCGATTCTCCTTGGAGGCACTAGTGTATTACTGCAGGAAAGATGGTGATCTGGGCTTCTTACAGCTTCCTATAAGGAGAGCATCAATGTTTGTAATGAGTTGCAGTTGCGATTAAGAATTTATATTTATAGCTTAGAAAAGAATCCCTGTGTTTAGAGAACTTAAATGTTTGTCCCTGATTATTTCTACTGGTGCTTATTAAGTTTGTTCTCTCTTTGCAGTTTCTGTTCAAAAAAGGAGCCTCAGGGATCTTTGTCTGGAATATTGCTCTCTCTGGAGGGGTTAAGGGCAGGTTCTCAAGTCCTAGCAGGTACATTTCTAGCATGTACATTTCTAGTGCATGAGGCAAAATGCTTTGCAGAGCCCTTTTACTCTTGCTAGTATCTGGTTGCATCTGGCAGAACTTTTGGAATCTTTGTTCTATTTCCTGTACTGTTTAGCTCCAAGGGTGTGAGGGAATACACTGGTCATTTTGTAAGTTCACAGTCATATTAATTTTCTCTGTTTGAACTTAAGGGTTTCTGCGGTTCATCTTATGTGTTTAGGTTTGGCAGATGTCCACATAATCAGATTCTCCATTTTTATTATTTCCTCACAGCCAAAATTTCATGTGGGAGAGAAACATAACGAGACAAGCGACTGCAATCTCTATCACATGTATGTCACTTGGCAGGGATAGAATGCTTATGATCAGATTATTTGGAAGAATAGGAGGGAAAATGATAAACAGAAATCCACAGCTTAATGTAACTGAGGTAAGTGACTTTGTACATACAGAAGGATAAACTATACTTGTATCTTGCTTAGCAGTAAGTCTAAGTATCATCAGCAAGAACTCTTCGGAGACAGGAATTTTCTATAGTCTGTAGTAGATTGACCTGAAAAACCAGAAAATACCGTACCTGCCTCCCACACATGGTGTAAGACTTAATAAATACTTGCAAGACAATTGAAAGTTCTGACAGGAAAGGGGCTATTACAAATGCGAAGTGCTATTATCAATCTAATGTGCTAAAAATATTCATTTCTTTGCCTCTAATAAAGTGTCTTGTTAATGAGCTATTTCACAACTGTCTAAATGAATTCTGTGGAAAATGATTTATGGCTATGCTTCCAAAGAAACAAATTCTCCCTCAAGGAACAGTCTTCAGCAAGGTTCTTAAGTTCTGCTGTTACTTTAACAATTGTTTTTCTCTTCTGCCAAAGCAACTTAACAAAATATAATAGACACAGCCTGTATTTTTCATAAGTAATTTATTTTGGTGTGTATTGATTATTTGAGGTACAGTACCTTCAATTACCATGCAGTTTTAATGCAATTAAAATTAATATGAGGTCAAACAGGCAGGAACTTATTTTGAAGGTCAGAAATGCCGAGTTGACTACACAAAATACAGAATATACTTGCTCTATTTTTTTTAGCCTGTATATTTAAATATGAAGCCAAACCCATTTACTGGAAATAAGCATGTAAAATCTGAGTTTCAAAGGCCACATTGCTATCTCAGGAAACATATTGCAAACATATAACAGATCTAGGCTTTAGAGGGCTTTACACAGGTCTTAGATGAAGGACATCTTTACCTTATGGAAGTTATTCATTGTAATTTGAAAGAAAATCTCAAAACATAGTTGATGCTGTAGATGGCTGACCATACCTCAATCCACACCTAAAACAAGTCAGCGCTGGGAGGGGCCTGATTAAGGGGTGCTAAGTTACTCCATAACAGACAAAAACATATAGTTAACTCAGATTCAACAAACTAGTGGTTAAGTTATGCTGTTATTTATTAGTCCTAGAGTTTTGTCAACTTATCAGTTGCAGATCTATTCAGAAAGGCAGATTGTTTCTCCTCCTATGTATAACATAGACCCTTTGTATTTTCAACAACTTTTTACCTTCAGATATGTAAAGTTATGAAACCAGTGACACATAAAACTGGAAAGATTGAATTGGTAAGGAGAGTACAGGAAGTAAAATCCAGTTTTTCTAATTATTTAACATTAAGTTCTTTGGAATAAATGTTGGCTCTGAAAGTATCAGAAAAAAAACCAGAGGATACTGTCTTTAAATTCTATAATGGGACTTCTTTGCACTTAAAAAAATCAAGTGTAACTGAGGGTCTTAAGTGTGTTTACGAAAATTACCAAGACTTTTCTTTTTTCGCTTGTAACTGAGCAAGGAACTTGTAACACTTGAACTCCAATCACCCAGATTTGCTGCAGAACTGTGATGTACATGGAAATACTTTCTCAGCTCTGACTGCCAAGTAGATTGATAATGAAGGGCAGAATCTCTGCAGAGGTTATGACATAGTGATTGTAAAATGTCACTACTCTACAGTTCTTCTGAGGAGGTATCTTCTCTGATAGTCTCATCTAATATGAATGCAAAGCTCGATTTGCAACATTAACTGATTGATAATTTTTTCCTAGTGCTATATGAGACTAAATGTTGATTGTCACAGCTGGTATTTTCCACAACATTTTTCTTGAATATTAGTGTCCATTTCATTGACTATTTACCCTGAAAAAACACATTTGGAATATTTGCACTGGTCTGAGTCTCAGCTGGTAAAAATGGCAGCAGATCCACTGATGTTAATAGAGATATGATGAGGAAAACTAGCTAGAAGTTTCTTAATGCTATAACCCACTGCACTCCTGTAGTTTGCTAAATCATGTTTAATATCCTGCCAAAGCCTATTGTAATAACTGAATATTAGCCAGTTTCAAAATACTGCAAATGTATTATTTATATCATCAAATGTCTTTTATAAAATACAAAGAGAATTGTACAGACAGCCTCTATTATTTCCTTGTGGCTGGAAGGCAAACTTCTCACTTTCTTTTAACAGAATGTAACTTTCATTGATTTATAGCTTTGCAGATCACTCCTTGCGTGATTGTTGAATTTACTGTCCAACAGAGACTAGGGAAACTGTGTGTTTTGGCAAGTGTTATTCATCTTTTATGCTTCAGTCTCCCCATTATTTTACTTGGATATTTATGTACTAGAGTAGCAATGATCACTGTAGTTGAACAGGAGTCCTTCCTCTCAGATGGTAAAACACTGGTTTTCAGGAATCTGTAAACCCCATGAACAAAATGCTCAGGCCTCCTGCCTGAGATAGGAAATAATGTCATTGCAAAAAACTTCAGGGATGGAGGTGGACTTTCAGTTTAGCTTCTCTGGCAGTTCCATGACCAGAGAGCAGCCTTTTCTCCTTAGCAGAAGGAGAAAAGGCTCCATCTCTCTTTAGACTCAGACAGGGATATAAAATCTGACCACAGCATGGGTGGACACTCAAACAGCTTGTCAAGAATATCGTGGGAGGCACGATGTTCAAAGAGTTGCATTCACTCGAGTTTTCACATTTTACACACAGAAAATACTAAAAAGCAGTTAGCCCCCATGGGGGTGGTAGTAGAAAGGGAAATGTGAGGACATGCCAATCAGTAAACAAATACATGAGCTTTAGGGACTGACATTCTCCTTGAATGCACACTGAAATAAGATTTGGGAAGTTTGGTGTACATATTCAGGGGAATGCTCAGAGACCCTACAATCTAAAAATTTTTCTAGTTGTAACTTTACATCTGAAAAAGTTCTGAAAGTAACCCTTGGGGTGAGCCATTGTTGCTTACAATGCAAAGCATGAAGAAATCCAAATGCAAATCAGGATGTTGGAGAGTTTGGAGGGGTGAAGAGAGGGAAGCACAACACATAGAAAAATACCAAAATGTTTTTATGTTTTTAGATAGGTTTCTGTATCTTGGCTGAATGTTCACTAAGTACTTCAGATGCTACAGATGATTTGACTGATACAATGATTTTTCTGAAGAGACTTGCTCAAAATGATTGTCTTTCTAACATAACCAAATATAATACTGGAATAGTGTAGATGCCATGATATTCGAACTGAAACACAGTTTGAAAATATGAAGAGCATATTCTGAGATCTGGTATACAAATCTAAGGAATAAAACAGTATATTTTCATGCTGGAATAATTTCACCACAAATAGGTAGCTGTTACTAGTCCTTTGAATGGCTTGTTAGCACATGGTTCACTGAAATTAGAGTAGCTTGTAAATAGGCATAATTCTGCATATTTTGTTCAAAAGCTAAATCATTGTCAGTTAAAAAGAAGTCTTTTTTTAATTATAAAAAAGGATAAATACTTGTATTTCACACTGGAGATGAATTAGGTGTTAATGAAGGTTTTGTATTAGAGTATGAGAGCTATTTTAGAGAAAATGGTGGGAGTAATGCAAAAAGAGTAATATTTAAAAATTGAAATCCTGCTGCTTTGTCTTATGGTATGACCATGAATTACAGTGTGAACAATTTAACTCCTTTATGTGGGTTAATGCATTTATTTGCACTTCTCATCTGCGACAACTTCAGCCAGAGACTTTGAACTTCAGAACTGGAAAAGAGTGGCACTAAAACTCATAGTTAACCACCCATAGACAGAAGAGAATTGACTCTTTAGTACAGCATATTTGTTTTCAGTGTTTGATTTCAGTGGGAGAGTGTCACTTCTGTTCTTTTCCTGCTCACTTTAAAGCTTCATTTTAGATATTTTGCAACAGCAGGACTTGTGAGTCCGAGCTGACTTGCCTGGACGTCAGCACAGTACCTGTTTGACAAGAGAAAACATCAGTAAATTGGATCAAGAAGTTTATTTTGTTTTGGGAGAGGTGTTTCTTCTCTTTTACACAGGAACATCTTTGTGACCTCCAAAAAGGATGTGGATAAAATACCCATTTAAGGAGGTTTCCATCTTGCAAGTGAAAGATGGCATGTTCCTGTAGCCATCACTTGGTAAGAGAACAAGGTGTCAGGGCTGTTCTTTTCTACACGCTGGATTACTGGGGACCTTGCAGACAAATGGTGTGTAGTCCAGAGGGGAATAGCAGAAAGATGATAAAAGACTTGGAAAATGGAAATTGTAAGGGTGATAAAGAGGATTGACCATCTAGCACTTAGGAGATATAACTGTCTATACATACATAAAGGGATATTACGAGAACAGGGACCAATTATTATCTTGAGTCATCAAGGGCAGAACAAGGGTAATAGATTTAGGATGTTGCTGGAAAATATCAGTTTAACATTAGGAAATACTTCAAGTAGAAGAACAATCAGGACAATGTAAGATGCTCTCAAGCAGAGTTGGGTTGGATTTCCACCACTGATCTTGTTCAAGTGCAAGGCTAGACATCAGTCTGGTATAACAGATCTTACTGTATCCTAAAATCTAAGAGAAATAAAAGGCTTTGGTCCTGCAAACCTTCATTAAACTCACATAAGAGGGTAATCCTCCTAAAGCCTGTATGATGCCATATACTTAAATGAATCTTTAACAGTTGGTGAGATGTACTAACCCCTTTCCAAAGAAGCAAATTCACAGGTAGTTACTATTTACACAACCTGCAAAACAAGTAAATCTTGCAGATTTTTTCCCCTCTCAAAATCCAAAACTCTTTGTTTCTTGCTCATGAAAATCCTGATCCAATAAAATACCTTCCGTTTTCTATGTGCATGCTATTAATTGGTTTACATATTTAAATCCCAGAGAAATCTGACTTTCTGAAATTTATATTCAAACGGGATGTCGACTTACTGGTTGTCTGAATTTTGTTCTCTATTGTGAGGTTTGTTTGTTTTTTTTTTAATTCCAAAAAAGGGCCATTTTAACCTAGATGTGGAATTTTTAGTCAACCTCCCAAAATGTCTATCACACAAGACTGTTTCCACAACAATAATTATGGGAAGAATTTCAACAAGGGGGTAGAATACACTATTGGTATGCTGTGCCACTGTAGAATCCATGTTATTGGTTTGTTTGCTGCATCAGGATTTCGGGAGAATTTTTGTCGAGGACAGGCACTCTGCTTTTATTAGTAATTGCTCAAGCTCAACTGAAACTCAAAAAAATGCTAATGAATTTAATGAATCAAAATCATTGCCTGCCTACTGCTACTTGTGTCAAACTCCAGGGAAATTAAGGTGCTGACAGTGTTTGATGAACAGGATAAAATCACAATCCTCTCAAGGAACCAGACTTGCAGCTCCAAATGGATTGAATGCCATAGCTTTCTTTGCTTAAGGGAAAGAGTAGTGGCTAGTCACTATGATGAAAAGGCACCATAAAAATTGCCAAAAAGGATCACCCTCTGTGTGTTATGTGAAATCCATGGGGTTGTTGGCCAGAACTCTAACACCATTTCAGCAGACCTTGAAATTTTCCATTCTGCTAATTATCATTGCGTAATCTACCCTCTGAATTGGTTATGGTTTTTCTTAGGAGCTAAGAAAGCTGTGAATGTCTTTAAACATCCTTAAGTTTGAGGATGACAACCTCCCTATTTAGAATTCAGATATTCCTTTCTGGAAATCATATAACTTCCTAGAGTGAGACAGTAAGTTGGCCTTCTGGCTTTATGTATGTTGTTACTTACATCTCATTCCTCTCAGTACTTGGTTCCAAGGTATATTGCTAACTTTAAATTAGCTACTTATAGAAGTGTTTACTACAATAGCAATGAAAATATGCTTATGTGTTCTTTATGTTGTAGCAGAGGGCAACTTTAAGCACCAGTTTTACTAAAATTTTTTTCTTCTTCAAATTCTAAGTAGCTTCCTTGGTCTTCTTATCTTAACAGAGTAGCAGAGTGTGTATGCTTCTGTGATAATGATGAAAGGACTAATGAGATACCAGGGAAATCTTCTGGTAGTGTGATAAATAGATGAAAATATGCAAGTGTAATATCCAAAGTCAGATATTTTTTCACATGTAGCAGGTTGCCACTTCTAAGATTTTTGCATGGGTTTCTAACTGTGATATGAGAATTGGTACTGTGAGTTTCTTAAGGAAGTGTGCCACCATGCTGAATTTCATTCCAAAAATCAGTCTCTAGAGCTTCAAATAACACTGTCTACATTTCAACAAGTTATATGAACATGAGTTTCATAAAAACTTTATATCCAGTTACATTGGCTAAAGGTTTAAGCTCCTGGGATGGATGAAAATCAGAACATTACTCCAAAGATTTCTTACTGTTAAGTAAACTCGAAAGGGGAAAAATAGGAATTTGCTGATTCCATAAAATGCTTCTACTTAACTTTCATGGAGAACTAGACCTTTTCCTGTGGGTTAAGCGCTTTGTTTTCGTTTGTTTGCCCATTTATATCTAGGATTTGGAGACCGGAACCTGCTGTGTTTTGTTGCCTCTCAATTCAGGTCTTGGATAGGGCAACCAATGAGAGCAACCTCTGAGCCTCTATTGGAATTGCATCCAAAAAATACATACATGGGTAAAACCTTTTCTTGACTTAACAGAGCTTCCCCACTGTGATTGGAGTGTCCCTTGAAAAATAAAATGAGATGTGAGCCTTTTAGAATCCCAGCTGCTTGGCCTGATCTTTAAAGAGAGCTGTGGATTATTTAACCAGAAAATGGGTATTTTGAGACAAAGTCTGACTTTAAAAATTACACCTGTGATATGAAAGGGGTGTATCAACAAAAAGAAGAGAGGCAAAAACTTCTCCCTTCACCAGGCATTCTCACACAGGCAGAAAGCTACCAACAACACTGCGAGGTATCCAATATCCCTTCATCCGCTGCATTAGTTCTGCGTGGAGAAGAGTAGGAAATTCTTGACCAAGGCTTGATACAAACCTGACTAATTTCAGGAATATTCTCGCTGTAGAAAGGACAGCATAATCTTATTCTTTTTCTGGCAGTTATTAATGAGTATGTACATATACATGGATAAAGTAGTGATGAGATATGCTAATCTCAAAAGAGATAAGAAAGAATTTGCAGGTTGGATTCATTTATAAGTCTATCAGCAGTACACATTTGTCACTGATACATATCTAATAAGCTACATATGGAAGACATATTGATAACTCACTTCCAATAATGTTTTTGCAATGATGGCACAATGTTTTAACTCATTCCAATTGCACCTTTCACCAGCTGAATGGATCTAACCCAGGAAGCTTTCAGCATTCAGCCTAAGAATAAATAGAAATTGGCTTTTTCTTTGGTATAAATACAAAATGCAGTCTTGGTAGTTATGTTCTGCACAGACAGCATGTTCACAAATCAGTATGTGCCAAGTATATCAAGTTCTTATTTTGCATTGTCTCCTGCTGTACAGTGTAAATGAAGCACTCAGCAAATACGCTTCTCATAGAAGACAAAACACAAACACAGTTAAAGATCTTATTAATGTCTGAGCTAGTCATGTACTATCACGTCAGCTCTTCAGAATCAGGGTCCAAAGGAAATACTTCCTATCCCTTCAAAAATACCTCCCTAACTTCTACAGTGAACTGCAGTGTGTGTTACATAATGTGTTATATCATCCACTCACTGTAGAGGTGCCTTTTTTGTTAAAATCTCGTCATGGGATCCACTTGTTCACAGTAGATTCTGTCAGATTGTCTGGAGGCATCCAATTCATGACTTGCTTATGGAGTTAAATTACTTTTTTCACAAGCTTTACTTTACAATGCTGAATTCTAGATCAGAAAAGTCAGGTTGTGTTTAGAAGACATAAGGAAATCTGAGGTTTTTTCATCTTAAAGAGTTTTCCTATTTTGTTTGTGCAATCTGTATTTTGTGGTTCATTGAAGGCCTGTCTACTTTAGAATGGGCTACCCATGACTGAACAAATGGTTGGGAATAAAGACTGATCCAGGTGTAAAAGAATTGATCACTCTTAATGTAATCCAAAAAAGGCCTAGGTTAACTCTGAATGAACCTAGTTATGTTCTCATAAACTTTATAGATAGGCTGTCATGCCTAGGAAACGTAGGCTTAGGACAACTTCTAAACTTCAGGAAGGTTCATGTTGGTACTGCAGAACTTTGATCAGCCTCCTGGTCTTCAGATTTGATAAATACGAATTTGTTCTTGCAAAGAGTCCTGGAAATAATTCCTGGAGTACCATCAGGTACTTTGGAAAAGTACACATGGTCTTTACTAGAAAATGTCTCGGGGGAAAAAAAAAACATTTTCACAACACACAGAAGTGTTTTTAATCCTACCAACTAGCAGAAAGACAACTACTTCACTTTCTCGTACTACTTAACATGTAGGAGGGAGAAAAGATGGGATGGTGAGTGTTTGGATGATATTGTTCTCATTCTACTTCTCAAAGTGTTTTAGTGTATCACTTCCTTCTCTGATCAAGGGGGATTATTAAGATTTCTTATCAGTGGATATGCAGTTCTAAACCAATACTCACAAGCACCTGAGCACAAAACAAAATTCACATTCAAAGCCCTGAAGGATATGTAAGAGGAGGTGCATTTACATTTTAAATTTTCATTCTAAATCCAACGCAGGGTACCCGAAGGAGTGAGGGCTATTTAAAAATTCACATGAAGTTTTGAATCTGGAATCCTAGCATATTTCCTGTTGAGGGAGTGCGTACATCACAAAATGCCATTATCATTTACCACTTTTATTATGCAGATCATTCTCTTGAAATATGACAGTAGATGATTTCTGCCTCTCGGGATGTGCAGGACCTAGACCATGTTGAATGATAATGGTTTGTGCAGAACCTTGTACTGCTGCTCTTCTTAGAACATTGATTTGTGGATAAAGGCAGGGCCCTTTCTTTCTTTTTTTTTTCCTCTAAAAAATGACAATCAACACTTCTATAGCACTTAAATTAATAGAGAAAGGAAAAAAAAAGTTCAGATGAGTTTGCAGCACAGTTATACATCAAAGTTCTACCAATGCATTATGCATCTCTCTAGTCTTTTGAATCTTCCTTACATGCCTTCTCCATATTCCTAAACAGAAATAGCTCCTTTCATCATGCTATTGGCATAAATTGCAGCAGGACTAATATTGGTGAAACCGTTATATTAATTTCTGAATAAAGGACATTTTACTTTGTGGAAAAGGTCACCACACATAGACTGCTCTGAATCCTGGATTCTCTTCTGAAAGCCATTAATTTGCAGATCATATTCAAAATAAGAATGAATCTATGACATCAGTGGCACTATATGTGTCAGCAAATACTTTTTTTTTTCTAAAAATTGATTTGATATTAAATTTGTGCTGAGATCTCAAAGCTTTTCCAACAATTAAGTTACAGCAGACTTAATTATTAAATGTCAGCCTGACTGCAATGATTTGGAACTTAAAATTATTGGCTTAATCAGATGGTGGTTCTGCAAAGAAAACTTTTATACTAGAGCCTTTAAGTACTAGATAGGCATTTAGAGCATGCAATGAGAGTGAGAACTTTGAACTCCACTCACAGAGTTCTGTTATTATTATTACTTGAAAGAACAATCAGTTGATCTGTTGTTGTAACCTGTCCACATCTCCATTTCCAGAGTAAGAATAATTGGGTATATGTGCAGAGATTTGTCTACCCATGTGAAAGATCTCCCAGACAGAAACTCCACAGTCCCTCTGCATGGCCTGTCCCTGCACTGCAGCAGTCCTCCAGCCAAGTTTTTTGTAATGTTTAAGCTGAACATCTCCAGCTGCTTCAACTGATAGTGAAAATTTCTGTTACTTGTCATCTTCTGATTCATGAGTCACAAAACCTGAAGCACATTACCCTGTCTTAACACAGGTGCAGAGTATGTTAAAAGTTATTTAAGAAGTTATATGATTGTTGATTTTGGTGTAAGAAGAATGTTTAGAAGAACCCCCCCGACACTAAAACCCTGAATTTGGATTCCTCAGATGTGGTGATTTCCTGTGTAGCTTTTTACAAAGCCCTTCACCTTTAAAGCATCTGATTTCTTATCAAAAAGGCACAAAGCTTTTACTGTAACAGCTGCTGTGTTTAGTGAGGAAAGACCACAAAATATTCAGACAGCTATTCATATATCCTTCTTTAAATCTCAGCACATCCGTTACTGTAGCTCACCATTCCCAAGGACTCAGCAGCTGTCCTTGAATCTTTCCCCTCCTTTCACTTCCTACACTTTTTTTTACTGAAATGTGTATTTACATTGTAATGCAACAAGGGTATTGAAAGTAACAGTCAGTTCAAGATGAAATCCCTGGCTGCTAGATCAGCAATTGCCTTGTTTTCAGAAGTTCTACATTAGTTTGAAATGCTGTTTGAGGTTCAGTGTCTTTCAGATAAAACTGACATTTAAAAAAAAAAAAAGAAGAATTATTCATTCTCTCCTAACCTTTGGAAATAACACTGGGTTCAGACAGTACTATCTGCCTCCTGCTACTTGTTTCTTATCATTTTCTACAGTGCCCAGGCTATTATTTTCTTTAACCTCTGATACGTGTTGTTGAGCTGGTCCAGGTGCTGAACACCAGAAGCACTTTGGTAAAAGAGCACTAGTGACCCACTATACATTTGATCTTGTTTCTTGACATTTCTATCATCATTATTCGACTACATGAAAAAGGTAAAAATCCCACCAAACCCTCAGCCCTTCAAGCAGAAATAGCCTATACCCCACTGGCAGAGAGCCCGCAAAGGCCATTTATCCCAGGATCCTGCATAAATGCCAACCAGTTAATTTGATGCTCCATACCTGGCTTCCTTGTTAATTACAAAAATATGTTCCTGTTCTTACAGGACTGGAACCACAGCAAGTTCCCAAGTGCATTCTCTTCTTCCCATTTTTGACATCTAATACTGAATGATTGACCTTCATGTTTTTGTTTGTTTGTTTGTTTGTTTGTTTGTTTTACTGACCATTAAAAACACTGATGTCCTGGGGGACAAGACAGTTCTAAAGTCCAAGAATTAAGCTCATTAGGGATGTGGGTAAACCTTTCATGTAATTCAAAACCTCTTATTTCCAGGCCTTTACTTACAAAATTTTTTCTTGCCAAAAATATCCTGGCTCAGTTCAAATATTGACCCTGAAAATGGAGAGGGGCTAAAGTGTCTTTAAAATCCATTAGGACTCTACAATCATCTTATGATCTCATTGCCTTCAAAATAATATCAGTGACAGGCTTCATTTAAAACCACTGGTACACGTGTATAAGTATCTTGGAACAGAGGGTCCAAAAGCATTAAGAACTGTGGTGGATTAGGTGCTCTGTTTTCTGACAGGATACAATGCTGGCAGTGCTACTGGCTGAATAACTGCACTCATGATATCTTTTCTATCAGGCTGCTACTGTAAACTGTGACCTTGATGTACTCTGGCAACTTCTTCTGGAAGGATCTAATTTTTCTAATAACTGCATTTTGACCAGGTACTGATGTGCTATTTGGTGTTGAATACTGTTCCTTTATTTGAGGATAGATCTGCTACTGCCCCATTGAACCACAGAAATGTTAAACCAGAATGCAAGAATTAAGAGATAAAAAGAATGTCCCTGAGAAACAGTAAAAATCTACCACATTCCTGTGGAATGAGGAAGTGGCAAAATATTCTCTGCACGTGGGTGATAGTAGCCTAAAAAACTTCCCTTACTTATCTCTCCACAATCTCATTACCTGGTAAGCATTTTGCAAATGCAGATACTGGCCAGATGTGTCTTAGAGTTATTGCTTTACAGTCATAGCTGACTGCTGGAAGTGTTGAACCTGAGCTGGGGTACCTGTGAGCAGTGCAAAATATAGGAGATGGGTCAGTATACAAAGGGAGTAATTTTCATTGTTTTAGTGTGACTGACTGAAAATATTTGACAGATGGAAACCAAACCTGGGTTTGTTTTTAACATTTTACAGGTTTACAATGATGAAATAAATAACACTTTCTAAAAGCTGTAACTTTTCCTGTATATGTTCATTTGAACAACACAGATTTGTAGTAGTAAAAGCAACAGCAGCAAAAACAGCACCGTAATTGGAGTTGTCTGTTTAATACTTTCTTTTTTTGTCTTTAAGATCCTGAATTTCCCCAGGAAACTTTACCAGGTTAAATATTTACTTTTACAGACTCTTTTCCAATGAGCTATTTTCATTCTTTCTGGCACTTTCTATGGAAATTATTAAATTCATTAATCAGAGTTTGAACATTTTTTCAACACACTTGCATTACTCAAAGAGACATAAATATACTTAGCTGATGTCTTATTTTTTTAAAAAATGATTGATCTATAAGGAGAGAATAGTTTAATTCACGAAGAAGACCTTCCTAAAAAAGTCTGGGGAGTTTCAGGGAAGAACAGACTCAAATTAAGACACCCAAGTACAGAATATAATGGGACCAAAAGACTAGCAGTGTATGAGCAAGAATAAAAATTGTCAAGGGGAGAAAAGAGTCTTACATCTTCTGATGTCAATTACTTCACACTGACTTTTACCCAATTATTTTTATCTTCAGCTTGGCTTGCATGGATGCCTGCAGAATGGCACATGGCCTGGATCAGACAGAATTTTAAGGGTCACTATCCATCACAGTATGGTCATTTCTGTCTTTGAAACAGCCCACAAGGTGAAGTACATTAAGACACCACTAATGCTGTAGACTAACCTATAGCAGAACCTGTTAATTAACCTTGGATATTAGCTCAGGAACATGAAGACCTCACTCCAAGTTTTGCTCTGTAACAGGTAGACAGATCACGGGACCTTGCAGCAGTGTTATCTACACCAGGATCCCAGGACTCCTCCATATTATTTTACACATGAGGTATTTTTAGGTGTAGTCAAAATCCTGAAGGAAAAAATTCTCCACACACTCAATAAATCCATCTCAGTTCAAGCTCTTGTTCATGGTCTGTGGCATTGCTGGGGCATAAAGCTGATGCTTCTTTCTCCAGCCTCCACTTCACCACAGCCCTCTGTAAGACTCTCGTTTCTATGCCCCAGTAATGTGCATCTACAGCAAGGTAGGCAGGTATCCACCCTCTCCTTCCTATGCGGAGCTTATGGAAAAACACACCTTTCTTTCCACCAGTGAGCCAAAGCTTCCAGAGATGGTACTAAATTGCTGGCAATAAAACCCTAGCTGCAGTACATCAGTGTCTCATATTCCAGGTGCCAGGTTGGCTGCCCCAGTGTGAGTCTCCTGTAAGAACATGACAGATACTCAGCTCCCCTCTGGTGTCTCCAGCTCCTGAATGTACCCTCTCCACATCACTGCCACAATGTGATTTATACTCCTTGTTGAAAACAATATAGGATGATGGTTCCTGTAGCTCCCACCTTGCTGACAATGCAGCCCTTTTGTCCACTTATCTTTTAAAATAAGGCTCTGGGATATAAGTAAAGTGAATCCTTCTCTATGTATTTCTTCATGTGCTGCTACACCTTTGACACCATCAAGGCTTTTTCATAAAGCTTACTGGGAGATGCCCATCACAGTAGAAGACTCTACCACTTGTGAAAAGCAGCAACTGACTCCCTGTCAGAGCGAGAAAGGGGCCTTGATTACCAGTGGTGGGGGAGGAAGTAGCATGAGATATGGTGTTGGAGGTAGGATAACAAAGAACAGTTAAAAGTTTTAGTCTTAAAAAATCTTGTCTGGGAACAGGTTTCCCAGAGAAGCTGTGGATGACTCATCACTGGAAGCATTCAAAGCCAGGTTGGATGGGGCTTTGAGCAATCTGATGTTCTGACAGATGTCTGTGCAAGAGGATTGAACTAGATGATCTATAAACCATTCTACCTTGGCTGGTTATTCAGCTTAGTTTTATTACATTAGTTCCAGTAGGCAACTTTGTTTCTTTTTTACTCAAAACTATGTTTTGTTTTATCAGTACTAATAATCTAAGCAGCCTAAGATACTGCCTGAATCACAGTATTCATTGTATCATTTGACTGCCAGAACTCAGATACCTCTGTGGTGCTGGAAACTGAATGTCCTGAAAAGTTGTGGCCAAAGATGTTTGGTCTGGGTGTCTCTTGAAATGTTTCCATGTACTGCACTGGAACAGATTTTTATTATTTGCTTTTCCCTGAAAGTATGCTATTAAAAACTATAAATATTTGTTCAATGTGCTATTTGTTTTGATGATTCTGTATGACTATTGAGAGCTGCAAGACAAGCCATTAGTTTTCTTGGATTTTGTCCCATTTTAATGGCTGCATTTTTCCATAAAATTTCTTTATAATAGCTCTTTTTTATTTCAATTTCTCCTATTTGAAGAGTGAAGTAAAACTGAACTTCGTTGTACCAAGGTTTGTTTCGTGGTTGGTTTGGTTTTTTTGTTTTTTGGTTTTTTTTTTAATATGTCTTTATTTAACTCAAGAAATATCAGAGAGGAATTTTTTCTCAGAAAGTGTAGGCTCAGCTCAGAGCACTAGAGATCTGTGACCTTGGACATGAGGCCTGGAAGAGGCTTTAGTGTAATATGGATAACTCCTGTTTCTATTGCAAAGAGAAGCCAAGAAAAGAACAGAGAATCAAACAGCTGCTGTTGAACAGGATGGCTGGTAACAAATTGCATCATGTAATTTCCCTAAGGCACCTCATTTGGCTTAAATGGAGCATCTTCTACCTTAAAACTGAGGTACATCTCAACAGAATTTTGAAAATCAAACTTTCTAAATGCTATCAATAACTTTGTTAATGTATTAATTGGGCCCTGAATATAATCTCAAGAGGAAAAGTAGTTTGAGATTATTTTAGTAGACTGTCACTCTACTCCAGCTCAAAACAGAACAGACATTTACCCAGAAATGAATGGTGTAAGATATTCTTAGTCTCGTATTGTTCCCATAGTCATAATAACATCCAATTTCATTAGGATGTGTCTAGCATTGCTTATCAGCTAATAATTTCCTAGCAATAATTCAAACCACATCCTTGATTATCCAGAGGTGTTCTGACAACAAACTACTCATTTTTTAAAGCAAACCCAGTCAGAAGTGCTATCAACGTTTTAAGAAACATATCCCTCTATTGCTGCTGAGTGAAGCAGTCATGTGGAAGGAAAGTAGCCAAGTGAATTAAGATGTCCATGCTTTAGGAATTTGCTAGGCAGGTGGTGAGATACAGTAATTAATGTGGCAATGTTATATTGTGCAAGAGATAGGAAAATGAGAGAAGTGTTAAAGGTGGTGTTTATTTTTTGATCCTGTCATAAAAGTAATTGACTTTAATTATCATAATAAATGTTCTAGCTGCTTCAGATAATTACATTCAGCGCCTTCCATATAGTCTAAATTTATGAGGGTGTTTGGGTCAGCACATCAGCACAGCTTACAGCTATACATGAAAAGTAGATTCCGCTGAGAGTGCTCTCTTAGAGGTGTTTCTTTCTGAAAATATTCTCCCTTTTAAAGTAAAACGTACCTTGAACTCATTGCAATTGCACCACAGGAAAGAAAGATGTTTCTGCTCTCTATATATCCTGTATAGAACTATGTGTGCTGCACATGTAACTTAACTAGGCTCACAGTACTCAGTGAATGAGAACTTATTGTATTTCTTTGTTGCTCAAAAGGTAGCAATGAATGTCAGCAAAGTTTTTCTTTTGCCTGCTTTCTGTGCATGTGGCCAGATGACAAGGATTCAAGAGGGACAAGCATGATCAGGACATGCCATTCCTAAGCCTTGAAAGCCAAGATTTCATAAATGTTTCTTTAATATCTGTTTTACTAGCTTGCATGTACAAAAGCTGAAGAGTTTTCACAGTTCTTTTAAAGTTGAATGCAATTTCTTCACACAGATAATATTGTTAAAACTATGGCAAAAGAGCTCAGCTCCACTGACTTCAATTTCCCCTACTACAGTCTCTCTTGTACAGTGCAGAGACCTCTGTGGATCTCACCTGGAAAACTCCACCTGCACCCACTCCAGTTTGTACGTATATCCAGGGTTGCCCCATCCTAGGAGCAGAATCTGGTACTGATCTTTGTTAAACTTCATAGGGTTGGTGATTGCAAAGTCCTCTAATTTGTCAAGTTCTCTCTGAAGGGCCTCCCTGCTTTTGAGGAAGTCAGCAGCTCCTCCAAATTTAGTATCACTGGCAAACTTATCTAGTATACCTTCGAGTCCTGTGTACTGCCTCATCAGTCACTGATCTCGATGATCCTGGAAATCAAATGCACACTTGAAACACCAGACAATCAATACATGTGTGCCTATGCAGATTCACTAGCCCAATATTTCTCTTTCATAAAGTATCTGCAGGCAGCAAGCTGCTCAAGTATTGCAACTCTAATTTTTTATTTGTTTGGTTAGGGTTTTTTTGTTTGCTTTTCTTGTACTAATCTCTCCTTTGTAATTGTACTTTCCTAAACCTGATATTACCTTGCTTTTTGGGGTTCAACTTCAAGATGGAGATAAAGCAATTCATTTCTTGAGAAGGGGATGCAAACTTGTACAGAGCTTTTTGCTTATTCTGTGAGGGCAGAGCACTTAGAATTTCTGTTTGGGAAGGTCTGAACTTCAGAAGCAGTCTAGCACTAAACTCTTAACTACTTGGTTTTGAATTTAGCTTCATAGTGTCCGATATATTTTCTTCCATTGTACAATTAATCTAGCAGTAGGTAGTAGCCTCTCTGGCATTCCTCACAGAGATTGCCCTGGACAGTTTGATTTCCTGCTGAATTCTTTCTCTGCCTCATACTCATGTGCAGATGTCTGATAGTTACACCTTCCTAGGGATCAGCTTTAATCCACCCAGATAAATCAACCATTAAGCAGGCATGTTCCTTCCCTCTCCCCTCCCCCTTTTCTAATGGTGTGAATTTTAAGCACTTAATTTTGTTCTTCTATGACAAAAAGCCTTGTCACCTGTAAAGCATGTAGTAGGATGTAAAATTTAAAAGGTAGTTGAAATCAGAGACCCATCATAGGAGATGTCTTCCACAACCCAAAGTCTCATATCTTTTCTTTATTTCAGATAGTTCCTCTAATGAATGTCATAGATTTGTTAAACATAGAGCAATATTACAGTGGAGTGTAAATGACTTGGTTTTTATTAAAAAGATTTTTCATTTATGTATAATAAACTCCAGTACCCACATTATTTTCTCCATCCAGTCCTCAACATGTCAGTCAAAGAGGACATTTGCAAGTGGAGATTTAAGTGCTCTGCATCACAAAAAACATAGAAGTTGGGTGCTCTCTATTTGCTATGTTGACTTCTGACATACATAAGGTGTCACATACTGCAATAATAGCAACTTATCTACTAACAAAAAAACCCTAAACTAGTTAAGAACAAGTAGAAGATTTATATATTACTTAAAACATTACAGAAGTGTCTGAACCTCTCAGGATGTTAGATTACCATCTAATTCAAAAAGCATGGCTAGATTTATTGAACTACTGAACAATTTCATGATATCATTGTGCTTTTTCAGTATCTTAGATCAAATAGCCTGATATCAGCCTTCAAGATGTTACATCAGCATTAGCAGTAAAGCAAGAGTCTTTCCTATGATGGAAGATAAAAAATCCTTTTTGCTGTTTGCTGCCCTGGCACATCCTACATAACGGGGGAGGATGATCTGATTGGACTGTGTCAAGTGGTTGAAGCTCAGTGATTTAATATCTACTTGAAAAAAGTTATAGAATAGTATAAAACTTCACTGAAAGTAAAATCAAGTACGTGTCTATGATTTACCTCTTCGCCCCAGATCCATTCAATAGTACACAATTTAAAATAACATATTTAGTTAATGTCTGAATATAAATTGCAGAAAATGTGTTTTTTCTGAAGTACCATCCATCATCTCTTGCTTCTTTTAAGACTTTAATATTCAATAAAGATCCATTTCAAGAAAACCCAAAGCTATTCATTAATTTGTGTAGAACTTAAAACAGTTTCAGTCCATGTCAGTATATTTGTCATTTGTATTCTCAGTTTTTAAAATAAAAATTTAAAATAATTTGAAATTTATCTTTGTTTAGAAATCACCCTACATCAGCCTTCCCGATTATGATGAGAATGTGTCTACAGGAGTATATTGTACGTAAGTAAAAACCATAGTAGTTAAAAACTCCAAGGTTTTCATCTCAGTTTTAAATTAGAAAAAAATTGATTCAGACAGGTGTAGGAAGAGAGCAAAGAGAATACTAAGTGATCAGAAAACTCTATAGTAAATTTTAATTATTTATTTGTGAACAGTTCACATGACATGATCATCATTGTGGTAGTAAATGGAAATACATTTTCTAAACATATAGTCTTCCTATACATATTCAAGCTTTTAATCTTAAATGTCAAGTTTTCTGACCCAGGTGAGTTGAATTTTGGAGATACTCAAGTTTCAAAATAAAGCTTTTGGATTATTTTGTTTTGGGAAAGTTAGACATGATTGATTTTTTCTGAAAGGTGAGAGATAAAGGAACAAATTAAATGGAAGCTAAGACTTCATGTACAATCTATATTCATCCATCAGCTGCAGAAAGGAACTAAGATGGAAATAAACTTTTCAGAGAGTGGGGAGATTATTCCCCCATTTTACAGGCTCCATTGGGAATATACCATACTATGTAAGCATTTCTAGTAAACTTGGGTGATCCCTTTTGAGAATTAATATATACCACCCATAGCATATCTCTCTGAGATAGTAGTAACAAGCTCAATCATATGTCAAATCAGATTCCCATTCCTTCTTCATTACCAGGTAGGAATAGAAGCATTTAACCCCTCCATGCTCATGGATATTTCCCTTGTTTCATACCTTACAGAGAACTGAGATATATCCCTCTTCAGAAAATTTCACCTCCATTATTAATAACAGCTCTGAGTTTGAGATTTGAATTAAAGCACCATTCCTCAAGAGGCTCAGGTTTCATATTCATTCCATGATCTGAATTGCATTACTACCTAATACACAAAAATGGGAAGAACTTAACAAGGGAGCCAGAAAGGGACAGAATCTAAGAGAAGACAGGGATTTCACAGCCTTTTTAAAGTTTAACAAAAGTTTGTCTCTGGCTCTATTCTCCTTGGTGAGATTTTTGCATAACAAGCTTTAGGAGCTGCCTCATTATCTCATGTGGCAGGCAGTGCCAGCCATCTCCACCTGGCCATTTGAATGGATCTGAAGCAAGGTGATACCTTTATAATGATGCCATGTGATCAGTGGCCTAAGTAAATGTAAGAAGACCAGGAATTTTCCTGGTGCCTCACTGACTGCATTTTTAGGATTACAATCTCTCTTCCATTAAGATTGATAGTGTCATTAGCATAATTCAGTCAGTTGGCCCTGGAGCTTTCCTTTACAAAGCCGCAATTACTGATGTTGTTTTCATCCTTTCCTAGGTCTTCTCAGAGACATCTATTTTGTGCCAAAGAGAAAGGTAATTTTTTTACCCCAGAGCAATTTGGCTTTAGATCAAACTCTTCACAGTTTTGTCTCAGGACTCTGTATAGCAACATATTAATATGAGATGGAAAGAACAGATACATAATCTGGACCCAGCCCACAGCTAAAGACAATGTATAATCATTTCAGACAACAGACTTGCCTATAGTTCTTACCAAGGTGAAATTCAATTGACCTTTTATTTAAAGAATCATCCCACAGTCCTCTGACATGCTGGAAACTGAGCTTGCACCTTCTTTCCCTTTTTATCCCTATATTTCCATAATTTCTTAACAAAGACAAAAGAAGAAATATAATGTTCATTTCAATACAGTATGCTGATTCTTATTGAAATAAAAACAGCAGTATAGTTCCCCTAAAATGAAGATTTTATTTTTTTTCTGAGGTGTTCTCTTTACTGCACCCAAGTAAGATCCTTGCTTGTGTCCCCAGTTCAAAATCTTGCTGCAGATTCACCTTCAAGAAAAGGTATCTTAGGTGTTACAGAGAGATCACAACTTAAGATCTTACAAATGTTCTATAGCGGAGCAGTAAAAAGGACCTATGTTTCCAATGACCCAAAAGGGCATGTTTGATTGCTGGACCACACTTTGCCTCTCAGATGATAGCTAATGGAAAAGGAACGTGTCTCAAGGTGCAAATAAGCTAGAAATCTTTTATCCTTTACAGTACAGGACAGACAAAGGAATTTCTTCAATCTTTCTCTTGCGTTGCTGTGTATTCCTGACAAGATAAAACAGTAACATCAGTGAAGCTATTGGAAGAGCGAGGAGCTACATGTAGTTTACTAGGTGTTATTTAATGCTGAATCTCTCTAAGTCTATCCCATTTATAATACATATTGTTATGAGCATGTTAGAGATTCAATTAGTATTTGTTACTAATGTTTCCATGTCATCATTTCTTAATCTTATTGCTGAAATACAATCACTTATTAAGACCTTGCTCAGTCATTTCTCAGCTCTTTATGAACAATTTATAAATGGAACCTGACTGCAAACTGACCTGCTTTCATGTCTGATAATGCTGCTCTAGATGGATTCCTCTGCTTTGCAGACTGACAATCTGTGGTTTGCTCACTAAAAATAGCCCCACTCCCATATTTTCCTTCTGCAGGGAAATATGACTATGTTTGAGCAGTGGGGAGCTCTCAAGAACAGAGCAGGGAAGGGAAGCTCAGAGATGTTCTACATGGCAAACACAAGGTACAGATGGGCTCTTTGAGCTTTTCTTATCTAAGGGTGTTCTGGGATTAGGAGAGACCAATCCACTGTTTTTGTGGGCATAACTTGAATCTAATTCTGTCTATCTTTCTCTTCTTTTGCATGCAACAGAAGTAAGATCACATTTCTGTGAAGCCTGGTGTATCCTTTCTTTCTCCTCAAAATTGTCCTCTTGCCATTTGAGAAAAAAGGATCTGGGGACTGTTGTGCACTTTCTATTTGAGACCTCAGAGACTGGCTGTGTCCAAGTTTCCTCTCCTATGAATTTGTTTTCAGCACAGTTTTGAACAGATCAAAATTCTGAATCTGTTACCTAGGTAGAGTTCATAAATGAATGTTTTCCTCTCAGCCTGGGCAACACCATCAACAGCCATGACGATGGTCATTGTCAAGTTTCGAAGATCATGAGCAAATACTGCTCTTCCTTTAGGATGTAAAAATTGGTTGCGATAAAGAAACAGATCCAGTGCATCCCAGTGTAGCCACATCTAAGGCTATTACCTGAGGATCTGAGTCATACCACCCCTATATTGGTGGTGAACGTAAGGTGCAAATGTTAATGTGGTATATGAGGCTAGAAGAATTACAGAAACAGGAATGGTCTAAAGAGAGAAAAGGTTAGAGTTGTCTATTAAGAGTGTTGTCAAAATAATATAGAATGACTAAAAAGTAAAAATTGATTAAAACCAGAAAGCAAGGAAGGCTGAGGACGTAAGGCTGGGCTGTCACAGAAGCAGAGTGAAAAGTCTGTAGGGAAGTGGCTGTTTAGGAACTCGGTCCTTTATAAAGCATGTGTCCTAAAGGTGTGGAAAACCTCAGTCAATATTTTTGAAGGTGAATGTGTGTCAGGTACTTGTGGTGTGGCTGTCACATATTTTAGGGCATACACTAGTAGGAACCCATTTGGGTTTCCATTTAGCTCTTTTCTCAGGGAAGTTAGTTTGCATGGATGAAGTTAGTGAAGAGACGTGAACCAATACAATTTGTATTACATGTGAATTTGTATTACATGTATATATATATCCGTATATACAGTGTATATGTGAATACAAATGCAAATATGAATATAAATGTATAGATAAATATATGTATAAGTATGTTGCTTTTTTTTTCTAACCAAATTGCTAATAAAAACATAGCTTCTGTTAAAGGTCTAGAATCATGTTCTCAATTATTTTGGATGTCAGGTACGTTTAATTAAACTCATACTTAAAGCCAGGAATGCATATAGACCAGAACAGGGAGGGAGGTAATGGGAGAAACTGCAAAATTACTTGGCTTCTCGAAGAAGCCATTACTTGGCTTAAGAGGCCTGAAAAATGATAGGATTTAATCAAGTCCTAATTGTCTTGAATTTGAGGGTTATAAAGGATGGTGAAGGCCTCTGCACAGATTGGAAAAGTGAAGTCGAATGTTTTATCTATCTATCATTAAATGAGAAGAGACTAGAGTTGATTGCTAGGAATTATAGAAGTCCTGGCAGTCAATATTGCTTTCATTCCAAACTTATATTGATGTCTTGACTTCTGGGATGTTGGGGTCATTGCAATTGGGTTTTTTGGCTAAGCAAAAGCAAAATCATATAATGATCAGCATGTGGATGAAAAATGAAGTTAAAAATGGCAACAGTGAGGAGACAAAAAGGGAGAGAGAGTGTGGCAGATGGAATCCAGTAAGGAGATCGTGAAATAAAATAATGAAAAGAGGGAATGCACCCCCAGCAAGCTAAATTTCCTCTGAAATATCAGCATCTTTATGAGACTTCAGTGTACAAAAAGAGAAGCCAAGTTCAGCCAGAAAGCTGTCAGCAAAGGTTTTTCTTAAAACACAAGACTTTTTAAAGCTAGAGTAAGAATCAGATTGACATTCTGCTTGTCACTATGTAAGAAGTACCAACAGTTTCTATGGCAGAATATGGGACAGGAAGGTACAGCAAGGGGATTTTTCCCATTGAGTTAATTTCTGACCAAAAAAAGATTTTCTGGGATATCTTAACACTTCTCAATTTTGATATTTGCTCACTCTGATTACAAAATTTCTAAATCTAACACGTAATAAACAGCCTATAATACTTTATTTCCTTCTCTCATTTTTAAATAGAAATAAGAATGAAAGGCAAATATGATGTTTCTTGCCCAAACTGCACACTGCACCTCCATATAACTCCCCGGAAAGCAGAGGTCATGGACAATCCTGCCCCTGCCACCACCTTGGAGTTGTCCACTCAATCCCACTCCATGGGTAGCTGCTACTCTCAGTGTCTACCTACTTCTCCTTATTTTTCTCCCATGGCTAGAACAAGCTTGTACCCCGAGAATATACTCTAGTGATTTCCCCTAAAAGCAAGCTTTTCTGCCTGGTTTAAAAAAAACATGTCTACCTAGTCAGATAATACAAATGAGTTAAGAAGCAGTTTTCAGACTGAATGTTGCCCTAAATCCATGGGTGCTGTATAGAACCCCTAGCACCAACATTACCTCTTGGTTGTTTAATACAAATCCTCTGAAAGCTGATCTGATAAGAAATAAAGGGGGAAACCGTATTTTCTGAATCCCTAAAGTGGACTGTGATGGTGGCAAATGCCCAGATACTGTGGGGTTTTTTTAGCTCACAGAAAGGATTTTCTCTCCTATAAGCTGATAGAGGAGGATTTTATTCTTTTCTCCTCTTTGGTTGAATGTTGGTGGATTTTTAGAATGATGAGAAATTAATTTAAATACAAAGGGATGGACTTATCAGCCTGGGAGTCCCAGAGCATCTGGAAATGCAAAAGTTGAAGCATCTGGAAATGCAAAAGTTGAAGCCTTTTAAACACCAACCATTGTAGACTACCAAAAAAATATGGGGAAAATTCTCTTGCTAACCTGGACTGCTACTTTATATAGCTGCATCATGCAGAGGGAAAAGAGTCTGTATTCCCATGCTGTTCTTGTGTAATACAAATCTATTATTTCTGTAATGAGTGCCCTGACCACCTTAAGCTAAACATTTGAGGTGATGAGTCCTCAGAAAGATGAGAGGAGAGAGAGCTACAGACTTGTCACCTTTCATAGCAGAGTTTCAAACCATAGACTACACTTTGAATGTAGGGCATTGAAGTTCCCATAGAGGCCAAAAGACTTTCTTAGAATTTCTTAGAATTTTTGTGCTAGGTTTAGCAAGTAGAATATGTGCAGTATGGAGAGGAGAGAATTTTTCTTAAGTGTTAAATGACTGCCTTACCCATTTTCTTCTCTAGCACACAGCCATTTGCCTTAATGCTTCTTTAACAGATGCTGTTACGGAACAGTAATAGCAGTCTCACTGAAGCCCAACAAATCTGTAACCCCTCTGTTTACACGGAGAAAACCCCCTGCCCTGACCAGCAGGATGGAGAGAGCAGTACAATTCTGTCTGCACCAGCATCACAAATGTGGAGCACTGAGATCTCCGTCCCAAGGCTGACCTGTAGCAGAGAGAACTGGAAATTGTAAGATGCATCAGCAGATGGTTACTTAGAAACTTTAAAATAATTTATGTTTACTTTTTTCCATTTCCTAGGTAATACTCCATTTCACAAGTGGTCTTAGTTCCTTTCCTTGTAAGGGTATATGTCTATGATTCAGCCAAAATGACTTGACTCCACTCCGTATTCAAACTATTCAAACCAAAGGCACCTCCAGCTCAGGATCCTGAGCCTATCAATGGTCAAAAGTGGAACCTGAAGGAAAGTTTATCGTGACTAAGTTTAGTTATTGTGACATAATATCTTTCTTTCATGTTATCATTAGTCGGGCAACAGCAAACAAACATTTGCACTAATTATAGTAAAGATAAATTCTTAAAAGTATAAGCAACCTCCACAAAACTACTGCATTTTATAAGGCCCTAGGGGTACGTTAAGGTATTTGCTGTTAGCTGATGGGTGGTAACTTACTGTGCTGTCATAAAATGAACATTAGGGCTGCACTTAGGTACCACTTTAAATACTGATGCTCAAGACTGGAACTGGAATACAATATTATGGAATAAAAGTCTTCCCCCAATCTATTCACTTTTTATTACAGCAGCTGCAATAGCACAGCTGGGACCAGAATAGCAGCCAGATGAAGATGAAAAATGGTTTACTGGAAGAGTCCCATTACCTGCAGTTGTCAGAAAGTGGTAACTGCATTCATGGATCTTCTACCACAGAAAGGCTTTCTTAATCTACTACCCGAAGGAGTGCTAAACTATCTGAAATTCTGGGGAGACCCTGAGTTCAGGATGTTTCAGATTCAAAATTTTGCTTTGGTGCAGCACAGAGACACATAATTCATAAATAATTTTCATTTCAGGACCCAATCATCACAAAACACTGAAATAACTAGATAGCCTGGCTTTGTTTTCTATCCATAGTTTTATTTATATTGCTAGTTAATGCACTGGTAGCTGCTTGTTTTTGTAATTTTTTTGTGCAATGAAATCCTCTCAGGTGGACAGAAGCCTCTGTGCTCATGCCAAACATTCTTCTGCATGATAGACTTTGGACAGATTTCAGTCTGAATGAAAACTTGCAGGGAGCTGATTGTGAGTTTATGTCCCAACAGATTTCTAAACCAAGGAGTCGAATACAGACCTCCCACTGCCTTTATTTCTGTCTAGTGCCTTTCAGAATATGCTGCAGTTTCTTTAAATATGTTTGCCAATACACATTCATCTAAAAATCTTGGCTTGCTGAAGCAACTTTTAACAATTCATAACAGTTAAATGGCCATGGGGTGAGTGAGAGAGATCAAGCTGCCTTTAAACTACATGCATAGAGAAGAGAAATAATATTGCCAAGCAGGGATGTCCTTTCTTGTTTTCAAGAATTGTCTGCTACAGCATTTGTAGACCTATGGGGCCAGATTCTGATTTTTCTTTGAACAGCAAAGGAAGAAAAGTGTGAGAAATATCATAAAATGGTGATGTGCACAGTTTACTTGGAAGTATTTATTGTATTCTTTCCTCCACTGTAGGTAGTAAGTTAATTTAGCCTTCAAGTTTTTAATAGGCTTTAGGAAACTGGACACCGAAACCCAGTGGGACATCAGGGGAGCTGTTTTTCTAAATGCCTTGCAGTTTGTCTGGGCCAGAGCCAGTAGAATGGCTGCTTCAGAATAAGCAAGAGCAGCACATTAGCTGAAGCAAAAGGGAGCTCTATGTGGGCCATCCCAATGCTGAAATATGTAGTTTAAGGTCAGTTCAAATATCCCCTCTGCAGAATAAGGGCCTGTAGTAAGATTCCTCTTGAATATTTGTGTGGTTTAACACCATAATGGACTACTATAACTACTGTATATAAAACAGGCATTTTGATTTTATGTGGAAAACTCTACTGATTCTAGTTCTTGTGATTGTTGAAGTTTCTAGGCACTTAGTGTCGACTAGGAGACTTCTAGCCCTGAAAAAGCTGCTCTCTTTCCTCTGTCAATTGATCTACCTGCTAACCATCCCCACCATAAAAATCAGTAGTCTAAACTTCTGTTAGCTGGATCTACCAATTGGATCTCATTGTGCTTTACTGCAACAGATGATTCTCTTCCAGTTTATGTGGGTACCAGAGCATCACCTCCACACATCTGTGAAGGACTTTATGTCACATCACAGTTATGCTGCTCGTAAGGTTAAGGGCTTAGTTACAGACAGGCTGATGCTGCATAAGGAGAATGACAACACAGTCCTACTTTATGAATACCCCAACCAAAAACTTCTTTCATTTTGTCTAGCGAGGAAACAAAATCCCCAGTATAGTCTACTCTCCAGTGCAGCTCTAGGATAATCAGACTAGAACCCAATTTTTTCAAAGTTATTTTTGCTGCACTTTGCACTTCCATAGTAAAAATCAAAGCAAATGTATATAGCATTATTTGTATTATGATCTTTGTCCTCAAGAGGTCATTCTTTCTACGACTTGTCCTCACAGTACCTGGTGCTGTTTGTGCAAAGCTCCTCTGTCTCATTGAAGTACTTAAAGGCCTACAGTGCTAAAGGAGACCTTTTCTAGTTAATGCAGAAGCGTTCTGCTGGCTTTGGTTCTACTCAAATATTTAGAGTGGAGAAGGCACTTACTTCAAAGTTTTATTCAGGAAAAAGGAAAAAAAAAAGTCACTTGGCCAGGACTTTAACTTACTGGACAGTGTAATAGTAGAGAAGTCTTAATATCCACAGGTCCCAGAAACAGTGGCACCTTCATTGCACTGATGCTGTATTAAGTCTCCTAAGTGGCATTTTACAAGTGCCAGTCCAGCAGATGAGTAGGATTTCTTCATTTGTTACATACGGTTATAAGCACAATGGATGTACTTGTTTTTACACATAAGCTCTATCCTGAAGAACTGCTCTGGTAAAAAAGAAAGAAACAACTGCCAAGAAAGCCATTACTGTAATGTACTAAATGCACTTTTCTGAGTCAAGTGAAGTTGCAGAAAGTCCCATGTCTCTACCAACAAAAGGTCTGAAAGACAGTTACATCTGGCAAATCAAACCACTAAGGGAGCTCACTTGATTCAAGGAATCATCATCACAGCTATGCTTCGCGAACGAAGATTTGGGTCAAGGAATCAAAGCTTCTGATAAATACATAATATATAGCGTTCAGTTCTAGCAGATACTTGGGATATTCCCATCATTGTTCAGTCTCGACAGATATATGAGGTACTCTGTTTCAACTTTGCCAAAAAAATTAAAAATTAAAAAAGCTAGTACAGACTCCCCACAGATTCTGAAATTACCTTTTATTTAAGAAAATGTTTTCCATGTTTGGCTCAAACATCCCCTAGCTTTCACAGCAGCTTCACAGCTCTGGGCAGGAGGCTACTACACTGGTCTTTCCATGAATTTTCTCACTGAATGCAAGGAAATGTGAAAACTCTGGCTGGAATTGCCACACAAAACTTCAGGCCTGGAAAGTTTTGAGTGATATTCTTAAACACAAACTCAAGTTGCTTTCAGTGAAAATATCCACTTTTATTCAAATTAAATTTGAACTTATAAAACTGTGGCATGGTGTTCAGGAAAGCAAATTTCAGAGTCCTTACAGGTTTTATATTTTAATATACTTACCTTTATTCTGAGCTTGACATACAGCTGGGCCTCCTCTGGCAGATGGATCCATGCATCTACAGAGTTCTGTAAAAGTTCTTCTACTCACTTGAATATCACAGCTTTCTTCTACATTTAAAAGAAGATGTCAAAATTCAGATTCTTCCTTCAAGCCAAATTCCTGCCTGAGCTGGTGAATTGAATATGTAAGTCTAGATCTGCACTTCGTGATCTCATCATCTAAATCTATTTCCTAATTTAAAACACGAACTTTACCATGTCACAATCTACACATTGGCAGAAAATGATGAGTGGTTTTGTAGTTAATTACCTGTCAACTCTTTTGAAAGGGAAATGGAGGATCCATGTTTAAAATGTATTAAATGATTTGGTCACCTCTGTTAATTGGGTCTCTCAACTGGAAAATCTTTCATCCTATGGTGCAAACTCCCTTTTAAACCAAACCACCTGTACCATTTGTTTTGTTGACAAGAGGAAAGGGCTCATCTTTCATGACAACTTGGTGCTGCAGTAGCCATTTTCAGCAGGACACTCCCATTTTTCTTGAGACGTTTCTCTTCTATCTTTAGCAGTGCAGCCAAGGCCCAAGACCATTTACCTTGTTGAGCTGCTTGCCCTCTTGGTGGAAGAAAATCAGTAATCTAACAACCCTGGAATTTTTTATCTCTGATTTTGCTGAGTCCTTGGTTACTAAATGGAGAGTTACGAAAAATATCTACCTACTGGCACCATGCAATTCAACATGCTCTTCAAGTCAGACCCTTTCCAAGGGAAAGGAAGGGAGAGACTATGCAATCATAGAAGAGGAAACACTGGAACACTGTGAAACACATAGTTATCAGGACTGATATAGCTATTCTTATTAAAATACATCAGAATGACAATCCTATGCAGGCAATAAAATTTTATTTTCCCATATCATGATAATGGAATATTATCAGAGAACTGAACTTGTAACTGTAAGATAAGAGACACGTGCTTACATGAGTCGAAGTAGTACACGAGTGTTCACAAGCTGTTCCTGTTCATCGCTGTTCATAGCTCATTTTTAAGGCACTAGAAAATAGGAAGAGAGGGTGAAGTATGTTGGTGTGGATCACACATGAGTTTGCACCTTCTTCCTATCCTTTCTTTTAACTCCCAATCTCTATCTTGTGACTAAATTCATCCTCCCCTCTGCTTTTGGATCATCTTTGATACGTTTTTTGAAACCACCCCCTAGAGTCACTCAAATCCTTTACTTACCTGTAGTCCAGTCTCCGATGTAGTGCATTTGCTTTTCAATCCTACAAGAGATTCAGGTTGGTTCAGACTTAGAGGCAGCAATTCAAGCTGTTCCCTCCCCGACTTCGTGGCTGTGGAACTGTAAGAACTTTTGGACTTAGTGCGCTTTGGGATTAGGTTAGTCCAGGGTAGGTTCAGAGTGCTGAAGTCAACCTGATCTCTGTGAGAATCCATTAGTATTGCTCTGTCAAGGAAAGAATATTTAACTGTCAAAACAGATGCTTAACTAGATGAGTAAATAAAATACTAGGCAATGTGCATTGCAAAATGAATTGTCAAGACTTTTAGGAAGACAAATATGACTAGAGGAAATAGAAAAGAAGAGGGCTCTGTTTCAAAGGGCCTTGACAGACCTCTGCAAAGGATGGGGGAACAGTGTCTAGTGTCTCACACAGTTGACTGACCTTCTTACTGTTTCGCTTCTTCCCCAAATTCCTTCCATCATAGAACCAAATAGGTTTCCAACCATTAAGGTTGGAAAAAAACATCTAAAATCATGAAGTGCAACTGTTAATGTAGCACCACCATGTAGCACTAAACCATGTCCCCAAGTGCCACATCCACATGCCTTTTGAATGCTTCCAGGGATGGTGATTCCACCATTCCCTGGGCAGCCTGCTCTGAAGCCTAAGCACCCTTTCAGTGAAGAATTTTTTGCTAATATCCTAATCTAAATCTCCCCTGGTGCAACTTGAGGCTGTTTCCTCTGGTTTCCACTTGTTACCTGGGAAAAGGAACTGACCTCCACCTCACTACAACCTCCTTTCAGGTAGTTGTAGAGAGCAGTAAGGTCTCATCTGAGCCTCCTTTTCTGCAGGCCAAACAACCCCAGCTCCCTCAGCTGCTCCTCGTGAGACTTGTGCACCAGACCCTCACACGGACATGTTCAGTGCATGTATGCACCTGTCTATCTGACCCGGATAAGACGTCTCTGGAACATGAAAAATGGTTACAAAGATATTCCATTTCAGCCTTTCTTCTGCAGCTGCAGGCAATCAGCATTCAGGGGAGCCACGTCCGCTTCTGCCAGACCTGACCTGTTTAATTTACGCAGCTATGAAGATCTAATGAGACATTTCGGAAAGTCATTAATACCATAGGGTATTCCTGTTGTCACAAGGCATTTTGATTTGCTAACATGATATTAGAGTGCAGATTACAGTCCTGTACACCCCATTAACATCTGAATGGGATAAGAGAGTTGGGTTCAGGTGGTCACCAGCGGCTTCCAGTCCTGGCTCTGACTCTGCTGTCCTAGTTAATCACTACAGACAGTCTTGAAACCCAAGAGCATGTTTGCAGTTCTCTAGTAACTTACACTGAGTTTGAAACTGGTTAAAAAGAAATTCAAGTTTAAAAAACCAAACAAACAAAACAACAGCAGCACTGCGTAGAAGTTGAGTTTCAGTACTTGGACTCTGATGTTTTCTCTTTTCCATCATGGACTTTCCATCTATTTTCTTCTGCTTTTTGCATTCATAGCTAATCTCCAACACATATCCCATCCCATCCCATTCTGTCTCCTATTATGGCAGCTTCCATGGATAACACAAGCATCCCAACTTTTTTTCTTTAGTCTAACTCAGATTTTTGTCCTCTTGTCAGCAAACGACCTTGAAAGTAACTATGAAAGCTAGGAAAGGAGATGGAAAAATGGCTTCAGTAATGCATGTGTTGGGAGAGCAGTGGCAGTTCAGGATCAGATTAAGCTAAGAATTTCAGTCTGATTCTAGCTTCTTTCCTCTACAAGCCGCCTCTTAGGAAGCAGTCTCATTTCATCAGATATGCAGAAATTTGGCAGGTGAAACTTAATTATCAGGCCATATAATATATAATACTCAGAAATAGTCATGAATGTAAATGTAACATACATGTTAGTATACAGTTGTGTGATAGCTGCTGCACTGTCATGGGGGCGATGTCATGACAGACAAATCAAACACCCAGGTGCCAAAGATCTCATTGCAGAGGGCTTCAGAGACAGGTGTATTTGGGGAAGGTGCCCTCTAACAATGTATTCAGCCTATAATAACAAAATATCAAAGCCTTTTTTTCAAGAAACCTTCCAAAATAGTTGAGAAGCTGGTAGTTGGAATCCCAGAGGATTCCAGCTCTGAATCAGCGTCAGAGCTCTGTGAAGGTTTGTTGGGAGAAAGAAAAACAACAGGGCCAATTTGAGGCAGTTGTTCTAAGGACAGGCCTGATGTGTGGACAAAGGGCCTGATCTGAACAAAGCACCACTGATGAAATTTCCCTTCCTGGAGTGCAAAGTGCTGCCTTGCATAGTGCACTTCATGGTCTCACTTTTTTCCCTTGAGACTTGCTGGGAATGAGGCAACCTTCAGATCTGACATCAAGACAGACAGAGATATGTTCGGATTGCTTCATTACAGCTGCTCAGCATATTGAGATGGAGTTCACACTGTCTTTCTAGTTCCTGATGCCATTGTCACACATTAAACTTTGCAACTCATGTATTTGTGTTACCAACACACATAAATGTATGATGTGTGATATAGAAGACAGAAAACTGTTGAGTTTTGGTTTTTTTTTTTATTATTCTAGTATAGAAAAGTGTTAGGAGAGAGGGAGTGATACCCATAAAATGAAAATTCTGAATGTAATTTTTTTATTTCAGTTGGATTTATTTGCCTTCCTTCCCCACTCTTCACCAAATTTGAACAGCCAAAGTAGTACAGCATATAGTAGATCTATTGTAGAGAAAAATCTTTATATATATACATCATTTAAGTTTTTCAACAAAATGAAAATATGTGTCTCCTTTTGGATTGATCTGTTCAGTTTCAGAACATGCTCTGACATAGAACAGTCATTCTTGTGTCTGAAAGACTGAATGTCAGAAATCAATAAAATAATAAAAAATAAAAACACTATGGTTTTTATCTCTCTAAAGATCATGACCTCTACCATTCTTCTAAGCAAGGTAAGACCTGTGGAGGACCACAGAATTTAGCTTAAGTCTGTTCTTTTCCCACAGATACACACGCAGAATACACAGTGGTATTTCTTTTATCCTACTGGGTGCTTCCTATGTTCTACTCTGCTAAGACATTTCCTTGACCAATGTCTGATGAGATGATTTAAATGGGTGAGAAGTTGTCATAACACCAAATTTCTTACCTTCTTAGTTATGCTTACTGTCACACTCATGGCTCACTCAAAGAGAGAGCAATCTGGAAGTTGAGATTTAAGGAAATGCATTGGGCAGTTTCTGCTTTAACTGAGCCATTAAGAATTTTTGTAAGTGTTTAAGCACCAGGAATTTGAATGCATAATTCAGCATGCACACTGGCTTGCTTTGCACTTCTCTTGTTCTGAGGTGAAACAGATTGGGAAGGGGGAGACAGCTGTGAGAACATCCTGTAGAGTCAAACTGAGCCAGTCCCTAATTTACATTGTGGCCTTAGAGATGAATTAATTAGACTTTTCTGGCTTGAAATTGGCAATAACCTCCTGGACCCATGCTGGGCATACACACCATGTTTGGAGCAGAACTGGCACTGTGGAGCAGGTATTGATTTGATGGCTCAAGGAGATTATCTATAAACTCCTGAAAATGAAGGGAACTGGGAGAGTACTGGCTGTTATTAACTTCTCTGTTGGGAAGTGCTGAAGTGACCTTTGTGCCTTTGGGACTGTAGTATATCAGTTGCATTGGTAAAGCAAGTGATGAAGTTGTAGCTTTCTCCATCCTTAAAGTGCAGGTCACAGTGGATAATGTGCAAAACTGAGTGGGAGGCGGAAGCTATATCCCTTTACCTGACTAAGGACAAATCAGGACAAATTTGTGCATGTGTGCACATGTATGTGTGTGTGCATGTACAGAAAGAATGTGTGGTATTTAAGTGGGTGTAAAAACCTACTATGTCTTCTTTCCTACCAAAATATAAGAGCACACAGTTATACTTCTTTTGGTATAAAGTTTTCCGTTTTCATGATAATCAAAATTTCATTTCTGACAAAGTGAAGAGGAAAAAACCAGATAAGAGTCTAGTTTTCCTTTTACAGTGGAAGCAATAGAAAGTTTGCTTAATAGAACCTTTTTTCCTCCCATGAAGTCTTTGATCTGGAAGGGTAACAGCAAAGATAAAGCAAAAAGCATTCACTTCATCAGTAGTAAGGGGTGCAAAAGTGATATCTTCTCCTTTGAAGTTAACACTTACTCATTATGAAATTTAAAAATTCCCTCCACTTTTTTTTTCTGCACTGTTTTCTGGGCAAGTTCAAAAATTAAAAGGCATCTGCTGAAATATCATCCAGCTTCTATTTTTGGTAGAATATAAGGAAACTGGATGTAATTCTTTTACGAAGGAAGACTGCAACTGATACATTGGTGACACCGTAATCATGATTGACTTCCCGTAAGAACAGGCTGATGTTATCTTCTGATTTTATTTTTTTCCTTTTCCCTCCTAATTTCCCCTTGAAGTTCCAGCCAAATTAGAAAACCAATGTTTCAGGTTTGAACAAGAAAAAAAAATCAGCTAATGACAGTATTTGTTTATTTTCATTTACTTTAGAATTCTAGGTTTCAAATAAGCAGAAGCACTTGGGTTTTCAGGCCCCTTCCCATTACTAGAATCAGACAAGCTTGCAGTGAAAATGCAGACTGGGCAACAATTGATTTCTGCTAATGGTCACTATACTAATGAACAGTGTCTGATTTTATTCTACCTATTCATGTCAAATTGAATCACCACTCCTCCTAATACCCTTGGGAAAAGGTGTTTCTTCATCTTCCTCTTCGGCGAATTAATGCAGGCTCTGACAAAACTGCTGCTATGGCACAGGAACAATGCACCCATGTGCCATCTCTGCAGACTTGGGGATTTCTCTTACATATGCATAGTTCTGTCCAAGTTTCTCCTTATTTTTAAACACATAGCATAAAACTACTCAGCTTTCTTCCTAATGTTTATTCCCTGGCAACTGCTGGGTATTCATCAGCAGTTTTAATGTAGAAGATTGGCTAAAACCAATGAGCTCAGTAATGAATAACAGAAGCAACTGGTTGTTCTGGCAAGTCCATCCACGTAGCTTTATTAGCAACTGTAGAGACTGCCGACTCCAATTTTTGTACAACAAAAAACCTTGTAAACAGAGCCAGGTGGGTGGGTGGTGTTGTGATAGGGAAAGTGTTAAAGGGGAGGAGACTTGGGTATTAGGAGCACTGAGTGCTGGCTGCTGGACTTTCAAGACCTTTATGAGTGTCAGCTACCACTGTGGGAGGACAACATTACCAGTTGCAACTACCTCATTGGGTTATCTTAGGTGTTTGGGGGATCACTGAGCTTTTCAAGTATAATACTATTGCTTGTCAGAGAGCAGCCACCAAAGAAACATGAAATGAAAAGAATATTTCCTCCTGAAATTTTTAGAAGTTGTGAATATTTATTACAATCAGTAGTCACAGGAGCAGACCTCTCTTCTTTGAAAAATGCTTTGAAACATCTGAAACTTGTAAACAGGTGGATGGGTGATTCTTTTCCTTAAACTGCTTACTATTTGAGCTCTAAGCACAGTTCTGCAAAGCTTTTGAATCTAAATCTGCATAGTATAAAATAATTTCCATCAACATACAACACTTTGTATAATTGTTAAGAAAAGAGTGTTCTGCTGTTATAAGGCAAGGTGAGCATTCATCAGATCTTGCCTCAGTTTTGCACATATTTATTGCACCTGCAAATATCTTTTCTTATCCTTCCTACTCTGTATTCAGACAGTAAGCTTTCTGGGAAAGAGACTGACTCTTTTTCGTTATGTTTGTCAACAAAACCTTTCTGAGTTTTAGTTTGGATTTACAGATTGTGCTACATTGAAGATGACTTACAGATTTGTTCTGTATTTCTTCTAATCCCATCCAGTTAAAAGACAGTGTTCTTGGATGAAGACTTGGCCATCTGCATCACTAGATTAGGCTGCTGCTGAACACCTACCTGGGAATATAAGAGGCAGCCCACTCAGAAACTTTCCTTTATGCTGCCCATGACAGCCTTTCTCATTCACCCTGCAATTAAATGTGTATTACATTGATAGTGCCAGGATTTCACCCCTGCTGCTTAGCCTACTAAGCCAGATATGCATGGAAGTAGCAGTTATGTATTAAGATAATATCTGTTTTCTTTAACAAGAAAATTATCCCATTGATGAAGTCTGAGTATGAAATACCACCTGCTAAACAGAACAGATTAGGCATGGAAGGCCATTCATCATCGTCAGGGCTCCCAGTGTTTGTTTATGCATAAAGAAGCTCTGGACTTTGTGGCTTTTATGTTTCTATACCCATTAAATTTTATTTTTTTAATAATCAAGTTACAGCTGTTCCAAACAGCTCTCCCTTGTGGGCACTCCGAGGTTGTTTGTCTGTATTCCCATTTACTGTACATAAATACTTGCTCTAAATGATCCGACATGAAAATGTGATTCATATTTTGAGCTACATGAATTGATGGGTTTCCTTATATGCAAATGTGGCAGGTTAATGAGGCAGCGTTTTAAGGGACAGGAGTGTTAGAATCTTTGATAGGATAAAGTGGCCAACAGACTGATTCAGACTACTATGGTTAACTCACAGTATTTGAAAACAAGGAACAAAACAAAGCAAAATAAAACCCCAATCCCCTCCCCCCCAAAAAAGTTTTACTAAGCAAGGGCATACACTCTGTGATATTATACACTTGCTTTTTTATACACTTGCTTGGTCAAATACAAGGTGATTGTTTTACAAAGCCAGATTAATATTAAAGACTAATAAGAGAATGTAGTAAATTATGCAAAAAGCTCTTTTTTTTTTGCTAACACTTGCACTCATATTAAAAAGATCTTAATGTGATTCTTTATTATGAATAAAGCTCAAATCTACTAGTATAAAGCTCAAGGCCATTGTTTTTTGGTCTGGTTCTCCTTTAGGTAAATCTCAGCATCTTGTTTTGAATACATTGTAATTAGGGGGTTTTATTAAAGGCCACATAATAGTGTTTAGATGTTCATTTAATCAACTAGCATTTCTTTGTTTTGAGGAACAGATTTTTTTCTCAAGAAAGAACTTTCTCCAATAAGCAATCAAAGACACATCCTAACCAGCTTCCCATTGCCATTTTGTTGCTATACCAATCATCTATCTGCCTTCAAGTGTTGTTCAGTGTTCAGAGAGAATTTTGGCACAAACTTGATCCAAAGTTAGCAGGAGGTGCCACTGGTACACCTAGGTCAATATTATGGATCATCCATCACCACCTAGATTCTAATTTTCAGCTATACTGAATGTGTCTAAAGCCATTCAGACTGTGATTTTTCTCTGGAAAGTGAATATTTTAAAATTATCGAGCCAGTTTCCTACCCAGATGCTCAACAAGGCTTCCAGAAGCATAAAGCTGACCAGCAGATTTCAGGCTAAGAGACTGGGGGGATCTACTAGTTGAGCAAATCTTAAGGTCATGTAGAAGCCTGTAAAATTTCCAGTAAAGAAAATACAGCAAATATTCCTTTCTTTGACTTGGACAGGCTTCTGCAATGCACTGAGGCCCATTTGCAATAATAGGAATGGACAGAGCTTGCCAAAATGTTGTAGCCTAATTAGGCTGAAATTCAAATGAGAGAGGTCCAGCTGCTAAAAGGAAAACTGTAAAGCTGAAGAGCTAGAAGCAATCCCAGGTAAGTTAGAGGTCCCTGTATGCATTGCTGAAAGCAAATCTGGCTGGCAGGCAAACCTTAAAGAGAATTGCTCAGTGATTGTTCATCCTACCGAGAGATTTTACCCCAGGCTGTAACGCTTCCAAAATCTGCAGCAACAGATACAGAGGTTAGTGGCAAGTGTGTCTGATACGCTTGATGGGACAGAAAGTTTGTATCTACCCCAGACTTCTATTTTCTTTTGGTCAACTTCATTACATTTCTTCATGTTTCTAAGTTTTCTTTCCACCCTCCAGCCTTCATTCTTGCCCTGAAAATAGACTGGGTGTTTATGCTTTAACAACCTCAAACTGATTTAGAGCTACAGGGAAAAGTCTTCCCGTTAGCCATGAAATCAGCCATGTTTATTGTCTGTCTAGTGTGTTCTATCTTACTTCTCCATATTTAATGTCTGTTCCTATGTATTTGTTTGTGTAAGTAAATATGTATATAAATATATAAGCTTCACATAATAAATATCATCAACTATACCTATTTTTAATTTTTATTACTAAAAATTCACAATATTTTAGTATATTTGAACATTTTCCACTTTCCAAACCTGAGAAAGGAGTGTAGAGATATCAAGTTTACCTTGCATTAGGCCATTAGTTACATTACATATCTGCACATCTTGGTTCTTATTTTTCTTTTTCTATTCCTGCCATACTCTCATATGGAGATTATTTATAGCAACATTTACTTTAATCATCCACCTTTGGAGGAGCTAATATTGCCAACATTTACTGTAAACAATCATACTATTGCTCCCTAAAATACAAATATCTCAAAACACAGTAGGCTTAGATAGGTTTTAAATTTCTTCTTCATCTGACTTTCAGTGGTCAAAAGGTGTTGTAATAGGAGAGGAATAATGGTAGAAAACTCTAACCTGGCAGAGTTGCTGTTCTGGTTAGGAGAAAGTTCATCAGAGATTTTGAGCAGACTCTACTATATCACCAATAAAGAAGTGATTTACAAGGCAGAAAAATCTTAGAAGTAAGAGTAACCTATGTCAGGATCACATAGGAAAAAAACATTAAGCTTAGGAAGACTGTGACAAAGTTTGCTAAGACCATAAAGCAGATAAATCTTTGACAAAGTTTTGTGTGTGATCATTAATCTTGCAGTTTTATTAAATGGCTGATGGAAACCTTTCACTGTGTTAAATAGAAATAAATAATGAATGGATTATCTGATTTTCAGTGTGACATCAAGACACTTTGTAGCCAAGTCCTGCAGAAATGCAGCACAGTTTTCTCTTTTCTGTACAGAATTTCCTGCTAGAGAATTGTGTTGTTGTTTGGTTTTCTTTTTTTTTTTTTTTTTGTCCTGCAGTTACTCCTCAAAAATACTATTAAAACCTGACAGATTGTTATGAACTCAGGTTAATTAGCATCTTGGGAATTATGCATTTAAGCACTGTGTTTTCAGGCAATTGTGTGCCAGACCAAGTTGGATCAGCTGATTCTTACCATTTTCATTCTACTCAACCAGAGAAATTCATAGGTCAGTTAATGGAAAAAAAAAATTGCTGTATAAAAGATGCAAACTCTTTTTTGGAGAAAGCTTGGTTTGGGATTCAAACTCTTTACTGGCTGTGTAAAGCAGTTTACTTAATTTCCAAATTGATTAAGAAATATGTCTTTTAGTAAAGAAAAGCCTTTGGTGAGCAAAGAATAAAAGAACTGCCCAACAAGTGCAAAAGGAGAGGAAGGATGTAGAATGGCCAGTGAGAGGCTGAAAAGTTTCCCGTTTCGAAAAACGAAATACTGAATGCTGGTGGATTAGCTCTTTAAGCTTTTCAGTGGGACAAAATCCATCCACTCATACCTCCAGTTTTACTCATGAGAGTTTCTCAGGAATTTTCTGTCACCTCTTCATGCTATAAAGTAATGAATGAATCAGCACTTTCACCACGAAGTATAATCCTACTACTACTGTATTCACCATACAGACGAAACACAGTGCTCTAAAGAGAAAATTTCCCCAGAAATAAAATAATGAGTCTTTCAGGTTTTTTTTCTCTTACAAAGTTTCTCTGGCAACCATGTATATGTAATACTTGTTCCAGTGATGTGGCACAACAGGGATTTTTGTAAAAGCTGATAGTCGTAAAGCAGGGAGGTGGTCACCATCCTATCTCCCTTTCTGGTGTGAAGCTGATTGTGAACGTAGAAAATCAATATACAATAAAGGTGGTGCATGCTGAAACTAAATTGAAATGATTGATTTTTTTCCCCAGGATCATTAGATTCTCCCCCCAAATCTTTGTTTCTGGTTGTGGAGAAATATTTACTCTTCACTTTAGGTTCATGGTGTAGTTCATTTATTTTGTGGGGAGTAAGGCATTACTTGTGCAAGAAACAAATGCTGGAAATCACTGTCCTCCAGGAGCATTCCCAGAAGTCCCTGTAAACACAGAGTACTTAAATGGATGGATATCTTCTTAATCCATGAACATCTTTAGCTGTTGTAAATCCCCATTCCACCTCCTGAAAAGTAAATAATGCATTAGTGCAGTGTCATTTGCTGTCAGAAGACTTTGGGTATTCTTCTGCCTTGAGGCAGAGTTGGCCTGAGGCTTATAATGAACTTAATTGCAGGATGAGAAAAGAACTGTATTCATATCATGGCACTTTGCCTTGCTCAGATGCTCTCACACACTACGTATACGTGTGCCACGTGTAAGTTTATGAATAAATCGTGTTCTGTGTTCACACCTCAGGTAAGACTGAATGAAAATCACAGATAATGTCACAGGATAATTCAAAGAGAGTCTTGCTGATCTACAGGAGACTAACATCTGACCTCTCCCCATGTTTCTGGAAACTAATGACTGGCACTTGAAATCTTGCTATATGTATCAAGTAATCAAGTCCCTTCTGCTGTTTTACATTTAACCTACATTTATGTATCAGCTGTGGTGAATAAATGATTTACACTTCTTACATGTTGTTACTTAAAGGAAATGGGTCCTTCAGGGAACCTGGTTAGTGTTAGTAGAAACAGACTATTGGTATCAACCTTCATAGATTTTTACCCCCAAAGAAAAGACGGTTCTTCACGGGTAGCAGAGCGAACTATGGCTGGCCATGAAAAATCCCTCAGCAAATATCTGCCATGCTTGGTTCAGTCTTATGTTCAGTGACCTTTGCTATGGGGCTCTTATAAATTCCCCATGTTCATGCTTCACTTTCTAATTAATTTCACCATCTGGAAGGCTTTCCTTCTATTCATTACGTGTAATCCTTTCTTAATGCTTTCCCATTACTGATAATCACATTTCTGAGGCTAACCAGCACCTCAATTTTTTGAGAACCTTCAGAGTGTGATCACCAATGAAAGCAATGGCTGAACTCAGGAACAGAAGTGCTCACATCTCTCAGTCTGTGCTCATAATGATTTCCCTTATGTTTTTCCCACTGGATTTCACAAACTCTTTTTCATTTCTTTTTAATTTACTTAATTTCTCATTCTGCCGCTTTTTATACAATTCCAGTCTGAAAAGATCTTTCTATCCCATTGACCTCACAGTGATTGTTTTCTTAATTTAATATCCTACAATCTGCCTTAACTCTGACCTCCACCTTCACTAAGCAAGTTGTAACATTTTTACAGTTAAAAACTGATAATAAATCTCTGTGCCTAATTTCTCATGTGTAGGTCACAGTGCTATTATAACCCAAAATTCAAATAATCACCATTTCAATAGTCTCTAACACTTCTATTTAAATCTATACATGACCTTTGTATCTTACTAATCTAAGATTTATGCTTGACAAAATTTCCAATGCATTACCTATTGAGTATTTACCCTGTAGCAATAGACATCAAAGTCTGAAATGTCAAATTTTGAAACACTCATTTAACATTTTTAGAGCTTCTTGCCACCCCAAAATAGCCTTTTTCTCTAGACTGAAAACTTTCAAAGAACACTTTTTTTTTCCTTAATGTTCTCTCTGCATGTTCTCTCTCCCTTTTCCTCTGCTTTCAATTTTGAAATGGCAAGGACTATTTGTGAAAAAAATTACGTTTTTTTAATCTGCCCTATTCCTAGTGCTTTGAGGAAATATAAATGCTTATGGAACTGAATATGGAGGCAATTGGAGTTACAAAGTTGTAACATCACACTTTTCTGACCACAGCAAAGATCAATATTTAAATCTTGCGATATTTTCTTTTTTTTTCTTATGTATTTCTTTAAGAACAAGCATGATATCTTCATCTGTTTGATCACAGAATGAATCGAAATGATATCAGAGGGAAAATATCACAGCAGCAATGCTCTATTTCAATGCTCTATTTCTGTTTAGCTCTGATGAATGTCAGTGTTTGCAGCACAGGGCAGGTTCACCCCGTGATCTGCTCCAGCCCTGAAAAATCTCAGCGTTCACGTACAGCTAACAAGACTGTCAAGACCAGTGTGAGAGCAGGTCTTCTAGATCAAAAAGCCAAACATTTTCCACTTCTGAACCTGGAAAATAATATGTATATAAAAATCTGCAGACAAATATCCTGTTACAAATACCTTCGAGTGCCCTGGGACTCAAAACATTAAGAGAAAAATGGTGTTTTCTCTTACCTGTTTGACCTAATGACAACTTCAAACATACACTGGAGTTACTCTTACTTTCCTCTGCTGTGTACTTGCAATCAGTACCTGCCTTTCCTTAGAGCACCACTGTAGGAAACAAAAGCTCTGAGCTCCCTGCTGGCTGCGTCACTGCAGGGGAAGGTAATAACTGTCCATTTGCTCCCATGGTACAAAACCTGTTTCTTTGTATTCAAAACATATGTTTACCCTATTGCAGCTTTCTGAATTATCAGATACCCACTGGAGAATGTTAGTATATGGAGAATCCTTTTTGCTCCTGTCACAGATGCAAATGACTACCTCAGAGGCTTCCCACATGCATGGAGTCGTCAATGTTCTCTGGCAATGCAGCTCAGTCACCTTGTGCAAACAGGGACATGTTTTCTTGGTCGGTTCCTAACTGTTCTTAGAGTGTGTGCATTTCACTTTAAGAACAGCAAACACCTTTAGAACCACCAGTACACAGCTGAACAATCATTTTCTCAAGTTGGACTATTCTGCAATGGGACCATTCCTGCTTCTGCCCCCTATATGACCAGTATCAAATTTACAGAGGCACTTGGTTCTTGTTACTCAGAACAGCAGCTCAGAATACGGATGTTAATATCTGGCTGCTCCTAGGGATGGCTGTGATCTGCAGCTAATTATCATTTGTAAAGCACTTTCCAGTCCCCAGAAGAAAAGGCCTTGGTGCTTCCCAGCAGAGAGCTACTGGCCCACGCTGGGACACAGCTGGTGGGATGCCCTGCTCCAACGAGATTTCCTCATGGTTATTTTAAGATAATTAGCTGTTCTGGTACCTAGTGAGCTTTCTAATCTTTATCTAACATAATCGATTTGCAAATGCACAAACTTGTGTGCATTCATGTCTCTAACAGAAACACATCCAGAGGGCAGGCAGGAGCCACAGTCACAGTGAGCACACAGCTATGGCCACAAGCAGTACCTGGGAAGTAACAAAATCCTCCTAAAAACCATACCACTGTTCTGCCTAGGGGTGGGAGAGGTATAACCATGACCCAGACAAGGGATGGGTAAGCTGTTACTCAATATTTTTTCTAAAATATGATCTTGGATATACAAATGTCTATGAAGACAGTAGAAAAAGTGCTCTCTTCTGGCTGGAGAAGGCAGTCACTCCTTCCTGCCTGTCCACTCAGCACTGTGGAGTGTGAGGCACAATTCAGCTGAAATTTAGAAGCAGCTGTTGCACCATAGTTTGTTTAAAGCTGTTTTTCTGCAGGAAGTCATTATTTTAAATAAATCTTGTCCATTAAAGAGACACATTTAAGTAGTTACATAATGCAGCATAGCATTTGTTAAACTAGAAAAGCATAGGGTATTCAAAAGCCTAATCTGGATAGAAAAATAAATATGTGATTTTAAATAGAACATTTATGTATATGAAAAATATGTATGCTTCTCTAATCCAAGCTTAACATTTTAGAAATTTATTTTTCACTGTTGGGCACTGTTAAAAAAAAGCAAACAAACCATACAAAACCCCTTGCCTCTTTCAGTATCTCAGACTGAGCTCCTCAAAATAGATACTTATCTGTTAATAAGGATATATTTTTGTTTAAAATACATGGTCTGCTTTTTATATGTTTTTTTAATTTGCATTATGAGAATCAACTGCCCTGTACATGAAGTCATGAATTTGAAAGTAATATCAAAGTTCTGAGACAATGAATAAACCAAACCCAGTCTGAAAATGAAGAATGGAAATTCATGGGTCTTGGGTAAAGGAGAAACATTTAAATATTAATGTTACACATAAAAGAAACCCTTGAAACCCCCTAATTTGATGTACTATTGCATGTCCTTACTTGGAGCAAAACCTTAGTAGTAACAGGCAATGGGAAACAATTTTTTCTCCTGTGTCAACTTCAGGAGTTTTTAGCTTAGGGATTGATACAGTCAGCCATAGCCCTAAAAAAATTGCTTCAAATGCAAAAATGCAAATGAAATTATAAAACTTTATTTATTATTTGGTTTCTAGGCTATTATGGTTCATATCCTCTTGACATAGGGTTTGAAATACTTATTTTTAATTAAAAAAGGAGTCTCATGTTTATACACTTTCAGAGACCCAGACTTTGTGATGCAAATACTCAGAATGGGTGGTGTTTATCCAGCCAGGTAACACGGATTTGGATTATAAAGGCTATTTCACGTCGCTTGCACTAAAGGTGCTCTGTAGCTACTACACCTGTTACAGCTGGGTGAATCAAAGTGTCACACACTCTTGTCCCCACACTGTATTGTCAGGGCTATATTTAAAGATGGAACACAGCAAATTTAAGTAAGGTGCCTGAAATGAGAGCTGAAGTCTCTTGTAGTGTAAGAATTCAATGCAGAAGTGTCAGACTTCCTTCTAAGTTTCCTCTTGGTTGGATTCCCCATCCCCCTGAAACTACCTTCCATTAGTGGCACAACATTTTGTGTCTCATGCACTACACTTGTGATTGTGTACTCCAGCAAAGTGTGAATATTATCTGTCAGATAGCTTATGATCAGTGCACATAAGCAGAGCCCAGAAGGCTTGCTTCTATTTTCAGCTGTACTACTGGTGCCTCTGATCCATGACAAGGTTGCCTGAGTCAATGAAATCCCTGGTTGCTTGTCTCCAATAATTAAGCAGTAAAACTTTTAAATGTGTACCCCAGATTGGGAGGTCACCGTGCTGATTGTCTGTGTAAGTACTTTTGTGGGGAGAAAATACCAGATCTTAAAGGACTCTTTAATTCCATCCAAAAAAATTCTAATGAGAACTGAGAGCTGGTAGTTTAAAGTTGAGCTTGTCTGAATGAGGAGCAAGATAAAGATTTTGAGCACTGAAACTGAGTAGCTGTCTGTAGAAATTATGAAAGTAAGTGATAAATTGTGCAGTTCTTGAAATGCTTTGTCTGAAGACCTAGCTATCTTTCCAGGCAAAATTACCTCAACTGGCAGCTGATTAGTAGGTTCAGTACAGGAACCACTCCTATTAATTGTCATGTCTGAGATATGGCTGTGGTGGTCTAGTAGTCCCTTCTGCTGTAGACATTTGAACTGACAGGAAAGTGCAAAAGATATAATTCAATAGGTTTGTGAAAACTACTGGATTAGAATAACATATTCTAATAAGATATTGTTTTAAAAAAAAAAATCTTCGTATTGACAGTGATTGAGCACTGGAACAGGCTGCCCAGAGAGGCTGTGGAGTCTCCTTCTTTGGAGATATTCACAAACTATCTGGACACAATCCTGAGTAATCTGCTCTGGGGGACCTTGCTTGAGCAGGGAGATTGGACTAGAGACCTCTAGTGGCCCATCCAAACTCATCCATTCTTTGATTACTTGTTATCTTAAAAATCCTATGACTATTTTTTTTTCATTTCAACATAATAAATCTGCTTCCTTTAGACATACGGAGTAAAAAGCAGCTTCTTCCAAAAGAACTCTAGAAGGATGGAATTGGTGAAATACTTAGCTGATATTAGGCAGGAACTAGAGGACGGGCCTTGGAGAATTAAGAAATGTGTCTGTTATCTTGTTGTAGAAAGGCCTAAACATAAAGAGTTTTTACTGATAAATGCTGTCCAAATGCTGTACTCTGTGACAGTGGCTCTGTATAATTTGACTGTTTAGTAGGAAATAAGACATTGGGGTGTCCTCTCTGGGGTCATTAGAATCTACCTTGGCTTTGGTGTTGGCCAGCCACCACATCTGAGGAATCTGTCTCTATACACCAACATATCAGTGGGACATTGTTACCACAGAGGAGTAAAAGTCAACTACTAAAGAAATTCCTTCCAAAGAAGATAACAAACTATCACCTGTGGCTGAGAAACAAAAGAGTAAGAAAATAGATTTTTTATATGTGATTTTGGTTCCTCCAAACACCTTTTCCCCAATGACAAATGAACACAATGGTTTAGTTAATTAATAGCATAATTAGAGGTCTAGTTTATGTAGGTGATTCAGGTTGATTTTTCAACTTTTAAAGGAGACTTGAACTGTGATGTAGCAAAGACCCTTGAAATCATTGTTATTGCTGATGAAAGTCAGGACAAAGTCACATCATCAAAAAGTCTATCTGTCATTTGGACATCAATCAGGGAACCATAGCATAATCTATTTTACTATTGCTGAGAAAGGGATATTTCTGAAATTTCTAAACATGTCTGTGTTCTGTCCTTATAGTCCTTTTTCTCTTTGCTTGTTTTTTTTTAGTGTTGTGATCACTTGCAAACAGCTGACATTTTTGCTCCATGCTGACTTTGGCATAGGATTTTACTTTTACTTCAGATGTTCCTCTTTGTTTAATGCATGGGCTTCTGAAGAAAAACGTGATTGCCTTTGATGAATGGCTTCTTGGAATAACAGTTGTGACTGGTAGTAGATGAGTTGCTACTATTGATCCCAACAAGCTGTAATACTTCTATGAAGTGCAAAATGAGTAGAATCAACAAATTCAGATTTCTTCTGAGCTGTAAAGTGACAGTGATTTTCTCTCATCAAATCACCAATTGTCAGGGATTTGTTTGTTTCCTGGTAGATGCTTGTTTCCTTGAATACTCCCTGTTTGATATCTTTTTAAGACATCCACTGATCTTATGTCTTCCCTAATAATTTCTTTTTACAGTCTGTGTACGTGATTTTCACTTGCAGGCCTCCTCAAAAAAAAATTTCAAAGAATTTTAAATCATGAAATGGAATGATTTGTAAAGGTTTGGTTAGAGGCTTACCTTTATCTATACAAAGAAGCAGCATAAAATGACTCAGAAGAACTGGACCTCGTTTGCACAGTGGTGAATTGATGAGAATCACGTGGAGAAAAAATGGACATGGAGAAATAGTGTCCACAAAAGGGCAGATTGAACTAAGAAAGATAACACTGGTTGTGTTCACTGGGAAATTTAGTAAACAATTATTTCTGTGATTATTTTATCTTTTAATTTAATCATTTTAGGACACCGTCCTTCACTGTTAATGGTTTTTGTCATTCTCAGCTATTTGCCACTCTGCAGTATGACATCTTTTATAAATGTTCTGACATCCCATGAAATATTAGCTAACAGGAAAAGACATGTTTTTTGAGGGTAATATGGGAATTCAACAGTACCTGGAGAAGAATGAATGTAATTTATCACTTCTTAAGACAGCTGAAGATCTCAATCAGCCACCTGATACTTTGGAAATTATTATTAAGCATAAACAGGGCCAATTTGCAGCTTTTAAAGTTCATTTTCAAGCTTTAACTCATGGTTAATATTAATTCAGTTAATAAGTCATGAATATCAAGAAACTCTGAAAGGTTCAGCTCTTCATTCTCTTAAGTTTCTTCTTCCAAATCTCAGAGGACAATCCACATGAGAACAGTGTAATTGAATTAAGGATTGGGAAGGTTGCCCTATCTGGGATTTCCTCCTCTCTGTAGAAATATTTGAGAAGTTTCACTTCAGTTTCATATGAACTTTGCAGATGAACCCATTGTTTCAGGTAGACCAGTGGAAGTAACATAGTTAAAGTGCAGAAAAGACCGAACAGCATCTTCCCAGGGCCCTCCAAATACAGGATTGTAGTTAGGATTTGCTAAGTTTTCGTGAAACCTGAGAAACCTCTGAGGGTTAAAATATGGACAAAGTGTATTAGGACTGTTCTGGTTCAAGCCTTCTCTCACTAAGGGCGTCTTCCTGTGACTGGCCCAAGCTTAGAAAGATCAACACACATTTAGGAACTCAAGAACTCACTAACTAGTATTAGGAGTATAGGAAGAGGAAAGGAATCACTACAGGGCACTAGGAAAAGATTCTATCTTTTGTGTTTGGTATAACTTACTATGAATGTTTTTATTTTTTTAAGGATCAATGTAAGTTTTTTCATTGGAAGGGTGGTGAGAGAAAGAAGAGGTGGGGCCTTCATGCAGTATTGGAATTGCATACAAAATTCAAGCAGTTTACAGAATCTGAACATATTACTTGTTTCTTTGCAACTGGTCAGAGATTCAAATAGCATTTTTGACACAATTCCTTGTGATAGGTCTTTTTATGGAAGGAGAGTGTAATAGGACCAAAAAAATGGACACACACATATACTGAAAGAAAAAAAGAAGTACCAGCTTCTTTTGAAATAAAGCTCTGACAAAAGAATCTAGCTAAACATTAAATCCTGTCCTCCAAATTATATCTTTAAAAATCTATAACAGGCAATAAAATTAAAATGTATCAATTAAGTAATTTTAAAATCAAAGTGTTCCAATCCAGAAATATCTGAATGGAACCGTGTGCAATTATCATGACTTTATATTAGTGTTTAGGTAGATCAGATTTTGTTAGGATTGCCAAGTCTTCTTATAACCATTTTGCTGCTTAGTAATAGCTTTTTTTAAAGGGCAATTAGGGAACATAAAAATGAGGATTTTTAAAGGGCAATAGTCATTGCAGGAAATTCCTGGCCTGATATAAATAATAATCAGAGAGCACATAAAACAAATGAGAGAACAGCACTGGTGGGGCAAGAAGTAGTGTAATATAAAGCAGATAGATTGAATATGATATATATTCTGTGATGAGTTATTCTTCAGAAGTCAACAGAGTTACACAACTAAGCATTAAAGAATCCAGGTCTGGAGGATGCAGGATGTACTTAAAGAAGCAGGATACCTTTTACAAAAGAATTAAACAAAACGTAAAAAAGTCTAACCTAAGAAAAAATTAATTCCAAGGGAGAAAAATTTGTAAACTTAGGCTGGTTTTGTCAAATGCAGCAAAATCACAAGGTTCTCAGAAATTACTTCCTGACCTGGTTTTTACTATGTATGTAAATAAAATAATTTGATGTCTTTGCAAAGGAGGAGTTCTTGGGGGATGACAAGAGGAGGGTCATACTATGTCACTGAGGAGGCATAATAGCCTTGTTAATATGCAAAGCCACAGGAACTGAGACATTCTGCTTTATTGGTATCACTGGAGGGACTGCTCCAGAGACAGCTCCAGGCTCAAACAAAGCAGGTAGTGGCCTGGTGTCGTACAGGGCTGAGATTGCAAAATGGCAGTTCCCCCTCCTGCATACATTAAAACCTTAAAGCCCAGGTTAGAGGTGCCAGGGGAAAAATTGAATTGTGCTGATAGCCTCCCCTTCTGGGAAAGAAACACAGAAAATGACAGGCATTTCTCCTTTGAAATACAGATGGCCATCCTTACGAATGCAGCAAAAGCAAGTCTCTTCAATTCCTCTCTCATACCTGGAGGTAGAAGCAGTCCAGCCCTGGCTGCTCATTCCCGGGAATGAGGTTTGGGCTAAGTTTTTGAGAAACACTGATCGTGTGTGTATAATTCTAGTAGCTACTTCCTGCAGCATTTCTGCTTCCACATCTGGATGTAACATTCCTCTCTCAGGGCCCTGCACCCGTGCTCAAAAAGGATGGCAGAGCAGTCCCAAAGCTGGAGGCGCTGCAGCTATTCCATGCACAGGGTACAGTCGAGTACTCACCTCCTGAGCCTGTATTGTAGTGGCTTACGCAGCAATGAGAGTGGGACCATGCAGCATCTCAGCTGCAGGTGGTTGTGATGCTGCTGTATTGTGCTCCCTCTTCTCTTCCCTACTGTCCTTTCCAAAATCAGTGGGAATGGGCAGTTTAGTCCTGTGCATCTCCGCTGGTAGATATGTAATTATGGAAGCATACAGTCTTGAATAATGGCTGATTCAGATAATCCATCACTGCCTTGACTGATTGTTCATCTTCCACAGGTCTTTAAATCAGATTATTTGATTTAAACCCTGGTTCACATGTGGAAATCTAAACCAGTTTGTGCACATGCTTACAGTTAAGTGTCATGACCCCACATCTCATTCCGTATTATAAGAATCTTTCTCATGATACAGTACTGTCAAAAAAGGAAGCTGGAAATGGAAGTGCTGGTAATTTTGATGAAGTGTCACTGAAGATGAAAGTGGGGCCAGATAGCCATTTTGTTGCAATTTCAGTGGAGATTTCTGAAGTGACAGGCAATACCAATTTATGTTAGGCAATGCATCAGTTCATACCAGGCTGGGAAATTGGCTTTATCCCTCTTGCAAGGAAAACCCTGCTTTGGCTATTTTTGTTTGTTTGGTTGGTTTGTTTTGTTTTGTTTTTATTTGTTTGGGGTTTTTTGCCCACAGAATTCATCTCTTTCAGGTGGCATGTGCAATGGGAAAGCTGAAAATATGAAATGAAGGAATGAAGCGATGAAGATGACCTGTGTAATTCACTGGCTACTACTCATACTCTTGGATATAGTTAATTGCCTTGGATGTAGCTAATCTGATATTCATTGCTGCTGACTATTTCCAAGATTCAGCACTCTGTTCTTTTTTGAAGCATAAAAGGTTGAGGTCTTTCCTTTCATTTTTCGTCACTTACTTCTCAGAATAAACATCTCCTTCCTGATATTTTTTTGAGAAGAATTTCAGGCAGTCCTATACTACAAGAGGTTTACAAGTCCTATTACTTTTAATGATTTACTGGGGCGGAGAGGAGGAAATGAGGAGGGTGAGCAAACAGCAAGTGAAATTCTGTAGACAAGAATATAGCCATAAAATGCGGGCATGCAGATTTCATCTTTCTGTATTGTCTAGAAAATGTTAAGCAGCAATGGATATAGCTTTTATAAACGAGAAATGTCAGTTTTCCCTTAATATCTGTCTGGGTGTATTACTATTTCCTTTAATATTGCCTTTTATATGTGGAAGGCTCATAAGCTGGTTTTGTACTTACTCAAAGGCTGTATGAAGAATATTTCACTCATTACTGAGATGCAACTACTTCTGGTGTGAGATGTGGCCATTAATTCATAGCTCACAGTGATGATAAGGCTCAAGACAAGAGGTGAAAGGGAATAGTCCCTAAGCTGTGTTAGTACATATTAATGTAGGACCATTGATAACTGTGTTGATTTGTTCTTGGCTCTATTTATTCATTGGATCTGGTTGAATTTACAGGGCATAATAATGTCAGTAGGCTGAAGTCAGAGGACAAACCATTTGACACGGTTAGAAGGAAAAGGGAAATTGAGCCATGCAATTACATTCTTGTAATTGGGCAGTAATGCCCTGAAGATTCCAGTCTTCATTACAACCCTACACGGTCAAGAGGATCTCTGCTAAGTTTTCATTCAGGAGAAGTGCTGCACCAGGTTACGGGATTTAATGGTAGCATTCAGATGGCTATTCCCGTGGAGCAGCACTATCTCTCTCCCAACCGTTGTGACTCCATTCTGTCACAGAATTTCAGATGATCACTGAGTTGGAGAGTTTTCCAACGGTCACCTTGCTGAAAGGAGGGTCAGTGCCTGAATCAGTTCTGAATGGTGACAAACTAATCTTTTCCATAAGATTCCCAGCCACTGGGGCTTTCTCCACTTTCTTCGGTAACCAGTTCATTTGCCATGGGACACAGGATCTGTAGACAAATTGAACTGTCAGAGTCAGCAAGCAGAAGGTGTTTGACATCAGGCTCCTAGTGCAGGAAAAAAATTACTTGTAAACACCAAAGTTCATGCACCCTGCTTTCCTCTGACTTTAACAATCCTGGGATTCTCTGCCACTGACTTCCCTAGGGCATTGCTTCACTAAATCCTCCCCATCAAAATTCTGGGCATTCCCAGTAGCCCAGTAGTGGTGTCTTCTTATGATTCATCATGTGGATTTAGCTCTACTCTCCTGTTTAATTTAACCTTTTGAAATAAACATAAAGGAAAACAATGACGTGCGGGAGGAAGAGGACATTATTAAGTGATACTGTGTATAATTGACTCAGCGGGATCTTTCAAGTACTTTGGAAAGAATAAAAAAGGAAGACACAGTGGGCACTAAAAGCTCTCAGGGTTATCATCTTTGTGAGATAATAGTCCAGCCAAGCACCCAAGATTAGTGCTGATAGGAGGTATTTTAAAAATATGTGTGTATATCTTTTTGAATACATTAAATTCATTTGAAACTTGTAACTATTCTGTGGGCACTCCTTCAGTTCTGAAGATGCAGGAATCTCACCTGTGGCAACATAAATCTGGAGTAACTCTGGGAGAGGGGGGGAGGTGTTAATAGTGGCAGAATAAGAGTGAAATTAAGTCCTAGAGGTTTTTATTTTTAACTGAAGGGTAAAATCCCCAGGTGCATAAGCATAAATAAGGGTATTTTCCTGTAATATGAAGGCTATGATGGTCTGACATATCAGGTCAACTAAGGTAACTCCTGATTCACACAGATTCAGAAGAGGTCTGTCAATTTTACACCTTCTAAAGGTAAAAAGCTCGTATAAATTTATCTATTGTTTACATTGAAGAAACCCTGCAAATAAATGGTATCTGTCAATGTAAATAAAGAATTATTTTGCTGAGGGGGTAGAAGTTACCCTTTGGTGTAAATCAAAGTAGGGCTTAACCCCTTTAGACATCTTTAAAGATAAATGAAGCAACTTTTCATCTAAAACTGCACAGCAAATCCCTTCTTTAATTTTTTTCAGTCTCCTCTTATAAAGAGAAAAAGCAAAAACATTAATGAGCTATTCAAATATTCAAACCTTGCCGAGGGAGAAAGGATCCTTCATTCATCATGAGCTCAACCTGATAAATCCTTTTTAATTAGTGTATATGCTAACATTGTACAAAGCATCCATGAATCAGAGACCACACAGAGCAAAAGTGAAGAAGAAATACATTATGAGGAAGAGGAATTGGAGCCCAAAATATGTCTTTTTTGGCTTTCAGAAAGTATTGAAAGCATGCTTATTAGTTGATGAAGTCTATCATTAATAAGCTCTCAGCTATGTTCAGACTGTCCCCCAGCACTTTACACAATGTCTTTGCAGTAATATGCTGATAGAAAGGGCATTTTCTGGTACCTGATAAGTGGGTAGCAAAATGAGAAAGCTGAAAGAGGGGAATGTAATGTGCTTTTCTTCTTACTCCAGGTGGCAATTCTCAGCTACTCAGATAAGGGGTTGACTCTACTGGGGAAGTTCTCTGTAGAGGCCTTGTTTGTTCCTCTTCGATACATTAGAGTCTTTGGGACTGTCAGACACCGGGGCAGTGCACTGCCATTGGAATGGCTGATTGCTGTCATTGGATAATCCCAGATTTCTCACGCCAGCATTGAGTTTACTGACACTCTTGAACCCTTTTAGCTAATTGCTCTGTCTTTGACTCAGTTTCCAGTCAGCTGGAGAGACCTCATGGGAAGCAACAATACCAAACGGTGATTAAAAATATAAAGCATTCACAAACAAGGCTTAAACTGCTATTTCTTCGTTTTAAAGACTGAGAACAGTATGCCTTTAGGTGAATTTGACTGCTAATTTGGGGCCCCTTGCAATCAAACTTTCTCCTGTATCAATGCTGTTGAGGTGAATCGTTTGATGAAAGGGAATGTCTTATAAAATAATGGAAATCAAACAATTAAATTCCATGCAGAAGACAGTCATGAAAACAAGGTTCCTAATAAAATTTTGAGCTGGCAGTGTTGAAAAGCGTGTTGTACATCATTGCAAGGCACAACCTGGCAGAAGGGGCAGATTTTTGGCTGTTGTAAATTGATGTAGCTCTTCTGTTTTTGCAGAAAATTCACAACATAAACCATATCCTCAGTTTACATGTGAAACTGTAATGTTCATAAGGAGTGATGAGGGCAGATCACAGTGTTTAGAGAGGTCATTTCTTTAAAATAAAATCCTCTCAAGCAGTGACAAATCAGCTCAGTTGTTACAGTCTATCTCTGACTGAAGTTAAAAGCCATCATTATATCTACTCCCTAATAATTAAGGTGCCTGGCAGCTCCTGCTTCTCTCTTTAAGAAATCCAGCTGTATTGCAAAGCTCTATTTTGCACATAGGTGGTAGCTTCTATCAGAGGAGGGAAAAGCGGTTTCTAGCATTTAATTTTTTTGAGCTTCACTAATGTTCTTGCTGAGCTGTTACAGAGTATTTTCCTGTTAGGCCTGGATGAATACGTGAAATGAGATTTGGATGTGCATTTACCATATTTTAAAATAGTTTCCCTAGGATATAATCGAATTCCTTTGGTGTCTTGCTCAATGCCATCTGTTACATCATCATAATACTGTAACATGTTTAGCAACCATGAGTTTTAGAAGCTTGACTGACAAGGTCCGTGATCTTAGAGGCTGCGACTGAGAAGAACTTTATAATACCTCACTACTGATGTGTTAGGAGAGCTAACTAAGACTTATCACTCTTTCATATCTTTCTCTCACTTATTCATCACTCTTTGTCACCAGAACTGTGATGAAGTTGGTGTTGACAGACACTAAACACACTGGGATTTTTCTGTATAAAACGGGGCATTGTTTGAACACAGCAGAAATCTGATATTTCACAAACCTGAGAAAAAACCACACAGAAAATCAGTGATATGAACTCTTTTGGATTTAAAACTATGCATGTGTATTTGTACTCAACTTGCAATCATTCAAGAGAAAGCACGAGCAAACCCCTCCAGGCAGACATCTCATGGAACACATCTGTGGACAAAGGTGGCACACGGACCACCTTCTGCCTGTGAGGAATAATTAAGCAGGTCACCAAAACTGACACTCAAATGGTACTCTTCAGTGGAAGTTTCTCTTTTAGAAACAGAGGATTTGTTCATAGGACTTACTTTACAGGACAGCAGGCTCAGATCTATGCTGACCATCAGAGCCAGCTGAGATGAGGTATTTGTGAGTGCCAATAGCATGCCAGGACAGGCACTCAAAACAAAGCATGTGGGTGCACACCGGGGTTTCTATTTCCTTCCATAGTCAGCTATGCACATAGAGGAAGAAAGGGAAAAAAGCAGACAGAAGCTTGGAGACAGGCAAGAAAAGAAGATGGAGGCACATGAGTGGAGACAAGACATAGTGTGTTAGATAGACTGTAAAGCAAAATGACTCAGGGATTTGAGACATGGAAGGGCAACTTGTGCAGTGCCAGAAAGGCTTTTCTGGTGCTATGAAAGTGAGGAGCAAAGAAAGGGTCCAGCTGTGTAGTTTACAATGATACCATGGCAGCATATAAGGTGGTACTGGTCCTTCAGAGCCTTCAGCACTGCTTCTGGGTACCAGAAGGAAAATCCAGAGCATGGGAATAGTGGGTCTGAAGGAGTGCAGTGATGGAATGGGGGGAAATTTTAGATCAGGTCAATGAAAATGTATAACAGCAAAGTCTGAGAGAGAGGCATATCTCAACCGCAGTACTAGAAAAAAGCACACATTATAACTCACATTAACAGTGCTGCTTTTAATCCATCTCTATCCCACTCAACCTGGGTTTAAAAAAATATAATAGAGGTGAAGAGTGCTTTTTCCTGGAATCTAAATTATCTGGGATAATCTGTGTTAACGGGCCATGGGATGGCTCATAAAAGGAAGATGTAACAGATATGGCTCAGTTAGTGAATTATATAGTGCTCCTTTGCAGTACAGAAATTCATAAAGAGGGCGATTAGGGGCAGTGGACAGAAATCAGAGGAGACATCAGTTTTAGAGCTCTCATGCTACAGAAGCCTGCTTCTCACAGATGGATTTGTCATCCTTTATTTGGAGACTCTGGTAAGCTTCAAACTCCATAACAAAAAGTCAAGTTGGTCCATGTTTTGAAGACTGGATAAGAAATATGGGTCTGCTCTCATTTATTCTAAGGCTTTTTTCCATGATGGCACTAAAGTGGGCTATAAAGCAAGCATAAATGCAATTTATGTCCATTACATATAAAGAGGGATGAGTTCAAATGGTAATCCAGCCGTGTATCATCACATTGCAGAACAGTAAATGGCATCCATTATGGGACTGTGACTCTGTCCGAGGCACTGAAACCTCATCGTATCTGAGAAATCAGTGAGAGAAGGTTTGGGTTTTTTTTTTATCTCAAACTTTCCCATTGACTAAGAAATTTTTTTTAACTCTCACTCTGTTATTTTCTATTATATTCCTCCAGTACCACTTTAGATTAACAGCCCAGTTAATTAATATGGAATCCAAGTGAAAATGCTATAGGAGCACTGGTGCCATTCCCATTAATAGTGGAGGAGTTCATCAAAATTAACATTATTACAGTAAATACCAAGAAAATTAACTGTGATTGGCTTATTATTTTAAATTGTGCTCCCGCCTGCATTTGACTCTTCTAGAAGGTTGTATGGAATAGGTATGGTGATGATTCAGGACTTGGAGTCAGAAATAAAACAGAAAGCACGATGAGCTGTGATCAGTGTTAGAGAAAGTCTTCTGTCATATGTCAGGTGCACTTCACTACAAGGTAGATAAATAAGACTCGGAACCCTCCTTTCCTCACATCCCTATCCAATATATCTAGGAAGTTTTGGTAGTACCATAATAGAAATTTTGACTTATCAGTAAATGAGAAGAGGCTCCAATGTAGGAAACATCTCTCTGTGTGCAGTGTCATAGTTGTATTAGGAAACAATTTCTACACCAACCAGCTGTGAGTCTAAATTCATGTGATGATAGTGTATAAAAAAGAAAGTTAAGGTAAAATTGATTATCACATGGACTGACTGAACACAGCCAATTGGAAAAACAGACCTTATATTCAAATCTTCTGGGTCTTTATCCTGAATCTGAAAAATTGGCCCGAAAAACTGTTCAGAGACTTTTTTATCTTGAAGCAGCAAGGTATTAGTTTATTCAAGGTTGGGAGCAAGTCAGCTCGCACCGGACAAACTTGCTCAACTTGCAAGGGCAAAACTAAGTCATTTTATACACTTTAGATACATGGTTACATCGTTTATTATACATATTAATAAGTAGGTGAGTCTCTGGGCGGAGTCTTTCCAGACATGTGCAGTCTTCTACTTTGGGGGTCTTCTGCTCAAGCCTTCATCCCTCTGGTGGTCACCATGGACGTCTTCCTCAATTTGACCTCTTCGATTAGGTGACCTGAATTCTTCAAGCTTGCAAAATCCTGGCTCTGGGCCTTCTAGATCTTATTCAAATGTCTAGTTTACCTTATTTATTACTCTGTGTGTACTACTCCTATCCTTTCTATAATAAGGACTTTGGTCCAGTGAGCAGAACAGAACATGATATTAACCAGTGCTCCCAAAATGTTCTTCTAGCAAAACAGGTGTTGGGTTTCTTAGCAGACCAAGATATCTCAGTTAACTCTTTTAGGCCTGGCTCCTATTTCAATCCTGTATGCTGTTAATTCAAAAATACTTTCAATCAAAGTCACAAATATATAGATAATATCTTTCTGAATAGAAGTACTATTTAATCTTATTCTTGTTCAGTGTCTAAACAAAAAGTAAACAAGTTGTGTTGTGGCTGCCTGTTTTACAGAAACGTAAGCAAAGGACTCTAACTTTGTCCACTAGTAAAAAAAAAAAAATGGAGTCAAATAGGCCAAGTCAAGGAGTATATAAGCCTCAAAATATTCAGGAAAGTGAGAGGAAAAAAAAGGAGCTTCAACTCAGAAAGCATACAAGATATGAAGACCTGCAGAAAGATACCCATATTGCAGCAGCAACACAATTGTGCAGAATCATGAATGCCCAGATTTGAACTTTGCAAAATTAATTGCTGTTTTCCACCTCTCATTTTCATGTTGGGGAAAAGATGAACAGTCACCTGAAGTAAGTATTTGTAACTTTGCTTAACTGGAAAACTTAGTGTTACAGAAATGAAAATCACAGGGCAGTTGGAACCAGGTGGTTTTCAAGATCCCTTCCAACTCTAACCATTCTGTGTTTCTATGTAGGAAATTAAATACTTGATGTGGATAAAAGTAATGGTAATTAAATTAAATAATGGAGGAAATAGCTACCTATATGCTTATTGAAGACATTGCAACAATGACCCCTGCAATGTTCTCTCATCAGAGGTTGAAGGCATTATTGTTACAAGTAAAATGTCAAAGATTAAGATACATCCCAATTTATTGGTACCATCACGAACTTAAGTGGAGCTGTTCTGATTTATGTCATTTTGAGATCTCACTGAGAAGCCAGAGTGTCGAAAACAGAGGTTGCACAAACTGAAAGTCCACAGCAGTTTGGTTCAGTCATGTCTGTGCTCTTTCCCAGGTGTGAATTTTTCCCCAAGCCCCTGTAGTGTCCTTAGTCCATTGACACTTGCTGAGAAGTGCCTCCAATCTGCATATCAATGATGCAGCAAAAAAAAATAATAGAAAGAAATCATAGTTATTCCTGAATTAACTTTGGTTTTCATTTTAACATTCAAGTTTAACAAAATGACTCTTTTTATAAAGAGGTTTGCTCTTTTTCTTGTTCTAAATTACATTTTTTCAAAGAGAGAAATGAGTTTTCTCCTTCTGTTGGAGTTGAATCAGAGACGACAAAATGAACTGTCTAGCTTTTAACAGGAAACCTTACATTTGAAAATACCATTCTGAATAGAAGCCGGGAATTTGTACGCACTCATTTATCATAGAGGTCATGAAAGCAGTACCCTCTGGAGAGAAGGAATGAGGTATCCCAGCAGTGATATTGCTGCAAAGTGCAACTAAACATGGGAGATTTTGGAAGTTTATTACCAAGACAAATAATTTTTTCTCTTCTAAGGCCTACTGTGTAACACGAGGATATGTGTCTCTTAGCTGGCACAGGGATCCTTCATTTTGTTTGTTGCCACTAAGCTTGTTTTGCATCTTTAAGGGAACCAACAAAAACTAACAAATAAAATCATTAAGGTCAAATCTGCTCTGCTGGAATTACTTTTCTCCTAGAAAACATTCAGGGGTTTGAAACAGGAAGTTAAAAGTGTGATAAACGGGGCTATTGACTAATGCAGTGAATGACTCACAGGTTGGATAAAGTAGCATGGGGTGGAGGTTGCAATTGTCTGGGTGTGACAGTGACAGCTCAGTTTGTCTATGCCATAGTTCATCCAGCTGTGATAATGATTGTCTTTCTTTCAGAGGCTGCTGAAGGGCACTGGTTAGTTTATTAATGCACATGAAGACTTTTCAGCATCTCCTGAAAGCATGACTGTCATTTACAAGGGACACAGTTCTTGGTGTCACATTAATTTGCAGCAATAAAAGACTGGGCTGCACACGTCTGACATGCTACATCTGTAAATGTATGCGCAGAGACTGCCCGTTTTGTGAAAAAACCCTCAAATCTCTCCTTAGTCCCATCTATTAATTAATTAATACTTTTAAAGGACTCAGAGACAATGTAACACAGAAAACAGGAAACATATAGTTCTCTATTCTGACTAAATGCTGCCTCTGATAATCAAGGGGGAAAAACGGGAGGATAGTTGTGAGCTTCTACACCATTATTTAGCATATAAAATGGGTTTTCCAGGGAAAAAAACATTTTATGAAGAAACCTTTTAATACAAAATAGCCATCTTCTACACCTGTGTATGCACATATGTACACATCCCTTTGTAAGTATGAAAAGGTGAGCAGGAATCTGCAAAACATAGCTCAGTTGGCCAGGAGGATTACTAATATCAAAACTTTCTTTATACGTTGGTATCATGCTAATTGTGACGCTTGCAGCTTGTAAATCATCTTGCTGCATCAAGCTGAATGAAAGAATTACAAAAAAACAGAGGTAGGAGAAGTGGGATTTGTCCCCTAACAATAGACTTTCAAAAAAACATAAGGACAATGTGCTAAACTGCTAAGATTATTCTGAATCGGCTGAGCTACTCTGATTTCTGCCACGTGAATCTGGTCTTTAAAATTAAGGAGGTGGGATTTTGACAGTCTTTTACAAAGCACAAGCTATCAGTGAACCTAAGCTGGCTCCTGTGAGTCCACCCTCAGCACCTTCAGCTACGGGCTTAGCATCTTGCTGAATGGAGCCAAGTACACATGTAAGCAGTGCGTTGGATTTGGCAGAGTTCCCTGCAAAGGCACAAGGCTGATCCGTTTGAAATGAACATCAACATTTTTTGCTGCTGGCTACGGGATCAAAATGCTCTTTTTGGGGAGAGGGTCAGGGCAGTCACTTTCTGTCTTGCCGCTTCAGTGAACAGCATGATCCGTATGTGATGAAGACCATGCCTGTTCCATGGACAGCTGGGCCTCTATGCAGCTACCAGAGGAGGTCAGAATGAGAACCTGTGTCCTTTTCCTCCAAGCATACTATCATGTTTCATTTCAAGGAGAATCAACACATTCTGAGGTAAAGCTGCTATCACCCTTATGAGCCCGAACATCAGCAAGGCAGCAATTTATGGTTTGCCTTAGCAGAATCACATATAACCAGAGCAAATAATTACATATATTTTCTCATGTTCAAAGCAAAATATTAACATAAAATCTCATCTTTCTTTCGTACATCCTCTTCAGGTCCAAAGATGATGAGGGTGAAGTATCAATTTATCAAAATCCCTCAACTACTGCGCAATTAACTTGAACTGAACGAGTGAGATTTTTCCTGTGATTTTGTATTACAGTCAACGTAAGTATGAAAGGAAACAGTGTAAGGAGAATATGTGATGTGATAAAAGTTAATATTCTAGAAGATAATGAGATGTAAATTGCTAGTTGGAACAATACCTAGAGGCTCAACTCTTCAAGTGTTGGGTTTTTTTGCCAAAGATAGGGGTATTTTTTTCTATTAATAATTTTCAATTCTTGAGCTCTTTATAAAACAGATCAGTAACAAAATGCCTTTTCAAAGGGAGAAACTGAACGAAAGGAGATATAATATACAGAGCTCCTTAGCAGACTCAATACTCATCACAATACCTAGATTTCCTGAGTTTCCTTTTAAGTTCTGAAATATGATGGCTTTTACATAATATACAGCTTGATAGGCATTAAATACTGACCATGTGGTTGGAAGAGTAGTTTGAATTCAGAAATCATCCTTCAGACAAAAACAAATAGTCAGGAAGCTATCCTATTCAAAGGGTGACACACATCATATCACTTTTGCTCTACGTGTTAGCCTAGTGTTTAAGAAATCAGACTGTAAATACTCAGGTTTCTTTATTCAAATGAGCAGGAGTTGCTTATGGGTAGATGTAATTTAGGCATTTTCTGCATTTCCAAGGGATTTGTACATCTTAGCTAGACATAGCCTTCTTTCAGGCCTAGAAGTGTGGTCTGGGGACTAAAGAACTGGATTTTAACCAAGAAGACTTGCATCCCGTTCCTGGCTGAGCCATGTGGCAGCTGGTGTCTTTGGATTTGACAGTGCTTTCCTAGGACAACCTTACCTCAACCTCTCGCTTGCCTCAAGACAGCTACCTCCACAGTGCTATACTCCTCCTAGGTATATCCCTATCCACACAGCTCTGTCATCGCTTTCTGGAAGTTCACTTTTCTATCCAAGTCCCAGTGCAGACATTTTGATTTCAAATGGTTTTGAGGACTGACTACTCACACTGCACCAGTAGCTGTGTCTTCCTGAACACTCCTGATCCTCTGCAGCCATGATTACAGCAGTCCAGTCAGCCATCCTACCACAGGCGAATGTCACTACTGCTTGGCCTCAGAGCAATTCAGTGACAATCGCTGGTCTTTTGCTGTTAATGGCTAAAAAAGATCTTTCCTGGTTCTTCTTATGGGGTCCTGTCATTCAGAGCAACAAGTCTAGCACCTCTGCAAATGGCTTTGATGAGCTGTAGTACAGAGTTACATTGGACATGGGCACGTTGGCTCCCTAATTTGTGCGTGGAGAAAGCTAGAATAAAACATTGTTTGCACTTACGTGTTTAGTGATTTAGTGTTTGCAAAGTGCTTTATGATCTATGGTGCTGTACCACTGCTGTTCTAGACAGGTGCTGCCACAGACAGAAAATGGCACTTTTCTGTTCCAGTCACTTGGGGACAAAGTAATAGCTGCAACTGTGTCTCTGGATCTGCAGAGTGTTCTGCAACAACCCTCCCATCTGGGATGCTCTCACTGTTAATAAGAATAAGTTGTTGCTTGAAGAGAGCTTTGCTTTCCTGGTTTTTAGCCTGGCTTCTCTTACTTGTCTGAAAATATCTCCTAACTGCCAGCAAGGCTCTCAACTCAATATTGTGATGAAATGCCTTTTGCTGGTATTCATACCGTGGATAAAGGGTTCATTTCTGCAGGATTGAGTGATTTTTTTTAATCTTGCAACGGAAGAGGTGAACTTTGTATTTTAAAATAAATGCTATGTAGCATTGTTCTCTGGAAAATTGCAGTTCTCTGTACTACATACAGATGGTTAACTACATGAAAGAATATATTCATTTTCCCTACTGCTCCAGACACTCGGCTGGCAGGAAAACTAACACAGACATGTGGAAAAATAAAAAACTTAAAAAGTTATTCTGTCCTGAAGTCTGAATAAAAGAAAGAAAAAAACCTGAGCCCCTGTAGCAATCTCCCATTTCAGATCCAAGTTCTGGTGACTATTGTGATTGGTTTTCTTTTAATTACTTTAGGGTGATTTTTAAAGGTTTGAGTTTACAAGCCAAAACATATAAAAAGTCTTGGCACTTCAACTGTGATAGAAAAATCTAGAGGTAGGAGGCTTTCCATTTGACGTGGGTCATACTTTTCATTCAGACTTGGTTTACACATTTGTATGCATAAATAAATAAATAAAGCCCCAAAGGAATGAAAGATAACTCATTCTGCTTTAAATGCCACAAATAGAATGCTTTGACCTCATTTTCACATTTTATTTCAGGTTTTTGAATATTTTTCAGTTCTGAATTACAGGTAGCATATTTCAGTGAAGTCATTTGCATATAAAAATTAGCATTTTTCAGTGGGAATAAAATCTCTACCACTTCTCTTTAGAGGTGAATCTTCACCATAAGATGACTGTCATCCTAGCCAGCAATGGGGAAAAAGTCAGATACCTCCAGCTGAACTCATAAGTCTCTAGAGTAAGAACCACATCTCCACTACCTGTGGTAACTAATAAAAAGACAGATTTCCAAGCTCACCCCTGGACAGGAATACCAGAGCCAGCTCTGGTGTAGTTTATTACTCTGTAACTGCATTGCCCTCTTATATGTAGTATGCAATAGATACAGGTTATCCTTGCAGAAACCATCGTGATTTATAAGCAGCTGGGTTTTACCGACACATCTTAAGTGTGGGTGTTTCTTTAAGAAACAAGTTAATAATTCTTCCTGGTGATTTAAACACAGCTTTAAAATTACATATGAATGACTACCAGTACTGTAATTTTGTGGGAGGAGCTTCATCACCTTGAGAGTTGTAGTCTGAGGGTTTTTCCCATGGAAGTATGGAAAAGGATAAAATATGATGCTTTAGCATCCTGCCTTGAATTTCCTTTTTTTCCCTCCCCTAATAATAGCTGCAAACAGCATAGCTGAAGGATCCATCACACATTCACCACTTTCTTCTGCAACACAGAACTTTGCAGCTCTCAGACACCAATGACATTCCAGCCTCCAAGGTGCTGTTAGTCACAGGTGACAGGAGCAAGACCCTTGGTAAGAGGAATTGTTGGGCCAGTGCTAACATGGCTGCATGGGTCAGTGCTAGATTTAGACTCGACGAGCACTGGCTTCTCTTCTCACCTCTGCTGACACCCTGCATGTAATTTCCTTGACTTCCTGCCTGAAACATATTAATGGTGATATTTACAGTTGTCTGGTTTTGGCATAGAGAAGCAGCAGCAGAGCTAGTACAGGGATTTCCTGTGAACTTAAGAGCATGAGGTCAAGTTGAGCTGTGGCCTTGGGATGTAGCTGATCCCTTTCTCGTCTCCCCTTTCCATGTCCAGCCGGATACTTGGGCTCCAGAGAGGAGGGTAGGACAGAAGCTTCAGGCCATCTCTAGGCAAAGCTTCTTATTCTTCGACTTTTTTCTTTTCAGAAAGTATCTTTTGGATATGCCTTTTGACAATACTTGTTTTCCTGTCTGTATGAACAGCACTTTGACCTTAGCTGTAGCCAGCTGACATAAGTCAGAAATCAAGCCAGCACAGCAGCCCCTCACTGCACTCAGAGCTCTGTTGCTCCCACAGTGCCTCTCTACTTGCATTGATTCATCATCTTCCTATCTCAAGTTCAGAGCAGCCAGAGCTGCTAAAAACCTCTTTCTGCCTGTGGCTGTATTTTTGCAGGCTGTGATCATCTCAGATCACACACACACATAGGTCAGAAGGCAGAGCATCAAACCCTCCCAAAGTCCAAGGGTGCTACAAGTGACAGCAGTGACAAGCCAGAGTGCTGCAGGATGGCCCCTGTGCCACAGCAGGACAGAGGGGAGAGCTGTACTACAGAATATCTCTCTGGTAAGAGCCAAAAGCCGCTTCTTGATGCTACTGAACACTGCAAATTCCACATGCTTGCTTTCCAAAGAAAAGCAACAAAGTTCGTGAAGGGGCTGGAGCACAAGTCATCTGAGGAGCGACTGAGGGAGGTGGGGATGTTTAACCTGGAGAAGAGGAGGCTTAGGGGAGACCTTATCACTCTCTAAAACTATCCAAAAGGAGGTTGTAGACATGTGAGGGTTGGTCTCTTCTCCCAGGTAACAAGTGATAGGTCAAGATAAAATGGCCTGAAGTCGTTCCAGGAGAGATTAAGATTGCATTTTAGGAAACACATCTTCACAGAAAGGACTGTCAAGCGCTGTAACAGACTGCCCAGAGAAGCGATTGAGTCACCATCCCTGGAGGTATTTAAAAGGTATGTAGATGTGGAACTTGGGGAGAGGGTTTAGCAGTGGACTTGTCAGTGTTAGGTTTACAGTTGGACTCATAATCTTTGAGGTATTTTCTAACCTAAATGATTCTATGTTCTATATGTCCCACCTGTATTCACCTGCTTGTTTTCTCTAGATGAGTTTATGAGGGAGGAGAGACCTTGTGTGATGTGGGTCTGGTTCAGTGAGGGAGGCTGGAGCCCTCTATTCTACCTCATGTCTCAGCGCAGGCAACTTATCCTCTTATCCTATTAGCACACATAAATCCACCTTTTTACAGATGGGTTCCAAAGTTACAACTCCAAACCTCTGAATCTAAATGTCTAGGCAGCTGATTCAGAGGCTAAAAAGTGTGATAATAGAAGGTTTACCCATGGTGGAAAAGGAGCAGGGATGTTACCCCCCAACTACAAGTTCTGACATTGAGTAGTCTTTGGAGGGAACACTTTCTTGCTCTTCAACATGGTTCTGCAGAGGCAGTAACTCAATATTACCAGATGTTCAATCCAGATGTTGTGTTTATTTTCTTTATTTAGCAATAGGTAAAGCACCTCCTGAGCAATTCCTGCCACCTAGGGATGGGACAGCTTCAGGGCTGCTCCCCATTTCAGGGGACATAGTAGAAGCATTAACTAAAACACATGAATTGCCCTCAGAAATGTGAAATATGGTTACTTCTAGATGTCGAGGGCTGGCTTTTGCTCTCTACAGTGCTTCAGAATCATGGAAGGTTTATACTACAAATAGACACTGCAATCTGGCTTACTTACTTTACCATACCAGCTCAGCTAAAAGCTCCCAGGTCTAGTCTTTCATTAGGCTGCCATCCAAACAGAGGCTGACAAGCCCCCGTGCCTCAGTACATTTTTTCCCCCTACCTGTTGCACAAGAAGGAGGAGGAAAGAGTTTCCTAATAAATTCCCATTTCTTGTCACCTGTGTTCCTCTGCAAAGGGAAACCTACAACCTGATGCCCAGCATGCCAGCAGCTCCACCTTGCATTCCATCAAGTGCCTTCTGTGACTCTGTTATCCTGAGTGGTATCTTAGGGACAAAGGATTCCCAAAAGGGGAGATAGGAATTCCATAACCATAGAGAAACTTAAAACTTTGGCTCACATCCTTGGAAAATGGCAGATCTTTGATTTTTTTAGACTATTAACAGACAGAGGCACTCAGAGACTAGCCTATGCTGCACAGCTGAGCCTGCTCTCACCTGAAGGTTGTCAAGGCAGGCAATGTACAAGAAGGTGGACGTATCAGGCACAAATGCTAAATATCTCAGACCAAAGAGAATGCATTTAGCCCAGAACATGGGTGATGGAATTCAGGTCTGTCTGCACACATGCACAGAGGTGTCTTTAAAACACTATTATCTCACAATTTTCTGAAATTATTTTCCCAAGGATTCGTTTGACTAGTGATATGCGTTATAAGACAAGGACCCACAAAGGCTCATCATAATGATTTTTATCAAATCTGTGAAACTGCCTGAGGAACAAGTGTGGGTGGGCTATAAGGAACAAAACTTGCTGAAATTTGAGACTAGACATGCAAATATTAAACTCAAAAACCATTCTGCCATTGAATTTTAGTGGTTTAATTTGCCACAGGAAAAAAATGTTATGAAGGAATAGACATCAGAAATATCAGAAGCTGAGCATATGGGGAATTAGTATAGAAGGAAGTGAAGTATACATACATGTCACATACATATTTTATATATATATATATACATATATATATGACAAGGTTACCTGGGAGGTTTTCCCTGTCTTTCAGTTTCTCCTCTCACTTCACTGTTGCTATTTACATCAATATGAAATGGGACAGCTTGGGATTCATTGAGGTAGCCTCATTGCTAGGAGAGTAGCAAGCTCTGCATTTCAAACTGCCCTCAGCGGCAAACCCCTGCATTAAAGTAATCACACCGGACTTGAGCTGAACAAGCAAAATGAAGAGGAAATGCAGTAAATCTTTTTTATATAAAGGCTTTACCTGATGCTCAAATACTATACAAAAGATTTTAATGAGAAAAGTAATGTTCCTGTTGCGAAGCAGCAACTCAAATATTCAATCAAGAAAAGGACTTTTCCACCTCTAGAATTACTTGTGCTAAACAAAGATGCCTGAAAATGTTCAAGTCCCCTTTTCCCAGCTCTGGAATTCAAGCAAGGTGTCAAAGGGTAAGATTCTCAACTGGCAGATATCTGGACAGCTCTGCTGACTCTGAGAAAGAGTTTGATTTTCACCAACTGGAACCGTTATAGGCAAAAAACCAGTTTACAGAGTGAATGCCAACTGGCAGCTAATAACTGGGGTGTGAGGGGGTGAAGGGCCAAGACTGAATGTTTTTGCTGTTCATCCATTGCATTTTGCTGCTCTGAATGTTGATTATTTAGGTTGAGAAAACAGAGAGCCTAGAGGATTGGAAAAAGAGGACACTTCAAAAAGAAGTGGTTTAAGAAGGAGGAAGATAGCACAGAAAGAAGAAGTTGAAGATCCTGCTGGAGAAAAAGATGTCAGATGTGGAGAAGATCATAGAGATCAGGCAGATAAATACTGAGGGACAGTCGGTGACCTGATCTGGTAGTACCACCTCCCAGTGTGGAAGAGAAGTTGAGACCTGGTGAGTGCAGTGCTGGGGGACAGTAAGCATGTGAGTATATGTGTGACAAAATCAAGAAAGGTAAAAGCTCTAATCTTAAGTAACTGCCAGTATACGGTGTCACTGTGGGTGGTGGTTGACTCTGTCTCACCCATGTCAAAGACTTCATCCCAATGAGTCTTTACAATTTCATTGTCCTGTATATAGCTTAGAAAAACTTGCTATCCCTCCAGAGCTGTCCCACTCCCTGTGACAGGGATGAACGGAACTGTTAATGCAACTCAGAGCACAACATTGAACTACACAGTCCATTAGAAATACATCAGTTAAGTCTTTTCCTTTTCTTGTATGTCCTCTTTGGGTGGTTTCACACTGACGCAATTCACTGAAAATCAAAATAATTTTCTCAGAGACTCAGTGGTGACCAGCACTGATAGATTACTTTATCATCCTTGAAAGAAATATTCTTCACTCTTTTGGCAGCTTTGTCATTCAAGTGGCAGAAAGAATTCTGTTTTCCTTTCAGCAGGTGTTAGTGCAGTTATATCAAATCCTAAGCATAGGAGAAAATAACCCACACATCCACATATATGTGCAGTGCTCCCACCCTTCCCCCATCTTCTTCAAAGCTCAGCAGCAGAAGGGATCTGACCTGAAATGTCACAGCCAAGTTGTTATTTCATGCCCTGTAAACACGTGCCAGATGACTGCATCTTTGCCTCAGGCAGGAGGATGGATGGAAAGTATTGTTTCTTCACTTGCTAACAAACTTTGGAACTCAGTGCGCTTCTCCCTTCAAACACCAAATCTGCAGCTTTGTAGCTGTGAGGATTTTTGCATCTTCTCTTCAGTCCTGTTAAAGATGTGTCTTTGGGCTCTGAACATTGGCACTACTGGGAAGACATCAAGATTTCTTTAGGAGGGACAAGAATCAAATTGAGCAGGTCTCACCAGAGGAAATGTCACTTAAATGAGGGACATTTGCTCTTTTCAGGCCTAGCCCTTATTTGTCAAGAAAAATAGGAGCTTGTTGGAGAAGAAAGAGGTTTCCATGCAGATAAAGGGATGTCTTTTTGAATGAGATATTAACACATTTGATGGATGAGCCACAGTCATTTGAGAGTTTGATTTATGAATAGTGAAATGTATAGACACCTTTGAAGGCCCCTTCAAACTTTGCTTGCCTTGGCTCTGATTCTGTAGGTACATTGATGCTTATGTACGATTATTTTAAAGTGAACTAAGAGAGATTTTAGCTTTCTTCAGTCTGTAGGTTTACAGTTGAACCATCCAAGCAGCAAGAAGTAAAGGACCTATCAGAGCAGCTGGGATGGCTGGATGAGAGCAGTAGAAATTAGAGCCTTTCCAAGATAAGGTGTTCCTTACTGTAAGCCAGGGAAAAAAAAAATATCTTCTAGTTTCAGAGGAGGAAAAAAGAAAGACATTTCTCACATACTGAAAAGTAATAAATTGGAAGAGCTGGATTTCTTACAGCAAACTGAAGTAATCTCTGTTTAACTATAGCAGCTGTGGGACTGTGTCCTGGAATCAGGGTTATCTGATAGCCTCAAAGTTTCTGATAGTAATTCAGTCTTGATCACAGAAATAACAGGGGACAAAGGAACCCTACAGCTGAGAGACACAAAGCAATGCTCAGGTTTAAATGTTGTTATTTCTTATATGGTTTTGATAGTCTGTACAAAACTCCCTCACTACCTTTTTTGTTGACTTATTTCTGAAAGAACCACTCCACAGCGTGTATATTTGTGCTGCTTTGAAGATAGCAACCCATGGGAAATTGAGTCCATGAAACTTTGAAAGACCCTTCTCCTTTGGGTGATGAGACTCAAGCAAGGCCAGAAATCAATATAATAGAGTTGAAGAAATGAAAATTGGAGATTCATACACCTGAGATCATGGTTTTTCTGGACAAGTCTATCTTTCTTTCAGATGACCCCTATCCACTTATCTTCATACCCTCTTGAAAAGGTTACCCAGAGACAGGAAAAACAGGAGGTCAGTTTTCCTTCCTCCTTTGTATTGTACACATAATTGATATTTTTATCATTTGTGTCTGCTTGCAAAATTGTCCATGAAGGTAATTTGAGATTCTTGACTTTATTTCATCCAAAATTGAACTGTAATCTCTTTTATCAAAAAGCCCTGTACAAACACACTGTTTGTGCACATAACTGCAAAATTCTAAATTTTCATTGAGCTGGTCAGCTACAGTAATTAACTATTATTATTGTACATAGTTAAAACATAGAAATCTAAGCTTTAGGTTAAGGAATAAAGCTGAAAATACCCACGCTTTCTGTATTAGGGAAATTTTACTAGTACTCCTTCTTAGTAAGCATTTTTAATAATTTTTTTAAAATTTTTTTCCCACTAAAATGTTGAGAGGGAAACAAATAAGAAGTTGTCAATTATTTCTAAAATATACAAAGACTTAGCACTAATTTTAAAATCACATTCCAGCAAAACATGTATTTTAGGAAAGATGATATCCTCTAGATGTGTTTGTATGTCTCTGCTTTTCTGTATTGCTTTCACCTTTCTGAATGAGAGATGGTTTCTGCATTTCTGACTGTATTTTACCACAACAGTTGGAAATAATACAATCTGACAAGTTGTCCCTGAGCTCACTTCAATACACAGTAAAAGTTCTTTGCAGCAGATGACATTTGACAACACAGATAACCTTAGCACAATAAGGAGATGTGGACAGATTCTCCAAAAATACAAGTTAGTATACCTCCACTGAAGAAAAAAGAATTATGTCAATTTACATCAGCAAAGAAGCTGTGTGATACAAAAACACAAGTTAAATTGCTCTTTTCTTGAATTATTTGCTGTAGCTTAAGAAAAGGAGTAAATAAATTCATTATGAATATCTTTTCAGCATGACTCAGTGTCGTAAGTAAAATATTTATAAAGGGTCTAGTAGTCTCATCATATTCTGGTTGGATAGAGCAATGCTCAGACACTGTGAGCCAGGCAGTAACACTCCCAACACAGTCTATGTTTGCTTCCTAAGGTGACTAACATCACCAGCAAAGATTAAGTGTAGTGATGGGAGAAGCTTTTGTTTTAGCAGCCAAACTGTGACAGAGGGCAGCAGGCACAAGCTTAATTCTGTCACACCTTCCACTTGCTGTTAAAAGGGCTTAGCACAATATGCAGGGTTTGATGTGTTATGATGTGTTAGAGCATTTTCTTAAAATTCAAAGACAGATGCCTTAGCTGTGTTTCTTTTCTAAAGTTTTACACTCTGAAGGATAAATGGTATAACAGAAAAGCACCATTTGTTTCATATGCAGGTAATAAAGCAGGGGTAGTAAGGAGCAGCTTGCATCCAAGAGACATTTAGTTTCAGGGATTGTGGTTAGCAACAAACTGTTATGGACCTAACAGATGAAGATGGACCCCATTTGATGTGTTTATTTTGGGTAAAACCGTGCATTACTTCCAGACTGTGAAGGTCTGGAGAATCCTGCCACAGAGTCAGTGGTACAAGCTTAGACAAATGGCCTTATTATATGCTATTGGCTTTCAGAAGGTTTAAAAAAATATCCCCATTGTGTAAGGAAGACAAATGTTCCACCCTTTTGATCGTCAAGAAGACTCTATTTCATTTCATATGGATCCAAAAAAGATCAATCCAGAGCTGAATAAGTACACAGGGCATGCAAGTTACTATGGTATCTATAGCCAAAATCATATAAAAGAGTGCTCTAAACAACATAATGCTACTGATGTCTTTAGTGGAAAATGGGCAGACTCCGAAAAAATCTGGGGTGCAACTTGACATTAAACCCATGGTGGAGCAACAGCTGCTGTACCTCTGCATTAAAATCCTTTCTTTCTTTTACCACTTTTGATTTCAGCCCTGAATCCCAGGCTAACTCTGCAGCTACAAGAGGACTCTGAGATATGAACAGTGTTATGGAGTTTACATGAAAATCTGTCTTTTTTAACAGAGAAAAGGAATAATTTAAAAAAAAATAAAAACTATCTCATAAAAGCAAGTGCTATACATGAAACTCCATCTTCTTTAACAAAGAAGAAGAATATTCAACAAAAATCTCTATCTGATATAAACAAATGCTATAAAACTTTAAGGTAGGATTTCAGCTCTGGGCAGATGAATGTTCAGATAGATAAGAGGTCTGTGAAAAAAACAAGTTCAACCAGGGAATTCCCTTTAACTTGGCATTAATAGTGTTATTGTCAGGAAAACAAGAAATAATGAAAAGTCAAAAGCGCGGAGTTGAGAAGCACATTCCCCAAAGCTAGAAGGCTGCTTTCTTCCAGACTTCTTTAAATAGTCTCTGAGATCCAAATATGATTTGAATTCTAAAAAACTGTCAGCTAGCTAGAGAAACTCAAACCACCTCTTGCAGTAAAGGAGCAGGATGCAGTCACATGTGGAATGCTGGCCAGGGTCAGAGGAGAGTTAGAAAAAATCATTATGTTTAACCCACAGAAGTCAAATCACATGGTCAATTGAGTCCACTGGCTTTGCCTTTGCAAAGGATTTTCAGCTGGTGAGATTAGGCCAAGAAATGCCTTGCAATATTGTGTTTGTCTTCAAATCACAGAAACCCTGAGTGTAAAGGGATGGAATTTTAGCTGTGCTTACTGAAATGTGAAGAAAGGTAGATAATATTACCAAGAATAAAGAGTTTGAAGGCCAGATGATTATATAAGAGAGAAACATGCAGAGAAAAGCTGCCATTGCGACTGAAGCTGCTTCGTGCCGGGGGGAAAAAACATCTGAAAAATTTGAAATTTTTCATGAAGGAGAGCTCTACCCAGTGGCCAAGAAGAGCACAAGTGGATTGTTTGAAGTCTTCAGAAATTTTTCATTCCAACAAAACACAAATATTTTATGTCTGTTTCTATTGAAATATTATATATTTCCCTATAGGAAAAAAAAATCCAGTGAAGTAGGCAAATGGTGACTTCCAAATAAATAAATAAAGCTTCTGAAATTTTAAAAAGGAATACTGCACATTCTTAGAATCTTGCTCTTTCTTATTTAGAATGGAAATTAACAAGAGTCAAAGTACCTCAATTTCAACAGTATAAAAGATATTCACATGGGCTCACTGTGGACCCATCACATTTTCTATGACTGGCTTTATGAGTAATTGTAAGGTGACAGATAAGGCCACACAAAAGAAGAAAAAAAATCTTCTGATGGCTTCCTGGAAAACTCTTAACACCTGGGGAGACATTCCCAGAAACTGATAAAACGACTAAAATGAAGAAAGGAGTGATATGAAAATAACACAGGCTTTTTTTCAAGAACATCCTGGTTGCCGGGAACTCCAGAATTGGACTTTTGTGGTTAGACCCTATTCCAGACACAACGAACCCCATACATTTTCACAAATTTGTATTAATAAATGTGTTATTTTGTGAACTGTTAGAGTGAGACCATTTTTAGGTGTCGACAGTTTCATCAATGGTGAAATAACTCACATGAGAAACCTGCTGAGGGGTTTTTCTATCGCTATTAAGTGCAGTCCTTACACAAAAATGTATCGAATGTCTTGTCCATCTCAGCAAACCTGTCTCATTGGGTGAGATGCTAACAGACTGTTTTGGACGTTAAAAGCCTTTGATCTCCTGGGACGGAGGGAGACTGATAAACAAAAAATAAATTAATAGAGGTTGGACAGAAAATTCTTCTTTTCTGCCCCTTTTAACATGACAGTAATGTATATTTGATCTAGAAGTTGTCATATATATTGACAGCTTTCAGAAGTGTTATCTATAAAGAAGATAAAAAAAATTTAGCTATTTTTGGAAGGCACTGGATACAGCTCTATTTCTGCAGCTAAGTTTATATACTTTGCATGGCATGTCACTGATACATTTGCTAAACAGGAGTCTAGTTATACGCATAACGAGACATATGCAAAACCACTGCAAAATATTAATAAAGGCTTTGAATTTTGTGTTATATCCTTGATATAAGCCCAGCACACTGTGGTGACTGATTCCCAGAAAGAACTACTTTGAACCACAAGTTAAAATACAGCCGACGCAGAATGAGAACACAATATACAATCTCAATAAAAAAGGAGCCATAAAGGGTAAGACTACCTAATTGCACCAAAGAGTCTGTAATTCAGTGGCCTGCTCTAGTTTTGTCAGTGGCACATGTATTTGAGAGGAAGACTCGTTCACTCACTGAAAGAGCTACTAGTTCATAGTGAAAAGGATTTTCCACCTTTTAAAATGCTCTTTGCTATCCCTTCAGGCCCAGCTCAAGTTTCTATCACTAGCTCTTAGAAGGAGCTAAGGACAGCTTTATAAAACAAATTGGTTCCCATTTCAGTGAGACTCAGAGTAAACAGACATGTCATTTCAGGGGAATTTAGGAGTCCATTTCTTTTCTGGAAAACTACCTACTTCTACATAGGCCAAATGAGTTTCATCACGTTCTGACATCCTGTGGGTGACAGAAGCAAACTGTAGACCATGGGCTAAAACATTATTAAAAATGGTATTTTGAGGAGATTGTCAGAAAAAAATTGGTAGGAAAATACAGAGTGTATCATGCTACATTCTGAGAGAACAGACTAAAAAAGGGGAAAAAAATAAGCTGAATTTACATTCCCTCTAGGTCCACTCCATTTCAACAGACATTGAGCAGCAAAAGGGCCCTGAGGTATAAATTAGAGCAACAGCTGTTCTTAGCTTGCAACACCTCATGTTCAACTGTCTGCACACTTCTGTGAAACTCAAGGCACCTGAACAACTATTTCATAAATGTTCGAATTCATATTTTCTAGGGAATTCACATCCAAATTCCAAACAATCTCTTTTGGGTGCAAACCCTGCCTCATGAGCATCACTAGTTATGTACTTCTGTCTCTTTGCCAGCCTTCACTGTTCTGGGGAGGAGGCTTTTCATGTTATCAAGAGGGATTTCTGCTTTGGGACTTTGCTTCCTAGACTTTCTCGCGTGTCGTGGTGTATTCCTGCACCCTACTTTTAGCTGCCACATGGGATGCTGTCCTCCTTCCCTCCTTTGTGCTGCTTCCCTTGGAGAGGCTGTCTAGGCAAAGCCACCTCGGGCTGCTCAGCAAGGAACAGGATCACTTTTGTTAATTGTTCTCCTAATGACTGTATCCCCAGGACAGAGGTAAATGCCTCTCTCCCAACAACAGCATTCAAAAGGAGATTTGGACTGAATGCAAGCCTACTTTATCTTCACTGACAGAGAAAAATCAACTGGTTTTGTATCAATAACCTGTATTATGGGAGACCAGGATCACAAATGTCGGATAACACTGAAATTAAATAGCACAATTGCCACATTTTATCTCTGCTTGGTTTGCTTATGCTATTAGAAAAAGTCACAGGCTTGTTTAAGCAGGAATCAGGGAACAGATTTAAAATTTCAGCATATTTCCAACATTAAAGCCGTTCTGTGCCTTGTTTACTTGAACACAACCTGCCAGATGTGGGGTGTTCTGACACCTAGAAATATTGTCCTGTGTAAAGCAGCCACCCCCCTCAGGCTTGCCTTTCCTACTTTATAGCAGCTCTTTTACATATTCACTTCCTAAGCATCTCTTAACCACATTAGGATATAACTCTTACTGGCTACCCAGAAGACATCTGTTATGCTTGCCTCAGCACTTATGCTGCTTGGCCTTGTGGTTGCTACAACCTGACTTCAGAGTTCTCTGTACTTAATGATAAAAACAACCCAAACTAAACTTCCTAACTGAACAAAAGCATTGTGTCTTTGTTTTCCTTTTCAAAACCAACAGCTACTCGCTACAGGCTGTCAAGCTAATAGGACAGCTTCTGTACATCATCTGACCAACAATGCAACTTGTTTATATCAAGTAAATGGTACAGATATAAATTGTGTTTGCTTGTGTTTTTCTTAAGTAAAAACAGCCTGGGAAGATCAACAAGAACTCAGCTCTTTCCCTATGGTGTAGTTCACACTTGGGTGAATGATTTGAAAGATGTGTAAGAGGAAATGTCTGCGCATCTTTCCTGGGATGATACAGATGGTTTGGAGCAATCCATCATATTGCCAAGGTCAACAATTGGCCTGTCCACAGCAATCCCTTCAATAATCATTTCACATTAGGTTGCACCACATTTTTCTTTTTCCCTGCTGCAATATCTCAGGAAATCTCAGTCGGCATCTTGAGACAGAGAAAAGAGGAGAAAGGAAATTATCCCCCTTTGAAACCTCTGAAAGGCTGAAACTATGAGTGGTCTGAGATCATGTGGCCTGGCCAGACTGGGAATCTGTGGCTAAACACGACTTAGCTCACATTTGCAATAGCAAGGAGATTTCCTTTCTGGTTCGTAGTGGTTTATTCAGGGTGGGGTAGTGTTCAGACAGTAGGTCTCGAGGTGCTATAAAAGTACTACAAGCAGAGGGGAGAGAAGGACCAGATTTGGAATGACAGCAGATTATTCATTTCAGAATCAGCAGTAATTCAGTGGGAGCCACATATGCATAACCTCAGAAGTGAGATTACAGTACTGAGCTCTCTGCAATTCAAAACTGGAGTGGAAAGGACACATTGCAGCTTTAATTATGCTATTAATGTTTCTTTTCAGGGGAATTACCATCCATTCTCAAGTACTCACAGAAATGGTAAAATCAAGGAATATTTAGGGAGTGGAAGAGTTTTAATACTGGGTGGCAGAGCTCTCACAGGCTCTAATTTTATTCTGAATAATAGAAATTGTTCCCAAGAGACACTTGCTCAACATCTGAGAAGCATGATATTAATTGCTTCTCCCCAGTTCTAACTTTCAGGGTACTCTTGAGTAAAGCAAGCAACCAGGAACACTATTTTATAGTAGCAAAAAATTAAATGTACCTGATTTAGTTTCTGGTTACTCTCTAAATTACCACCATTAGCAGAAGCTATTACTATCTGTGCTGATTCTCCCAGCTTTATTCTTCCTAAAGCCTGAGGCTTTGTAAATATATTGTGTAAAAAACATGTACAAAATCCAGACACGTCAATCTCATGCACATGCACATTCATACACATGCATAAAGTATGCCTGAGCAGCCTCAAAAGTCACTGACAAAATAGAAGTCTAGCAAAGGTAATGTGATCCCTCTCTGACATCTTGAAGTAAATGACAAAAAACAGGGGGAAAATTAAGCATGAGTAGGCTTCACCATGTCTTATGGCCTTTAAAATCTCAGAATATTCTTAGACATGAAATTAGTGTCTGCTTTAGTCCTTCCCTTCTCTGTCTTGACAGGTCTGTGTGGATGAAAGTCTCATTAGTTTAAGAGGAGGGGACAGGCCAGGGAGGGCTAGTGATTGCTATAGTGGTCTCTGCTCTTTGAAAGCCCCTCTTCATCAGACTTTTTCTTTGTGTCTTCTGAAAGCAGAACAGAGATGGAGAACATCCTTTGCAGCTTCCTCTGTCCTAACCTCTCTGATGCTGTTCAGCTGAGCACTTGCTCCTGACTGGCTTCTAGGAGACTCCCCCACTGTCATTCAGAATATGTTACACTTTCATTCAGCGCAGCTCTGGTGTGTTGTCCTTCCTGCGCCTTTATGAGGTAAATCAGTGTTAATCCACAAAAAAAGAACTGAGAGGAAGTGGGAATACCTGGACTAGAGTTAATTTAAACTACTTGTCCTACACCCATTTTCCTACTTCTCAGCTATTTCCAGTCCTGACATTGTTCTTCTCTAGCTGGTTAACTCTGCCTGATCCCCATTGCTCCTGGGGACACAGGGAAGCTGCCTGGGAGCTGAGTGCACTAGTACTTTAACACATTATCTTCCCTTCACTGAGCAGCGGACCTTGACCTCGTCTCTATTTGCAGCATCTTTGAGAAAGCACCTGTTCCCAAGTCCCTAGAAACCAACAAATGGCCCTCTCTGCTCTGGCTCAGATTCTTAAAGAGGTGAATATAATTCATTCTTACTGATTTTCATTTGTAACTGGGTGCTTGTGCACCTGTGAGGATCTGAGTTTCCACAGCATAATGAAGCCTCACAGAAAACAAACTTCACTTCTTCATCACAAGTAAGTCATCACTAATCTTCCCATCAACTGTTTGTACTGTTTATATCAACATACAGAGTCAGAAATTAAATATTCTGGGCTTTGTTCCTATCTAAAAAGGCACACTTTTCAAGCATCTACTTTTCTTTTTTCATAGAAGTTGTTTAGTATGCAAATGAATACATATGCGTGTATAAACACGTGTGCACATCTATATGCAGATGCAAATACCCAAGCCCTTAGTATTGATACACACATCTTTTTCTGAATTGCAGTAATTCTAAACAGAATCCCTCCAGGGCTTTTCTCACCACTCCTTTTTACATGTTTGACAGTTTTTCAGAGAATTAGTCTTAGTGCATTATTAGGTATGTGTTTGAAATAATTAAATTTGACAATTATTTGGGAGAAATCTCAGGCAAAAAGAACTGAAATCTCTGGATGCAAAAAAAAAAAGTAGTGGGAAGGCTGTTTTTCTTTCTTTCTAGGCTACTCTAAACCCTCCTTTTAACTTTATCTCTTATCCCATTAAACGCAATTGTTCATCATGTTGATATGCAGAATCTCAGCTCAGCAGGTGCATTTAATTTATTGAAACATTATTTGAGAACAACTTTATTAAAGATTCAAGATGTCAATACAAGATGACACAGTGCATAGCAGCTTGTAACTGGAAAGCTTTACAGAATTAAACAACATTCAACAGCTGGCAGGATGTGGTGTGAATTACAGAAAGGAGCAGTGTTAAACTGATCCATGGTGAATAAATTAAGTGTTCAGTTACATGGTCAGTAATGAAGATAGGTAGGAGCAGGGATACACAGACAATAGACAAGAAACTGTGTTTGTGAAGAGATGGGGGGGAACAGAGAGTAACTTACTTTGGGTTACAGAATGTGCAGGGAAGGCTGTGGGATTCTTGGGAAAGTGATACTTGAAAAGGCAAGAGAGTTTTGAGGCCATACAGTTTTCTACCTGACTGAAAGTTATTGTAAAAGGTGAAACACACTCCGTTTAGATTTGGATGTGGGCATCTACTGCAATGATTCCCAGCTCTGCCTCTGGGGGACAGAGTTCACAGCTCTCTGACAGTGAAGTGTCCTGTGAAGGACCAGCCCCTACAAATCGCAAGACTAAAGCTCTTAAGAAAGTTCATTGCATAATGCCACAAAAGGTGTGCACCAACAACTGAGTATCAACAAAGAAAGCAGATGAACAATAGTTGGGGAGAAACATAATGTATATTAGTATTTGTAAAGAAAATAATTTACCTGGAGCCAAAACTGAGTACTGGGTAAACAGGTTTGCAAATAATACATTTGAAATACACTGAGAACAAATTTATACAAAGTATTAGTAAGCCAAGCTGAAACTTTATGCCTATATCAGTTTACGTTCTTTAAAATGCCCTTTTTCAAAAAATAAGGATCTCCACAAGAACTATTTAATTGACAATTAAGGATTTCTCAAGGTTTTGTTTACTGTAGAAACAGTCTTCAAAGGACTCTCAGCAAAACAAACCTGACTAATACCACTTTCTGACCTTTTGAATATAATCCTTGTGAGGTATTTTTAAAGCTGCTAACAGAAAATACAAAATTTTGAAAAATAATGAATAAAGCCAAAAATTTTTCCACATTCTTCCAGAAACAGGGAAACATTCACAGCTGGCTCAAGCTATTGGTATTTGTGCTTTCCTTTTCTACCAGTGAAGATTCCTTTGTGTACCTTGAAGTTTCTAGGAGAGATATTGACACTTCCCTAGAATCAAAGAAAAACAATCTGCATACATTTAATGTGCTATTTTCTATGGTAAATATAGTTCTGGTATGCTCTAATGTCACCTTCCTCCACCCCAGTAAGCCACCCATAAATTCCCCAGTGCCATTTGATCTTCCAGTGTATGCCCTTCTAGAGTTTCTATCAACCATTTCACCATAAATTACAGCTTTCACCTTTTGAATTTGTCACTCTTCCAGCTATTCCTCTTATAGAGCCACCATCTTTTGCAGACAGGGAAAGAACTCCCAATAGGGTGGAAAAAGCATAGGTTAAAAGGGAGGGAAGGAAGCGAGTGCTGCCCAATGGATGAAGCATGACCTTTTTCCTGGTTCTGTTTATGAACTTCATCTTCTTGTTTTCACTTGTTCTTGCGCTCAGCCTGAAGATCCTTAGATCAGACACTTTTTCTCAAGTCTTTTTTTTGTGGCATACACAGTACAGAAGAGTCTGACATAATTTAGATGGATAGGAAAAAGTATTAATAATAAGGTTGATACTTACCCAGTACAGGATGTGATGACTGCTAAATTCACCATAAAAAGAATATTTCTCCATAAAGTATCTAAGAATTTTTTCTTAGGAACAGATGTCCTAATGTAGGAGTACTTTTCCGTGACAGGTCCATATCCTATTTGCTAGCTCTTCTATTAAGTTACAATTCAACTTCATGATGCAAATGCCCACCCTTGAGGAACAGAACTGAAAACGGGAAGAAGCCACGTGGCAAAGGCTGCCAGCAAGTGACCTGTGGCAGCAGTCCTGCTGAGCAAAGGTCTCTGAGGGAGGTGAAGGATTCTGGTCAGCCCTTTGCTGCACCCTCATTCACGGTAAAGCAAAGGTGAGCCATCACAGACTCATACCCAATCTAGAAATACAAATGGTCAAGATGGTTCATAGATCTGCTTTCCAGGAAGTTCTTTCTAAGGATGAACCCAGGTAGTCCACAAGTTTTGGACCAAGTTGATAATGAAACATCTAACTTTGCAGAAGTTTGTGATAAACTTATGAGTTTATTACAAATTTACTTATTTATTCTGTACACACTTTACTTCATCATTAGAGGCAAAGGTAACAAAATGACACGATGGAATGTGTTCTCCATGAATAAATGCTCATTAATAGAGATGAGAAAGCAAGAGAAGGCTCAGGAGAGAACTTTGTAATGATTTCCAATCTTTTTTGGAGATCTAGAGCAGATTCTTCCAGAAGTAAGCTGTATTCAGTCAAATCCATCCTTATGCCAGGAAAGTCCTCAATCATGAAACTTCAGAACTGGATGGTATTTAGGAACCTAATTCTCATCTCAAAGTTCAGCTCCTGTTGGAATCACTGCAATGTGCCAAAATCTCTTAAAGAGCTGATCTTTGTTAGAAAAAAAGCTGAATGTATCTCTGATCTCTTTCACAAAGTCCCATGGGTATGACTGATACATTCACAGCCGCAAGTTATTTGCTCCTGTCTTCCTCAACTTGGAGTAAGTGGTTTGGGGTGTATTTATGTAAGGAAATCCTAGGAGGTGTGACCTGGACATAAAGAGAAGGGACTTCTACATTGCACTTCTGCAGCTCTGGGGCCATGAAAATCCTGAAATAGTAATTCCTGGTCAGTGAATGATAGTCTTCTGCCTGCCTGCAGCTAGCTGAGTGGGGTGACTGTCCTGGAATATGAAATTACCTGAAGAAATGTCCATTTTGATATCTGGATAAGGGGCAACAGAGAGATGGAGAAATTCGCTTTAACAAGACAGCAGCCAGCAGTCAGCATATAGCTGTATTACTGCCCCCAACCACAGCAGACTCCCAAACTGAGCAAAAAAAACCACCAAAAAAGCTCAGTTCAGTTCCTTTCTAGGCTTGGGCCCATCCCTGCTTTCTCAGCACAAAGGGGTTATTTTCTGAAAGAAAGAGAAAAGTTAATTACACGATTCCTCCTGTTCTCTTCTGGGTTAGACTAGTGAGGTCTAGAGTTGCAATTTAAAAAGCTGTTTATAGGCAGCTGCTTGGCAAAGAACAGACATCTTTCTTGTAGTCCAATACATTTAAATATTTAAAGGCCAGCTGCACAGAGCAATGTCCCACAACATTATCACTGGGACATGGTGATTCATCCACAGCCGGAGGAACATGAATTGGACTTTCTGCCACATGATGGGGCTCTGCCTCCCCTCTTCCCCCATATACTTTATTTTATGCTTTGTTTCCTGTCCTGCATGAAAATTCAGTGTTTCCTTGGTTATAACGTGCCTCTTTTTTCCCCTTCTTGTTTTGCTGTATTGAAAACATTAATTTTCCATGGCAAGCAACTTTTCTGTCTTGCCCCCAAACAGACACACAAAACTGACAAAGCCTCTCAGATCCCCTTGGCTGAGACAGATGAGCTGTACTTACAGAATTAAAACAAAACCTTTATTGCAGAGGGAAACGATGCTATAACCAAACCATCTGTTTCATAGCCTCCTGAAATGGAGAACATTCCTGCGGGTTTCCAGCTTCTTATCATTTGGTTGTTTTATTCCTAACAAGCAGAGGATCAGTGACCAGACTCTGACATTTGGTGCTCACTGGAGAAAGAGGAACAGGTTGGAGTTCACAAACTGTGCTGGATTTTTATGCAGAAATGAATAGCAGCCTCAATTTTACAGTAAAGAAATTATTAATGCTGTGGTTTCGCCCAGAGGCTTTCATCAGATTTCACAATGACTGGTAGTTAACACACATATAAAGGTAATTGGCTTTGCCTCTGGGTCACACTACTCCTTTCTCCTTATAGGAGGGAATGGCTTTAAATAGGATTACTGGTTTCTATCCATCGGTACCAAATGTCTTAACTGAATTCCATCGCTTGTACTTACTGGTGTGTGGAGCTGCCCACCGCCTCTATCCATACATTGTTTCAAATCAAGGCACCACAACCACCATAAGAGGTGATCACCCAGAGTCAGCACACAGAGGGAACCTTTTCCCTACGGTGTCGATTGTTCTTGAGTGGTGGGATCTTGGGATGCGCACATCTGAGGATGATTGCACGTAGCTCTGACATTGCAGGGTGATCATCTCTCCTTGGAGTGAACCACCATGAAGGGACCTTCCTGAGTGTCTGAGTGTCCAGAAATGTATGCTGAAGAGAGATACAGGTTCTGGGGGAACATACAATGTGTGTGCACATAATAACTATAAAGTCTGCATCATAAAGTCCGTTCAATCACTGTACATCCTTTTCCACTTCTGAGATTTTCCCCATTCTGATTCTTGGTCCTTCACAGACTTGGTTCCTGATAAGAGAATAACTTTCTTTTTTTTAATTATTTTTATTTTTTTTTCCTTTGTGTCATCCCTCTCTTGTTGCTGCTTATAATCTCAGGACTCCCCTTCCTGCACTAAATCCTCCTGCATACTTCCCTGTCCAACCCCTCAACAAATGTCCTCATAACTGATTCCAGGAAGTAACAGAAAAAAAATTACAATCATCAATATGTCCCTTGCAGGACACTTGGCCAAGCCAGTCCTCTGAAAGTCTGACAGCCATACCTGTCATGCTTTCCTATATGTTTTCAAGCCCTACAGGGTGAACAAGCTGATTTCTTGATTTTGCTGATTCACTGCTGTGTGTCTTTTCTGTATCCCTTTGTTTATCCTAATTGTAAAATAGAAATGATCATATTAATGAAGTCAGTTTAACTGAGTTACGAGGCTTTGGAATAACAGTCTCCTGACGAGCCTCTACATTTTTCATAGTGTATTATGCAAAGTTACTGCTAAATTTTAGTTACAGGAAGGTGACATTTTTTTCTTAGAGCAATTGTGAGCCATTTAGAATGGTTTTGCAGATCACCAGCAGATTGTGAATCATTGGTCAATGTATGTTACCCTTACTATAAAAAATAGAGGCCTCTGAATAAGCCCAAATCTCATTTCTTTGCTTCCCTACCATTTTTACTTCTGCTTCTTCCTCTGTTATGTACTTGTACTTTTTCTCAATAGGTACAGAATGCTACTCATCTTTTAAAAACACTGAAACACCAGAAGAAAAGGTATTCACATATTCCTAAATTTCATTAAAATATAAAACAGCCTTCAGCACATTTAAAACTTGGAACCAAAATATATTTATTGGATCAAGTCCAGTCCTGTGTGACCTGAGGTTGCTTACTCATACAAGCTCATTATAAACTTGTCAAGGCTATTTTAAATGAGTTAGAACTTTCTCTCCCGCTAGTCCAATTGGAATCTTGCTGGGATTTGCTGATAAAGGAATCTTCTCATTTTAAAGTTAAGACTTCTTCATAGCCCTGAGAAGAGGGATTTCATGTGCTATTCTTTGTAGAACAGGCCAAAGAAGAATGTCAGAGGCTTCCCTCCATTTTAATACAAGTTGTTTTTACAAAACTACTAAGTATAAAGTGATTAGCCAAGCAGTGGACCCAGAGGGTGAAAGTGCATTTTTAGTGCTGAGTCTGAATGCTGGTTAGAAGTCATGAAAAAATACTCTCTGTGAAGACTGGACAAAACCCATCAACAATTCCCATCAACATTTTTTAAAATTAGTGTTCAATTCTCCAGTCTTTATGTGAATTAACATAATACAAGAGTAAATGGAAACCACTTTAAAACACAGCTTTTACAAATCACCTTTCTTTCTATAGTTTCTGGGGATTTTAGGACAAATTGTAACAGAGGCCCGTGATGATGAGGAGAGCTCCATACCAGGCTTCTTTCTACTGTGCTCCTTGAGTGCACTGGTTTTTTAAAGTGTGTTTTAAAGTCTGCTGTCACTGTCTTGTCCTTAGATGGAAGCTGTTAACTTTTTCTCACTGAAGTTTTCTTTCTGGGAAACTTGTGGCAACCACCTCACAGCTGTGTTCGTACACTTTCTTCACAAAGACTGAATACCAAGGTACCTAGGACACAGTACCCTGCTTCAAGGAATACAGAACATTTATTTCATGTAACTCAGGAAAGTGGGCAGCTATGATAGGCTGAAATTTAGGACTGGATGCACAGAAAACCTCAGAAGACAGAGTCCCTGTCCACACGAAGAGCTACCTCCCACTGGTCTTGTAGATATGAATCACAGCTGTGGTCCTGCTATTTATTGACAATAATAGGGGCCAGGCAGCACTAGACCACTACAGCCCATGCCTAGTGTGACAGGAAAGGCTAGGCTTGTCCTCTGCCAGCTGTGTCACTTGCACCACATTCAGATAGCTTCACGCAGCCACTGGTCTTGCTCACTTTAGTCAGTATTTCACCAGTGGTCCAGTCCACACTGAAATGTCCTCTCAGGATCCCAAATGCTTTCAGAGAACACATTTTTATGTCTCTTCCCCTCCATCCTGCACTTTTTCCTCATCCCAGGGTTTGTTTATTCCCTTAGTACTTAGATTTCCACACGGTCATTCCAAGACGAGTTGTCATTAATTATTGGGTTTAGGGACTGTGGCTTAATGAAGATAAATGATCCGGCAGTTTCTGTAATATAAAGCCATTTACACACTAGCAAATGGTGGGTCAGGCTGTTGAGTTTGCATCCAGTTCAGAGCATCCAGCCAGATGTTCCCACCATACGTCCTGTCATCAGAATTGTCACTAATCACCAGCCTCGTTAGTAGCTTCTCTAAACTCAGGCCAAGGACCGATGGACCACAGAAGGCAATTTTCCCCTAGAGATTATTTTTGTCAACATGGTTTAAAAATGCATTCAGCAAAGGACAGTGTAAGAAACAACTGCTTGTACTGCTCAGCATGTGAAAAGATGGCATTTCTTCAGAGCAGCCAGTCTGGCACTGCTCACTAGCAGCAGTCAGTGCTGGAGGAGATATCAGTGATTGTGCTCTCAGAAAGTTGCTAATGCATCTCGCTATGACCTAAAGGAGATTGGGGAACAGAACTTCTGTTGGTTTTTTTTTTCGGGTGACAGTGATGGCCCAATCACCATGAGGGCATGTTCTTTCTGAGTGTGTAGGTGCTGCCTTTGGAACAAAAGATTGAAAGGCAAAACAAACCAAAACCTCCTAGGGAATTCAGAGGAACAATGTAGGATTATTTTTTTTTTAATCAACATTTTTCAAGTAGTCAGAAAAGCTATGAAAAAATGCAGCAGAAACATTTTATTTCCTTCGCTTACCCTCTTACCTAAGTCTCATACAGTTTCACTGAAATTTTAAACTAAAAAAACCAACATCCTAAGCCAGGAGAGGAGTCCAACACAACAATTTCATCACAAAGAATTAAAGAAACAACTGTAAACAAGTTCATAAAGGTGAAGTTTCAAGGAATCTTATCTCTAGAACAGTCGTGCCAACTTGGTTTTTAAATCCTCTTCTTCTCTCGTATTCTCACTATTCTGCTTTGTTCTATCAATCTCTTTTTTCTCTACTATTCTCCTTTTGCATAATACTGAAATGAGGTCTTTTATTCTCTCTCTTCCTATCTTTTCTAAATAGAAGCAAACTTTATAATCAAAGAAGTGCAAATCTAGTTTTCCACCCAGTGGTATCTGAGTGGATTTGAAACTCGAAACAGAACAATTTATTGCATTCTGGCTAAATGATCTATGATAAGGAAGGAGCTTTGTGCCTTCCCTTGGAGAGCTGGTCTTTTGTGTGAAAAGTACGAAGGCAAACCAGTAAACCTGCATGTGGTATATATGGTATTTGGTGCTGTACGAGTCAATATGACTTCCCACACTTTGTCATATATCAAAACATTAATAAAATAGAGGGTTAGCGATTTGCATTGTTATTCAGGCTAATTAAGGAAAGTACATAAGTCATCATTATTACTGGTTCATAATATAACAATCAAAACATGATTGCAGCTTAGCCCTAACTCTTAGCTGACTGAGCAGGGCCACTACAGCAGGACTGCGGAGAAATACTGCATGACAAGAGGTCTGTAATGATTTACAGGGTGTTCCTTAATTGCACAATCAGTTGTTTGTTCCTGTTAATTGAGTTGCCCTTCCAGTAATTACTCTTTGCAGTTCTTTATGCCACTGTACCACAAGCTTAACTTTTCATATGGCTACCTTAGCTCAGTTACTTCCCAGGAATTTTCTGCCTCATTGCATTGAATTAGAGTTGCCTATGGTTAACCAGGAATGATGGATTTACTTCCTGTATGATTTCTTTATATATTGCACAGGTCTCTTTAAAGAATATGGCAGGGTGCAAAGGGGGATATAGCTGTTTTCTCCCATGTGCACTACATGAGGAGTCTTGATCTTTACTCCAGAAGTCACTGCTGCACCCACAGCCAGGATACAGTTCAAACCATCACCTGCCATATCCTTGACTTCTTCGTGTCTATTTCTGTCACAGAGGAAAAAACAGCCTCTGTTTCATGGAATTCTAAACTAGTAAGAAATGTGTAAGTAGTAAGAACATGGCTACAAAACTGAGCAAGTAATATTTCATAAGCATGTAAACACAAATATGCAAGACAAAGAAGGCTGTAGTACCAAGATGAATGGAAGGGATGATGGCTGTCTCACTGGCTACCAAAATTTGCAGACAAACTTGTATTTCTTTTATCACTCAAAAAATTTTAACTGCTCTTTGTTGTCTGCTGCTCCTTATCTTCAAACTGTTTTATTTTTGGTTTATGTTAGCCAATGTTTTATATATACAAAAACCACTGGTTTAGCTTGGATGCTCATGAAAATCTTTTCTGTACTATGGGATGTTGCAAACCCTTCCTTTGTTTTTCTTTGCACATATATTGAGGCATCTATTTAAACTTTCCACAATCCTTTCAGTCATCCACACCTATTTGTATTAGTTGTGAATTATTTCTGTGCACAATTTTTTTTATGTTTCTGTTTTTAGGATTACCAGATGCATACTAGTAATGATGACTCATATGTTTTATACACACTGATATTTCTGGTGCTTCTGCTTCTAAGAAAAGCAGATGGAGGTTAGCTAAATTTCACTAAGCTATATTTTACAAACAGGTAGGCTGTAAGTAAGGGGGTATGAAATGAAGTGCTGAGCTTCCCCCTCGTTTTCAGCCCCTCTGTTACTGCAGACCAAATATCAATAGCATATGTTTTATGTCAATGCTTTCTTGATTTTTATAGCTTTCAACAATAAACCAGCAGGCATTGGAATCTCAGTACTCTGCTGGGATTTTACACTGTTTAAACACAGTTAATTCTCAGCATCTTTTCTCCTCTCTGCTGTTTTGTTTTTTGTTGAAATCCATCAAGGATTAGAAATTCTTTTCTCCACAAATTCACCCACTCAAGATATGGATCATCTGGATTAAACTAATGTACAGAACAGCTACCATTTTGATTTGCCATCCAACTGGAATATTGGGCAGTAATAATTGCTTATGGTTGAGCAGAAACAGATAGTGTGTGTGTGAGAGAGAAAAACACCTCTGCTACACCATCCTGAGAGGTTGCTTTCAAATAGTAAAACTATGCCATGATTCATTTCAGGTATGTGGTGGTTTTCAACTTTGATTCAGACTTTTTATTTTGTTGTAGTTCATCTTTAACTTCTCAAAAATATATGTCATTCTGAAGGAAAACACTAAAGGCAAAAAAATGCCCCAACATTTTAAAAGTTACAAAGTAATATTTTTAACAAATGTCCACACTAGGATTCAAAATCCTTTAAATATTTTCACTTTTTTTCCTTCTGAAATAATTTTTTAAGTGTAACCTTACTTTATGTACTGTGTTGACCCTCTCTGAATGCCACCAAAACTGTTCTATTACTCCCCTCCCGAGCTGCATTGGGTAGTGAGAACGTAATGAAAGGCTCATAGGTCGAGTCAAGGGCAGGGAGAGATCATTCAGCAGTTGCTGTCATGGGTAAGATAGACTGGACTCAGGTAAAATTTATTTATTACTAATCAAATCAGAGTAGGATAATCAGAAAAAAAAAGATAAATCTTGAAACATCTTCCCCCTACCGTTCCCTTCTTCCTAGGCTTAACTTCACTCTGGAATCCTCTACCTCCATCCCCTCGACAGTGGTGCTGTGATCAGTTCATCACATGTTATCTCTGCAGCATCTTCCTCCTCACGGGGGATTCCTCACCTCTTCCCTTGCTTCAGCATGGGTCTCTCCCAGTCTTCCACAAAATTCTACAATGTGAGTTCTTCCCACATGCTGCAGCTCTTCACAAACTGCTCCACTATGAGTCTCCCATGGGATCACAAGTCCTACCAGCAAACCTACTCCAGCATGAGCTCCTGTCCTTCTGTGAGCCCGCAGATCCTACCAGAAGCCTGCTCCAGCACAGGCTTCCCAGAGGGTCATAGCCTCCTTCAGGCACCCACTTGCTCTGGTGTGAGGTCCTCCAGAGGCTGAAGGTGGATCTCTGCTCCCCCCCAGATCTCCATGGGCTGCAGGCAGCAGCCTGAGTCACCACGGGCTGCATCAGGGGCTGCAGGGGAACCTCTGCTCTGGCACCTGGAGCACTTTCTGCCCCTCCTCCTTCATTGGCCTTTGTGTCTGCAGAGTTGTTCCTCTCACATATTCTCACTCTTCTCTCCAACTGCTCCGCCTTGGCCAGCATCAACTCCATCTTGGAGCAGGCTGGCACTGGTTCTGTCGGACAGAGGGGAAGCTTCTGGCGGCTTCTCACAGAAGTCACTCTGGCAAGCCCCGGCTACCAAAGCCAATACAATTTGTAAATTTTTATAAATTTAAACTCCTCCAAGCCCAACAACCTTCCCCCCAAAAATCACAATAAAATGAGAGAAGAAAGGTTGAAAAATGTATTTTAACAGATTTTAAAAATAAGCTTCTTCATTGGCCATTCTTCATAGGACATTCAGTTTGGTAGTTGGAGGGAACTTGGGAAAGACGTTTTGATGTTCTGTACCAAACAAATGAGTCCTAACCCTGACACTAAAAAGATGAATAGAAAATACCCAATTAGACAGAGAACATTGTCCAGAGTGCTGTATAGTTCCTGGAGTGCTTAAGTATGGGGTTTTGGGGTTGTTCTGAAGGGGACTTTAGTTGCTGTTGACAAAAGAAACTTGAATTTAAGAGAAGAAAAATAAAAATTGACTGCACCAGGTTCTTTTCCAGTAAGTTTAATTTCCTAATTCTTTGTAGGGTCATTCCCAAGAGCTGCCAAGGTGTGACTCATCTTTATTAAACGCGGTGCCATCCAGCACTGTTCATCAATATCTTTCAACCATTCATTCCTCTCAGCCAGTGTCCCTTTTAAGAAGAACTCACAGCACTGGATTCAATTGCTTCAACTCTAGTGAAAAGCAAGTTCACATCAGATATGCTGAAAAGTATGTAACTTTTATCACAGAGCTAGTTAGGGGACTAGGATGGAGTCCTTCCCAACAGAAGTGAGTGGTCCTGTTGAGCCTTGGAGGATAGTTTAACCTACAGATCCATACTGAGTCAATATCTAAAGACTGCTACTAGGAACATGTCTTTTGAGCTTATTACTTTTCAGAAAAGCCTTTAAAAGAGGAATTTTTTATTCATGTCATTAAAAAGCTCATGTCAACTTTTTTTCAAGAACAATGATTTATGCTAATTGTCTGACCAAATTCTGTTCTGCAGTTCCGGTTGTGACCCAGAATATTTTACATCCTAGTCCGCTCTGCTATAATATCTGCATCAAAAGTAAATAAACACAGATAAGTCCTGCTCCAGAAATTGCTCTAATTCCTGTCATGGCTGATGATTTTTTTTTCCCTAAGCTCAGAGTTTGAGGACTGGGTTGAGGGCTGTTAATCCTTTTGGTTCATTCTGGATAAAAAAAGCATTTTCTAAATATAAAGTGATTTATTGTTATTCTTTTCATAAACGCAATGGAAAGAGAGAGAGGAACTAAGCAACGGGTAGTTCAAGAATACTAAGACTGATTTGGCACTATTCATTAAGGCTGTTGCATTATAAATGATCATGAAATGCACTATTTAGAATTCTAACAACCCCAGTAAAGGCGGCACATTTATTTTTAGAGCATTGTTAGGAACAATTGCTTGGTTTCCCTTATAAACAGCAGCAGCCTCAAGTAGGAATTAGCTGATGTGTAAACACAGTTGGGAGGTAAATGTGTCTGTGTTGGAGCGAATGGGTTGTATTGCATGGCAGACAAATATCAGCCAACAAACTACTTTATTCTCTGCTTCAACAAATCCTACAGTAAATGTTCTGCTACTTGGTGTGATCAGATGACAGCCCTGGTGGATGTGCTGCAGGTGCCCTGAACACTGAGTCTCAGTTGTGGCTATCTTGCAGTTGTGTCTTCACCATCAAAACCACAGTACATAAAGTAGCCGCTCTGCCTAGCAGCAGCACTGGTGGAAATAGTCTTCAAATGAAAAGGATGAAGTCCAAAGACTTCATTTCAGTACAGAACATCATCCACGAGGTCCTCAAGAAGACCTGCTGCTGCTGACATGATGGGGAAACTCAAGTGCTTACATTAGAAGAACTGCTCACTGAGGAACAAAAACCAGTGGGTAAATTACATGCCTAAATTATGCAGATTAGAATTAATTTTGGATTATTATCACTTAATCATTTATAAAGTTAGCTTGGGCTCATTTCCAGTGTCCTCCCTTAATTCCCCCCTTTGTTTAAATTGGGAACTAGTATGCACTTTACTTCAGCACAGTATTGTTCTGGGTCACCACACGTTTTCATAACAACCTCTTTCCAGCTTCAAGGAGGCTTTCTTTTGTACGCTATTAGCTTGCACACAGTATTTCTAGGCAATTCTTCTATGTATTTTTTAACCTGTGCTGGTTTTGATGAATTTACAAAAACTCCAAAGTCTATAGATACGTGTCTTAATAAAAAAGGGTCTCCTAAGACTATTTGCAAATTTGGAGTCTATGGTGTGCAAAGTTATTTACCATTGAGGCCGTTGATTCCTCTTCAAGGTTTTATGAAGTACATTCTACCTTGAAAAAGAAATCACTTTAACTAGGATGTAAATACATATCTGAATATGCAAAATTATTCTCAGTTTTTCATAGCTGTGAGCTGTGCTGGGTGGAGGACATTTAAAAAAAACTTGCATTGAACATCAGGAGAAATTTTGTAATAGTAAAGCTTTTTGTTTATTTAACTATCTCCCAGATGAACAGGGCAGGGAAAATTGAGTCAGAAAAAGAAAATTTAACCGCTGAAGAAAAGCAAACTCAAGATATTATTTTAAAATTTCCACTTTAAAACTGAAAAATGTAAACCACAGCTCTTCCCCCAGGCTGGTCACACTGAAATGTGTTCTGTCAGGGCCCACTGAAAAGGCTCAAAATGAAATTCATAAAATATTCATTTAGATGTTGACTTCAAAAGAAAGACTTGACTAAAATTGGCTTAATGTTTAAATACAAAGGCATTTCAAATTGAAACACCTTTTTCTTCCTTTAATGAGTGTCAAAGCAATTTTTTGGACAACATTGGCCCATTTTTAGCTTAAAAATCCATTCAAATTTTCTCTTCTGTCAAAAGTACAGTTACAATAAAACTGCATTTTAAAATGAAAATATCTTTTGAGAGAAAATTCTTAACTATGTCATGTCATGTCACTCCACGTCACCTGACTTAATAGTCAGGTAATTTGGACAAAGACATTTTCGTGATCAAAAATGTGGGAATTAATTCATGACTGTCAGAAATATCTAGTCTGAAATATGGGCTGAAGTATCACTTTGTCTTATGGGAATGTGGTGAAGATGTACAAATTGAGGAGCTGTTCAGATCGCCTTTTGATGTGGAAATAGATAAACAGATCAGTCAAATGCAAGAATAGTGTTTTGTGGTCTTTGGACCATTTGTGATCCACAGTTACATCTGACACCTCTGTTGGCACCTGAAGAAATGCCACTTCATACATGTACATGCAATCTGTGGAAGCAACGTCTACACTAGATCTTTTCTTCTAGAGAGCTTTGGTAGGACTTGGGAGTTCAAAAGCAGTTGAAAATCACTGCATTCAGCTGCTAAGAAAAGTTTCCTACTGGAGAGTTTTGAAGGAGGATTTTTTTTCCCCGCTTATGTTTTTTGAACCTCCTTCTATTACTGGCATGTGGACTGTTCTTTTTTTTTTTGTAAATACAAACATCCCGTTCACAATGCTGCCAGTTAAGGCATTCCCTGTGTGTTTTGTTTTTCCTGTTGCTGAAGATAACTTTCAACTACTTTTGGAAACTTTGCTGCCATTTCCCTGCCAAAATGGTCTGAAGGGAACATCTAGCCAGCAGAGATCCACCAACATCATCACTTAAGAAGGGTAAAACTGCCCCCCTCACCGTGGTTTGTTTTCAGAGTGTTTGCTTGGCAGAATCCTTCTCTTCTATCCCCATTTTTTTCAAGGAAATACTGTACACTGAAAAAAGGAAGCTTGCAATCTCATGGCTATCTGAAAGACAAGTGCTTCCTAAATCTCTCAGAATGATCTGTGTTTCAGTTTTAGAGACATGCAACTAGGGAGGGCTGCACTTCAATACATTCCCTCTATTCATCCTGCAGTGCAACGCACAACTCCTGTGATTAATAAAAAGCATCATAAAAACATAGCTTGCTGCCTGCCCAAATCTATTAACCCTGTATGAAAGTCTACTACAGAGTCAAGGGGCCTTCATGGAGCTTTTAATTCTTGTAGCAGCTGTATCTTTACCCTCATTAAAATTACCCATATCTGCTTTTAATCAGGCTCTCCAGAGCTTCATAGGAAAGTTTGATTGCTGATTAGAGGGTGATGTTTGCCCATATTTCTCTTTTTTCTGTTCCTTAGATGCTCACTTGGAGGGTGAATGTCTTTTTGCACAGTCTGCTATTGCAAAGGGATTTAGAAATTATGAGTTGAGGGATTTTCTAGTTATGAAATTTCCAACCAGTTTGTAGGGGCAAACAAAGATGCATGATAACAACAACAAAAATAACAATAATAATAATAAAATAATTAGAATATAAAAAACAAGTGATGCACAATACAATTGCTCTCCACTCACGAAACAATACTTTGACAGTTCCTGAGCAGTGGCCCCTGGTCAGCTTTTCCCCTAGTTCATATACTGAGCATGACAGACAGGATCTCCTCTCAGTGTGCAAGGGAACCTGCCAATTTTCTCAAGCCAAGACAGGTGCAGAAGGACAGGGAGGATGATGGAAAAATGGAAAAATACCATTGAGATGCCCTTGATCCGAGTTAACAATCATTCAAACCCATGTGCGTTCAGTTGAGCAGGTTTCTGCTGCATTTGGGGACATGATTTAGTGGTGGACTTGGCAGTGTTAGGCAAATGGTTGGACTCAATATTAAAGGTAGTTCCAACTTAAATGATTCTGTGATTCTGAGAGTCATGTGCATTGGAGGTGGCTACCATCCAGCTTGTGGCTGAGAGGGAAGCACTTTGCCTTTTCCAAGCCAGTAATTCTTCTTACATCTCAGGGGAATATGAGGTCCACAGCATGGCACACTGTGCTTTCTACTAGAGGAAGAGAGTGGTCAACTTTTGGGAGGATGGTTAATGGCAGGTTTTACCACAAGGCAGAAGCCTTACATGTGAGACAGAGGTGGAGGCTCTGAGTTGGGTTGTACACAGTTTGCTTTTTGATCTCTGTTCCTCCTTTGTGCGTGGTCAAGTAGAGCTTTTCCAACTTTCCTCTAAAGGAGAGGTGCTGTTCTACCTTTGGAGAAACTTGATTGTTTCTGGTCCAACAGAGGAATCTGAGCTGCTCTTTCAAGAAGACTGTTAGTGAAGCATTGTTTGACACCATTCATCCAAGAGAGGTTGACTGGAGCTACACTGAGAAAAGCATTTACTAATAGCAAAGAAAATAAAAAAAACCCCTGGGCAATGATTTTGTACTGAAGAAAGTAGAAAAATGTCTTTCTAGTTTAAGTTTCTTGAAGGTTGAACAGTAAAGGATATATTTATAAACCACAAGTTTTTCCCTCCTTTGGAGAATTAATTCCTGCCTACCAGGAAATCGCCAGCAGGTTCAAGCAGTAGATGGCAAAGCCATCAACACAACAACTTATCAGCAACCTGTGCTACAACACACAAATCTTAATGGAAAAACTGAGCAGCTGCCAAAGAAAACAGCCTGAGGGAAGGGGGAACACACTGATGTTCATAACACCTGAATCACGGGCTGGAAGTGCAAAACTGTTTTGAAGCCTTTTGTTTTCTGATTTCAGATATAGATTTATAAAGGGGGCTAAAACAGTCCTCAGCCCTACAGGTACTGAATGTAAAGCACATTTATTCCTGTGTCATGGCTATGCAGCAACACAGTCTTATTGAGTACAGATCAGGACTTCCTTTTTTCATCATGGCCTTTACTTTCTTCCTTCTTCAGTCTTAGTCACCTAGTTGAATCTTTCTTCTGTGGTTTTCTTTACCTTTGCTGGTGCTTTTTCTTAATTTTTTTCTTTCTTTCTTTTCTTATTTTTTTCCTTTTTTTTTTACCAGATCATAATTCCACTTCATTACAGTAATTCCTTTCCAATTGCCTTAGTATCTCTTACAATATTTTTACAAGACCTAGTCATATATAGATGAGGGGCATATACGTCTATCAATACAACACCTTGAATTGAAAATGGAATCATAAGCAAAACAATATTTATGAAGAGGTTTTGCATTTGCTAGTAAATCTCATTTGTTTTTTTGTCAAGAAAATAAAGCATCTTCAGACAAACTCAGATCTCTTTCAGGTGTGTTCCACTGCTACAGAACCTCCTGGAAACTGTTGTTTGGTTGGTTCCTTAACCTTTGTGTCAGGATTTCCTGCCATGCTTCATCCTCTAAAGGAGTTTGTTCAGACTGAATATACCACAGGCAATGTCGTGCCCTTTCTTTATGATACATATAGATATTGGGAAAATGATGTTTCAAACAACACAATTCAAAGAAGTCACTGGAATACAATATTTGCATTTGTCATAATCTGTTAAAATAGTTTTAGCAATTATTGTAACTTGATGAAAAGTTCTTTTGCATTTCACTTCACATCTATAATTTTCCTTAGCTTCACATTTGCCATTTAGTTTCTTGACCTTTCCTTTAAGTGTGTCCCTGTATTTCTTCCTATAAACCCAGACAAAGACAATTTTCATTTGTGACTAGAGGTTAGCAGAAACCTAATAGTCTTGGACACAATAAAATATGTCCACTCCACAAGGGCCCTGACACAAGTCCAGCTTATGTATATGAGTGGGTTTAAAATAATCAGCCAAAATCATGATCTGTTGTTATAGTAACACGGCTAAAACTCAGACTTTACTAGGACTTATACAGCTTCTGGAAAGAATGAAGTATTTAAACCATGAAGAGATCGACATGGGGGAATACAGAATAATATGTTGTATCAGAGAAATCAAATGACTTCAGGAGCCTGAGGATCTCTGAGTCTTTCAGGCATTGCTACAGATACTTTTCAGCCCACAGGGGTAATTCACCAAAGATCACATGGACACATGGATATGTGAGCCTGAAAGAACCAAATGAAGAAGGCTCCACTGCCACTTTGGTGTGTCTGAAGGATTCAGAACAATTCCTATGTTGGCTGATAAAACAAGTCATGCCAAAGGAAGCATGGTAACCTTACAATCATGGCAAAAAGTGAGAAGGACATGAAAAGTCTAATAGATGGGCTGACAAACTTGCTGTTGTCATAGTATCAATGATAATCTGAATGCACCACACAGCCTTGGGAATGTCTGTCAGGAGACATTTACTGGTCTGTACTCCTGGGCAGGGCTACACAGAAGAGGTGCTAAAAGGAATGTAGTTTCCCTTCTTTTCTTTTTTGGCCTTGGTCCAAAACATGAGCCTCCTGTTATCTAATATAGTTGTGGTTTGGGTAAACTGTAGTTTCAGTCTTGCTTGAAGACCCACCTCTGTGGAGTAAATTGTTTTATCTTCAGGTCCTCCATTCTATCTGAGAACTTGTTAGGCTTATTTTTTTTATATACTTGAATATGACTTATTTCAATTTAAAAATACAGCCACACTCTTTTGCAGGCTATGGTTTTACTCATAAGTCTTCCTGTTGACATCTTTTGGACCAAGCAGCTCTTTATTTTTGACCTTTTACCACGAATTACTTTGATCCAGACAGACTTCTATATTGGTGTTACAAGCAAATAAACAAACAAACAGAAAAAAATCAGGTCATTCCTTCACAAACAGAACAGCTAATAATTCCAGGGGACAGGTGCCTCTGCAGCTATAAATGTCTGTAATACACAAAGGAATATTCCTTACTTTTGCCATTATTACTGAAACAATTGCCTCCTATGTTAGAATAGTTAAGTCTCCTGGAAGGTGTTAGTTTTCATTGCAGCATGACATGACTGATCAATTGTGACAGCAGCTAAAACTGAATGTCCAATTAACCTTCAAAAGTCAGTCTGTGGCTCAGCAGTATTTATTTTTTCACTATGCAGAGCCCTTCCACATCTCTCACCCATTTTAATGTGCTGCTGGGCCTCCAGCTACTCCAGACTAACCTGTCTGAGTAGCAACATCACTTGTCGTCTGTCTCCTTATCTGTTCTTGCTTCATTGGGGTGTATTGGTGTTTCCATGAACTTGAGAATTGTTCCAGTTTTCATTGAAGATCTTGCTGATTACAACATGCTATGCAGCTTTAACCTGTCTTGGTGAGGTCTGCAATCTTTGTTATTAGCTAAAGACTGGCTCAATGGGTGATCCAAAGGTTCTCCTGTCTCTACACAGTATGGAAGTAGTCCCATAACCAAGACCCATGGAACTAGACTTCTCTTTGAACACCTCCCAGATTCAGACTTGCTGACAATATGCAAAATCAAAGACAACCATTTTGACTCCAAAAAGCAATCTTGGTGATGAGTTTGTCTGGCAAATGTCTGCACTGTTTGCATATCAAGGTGATAACAAATGCTGTCTTGTTAGGTGAGATCCTGACTCCCAAAGTATGTCTTCTGAGTTAACAAAACCCTTTCCAAAGACTCATATCTAAAAGGACATTCCTCTGTTCAAGGTAGAGATTTTCAGAGTGAAAATGACATTTTGGAAGAGAGATTTTTTTCCACCACAGGCTTTATTTAATAAATTGCTACAGAGAATTGAGAAATGGATCATATAACTCCCTGGATAAATCTTCTTTTCCACCTGGAGTCATCAATAGATAAGTATGTCATACACTTACTCTTTCCTCTTTCAGACGCAGTCGGAAGAAGACTTTGCAAAGAGAACCAAATTCAACATGTTTCATTCAGTCACCAGATGCTGGACATCAACCTTTTAGAATGACTGAAAGCAATTGAGCAGTCGAGGCTGTTAAGTTTCAAATTGACAGGAGGTTTTGACATAAGATACGTCCTGAAGGAATTCAAGTGTCCCAGAGGTTTTTGTACTAAAAGAAGCATCTTGGCATGACACCATGGTTAGACAGTGTTACAGGAAAAAGCACACCATTATGGTCTGCCTATAGTGGTGATATATACCTTTCAGCATTGCAAAATATTTACATTGTCATTTTTGAGCTTTAGGGCAGAAATCTCGGGAATCAAGTATATCTTACCAGAAGAGCATCCTCATTTCTAGCTGCTTTTATACTTTTTTCTTGGTTTTGGTCTATTTTGTCAAGAACAAGCTCAGAAAAGCAAAGCCTATCAACTGCTTGCTAAATCACCTCTATCGTGCAGTCTATTTTAATTCATACACTGGCACTGCACACCCAGACGTATACTTTGAAGAATCTACTCTCATATTCTGGATGACAGAAAGATACTCCAGAGGCTGCAAAAAGGAAAGAGCTCAGGGAGCTCATTTCTCCTGTGGCTAAAGTACAAGATTCAATCATCAGTTTTAGAGTCTTTTTTCATTAACATTCTAAATTGCATAGCACTGCATATTATAGATTATTTTTCATCTAAATCTCCTAAGAAAAATACTATTTTTTTATTATTATCCTGCATGAATATGCCTGGATTGCTGTCAACACCACCCTTCTTAAGAAATTTCAGCTCTATTTGTTAATGATCTTGATGCCTCATTGCCACCTCTCTCAAAGTGCTGTGGTGACTGGGTTTCGTCTCATTGGTAGTTCTGACATTCAGAGTGATTTTCTGTGCTCTGTCTTCTACAGCCTGCCCCAAAGCTTGCTCATGCCTTCACTAAAGACACTTGTAACAGACAATGAGGTCAAGTAACCACAAGTGGAAAGGCCAAATGTACCCTGCTACAGAAATGGGTGGGAAGGTGTCGTCTACCTCTGAAACATTATTCTCTTGAGTTTTGACATCCTGAAGAGTTCAGGTCTTTACAGTCATGTCCAGCAGTGGGACTGTTCCTTTCACCTTTTGCATAAACACTTATTGATGTATAAGAGATTAATACAGTAATATTTGACAGGAGAGGATGTGACAGTTCAGAAGCAGATTTTCTTAAACTTTATAGTAAATTCTTCCGGTTTAAGAGTCATGATGGCATCATCCCAGTCCCCTACTGTCACACTTTAGGACCTTCAATACTGCGAAGACTAGACCTTACCAGAGTCTAAGACAGCATCAGAGTCACATAAACACAAGATTTGTCTTATTTATGAAGTTTCAAACCCAGAAAACAGTTGAATCTGTAAGCCTGTGGCCTGGAGATTAAAAGACCTACACATGGAGCAGAAGAATCTTTATTTTCTGTAACTATTAGTGCTGCTAACATTCTTTCAATCATCCAGCTGCTACCCCATAATTATTTATTGACTCCCATAAGTTAATCCTCCCTAGGCACACCTGCTCTATCATTATCTGAAGTTCTTGCATGTTTAGATTGAAAATTGAAAACCCCTGCATAGATAGTGGAAAAGATAAGAAGGGCTACTTTTGAGGAAGAATTTTTCAAATTACTGTTTCTTATTGTAAGGAGTGTATGTTCGGTATCAAAAAAAAAAAAAAAAAGCAAAACCATCTCATTATGATGCACAGCCAGTAAATCTGATTAAAATGGAAAAAAAAAAAAAAAACTAAAAAAAACAAGCTATTTTCCCCCAGGTTTGTGAATAATTTAAAAACTTCTCCTTCCCACTCCCCCATTTACCTGTGGATGAGTAATGATCTCATTTAATATTTATTTGTTTCCTATAATTATCACTGGTGTGGTTTTTGGCCCCAAAAGCTTTGCTTACTTTCCATGACTGACTTACTCTTTTTTTTGCAAAGAAGTCAAAAAATAAGAAGTAAAGAATACTGAATAAAAATGGTGCAAATTCATGAAGCCTGTGAATCACAAGCATGCATTTCCATTACTATCCATCAGTTATTTGAATATAACCAGTAAGCAAAGATTGTGCTCCCTTAAGGTAACAGCAAATGACACCTGAGATTTTGGTTCAGAATCATGTTAGTGAATATGTTTGTTTGTTATCAAGTCCTACTTGAGATGAGGAAGAATTTTACTTGAGTCTATTTTGATTTCTCCTTCCCTAAGGGGTGCATACGGTGTAAAAATTCACATTTCACCTTACTGCACACATCCTTCTATGCCCAGGTCTCAAGAGAAATAGGTAATGCCTATGTCTCTCTTTCTGGAAGTTTGTGGCCATACATTCACCTTGCCAAGCCCAGGGTGGTGCCTTGTGCCTTCTGTCCGCACAGCTGCTGCGCAACCTGCTGCAACACCAGATGTGATCAGGAAAGTCCTGAAGAGTCTATAGTCCAAAGAGTCAGAGCAGAAGAGACTACTAGGACACTTTATCTCAACTAGAAGCAGCAGCAGTGACTGGTTCTGTAGTCAATATTGTCTGAGGAGTAGACATCTTAGAACCCAATTACACCAATTAAGAGGTTTGATTCCCTTGGGTGAGGTTAATAATAACAACCTAATTTTTAGTTTCTTTCACCTTTCACTGAAGCATTAGATACATTATGCTCTCTAGAGTGATGAGAATATCGCAAATTAATGCATCTCCTATTAAAGTGGGAATCATACACCACTGCAATGCTCTTCATTTCACTTTCTTATTCCTTGTTATATGTGACACATGGGATGTATCTATACTTCATGCTAAATCCTGATTCAAGACCAAATTCCATATTTACCCATGATGTCCTTTTATATAATATCTATAAAACCTCCATACCATTCTAGGGCCAGATAAAGTCCACAAGTCTGTCAGGAGTTAAAGACTTGGTCATGAGTTTTGATGAAGCAGATATGGGTGGTTGTTTTCTACCACATGACACCCACTATTCAAACAGGCTACTTTGGATCTAGACATGCAGCTCAGTACCATCTTGCATGAATTCCTTGTATTGACTGTGCATGAATGTAGTGTGGGTGGAAGTGACGTCAGATGTCAATGCCACCTTGCCCTGCTCTAGAGTTGTTTCTGTCACCTATAAGCCAGTTTAGAAGATCCATAGTTAGCACAGGCTAGACATGAAAATCATTATGAGAAATATATTGTAGAGATATGATAAAACTAAGTCTTGTTTTCTTTTAAATTCATATAATTTCCCTGCGTTTGGCAAATATCTAATATGTATCATCCCTGTGCATAACTGGCTTCGATTTCCTGCAGTTTTGTCAGATGCTAAATTCAACAGTATGGGAGACCCTCCTGGTCCACTCACTTCCAAACCAGCTACAAATGTAAAAAATAGGGCTGGCTTCAAACTTTTTTGCTTTTCATGTGTTCAGGTGCAATCCTTTCCTGGGCCCTCTGAAATTATGCAGGACACCAAATGAGGGAATGGGGAGAGGAGGGGAGATGAGGCCTAATTTTGATGTTCAAGTAATAATTAATTCTCTCTTATAATTTTTTAGTTACATATGAGAGATTGCTACTTCAAGACAAAAAATAATAAACTTTACAGCTCTCCCTCACTCCACTGCTCTCGCAGGAGGTTGCTTGGCAACCCCAGAATGTGGTCGAGGGGAGGCTGTGGGAGTGAGGCACAGGAAGAGAAGCGGTTCTGGCACTTCCCGTATGCCAGCAAGCCCATGGAGGATCCACCCTGTTGTATATGGGCAGCATAAGAACCACCCTGTGATGGAGTATATGGCTCTTTTAAAGATGCAGTAGGAAAATTTGTCCTTTGAGCCAGTGCAATTATGTACCTCTAATAGGAAAGTGCCTGGAGCAGTAGAAGCAATGAGGTTTCATTCCCAGTTTAAAGGTTTAAAAGACTTCCTGCTTAAGAGGGAAAAAGGAAGTGCAGTTGCTTCCCTGAGACACATTTCTGCGTAGTATTATGTCTGCATAGGAAGAAACTGAAGGAGGCTTAGCCCTTGCTTTCTGGCAGTCCAAGTTCAAGCACTACTCAATTGTTCTGTTGTTTCCTTTGCTTTGTCTATGGACTGTAAGATCCTTCTGCAGGTCCTCCTGACCTGATGGAGCAACACTACATGCCACTATATGCCACTATATAGGTCAAGTCATCTATCCCAGAGAAGATGCTTTCCAGAGTACTCCAAAGCCTTCTTTTCAATACTATCACACTGCTGGTGGCCTTGGCATTAAAAAAGGAACAAAAGAGTGCATCTAGCATAACTACAATGCAGTTGCAGGTCTATTATCAAATTTTCTGCTCTAAGATAACATTAGGCCCATGATAATGTTTTCAGAATATTTGAGATCCTTCTGAACAGGGATCAGTGTGTGTATCCAGAGAGCAAACACAGCAAAGCTTGGCCTATGGTAATAGTTTCAATAGCATTTATTTTGCAGGAGGATATGAGAAGCTGCCAGTCTCTGTGTTGGTGTACAGCAACATGAAGTAAAAGAGCTGCTGTATTCCATCCTGTGAGATGCTGGGCACACACACATGACCCGATATTGTGCTTCAAGTGAAGGGGGAAATTCAACTTCTAGCTGGGGACCGATGGCTTTCTAAAACAAACTGACATGAGCATGTACAGCACATCTGTCATATTTATAATTTGTCCCTCCCCGCTTATAAAACCAAACTGTTTTTCAGGCCAATTTCTGTTTCCCTCACCAAATCTTGACTTTCTATGAGATGCCATAAACCATTGAAATGATTCTTATGTACTGTCGTTCATGAAGGATGGGTCCCACCGGTGCGGCTGCTAAAACAACAATGCATCATCTGTCTTAGCTGAGATAAGATAGATTATAACTTTGATACCCCTCTCCTCAGCACATATCTCTAGTGCTGCTGACAACACTGCATCACACAGAGGAGATAATGTCTACCCACCTGTAGCAATATGCTTTTGCCCCTGACCTTTTGAAGTCATATATCACACTCTCTCCATGTCAAAATATCAGGCAAAGAGGGCAAGTCCTGTGGTCCCAAGGCCTTCCATGCACAGGAGTGTTGTGTACAGGAGGAGCTGATGGCTATCTATCTCAGCCTGGACAGAGCAAAGTACTTACCCACATACAGTGTCAAATCATCAATCAGTCCATGCATGAAGTAGTTGCTCACCTCTTTTTATCAAGGCAGTTTGTTGAATGCCTCAACAGCACTACGAGGTTGACAGTCAACCATAGTGCCTTAGAAGGGAAGCCAAAGAGAGCAGGACGGTGGTCAAAAGAGTGTATGGCTGGTATCCTTTGGAGGAGGAGATCAGAACTGCCTAACTTCTTGGTATAAATGTTACGAGGTTCCTGCTTATTCACTGCATGGTTTTGGTCCTTCAAGTTCTGGATGGGCCACCCGAAAGTTAATGCATATGAATAAGAATTGCCACAATATTAATGAACTTACAGTTAAACCAGGTGGACAGCTTGAAGAGAAATATATTAGATTAATTTTTTACTGTGTTCGGTATATTAACCCTTGTCTTGGAAAAGTAGATAGTCATCTATCTAGGATATCTATCTATTTTTCTGTTCTGTCTGGTAACAGAAAAATTGCTGCTACCTCCCTGACAAACCCCTGGAAAGCCATGTGGCTGCTGTACTGGGAAGTCCTGAGATCTGTGGGGTGGCAACTTCTGGTGAGAGACACAGAAGTGACCCACTCCAGCAACAGAATTTGCATCCCCTGATTGCCTCTACCTTACTGGAAGGAACAACAAAAAATTAATTAATCAATTAAGCATGATTTTCCATGACTCTCTTGTCAGCTATCTACCCTAATTCTGTCTCTTGCATTTTATTTTCCTTTCCTGTAGCAGTCTGGGCCCAGCCTCTTAAGTGTGTTGGGAGCACAATTTAATGTTGTCTCCGCTACTGGGAAGCTTTTAACTGACTCCATCCCTTGTGTAGAACTGCATCTTCCACAGTCTAATTGACCTAGGTTAGAAGTTTATCCTCTGTGGAACAAAATATGGGGTCAGAGGGAGATTGTGTGACTTGCCCTAGCTGCTACAATCAGTATCATTCTAAATGGGCCAGATGCCCTTTCCTTTTTCCCTCCATTGCTGAATCTGTGAATTCTGACAAAAACTCAGCAAGGTCCTTTGCCATGTCTCTAGCTCAGCTTCACAAAAACAAATTACTGGAAATAATTTTTTCTTTTTTTTTTTTTCCAAATAAAATTTGTCACCAATCATTTAAAATCATAGAACTAATTTCTGATGTAACTTAAATAGTCTATCCTAATAACAACCAGCTTTGACTCCTTCTAGGAAATGCTGTTTATCATGGGACTTGCATGGCTCCAATGGGTTTCTCATACTTAGAGGTTTACAAACAATTGCAGATGTTACTTCTGTTTTTCATGTGCCTCCTAAAGGCTATTCCAAACATCTTGTTGCAAAAATTTCTTTTTTTTAAAACTGCCTAAGGTCATTTTCAATGACCCTGTTATCCCAGAGTATTCACTGGGATTAGCTATTAAAAACATTTCTTTCCACCTTCTTCAGATGAACCTTCTTCCCACACATTTTCACCATTCAGTAATACCAGCTGCTTCCCATACATGAAAACCCATTTGCAGTAATTAGATAAAATTACTTACACCTGCTCAGCAACACTGCATTTTTATCGGCAGTAAGTAAGTGACATTTTCTCCAAAGAGTACATTCTAAATGAGAATGGGTTCTGAGATGTTTCTCTCTCCTTGCCCTCTTCTCATTCTCTCCCAATTCCACTTATTGTTTGTGGCCTTTTAACAATCACCCAGTAATTGCTTTTTAGAACTAAGTCCAGGAGAGTGCTGAGATGATAGGTCACCAGCTTTTGTGTGGGCACAAGTGCATTAAGCTGAGTTTAATGATGAGTGTGGGAGGCACCTGCTATGGCAGTAGGCATGGTACTGTTTCAGTCCTGCAACTGCACACTGTGCATAGCTGTGTAATTCAGTGCCAACAGCAAGTGGAATGATTCATGCCCAAACTGTGCAAAGAGGATTACTCTCCTGCACAGATAGGGTGTATTTCCTCAGCATTACTTTTTTTTTTTTTTTCTGGAGCACTAGAATGTGAAGGGTGTTTAAGCAATACAATACCTGAAGTTGCAGGTAGCAAAAAATTAAAAATCAAATAATAATAAGCTGAGTTTCCAGATATACCAGCTGGAATCAAACCATACACAGCCCATTAAGTGTTTACATAAATTTCATAGCCACTTAATCTTTCACTGCAAAACATCGATTTCCATTAAATCTGGTGGCACCTTCTGGAAGAATGATGCTCACGGAGACCCTTTTAAAATAGCAGCTGAACATATTGTGAACTTTCACACATTTTTTCCCCACAACAACTATGACTAGGTTGGGAAATACTTCTATCCCCATTTACTAGATGAGGAACTTTACAGAGCTATTTCTTCCTTTGTCTAAGGTTGCATAAGTTCCTGGATGCCAAAACATGGCTTTCTCATATCCCATTCTCATAACAAAACAACTGGGTTAGTCAGTGGTTGATTTGAATCTCTTTCCAACCATTCCTTTTTAAATAGGCAAGACAGTATCTCTGCAATATGTCTCCGTTGGACTGTACACAATAAAGCTAGCAGCATATTATGTAATAACTGTCCATACCAACACTTTCCATTTCCTTCTCCTTCCCTTTCCATGTAATGGGTTACAGCTCTTCATATCCTGAGCCAGGATAACAGGAAAACATATTCAGTCCTAGGCAGAAAACCAAACCTATTTCTGCCCCCAACTTTGCATTTTGTACCTGCATAAAAACCAACTGCTGCTAGTGTCAGATATGGCATGACTGTGTGCTCAGGTTGTCAAAGGTAACACAAAGAGACTAATCCTTCAGTGATTTTTCTCTTAGCCTCTCTCTAGTCTGATATCTTTCTTATGTGCCATATCCATATATATTCACGTTACAGGGGTTTTTTATTCATGAAAAAGTTTGAAATTTCTAAACTTCATTTCTAGGGTAACAAGGAGTTTGTCTGTGTAGGGAGAGCATCAATTCTGTTACTGAGGTACAGGTATATTACAGCCACAGTGTATCCCATATCTATTAAAAAAATGAAACACACACACACCCCCCCCCCCGAAAAAAAAGAAAAAAAAAACAAAACCAAAACCATTCTCTAATTAAAAATAACAGAATGGTATAAGGTTTGTCTGGTTTCAGTTTTTGTCACCATTTTCACTAGAGTATATGTCTCTCTGTTTCTTCTTTCATTTTGTATACTATTAAAAATGAATCAGCACACAATTTGCTGATTAATCTACTCCAGAAAATTACAATCTGGAGCCCAGCAGTAGAGCAAGTTCCAGGAGTTGCCTTCTGGAGCCACCATAAGGCTATTCCAGGCTACAGTGGAAGGCACCTTTTTGATAAGTCTGGAAATGATTTCCTTGCAAAGCCAGGCCAGCAAGACCTACAGAAAGACCAGATTTTTTCAGAATGCTTAAAGTATCTGATCTTCTGATATTAGTCATAACAGTTTTGGGACCTTCCACAGGTCCTGTTCCATGTGCCTGGTATGAGTGTGGGAAGTTGTTATTGGCTTTGCTGGGAAATAATGAGCCTTCTTTAGACCATCTGAGAAATTTGCTCATAATATCTTTTTCTGCTTGGTTTTTTTTGGTGTTACTTTAATAGATTTGGTGTTTACCCACAGAGGGGACAGGTACTACAGAGACAAAGTACATGCTATAAGCATTCAGTACAAAAAAAATCCAATTACAACTGTAATATAATCAGCAATAAGGTCCTTAATTATTGTTATTGAACCTTGCAGCTGTAACAGGTTTTCTTTTATTTTCTGCATTCCCTTCAACAGTTTCAACATTTTCTTTTGATATTTCTTTTCTATGTAGAATATAACAACAGATAATTACAAAGCTTTTCTTCTGGATGACAAAAAAAAATAAAATAAAATAAATCCTGAGATGCTATACCCAGAAACAGAGAAATATAAAGAGCAAAAAAATTAATTTTCAAATATTAAGTTCCCTGGGCACAACCCTGACTCGGAAATAGAAGTCAAGTTACTGAGAGGAATCTGTTTTTCTTTGTGCTTGAATTTGTTTATTTTGCTTTTGGGATCTTTCAGTTAATGCCTCTGGGAGCTGAACTGGCATACTCTGAATTTAAAAGAAATGTAATAAAAACAATTTAGCACCTTTCCCCGTGTCTTCATTTGTTATTTTCTACTCATAGGAGAGAATAAATTGTTAATGTATATATATTTAACTGATAATATTTATATGCATGTATACACACAGGGTGGAATATTTTGTTGTTTGTTGGTTTTGTGTTTTTTGGGGGTTTTTTTTGGTTTTTTTTACAGAGTCAGGATTTGCTAAGCTAGAAGCAAAAACTTTAACAGGACAAGCTATTTCCTAAGAAATAGAATTCACTGAAACAAGTTTTGGATGCTACTATATTCAACCAACAGCAACTATTGCCTATGTAATTTCTCTATTTCCAGCATCATCAAACTCTGATCTTGTAGCATTTTATGGTTTATGGAAATTAAAGTTAGAGAGCTGCTGTGGGAAGAGTCACCCCTAGTGAGAATAGGAACTCAGATTCTGTGTTAAAAATCAAATCTATAAAATCTTACTCTATCTGTACTTTATACTGACTTGTATCTCTACTAGATCAAATGTCCATAAAAGGTCCTCTCCTTCTTTCTCATAAGGGCTGAACAACGATACATCATACTGCAATGTTTCACTGGCAGGTCAGAACTTGTCCTGCTTCTATAATCACAACACATGAACATGATCAAGTCTAGCTGTACAGTATTCCTAAAGACATCTCTTACAGCGAATAGTCTTTTTAACTGACATGGGAAATATTAGGTTGTTGTGCTCCAACAATGGACGTTTTATCCTGGAAAAAGTTTGTGTAAAATATTGAGGAACAGTATTTTAGAGGAACAGTTCAAAAAATAGCTCAAAGAGCTACATCAGTAAATAATAGACACAGCTGTCCCTAATTAACCCAAGTCCTCTCCTTTGATTGGATAGGGGCTGAATCAGAGAGTCCAGGTATATGGGGCAATTCAAATCACTTAGAACTTTTCTTAAATTATGTACCATGCATCCTCAGGACTATTCTTAGGTCTCCACAGACTAGCAAATTGTACTTTTTGTTATATTAAGTAACTTAGCTGGGTACAAAAGATTTAAACACAATTTCTGGCTTTTCTATTAGCTCCTGGCATGAAGCCAGTTAATCACTGTGCCAACGTCTTTCATGAAATAGAGATATGGGGATTTGCTGTCACAAACTGGGATAAAAGATGCATCTTATGGCTTAGTAAAATACCCAGTGGACTGGGAAATGCTCTTGCCTGTTTATACTGGTAATGATTGCACACGACACAGTTAATGTTTTATGTTTTGCTATCCCTGGTGATGTCTGCAGCACCATATTAATTGTTTCTATTGTTTTAAATTGTATTAATTGTTTTCTATTGTTTATCTCAACAGATAGTTGAGGCCAAGCCATGTGAGATGGAATGAAAACAGCCGTTTAGATCCAGTGATCTGAACCCATAGAACTGACAGACAGTCTTATTCAAGCTCTTATTCAGCTAAGATAACCATACTATGGTAGTTACTCTGCAAACCTTTACCGAGCACCTGTCTGTTTTAAAGACTTTGTACTCCCAGAAAACTTATATCTTTTTGATTATATGAGCTTCAGCTCAAAAGATTGGTCAAGAAGACAGAAGACTGATAAGTATATTTATACAGCAAATCCAGAGGCTGAAGAAACCAAACCAGTCTGCGTAAAAGCATATTATTAGGCTAACTCTGTGCATGTGCATACTCCAGAGTGTGTATTTCTTCTTAAAAGAGGATCTTATGGGATTTATTAAATGACTGATAGCATTTCATTGTATTTTCTGAAAAAGCAGGACGATGTTCCTCCATGGCTGAGGAAAATCTAAATGGGGAGCTGAGAAGCTGTGAAGGGACTATAATTAAACATCCATTGGCTTAGCTTTGTTGATTAATTTATTTAACTTCCTTAATATGCAAAGTTGAAAATAGCTATAGATTTTTTAGAACATTCAGTGTCCAGGTGGGCTAGGAGAACAGAGCACCAAAACTTTAAGAACCTGTAGTAATCCTACCTATTGTGTGTTACTGAATGTACCTTTTTTGGTACCTTCTGATGCAATTTGGCACTGCATTCCCAGCACTGTGTTTCAGTTCACCCACAGAGTGATATTGTGATGCCTGTCTTGTGTGAATAATGCACACAAAGTAAAGTACCTTTCGTGTTATCCCTCTCCACGTGACATGAGGACACTGAGAATGATAACAGTGGTAGAACGGTTATAAACCAATTTACTTTTCTGCTTCATTTCTTAGAACCTCACAAGTCTACATGCAATCAAGTATGTAATAATGTATAACTTGCCACACGCAAACCTAAAAATCTTCCAGAAATTATACATTAATAAATAAAATAAACCAGTGCCAGGAGGGTGTGGAGTGAGAGGTGATGAGAGCGTGAATTAAGAAAAGGAAATCACATCAGATTTCCTCAGAGTTAGTGTCTCAGAAAATGAAAATATGACCTTTGCTGGAAGCTATAATAAAAAGCTTAAGAAATCAGAGCACCAAATCAAGTGCCTTTGAGCAAGAACAGGGGGAGGCAGGGTTACTGTGCTAAACTTATGCCAGCCTGCTTCCAGGGAAATTATGCTTTCTCTTTCATCACCTCTTAGTCATAACTAAAACTGAAGACACGCTCCCATTGTTTGGAACAGAGCACAGAGGAATGATTATCTTCATGTTCTTATGAAAAAAACTAAGCCATTTGCAGTGCAGGGTATATCATCTTCCTTTGTGTTTAAAAACATGGGGGAGGGTGGGAATATGGTTACCATGAGGAAAAGGCTGAAGCGCTTAACACCTTCTTTGCCTCAGTTTTCAACAATAAGGCTGGTGTCCTCAGGACAACTGGCATCCTGAGCTGGTAGACAGGAACAGGTAGCCAAATACCCCCCTGTAATCCAGGAGGAAGCAGTTAGTGACCTCCTCATATGTCATGAGCCAGAGTGTGCCCAGGTGGCCAAGAAGGCCAATGGCATCCTGGCCTGTATCAGGAACAGTGTGGCCAGCAGGACCAGGGAAGTGATTCTTCCCCTGTACTCAGCGCTGGTGAGGCCACACCTCGAGTGCTGTGTCTTGTTTTGGGTCCATCAGTTCAGGAAGGATATTGAGGTGCTGGAGTGAGTCCAGAGAAGGGCAATGAGGCTGGTGAAGGGTCTGGAGCACAAGTCCTATGAGGACAGGCTGAGGGAGTTGGGGGTGTTCAGCCTGGAGAAGAGGAGGCTTAGGTGAGACCTCATCACTCTCTACAGCTCCCTGACAGGAGGGTGTAGCCAGGTGGGGGTTGGTCTCTTCTCCCAGGCAACCAGCAATAGGACACGAGGGCACAGTCTTAAGCTTCTCCAGGGGAGGTTTAGGTTGGACATTAGGAAGAAGAGCTTCACAGTAAGAGTGAAGGGACTGCGCAGGGAGATGGTACGTCACTGTCCCTGGAGGTCTTTAAGAAAAGACTGGACATGGCACTTAGGACCATGGTTTAGTTGACACAGTGGTATTTCGTTATAGGTTGAACTTGACAATCTCAGAGGTCTTTTCCAACCTAGTTGATTCTGTGAAAAAAACCCTTCCAAATGAAGATGTTGCTTGGTAGTGTGAATGATGGGTACAGGGGTGACGAAGCAGGTAACTGTGTGGTACTCTGGTTTATCGTCTCTAACGAATTCAAGATAATATCTAGATGACATTTTTGTATGATGGATGCATAAAGGTTGGTTTCAATCCTGCACCTAGTAAACCTTCCAGATGTTCTAGTCTCTCTGCTTTTTAGAAAAGGTAGTAAAATTATGAAGAGAGTGTAGGAAATAATTTCAGAGATGAATGAGAAATCCTGTGGGCAGAGAGTCAAAGGAAACAGCCTATTTGGTTTGTGAAATGTATGATGGAGAAGTATCTTGTTTACAAGAAGTGAACAATTTTGTGAGAAGAAAATATCAGGTAATAAAAAGCTCTTTGTTCTGGTGGAGAACAACTAATAGCTGTAAACACATTCAGTGAGAATCAAGGTCTGAACATTTTTCAGTGATGGTGGTAAAATACTGGAATAACTGTAAAAGCACCAGGAGGTTTTCCATTTCTAGGGGTCTTCAGTATTGTGGTTGCTGCTGCCAAGGACTGGCTTTAACAGCCTGTCACAAGTTCTGGTAGCATGGGTGAAATGTTTAAAACTGCTGTGGTCATACTACATGAGCTAATGGTCCCTCCAGGCTTCAGAGTCTATCAACCTATTAATTAGCAGCTAATTAGCAGCTGGTAGCAATAATAGGCTATTATCTTGTAGCAAATCAGCCAGTTGAAGAACAAGTAATACACACACTGGCACCTTATATGACTGAGTAATACTCTTTTTTAACAGCCTTACTTCTGCTATTTAAAATGAACTGACATAGATCCTCTGAGATGTACAGATGAATAAACAGATTTAACCACATAGTAGTGTTACCTTAACCTTAGGGCACCTCCCCCATCCCCGTTTTTTCTTCAAGTTCTAAAACAGATGTGAAGGAAAAAAGCTATGGATAGTCTTTCCATTAGAAAGTTTTGGGTTCTTTTTCGAAATGCAAAGTCCACTTTAGTACCTTTAAATTAGTAATAATCATAAGAGGATATGAACCATGCAACATCTACATTTAAGCAAACATTTTAATTTTACCATGTTATCTTTTGTAACCTAAAAGACTTCTAGGTTTATTGTAACTTAAAAACTAGGCTAGAATTTTGAGTTCCCATGTTTTCCTTGGAAACATTAGCAAAAACACTTATTTCAGTTTCTCAAAATTTAATAGGGTAGAACACCATATTGTTTATCCACATCTGATAGCACTTTCTGTTTGCTTTCCTTAATTCAGGTAATCTTCTTGATACATCCTGTCAATTGTCATCCTGGAAATCTAGGAACTGAGTTAGAAAAAGAAATCTTATCTTAGGCTATTCCCAAAATCTACCTCCTGTACTCTTTCCTTTGTCAGAAGGAAGACAGAAATTTCTCAAAAGAGTCACCCCAAAAACCCCATGCTAGGTTATGCTCTGTACAGTAAAAACAGATTAATATTATCTTTGTGAGAGTAGACTTCGTGAATGCCTACAATAACAGTCACTTTTTCTGTGAGTAGAAAGCAGCACTAATATTTTCCTCACTGTCAGGAATAACTCCTCACTCACCAAGAGACTTTATTAACAGACTTTAAGGTAGGTGTCATCCAGAAGCATCAACCTAAATCCACAGTACTGACGTACATTCATTAGCATCCAGATTTTTTTTTATTTATTTTGCTTTTTTGATTCTGCATTTATGGTCTAAATATTCCTACCACAAAACCTGGGGTTTGTATACACAATAACTCTGAATTTTGTATGTGGACCAAGCCAGACATATTGATGCATGTTCCTCATTTATTCTGTGCACCAACCTTTTTCTGTATGAAAAAGGAAAGAAACAACGAAGACATAAGAAACAGAAGTATTTTGTTTTGGGTCCTGGACCTATTGCTTTCTTATAAATATTACAGATAATATACCTTTGCAATTCTCTTGTTAGTATGAAGAGGAAGAGTAAAAAATAAAACAAAACAAAAAAATCCATTATAGAGGCCACAGAGAGACTTATAAAGAGATTAAAACACAACAGGAAAAATACTGAGCACAAGGAGGGTTGCTTCAAGTCATACAAGGTCTCTGACCTACAGCAATAGTGACAAAGTACTTAGAAATCCTCTTTGGCGTGAAGTGCTTCAGATCTCTCATATTAGTTACTGGGAAGATATGGTAGAAGTTTATTGCTTTATCCCATGTAATTTTAAATATGTCAGACAATACAAAGAATCAGAATTCCTCAGAATATATTGCCTTTCCTATGAATTCAAACTTGCAAGTTCTAGGAGCCTCCATCATCTCCATGGTTAGACAAGGCAGGTTTAGACATTTTGGTAATTTCTTGGCTGCTTGTACAGGTTTTTCAATTCCTTCCAGGTACATTGGACAGCAAAGAGAATAGGTAGTTGCTTTAGTTGTGTGATCTGCCTGTCAGGCGTTTTACTGGATTTGCCCATGACATATCCATAATGAAGACTTCAATTTCTTCTTTGCTGTCTGAAAAGAAAAAAAAAAAAACATGAACAACCACAACGCATAGTCTTTCATTAATCCATATTCTACTCATATGTGGAAGTAAGGTTCTAATTAAAGGCTTTAGGCAGTCCTGACTGTCTCCATATTAATGCTCCTACTGAACCTGCTGTTTTTCATTTTATACTTAGAGAGTAAAGTGAGATGTGGGAGGAAAAAAAGCAGTGTAGAATATGGTGTTTCATTTCTCTTAGATAGGGACTGAATAAAGGAAAAGAGAATAGTTCAAAAACAAAAGACATGGAAGAAATGAAGAGAGAGATGAAAAAGTAAACATAAAGTGACAGTAAAGAAGCAAATATATTATTACTGCGCATTCATTTTTAGTATATGTAGTTACCATCATCAGCATGACTTGAAGATGAAAGCCAGATTTCTAACTTTGGCTAGGAAAGACTGCCTTACACTATTGTTAATACCAGTGGAGTTCAGTTTCCATTGTGCTGAAAAACAGTGTGAGGGAAATACAAAGAGTGAAATTCTGAAAAAAACCAGCAGGCATTGCAACCTCACAAAATTAATTGCTGCACAGCATGGAAATCTTAGGGTAGAATATCGAGGAGATAGACTGGGGAGATACCAAGTTTGTGAACGCAATTATTCCAGGGTCAAAATGTCAGAGCCTATTGCACTAAAATAAAAATTTCATTCGTTATGACAAATAATCACCAATTGAATCAGAAATATTCTATTTTTCTGCTGTACAAACATTACATTCATTTCATCACTCAAATGTATCATCACTGCCCTTGTTTACATAGCTTGTTTCGGGCAGAATGTGATCTTTTTTTTCCAAAATATAAAGCACTACAGACTTATTAAATCCTAGCTATAAACTCTTTCTTAAGGAATAAAAATGAGCTGTTTTGAAAGGCTGAAATGGCTGTTGGCTCACCACAAGTGATTTGTAGGAAGCAAGGGAACATGCACAGAATGTGGTATTGCGCAGAGAGCAGCACCTGGTTCTGCAGCTGAGCCAAGGTTGGGTGGCTGGGAGCTGTAGATCACACTCTAGTGAGAGCTGGGCAGGACCAGGCAGACTCTTCTGCTTCCTCCGAAAATTTCATGGTAATTTCAGTGGCGAGGGTTACCTGATCAATGGCCTTGCTACCTGTTCATGAGTCACTATTTCCCTGAAAGTATGAACAGCCATTTCTATTTGTGCAACACTTCATTAATCCTAGCAAATACATCATTTTGATTATTTATTGTTACAGCAGTTGCTGGTGGCTGGAAACCATGGAGGTTGCTATTTCAAAGCAGGCAACATAAACTTATACAATGAGAGAGAAGGTCTGCACTATTTCTGCCTACTTTTCACTAGCCAAGACAGCACAAGCTTTGGATGGCATGACAGGGAATAGGCCATTTTCTGACTTTCAATCATATTATGATTTCATCTGGCTCTGATTCACTTCTCTTCCTGTAACGCAAAAGGTAGTAAAGAAAACAAGAAGAGCCATTCCCAAGGTCAAACTATAAATCCAGGACAGACTTTGGAATAGCAAGTAGCCTCCAGCCTGCTAATTTGTGCTCACAAGGCAAGACTGTGCAGGACATTTATATTTTCCTTTCATCATGAGCTTCCTAGAATATTCAGTTTCCTGCCCATGTACAGTTGTATATCATAATGAAGAGACTTTCTGTGGTTACTGTCAATTTTGTCAAGCATCGACAGCTGTCTGAGCACACATGGATTCCCATGATTGAGTAATCTCTGTGAGGAGTGTGGTAGATGGTATGCCTCTGGCACTGAGACACAAGCAGGCTCTTTTCCCTCACTTTGTGTTCTTTCTGTAGACTTAGCAATTAAAAACTTGAACTACAGAGATAGATAAGGACATAATTTATCCAATTACCTTACATTCTAAAGTGTCATCATTATGTACAATATAAATGGAAATTGTTAATATAATTTAATATTCAGTTGATTTGGCCTTAGGAATATAATAAATTTCCTTTGATCATGAAAAGCTATGCCCCTTTACATGAACGTGTGCATTAAAATAAATCAAATTGTATTACGTGAAAGCTATGTAAGATATAGAACACCACATCAACAGGCTTTGGGAAAGCCATATTTTCTTCTTGTTATTTCTGAGGCATAGGGGGTGACACACCCCCATTTTCAGTCCTGGCCTGTCATTTATCTGCTTGCACTAAGACTTGGTGCTCTTGTCTACAAGATGGAATAATAATGCTGGTGGATCCGGAGCCTTAATGAATCTAGAAGTCCTTTGGAGCCTCTTGGATGAGGGAGACCACAGAAATTCAAAGTGCTGTTAAAAAATCCTCTAGCAGCTGCCCCACTGGGCAGATCATCTGAAAAGCCTTTTTTTCCCCCTCCCAATCTGCTGTAGACTAAGTGACTGAGTCAGAACTTTCAAAGGGTGGAGTCAGCAGGTAAAAGAACTAGAGAAGGTTTTTGCAGTCAGCTTGAAGAAAGGAAAGTGCCCTACTAGCTCAGCAACCTTTGCAGCCTCTTCAAAGAAGGGTAGGAGTCATCTCAGGCACACGAATGGGTCCCTATCCACCCGACTGGTGCAGTATCAAGAGAGAACTACAGAAAGATGAGCCAGGAAGGGCCTTTGGAAGAGACAAATAAGAGTAATGAGTAAGGACTAGAGTCTGGTGGGGAAGGCAGAAGTGTTACAAAAGGATTTGTGACACTGTCAGCCACAGGCTCTCTCTCCCCTAAAAAAAAAAAAAAGAGAGAGAAAGAAAAAACAAAGAGGCAACACCCCTCTCTCAAAATCCATGGACAACTCTTGCCTTGGATGTTCACTGTTTTCTTCCAGTGGGTAGGTGACATTACATGGGTTGTGCACTTCTTCCTTAACAGAGCACATAAACCATAACCTCCTGAGAAAACGTTTACCTATCAAGGCACATGCAACTCCCCCTCCAGAAACAGTGGGGGAAATTAGTCATCTGCCCTGCATGCAAGAAGCAATTGATTTTCCAGTGAGTGATGAAGGCAGTCAGGTCACTGTGCTAAGGAATCTCAGTTTTAAAGCTTCAAAGTGTATTAGTCTTATGAGTTGGTTTATGCTATATTATTCCCTGATCACCTAATAGGCTGTGATATGCTCTTGCTAGAGTTGGTCAACAGCTTATTAATAGATTCCTTGGGTCAGATATCACTTAAATATATATAAAACTTGACTAATTCACATGAAAGCAATGACAATAAAGCATCCACCCTATAGCAAATTAGCCACAATTAGAATCAGGGCTTTTCTGTTTGTTTGTTCTCTGAAGGATAGTTAAAACTTTCAGAACGGAGATAAACATTTATAATGTACCAATAATGTTTTCCTTTTTTTCTTTTCCCCCTAGAAGTCTAATACTTTGAATCCCATAGGAATCTAACAATCTCCAACAGAGCACAGTATTGCAGAATCTAAAAGTAGACAGATCTGTAGCTGAGGCTGCTGGGGACATTTCAGACTGACAAAGGACTTGTACTCAAACATGCCTAAGGCCCTGGGAGTAGCACAGGATCTTTACTGATCACTAAGGTAAAAGGACTTTCATTTTGCTCCTCTCACCTGCAGCAGCAGAGTTGTTTCTAATGATAGGCTAGAGACCCAAGCTAGGGCTTTCAGAAGTCTCTTTGGGTCAGATTCACAAAGGAGTTTAGATTTCACAGTCCTGAGGTGCCTTTTATCACTTACTGTGAATTGCTCTGAGCTGTCCATCATATAGATAATGGCCTGATTAAACCCTTCACACGTGGAGTTTGTCACATACTCAGCAGAAGGCTGTGGGTTTCTTTTAATAAACTGGGAAAGAGAAACCGGAGTTGATCTGTGTGTGCAAACCTTCCTAATTGAAAATATTCCTCACCCCCCTCTCTTCCACACCCAGATGATGGAAAATTGTCTATGACAAGGTAACTGACTCTGTAGAGAAGATGTGACTAGCGACCACAGTTCATCTGAACTTGCTTCCTTAGAACCAAACTGAGGAGACAGGGACTGAATGGGTAAGCTTCAAAGTGGGTGCAAAACTGGCTGGATTGTTCAAACAATAAAACAGTTTGAAGTCTAAATGATGTGGTGTTGTTCCTCAGGTGTCATGGGCCAATGACATTTCACACCTTCATTAACAACCTGCTTGACAGGAGAGAACAGACCCTAAGCCAAGTCACAGGTGATATCTCATAAGGCATGGGAGAGGGAGCTGCTGAAAGCCTGGAGGATAGGGCTGCTGTTCAGAGAAACCACAGCAAGCTAGAAAAGTAGACCAATGGGAATCTTATGAAGGTAAAATTTTTCAGATGCAAAGTCCTGGACCAGGGGATAAAATCTCCATGCAGCAGTGTAAGCAGGGTACTGGCTGCACAAGGAACAGTTCTGCAGTAAAAGGCACAGTGATGCTGGTAGGCAGCAAATTAAGCATGCGTCAGCAAGGCATCCCTATAGCAGAGAAGGCTGTGTTAAAAGGGGACATAAACAGTAGATCAAAGGAATCAATTTTTCCTACTATTTTGACACTTGGTTAAGTTGGCCTCTGGAGTAGCATCTGGTTGTGGGCCACCATGCAAGTGAGATATTGACATGCTGATGCAAGTCAAGGAGAGAAATGAATGTGTCAAACCTGTACAAGGGGAGGGTAAGAAGACAGTTGTTGCTTTCAACAGGACTTGGGCAGTCATTCATTTTAGCAGAAGAAGCAGCTAGATTTCAGAGAGCAGCCAGCAGCAGAGAAGGAGTAAGAGGCAGAAACCACAAGGTGCAGCAATGCGAATTTTACTTATTAAGAAAATCCACCATGGCAGTAGCCCTGGACCAGAGTGACAAGAGGCTCTGGATTATCCTTCCGTGTGGATTTTTGGAATTAGCTACACAATACCCCGAGCAATCTCTTTTAACTTTGTGCCTTGTTATGAGCAGGAGGCCTTTATAGGGCTCTTCCAAGATGAATTATTCAGTAAATTGACATATTTCTCTACTTTTTATTCTGTTTTTTTTTCCTCAAACAATTCAAAGCTTGCAAGGCAAAATACTACCGTTAACAGAGACAACTGTAAGAACTAATTACATAGCCAGAACACAAGCTCCATCTCAAAATCAAAAGACAATTAAGGCATGTAACTCAGAGGAAATAGTTTGACAACATGGTTTTACCACAAGATACAAAATCTTACATCATTAAAGGCAGACATCTATTGTAAAGCAATTATAAGGGGGAAAGTCTCTGTAGGCTGATCCACCCTATCCTAAAATAAAAGTCTAAGTTGAGAGGAATCTACTTCCATTCACTGAAAAGGGAACCTGGACAAGTAGCTCATATTTTACACTTCAAATTTAGGTAGCTCTGAAGAAGTATTACAAAGATAAATTTCACTGTAGTAGTACTAAAGTGGTTCATGAAAAAGTGAGTAAACCTACCAACCTGTTGTTCCTAAACAAGCAGTGAGAATATATATATTGCTAAAATTAAACATGGGTGAATTGCATTCTTCTGCATTTACTCTTGATTACACCATCGATTTGATGTTGGTTGCCAAAGAAGCTTAATAATGAACTGAAGTATTTATCACCAGAACTGAGTGAAATGAGCTCACTAGCTCTGTTCCAAACCTGGTTCATAAAACACAGGTTCTACTCATTGTAATTTACATTATTTGCATTATTGGCAGTTCTCCCAACAGTACTGTATTGGGCTGAATTGCAAGTAAGCACATATTTGTTTTAGTATCACTTAGGCAATTATTCATCGCAAGGAAAGCTTTGCTTTCTCCATTTAGATATGTGGTTTAAAGACCCTTTCAAAAAAACATGAAGAATCTATTCCAAGTTGAACTGTGAAATTTACTACTAGGCAGAAGTTCAGGGCCAGAAGCTAAGGGGTTGATTCATGAATATAAGCCAAAAATGGATGCCTTTTTATTGAACCTGTCAAATGTATTGATACTTGTTAACACCATATAAATCTTAGTTAATAGGTTTTCTAATTCTTGTTTCTCCTTTTTTTTTCATTTTTTTTCTTTTTTTAATCCACCATCATAGTCTGAAGCCACCACCTGCAAGGAAACAGCAAAGAAAAGGAGATCTGGAAGTTGAGAAATTACTATAAATATTCACTCACTTTACATTGAAGATGAGTTTGGATTGACAGTTTTTCATCTGGAGTCAAAAAGTGAGTTCCCAGGTCAAGATAAGCATCTTCTAGTAAAATTTTAACAAGTCCATTCATCTTTGCTGCAGCAAAGGAGGAAAGTCCATTTGTTTCCCCACACTGTAATCTTTAAAACTAAATTGTTTCCTATGATTCAAGATTTGAAGAACATATTCTGAGGGATGTGAGAGGACTAAGGGATTCTGTGTATATGTCACCTTCTTTCACAATATGCTTAACTGTGGTTTCCAGTTTGAGGTCTCTAGAGCCACTGTTCATAGTTGTGTCCCACAGCCAGGGCTTGATTTGGAAAGCTGCCCAAAACTGTGCACTGATAATGAACTAAATCAGTAGTTCTAACATCCCTGATTGTTTGTTTCCCTTTTATTCCCCCCTGTACTCTCCCTTCTGTGTAACCACAGTATTACCTAATAAGTAACTAGTTTGCCTTGGTTTTTCTTTTTATAATAGTGAACAAAGCTGAGGTGACAGATGAGTATACTAATTGGATATGTCAGGGCACTGTGGATTCATTAATGACTGAGAAGTGGACTGAGAAACATCAAACACTTCCTCTTGACTCATCACGCACCTTATCTGAGGAAAAATGAAAAGCTGGTTAAGACCTTTTGTATTTTAGTAGAGCTTTAGTGGGTACCAAAGGAGGCATCTTGTCTGAGCAAGTAACATGAAGACTGAGTTTATTTTGTCAAACAAAATACTGGAATAGAACCTAACAAAATCCATGATGTACGTGTGCTTTATTCTAAGACTGAATTTTTCTCAGCCAAAAATAATGAAAACATCTCAAGAAAAGAAACTAGCAGATAAGCTATTTGCACAAGAATATATTTTTATGTTTTATAAACATTTTAAAAGTCTCTTGACCACTCACATGATGGAGGAACGGAGAGAGCAATATGGGATAAAGCAACGAACTGGGAAGCAGGACTTCTGGGTTGATCTGTGATCTCCACTAATGTCTGACTCTCAGCAGAATACCTGTTCCTAAACCACCATTCTTTCCCTTCTAATAATAAAAACTTGACTCTCCACTCTTCTTTCTATAAAATGTTTTGATTTTCAAAGAGAAAAAGCATTGCATAGGCTGGATTCCTCAAGTCTTCAATGTACAAATCAGATTCTGTACAATGTTTGCTTTATTGGAAAAAAAATCTGAATCACTGAAACTGATTTCTTTTCTTGAAATATATCAATTGGACAAAATTTCCATCGAGTGAGATGGAATTTTGGACATGTGAGCATGAAAGAGATTTCATCCACTATTTTTCACTGCCAGAGCTGCTCCCCTTCATCCAAATAATGGATTGCAGGAGGCTGCCTCAACACTCAGCTGGCTGAGACAAGCAGGTGGGTGCTCAGAGTAAAGTTCTCCTCTGAATAAGGACAGGTCCTACATCTCCCCATTGTCAGCTATGGACATTGACCTGAGTGTCCTGGCACAGTTTGCTCTCACAGTGTTCTCAGCCTTGGGCAGGAGATAAGCTCTCAACAGCCTTTATCTCATGTGCACAACAAAAGCTGTGGTTGAGTGGGTTTCTGGATTGAGTGTTCTCTGAAAGTTATACTGCTCATTGTGCTAAATAACTGCTGCTATCCTTATTACTGGGATACGTATTTCCACTGTGGTATGTCACAGAATCACAGAATATGCTGAGTTGGAAGGGATCCACAAGGATCATTGTGTCCAACTTTAACCCTCTACAGGATCATCCCCAAGAGTCCCACCATGTGCCTGAGAGTATCGTCCAAGCACTTCTTGAACTCTGTCGGGTTTGGTCCTGAAGGTTCTAAGAAGAAACAATACCCTTTTCTAGCCAACAGAAGTACTGAATGAATGCCTGTAAAGACAAAGATTTATTGTGAAATTTTGCTCTGGATGGAGCTTCTGTAAAGTTACCGGAGAGTTTAGTTTAGACAGCCCTGGATAGCATCCCATTATCATTGCCATTTCTTTGTCATCAATATGACCCAAGAATATTAATTCAGTATAAAATTAATTGGAAAATGAGAAGTTTGGTGTTCTTTTCATAAAGGTTTGCCATGAGTCCAAACAGAGTTTAGAAACTAGAATTAAGTCTTCTAATGTTCTTTTTTGATCATCTCTAGTTGAAATTACTTCTCAGGGACTCTTTTAACACAAGGTGATGTTACAAAGAACTCGGTTGCAGTGACTCAACCAGCAGAAAAATTAATTCCAGCTGTAGGATAAAACCAGATCTGTTCTTGAAATGTGACCACACAAAAAATTCTGATCTCTGCTAAGAGTTTTATTGTCCACTTTTAAGTTTCAGGTTTCTCTCCAGAGCACTATTAAATCTTTACCTCAGTTACAAAACCTTTCCTTTCTGGGGTAACATAACAGATTTTTCCCCAGGATTTTGCAGAGACAACCCTCACAGATTTCATTTCTCCAATGGGAAAATTCGGAGATTAACTAATTATTTTCTGCCATGAAATAATAAACATTTTTAAAAGGAAATGTTTTTCAATTGAAAATAAATTTCCCTAGGGAAAAACATTAATTTCTAACTTGAGATTTTCACTGAAAGAAAGGAAATTGTAATAATACATTTGCCTTCCAGAAATCAAGATAAAAACACCTATCCTTAAAAAAATTACACTGTTTCTTATAATTCTTTCAAAACTGCACCTGTTTATTGGCTCATTTAATGAGAAAAACAAGATTATTTCCACTGAGGTTTTGTTACTGAACTAATTAAACCATATTGTTAAAATTAGTTAAAATTCCCTCAGATCTAAACTGTGGAATCCTGTCACCAGTAAATAATATTGCTATTTACAGTGATTTTTTTTTTCCTAGCCTATTTTCTTAGTCATGGTTCCAACTTTTACAGTTAGTTAATAATGACCATGTCAAGATTTATTGGAAAGATTAATATTTAGTTTGATGAGTCTTCTATGAATATTTTTCAAGTAATCATAACTGAAATGTGTAAAATATCCAACTGAGATAAAGAGAGCCTAAAAAAAGGTCACACATCATTGAACAATTTATCACCATGGAAAATACCATAAAATAGCCCATAATTATGGAAAATCAAATATAAGCTAGCCCATAAAGCTAGCTTCTTTCTTTCAACATGTAGTGAGGGGAAGAAGACAAAAAACAAACCAAACCCAAAACCACATGAACTGAAAAATGCATTAGTGCTGTAATTCAGCAAGGATAAACTTTATAAGGCACAGGATTAAAACTTTTAAGGAGTCTAAACAAAGCTATGATTTTATCCATACTGAATAAAAATATGTAATAAAACCTACATAAAATAGGAAAACACTAATTTTGATACACTGGCAAGCCCATAAGTGTATCTATACAAGTTCTTTTATTAACAATTCAGAGTTCTTTTAGTAGCTATATAATACATTATGGTTTCAGATGAAAATCATGCTGCAAAGAAAAAACATCACTGTAAGCTACACAATCAATAATTTCTAACCCAGCTGAGGGAATTACTTTGCCTTGCAGCCCTCTACACTTACCATTCTCGGGGTTAATGATTAGGGAGAGCATCTTTTCAGTGTATGAATTCAGTCAGGCTAAATAAGGGATTTTGATATAAAAATGAAGAACACCCCCAGCCCACCCCCAGTGTAGGATTTTTCTGCATAGTATCAGGTATTAAAGCACTGAATTCTTCTCTTCTTTGTCTTTTATGATGCATATACAAACCCCAGAAAAGGTCTCTACTCCTCTTATACTTTGGATAGAACTTCATCTTAATTGTGAACTTATATCGCCCTCCCATCAAAAGGGGCTTTCTTTAAAAAAGGTGTTCCCAGCCATCTGTTCACAAGGAACATTGCCAGCTGGCAAATTTGGTTGGGTTTTGTTGCTTTAATTCATTTTCAAAAACTTCAGATTTCCAAATCTGGCAGCAGATGCAGAGTAACAAATTTATTTCTGTCAGCCCACTATTCCCTGATGAGACGCCTGTGAGCATGCTGATTATACATATGCAGCTAATTAGTTCTATGGTTAGGATAAGTAAATGGATTGATTTACTTCCATATCCAGTTAAGAGGCAACCTCAGGAGCACACAGTGTAGCAGACACTGTCCCATGATTTCCCACTGCCTGATTCTTACCAGCCGACCTGCAGAGGCCAGACTTTCCATCTCCTCCAGCATAGTTTGCCTCCTAGAAGCTGTGACAGGGGAAGGATACTTCAACAAGGAAAGGGATGGTACATAGCAATCTTTTTTAGACAGGAAAGGATGGCTGTTTCTAAGTGTAAAACCCATTCAGCAGCTTTGTTTCCTTTTCATGAGGTGCTAAAGGCCCCTGGCACTGTTTTAATGACTCATGTGGTTGAACATAAGCAGCAAACTTTTGAGAGAGTGTGAGAGTCAACTCTTCATTTATAGAGACTTTTACCTCTTTGGTGCCAACTGTCACACACAGTCCTCCTTAGTTCAACCTAAGGACCTGTGAGGTCCCTGCTCCAGGCCATGTCCAGAGACACTTGGTCAAGCCCAAGTGCAGCAGCCCCTGTTTGTCAGGCAGTAAGGTTAGGATGGAGGAAATAGGATCAGCAAAGTCAACCTATCTAGTGCTTCTGGAATTATTTGTTGAAGTGACACTTAGTCAAACAAGGATAAGAGGAATTTTCCCAGTGTAGAACAGCAGTGCACGTAAAAAACACTTCTTGTGTTGCTTCTGTGTGTTCCTTTGGGGGTCAGAATGCAGCTTCCCTGGCTGAGATTCATCCTGCAAGCACAGTCCTTACACACGAGGACTTGTACAAGTTACTCTTGGTATGACCTCCCATGGTGCTTCCAGGACAAACTTCCTCTCAGAATGAAGGAAATGCTAATTTCAGGTCAGATCAATCTTGTGCAAAGTGGGTCTGTTCTCTGCACTGACAGGGTTCTAGAGAGATCTTCATGGGTAACTGCAGCTGCAGACCCCCAGGCTTCCTCCCCTCTTAGCTCTGTGCCACAGCACTGAAGTCCCACAGAGGAGGGACCACCATGGGAGATAAGTCTGGAAAATAATTTTACTGAACTCTAGAAACCTGACAGGAAGACCTCCAAGTATACCCAGTAAATTTATCATAGACACAGAATGAATATTCTTCCTATATGGCCAAGAGCAGAAAATTCAGCCGTGTTATCTTTCACATACACTCAAACTTTCTCTCATCATATGGTTCCAGCAGGAAAAGGAAGAATCAAACACACAGAGTTGCATGTGCATTGAGGGGTCATATCCTGCTTACTTGGTTTTCCATTTCTCACATATAACTTTCTAAACCCCTGATCAACTCCATTCAAATTCGTCAGAAGAAAACTGCCTGTTTATAAGTAACAGTGAAAGTTTGTAGAAAAAACATCTCTCAGGTTTCTGTTTATTCAATAGGTCAGTAAGTCAAGTGGGACAAATTTGTGGGGACCAAGTCTTTGTTCTGCTCATCGTGAAAGTTTTTGTTTCTCATAACCTGTCACTGGTCACTGCTAGAGAGCAGATTGACTGGCTTTGTCAGCCAATGGCTTTGTCTAATTTGATATCCAGCATGGGTTTGTCAAGTATTGCCTCATTTAATCTCAGTTCTCAGTTGATCGAACTTTGAGTGGGGAAAAGCAGTGTTTGCAAAAGATCCGCAAATCATGTTTGGTCTCCAATGAAAAAACTCCTTCTGCAAATGAATGAAATCATTATCACATGATGCAGGACACTGAATTGCATCTGCCTTTTTCACCCCATGCGTTTGCAGTTTCCAATCAATGTTTCATCTGAGCAATGTGATGGGCAAGGCCTGACAGAGCAGTGTTCTGGGCCCTTCAAAGTTGAGTGCTTCTGAGCAAGGCATTTCTAAAGCAATGGCATGAGGATAAAAACACATTCAACGTTCTTCACTAAATATCTACTGAGAAAATAAACTCATTGTTTCTATTTTTATTGTAGAACAGTGGTTATGTATACATTTAGTGGACACATTGTCCTACACTGTCCTTCATGATCTATTTATTGGGGATTGAGTTGTACATGTGCTAACAATCGTGTCAATATTTAAATATTGGACTGAAATGTCATATGTTAGCAATATATTTTAAATAATTTAAACTACTACAAGGACTGAAGGGTGATTACTAGACTAGTTTGCAGAATGATTTAGGACAATACCTTCATCAGAGAATTTCTTAACTGAAGACCTAAAATAATCCTTAACTGTTTTATTCAACCATGTCTTCTACAGGTTTGCCTGTCTCAAACTGTATTAGATGCAACACAGAGTTAATTGAATTTTTTGTAGACTTCACATTAAATTTGTGCTAAAGGACATTGCTGAATCAGGGATTTAATGGGCAAACAGTTAAACAAAGGAATCATGTGCATGGCTTGAGCCAGGAAGCAGGAGGCAGGAATCCAGAGTTTTTTTCACAGCTCTGCCTTTGGGAAAGTGAGATTAATCTTTACACTTGTAATAGATTTTGAGCTTTCCTTATATACCTCAAGCATCCCAGATATAATTAGAAATAGTAATCAAATGTCAGTCTCATGCTTATTGTACTTAGCAATTGTGGGATTTAGTTAATTAGTACATTTCATATGCTTTGGGGTCCTTGGACAATGAAGGTCATGTACCTACTTAGATAGAACTTGGAAAAATGTAGGCTATTATTATTCAAATGTACTTGAAGTCTTATGAGTCAGTTATAGAGAACTGAAGAGGACTGAGGCTGTGATAATCACTCCAGATGTTAGAGTGGCCAGCTGTTCTTAGAGAAGATGGATTCAACTTTTTCACTATCAAAATTACAATAAATTTAAAAATAAAAAAAAAAAAGGGAAAACATTACATATTTAAAAGTTCCATTTAAAAGTTCCATTTAAAAGGTATGACAAGCTGTGCTGATGACAGTGCGGGGGAGACAGCCAGGTTGCTTGTGACAGGTCCTGGACATAGATTATTTGGTGCCTTGAGAGCACAGATAAAATTCTTCCCACCATTTGGGATATGTAAGGATTATCTTTCCTGTTATCTCTCTAGCTTCTAAAGAATGAAGGCCAACATTCCCACATTTAACACAGTGGAATATTGTGGAAGAATCCCCATCTTATATTTATGTGTCCACTTATCTTGAGTTTCCCTTGCAACTTTTCAATCAAAGGTGGTTCATATCAACCAATGTATTCAGTAATAATGATGAGGGGACACACTGGCTAAACCTTCTTTTCCTCAAAGAAAACAGTGAAAGAAATCTATTAACCTTTCTCTTCTTTATCCATCAGTGCTCCAAATCTCCTTGTCCTTTAAGTGACTATTTAGTTTTACAGTAAAATGTCATATGCAACTTGGTTTAGTTCCAAAATTCAGATTTTATGTTAAAACCAAAAGAAAAAAAATAACTGAAAAAGTTAAGGAGGGACTTTCAGGGGAAAAAACTTTTTTAACATATACTTTCCCAGCTAGTAAGCAACACCAGTTGCAAAGTCAATTATGGAACAGCTCAGCAGGAAAAAAATATAACCAGTCAGCACCATTTTCCCCTTCAGGACTAATATCTATAATGATAATCAAATGTGTGCAGAAGTTCATATGGGCACTGTCTTAATTTTGGTGCAAAAGACAAAGATTGCAAGATGCAGAATAAATGAATGAATCAAATATTTGTGGGCAAGCAGGAGCAAATTCAATTATTTGATTTTTTTTTTTCTATTTCTTACTTCTTTGAATCTTGGCCCAGAAAAGGCTTGTGCATATTAGTAGCCTACTTAAGCTCATCAGTTTCTAGATTTTAGGATTGGAATGACCCATTATTATCATCCAATATGACCTGCAGAACACAAGCCAGAGAATTCCAGTTGATAAGTTCTGCAGTTCAATAAACTGCTTATTGACTTGATCTTCCAAAATGCTGAGCTTTTTGGTCTCAGTTGAATCAAGCATTTCAAAGTGATCCATGTTAAGAGGAAGAAAAGATGATTACTCACAGCTCAAAATTATCCACAAAAGTGTCTTATTTTAATGGAGTCTAAAGTAGTTTTCTAATAAAGGACTTAATCCTTCATGGCAGTAAGAAGATGATTTAGGCCTGAGATGCTGGACCCATAAGCAAGACAGTTGAGAGGGCACACATACTAACTCTGCACTCTACTACACTGACAGGATCCTTCACAGGGCTGGTCACAACATAAACTCAAAATCTGTTCTTCCTCAAATATTATTTTGTTGGGATCAAACCAGCTTTTAAAAACACGTTGAACAATTGCGCTGTAGAAAGAAATATTTCTAAGACCTGGAGAAGACACCTTGGATGATTCCAAGGACTTTGAAGCTCACCAAAACACCAACTTTCTTATTGTGGAAAGGGGTGTTTTAAGAAATTCCATTTAATTAAAGCTTTGAATTTAATTCTGATGCAGAAATAAAACAAAGGTGAAATCTCTGAAGTCAGTTTAGAAGCAAAACACCAGGCTCCAGAAGAAGCAGATTCCTTGTTTTCTTTCTTCTCTGCCCTTTTAAATGGGTTGTTGTACTCGCTTACTGCTCTCTTGAGGCTTTGCCTTCTTCTTTCTTTGAGCACTTTTACAAAAGCAAGAAAGGAAAAAACCCTTGTTGTTCTTTAATTCTTGGGTTCAACAGACAGTCTGGGATTCCAGTCTGAAATGTCAAACTGCTTATGTCCACCTGCAGAACAAAGTTGAATTTTCAAATCTTTTATTTATTTATCTATTTGTCTGGGTTAAAAGTTATCCTAGCACTTGTCATATTCCTTGTTAAAGCCCTTTGGTGAAAGGACTTTGAAGCAGTATTTATAAATCTCATTCTTAAATAGCATTCCTTTGAGGTAAAAAAACCCTCAAACCTGAGACAAACAAAGGTTGCTGGTTTTCACTGTTCATTAGATTTTCATATCTGTAATAAGCAGTGGGCTTTAAAAGGAACAAAAGGAAAGCAACAACTCGAATTGCCTGCAATATCCTAAGCAGTGTCCCAATGTATGCATTCAGTTCCCATCCTAACACAGTACACTTCCGTGTTCAGGGCAAAAGAACCTGAGTAATATCTATGAATCAGTTGTGAGTTTTGTGCATTCTTGGTCTATGCATGTAATGGACTGAATTTAACTTCCTCACATGTTGCTGCCCAAAAGCTAGCAGCCTCTCCCAGAAAGTCATTTAGGGTCCCTGTAAAATTGTGTGTCTCCAATTTGCTTATAAAATGGGCATGTCACTGCCTGAATAGCTGATCTCCCTTTGAAATCCAGGGGAAAGTCAAAGTCACACTCAAGACATAAATGCTCCAGAGAGCTAGTGAGTTTATTGCTTCTTCTTTTGAAAAACCTCAAAACTGTGTTTAGTTTCAGTTGAAAAAAAACAACAACAAAACTCCCAACAAAATCTGCAATAGAAATTTTCTTTTTTCTTCACTATTTTGAATGACGGATGCTCACTTGATGTGGAACTGTGGTCCAGTTTAGATTTCTGAACATGAAATATGTTCTATGATAAAATATGAAGATAGAGAAAATTATTTCAACACTCCTTTTTAAATAATTTGAAGAAGTCTCACTTTAAAAAGGTAAAAACATTTTCTTTAATCTTCATACTGTATTTAGTATGACACAAGTTGATTTTACTGGAATACTTATATGTGTATCCTTTTAAAAGGATACACTAACATCTAATTTCAAAATTTAAAAGTTCAATACTCTAAAAAATGTTTAGAAAAAAATAATTCATGACAAATATCCCCATTTCCATTTTGCATTTTGAGCAGAATAGCAGAAATTGTTGAAAGAAATATGGTTTTCAGATCAGACTTTATACATGGGTAGCTGAGACAAGCCAGATTCTTGTCATATAGCATCTGTGCATTTAGCAATCATGTCTTTATCTAGCCTCATAACAAGCCAGGGACAAGTTTACTCCCACAGTGGTCTGAGTGTACAGCTACATTAACAGAAGTAGAGTTAGCACTGCCATAGCACAGCAAGCTGTTGACTCCCTCAAAGGCAGAGTGGTCCTGTAGAGAGACCTCAGCAAATTAGAGTACTGAGCAATCACCAACCATGTGAAGTTCAACAAGGGAAAGTGCCGGATTCTGCACCTGGGATGGGGCAACTCTGGGTGTATGGACAGACTGGGGAATGAGATGTTGGAAAGCAGTGCCGGGAAAGGGACCTGGGGGTCCTGGTTGACGGCAAGTTGAACATTAGTCAGCAGTGCCCTGGCAGCCAGAAAAGCCAACCATGTCCTGGGGGCATCAGGCAAAGCATTGCCAGCCGGTCGAGGGAGGGGATTGTCCCACTCTGCTCTGCACTGGGGCAGCCTCACCTTGAATATTGTGTCAGTTTTGGTCACTGCAATATAAGAAAGATGTTAAGCTCTTAGACAGCGTCCAAAGGAGGGCAATGAAGATGGTGAAGGGCCTTGAGGGGAAGCTGTATGAGGAGCGCTTGGTCTGTTCAGCCTGGAGAAGAGGAGACTGAGGGGAGACCTCATTGCAATTACAACTTCCTTGGAAGCAGAATAGGAAGGGCAGGCACTGATCTCTTCTCTGTGATGACCAGTGACATGACTAAGAGAATGGCCAAAAGTTGCATCAGGGGAGGTTTAGGCTGGATATTAGAGAAAGGTTATTCCGCCAGAGGGTTGTTGGGCACTGGAACAGGCTCCCCAGGGAAGTGGTCACAGTACCAAGCCTGACAGAGTTCAAGAAGCATTTGGAGAATACTCTCAGGTTCATGGTATGACTCTTGGGGATGGTCCTGTACAGGGCTAAGAGTTGAATTTGATGATCCTCGTGGGTCCCTTCCAACTCACACACTCTGTGATTCTGTGAAGTTATGGCTCATCACTGAGTTTCAATAACTGTGCGTAGTCTGTGCATCTGCATGTGTTCATCACTCTTTGCAATCGGGATGAAAGACCTGCTTAGCAGATGGAAACCTGTCAGCTCCTTTTCACTAAACTGCTTTCTTGTGTCATCAATCCTTCAAGTCATTCCTTTTTTAAAAATATCCACCCGTTTCAACAAAATCACAGGGTGAATCAGAGGGTAACCATGTTTCGAAGTATTTGTTGATTTCTGTCGCAAATGCCAATTGTTCCTGAGAGGATGACCTTCTGGTCAGGAGCACAGCATCTCCTAATATCCTGCTTAACTCTCCCAAAAAGGGAGAGGAAAAGCTAAAAAGTCTAACACCCGGCACTCCAGACCAATGGGAGTTTACCATCATGAGTTTTATATAATATTTATTTTCCTTGTCACTGTAATGGCAACCTTCTATAACTGTACAAGGAAGAAAGAATCCTAGAAGAAAAGATACCTAAATTCTCCTCAGTTTTTAGGACTGATTCAGTTCTCCTGAGTCAGCACAGGCTTTGTATTTACTGGTGTGCAGCTAAGCCAAGGAAGGCAAAGGTGGGGATGGCAAGAAGCTGAAGGGAACCAGTCTGTAGTGTGTTTTCTGCATTAGCTACAGTATAAAGTGACCTTCTACCCATGTCATCATTGCAGAGGGAAGACACATCAGAGATGCCTTTAAAGCAAAATGGACAGCAAAACAAAGGTCCGCCTAACTGCTCCTTGAGTACCATGTAAGTGCTAAGGCAATTGCTGAGCTTAGTCCTTTTACAGCTAGGCTGCCAACACTACTCTCAAACAGATGGGTTAAAATTTGCTGAAATTCTTCTTACTTAAACTGCAAATTTAAGAAGAATTGGTTATTTGCAGTATATTGCAACAGCTGCACTGTAGCTGGACCCAGCTCTTTCTGTCACTTCACCATCCCTCCTCACCAAAACTGGTCATCACTCATCTTCCTGTAACTTTTCCCTACCACCCCAGACCTTTCATTACTCTTGAGCATAAGCTGTCCACTGGCATATGGAAAGCAAAAGTCCTTCAAAGCTCTCAGTGCAGGTTTTGGCCCAGAGTTCATCTGGGATGTAGTCCTTGCCTCTTTTCTATGTCTCAACCTCCAGGCTCTGGTAAGGATCATGCTTATAAAGTTGGGGATGCATCTCAGGGTGATCGGTCCAAAGAGGGGGAACAATGGATACAGAGTAAGACTCTTTGTTGTTCACCTTTCTGTGTGTTCATTTGGCATCCCAACCCAGGAGCAAAAACATCAAAAAAGGTTCAGGAAGGTACTTAGCAGCAGAGTATGCAGTTAGGCAACACTGTTACCTTCTTCTCGTATGTTAAGAATGACAGCAGCAGACCCATCACATTCCCGACTAGGCATTATCTGTATGAGTTAATTCTGCTGCATCTTTCTTATTACAGCTGTAATAACAACAGTGCTGCTGTGATGGATTCCCAGAGTTCATTTCTTGATGTGACAGAGAAGGCAGCTCTTATGTCAGGCTCTGTAGAACCTGGCAGAACTCTATATACTTTATACCTGCAGATTATATTTCTAGCTTTTCTTTGCTTTCATAAAGAATTAGTATGTATCTCTATTTATCAGCAAGTCTCACAGCATTTTACTGAAAAAGAAATTAAAAAAATCTCAGTGTCATGAATGTAGAAAGTGAATTATAAGACATGTTCCACATCACTGGACAGGGAATCAGAAGAGAAAAAGCAACATTCCTCCTCTGACAAGTGTTTGTCCTGTGCAGCTGAATTTTTGTCCTCTGACTCTAGGAAATAAATCATGAATACATAGTGTCTGTGGCTCTGTGGAGTTTTTCTACCGAAGTCTGCTTTCCTCTCAGGGTACACTCCCAGAACCTCTTCAAACCTAGCACAATGAAGGCTGCTGTCAGAAGATGTGATTTTCCCTCACAGCTGCTTGCCCTCTCCTTATGTAGGTCACATGTGGCACATAACCATACCAGATCAGCCCACTGCCATAGCACAGGTGAGAGGCAGAAAAGATATTTCTTGGGCAGTAGCTTAGGCAGCAAGTGATGAATATCATCCAAAACCCTGTGTTAGGACATTACCACATGGTTAAGCCCTTTGGTTCAAAACCAGTAAAAATCCCCAAGAAGCACAGAGACCTGATTTAAATAAAACTTCTTTGGTGGCAGTGCCTTACAGGGATCCACTATAACCATGGATGTCAGTGAACCGGTCACAAAAATAATACTTTTGCATGGTCAATGAGACCTGACTGACTGACTGTTCCCTTCTGGGAGAGTGCACTCACCTTCGGCTTGTGACAAAAGAAATCTCATGCCATTAACTTGCATGAGGAATAAATCCTGGGTTCAACAGATTCGTCATCTAGCAGTGAGTCACCACCCAGCTTAAAATGAATGACATTAGTTTGATTTTTAAGGAACAGTTTTTGCATGTTATGTTTCAGGAGGTTATAAACAACACATGAACCTGATACATGCTGTACAGACAGCTCACATGGACAGATAAAGCAGATTTTATTCATGGAGAAATCCCAGAGAGAGATGGAAATTTGTTCTAATGACAGTTAATCTCAGGATTTAGAGGTAGAAAAGAACAAGGGAAAATAGTTTATGAACCTGTCTAAGCTGGTGGAAGTGTCTGTGCTTTGTGAGGATGCGTACACGTGCACTCAGTCCTCCCCCTGCCCGCACACAGACAGCCCTCCTCTTCTCCCCAGGAGATTCAGAAATGTATAAAGCAATTCCTATGAAGTCAGGGGACTGTTCATCTGACTTTCTATCATTCAGTTCTGCTTTTGGACATTTTGACACTTTCGCCTCTTCCATCTACCTTGATTTTCTTCTCCATCTGGCAGCCATCTCTCCTTCCTGTTTTTCACAGATTACAGGTGTATTTACACGTGTATCCATATATGTTATGCGATGTGGCTAAAAAACATATTATGACACTGATCCCTATCCAGGTCTACTCCCCTTGGAAATGCAAAATCAGGGTGGGAAACTGTATCCACGGAATTGATTATGGAAAAGGACAGGTAGCTGAGGTCTGAAAAACCCAGAACTGTTTATATCTCATTGTAAAGTAGGCATTGGCATACAGATGTATACCAAAGTTATGCACGCACACAGACACCACACTTCTATTTTTGATCTTCCTCTAAAAAAATCTCATATTATGCCTTTGAGTTAAAAACAAACATGGAAATGAACACAAAGAGAGTAATTTAAAATTGAAATTACTTTTTACTGCCTCTCCCTCACTTCTGTTCCAAGTAGCTGTTGAACATTACCCTGTCAACTCTTCAAGTATTTAACTACAAAATACTCTTCATAAATAATGTAGACAGATTAACTAAATGGTACATAATTACTGCAAATTTAGAGTCCCCTTGCAGAATATATTTTATCCATGATTACAGTACTTACAGATTTTCCAAACAGTCTCTTGTATATTTGACAGTAAGCCATAAGAAAATTTCAGCTGTCTATAACTGCTTTTCAGAATCTATAAAAACTTAGATTAACATGTTATTAAAGACTTTGGATTAGGAAACACCTAATACATTTTTTTTTCAATTTTTTCCCCTTTCATTTAAAGTTAAAAAAAGAGTAAAGCACAAGATTGCACTTGTAAAGTGGAAGTTTTCAAAGTTGATTGCAGGTTCATAGCTGTGTAACAAGGTACTTTCGCTCTGGCAGATACTCAAACGAGACAATTAACAGGAGCAATGAAGCACTTCAAAGAGAGAGTTGCGGGGTTTTTTAATTGGTGTTTAGAAAGCCAAAGTTCCCTCTACACAGAAAAGAGAGAAGCCAGGGAGTAATTGCCTTGCCGTTTCTGTAAAAAGGGCTTGAAATCTCAGTCAAACAAGCTCTTGATCTGAGCACAGGAAGGTCATGGTTCTCTGGAAGTGTACAGATGTTCCTCCCCTGCAGTGAGTGGTCCTTTAGTGATCTGAAAGATTTTATGCTGGTCATTACAAGGTACTGAATGAATGCCAAAATAAAAGCTAAAATACAGTCTCGCTACAGTTCCTGTTGTGCAATAAGGGAAAATTTCCACTAACTGCAACAGCAGCTGGACCTGCCTGTATTGATAATGAAATAGTCATCTTATATCCAAGCACTTCACTGTGTTGATGCTCACATTTCAAATGTGATTTTGGGTAAGGACAGTATGTCCACTTCTGACAGTAGATGTTGTGTAACCGGTCCCAGAGCAGCATATGATTTTCAGACTAAGAACATGGGATTAGGTTTCCAGAGTCCTGGGCAGGCAACAAAATCAGCATTATTTGACCAGAGTACAATGTCATATGCTGTCCTCAAAAGTTTACCAGTGTAAAAGTTTCAGCAATGTAAGTACAATTCAATTTTGTTCAATTCTCAGGCCGACTCACTTCAGCTTTCACTCTGTCCTCTCTATTCTCCCCACGCACTTTGGGAAAGCAAAGGCAGCTGTAGGTAGCAGCAGGTGGATTGTCTTTAAAATCCACAAAGCCATGAATGCCCATTGCTACTGAATGCCTTCAGAGTTTAAGTTAGGTTGGTACCCTGCAGAGGTGTCTTGTGTCCGTAACATTTCTGTTGCTTACTAGCAACTGACTACTCTGTTTATGCCTCAAGTCTAACAACCTTCTTCAGAAAAAAATCCTAGCTTGAACAAGGTGTAGGCCTGCAGTGAGTGACTTACAGAGCATTTTCATTTCTTTTTGAAATCAGTGGGAATTTCGGGTTCAAACCTCCCTTCTCAACTGTGCATTGACCGCAGTGTTGTGCTTCGCTGCCTTGGATGTATGAACGCTCATGAACTCAAGAGGTATTCACTTGGTGCTGAAGATTGTGGGAGTGAAGGAGGTTAATGACTCACAATATTAGTCATATTGTCATTGAGTCAATGGAGTCAGGATCAATCCTTATGAGGTCAAAAGCACATCTCTTATTTGCTGTTAGCCTTGAGATTCCTACAGCTATAAAAACAGTAAGAGAAAGACCAGATTCAGAGTATATTAGATGGACATGAGGAAAGAAACTGGACCATTTCTGCCAAATAAATGACTCCTAGGCAAAACAGCTGTTAAGAAACATCAGATTCTCAATGAGGTTCTTTTGCGTTGTGGTGGGAAAAATGCTCATTCCATTCCTTAGGCAGCCTCTCGGACATATTGCAGAATAAGGATTTCAGAGCTGCGAATGGAATTTTGTCTTAGGTCGTTGCAACAGAAAATGATAAATTTAGGTCTGTCTTATCCACAGGTACTTACCCTTGTCAGCAAATGTGGAGACTTGGGACGGATACCTTGAAACTCTGTGCAAATTACCTCTGGACAAGTTTTATTTTACACAAAGAAGGAAATTCCTGTTATAAGTAAATTTGAAAGTCCATTCGTTGTTCCCCACTCAGTAGAGGTAAAACTGTTGTATTTTTAAGATGGTGTTTAGATTATCTTCCTTCTGATTCTCACATGTAATCTTGGAAAGTCATCTGTTCTCTCAGTGCTCTAACTTTTTATCTGCAAGATAAAGGTACTATGACTATCTTCATGTAACCTTGTCTAGATCAAAACTAGATCAGAATGAAGAACAGATCTTTTATTCAGTGGTTGACTTTGAAAATCAAGAAAAAATTTCTGGTAGATTAAATAAAAATGGAGATATCTTTGCCATTTTATTTTTCATAAAAGCCACCTGCAGATATTGTGTTCAATCCCAAGTAAAGTGAATAATTTTATCTTGGCTTTGACAAATTCTTTCGTCCTTTTTTTTTTTTCAAACACATTTTAATACATTTCCTATTGTCAAGTTTTCATTAAAAAAAACCCCTCATTACTTTTTATTTTAAAATTCTCAAATTGTGATTGCTTTAGCATCCAGACTCCTATTTCTCACTTTGACAGTAAAAAAGTGTTACAGTTTAAATTTTTAAAATTAAATTATTCATAAACCTTTTTGTTTTTACAGTGCAGGTGAGAAGTACTGATACCATTTGTGAAATTTGAAACAATTTCAGAAATAACTGTGGTCCTTCCAGTTTTCATCTTCTATTTTTTGTCTGTTTTTTTTTTCTTTAATGCAGCTCAGTGTATAGTCTCCGGTGTAATGAATACCCAACCTCAATGAGATCACATTTAGCTTAGCTAATTGCTTCTGTTTCCTAGGGAAGGAAAGAATAACATCAGTGACATAGTGGGCAGACTTGCTGCAAACACTGACAGTCCCACATGCAACAGTGAATTTCTGTCAATTGATGCTTACATTCATTAGCTGAAAAAATGTCAGGGTTAGGATGGAGGACACAGTTTATCGCTTATCCCAGCCTTGGTTTTCTTTTATCTTGCTTTACACTCTACAAAGTCCCAGTCTTGACCTGAAATAGGTCCCATGTCAGAGTCTTTCATTCTTATCTCAGTCATGGCAGTAGGCAGGACACCTTTTATGATCAGGTTTCACCTCATTTGTTTCAGTTGTGGCTCTGCTTCTGCCAGAGGAAAAAGAACCATGAGAACAACAGTTTCTTTTCTTGACAATCAGACTACTGCATAACTCTACTCTGACTTATGTCTTATGTCTTGCCCCTTCCTCCCCACTCAAACCTCGTATCTTTTCCAGTCTTGCCAGTGATTTCTGATCTGATCATATACTTCTATTGCCTTTCCATTTCTGTCTCCCACACTCCTACCATCCATACAAGAGATTTTGGAGCCTGAACTCCCATACTTCACGGCAGTATTAAACCATGGCTACCAACAGTAGGTTTTCAAATGGCTACCAACAGTAGGTTTTTAAATTTTAAATTGGCACACCTTCATAAATGGCACCCAGGAATGGTAGGTCTCTAATCTTAACAAGGACCACACAGAGTGGAGTCCAGACTCCAGCAGTTTGCAACAGAGTGCTTCTCTGTGTTCCAGAACTGGGTTTCTCTTGAAACAGAGTGAAACCCCTGTTGCCCTCATCAAATTTGTGTGTGTAGGTAATGGTGGGCATTTCTTTATACAGACTAGCCTCTTGCTTGCAATTTTGGGGCCATATAGAACATACTTAACAATTGCAGCTTCCACTGTAGGATCAGATAGTATGAATAAGAGATGAAGATAAAACTTTTCCATGGACACTGTTTATTTTATCTAGAATAACTCCAAAGAGTTGAGGTTCTTGTGTTTGGATGTTTAAGCTGAATGCTGGGTGATGTTGGTCAAAGTCAACTTGAATAGATATATAAATGTCTTGTATGATACTCCATGTCATACAATTGTTGTGCTGCATTCATTAGGGAGCTAGAACTTTCATGGCATGCTGAGCAAATGAGAACTAATTTCTTAAGTTTAGCAGTTTGAAGGTCACACAATGTCATTTTACAGAGCTTTACAACTAGACAGTTTTTCTTGTTCTGCAAAGTCACTTAATCACTTATGCTTAAAAATAAGGACATCACTTATCTACAAACCCACCTGTGCTACATTCTATTTCTGAGCATCTCTGAATAAGTATTTTTCATCACTACATACATTTGCAATACCAAGACATTATTGCCCTTTGTGTGAGCTGGGGAAACCAGGCACAGAAATTGATTTCCTCAAGCTCATAAAAGTATTCTTGGAGAAAAGAGAATTAAGATTTCCCTTATTTGGAAGAAAACACAACTGTTCTCTATTTCTAATATTTCCACATACATCTGCCATAAAAATGGTACAAATTGGGTTTTTTTGCTGGAAAGAGAAGCCATGGAACAAATAGATATAGTTTGAGTTTATCCTTATGGAATTGAATTGTCTCCTTTGTGTCAGAGAGAAGCCAGCTGGGTTTGAAAGTTGTACTGCTGATGCCACTCTATAGGAAATCATCATACACAAGTATCATAATGAATGGATGGATGGAGTTAAATCTTCTGGCAAGAGGCACGATGGGTACTTACTTCTGTCTCCACAAAAGAAACAACTTGAAATGTGAGCTATAAATAGGCTGTATGACCTGCACCTCCTGCTGCTTAATTGACACTTTACAGTGGCAAAGTAGAGTTGGTACACCTCCCACTCCCAACAAACCAGGTGCAACTACAAACCCTTCTGAAAGAAAGTAGTTTTCCTCACATTTACAGTACTTGTCAAAACTTGTCAGAAACTGAAATTTCTGCTTTGCCAGATCTGCTGATAATTTCGTGTTTTCTTCACATGCTAAGTAAAAAGATTCTGTCTTTTTTTTTTCTTTTTTAGAGAAATAGGAAAATCTGGTGTCTTGATGCCATTAGATTTGAAACATTAAAACTTCCTGACACTGAGCAACACCTGCCTGCACTGCTACAGTGCCTGTGAGGACTGACATCCAGATGCCCCATGTCTTACAGGACCTGGGCCGAACTAGCATAAGTTTCCCAGGATCTCTGTGGCATTGGATGCTGAGAAGGGAACCACGTGCTCTATGACAAAAAAGGTTCAACAGTGGTGGCCAACACAAAAGAAACTGTGAGTAGAAGGCATGCACTTCCCATAGGGCAATGCACTGATCTAAGGAGCTGCCAATTTAGGCAAAGCTGAACTGAAATTATAAGAGATAAAAAAAATATTTTGGGGTTTGCCCAGGCAATCATGTCAACGCAGAAACCTTATATCCTCCACAGAATAATTTCCTTATTTGGAAGATGTCAACTTTAAGTCCCTTCCCCACTGAGCACTTTCACTGTTTTTCAGGGGAAGAACTACAGCTACACACACATCCTTTGAGACACCTTGATTTTTCCTCCTGATCCACAGTCCCAATAGCTCATGTCTCCCCAGGGTTCAGTGGGTCCCTTCAGTACAAGTGAGAATCACAGATGCACCTTATTTTGTTTCATACAACAATTCCTGTTCTGCGCAGGGCTCAGAGTTGGACTCGATGATCCTTGGCATATTCTGTGATTCTGTGATTCTTTCCTAAGGCTTGTCCAGATAATTCCCTTTGCTACCTTGGTGGAAAAAATCTTATTCTTTTTAACAATATTGACAGTAATGCAGGCTGCAAAATTTTCTGCAAAATCTTTGAGCATCATGGGATGCCAGTCAAACAGACTGTGCAACAGCTCAGTGGTCATTCATTCACTAGTCTACGGCATTGCCTGTGAGTGACTTCTAATTCCCCATCTGATAAAGGAAAGAGGCTGTCTGTGGGAAAAATAAAAAGAACAGCCACAGTTTATAGTGATTAAGTCACTTAGTTCAGTGCTGATTAAGCTGGAATGAAAAAAAGGACAAATGCTCTGCTCCTTTCCTGTCTTTTCATCTGCACATTTTCTTTCAAGGCAGCAAGCAGCATAATCTTTCTATTAAGGATCACTTCAACAAAAAAATATCTTTTGTTTCTCATATGGTCCGTTACTATTATTTCTAAATCCTTTTGAAACTGTTTTACCAAGGCTACTGTTTTCAAAAAAAATAAAGAAAACTGTCCCACAAACACAACAAATCCCTTCATGTTGCTCACAGACACAAACCATTTGCAGACAAACTGCCTTGGGCTAGAAACTCTCAGAGCAGGCTGAGACATGCTACCCATTAAATAGCACCTGATTCTCTCTATATATGCAAAACATTCTAACACAGACATCCTCTTCAAATTCTGATCTGTATGTTTGCATTAGAACTGGTTAATTTTTCCCTTCCCCATATGATCAGATATTGCTTTGGAAAGTTGACATGTACTTTAGCAGGATCTGTCTTAAGAAATCCCAGGTTTTCTGCCTGTGACAGCTACTGGAGTGTCTGTTGGCTGATTTTTCCAAGATCCCAAAATACCTGTATTTTCCTGAATAGCCAAAACAAGACATATGTGGGCTTGACATTAAATTTCCATGTTGTTTGCTTCATTCCTGCACATCAGTCTAGGTTATTAACCTGCTTCCAGGATTCAGGGACCCTCTCTCTTTACTCCCTTCAACAGTACTGCATCTGTAGGGAAAACTGATGTCTCTCATCAGAAACTGAATGAGTGAAGGTTTCTCACTTCTGGTATCTGTCTAACCAAGGAATATCCGGTGTTTTTCTTTTTTTTTTTTAAAAAAAAAAAAAAAAAAAAAAAAAGAAGTTGGAAATTAAAAGCATGGGTAAATAAAGCTGACAGAGAGAAAGAATGAAATCTCAAGTCAGGTATTCCTTTCAAAAACAACCACTTTCTGAATAACCCCTCTCTCTCAGAATAACCCCTTTCTCTCAGAGTATAAACTATAATGCCTTCTACTTACCCTTATCACTCTCCACTATGCAAAAATCAGAGCAAGTTGAAGTCCCTCCCCAAAACCAAAAGAAACTACGAATACTGTAACAGGTAGGAGAATCCCTATCTCAGCCATTAAAGTTCTAGCAGGTAATGATTTAGGAAATAAAAATGAACTATCCCTACTCCATACTTATCTCCCCACTGTCATATTTGAGTTCTTGAAGGCCTAATGGGCATGATTTTATTTCTGGAGATAAAATGTAATGGTACCAGAGAGTTTCACTCTGCCCTGCACTACAATTGTATTTGGCTGTATCTCTCATTAAGTGTGAATGAACAGCAGTGACCGAGATTATTTTCCCTATGGAACTGCCACTGCTGACACTTATGGCTCCAATGAGTAGCACTAACTTTTCTTTCAACATTGTTAAGTGAACTAAAATTTTGGTGTTCACAAGAAAGAAAAATTGTTTTGTCAGGAGGGATGATGCTCTACTGTCATGTCCTCCGTATTGAGTAAACATCAATTAGGCTTGAACTGACATGGAGGTGGAAGTGTTGATGAATTATAATCACTGAAAAATGTCTGTGGCTCACTGTATAGACAGAGATGTTCCCTCCCCGGCAGGAACATTAGTTTGACTGTGCCCTACTGTGACTAATAATGGATAATTCTGGTTCTGTCAAGACAAGCTACTTAAAATCTTGGTGCTTGCTTTGAGATTTAGACCTTTGGAACGGGAAAATCCTTCCTTGTCAGAAGTCAGAATTGCTGTTTGAATTGATGTTTCTGAGGCACTCAAGTATTTCCCCTTAACAGCAGAGCTGAGTATCATATAATTTTTAAAGTATTTATCTTCATAATACACTTGTGAGGTAATGCTCCTTGTTTTCAAAGCGGAGAGAAAGAAAGGATCAGGTCTTCTAGTAATATTTATGGATATGCTGGGTGTTACCTTCTCCAGCAGTTCCCCCTATCCTACCTGGAGGTTTCTGTATTACTGGTGGTTTACTACAATTTCCTTTCCTCTTTTGCTGCAGCTCGCAGACTGATGCATACACTAAAATACCAGTCAACAGGATCAGGCATGCATTTCCTTCTGCCGAGAAGGTAAATCTTGGGAGGAACCTGTTAATCCCCTGCTTCATTGGATGGAGGAAAAATCCATGGAAATTTAAACCATCACTGGCCTTAGAACTCACCTGAAAGTGTATGAAAGAGCTGGAGCAAAATGACACATTTCAGTAGGGTCTCTTAAATTCTGGGAAGGTCCACAGGGCATGCCTGTAGTTAGTGGGTGATGGAAACAGCAAAACCACACGGCAGAGAAGTAGTGACAGGAGCAATCCTGACCCTGTCAGTTCCCAGTGATTCTGTGCTGCTCACCTGTAAGATGACCTTTCTTTACCTTGAGGACTATATCTGAATTTAAATATTGTGCCTGAATCTGTCTTGCCAAACCTTTTATCCCATCCATGTTTACAGAAACACAAGTGTGTGTGTGTGTGCATATTTTAGCTTCATATTAAACCTACATTTTTCTATGGGTTTTTTTTTTCAGTAAGTAGACAAGCAGAATTTTCTTTCTGACTCTGTTGAATGTTAAAACATTTTTCTTTTTTTGGTTTTGACTTTTTTAAAAAAAGCCTTGGCTCTGTGTTTGTGTGAGAGAGAGAATGCCTGTGTCTGGAGGGGTTTAAAAAGTTTGGGATTTATATGCTTCAAGAAGTAGAGAGAAAAAAAAAAGCAGAATTGGATTTAAGTAGAATCGGGTTTGATTTGCATACTAAAAGGTATCTGACAAGTGTAGTAGGCAGCCAAATCTCACTAAAGGGTTCCTCCTTTCTTTGCCCAATTGAAATGATAAAACCATCATAAAGACATGTCTTCAGAGACATCACAGCTGAAGCTGTTACCGAAGGCACGGAAAATCTTTAGACAGACAAGTATTCTTTCTCCTGTCACTTTAACACTCAGTATACCAGCCCAATCTCACAAGCCATATATAAGGTCAGTGCACAGGATCTTCTTCTAGACAAGAGGTTTGAAAAGATATCTGCCATGAATGTCACTGATCTTTCGATTGTGTTGTACTGAATCTCTGTGCAGATTTTTTTGTCTGCAGAACAGGTCCTGTTCTCATTGGCATGGATCCCCTGGCTGCAGGCTTTCTGTCTCCTTTGAAAAGCTGCAATATTTCAATAAGGACAGAGGAAACAAGAGAGTCTACTCTCAATTTTGTTCATATTGAAAAAAATTGTGTATGACATTTGACCAGAAACAGTCAGGTTTCAATGAAAGATGCATGAATCAGGTGGAAATAAATCCAGTATGTCTCCATAAGTCAGGTAAACTTACTTGTGCAGAGTAGTTGGGAGTTCCAGAAACAAGAAAGAAGAGCCTCACACTATGTTGAAAGCTGTGCAGTGTTAGCCATGCACTGGAATATGTATACATACATGTGTATATGTAGAAGCATACACACACATAGGATAGAATAGAATATTCTAGGGACTTACAATGTTAAAAGGGACTTACAATGATCATCTGTTCCAGCTTCTTGACCACTTCAGGGTTGACCAAAAGTTAAAGCAAGTTATTAAGGGCATTGTCCAAATATTTCTTAAATACTGACAGACTTGAATCATCGACCACCTCTTTAGGAAGCCTGTTCCAGTGTTTTACTAACCTCTTGGTAAAGAAATGTTCCCTAATGTCAAGTCTGAATCTTCCCTGATGCAGCTTTGAACCATTCCCATCTGTTCTGTCACTGGTTACCAGGGAGAAGAGCTCAACACCTCCCTTTCCATTTCCTCTCCTTGGGAAAGCGCAGAGAGCAATGAGGCCACCCCTCAGCCTCCTTTTCTCCAAACTTTGCACAAACCCAGTGTCCCCAGCATGTATATATGCACGCAATATAAAGGAACAAAAGGAAAGATTTGGCACTATGATTAACTTATGAAAATTCTACTTACTACCCAGGAAAATGTTGAGCATATTCACCCTACACTCCTTGTAGAGGTAATGAAGAGAAATAGGTACCTCCAGAGGCTAATTTAGTCCATTGCTCTCTTATAAAGTAATTAGGCTTCATCAGGTAAGGAGAAATCTGGGCCTTCATCTTAGCAATAACCTTTAAATGAGCACTTGAACTCCCTCTGCAACTTGAGATTTACAAAGTGTTTCTTCAGCTCCTATCCAAAATGTTTGCATGTTGTGTTGCAGAGCTTCCTGGGAGAATATTCCTGCTGCACTTTTTGGCAAAAGAAATCAGGCAAAAATAGCCTATAGACTGTTAACTTGCTTCAGGCTTTTAAAATGTTTTCTGGGGGAAAAAAAAGCCTGCTCCTACATTCAGAACTCTGATGAGCTTTGAAATATACTTAGATTTTTTTTTAAAATGTATTTAATCCACCAGGACTCAAACAAATACAGTGGGCTGCTCTGGTTAGAAATATTTTGCATTCCTGACTTAAAACTAAAATAAATTTCACTTTAGATTAACTTCAGATCACTGTTAAAATAGGTTCAATTACAATCCATGAACAAAGTAAAATATAGATGTTTAAAGAAAAACAACCATCTTATTATTTAAAGATATAAACCAGATTTTTAAAGAAATATTTAAATATTTAAAGAAATAAACCATCTCCCTATTTTTGTATAGTTTAATATCACGTACACTTTTACCTCCTAATTATTTTCTTTAGTATTTCTTTTCATAATAGTTGAAATTCAAATGATAATTTAAGGTTTATAATTTAAATTTCTTTATTCAGTTAAAAAAAAAAAAAAGATTTATCACGATTCATTAGTACCATGATCTAGATTGTGCTAGTTTTTACCTTATAAATATCAGGATAAGAAATCATAAATACACATGATTTTTCTTCCTGTGCAGTTTCATATGTTAATTTATAACCAAGAAAGCTAATTTAGGAACAGGTATTCCTTCTTCCAGGAGTTGTTCTACAGGTATATTAGTAAAAGAAGATTAATTGTTTTGGTTAGTTGATTCTGAGCAAATGCACTTCTATGGCAAAAACAAATACCTAGGACTCTTGGGAGGCTTGGGGGCTTTCTGGAGGCACATTCACAACCTTAATAAGTCACATAATTGTTGCATCTCAGTTGCCATGTACATGGAGTGGTGAAATAATCACACACTTCAAAAAGCAGCACACAAATGCACTGTACATTATAAAGTCAGGGGAAGAAAAATAAATTAGAGCATACAGGCAAGAGATGGAATATCAAAATGAGGTTACAATGTCTTCTGCTGGTTAGGGTCTGACCAGAAATGGAGGATGAGGGAAGCTGTTCTATGAAATGATGCACTGAATGTCAAGCCAGTTTTTCCCACAGTGTAGATACTTCAAACAGCTCATCTGTCCAAGGTGGACAGCTTGGTGGCAGGCTCTAAAATATTCTTGACTCTTTTTCATGTCTATAAAAAAGTATACTCAGAAGAGAAAAAATATCACCACTCAGGACCTCCCAGCTCATGCATGTAGGACCTAAGCTGAACCAGCTGATGCTGTATCTATCATTCCAGTTCAAGCTGGGACAAGCCAGCACTTCCACTGGAAAGACATATCTACCTTTCCCCCAACTCTGCCTTGTCATTCTTGTGCCGTGTATGAATCTTGCCCTTACACGTCTACAAGCAAGAAAAAATGGGAGAAGCATCACATTTTAAGAAAGTTAAGTTCCCTCTCAATATTCTTGTCTTTCAGACTTGTAATTCAGCCTTTCCAGTTTGATGTGATGAATCTGAACTTCAATATTCATACAAACCCATTTTCTTCTCCTTGAAGATTTGTAAAAGTTCTAAATGCCACTATCCATGCCTATTGACAGGCAGTGTGTATAGATAGAATATAGTAGAATATGTGTACAAAGAGAGACATAAATATTATGGGAGGAACACAGAAGATGTTGTTCTCTTCGGATTCCTATGTGGATCAAGTAATAATTAATTTTTTTTTCACCAGATGCACTTTGCAAATCAATGCAGGTTGCAGTTCATCCTTATGAAGTGGTACCATAAGCTTTGACAGACACAGTGTGAATGACACAAATGCGCCACATGACTTATGCGTAGCCATCAAATTACACAAAGCTGATGGGTAGGAGGTCTACCATCCTCATGCTTCCATAATATCATCATTAAATTCATTGGCCTACTTGGAGACTAAAATGGGTCAGACTTATGAATTTTGTTTTGTCTGAAGATTTATTCAAGAGGATATAAATACTAACAGGCAAACTTTCATTCAGAGCATTTCATATATATTGTCTGTGTATGCGGGAGTTGGATGAGCAAGGGAAAAAAAGCCCCACTGCTTCCTAGGGAACACTTGTGTTTTCTGACTTTGCTTTTACATCATGTCTTTCTTCCTTCTTTTTTTCTTGAGAATCTAAAAACATTTCATGCATCTATTTTGCACATTTACATACTAGAGGGGCATGGAAGTCAATGTAAAGTAAAATCTTGCCTTTAGTTTTGAAAGAGATGATCAGTTAAGTGAGTGATCCACTTAGGCATTTAAAAGCATATCAAGTTACTTATTTATGATTTTAAGACATGCTTGCCATTAATGCATGTATTAGTATTCCTTCAAGAAGAGAGTATACGCTGTGCAGCCTGCTTGCATCACCTTTCCAAACAAAGTAATTTATAATTTCATATGTATATTTCTACCTAATTAGAAAAAGACCAGTGAGAGATTCTTTCCTTTCAGATTTATGCATTTTTCATTTAATATTCTGAAACACAAGGTTTGATTCATCAGGTCTCTGTGTGCAGACAGAGACTTATGTCTATAGAATATACAAGTATATACAGTATGCGCTATACAATCTATATAAAATCCCCTACTCTCTCTCCAAACTCATAACTTCATTGCTGAAGTATTTTCCCAGCAAGAAATCTCTTGTTCATATTCTGTAAGAGCAAACATTTCTAAGACTCAATATACCTGTTCCACACTCTGAGAAGTGTCCATGTGGCCTATCAACACAGATGCTTTTCATATTGGGTCGGAAAGTTCTGGAAATACACAGAGAATAATCCTGACAAGGGATGCGGGTCATGTTCTTTGAAGGAATGAGAAAACTATGGTGGGAAGAAGCTAGTAGTTTTTCTAGTCTTCCTATAAAAATATTGATTAATACTGGAACTGGTTATACAGTTTACACTGAAAAAAACCCCTTACTCCTCTGTTTGTGGAACCTTCATTCTTCTGTTGACATCTTATGAGTTAGGGATCCTGTGTCATAATATGAATGTGTCCATTCACATCACAAATTCATCCAGACCTATCCTAACCTTGAAGCTTTTACATTTAAAAGAAGTAATAATGAAAGGGTAGTGAAAGGACGTACCCATTTTACAGACAGAGGATTGAAGGAGTGTAAATCCATCACATCAGCAGTCAGTACCTGAAGTCAACCTTGCAGTCAATATGTAGATGGGTTTCAGTCCTAAAACATTTTGAGAGACTTCACTGAGAGCATGGAGGAAGTCTCCTTAGGATCTCCAGTCTCCTACGTCTCTCATAGTGGTCCAGTGAGAGAACACTTTTCCTATTCACAGGGCTAAACCATCAGACAAGTACTCTATGCCATCACCAAGAATGACCAGACCTATCTCAAAGCAACACGCAAAGAACGCTTACCAGTTTTATTCACTTTCTTGTTGTTGGTATGTCAGGGCAGTGGTACATATTCATTGTTGCTTATCAGCTGTCTGGCATCTGCTGACAATATCTACAGGAAAAGTGAGTGGTTATGTTTAAATATTTGTCAGCAAATATGACAAAAGACGTGAATAGTTCTCTGGGATTTGCAATAACCTTTTCATTCGTCTTGAAGAGTTGCCTTCCTCTGATCAAGAAACTAATTAGCTTGCTGAAACTTGCTGTACATCTCTATCACAGCACAGAGGAAATCCATTTCTGCATTTGACAATCAGCAGGATATCTCCATTCTTCCTAGAAGCCTGTGACTACAAATAGTTATGCTTCCTCTATAGCTGAAGTATGAGCTTTTTACTGTGAAGGTGATAGTGGACTGACCAACTTTGATGGTAAGCAATCACATCATTTGGCAAAGTTGAACTACCTTGGAAGCCCATAATATTGAATTTCCATAGTCCATTGGTACAGTCTTGTAATGCACCCTAAGCTCACAGCTCTTAAAAGCAGACTGGAGGAGTAAAAAGCAGACACAGCTTTCCATGTACCAAGAAGATGGTGTTTCTTGACACTACACAGGGCTTACCTGCATATGAATTTTAATAGGGTGGTGAGGGCACATCTAGAAATAACCTGGTAAAATGGATCTTTTGGTGACACAGCAACCATCAGTGGTGGTGAAGCTGAGGCTTTTGTGTTTGTGGTGTCACATAGATGAGCAATAGGAGTATGGCATGGCCTGTTGTCTGAGTGGATTGTTTGCTATCTATGTCATGATTTGCAGAAGGCAATTGGAAAATTAAGAGGATGCCAGGAGACACTCAAAGAAGATTCAAACTCCATCTGTTCACCACAGCATGTATATCTTGGAGGAGCTTTCTTGTGGAATATGCTGGCTCTAGTAATAGGCAGACATCTCACAACAGATACACTGGATAAATATGACTCCAAAACAAGACTAGGTTCTTTCTGGAAGTTTTCTGTTTGCTGAAGACTTCACAATGAAGGGAACCACTAAAGTCTAGCCACTAAAGTTTGTGCTTCTCCATAATACCAGCCCTTGTACTTCATGCTCTTACTCTCCTCCAATAGCTGTGGCCAGGACAGAGATGCTGCACAACAAGCAACTACTTCCAGGGCAGAAAAAGTGTGAGCCTACTCCCCTCTTCCAGGTCAAGTGACATTACTCCATCTTAACCAAGATGAGAAAAGAACCAAACCCCACAGTTTTATATGTAGATTTTCTTTTCCACTCTGTTTAGAGGACTCTTTATGGAGAGAAGTGGGTTGTTCTTATCAGCTCACGTGGGGCTCAGGAGGACTATCTGTACACAGCTTATACGTGTGCCCAGCAGGACTGCTCAGGGGGAAAGGCATCATTTCCCGAGTTCTAAGTGTCATTTATACATATCCCAGTGCACATTCAACTGCATCATAAAACTTCTCCTTGCTTACAGTAACTGTGAAAGCACTAAGTGCATTAAATTAAAATACTGTTTAAGTGGTTTGTGGGGACTTCTTATAAATAATCATCAAGATCTAACTCCTGGGAAAATACTGTATTTCATGCAGTTTTGTTCCTTGCAGTCTAGGGAGAAGGCAAGCTTCATAAATATGCACCTTCTCTATTAACAGTTATAATTCTTACCTTTCCTGAGAAGCTTTTCTTCCTTTTTGCAGGCTTCCCACTTCCAAAAGGCAAATACACAACTGAGTAGGTCATGCCGTCCTGAACCCTGCTGCTGTTCCAGGCAGGGATTGATTCAGAAACCCATGTCTACATGTAGCTTAGATTGTTTCAACTTTAAATTCTTAAGTGAAACCCTCTGTCTGAATGCCCCTTTGTTTAGCAATACCACTCTGTTCCCAGGGATGCTACTGGTGGACCTCCATTAGCCCTATTAGTCCATAGGACCTTTTCTCGTGACTGGGGTTTCGGAATTCCCACAATATGGTGACACAACACCACTGCCAGCCCTCTGTCTGCCAGCCTTCCTCCCCTTTCCTGACACCCAACTGTGACTGCGACAGAGAGAGACAGATAGATAGATAGATAGGTAGATAGATAGACAGATAGAAAGACTGATGCATAGATACTCTCTCCCATGCTTCAAAAACCTTCATCTTCTCAGAAGAGAAAGTATTTCTCTCTCTCTAAAAGCAGGGGGGAGAGAAAGACTTTAAAAGGAGATCTGTGTTTCATGAATGCTTTCATCTAACCCTTCAATGTTTTATCAGTTACTGCTTTAAATTTAAAGGACTAAAAATTATGATTCTATGGAAAATTAGAACTAAATTACATATAGGTAGAAATCAGTATGTAACTATAGTGCTCCTTACATGCTCCAATATTATTTTAATTGCATATTGATACTTGATTTAGTCTTTATCCTCTGTTAAAAGTGATTTCTCATTAAAATGTTTTGGGTTTGGCTTATTTTAATTTTGTGGGAGTTTTGTTTGGGTTTTTTTGTTTGTTTGGGTTTTTTTAATTCTTTTTTCTCCTTTCTCAGTAAATTGTGTTCTGGTTTATGGAGGAAAAAAAAAAAAGTTAATGTTCCGAAATTGAAATACTCTTTATATGACTAAATTTTATTATTACTCTAGATTTCTCCTTTTACTTCTGCACTTCCCTTTACTTGGCAGATGGAAGGGAGGGAAGTGAAAGGGGAGGCGAGGTAAAAATACTCCAAAATATCCCCAAGAAACAAAGAAGTTTGAAACTTTAAATACCTCAAATACATTTTTGATAATAATTTCAAATGCACAAAATCTTTTTACATTATCACCTATCAATTATATAATCAATTTCAGAAGTTGTTGGCTATTTTCCACAGCTCTGATTCAGAAGTCCCCAGGCCATGAATTCTGAGGGTGTTTCATGCAATTATATACCACAGAGCCCTCACATTTTCTGAGGTAGTTACATTTGTATTTATATTTTATATTTACAAAACTATTGCTGCACTGGTATTCCTAATCTGGATCTGTTCAAAGGCCCAGTCCTCTCTCACCAACCATGAACAGAACCAGCTGCTCCCAATAGCAGAAGCAAAAACTCAGTTTCTGAAATAACCCATCCAGGATGAAAGCTCCTACCTAGCCACCATTAGTTAGTTAATCTACTATAACAATTTTAAAAAGCACATAATGAAGAATGGGCCAAATGACTTTGAGAATGCTGCATCAGTAAAAGGTCTCATTTAGTTGGCTTCAGTTGAGCAATGCAGGTGATCAGCCAAAGCACCACAAACGGATGAATCCACAGTACAGTGCAACACTGTAGTTAATTTACTTTCCTATAAATTTTTGCTGGTTCCCTTTGACAGGCAAGATGTGTCAGACCAGAAAATGACCACGATATCATTGCCCAAAGGAGTAGGCATGTCTATTTGGTTATCATCATATTCTAATAATTTCCCAATAGTCATAAAGCTGAGCAGAGGGATATCTGATAGATGGGTTTAATGGACTGACACTGATCAAAGAGAAAATGTGAATTAGGTACTGTGAGCATGGGTCTAACTGAGGTTCATTAGAGGATGCAATAGCCTCATGATTTAGACGCTCCATCAAACAAGTCACTTAAAACCACGCTGGAGAGAAGCACCAAACTGTTCAAATGTTCTGGTGAGTGAATAGATACACAGGAACGGAAGGAAATATCCAGGTTATTCAGCGCATTCAGCACTTCACACGCAGGCAACAGGAATTTAAGATGGGAATCCATGCCAGATCAAGGCATTTAAGTAGAAATATCTACATTTGGGTGCCTACAACTGGGTAAGGTGTTTGGCTGAAAATCATGAAGGCAAAGAGGAAAATCTAAAGGGAAACAGAAGCACACATGGCTGAATTACCTTGATCTGTTTTCAGGTTTCTTGATTAAAGGTATGTTAACTAGTTTCAGTCAGGATCTCAGCAGATTTATGTTTAATTAAGATCATTATTAATGGATGAAAAAAATCACATTGTTTCAAATATAGGAGGGGGAAAAAAAAAAGGAAAGATCTATTTATAAAGTCCAGGGAAGCCAGAAGAAAATATGGTGCAAAGTTAGATTGGCAGATCTCCACCTGATCTTTTAGTTTTGTTTCTGAAGGAAATATACTTCTGTCTTTTATTAGTTCTTAATTCCTCAGTTGATAAGGAATCATTCTTTATTTTTTAGGTAAGGGAAATAATCTATTCAGACTCCAGAGCTGTGTTTGATATGGTGCAGCATGGGAATACAGTAGTTAGATTGCAGAAAATCATTACTAGTAAAATAACTTCAAGGCAAGTCATGATTAGAGAACAGATTACAACAGCATGTGCTAAAATGAGAAATATTTAGCTGAAGGGAAGTTATTTTTGGAATTCCCTAGAACTGGCATCAGGGAGATATTTCTTCAGAACTTTAACATAAAGAGGCTGTGCCTATGAAATCTGTTATGATGCAGAACTAGAAGCAGTGGAAAAAAATTAAAGAAAATCTAAATATTACATTGTATGCATGAGACTACACTGAGGTCTGGATTAAGTGGAATCAGATGATTAAAGTTCAAGGACATGTTCCCAGTAACTATAGTCAAGATTCGTTATAGAATATAAGTCACATTTATTCTTGAATCCTTATTAGGAAATGGCAGAGGAAAAGTAATGTTTAGGTAAATAAGTCAACAGTAGGATGACCAAGAGCCACTTCGTTGATGTGACCAGGAAAAAGACAAATATTAGTTTGGATATACATAGATTCCTTCAGGAGAGAGTATTTAATGTCTCTGGAAAAAGCACTAGATAAACCACACTGACTTATGCCAGCTGGATCCCAGAAACATCATTTGTAGTGGACTACAGATATAGAAGGAAGATGGGAATGAGCAGAGAAATGTAGAAGCAGTTGTAAGAAAGTAGTTATAAGAACAGTGGATATACTAAGTTCACTTTGTTCTCTCTGATGCAACAAAGTCCAAGAGGAGGTAGAATAGTTGCACTGAATTAAACATCTGGGAACAGTCATAGAGTCATTTATTGGAAAGCATTTCCAGGAGTGGTCTTGTCCAGCCCTACCTTAAATCAGTAGCTGTCACCATCACTAGCTCAAGTCAACCATGGCTCTGGACTAACAAGTCTTATAAAACTTTTAGGATGGGGATGCCACACCTCCTCTGGTGATCATTACCAATAAACTCAGGAAAATGTTTTCCTGATGTCCAGCCTGAACTCTCCAGGTGCAGTTTGTGACCCAATGTTTCCCATTGTTATGTTATCTGACAGTGCCAAGAGCATTTACAGATCACCTCTGTCTCAGAAAAAAAAGAAGTAGGATTTCCACTAAGGAAGATGTGGTCCAAAACAGATGCAAATCAAAATTAGAGGAACTTTTTCTCTGTTACTGGTCTTGGGCTCTGGAGCATATTTTGGTCAGGGAGACTGGGAATCAGAGGAATGTAAGACAGTCTATCAACTTTACAGTGAAGCTTTAATAAATTTCTGAATGGGAATCAAATATTTCTTGGTTAAGATGTGGAAATGACTTGGACTCTTTTCATTACTGTGTTCTGCATTCACAAGTTTCTCTTCTTATTTTCCCCATCTAATAAAGCAAAAACTTTGCCAATCTTTACACCTTTCCCATTAGGTGCAACAGGTAAGAGTTATATTATCCATTATTGTTAGAGATTTTAACACAGTCCGAGTACTGTTTGCTAGAAGTCACACTAACCAGCTGGACCACTAGTCTGACAAGGTTACATGGGAGTATAAAGGTAACTCACTATCAGAGGGCTGGATTGGATCACTGTTACTCACAGTAAATAGTCCCCTGGAATTCCTCACAAAACCTTGGTAGAGACAAACATTCATTGTGAGAATAGATTATTTTGCAATGATATCTTCTACAAAGCTGATAATATCAGCTTAATATCAGTTAAAAGATGCACACAGATTTTCTTTTATGTCAGGGATATGATTGTTTCTAGGAATTATTTTTTTTCATGAGTGACCTTGTACAGTATTATTCAAGACAAGCTTTTTCAGCACTGAAATAGAGTTATAAATATGTCTCAGCTTTTTATATATATAGGTATGACAAAAACTAATGATTTTGATGATGGTTTTGAATGGAAAGAAACTCAACTTTGATTACTTGCCAAATGCTTATGGAGTATTATAAGATGTGGAAGTTATTTATTCATAGCAAATTTCCTCATTTTATTGGTTCTCAGGAAAGTAATTCTTGTTCTTAGGCACCCTCATTTTCCTGCTTCTCTCTCTTTCTGGTCTCCTCTTCATATCTGGTACAGAAACATTTTCTTTTCAGAGCCATTATTTTATTAATTCATGGTTATGCATTTGTGACACTACTTTCCTCAGGTTCTGTCTGAATACCTTTATTCAAGCCTCTTTCTCACATTTTGAAATTACAATATAGAACTGAAAAAGAACAGTTTTTGCATTTTTCCCCTTCAAGAAATAAAATAAATTAATAAAGAGGTCAGACAACACTGTGTGCAGGTGTTCCTGTGTGAAACAATTGATATTATTATATAGAAGGAAGAGGAATGAGATGAGTTTTACAGAAATCCTGAGGGAAATCATTCAATATGCACTCTTATCAAAGTCTAATAATGGCCCTTCTGCTGCTTGTTTGCTTTGATGAATTTGATAATAAAGGAAATCTACATCTATTTGCATTTTTTTCTGCTAGAATTCACTGAGGCAACTCCAAATGTAATTTTAAAGTATTAATCTATCACATGTAGATTTGTGAGTTGCATCTCTGAGTTGCTTTAAGTAAAAAGAGATCAGACACAAACTCAGGAGACAAAGTCCTGGGGGCTGTGCTTGACCACCACGACCATCTGTGAACATTTGTTCTGAGAATCACCAGACATGAGTAGTGCCTCTCTGTTTCAAGTATCCAGCCAGAGAAAATCAGAGCACCAAGGGTGGAAGGACAAAGTGAGCTACTGAAAGTAGTGCTTGTGCAGCTTTATTGAGGTACGCTTTGAAGATGTAATAAGGAGATGGAGACACCCAGAAGTTAACTAGGAATCTATTAAACCTCCCTTCTCCAGGATCATGTCTCTGTTTAGTTCCTAATGCCTAAATCTCAGAATCTAGATATGACTCCACCACTTAAGTTTGCAATGGTTTCCTACAGGAGGTAGAAGTCTGTGCTAGGTGTCAAGTTCTAGTTCGAATTTTTGCAGAGAAAACAGGCTCTCATCAGAATGCCGAGGGGGTTGAATATCTCTGCTCAGATTTAAAGATGGCTTCAAAGACAGAGTCTAAGAGAAATCACTAAGAGAAATCACTCCACTGCAGTTGGCACAGTCAGATCCTTCTTACCAAGATTCTAACATAATAGTCCTGATAATCTGCATCATTAGTTCTTTCTTCCAATACTTCCTTATACTTATTATAAATCTCTCCTTGTCACACAGTTACTGGCTGCAACAAGGCAACAGCTACTCATGCTAACTCCATGTGTTTTATTCCATTCCTCCAGCGAGGATTCTGCATTGATTCAGTTCTCTTCCTCTCAAGAGCCCGAGACAAACTTAGTGGCTTCCAAAAACTTCCCCAATCAATACCTCCTAAGGTCCCTGAAGTGCTGTAATCTGAATCAAGGTCTGTGAAGCGAAACTGAAAATGAGCTCGGCAGGGTTTAGCTGCAGCCTGTTATCTGTCACAGGAGGGTTTCTTTTTTCCTGCATGGCTTTTTTTTTTTTTTTTGAGTTGTTCTTTGCATGTTTGTTTTTCACTAACTTTCACTTCTCAAAAGTCATCTCCTATTTCTGAATCTGCAAGCTCTAGCCATGCACCATATAGGCACCACTCAAACTTTGAACTCAATAATCAAATGCTTCTGATTTCTTCATATCTCTCAGAAACAAAAGATGCATCTAGGCTGAAAGGATCTAATTTTATTTGTTTAACTTGATTCTTCTCCTTTGTTGCAATTTGAAATAATTATTGGAACAAAGACACAGTTGCTGGTAGAGCAAAGGCAAATTTCAACTGATTTTTTTTCACTATTCACCAAGGAATGATTCATTCATTTTAAGGCCTGATTAAGGAGCTTCCCTGTAGCATTATATTATTTATATCCAACCCACCAGTCATAGCTAAAAAAATCAATTAGATATTAGGAAAGGCAAAAAAATTTCCAATCAGAAAAGTCATTCTTCTGTGACATGTTTTTGTTAACACAAGTGCCACTGAGCTCATGAACATTCATGCTCAATATTATTATTTGGTGAGATAACCATATTTATGTTTTGGCATTTCTTTGATATCTGGGAAATGCATTTTGGGTATTGCTGAACTTTCCCTGGAACACTCAAAGAACCACCAGAAGATTCTCCTATGTAATCTCTAAAGTTTACCTTTATTCCCTGGATATGTGTAAGTCATCTTGCATTATCAGATGGGAGATGGCAGTATTCCTTTTCCTCTCTGTCTGATACAGATTGTCTTGCATAAATTAAACCTGGTAGTCTGTACATGTGACTATTCACAGACATAAAGTAAACCAAGGATGATGCTTTCTGCCCTACGTGTCCTATAGGCAACCAGAGTAGAATACAAGAACATCCTCACATCCCTTATCCTGAAATCTGAGTTCTGTAGCTTTAATAGGAAAGGAGTCATGATCATCCATCCAGGGCTCAACAGGTAAGTTGAGTGTAGTAAAGACTAATATAATCAATATTTTCCATTCTTGAAACATTTCAGTTCAGTAAAAACTAATTTTTTCAAAGGGAAAAGCCATTTGACACTGGCTTTTCAAGGAAGATTAGAATTTGCTATTTTTACATTTCAGCAATGAGAATTTCTAGGGATTCTTCTGTCCAAATGTGTTTTAATTTTGATCATTATTTGCATTTTTTGTAATGCAATAAGTTGGAAACAGGACTTCAGACTCTGAGATAATTAGAACAAATCTTTTTATTGGGCTGAAATATTTTGAAAATAGTTTTATTAAAAAAAAATGTTGTTTTTGTGGGTCAGTTCAGTATCAGGTCAGGATATGACCATTTTCATGAGCCAATAGATGAATTGTCACCTGGCTCACAAGAATTAGAAAGCCTTTTCTCTCTTCTACCCCTGTCCTTCAAAATAAAATTAAACATGATGGGGAAAAAAAAGGGATTTTGTAAAACTATTTCTGTGTACTGGCTATAACTAAATCTAAAACTTGACCATCACTTTGTTTTTGTGGTTGGGGGTTTTTTGTTGTTTATTTTGTTTGTTTGTTTGTTTTTAATTTAACAGTTTCTACAGCCAGATTATTTCTGGAAAATTTCTGTTCTGAATCAGAGTTCAGAAATAAAAAACAACTTGAAGCAAATTCATTAAGAGCAACAAGAAGGAACATTTATAACAAGTGATACTATACCAGCTAGCAGGTCTGAAACAAAGCTGAGTGCTGACAAAGTTGAGTGCTGCTGTTTCAGTACTGTGCAGCCTACTTATCTTCTTCTATGTATAGTTTTAGTGGGGAAAAAATCATGTTTTGATTTGTATGTGCTTTGTGTGTAGTGTCTGTATTTTTTACATCTTTTAGTGTCACTGGAAATTCGTATTTATCGGTGCTGCATGCCTGAAACCTACTGTAACAAATGTAAGTGTACTGAAACAGATGTAACATATAAATATATAAATGTAAATTTATAAAAATGTAATATAAATCCTAGTTGATGGGTTTTAGTAATAGAAACACAGGGACTGTGTTACCAGCTGCAAGCCCCAGCTTCTGATAAAAACTTCAATGGCTGACTTTAGTCGTGTTCAAAGTGAAGAGATTTAATAACAACCAGATTTAGCCACACAAAACTCATCTCTATGTTCAGGCTAGGCAAAACATCAAGGAAGATGCATATGAAGTCTAGTTTTAATGGCATAGGACAGCAGCAACTGCCCTGTTAATTAAGGTGTCACCCCAGGCAGCAGTCCAGGGAACATATAGAGTGGGTCTCACCATCTATTCCTCTTCCAGGTGCCCTACTAGATGCCTCATCTTTTTCCCCTCCCTTCTTCCCCTTTCCCATGCTGGCATCTCATGAAAGCTTTAATAGGGTTTTATAAATTTTCTGGTTAGAGGCAAAACTGTGAGCCTAATGGAACCATTCCTTTAAAACATCAACTGACATGTATGCATGAATTTCACAGAGAAGGTCTATGAAAGGGAATGTTGTTCTTTTTTCTGTATGCAGAGTGAGGGCAACACTTCCTCAGAACAGAAAGCTAGGGATGAGGATGTGGAAGGAGCCACAACAATCAAATGGGCTCTGGCTTTTATTCAAGTCCATAACTCACAATCCAGAAGAATGTGATAGTGGCTAAAAGATACCGGTGCACTATAAGGTGGGCCCATCCCTAGTACTAAAGACAATGATATTTTTTTGCCTTTGTTATGGATTAGAAAAACTGGGCTGAGGTGTTATGGATTAGAAAAACTGGGCTGAGGATTCTATTCTCAGCTCAGACACTTAAAAGCAAAGCTACCTATTTCTCACTGAAATGAGCCTGTACCAAGAGGACTGCCAGGGAATATTTTTCCTTGCTTGCCTGACTGCTGAGGCACCAAACAGTTTTCTCAAGTTGAGAATTCACATCCCAAGTCCCAGGTTACCTTCACTGGCCATAAAGTGGGAGCGTGTGTAAGAAGAGTAGGGATGATGGGGTAGACTGCAAAGGATTTTTCACTGGAGGAGCGCTGCCTGCCCCAGTACCTGGTGTGAGAAAGGTGAAGAGCACTGCTCAGCCAGCTGCCAGGGTTTATCTTTTGTCTCACATTTTGGGACCAAGTTCTGCAACTCCCTCACCTTAGAAACTCTCATTTCCCATGGATATTTGATAGGTATCCCTTGTCTGCAATGAATAACGAAATGGTGGATTGTAGGTATATACATGGAATTTTTTTACACTGCTTTCTACATAGTTGAGTTTAATTTCACTTAGCTAAAAGTTAGATGTTTACTCACAGCAAAACAGGCATTTCAGAGGGCAATTTTTCCCATTTGTTTTAAGTATATGTTGCAGGGTGGAATCAACCTCTTGTTTGGCTTGTGGTGCCAAACACTCTACTAACTATATATGATGATACATACAAGACTTCCTTAGCCTAGATGTCTAACTTTTAGGCAGATGATTCCACATCAGTGTCATTGATATTTTTCTGAATGCTCTAATGTAGATTGTAAAGTAGTTTCACATAGTCATCATCTCCCCTCACACTTACAGAAAAGGGCAGTCCTACATTTTCAAGAGAATGTCTTCCTCATTTCCCAAGTATTGTTAAAGGTCCCTTTAAGGTAACCAATAAAAAAAAAAAAAAAGTACTACAGATGCAGGAGAGAGAAAATGTATGGATTGATTCAGTGGGAAATAGAAACACATTTAATTCATTTCTTGTAGTGTTTTCAAGCTCCCCATAGGATTTTCTGCTCATACTTCCTTTGATGAAGGCTTAGAAATCTATTTAGCCACTGTCAAATATCATGGACTAAAAAAGATACATACTTGTGGTTATGATTAATTCCTCCCATATAATCAGCCATCTTCTCTTGTTTGCTGGGAGGAATGGACTATTGTATGTTGACTGAAAAAGCACATTGTAATTTTTTGTATTTGCTGCTTTGATTTGTGTTGATTTCTCTTCTCTAAGCCTGGCATACATATTGTATATGAGTCTGCATAACTCGACAGCCTTTGACTCGGAAACAAATGTTCGATTGTTGCTCCAAGAGTTTGTGGGACAGAAATTCAGGTGGCATAAATCAGTTTGGCTTCACAGACTGCGAAAAAGCCTCAATTCTGCTGTATAGAATTAAAATATATGACGTTATACATCTTGAACCTTGATCCTTTTTCTTTTTTTAATCTTTTTTAAGAAAAGCAACACAATTCAGCACAAAGTTACTTTTCTGAATCCCTGTTTACAAGGACACGCTCAACAGCAACTACTGAGTTGTTCCAACTGAATCACTGGCTGAAGCAGATAAGATACATTAAAATTTTAATTGTATTTCATCATGAATACAGCTGTTTTGCATCAGCCACCATAGGAGCCCCATTTAACTATTCTCTTCTGGTTTCCGGACAAGTGGAACGTCAGATTTAATTAGAACTGTGAGATGCAGCCAAGAATTTGATAGCTAACAGCAATTCTGATGGAGCTAAAGACCCAAAAAGGAGAAAAGTGAGAGATAAGGTTGCTTTTAGACAGAGGTAGTAAATGCAATTTTGCTTTTGGAGCTGAAAGATGTGAAGGTAAACACCATCTTTACAATCCCATGGTTACTCTGCAAGGTGACAAAATAATTTCACTCATCTTGAGGCACTTTCTCTTCAAATTCCTGCCACATAATGAAGTAAAATGCAAGTTTCTTTGGAGAGCTGATAAAATATGAAGGATCTGATCTCACGTGCTACAGTGTCTCAGTGACTCTGGCATTCAAGTCTTAAATTTCTGACATGCAAAGAAATGAGGACAAGGAAAATTTTAGCTATTTATCAAGTGTTAAATTTAGGTGGAGGATAGCAGAGTAAAAGGTGAAGAGTTTATGGGAAAGCAAGACTGTCAAAACTTGAGGAAAAACTGACTTCTTTAGGGAAAACAAACTGTATAAAAAAATATTTTGGACAAACATGATAAAGATCATTGTTAAAGCTAGCTAGAATAGTGATCTTAATTTTAGAGATAGTTGTGCCTCACACACAGGTGTACCTGAACTTTTTGTATACCATCTAACTTGGAAGTTGGTGAACACCATCAGCACAACAGCAGACATTTGGGGCTTTATGATACAGAGTCAAAAACTTGGTCAAGCCTGCAGCCCACGTTGTCATGACTACTGGTACCTAGGAAGTCAGATTACAATTAACTTGGATATATAAAGGTTTAAACTGCTGTAAAATTAATATTTTCATACTAGTACAATCTTGAAGCTTCACAAAATAAAACCTTTTTCCTGGAAATTAGCTTTTTTTGGTGAGATCCAAACCAAGGGGAGTGTCAAGAATCCAGTCATTCACCCTTTGAGAAAGGCTTCATGCTGTTGATGCAATTAGTAGTGCTACCCCTGCTGCTGAAGGGGGGGACCAAAACATAAAGATTGCCTGAAATTCAATATGTGATTTCTAAATAAACACTAACACCATTGACATTAGGGAACCCACCTGCTTCTCTATTTCCTTACCCCCACAAAGTCTATGATATGTGATTGTAGCAGATGTTTCATGTCTACAAATGATGATATGTTACATTATTAAATGAAGAGGGTCATTAAACTGAGTTGAATGCATTTTTTCAGTCTATAACTGCAAGATCATGAACACATAACCTTAGGGTTATAGAAACCTCTCTCATCCCTCTCCTGACTCAGTGTGTAACTTCCTCAGCAAATGCTCAGCAAATATCATGAACATCTCCATTAAAGCTTGGTAATGCAAAGTGCCTGTAGGCATCTGTACAACTGTCAGAGCTAAAGTGTCTTAATGATTTTTTTGCCAGAAGCACTTCTTATGTTTAGCTGCAACTTGAACTACTCAAATACCAGTTACCTACCTTGATAAGAATGTGAATTTTCTAATGTTTTAGGTAATAATATTGAATTGGTCTATTCTGTGACATCAGAGAAATAAACAGAAATCTCCATTTGAGCAAGGTGTCTTCATTTTTTATTGCTATTGTTATTATTATTTCTAGATTCTTTTTCTCTTTATCTTTAATCAGAACCTCAGCACAAAGGGCTTTTCACATGTCTTCATTGCAATTCTATTCACACAATGTTCTTTCATACTGGAACTGCATACACACACATTATAGGAGCATAGATGCCTATTTTCTGTTTTCAAATATAATGTAAAAAGTTTTTGTTATGTCTCTGTAGAATGAATGACAGAGTAAAATGAGCCCCAGAGAGAAGTAGGTTTTATTGAAGGATAATATTTCTTTATTGAAAATTCAACAACAAAAAAAAGATGGCTCCAGTATTTCAGAGATCAATGTAAAGTGTATAATTAAAATCTCTCTCCTTATTTAGCAGGATCCTTGGGATTCTTACCCATAAATTTTCATTGTAAATTTTCATAAATGCAGCAATATTAAGGGCAGAGTTGTTGGGAAGTCTAAGGAGAATTGAAAAAATAATATTTAAGGACACCTTATTCAGTCTGAACAAATAGTGTCAAATTCATGTGGAAAGCATGAACACCCTATGAGTTAAAGAGAGGTCACAGTCAAAAGTTTATTAGTGTATCTGTGTGCATGTACTAGACATGGCAACTTTGTTTAAAGGGACAGAGAAGAAATGATTATTCTTTTGTCTGCAGCCACTCAAAACTATTCCTTTTAATCCTCTGCTGGAAAAAAACCCAAAAGTTCTTGGGTCCATTTTGCAATAGCACCTCAGTTCACTAATGATTCAAGAAAACCATTGACTTTTACAAAATGCCTAATGATTTTAACCCTGAATATGAACTGCACTTTGAGTTTCAGTCTGGAATTAATTAAAATTTTTTTAATTTTTTTTTTTTTTTGTGGAGAGGTCGGTCAAGAAAAAGCAGTTATAAACACTGAGAGCTTCTGGAGAAATATGAGAAAGAAAACTAGGCATGGGTATTTCAAACTTATAGTGAAAACAGGTACAAGCAGCTGCAAGACTCCTCTGCACATGTGCAAATATCTGGTGGCAGTCTCTTTTGTCAGCGAGATCATTGAAAAAGCATGGGTAAAGCACTACTCACGTCTTAATTTTGTTGTTTCCAAGTCCAACCTGCTAATGAAAAAAGGTTTCTAGCTAACGTATCTCAAAGCTACTTGTCAAAGATGACCAGTATCCTGAAGGGAAATGAAGACATTGGAGCCAAGGAAGGGATACTGAGATGGGAAGAGCAAGGAGATCTGCGAAGTCCCCACCTAGAGTATTCTCTTCTAGATTACATTGTGCCCTCAAAGGACGTCCAATAGATACACCTTTCATCATGATTGATGGGCAGAGATCAGATAAGCAGTGCTATTGTTTCACTGCAAAATATTTATGAATACTTTTTTTCTATTTCCCCATCTGCCTGCCTTATGCACAGAAGCAAATGTCTCTCTTGTGGGCTTATTTCAGAATGACTGCTTGGTCTCTACTATTTCTATTGATATCTCCTCCTACTTCTACCAGTTCTCTTTGGAAGGGTCCTGTCCCTGTTCAGCTGGCCTAAACACACACATGATTTCCTTATCCTGATGCACATATTTCTTCCTATTAGTGTGTGCTATAGTCATACAGTCACTTATAATGGAAAAGTAAATAAAGCAGCAACAGTGGCCACTGCCTAATCAATATATAATGTTGATGTTCTACTGGAAATATTTTACCTACCAGTATGTTATTCTAGACTAGCACAACTGATGCTTATGTCTTTCTGACCTTTCTCATAAAGAAAAATATGAATATTACTGACCATGAAAGCATGGCCAAGACATTGCTTGTGGTACATTCAAAAAGCATGTGACTTTTAAGTTGCATAGACATAATGTTCAAAAGACTGTTCTATGAGGATGAATTTGTAAAGGAAAATTTCTCCCAGCCTTGGAATTTCAGCCAGCATGTGGGCAGTAAGCCTCTGACTTCAAAGGCTCAGTTTCATCTCTAAATGATCTCAGTAAAAGGAGAGTCAAATGCATCTTACTGAGAATTTTTTGGAACTGTAGAGTCAAGGTAGATGCATTTTTCAAATATTTCATCTAGCAAATATCACCATTATGTGAACCACTGAGTGTTACTATAGCTGACAGTCTAGGAGGCATTTCTATTTATCTGGACTTTTAAAGAATTCTGTATGGCTGGTTGATGAAAAGCTTTGATTCAAAGTGTATTTAGATGCAAAATCATGGGCAGCATTTCTCCAAAGCACCTTGGAAGAACTGAAATAAAATATTTTCTTTTTTTTTGCCATCATCATGTTGTGATTTGCTTTTGAATGTGTTTTTTTTTCTTATTTTCTTATTATTACTTCTCTTTTTGAAGTTGCTGTCTGTCTAAGAAGAGATTGTATTTAAGATCAATAGCATTGGACTAAATGAGCCCCTCTGCTTTGATACTGAAGCTAATCGCCTCTTGTTTGGCCTTTGAAACCTTTCAGAAGTCTTCTCCGAGGTATTATAATGACAGACTCCTTAATATGAAACCTCTATCCATAATATGAAACTTCTAATCTGTTAGAAAGTTGATTTCTTAGACTTTCTGTGACTAACTGGCAAGTTTGTTTGTATATTGTGCCAAACTCAGCTACAATTTATTCTTCCTCTACATATTCTGGCTGCAGAAAACAGTTCCATTTCAATTTCCATACATCCGTACAAACTCTGCAAATTCTGCAAAAGGAAAAGGGTTCCCAGGTGATGTATCTTCCTTGTTATTCCAAGAGCTTTCTTTTGTTATTAGGGTGTGTTAGCTCCCTAAGCAGTGCCACAACTCCAAAGCCAAGCCTACCAGTCCTCTAACGTAGAGTGCAGAAAACTATAGCACTGCATATTGTAATTTTCAAACAGAAAGATCATTATGTTCTGGGCACTTCACACTGGGCACCATTTCTTCTGGAAGAACTCTCAGTCAGACTTATCCAATATCATGCTGGGAGTCTACAGCAGAGTCTGCACAGCCCCCAAGAGACCTGACTTATGTCCTGCCCCATCTTAGCATGTCTTGTGTCTTTCCAGACAAGTTTCTCATTCAGAGTTCAAACAGTACTGGTGTATTCACAAGGGTAATTACTTTCCTCCTTTCACAGGCATGATCACTTTTCTCTTTTTTCATTACTTTCCTGTGCCTAGACAGAAGATTTTACTGGCCTTAGGACTCCCTAGGGTCCTTTCCAAAGTGTTTGCTGTTATCAGGAGATTTTCCTGGGTTACCAAGGCAAAGACCTTCATTTTTCAGTGCTACGTAGAGCTTTCATCTGCAGAGATGTCACTGCAACTGCTCATCAGAAGGAGCAGCCTCTGGTGAGGATTCTTACCATCCCATTCCCAATATAGGAGGAAATTTGTTTTCAGGTGGTGGAGTTGTACCAAATATGATTTGTACCCTGTAAACATGAATTGCAATTCAAGTCTTGTTTTTCCACTAGAAAAAGGAAATAAGACTGGGCTGACTTTTGTTAGGAGAGACCAACACAGCGACAATATGGCCTTTCAGAGACTGTGAAAGTTGCTTCTTCATCAGCTTTATATTTTCTTTCCAGTCTCTGTCCTGACAAAAGTTTTGCTCTTTGCCAGCCAAGGCAAAAAAACAGTACTGAAAGGTATCTGAAGAGAAATTGATTCTACAGGCAAGAGATAATTTTTTTTTGCCTGGGATTTATTCAAATCATATATTTATTCAAATCATATATTCCTTGAAGTCAAAATTTGGAGAGGAAATCATTGAGCTGATGGAAGGTCAGACCTGTGCTTTCCATGTCTACTTTCAGAGAGGAAAGTCCTGCTTTTTGTGGGTGAGAGCACAGTGTGATGATTCGTTAGAGATCCCTGAAATTTCAGCCTCTCCTTGTCACCACCAGTCAGGTGTGAACACAGGAGCTGCAGGCGAATTTAAATACCCTTTCAAAAGGATATGAGCTTCCCAGGTTACAAATGACCTGGGAAAAATAATTATCCAGTGAAATCTAAATTGTGAATCCTCAAGGCCAACAAGTGAACTGCAGTGGCTGTCTTCTCTTTTATCTTAAATATAACTGGATCTCTTTGGAACTGATGTAAGTGTGGACCTTGAGTCTCCCAAGACTATAAGATCAAAACTCAGTGATGTTGCTTGATCTAAAGGCCTGGAAGCTTCACTTGACTCCTAACCTTCACTTCTGGAGGTACAGGCTTTTCTAGCATGGGTTTTGCAAAGATTTCTCAGAAACAGCTTCACTATCCGTGCGTTTATCAAGTTTGCATGCAGCTATGAACCAATTTTATCATCTCTGCAGATGTGTATTTGTGTAATTGCCTGTCATGAGAGAATTACTGCATTTGCAGCAGAAATGCTTAGCTCTGGAATGATGCAGTCAGGCATCCTAAAGTAGCGTCACACCAGAAGTCAGATTTTTCTTCAACTGAAGCAGAAAAGATATTACTTTGCATCTAGTTATCTGATGGGGTTTGTCCAATGCAACTGCAGATTCAAAAATGAGGGAGGTTTGTAAAGCAAAAAGAGGAACAAAAATGTAATAGTTTCTAAGTTGTCACAGTTTCCCAGCACATTGTATAAGTCAACTCCTGGGAGTTAATCCCTGAGAAAATCTGAACTGTCTTTGACAAACACCATTTAATTCTTTAAAGGGTCATTCCTATGACAGTCTACTGCAGGGTTTGTCTTTGCCTCTGAAATTTTATGCCAGAATTCTTCTCTAATTTAGCTGTCACTCCAGAGTGGTGCTGTGCTATTGATCTGACATCAGAAAGTCACTGACAGTGGTGACCATGTGTCAGGCGATTTTGCCTGATGTAAGAAGCAATCGGTATGTCCGGAATGAAGGGCAGCTAAACTGCCACTAGCTCCTTTGGTTATTGAAGTTGGCAGATGCTGCTTTGTGACTTTGGTGTCCAGGGGAAGCAGAAGACTGAAGAGATTGGAGCCTCTTTTTTGCTTCATTTTTGAGCATGCACTATGTTAGAATAGTCACATGACTTCCCTGTGATTTCACTCCCAAATCAAGTTTACACTGTCAAATTTTGTGGACAAGTTCTCTCTGTTTAATCATGTAATATTTTTTCCCAAAGGAGACTGGACATCTTGTCAAGAAAAGTTACCCCAATAAAGACAGTAAGGAGCACTGTAGTATCTAACTGTCCCTCTTGCTTCCTTCTACTTTTGGGAATGTCGGTGCTGGTCCAGATGTGATGCCACTTCAATGACTACTTCAGAGTCCATTTTCATTTCTTAGGTTGTTTAACTTTTCTTAGTTCTTGAGGATCAAAACTGAAGAATTAAATCACTTAAAGAATCCATTCTGCCATCTTCGGAAGTCCTTTTTAATGCTGAAATTTATTTTACTTAGACATTCAGATGAAAATTACCTTCCTCTTGAAATACCTATGATGTTCCTTGACCAAGGATTCACTTGGGAAACCTTTTTCTGACTGCTGTTATCCACTGCTTACATCCTGTTATTCTGTGTCTTTTGCATAGAACATATTATTGTTGTTGCTGTTTTCTTTGGGTGTTTTTTTTTTCCTGAGAGTCTTTGTATGAAAAAAAAATAAAATGTACTTTAGTATTTCCAGTAACATCTATTTCCTGTTTCCTGTTGTATTTCCTGGGCTTTTTCCTTAGTAAAAAGGAAAAAATTCTAGAACATTTAAATCCTCCTGATTTGTGCTCTTTCTTGAGAATAGACTCAGTCCAGGTCTTTTGACTACTGAAAAAAATAATCAGACAAAACAAAGCTGCAACATATGCTGGTAATGTTGTAGTAAAAAGGATAAATCTCTTCCTTTCCAAGTTTTGTTTTGTCCTGTTGATCAGTATTTCATATGACTCATAAAATCACTAATGGGAAGAATGTTAATAGGCACGGGCTCTTCCTTGCAGGATGGCAGAGTAACCTGGACAATAAATGAAGAGAGTTTGGTCAGTGTCTCTGAAAAACAGTTGAACCAACATCTGCCTTATTACAGAGAACTGAATAAGCGTAAACTAAACACTGGAATTGGGTGCTATGACTCTGCACCATGATATTGTCAGTCAAATTATCCTAACTTTCAGAAATCTCCCCAGACTCACTCTCTACATAGCCAGGCCTGGTACTGTTGAATTAATCATGCTCAAACTCACTGTGGCATCAAAAATATAAGATATCACTGAATAGAAGGAGCAGCAGGCACCTCTTATGCTCCCCTTTGCCAGGCTCCTGGTCAGGATCTTCAAAATGTAAAACATTGCACAAAAATACAGAGGTATTAGTGATATTACGTCTACATTCCAATTAGCATCAATGTGTTCTCCTTTTGCTAGCTAACTGCCCAAGAAATTGATTTCATTGCTTTCAAAACTTTCAACAAACTCATGTGATCTGTCAAAGAAATGTATGAGCCATTAAGATCCACAACTACATTACTTCAAGTCATAATTAAAAAGTTGGGTAGCCACTTCAGTCCTCAGCCATTGATTTCTAAGGGAAGAGTGTTTAACTGGTGATGTAAACCCCAATGAATCACTAGACATCAAGCAGAAAAAAAAATAGCTCCTCCCAAACAATCTCATATAATGAGTTTTACTGAGGAAGCAAGGGAGGAGGAGGCAGGGGGAAAGAAAGGCTAAATGATTCTAAATTTGTATTGTGTTTTTACAGCCATTTATGATTGAAGTCAAGCACAATTTGAGATTTAATTGATACTTCCAGTGTTTAAAACTGACAAACACTACATTAAATTTTACCATGTAAACCTGATATGACAATATAAACCGTCTTGCACTTTGCTTAGGAACTGTTGCGATAATGTAAGTAGAAATGCCATGCAAAAAATAATCTACTTCCATCCACTAATCCTTCCAAGCTTCCTAAAGCTTTTTTCAGTTACCTGAACAGACTTTGCCACTTTATCTTTCCAATTTCATCTCTATGCCAGGATTTTTATCCAAAAACCAAAACCAAAACCAAAACAAAACAAACAAACAAACAAACAAACAAACAAAAACCAGCAATGAAGACAGGCACTGCTTGTTGCCTGTTTCATTTTAATTTTCAGTAGCTGTTGTATTTGTCCTGAAGAAACTGAAACTGTGAGGCTCCCCCTCTGCTTCATATGCTTGGTGGCTTTTCCCTGAGGTACCTGAAAAGGTGTCATCCTTGTCTGAGTACTATTTGTATCTTCTCATGTCTTTATTACATGCTGACTCTCCTCAACAAGAGCAGCAAAAGAGGAGTAGTATAGCAATGATATTATGTTTGCCCTTCTTCATATTATGCTTCCCTGCAATTTATACAGTTCTTCATGTCTTTCTTCATGAGAAAGAATGTTTTTGTTGCTCCTTACTACAGAGAAATACAATTTCCAACAGCTTAAAAGAACAGATCTTTTTTAACAGTACAATTAACAATGACAAGTAAGATGCCTCCTTAAGAAACAAATATCAGTTTGTCAGAAAGTATAAATTTGCCAGGTGTTCAAACACACAGGAGATGTAAAGGTAAAGTACAATATAGAAATCAACAGGTTAGTGGACTAAATCTGTTAAAAGATTACATCTCCTCACTGATATCACACCAAGTGGGACTTCATTAAATGCCTTTGAAAAAAAAAAGACCTTTGAAAAGATATGGAGAAACAAACATGACAAGACGGTTGAAGTGCCCGGGGAAAGATTGATTTTTGTTATTGTTTATCTAAAAAGAAACACTGCGTGAATATCTAGAATAAAACCTCAGAGAGCACGGTTCACAAACAGAGATCAGGAAAACATATGAGGTTCAGCAAAGGCCAACTCTGTCCTTAAGCCACTATTTATCTGTGTTATAAGGCTCTTAAGAAAATGACATTTCTGAACACCAGTGCAATCTGTTTAACAGGTTTCTACTGCATTGGAAAATCTTTTGCTCTTCATTAGATTTGTAGGGCTTCTGATCAATGATCAGTGGATCACTTTGTCCATCATTTTCCAGTCTAAGGTTCTCATTGCTGATGTGGTTGGAAAGATAGCAAACTTTTAACCCCAGTCCTAAAGCACTAGGGTGGGATTACGACAGTTTTAAAGACATTTGGGCACCTGAAAGTCGGTTCTCTTAGGGTTCCTTTCTTTTACTGTTTCCTGCTCATCCTGCCTTCATCAGCCTACAGGCACTCTGCCTAGAGGCAACACAGAAATGTCTCAGGAATATTTGCACCCACCTTCTCTCGGAATCACTGTACTATTCACTACTGTGCAATAGATTCCATACTTGTGTTTGGTTCAGGGGGAAAAGCTAAGGTTTATTTTTTTTAAGTGTTGGTAAACTGAAGGCTGCTGGTTCAGCTCAAATGGGATAGCCAAGTTCCAGCATGTTAACTAGGGAAATGTGCTCTACAGCTGATAGAAAATGTTGAGTAGCAGGATAAGTGAGATGTGGACTCTATCTCACTCAAGATATTTCGGTACTTAAACCCTGGAGAGGACAAGATACTTCTTCCTCATGCCTTAAGGTTCAATGATTAAACCATGACATTTCAATTTTTTGAGGGGAGATTCTAGAACTTCGGTCACTGCACTTTTTCACATCCAAAAGAGCTGCATTTCATAGGGAGTGAGTATACCACAAAATTATAAGAAGTGTCCTTTCAATAATAGCTGAAAAATTTGATTTGCATTCAGCCCTACCTTAGAGCACTTAAGAATCTTTTCCAATGAAATTTACAATTAAAAATGAATTTTAAATTCTACAGAATTTAGCTTTCCCTATTCACTCAGGTGTGAAAATAATAGTGATTCTTTTGGGTTTGGTGTTTGATGGTTTGGGGTTTTTTGGTCAATCCCTAGTAAATGCCTGGAGAGAAAATTCAGGTATAAGACAGGACATTTGAAAGTATAAAGAAAATGCAATGAACATGCAAATGTCAGTTATAATTGTAAAATAGACTGCTTAAATGAGCACCATAATATATATAGTATAAATACAATGTGCATCCATTCCTCATTTTAATTCACTTTTAAAATCAATGGAGTTTCTCCAGAAATGGTGATGAATGTAACTGAGTAGGAAAACTGAAGTTTATCCATTTCTGAGATCTCTCAGCTCTGCTTATTCCTCCTTTTGGAGAAAGTTATAAAAAGATAGCATGTTACTCTGCAATTCACCATCAGACATTGAAATATTCAAATCAACTTTGCTGGTGCAGATTTTCCTCACCATGGAAGCTGACAGAATACGGTACATAGACTGAGAAATTAATTTAGAGATTTTTTTCATTGTTAATAATAAAGTTATACAGAAATGGCAGATTCAGAGAGGGCATGAAACAGCTCTCCCTTAGATATTAAAAAGATGGGATTCAGAAACTGTAATACTTTTCATTGCATGATTGTTGTCTGACTTATATTCAACAAATCAAGGCAAATCCTACTGAGGCATACATAATGCTTTCAGCAACAGATGCTGACAAGTGCATTAATAAATCATGATCATCATTAGAATTCTTAAACCAATATTTTGCTGCCAGACATGCTGTTTATTATAATTTCTTCTTTATTTATTCAGATTGTACTAATCTTTGCATAAGACATTAATTATTCAAATAGCTGTAGCAGAACAGTGTAGAAAGGTCACGACCAACACAATTAGGGTATGGAACCAACAGCTGATGCTTTGACATGGAAAATGAGAGTCAGGACTCTAGAGACTATAGTAATGAATTAATTGTGAAATGTTGTGTGTTGTATTTGAGAGTCAAGTTCAAACAGACCTGGACTGAAGTAATTCTAGATCTTGGGTGACAGAAATGTAAAAAGTAGACCTGGGGGGAAATAAGTCTGTTGTAATGGGTTGCACAACTCTGACTTTAGTTAGACAGTTCTCTGTTCCTCTGTGTTAGATGATCAACAGCAGGCATTAAGCGTAGCCTCCTTCAGTACAACATCCCTTACTGATTTTTACCCAAAGATACTTGCAGTAGGTTCTGCTTCTAAACAGGTATATAATGCTCTTATTACTTCCAAGGCCACAGTGAGCCCTCAAGGCAAATGCAACTTTCTTGAATAATACACATTTCTTTTCATATTACCTTTCACCAGATCCTACTCAATAAAGAAATCAAACAAGCTGGAATCATCATCTCATAGATGGAAATACCCCTGAAATTTAGGAACAGCTTTGACTTCATCTGGCTTAAACTCAAAGAGCTGCAGGTATATGGTACTCCAAATTGTATATCTAATATCTACGGAAAAAGAAGAAACAAGATGCTGTATCTGACCATCATCCTGGTTACCAACAGAAAATATTGGAAGAAGAAATCTGAGCTGGTTCACGTCCAAGATCAGATCACTACTGACCACAACAGTAATAAATTTCATCCCAGCATCCACCATATATATCCCCCAGAGTTTTCTCAGAGAAGGTCTGCAGTTACTGGAACCTCTTATTCTGTGTCGATGACCTGAGGGATAAGATCAGCTGCCTCCTCCAACTCCCGTGCCCCAGAGTAAGTAGACCAGAATCACGATGTTTTCTATTTCTTCTTGTACAACAAACAAGACATAATTCAACTTCCTTGGATAGCATCAGCTGCTCTTAAAGGATACTGAGGAAACCAGGTGGATTCTGTGAGTACCTTCCATGTTCTGCAGAAATCATACTTAAAACAAGTGAAGCTCAGACACTGACTTCAGCTTGCTTACTCAGTTGTGGTTAAATAGCTTTGCTGATCAGCGCTCTGGGGATTCCAGAAAAAAAACCAACCAGCACAAGAGAGAAGAAGGTTCGTTCCATGTAATTGCTAAATATGGACACCAATGCTCTTTTGCTTCTAATAACTATTTTAAAACTTATCTAAATACTGATTTATGTATCAAAGCTCTAAGCACTCTATTGATCCAGTAAATACACAGCTAAAGATTGCTTAGCACAACAAACTTGGTGGCTGTTACGGTCTATCAGACTAATGTATGTTTAGCCAAAGTTGAAGCATGCATTATTCACTTGGTTGACATTAGCAGTTTGATGAAGCTGCTCTGGGAGCTGTTATGAGACACAATGCAATCCAGAGTGGCAGAAATGATGGCAAATGAAGCCCTGACACAGTGTCTCATAGCAGCTGTGTAGTGTCAGCTCATGGCTTGGTTTAGAGATAAGTGTGGATGTGTGGGCAGAAAGCAGGTGCACATTTTCCTAGGAGAGCTCCCAAGCCGTTTTGCCACACGACATTCTTTCTTCCCTCTTGAAGATTACATGGAGTTGCCACGTGACTGGAAAGGTAAATAGCTTGTGATGGAATTAAAAAGTCCCTTCCAAAAACCAATCTGTGTTTGTTTTGCAATTGATCTAGGACCCAGCTTTTTACAAAGGCTCAACTCAAAAGGGGTGACTGTCAGGGAGTTAGATATGAGTAGGACTGCTTTTGATAGTGTCTCCTCAATCAGTGTTTAGCAAGTGACCAAAAGAAACCAAAAAACCATCTGTATGAGGGAAAGAAATCCCAAGACAAAAAAATATTTGGTTCTGCAGTTAATGTGATGGATTATTTGTCCACAAATTCATTGTTTAAGCCTTCATGATCCCCACTTCATAATTTTCCATTTTGGCCATACCTGAGTATGAGATTCCTCTTTCTTTCTTCCCTCTCACTGTCTCTGCTGTGATACAAGATAGTCAGGACATTTAGTGTGCATCATCAATTTAGATTCACCTGCAAGCAATTCACTTTTCCTGGTGAAACCGATGGTGGCCCTTCAGCACCAGTCATGTATGCCAGGAACAAATGGGATTTCAGTGCAAGGGAAAGATCCTTACTCTGAGTCATTATTGTTAATCAGACTCATAGCCCATGGCTTTTCATGGCATAACCCCCAGAGTAAGTCACCCTGCAGGGCTTTCTGCTTTTCTTATGACTATCCTTAAAGGTACCCTTTAAGGAAGTGCAGTCACTCCCATGTGATTCTGATTGCACTGAAAGCCTGAGCAGTGCACTGCTAGCAGCATCCAGCTCCACAACACACAGACTTAAGGACTTCTCTCTCCCAGCTTCTCCAAAACATTAACCAATTCAGGGAGAAGGACAGGAAACTGAGTGCTCTGAGGATCATATATCTGTCTGCTCTAATAAGTAGACCAGCACATACGCTGCCAAGCTCAGACAAGGACAGATCCCAAGTCAAACCCTTGCCAGACAGTTCGAGATATTAGATCAGTAGTCAGAAGTCTTTAAAAAGTCACATAGTGATCTTTTAACTTGTATTCTGTTGCTCTTCATGGGAAGACAAAGCAGTGGAAAGGAAGATTAGAATTTTTCAGTTTTTCCTAAGATGTCGGAATCTAGAGGAAGAGTTGTAGATGAACCTCGAAGAACATCTCAAAAATGGATATCTTCAGGCTCCTGAGATTTCAGGGGGAAAGAAAGGCTTGCAAAAACATCTTGCATTGCAAGTGTGGCAGTACCATTCAATATTCCCTTGACTATAAAAAAGATGGAGCTAAAATATACGCTGTAAGCAACAAGTCCTATTTTTGCCTCTTTTAGAAAAGATCTAAGAGTTTAACAGCTAAAAAGTCTTGTCCTCTGAACCTTACATGAAAGGAGTTTAGATGTTGTTGATCACTTAAAACGGGTCAGTACAAGTCTGTGTTTTACTTCTAGTCTCCTGTGTTGACTCGGGTAAACCACCAGCCATATTCTGAGCTGTGTGGTGGCACTTTAAACAATAAAATAAACTCTGTCTTATTTCAATTCTACACACAGTAGAGAAAAAAGAAGTTGTATTCAGATGGACTTAATAGGGGTATGTAAGCTTGCAATCATGCTTTTCTTCATCAACAGTACAGGGAGCTGTGTTCAGGGTTATGTACTATATGATATGACTTTGAGTAAGGGGAAATTTGAGTCATTGAGAGACTACATGAATTTACCTACACTAGGCTCATTTCCAGCATTGCTGCAGTTGGTCTGAGCATGACCCTTAGCCTCTCACTTTGCACCTCTCCTTCATCCTTGCAGTGATGCTCAGAGCTGAGTTTCTTGGCAACTGAAATAATAGAGTTAATGTAGGAGTTGTGGACAGTCTCTGCAAATATTTTAACCTGCTTGAACTACCTTCAGGGTAAGATGTTTACCTAGCACTGAGCATGGTTTGTTGTGGTAAAACAAGGGTCTTTTTCTGTTTCCTTAGGGGAGAAAGAGTCAGAGAGGCTGGTCCTATGGCTGACACTACTGTGAGCAACTCAGTGGTTTCAGCCAGGGCAGTATACAGCTTCCTCCAGGAGAAAGGAAGACAGTCCTGGCTGGAGTGTAGCCTTGAGGCACGAATTGCCTCCATGGAGGGTCTTTACCATAAATCTTTACTGTCTAACATGGAAAGCACTAAAGACCAAAAAATTAGTGGTGAGGTTTCTGACCAAAGAAGTAAGAGGACTTCTCATCTCTGCTTTTGTTCTTTCTCCTAAACCACATTTTGCATCTTAAACTTCCACTTAATTTAGATAACTAGATAGTCAGTACATAAATTTGACCACGAGCCAGGTGATGTAACCGGCTGACCTCGATCTGCCCTGCAACAGGGTTGAGTGAAGGGGAGCCTTGAGTCTTGGCTTGGAGGACAGAGACTGTGGGGATTATGTTTTATCGGTTTCTACTCACACTGATGAATGTGATTCAAGCTAAGTTGTTTCTTGCAAATTGCCTTCTTTTGTTATGATATTTACAGCTTTTTAAAAGACTTCTGAAAGGATAGGAGTTATATTGATTAACTAGCTTCTCTCCTAATGAATGTCTTAATCCAAACATTTTTATCTTTTTTTTTAACCACAGATGAATTACAAGATGATGAATAGTGAAAATCAGCTGGCTAAAGCACTCTGAGGCTTGCACTCTGTTAGACTCATGACCCATTTGTATAGATAGGCTCACTGTGAGTAGGTTATTACTCACAGGCTGAATTCCTGCAGACCCTGACACAGATCCAGGCCATCCAGACAGATGTGTCCTGCAGATATACCAGTCACACAGAAAGGATGGGCCTCATAGAGGAGGGCAAAACACACAATGTAGATAAGTAGACTGTTTCACACCACTGCTGTGACTGGCAAATGTGTACTGTAGGTGGACTGGGCATGTCCATCACTAAATGCATCACAAAGATAGAAGTTTTTTGTGCATCAACTGAATTCTTCCATGGAAATTACTTGGATTTAAGAAACAAGGTATCATACATAGATTGAAGAAGAAGATTGAACCTCCTTTCCCTTCAAATTCATAGACTCTTTAATACAAATGAGACCCTAAAGCTGAAAATATTTGTTCACTTGTGCTGTTTCTTCCCTATTCTGCCCACACGTTATGAAAAAGGTGAAGAATTTTCAGTATCCACTGAAACCTCAAGTGTGATAAGAAATGAGATTTCTATAAGGCAATACTTTTCCTCTGATTATGTAGTATATTAGCTTGTGTACCCAGCTGAGAAAAAGTATTAAGCTTGGTATACAGAGAAAACAAATAGGAGAGTAATATTTACCCTTAGGGCTGGAGGAGTTCTTAATTTCTTTCATTTCCTCAGCTCTTATTTATACCAAAGTCAGTTATGTTTCACAGTCACGGTTGGCTTGAGAGCCCTGAAAGTGGGGTGAAGGGCAGCAAGAAGAAATGAACTTTTCAATTGATGGATTAAGAAGTGTTTCCTTGTACATAGCATATTTAAAACAGACCGTATTGAAAGAAATAGTGGTTCCTTCTCACCTTGCAGTGTCATCTGTCAAGTTTGGAGGGAACAAGTATTTTTCTAGTGTCTGCTATAAAATAAAGTGGAGTTGGAAGAGGAATTCATTTCCCTGTAAAACAGAAACTTTCATCAAATCAATTATGAGATTTTACTTCTCAAAATAAGGGAAAGAAAAAAATCAGTTTTGTTCCAAAGTTGAACTGGTTTCATATTCAGCTGCTGAAAAAAGGGAGCAAAACTGGGGCAGAGGGGTACAGAGAAAAAACATTATTTCAGGTGAGTTTTTTGATGAAGGCAATCCTACAGGAAAATTACAGCTATACGGAAAGGCAGAATGTGGTGAAGCAAAGATCCTTCCTGCTCCTAAGCAGTGTGGCTGCTAAGCTACCTAGATAGGGGAGAGGTTTCCATGCTCTGTTAGGGAGTAGTAAATTGTAGGTAGAAGCTTGGAAAATTCTTCTTTTTTTTTAGGTTTAAATACTCTCTCCATTGCCACTATCAGTCCTGCCAAGCCTATGCCAGACTTTCATTCCTATTTCTTTTCTATGTCATCTCTCTCCAAAAGGAACCTCTAAAATCAACAGTGAAGATCAACACTGGCACAGTTTTAGAAGGGGGCACACACTCTCTCCAGTCTTTCAGCTCTACAGCACTGCAGCCCAAACACTACATGGATAAAGAGTGCAGAGATGGAGTTTGGCACGAGGCTGCTGAGAACCCGCCATGTCCTGAAGTAGGTTTGCTGCAGGGCTGCACATGAAACTGCTGAAGGGGACAGTAAACCATTTTGGTGGAGACCAACTCCCCCAGGAAGCTCATCGCTCCTGCTGGAGCTGCCACTGACCGGCTGTTTGGAGACGGCTGCGCTACTTCACTTTCCAGATTCAGCTGGACCACCTGTTTTTAGAGTCTAACACCTTTTTGTCAGAAAATGCAACATTTTACAAGCTGTTTTGTAAGACTTCTACTCTAAACTGAGTTTTTTCCTAGGTGGTCACCATTTCCCCAAAACAGGCCAGTTTTCTTAATGCTTTGACTGTCATTTTTCCTTTTACCCACCTTGCTCCAGTGTTCTGGGGACAGAAATGCTTCTTACTCCATTAGATGGCTGCAGTATGCACAGCAGAGCCCTGATGCCCTGGAGCAGATCTGGATGCTATTGTAGACAAACAGCAGCAATAACTCTCATAGAAAGCTATACTCTGTTTATGCAAACTGTCTTGATGTTTATGCAGTACATTCCACTGAGATGCTCTTTTGCTCCAGACCAGCCTGTCATTTTGGAGGGATGTATCAACATTCTCTCTGACAAAGTTCTCCCTTGTTGGAGGAGTAAACAGCAGGTATCTCTCATTCCTTTATAAGGTGAGGGGCTATGGAGTGGCAGAATCTCTGCATCCTATTCTCAGCACTCCTAGGAGGATGGTCAGTTTACAAATCTTGGAGAGAAGTAACTCTCGCTCTATAATAAGTGAAGTGTTTTAGAAAAAAACCATGTACCATCTTGTGCCAGAATAGATTTCACTTTCAATCAAGTACAACTTAGTTGTAGACTTTGCCTTTTCCTTTATTTTGATTTTGTGTTGCTATGTGTAGACATATTTTTTGGTGGTTAAAAGGGATTTGCAGTCATTATGTAGAACACCTAAGGCAAACCATGGATCACTATTGATCTACTGACTACTGGAAAAGAAATGTGGCTTGAAAACCTTCTGCCAGCATCAATCAGTTAATGCAATGGGGAAGATCCAGTCTTTCAGTTCCCTGAAGTCAGCACTGTTGAGGCTTCTAGCATAATAGGGACATGAAAGAGTATTGGTCATGAGCTCAGCTTCAGAAATAAGAATATTTCACTGAAGTGGAAACCACAGTTGCTTTAGACTATAAGTTTCCTATATGCCAAAGAGAGGCAGTGTATCTGGATAGGTCACTGCACTACAATTAAGTGTTTCATCTGTGGCACTGTTTTCCAGGACAAGATGTGTTTATCTCTACCTCAGGTTCCATGCTTGTGAAATAATGTAATCTGAAGCATACTGAAGAAAAGTGTTTTGAAAGAGCTGAATATATTATTAACAGTAACAAAACAAGCACTGCTAGTTTTAATGTGAGTATTGCTTTCTCAGACAGCCTTTTCTTTACATCTGCATGTTGGAAATTTCCAGTAAAGAAATATAGAAAGATCAGATATTTATATGGCATGGGGGGGAGGGGAAGAAAACAAAAGAGGCCTTGAAAACAACAAATAATTTTGGGAATCAGAGCAATCCAGCAAGACATCAACCAAGTTCCCTCCAGTGGTGGCTGAGTCAGTATGGAGGCTCTCAGATTTTTCACTTATTTATCAAAGAGGCGTAAAAAAACTAAGTCCCAATAAACAAGGCAGGCTAGCTTGCTCATATGATTGGTTCGATAATTAAGTCTTGCAGAGTGTGTACATCCATGCTACAGTGATGCTGAAAAGGAGGCAGCCAAAACACAGCCTGCCTCTGGAAGGGTTTGACTCGCATGCTGCTGAGTTATTCATGGCACGTGAGCTGTGTGGAAGAGATCTTTTTAATTTGTTTTGTTTTAATGTTGATGGGAGAATCTTTTCTTTTGAAAACAGCCTCCTAATGCATCAGGACAGCTGCCTGGGTTACACCTCATTTAGCAGCAATTGTCTCTGTAATGTTTATAACCCTCCCACTGCCATCCAATATACAGTCATCATTTATACTCTCATTTGACTAAAACAGTGTTAAAATGCCCTTCTAGTGCTTTGTTTTGCTTACTTTTCCATTCCCTTGCTGTCCTCATGTCAGAGATGTTAAAACCTCTTTTGAACAACTGGCGTCTCTGTGTCAAGGATTTGTGACTGAAGGATGCTTTCTCCACTCTGTACCCTGCAGCCTCTCCCTCCTGTTTAATTACAAGTTTGGGAGCGTGAGACATCGTCTATCATTCCTCGTTCATTATATTTAATAGATGCACATTTTGGGCTCTTTAACAAACTGACCAGACATATGGAGCATGTTAATCTGCTTGTGAAATCTTCCCCTTTAAAATCAACAATGCCATTTTCTCCTCAGATGAAATCTCAGGAAATGAGAGGGGGAAAAAAAAAAAAATAAAAAAACCCCAGAACACCCAAACTACAAATCTCCTAGTATCATTCTTAAGCCTTACCTGTACAGTAGATTGTCACAGTCCAGATATGACTACTCTGCTGTAAAAGCCTTTGCATATACATGACACAACCTTACATCTTTGCAAGTGGTCAGTTGTTCTGTGACTTCTGTTCCTAGTAGGAGACAAAGTAACTTCACATGAGTGAGTTCACATATAATCATAAAGTAGTTGGGGCTGGATTTCTACACTGATTATTTTGTCTCTTCACACTGTCTCACACCCTGCCCTCGTCATCTACATCATTTATTGCAGTGGCCTACTTAAGGATCAAGTGTTACCACCTCATTTTGATGATAGTACTCAGATCAGTTAGGTCTTACTTGAGAAGCCATTGGATCTGTGTACCACATTTCGTGCATCTTTCTAGTTTGATTTGTGTAGTGCTCATCATAGTGATTCCAGCTGGACTCCATGTTAGAGTCATAAGACTCTGCCTCATCTGGAAAAGAAAATACAGGCAATTCTGATAATCAGATATACAAACAATAGCATGTTTGAGACTGTCTGTGTGATGAGAGATGGTTGGGGACATAGAAATTCATACAGTGATACATAAAACCTGAAGCTTCGGAGAGCTAAATGGAGCTTTCCAGAAAACTCTCCAGAAGATGATGATCTTGAAACAGAATATGAGCACAAGGCTACTTTTTTTTCGTAGCCGCAACTGACACATGTGGCATTGATGCCTGCCACACAGATTGAAGGCAATAACTTTTTCCTTTGTGTAAGTGGTTTGAGAATGCCAATAAAAACCTGTCTTTACCATGTTTGGCCTGATAGCAGGGAGGTGTGTTACATTAATGCTTCTTCTGAATCTCATATCCACAGCACATCGTAGACAGTAGAGATAATCCCAGCCGTTAAGGAGAATACAATTTTTCTAGGTGGTGTCATGGTGACACTGCTGAAGTTCAGTAAATACAGGTCAGGCTGAAGGATCCAGAAGAAAATGCTTAGTTTCCTTTTTTCCTGTTCCTTAACTTTCTCTGGAACAAAACAGATGCACAGTCAGCTCAGTGATTTTGAGTAGTTCCTTGAGATTTAGAGTTTACTTGAGCAATAACGTTACTCTGGGGCATTAAGAGCACACAAGATGAAGATGAGAAATTTATAGAGCTCATGGCAAGCATGAACACTGGAATAAGAACTATGCTGGTGTTGGATTTATACTGTTTACCTCTCACTAATCATAGAGGTAGCTATGACTCTTTTGGTATTGTTTCCAGTGTGCCAGGCAAGTGTCTTAAAGAGCTTTGATAAGAAAAGTGATCCTCCAAGAAAGCAACACAAGGTCTGAAAACGGAAAATTCAAGGTGATAAGCCAAGTATTCCTTCCTGACACAGCCCAGGTTTACAAGGCACTTAAAAGGGGTCCTTTAGAATGTGTAGTAATACAAATCCATCTATTTCAAGGGTGTTCCTGCCTACACTAAAAAAAATATCCCAAAATCAAAGACTTGGGATGCTTTGTTACAGCTGCATGTGGTTGCTAATTACTCTGGTAACAGCTGCTGCTGAGTAAGCCTTTATCTTCTGTGCTGAGTAACATTGATTCTTTGGTTGAAAGCAAGACTTGTGGAGGACTTCAGCTATAGTGTTTGTATCACTGTTCTGCTTAGTTTGTGAAGTGTAAACCAATGCTTTCTCCTATTTTTTTTCAGCCAACACTGTGTTTTGGCTGTTGGCTGCATTAATAGTGCATAAGAACAGCTGTGGTGATTCAGATCAAAGAGCCACCTGACCCAGGGACCGCAGAGTAACTGAGACAGTAAGAACTAAAGAAACAAGCACAGTGTTCCCTTGATATAACCACCCTGCAGCCTAGGGACCTCCTGAATCAGAGACTGTATCCACATCTCTGTGCTGAATAGCCCTCAAGAGACCTATCATCCTCCCCAAATGCATCTAATTGCTTTTTGAATCCAGTTATATTTTGCTCCTTGGCATGTTCAAAGCTTCATTTGTTACAGGATAATGAGCTTAATAAGCTGAAGCTGTGTTTTTATTGGAAGGTTAATGATTGTAAACATTTAAATAGTTAAATCAACTCTTTAGCTGAGTGTAGAGTTGCAGAGGAAGGGAACAAACTCTCCCCATTCTTCTAGAAAAACTGCTGAGGAATTTTTGAGGTCATTGGATTTAGTATCCTTTGGGTTGCTGGGGCTTAACTTACCACTGTGGTGTTCCAGCTCATACCATTTCTACTTCTGTTGTGTTGGGTTTAGGTTACGTTAAATCCTAAAGTGAGCCAATCTTTTTCCCATGAGCTGGTTTTATCTCAAGCTACTTGTGTCTTGAGTCAGTTTTGCAGTTCTTTAACATCTACTGCTTCACATTATGTGACTAACTTATCTGTATGAACAATCATTTCAGTTTCTACTGTCTGTAATGTAGGTCAATCAATCCATTGACAACTTAAAAGCTTTGTTTACTTCTAAGAGTGTATTGTTTTGATCACCTCTTACAGTGTAGTGGTTTTCTCACTACAAGTCAGATGATTGCTTTGTAACTGTAAAATAAAGCTTTGCATAGTGAGACTTGAGAAAAACTGTAAAAAGCTAGAATAAGGGACCCCTTACATATTAGATACATAATGTAACCTTTGGAGAATTAGAGGACTTTCCTCTTTAAGGTGATCAGAAATAAAAGTGTGTATGAGGGAAAAGAAGATGAAACGAGTATTTCATGTGGTTTTTTTCCCAGGAATGTTGGTTTTTTGTGCAGTGCCCAAGTAAACAGAGAAGTGAAATGAAGACAAATGGCAGCAAAATAATTCTGGAGGTAACATCACCATAATGCCTTCATAAGGAAGTGTTCCACTGCACTTGCTTTTTAGCTTAGTGCCTTTCCTTTTTGGCTGTGGGATCCCCCTTGTTATTGAAATGTTGGATATTCTGCCTCTGTGTCTTTTCTTCCTGAACTGACCAACAAAACTAGGTAAATAAAAGATTCTTCAGGTTGTAAGTTGCAGTATAATTTTGTTAGGCACACTGTTTTATAAGCACAGACCTCTTATATCCAGTTGACTACAGGGATAGCCCATAAAAGCCCACTTGGAAAGCATACTGAACTCAACAGAGGCTCCTGTTGACTTAAATGGGCCCTAGACCAGGCCTGAAATGAGATCTGTCTCAAATTGCCAATTGACAAAGATCCAGGATGGTGGTTTTATTTGGAAGAAGCTGTGAAATAGAGAAGTAAAATGGGCAGGAGCAAAGCAATGGCAAAATAAAGATAATAATTTAGGCTGGTAAATGGGAGAAAACTGCTAGCCAGTAAAAAAGAGCTCTGGAAAAGCATCTCAGAAGGACAAGCAAAAAGAAAATCCTAACTGGTTTCAGGATTAGTGTTTATAACATCATGAGACAGTTTCCACAGTTCTCCCACTTGCAACAGCAGGGACCAGGCTTCAGAAAGTCTTTTCTATGGTCTTGCAACAATTCATTTGCTTTAATCTTTTTCTGTGTAGTTTCAAAGGTCTGGAATTCTTCCTCATGTAAACTAGCCTAGAGGGAAGGGAAGGACAGATTGTTCTTAAAAAATCTGTCTTTTGCTTAATCATCTGAATACTGGAAGGAGATCGATGTTGGAATCTTTTCATTGGTTTCTCTTATGTTCAGTACTTGTCTCTGCTAATATCATTTTCCAATCAAATTTTGTTAGTTTCAAGATGTGGAGGGAAAAAAGGACACTAGATATCAGATCACAGGGATGTGTGTTAAGCGGTTCTTGGCTCTACTCCAGTTTTTTGGTCTTTTTCACTGTGACTCAACAAGTCAGAGAAATCTTAGCAGTTACTCTAAGAAAAAATAGTAGATATGTTCCCCTCCCCAAGAAGGGGCTGTGACCAGCTTCAGGGACACTCTAATTGTCTATAATCTATATAACTATAAATTACTTGAATGAAGGGCAGCTGCACTGTCATGATTCGTGTTTGAGAAAACAGAAATATGGCTTCTATAACCATGACTTGCTTATGACGAAATGCTTCACCCCTGACCTCTGGTGCATCTTTCATGGCTAACTGGACTGCAAGGCTGAAAGGTGTACAGTACACTTCATTTGTCTAAACAGAAGCAACAGAATCCAATAAAGAAGTACTATGTGGAAGAGGAAACATTTCCTTGGGAAATGTGCAGAGGATTTTGGCAAGGGAGAGAAGCTGACCACTAAAACCCAAGTTTTTTCACATAAGGCAGAAGGGTGGGCAGTACATCAAAGCAGAAACACTATTTTAAAATCTAGATGAGTGATGTTAAAACCTTCATATTCTGAAAAGAGAGCACTGAAAGTATTGCACTGAAGGCCACTGTAAATGGGAGGAAGAAAATGGAGAAACAAGGGGATATTAGTCCTTAAAAGGATGGAAAGGTTAAAAGGTTAGCCTTTTTCTACTAGCTAAGGAATAGAGAGGAGGTTGTCTAATCTGGGAAAGAAGAAAAGCCTGAAATATCCTTAGAGGCAATGCTGCCTTTTTAAAGTACACAGCTAGTTGATAGCCAAAGGCAACAGAAGAAACAGTGAAAGGGAACAGCAGAAACCTGAGACGCAGTGTGAACAGATACCTAAAAGTTAGGGAGCCTGAGGGTATGTGGTTTAACCAGAGCACTGAGGATTTTTCCACGGTAGAGGCTCAGATGTCATATTAAGTCAGCACATATAACATCAAGCTGTGGCCATTGTCTTTAGGCATTTATTTTGCCCACTGCAAATGCAAATTAAGATGACTAGTCTTAACCCTTTTCTGCTGCCGGTTAAGCTATTGCAAATTCCTTTGCAATTTCTGCAGACACACCACTACCCATCACTGGAGCGTGCCTGTGTGAGCCATGAATCTCAGACATGTGATGGAGCCATCAGTCAGAATCCCGTAATCACTTTTTTACATTCCCTAGCTCTGGAGAAGTGCCTGGTACCACATGGGGCTTAGCAAATGGCCAATGCTTTGCATGCTTGGAAGACACTCATTTTACTGCAGGTCTAATTGGCTGTGCCTAACAGCAGAAAAACAACACAGGGTTTCTCCAGGTTTTTCTGTTCATGAAACTCAGCCCTTAATGGAACAGTCCCCAGTATTACTGGGAGCAGCAAATTTGACATATATGTGGTTTGGCAAGTTTTCATCTTGAATAAATGAGCGTGAGATTTGCTTTAGCACCTGCTGCTCTTTTTACGGTGCCAATTTATACCGCAGTAGGAATGTTTCCATTATAATGCAGTTGTTTAAGGAGTATTCCAATTTTGTAGTGATTATCTATCCACTGTTCAAGTCGTGTAAATGTTGTGGATGTTGGTCCACTCAAATCTATACCATTCATTATTCTGGTACACAAGTACTTCCCAGCCTCAGTTTTGTTTCTTTTACTAACACCTCTAGCCACGGCATTATCTGAAGGCTTAAAATCAAAGCAAACCACACAAAATCCCATTGAATACTTTTTTCTACTTCTGTATATACCCCTGAGCGCTCATTTAGCTGGGATTATTTTAAAGACTATGTAAAGACATATTCTACCTGAAAAAGTCTAACATAATTAAAAAGTAATTATGTAAATGCAGGTGTTGAGCTTCCTGCTAACCCTATGTTATAGTCTGTAAACTGTCTGAAACCATCAACTTGAGTACTTAGAACTGGAAAGTCTTTACTGAATTGTAGCCAAGTTTGTTTAATGGAGATCACGTACGAAATTATGTTTCCACTGCTTGGAATTTAAAAGAGAATCCAACACTCTTGAGAAATTGGATTCCTATATATGTTGGAGACATAGGCAAAGTTGCTGAACCCAGCAGGAACTGATTTGATGGTTATGCATAGAGAAGATATGGAAATGGAAAAAACCTATTGCTTCTTTTTCTCGTTGCTGGGATTTAGTATGTAATATCTTTGGGATCCATCCACTGTATGCCTGTTTATATTTTATCCCTAGGATGTATTTCCTGGGCTTTGATGAAATCTTGTCCGTATTCAAAGAGCTACAGACTTGAACATGTAGTTTTGTCTGGGACTAACCATTGTACAAGGGACTTGTTTCTCATTCAGTTTTCCAGCATGAGTTACTGCTCGATGTCTATTAGTTTTTCTTAATTTTTCCTCACAGTTGGAATTGTGCTGTGTTCCCACAAACACTTTGTATTGACCTTCAGCACAAACCAGGAGCTGGATTTCAACAGCAGCCCTGAGAGGTGGCTCATGGTGTAGTGGAGCTGGAGCCAAAGACCTACATCTGTCCTGTGTCTTTTCAGTGTCTGACTCAGGTGTTTCATTTCTTCTAGTGTCAGGAGGCACTCCAAAGGATTGTGAGAGTTTGACCAAGCCTTGGAAGATCTAGAAGTGCCTCTCTTTCCCTCATACTTGAGAGAAAAGGGACTTGGGATGTCACCAGTTTTCAGCGCAGGAGATAAAGTGTCTAAAGTCTTGTGGAAGTATCTGGAGTCATATGGAATGAACCTGGGCTTCAGTCAGCAGCTGGGATGCTTTGGAATATTGACCTTCTGAGACTATGTGCTGGGCAATGTGAGAGAAGAGCTGAACACTTGTGTCAGCTGTGTTAGAACAGGTTATCACAGTTGTAACTGATACAAGACCAGGCCCAAAACACAATACTGCACCTCCAATAATCCTATTTTTAGGGGTTACTGTGACTGAAGTTTAAGAACTCCTTCTACTACAAGAGTTTTTTTGAGGAAGTTTTACAGTCTTTGCCAGGTTCCTCCAGATAATGCTCAGAGTAATAAGACATACAGTGAAAGGACTAAATAAATATGAGTGAAGAATCATAATAAATCAGGCATTATTTTCAGTCAGCGTCATCAGGACAAGTTAGTCTTAATTTGCTCAAACTAGATATTTTATCAGTCACTCTTAGTTTCATCCTTATCAAGTCATCACCAAGTAAACCTTTAAAACTGCAGGAAAAGTAGGTCAGAATGAAAATGTAATTTAAAGCACTTCCAGGAATATTGCACTTCTCCTTATTGCCTGAAGTGACAGACCCCTTATCTGTGTAGACACTCAAGGTCTTTTTCCATCTATCTGTCGCATCTACCAAGGAATTAACATCACCTGATCATCTTTTTTACTATAACTGCTTGAGACACAGGCCATATAGCACTTCTCTGGTGGAATGCATTACATGCAAAAACTTTCTGAAATCAAAGAGACAGGAGTAAAATAAAAGCAACTGCTGTAAGGCCCATAAATTCCCTTTCCACAAAAAAAAAAAAAAGGCCTGAGTATATCTGAAATACACTATTCGAAGCTCATTTCCTAATTTTGTCAGTGTAGTTTTGTGCTATAGCTCTGTGCCCTGTGGAATAGAGGCATTTCTTGGGGAGAGTGAGACTTACAGAGCCCTAAGATGACTTTACATAGCTTTCTGTTTTGCCCTGCTGCAATTAGTCAAGCTCCTACCTGGATAGGTGTCAAGTTTCTGAACCAACACAATCTACCAAATCTCCTCTCTCACTTTTTTTCCCTCTTGTTTTGCTGCAGGAAGGAGGGGACCATTGCTTGACCATCCATTCAATACATCACTGAAGTTGATCCACATGTGATTCAGCCCCCGAATGAGCTTTGACAGCTTTGTACAACTGCCCCCTGCTATCTCCTCTTTTTTCATTTCACTTAAAATCTGCTGGGGCATACAGATCACAGGGAGGACATCCCAGATGGTGGTTCAAAAAAAGCAAATACATATAAACATCTATGCAAAAGCCTATGAAGGGATATATGTTAATTTTTAATGAGATTAACTTGTTCATAATGGAAGAACAGGTACTTTTCCAGAGGTTTGTTCCATTTTAACATGTAAGTAGGTTTGCAAGAAAAATTTAAACCTTTGGATGGTTTGGATTTTTTTATTATTTGCAATTGGTGACCTAAATTCTTGACTCTGTGCTTCACAGGTGTCCCTTCTTCAGATCTCACATGCGTTGCTTCCCATGTAGGTTATTCTCTCTAGAGTTCTCCATGCACCTGGGTCTCATATCTTTGCCATAATAATTCCATCTCCCCACTCAAGACAGCTGATTCCTTATAATTATCTTCCAGGATGTTTCTACCTAAAATAAAATCTTTTATGTTGAGTCAACCTCCCAGGTAACTCAAGATCATGACAGAAGATGGCACATAGTTCAATTCTGCAGTGGGTACCAGAGATTATGTGGAAAACACAGGAAGGGCAACTGAATGCCAATGTCTGCAGCAGACAAACTTAAGTGGATTATGTGCAGGTGAATGGATGTGCAATTGGTAGTCCCTAAGATCCTTCAGGGAAGCTGGCATGTCACCATGCATCTTGCTTGATTTGTCAGGACTAAAGGCACTTTGTTAGAAATCCAGCAAAAAGGACAAAAAGAGAAGCTGAACAAATTGTTTGTGTTTATAGAAAATAGAACTAGAAACTGTATTATAACAAACAGATTTCTGTGTGTACCGTGGGAGTTCCCACGGTATTAACAAACATTACCCATTTGTTTGGGGTTTTTTCCTCCTTGTTTGTGTGGTTTCTTGTGATTTATCAACAGCGCTCCTCAAAGCTATTCTGTTATCATGGAGACATAATTTTAAAAAGTGTTCTTATCTAGCCTGCACCACACCATGTTTTTCATTTTTCTTCCTGCATTCAGAATATGTGGTACAGGTTGAGTTAGCCACATATGCAGTCCTTCCCTCGTCACCTGCTCCAAATCCCACTTGCCTCTCCAAATGAATGTGTAAAACTCAACCACACAAATCACTGAACTCCCAAGGCGGTGCAATCAGGTACTCATTTATTCTAAAGTGATGCTATCCAAGCAAAGGATTTGAAAGATGCAATGCTGTCCTCCACCAGATGTTGAGCTGGTTTAAATGCAAATAAACACCCAAAGGGAAAACAAGACAGTGAAATATAATATACAGTTGAGATGTGGGCTAGAACTGTGTATAACCCAACTTTCTTAGAGTTTCAGATTTTTTTTTTTTGAAGATTCTTTAGAGCACGATTTCCTTCTTACCCTCTTGTGCTGATACGTCCTGCTGAGTGCAATATTCTTGCAAAGTTCCTGTTTTCTGCTTCATTTGCTCACAGATATCCTCAGAATAAAAAGGATTATATTTGTCTACAGATTTTTCATCTTTCATGATGGAAATATTGATGCTCCCTGTGTAGAGCAGAGCAGCAGTTCCTCACTGGCACTGAGTCTCCAGAGGACAGGACAGAGAGTTGAAGGAAGTGGGTTTTCTGTTGTCTACTATCAGTACTACAACTCAGGCTGCTAATTCAACTTTTTCACACAATATCTCTTCTTAGATGGCTGCCAAAAGCTCTACCTAAGATTGATCTCACAAGACTAGAAATTGGGCTGAAAATTAGATGAATATCTGGGGACTCTTTATACGGCCACATAGTCTTAGGGGACATGGCAGGAAAAGCTGAAAGATGACATTCATGACAATTTTATTTCTTGCAACAGAAGGCAAAGAACAGAATGAGAAGACAATGTTTCCCTTCAGAGCTCTTTGTTCCTGCGTGAAATACATCATTCCCAGCAATCATCCTGAAGTTTCATAAATTCTCTTTTACCACTTCTGAAGTTTGTACACTTTTTGGTTCTTTGCTCTCTCTCTCCTCCGTTCCTATTTCTGTACTCACATAAAGTTGTATTCTTCATCTTTCCCTTCCTCCTGCTCATTCAGTCTGTCCCCAGATTTCCATTTATCCTTTCCTAGGTCCCCTTCTCTTGTCTCAGGTTCTCCATCTGAAAAATCAAGCTCCCTTCCATTGACTAAAAACCTATCGGGGTTTACAACTGTGATTGCAGAAGACATTTGAGGAAGATGATTGACTGTCAAGACGATTCTGACCAAAGAAAGATGATCATTGGGAAACTTCCTCTGAATGCACACGGGAAAGCCTGAAACTAAAGTGAGATCATTCCACTTATTTTTAATGATCAAAACAAGTTTTAGGAGGTATAAAGCAGAGGATGATTTCCAGTGCAAAGAAGTGCTTAACATTGCTTCTAAGGCTGGGTTTCTGCTAGCAGCATGAGATAAACTGAGCAAGCTACAAAAATTAATTACTGGAGGGAAAAGAAACTTTTCAAGGGTATCTAACCATGCCTAACCAGGACACAGTGCAGCAGCATTTCTGTTTCATGATACTTATTAAGTTTGTGCTTAAAAGACTTCCATCATTCAGATGATTTCAGTCAGGCACCAGTGGAACGTTATTCTAATGAAAAGGGGAATTAAAGTACGCTACTCCATCCTCTGGCCTAAAAGAAAATCGTAAATTCCTGCTGTGACACTGGACTGACTTACTTATAGCAATTATAGAAAAAAAACCAATGTTGTCGTAAAAGGATAGATTCCTTTTTAATGCCTGTTATTGAGAAAATCATGAAAGAGACAGAAATCAGGAGAAAAATATCATGATTTCCTCTCTTTTAATTACTAGCATGAAATATCAGAGAGTATAATGTTTTATAAAGGTTTTAGACGGCATCTTGCTAAGCATAATGTTCTAAGTATTCTATAAATGTTTAAACAAATGAACAGAATGAATAAATACATGTATGTATATATTTTCAAAAATTATGGACTTTGTTTTAGAGAGCCATGTATAAATGAGAGAATATGACATCTTGATTGAATTCCTGAAAAAAAGAAATCTTTCTGCCAAATTTCTCTTTTAAACTATATGTTCCCCACAACGATGCAGTTTGTCCTCTTGAAGAGGGTGGTTAGACTACACAGAATGATGGTTTGTGAAAATCATGCTGTCTGGAACAGGAAACTCAGACGACAAAGACACAAGAACTGATTCACCTGTGAAACAGGGCAGAGTAAAATCATAGACCCAAACCCCAGTGCTACTTTGTTTTGGGTTTTTTTAGAGGGGAGGATTATTTTGCAGATTGCTTTCTTAAAATAGGTATAAACAAAACTCCTGATCAATTTTTTTGCTAGACATGCTTTCATTTGTAGAAATTCTTTTTTCTCTGTGTAGGAATGTGTGAACTTGCTGCTAATGACAGTAAATTAAAGTAATCATTGGCTGTGGCTTGCAGAGCTGCCCGGAGCTCTGCCTTGGGAGGTTTGCCAGAAAAGGAGCAAATTCAGGGTCTTGATTAATTGGGGTCTTAGAGTTGAGATGGAAAAGGGAAGCCTAACGGGCAAATACATGGGGATACAATAGGAAAGAAAAGGCAACCACATGAATCGCTACCCCTTTTGGATGTTAAAGTATCTCTGCTCGGGTTTCTAAGGATTTGTCAGGTGGATGTGTCTGATCTTTTGCTTCCAACTGTGATCTAACATACCTTGAAGGCGGAGCCACAAGTTTTACCAGATATTCTCACAATGGAATGTACTTTCTGAAAGAGAAGGAAGTTAAAGTAATAGGCTGTTTCTGAAAGGTCACTGTGAATTTTGCATAAAAGTGAAAAGGGTTAATTTTTGAAAGGAAAAAGAAGAGCTCAGTTTCTGATACATTGCTGTGTTTGTTCTTCGTGACCAAACAATGGCTCAGCAGAGAATGCAGGTTAACACAGAGATTTCAACACTTACCTCCCCCCTGTCATTACTAAAATACATCATCTCTCTGCATATGTTGAAAAAGCAAGTTTCATTATTGTTTCATTGAATCTTGCATTATTAGAGCTGCCACAATCAATTTTCATGCTGGGAAGTCCCTCACAGCACGACTGTGCTATGGCTTGTGTCGGATGATGCACAGCACCAGGCACATACTCCAGAGGGAATATTCTTTGTTTGCTACCAGAAAACATTGGCACAAAAGGGTTGGATGACATACTCTCAGTTTGGGTTCCCCGAGCAATCTCCCGGCTCCTTGTTTTCCTCACCGAGGTTTAAACTCCCCCTAGTGAGTTTAGAAGTCTTCTGCAGGGATTAGTTATCCAATGGAAGGGGTTCCTCTTCGGGTTTTGTTAAAGAGGGAGAACTGCAAATCCCTCTTTTCTGTTCTGGTGTATGGAAGTGGGAACTTCATACTAGACAATGTGATTTTATTTATGCTTACAGAAGGGATGGAGGGTGGGAGTGGGGACAGCACCTTTGGCATGTCTTCATTTTGGCTTTTGCTGGAGGAGTCGACACCCTGCATCTGATCACTCCCCTACCTCAGGACTTCTCTGTGGACCCACCGGCTCCCTCTTCCCATTTCCGGCCACTTAGACCACCCAGCCCAATTCTGTCTGCAAATCAAAAAAGGAATAGGGTTTTACACAGTTTTTACTGAAGTTTTTGTACCATCTTGCATGGCAACCTGATGAAGGATATGGTTCAAAAATATTCACTGCATAAATAGGGATCTTGAGGCATGTCACACTTTAAAATGAAGGCTAAGACCTCTAGAAGTTAAATGGATCACCAAAAATTTCAGTGAAATTTTGGAAATTTGACAGGCTGGCCTTAAATTTTTTTAGTGAGGAAATTATTTCTTTACTGAATCTTGAAATCTTCTGCAAACATCTTACTGTAGAACAAACTTTGCTATTTCTTCCTCCATGGCATTGGCGGTGGTAGTCGTGCAGCACCTTAGCAGGTGGCAAACTCATATACCCAGAGGAAAAAAAGAGTAAGAGAAAGAAAATAATTCATGGTCTCACTAAAGGAAACAGCCTCAGAAACAGCTTGCTAGGGGACAACTGCCATGGACTCAGAGCCTATGTCGTACATATTTCAGATCCATCAATATTTTCCTTTACAGAGGCACCAGCGTGGGAGTACTGAAAGAAAGAGGAAATAAACAGGCTGTGTTAGTTTGTCTGGCTTCCTGGAAAGTGCTAAATTGCTCAAATGCTGCTGGGGCCTCTGCTGAGCACACAGCTCTGGGGAAGCAGCTCAGCCTGTCTCACTGGGGCAGTGTCTTTCTATGGGTACAAAGCACCCATTTTATAAATATAGCAAAATAGCATTGGTACGTATGAGCCAGGTGCTCAGAGGTTTTTTACATTATATGTCATTTCTTTATTTGAAATTAATTATGGACTATTTCTTGGGTCATCTAGTTTTGTGTCTTTATGATACAATGACTAATTTATTTTTTCTACAAAGTTTTTCCCAAAGCCATGATAATTACTAAGTCTACACTTTATAAAAAAGTGAATCACATCTAATTCACATGACTCCTGAAGGTGAGATTTTATGAAAATCAGAGCTTTGACAGGTCCAGTCTCTATAAACCTATCATTAAATTTAAGGTCAGGTCTAAGGTCAAGCAAATTAAACAAGTGCCTTAAGCAGGAGCCTGCAGAGAGTTATAAAATGCCTGTTGTCTACTCAGACAATGTCAGTGATGTGGAAAGGTGGGCTGACAGCTGGTGGCTGGGCACATGGTAGCCCTGGAAAAGGCCAGGAATTGCCATGGGTGAAGCAGGTCCCAGTTATGTTAAATGAGAATAGGGCTCAGCCAACAGGTCCTTGCCTAAGTCCCTTGACACATCTGAGCAGGAGGGTCTTATGAGAAAGGTCTTCTCTTGGCTCTGTTTCTGTTGCTCATAGGAAATAAACATCTCTCACTTCGTTACTTTCCCCCTTCCTATCATAAAGTTCATTTCAGTGCATGTAGACCCACAACAACAGGTAGATCTAAGGTGTATAGAACAAATAGATGTTTTAGTTTTGTCTTGCTCATCCTGAAAGGAAAACAGAAAAGAGAACATATCTGTAAAGGAGAGAAGTGGTACTAGTGGGTGTATTTCTGTAAGTATTAAGTTACATGGAGACTAAAACTGTTTCTGTGAGAAATTTCTTGGTGCCTTCCTCTTGGGTAGCAAACAAGCAAAGTGACAGGCTTGTGAAACACAAGGTACTGTTTGCTTTCATTAAGGTTTATTTCCCACTACACCTTATTTGAGAACAACTTGCTAATTCAAAATGGCATGGGCAGAACTGTAGAGTTTGTCTAAAATAAGACTTGGTAGTTTATTTTTGCTTGGTTTTCCTCTGAAATTTTGGACCTCTTAAATAGAGATTCATAAGACATTATTACTGCTCTGGTCTGTCAGCATCTGTGAATCTTGTAGCTAATCCACTGACTGTACCCTACCTTTCTCCCAGTTAATCTAAGCTGCACAGGAAAGCCATGTCAGTCAAACCATGCTCTTCAGCTGAATTACTTCCAGCCACATGGAAAAAGTAAGATATCACCATCTTCTAACAGTGCCTCCCTGCTAGGGCACAGAAGGTAAAAACAATGCCTTTCTGTCTCTTTGTTTGTAGGTCTGCATTTGCTTTTTCAGTTTGGCCACAGCCCTGCTGTCAGCTGAACTGGCTATGGATTCTGGCTCACACTGCCCAGTGTGTGGCCCCAGGTTCTCACAGGTGATAACAGACTGCCACAGATGCCTATATGAATGAGAAGTCTCGAGATGGTTCTGCTTGGGAGAGGTGAAGGCATGTCTAAAACACAGCCTGTGAAAGACCTAATAGACAACCTTTCAAAATGGCGTGGAAGTAATGACCACTAACAGTTCCCGAGATTATCCTTCGGACATCAGCACTGCAATGGATTCTTTTGCGATGAAAACACAAGTGGTGCTGAATAAAACAATTGAAATATGGGGTGTTATCTCTTTTTAGCAGGTGTCCTAGTGATGCTGTAAGTAGGTAAGCCTTAATAAATGGTGGCCAGCCCTCTATTTTTTTAAAAACTCTAAAAAACATCTGGTTGCTAATTTGATTTTGTTGAAAAGAAGGACCTATAATCAACAGAAATCAAAACTGTTTTGATTAAAAAGTGCTGAGTTCATGTCAGAAAACTAAATGCTTGGTATTCTGAATTCTCACCCAATTTAAAATGGAAATGACTGTTTAATCAAGAAAATGTTTGGAGAATATTTTCTCGGTTATCGGTATTTAAGTCTCCTTGATGACAGGCTTTCTATCCTGAAGAGCTTGTCTCAAAATCAAGTTGTGCTGGAATAAGTTATTCAGGATCAACCACTTGTTTCAGGATAGCACTATGTGTCAATATTCTTATTTAGTAAGAACCTTACACATGTCTGCACAGATCTTGTGTTAACTCTTTCAATTCATGCTGCAGTGACAGAAACAGAGGGGTCTCTGGTATGACTTTCTCGGGAGCTTCCTCCATGACCAATAGGAGAGCAGGCTGCAAAATTAATTCTTTTAATGATGAGGGATTAAAACAAAAAAGGACAAGAGGATTCAAAAAAGTATAGGGGAAGCCTTTTCTTCTACTTGACATGAGAAAGCACATCATGTTGATGAGACTAAATTTTGGGGAGCATTTGGGCACTCTTTTCTGGCAGAGCTCTCTTTCTGCAAAAATCCATCTTAGGTCTCTCTTCTGTGCTAGAAACAGAGATACTCTGCACTCCGCCATCCTCCCCCTTTCCTACACTGTTCCCTGCTGCTCATGGCTTCACTCATTCCTGAAAGTAACTGTTCTAATCCTGGAAGTATAAAGGCAGGACTAGAGGGCAGCCCAATCTGGCTCCTGCTGTGACAGCAAAGGCAAGGGTGCTCCCAGCCAGCACAGGAACATGCCTCTCTGTTATCTTCTTAACCACTCAAGGGAAAAGGTGGGGTGTGAAACCTGATGGCATCATCCCCTCCATGAAGTGCCAGCATGGTGGTGTCCAGGAGCAGGCCAGGCTCCCTGATGGCCAACTATCACCCAGTGATGCCTTCCCAGATCATCCATGGGCAGAGACAGTACTCGTCTGCTCCAATAAGTCACCTCAAGCTGCAGGGGGGACAGGGGACTCCTCTAAGAGTGCTCTCCAGACACGCCCAGAACAGCTCCTCCAGTGACACCCAGACATGCAGAAAGGTAGGGTTTAGGACACATTCTCACAGTGCTTCAGAAATGCAAATGGAGGTGTCCTAATTCCCTGCACCACCACTTAAATATTCCACAATATCACTTGGGTAGAGAGCTCAGTTCTCTTACAAACACGACCCGAAAAAGAAACATTTTGCGTCATTTCTTTCCCTTCATTAAATGTTGACCAGAGCATCCTGCTATTTTGACACACAAACCTATCACGTGCCCTTTAAACTTGCCCCTCTCCCTTCCAAAATATGCCTGTGTTAATGATGAAAGCAAGAAAATATTCACATATACTTTCTGTTCGCCTAATTTCTAATAATGTTTTCTGCTCTGATTTTGTTAGTCTCTTTTACATTTAATTTGGCATCTAACCAATTGAAATGATGTTCTATTTACGCCTTTTAGCAAATGGGTTTGGCTTTGAATTCTTAACATTTCATTCATGGTTATTTGTTCTTATATTTAGCACATATCCAGCTTGCCTGCTTTGTAACTTCCGAATGAGAACATTATAAATGCGTGGAGGCTTATTAGATTTTGGGCTCTTTTTTTTTTTTTTTAATTCAAATGAGAAACACATTTCTAATATTAAATTTTTCACTTATCTGAACCAGGATGCATTGTGGCTAATGTACTGAGGAGAATATTTCCTCTGCATGATGAGGCTCAGGGAAGGGGGAAGTGTGGTAGGTGCATGTGTGTGTCTGTGTTTTTCTCTCTACCCATTTTTGTGTCTGTTGGTTGCTCTTCAAGATCTGTCACTTTGCATATGGACCCAATATTGGCACAGGTAGGCCTGCCCCATCTCCTTCTCTAAGTAAGTAAAGGATCTAACATCCAGCAGGAGTTGCAGCTGTCCAAGGCCAAGTACATTGAAGACATTCACAAAAAAGCTCTAAAATAGGAGCAAAAATTACTCGGTGAAATGTTCTGTTCTGAAACTAGATAGACGTGAAGTTACTGTCTGAGAGCAGATTATGTGCATGGAGGAAATCCAGCACCCTGCTAATTGTGAACCATGCTTTTCTGTAAAAGTGGCTTCATTAACCTCTGGAGCAAGAGAGGAAAGCAACCCGCAGGCAAGCTCAAGTCTAAAATATTAGAACTAAAGTTGCCTCCTCTACCCACCTTTGAAAGCACCTCGTTCTGCAAATATTCTCTCTTGACATGGAGAGCTGCTGCTACAACTCTACTTCAAAAATGATTTTGTAAAAAGTTATGGGGAAAAATTGAAAATATCAGACATAGATACTTCTGAAATTTCCTGTTAAAGGTTGTCCTGAGTTACTACACAGACAACTTGACTCTTCTCATGGTAGTGATGTAAAAATATCTCTACTGTCCTGTGGGGTAATAACAGAGTTGGACAGAGCTTGTTAATCACAATCCTTGGATCCTGTTGTGTTTTTACTTGGTGAAACATATAATTTAATGTACTAAAATCCTCCTCTAAGTTTGCATGCAAAATTGCTCATTTTCCAATCCTAAATTGTCATGTCCTACTAACAAATTGAGTTGACCACCTTATGTCTTTTCACCTTCAAAAAAATCTAGTCTCTGCCTGTGCCATTAAGAGCATCTGACAGTGCAGAGAACTATTGTTATAGGCCTCTTTTTCTTTCTCAATTTAAATAGACCTTATTTTGATTGCTTTTCTCTATAGGTCATGTTTCCTCAACCTTTTATTATCCATACTGCTTTCCTTTGGACTTTCTCCATTTTGCCTGAATGTCTGTTAATGTAGGATGCATAAAATTATACCTTACCAAAAGGCCTCATGAGGGTTATGAAATAATTAAATCGCAGGTCTTGCAAAATCATCAGCAGTGGAAGAAAGGTCCAGTAAAAGTTATTAAGTACATAAAGACCACCTTCCCTGAGTTTCAAACTGGTGGTGGCCACGAGCCTATCTTGGAAAGAGGTCTACCTTTCTGACAGCAATGTGCTACTGAATCCCATTCATTTGTGGCTGACAAAAATCCCTAGAGGCTTGTGTGCAGCCTGGCAACACAGCTCTCTCCTCCTCACTACATTTCACCAAGCCTGCTTTTCAGTTCCTCTCTGGGATATCTTGCATGTATCTGCCCTGAATTTAATCTAATTATAGTCCAACTCCTCCTATGTAAACATAATCTACCAGAGAGAGAGAAATAAGCTGCATCTTTCCATAGGGCAATTGTTCCCCTGGCACATGTTTGACAGCTCTTTCAAAACCTTGACTGTGTACACAGAGAAGGTCCTAAAAAAACAGAACCTTTCCAACAGGGTCAGTAAACTTGTTATGTAATTAAGATGTGTAGAACAAAGATCTACAGGTCTGGCCATCTGTTTTGACTTGTCTGGCTAGGACAAGTGCCCCACAACAAGCCTATATTTAATGCTTGGATGTGGTGTCCGGTTTGTCAACGCTCATGTCCGTCTGTTTGGAGGGCATGCTGCCCATTATCCATTACTGAGGCACTTGGCACTGCTTTGAGCACAGAGAGCCTTGTGCATGCAATCCACACTGGCTAGCTGGGTTGCATCTGTTCTTCTGGGTCTCCCACTGATGTGTTTTCTGGCAGTGCAAGCACAGCTGCCACAGGTCTAGTGTTTGCCTCATCTCTGCTGAAAGACCCATACCAAGGAAAACCAACAAGGAGCACGGAGAAACTTGAAAAGATGAGAGCTTGTGGTAACTGACTTTCTCAGGCTGGGCTAAAGGGAACTCACCTTCATGACTTAAACCCAGAAACACCCTTTCCAAAAGCACCGGTGCTGTACCAGCCTCAGTAGAGAGGCCTGGTAGGGAAAAGAGCAGAGTCCTCAGACCTGTCACCTCAGAGGGAACCTTGTCACTGTAACAGACTCATACTCCCACTGACTTCGGACCTAAAAAGCATGTCCCAAGGGCTTTTCTGTGGATCCAACCTCTGCGCTAACCAGGGTCACTATGGGATTGATTTAGTGCTCCTAGATACCACCTGAGCTAGTGTAGATTTACTTGAAAATGTAAGAATGACCATAATGAATCAGAAAACAGGGACATCAAAGCTGGTATCTTTTCTCTATCCTCATACCCAGGTGTGAATAAGAACAGTGAGCACAGGATACCGCTGGCCAGAAAGTCTTACCTTCTAGTGATGACAGTGTAGGCACTCCCTGAGCCAGAAATATTGTCTTCATAATTCATAGCTCTCAAAGGATTTCTACACATGAGCTTGTACAGTTACTTTTGAACCCAAGTTTGCCTGAATAACCCATTTTCCATGACAAGGAGTGCCATTGCTGAAGGACACAGTGCCTGAAGAACGTCTGCGGTGCATCTATACTCAAGACGACAGAAAGAATATTTATTCACTTTGTACTTCAGCAACCTTGATGCCTTACATGCTATGTGTTTCCCACAGTGCTGTAAGCTTGGAAGTGCCTAAAGTGTACACCATGAGCTCACAATGCCTCCAGTACCCAGAGGTTATTGCTCTTGTTTGTCCACCTTGTGTATCCTTGGCTACACAGTGATTCAGCTTCAGAAAAAGAGGAGCAAAGCTGCTTCATTCACTCTGCCCTCAATGTCTATTAAACCAGACCCTTTCAAAAAAAATGTGACTTCAAATCTAGGCAGGCTGAGGAGGTATAAAGACTTCAGTTTCACTATTTTTGGGCAGGTCTCCAGTCTATTTGTTGAAAAAGTTAGGACTTTTCTCACTGCTTTCCCCAGAAAAAGCTGAAAAAGGTGCAGTTGTCATGATGCCCAATGTTATTTGCAATGCAGTTAAATAAAGGAATCTCTCATCATGCAATAATTAAAGTAATAACTACAGTGACTTATTATTTGTATCCCAATACTGGTTTGCAGCCCCAGGTGAGAACCCAGTAAGACAAGAACTTAGAAGCACAGAATAAGAAGGCAAAGAGCAATTTTAAAAGTATATAACCACTACTGGTTCTGTTCCACAAGCACTTCAAGTTTCCTTTTGCAGCTATGGAGCCAAATTCTGAAGGAAGAGGTGACATAAAATGGATTTACACAGGAATCTAAGAGGAAAAATCACCTCAATGCTTATCCTTGCTCTGGGCTGTGGGATGGAGCAAGGATGGAGCTGTCATGTTGCAGCACAGTCCCTCCTTTTCCTTCTTTAACCTGTCAGCAGCACCATTGCATCGGGCCGTGGACCCAGCCCTGACATACGAGAGCACCTGAGACATAACAAAGGCAGCAGAAAGGTAGGTGAAAGAGTAAGAAGGTATGAAGAATATGTGAATTACAGAGTCATAAGAAAGCTCAGCAATGGGACTATGAAGATAAGCACTTAGGATAGTCTGGAACAACTCACAAAAAGAACAGATGGAGCTGAAAGGCAGGGATTTGGATACCAGAACTTACTCTCTCTGGCCTTTGGTGTGGAGCTAGAGTTGTCCAGTATATCAGTCATTCTGTACAGGACTGGCTGGGATTATCTCACCCAAATTAGTCACTAGTGCTGCAGTGCAGATCCCCACTTATATAGTCTTAAGTGAGCGAGTTGGAGTGGAAATAGTGTGAGTGCAGAGGTGTAGGTGTGGTACAGAAAGACAGGGAGGAGGGAGTTCAGAGATGGTGCTGTAAGACTCTCATGAGACATCTAATGTTCGTGATTCTATTTTATTATCAGTATTATTCCTTCTGAATGGGCTAATAACAGGATAAATTAAAAGAATTAGGTGCTTTGAGAGGAGAGTCATTACCAAAATCAAGCTTTGATTGTTTAAAATGCTGTGTAACAGCTGTGGAAGTTTCTCCCACCCTTGCTTCCACCCAGTATAAATTTATTGGTAGTTCTCTTTTCATTGTTGAAGTTATATTCAATTTTACCAGCAACAATGTATTGTGATTGGAGTGAATTGAATTTTCTTTTCCATTCAAAAATTATTAGATGCACAGTGTAGAACTGAATAATAAGCACCTGTTCATAAGTGTTTTGCCTGTGGTTACACGGCATCATGTGCCTTCATCACTGCTGTACACAGAAAATATCATTACAGGGACTCAATATGATTGAGCCAAATGGTCGCTTCTTCTTAGTTATGTCAGATACTATACCAACATTGCAACCTTGGAATAGAATTTCTTAAGCAGATCCCAAATATGGGCTCCTAAGGAAAAAAACCCCTCACACAGTTAGCAAAATCAATTAAAATTATGTTATGAAAAAGATGTTGATTTCGTTTTCCCTTTTTACAATTCTATAAATAGATTATGGTCGCAGTGTTAAGTGAAAGTCTGCAATTTAGATGGTTAGAGGTAGGGAGCAGTGGTAAACTGAACTTTGTCAAAACTCGGTGAGATTCTCTGCATCTGCCTCCAAATTATTTTTGAGCTTTTTCTTGGAGGAGGGTCCAGTTTCAGAAAAGAAAAGGTGTTTCTCAGGGTCAGGGTGAAGTGTCCAAGATTTCAGCATCATGTTACTTCCCATCCCATCCCATTTTGACATGTCTGTAAAATGCACATATACGCAGATGAACTGTATTAGAGCTGGGAAAAGGGAGAGAAAAACAGCAAGACCCAGAGTACTGAGACCCCAGAATTTCTTACCACACACACACCATCATAGCATTACTTTGCCTTTCACTTCCTCCTGCTGTCAAACTTCAGAGAGATTAAAGTCAGAGAAGTCTAGAAAGGAAATGAGGCTGCTCACTTTATTGCTCTTGATTAGCAGCAAATTATTCTCCTAACATTTACTTTCCCTTCATTTATTTAAGAGTGATTACACGCAAATAGCAGTTAAAAACGTCAGGTTTTTAATAATAGTCTTTATTTGCCCCTGTAATTACTTCTGTAGCATCTCTGAAGTCTGAAACACACCCCTCCTTACACAAAAACAAAATAGCAGTGGTATGTCTTTCTCTCCTTAAAGTACACTCTTCCAAAACAGTATGAGGAAAGTTGTAGGAGTTTCTTATTTACCATATTTCTATGTATTAAGTATGTTATTTACTATGCTTGATGCGGTCCAAGCTCAAATGCTGTACCTGTAGTCCCATATGGACAACTCTTAAGACCCATTTTAATTTTCTGTTCCCTCAGAAGCTTCTCAAGTGAACGAGTTTACTTAGCTAACCTGTTAATCCATTCTTTGCTCCCCACTATCATATTTGCTCCCCACTATCATATTTGAAGTGTGAAAGCTCTAACTGGTAGGACTGTCCTGCAGTTCAGGCAGACTGCAGATGGCATTGAAGTGTGGGAGCTTTTGCTCAGCCATGGCTTCAGCCTTCCAAACTACAGCTCCTATTAAGCAACACCAGAGGTAGTATGGTCAAGTATTCACTTGGATGTTCATTGCTAAATGTTCTGCGAACATCTTTTTTTGCCCCATTACCTCTAATGAAAAATTCCCCACCAAAACCCACACAGACTCTAAATTTCAGCTCCAGCTGGTGGTTTCTGTCCTCCTGTAAAATCCATGGTTGGGACAAAATCTGAGAGTCTGTCTCAAAAGGGAGGATGTAGCACCTGCCCTCAAAGAAAATTCTTTAAGCTTGGTATTGTTGTGTCCTTGTCTTTTTTTAAATTTTTCTTCCCTAAATGCTGTTTATGCTTATTCCTTCTGCATCTGAGGGCTAATCCAGACTAAATGTCCATAATTCTCCAGAGGTACTGTATCTCCAGGAAGAGTTCCCAGGATATCTATTAGTACAGATTCACTCGATTTCTTTTCAATAAAATCTAGCACTGGTGGGAACTCCAACAGCATCATCTCAGAGTGAACATGACCTTCTGGTGAAGGAAGTCAAGCAACCTTTCCCCTCTGGGATTAGAGCATGGTTATGCCTCATTACTGTGAATAAATTTTCTACATGGGTTTCTGCATGCATGAATATCTGGGCAACTTCACAGTATATGCAGATGTAAATAAATAATTGCTTCCTTCAAGTAGAACCACAATGTTTAGGGGTAGAATGAGGGAAGTATCCAACTTTCTGCATTCTTAATAAAAGGTGTTTAAAAAATGAGAAAAAGGCCTTTCTCATCAAACCCACAGCTCTCTGAGGAGTTACAAGGAGTAGATTTGTTAAAATCAGAATTGCCTGTTTTGCACATTTGCTCTTGGAATACCACCACATTTTTAAACAAAGTTTATTAGAATTCATATCCAGTTATAGAGCTGTACAGAACTCCTTTAACAAGCACAGTCTGGCTGGAGGCAATAAATCTGTCTTTGTCACTAATGATGTTTGTATTATTTTAACGTTGTTGATACTGGGGATTTGTGGGGGGGCTGCAAACAATCATCTTTCAAACACAGCACACCTGCCCTGCATGCTGATTTAGAAAAACACTTTTCCCTCTGAATGGCAGGAGCACAGTGGGGTACAACAGGGGACATGTCAAAGTATTTCAGTCACTAATTCTGGTAGCCATAAAACCCCCTTGCAATTCTGGTGACCTTTACCTCCTCAGTGGAGGGAGTGAGTAGAACTTTTTTGGCGACATTTTTCAGTAATCTGCATCTTTGTCATGTTGTGAGTGTGATACTCTGCAGGAGGTTTGTGATGTGGTCATTTGGTAGATAGTAATTTTCTGAAGGACTAAAGCAACTCTCATCTTTTCAGATGTGAAGGAATCCTGCACCTGGGCCAGGTCCAAGCTGTTCAAGTGCTGTGAAATGTGTTTCCAAGGTGCAGTTCAACTGAATCCATTAAACATGTTTATATATTATATACTATATACAATATAGTAGGCATTCTATACTACATATTATGTATGATATAATATATATTATGTAAAAGCATATATATTTAGAGGTGATTTGGTAACAGATGGAAACATGCTGTATCTTTTCTTTCTGTCTGGTAATGCTACTCTGACGATGCCCCACGTGTGATCCCCCAAATACAGATTAGCTGTATTCTTTTGCTTTAGCCATGAAAGGGAGACAACTACGTCTGCATCTTCCCTTGGCAGATATATCTCTTGCACTAAAGTTTCTTTTGGTTTGCCTGCCTCACTTGAAACAATGGCATTAAATACGAGGTAGGGATATGATGGTGATGTGGAAAGAGGCTCCCACTCCTTGCCCTAGTTTCTGGGAGCAGAAAGTCAAGCGGTGCTCCCTGGATGAGAAATGAGTGTGACTTAAGAGTCAGTTCTAGAAGATGGAGGAGGAGGGAGCAGGGAGAGGTTCTGCATCTGTTTCTGCTCTGTGATGCTCTTTCTGAGCCTGAGAAAGAAACTCCCTTGTCACACTGGAGAACATATCCCTTTGAACAGCCTTGGCCATACAGCTATGCACAAGTCATGGCCAAATGGAAAATTCAGTGCTGGGATTACCCAAGTGCTATTACCTGACCCCAAAAGCCCTATAGCATGGCCCCAACAGAATAATTTCACTGACCTGTGCTAAGACATCACTTTGCCCTGAAAAAGGGACAAACTCTTGGTGTGAAATGCTGACTGTTGACTCCTCTTCTCTCCAGCTGCTTATCATACCTCAGTTGTTGTGAATCTGGTAGTATTGAGGCAGTAGCTATAAGAAACACATGCAATTTTTAAAGTAATATATACAATTTCTTTGCTGTTTGCAAGTGAGCTTAAAGAGCACACCCTAACACTGTTTTTATACTTTTCTTCTTTAGGGGAGAAAAACTCCCTGTACGTTTTAAGATAGAAAATGAGATCCATTTAATTTTGAAGCAGGCAGGTAGCACTTGTACTGAAACCTCAAAGAGAATGACTGCAGTCATAAACATGGATTTGTAGAGCTGCACTTTCTGCCACTGCTGCTTTAAATGCTGGGGTCTAGTGATTCTGTTTCTACCTTTCTGGTGAATCCTTAGAAACTTTTGTCTTTTTTTCCTTCATAAGATTTTTTCTTAACAAAACCAAAATGGAAACTGTAGACAGACATAGACTTTCTGAATATGTTTTCCTGAATTGAACCCAAGTTTCCTGTTTTTAACATGGGTGCCCCTGCTAAGCTATTCTACAAGAGGATCACCCTTAAGTCCCTCTGATTGCCTTTGCTGCTGTAGGCAGTACTTCAAGTATTGAAGACCATCGTGAGATGGGTTAGTTTTACCCCACTTATCATGCGTTGTTGCGATAGCAATCCCGCTCAGTATGAGAGGAACCACAGGTTCAGACTCCCGGTGCTTGCGCTTGGCTGAGGAGCCACTAGCGCGAGACTACCATCTGTGGGCTTATGACTGAACGCCTCTAAGGCAGAATCCCACCTAGATATAGCAATACTGCAGCGCCACTGGTGCCTTGGTGGGCTTGCGATAGCCGACCACCCATCCACTCATGGTCGGGAGCGGAGGGGCGGACGGATGCAGCGATGCCTCTCCCCCGTGGCGTACCACATGATCGTGGGGTACCCAGTGCTAAATCATTCCTAGACGACCTGATTCTGGGTCAGGGTTTCGTACGTAGCAGAGCAGCTCCCTTGCTGTGATCTATTGAGAATCAGCCCTCGACACAAGCTTTTGGGTCTTTTTGGTTTTTCTTTATTCCATTAGCAAATTTGCAGATGACGCTAATTTGAAGGGCAGTGTCGATCAGCTGGAAGGCAGGAGGGCTCTGTAGGGGGACCTGGACAGGCTGGAGGGTTGGGCTGATTCCCACGAGATGAGGTTCAACAAGGCCAAGTGCTGGGTGCTGCACTTTGACCACAACAACCCCCTGCAGCGCTACAGGCTGGGGACAGAGTGGCTGGAGAGCAGCCAGGCAGAAAGGGACCTGGGAGTTTGGATTGACAGAAAGCTGAACGTGAGCCAGAGTGTGCACAGGTGGCCAAGAAGGCCAGTGGCATCCTGGCCTGTATCAGAAACAGGTCCAGGGAAGTGATTCTTACCCTGTACTCAGCGCTGGTGAGGCCACACCTCAAGTGCTGTGTCCAGTTCTGGGCCCCTCAGTTCAGGAAGGATGTTGAGGTGCTGGAGCAGGTCCAGAGAAGAGCAACGAGGATGGTGAAGGGACTCAAGCACAAGTCCTGTGAGGAGAGGTTGAGGGAGTTGGGGGTGTTCAGCCTGGAGAAGAGGAGGCTCAGGGAAGACCTCATCACTCTCTACAACTACCTGAAAGGAGGTTGTAGCCAAGTGGGAGCTGGTCTCTTCTCCCAGGCAGCTCTCAGTAAGACAAGAGGGCATGGTCTTAAGCTCTGTCAGGGGAGGTTTAGGTTAGATATTAGGAAGAAATTCTTTACAGAAGGGGTAATCAGACATTGGAATTGGCTGCCGAGGAAAGTGGTGGATTCTCTGTCACTGGAAGCTTTTAAGATGAGACTGGATGTGGCACTTAGTGCCATGGTCTAGTAACCACGGTGGTAGTGGATCAAGGGTTGGACTTGATGATCTCAGAGGTCCCTTCCAACCTGGCTGATTCTATGATTCTATGAAATAACTACTAAGTTTAGACCTTATATGTGAGATTTAGCCAATGTTACAGGTAGATAATATCAATGAATAAAATGGCAAAAGCAAGGATTTACTGATGAAAAATTAGACATCTTTCATCTCAGGATTTTCAGGGTAAGCACTGTTGATTAAGCAGTAATATCGTGTTGTGGGTACCAGAGTTGCATAAATTCACACAAGATCTTCCCCAGATCTGAAACATGGGACAAGAGGGCTTTTGATTTCCAGAGGAGGTGTACAGGGTATTTAAGATTCTGGCATGCTTACATATCCATCTTCAGTTTCTTGCCATGGCACAGAAGTACTCCAGGATGGCAAGCATTTCCCTGCTCCCTTTCAGCATCCCAGCCCTCTCTCCTGTGCTGGCTTGAACAGCAGGCAAAGATCATTTATATACCATGTTGGATTGTGAACTACAGTGGTAGATACTTGTCCCCTCATGGCATAGAGGGATGGGTAATAGCTGAAGGCTATTTACATAAAGAAATATTTTTCTTAGTCTTTGAAATCTGTTGGTTTCTTTAACCTAGTCTGGGAGACTGGCCACAAAATTAAAGGTCTTCTCCTATGCTCCAGCCCTAAAGAGGGCACTGTGACCTGAGTGAGCAGGGGTCTGTTCATGATTGTCCATAGATCGTAGGAAAGTGTCAGCACAATTCATTTTTATTCCCATTATAAAAGATGCCCTTTTCTGATGAGCAGATAAGACATTTTGTCAGGAAATGGTTCTCAGCAGACACAAGTCTGCCAGGTTCATAGAGTAGGTTGGATGTCTACTTGCACTTGATGCCCCAAAGAAATGAGAGGGCTGTATACCACCTGCTGTTGTTGGACTCTGGAACTCAAGAACCATGACAAATGGTGCACAAGGCAAAAATAATGTAACGAAAAAATGATCCAGAGTAACTGAGAAAAGAAAAAGGTTAATATTCCTTGGCAGTTGCTACTTAAATATTCTTTTTTTTCTTTCTTTTTTTTTTTTTTAGTGTTTAAATTTAACAAAAATGCCCAGGAATAAAGTGAGCATTTGACAGAAAACTTCCTAGTTTTGAAAAAAATGAGAAAGGAGAAACCAAAAGTCCTGGCACTAACAGAACACTAATTTGGGCCTGTAGCAATTAATTAAATTGATCTTAATTAAATTTTTCCTGCTGGATTCATAAAACACTTTGTAATTCTACCATCTATGCTCTAAAAATGTAACATATTCCCTTTACATTTGTAAATATTCCTAACTGTTATTTTTAATCAAAGGTCCAGTGAGCTTAATTGTTCCACAGGTTTGGTGCGCTTAAAATACACAAATTTCAGAGGTTACTTGCAGGCAAGATGATAATGTGATTAACTTTGACATCTGTGAGCTATTCTTCATTACCATCACCTCTCCACAGACCAGATATTCAGAATATCATTTAGACTTGAGTCAAGTCTGTGAACTCAGGATCAGAGTCCCAAGCCTGTGTGGTCAGTTCAGCAAAGTGAACGAGAAACAATTTGTGAGTGACAGAGACACAAACTGACACCCAGTGCCATGGCTGTGTGTCCCCTTTCTGGCTACCTGAAGGACAGCATCCACCATTGTGCAGAGAATATGTCATTGAGCAATGACTTGCTTGCAGGAAATAAAGATAGATTAATTGAAATGTCATCAATAGAACAGGGTTGTATTGATTTTTATTTTTTATTTTTTTTGGTAAGGAGTAGTGAGGCCTCCAGGAACATCTACTTAGGTAGAAAGAAAATCCCTTAAAAAAGTCTTAGAGAGCAAATCCTTTCTTTCTTATTTCTTGGAGCAGCACTCTCTATATTTTTCCTTCCATACCAGACCAGAGAGACTAAAAGATTCAGGGATGTGATCTCCCTCTCTCTCTCTCCTTCTCTCTCTCTCTCTGTTGTAATGGCTAAATTTGACCCAAATAGAGCTACAAGGCCCTGTGTGACTCATCTGAGCCAATGTGCCTCCTAATGAAAACATTCACAGTCCAGATGGCAAATCCAGCTTCCAAGAGATCCATGGACTGAAATTCACTTATCCCTAATGGTATTTTGAATAACGTTGAATGATTTTTCAGAGTGCTACTGTCCTGGACACTCTCCAGATATCTCAAATGTAAAGGTGTTGTTCACTTTGGAACCCCAAAAAAGGAATCATTACTTTTATGCAAAGACAGAAGACTGGAACTGTAGGTGATGGTTCTACATTACTTACACACTTTGCAAGCTTTGGTGTGAAACCTGTTTGTAGGGTTGCTCACAGGTCTTCAAGGGAGTTGTGATGGAAAAACCATTTGAATTTCTTCAACTGGCTTAGTATGAGGACTTAAAGTGGATTTTGCATAGACAATAGTGAACTTCTGCTTTGACTTATTCTTTATTTTGTGTTTTTAAAATAATATGCATCCCAGTATCTCTTAATAGTTGTCACTCAATAGAATACTTTATTTGAAATGAAAATAAAAGGTATCCAAGTCCTTATTTTTCTCTTAACAGACACAAATGTAAAACCTATTTGCACATTTTCAGTTAATCGTATCTCTCAAGAAAAAAAATGAAACTGAAATCTTTAATCACTTCACCATTTTTTAATGAGGCAGCAAGTATTCAGCTCACAGCTTTCTAGTAGTACCAATAGGGAGGCTGCAACAACTGTCTAATCCAAAGGCTAACTACCAAACACCAGGAAAAGGTATTTCTTGACAATTAAGATTGCCTCTCCAAACAAAGATTGCTAAAAAGGCCCAGAGCTTTGTTCTCAAGCAGTACGTGCCAGGAATCACTTTCCTGCCCTGAACCTACAGCGCTGGATAGAATTATCTTCTGCTGGCACATCCATCCCTGAGCCTGGCCAGGATTCTTGGGACACCATGAGGAGGATATGATGAAGTTCCCCAGGACATATTTCTAATCTCTGTCCCTAACTCAGCAGGATCAGCTCAGCTGTGATAGCAAGAGCTTAGAGAGCTTTCCACTAGAGCCTCTCCAAACCCTGCTGTCTAGAAGATATAACAGTGATGCTGCAGGTGGTCTTACTGGACATGGGTGGTTTTGACATCAGGATTGTGAATGATTAAAAGAAACATAATCAGCACTGCTTTTAACATAAAGCTATTTCATCAGAGGCATGATGGATCTACAAAAGAACAGTCTGGTAGCTGTACAGTTCCTGTGATAGGTTTGCCTGCACTGAGCTCTTCCTGGGAAAGCTGCTCCCACAGGCAAGCTGAAGTTCTGATTTGACTCTTACAGAGGCTTTGTGGCTGTCTGAAGGTACTTTTCTTTGCTTTTTCTAAACTACCTCTGTTCTTGCTCTCAAGAAAAACCACTGGCACTGGGGAACATTGGACCTTTCCAGGTTATGAGGATAGTCCATTAAATAGATAGAAAAAGACAGAAGTCTCGATTCCCAGCCCAATGAGTTTATTTTTATCCCATGTTCTTGTATGCATACAAAAATTCTGCATTATAATCTTTGATACTGTCTGTTGCGCTCTTAGTGGGAAATTTCACATTGTGTCGGCAAATGAAATTCAGCTGGTTTGTGTTTACTTATCCTATCTAAGAGCTGAAAATGCTGCAGTAATGAACAATATATCAAAATGTCAAATTTACATTCAAGCTCTTTGAAATTCTCAGTTTCAAAACAATAAGGCAATGGCTTTAAAAAAAGTGATGTCCTACGCACCATCATTGCAGTGCAGCTAAAACTCCTACATATTAAATGCTTCCTTCTCCAGGACATAAAAGCATTACAGGCTATTAATTATGCTATGATTAGCTGAGACATCTTAACTGTAAATCATTGTTGCTTAAATACAGGCTACAAAGGATTAATTGGCAGCCTACCAGTTGAGGGAAATGAAATCTAGCACTAGAAAAGCTAAAGCACCTGTGAAAGAGCCTGAGAGCAGTCTAGAAGCACACACCATGTATTTACATGATGTATTTACATCAGGTATTTACACCCACAAGCTGAGTTCCTCACACCTCCTACAGTCCCTTGTGACAGATGGTACTGAGGGAAAAGTCCATCTCACTTTTATTCCTGGTGCTTGCCCCCACAGCATCACTGCAAAGCGTTGTGGTCATGGCCACCAAGCAGGGTCTCTTTCCTATACAGAAGGAGCATTTGGAACTATACTAAGACGTGAGGAAGGCTCAGGATGCTGCTACAGCTTTTCTCTAGCCTATCTCAAAGCCTGTGTCAGCATCCAAACAGTGGATTTGAGAGATTTCAGGGAAATTTAGTGACAAGTAGAGATATAGCCACAGTTTCTGGTTCCATCTGGAAAGGTTCCTCTAGACAGGTACTTACACCCACCCAATTAATATTAGTAAATCAACACTGTGTGACAAACTTTTAACAAACTGCCTTTAGAATTTACAATCCAGAGCTCAGCCCTGTGAGACATCCAGAGATATAATCTTTCAGATATGAGAAAAATAGAGATCGCTGCAAATCTGATATCTAAAATTAAATACAATTAGTAGCCTTTGTAACTTATCAAACATGGAAATATATCCATGCTGTAGTACAAACAGAGCCAGCATCTGACAATAATCCTATTGAAGTAACAATCTCTGCTCATGCAGAGATCTTTCGTACCATGTTGAAATTTCATTTAGAAAGATTAAAACTGAAATAAATGTCATTCATGTTTTTTGTTTTTCCTCACATCTCTTCCACATGTTTAGGAAAAACACTGCTTTTCTCTTTTAAAGTCACAGAAGATGTCTGGGGTCTGTTTTCTATGAAATCAAATTTTCTATACACTCTGGGTAGATATCATTGTCCTTAATGTCCTTAAGATACTCATCGTATCTATCGCAGAGAAACCCCTTCTGACATCTTCAGAAATCAGGATGGACTGTGCTGCTGGGATCCACTCCAGGTTTCCTTCCCATAGTATGGCTTTCTTTCAACCAGTGAATTAAGATCGTGGAGCTTTACTCCAAACTGAAACAGCTGCCCAGGAGCAAGGTGGACATGATCCAGCCACATCTATAAAAGAGTCCCTCTGTGTATCTACCACAAAACACTGAACTGTTGCCTCCAGCTTGAAGTCATGGCCAAACTGAGATCAGCAGAAGATAGTGCTTTGTCTCGCTTCCTTGATGGCACACAACAGAATTCAGCAAAAGTTTTAAATGAAATGACCTTCGTAAGTGACTTATAGGAACTGTATAGTTATGACTTCAGGGATCCTAGGAAGCATCAATAGGCATGGAATTTCTTTAGTATCGTCTCACTGTCTCTCTACTGGTTCATGAGAGACATAAAGGGTGAGATTCATAAAGCAGACATCTCTAAGTCACCCTCAACATTGTTGACAGTCAGTGGAGAGAAACAGACAGTTCTAAGATGTGATGCATCCAAGTATGAGTTGTGCCCTATTTTTCCTTCAGTAATTAGCATGGAAGCCTAAGGTGACTTCCTCAGTTATAGTCATCCAGAATTGTATGGGAGGAATTCCAAACACAATGAATAAGTTCCTCAAGAGTAATAATCTTATTTATACTACAAAGTATTCTGTGCTTCCTCAGGGTGCAGGAAGCTTTTAGCTGATGTAAACATGCTGCCAAAATGGATCTTGTCCTTGGCTGTGCAGCCTCTCCCACTCACTTATGCTGGGGAGAAGCCTTGATGTGACTATGTAGTAAATTGCATAAATTGCTGTGGCTGAAAACAAATGAATTTCAAGGCTTCGTATGCTGATAAATCTACCATATCCTTAGTCACCTTGTTCAGTGATTCCTTTCACTGTTGCAAGATGGGTCATGCTTTATGTGTTGAAATCCACGTCACTAATTTCTAATTGGCCTTTTCTTGCTAGATTGTGTAGTATGTATTGTCAGCAGTTTCCCTCGACATATTTTCAAAAATCAGAGTCAACAATGTCATGGTGAGGTACTTCTTTAAACAAACTCAAAGAGAATAGTCAGTGCCACTCCATCTGATGTTCTACAGTGGGTCTATTCTGATTTCTGATTGAACAAAAATTTTCCTTAGATTTGGAGATCTAAAAGGATCAGTTCTAAAACACTGCATTTCACATCATGTGACAAGTAGCTGTAACTCTACAAATTCATTTCCAGCTGCTGCTGGAGACAGACAGGTTCTCTGTGGGATTTTTTCAAAGCAAATCATCATAGTCTCAGTCTCTATTCACTGTGTGTTGTAAATGAGGCTTGAGAAGTCTGTTCAAAAAGAAGTTGTCCACAAATGCACAAATTAAGAAGGAAAATGCAATGTGCCTTGCCTTAGAAAATTTTGCCACCTTTTTTAGTAAGAGTTTTGTAGCTGTATGAATCAATCAATGATCCCTGTCTCTCCCAAATGAAGACAAAAGGAGCATTGTGCCATACACAGTTCGATTGCAGGGGCTGTAGAAGACTTGGATTCCTGGCAAGGGATGTGTTGTGCCCAAAACACAAAACCAGTATCTCCCACTCTTCTGGCACTGCAGAGCCTTAGAGGTTAGACACTTGACACTGACATCCAGGTTAAGCTGCGAATTATCACAGGTGGATGGATGAATCATGGGTTGGTGAAGGTTTGTGTTAGATATGACATTTTCTCTTTACTGAAAAGCTTGAAAGTTTCACTTGACTGGGAAGTAAGTCAAGGTGTCAGAGGACTACAGGGATATGGGTGCTCTTTCCACAGCCTTTTGAATGGATCCTGAGCCCTCCAGTGAGTCTATGAGATACCTCTGGGCTTGCTACCATCCTCTGGTCAGCTTGAGTGACTCAGGCACTCTTATAGCAAAGTCACCCACACTTGCCATTAACATCAGGGTGCTTAGAGACAAACTGCAGCCTGCTTTGACAGTGTTCCTTCCAGGAGATGAAGTGCAGGGGTGGGTGGATATGTCTGTGTGTAGCAGATTAATCAGTTATCATTCAATTCCAAGAAGGAAAGTGTATTTTGGAGCCCTTACGTGGAGCCAGTTGCTTATGAAGAGCATGCACAACACAGCATAGGTTGGAGACTTGGGTATCAGGCATCCATGGAAGCTGACAGCAAACCTCTGCATGACCTTTCCTAAATTTGCCTCTTCCCGTTTTCAGCCACTTTCCTCCTCTGATAAATGTTACATTTATATTCCTTAGCACACTGTCTGGAGGGCTACTCAGTGCCTATTTTGGGAAGTGCTTGGAGACTCACCAACACAAGGAGATAAGAAGGGAAAAAGTACAGCTCAAAACTCAAATGGTTAAAAATGATCTTCAAATGTCAGGCTGCCTCAGGGAAACATGAGCTCACCTCAACTCCATTTAGAGTGATGTCGGGTAGAGGGAATTTTATTCTTTGAAATGTATGTGCATTTATAATGCATAAAAATGTAGTTAAATGCAGGCCTCTGTGTGACTGAAGAGTGAATATTAAACATAAACGGGTTGCTTCACATCTGGAAGGAAAGCAAATCAGCATTGCTTCTCCACAGGGTGAAACTTAAATGTGAGCCTTGAAATGTTATTACTAGGCCAGAGAGAGATGAAATACAGAGTTGAGGATCAGTATGAGGTAAAATATGCCATTAAACTATCAGATTAAATCAGGACAAAAGAAAAAAAATGCAGGTAGAGGAGAAGAAAGAACAAATTTTGTCTTTTGGACAGATTGAGGGATTTTTGTGTGATGGCCTAATGCATGTTTTTAGGAGCTGCTATGTCTCAATGAGTAAAACACTAATTTGACAGGAGGTTTCTATGATCTTCAGCAATTTTTACCTCTTTTTTCTGCTGTTTTATCTGACAGTTTTTTGTGTGCTTTGTCACTTAAAATGATGAATTTAAATGAAAATCTCTTCCATGAGCTGGTGTGGTAGAAAACTAATCCAACCCAAGATATCAAGTTAGTAGGGGAAAATGTAGTTTCCTTACATGAAGAACACAAGAGCTTGACAAACAGGTAGGAAATGCCTGTGTATAGACGCCTTTATTATAACCACAGTTTGCATAATCCTTTTCCAGCTTTTTCCTTTCCCCCAAAAACCTTCCTGGGAACACAGTCTTATTCAGCAGATAACATGAATACCTTCACTGAATAGGTCATAGTACAGTGGTAGAGACAGGAGTCAGCTCTCATTAGCTGATGACAAATTCTGCTTCCAATGAAAGGAATGGTGTAATTGGTTAAATCTGTTTAATCCCGTATTATTCTTATTATTATTTTCCTCCTTCAGTTTGTGAAGCTTTCCCCTTATGTAATACAGTTTCTAAATGCTGACCTCTCCACTAACATAACCATTTATTTAAGATTTTTTTTTTAATACAATCCTGACAATGCTTATGCAACATGCCTGCCTAGAAATATGAAGACAGACAGTTTATTTAGAAAAGCAAAACTAACATCTATCTTTTAAAATCAGAAGACACAGCATCAAAATATGTGCAAAACATGCCTCCAAAGCTGTCCATATGTGTGTTTAACTCTCCATTTACTGATCCTTATTCACTGTCATGAGGTCCTAATCTCTGATTCATCGTCCTTTTTGTCTGATTTCACACAGTTACAGGAAGGAACCAAAATAAATTTTCTGTCATCCAGCCCACCAACCGAAGTGAAAAGTGGAAGATTGAAACATGCATCCTCACCAGAGGTTACTGCCAGCAGTCACAGAAGCTCCACAAATATCAGGTAAATCTAGGATTGCTGTGCTTTGCCTGCAGGAGGTGGTTTACTCTTCTGAAAGTAGAATAGGTTTAGAAAGGACGTCAGTAGGTGATGACAAGGAATAGGAATATAAATCTTTATATCTAGAGGCTGCCATTAACTTCCATATGCTCCTCAGAGGAAGCTTATGTGTGAAGAATCTGCTGAATAGGATTGAATTATTTAAAGTGAATTATTTGAAAGACAAAGTGGGAACAGTTTATTGAGGAATTTGCTCAGAGCATATACTGCTGCTGGTTTTGTTTTAAGTTACCCAACACTGTTGCAGTTTACATGAATATTTTTTAGGATTCTAGAGTGACATTGGCCCATTAAATTTTTCCTGAACAGAGAATACAGGAAGCAGTTTGACGAGAAAAGCAGGATTAGGCTGCTTTAGGGTTGTGCTGGGTTTTTTTCTTTGAAACCTCTCAGCTCTTACTTGAAATTTCAGACCTGGAAAGATTGTATTTCTCAAAAATTTGTTTTGTTTGGGTTCTTTATCATACTGCAATCGTCTTTCCCCTTAGTCAAGCAAACACCACCACATCTGTGCTTTATCATGAAGTTTTGTTAACAGAAATTAAATGAGCCAGAAGGTGTGAGTCACAGCTCTGGTGAAATCTCTCCTGCTAACTCAGCACTTGGCTGTACCAGCAGACTAAATAAGGCTAAAGAGCACTCTCTGGCCTAGTGTTGGCATAGGTGATCTAGGACTCTCCAAAGTCATTTTTAATTTCTAGGGAGATGATCAGAGACAGTTGCAATAAGCAATTTTGTATACAGTCATCATATTTCTGCAGAGTACAAGACTTTAGTAATATTGTTAGAAATGTTTTTTGATGCTGTCTGATCTCGGTTCCACATAGGAACTTAATATTAAACATAATGCACCAGTGTCCACACTTTTGATTGTTCATGCTGTGAATAAGACTGCAGACCATCTGCTTTATTTCATTCATTTCGTTACCCCACATGCTAGAACTTTTTGCCACCTGGTTCCTTCTCTTCCTTATGCATCTAATTTACAAGTGTGAACCCCACATTGTGATTGGCCTTTCATTTGTAGTAGTCAAGAAAACACTCAAATGTGGTAGTTCTTCCTCTTCATTGGAAGAAAAGTTTAAATTCAGCCCCAGTGCAATCCGAAATCTTCACTCATGCTATATCCAAGCTGCTGACTGGATTCACTGAAATCTGCAGAGACTCTAGATTGTTCCTGATTGATGGGAGAAGATATTTATATTCTATATCCAGATACGGAATAGGATCTGTAGTTATGAGTGCATTATGATTTTTGTCCCTGAGCACTTCTGGTGAAAAGTTTCTTTTCTTATAAGCAGACTTTTGAATACATCTAGCTTTTCAGACACCCTTCTTTTTTGGTAGTTCAATAATTTACATTTCCTTCTCTTGCTAGGAATGAGATATTTCTTGGGCACTGGTCATAATTTCTGGGTCAGTTAATAAACCCTCTTTTTATTTCCTCCTTAAATGCTGTGTATTAGAGAATTGTTGAGTTGGAAAATGTTAGCTTCATTTAGCTATTATTAAGTTTTGCTGAGAAAGGAGATGGCTAGTTCATACACTGTGTCCATTTTCAGAGGTAAAATGTATTTAATTGGGCTATTTTTGCTGCAAGTTCACAAAGTTTCTCCAGCATGGACGCCAATTAAGCAACTGTATCTTATATGGAGTAATTGAGACTGACCCAGCTGTCTTGTAGCACCGCAATGAGTTGCTGTGGATGACGAGAGGGATCAAAGTTCCCCAAGAAGTGCATTCACACCACATAAAATAAAAGACGCATATGCTGAGGTCCCTCTAGGAGTTCCTTATGAGAGTGGGTTAGAGAATGCAGCTAACCAATTCAAGCAAAACAATGTGAATACTTTCCACTGCTAATAGCAACGCTTGTGAGATGTAATATGTCAGGAATAAGTAAACTCTGATGCCTCACAGGATCAGACCTAGGGCTGTGATTTTCCTGACCTAACTCCAGTGTGAGCATCCCTACCTGTGCTGGTTATCACACTTGCTTCACAGTCAGTAGTGAGAAATAAATACACATCTGGAACACAATCTATTTGTCTTCTTATAGATGTCTGATTGATGTTGAGATAAATTGCACACAGTTCCTCTCCTCTCACCCCTGAGGTGATTAGCTCAGATTCAGGAATCACTTTGTAGATATTTACTTTCAAACAGGTAAAGTCTACACTATTGCTCTCAAGTTGATCATCCAGAATCAGTGACTGATCGTAGCTGCCCTCACTCCATCTCTGGGCTTTCGCGCTGAATTAAAGAAATCTCCAGGTTTCTGGAGTCAAAGAGAAAAAAAAAGGAAGTTCTAGAAAGGTTCTTTATGAATAAATTTATGAGGCAAACCGAAGACGAGAAGTTACTATTCACTTCCCTGCCTAAAAGCCCTGTAATGTAACAACAGTCAGTTCCATAGATTCTATTAGGAGCTCAGTTATACCGATGACACAGTAAATCCACAAATAATTGCTTATGCATAGTTGTTACTGGCTTCCAGTACATGTGCCTGGGCATTCCTAAGCTAGTTCGTGATATTTCTATGAGTGTAAACTGTTGGCCAGGAGGATTTATTTCTGCTATAGAGAACAGGTGGGTTGTGAGGTCTGACTCTCTGATCATCGTGGTAGTCAGTTGTCTCTGCCATAGCATATACAATCCCAGTAAGCCTCTGAAGTCAGGAAAAGCTTCTTTACTCTGGCGTATTGGTTATCCAACCCAATTCAGGCATCTGAAAAGAGATGTCATCAATATATTAGGTGAGATGCACACTAAAGGAGCCAGTTTCCCTACATGAAGAGAATGGACTTTCTTAACTTCGGAACACAGAAGTCTTCATGCGTGTCTATATCTGATACATATATCTTTTGGTCTGAAAAGTCCACTTGCCACAGGACCACCCTTATATCAGTAACTTCCCATTCTTTCCTGGATAAGATCCTACTAAAGCTCTGCTTAATCAATCTCAGTCTTACATTATGTACCGGTAACCTCTGCTATGATGCTGCTTGTGCAAGTTCATATGCATTTTCCCAGCAGTCACTTACTGAGAGAAACAGGCGAATAATTAAGTAGCTCTAGTTCCATGAGTTCTCAGGCCATGAGATCCTCCTTAGCAGTAAGCCATTTCGAGCATACATTCAATGCATCTTTTATTCTGACAGTCCTTTCTGAAGAGTAAAATTTCTTGTTTCTGTATTCCCAACACTGGTTGCTTGAGTGAGATTTGGAAGCTCCATGATGCATTGTATCCCCTTGCTGCAGAAAGCCAAACTGGGCTCTGGGATGCAGGCATGGAGCTGTGGTTACTAATGCAGTATGGAACTGGTTTATCATGGCTTCAGCTTTTGGCTATAGAGTAACTCTTCAGTAGCCAAACAGCTTTCTAAAAGAGGTTCAAATTTTCCTTCAATTAGCTATGTTTCAGTTATTTGAGCTTGCTAGCAGCTAAAAATGGCTAGAAGATATATTGCTGGGAGATCAGAACACCTCACCCTCTGCGCAGAAGAGAGCTTTGCTTTAAATCTCTCCTGTCTCTGCAGCTTTCTTTTCCCCTGGGTAGAGGGAATTCCCACTCCAGTTTCAATCTGCTTCCAACATCAATTGCAAGGCCCGCAGGTTTGATTGAAGTTCCTGAAGCTATCTTCAATAGTATAACATCTTGTCCCATGCTTAGAACTGCTAAAGAAATCTCTGTAATTTTCTGGGTGCAGCAGCCTCTGCAGCATCCTTAGAATTGCCAGGTGCAATCACATCACCAGTATATCTTACCCAGCACTTTTTTGGGTTATTTTTTTTCTTAGGAAAACCAGCAATACAGGAGCTGCAGAAAAGTATAAATCTCAGGTAATACAGAGTTTCATTGCCCATTGCTGAATTCCTGTTATATCTCCTGGTCTCAGCTTTACTTAGCACACCCATCTGTCTCTCTGAATATCATTCTTAGTATCTAACTCAACACCTCTACAAACCACCTGTGGACTTTATGAAATGAGATAGTTCGGCAGGAGACAGTCTCTTGCAAGATATCGCCAATACCTAAGATGGAAAGTATTGCTAGGCTGTTTATCCTTTGAATATCCGGCAGCACCAGGATCTTGATGAGTGATTATCGGAGATTTCTAGACGAGCTGGTGGAGGACATCTCTTTTACCAGAATTATTAGGTTATGAACAGAGAGATTTGACCCGTGGCCCTGTAAAAGCCATGTTTTTCCAAGGATACCCCATATTTCCCTCTGCATTGTGTGTCAACACCCAGCCCACAGCCCCAGTACAGCTGTGGAGAGAGAGCACAAGGGACATCACGTATTTTGTAGGGGAATGTGCAAATAACCGAAGACATACACAGGGGCAAGAAAATATTTATTGCACTCCACATAAAGATCCCACCATGAAAGGGAAAAAAGCGTAAACGTAGATGAGAGATACCAAGAGAAAGAAACCAAGAGAGAGTACTGTCATTTACTTCTGTCTGCCTTCAAGGTCAGGTGAATTCTCTGCCGTCCCATTTGTCCTCCAGTCCCATTTTCTGTTTTGATTAGTTCCTTAAAGGCAGATCACTTTGCTTTTTTATTTTCCCCTGTAGAAATAAGACTTTTGATTACAAAATGGAATTAAAACAATACTTTACAGATTTTTTTCATGTATGGAAAAAAATTTAACAGTTGTCTATGTAATCTGGAACGGTATAAGAGCCCAGTTCATAGATCCCAGTGTAAAATCACTTTCCTGGAGAGCACTTTAACGTAGGGTGTCCTTTCTCCCTTTCTTCCACCCCTTGCTCTGGCATTAAATATTGCAGCATAAGAACTGAAAGCCCACTGATGAGGGCTGAAGGAATTTAAGGGCCATTAAATCATTACAGTAATGGGTGCAGTGAGTGTGTTCTAGGGAAAACAAATATACTACTAGAGGCAGAAAAATAGAAAGAAGATTGGATGAAGTCAATTTAAAGAGACAAATGTACCTGCATGGCAGGAGAAACAGAAGATGCTGGAAATAACAAGCATTTGGGGAATATGGCTCCAGGAAATAAAGAGATTTTTCTCTCTAGAGACCTGACTATGCTTTTACTTACAACATTGCATAAGTGTGTTGATGTCAACAGAGAGGCTAGATTAATTGTGAGCAGAATTGGGAACTACTCTGTAAATAAGGATATCTGCACTGGAGTCATGAACTTAAGGAAGAACCTGTCATTCACAAACTGATTTAGTTTCAGAAGTCATTACTTAGCTATGGGTAGAGCCCTCTGTAGAAGGATTAGATTAAGTCTTTCAAATTCCTAGTGGGCATCTATCTACATTCAAAGTCCTTCCACCTTCTCTATTTGTCATTACACCAGCTACTCCATTAAAGATGTCAGGGAAATCAGACTGCAGGAATCAAATTTCTCTTTGATATGGCTTTAAGCTGTTACAACAGCCTGTACCAATGTGTGGAGCGTAGTTTTTGGCCAATGCTGGACAACCTGAATAAAAAAAAGCTTCAGTCTCCAGAGTTATTCTTCTACCACTATTCACTAAAAGAACATTTCTTTTTGATTTTAATCAATTTTCTTCACATCTAACCAAGCTTTCTTTCTAGCTTAATCCAATAATGGTTATAATCCTTCATCCATAATGCAACCATACAATATTTATGCTGCATGGCAATAGACAAAAATGATCACAGCTGTCTCAAGAACTAGACAGAGCACGTAACCAACAGGCAAAAGCCTAAGGTGTGACAGTTCTTCTCACTGAAGTCTGCCGCCTTCAGAAACAACTCCAGCTACACCCACCCAAAACGTATTCCCTCGGCTCTCCTACATTCACCAGTAGTGCCTTAATGTCTGTTCTTGAAGAGAAGTAAGGCGAGAAAACCAGAATTAATCTTACTGACACCAAAAAAAGCAGCACTGCTCTGTGCAGTGCTCTATGTACTGAGTATCTGCACAGGCTTTGGTGCTCAGCTGACCTTTGGTAAATTGGTTCTGCTCAACAGGTGATCAGAAAAGCCACAACCAGCAAAAAGTAAAGTGCTTTTTACCTGCTTTGAGTGCTGAACCAGTTCAGCAGGGTCACATGAATTGACACAGGGAAAGAGAAAAAATCAGGATGAGGAGGATAAGGAAGAACACCATCTTCCATATTAATAAATTCTCAGTTAAAAGCCGCTCATCATGCCTTTATATAGTAGTTTCTATGACTTGAAAAGGAGCCCCAAGTATTCCTAGTGACTTCAGAGGCAGATAGGCTCATGTATCAGAGAGTAATAATCGGAGCAATCAGTGTGATGTGATGACAAGTTCTATCTCTACTCTTCACTCCTAATAAATGCCCTTTTCCTTTTCCCTCAATGTATCTTGTTTCTGAGGAGAGCAGATCCTCCAGGACCATGGGCACAACTCAGAAAATAAGCTAGATACCGACCTAATTAAATATCTTTTCCCCCTCCCTCCAAGACTCACCTCAGACAAGCAACCAGTTACTGGTGCTGACTGGTGCTAACTAATTGCAATTGGCTCATAGGAACTCATCTGATTATACCGTTCATTACAGCAGGAAGAAAATTTTTTCTGTTTCCTTAATAGTATATGGGTTAATGTATTCATAAGCAAAATCAATACTTTTTTTCTCCCACTGTTAATCTTGAAGGGCGTCATGGTGATTTTTCTAATTATTAGAAACCATATAGCAATTATATTTCTTTATATCTCCTTTCTCTGGAGTCTTGTTTGGTTAGAAATTAATCATTAATTGATTTAAAAATGTAAGTTTGGGAGCTTTTAATTTTAAAGAAATTTGAATTCTAGTGCTTCAGAGCCTGGCTCAAGCAGAGATGAACCTCTATACTGATTTTTAAAATAATTACATTGTCCATTTTACTGTTTTTCAGCATGTGTGCAAGGTTTCTAATAGATTGTGAGTAGCTGGGGTAGTCAGTAAATCTTGCACATGTCTCCAGCTCTCATTGTTAGAAGTAGTACCCTAATTTTTCTATCTGCCCCTTAGCTGTGAAATCCTCTTGTGCACAGACCCAGTGGGAGCGTCCCAGATCTCTCTTTCAAGCAAAGAGAAAGAGAGACAAACTGTACACAAACACAGGCACACACAGACACACACACTTCTGTTACTAATACTAGTCTGGCAGCTAGACATACGCAGTGACAGCTCTAGCATCCTGATAATCCAGTTAGCAGGGATTTTATGAGACATTTAAATATTGATATGAGAAATACCCCAGCTTCCTTTTGCTACTTAAGTCAGCAGATACCAAACACCTTGTTAGGCAAGGGATTAACAATAAGTAACATGTAATTCCACTCCCCTTAAAAATCCCCACAGGGTGCATTACGTAACGAGGATGGATTTTTATTTCTTTTTTGTTTTCTTTTTCCTTTTTCTTTTTTATTCTATCTTCTTTCTTTCCCTTTTCTTCCCACTTTTCAAATGCTGAGGCAATTTTGTTGCACAGAAAAACATTATCTCCTTTCCTTTGTAGTAATTTTATATGTTCTAATAAATTTTCCCACACAGATAAATTTTTGGTTAAAAAAAAAAAGTTAAAAAGTAGTCTTCTTTTGTCTAGCAGGAGGAAGAGAACTGATGTATCTTGCTGTGGAGGGAGACCTGTAGACCAGATCTATAAATATCTAGCATTTTTGAGTCAGCTCATTTATCCTAGTTGATGATCTGGCTGGTTAGAGTATATGAGGAAGCATCTATGCCTGATTTAACTAATGCTTTAGGAATATATTTCCTATACAGCCAGTAAACATAGACCTCATTCCAGGCATAGTCATTTTTAAGGCTCATTCAAAAAAACCCAAAAAAACAACAACAAACAACACCACTAACAACAAAAAAGTCAAGAAGTCTTGAAACTCACAGAGCAGCACCCTTAATACTGGAAGATGTCTATGGCTCAACTACTAAAATTCATCAATAAAAAAGTACATTCACCTCATGTAAGTTATTTCTAAAATGAGTGGGCTTAAAGCTTTATATTCCTATTGCTTCCTGAGCCTAAGGATTTTGTGATTTCAAGGAGACTGTTCATCCACCTAAGCCAAGAGGCACATAAGTTTCTGCTCCAAAAACCTGAGGAAAAAAGAATTAAATGACTCTTGCTGCCATTGCTGGATATGGCATGATGTAGAGGGAAGCAGTGCATAACAGATGGGAAAAAGGTGAGATGTTCCCTTGTACCATAAGAGGAGCAACAGCTGAGCTATGTGTTCTGTGCATGAATTAAAAACAACCTCTTGCTTAGCCAATTGCTTATCCAAATGAGGAGAACAAGGTGTAAGGAGAATTCATTACTTATTGGCTTGGTTGAACAGCGTCATAAGTACTCAAACCTAAGAGCCATGTAATAATCAGCAACTTCCATTGGTGGGTACATGAGTAAATTTCTACAAGTGTCAAATAAAGTTTGATTATAACCAAGCTGAGCCATAATTGAAGATAATCAGCAGATGCACAGTCCAAGGTATTGATAAGCAAGGATGGCAACATTTCAGTTTCTCAAGAAAGGTATCCTGAAGAGAGGCTAAAGACTGGTTTATTAACCCTCAGGAGGTACATTGAATGCTTTCCGTCACCTGTGAGCTCTGAGGTTAAGGTGTGGTATCAGAATGCTCCTGAAACATGGTAGTGTCACACTTCAGGTATCAGTGTTCCTGTTCATAAAATAACAACATTTCAATAAAGAGTAAATGCACCAGTCCAGCCCAATGTGAAAGCAGATCTCACTGAAGCCCTTCATCCGGACCTGTTGCAGGTCTCCCCATGGCACCAGGGCTATGCAGACTGGCTAGTAATAAACAGCAGAAAAAGATGAAGGCAAAAAAAATGCTGTATGTGTAAGATAATCCCTTCTATACTTTATTCTGCAAAAGAGGCTGCTGTGGTCCTGAGAGACAAGCAAAGATGAGGGAGGTTAAAGCATAAAAAGTTAGCTAATTTGCAAATTAAAATGCAGGTCCCCTTCCCACTCACCTCCTGCCTATCCACACCTCCCAGATGCAAACAAATAGAACTGACTAAACCCATTTTTTTTTACTTATTTAAGAAATATTGTAATGCATTCTCTGAGGAAAAGAAAAATCTCTGCTCATGCATACATCTCTGCTTGCTCCAGTCATCCTGAATATGCATCACTAACTGCTACTTAGAGCAATGTTCCAGCTCCTCTACTCCCCTCTACTCCCCTCCTTTCCTCTCTTCTCCTCTTTGCCTCCTTTTAGGGTTGAGTCGGAATAAGGAAAGGACTCTCCAAATTGACCCTCTCTTGATTTCCTTTTTCTGCTCACTTTCTATCAAAACATGAACCCCACCCAGGTTTGGAGAGCTGCAGTCAAGGGAGAACACTGATTTCTGTGCATGAGCAGAAGGAAATACCCTGTGGGAGATGCCCTCTTCCTATTGTAGAGCCAGGGCTCCCAGTGAGCTGAGGGAAGGGTAAAAGCCCAGGAACAGCACAACAGAGTCCAGGAGCCAGACTTGGGAACAAGGCACTTAGCTAACTGCATCATAAGCCATTGCTGATCTTTATCGCCAGCTGGGAACAAGGCCTTTGATAAGAAATGAGCTCTTGGACTTTGAAAAGGCCAAGCAGTTATGCAGGTTGCATCAGCCAGGTGTAACCAGCTGGCTTGCAGTCTGAAGTTGTCTGAAGCAAAAGCTCTGGGAGACTGGCACATTTAAGAAGGAGTAAACAGAAGTCTTGAAAAGCCAGAAACATATCTGCTCACTTTGGAGACAAGATGAATTTATTAAAGGAATACGACTCCAGGAAATGGTTCATATTACAATCCACCTCCTGTATCTTTATGTAACACCTTTCAGACAATCATACTCCAGATGTTTTCTCACACTGACAGACTGAGGTTGTTTCTTATGATGGAAATACTTAGGTACTCCACTCTAGATCATCATGTTTAGGTGCCACACAAATGCATGGAAAATCAGAGATCAAACAGTCTAAATAAAAACACAGATGGGAAGGGGTGGCTTGTAAAGTGACTTCTGCAGCATGACACATCACAGTCATTGACAGATCAGCAAAAGGATATCAGATTTCTGAATCCCAATCTGGCATCTTGGCTAGTGGCATGGACTCCTACTGTCTGCCTCTCATTCTGTTGTCATAAATACCCCAAAACTGACCCACAAAATGTTTAGGTGTGTCTTTTTTCTTTCAAGTATGGATGAGATTCTTGTCTTTTTTGTAAAGCTGCCTCTCTACTTGTGTACATGTGCACTGACAGGTTTATACTGTCAGGGCTTTCCATCAGAAGTTTGAGGTTGATGTCAAACTACTGTCGGCACAATCTCTGATGTAGCCCAGTGCTCGTCTCTCCAGGGATGCACCACTGCATAGACAAGGAGAGAGCTAAGGGACCTTGCAGTTACCCTGGAAAGCCAGGATCCTGCTGACTGCACAAGTCAGCATGGAAGAACTCCAGTCTTCATGCCAGGCTGGAAAAACAGTAGCTTTTAGGTTGAAATTCAATGCTATCCTCTCAGGGGCTGTGTCTCAACACTGGCAAACACACACAGCACACAGACTATCCAAATTAATCAGGTCCTTGGGAGACGCAAGCCAGAGCTGTCAGGCCTGCAGTGGCACTGGTTTCCTCTTCTCCCCATCTGTGGGCTCTCTGGAGTCTCTCTGCTGAGCTCTCCCCAAGCAGATCTAAAGCCAGCTCCAGTGGGGGCCCAAATTCCATTTACTGGGTAAGACTGGCCCATGCGGCAAAGTTAACACATTCTTCATTTGGGCAATTCTGTGTTCAGGGCCACACATAAACACTTTACTGCTGGCCATTAAATTTTATTGCTCTCTCTAATATGCTTTGAGATAACTAAACTCATGCCTGAAAGAGGCATTTAAACTGTTTTAACAGTATCTACTTCACATAATCTGCTTTATGGCAGCATCTTATGGTTTTACCCATTTAAAATGTGTTTGTTGTTGTTTTTTAATCAAGGGATTTGCACTCTGACCTTTGAGCAACAGCAGTCCCTGCTAGAAAACAGCTGGCAATGCGGTGTGCAATACAATCTATGGAGATTAAATTCATTTCATTCCCTCTTAAGGTAGATGACTGGGAGGCTAGTGGATCCACTGGGATTTTAGTGATTGAGTTATTTTTTATTTTAAAAGGAGAGCTGAAACTAAGAAATAATAGACATATTTTTGCTCAGTGGATTTATCCCTGGCCTAAATCACTTGGCTGACCTGGATGAGAGAAGATACGTCAGTATTCTTGTGCCAGTCCATGGGGAATGGGTTGGAAAGAGGTGTTGGTTGTGTGTCATGAGGGACGACAGTTTTGTTCTCATGAGCTGCTCTTCTGGTAGGTGTCGTGAGGTTCAGTATAATCCTTCCTTTTAGAAAACTGAGTTGCTCTGAAAGGTTAATAACAAGATAAACTGATCTTCTGCTGTACTACCTGGCACAGGGGCTCACATCCTTTTGATGAACACAGAGCAAGTTCTGTTCTTTGCTGTAGGGAAGAAGGAGGAAGGGACTTTATCTGGGTGCCTTGTGGCATGCAATCTTTGGGACACAAGTACCCTAACTGTTACAGAATGCAACTCTCTCCTGAGACACTTTCTCTCTGCATTAATGATTTATCTTTTTTTCCATATAGTGTAGCAGCTGGTGCAAATAGCGCAGGTTTGTCTATTAAGGTGTGCAGGGTGTTTCCCAGGAAGCTAGAGAAGACATAGGTTTGTATTTCTCATAGACAAAGACAAGAATTGAACATGTTCCTCACTGTGGAGAGGATCAGAGAGGAGGGAAGGAGGCAGCAGGCTCCCCACAGACCACACCATCTTTTAATAAAAACATCAGTTACAAACTCTGGCTTTGGTAGATAATGTGTGTTTGGGTCCACAAGGCCCATATACAGAGGAAAACCTTGTTCAGGCTCAGGTCTAGGACCAACAACAAGTTTCCAGCCCTGGCAATACTGATATACATCTAGATACCTTCGTGCAAATTACTTGAAAGCTAAACCCAGCATTTTGGCTCTTCCTGGCTTAGCATGGAGCTAATCTCAATTTTTGGTTTAGTTACCTAAAATGAGACTTACTCTGTAGTCAGAAAGGAGTTGCTTGATATTTCTGTTTATTTCTTTGTCATAGCAGACAGAAACTCTCATCATTTGAGTGAGGTAGGTCACTCAAATGTGTGGGTGACCCCTGAGGCTGCCCCAGAGCCAGACTGAGCTTTATCATAGTGAGCACAGAGCAACAGCTTCCCCAAAAGCTGTTGTATTTCACAACAAATACAATCCCATAATCACAATTATCTTCATAGCAGCTGCAGGTTGAGGGCACACAGCCACCTTCCATCGCTCAACTGACTCAGCTGCCCACAGAGCCCATCAGACTAATGTGTGTCAGAGGAATGTGCCATACAGAGAACTGAGCAACAAACCAGAGAGATAATTTGGGCACCTAAAAACTTATCTCTGCATACATCTTCCAGATAATTAAACTACCCTTATTGATACATCACTGGGCTGTCTTTGAAACAAATTAGGCAGTGCTTTCTCTCCAGCATAATGCAGGTCTCCATCATCAGTTAAGGCATAGCAACAGGCTACATTAAAAAATTCCTTGTGTCTCAAGAGCTTTGGGATTGTTTCTCCAGCTTGTGTTCATGCCTGAAGGTTCCTTGAATGCTCCACATGACAGAAACATGGCATAGCCATTCTGAAAGCATTTACTCCTGTCTATCTTGAAAAAGCCCTTTTGCCATGATGAGCAACAGTCTGATGTTTTGTCTTACAGGAGAGCTCAGAGCTGCCTCAGAGATTTCTGTTGAGCCTTCAAGGCAAACTAAACATGACCCTTCAGTGTCAGCCTCCTGCCTGAACTCTAACCTTGCCTTCCAAGCACAGGGCAGACACGAAATGTCAGCTGATGTGGGGAAACTTTCCTAAGCTGTTCTTGGGGTGCATATTTTGCTGGTGTTTTTTCACCCTTTGGACAATTTCTATAGATGCCAGGAACCCACAGGAAATAAAATAGTGGCCATCTATCCCTTTCCATACCTTTATTAGTTTGCAAAACCACATAAATTAATGAACTAACAGAGAACCATACAGGTGAAAATCTACCACTGTGCACACACACAGCAAAAAGGTTTCCTGCTTGCCAAGATGAGAAACATGTTTGGGATGATAAGGATGACTGCAAATCAGAGAGCGTGGTGGCTGCACTGTGGGGTTTGTAATTGTGAGTGGCCTTCCCATTTTGGGGGTCAATGTGCTAAATTAACAACCTACAAGAAAGCATTTAATTTAGGTTAATGGGGTGTTTGAATGTTAAATGGATTAAGGCAAATTATATATTTTTTTCTTTTAAAGAGGAATTAGCCCCACTAATCTCCAAGGTCAGATTCTTAGAGGGTGTAAATCTGTGTAATACACCAAAGCTCAAGGGAGCCTGTACAGTTTTTCACTAAATGAAGGAGTTTGTGCTATTGTAATTTTCCCATGTAAATATCTATGAACCATGTGCTTGGTTTGAATTTGTTCTGCCCGTCTTTTTTTCCCGCATTTTGAGGTTTAAAAATGAAATTATACGGTTCCTTGCTTACACTCTTCATTTCCAGCCCATTAACTTTATCCTTTTGCTTTTCAGGTTCTACAAGTAGAATGGAAAACTCTCTTTATGCGTAGGGAATTTGGGGAATGATACCATGATATCTGGGGGGAAGGATGCTGGTAGAGTATTGTTTGGAATCACAATTTTCAGGGCTATGTTTTAATATAAAATGAGGAGGAAAATGTCTTTCAGCAGAGCTATTTGAGAGTTCATATTTGAAATATTTGGTGGATGGTTAGTTTCCACAGCAAGAAAAATATGCAGTGGGAAAATGTTCCCACTGCTTAAAATCAAAATCATATTTTTTTCATCAAGGAAATACTTTGTTCCATCTCAGAAAGCAAAAAGCACTGCCCTTAAGCTCAGAGGAGGCACATTTTAAATTTTAAATTTTGGGGAAGGGAAAGTCTTCACTGCAATAAAACAGAGTAAATGTTTAAAATGATCTTTAAATCACTGCCCCTTCACACCACATCGCCAGGCAGGCTTGTTAGCTTAATGCTGCAGAGTTTCAAAGCCTGGTATTTCACATCCAAGACATAGCAAAATGGTAACTCTTGTCTTGCTTTGGGCTGAATAATTTTTATTAAAAGAATATGATGTCTTCAGGGTCTTTTTTCTGAAGATATTTCTGCATCACAAAAGTTACCATCACACAGAGACATTAAGTGATTCTCCTCATGGGTAGCCTCGACAGAGGGGGCAAGGACAGAATGGGCCAAGATGATTAAAAAGTCTGAAAATTAAAGGTAGTAGGAGCACTTAGTTTTAATGAATGTCCTTCCAGGTCAATATTGTGCTAAAAGGTTGAGGTTGGTTTAGCCTGTTGTCCTTTAAATTCCTTGTGATTAGTTCCTTAAGGCCAAGTTTACTGGGCATATTGACAATTCTATAGACTTCTGGAGGAGAAAAAAGAGTCTTTTCTTGAGCCATTTTACTGGGTTCATGTTACTAATGATTATTTGAAACTCTTTCTGTCTCTCTACTTTTGGTCAATACTGCAGCATAAGATTTCCTGTTCATATGTCAGATCAACTTTGTATTGTAACGTAAAGAGCAGAAAAGGCACACTTTTCCAGCTTTATTTAATTGGTCACCATTTGTGCTTACAAGACAAATGGTTTCTAGCATCAAAGCTGATCTGCCATATCAGTTCCTGATCATGCTATGAGTGTGCAATAAAGAAACTAAGCTGATATTTCTCTCAGTAGCAAAACTAAACAGTGAAAAGAAGTGAAACTTTTTTTCTTCTACACTGTTTTCTCATCATTCACCACCTGGTTCAACTTGTCTACTCTCTCTAGACTAAATGTACACCCCTTCTGTGATTGTCCACCCTTACCCCCTCCACACACCTATAGAAAAGTTAAATTTTACATTTCATCAATACTAAGGACAACCTGAAAAGCTAATCACAGGTTTAAAATTTTGTTAACTAACTTATAAGGGATGTATTTTAACATGAACCTCTTTTGCCGAACTCCCAAACTGTTCTGAAAATGCCTTTCTATCCAGAGCTTGCCATGAGATAAGTTGTAAATGTGTCAGCAACCAGATTGAGAATCATTCAGTCTTCAATACTAATTATCATCCTGCACGAGAGTAAAAAATTATATACATCCTGACTGCCCTAGAATTTGCAAAGTCCCTGTAGTAGAGTGATGTTAATTCATGCTAAACACATCTGAACACAGGGCTTACCTTTTCTTTCATTTTTATTCTTAAAAAAAATAAAATCTACAATAAAAAAAATTAAAGTCAACTTTCATACCTGATTTGCTTCTCCTGAAAATACAAAACAGGAGGTATTTTCTTACTGAATTGTCATAAAATGAGAGGAACAAAGCAGATTTGGGCGATGCTATCCAAAAGGTTTGATTTGGCTTGGAATGTCCTTCCTGACAGAGTAATAGAATATTGCTAAGCAAGGGTTTTATTGAAAAAATGAAACATTTTCTGAGGTTTTCATTAGTGATTTTCATGTATGTTCATTATATGTTTTTTATTATGTATACAAATCTGAAACAACAAAGAAAGTTGGAGTTTTTTGAAGTAAAATGTTTAAAATTTTGTAAGGAAGAACAATAATTTTGCCTGCACTGCTATCAGCTAATTGTCCTCCACTGTGCTAATTGAATCCAGCGAAGGATCTAGTCCACTGCCTTAAAAACATCCAAAGAATTTTCTTCTTGCAGATATTCCTGTTTTCCAGGAAGATTCTTCTGCATGGTAGGCAAATGAAATGAGGTTCAAGAATTCTCCTGATAAGAAATAGTCTGGCAGGGGGAGTATTTGAGGGAAGTTGAAAAATCACTTGTCTCATTCTTATTGTTCCCTAGGCACTTGCTGATGGCTACTGCTGGAGACAAAACTCTGACAGCTCTTGATCTGAACAGGTATAGATATTCCTGTTTTCATCGTACTATTAATATGAAAGATCAGCAAAGAGACCAATAGACCCTTCCAGGACTTTGGAAAGGATGAAAGCAGTGATGTGTGCCAAATATTTTGCTGCCAATGTGTCAACTGATGTTGCACTCACTCCAGTCCGGGATGGAAACTAGGCTTGGGGTAAGATTTCTAACTCTTGCTGCTTGAGGTAGGAAGAGAAATATGGCTCAATTGTTGGCTTTCTCCCCCTGAGACCCATTTCTAGTGTGACAGTTTCTGTTTCTGGTGAAAAACTGCAGCCTTTCTTAAAGGTATTTGTTTGAACCTCAGGATTACTTGAGGACAAATATCTACTTACTGAAGGCAGAGCAACTTCAGAGCTAATCTGAGCACTGCCACATGCTGTGCAGCAAATGAAGGTGGAGGATAAGAGGAACACAGGACATTTACACAGATAAGGAACTTACCTGGACCGTGTCTTCATAAATATATAGTAAATCATATCCATATTCCATATTCACAACATTCTCTGTCTTCTGAAAACATATGCTCACAGTTCTTTGCAGAAATATAGAAGTGAGTTTATTTGAGTGATTACAAGCCACTCACCACCAGGGAGCCTCACAGTTGTGTTGGCAGTACCCTGTGCAGTATCTGGCCTCTCAGGCAGCCTGGCTGGCCCAATAAAGGTGCTATGATGTGCCTTGAGGCTTCTGGGGTAAAAGTGTCTTATGTCCTATCCTCTCTAATAACCTTATTAGAAAAGGTTTGAGATCCTTTAAGATTTTTGGATCCAAATGTATCTAAGGAAAACTTCCCCTCACTAGTAAATTGGTGATCCTTCCGATTGAAAAAAAAAGACCTCTAGTTCTTTCTGTCAGTCATTGTTGCTCACAACTCTCCTTCGCTTAAATTTTGGCCTCCTATTTACCATAGTCTAATTCCCAGAGCAGAGTTTGGAATAACTCATGTGCCACAAGGAACCTGTGGAGAGTGAACTTGCATCTCTGTGCAACAGTGAGTGGACACAACCTAAAACTGTACTTCTTTAAAGGAGAACAATAGATAATTCAGTTCTAATTCAAAGAATCATCACTGGGAAAATAGATTTTAGCTGTTAAAGTATCCTTTATGTTTTGTTACCTTTTAGGTTGAAATCTAAATCATAGAGGTAAAGAGACAGGGAATCTTGATATCCTTAAAATGAATCTATTAGATAAAACTTTTTTCCCTGATCTCACTTGACCTTCATGTTATTATCTATTATATTCTCCCCAGATTTTCTTGCCTCGAGCCTTCAGACCCACAGAAAAGATTAGGGAATGGCAAGACTGCAGCTATTTATAATAATAATCCATTCCTAGGCTCCACTGTGGTAGTTTTAATCATCAGCTATTGTCAGGCATCAAGATCAAAAAGATTTGAGATTTGATTTGTTTGGGTTATAAAGAAGTCCTGAATACCAAAGCATTGTTGCTTAAGTTGCAAAGCATAGCCCCTGTGTGAAGTAGAATGAACTGGTATTGCCCTCTCTGATCTGATTTGTAGCCATCACAGCCCTTTAAAGTTATCTGATTTGACATCAATTAGGCAGTTTTCACAAGGGGAAAGCCTTTTTTTGCATTTAGTCCAGTATCAATGTCATTTTTCTCCTAAAATGTGACAAGGAGCAGACTGCTTCAACAAGGAGCAGACTGCTTCAGTGCACTTTGCAACTGGCACGAAGAATAGGATAAGGAGGAGGAGAAAGGCTTCACAAAAAGGAAGAGAGGAGCTGAAGAGCTGAGAAAACATTTCTACTCCATATTCCTATTTGTGGAGACATACATACACAGAGAGACAGGGACAGTGGTGGGGGGGGTGGGGAGAGAGATGAGACCTCCTGCTCAACATGTGTATTTTGGCAGTACACTTGCAAGTATTGCAGTCACTGTAAGGGTGCAGAGCACTTCAGACCTTGGAGGACAGCAAGTCTGATAAACAGACAAAAGCATTTGTAGAACCTGAATCCCGGCTTTGTTTAATCTTTCAATATTCTGCGTATCCTGCACAGTGTCCAAGGATATATATAGAGTTACTGTAGCAAACTGTTGGTAAATGTATTGCATGTACAATATTCTGAACTAATGCACAGAAGCAAAACGCTCCCAAGAGAGAAGAGCCAAAGCAATTGGAAATTTCTAAGCACTAAAGGTTTTCTAAGAATAGATATCAAAGAAGAGGACCTGTTTTGCTGAGCATCGTGATATATCACAACTGTTGTATTCCCCCCTTGTAGTTGGATGCAGCAACAAGATGGATACCGTGTATATTGATGGAGGGAGAGTAGAAAGAATAAAGTGTTCCTCTGTATGTAAAGGAGCTGAGGCATTTTGATGGACTAAACAGGGGCTTGCAAAATCAGGAGCTGAGACAACTGCAAGTCCATATTAGAAGATGCAAAAAGGAGAAGAGAAGGGAGCAGGAAAAAATAAGCCAAAGTGTAAATGAACACTTTGTGAAAGTTGGTGTCTTCAGATAAAGGTTATACAGGTTTTCAGAGTGGGTTTTTGTTCCTCTCAAAAAGGAGATACTGCAAAAAGCTGCCTCTGGGACATCTCTCATCATGATGTTTATCTTCATGCCCACACATCTGCAGTATTTCTGGACTGTACACGCAAGTCCCAGAGGGTAACAGTACTCCACGATTTAGATCCCTCCTCAGGGTGCTGAATGATCTATTTATTGATTGCTTCCTTGCCTCTTCCCAGCTTGTAATGTAAAATGTTGGAAAAAGATAGAGGAATACTCTCACACACACTGAAATCTACTTAAACCTTTTTTTGCAGTCTCATAAGAAAATAGATCAGATCTGCCACTGCATGATAGCTTTTATTAGAAATGTCACATATAGGTTGAACATGGGACACTACGGTGCGTCAAAACGGCTGCATTGCTGCTTTATGGGGAAAAAAACCCAAGGATATCAGTCAGAGGAAAAGGCATTTTCTCAAGCCAGGGTGATGTCAACCTTCAAATGAACTGTTACTTCTGAATCCTTTAAGCACATCATGTTAAAGCCACTTAGCTATGGAAGAATTCATGATAGTGCAAAAATTTCCAAAGTGCCTAAATATTTTTTGCCTTTTGGGAATGAATATTTCGATGCTGTCAAGCACCATTCAAGATTCAGATCTCACCTATAAATTCACAGTAAAGCAGTGTAACAATTCTCTGTCAGGAGAAGGCAATGGCCTAGCCCTGAACAATACAAAAGTTTGTCAGTAAGGATTCCTCTCTAAATTGCTAATCGTAGCTCTGTCTCTAACAGACACATGGAGTCACAAGAGATCCATAGGCTTGCAGGGTGCATTGTGACTATTTCACGCAAAAGGCCTCTTTCAATCCTAAAAGTATGAGATCCAACTCCAATTAATTTACAGACCAGTTACCAGCACTGAGTAAATACACGAGACTGCATTCTTCTAGAGATGCAGATAAGCAGTACATAACTTGCTTGTATCACACATTTGCATCCTTACATTTCTAAGGAGAAGTAGTCTCCTTTTTGTTAGTCACAAATGAGCTGAAATACAGAATGAATGCCTACAATGAGATTCCTATAACTGTGATTCAATGGAAGGATAGAAATATTTGCTCACTTGCCCAGTGTGTACAAGCAGCTTTACAGACGTGCTGATCATGGTTGTAGCAACAAGACTGCTTGTTGGTGGTAAAAACACAGTGCTGGAGAAAGTCTGCTTGAAAATAAGCCTAAATCTTTTGGGGGGATTGACCCATTCAACGCGTGTTATATCGTGTGCAAGGCAACTCGTCAGGAAGCCACAAGTAAAAAATGGTCAAGGTAAGGTTTATTTCCAAAATCACTTCCTCAGCCTTTAGATGACAACTGAAGGCTTCAGTGAGTGAGGGAGAAGTTTTGTTTGGTTTTCCATTTGCCTATAATTCAGTCTCTCAAGAACTCCTCAGATTCATCCTACGTTTCTTGCTGTGTTGCAGCAGGGAAGGAAAGGCATCGCAGAAATGTTCCCCTGTGCCCTGTCTCTGAGGTCTTGCTGATCTCTGAAAACTGCTTGTGCCAGAGCTACCACTTGTGTGGTCAAGGATGCTTTCCAGTCCAGTAGCTTAGTTCTGAAAGGTCTTGGTGCTGAGGACTTGCTAGAATAATCCCTCTTTCTAGGTTTTGATCAGGAACATGCAACTCATACCTTTTAGTTTCTGAAACTCAGATTGAAGTGGGGCATGTTCGCTTTGGAGAAGAGGCAATAGAGTTGTTAATTTGGGCTTGCAATTATTCGCAATTAGCACATTTTTCCTTCTTTTTTTTTCCTCCTACTTATTTAGTTATCAGATCCAATTACAAAACCAAATTACCAACCCTAATTTTTACTAACAATTATTCAGACATGAATAACAATGAAACTGAAGCAGCAGAAGGGTGAGGGAAGGCTGGATAACTTAGCAGTGTTAAATCAATACTTGATAAATTCTTTATCTAATAGTCCATACAAAGCCTTATCCTGCATTGATAGACCTACAGCATTAGCAGTAGATTAAAGCCAGTGGAGTCTGAAGGAAGCTGCAATCTCAGCTCTGACTGCAGGCCATCGTAACAGAGTGTTTAAATCAGTGCCAACTGCAACTCCCCTCTTCCAGCACCTCCTCCTCCTCCTGCTTAAATCCCATTTACGTAAAATATCAGTTCAGCTGCATTGATGTAACCATCTGGTGAATTACGTTCTCTGATCAGTCACTCAACTGATGTAGATTAAAAATAAATCTCATAAAAAGGGGTAAGGGAAGGAGTGGTTATTTTAAACCATCCCAGTTCTGTGATCTAGATAGCCCTTAGAAGATCATGATGAAAAGAGCCATGTGGGATCACAAATACATGGCCAAGGGTGGGAAACAGGTGACAAGGTACTGGGTGCTTAGGGGAGGAGTCCATCTAAAATAGGAACAACTGCCAGAAATGCTTTTTGTAACCACAGCCTCTGGAATGGGCAGACCCACAGACGAGAGGTGTTATGGCTCTCATTTCATAAAATATGGACCTGGCAACAGCATTTACACCACTGACCAAACAAAGCAAAAAATCAATCTGCTTAGGTTGATGAAAGGGTTTCTATGCCTCTAACTGAAATCCCTTCACTGAAGAATAACTAATAGTTTATCAAAAAAAAGGTTTGATTTCTGTCATTATTGTAAAGATTAAATAGCAAAAATTCTATAATTGTTATTTCCAAAAGAAGAAATGGAACTTCTGCAAAACCTTTGACTCAGCACAGGAGAGCTCTTCTCAAGTTATTTTCTCTTTTTGCTTTTTTCATGTAAATGATTCACCCATAACACCTTGAATTTCCGAATTCATTCATTCCCTAGCTGCTCATCTGAAAAGGTTCCTCCCAGCTCAAGATATAATGAAGGACTGTGAATAAGAGTGATCTGAACTGAGAAGTAAAATATAGAGTATAAAACCCAACAAATCACCCCATCACAACTCTGTATGAAGGAGGAAAAATTGCATGAACAGGCAGATGTTCTAGATGATGAAATGCTTATCCCTGATTAATCCAGGGGTAAGTTTGTCATTCCTGGGACACAAGTAGAACAGTTAAAGCCTGTATTTGTGTTTACAGGCTTTACATTTTTTGTTTTTAATGGAGACAGGTTGTCTTCTGCTGAGTTAACCCAATTCCACACCCACACCCTGAGACACTGCTTATGCAGATAATGCAGAGAGTCCAGAGAGACTATCAGTAGTCAAATCCAGATCTCTTGAGTCTCATTTCCATGTGTGAATACTGCAAGACTCTCCTTCTTTGCAAGTAACCTGGTTATTTTAATAGTCTTTTAAAAAGGGAGAACAACAATAAAAAAATTCAGGCAGAAATCATAAACCTTGTTGGTATGACAAGAATAGCATCAGCATGATACAGCTTTGCAAGGCAAAAATACGGTCACATCGTCAGGATGAATGTCGGAGACTTGAGCTGCATTTTTCCCACTGAGGAATCATTTAGTAGTATCCTACCATAAAAAGAAGCCTTGGACCCCTTTTAACATTTCTTTTCCTTTTTTGTTTCATTTATTTTGGACTAATATATTCATCCCTCTCAATAAATTCTAGTCTATTCCATTTTTAATTCAGAGTTTTTCCTGGTGCTTGACAATGCGAGTGGTTTGCCATATCCATCAAAAGGTAGAGATGCTAAATAAAGAATCCAGGCTTGACTTCTTCATGAAACTCTCCCTGTTTTCATGTCACCCTTTGCCAAAAGGTGTTACCAGAGAATGGAAATCCATTGTGCTATCTTTTCTTTTTTCTTTCTGACTGTGATATCAGAAGGCTTTTTCTAGGATTTCAGTTTGATAATTTTAACATGCATCACCTCATTCAAGAGTCTGGTTCCAATTCAGGATATGCAAGGGTTTTTCCTCTGATTCAAACCCAGACCTTGACAAAGGAAAGAAAGGCAGGGTGTCACTGGTTTCCACTGAGAAACAAACTGAGGCACAGGAGAGATCTGTATGGCTTTTTTTTATGGACTCAATGGTAAGAAGGGGCTGGACACCAGGAAACCTCATTGTCCCTCCCTGCCTCCCCACCTTTTCACTCCCAACCTGAGCTCTTTCCAGTGAAATGAGGACAGGCTTTTCTAGGATGCAGCTAACAGGAGAAGAGCTATGACCCTGGCAGTCAGTTAAGGATGCAAATAAGAAGTTTTTGAGCTGTGTCTGGCGTGGCTTCTGTTCAGTGGGTTTTGGCTCCTGAAAAAAGAGCATCCGCTTTAGCCTTATCCCTGCCCTACCTGAGCTTATTTGAACAGCAACTCCAGGCTGAGAAACAGGCTTATTGGACTTTGTTTCTTACATGTAACCCGTGTCCAGGAAATAATACTGAAGATTGTGAGATACTGAGGTGTTCTGTCAATATTTGCATTTTATAATTGTTTCTCCAAAGAACTGGGCAGGCGAGACTCTGCTGATGGGGCTGTGGTCACCTACTCTGTGACTTGGGAGAAAAGACAGAATATTAATAAGGTTCATTTCGGTTCCCTGTGCAGATCATTTACTCTCTCTCTCTGTTAATTGCTCTTTTATAAATAAAATCTCTGAATGAGTGACTGGAGGAAGCTGGTTGCCAAGGAGGAAGGTGGGGGAAGTTTGCACACCAGCACAGTTGGCTGGGGGCAAAAATGCTATCTGAAAATGTATGTCTGTTTGCAAATACAATAGACCTGTCTCTCAAAGCCAGAGGGCTCCAGCTTTATATCACTATAATCAAAGTAGACTCCAGCCCGTAATCCTCTGAAATTCAGCCTGAGCTGTGCAGTCTGCAGGAGCAGAGGGACTGGAGTAAAAGAGCTGAAAAAGGATATTTTCTACCCCAGATCCACTCCTGATGTTAATGGGGATCATGGAGATGTACTATCTGATCTCTTTAATGGGACTAGTGGAGCTTTACAGGACAAAGATAAAAAGCACAGAGAAGTACTGGAGAACATAGAGTAATGTCTAGGAATTGTGTTTCAGTAGGACGCAATTCAGGTAGCATCTTAAAAAGCTTTTTTAAGCGCACAACTGTTGGCCAGATTGGTAATCCATCACTGACAAAAAAAATACAGCAGACTCACTTAAAATGGATTCCTGACAACTTTCCTTAGCAATGGACTAGAAGCGCACCTATGTCCCTCTGCTCAGCTGAGCAGTCCTTACTTACTGTGTGTAAAATTTGGAGACAGTTGCTGCTTGAATCCACATGTATGAGAGATTATTTTTTTCTCTCAGAAGGTCTATGTGGCTGAGGAAATTTGCTCTGTTCAGCCTGGAAAAGAGGAGACTGAGGGTAGACCTCATTGCAGTTACAACTTCTTCCTGAGGGGAAGAAGAGGGGCAGGTCTTGATCTTTTCTCTGTGGTGACCAGTGATAGGACCTGATGGAATGGCCTGAAGTTGTGTCAGGGGAGGTTTAGGTTGGATATTAGGAAAAGGGTCTTCACCCAGAGGGTGGTTGGACACTGGAAGGTGATGACAGTAAAAGATGGCCAATAAAGAGGATAAAAACAAGAACAAGAGTTGCCAGTCTTATAGATGGAGTATTCCAATTTAAAACAGAGTTCTTCAAGCCTCAAGCAATGAAGAAAACTCTAACTGTTCTTCTGCTCAGCTGTCACACCATCTTATTAGCACTGAGCAAGTAACTTATACCAGTTTGACAAACCTCATCTCTTGGAGATTTCTTCAGCCTTATGCATTAATCAGAAAAGAGACTCCCTGGAGGGTTTCATGGTTTTCATCAAGGTCTGATGGCCAAGAGCTATCTGGGTCTGTACTAAGTTGAGCAGCATATTGTCTGGGCACCATGGAGCATGTGGCAATCAGTCCATCCCCCTGACTGGCTGAATGGCTCAGGTGCAAAGGTTCTTGCAGTTTACTGATGTTTTCCTGGAGTATTTTATTATCAGAAGAACTAAAAGGGCAATGTGGTCATTTCAGATGAAGGCTTGGTGGGGTTTGCTTATATTATGATCTTAAGCTTTCTCCTACACAAACTCTCTTGGGATCTTGTGCCAAGCCTTATGTCTGCGCCTCTATCTATCTGTCTGTCCATCTATCCACTTTTAGATGCTTATGAAATTACTTTAAAATGTACATACTTAAAAACTCTAGTTTATGAAGTAGGTCATCCTAAAGCCATTGCAGCCAAGATAAGTAGCTATGAATGCAAGTTACATGAAAACAGAGTTGATTTGATCCCATGGGGACTTGTTCTGTGCGTGTAAGCATGATCTCTAATAGAGGGAAGAGGTCAGAGAAGCTCCAGCTCAAGGATTCACATTGCTCAGTGTGAATAATTCCCACAACTGAAAGTGACCCATATGGTGGATTATTAAATGCTGTGAAGAGCAGTTTTGAGGATGATGCAGGTTAAATATACCACCTGGATGCATGCATGAATGAAAGACATCAGGGGTTTGTTTGTAGAGACAGTGCTATACACATACAGAAAAGGATCAGGAGTAATTCAGTAGCTTATGGCATTGTTTGCTTTTGGGATGTGGATTTAAATGCATTCCTCCAAGCTACTCTTAAAATTCAGACATGGTTGGAAGTCACAAACACTTATTTTTGTTTGCATGGATTTTTAATTCTGGGGAGCTGTGCACTGTAAGCATTAGAGAAGCCAGGCCTGGCCACTTCCTGAAGCCAGCCAGTGAAAGCCACATGCACCAGCTGTGCCCATCCTCTCCAACGACAAGGGTTTAAATGATTCAGCGTTAAAAGACCATCTAAGCACTGCTTTGCTCGTTATGCTGTGAACCCTTTGCTCCCATACAGCATTAAGCACATGAACCTGTTGGCTACAGACAGAGACCACCAGTTTTTCTTCATAATAATAAGGTGATCCTGAAAGCCATTCTGCACTTGTCAATGTGGGTCTGTTTCCATGCACATACTTAGGTCACAGAATCACTCTGAACACCATGTCTCACGTTGCTAGCAAAGTAGGGCAATTTCAGTCCCTTAACATCTCCTTCCAATATGCTTTAAAGTTGTCTGCCAGTCTAATTTATGTAGGCACAGTGATTTGATGGTGAGTGAGATGGGTATGAGTAGATGTCACATTTTGCAACTTCTCAGTTGTCAAAACATCCCTCCTCCATTTTAAAGTGTACTAGATGGGGGATGGAGGACAGTAGCTCTCTTGACTAACTCCAATATTAAGGTCAAAGCTCTTAAAAAGATGGTACCCTTTCTGGAGCAAAACTGATCACTTATTACTACTATTATTATTTTTGAAATGAGATCTTATCTTCTGGTGACAGCTTCTTCTGCCTACTTGTATAACTCATTTGTTTATTGCTTTGTTCTGAAAGAGAATTATGGGTGACACTGCAGAAATCTTAGTAGGGGACCACATCAAAGCTGCATCATAAGGTTTCATCCCACCAGTTCAGCATCTCTGATATTAGAAATTAAAAGATCCCTAGGAAGAATATTAGAGCAGGGCAAGAAAGCAGCAGTACTTCCTTGATACACTCTCTCAGGCTGCACTAAGCCACTGCTTCTATAGTTCTTAGTTTTGATGGATTTTCTTCCATGATTCTGTTTGATTCTATGGGAATCACTAACATTCACACTGCATACTTGCTTCTTTCCAGCTAGACAGCCTTCAGATGCAATGCAGCTTTTTCTTTAAATGTGGAGAGAGAAGCCAGCCATTTTCACTGGAAAAAAACAAAAAAGTTTGCTTTCCTCTACCCAAGACAGTCTTCTAACACTACCCAGGCTACCGCAGGGCATGTGAAGCACACTCTCATCATCATAGTAGGAAAACAACAATTTGGCAGGCTGCAGCATGGCCCTCTCATTATATCAGGCATTTTGAGCTGAAACCTGGGGCTTAAGAGGAGGCTCAGAGAAGTCCTCAGCTGTGTGTATGACCACTTCAGTTGAGATGGTGCCCTTTGTAAACATGTATCCAGGAGGCAATCTGCATCAATTGCTGGAGATGGCCGTGCCCTCTCCCTCCTGTGAGTGTTTTGCCTTGAGGAACTGAAAGACCTTTGCATAAATACCTCATGTCATCAAAGCATGGCCAGAAAAACTGTGATATCATGTGAATATAGAGACCTTCAAGCGCACTGTGTGCTCTGCCTTGGGGAGTAAGATGCTTCCAGATGGTTTATAACTGTGTTATAACTGTTCAGCTGAGCACCTGGATCCAATGGTTTTTTAGCAGAGCCAGCACAGGTATTTGATTCACAGGTTGCAGAAGTTGCTGGTGCAGAAACAGTACTTGTCAGGGAGTGTGACAGGTTGGTGACAGACAGGAGCAGTATGGGTTGGGTCTCATTGATGGGATCAGCATTCCAGAGAAAGCTGTTTTCACAACCGAGCACTCCCTACAGAAATTCAGGTCAGTTGTTGACCATGTGAGATACAGAATATACCCAAACAAAACAGCTATCAAGATCCTTTCATCACACACAGTCAGATGTACATCTCAAACCTGTATTTTGTAGCAGTTTATTGCAGGTTTTTCCAGTCTATATTTTCCTTCTTCCTAACTTTCAAATTTGAGAGCTAAATCTTATTGCAACATTATCACGCTATCCTACTAGCACATATTTTTGTGTGTGTCATACCCTCATAATTCTTTTTTCTAGCACCTTGTCCCACAAGATCGAACGAGTTGAATCCAGGAGAGCACACACTGCTGGATTGTGCTCCTTCAAATAATTTTCCCAAACTCATTTAGTTATTGTTAAACATGAACCTGAGATTCTATTCATCTCCCTGTTCAGCAGCAAACCACTTCAGGGCAACAAAATATTTGTCTAATGTCCCCAAGCTTTGAATTTTTAGCTCTAAGATGAGGATTGCGAGAGTCTCCTCATGCCTTCATCTGACTTGTCAATTTAAACAGTATGCTGTTTGAGATGGGGATTTTCTTTTACTATGTGTACACGTAGGGACTGTACAGTGACACCAGTTGTCCTAAAACATAAATATTATAGTAAGGATTAAGAGCTAATACCATTACATACAATTACATATTCCTTCCTAAAGGAAAAGCATGACAGAGTGTTTCAAGAATTATAGTACAGCTAAATATAAGGCATTGGTTCTTTCTCAAGAAGATAATAAAAAGAATGGGACTTTATTTCAACTTCAAATTTTCACTGAGATCACAATTTTCTGATACAGTCTGTTCTTGGAAACTGGTAATGGTTTAGACAGAGAGTCCTCATAAAATTGAATCCATCCATCACCTGTTTCTGATCACCTGTAGCCAAAAGTTCAAATGCATTCTCCTCCATGATCTTCAGAAAGAACAAACCAAGGGAAAAAACCAACCAAACAAAACCAACCAAACAAAAAAACCCCAACAATACAGGGAAAGGACTATGCAGTGTGTATGTGGTGAAAAGAAAATAAGAATGGAAAGGAAAGAAGTGGAGGCCTGAAATATGGCTGTTCTGTGTTGTTGTGTTATATTTGAAAAATTAGAAATTACATCATAAAGGAAGTGAAGTTTGTGTTTACAGTAGTGCACAGAAATTTAAGCTAATTAGCTATGTCTGGGCATTCCATTAATTTCAGACTGTTGCTTCCAGTAATATAGTTCAAAGGCTACAGATGGGATATGGAGAAGCAGGAGATTTTGCAGCTGTGTGAACAGAAAAGGCTACTTCCTAATTTCCTGTGGGCTGAGCTGAGACTTGTGCATTCTTTGCCATTCTCTCACAAAAGCTGAAGTAGCAAAATCTGGCAGCAAAACAGAGAGCCAGTTAGAGACTATAATGAGTCAAGAAATGGAGTGAAGCATAGCTAAGACTGATAGAGTCTGGTGAAGCAAGGAGGAGCTGGCAAAAAAATGAACCAGGTAACAGATTAGACCACCTTAAATCAGGTCTTGTTATCCAGCAGAACTTTCAATCCTAAGGTATGACGAAGGGTTACTTTAGAAAAAGTAGCTGAGCAGTTGTCTGCCCAAAGAAGAGGACAGTTAATCGTTGTTGATAGAGCTGAAATTTAGGAGTTAGTTATTGTTAATACATTAATCTTCCTTGTTAGAAATTTTTATTGTTTTTCTTTCAATCTGATCTCTACTTACTAGATCAGTGGTCTTTCAAGGAAAGAAGGAGCTAGGTTGCTGCCAAGCCATGGTATCCTCTGCCCACCCATAAATGCTCAATCTACCCTGCAGCACAGTTCACATAAATGAAACTCTTGCTATTTGTAGTATCTCATTACCCATCTTCTCTTTTTCCTTTCCATTTAATTGATTTCATAAAAATTCCTTGGTTACTTTCTTTCTTCCTTTTGATTGGACTAATTATCAACAGTACATAACCATGATTAAAGAAAATTACTTCATTGTGCATCAGTTGGATCCTTTCTTGAAAGTGTTACTTACAATCACAGAATAAAACCAATTCTATCTGTATTTACAGGCTGCACTGAGCCATATTAGTATATGCTTGAGGGGGTAAAAGTGCTTCATTAAGAAGGCAAGAGCTAGGTAGACATCCAGTTCTTCAGAGTAGAGCCGAGAGCCCACACTCCACTTCCCTGTCACTCCTTGTGCTCAGTGATTTCCTCCCTGACTCATTTTCCAGGACCAGGAGGACCTATTCAGATTGGCTTGAATATGAAAACTATGACATTTCATTAATATTACTAATTGATAGCTGATTAACCAACACAAAACATATGCTTGGACCAACATATCTTCCACAAAGGCACCCTTGATGAAAAGGCATCAATAGTGAATCAACATGTTCCTTGATAGTGTGTTCCTCTAATAATCTATCATAATCCCAATATTTCTACCTTTTTCATTCTTCCCAATTTTAATTTATCTGACATTATTCTTAAGCTTATGTGCATTGATTTTAAAAGTTGGAATTTTGATCCATTGCTAGTAGGTAAGTTTAAGCACTGGCTTTCATTTTTAATACAGCCTTCTCTGTGGAACAATCTGTATTCTGCAGCTTCTTCTTGGGACAACTGGGGATTTCTTGCGATGTGAGTTGTTTGCTTAACTGAAAAGCATTGTTCTTGGTATTGCTTCTAGTTCTAGAGATGTCTTGCTTCCAATAGCCTGGATCTCTCCTCTGGGTCATTATATGCACAAGTTTAATGTTTTAAGTTTGAACCTATACATCTAAGATGACCTACACCAGGGATCTAAAAAAGGCAGAACCACTGTTTGTAAAAAAAGAAGGCAAAAACCTCTTCCCTAATAATACTATCAGTGATTCTTAATCGCCTCTGTTAACCCGTCTTGACTGTTGAATATCTGTTGGCTTCCCTGGTGTGAAGAGTTACCTCAAAAGGAAGATACTTAGATTTCTATGAATCGCTGCTAACCACTGACTTGAAAGGCTCCGCTGTAATTTCTCTCTGCTGCTGAAATGAGTTTTCTCATGCTGTCTTTATTTATTCCACCATCTCTCTGAACAAAACATTTATCCTACTATCTCTCTTCCTGGATATTAAGCACTTGCAGTTCTTCCAAATCACCAAGAAGGAGAGCTTTCTTTAGTGGCTTTTTTTTTTGTTGTTGTTTTTGGTTTTGTAAATGAAGATTAACTGCCTATCTATTATAATAGGTTGGTTCTTAAATCACTGTCACCAAGGACTGGAACCATCATGTGACTGTCTGGGTGTAAGAGACATATACGTTCCACTCATCATTCATTGCTGGTTTTAAATTCATTTTTGCTGTTCCCTGATTGGGTGACAAACTCATTTCCAAATAAGAGAATAAGAAGTATTGAGGAAAGCTATTCAAGTAGAAACTCTTTTCTCTTGCACATACCATGCTCTTGGCTAGGTAAGTGTGCTGCTACAGAAAATTCTTATCCCAGTGTTTTCAGGAAAATTATGAGGAGTAACCAGGGTAAAACAGGAGATAGACATCTTGATTTAGCTGAGTAAAACCTGCAACAGAGATAATATTGTTCCTGAGGTAATATTGGAAATATAGTTTGGCTCCAGTTTTCTCTAGAACAAAACATTTTCTTTGTCTCTCACTTCACTCCCATTCCTGGAATCACAGCATGACACTAAAAGACAGAGACTATGATCCAGACCCTATGTTGAATTAAAAGACTTATTGCAAGGTCATCCCCTTATCACATGACCCAGAGATAGCCTCCTTCTTTTCATTTTCATTTGTAAAACTGGTAACCCTGAAAGTGTGACTATGTTGTTCTCAGCACAACACAGAGTTGCAGTTCCTCAGTGGTTCTATCTACAAACGCCATAGCGGTGATAATGCTGATTTCAGCCTGCAACTGCACATTCCCCAAATGAAGAAAGATCAGGAGACAAGGTGGCAGTTGGTTTCTCTGAGATGTACTCACATAGATCCTCTCTTTCTATTGGCTTTCCAACTTTCTGTCACCTAGCAATGCAATTTGCAAGTATATCTTCTCTTGATGAAGAGAAGTGTCATCTCTGCCTCTGTGACAGCTAGGCCACTATTCCTCCCAGTATTTACTTAGATGGAAAAGAAGTCATAGATCTATCAGCTTTTTAGGTTTTGTAAGTGCATTGAAAATCTTCAAGGAGACTAGAAAGTTCAAATTTTCCCTCTTTATGTGTCATACCTTGAATTAAAACATGACAGAAACCTTGCTCAAAAATGCAGTGCCTGGGATGGCAAACTTAATGACTGACTTCTATGCCAATGTCAGCCCTGAAAGCAACCTCAGCCAGAAAAAAACAAACTAACTTTAGCTATTACAATCTCACATCCAAACTGTTCCTAACATGCCATGTACAATATGTACATGATAAATAAATGTTGATCAGATTCCCACTTACTGTTTACAAAAGAATGATTTTAAAGTAGCAGAAAAGCAATATGCCTAAGAATAAAATATCTATGACATAATGAAACAAAGAAACTTCAAAAGAAAAGAAAATTGAAAGCTTTAAAACACTTTTATTTCCTGCCTATAAAAGTCTTCACATGACTGGGCAGTCAAAAGGAGAAAGTTATTCTATCCCTTGCCTTTCTACAATATCAGGTGAAAGTTGAACTTTACGAATGAATAGGACTTAAACTCTGTGGCTTTCCTTCTTGGGATGGAAAATGGAGCCTAATGAGCTAAATGCTAAAATCAGTGATCTCATGGGGTAACTCAACAGCCCAAGCCAGGACACTGTCTTTATGGATGGGAAGGTATTTCTCAGAAAAACCAGAGCCCCTTGTGCAACCTAAATCAAATAGTAATTTCTGTACAAATAGTCTTACTGTCTTAGTAGAGAACTCATTTTGAGACTGAAGAGCAAAGGTGAGAGGAAATGTCTGTTCATGAAGTTTGAGTGAAAATTGTTCTGTCAGGTGAACTTTCATAGTAATTAACATTATTGTGTGAGAAAATACACAATACCCATCTGCATATATCATCCTATTTGTAGAAGAAAAATAAGAATCCAATATCTTGATCACTGTAAGATTTAAAATGTTGCTTTATTTCTGGTCTGTTGGTCTGTTTTTTGTTCTTATTTTTTCACCTACCAATACTACAAATGATGTCAATGGATGCTAGCTGATGACCTTTGCATTTCAATGCAAATCTTCAAGAACTCCTCTAACCCCAATGTTACCTCTCAAAACAGGAAAGATATGTTATTTCTGCAACTTTCCAAGTTGAAGACATGTCATATGTAATTGCATCTGTTCCTAAAAGGTCACGAGAAATGTGTCTTTAATAACCAAGATGACTTCTGTATCTTCATTTAACAGAACACTTCAAATGTGTGGAATGGAGGTCTTATCTGTGTTGGATAGCATTTCCTGCACTGTACCTGTACTGGACTGCAAAAGAAGGAAAGTCTTCGGGGCAAGAGACTGTTTTCTGGAAGCTACAGATATTACATCTGCTAGAAAACCATGACAAGAAAAAAAAATAATAAGAAGTATTTTCTTGTAATTTCACTGTGAAAATCCTCTCAAGTGTAAGACAGCATTTCTGGAGACTGGAAAAATCTGAAACCAGAGTCCATTCTTGAAGACAGAGGAGTGGTATGGTCTGGCAGTGGCAGTGGTAACACGAGAGAAAGCAGCGAGAAGCACTTACCTTTTAAGTGCCAGGAATCTCTAAGGCTTCAGAAAGGTAGGGTTGAACAAGGTGTCTCTCCCCTCCTCCATCACATTAACCTTCTACTTCCCAGTTGACATGATCTCTCTGGGAGCCAAGAATGGAAAGGCCTTAATGGGCTTCTCCCCTTGGTGTAGACCGTTGAGAGAGATTAACATTTTCTCTGAAGTAATTGAAAATTTACTATTAAAATGGCTCAATCCCTTGTTCCTTTCAAAGCAAAAGGCCTAGCATCACTCAGGAGAGGATTCGATCCAGGAGTGAACTCTAAGTTGCCCAGAGCACACCTTTATGGGCCAAGAAGAGGATGAAGAGGATGCAGAGGACCCTGAGCTGGGTCCTCCAAGCTGGGGTGCTTCCCTAGTTTAGCAGACACCAAAACAGAGAAAGCTGTCTCGGGCTCCTGTATGGTGCTTGTCCTGAGGATATAAATGCTGATGGCTGAATGCACTCAGGCACACACCAATACAGACACTCTTCTTCCTTGACACATTCAACCAACACATCTACCCCCAGCACAACCCTGTGCAGAGCTGTGTGTGCCCTCAGGATGGGTTTATGCTCAAACAGAAAGTAGAAACACCCCAACGCACCTAAAGCTTCCTGATCCCTGAGGGGAAAGATACTGCAGACCATCTCAGTCACACTACTGAGGCTAGGTCCAGCCCTCCCCAGCACTCCAAAGTTCAGACTGGGCTGAACAGATATTTGTGTCTGCTGCAAAAGTTGCAGCAGTAGCAGACATTTCTGTAGAATAAAAAAAATCCTTCCTTCACTTCAGCAGCAGGACCACTAACCTTTCCATACTGTCTGTTTGCTTCTTCCACGAAGCAGGCACTGCCTCCGTCTGCATCCCTGACCTTTCCTCAATGTCTCTCTATCTGTTGCTTCTGTCCTTTTTAAAAAGCCTCTTATTGATGTTTTTAAACCGATGGAGGAACATAAACAAGTAATAAAGAAAGGTTAACAGTACTGAATCGATACTAGAGAGAGGCATCAGGGAGAGAGAATTGAGGAGGTTGACTGAAGGAAGGCAAAAGGCGAAATTTAATCACAGTGCTATTAGTAATTAAATTACATTTTGGGTTGATGTTATTTAAAAAAAAAAAAGTAACGAAAGCACAAACTAACATTAGGGTTTCACAGAAAGGAAAAAAGATGAATAGAAATTATGACCACGGGCTTTTTCATATCCTTGCTGTGAACAGAATGATCTATTCCAGATTATTGTGGTCTTTTTCAGCTGCAGTGGAAAGGAAAATGCTCTCGATGTTAAACTGGAGAGTTCTGAAAACATGGGCTTAGATCAGATCCAAGCACAGGAACGTGGAAATGTGTACAATCTGTATGTTCCTGAGAAATTTTCTGTATCACAGAATCACAGAATCACAGAATCACAGAATCACAGAATCACAGAATCACAGAATCACAGAATCACAGAATAGTTGGGGTTGGGAGGGACCTCTGGAGATCATCTAGTCCAACCCCCCAGCTAAGGCAGGTTCACTCAGAGCAGATTGTAAGGTATTGCATCCAACAGAGTTCTGAATGTCTCCAGAGAAGGAGATTCCACAACTCTCTGAGCAGCCTATTCCAGTATTCTGTCACCCTCAAAATAAAGACATTTTTCTTCATATTCAGATGGAACCTCCTGTATTCCAGTTTGTGCCTGTTGCACTTATTGTGTCACTGGGCGCCACTGAAAATCTGTAGTCCTGGTAGTCTGTTTCCACATCTAGAAATACTGTGAACAGAAAGGGTAGATCCCAATTCTGGACCAGATAGGTCCCTTTCAAGTGTTACAGTATATCACTGTGATTTGCCTAATGACACCTAGTTTTGGCAATTCTCTGTGTGTTGCAATTACACAACTTTCTTTAATTGGTTTCCTTTACTGACAGATTGTTTTCATTTTATTATTAGCTTTGTCATCAAAACAAGTTTCCAGTCACCTCTCCACATTATTTTTTAAAAGCTTTAAATATGTGTAAACACTGAATCTTGCAGACAGGTCTCTCTCCTCTATTCTTGCAGTGTTATGATCGTGTCCAGCAGCTTAATGTGTGTGCAAACAGACACGCCATACTCTGAACTTCACCTATTCGGTACAGTCTCACTTGGCCAGGTGAGAGGCTCTTCACATATCAAGCCAAATTGCCTTTTTTTTTGGAACTGGTATTTCTACCAAAGTCTTGAGAAGTCTTGTTTGTGATTGTGATCCACACAAGGTATGAGATCCACAACAAACCCATTCTTTCTTGCCTTGCATTTCAGGGTTAAAGGGGTGGCACACACATATGACTAGGTCAGCTGGTATTGGTAAGAATGCCACATCTACTCATGTGCCTCCAGAGCATCTCCCTATATGAGATACCAGCTGGAAAACATAGGCTTATTATTTGCTTGGGAGCCTGTTTTTTGTTGTACCAGGCTTAGTATTTTTTTATTTTCTCCTTGCTAACGGTTTTCTCAGAAAAAGCATTTAAAGGCTCAGATGCTAATGAGTAGGTCCCTCTCATCACGGAAGGTAAAGCTGCATAATGGGAGCAAGAAAAAGAATTAGTTAGAATAAATGAGGGAAGGATATTGAGGATGGGAGGGTGAGGAGTGACTGTGTTTGTCAAAACTGGCATCGTCGCCATCCAGAAGCAGCTTTGAATGAGAGGTTGCCAAGTTTAGTTTGTGTGCTGCCTGTGGTCTCCAGATTTCAGATGAAAGGTGCCAAACATGAAAAGAATGAGAGATACATAAGCCCCGTTAGGCTCTGTAATAGGAAAATGCTACTTGCTTGCCCTCCACCAGCTGCCATTCAGTCACCTTTTCCCCTTGTCTTCATCAGCTCTCCCTCCTTCCATAGGAATTGATGAGATTGTTTCTCTGCTCAGGAGCATTATGGCCCTCCATGTGCAAGGCAAGACCATTTAATTCATCTCCTTCCCTTGACTTTGGGCAAGCATGGCAGCTGGCTGCAGCAACAAGTCTGTCGCACAGGCATTTTTAGTATTCCTGCTATATTCCCAGCCTGGACATGTGATTAACTGAGGGCAGGAGGGAGGGAGGCAGGCAGGACAACTACAGACAGAAGACTTAGAGCAACCTGGAGAGCTGTCTGGTTTGCATTTGTTTTTCCTTTCCCTCAATTTTTTTCCTCCACAAAAAATCACTTGTGGCAATGCACCAACTGCTGCATTGTACATTGTATTGATGGTCTACAGGAAAGGGTGGATTGGCAACAATGTGCTCACAGATCCAGCTGGCACTGACTAATGAGCTCTATAATCCAACAAAATGCACCTCATCTACAAATAAGGTCCCATATTTGACATAAATACTTTAAGGATGCCTATCAAGGATCCCTAGAGCTGCTTGTGTTGCTAAAACAAGGAGTGGTGGCCACAGGTTTCAGCTTGAACAGTCCAAATGGGACAGCAGGCAAAACTTCTTTACAAGGAGACTGCTGCAGAACAGGTCACCAGAAGTGTGTGATCTCTGCCCTTGACAAATTTCTAGACTCAGCTACACAAAGCCACATCTGGCCCACTCCAGTGTTGGTGAAATTCCTGCTTTGAGTGGGAAGCTGACCAAAGACCTCCACAGGTCCCTTCCAACCAGCATTTCTGTGATTATTTTGATGGAAAATTCTGTCTCAGGAAGTACTAGAAATCTCTCTGACTTGAATTTTTCTGCTCATGGCTGCAAAGGCAACCTAATAAAATGTACCAAATGGAGAAACTCTTACAAGTGGAGATTTTGTAGTGTCCACCGCTTAACATAAAAAGAAAAGATGTGTTTCTGAGGTAGATACTACAGCCCTGAAAGTCAAGAGGGGTACATAAAGAGCCAGGCTTGGCACACGTTGGCTTTTATCATCTTCCTCATTCTGGGATTTGCATAAGCAACAAGACTAAGCCTTTTTGAAAACACCCACTACTTGCTTTGTTTAATAGTAACTTGGTGCTATGATAGAACTCACTGGCCCAGGAATGGGTACAGACTCCCAGCTAGTGAGAAACCTCCCAGCTCCCCCTCTGGTCCTTTTCAATTTAGCAGTAAAAAAAAATTAATTATTAATAAAAATATAAATAAAGATTAGATTTTGATTTCCTGGGTTAGAATTAAAATCAGAGGCTGTCAAGCCTCCAGTTTTGAAACTTGAGAAAAACTATCACATCCAGTCAAAGATTAGCTCTAAGGGAGCTAATAACTAATAGTGCCACAAGCTTCATGTGGTATCAGTCTTCCAAAAAAACTAAAAAACCATCCCAGAGTCACCTTCCAGTCCATAGGTTGATAAGATACCTGCTGGCAGGCTCAGACTGAGCATGGTCCCAGAACAGTTTGTCTCAGCAAGAATCAAGAACAGCAAAAAGCTGCAATTTTTTTAACAATCTTTCACTTTTACACAATGTCTTTCTGAGTTCTCCATTGAAGAGAGAGCTTGATCTGCTTTCTGCCATGGAAAAATCAATGCACCAGGCATGCACAGATCACAAAGAAAATGACACTGCCCTGGTGGATGCTTCTTTATGGTAGAGACACTCAGGTCCTCCATTGCCTGTGAAACAGAATTGCCTGTCTGCAGAATTTGTGTTAGGGAAAGGCAGAGGAGGACAGACTGATGTTTGATCTGCTTCAAAAAAGAAAAAAATGTTCTCTTTCCAAATTTGGTAGCATCCTTTCTGAACTCTTGCCTCTGATACAGGGCAGATTTATGCAGTTCCTTTAAATATTTACCTCCATAACCATGCCACATTGATGCATTATTACTTTTTAACCAACATTAAAGTTTAAAACTAGAATAAAAGCTTTGCCTCATACAAGAAGAGCTTGTCCTTCAGAAAAACAGGAAGTGCACCACATCATGTGTCTATGAACATACTCTTAAAATTCCATTATTTTTTGAAGAAAAAGTAACCAAAAACTTAAAAATGCACTTTCTGTGGAATTAGCTTAAATTTCATCTGCGACAGGTGTTTTTAGTGGGGAATGCTTATTCTTAGTATTGGTTCTGGGCAAAGAATTAGAATCACATTAGAGCTCAGAATGATTACCAGTGTGAAGATACTCCCTCTGAATCCTTCCCCATGCACACATACCTGCTTACTAGGGTTGCTCACCTCCTATAGTAGCAAGGAGTGTTTGATATTTTTGCCTGCCAACTGACCACTTTACAAAGGTGAGTAGGCATAGCTACTTTTTGTCCCCACTCTGATCTTACCAACCAGTGCCATTCAGACATGATGGGAACTTTATACTGTGGGTGCTTTATAGATCTTGCTAATGGTGGGACCTAACATTTTTGGCTAACTTAGGACTGGAACAAGGACCAGCAGCTTAGTTGACATCGGCACAACACCATTAGACACAACACTGAATCATTAGTTCTTTGTCTTAGGCAATCCCAACATGCTTTATACTCCATAGGCAATAGACAGTTGTTGTAACATAGAAATACCATTGTCATTTGGGTCAGCAAATAGCTGTGATACACAAAGAGTAAATGAAAACAATTAGGAGAAAAATTAGCCTGCTTCTCTTCTAGACTGGTGGTTATCAGGCTGAGCAGATGCCTACAGGGAGAAGCATCCTTTAGCAAAGGATACTCAGCCAGAGGTCCAGAGGAGACTGGTGAGGTGCTTGGGAAAGATCCTTTCAGTGTTACAAGTTACACAAACCCCATGAGACTCAGAAAGTCCCAAGCTCGTAATACCTGAAAGCAGGCAGAGCACGAGGAAGGAAGTATCTCACAGACTTGCCTAGTTCCATCTTTTCTGTAAGCTTTTGCATACAGCCACTGCTGGAAAGGAGGGCCTGGGCCAGGTGGTCCTTTATTTTGACCCTGGATGAACTTTCCTGCCTTTCAAGGACGCACACACTTCCCAAGATGAGAAAGAGTGCAGTGTACTATATACTTTCTTCCCAAACAAGCCATATTACAGGCATATTCCCCAGCTTCTCCACATCCTTGAGTCTTGAAATATTTGCTCCCTACACCCTGTGGTAGAAGAGGAAGGGAAGACAAAAGAACTCAAAAATTGCTGAAGACCCCACCTCTCATCAAAGACTTGTTCTCCTCTTTTCAATAGTTACTTTTAAACAAACTTGATCCATCATTTCTAAACTGAATTTCCTGGGGAGAGAGGTATATATTTTTCTTCAGACTGATAGTGTTTGCAGATTTCAGCATAAATTGTTCTGCAGGGTTTCGCTGCATTTGAAATTGTGCTTTTTTCTGCCATTGCTGAACAAAGTATTCCTCGGGGAGATGTCACCCAGCTTTAACAGGGATCATAACTTACAGGAGAGACCTATACAGTAATTTCCATTGGGATTAATACAGCCTGGAACAGTTGCCTGCTGTTGACGTAACATTGCCAAATATCTTTTCAGTGCTTTATAAATGGCAAAACATATAGTTGCTTATCAAAGAAAAAAAATTGATTCAGCAGTGGATTCTATTCATGGTGAATCAAAAGGAAAATAAATCAGGTGAGCCCTTATTTGGCAATATGGATTAAGCAGCTATGACTTGGTAATATCACTGACAGCGCAAAGGGAGCAACTGACAATTAGGACGCTCACTTGCCACACGTCAGTGGCCTAGGGCCAGCTTGATTGCCTTCTTCAGTTCACACCATCAAAGTGTTTTGCTCTTCACATTAAAATTTGAAGCCTACATTTTCCCTAGCATTAAAAAAACAAAACCCAAGGAGGTGTACTCGGGTCCCCAGAGACAGTGTAATTCAGCCCTAGCTTAAGATTTGCTAATGCATTGAGGTCATTAATGTTTCATGGTGGTTCCATTTCTGCATGTGTACAAAGCCTTTACACCACCCTGGCTTTAATTAACTTCTCCTGTTTCCCAGGAGACCTTTGGAAGCAGGGATGGTTTCCCCTAATGAAACAGTCCTAGCTCTTTGTTTTGATGTTGTTTACATAGTTAATATCCCCTTTAGGAGAAACAGCAAAATAGAAACTTGTGTGTAGAGAGTTGCTCCACAGATAAAGTACACAAGTCACTTGGGGAAATAAATCATTGAGTTGTGAAGATTTCGGGGGTATGGTTTTTCTGGGTTTAATTTTTTTTCCCCCCAGCTAAAAGTTCATCTCCACAAAGATAAACAAAGATTTTCCCAGAGGGATGGGGAAAGTGAGAGAAGAGATCAAGAGGGATACCATCCATCCTACAAACCATTTGTTCCTTTTTTTCAGAGAAACTTCTGCTAAAACCAGACCCTACCTCTTTGCTCCAAGTTCTTGACTGAGCATAATTTAGGACAATAATCATGATTTGGATAGTCTGGGGGAGCACTAATTCTAGTGTTTATGGTCAGAACAGCCCTCCCTATCTTTTCTGTTTCTAGGTGAAAACTTCAGCATCTCAGTAACTCTCTTATCATTAAGTCCTGTTATTTCAAGTACAGGTATTAGTAAATTAAACTGAAAGATAAGTTCCTGGCCATGACAGAGAGTAGTGGTCCTGGCTGTTGTCCCCTTTGCCCACCTTTTATCTGCATCTAACTCACTAAGCCCATTTCCATGACAAAATTCAGAAGGAGTTCAAATAGTGAAGGAAGGTGTGTAACACTCTGTAACTGTGGTTTCTGATAGTTACCATGGTGGCTGTTAAACCTTGAGAATAAATAAGCAGCCTATTATTTCTGAGACTAGAGCTTGATAAAAGCAAACCAAAACAACACCACACACAGGCAAAAACCCCAAAGAGGCATTCAAAGTGTCATTTGTATAACTCACCTGACACAGTCCTGGTATTATAATTGCACAATGAAAAATGCTTATAGCAAAACGATCCAAATTGTTAGTGTCACAAGGCTGACAGTAAAATGTCTAGGAAACAGCAGGCTCCTGATGAACAGCTGAATGTTTGCATTTTTAAAAGAGAAGCAGGAGAGGGGAAGAGGACAGGGATCAAACTGCCTGTGCAGAGAACGGTGTCTTGTCACAGCAAAAGAGGAGATGGTCAGGCAGAAATGAAGACAGTGGGACACATTGCCTAAAAATTTGAGAGGAGGTGAGTTGTTTTTCAAGATAGCTGAGCTCTCATTTACCAGGTGAATATATTTTAATCAGTCCTTGCTAGAGGGTCCCTTGTGCTACATGGGTTCATTTGAAAGTCCCAGCTGATGTGGCATAGATTTTCTGAATATCTCAGACAACCGAAGGCCAAAAGAGGTCTTTTATAGGAAGCCCAGAGGTCCCCTGCAGGGAATTTCAAGTAAAGTTTAAAAGTAACAAATTCTCATCTTTATTCAAAATATGACTTTTTTTTTTTTTTGGCAACGCAGAGTGGGAAAAAGTAGAGCAAGAATAGACAGACAAGATGTTGCTTACTCCAGCTGATAGGGCCAGTGAAGGGTATGGGTTCCTCACAAGCACTTCATATGCTGTAGCATAAAAGTCATTGGAAATGAGGCTCTGGTTTCTGATTTGGAGTTTTCTTTTCTGTTTGTCATGCAACCAGATTGTGCAGGCAGTTTCAAATGGCACGTACACTTTACTTGGCTTAACTGGGAATGAACTGGAACAACTGCAGAGCTCCTGGACTCAGACAGTTGGCTGGGCAGGTGGATGAGGCTGATGAGTCAGGCCATTGTAAATCATTTTACTTGTTGGTTTTGACCCAAACTAGTAGGAAATCGTAATTCTACCTGACAGCGAGAGGTCAGGATGGCATTTTCTAAACTTTACCATCATCTTCTGTCTATTTGACATGAATCAATCAAAAATAATGGTGAATGTTGTCTATTTGCTGATTCTCAGCCCAAGATGATGCACCATGCCATAAGTCTGCCCCACTCTCTCTTAGCCAAACTATTTAGTGCTTTGATCCCAGCAATTTGATGCTATTTTGTCTTCTATGGAGGCTTCAGTGCATTTAGGTAAATCGACGCCCATCACTTCAGTTTTACAACAAGTGCCACTTCTGTAACAGTCTGATCCACAGCAGAATCCTGCAACTCAAAGCACAGCCCACTGCTATATCAATTTTCCTTGCCATGGGGTTTGCAAAATTGCTCTCATCTGTAGAATATATGAGCCTGTCCTAAACAAATCAGGGATGCCAGCTCCCCCTTCAAGATGTTCCCAAGTACACAGAGAAGATGGGTCTCAACCTTTCTCATGCCAACATTGTGGATGTCTGTCATCTGTTCGTGTCAGGGCCAGGGTTGGCATAAATCAGCATAGCTCTGCTGGGAGTCATGGTGATTCACTGATGTCAGAGTAACTATGTGTATACGCAGCACCTTGCAGTAAAACTGCACATCCACTTTTTCTGTATGGCCTATGCAATTCCCATTGGATCATCACAAATAATCTTCAGCTGTTCAGAGTTCAACTAAAGTTGGCTTAGCCAAAAAGCCATCTGAGTGCATGAACGCAACTTTATGGAGCCTATGAATTCACCAGTGACACCAGATAAAAGCCCATGCAGCAGTCACCTTCCTGTAGCACCTCAATTGCAAATAGGAAGAGGGAAGCAAAAAGCAAAATATGAATGTAAATAATATTTTTTATGCCTACTTATCTCTCATGTTTACATTTTCCATAGTCCTAAACAGCACACATGTAAATGAACTCCCAATTTTTTGTGGGTTTTTTTTTTGTAAGATATTTTTCCTTTCAAAAGAGAAATATCCCAGACTGGTTTTTGAATGGCAAGGAGTATTGTGCACAGGTACTATCTAATTAGCGCTAATTGAACAATAGGAATTGCTACATTTTCACCAGAAATGAAGACTTTACAGCAGAAAACTTTTAATTATAGGGAAAGCTCTTAAGTCAGGGCTCACAGGTTACACCTGTGCACACTGAATAACTAAAGAGCACAGTCTATTCTGCCAAGTAATGATCCTTTTTTTTTTTCTGCTAGGGGAAGAAAAAAATTATCAACTTTTAAAGTACATAATGAGCATTTACTGAAGGGAAAAGGAGGACTAAGTCTTCCATTCACACACCAGATGTTCCCATTAAACAATGTTTTCAAGAAAACTCGGCTCATGTGGAAAGAGAGAACTCCAGAGTTCAGAAGCAGGAAAGAGAAAAAAAGTTAACTTGTAAAATAAGGGCAACTGCTGAAGAGATTGTTCCTGATTTTGGCCTAGTACTCATCAATCCAGCACTGCCAGTTGTCAGAGTCAGGGCTGGCATAAATCAGTGCAGTTCCCTGGAAGTTGGTGTGAGTGACTGTTGTCAGAGCAGCGCTGATTTACACCACCCTCCCAGTCCAGCAGCTTCAGGAGCTGATGGGCTGTGACCTCTTCTTTAATACCTTTAATACCTCAGGGACCTGCTACTACTAGCACATTTTCTGGTAGCAGAAATGACATGTGTGAGATTTTTCAGTATTTTCCTATGTGTACTTCAGAACCTCCCTAGGATTTTGCACAGGTCTTGGAAATTAAGGGGTTTAAGAGTTCAAAACAAAGCAGACACCTCTGCAAATTCCTCATAGTCTTTGTCCTATTGTTAAAAATAACACTCACTAGCACAGGCATAGTGTATATGGGTACTGATACTGAGGGCATAGCTAGGACATCTGGATTAATTTAAGCCTCATTTGATTTTGGGCACAGGCCGAAAACTCCTTCATTTCATTTGGAGCAGCAGCCTGGCTCGAAAGAGTTTGCTCCTGTGCTATTTGCCTCCACTAATTGGTCATCTGCCTGGTTCAGCCCTGCTGCTCAATCAGCACGAGAGCAAACCATGCTGCCTCAGCTACCTTTTTCTCAGCATCACTTAATAATTTAGGAAGAAGGAAGAGTATTCAAATCACAGATATGTGATTTCTCATTGGGCCTCTCACCATCTGTTTTGTCAAATAGGTAAATCAAGGGCTACATGGGCTGAGTTTAAACCCCAGCTTTCTTTTCTGAACTTCACAGCAGCAAGAGGGGATGAAGTCTACAAGTATTATGGTTAGGGTGAGGCAACCAGAAAAACAGATTTTGCTATGCGGCGAAAGACACAAAAAAACTGTATTAAGGCCCTTTATGTTTTCTAAAAATATATTTCTCACCCTCACTATACTAAATTGGACCCATTTAATCTAAAGTGACAACAACCATGTCACTATTTTTTTCCCTGGGTCAGTTTTTTATTATTTTATCCAGCTTTCTTGAATTTCAGTGGAGATTTTAATTACAGTTCTCCTCTTTCAGGCTTCTCTCAGTTCAAGTTACCACCACATGCCCTTGATAAGTCAGAGCTCAGCTCTGCTCCCATTGCAGGGATCCATTTTCCCATCAAAGACATATTGCTGCAAAATGACATATGGCTCAGTGCAGATCATCTAACACTCCTTGCTATGGAGCAAAACAAGGATTGGTAGGTGTCCAGCCACCTGCACAGGCAGAAAAATGCACCTGTGTGTCATGACAGGAGCAGCTGGCTGAGGAGGGCTGTGTGTGGTTGTGTACAGTGTACCAGTTCTGCAGTGAAATGCCTGATGATACTTCTAGATCTCAAATGCTAGCAAAACAAATAGCTGTACAACAGCATTTGACATCCTTAGGTGATATTATTGCATTATTGCATTGCTGGTTTTGCTGCTGTGGTATGACACACTATTTGGTAGCTCTGCATCCAGAAATGCATAACAAAGTTGGTGAAAAAGTTATCCGTGTTTAAATAGAGCTTGTGTCATGAAACTGGAATCACACTTCATAGGCTGTGAGGAGTATTATTCACAGAGTTCCATCCTACTGAAGGTCATAGCAGCTTTTTGCAGACTAGAGGTGCAAATCCTTGGTTTTGGGATGTTTGCAGCAACACTACAAATTGCCTCTCCTCTTGCACCCACATCAGCACCTGTGACACAGGTATGAGAGAGGGTCTCAGGACTTGTCTCCCATCTGTTGTACTTTTGAGGCCCCTTGGTGTGAACCAGCTCTTTTAATGCATTTGAAAAGGACCAGGAAAAAAATTAAGCCCTTGTTTGTCAAACATAAAATGGGCCAAGACCCATCCATGTCATCAAGACCCACCAGGAAATTCAGGACATCTGCAAGCCCTTCTTACTGTCCCTTCTCAGTGAGTTTGGGGATGGTGCTGCCAAGTTTGTGCCCTGGTACAACAGCAGCAGGGACAGCCCTTCCTCCCTTGTAGGGGTAAGGAAAGGGGTGGCAGCTGAGACTGCCCAAAGCAAGGCTGTGCCACACATCCTGCATGCTGTCAACTCAGTCTGCCTGCCCCAGGGATGCCCTGCTCTCACTGCTGACCACTGATCCCTGTGCAGGACCTAAAACTGGTCTATTTTCCATCACACAAATTGTTGGGGAGTAGAGCCTTCCTACATCTTTGCCTCAAGACAGCACAGTTCATCCTGCAAAGGACATGTCTTGTCTGTGCACATTAAACACACCAAATTCACTTCAAAACACCTTTCTTCACACTCCAAATGTTTCTGTGGCATCAAAGATCTTCCCTGCAACTGCAAAATTAAATGAGGCAGGTCAGTCAGTCACCCCACTCTGAGAACTGCAACACACCCCACACTGAGAGCTGCAACACACTGCTCTGCCCAGCTCATTTTGAACCTGGACACCTGAAAAACAGATACTCGGGAAGCTGTGAGCTGATGAATGAACCAAGAGTGACTCTCCCTCTGAACAAGCACTAAGAATCAGAGCAAGAAAATGTCACTTGTTCCCCTAGTACTGATGGGGCAACACAACACTCTGGGAAGATTTTATGGATCACATCTCAGCTTCTTCTTATCTCTTGTTCAAATTGTCGACAATGGCAAAGGAGAACATATTGCTTTAAAAAAAAATTCTGCTAGAGCTTTTGCTGTCAAGTAGGTCTCTTAAACCCCATGGGTAATGTTCTCAGATGACAAAGCTGCTCTCCTTTTTGGCAACGGTCTTTTATCAAGCGATACAGCAGCACATTTTCAATCATCTCCGTATCACAATGAAGAGACAAACCCTGTTAACATTGTTCTCCGAAAATCATAAAATCCAGTGGCTCAGTACACCTAGGGACTAGGCTGGGCTTTGAGCTTCCGAGAATCTCAGCAGCAGCGGGAGAAGTGTAATTCAATCTTTTTAACTTGGTGATATATATTCATGTCAGTGGCTTTAAGATAAGGAAAAGACTTTAGTTGAAGAATGAAACTTTTGATGAATAACTGAGAGTACGATGAATAATGTACAAATATTTCTTTCCTCTCAGTGAAAATAATTCCAGATCCTTTTTCATTTTAATCCCTGTTGCATTCTTCATTTTTAAAAAAATAAAATAAAATTAAAAAATGAAAAGAGAAGAAAAAACCCCTATATTTTTAAAGGACATTGGAGTTCTAAAAGAAGAGCTTCTAAAAGAATCCTTCCTGATTGCACAAAAAGATATTTTTATGGTTTCTTTCTAACTGCTAGAAAACAGAAGATTGGATACTGGCAGTAATACGAGTAATAATGATGGATTAGTATGCAAAACCTCAGTCTATCTGTTCATGCTCTGCAGAAAATGTGGGATTGATCAGAGAAAAATATGTCCCTTTACCTAGGAGATATTTCTCATCAAATAAAAAATGTAACTGTTACAAACATTTTCTTCCCTTGCAACTTCATTCTTAATTCTGTCCTGCTAAAAAGTGATGAGACCAGCATGTTTAATGGTAGCAGGGTTTCTAAAGAGAGGCAACAAAATCAGCAAATATAAACATCATCCATTTGTTGTCCAACAGAATTGCAAGGGGGAAGCAAAATAAACTGAGCATTAGTTGAGAGTCCTGCCCATTTCTTCATATGTTGCATCAAAATCTGGCCTGAGAAAGACACTTTCAGCAGATGGGTGTCACTGAGCTACAGGCAGACACAGCAGGTCATGTTTTTTAACCCTGAGAAGGAGAGAGGTCACATTGCCTGGAACTTTTTGAACTCAAATTTTGTGACAGTCAAGTTGCAAAAGATGGCCACCCTCTACACTGAGATTTCTCTTCTTCTACACCTTTGAACTAACAAGGGTGAATTTCACCTCCCCACTAAACTGGCTGAATAGGTGGGAATTTCTGAGCAGGGATATGATGCCATTTGAAAAATAAGGAAGGCAGAGAAGTAGTTGGTGGTGTAGGAGATGAAAGGAAGCAAACTAGAAAAGCAAACTAGAAAAGCAAACCATAACACAGTCATTGGAAAGTATCTGATTATTAAAAAGAGAGAAATGCAATAGGTGATGTTAGTTCTGACCATAGCACTATCAGCAGGAACTGCAGACTCATTTGCTGCAGTCAGGAAAACAAGGTCCAAAGCAATGCCTGGTGCACTGTGTAGGAAGTGTTACAGGTCCATGAAGCAAAAAAATATTTAATTGTAGATCTCAGGGGGATGACCATACTGTCTGTGCTTGACTCAAACCCCCCTGTACAGAGCTCAGAGCAAAGTCAAAACTGACCTTCAGAAGTTTCTGGAGCAAATCCATTCCTGCCATGTGCAGGTTTCTGTCCCCTCTGATTTATGGAATGCAGGCATATTGTGAGACACGTTATATGAAATTGCTGGAAGGAAAAATTAAGAAAAAAATTGTTTGCTGGAGCCAATGAGGGTACAAAAAAGCCCTTACTGAATGGAGTATAAACGATCTCTTGTTTGAAGTTGGTCCCGGAGGGACAAAAGCCTGTCAACAAAGTATTTTTCTGAAATGAAGATGAGGGCAACACATTTCAGAATACTACACATGAGAATAAAACCCTTTACTTCCAAGCATGCTGACGAGGAAGTGGGTCACTGTATACTTTGATTCACTGACTCGTGCCTGCTGTAATCACACGAGTGCAGTAAATGCAGAGATACCAGTCCAGTTGCTGGTGACAGCTGGCCCAGGATCTTGGCAGTGGCTGGTTCTTACCATAGAGTAGAAAGGTTTGCCACTGAATTGTTTGAAACCTAACAGGGGAGGATTATTTTCAAGGTCAGATTGAATACTAAGCTAATTGTCTGCATTAGCACCAAGTACTTCAAATGAACTATGGTGAAGCAATCAAACTGTCATTCGGCTTTCCATCTTCACTGGCTGGGGTGGCGTTGTTGTTCTGCAGATATGTTGGCAGGTCCCTAGGCCATCTATTCATCCACCCATTTCAAATAAACATAAAAACACTTCTTGTATGACAGAAGGAGTGATATTGCTATTACCCAAGCCAAGGAAGTAACAGAAGGATGGAAATCAGGACGCCAGTCTCCTAAGGCATCCTGGTCAATGGGAAGCAGAGAAGATTTTCTTCTAAATAGTATCTTAAAGTATGACCCTCTTCTCTGGAGCAATTTTGAAAAGCATCCTTAGGGTTGCACTCTGCTTCAGACAACATTTCCACTGTTTAAGGAGAAAAGGAAAAGGAACAGCCAGAACTTCTGAAAGTCACATTTTATGCAGGTGTCTACAATGCCAAACTGCCTCCCTACACACAAAGGCTTTACCCGCTTCTCAAGGATGCTGTGCTGAGAATCCAGGGCATTTCCCTCAAAAACTGTGCTCAAGTGTGATTCATAGTGCAGGGAAAGGCCTTCAGTTTTCTCCCCAGACTTTCCAATGATGCTTTCATCAAAATGTTTTGGGCTGCATTAAGGTTTAGGATGTTGATTTATTTTCATGAATTCATTTCCTTTTTCCTTTTCACATTCATAGATTTATGAGGTTAAAGAGCATGAAGCTAATTAAATAATCTGACTGGTTGAACATCTGTTGAAACATAATAATAACTTCTGAAGCCAATGTTCCTGATGAGCTATTAATTCTGATTTAAAAATTAGAGTCTCCATTTTACTATCAAAGAAAATCAACAAAACAAAACCTTAGCACCCTTCTGGGCTCAGAGTGAACCTTCAGCCTCCCTTTGAAACCTTTTCCACCCACTTACACCTTTCAACACCTTCCAGTCCACTGACTCAGATGTCCCTTTTAGACTTCCTCTCAGTCAGAGTTCCTGATGTAAGGAAGCTGGTCTGTAAAGGAGGTCCAGTCCATCTTGAAGATTGTTGGTGTGCAGCAGCTACAAACAGAAATTCAGATTCAAATATGATGGAGATTCATGCAGGGATCCACCTTAGCCCAAACCAGAAACTAATGCATGATCTTATGTTAGAGGTTTAAGTCCAAATAGCCATTTAAGTGAGGAACTAAGCCTTTTCTTAAGTTCCATCTTGCTCTCCACCACCACAGAGCAGCCCTGGACTTAGTTAGTAGTTCCCAAGCCCAGAAACTTCCATTAGACTGACATGCAGGGACCTGGTTTTCAGCCCAGCATAGTCTGCCCTAATTTTCTTAGACTTTGCCTTGTCTTCACATCTTGCTCTCAAAGTAACTTGGTCAAAAATTCATTGATGGAACAGATAAGTAAATAAATTAGATCAATTACCTCCCACTACTCAGGATCAGTTAACGTTTCAAGGCTGATGAAAATAATTTGAATGAATAAGTAATTTGCAGTAGTTCTTAAATCCTCCTCATCTGCTGGCAAATTGTAGGAGCTGTGGGAATCATATAAGTTCATGCAGAGTGGGGATGTCCCCCAAGGACTATAGGAGTTAATGACAAACCCACGGTGAAAGTGCCAACTGATGCCGAAAGTATCTCCAGGCTCTCCCACACCAAAGCCACAAGACTGCATGTGTTCGCCCTTTCTATGACTTTTCCTTTTAGAAACAGACAAATTGTTCATACTGTAAATATTTTTCATACTGTAAATTATTCATAGTCCCAAAGTACAATGGGTGAAGGGAGCGTTGAAGCTTATGCTGCAACTTTGCTGCATAACCTACAAAAGGAAGGGAAGTTTTATACAAAAATGAAGAGGAAAGTCCCTCAGCATCTTACAGTTCAGTTCAGATCTCTAGCAGCCTGTAGACTGAAACTGACAGGAACATTTCAAGGTTAAAAAAAAAGATTAAACCCATAGTCTCACAAGTATTCCTAAAACATCTCAGATTATTCCAAGTGTAGGTGATATTATTAGGCAGTAAGGTCCAGAGCCACAAATGGATTTAAACTCTAAAATTTGCCTGCAATAAGCTTTAGACACTTTACCACATGCATGCTGTGGAGTAGAGCTCTTGAGGTAAGAGAAACCTTTCTCCTTCTGCTGGCAGCACTGTCTGTACCTCAGCATCCCAGTGGTGTGCTATGGCCACATCCCTGTGGACTCTCAGGAGACCCAGAATCACTCTGAAAAGAGGGGTGTGTATGTCTTGGGACACTAAGTGCAGTCAAACATTTCCAGATCTGGTAGCAGAAGGTGCTCCCAAGGTAGACTTTGCCTTATCTTGGTTGTCAGATTGTCTCCCATTCATTTTCCCCACCTCTTGTCCTCCTTAAAACTTCTCTAATATCCCTGGTTTCTCTCAAGTCTCTTCAGGGAATGCTCATTTCAGGGACAGGTAGCTACACCCCTCCTCTTAGTCCAGCCAATTGCCTTAGTCAGTTCTTGATGACCCATTCATTCCCTGTAAAAGCTTATCCTTGTCCCCCATCCCAGACAATGATTTTAACTCATTCCCTCACCCAGCATACAGTCCAATTAATACCAAGGAAAGAGGAGTGGGTGCCCTGAACTGAGAAATATTGCACAGTGTTTCATAACCCCATCTTCCTCCCCTTTCCCCACTGACCTATTTAGGCTCATTTTCCCTACATCCCACATCAGAAGCCATTTCCTTTGCATGGCAACCACCCAACCCATTGAATACAATTACATCCAACCCTTGGTTGAGCTTTGAAAATGGCCCACAAATTCTGCCTGAACCCTCACTCACCCACCACTGCTCTACAAGGAACCTCAACACTCAGCACTGGGATTTCAGTAGGGAATAAGTTGCTTAAAACTTGAATTTCAATGCTGAGTGTCAGAATGTGGAAGCAGAGACAATTGCATCTTATATGGCCTGCGTGTGCTACATCTCCTGTTGATTCAGTTAATCCAGCCTGCATTTTAGAAATTTCCCATGCTAAAACCATTAAATGATTAAACAACCATGTGCCTTTCACTGTGCCTCTTGGTCAGCCACAAGATCTCAGCCAGTCTGGTCCATCTCTCCTCTTCCTCACTCTGCTTCACATCTGGCTTCCAGTTTTTCTCTCCTTTTTGCCTTCCAGGTTCACGTAACAACATAAGATTTTAAAAAACATACATCGTTATAACATTTTTGTTTCATTTAATAAACACACTTCTTCAGCCTCCCAACTATGTCCTTGTATGTGTTTTTTTATTAGTAATAGTATTACAACCTCCCTAAATTTTGATCTGAAAACTGCTTGACATTCACAATGAGGTATTAAAAAGGATTTATTTTGTCCTTGAAGTAGGCATGTAACTCCTCTTAATGTGAGAGCTCAGGCTGGTGTAAATCAAGACTAAATTCACTGATATCGGGGTGCCTGAACAGGTAGAACCAGGAAAAGTAACGGTGAAGCAAATAATTTTGTATTCATCAAGGGTAAAATCCCAATAGCAAAGAGAACAATTGCTTTCTGTCCTGCCTCTACCTGCACAACTGCCTTAAAAATATAGTCAATAGAACTACTAATAATATTTTCTTCTGAAATTCAGGAACAAATGTTTTTTTGTTTCGCAAGGACAAGCCTTTCTTTTCTGCTCACAACCAGACACTGACATATACTAATCTCATGAAACAGTTCACAGTGAGCAATTGTTGCCTCCTCCATGACCCAAAATAAACCCATTTCTATGGTCTCATAGAGAAACATCAGCAGATTTGTTTAATTAATTTTTCAGGGTCAAGGGAAAAACGTATAGATAAATATATTTAAAGGCTTTGAAAGCTTCAAGGCAGCAGTCCAACACTTTCTTTGCCTTTGCTTGCTGTCTAAGGGGAAAAAAAAGCAGCCTATAAAGCTTAGAAAAGTGATCTGTCTCTGGGTCTGGGGTTCCTGTCACCTGTCAATTCCCTGATGTAGCACCATGATATATAACAGCAGACCAGCACTCAAGTGATGTATTACAATAATATGTCAGTAATGCAATGGTGCTTTGATAGTCCTTAATAACCAGAGTACTTCACTGGGGAGAGGGCCAAAGGAAAAGGAAGACCTGGGCACGAGGCACATTCAGCTAAGTGCTGCCTCACCCTGTTGAAGTGTGTAGTGCCATGAGCTTTGGATGGGAAACACCTTGTTTGTCCCCAGAACGAGGGCTAGAATTTGAGCAGCAGCACTCACAGGAAGGTACCTGGCATATAAGGTGTCTTATCTTGGGCATGAGAATTTGTATTTCTGGTTGCACCAAGACCTGGACCGAATCAAGGGAAAGAGGCTCCTCTCCTACATTGCCAAGGCTGGGCACACTGCTGGCAGGCAGGAACAGGGGGAGTAATGACGATTTTAGAGGGGCACTCATCTTTCAGAACAATACAAAAGGTACATCAGGTGCCTGTCAGATTCTGCCTTGCAGTAGGAGAATCCAGCCTAGTGTCCCAAAGAGGGTGAAAACAGAGCCTGGGCTGGTTCAGGCATGCACCTCCCTCCATTCCTGGGTGAGGATGCAGCCAGCCCCAGCCAAGTGCTCTCCATGACAAACATCACTGCAATGTGGTTTATTGGTGGGGGGCACTGAGGGATGTGCTCCCATTGCACAAGTAATATACAGGCTCTCCCTGTATAACAAGAGCATTGTTGTGCAGAGAGCCCAAGCCAGGCCAAGCTTCTCAGTATTAACACACCAAGTCAGGGAAAATGGCCTTTATTTTACTTTTGTCTCCTATATTAGAGGTGTCCTACATCCAGCATGGCATCCTTGGGTCATATTGGTGTTTTTGAGCACCACGGTAAGGACTGAAACAAGACAGCCATGTGCTGACTCCAGGAGCACTTATGACACGCTTTTCCTGAGCAGCACCATATTCCCTTATAGAGGGGTATTTGGCACAACCATGAGAATACCAGATGTAGTAAACAATGCTTACACTGCCCTTAATAAAGGGAATGAGAATTCCATGCAACACAGCTGGATTCAGGCAAAGATTGAGCCATTGCTCATGTTTCTAGACTGTGATGAGGGCTGATGTTTAAGTGCCTGCATTTGACTTAACAGCTGCACTTAGCTGGGTTCCTAATCACTGGGTCTCACTGGTAGCTTGTTAAACTATGGTAATTTCATGATTTGTGCTTGTCTGTTCACAGCTTGGATTTCAGGATCCCATGAACAGAAATGTTGCACTAGCATTGCTGTAAAGAGTGCCAGACACAAATATTTCAAAAGCCTTAGCTTTTGAAGGTCTTCTGCGATTCTGGAGGTCCCTCACACATCACACTCAGAGATGGGCAACCTAGTCCTTCATTGCCTCACCCTTTTAGCTTACTGACATAAAGGAAAAATAGAAACAACTGAGCTTTGGATATAAAAGGGAGAATAAACAGACACCACTGTATTCTTAAGTAATATATACATAAAAGTTTAGCTGCATCAGGTCAGGGAAAAGATTTGGGCCATTAGTCTGGCCTCCACCAGTGACTAGCAGTGGGCATCTGGGAAGGAGCATATGGAGGAGATGGCCATGGAGAAGAGATATTTCCCAGGTAAGTCTGCCACACTCCTGAAATTTGCAGTTTATGGACCTACAGAGCCAAAGGAAAGGGGTGGGAGGGGGGGAGGATATGTATGCATGCATGTGCATGGGTAGAGTTGATTGATACATATCCAGAGACATATTTCCATGCTCTTTTTTCCTTTTTAAACAGTCTCTTCTACCAAGGAGTGAAGAAAATACTTTTTCTTTCTTTTATTCCTTTTTTTTCCCCCTACATAAACACTCTACAGTCTCTTACAGGCTAAAGTCTGTTAGGTGAGAGTATGGGATTCATGGGGTCATGTCTGCACAAGCAGATAGTTCGCCTCTTCTATTCACCTCCAAGGCTCCAAAGATAATCAGCCTGTTGAATGGAAAGGTAAGAAGATAATTATTTTTGGAGGGGAGCAGTAAGAAGGAAGGAGAGGTAGTTGTTTTCTCTTTTATCTTAAAAAATCTTGCCTTAGAACATTTCCCTGCTGACCCTCCATGTGCTTTGCATGACCCTGAACAACAGAGTTGGAGGGCCAGATATGGTAAGGGAAATTCAGAAGAAAGAGCAGACTTTGCCAAAAGGAAATATAAGAAGAACAAGGACTGAAAAAGCAGCCAGGGGTAACTCTGATGTACAAAAATACATTTATTTTCAACAATTTCAAAACCACTGCCTTTTTTTACAGTAGAAATATTCAAATGGAACAATAAAACCAAGAACAGTATATATATATGTATATATGTGACTCATGCAGTTGTGTTACTGTGTTCAATACAGGTATTGCAATTGTCTGTCTCATTTAATCCTTTAAAATCATGGTGGTGGTTTGGGTTTAGTGCAGTGTCTGACACGTGAGGATTCTGGTTTGGTTTGTTAGACCTGGAATGTGTGTGGGAATTGATTGAAGAAAAAGGGAGAAGAAGAGGACATCAGGGCATCTTTGCACATCTGTGAAACCAAAGCTTAGTCTAGAAGAAAACACACACTTACTGCACATGGTCTTGTTGATGGCAACTGTTTCTGAAGCCTTCAGCAGTCTCCAGTCGGTCTAGTCTTACCTCTGATCCATCTGGGCTTAGTGCTGGGGGTCTCAAGCACTGGTCAAACTAAGCAGAGGATCTGTTTGGTGTTTACATCAGGTTGTCAGCCATACAGAGCCAGAAGCTGCATCTAGTCTCTATGCCTTATGCATTATTCCTAAGTTATAGCTAATACAGTAGAATCCATCATGGGGGAAAGGCTGACAGTGATAGAGGGCACTGACCCAGTTTCTTGCTCTCTGTTTCTTTTCCTCTTTTTACATAACTGGAGTGTGGGAGCTATTTATGTTCTACTCATGCCATGGTCTCTTTCCCTCATTACTCAGGCAAGTAACAGTCTACAGCTTCAAGGATTCCCATTACATTTTCCCCAGGGGGGGAATTTTTCCTGCAGGGGAAAAAATCCTAATGACAACCTCAAGTTATCTTGCAGCAAGACACACACAAACAAAAGTGGCCAATGTTCCAGTCTGTGCTAACACCACAGCTCAGTACATTCCAAAATAGATGAACAGTGTTGGTTGGCCAATGCAAACCTTACAGAGGTCCCATGGATAGACAGATACAGCCCTCAGTATCCCACTGGAACACAGTAGTTACCCTTCTAGTATCCTAAAGGAGCAGCTTTCAGTTATGAACACAAGCTTTTTTCAGCTGCCATCAGCCATGACTGTGCCCTAATGCAGCAGGTATGATTTGGCAAGTCTGGTCCCATGCACACCCTAGGGAGCTCTTTTCAGATGTGCATGGAGCACACCCTGGTCCTGACAGCAGTGTGACAAACTACCCTGAGAGGTAGTGACACCCACTAAGTCTCATAGAACATGAAGTTTGAGCGAACTCAAGAATCAGTCAGGTTTTTTTGACATTCAGTTCTGCCTCCACGGATCTTTTTTGTCTGCTTTGTAGAATATTTTAGGATCATTTTGGATTGAAAATGGTTTTCTGGACAGATGTTTCTCAAAAAATTAACTGTGTCATTCAGAAATTCCCTAGCCTTCATTGAGATTAAAATTCTTTTTGAGAAGTGAAAATGTTTCCATTTTTTCATCATTTTACTCTCAATTTTCCCTCCTTGCTTCCTCCCATTTGTTATGACACATTTAACAGCCATCTTTAAAAGTGTGAAAATTAAATTGCAAAAAGAAATTGTGAAAATTGCAATACCCTGCCTTTCCTGTTAAATCAACATGATATCAATCCCATGAAAAACCTAGAAAACTTCAAACAACAAGGAATATTTTAACTTCGTTTTGTGGTTTATAAAAGAGAAAGTTGATACAGAAAATAATGAGTACTTTACATTCAGTTCTCTGCAGCAGCTCCCCAAATTGGTCCTTTGAACCCTAATGACCAGCAAAGACTAAGATCAGCCCACAGTTTAGCTCAAGGCCCATGGGACCACTGTTTATGTACATCCCTCCCATCTATACCTGAATGGAAGCTATGGCCTTGTGCTAACAGTCTTATCACCAGACTAGGCCATTACTGTAAACTACTTTGATGTTTCAGTAGAACAAAGACAGTAATGCAACAGTTTATGCACATGTGATGGATGGAAACTCAAGGTTAAACAGAATAACACAGCCATCACTCTCCATCTTATATTAGAATCCATAGCAGAAAAGTGAGGGAAGAAATAGTACAGAAATATTTTTAAATCAAAAGAAAAGGTCCATAAGCCTGACTGAAATGAAGAAGAAGAAGAACTGAGAATATTTAACTTTAGCACTTCTCACAAAACAGTATTTCCCTAAGTTTGGGGTTTACAATTTTAATCTTGGTATACCTCCTGTGTTTTTCTGCCGAACTGTGTTTAACCACTTTTCTCTACATCGGCAAACCCATCAGGATTTTAACCTTTGATGTGGAATCCTGCATCCAGATCCTAAAAAATTACAACAAACATTGTCACCTGGTGTCATTTCAGCCTCCTGTTATCATGCAAACAAAAGAACATCTTCCCAGACGCGCGTTCAATCTTCCATTCCGTCCAGTGGGGTCCTACAACTCAATACTCTGCAGAATAAGGTTCATTTTTGACATCATCAACTCAAGAAAAATGGATAAAAGTAACTCATCACTAGGTCAACTTCTTACCTCAGAATTCCATCACTCCTAGGGTATATCCTCAATTCAGTGTAGTAGAAAATTTCTAGAGAGCTTTTTCAATACATTTTCTTCATTAACATCCTTGCTCTAATTAGAAAGCATGAACTACCACACAGAAATTACTCTGATGGCATTTCCGCTCTGAATTGGAAGCTGCTGTCCCGCAGCACTCATAAGAAGGACTTTTCATAGCTCATTTATACAAGTCTGACCCTTCATTGCCCTCTCCAAAGAGCAGTCCCTAACTGCATACATCTTGTTCAGCCAAAATTTACTACTCTTACACATCCTAAATAGCACTTCACTTCATCAGCTTAACTGCTAAAAGCATAACTTCTCCCTGGGAATAAAGCTACTGCAGCCTGCCTCACTGTTGAATTGAGGTTGTACTAGGTACTGCAAGGCCACTGATATTTGTCCACACTGAGATGGTGATAATTTCATGATTGTTTTTCTCATTTTCACTAAAAAATGTCACCAAGATCCTTCTCAGAAGTTGACAACAGTGACAGAGATGAATAAACGATGAACATCATTAAAATATTTATGACAGGCTCACAGTCTGTCCCACTAATATCTTCTGCCCCATCATAGGAAATGACACCATATATATATATATGTTAAAAAAGGCTTGCAGTTATACATAGAGAAATAAACTATGGTGCTTATAGACAGCAGTGTCAGATTGAAATATGACAGACAACTGGAACACACTTGGAACCAAAGCGTGATTCAGCCACGGTCCCTGGTTGGCTGACGTGTACAAGCGCACACGTGTGTGTGTGTGTGCACACATGTGTGTGTGCACGCGCGTGTGTGTGCGTGTATGTCTGTGTGGTTCAGGTTCTGTTTTAAACATATCTTCTTTTACTAAACATTAAATTATTTCCCAAGAAATAAAAAGCTATGTACATTGTAATTATCTACAGTAGGCCTTCAGCATCCTTGCTATTCACATGCACAGGGTTCAGGCTGCATTCATAAACTCAGGCGTGCTCCTCCACTGCTTGTGGTGCTGTCCCCTCCAGCCAGTCTGTAGTCCAAGGAACACTGACGTGTGTGTTTGCTCTGATTTTTTTCCTTTCTCAGCAGTCAATAGTGCCAGAGGGTGACTGAAATTAAAAGCAATTAAAAGAGGCAAGATCCTGCAAAAAGCTGAGACATGCACGTCATCGGGAAGCAAGGGATGTTGGCATGTTGCAGAGCCTGGTCTAACAGCCCAGTCTCAACCCTCTGGCAGAATGAAGTAGATGATTCATGACTTAGTTTGAAAAGGGCTGAAAAGGGACAACTTACTTACAACATGTTGCCTAAGGTACAATACCTATCTGTTGGATTTGAATGCTTAATTCCTGTTCTGTGTTTAACAGGAGGCTGGCATTCAAATCCCATTGCACACTGGACTCATTCTTTGCTTTTTATTTCTAATCTGATGTGTATTTCCTAAATATGAAGAACCCCTGTTATTTATGAATGCAGCCGTGGTAAACACAAAAAACCCACCCCATCCCCTCCCAAATGATAATAATGACATATAACTCTTTCTTTTTTCATAATAATAATAATAATTATAACAATAATAATTACAAATAAAAATTCAGAAATATTGTAGACCAAGTGGATTCTCAGTATTAAACGCTAGTGCAGTTGGGGATTTCCTTTGTGCTTTCACTGTTGGCAATTGTTGAGATGCTTCCTGTGGAGGAGAAAATGGAGAAGAGAGTCAGTGCAGTAGCTTTAGCAGTTTGGTCTATATTGCTTCTCATTCTTTCTTAGGATGTGCTTGTTTAAGTGTAAAGACAGTAAAGGTGTTTAGAAGTAAGACATCCTCTTTTGTATTTGCAATAAGCAGGGAGCATGCAGAAAACTCATTACTACAGCTCAGTTGACCAGCAGTAAACTCATTAAACTATTAGGGACATATTCGCTTGCAATCATAGCACACCAACAGTGTTAGCTTGGCTCAGCTGATTCTTCTGAGGGTTCAGCAAATTTGGTACTTCACAGGAGAGGCAGGGTCATGACCAGGCATAAGTGAGAGCCACAGCTCTTACTAAGTCCCATATACCTATTGTTGGCTACAGGTTCCTACCCTGGTCATGTAACACTGTGGGAAAAGTTGTCAGAAAACTCCCTGTTAGTATGTTGGAGAGGGAGATTAACCCTTATCTCAGTGCCTCAGACTCTACTTGTACCTGGAGTCACAGTCACAGTCACTGCCTCTCTAATACCCCAGTGACCAACATCCTCACCCAGACTGTGAAAAAAAAAACCCCAGTGGAGGGCTGTCTCTCACCCATCACTCTTGTGTCCAGCTCTTTGTCCATCAGCTCCTCAGGGTCTGTGAATTCACTCAGAGTGATTTTGGGGGCATTTTCACTTTGGCTGACAGAGCCAATCATTTCCTGCTCCTTGTCATGCTGAACTTGGGCATAGATGTTAATCCAAGGGATTTTCCTGCACAAGAAAGGAAAACAAGAGGCTATATTTTGTAACACAGGAATCCTCAGCATGTCATTTATTACTCAGACAAATTAAACTGAGACCAATCCCAGAAATGCAGCTCTGGCAGTGAGCCCTCAGAACGGTGAAAGCAACACAAAGATGTTCATCTCTAAAAGTGCCATTATCATCCACTGATTCCAATACCAGCCTAAAGCTACCCCAAATCTCAGGCCACTGACAACTGTAAACCTGAGTGTTCTGGTCCTGTCCTTTTAAATGAGAAGTCACACACACAGTGGACACTGTACTCAGCTCAGAGTGCAGCAATCAACTATGTATAATCAGCTGCAATTGTCAGCTCTCTCAGTATTTATTATATGATCAGTGGGGCATTGGAAACCAAAAGTAAAAATCAATTTGAGCACTATCAGTTGAGACAAAAAATCGCTAGGCTTGCTGCTGTTGACAAGCCCACACTGACTCAACAGGAATTGTCACAGAAAGAGTTATAAAGAATTGGTCCTGCCTCAGAGTACAGGATTTGGACCTCATAGTACCCTTCCAAAGTCTATTTGTTACCATTGCATTGCAAAAAAAATGTTTGTCATGCTATGGATCATGGAAGTTTGCAGGGACTTATTTTCCCTTGCTCCTCAGGAAGCCAAAAAAGTTAAGGGAGTATTTCTGCCTTCTTCCAAGTGAAATTAACTTGGACTGTTAGAATGATATCCTGGAAAGTCAGTTAGTTAGACAGTCCACACTGCTCAAAAAAAGAAAATCCGGAGAATATTTTCAGTTCCTAAAAGCACACAGGAGGGAGAAAGAAGATATGTTCAAAAGAAATTATATAAAATGCCATATCTTTATGCTAATCTGTCTGCTGTTGGACATGTCAGAGACTGAAAGCAGTGGAAATTGCCTCAACTCTCATGCATTCAATAGATCTATGCTGATATTACTCCAGTGAAGTTTTGGCCTCAACCAACTAGTCTTATTGGCTTGATCTGGCATTCTGCTCTTAACCAGCAGCAGGCCAGGACATATTGGGAATGTTTAGCAGCAGATAACAAATCTCATTATCTTCTCCCTTTCTCCTAATCTGTAATGTTAAAATATGCCTTACATGACACTAGAAGACATAAGAACTACACAGGGAATGCAAGAGAACTAAGTCATTCCCATAGGATTTAAGTGCCCAGAATACGTCTGGAGATGTGTAGAGGCATGGACATGAGAACATGCCTGGAGACAGTGGAAGACTTAATTTTGCTTCCAAACAATGTGACGGCAGAGAAGTAATTGTCTTCTGAGCTCGGAGAGGAAAGGTGAGAAAAGCTTTTTAGAACTGTGAAGCAGAGACCCCTTCACTTCAGAAGGGGGAAAATGCGTTAGGGAAATTAGGGAAAAAAGAAACTGAAGTGGCTGTACATATGTGTATCCATACACACATACCTAATTCTGCTGTGCCTCCCAGTACAGACACAGTGGACACAACATCCCACCACACGACTCTGAGCACACACACTCCTGCAGTCCTGTCTCAGGACATGCACACTCCCCGACTGCCTCATTGCTCCACCACTGCTCACCACTCATACACACATAGTATTGACCTGCTCATACTACTAGAAATGAAACCACCTCTTTACGGTTTATTTGCATACTTTCCCCTCTTCCTTCCTTTTCCACCTGGACCTGCTCAACAAGCATCTCTCTGGCAGCAGTGTTAACATGCCTGCTGAGTCTATAAATTGAGGGACTCATAATAAGGAGTCTGTGTGCAAACCAGCAAAGTACCAAATCTGTGAAGTAGAGTTAAAAATTCATGCAGGCTTATTCTCTCCCCACAACCTTTCCCTGTATGCAGCAGTCCTGTATTCAGGTTGGAATCACCATTAATCAAAAAAGTACACATGGCTAATGGACCTCTGCATCGCTGAGAGGTAGAGGAAAGCTTTTGGGTTTGCCCCCCTTCTTCCACTAAGAATTGTTGCATGTTCTCATTTCTGCTTCATTGAGCCAGGAGTTTTAGAGAGAGCTGAAAACCTGCTTTCTGTTCTGAAAAATCAAGTTGCGGACTCTCTGTGTATCTGACTTAATCCTAAACTTTGTTGGTTCATTCTGGGTTCATCCTCTTTGGGACAGACCAGATAAGGGGGGACAGCAAGTTGATGAGCTTTTGTGCTAAGCAAAACTGATGCTTTAACCACCTTCCTCCTCACTCCCAATTTGTAATACCTTCAATTTTCAGACAGATTTTAACAAGGCAGGTCTTCCCAGCCCTGGAGTACAGTAGAAAGCTGATGGCTGCGATGCTCAAGGCTCAGGGTGCTAAAGTAGTACAAGAGTCAGTTTTATGAGCTGTAGTAGTATAACGTGACCTGGAGACTGCCAAAGCAGATTAACAAGCTCCTCACTGTTCTCTGGCAGCTGGAATATACAGATCCTTCTTTCTCATAACCGATTGCTGACAAAGACATCAGTCCAAACAAGAAACCATCTCACCAAGAAAGAAAGGAAAGCATGTGTTACACAGGTTTGTACCTATATCTTGACACATCCCCCAGAAAGACTTCTTTGCCCTCCTCATCCTACATATGGGCATGAGAGAAATCATCAGATGTCTCCCCAGCACATTATTAAACCAATGCCTTAAACAAGTCCCATGTCCCATTCCCATTCACATGGGAAGCTGTATTCCACCTCACAGAAGCAGAGAGAGGATTTCAGACTGCGATTAGGAGGTCATGCTGAAGGCCTTGAAATCTGTGTCTGAGCAGATTCACATAAATGCATTCTCTGGAAATTATCTTGGACTACTGAAGTCAGTGGGAGCTTGGTCACAGACATCAACGTGCACAGGATCAAGCACTAGAAGCAGGGTCACTCACTGATTTTGACAATGGTTAATGTAAGAGGTTAGAAATGAGGGAAACTTTGAACCTGAAGAAGAGGATACATGCAGTATTATCATTCCATTTTTAATATTGCTTGCATCTCACTATGATCATTAAAGAGTACTAGCATTATTCTGGAGTGTAGAAAAGCTGGAGAAAGAAACATAGCTGGAATTGGATAGAAAAAGCTGTAGTCTCCCCATTTGAAGGAACTACTATGTCCAGGAAGTTTGATTTTTTTTTTTAATTTTTTTTTCTTTTTTTTTTGAAATCAGACTCAGCTTATGCTTCTAATACAGTATTTTACCACTGGGCAGGATCTGGGCACATAAATCATTTTATATAGTAAGTACTGTACTGAATGCAAAGTTCCTTCTAAGGAGCTCCATCTGCCTAAAATATATTCTCATAAAGCAGCCCTTCAGCAAACAGGCCATTCTTATCACATATTTTGTTTCACAGCTTGCAGCAGCCAAGTGCCATGGGCCAGCACTGGTCCTACCTGCTGCTGGAAGCAAAAGGTTTACATTAACATCTGTCAAAGTAAATCTCAGTACAGATTCCCAAAGGCATTTTGATGCTTTACACAAAATTTTCTGGCTTTGAGTCTTCCACCTTTAACATAATCACACCTGTTCCTCTGCAAAACTAACCTATTCACTTTGCAAGATACAAATGAGATGCTGCAAATGAGAAGGCAGGTGGCCAGGTGGACATAGGCTCTATGAAGTCACACATTATGTGGTTTTTTGATTAAGCCTGCCCTGTGTATCTCAGTACCCAGAGAGCACAGAGGATTCCCATTTCTGGTGTGTGGTTCAAACACATCTGCTGAAGCAGGCTACAGCTTGATTTCTGAGCTCTTGTTGAGCTTTTGGAACACTGAGTTTGTGGTCAAAGGGCAGTAGATGGTTTCCTCTTGTAGAAATAGGGAACTATACTGGTCTAAGTCTCGGGCCAGCATAATTTGCTCTACGTTTGCAGTTCAGGTACAGCTCTGCCTAGTTTTTCTATTAACCACTCAGTCAGTATCTCCTTCTCCCATTCCAAAGTTTTTCAACTTACCTCTTGAATTTGTAGATTAAAAAAACAGCCAAGCCTACAAACACCACAGACAACAACATCAGCATCGCAGAACTGCTGTGACCCGAGCTGGAATCAACAAGGGGTGCTGCAGGACAAAAAGCAGAGCATTATATTTTCAGGATTTACAAGGGAACACAATAACTACCAGAGACTTGAGCTCAACTCTGTCACATCTGCTTTATCATCAGTGCATGGTTCACGCTGTTTTCAGAAAAAACAATCAGTAGGAAACAAATTGACTCTCTTGTCCTTCAAAAGTCAAGCCCCCTTTTCAAGACAGTGCAGTCTAACATCTCCAAGTGAAAAAGCACAGCAAGACATGCTTAGCTGAATGCCTGATCACTCCTGTGTTAACACTCTGGGCTATTTCTTTTCAGGCTTTTCCAGGGACTGGAGTGGAAATGAATTTTATGAAGCGTGTCTTAATGCATGTGTATTCCCCTTTGGAGAAGCTACCTCAGAGCATCAATGAACAGCATGACTCCCATCTTCCAAGGACGTATGTCTGTCTCACATGTGACAGTCCTGTGAGAAGCCTCAAGGCTCATCCTGGTATTGGACCTTAGAGACTTTTAAATCAAGTCAGTTTTCATAATGTGGAGGAGCCCAAGCAATAATCCTGGACCCAAGCACACAATACATTATAACATTTTGGAGATTTGATCCATCAATCCTTGACATTTTCGGTGGTTTAAATACAGTATATTCCTATACCTTGTTTATGCAGCTATTCCCACAGCTCATCAGAGCACACCATCTTAATGGCCTGAGCACTGTGCTGAAATCAAGTGTCTGATGAGAAGTCTCTAATGAGGCACAAATGATTATAAGTAGCAGCTGAGTGTTTCTCATTCTGCATAAATATTTGGTTTTGGTGTTTTACTATTCTCTATTCTTTTTCTGTCACCCTGAAGATGGGGACAAAGTCACGCAAATATAGTCACTTCTGATTTTGTTGCCAAATTTCCACACCTAACAATCTGATCCTGCCAATATTCTGCTACTTATACTTCTGTCTGTTTTATGGAAAAGAGTGTCACTTCATCCAAGGCAAAATACTATGGGAATGGTCATGAAACAGATGCAGTACCCACACCGGAGAGGGTGTAAGAATAGTTGTGCAATGTATGTTAAATGTGGTGTCTTGCTAAAATAAATCCAAATTCTGGAGAATTTGAGCTACCTGGAGACTGCATCCCATTCCCAGTTTTTCAAACTAAATAATTCCAGCCTCCTCCTGTTAACATCTGACTCTCATCCCCAAACAGTGTTACAGAGTGAAGGTAAAAAGATATTACCTGTAGGGAAAGTCACGAGTTTTGATTTACCCCAGTTCTTGGCTCTCTCAGAGCCTCCCAAAAAAGAAGCTGAAGGGTATTACTGTGGAATAGGAATCCCAGTCTTTCAGAGAGGCTATCAGCAATGGTACTTGCACAAGAGCCCACATTGCAGACAATTGCAAGGGCAGTCATAAAAAGCAAGAGCAAAATTAAATCCTCCTTTGTAACCATGACTGTCTCACCAATAGCTGAGAGCTTCACATCAGGGTAGTTTAAAGCAAAGGGGGTGACGAAGCTTAAAGTGACTGTTGGTTACTCTGTCCAAAAATGAAGATAGGTTAAAATTTAAATAAATTCCAATTTGTATTCAGGCACATATTCCCTGTAAGAGGCCTAGATCTTCCTTTCATGAGTACTTTGCCACTTTAAAGGTTTTTAGCTAGTAATAACTGTAACAAGCCCTTTGCAATAAGGATTTGATCCAATATCCATGTAAGTTAGTAATACCTCCCCTGAATTCCACATGTGCCCAATGAGGGCTTTATAGAACACCATTCACCTGGTTTTCTAAAATACTTGAAAAACACCAGTGCACTAGTTAATTAAACCATAGGGAACTCTTACACGGTACTTTTTATACTTGTACAAACTGGAGCATGAAGATGCCCCTGATGGATTGCTTTTAACACTTCCTGCTTCTTCCACAATGCCTCGATATGATGAGTCCTATGTGTCCCAGTAGCACATACCAAACTGTGAGTGCTCTGATGTAAACTGGTTCTTCTGGAGTTGTCTGAAGCCTCAAGAGAACCACAGCTAGGCATTTGACTCCACACTCACCTAATGTTAACTGAGTAACATACACAACGACTTCAACACCAGGCTTCAGTTCAAACTGGACCAGGTTCTGGTTGAGAGCATTAAAAAGGATTTCTACCACCTGAAGAAATAAGAAGAGGTACAATAGTTACAATACAGAAGACAGCAAAGTCTGGAGAACATTCAGGAATGCACATAAGCCTAGAAAGGTGGCTAATTTCTCTTAGTGCCTTCAGGAAGGACTGACGAAGTGGAAAGAAAAGTACATGTGCTCTATATGAAACTCGATGTTCTTTTGTGCAAGTCTCCCTTACAGGACTTTTGAGACTTACATAGTATGTTGTTATATCTCTCCTGAGGAGCAAACCAAGAGGGTTAGCAAATTTTTTTTTCTTTTTTGGGGGGGCTACAGGAGGAGGAGGGAAAATAACTAAGGATCTTTTTACCCTCGACAATATCCTGTGAGTTTGATCAAATGCATTTGGCAATCACTGACCTATTGGCCTTTTATTGGTGGATAATGGAACTAAGTTAGGTAGTCCCAACTTACACTTCTTTTTTCATATTGACCCTGTCATGTAGCTTCTATTTAAATAGGCTATTGGAGAGATGAGACAATCCAGTTTTTAAGATTAGTGGAAACTTTGCCATATTTCTCCACCATTTAGAAAAGCAGCCTTAGACTGTCATTTACTGGAGTTGCTGAGCTGGGTTATCGGCAACCCTGCTATGATGTGTTTATTTGGTCGCCCCAGAGCACACACTTGGCATGTCACACTGGAACCTGAGTTTGTTAATTCCTGATCTCCATAGAGTAGTTCTCATAGACAGGGCACAGCTACTGAGTAGTCTTGACAACCTACTCTTCAGGGCAGAGCTTCTCAAGCAGAAGTCAACAACAGGTTCCAAGGTACAACTGAGTAGACTGTCAAATAAAATCAGAGCACTAGAGCTTCAGGTCTCATGGCCACTTAGTCAGAAACCTAACTGAGATGTCAGCATAAGACTGATATATGAAATATTTACACAATAGCTTGTCCAGATGGAGTTCTAGTACTGGCAGGTCCTACTGAACAGGATAGACATGACTCCCAGAACACCTCCTCCAAAAAATCTTTCAAACCTTCCCACTTCAGTGCATCTCTTCTGCACTCTGAACACCATAAATTTGAGAGGCCAGTTTTGCTAACTTTCCAGGACAAAAGTACTACTCTGCAGGAACTGACTTTACTCAGTGGGTGATAAGAACATCCACTGAATTCAGCACTCCTCTGAATTATTTAATATTTGATCACAGAAAACTTAGTCTTCCAAGAGTTATGTGGCACTGGGCTCGCCCATAGCTTGCACGCTGCTGCATAGCTTGTATGTAGCACTGTAAAAATGCTGCATACAAGAACACTAGCTAGAGCTAAGCACCCTTTCCAGCAGCAGTACTTCACTCCTTTGCCTTTATAGACTTGATTTAATCACTTGGTAATTCTAACATGAAAGCTTCAGCAGACTAATGCTGTTGTTCCTAGCTCTTTCCTTGCCTGCATATCACTGTTGCTATTCATCACCGTAATTACTTATTTATCTAAATGGATGGATATTGTAACTTCCAAATATAGTTTGCACAGGACATTCGCTGCTGCAGAAAAAAAAAAAAAAAAGAGGTCTTGTTCCTGTGATATATGAGCTGAAGAGGCTGATTTATTTTTAGTAAACCTCAGTATATTATCTTGCTGCTTTGGCCTCTGTCTATTAGCATTCCTCCAGGGAGTAGAGGGAGTACATATTCAAGGTTCCTTTGGCCATAACTACCGTAATAAGGACACACCACTGATTTAGTAAGAATTTCTTCTAGTGGTAGACTGTGACATATTTCAGTGAGGTATTAGAAATCCTGTTTTTCCTCTGAAAATAATTTTCTTTAATGCCATAAACTATAGTACCACAGTCCCAGACACATACGTTTCCACCACACTTATTGTAACTTTTTCCAATGCTGCACAACTTAAGGGGCCCGTCTGCAAATGATACGACAGGAATAAATGTTCCATTAATTCTTCTTTCCTTACTTGCTCTAGATCAGCCTCACTGCTTTTCCTCCTCTCTGTTCTGTTTTTATGGGGCAGTATAAACAGTTCAGCAGAAGTAGGTAGTCCAGGAAACACAGCTACCAAGATCTGTTCATCAGGGATACCAGTCATCTAAAAAAAAGTAAAAGAAAAGCAAAAATGAGGTCTCCAGCTGCTATTTTGTTAGTCATATTTCTATTCACTACCAGAAATCGTGCTGCCATTAAATTTTTATTTGCCCATTCCAGTGTAGGTGTTATGGTCCTAAGGAGCCGGTCTGCCCACTTAGTGGGTCAGAAATTGAAGTTCTGCTAAATATCCACTCTACTTCCTTTCTAGAAGTAAATGTAGGCTTGACAACATCCCTGGACCCAAAGATCTCAACCCAAAGTCCAGACACAGCGTGTCTCCAGGTCTGAATTTTCCATACAGTTCTTGCTACAAAAGAATGACCCAAACTCAGATCCAGAGAGCGTCTCAGGGTGACCACTGGTGAGTGTGCAACTAACAAGGACATATGAAGAAAATTGCCTGCAATCACTTTACATTATCAGGTTGTGGGGATCCATATTTGCCATACATGAATAACCATGTCCACAGTGGGAGATTTTTTACTACTGTGGCTGATCAGGAGGGCTGTGCGAGGGGCTGCTCAGTTTACTGAACCAAGAGTACCTGACGCTCACAGTTGCCTTCAGCATGACCTGCCCACCAAGGCTGGTGCCCTCTCTCCCCAAATCCAAGCTGTGCATCCTCCATAGGGCATGAAGCCTCCCCTCCCTCAGAAATGCTCAGCTACCTGAGGTTAACTCAATTAGCCCTCTGGTCCTATCCCACCTCGAGCTCCATGGCCTCATTCATGAGCTGAAATATATTAGCAGGGCATCCCATTCCTGGTGGGATATACAAGCAAGTACTTCTACAAGATTTCTACTGTTCTCTGTAACCCTTCATAGTTATAACCTAATTAATCTTTTTTTCCCACAAGCTTGACTCTGAATACAGTAAAAGGGAACAGCAGTTTAAAAAAATTAACTTAGTGTTTTCTCAGAATGAAAAAGCAATGTAGGAAATCTTATAAACTGTGAATTTTGAGTGGGCTGCAGATGAGAAAAGCTGAGCAGGTTTGTACTTTCCCAGTAAAAATAATCAGACTCCATTTCTAAGAACAGCTATAGCTGAAAAAAAAAAAGCAAGATACATTTTTGGCAGGATGCAAAACCCACAAAAGCTTGTCTAAATCTATCTCCTGATTTCATACAAAACCAAAGTCCCTGACTATTTGATATCATAAATTATTCTGTCCCCTTTCCTGCAAGAATATGAGTACTAATTTACATATTCTAATTAATCCCAAAGGAAGTTTCAGTATTCTTCCTACCCACAGAAGTCTCTCTTTATCCTGTATTTTAAAGGTAAGTTTATTTTCACTCTGAATTCTTATTTTTTTGTCCCAGTTGGAAAGGGAGTAGAGCTCTAAAATGTTCAGTTGCTACATGTAGCTGCATGTGGAACTCCTGACTGAGTATCAGGAAGAGATAAAAATATCTTCCTCCTGCATCCAGCATACTACAATGCCTGTCTTCTGGGATGAGGTAGATCAGCTGTTTAACAACACGCAGTAACACTAACCAAATATTTGGAGTAAAAAACAGTAGATACTGTCAAATCAATTTGTGAAGATAAAAATAATGACAATCAAGAATTTGCAAAATCCTCAGGGATATTAAAAGCTAAAAAGTACCACAGAAATATTAATAAAAGTAATTGTAATATTTCCACAAAATCACCAATATAATTTGCCTCTGTAAAAAAGATCCAGCACACTAAGAAGCTCTTTATTGATTTTTAATGACAGCTTCATTACTGCTGTCCTTTCCCATTCTTTTAAGCTAGTATGTCAAAAAAGTGCATGTTTTAACCACCTAGTCAATATTAGTGGACACAAGGAAACAGATCCTCACCTGTACTAGTGCTCTCTTGATGACTTTCCCAATGTCTTGTCTCCATTCAGGGATGTCAGGGTTATGGTAGTCCAAGTTGGGAGAAAACGAAAGGAGCTGAGATTGGAAATACTCTGGAATAGAAAAACAGTATTTATGAGAAGATTAAATGGGCAGTGTTCAGGCTACAGATAAGGGTGCAGAAGACAACAGGAAGACCATAATTATCTTAAAGCAAGAGAGAGAAAAGGCTGAAGGAAGAAAAAGGCTGGCTAAAACTAAGTAGGACGGAAAGCTCGTAAGGAACAAATTCTTATAATGGTTCTTATAAAGGACATTTTGCCATAATGTCAACTTCTGGCTTTCCCCAGAGAAACAGAAGCAAGAATGAGAGAGGTGAGGAGATGTCTTCCCTTCATGATGCCTCTGAGCTTTGCAATTTTGCCACTCAACTTTGTCAGATTCTGCTTGCAAGGAAGTTGACCAGAAAATAAGGCAGCACCTGGCTGAAATTTGGAAGGTCTGTATAATTGTATGCATTGTGGTCTGCAGAGCAAACACTTGCTGTAAGTAATGTTTTCAAAAGCATATTATCTGTTTGATCTCCTGGAGGGAAGCCATGAGTGGTTAATACCCCAACAAAGCAGAACACAGTGGTGCTAATGACTGGCTAATCAAGCAATGGCTATTCACAAAACACTTGGAAATTGCTTCCTAATTGACTGATTGCTGGGAAGAAGAAAAACTTCCTAGACTTCAAATACAGAACAATTTATTTTTTTTCCAATTCCAACTCTCCCCTCTGTTGTCACCAGAGACCAAGCCTGGAGTCCTTATGACACCTGTGCACAGTGGATTTGGGCCAGTGGAAGGCACAGATCCAGGACAGGAATCAAGCTCAGATTTAAGGTATCAGGGCAGAAGACTCTCCTTTATGTTTCTGGAGATGTGCTGTGCCTCACCTTGAAGCAACTGATCTCCAGGCTCTTCAAACAAGTACCATTAATCATTTGTAAGAAGGCACTAGTTTTAGATCAAGATAAACCAGCCAGAGTATAAATGAGGAAATCCACAGAATAGCAGGGATGTGCCAGCACAGCATTTATTTGGCATCTTTTGCAAGATCTGTTCTTTCTTTCTAGATGGTGCAGTATCTTTTTAAATAAAACAAACACCAAAGAGAGCAGGGAACCTCTCTCAAGTTCTGAAGGTTTATCCCAGAGTCTGATATATAAAATCTACTTTTGACCACTCAGTACCATGTCCAATTTATTTTTTGAGCAAATTCTTCTCTGTTATTCTCAATTTGAGAAAATCCTGGATAAATCTCCTCCACTGATAGCACCAGAAATCCATACCTTCCTGCCTAGAGCCATAATCACTTGACACAGGACACAGATTAGGGTACAAATTTAGCAAAGTGCATGTTTACTAAACGTGTCACTCATTTATGTACTCAGATTTGAACTGATCACCCGACTGGGGGATTGGAAGGACTCCTTCCCTAGACCAGATCAGTCTGCAGCACAGCACTGCATAGGACTATTTGGACATTTCAACTGGGTCAATTTCTCTTTGTGTTAAAGCCAAAAGATTTGGATCTTTTAAATAGAATGGCAAAATTTCTTCCAAGGTGTTTAAAAACAGAGTCAGGAGAACACTCTCTGGGACCTACTGGGACAAAAGATCGAGATCACCTGTAGGGATCTCTCTTAGATATGCCTGATTCAGGTTTATTCCAGAAACTAGTAGAAAGATGGAAATTTCCCAAAAGTACTGTGTTTGCAATGCTCAAAATCATCAAGTAGTAGGTTACTAATACTTGCTAATAGCAAGTTTGGGTATTATTAAATCATATTAACAAATTATTAAAACCCATTGTATTTTATGTCCAGACAATCCATAAATATCTATTTAGCTGGTTGCTACATCTGAGCATACAGCAGGACATTTATATGTATTTAATTACTGAAACAAGACACACATAGTTCAACTACACAGTGCTGGACTTCAAATCAACCCAAGTTATTTGAAGCCCAGGTCTCTCACTAAAACTTGCTATCCAAAGAAAAGCTTGTCCTCAAATGTTGTATGACACTAACTGGATAAGGAAAATGAAGACTGGCCCAGGGTGGAAATTATTCTCTGGAGAAATCTCGAAGTCCTGGCCAGAGCTGCTGAGATAGCCCTTTCGCTCAGGATTTATCAAGCCCCAAACAGGGTAACCTCTGTGGTCCGCCAAAGGGTGTTTTTTGGAGCCCATGGAATGTAGATACAGCAAGAACATACCAAACATTATCCATGGGGAAATCCTATGGGCTCACTCAGACCTCCAGCTGTGACATGGAAGATGGGTAGAGATAGCAACAACAATCATTTCTGTCCCCTCTTTTCCAGACCCCTCCAGACCCCTGTCATCTATACAATCACTGAGAGAGACACCGGGTGCATTCAGACCACCTTAACGGTGAACTATGACTATTTCTTTCCACAGCTGGGAAGCTGAAGGAAGGCAGTCTGATTGCAGCTCCAAGTGTTTTTTATTTTTGGGAGTTGCCTGTCTGGGTGTACAGACAGACCAACAGACAAAGGAGACACCAGCCACCTTACTATTGTTGAGTTTACAAATTTGGCTAGCTGCCACACCCTATTCACTTCTATATTCTGTCATCATGACACATCTTTGTCATCAGAGGTTTGTCTCCAGAGGTTCCTCCAGACACTGTTTAGTTCCCAGAGTTCATTTTGGATCAGCAGTGTCTGTCTGTCTGTCCTTCAACCCCCTGAGACACGATTGTGAAAGGTTGAGGGTACCATGCACTGCGATCTCCTTGGTGTCTTGGATGAGAGTGTTGCCTCCAGCAACTTGCACAGTTACAGTGTTCGTCCCCTCCACAGTGAACATGTACGAGATGCTGCTCTCCAAGGTGATGAGGGGCTGTAAGAAGCAAACACAGATGGCAATATCAAAATCAGGGTGAGATTAACTCAGGATCACAATGTGCACTTTAATCTACCAGGCAACAACATCCTTCCTCCCTGGTACAGGCATGGTGCTACAAGCTTGCATGTCCTGCCAAGGATTAAACATGGCCCAAACACAACCCTGTGAGAAGTGTCCCATAGGCAGAGGTTTCTCTCACTTCAGTGAACGCTTCCTGAAATATTCTTCCACTGAACTGCAACCCATTATACTATAGACTTCTTGGTAGAACACAGTTGGCAATTACAGAGTTATTGCTGCAGAATGCAATGTTGTACACACATAGACACACACACACACACACACACACACACACACACACACACACACACATTCACCCAGCACAGTTGCTTTATCAGCTGACCGAAACACAAGCTCAAATTGAAAATAAACCAAATATGCAGATGCTTCTTCAAACAATCCATATTGTTCAGTTCAGGGCCAGCCTCTGCTTTTATGAGCATAAATCCATTTATCTATCAGAAAGCAACACTGCTCAGGTCAGAGTGAGGACATCCAGCATTGCCCTGTCCATGCTTTGAACCTGTAAGCCAGCTCCAACCATAAACTGGCAAACTGTGCTAACCAGGCTGAAAGCATAGCATAATTCCTGCTGACAATGCTGACTGAATGTGGTTGTGGAAGGGACCCATGCTGGAGCTGTTCATGAAGAACTGCAGCCCATGAAGTACTGCAGCCCACGGGAAGGGTCCACATTTGAGAAATTCATGGAAAGCTGTCTCCCACAGGACAAACTCCCTCCCATAAGCAGGGGAAGAGTATGAGGAGTCCTCCCCCTGAGAATGAAGGAGCAGCAGAGACAATGGGTAATGAACCGACCACAGCCCCCACTCCCTGCCTCCCTGCACCGTTGGGGAGAGAGGAGGTAGAGAATTCAGGAGTGAAGGTGAACCCAGGAAGAAGGAAGGGATGGGGGAAGAGGTTTTAAGATTTGGTTTTATTTCTTATTATCCTACTTTGATTTAATTGGTAATAAATTACACTAATCTCACCAAGTCAAGGCTGTTTTGCCCGTTACAGTAATCAGTGATCACTCCCTGTCCTTATTGTGACCTGATTTTTTTTATATTTTATGTCTCCTGTACACTTGAGGAGGGCAGTGATAGAGAGGCTTTGGTGGGTACCTGGTGTCCAGACAGGGTCAACCAACCACAATTGAAAATCAAAGGGCCAGCCCTCACAGTGCCACTGATTTGACAGCTGGTCTCCAGACAAAACTCTTAGTTTAGATTAAACCATTAAAATGGGAATAGTTATACTAATCTCCATTGCAAAAGCACGCAGAGATCTAAGAGAACAGATAAAGCCATTGTACCATTGCTATTGTCCCTTCACTACACTGCCAGTTTGTTTCCAGAGGAAAACCTCTAAACATTCACCTTCCAGCTCTCTTGCTTTATCCTATCAGACTGCCAACCTGACTGCACTTCACAACAGCGGTCATATATGTCATTTTCAAAGCCAAATCAAAATTTCCACCAGCATAGGCCAGACTGGCAAACACGTTTCTCTCTTTGCAGAATGCCACCTTCCTTTCACTCCCTCATCTACGAGATGAAAAAGCAGTAAAAAACCAAAAAGTCTGAACACATGGGACTCAGACCAAGGGCTCCAGCTTGTACCAGCCCTAAAGGCCTGGCCAACATTTACTTAGATATACGTGGATCCTGGACAGGTCCAATGGGCCTGTATCAAACTGCAGTGATATTGATATTAGCAATCTTCCTGGAAGTTACAGGTTGTGGTTCTGTGCAAAGGCAGATAAGAGGAAGCAATCTGGCCTTTAAAATTACAGTTTTTCCTTTTTGTATGTGTGCATGCTGTACATTCCATTATCATGGATGATTTCACCTCCATCATGGAGTTTTAACATTCAGCCAACTCCTTAATTTTAATTCAAGCACCAAGACCTAGATGCTAACTCCAAATTAAATTAAGTAGTTTAAGGTTCATTTGCTCAAACCTATTAGACAGCTGGATACATTTATTAAACTGGACCTGTGTTAATCCAAGCAAATTGGCCTTTGGGCATACTGTAAAAATCAGCACAGTAGAAGAGTTCCAGCAAGGTGGGGAGAGCAGTAGAAGAGCCTCAGCCAGAGCACTTGAGTCTAAGACAAAATTCGCCAGTGCAGGAACACAGAAAGTGAGACTGCACAGTGACACAAGACACATCTAGTTCTGCCTGGGACTGCTATGGGCTGAATAGGAAAAGCAGCTGCAATCCCTCATCATGGAACTAGAATATATCATCTAACAATGCCAGTCACTATGCACAATATTACACACCTCATCCTTTAATTCACACACAAATCAGTGTCCGCATTTTCCACTTCTGCATAGAACACCAGAGTTTATTCACGAGTGGGCACAGAGAAGAATCTGACATGCACATAAAACATCCCAGAAGGAATTTGGATGTGGTGCAGACTGTTGTTTTGAAAAAAAAAGGTGGCTGATACTGTTATGTCTATATCCTTTGCCATACTTCTCTCAGAGTTGAAGTACATTTGATGAGGTAGCTGGAGTTAATGCTTTGCAAAGAATCTTAGATTTGGCCACAGGTAATTGGCACCATGTTTACTATTCCATATTTCAGCAATGAGTGCAATCATGCCAGCTACTCCATGTGCAGCTACGTCCAAAGTGTCTATCCCAAACATATCCATATCTGTTTGTACTCTGTTGCCTATGGTCTGAAATTTAAGCTAGAAGACAAAACAGATCATATTTGCAATCCAGGTGCAAGCACCATGAGAACTGCACAGAAATCTTCAGCAGCAAACACCACTGCTTTCCTCTACCTTTTTCAGATTACTTTCTATTAAAAAAAATCTTTTTTAAGGCCCTATCCACAATCATCTTCTGTATTAAGGACTAAAACGATGGAAGGAAAAGTCTGATGCCTGCATACACTGGAAGGCTTAAGCAGATGAACAAGTTACCAGTACCTAAACTGTTTCAGATTTACTTTGATGGCTGGCTGTGTGTGAGCACTGAGCCAAAAATATCTGAACTGTAATGCGATTTTGCATCCCTCTATTTCAGTGCAGTATAAACTATGTGGAATTACCTGGTACCTGTCATGGACTAGATGTGTGTATGTGGGTGGTTGCCATAGCTCAGCTAGGGCACAGTAACTTGCCAAGTTACGGTAAGAGGTTTTTGTTCCTGAGCTCTTCCACTGCCTCAATTATGCTCCCACAAAAATAATCAAGTTCTTACAGTAAGCTTCCTAACTTGACGTAAAATCTCCATAAACACAGCCTTTTCTGTTCCCCCCCCCCCCCCCCGCTAATGTTTGTACCTAGGGTAAGAGGTTAAAACTCAAGCAGCTTTGTCAAAGAGAAAACAAAATACTTATTTGCCTACTATTTTTTATCTCAAGTTCCATATTTCATGTAAAATCCCCATTTCTTTCTGCTGTGATCTCACCTCAGAGTACACCTTCAATTGCAAATGTAGACAATGATGTGACTTGAACTGCTTTTGTAAATAACAGCAGATACTACATTGCAAAATTTTCATCTGTACAGTTCACAACTGTAAGAATAGAGAATAGTGCCTGTCTCACTCCTAAAGCCTAAAATAAAAATTGTAGCTAATAAGCAATCCTGCTCTCTCCATTTGAAAAATGGCATTAACTTGTAGTTTCACTTACTTTAACTATTGATAAAAAGGCTTTTTATGATAAATTTGTGCCCATCTTTTGAAAATTCGCTACAAAGAAATCTCATCTCCCTCTCTAATACATTCCAGACTGTGAACAATAGTCATGGATCGACCCAAACAGTTCATTCAAGCTAGACTCTTCTAGCATGAAATTCTAGATGCAACTGTTTATTTGAACACCAAGAGCTTTAAAGTACTGTGTTGGAATCCAGCATTATATACTGCATACTGGTACATAATGGAAACCCCCATGGTTATTTGAACACCAGCAGTTTTAAAACAATGTGTTGAAAGCCAGTATTATTCCATATATAGTGGTATATAGTTCAGTTAAGTTGCAAGTGAACACTGGTAATAACAGTGGTCTCCAGAGCTCAGTAGGGCTGATAACAACCAGGTGTAAAAAAGTAACGACTCCTAAGAACAACACAATACAGGAGGAAATAAATTCACAAATGTCGAAGTTCAGATAATGACAACCCTTTTTAGACAAGGAAAAAACTAAAACACAAAACAAGCAAAGATGAGAAATTTTTATTAGGGCTGAGAGAGTTCCCTGTCTGGTGGGACAAGCTTGGGAAGTGAAAATAAACTGAAGGGTATCTGTACCTTGGTGCTGTTGCCAAACCACCAGAAGTAGGTAAGTGTGCCTGCCTGGCTGGGCCAAACTACAGCAGTAATGTTGACATCCTTATTTCTGATGGCGACAAAGGGAACACTCAGATGGACGTGCTCCACTGGACCTGTGGGAAAAGAGAGTTCATTATTTGAGGCTTTGAGTTAAATCCTCTCTGCACAGTTATGAACAGCAAGAGTCTTTAAATGAATCACATGTTCTATGTCAGTATCAAGACTCTAGTTTAGCAATAAAAGAGAATTTCAGCAGTCAATAAGTAACAGAAAAATATAGATTAATAAACACTAAATCTTATTTTTTGTTTCCTCTTAATTCTAGAGTAGCCAGAAATGCACATTTTCCAGAGTGCTGATTTCAGACAGGAACAGCACTGTGTATAGAAGACTTCTTTAAAATGCATTCTGTGGAATAACAGTGAACTGTCTTTGCACTAAATAGGGAAGTTTCTATTGAACGCTAGAGTGATAGGACACGAGAGAAAGAAAATATAGCCACTGAGCTACTAAGATTTGTGGGGAAATCATTTTAGCCAAGATGGCTTAAATCTGGTTATATAAGAGGCATTTATGACTTGATTAAATATCCCTGGCAGTTTTTTAAAAGGTCTCCAAAAGAAAGATTTATGATTTTTAGAAATCCTTGGTATGTTTCTGACTTTGGCCTGACTTTGGGAAGTGTTTGGGGAGTCAGTTACCACCAGCAAAAAGTCATGAACTACTTGAAAGAAATGTGCATTGGCATACCAAAGCATTTAACTTTCAGAAGCACTTGTTTCTGAAAGATTTTAAAAAATAACAAAGTACCAATGCAGTTGTATCTAATAAATGCAAACACCCAGAGTAAACCCAATGAACGAAGTTCAGAATTAAGACAGTGCCTCCCTAGAAAAAACAACAGGACTAAAAAATACTGAGGTTTTGTCTGATAGTTTGTTTAAATCTTTTACTATCTCCATTGTTCTAATTCTTGTTTAGTCTTTTGTTTTTGCTGGTACTGAATTTCAGCTGATAACTGCTGTCCATCAGACAGTGCTACCTTCTGAGTAGTACCTTTAAAACACCTTTAAAACTGACAGACTACCCCTGTGAGATAGAAAGGATGAAATAAGAAAGACATGTTTTTCTAAGACATTCATTCTGGGAAGCAGAAACTTTGGTGATTTTTAACTGAGAATATCTTCTTGTGTTACCTCTCAGCTCTTCAAGCATGAAATGGGGACATTAATCACTTCTCCATCTACTTGGATTACAAAGATTTTGGATAGCAAAAGCTGTTCTTTTACCACCAGAACATACAGTTCCAAGCACAATGGGACACTATTGTTGCTTTTGACTCCTTAAAATTTGATCTTTTTTTTCCCCCCTATTCCCAAGGTGTGTCTACCACCAAGTCACTCCTGAACTCTTATCATAGAAAGTACCTAGGGTGCTCAAGAACAGCAGGTTCCCCAAATAGTTTGTGACAGTGAATGTAAGAGAAAAAACAATAATATCTCTGCTTCCTTTAAATGTCAAGATAAGCAGCTTGACAGCAGATTCCAGAAAGCTGAAAAGTTGACTGACCACTGATAAAGCTGCAAGGTAGAAAACTAATGTTACTTGAGGCCAAGGAGCTTTTTTCTCCTTTTTTTTTTTTTTTTTTTTTATTTTCCAGCAGAGGATTTCAGTACCAGACAGATCATATAATAAGAATGATTCACAGGCATTTTTGTCTGTACATTTGAGCTTCAAGGTCAAACATCCTATATTGACTGGTACATCAAACTAAATTAAAAGTCATCTTATTTCAGCATTAGCATGAATGTAAGGGTTTGCAAAATATTTCCCTAGAGATAAAGATAAGCTGGCTAAGAACACTATAAAAGTCAAAGGAGAGATCTGAGTAGCTGATGAAGAAAACAGTGTAGTAGCACAACCAGGCCAAGGAACTGTCCTTTGTTGCATTCTGCTTTAAAATCTTCACCATGAAAAAGTAGTTCCTATGAGAAAAATCAGACAGTCCATACAAATCTGGTTGTTATTACCAGGTAACCATCACTTTTGTCAGCTAATGGCCCAAGGTGAAGGTAAAAACAGTTAATGCTCTAATAACAGGTTGTTAAGTGCAGCCATGATTGACTTTGAGGGAATTATGGGCATAATAAAAGCTTCAAGGAACATTTATTCCTTCACACAGGGAGCTTGAATGTAAAAAGGAGAAAAAGTTCTTGAGTTTTGGAAATTTCTAACTTGCTACCTTCCAGCAGGAAAGCTCAAGTAAAAGATAGGTTAGGGGACATTATTGTAACAGGTAAAGAGGGAAGACAGACATGGCTGTGAACACTATTATGGGTAAATCCAGATGGTATTCTCTGCCCAGAAGATCTGATAGTCTGAGAGTAGGACAAAGAACAGGGCTTTTCCTGTTTCATCCTGAATTCCATACCCTTCTGTTTTCTCCTGCGGCTTTGAGAAGTTGGCTGGGAGCTCTGTATTTGAGTTTGCTCATGTGTCAACTGGAGGAAAATTGCATTGATTTACCAAACAGGATGGAAACATCAGGGATGCATGGCAAACTCATGAAATATGAAAAGCAGCCCATTAGCCCTCAGCACGTTCATATCCCAGGAAGCATGCTCAGCATAATCTTTTATTTCATTTAATAAGCACTGTAAACTCAAAAATCCTGAATAAATGAATCAAATTTTAGTAGTTTAATCTAAACCTCTTGGAATTAGACATGTTTTGAGAATACACATTTAGACTTTGTTTCATATGCTGCTTGGTCTCTGACCCTTTCAGGAAGACCAAGAAACTTTTTTCTGTATCTCTGAAGACTGCAAATATACTTGTGTTTAAAAAAAAAACACCTTCCCTTTCGCTCAATTCCATAGTTTATTTAACAAGCTAGAAGAGTGTGAGTTGCATGTGTATGTGGGTTTGCAGGTATACTTAGGCACCACTGAAGCTGCAGGGATTTTCAGTGAAGTCAGATTTTCACCCAAGGAATCCAGCAGGTGGAAGTACTTACAGACCACATGAAGGAAGAGGACAGCAGTGTCAGAGCCCAGGCTGTTCTCTGCATATGCTGTCACCTGGAAGATTCCAGCATTCTTATACACATGTCGGATGCCATCCTCAACAGGGCTGAAATTAGCATAGGATACAGCAATGCCGTCTCCAAAATCAAGCTGAATGTTTGTCCTTTGGAGATCACCCTGCAACAGAGAAGGCTTAATTAGGAAACTGGGTTGACAAGAGGGATTTATATTACTCTGCATCCTACTTCTCTGTGCCATTTCATTAGCACGTACATAAACTTGTAGCTTTTCCAAAAAAGCCTAGCTTTGTTCTGTCATTTACCAAAGTGGCCAGACTCCAGTCAGCAACTGGTAATTATATACAAGTAATGCTTAGAATAATTGATCATTTACACCTATAAAGAGATGTTACCCTCCATCTTGGGTTTAAAGATTTGGGGAGGGCAGACTGTTCAATGTGCACATATAAAGGGGACCATGTTTGAATCCTGTAATACAAGGCATGGTGGGGGATTAAGTGTCACTGGAGTGGCCAGAGCTTTCCACAGCCTTTTTTTGAATTGGTGGTGGCCAATAAGCACCTCATCAGAAGCAGTGAGATGGGAGACACTACGCTGGTGGTAGGTTAGATGTTAACGGGAGAGCAATTCCCATGTGAACATGGGAGCATTGGGAACACTCTGCAGACAGGACAATGGTTGAAGTGGCTCCCCCATACATTCCAAAGACATAGAACCTAGTCACTGAGTTTAGCCTTATCTAGTTTTCCAGGTTTCCTGTACAGTCAGTGAAAGAGAGAGAAAGAAAAGACCAACACTCCATCCTAAAATAACTGAGACAGGTGACATGAATCCCCTGCAAATATCCATTCCTATACCCTGATGATAGAGAGTTTAGAAGACTAGTTTCAGCTAGACATGTAACTTCAGGATGGCTGAATTTATACAGGTTGAGTCTCACACTGAGGACTGACAGATTTTTCTGTCTAATGTCAGTCAACACAAAGACAGGGCCTAGATACACAGGAGAATGAAGTAGATGATGAGAAAATCTCTTCTAGGATTACTGTCAATGACAGTTATTAAATGAAGGAGGGAAAAGCAGACAAGAAATTCCAGCACTGCAGGTATTGTCTAGAGGCAGTAGTTGCACTATTTTAATTTAATTCATGCTTTAAACTGCTGTAGTTGAACTGTAGAAGTGTCTGTTATTTCAGTTTCTTGGAACCTTACTTTATACTTGCCCCCAGTTGACTAATGGTAACACTAAACAAGGCTAATTTAAACAGAGCTAAAGCCCACTGCAGTGATTTCACTAAACTGAAAAAAAACTAGAACTCAGATAAAATCTCTGTAGCTTTAGCTTTCTGCATAGAGATAAGATGTATTGTCACAAGTCCCTTTAATGAAAGGTCTCCACTTTATTCACTATGGACGAAGAAGATATCACTACCTTTTGGAGATGTTCCTAACCCCAAACTGAAGCTGATCCCTAGATATATTGAGGATGAAATTAAAAGTTTAAAGAAAAAAATTGAAAAATCCCTACTCCTAAGATAACCATTTTTTTAAATAGGGAATACAGAAATATTTCACAGCCATCTCATAAAGCCCATTATAGCTGTAAACATACAGGGTCAGGATCAAAGCTAATGTGCAGTTTTAGCACGTATTGATGTAAGGAAGGGAAGCAACCTTATCTCTCACTGATGGTTCTGACAAACTTCCAATCCCTCCACAGCCAGATCAAATCCTGCAGGGTCCTAAATCCGCTGGAATCACTGAAAAGGACCACGTCACACTCATAAAAGATTTTTCATATGGTCTGAACACATTCATACATAGCACAGATCCACTTTGGATCATGACTTTTTACCACACCGGGACATGGAAAAAGAGGTCCTTAAATCAGGATTAAATAGCTGTCGGGCTGTTCTGTCCCACATGGTCAGCAACTCAGACCAAAGGTGCACAACAAAGGCACACGTGGAAACAGAAACATTCATTAAAGGCAAGGGGTCCCAGTTCTTGCCTTCCACTGACTCCAGACTGACTCATGGGAGCTGCTGTCTAACTGGTAATTGCCATCAGCCTGTGTAAGTGGCAACTGCTATACTGACACAAGCAGGATGCTGTGTTCTGCTACTTGTCCCTGTCCTGAAAGTGCATCTGACCTTGCCCTTTGAATGGAAACCCACAATGAAACCCACAAGAACACAGACCACAATGAAGCAGGTCCCCTGTGAAGGTGATCAGGACCACAGCAGCCCCCATAGACTTTATCCTCCTCATAGGCTATGCCTGCATTAACAAATCAGTGTGCAGGAAGGGTATTTTTCAGATGTGAATTTGTTTTGAGTCTATACTAGGGGTCTTCAGATACACACCCATATAATTAGGATTATTGCACGTAGTTTCTGAAATATGGATATTTGATTATATATGTTAGATCATTCTCCTTCCTTGCTCCATCATTCACATTCCGCAAGAGCCAGGGGAGTTTTGGTTATTGAGTTGATCAGGGCACCATTTTCACCTCTGCCCTTCTAGGACATTAAAAATCCAGTATAAACCGAAAAGAATACATGGAGGACTAGAGCGGTAGGGACACTAAATCCTATCTATAATATTGAGTAGTCAATAACATTCTTTAGACAGAGAGATTTTTAAGTCACTAAAAAAATTCTCTACCAGGAGCGAAATTACACTCTTGGGATATTCAGTTATTTGATAGAAAGGCTCCCATAGCTTGTTAAACCTTTCAAAATCACTTCTCAAGGGAATGTATTAAGACTTTAAGTTCATCTCATATGGAAGACACTGAACAGAGGATAAAAATGTGATCTGGGCTGGATTCATAGCTGATGACCTCAGGCTGAAATCTCTTGCACCAATCACGGCAACTCAACTCTCTTGCTCTTTTCTATTTCCTCCTTGCTTCTTCAATATGATTCTATCAGAAATAAGAAGGTTTGAAGTAGAAAAGCAGGAACAGATTTTTTGTGACTAAGCAGTAGCAGATGATCTTCCCATCCAGTTATGAATTGGGTCTTCAACGTAAAGCCTGCCCATCACACTAATTATGTTTTCTTTCTTCTTTCAGTACATCTGTATCCAGTATACAAAATACTAAAACAAGCATGCTAATCCCACGCAATCATATCAGATATTCTGGAGTTTATGAATATAGATTAAAATCGAAATGGAGGCATTTCAAATGGAAAAAAATTATTGCTCTCCATATATATTCAAAAGGCACATTTTATTGCTTTAAGTCCCATAAACTACTGCAAGGGAATGAAGTAGGGGCTGTCACAAAGATTGGAGCTCTGCTTACTGCAATCAGTGAGCAGACAAAGGGTAGTGAACCGGGTGGAGAGGAGTATTGCCATAGAACAGCCCTTCAAAGTCATATCACCATCAAGACTAGCCTGGAAAAGTTTTCCTGCCTGGAAGCCACACTAGTGAAATGACAAAAACTCTAGAGTCAGAACACACAAGAACTGTAGGTATAGGTTGAAATTTTGGCTTTCTGAAGTAAGGAGCCAAACTCTCACTGATTTCAGGAGGGCTGTATTTCATCTAACATATGCCTGGGGAAGGGGTGCTTGTATCTATATGAGGCATTTTGGTTCTTTTCTAACGAAGTTCTCAAATTCTTTACATAAAAATATGACATGGCTTAGATTAGATATTGGGAAGAAATTCTTTACTGTGAGGATGGTGAGGCACCGGAACAGGCTGACCAGAGAAGTTGTGGGTGTTCCATCTTTGGAGGTATTCCAGGCCAGGCTGGATGGGGTTCAGAGAAACATGGTCAAGTGGGTGGCATCTCTGCCCATGGCAAGGGGGTTGGAATTAGACAATCTTTAAGGTGTGTTCCAAAACAAACCATCCTATAATTGTATGATGTGGCTATCTCTTTCTGCAAACATAGTTCAGCAATCCTTTAACAGAAGTGCAGAACTTCAATACTTGCTCAGTGTTGGTCATTGCTTGCCTTCTCAGCTCACTTGCAACTACAACCTTGCTACAAAGCCTTGCCATCCCCTTGTAATGACTGAAAGAGGGAAACTATGGGGTGACATAAACAGCAGATAAGGGAGCAGAACACTTCAGTAACTGGAGCTGCCACATAAACAACCATTAACCCTCAGAGGAGTTTATGTACTCTTCAGAAAGGAGGATGCATGGCGAGATCAGGTGCAAAAATAGATTCATAGATCTGGTCAAGAACACAACTTCATACAATAGCAATTTGGCAGTCTATTGTTTCTTCACGATCAAACCCAAACTCAGATTAAAAAAAAAGTCTAAAAAGGTTCTTATCTACTCATGTTCCTTCACATGTATACACAGTCCAAATCACAGTCCAGCCCCATATTTCTAAAAGCACAGCAAAACCATCAGTCATTCTGCATTTCTTTGTTCATAGTCATTGCCACACACGTATTCTGAATACTGCCATGAACAGTAGTACTAAAGTTAATTCTATAAATCCTAAGAAATTCAGATTTTGATTAACTATGATGAAGTCTTCATTTACCATTGACAGCATTATGGTCAGTCACATCAATATATTGAGGGTGTGTACTAGAAGGTAGGGAAGAACTAGTTAGGGTTAGTCTGAAACGATTGGAAGGCTGAATGGAGACCACATAAATATATCCATAGGAGGGCTTGTCAGGCTGGCTCAGAAAGTCAGTTTAAACATAGGTACAAAACAAACAACCAGTTAATAAACAGACTGACCAGAGAAGGTGGAGGAATTCAGGAATGAATCTATATGACAGCAAGGTAGGTAATAATTAAGACTTCTGCAGAAATTTTTTCTTCCAGCTACCAAGGAATCCTTTGATGACAATCCTTCTCAGGTTCACACTAAAAGACTGGAATACTTTTGTCCAAAATCTAAGTGTTCCTTTTATTTTCATCTTGAAATGTCTATTTTTTAAGAAACAAACTCAAAAGGCAACACGTCTTTCTGTGGAATAAGCTATTCACCTACAAAGACATGTTCTTGAAGATCCTCTTCCCTTAGAAAAACAATCATTTCAATTAAATATTTTTCTAACTATTCTTATTTTTCAACTAAGGACATAGAGTGAATGTCCTCACATATTTATTCAGTTGCCTCTTCAACCTCTAAAGTCTTGTAGACTCCACTCTACAGGTACCTTGACTGCTGCCTTATTCCCCATCTGTTTATCATTCTTTGTACACCACAGTTCCACTTGAGTTCCTTAATAAATTACTACTAGATTCCTAATTTTTAGATTATATCTGTTCTTTTATGAACTCCCACTCACAGTGTCTATACAAATCATCTTACCATGTCAAATCTGCAGAATATAAAAGAATCAGCCAAGTAGACAAGAAATCCCCTTTGTATAAAAGCAGAGCATGCATGAATCTCTGAGGAAGTATGTAAAGAGGCCCTGTCAGTTTAACGTGGTCCCAATGAAACACTCAGTTACTGTGTAAGAATTTGATTTAGCATGAGCGTGCATCTGTCTGTCTTTGTCTGTCTGTGGGTGGTCTGCCTCCCAGCTCTCTCCAGCTACTGTTCCAAAATTATGTACACAGGCCAGAGTAGATGACAAAATATACTTGTGGTCCTCAGTCCCTGGCTGTCCCTCCTGAGACACCTAAGGATGTTAGAACTGAGGCTGTGAGTGGACTCTTTCATTTAACCAGAAAAAAGACACAACAAAATCCATTATGGTAAAATCACTATTGGACCTCCAACACCACCTTCCATGGGCAGTCAGAAGCCAGCAGAGGAGTGCATCGGCTGCAAACTCAGTAGAATTTTTTGTGGTGTAGTCACATATATCCCTAAACACCAAATCAAATCACAGGCCAGAAGCAGCAAAAGATCATTTGAAAAAGCCTCCTATCTGTCTGAACACATACTAAGTGCCTGCTTTAGCTCTCCAAGTCTCCAATGAGTCACAAACCTTGGTGACACAGGCCACACCATATGTGTTTGCCAAACAGACAATTACTTGACTCAGAGAGACCACCAGAAGTGCCTCAATATTTTGATGCTTTGGGCAACATCATGGCCTGGTATCATTTATGTTGTTGTTGGCTACAGAGGGAACCATACCAATAAATAAATACAATAGATATGGGCTGGGAGGGTGCTTTGAGGAGGCTCAATTCCTACTGCAAAACAACAATGCCCCTCACTGTTCCCTATGAGTCTGCAAATGTTCAGACTCAGCTAAAGCTTTGCATCTCAAACACAGAATTATTAAGCATAGAAACACCATTTCAGCCTCACAAACACCATAATCTGCAGTTCACTGGAAGCAGCAAGAGGCTAGTGGGAAACAAATTTTTGTCCAGATCTTTCTTTCTTTAGTATTGACTTCATCACCCCTGACAGACAAGATAACCAGCCACACATCAGCTTGATGACTTGCTTGTATGTTTCACCCTTTTCTATTAATTCTCAAAAATCTCAGGACTGTTGACCATTTCATAATCCCACTTGACTGTTATTCTCCTCTCAGCAACCTGAAAAGTGAAGGAAAAGAATGTCAGTCCTGCCACGCAGAGAAAAGTTTGCTGAGACCACTAACACACCTCTTCCATAAGGATGATGAAGGTGGCATTGTGTCCCTGCTCCATGACCAGCTTTCCATCAGTAGTGAGGATGTGCAATCCCCGAGGTGCTTTTCCAGGGCACTTCTCCATCTTGGCCATGTACTTCTCTCTCAAGCCATCTGTGCAGTTGTTAGACACAATCCTTCGGTACCTGGGGAACAGTCAAAAAAGGGGTGGAAATGTTCCTTTGTGTTTTTTTTGTTTCTCCTCATTTATGCATGTGTTTTTTCAAAGGCTGCCTGCATGATTACCTCACTGAAAGGAAGAATCAAAACCCAACATTTTATTAAATGAGAGAAAGCCAAACCAATCACAATCCAATGTTCTCCAGAGATTCTCAGCAGCATCACTGAGAAAAGACACATTGTAGAGGTGAATTACTGTGCCCTACTAAAAGGCAGAGAACTCCTCCAATTCCTTATGCCTGCAGGATTGCACCCTGCATCCCAGCTTTTTAATTATGCTTTTTATTACATTTTGTCTGCCTCTACTGTGCTAGAAGGCACTTGAAATTATCTACCAAGGGCTTTGTCCAGTTCAATTTTAAAATGATTCAAGGAATAGTTTTCTTCTCTTAGCTCTTCTTGGAAGAGGTTAGCTAAGAAGCAAGGCACTTGGCTATTCCCGGTGTTGATGAGGGGGATTAACCCTTTCTATTAATTTCACAGTAAAAATACAGGATTGGTTAGGAAGACACAAACTCCAACAGTTTTGCAACAAGTCAGTGCAACAAGTGTTTCACAACATCTCCTGCACGATAGAATAACATTTGCAAAGTGATACTACCATAATAAACCAACACTTGCCATCTGTTCTGGATAAAACCAGGAGAAATCAGCACATACAGCTTGCCTGAAATGCAAGGCATTGTATATATAAAGTGAAAATGGCAAAGGAAAAAAAGAGGCTAAAAATTGCTCATATAAGCCTTCCTAGAAGCTGATACAAATAGGAGCTGTAATATAGTAAGAGGTTCAATAAAAACAAATGTGAAATACCTCGAACCTGTACCTTTAAATGTTCAGCTGTCTCTCAGATAGACCTTCTTGATTCATGTTTTAATTTTGCAACAAAGGGGAGTTCCAAGTCTAGACTCCAGGGATCACACATCACTTGATAGCAATGCAATATCTACATGTCACGTATGTTAACGTGCTTCTCCCTGTCTCTGAGGAATGAGATAGTGTTCCATACAGATGCTGCTGCAAACATTACCCCATGAATACAACTGGAAAAGAGCCAGATGGGATGCAGAGAAAGAAGAACCATCCAGATTCTCTTTGCAAAGTCACCGAAACCAGATGGACTGCAAGACTCACTTACCCAGTGCTGTTCCAGTAGCTCTGACCAATGCTGCAATCCTTGGACAGGGAGGATGGGCTGAACCAGAAGGCTGGGATACACTGGTTGTTGCTGTGCCTCTCATACCCATAGTCACTACAGAGACAAGTCAGGAGTGCATCACTGTACCCATCTACCGGATTTAGCTCAGAGTTTTAGGTGACGTCCCCAGAGCGCATGTATGTTGGTGGTTCTCTGCTGGATGGCGTGACATCATGGATTGGGCTCATCCAGAGACAAAGTACTGGACTAGTTTGAGAGGCAGGAACATGATTCACAGAAGGTATATGACATCTGACAACACCAGAACTACTTACCTTGCAGAGCACTGAAGGATTTGCATTTCATTTGACAACCAAACACGGATGGAGATTAAGAAAGAAAATTGTATTGTTAATTTCTTTTCCTATTAATCTCTAATTTAAATTTCACTTTTTGGGTTCTTTCGGTTTGCTTGCTTTTTGCAGTCTTTGCTTTTAGAACAAACCAGATTAGTTCTAATTTTTCACTTTTTCGCAATGAAGTGGCTAGGAACATAAAACACTAGGAGCATCTCCTGAACAACTAGCCACGGCATGTATATTTATGTATGTTAATGACCTCCCTGCTCTCTGACTGAGCTATGACTTGCCTGAGAGAAAAGTACTGCTGATGTTTTTCTAATGCTGAACTAAAACAACATAGCCAACATGGTAGCCTAAGGATTACATGGTATTGTGTCACATAGGGAAGGCAATCTAGGGTATTGATGCTTCTTTGGACCACCTAAGAGTGGAAGTGTACACAACCACATGCAAAACTGCTTTTTACAGATGCTTTGTGTGCCAATACAATGATGAAGCAATAGGATTAATCCAAAGCTTTCCATAACTTTTAATAGGCTCTGGATCAGGTTTCTATGCATAGCCTTTATTGACAGTCTGGATTCAAAGGGCAAATAAAAAGAGATCCTGGATTTTTGCCTGAAGCAAGTTAACAAATGCCAACACACTAAACCTCAGTGAAAACAAAGACACAGCAGAAGCCACTATCTTGAAACATCTCTGTGCCCTTTAGGACAATCTGAGTTTTATCCTTCCCCCATTCAGAGTCTGAACTGCCAACAGAAAATCTCTAGGAGGTTCTTTGATGAGACAAAATTGTGCTATGTCCCCAGTGACCCAGACTGCTACTGTTCCTTTTTTGGAGGACAAAAATTCTGCAAGCTACTTTAAAAGGTTTGGAGATTCCCTAATGCTCTTTCTCTCAACATTCAATTTAATCATTCTCACTGGGTCCGACCTGCACAGTCAAAAATGCCTGGCAGGGACTTGATAATTAAAAATATTCAGGAGGAGCTGTACTTTGCCCAGGAGAAGAAAAGAGCTGCATAAATATTTAATAAAATTAAAGACAACATTGCTGTGTGCCCTCAAGGTTCTGTGCTTGTTCATTAACTTCTGGTAAATGTATATTAAAACCTCGCATGCTGCCCACCTTCCTTCTCATAAGCCCCAGGGTTTGCATAAGTTAAGGAAATAATCAAGTCCGGCTGCTGTGCTGTCTTTGTCAGAAAAGCTATCTTGACAGAGTAAATAAAGAAGCAGGAGGAGGGAAAAGAAAGATCAGCGAGTGTTTTAATAACACTTTGGAGTTCCTGCTGCCAGAAAAAGGCCAGGATTTGCTTTAGAAAATGACTGCAAGGGTTGGCAGGAGTCACCCCTGATCTTGACTCATGAGGATTTGTTGAACTGGGGCCCTGGATCATAATTTATGCCCCTGAATTTTAGATCAGCCTTATATCTAATAGGAAAAAACAGCACTGCAACCATGAGGCAGAGAGAGGCAAGGGCACTGTGACCAAATGGGAGGGAGCACAACCCTCACAGCCTCTGCTATAGGGTTGCTGCAGTCATTTGTCCCATCCCCACGGCTCTTGAAGTCAGGCATCATCACACCTAGTAGCTTGGGATGCTCCAAGACCAGCACCAGCCTCCAAATCTACTTAGTGGGGAAGCAGAGGGCCTGTCTGTTGGGACTTGCTGGTCAGTGTAGTCACACAGCCCCAGCTGCTGACCCTTCTCCTTTCCCTGACACTCCACAGGACCTGCTCAGTGCAACACAAGAGACAGACCAGTCAGTGCTATCAAGAACAATCGGACACTGTGAACCCAGCCAGAAAAGGCTGAGTGGACATTTTTTTTTCTTGAAAAGGAAACATTTTTCTTGAAAATTCATTAAGTGAAAGAGTAGGAGCTTTCCTTTCAACTTTCCTGTCCACCTTCTAGTCAGCAGAGAGAAAAGGGATTTCTCATACTAACATCCCAAAGAAGGCAGATGAATCTAAAATGTATTCTAGAATAACCCATATTTTGCCACTGCTTAAATAACTGTCTCATCCTTTAGAAGTCACAAGTCAGAGCAGATGGGTCCACCTTTTTCTCTGAAAATCACTTTTCAGATAATCAAGTTTGGTGTCCCAATTCCAGCACTGCTAGTAATTTCCTCAAAATGACCGCCCCACACCTTCCAGTCAGCCCTGTCAACTAGCATCAAAACTCGCCCTTAAACTAAAGCTTTCTTCTGATTCTCCATCACCAGCTAAAACAATTCTGCAATCGGAAGCCAGTTAACAATTCTGTTGGCAGTGCAGGGTCTGAAACAAAAGCCAGCTTGCTGTCCTTTAATTGCATTTTCTCTGCAGGACTGACAGGGTTAACAGTAATATTCTCAAATGTTAGCAGGAAAGTTAAGCAAAAATGATACTGAATGCAAGCAAGAAACCCGCCAATTGACTGAAAAGGTGTGTTCTGATGCAGATCTTTTTCAAGGCAGAACAGCACTTAAGTCCAATTTAGCTACCACAGTTTTCCACTTACAGCTCGGAAAAGACAAGCTTCACTGTGAAAATAGAAAGCCAATGAGGCATAAAGCAGCATAAGGGTAAAAAAAATCAAGTAAACTCATAAGTATCTCTAGATTCACCTCAGAGGCATATGCCACTGCCAAGGGCAAATACTGTAGAGCAAAATAGCTTGTCCTGCAAGTTCTCATGATGAAAACAAAGGGGAAAGATCTCATGAGTCAAGTTAAGGAGTCTCAGATACAATTTTGGCATTAGGAAAAAATTAAACATCCATCCAGATAAGGTGAAAATCTCTGCTCTATATCCCTGAACCTCTCTTAAAGCCAAACTACTACGATATTCAAGAGAACACTTTGGTCTATATTTTTTCTTAATTTTTCTACATTTCAGTACGTCCATGCTCCAAAACAGAACTACAAGTTTCAGCTGGCCTAAGTCCAAATAAATGTATAGATCTCATGCCTCACACCTCTTCAGAAGGTATTCAAAGGTAAGATAAGTTTTTGGAAATTATACCGATACTGAGTCAGACATTGATCCTGACAAACTACTATAAAAATTAAAATGTTTTTTCAGCTGATCAGCTTTCAGGATATCTTGTATTCTATTTAAATGACATTCTGATTATTTAAGCTCAAACATGACAGATATTGACAGTTTTAAATATCTGAAATATTGACTATCACAAGTTCTATGTAGTAATTCCTTGTGCAGAGATCCTGACTTGTGCATTCTCCCATCTCCTGTCTCTGATTGTCAAGCAGTATCAAGCAGTGTTTCATTTCCCCCCTGTTTTATTTTTAAGCTGCTTTCAAAGTAACCTTAAAGCAATTTGAAAATTATGACCCCGTTAAGTTAGAAACACCAATATTTATGCAAAACAAGTAGTTATATCTGACAAGGGTGGGCTGTAGGTGTCACAGAAGCCCTTTCAGAAATTTCTCAATAAAACATTGTTAAAAAGCAACAAATGGTTCCCAGCAATTCAAAGGAATAACAAAAAAAGTGCATGTTTTCCTAGCTTGCTCCCTAGGTATTCAATGACCTCAGAAGTGAGGACAGAGAAATTCCCTCTGTCTCCTGAAAGGGACGTGCTTTGGACCAGAGAAGTCCCAATTGTCACTCTTCTAGAATGACAGACAAAAATGTCAAACAGTACTTGCAATTTTTTGCTTTTGAATTCCAGGCTTGGATTTCTCATGGAGTTTAACAAATCTCTCCTCCAGATGGAAGGGAAGCCTCCCCCACACAACAGGTATGGGGGTCACAGCTCTGCTATATGGTGCAGTCACAGCCACAAAGCTGCATTAGATGCAGTTTCTCTGCAAGGTTTTCTGTCTGGGTATTGTTTTGACCACTACAAGAATAGCCCATGTAAAAAGTCACCAGAAACATATACTCACCACTCAAAGTCTCCTTGACCACAGACACATGGTTCAGACACTACAGTTTGGGAATAATCCTGACTTAGGGAACACTGGGCTCCAGGCTTGCGTTTTTTATAGATCTTCCTCTCTCCCATGACACAAGGCTCCCCCTTCATTAGCCAAGGAACAAGAGGAGAAAGAGATTTGTAGTGGCAGCTGTGTCCTAAATTTTGTCAAAAGATGCAAAAGGCAATGAAAACAAGCATTTACCACTGGGCGAGTTGGAAGCGCAGAGTCCAGCTCCCTTTTGCGTCTTTGCAAAATCAAAAGTCACCATGGGAGGACTCATGAGTGCAGTGTGTTCAGCATTGAGTTGGGATGCTAATGACAATGTGCCCAAAATGTCTGGATGCCCAAGCCATCACACCCACTTATGCCATGTTTCAGAAGGCATACACCAATATCAAGTCCTATGAATTATCCTGAAAAGACAACGTGGGTGCACTCCAAGGTTTCTTCCATATGTCAGATAAATTCTGCTGCAGAAGGAAGTGTCCAAGCCTGAAACCCAAGGCAGGGACAAAATCTAGGTGTGGAACACAGGATTTGACTCCCTTGCTCTTTTTTAGTAGACCTGGCTTTGCTACGGATCTTGAATAATTCTGATGGTGTGTTTTGCTGGGCTTCTTGAATGCAAAGGTTTTCAAGAACACTACTGGGAGTACCTAATCTAAAAGAAACATTTGATATTTAGGTGAGTTGCTATAAACAGAATTTTCTATAATGCAGAAATAGTTTGTCTGCATAGAAATAAGAAAAAAAAGACAACACCTAATTGAAATATTTCTCTTTCCCATTAACAATGATGCCCTTGGTTACACACGTGTCTTCCCTTTTCTTTCATTTAAATTACTTCCATTTATTCAATTCTATGACTTCAGGTATCTGACATATCCTTGCAAATTAATGCTCATTTCTAATTCATGTATTTCATTCAGGAATATCACAGTGCCAATGGTTCTGACCCTAGTTATGTTCCCCTGCAGGGTGTGGGACATCCTGCTGGTGGTAAGTAGCCCATAATCTGCAGAGGGTATTGACCTCTCAGTTCTGGTCACTTCAGGACCTAAACATATGCAGCATGAAAATAAGCCAGAGTGTATGAAAACAAAAGCATGTATCCTTGAATAGAATGAAATAATTTGACCTTCTTTGGCCTTTTATTCAAGAGTTCCCCAGAGTTTTATAGACACCTGCAGGACCTGCAGGACGAATAAATATTTTTATTTTCATTTTTGAGTAGGGAAAATAGAGGTAAAGCGAAACAAAATTATTTTCATGAGTCACTGACAGAGCTACAAAGAGTTCAACATCTTCCACAATTCAATCACAAGGTGAGGTTTTACATTGCCCTAAGCACTGAGGCCAAAAAGATTCATCTGGTGCAATGGATTATTTTCATAAAAATAGAAGTTAATCTCCTGAACTTGCCCACAGAAGACTGGTCCCAGGTTTATTCATGCATATTCTTCAAGGGATGCAAGAAAATCCATATGTTTTGCTGGAAATAACAACTGCATTCCTACCAGGCAACACAGAGTACAGGAAAAGGAACACCCATCAACCCCTCCCTACACGGTGGGAATACCTGACTGTGCAGATGCCAGGTTTGGTAGTCATCTTTGTTACACCTTCGGCTGAAGATAGACTTGTAATCCACCTTGACCAGCTGCCACTCAGAACGGAGACTGAAGTGCCCAAAAACTCTGAGCATGGGAGACAAAAAACGGAAAGAACCACAGTCAGCCAGACATGCTTGCACTATGCAAATAATGTTTCATGAATCTCAGCTGCAGAAACCAATACAGCCTTGGAGCTTGATGCCAGAAAATGGTATCCAGTCATGAGTAACATTTTGCTGTTCCTAAGACGTCCTAAGATTGTTTATCCTTTTCCTGACACCTCATACAGCCTCTGTTGGAAGGTCTTTCCGTGACTGTAGTACCTGGTACAATGGGACCCTAGTCTAATACTTGTATCACTCAAGAACATTAAACAACTAGTTTAGACACTAGCAGTGTGTCTAACATCAAGGGTTTGGCTGTCTCAAAATCAAGCCTTTCTTAGACAACACAGTTTCTTTACTGTTGAACACGTGTTGCACAAACCTACTACTTAATGAATTGTGAAACAGCAGAAATTAACATCTGGGGTATGGACTAAAGATAGTAGTGTCCCTTCCACTAAGTGAATGCTGACTGCAGCTAGTAGGAGTGGAATTATAAATGATCACCACTGCAGAATTTTTTCTTGACTCTTGTGAGTAGGTCACTCATCATCAGCAGTCACTGATCACACTCCATGGTTCATCTAAGTAATAAGCAATAAGTTCATTTGCAGGATGAAAATGACACATTTTTCACACAAATCTAGTATAACACAAGACTGAGTAAGTCAGTATACGGGAGCAGCTGGAGCTGAAGAGTCAGCACCCAAAAAGTCCTTATAACATCCCAAGTTTTTGACTATTTTGAATATATAAAAGAACCTAAAACTTCATCTAAAACACGAGTCCCAGATTTTAAAAATTCTGTATGTACCACAACCCAGATCTTCTCTGACACTCAAAAAAGGTCACTGCATCAGCGTTATTGCAATATTTAGAGGGCAGAGAATGATTTTTTTCATTATTCCAAATCTTTCACCAATTTATATTTTTACCCAAGCCATTTCTGAGACTAAAGTTTTTGTTGTTTTAATTATTCCAGAGTAACAAAGAAAGAGGGAGAAAGAAGATTTACAAATTTTCCTATGAAATAAGGAGAAACAGAAGAATTCCACACGCTGATCACAATTCAGATCCTGCTGTGTCCCCAGTGTGATGCCATTCTTAACTCTGGATCATCTTAGTTTACACTGTAATCATACAGAGTGTTGGCTTTGCTCTACCCTCAGTCTTTCTGTAGACTGTAACCTTCATCAAAACTCCTCTGCATTGTGCTGTTCTTTGTGAAACAAAGACCATCCAGGAATCGTTCATGTTCTCCCACTGAGACCTGTCTCAGCTCCTGGGTATCAGGGAGAGAAAGGTGGGTGGGTGAGATCTGTGAGTCTGGAGCTCTGGGTTTGCTGTGGACACCTTTCTATATCCAAGTTCTGCCTCACAAAAGCAAGCTTCACAAAGCTGAAAAGGAGAGGATACAAGAAGAACCTGTGCCAAATACATATTCAGTTAGAAGTGAGTAGGTAGGGAAGGACTTGTCTGGTTGAATGAGTTTATTAGGTAGATTGTTGCTGCTCTCCAGAATAATTCTCAGCGTAGTCCTAATTGTGGGTATTACTGACACAAAATACCAAGACATTCAGGTGAAGGTACAGAAGAAGCTGCAATTCCTGTTCCTCAGCATAGAAGGCACATCCTAGACCAAGAGAAACTCACAGAAAACAAAGCAGTATGGGGTGCCAGGGTACTTGTTGGGAGAAGAAGGCAAGAAAGGGAAAGAGCACAGGAGGAAGGATGAGGAAGGCCTCCAAAACTGTGCTCAAACAGGAATTCTAACTGCTGTTCCCCTTCCCACTTTTCCTTGGCACTGGGTAAGTCCCATCAGCTCTTACACCACAACTGCTATCAGTACAATCTTGTCTGAGCTGGATGTGATGCATGACTGAAACATCATTCCTGCAAAGCGGCAGTGCAGCAGGTAGAAATCATTTAGCCCGGCAGATTTATACCAGTTTAGATTTGACTTGGGTGTTTATTACACAAAAAATATAGCAAAAGGAGGAGAGAACATGATCAAACACATACACTTCCCTGAACACAGAAGATAAAAGGGCCAGAGAAATTGAACACTTTGGCAGTCAATGCTTCTCAAGGAAAATTTTGTTCTTCAAACTGACCCTGAGCTAACTGTCCATCAGGAGAGGAAAAAGTTTCTTTTTGCTTTTGAAAAATTGTCATAATTACTTGATTTTTAAATCTACTAAAATAAGCTAAGGCAAACCTCCGACATTGAAATTCTTCCACGATAATTAATGAAAAAACCTCAAAGTTTCCTAAGTGGAAAGCAGCATATTAGCATTCCAAAAGCACAGAGCATTAGATAGTCTTTAATTAAATGATTTCAAAGACGATCTTTGTGTATAATTGCTATAATTTAGACGGAAACAATACTACACTAAATGTAATTAGAGGAGTGTGAACAGAGAGGGATGTTTTCCTCTGTGCTGCAGAGATGGTTCTGGGTCAGCTGATTCCTAAAGTAGTGAGTTCTCACCCCACCCTCCCCTTGCTAATAAAAAGCTCCTTAGGGCTAATCAATCACTGTGGTGCAGGCTTCAGAGATAAGAGTTGCAGAGGAGCCAACAAGCACCTGCACCCTGTGTGAGTACTGCTCGCCAATACTACATACCACCTGGACCCCTACAGAATGGTTTCATTGACCAGCCAACATGATGAAGGTTGTTACAGTTCATGATGACTTTGTTGTGCATTTGAAACTTCGATGAGTTGCTAAAAGCAAACATAAGGAATGGAAAAGAAGTCTTTGTTATCTGTCGGGCTCCACTAGCCTCTCAAACAGTTTTCCTTGGAAAGTGATGGAAACCCACTGTATTTCTTGGGGTGGCCAGGTCCAAGAAAGGGTTGGGCAGACAGAAAAGAGCTGCAACATTTTAAAATTGCTAGTGTTTGGCTCTCAATAACTGTTAGCACTAAGTGCTCCAGCTGTTACATAACAGTTTCTGTATCCAGTGTGAATAAACAAAGCAAGTCCCAAGGAAAGAGATTCAAATAGAGATTGGTGGGAGTTTCTTTTTCCCTACTCAACTGGTGAGTCCTCAAGTTGCTTTGAAGATACCATCTCATTCATCTTACCCGATTTCCATGTGCCTTTGTTTTTCATTTACTTTGTTTGGTCATTAAATTAGGGAGGTAGATGTTTTTAACAAACATAGATAAACTACCAAGATGATACAGGGGAAAAGGAAATAAACTACTATAAATTTTTTATCAATGACTTTGTCTACCATGGTCTAACTGAAAGCTCTTAATTGTTTCTTGAAAGGATAGAAGACAAAAGAAGAGAGCTGAGTTTTCAAGGTCCCACTCTGGGAAGCCAACAAAAAAACTATATTTTGATTTTTCTAGATAAGCAGTCTGATCTGGAAGTCCTTGAGAAGCAAGAACAAGAGCCCAGATGGTATTTAGATAGGTATTTAGGTTTTCTGACAAGGTTCTCCAACCTAAGCCATGGAATAGTAATTTATAGACTTTAACCTGGATAAGTTTTGTTCTAGCTCTTTGAGTAAGCAGTTGAAACTCCACATAAAATCTTAGCTAATAGGAGAGCATCTTCCCAATTGGTTCTGTGCATAGCTCACAGTGGAATCATTGCCAAGAAATCAGAAAATGCTTCCCAAGCCCTTCTTTGGAGAAACAGGGCAAGGCTTTTATTGCCAGGACTGGATGTCATTAATTTGGAGAAAAATTGTTAGAAACATGGAAAACACTTCTGAAATGCCTACAGATTCATGATGGACTCATTTTAGAAAAGGTCACTGGTAATGCTGCCATAATTATATCTTTCATTAATTTTTTTAATACACAATAACTTACAAATGCAGTATATATTGACTGGATAACCTTGTACATAAGCCCTTTAAAAAGCTTTTTACATTTATATAGTGCTCTCTTCTCAAATTGCATTGCTTTTACCTTATCATTCCTTGCATTGTTGACAGTTGTGCTTTTTATGTAATTCAATACTGTTCGTTTCTGACAGGTCAGTAGAATGAATTGAGGGTCACAAGATAACAATTCACCTACCTCTGGTCCATAGATTCAATCCCTATCCCTGCTTAAGGTATGAGAAACAGATCTTAAGTAATAGCTCCTGTATTGCTCTCAGGAAGGGTATCAGCTGTGTCCATCTGGATCTATCCCTGCTGGCACTTTCAGATGAGCTGCCCAAGCATGAAAATGTAAATGTCTTCTCATGCCTAAATCAAGTCGCCTTCTATCATTTCTGAAGTAAACCAGTAAGACATTACATGGAGCAAGCAAGCACTGAAGCTGCCTGTACTTGACTGGTCTGGTCTGGATATGGATGGAATACTTTTACCTTCACTAATCATCCTACTGTCTTTGAGTGTAAGACCTGCGGCGCTCAGCTGTGTCCATCATTGAGACAGATGACCAGAGATGCCAAGGAAGGAAGCAGCTGATAAGGTAATCTTCACTGCACAAAACATCAAAAGTACCCTCCTTTCTGAAGCATTTTCCCTTCACTGGACATCAACGAGGCAAGAGACATGAAAAGGTTGGGTGTTTTTTTGCTTTTCTCAAAATACCCTTTGGATCTCTGAAGCCAGATTTTAACAAGATTAGGCCCCACACGATAGACTGTAAGCACTTTTTAACATCCAAAAATAAAAGCAAAAAATATAATATACTTAGTTGACACCATCTTTTGAGGTGAACTACACAAGCCAGAACAACAGAGAGCCAAATATATACTTTAATTGATAATACTGAGAGAAAAGCTAATTGCAGTGTCATCATAAATAGACTGTTTCATTTAGAAAAGCTTGAAACTAACCTTGATTTTTATTCCCTTTCATTGTAAAAGAAAAATGCTTGCAGACGAGGTGTCTTCGCAAGCAAAAAATCCCCAACAGTAAAATCACCCAAATTAGTAAATGCTTCAGCTGACCTGAATCTGTGCTTTTGCTGGGGGAATGTAGAAAGGGACAGAGTCCAGCAAGATCGCCATCTGATTTCAGTTAAAATCCCTCTTTATTTACTTCTGTGCCTCTAACAGGTAGTGACAAAACCTCATATTTAATAGGCGAACTCAAGAAGTGCTACAAAGCACACTCTGGAAGAATCACTTCCTGGCAGGGAAACAAGCATGTGTTCTGGTTTTTTGTTCTAGTCCCCTGGAGAGGATGATTTTCTCTGAGCAAAACCAGGGGGAGTCACAGATCTGGGCAATCACAGTTCCAGGAGCATTGAGTAGTTAATCCACAACTGAAGGTGTTCATTCTCTCTTTGATGTCTGTCAAACAGAACCACGTGTTGCTACTGCTGCAATTTTAACAGATAACCAGATATCCAAGGAGACCATACCTTCCCAGCAAATATCACCACTGTTGTCTCATGAGCAGTGTTTGGTCAAACCCACCCTAAAAGCAGTGGCATAGCACAAGTTGGAGAGTTCCTCTGTACAAACATCTTGGACAGTATCAGACAGGCTGACACACAGGCATCCAGGGTATGTCCATGCAGTACCAGCTTGGGCCCATCAGCGCAAAAGTCAAGGACCAGATCTATTCAAATTTGGCTGGTCTGCTCTCGTGAACTCTGAAGGCATTTAACATTTTGGGCATGATGTATAGACATGGACCTGAGAGGTTGCCAGGTAAAGCCTGCATATGTCTAAGATCTGCATTTCCACTCCTGTGGATCTTGGCAAGCTTGGGGAATAAATTCTTTTGCAAGACCTATTCTGGTACTTCTACAGCCAGCACTGAGGTGGAGATTAAAAGCCTAGCCAGAACAGAGCTGTGGTTTGCCATTGCTTATTGTACTTTGTATCCCAGTGCTCCATGTTCTGACTAGTTCAGCATGAGTAAGGCATGAATACTGGGTGCTCCTATTTCCTTTGATCCAGAGAGCTGGGCAACATGGACTAGAGATAGGGGGATGCCCTGGAAGAAACAGTAAAGATTCAGCCAAATATACTAGCTCTAGCTGAGAAATTATTGTGTTCCTGTACAAGGTTCTTTCACATTCATAATTCCCTTGATTTGGTTTGGATTCTTCTCCCTACTATCCAGGCTGGTCCTGCATTTTCAGGGAAAATGCTAGAGCTGCTTGCTCAGGGAACACTTACAGAAGGTCTTGGTATCTAAATGTACCTCCATCCTTTGTTGACATTTATAGTTTTTCACACAATAAAGGAAAGTGCTGACAATTTCACACAAAAGAAAAGGGCCTGTTAGGAAATCTGGATACAAGCCACCTCTGTGTAAGAAAGTAGCAGTAAAGTAAGACTAGCTCCTATGGCTGAGCTGTTATGGCCAAAACCACACAAACAGCAATGGAACAGTTGCAAGTTGTGCTGGTGGGGCCAGATTTTACGAATAGGTCGTGAGAGAGGAGCTATTTTCCCATGAATTAAACATAAATCATGACTTATGAGAAACCAAATGGGCTGTGTAATCTCCCAATTTTTTTTTTATTAGGGTTTAGATGGAATTAGCATTAAAGGAGGTCACTAGTTACATGGAAATTGGATGGGAAGGGACTGAGACAAGGAAGTAGAACTTAATTGAAAGAGACACAGATCAGCAATTAGGGAGAGTGGAAGAGGGAGAATTATGCTATCTCATGCCTGGCAAGATGATGCAGGGAGTAAGAGACTGGAAACAAAGGAAACATAAAAAATGAAAGATGACACTGGAAAAGCCGGCAATTGCCAACAAAAAACACTGTCTAATTTTTTTCCTAAACAATAAATACAGTTTTTAAGAGCCGCTTTGGAGCTTTCAATTCAGTTGCTTTTGGCTGACCTGTCAACTAGGAGCAGTAGCCTGAGGGCAATGGGTGATGATTCAAGGCTGCTGTACTTCTGTCTGTGGTTGAAAAAAAAGTAAATTGGCTTCTTTTTTTTTTTTCCAGAAAGAAGAGGTGCATCTTCTTCCAAATAGAATATATCATCCATTTGGATCTAGATTTTCAGATGGTGCAAATTACTGTAATTTAGACCATCTAAATAGACCATCTCAGATATAAAGCCTTGTTCCACTGCTACTATTCAGAGGGAGAAAAAACAACGGTAGTGAAACGAACAAGAATATAGCAAGATCTGACAGCAGCTTCCATGAGGGCAAATTTGTTCAAGAAAATCTTGGTCTGTATTCTCTTTCTCAACAAGAAGGCTCAAAACAAGAATTTCACAGAACTTCTCACGCAGATGAAGTCTGAAGATGTTATTTATTTCCACATCCAAGTGAAACTGAATGTCATGACATGGAGGTTTTCCACACCGGAGAAATTCAGAGTTGGCCACTAGCAATCCATATTGAGCTAGTCATGGAAAGGTGCATCACTGCCAGATTTCAGGGCAAGATGGAGAGAGAAGATGGGGCAGGTGGAGAGTTTCTGTAAATACAGATTAAAAAACCAAAACCTTGCAATAAGAATCCTGCAGTATAGCCACGGCAGATCCTTTGCCCTCAGCTTTTGAAAATAGTCCTGGGATTATTCATCAGCTCAATGGGCACTTCCTTTAAAGTGCTACCACAAGAGGAAAACCACTGCAAATGACATAGTACAGCATGATCTTTTAGTTAGCAAGTAATGCCAAGTGCAATTAGTAAGTAATCTGTAGAACATATAATTACAAAGCAGCCCTACAGTTTGGACTTGATTTCTCCATTAGCTGCACAAACACTGCAAAAGGCAGTGGGGGAGACAGGGACTCTTTTATTACTATTTTTTCAAATAGAAAGTGCTATCAAAATAAGAACTTACTGAATGACAAACCAAACCTTTTGAAATTTGGTCTCTAAAAAATTTATTACCAGTGTTCTCAAACCACTTTACATGACAATTGCTTCAAAAGAAATCCCAGCAACATGAAAGGGAATATGAGACACCTAGGAAGGGGGATGGGAAAGCACATTAATTTTTAATCCTGTTTTTCAGAAGTGTTCTCTCCTTCGAAGCAGTCATAGAAGAGAACCAGTTTCTGACAGCTTTGAAACCTGAAGATGCTGCCACTCTCTTCTAGAAAAGATACTGGCAGGTATCAGTAACCTGAGCGTTTCATCCACTAACGTGTCTGTGGTCTCAACAGAGGCAGGTGCTGCTGCTTTCCGAGAAGCTGGATAGCACAGCACACTCACTCATTTCAATCTTTCATCCTATGAATCAGCAGATTTCTAGCCAGAGATGTCCAATACAAATGTGGAAGCCATTGCTCAGAATATGTAAGCGAAGCAGGGTGACAGGTGAAGCAGGGTGACAAGCTTTGCCTGGGTATCAAAGAAGAAGGCTCAGAAGAGGGAACATCTGGAGAGCTGCTTTCCCAATGATTAAAAAGCTGTTAGAGTGAACTCTGCAGCCAACCCAGCACTGAGCCGTCAAGCTCCCAGAGAAGCTGGTACGCTGTACCACCCTTTGCCCCGTGGAGGATCAGGGTCAGATTGAGCTGGAAAGGAGCTAAGGTCATATGGTTTCTCAGTGTCCTGAGGGTTGATGAGATGAGGGCACTAGAATATTACATGTCTTGCTCTAACAGAAAGGTGAATGAGTCTGAGGAATGTATCTGTACACAGCATCCTGCCCCTTTCTGTGCACCCCACACCAGGCCTGAGTGCTTCACACAGCCCAGCCCACCTGTTGGCAGGACAGCACAAGATCCATCTGTCCTTATTTAACAGCACAAGAAACCAAGCACAGTAGCCTCTATAGAGAATATTTGGATTGTGTTGCCATCAGGTAAATCTTACCTTGCTAGTGAGGGAAAAGAAATCATGTATCAGCCTGCTGCTCATTCTGGTTCCTTCTATAAGGGCCTTTTTTTTTTTAATTCACTTCAGTGAATACCAGCCTCCAGTCAACACACCTTTCTCTAGTCCTCCTCCCTGCACATGTTTACCTCACCGTACACTTTTTCTGAGCATAACAGACATGACTCAGCATCTAAGGAATGAGAGATGTCTGCACCTAGGACTCAGGAGACCTACAATAATTCTAAGGTCTCCCCATGACTGGCTCCTGAGTGATTGACCATTGCATGTCCCTTGTTCTCTCTCAATTCTCCTACCAGCACAATACAACTAAAAACTTCTTTAGCATAATATTTGATCTACTGTCCATATACAGCACTTGACTCCAATGACAGTAATGCTTTCCCCAGAAAGCCAAAGATAGACAACATGTGTCATGAGCCCAGTGCCCTATCTTCATGTGTTAGAGCTTCTGCCAGGAATCTTCTGAGTACATGGTGCAACTGCTGGGAACAGATCTTGGGTCACAGACGTACTTTTCCTAAAGCCAAATAAATCACACGATGCTGCCTGAGAAAGATTACTCTAAGTAGATGTTCTCATCACCTGATTTGTCTACTCAGGTGCCACAGAAAGACCTCAGCTCATACTGCAAGTATTAACAGCACAATCAATATTGTGCCTCTGTGGACAGTTTAGGTGAATTCATGCAGTGATCCAAAGGCTAACAAATAGACTAGTCCTTTGGCAGAGAGGGGGATGGGAGGAGGAAGTGACACTGATTAATCTGTGATCATTAATAATGTTTTTAAGTCTTGCAAATGAAGATAATGATATGGGTAATCAACTGTCCTACTCCAGGGTATAAACTGATCGTCTGCTGGGATAAAATGGGAATTCCTATAATACACATTTTCTTGTTCATTGTAAAGTCACTTGATGGCATTAGCAGATTGATCATTTTCTTGCAAAGTCCAAGCTATTCATTAGTTCCAGAAGGTTCTGAAATTAGATCAGATGATACAGGAATGCAGCTCACTAAAGCAAAGGCCAATATCCAATCCACCATTTTAGTTTCCTCACTTAATAATTGTATTTGGAATTCTTGTTCTCAGATCAAGTTCCAAATTCTACTTTTCTTTCTGTGTGCAGTCATTATTTTCACAGATCCATTTTAATGTCATAGATTCCGTTCTGAAGAGTCCTTATGTATGTTTATGCACTGCAGTCTGCACAGCCCCATGAGTCAGGACAGTCACAAGGACACATCAGAACTTTGCAGGAAAATCTATAGCCAATAACAGTGCCAGTTGCACCACAAACAGATATTGCAATTAACAGAAAAAGAAAGGAAAACTGAAATGCAAGATGAAACCACAACAGGGACAATTAAAACTTACCAGTTCTTTTACTATCTAATGGTACCTATGCAATTTGGATAAATCAGGCTTTGAAATCTGCCCTCCAATCTTTTAAAAATCCTACAGTTTTGGTAGGCCTGAGAGTATGCACAGGCTGGCTGGTCAGCCTTGCTTCACAGAAGAAGTGAAGATGAACAAGGATAAAGTTCAGAATCCTCTAGCACAACAGCCTCCATGCATGATCTTGTATCTCATTTTCTGCACTGGAAACTGCAAGTTGGATTTAGCTTTCTACAAAACTCTAGTGAAATCTTTCCTCCAGATTCCCTCTTCACCAAATTTCTGTTGGGCTGAGCAGCAGCAGCAGAAGTTGCAGAAGATCTGTCCTTTTTACAGGCAGTTTCTTTTTCTTTTTCTCAAGTAGAATGAGGAGAAGAGACTAGCTTGATGGTAGGAAAGTTTGAAAACATCTGCAGGGCCACAGGAATTGAGGAACACTGTGATTCTATTCTCCATGTACATTGCACAAGAACCTCAATTCCTCCTAGGAAAAACAATCTCATGGTGTTCTGCCATCTACTCACATCTTATTTGTTGCAACTGTTAGCAGGAGTGCAGGGTGGAGGGCAAAGTTTGGCCCTCTGGAGAGAAAGTCAGGTCCTCTGACCACATCCCAGCAAAAGCACTGTTTTCTGGTTTCACCTGAACTTTTCTCAGCACAACCACTCAGAGGTGGCAGACCTATGACTCCCTACCCCTAAGCAAAGGGGCAGAATGTTTGAAGGACAGTGTGTCACCTTGTATTTTTCTTTCCCACATCCGCTTTTAAATGTGACGGGAAGACTTGAGCAGAAGGGAGAGGATGTTGCCTTGCTTGAAGAGCAAAGATCATAATCAGCTTATCAGAAAGCAACAAGAAAATTACTGTTGGCTCCCACGCCATTCTGAACTCAGTGGGAGCTTGGACCTGGGAGCAGCTGCCCCTTTCTCATACTCCCTCTGCTGAATCTCTGCTGAGTGTGAATCAGAATCTGTCCATGTTGCCTTCCTACCTGTACCCACTTTGCTGGTGTTTTCTAGAAGTCATTCGGTTCTTCAGAATAAGAGTTAGCTCCTGGAACTTCTGGTCACAGAATAATGTGACTGCTCAAGTTTTTATTTAGGGGTGAAAAAACCTCAAAAATAAAAAAACTCATGAATGTCTTAGAAATACAAAGAATGTCATGTTTGGACAAGAAAGCCACTTGCAAATCCCTGTAAATGTGAAAAGTGTATAAGGTAATCATATTTTTGTTAATATATATTTCTAGCATCCTCTACTTGCCACTGTTGGAACATGGGACTGAGATAGAGGGATCTCTGGTCTGACTCAGTATGGCCTGTGCTTTTAATACTTTCTCACCTCAAACCTCCCCTGGCATCCATCTCACCTTTTCCAACATTTCTCAATTACTTATTCATTCTGCCTCACTCTTCTGCCAGCCAATGATGGATTGCCAGTTATTTTATGGGTCTCCTGGAAAAAACTGCTCCCACTCCATCTCTGGTAAAGCTGCATGGCCACGTAAACAAAAAGGTGTTAGAAAGGACCAGGACTCGTAACCTATTCATTTACAACCAGGAACATTTTCTAACACACATAGCCAAGGGCAGAAGTCAGAGCAATGTTGACAGATCAACTTTCAGCTCACTGAAAATGTTAATGCTCAGTTATGCATGCAGAGATATATACGGATAATTAAGTATACATACGTAGAAATACATACATATTTATATACATACATGTGGCTGTGTCTACATAAATATATGTTTACCAACTTAATGATCCCCATCTATAAATGAGTTTCTGCACACATACACACATAATGAGTTTACTAAAGTGATGCAGGGCTGTGAAGCAAAAAGGTTATTTCTCTCAATGTAGGTTTGGAGATATGCTTAGCACAGGAAATGAAGTGGTAGGGGTAATAATTATGAGTCAGAGCTGGAACAACATAAAGCCCTTCTCTGGACCCACAAAAATATCTTGTCTCTGATTTAAGTGGTACAAACTAGCAACTCTCCCAAGCAAATGCTGCTTCTGTTTGGATATATCATAATCAACTAGAAGGGGAATACAGTGTGATTCCCTTCCCCTGGTGAGCATCAGGCAAGTCACATGCTGTGCCTACGGCTTGTCAACACAGAGATGTTGGATCTGACCCAGCAGAACATGACATCATTAAAAGATATACTGCTCGCCAGTGAGGGCTACAGGACAGAACTTAAAAAAATGTAGGTTTCAAGAAGACTACTACATTGTGTCTTCTAAGAACGTCTAACTCGTCACCCTTACGCATTGGAGTTATTTTCCTAAAGGACTTAGTGTTTTCTACAGGTGCTTTCCCCGCACCTGCACCAAACGCTGCAATGTGTTTTGGTACACAGCTCTGCACTAAAGGAGCTGAAATGACCATCTTGTCAGATGAGATAACTGCCAAAACAACAGCAAAAGGAACTTCAGAGGTGGATGATCAGCTAGGAATGGAGGAAAGAAACTGGATTCACCTTGGTTAGGCAGTAGTTCCAGGGCAGACCAGCTCACACAATCTCATGGTACTTTCCAGTGTATCACATTCTTAACAGAGTTCACTCAGCTTGTAAGGAAATAATTAATTTGTGCACTGTTATAGCCATACCAAGTAACAAAATCATAGAATAATTTAGGTTGGAACAGACCTCTTTAAGATGTCATGTCCCAGTTCCCACTAAAAGCAGCTCCCAATTCCAAGTATGCTGAGATATTCAAAATCATGTAAAGCCCCTACATGCAAATTTACAGATTTTACCTTACTGGAAAGTTCTTTAGGACTGTCTTAGGGCATGTACACACAGCCCAAAGTGCAGAAGACCCAAAAAACCTAGGATATTCATACAATAGAGACAGATACTGCAAATGCTCACATAACAGCCATGAAGTGGTATGAAATTCTGTGCTAAAATGATTGCTGCTTCCTACAGCCCAGAGAGCCCTTCACAGTATGCGGCAATGAAGGTTGGGAAAGTCATTCTACTGATATATTGATTTTAATAAGATAGTATTATGATAATATTGTTAATAATGCAATATGTTAGTAATAGTTGGAGTATAATGACTATTTAATACACATTCCCCTCAGAACATTATTTTTTGGAAGCAGTTGAACACAGACAATTTTGATGCAAATCTATGGAAAAAATTTTCCCTAACAGGAATCAGCCAAGACTCCTAAGTCAAATATTTTGCATTTTTGAGGATGAAAGACAAATCTTTAAAATCCACTCTTTAAAAGCCACTAACCTACCCAGTCTGGCAGCACACAAATATACCCACAGTCTTGGTCTCTCTGCCTCAGCCATGCTTCTAGTCTAAGCACTCCCACTGACCCCATGATCAGCTGGGGAATGCTAATCCCAAACCATTGTGCTCCTCTCATCTTGAAACTTCTTGAAATCCTTGGGATTTCTATGCATAAAGACAAATTTCATGTCCCTCCAACCCACCATGTGTTATCTTGGATGGCCAGTAGCAACAGAAAGGCATCAATTTCTTCTCAGCCAAAGCTTCCACAGGCTCAGCATGATCCTACACTGCCCTTATACATGCATTCACTAGAGTTCTCTTTGTGAGAAATACCTAAGTGATTTGCATACAAATGGTTTGCATACAGGCTTTACAAATGGGCCCTTTCCTCCTCAGTTCCTTTAATGCTCTGGATAGGAATTTCTCTAAATATTTATTGCAAGTGTCATGAAATTTCTTTGTATAGCTTTTACAGACTATTAAGAATAGTTTTAAAAACTGCTAATGATGACAGTAATAATAAAAACAATAACAATAACAATAGTACTAGCAATAATAATAATATGCCTGCAAAGATTTAAAAAAGTCAGTTCTCAACAAAGCTAATACACGGTATTCAGGAAGATAACTCACTTACTGCATTTTTCACCGGAAGACTACAGAGATGAAAAAACAACAAACTTAGATTTTTAATACATCTTTCATCTCAAAAGAAAACTGCATTGACTTATAAAGTAAATGGGCTAAATCTGCAGCTAGTTGCAACTGAATAGCCCCATTGATTTGAATGAAGGTGCTGATGTGCAGATTTATGTGATCTCGGATCTGTCTCTCTACACGTGTGTGCATGTGTCTGCATGTGTGTGTTGTTAGCAAGTGACACACACTGCTCACTGCAATAAAGGATTTCACAGAAAAGCACTACATTACCAACACAGAAAGCGACACATTATCATTGCATAGAGTGCACAGAATTGCAGGTTCTAATCTTTAGCTGGGAGTTGGCATATATTTCCCCAACAGAATGGTCACAGCAGTCTTGTGAAAAGGCTCACAGGTATATCATATGCTGTTATGTTTTGCTCTTTGCAAATATAGGGGCAATGTTTGCAGATAGCAAGGCAGCAGATGCACAGATATATTCTTTCACACAAACAAGTACTCTGATTTTATAAAGAAAAAGCCAAAGCCGAGACATCATTTTGGAACAAAAGAAAAGCTGTCAATGCTACTGCAATTGATACCACCTATACTCCGATAAAATCTCAATAGCTGTCTGTGACAGACACAGAGGCTGCTTTGTTCTGCCTCAGCACTGTTTGGGAATAAAGCATAGGAGTGCTCCTGCTTTGCTTTATATAAAGGCATAAAGGATAACCATAATTATTTAGCCTGGCCTTCCAAAGACACTTTATCACAGGAGATCCAGGAGTTGGCTATGCCTTCCTGAGCCCTTCAAGACTACAGCACCAAAACATTTCTTCTGTCATGGTATAGATGGCAAAGAAGTCAGTTCAAATGACCCTTTGTTAGAAGAGTAAAAGAGGATTTTCCCCCAGCCCATTTCTTGCAGTTAAGATGAACTTAAAATACAGAGTTCTCCTCAACACAGTCATTTCTGTTTGTGCAAAGCTGATGTAGATATGGTTTTTGAAAGGCATAACAACACAAATCATGCAACAGAGTTGGAATAAATTCAAATCAGTAGCAGAAATGTCCAAGACACACAACAAAAACCCTGTCCAAACTTCCTCAGAAACTGATGACAAGCACACCCAGCAGTCTACTCTCAGTTTATCACTACCTGTGACACCAGCAATGAGATCCACCCACACATTTCTGCCATATAAGTAGGCAAATGGACTGAAGCCTAGAAGAAAATAAACTTGGTCTGAATCTCTTTTCTCTTGCAAGTAGTGAAAATCTGCAGGAAGTGCAGGTGCAGAAAAACAGGAAAAGCAAACTGACTGCAAGATGAAATTTACAGTCTCTCTGCTGTCCCTGAACTGGAGCGATGCAACAGTGCCTGATGTGATTAACCCAAGGCACTCCTTCATGCCACTGTAGATAAGCTTCACAGCCATGCCTCAGACTAAGGCATCTTAGCCACCTTGCTTTCTAATTCTTTTCAGAAAGCTGTTTCAGCCAGCTCAGAGAAAACACAAGTAAGAAGGTATTTCTCAAAGCAAGGAAGGCAGTCCATCTACTCCTTGCTTTATTCAGAGTCCCAGAACAGATTGCTCTGATCTGCTTTGTGCAAGAGGTCAGATGACTCCTTGAAGATGCTTTAGAACTTAAAAATTTCCCTCTCCTCCCTGGCTGTTAAACTCAGATCCTGGCCTGTTCTCGGGCCAACATTACTCCACCAGGTTCACCAGCCTTACCCAGCACTTTAGCACTCTTGGGAGGAGGAAGGTCCAAGCACCTTCAGTGCCAGCCCAGGTTCTTCCTTTCATGGTATGGGTGAACCATGGCATACTACATCCCAGATCAGGAAGGTTATTATGAGCTCAGCTTTGCACATGCACAATGAGAACACTTTTACCTTGAGGTAAAACCAGACGCACACTACGGATAGCAAGCAGTGAGGTTTGGAGATATTCACACCCAGCAGCAATGTCAAAAGACAGTCACGCTGCACAACTGAAGCAAGCACAGAAGTGACATTAGGTGCAACCATACAGATCTCTGACTTATGCAGAGCACTGATTCCCTGGGCCATCAAATCCAAGGAATACAATCTCAGCAGTAATTATGAGAAAGGACACCACTCCCCAGAGAAGTACATTTACCTACTGTCCTATGTGAACTCCAAAGCTACAGCTTGAGACCACCTCTCCCTGTTATACCCCCTGTCACTACTGGAAAGAGTCTGATTCCATCATCTATTTGCCACATAATGCATGGACATGTAAACCAGGTCTGTGACCACCAGAAAATCCTACAAAACACCACCATGCCTTCATGCAACACTACATGTGTAGCTACACAATGCTGCACTGCACATCATGAGGCTTACTATGCACTTGGGGATCTCCATGCACCCCTTCTGTCATTACAATTTGAAATAGGAGCTGCTATACTTACGTCATTATCTGGGTCTCTATGCCAGGGTCTACAAGTGATCCATCCACAAAAAGTGGTGTTGATGTGAAACTGTATTTACTCCAGGATCTTCCCTCATCAAAACTCATCCTGGGATAGAAGCAGACAACATTTATACACATAAAAACACTCACTCTAGAGCAACTGCATCAATTAAATATTGGCTAAGATCTGCAAGCCCCAGCAGCTAGATTTATAGACAAGCACCAATCTTTGCCATTTCCCAGCCCACTAAATTCATGCTCTTAAAGTACTTTGAAAGATCAAAGCTTTAGAAAGCGTAAACATGGCAATAAGGACATGGATATACTTGATGCAGCTGTACATCAGACCTCAAGGGATCAAGAGGCATTGCCAAGTCCTGTTTCTGGATCTGGAATAGCACCTGGCATGAAGCAACACTCAGAGCATAAGCAGCCCTGGCCTGAATGCATGAAAATTGCTATTGCTGCCACAGAACATTTTGACCCATCCACGGATCAGTGCCACATGGCATTAGCTAACAGTTCTCTAGCCCTATTAATACTTCTTTTCATGCCCTTTCAGAGTCGATCTCTGTTTTACAGAGAGGTGGCCTCAGTCCACCCACGTCCCCACTGAGCTGCCCAGTGCCCAGGGCTGGGGCTGCCCCTGGCTGCCAGGCTCCTGGCTGGGCTGATGGGATGGGGCCTGGCTGCCAGATCCTGTCCTGCTTCACCAGGGACCTCGGTGGGCTCCTGGCTTTGCAGCCCTCCAAGAGCTGCCAGCCCTCACTTTCCCCTGACAGCCTGTGACCACAACAGTGCAGGAAACAGCCAGAGGAGGGTGTACACACCCAACTGCTACTGCAGCAGGAAAGAGGCATCCTGTCAGCACCCAGCTCCCAGACCTGCTGACCATGGACACTTCTGAAAGCAACCAAGGTGTTCTCTGCTCCCAAACTCTCCACACAATTGTTCCTGCACAATTTCTGCCCAGAATTTCAGCTCCAAATTATATAAGCAAAGTAAGAACAAACAGAGAAGCACAAAGGCTTATTGACTACAATATTATTTGATCCTTTCCAAGCACAGCTGTTACAGAGTTCTCTGTAATTCTGTGAGGTACCTGGGCTGTGAAGGCTGAGAGATTACTTTCAGTGGACATTACCAAAGACACACAGCAAAAATTTCTTCTTTGAATAGCAGCAAACACTTCTTATTTTAAAGTCAGCATAAAAGAAAATTTGCCAGATTGGCAGGGGTGGGGCTGGGAATGCTGAATGTGTGCATTCACATGTGCATTTGCATCTGAATGCAAGGGAAAGTCTTAGTGGGAACTGAATCCTCCCCACTCCAAGTACTTAGGACACTATCTGAAATGCCACCAAAGGATCAGGAGGTCACTGTAGTGTGTATTACAAACCAGGGGTTACACCAACCTCAGATCTCTGGTATGGAAAGCCAAGGCTGACAGTTCCCATTCCCTAACTCTGCTTCTCACATCACGGAGAAAGACACCTTCACCTGGCCTACAATGCACATGTGCCAGAATAGGAAGTTGTCTTTAGACTAAAGACAGAAAGCTGGGAGTACAACAGCATACAAAAAGATTATCTGCCCTAAATCTATTTATTTAAATGTATGTATCTTCCTATACACCTGTGCATTTGTATGCGTTCTGCTTGCATGCTTATCTCTCTAAATAGCATTTCAATTTCTGGGGAACAGCATGCTTCATTAGCTTAGCTAAAGTTCTCTCAGCTTTTCAATTATCCACCCCTCTCTTCTTCGGGATGAAACTTATTGTACAATGTCTCAGCCTGAGAACTAATAGATTTACATGTACCCTTTAATCTATTCCACTCCTGCCCATAAAACAGGTGCCTACTGAGGCAATATGAAGCAAATTCCAAAGCCCCTAAGGGTACAATTTTGGAGGAAGCCTGTTGGAGCTTATTGATAACAGATCTAAATCACTACTTATTTAATAGAGTGGGTGGGACACTCATAGTACTGCACATGCCATTGCATGAGACTTACTGTAAAGGCAGAACATCTGAAACAAACCTCTGCAAAGCAAATAAAGGTGAACTGAGCTCTCAGCTCCTATGGAAGGTCAACCCGGGGCCAAGTCTTTCCCAATATCTAAGTACAGGCACTTGTATGCAATGTGCTTTTTATGTCCAAAGAGCCTTCACAATTAAAGACACAATTAAAATAGTTACACCTGGCTTGAATAATACAGTAATAAATGGTAAATGTATGACTTGCAGCTCTTTCAGTAAGTGGCTCACCCTTCACTCTTTTGGAGCTCAGCTTTCCACAGAGTGATGTAACTACTGCTGGTGACATCTACTCTTGGCTAATACACACTTCTCCTGCCTTGACTCATACTTGGTTTAGTCTAAAGACTTTGACATGGTCTTGATATCCTCTTTACCGAGGACACTTTAGTTATAGTCATGAGAACTGATTTAGCTTTCAGAGGCTTATGTTTCTAGTCACACGCCAACACCCTCCAACAACTGACTGGAGTCTGCAGCTCATCACTGAGTCTGCCCTGTTACTACTTTCCCTTATATGTCCAGTTATGGAGGCTGTTGACAAGAGAGTGCTGGCCTAGACTAACCCCTGGCCCTGACTCATTTACAGCCATGTATATTAAGTTATCACTGCAACAAGTTTGCTTGTGATAAAACAATCAACCCGTTTCCTGAACATTAGAAAGCAAGACAAAAATTGCAAGCCTCATTTTGCATATAATGAAGTCTTGTATTTCCACATGGAGGTACAAACCTCTTGAAGAACACTTGGTTCCCCTATCCTAGAAAAATAACAAAGCCTTCAGAATATGAGCCAATACATCCTGTTGTTAACAATCCACTACCACACCAAGACTAAAGCAGTCATTTCTTTAGCTCAGATGGTCAAGAAATGTGCTCAAATGCAACATATTCAAACTTTTATAGAAATCTATGATGCAGTTATCCCAGAGTTATCTGTCAGGTCAGAAATATAAAGACCAGAATATTTTTATACGGAAAATATAGCCACTAATGTTCTTAAAGTACATCTCTGGAATGCTAGCTTTTGATGAGTAAAGACAGCTTGTCTTGAGGTGTCCAGCTTTGGAATGACTGCGATTTCACTGAAGGAGTTTGTACAATAATGGCTCAGGTAGAGGAGACCTTAGCTCCTTATCCCTGCTGCCAAACACCATTGCTTTCTTCTTCTATTTGACTGAAGACCACATTTCCTGTCTGCCTGAAATGCGTGTGATGGACACGTGCTTAGCACTATCAAGCTGAGAGACAACTCAATACTGCAGTCAGGAACACAAATTTTGTCTCAGAAAGTTATTTCTATCTATTAGGAACACAAATCTTGCCTCTGAAAGCTATTTCTAACTAATTAATTTCTACAAAACATTAGAAACTGGGTAGGTCAGTCCATTAGAGTTGTATATTAGACGTGTTTTAGACATGCCCCTCTTTCAGTCAAGACCAGAGACTGAAGGTGATGCTAACACACCCATTTTCTGTTAACAGTGTTAGTTCTGAATTTCTGAATGCCTCTCTCCAATGTTTCACTAGTGAAGGAGTCAGAGGGGCAAGAGCTAAGGAGAGGATAATTTTGGGTGGTATCTTTAGGGTTTAGAGTGTTATAACCCATTTATAGCAAAAGTGTCTTCCGCTGAGAAATCATTTTACCCTATTTCACCTCCAATTCCATTCTGTTGCCAACAATGTATCTCTGGAAACTGATAGCTGAATACCAGAGAAAACAGAGATGTTTGGAACATATCTCTGTTGTCCTTATCTACATCTAGTGCCCTCTCCTCTCTCTCCCTTTATCTTGCCCATGTCTTACCAGCTAATGTTAAATTCTGTAAACAAAGAGCAGAAATGAGACACATCCTTTCAGAAAAACCTGATGCATAAAGGATGACAGTATGTATGTGCTGTAGGAAAGAAACCCCGCCTGGAGGCCCATAGTACATTACCGGTGCAAAGACTAATTCATGTATGTATGTGATTATGTATAGACACATTATATTTATAAAATGGTACGATAATCATTGTATTAATCAAAAAAACCAAACTGATGGTAAAACACAGATAATAATGACTTAATTTGCTCATCGTGGAGACTCTAGTAGATGTTGACCGGGTAATGCCATATCTGTCAGGTTATCTCCATCAGGAAACCTCAAAGTAATAAGTTTTCTTACCACATGTGCCGAATGGGCACCGATGTGTGTTTCATGGCCACTAGTGCCCCTCCCCAGTCCAGAAACCATACATTGTATTCCTCCTCGAAAATCTGCAAACAAATTAGGTACTGCATGAGTGCTCCACTCCACTGGGAGGAGAAGAGTCAGAAGAACAGCAAAAGGCTCTATGCTTTCCTTTGCTCTGCAAAACATACCTGTCTCCAGGAATTGCCACCATCAGAAGAGATGAACACGCCAGCATCAGTGTAGGAGAGCTCAGAGCCAATATTGCCTGAAACACAAGCGTCAGACATTCTTGTATGGATGAACACAGAACTGCATGATATGAAAATAACTTGGCCTGACCACTGCTTTTTTGCTGTTCTTGATTCTATTCTCATCTGAAACCATCACCGTGGTTAGGCGGCAACATTCGTTTACAAGAGCTGTGACATTTCAAAATTGACACCAGGAGAAACCATATTATCAGCTTATCTTCCAAACAAATAACATTACCCATAATTGAAAGGCGCTAAAGTCAGGCTTACTGTAGGCAAGGACCTACATACCTGAAAATCTGTGTATGAAACCCCATGCCTATTTCACACATATCACCAGAATGGCAGCAGAATAAATAGTGGCCACTGTCCCCAGCTACCAGATATTTCACTCCATACACATTTTTCTCTGAACTTCCAGTCTTTGTGCTCTGGCTGGTGAATTGCATCTCTGTGATCTACAAGTCTTTATCAAGGGCAAGGTAATTACCTCTCTGTCTCTGCTTTTGTGTAGAGGAGAGCACCCAAAGGGAAGTTCCTCATACAGCTGAGTTTGAAGGTGAAACCCAGACCCCACTGAAGCCTATGATTATGGGGCTAGAAAGTCTGCTCAAGATTCTGTCAAAATGCTCAAACACATAACTGATATCAGAACCTGCAGTCAAATAAACAAAGTTTCTTAATTGGTCTATGAATGGTTTGCAATTGATGAAAACTATGGCGGAATGAAGTGTAAGTTCCACTTGTAGAAAATCTTGTTTAAGTATGAACCATACCCAGGGGCAGAAATGGTTCAGAGAATTAAGTTGGGTCAAATGACTTTTTAGCACAGACGTAGAGACCAGGCTGAACAGCATTCTAGACAACACTGACTGTTCTCATTGACCTAAACCAAATCGTGAGTTTAAACTTACCAGTTACTTGATACAGTTCTCAATATTAATCGAGTCATTTCCATTATTATGGAAACCATTTTGCTGGCAGCCTTACAGAGTGAACTACTCTGCCTCACCATACATTTGGGAACAGATATCCCATACTGAACACACAGGCTCACTGAACAATGCAGGTCTGCTCCTAATAATTTTTTCTCACTTCCCTACTTTCCAAAGCACCCAGTGGTTCAGGGAAAAGCTACCAGTCACCCATGGACTATTTTGTTGTTTTTTGATTTGGTTTTTTTTCTGCTGTACCATCAGCAGTACCTTCAATCAGTCCTAGATGGGATTCTGGTGGTATGAACATCTGCTCCAGAGGAAGCAGGCAGCTGTAACACTGACAGATGCTCCATCAGAAAGCCTCCCAGTTAAAAAGGACCACTGCCACCATATTGTGGTCAAACACACATCTTCTTTATTGAAAGCTCATGAATTCTTTACCCAATGAGCCACTCTCATAACTTCCAAACGAGACTGTTTTTAAAGCAGATGTAAGTTCCACAGAAGGAAGGAAGAACTAATATTTTTTTCTCCAAAAATAGCAAAGGGAGATGTGGCATTCCTGACACATCTGTAACACCAACAAGAGTATAATAAAAACACACTAGGGAAAATGTTAATTAAATTTCTGGCATTTCATGCTGGAAAATGAGAAATTAAAATCCATCTGTGGGTTGATGGTCTTCTTTCATCATCATGGAATCCAACTAGCCACAGTGTTGTGCCAATGCTGTTTCAAAAAGTTTCTCACTCCAGGAGGCAGCACAACTCAAAAATCAGTGCTCAGGATGTAGGAAATGTCACATTGTCCATCTACCTAATTTTATTCCTTGACACCAGCAAGAGTGACCAACTGCTTTAGATGAGGTTACAAGGAAAACCTGATGTGGGCAACCATATAGAAGGTCATTTTATAGGGACATCCAGGTTCATGAGAATAAATCTGTGTTAGTTTCGTGGTCTTTTTTGCTCAGTATCTTATAATGAGTTGAAGTCCTCAAGAATTAGAAACTGATTTAAAGTGCAGAAGTGTAAGTTTTGTATCATCATATTTTAAATACTGAAATAGAAACCCCAATTTTCAAACAGCCATTTTCAGACTGGAGGAAGAAAAGGGAGTAAAACCCCAAGATTTTGTTGCTATCACTTCTTTCTGTCTTTCTGTTCAAACCTGTTCCAATATTTTCTTCATTCTCTCCATCTAGTTTCTTTCAGCCTACGTGGATTCAACCCCGCACAAATCATAACTAACTCTCAAGCAAGTCAAGAGGATTTAACAGCTGTATAATTAGATACTAAAACACAATTCTTTCATTTGCAAGAATCTTACCTCTGTCCTATACCAAGAGCCCAAATCTCCAGTCATTGCTGGAAATGTGCCACTGTAAATCAAGACACAGAGGCTTTGAGCATCCAACGCCCATGAGAATAAATTGCAAGGCTTATCCTTGAACACATTCACCAATTTGGTGAGACATTCCTGTTGGGAAACTGGCTAGTGGAAACAGATATGCATATTCCCTACAGGTTAAGCTTTTTAATGTACAAAGCAGTAAGGCAGAAATTGTATTCTGCCTCTTAAAGATTAATTGTTAGACTTGGAAAACATTCATCCCATGCACTGGCAGCTTGAAAAGAACCTAATTTACCAACAATTTAGATTAATACCTCGAATCTCACTGTCCTGTTGCCTCTATTTTCTTCCTAAAAGGTTAAAAAAAAAAGCCTCTGCAATTACAGCATCATGAGTAGGGCTTGTTCCTAAGCATCCATCTAGCAAGTGCAACCTGCCAGGAGTGATGACTCCACTTGGCTAAGCATAAGGAAATCTGGAGGTTTAAACCAAATTATCTCACTCCATTTGGCCTGGATCAGTGAACTGGAAATCACATGGTGTCTCCCCTGTTGAGATATAAATGTCATGAAAGGAACCTGTCTTTCAGGTTCTGTCTTAGTCTGGCAGACACATGGAAGCACAGAAGGACATGAGAATGAAAATGGTTGGAAGAAATAGTGTAAGTTCATACAGGCAATATCCTAACATGACACACTTGCAAGCCACTGCTAGGCTGAACAGGACAAAGGAGATAAACTGAGCCTTAGAAAGAACAGCTAAGCTATTTGGACATATTTGAGCATATGTAGGATCCTCTCTTTGAAAAGACAGAATAGCCTACACAATTCAGAGGCCAGCTTTCAGTAGTACCAGCCATTCAGAAAGCACTTTTTTGGCCCAGCAGCTCTCACAGAGCTGCAGCAGTCCTGAGTGTGGCTGGTAGACCCATCCATACTGATTAGGCTACATGCCGTGAGCAAACAGGACCTGGGATGGTTGTCAGGTTAATTACAGTGGGTCAGCCATTGCCACCATGAAGCATTGTAACAGGTTGCCATTAAAACATCATGACCTGCCAAAGCACAATTTTGCAACCCACAATAACAGTGGTCCATGCAGCGCTGATGAAGTGCTGCTGGTCTTGGAGCAACACAGGGTTTAAAGTAGGTACCGTGCACAAGGAAGATACACATGAAGCCCAGGCTTCACCTGACAGACTTTGTGACAACTCTGTGCTTGCTGCTCAAAAAGTGGAATGTATTGATACCTCCTAGGACTGTAGCCCTAGGCACTATTCCCGTTCATGGCAACTCCAGCAAACAGGTAGACATCAGTGGTTGTAATGTTAAGTGAGAGGACCAAGTAATGTCAGTTGGCAATGGTCCCCTGAAGGTGTGGGCTTAGACCTGCATATGGGTTATTGTAGAGAAATAAACACCTGACAGGCATTGCCTTTTTTGAACTTGTGGCCATATGACTTCTTCTAGCCCATAACAAATGGGAGACAAAGTGAATTAGCCCAGGACTTGCTGAAAGAGAGCTGAAAGCTTTTGTACCAACAAGGAACATCTCATATACTCTCAATCTCTCAGTGAGGAATGAGTGAGTGGTGAAAAGCACTTCTGCTCTTACCTGTGGCCACCAGCAGCCCAGGAGCTGTTTCTTTGCTGGAAATGCTTCCTGATGTATATGGATTCTCTGAGAGCTGCAGACGCAAGTGCAGTGAGCAAAAGGGCTGTTGATAGAAAACAAACAAAAGGCAGAAGCCTTAATATACAACAAGTTAAATGTCAGAGGGACCCTGGGTGACTACATACAGATGCTTCGATCCTTCTGAAAATGACCCCTCTGCTCTTAGCACTGTTAAAAATAGAAGCATATGTTCATTTGCAGGATAGACACCATAAAAGTAGATGAGAAGAAGAGAATCAGGAACTCTGCACTACAGGCAAGCATGTCTGCACTAGTTTTTACCAACAGTCTGATCTAGAGCACTTTTCCCCAAAACTTTCTTATTCTGACTTGAGTTCCATTAAAAACACCAAGAAAGATGGTCAGAATTTTTGCTTAAAAGTTATGAAGCTATAGATAAAGAACTCTATTTAATTCATTAACACCTAGCAAATCAAGAGAGTTTTATTAATTTAGTGACTTAAATAAGCAGCTCTGCAAAAAGTCAGTTGTGCTTAGAAAAAGATCTGTCACTCACCAGCTGGCAAAGTACAGGATCCCCTCTTAGATTAGTGTCCGGTGCCTGCAGCAAACGCCAGTCTCTGCCCTTGTTGTAGGTAATGAAAGTCTTGATTTGGTCATCTATCTTCCTGTTAGCCAGGAATATGCCTTTGATCCCTGCTACCTAGGAAAAACGGAGTGAGATGAAAAAATACATCGGAAGAACAGGCTAAAAGCAATGTCCATCTGAGCACTTCCAGGAGTGGAAGGTCTCTGAAAAATCTATGAAGCCATCTCAATCCAGCCTTAGAAGACTGTGAATGGCATTAAAATACATCTTGATGATGGCTGCAAAGCTGAAAGGCCTCATGTGGTCTCTCTCTCAGGAAGAAAAGGACAAGGATGCTCACAGAGCAAATCCCTGGGAAACAACCCACTTTAGGATTTCCTTGAGTGCTTGCAGATGGGCTGATGATGGACTTGAAGGTACAGCATGTCACACATAAGCTCTGTGAGCTTCAGGATGGGGTCTGCCCCACTCCCTCCATAGACTGCCGACACATGGGAGACACCAGATCACATCAGAAGCAATGTGGGATCTTTGCATGTAAAAGAAAAAAAGAATCAACACAAAAGATGGAAATCCTAAATATGCAGAAACACCGATGTTTTGCAAACTTGAATTCTTCGCTTTCCTTCTACTCCCAAATTCTGACGAAATCAACCCAGTTGTTTCAAATGTTTTGATTTTTGTCAGCAGAACCCACTACAGCAAAATATGGTCCTGTCAAAACATTCCCAAGAAGATTTCATGTTGAGTCTGCTCTCAGTTGCACAGCTGTGAAAGTGAGACAGGAAGAAGGAACTTGCTGCAAATCTGCAACTTCCCGGCAAGAGCCAGGATGCAAATCCCTCTACTCTAAAGCCCCCAGAGTGATATTACTTTTTAAATGACTCTGTGAAAATCTCTATTGGCATTTAACAGTAAAAAGTCTATGATAAACCACTAGGGAATACAGAATTTGCCCAGGAATTGGAAATAATGCATATTTATATTAGCTGATTCATCACAGCAAAGAAACATATGTTTTCATAGTCAGGAAAATATATTTAACTAGGTGAAAATAAAATATGAACCCTGTTCTTCATACTGATATATGTGTTATTTGTGAGTTTTCCCTCATTGACTTAAACTACCTGGATTTTTATAAACAGGCTGTTAAATGAGCATCATTCTGGCTGAAATAAATAAATGTGTTGTCGTAACTTCTACAGGTAGCTGAAAAATATTTCTCCATGTAATAGTAGAAGTCAGCCTGAAACCATTACTGTTAGTATTATGTATTAGTTGTTTGCTGCTGGCAAAGCACTGAGCCCTGAATTTCAGCAGATCTTCCATCCAACGAGCAATGACACACCAAAACCGGAATGCTCTGAAGAAACCAGGAACTGGAACAACTGCTCTGAATGGACTGCTGTTGGCCAAGGCTGACAGGTCTGGCAGAAGAATGAGAATGGAAGATAATTTGGGGTAGAAGTTATCCATCTGTCTTCTTTGGGCAAATGGCACCTACAAACTTTTGCTTATAGTTCACAAACTGTTCAGTGCTCAGAACGGTGGAATCCAGATTCCCTGCCTGCAAGCAGGTGTCTCTAGATATCCAAGGGGAAAAACCAGTATTTTGAGTCCTTTTATAGACATCCACATTACTATGAGAAGGATAATGGTTTTTCCTTTTAGAAATGACACATAGCTAACCAGTCATTGACTTGAAAGCAACCGGTTGTTGCACCTATAGCAGAATGCACAGCATCTATTCCCACATGAGTGAACTCAGTATCAAACCCAGTAAATGCCTCAGGGCTAATCCCAAAACAAATGAAGATCCTGGGAGGTTGGTAAGAGATTTACACTTGCTTGAACTATCAAGCAGTTGCTGTTCTTTGCAGGGTGACCTTTACTACATACCTCATAAAGGTCAATGACAATATTCCCTTCCAGCCCTCGACTGCTTTTCACATTTTCCAGGGCCAGGGTGAAGTAGACCCCTCGAGTGTCCGAGATATACAGGTTATATGTATCATTCTGGTTCCACTCTTGAACAGCTGCAAAGACCTGATTCTCATCTGTGCTGATAATGTGCATGTCCTGTTAAAAGAAGACAAAAGGCCTGTTACTGAGGATCTCAGAATTTCTTTGCCCTTCGGGACATGTAGTAATTACCATGAATTATAAAAGAATGGAGATGGAGCATGAATTATAGGTATGTTAAACAACTTTCTGTTAGAGTAAGCCAATAAATTACCACCATTGTGACTTTTCTGCATTTCATTTTTTTAATGATCACCAGCTGGGCAAAAGGTTTTTGCTTTCTTCATTTTTGGTAGCTTCAAGGAATTTCATCCAGTTTCATTTTTTATTTATAAATTTGAAAGCCAGTTTTATCACTCCTGGAAGATTCACAGCCTTAGAGTCCTAGTAGTCACTAAGCTTGGTGTAGCACCAGGCTAAAAGCAGTGATAATTTCCATTCACATGCTGAACCAACAGGCTTGTGCTTCCAACTGGTAAAGGGATAGTTTAAAAAAATCTGGGAGTTCACATTTATTTGGAAGTGAGGTATAGGGATCAGTTTGAGCTACTGCTGATAGGGATTTTTAATAACACACATTCCTATTGAGAGTTTATCTGAGATCAATTATCCCACTATATATAGACTATCAAATAATCCACCCACTAACCTTTGTTGGATTTCTGCTGCTGACCAAGATACAGAAAGTCCAGTAAGGGTTTCTCCATTTAGTTTTAATATCAAAAAAATTTTACAGTGCATTTTCTCAGTATTATTTTAAAACAGGTTCATGGAAATTATTTCCACAGTCTTGATGAGCATTGAAGGACTTCATCCTGGCTGCTATTGTTGAACAAACTGAGTCAGGTTCGGCTAGAAGCAAAATGACTATGGTTATATGAGACACCATTTATCTATTTGTATCTATTTAAACTTTCCCCAGGGTGCCAGGAGGCCTTGATTAATTCCTTGCACTGTTTCTGCATCAAGAAACCATAATCCTGGAAGTCTCCCAAAGGGTGAAGTGACCTAATTTTGGGGAAGAATATCTGGGGGAAGATCAGTTCAATATCCTCAAGTTAAGAGGCAACTTAATCTTTTGTGTGAGGGACCTAGATGAAAAGTTGGGATTGACTAGATGGGGCTATTTCTAATAGACCTAACATAGCCTATCACCATGGGATGGGGGGAAAACCATTTGAGGGCCTAATTCTATCCCAGCGAGTGCAATCAGTGGGAGATTTGCCATTTCCCTCAATGAAGGAAGACTAAATCAGGAAGTTTGTTCTTGCCCAGCAGCTATAATTCCTTAAAGATTAAGCAGGCATCCAACGTATTCCAACAGTGTGAAAATAAAGCAAAATGCCCAATACTTCAATCTGTTTTGACCACTTGCAGTGGAAATACTGCATTACCCTAGTGCCAGCCTCACATACGTACAACTCCAACAGAGTTCATTAATCCACAGCTGACAGGATAGTTATTACTGTACAGCAAAAATATTCTAGTGACTAAGGGCAGAATAAACAAGCCTCCTTTACATGGCTACAAGACTTTTCATGACTAGCTTAAAAGTACTTCTCATTTTTAAATTACAAAAATATCCCTGATTTTATACTATGTACCAATTCTAAACCAGGGCCACCAAAAAATCTGTATTATAACAGGCCAACCTGCGACAACATCAGTCAATAAAGCAGGACAATCAATGGGCATTCATTCCCTCTATACATTTGACTTTTTAATGAGGGACAGCTTTCAAGGTCAGTCCATAAGGTGGGACTACAAATAATGTTTCCAAAGATTGGTGTGTAGTCAGAAGTCTGAATCCCACACCACCACGATGAAATAACAAACAAAAGAAAATGCATCTGTGCCATGCAGGTGTCAATACACTCTGGACTGTGATCAACCCAAGTGGGAAGGAGTTGAGATGTAACACTGGGAATCTGAGATGCAACTTTCTCACAACTTTTCAGGTACAAGTTAAAGCAAATATGCCATATCTGCTGGACTGCAGATATCCCATAGACAGTAAGAAGGGTAGATCCATCCATAAGGCAAATCTAGTCACCTATCTTACAGCTACCCCACCAAAATTTTCACTTGTGGAAGAAAGGGGAAAGCCCTTATTGCTGATTATCAGCCCTCTGTGAGAGTACCCTCAAGAGCCATTACGAGACTCCAAAGTGCAGCAGTGGTCTCAGCTGCCCATTAGTTTACCCAGAAACTTGTATTCAGCCTAGGCACTGGAAAGGTTGGTCCCTTCTGCTCTACACAGTCCCACAAAATGACTAGACTGTGGCATTTGAGTTTAATTTCATGGACATATTCTCCTTGTTGAGGCTTGTTTGATATAGATAGAAAGCCAAGGGTTGTTGTGGTTAAAGTGCAGGACTCAGCACTTTGCTTTATTGAACCTGCTATATTTGGCCCCCCAAAATATTACACATCTATGTTAATAAAGTGTGGACTCACCTTAGGAAGAGAGTATTTGGGCAATTTAATCTGTGCGAAAGGCTCCCGTCTGTATGACACGTAGTAAGTTGCTCTTCCGCCAATTGTTACCTGTGGAAACACCAGAGAAAGTAAGTGATGACTATTCTGAGACACTCTGTGCTGTCACCTCTAAGATCATTTGACAACCTTTCTTTCGGATATCTTTTCTACGACATGTGCAGCTGTCCCTAAAGGTATCTGCGTAGCTCCAAAGAAATCCCAAATTTGAGAGGGCTGGAGGTTATTTATTTAAGCTGTGCTATTGAACTTTCCATTTTGTCTCTCATGATTCAATTCCAGTGTGATTTTAACATCTCAGAAAAAAAGGGAACAGTGGATATAAAGTTTAAGGTCCTGAATGGGAGGAAGAGGATCATCTGGTTTCATCACATGGTTCCAACTCAACTACCTCAGGCAAGTAATTTAAAGTCTCTGTGCTTCTGTTCCTCTCCTGTAAGTAGGAGATAATCCCTCTTTTCTCTGCTGCTTCTCAGCCTTGTCTACACTGTAAGTCCCTTGAGGCCAGGATTGTCTTCCAACAACCTTTTACAGTGACTAACAGAAGAGATCCACACCAGCACCATTTAATGCTAACAGTAAATGTGCTCTTGGAAAGCTGGAGCTAAACTCTTAGATGCCCTTTGTCACTATAAAACTGGTTTCTCTGAAGTCATACTGTCTCTGAAAGAGGATATGGGGGGGGGGAACTGATAGACATCCAAATCTGTGGATTTATGGACTGAATGAATTCTACAGGCTACACATAAACACCATGTAACAATGAGACCTAGCTCTGATAATTTGTAAAATATGGGATTTCAAACCTGTCACTAGTCACTTTTGCTGTAGGTGTTCATTCCAGCACCATTTCAGGCCTGGCTACAACAAGGCTTACATCAGTGAATTTCCTATATTCTGCTGTTTTGGCAGTCTTGCAGGTCTTAAGATAAAAAAATGCACAAAGCACTTCTCTATTATATGGAATGTCATTTGTTGGCTTCTTAAGTTTCCAATAAAGCTAACAGAAAGGTCCTAGATTCTCTCCTAGATATACCTCCTTTATCTGACAGTGATATTTCAGAATGAGCTTACATAGAATATTGCTACAGCATCAATTGTATTCTCAGCAATGATATAACCTCTAGATAGTGGTTTTCTTTCATAGAGAAGCTGTCATTCGAAGGACACGATATTACTGGCCATGAAATTTGATATCTAATCAACTCAAAATAATGTTTCTTCATTGAGAGTTTGAAGAACTGTAAAGAAAGAAAAGTTTAGAAATAGGACTGCCTTCTACACTAAGACTTCCCCTTCTGATTTTTTACCATTTTCACTTGTAATGTTATCATAACTGCATTTAGCCCTCCCAAGGCAAAAAACCAACCACTATTATACCACACACCACATAAGAAGGCCATAAGAATGACCCATATCACAGCAAACAAACTCTATACAGATAACATGTAGCTAAAGCCAAGGGTAAACACAAACATGAAAATCTCAAGTGATATGCTTACAGATCCAAAACAAGCCAGTGGCAGAAACAAGGAGAGAACAAGAGTCACTTCATGAGAGGGTCTGACTTCATGTGAAGCGCACTGTGGACTGGCACAGTAGCTAGCATTTCAGGGTCCTGCACTCCAGCTGTGAGGATCACAGACTCATGGAATGCTTAGGGTTGGAAGGGACCTTAAAGATCATCTAGTTCCAACCCCCCTGCCATGGACAGGGACACCTTCCACCAGACCACTTGTACAGGGTTCAAGGGTACATGGTGTGATTCTTGGGGAGGTCCTGCACAGGGCCAGGTGCTGGACTTACATGATCCGTGTGGGTCCCTTCCAGTTCCGGATATTGTATGGTTCTATGTAAGCCCCATCCAACTTGGCCTAGAACACTTGAAGGGATGGAGCATCCTCAACTTCTATGGGCAACCTGTTCCAGTGCCTCTCCACCCTCAGACTAAAGAATTTCCTCCTTATGTCTAATCTAAACCTACCCTCTTTTAGCTTAAAGCCATCCCCCCTTGCCCTATCAATACATGCCCTTGTAAAAGTCCCTCTCCAGCTATCTTGTAGCCCCCTTTAGGTACTGGAAGTTGTCCTAAGGTCTTCCCAGTGCCTTTTCTTCTCCAGGCTGAAAAGGTTGAAATAACACTGTTGAGTGTTATTTCTGAAGGATGTGTTTCACATCTAATACTACCACATCAAAATAAGTTTTCACAGGAGAGAACAGACTATGCAGTTGAGTCACGCTGAGTCCAACTCAAAGGCAAAAATTCATGTTTGAAGTACTTTTATTTCTCTCAGCTCTGGAAGCATTGCTCAAAGGATCCCACACTTCTAGGTCATATTATCTAAATAACACAGGGAATATTTAAACATCCCCTCTTTTGTTATTTCTAACCTCCAGTGGAAAATCCAAATTTTCAAATGATATAACGTTGTCACATGAACTCATTTTACACCACTCGTGATTTCAGTATCACATTGTTATTTGTAATGGAGTCCAGATAGGACTGAACGTGTCCAGTGATTACTTGGTAAGGACCCTGTGTTCAATATCCACCTCTTCTGGTGGGCTGAGACGTGGTCTTCAACTTGTATTTAACATGCAGACATGAATATTTACATACTTTGTAAATGCTGTGATGACCAATTAAAATTGGGAACAGTCCAACAATCTTCCAGTTAATCCAATGAACATAAAGTGGCAAAAATATCAAGGGGTAATCAAATTCTCCTTTCTGTGCCAAAACAGGATCCACTACAAGTCTGCCACACTCCAAAGGTTTTACACAGTTTTTTTTGGCTTTATCCCACTGCAAATTGGTACCTGAAGGTTTTTTGTTTGGCTGTATTGCTTGTTTTCCTGATTTTTAATGCAGAAAGGCAGGATTAAAACAATGTTCAAGTTCACTGTGCATTAGTTAACTCCCTTTCAGCCCTCTACCTGGACTAGGTCACCTTGACAATGGTTTAGAAATAAAAATCTTTTGTGGTCTGTGGTCTTTCTGAGCCAGTTAATATGAAGCCACCCACAATTCTTTTGGAAGGAATTGTGTGAAGCTTTTCCCAGCCAGGATCTCATCTTTGCATGATTTACATGCACAGTTATAACAGTTCCAAAAAAACGATCAAGCCTTCAATAAAGTTTTGGCAAGCACTGTGGTAGAGAATGAATTTTGGAAGGCCAGCTTAATTTATTTTGATGAACTTTTTCTTTTCCTATGAGCAAACTCTCCAACACTGTAAATCCCAGAGATTATGGTACTGTTTTGCCCTCCAATGCCTCCTTTCAGGTCACATTTGATGAATGTCACCCAATTATTTGCTGTGAGCTCCTCTGTCATGCTCAGTACAGAATTAGCTGGGTTTGTCTTTTTCCTCCTCCGTTGCTAATGACCAGATCATTAATCTGTTTTTCTGGATTTCTACTTTATGTGTTTAATTGGGCTTATGGCCAGTGGAAATGATTCCTGTGGACAAATGTTTGTTATTAAACACATCTGTCTTTCCTAACCTGTGTTCTTTCTTCCTGGGTCCAGTCATGATCTACTAATTGTCTTTAATACTTTCACATTTTGTATCAAGACAAAAATCTCATTTAATTTATATGAGCTGACACTGAAGAACAGAAACATGAGAAATTACTCTTTAAAAGCCCTGAAAGTTTCCGTATGTCAGCTCATTCCCTCTCCTGACCTGTAATGAGACAGAGCGCATGAAACACAGAAAAAAAAAAAAGTATGTTCACAAGACTGCAGAGAATTACAAAAAAATTTCATGGAATATATTGATCTCCATAATTTCTGTGACATATCTAGAAACACACTAAGCCATTTCTCATGTTAACGATTGAATACGATTCTTTAAGGGCATGTTTTGCTTCCCTTTTTTTTTTTTTCCTGAGATTGAACTTAATCTTAAGCAAAAAACACGTAAAGTAAAAGAGTTTGGAAAGCAAGCATAATGAGTTAAGAGGTCCCAGGATGAAATGACGCCCAGATGATGCCAGGAAGTGTAAACGACAGTGCACCAGGCTTCCTTCTCATCTTCCTGGCTAGCTGATGCTGGGACTCATAAATTCCAGTGTCAGGCAGGTATTGATGTAACAAACATGGAACTACTAAATCTCAGAAATGAAGCTGGGCTAAGCAAGACCCCATGTACCTTCTGCTGCTGAAAGAACTTCCAGAAAAGCGAACTGAAAGCTCACAGAATCAAATTTTAAACTTCTTCTTTATATTAAGTAGTTGATAGCATATAGTTGATATTATTTTCAGTGAACACCTCACTTGTTTTCTGAGGTTAATTCCTCTGCTTGTAGAGTTCCCTCCCTTCCAGCTGGATAAAATGAATTGGTAGAAGTCAAAGGTTGAGAAACACTCTATCAGTATTGTAATGGCATCCTGGATCTGTGTTCTCCAATTCCATAGGGAGCCCTGGCATCCCTCTTCACTGCTTTAACTTTAGGTTCCTTTTCTCCTTCTTGTGGGCATAAAATCCCCTAAATCAAATTATGGCTTAAAGAAGGGAGGAGTGATAACAAGGTCAGGAGAGAGGTTGCTCCATTCACACCCTTAATGAGGGATTTTGGGGTTCTTCAGAGCTGGCAACTGCCTAGGCCTTGCATAGGTTTGTCAGTATGAGGATTGAAAAGTTGTGCTTCCTCTCCTAAGCCTAACCAAAATGATAGTCACAAGAGATTCAGAGGGTAAGAACACATCTACATGAGCCTAGTGTAATGTTCGTCTTTCTTGATTATCCACCATGGGTAGGAAAAACCATCTTCCAGATATTTCTGTGTACTGAGGTTCTCCACTGCTCCAGCATAAATCCCATCATGATAGCTACCATCTAGTCTGAATTCCCCCCCTGTGGTTTCCATTAATATAATACCTTCTGCACAGCCATTAAAGCAATACGCAATTACTGAGTGTGCCATGGGGACACACAGATCAGTGTTTCTGTGTGCAAAGCACCCTCAAGCTGCCTGGTAAATTCAGCAGGCATGTTTGAAAATATGCCACTTTCTAGAGTGGCAGACCCATCAGAGAAAACCTGCTAAGACAAAGGAGCATTTATTATACTGGTCCAATCCTTGTTCACCTCCCCCTCCCTTCAGAGCTATGATGACACAGCTATAGCAGAATAATCTTGAGTGAAAATACTGCATTTGTTTTAAAAGTAACTCCTGCAGAAAATGTGCACAGTTACACCATAACATGAGCCACATCACAGCTGCAGGTGCACATTACCCACACCGAAACCAGCTTAAGAGAGGAGCATAAGTGTACACGTTATAGCTCCTTTTGAAGGATTTCAGAGGAAACATATGGCTTTGCCAAGGTGACACTTTGCATTTTCAGCTGATAAATCAGACAAGCTGAGGTGAGGGGGAGAGAGTGGTAAAAGAAAGAACAGCACAAAAAAGCCTTAGAAGGAAAATCAATACAAATAAATAAATAACGGAAAATGTTAATAATTTTTTATCAACAGATATTTAGGTTCAAGTTCCAAATCTGATATTTGGCACAGAAAAGATGAAACTGTGCTAGAAATGGATGAAATCACCCAGTAGTGAATAGCAAAGTAGCTGACTGCTTACTGCCTGTCTTGCTTTAAAAAAAGCTTTTAGCTAGCATGTGGGATGCACTTGCTTTCATCTGTATGGATTAATTTCCCCCACTAGAGTGCTGTCCAGCATTTTAAAAAGGGGCAAGAGGAGATCAGCTGTAGCCGGCATTATTCACCAGTAAAACAGGTGTAATCGTGTTCATCATTCAAACGTCTTCATCCTATTAGTTTCATAATAAGCTTTTAATGATTCCTTCAATAAAAGACTCAAAAACCAACCCTTACAAGCTGGAGAGTGCTTCATTGTCCCGCTAAACCGTTTTCTCTACCATCGATTGCAAAGATAAAAATCAATCGTAGCTAAGCAGGGTGAAGTTAAAAATAAATTGCATGGATTGATTTCTGTTAAGACCTTTGGCTCCTAGTTAATGGAGGAAAAAATGGAGGAAAGAAATTTATATTTGAACATGGTGTATTTAGTTTGTATGAAAATAAAGAGAAGGCTCCATACTGGGAAATCAGAGTTTAATTTCTCCCCTCCTATCTTGTTTCACTGCTGAGAAGTTTCACATTAATTAAAAAAAAAAAATTCAAAAAACCCCTTCCTTTATTCCTAGGGAAATTTACCACTTATTTAAGTTATTAAATTGATAGCTTGAGAACAGAAGTCAGGAATCCTTATGAATTGGTATAATCTCAGCTGTGGCTGCTGGTTGAAGTCTACTCACCCAATAATTGACTTCAGTCAGCAAATACGCTCATTTAACCTAGCCTTAAATACCCAATAAACTTGAAATGTACACACATTTCCTACTAAACATAAGCACTTCTGAGTTTTTCTAAACAACCATGGTTACAACCAGTATTAGTATTAAACTACTTCTCTGATCTGAGCTTAGCCATATATAGCTTATAGAACCAGGAAAATTTTTTCCCTCCTCTATAAACCCTAAAGAGAAATGTTCCTCCACCCCACTTCTAATATTATAAATAGTAAGTATTTTTTCTTTTTATCGAGGCTGGGGAAAAAAAAGTTATCATAAATATATCCACTTTAAAAAAAAACAGAATTTGATTCAGATAAAAAGAAAGTCTACAGATGTCATTTTACGTCAAATGACTTCAGCTGAAATTTTTGGACACACTCTGATGAGACTCATCCAATAAAAGAAATATTATCTACAGGTTCTATAAGAATCTATCAGTGATTGTGAGTGAATACGGTGAATGCTAGCATCTGCATATGTTTTAAGGAGACTTTCTGATGCAAAAGAAGATCAAATTGGTTCAACAGCTTTTGGCAGAAGTGTTTGCTCCTCTGAGCCAGAGATGTTATTCAGATGTGCACTGTAGGGCTCCCACTCAGCTGCACCACACAACAACATCTGGAGAAATTCTGGGTCTGCTCATTCTCACTGATAATGGTGAACAGGCAGATATACTGCTTGCTATGCAACTCCCTGAATTAGGTAAAAGTCTTCTAAACTCAAAATTACTTCAGAAAGTGAAGAAGAGACAGATAAAAGATCAGTATCAAAATAGAGCATTTTGACTTAAACTTTTCACTTTCCACATGTAATTCCTACAATTCCCACAAGAACCGTAGGCTGCTTCTACACTACTGCATGTGCAAGATGTGAATAACCACCATCCCGTCTTCCTAAATGTCAATGCCATAGACCCCATCACATTCAGGAGGATTATAAACTACAACCAAGACCTTCCCTCTCTTCCCAGCTCCCCCCCCACTCCTTTCTTCCTTCATCACATCAACCCCAAAACAAAGGGTCATCAACAGAGCAACTTAGCTTTTTAGACATGGAACCATCATATATCCCAGGACAACCTGATCTGAAGGAATCTGGAGCCAAGAGAAAGCTGTGCAGTTCCCAAGGTTCCCAGGAGACTGAATCACAAATGAAATGACATAGAAAGCAGCCAAGAAAGCTTCCAAGGAGGAGAAGCAGCCGTAGAGGCCAGGTGAGAGACAAGATACTTATGAATTTTAGCCTGCAGTTAAACACCTTGTTGAATTATGCCATGGGAATGAAAAGGGGAAGGGGCACCTGTGTTCCACTCTTTAAAGGAAAAGTGATAAGGTACTGCCTCTCAGAATTGCCTCTCTTGTTAATGGTGCAAAGTGCTTTCCATTTAAAGTGGAAATGGAGCAGGGTCTGAAGCAAAAGGTCAATCCTTTTCAATCAGTTTCAATCAAAGCAGGTATCATTCCTCGTCTTTAGGAGGTAAGACCGGTAGTCAAAGACAGATCTGAGTGTGTTCGTCTCCAAAGGCATTTGTTTGGTCTGCATCACCCCTAAATTCAAAACAGGTATCAGCTTCTTAGTCTCAGAGGACTTTGTCATTGCCATAGAAAGTGCTGAAAGTCTGAGCTACAGTTCAGATCAACTTCAGCTGCACTCTGTTGGAATAGCAGAGTCTGCATCATCCCAGAGAAAAATAAAGACATAAAAGACAACTGAGACAGGTATTGATCACCCATCCACACATCTCTGCACTGACTTACAGCCAGCTCAAATCAGAAAGGCCAAAGTTACCCTGAGGGTCCTCAAGTGCTGACAGAGACAGAAGCTTTAGAGAGGAATGGGAACGATGACAAGCGCGTGCTGAACTAGACGGGTATGATCTCTGGGAGAAAAGCCACACATTGAAGGGTTTATACAACACAAGAAGATTAATAGGGGGATGGAAACATATTTATGATACCTACATCTACAGCTAGGGGAAAAAAAAGTCCTTTATGATCTTGTGAGTACACCCAAAATCTTACCCATCCCATTTCTAAGTCTGTCAGTTCCAATCTCTTAAAGAAATAGTGCCTCTCCCTGTAAACATTGTCTCACATCCTTAGGCCACCAGAGCCATAAAAGCAGTAGTGCCAGCAGTCTTCATGTCACACTGCTAAAGAGTTTAGGTAGTATTATTGTCCCTCTCCTGATACCTAGGGTGTGAAAATACAGTCCTTACATGGGTCTTCACCAGTGTATTGGGAATGTCATCCATCCCTGCTAGCAGCTAGGCTTGTCCAATGTGGGATTCCAGCCATCCAGCAGAACCACTGAGCCATTGCACCTGAGAGAGCTTGCACACAGCCTTTGGGTAACTGGGAACAACTACTTTAATTTAGCAATAATTAGCTTACTATGGCAGCCACGGGTCTTCCCACATGAATGTTGCTTTCTGCAGACTCCACTGTCCCAGAGCAAAGCTGATTCCCAGTGAATGTGTTGCCTTATTCGCACCCTTTGGAATTCTCAGACAACAAATAAGTGCCACTGTACTGGGACTTTTTTGGTCCAGACTCTCCTCACTCCCTTTATAAGTGATGATATTTGCTCATGCTTTCTTGCATTTTCAGTGGAAAATTTTCATCTGTTGGCAAGGAAAGATACACAGATCATTCCTGCTCTTCTCTTTAGTCTTTAAAGAACTAAGTAGCACTGATGTTGTTTGTTTACTTACAGGAAAATATAAAGGTTTTCTCCAAACAGTGCTTTCTCTCTCAAAATAAAATTTCCTGAAAAAAATCTTCATTTTCATTAAAGCCTATGGCATTTTTGACTCTTTTCAGCAACCTGAGCAACTCCATTATAAACCCTGATACAAGACTTGCTTCCACAGAATTCCCTCTGTGGTTTATTTTTTAACATTTAAATTCTCCAAAGTATCAATATTCTAGATTCATACATAAACCAAGACTATCCCTGATCCCTGTGTTTCATAATGTAGGCTCTGTACATGAGAATACTGTAGCAGTTCTGGTCATTGTCAGGAAATCAGATCTTTTAGGCAGTTGCAGGTTATGTCTGCACATAAGTTTAGAAAGTGATACTTTCTTAGTAGCAAGTACTCAAAGGTACCAACAAGGAAAGATGTAGTACAGCCATAGAGAATGGCACATTACAGATATCCAGAAAGCATGGGCTTCCCTGGTGAACAGACATGTAATTGAACATCACTGATGCTGACCTTAAATGGCAGAGTTGGTCATCAAATTAGCTCCTTTTTGGTATAGTAAATAAGTCTGGATATATTCCACGGTTTTCTCACAAATAAATTACCTGTTTTGAAAGTTGTATGAATTTTAAGTATTAAAAGGAGGGCAGGATTTTCTCTTAGTGTAGCAATTTATGCAGCATTATCCAATCCAATCTTAGTGATGTGCTAGGCACTCCTAAATAACTATGGATCAATCAAATAGAAAGTCAATCAATAAATTCTGAGTGAACACCTACTGTTTTATTCATAAGAATTCTTCCTACTCTCTCATAGTAGCTATTTCTTTCTTCCTTCCACATTACCTTTTACATCTTTTCTCATGGGCTATGTTATTTAACTCTTTTGCCTGGCAACCAGTCACAGTCTTTTCAAACTCTCTTCGTGGACAAGATATTTTCAAGTAGAGGATCATTCTCGTTTTCTTTCTTTGTACTGTAATTCTGTAGGATCCTTTCAGAAGTGCTGCACAACAGGAATCATTGATTTATAAAGGCATTACAACATTTTCTTTTTTCTTCTATTCTATTTTATTCATTATGCACCATTTGCTTTGAATGTACAGTTACACAGGTTAATGCTTCCCGGGAATCTTACACTACAGGCCTGTTCATCAACTTGATTAGAATGGATATTCATAAGTAAATAATTGTATGCATATAATCTAAAACATTGATATCAATAGCTGGGATTTATCTTCCCTAATTTTAGCTGTCAAATATTTAGGGGTCTTTGCTAAGTTGTGCTTAGGTTCCTTCTAATATTAATGAGAAAGACATATTCCAAGAGCAATCTATCTCATCTTGAAGTAGGTGAAATGGGACAAGGTAAATTGCCCCAAAGGTTTTGATCTCTTTAGAGGAAAACTGACTATGGATTTAGACTAAAAATCTGCTGGTTTAATGACAAAATTTAAAAGAAACAAATTCCTCTCTCCACTCCAAGACATTGGTTCTGATTTGTTCCAGCACAGAAAGATCAGAACTCATGCACCAATCCTTTCTGCAGCTATTAAACCTCACTAGGTTCTTAACATTTAATTTGATATTTATTTATTCATCTCTGCCTGGTATTTGAAATTCTAAAGATCTGGCTCCCATACTTCTGTCCAAGATTACCCAGACTGAATGATATGCATGAGATACTGCATACAGAGTCAATCTGACACATCCCAGCTACATCACACGGCTTGTGAGCCTGATACATCCAGGACATATCAGCAGCCCTACATATGTACCAAGCAAACACTCTGCATAGTCCATTGACTCTATGCCGGACACAGTGGATTTAACACCCCTTCAGCTCAGAGAGGTGGGTGCTGTGAATCTGAAGTGTCTGCGTGTTACTTGAGCACCACATGGACTCAGTCCATGCCCAGTTTCTGCAGCTACTTTTGCCAGGCTGCTGGACAGTCAGAAACCCTGCAAGCGTGATACCAAAAAGAGTGAAAGGGGTTGACAACCTGTGCATGGAGAGTCTCCTGCCCAAAGCAGTGAAATGTTCTGTGTGTACATGTAACAGTTTTTAAAGGTGCGGAGATGTAATTTTCAATTCAAACATCCATTAAGCTACAATAAAACATTGCTAAGAATAGTCAAGGCACTAGAATATCACATATATACATGTATATGTATACACGCACATGCTTTTTTTTTTTTTTTTAACTTGAGGTAGTTAGCAGCTATTAGTTTGAGCTACTCACTGCTAATTTGAGGTGGAAGAACACACACATACCAGGCCCATGTCCTCACTTTGAGATCAAGATTCTAAAGAGAGCGGCCTTGTTTTAACACAGGTGAGAGTTGTGGAATGAGAAACATCTGTAAGGCATCATTGTAGCCTTAAAGAACTGGGTGTTCCACAACACCCTCAGCCACAGACATAAACCGCCAGATTAAGAGAGTGTCTCTAAAATACTTCTTGGAGAGTAGAGCATTTATTCATTGGAAAGCCACTACCTCTAGTCAAATCATGACTTACTAAGGTTGCAAAACCTGCATTCACAGTGTTTTCTAGCAGCAGGTTTTCCCCATGATACCAAAGGAAGCAGTAGCAGGCTGGGTTTCATGGGGGATGGAGGAGAACTGTGGCTCCCACTGCAGTAGGTCACCTCCAGAGCAGCAGACTCCCCTATTCACAGAAGAAGCCTACCAATGTTACTCAAGTGCATGCAGTTTTCATACTGCAGTCCTCCCGGGGCATATCCACCTAATCTCAGCACAGAATTATCAGCCTTCCCATTTAAACTCCCATTTATAAGAAAATCTTACAATAAACAGAGCAAAACTTTCTCATCATTTGGATACAGTCAGGAAAAATGTTCCCCCAAGGAAATAAAATAGGAGCTTAATGGAACCCCGTCTTGCTCAAAAAGGGAAGTGCACGTCTTTTTAGTACCACCTGAATCAAGGCTTCACCTCATCTCATTTCGTTCCCACTGCTTCAGCATTGGTGACAAGCAGTTAGCATCATCCTGTCTGTAATCTCTGTGTCTCCTGAGCTTCCTACAATCTGGAATCACTGCAGCCTGGCTCCCAGTTTTCACCCAAATGGTACATCTTCAGGAAGTGTTCTTACATACTGTACAGTTCATCCTCAGACTTCCACAGATATGAAATGGGAAGAGATGGCATAGTTCCATCCACCCTGTGTATTCTCAAAAAATCTCAAAAACAAGTAGTTTCTCATTCAATTTCTGTCACATTCTCCTCATCTTTAAAATCATCACCAACTAGCTGACAAAATTACAGCCATCTTTCACTTTGAAGTTGCCCTGTAACACCTTTTTTTTTAATCTTTCTGCTATTTTTCCTCCTACTGCAAATTTTTGTTCACTCCATTAGCATTACTTGACTGTCAAATCAGCATAAACCTTTCCTGTTGTTAAAATAATCACTCACACCTTCCCTTTGTTCTTCTCTGTTCTCTTCAATTCATCAATAGCTTCCTTGTATTTTACATGTAGTCATAAAAATAGCACGTTAGAGCTTCTGTGAAATCCATGGACCCTTGATGAGTGAACTTTAAAATATTCACCATAAGACAAGTGATGAGCAGAGAGATCAAATGTTTTGCCCCAGACTGCACAGCCAATCTATAGAAGGCAGATATAGACTCCCAGCTCTTATGACTTGTGGTCTCATGTGCTGGTCCTAAGCATATGCTTCCTCTCTTGCACAGAAAAAATACCTTGTGCAGGCAGCATTCATGTCACATTTGCATCAAGCCAACATACCTGGATGAAGATATATTCATCCTGAACAACAAGGGAGCTGACATCAATGGAACGCGAAAATGGCCCACTCCTTTTGGTCTCTGAGCACTCTTGGATCCGACAGGTCAAATAGTGGGTGTCTGTAATGGGAGAACATGTACACATGAGAAACGCCCAGGTAGGAGCCAGTGGTCTGACAACACCAGCAGCAGCTCATAAAAAAGGTCTCTAAAGGGAAGTCTAAACCTTATCTCCAACTATATAGATGTTATTTCCTGATCTGCCCCAGCCTTTAGCACAGTAACTGCTCTCTCTGAAGTCAAGAATTCACCACGCTTGAACATTCACCATTCTCATCCCCATTCTGCAGACATACCTCAAGAGATTGAAGTTCAAACCATAAATGGATGTTACCAACCTTCAATGCATCAGAAAGCTGATGGTGAGTCTACATGGAGCAGAAGAAGATTTCAGAAGCCATTCAGGTAGAATTTACCAGTTTCAATACCCTGCTGAGACTTATATCCCTGTCCTCCCTCTGAAATACCCTGGCCTTGGTGACTGGTTTTAGTTGTGGTAGTAACACACACACACACACACACACAAGCACAAAAAGAAGCCCAAACCAACACTATTAAGTTTAACTTATTTTGCTGTGAAAATAAGAAGCATCTCCCAAAATTAAACCTTTATAGCCAACACAGACTAGGTATGAAAATGCCATGGACATGAAATAGCATGATCAGTTAAGAGTCCTAGCAGTAGTTATATGCACTGCAAGAACCATCAAATGCTTCTGATCAGAAACAAGATGAGAATACCATCATATGAATGGGATTTTGTCAGGCCTTGGCATTGCTTGAGAGGAGGAACTGGACTGGGAGAAGAGCATGAAGATAACAGAAGGCAAAGGCAGACATATAGAAAGTTGTTCAGTGCAAGAAGAGACGTGCTCATCTCCAGCAAGTTGACAGGGGTTATAGGGAATTAAGCATTATTTCCCTCAGGCTAAGAAAGGACCTCATGAAAAGAACAATGAAAGCATTGTGTCTCTGGATGTATGTAGTCTAAATATGCCCTCTCTGCTTTTCAACTGCTCTTCTGAAAACTGCAAATTAGGGAGAAAAAGAAAATACCACTAAGATGACAGCTGCAGTGATAAAAGGGTCATATCTTTTACACTGCAGCACTTCTACAGGCTTCCTAGATTCAAGTGCTTGTTTTCTTTTCTACAAAGGGTGAGGACAGACCATCAACGAAGAAAACAGCAAGTTTATAAAGGCTGGGGTGAGCCTGGTGCTGTGATTTTAGTTTACAACAGAACCCTTTAACATGAATCTTGTCAGACAGATCCCAAAATGATAAAAGAGAAGTTTAAAAGGAACGTACTTGCCTAGCAAAGCTGCTTACAGGATTCTATGTACCAAAAAACCTGCTACTGTCCTTAGTTTGTGCCCTTCCAGTGACAGCAAAATGAGGTTCAGTGGAAAGTTCTGGGAGGCACGACCCAAATCGTAAGACTCAGCTAACTGCCTTCCCAGATTCTAAGACTAGATTCACAGACTGATAGTTTCCCCTTTCATTGTCTTGTCCCATCAACACTCTTAAGAATGCAAAAAGAATGCAAGTCAGAGGTATTAATAATAAAAATAATAATTTTAAAAAAATTGTCTGAAAAGGTCACCAACTACAACCAAGCTTTAACCTAACAAAGGTTCACGCCCAACCTCCTAATGGCTGAAGTCCCACATTTAAAGGCTGCAGAACCCGTTCTGGGTTGAGGCATTAGGGATTCCAGGTTAATAAGAGCTACATGGCTGATTCAGAGCAGTTGCATAGGTCTGATGCAGTAATGAAATCGTAGTCCCACTGAGAATGCTAAAGCAGCAGAAAATGTTGCTGGTGCCAGCTCAGAGTATCTGGAGATAATTAAAGTGTATGGTGAAAAATATCTGACCCAGAGACAGTGCCAAATAACTGGAGTATCAGAGTTGTATTTTCTCCTAGCATAAAATACCAGCAGCAATGGAGAGGTCAGACTTTCAGCTGGCATAAATTAAGGTTCTTCATCAACTGACATATATATACACCCTTGGTCCAGAGCTGCTATTTGGTTCCTCAACATGGAATCTAAGGTAACTTTGCAGTGGATAAAAGCAACTTCTCAGAAAACAAGAGGGTCTCATATGCTGCCACGCTACCCAAAGAAATCTACAGACGTAGCTTGTTCTTTGAGGTAGCTCTAAAATTAGGTAGAACAAGGAGGAGAGGTCAGGAGGCATATTTTTAGAACCTCATTGCCTCCAGTATATTCTCCCACACAGTCGCCTGGATATTCTTATCCTTCCAAAAAGGGGATAATTTGCTGCTGCTGAGTGACAGAATGGGAAGAGGAATAAAACCTGTCACAAATAAATGCAGATAAATCACAAGTGTTGACATGACAACGAGCTTCCTGACTATTGGGAAATGTGTCATTTTGAGTGTATTACACCAGCAATCAAATATACTTGAAGAATGACACCTGATTAATATTCACAAGAAGATAGTGTTAGAGAAAGGGGGTAGCTCACTACCCATTTTCCATTTTGTCTCTTGCTTTATTTATTTATTTTCATGTATTTTACAACACAAGGTCTATGAAAAAAAAAAAAACCACCGACAAAAAAATTATCTTCAAACCTGTCTGCTTTAGGATACCAAAAAAAGTTCAAGTCTTGTGGGTTTTTTTTCTCCTGCATTAAATAAAATGAAAAACAATGCCCTTTAAAATATGTTAAAAAATCAGATAAAAAATATGACAGCACCCAGTTCAGTTCCCATTTACACTTTGAGTGTGCAACTCAAAGTGAGAAACATTCCCAAGTCCTTGCTCAAGCTTCTTAAAGAGTATGATCCCTTCCTGAGCTATGGTCCCATTCACAGAAAACATCTTCCCTTAGACAGAAAATACAGCGTCCCTCAACAAAAATCTCAATTAAGAGAGAAGAGGGCATCCTAACTTCCAAGCTGTTATCTCCCTCTCCTCCAAAATGAGGTGATTTTTCACCCTTCTTTTGCACAGCCACAAGAAAAAAGAACCTCCACTCAGAAGGACAGGTGACATGAGCCTCAGAAGGACAGGTGACATGAGCCTCAGAAGGACAGGTGACATAAGGCTCTAGAGCCTTACTTACTTTCACTGGGAGATATGTGTCTTAAGGGAGATTGGGGATTATTTCTAATGTCCCATGCAACACCAAAAATAAAGGGTTTGGGTGTTTTGGCTTTGGTTTTGGGGTTTTTTTTGAGTGGGTTGGGGGTCTTTGTTTCCTTTGGGTTTTTTATTATGTTCCACTGCAAAAGGAGTTGAAAAGAGCTCCCTACTTCCCAGACAGCATCAAAGCTTTTCATGCTTTTAACCAACATCCAGCTACTTTCTCAGCTCATCTGTGAAGGCGCCAATATGGACATCAAATATCCTGGAGTGCTTGCTGCAGCTCAAATCCCAGCATCCATACCTCCGCATAAACCCTTCCCACATCATTTAGGATTAGGGAATGGCTTCCGCAGATGTGCAGCCATTTTCCAGTTGAGGAGCTTGAACTGCCTCCTCATTGCCATTTAACACACTCTCCCATCTTGAGAATATGGAGTGTATATTTACCCTTTTAGAAGTGATAAAACCAAAACAATTTCTTGAAATTTGAAGTGATAAACGGGTGAGATAAGCCAAGCCACTATGTCTCCTCTTTGCCTGCCAGCCATGCCAGCTTTGGCAGGAAGCAGGAGCACAAGAGGCTCTCTCTGGTGAGTACCACCCAAAGATGTGAGTCCCAGAAGGGAGACTGTGAAACGGTCAAACCTGTGTACTGTACTGAAGGCTGCAAAGGGCCTGTGTTACAATTACCTGTGTGCAGTTAACTGTGGCTTACAGAGACACAGGACAGCAAGTCCTGCTGCTTCCTGGCAGCATTATAAGGCAGCTGAAAGCAGGGATGGCTGACCAGCATGGTTAACAGGAAGAAGGGCTGCTGATGGTACAAGTTGCACTGGCACACTGGCTCAGCTTCAGTCAATTTTACCCTCGACAATTTTGCCCCTGAAGGAAAAGAGTATTTAGAAATGACGACAGTATTGTAAATTGGTTTCCAGGAATTACTTATCTGTTTTATCTTACTGGTTAGCTTTTTTCCCTCCTCTTTTTCCTTTAACTCAAAGTCTGTTTATTGCACCATATCTGTGTGTGGGGAGATTAGCTCACTGAACATCAGGAAGTTAAATATATCCTTCCCAGGAATGCTGGTGGGTGCTTGTGTAAGTGTATTCATAATAGTTCCCTTGCATCTAACCCTGTCCTTGCTGCTGCCTATTACACCCAGGCAGAAGGTACAATGCCCAAGGCTCCTACATGTTTTTATAATTTAAAAATGCAAGCCTCGATTATTATTCTGCTACAATAGCTCTGCCAAGATGTTGGAAAAATGTGAAAAACTTCATCTGCTACAAAAGACATGAATAGCTTGAGATAAGATAGGCACTGGAATGATCAGCATCTTGCAAATATTTAAGGAGATTAGACACTGGGGAAGATGGTTTTTTCAGAGACACGACTATTCCTAATGACTGGACAGACAAAACCATGGGGCAAGATATTTTGAAGGACAGACACCAAGAGAGGTGAACAGGACTCCCACCTCCCAGCTCCACGAGCTTATTGATAGCCCTGACTCATTTACGGATGAATGAGACTCTAGTATGTCCCCCAACCTGTTCCCAGCTCCAGTGTCTGAATTGCTATTAGATAGGTTCTTGAATCCCATTACTGCTAAAAGAAAAAAAAAATTAAAAATAATAATAATTTTTAAAAAATCAAGTTCAGAAGTCTATTCCTAAATACCATTTCCCTTCCTCCCCACCACTTTTTCTCTTCACATTTTTTTTTAAATAAAAAGCATGGAGAAATACAGAAGAAGAGGAGAGAAAAATACCCCATCTAGAAGAATCATGTATTTTTCAAGTAGCCAGTGACACTGAAGGCATGGATTCTTCTCCCTGAATTGAACTGACCAATGGGAATACTTAAATCCATGTCTGTTAATGCATCAAATAAGTGACTGAGCCATCAGACTGACCTAAGAGGCATTAAAGAAGCCTATCCTTCCCTCTCTACGCTACTGAGGAAAACTTTCATCAGAAACTTTGTGATCAAGAGGAAATAACTGCAGGGGCCCATTTTCCACCAGGTGGAAGTGCCTCAGCCATTTCACTGAGCACATGAAAGCCCAATTTGGTTACAGAGCTTACTGGGAGAAAAGTTCAGCTTCCCATTCCTAGGCACACAGAGCTGTATCATTTCACACCAGCTGAGGCTATAGCTGTGAGGCAGTTGCTGCTTTGTAACACAAACTAATATCGTTTCAAGCCTTAAAAACTCTAATTGGAACAACACAGTTCTTTTGTGCTGTGCTTGGCTGGGAGAGGAGTCATTTTGGTGCTGTGCCCCAGTGGTACCTGCCAGCAGGGCCAGCACAGCCCGACGGGTCTCCGCTGTGCCTGCTGGGATGATGGCCTGTAAAGGGGCTGTTTTGCTGACACTACTGGTTAAGTCTGACTTTCAGCGAAACCCTCAACACCATTACCTGCAAACTTCAAAATGCTGCATTTATATATTAAAAAAAGAACAAATAGTAAACCCCTGAGCAAACAAGACCTGAAGGAAGATAGCTGTCTGCAAACTGGGGACACATCTTTAAAAAAAGCATTTACATCCCTGAGACATCCAATATTCAAATAGCTGGGTGAGAAAGTTTAAACTTAGTTTGAAAACAGACTCCATCAGCAGTTTGTTTTACTTGCTTCTGGCCACTTCTCCCAGCATCCCTGCAGCAGCACACACAGCAGCAAAGGCACTGAAGATGCCTCCCTACCTTGTCCACCCACCTGCTGGCCTGTTTTGCTTTTTCCACATATTCAACAAACAGCTGTCACCTCTGAGCTTTTATTGTCTGGTTATTTATTCAGCTGCCATCACTAAATAGCAGTGGGAGGCCAGTGAGTGATTTTAGGAGATCCACAACCTCAGAGAAGCCACCTTGATAGACAGGAGCTTGTTCACACAGCATCTGGCCTACGCAGTGCTTGACTAAAACAGGAAATTTTGCAACCAACAAAAACGAGGCTTTTTCTTCCCAGAAGTCCTCTAAAACCTCAGTCCTATGCTGCTTTTATGAACTGCCCCTGTAGTGAAAAGGGACACTTGTCCCATTGCCCCCATTTACTCCCAGTGGAGTAAAGTTCCACATCAGGAACAGATGCATTACTATGCTGTAGTTCCTGAGAGAAATATCTAAAACACTATCTGTATCTGATACTGTCCTTCCTAACTACATAGGAATCCATTCTACTACAAATGCGACTAGATTCATTTCAGTGAGGGACTAAGAAATGTTTTTCTGTTTCCTACTTCAGATCCAGGCATCTTTCATGGCCTTTAATGTTTTAGTATGGAACACCTATCCATACTTTATAAGCAAAACTAAAAAATACTTTCAATGCAAGACACAGGGACAAAGCGACATCCTGACGAGAGGATAAGTCTGATTGCAGGCAATTTCTTAAATTTCCAGGTACAATCCAGCTGTTTTGAGCACCTCTGGAAATGCACAAAGGCTGCAGGGCATAGTAGAGGTATCTCATCTCTTTATGATTCATGTAAACTACATGATACTGAAATAGCTAAATAGGGAACAGAATAGATGGGTCCTTAGCCCAACAGATTGTGCTTTTGCCCACTCCCTGCTTTTGCCCTGCAGCCAGTGACTTTCCCCAAAGGGGCTGAGGTTAAGAATATGCCTCACATCAAACCCCCATGACCCATATATTTCCTACCAATTAAAATGTAAATAGGAAGATAAAATGAGTAAAGTGACTTTTCATAACCACTCCATTCTTGGCTCAAAGGCCACATTTTTAGCATTGTCTGCAGGCACTCACGTCCATCAGCTGCCCGGGCTTCCATGTGCACAAGGTCAGGTTCTTTATCCAAACCAGTCACTGACCTGGGAGGAGAGAGAAAGACAAAGAAGACAGCCAGTTAGCTGAAAGGCTGCAATCAGACAGAGAGATGGTGAGGGAAAACAAAACCAGTCCAAATCTATCTTGTGACACCTGGTATGTAGGTCTCTACCTTCTACCACAGAATCACAGAATATTCTGGGTTGGAAGAGATCCTCAAGGGTCATAAAGTCCAACTCTTAAATTAATGGAATCCACAACCTTGGTGTTAATTAGCACCATGCTTCAACCAAGTGAGCTAGTCTCAGGATCACTACTAACTTGTCTCCTTGGTGTTTCTACTCAGACCACTCTCAGGGGCCCTATAACTTCCCAGGCGTGGGTGAGTGATCCAGCCTGTCCCTTGTCTACAAGATCAAGACTAGTATGATCGTTCTTGTGATGAAAAAGAGAACTGGTTCCAAGACCCAGTAAAATCGGATGAGGGCACAGCAGCCTCACACTTATAGAAAGCAAATTGGAAGGAGGTTTTATTTGATGGAATAGTGACATGAAAGATCAAGTTTCCTAATTTGCCCCTGGTTTGCTGGGCAAGCTTGCTATTGTTCACCTAAGTTTCCCCTTCTTCAAAAGAAAAACAATGATGCACGTATGGTGAATTTCTGATTTTAAAAAAATGAGAAAGTGTTCATTATTCACCACATGATCCCATGCCACAGTCCTTTATAATCATGAAACAAGGCATGATGAGTTTCTTTAATCTCACTAGTTGAAACGCAAGCACCTCAAGTCAAATCCTCCTGTGCATTGTTATTTACTCCCTAAAAATGTTTTTCCAAGCACATTAAAAAGATACTTCTCCTCCTGGCAGAGGAAAAGTCAAGCTCAGAACAGAAATGTTATTACTAGTGTCCTGGCTGATAAGAATCTCTGGGAGATGAAAATTTAGTCCTAGCAATGGCTGGTAGGGGGAAAAAAAATCCATAGATGTCCACGTGATTTATGGAGCTGCTTCTCCTGAGTTAACCAAAGGGTTAGATTAAAAAGGGACAACAACAAAGATCAGTTTCTAATTTGGTGGGAGTTGAATTTGATACAGTAGATTGTAAATAACAGATTCCCTCCAAGCCAGCCAACATTCAGAATTCCCTAATGTTCTGAAAACATTTTTTATCACAATCTGTTGCTGCTTCCATCCTTGGGGCATCAACACTAAAAAAAAGAAAAAGAAAATAAAAAAATAAAAATAAAAATCATAAATAAATTAAAAAAACCACAAACAAAATACTGATGTTCTGATACATTTTTGGATTCTTATAGCAGCTGAAGCAATGACAAACATACAAATGTGCTGGAGTTCAGCTAAGATCAGCCAGTGCTGCAAATGTCGAAACAACTACAGTATGACCCACTGGGTAGGTAACTGAAACTGGCATCACTTGCTAACTAGAGCACCACATGGACAGTGTGTCCATTCACAACACCCTGAATTGCAGCCAAAAAATACCAACACAATAAAGCAAAGCAGCACAGGCAGATCTTTCATCATTCCACTCCCGGTGAGAAATAGTCTGCTCCTTAATCGCTACCATCAGTTTCAGGGTGATCCCACAAGGAAGAAAGTACTGTCTGTTATCAGTAAGGATGCCAGAATGGGCCTGAGTTCCTGTGGCCATGTAATTATCAGGGTCAAATCTTCCCAAAATCTGGACACAGTTAAAAGCGACAGTAGGACAAATAAAAATTCCTTTAAATGTCAGTGAAAAACATTATGGTGTGCAGCAACATTATTTCCCAACATACAGAGAAAGGGCACACATCTGTCTAGTGCATAGCAGAAGTTTTCTGTCTTTTACAAATGAGTAGCACTAATTGTTGTAATTTCAGTCATTCATCTACCTTGACCCTTACCTATGACATGCCAATAGAGGCAGAGGTACATGCCTATCATCCTATCTATCCAGCACAACTTTATCAAAGGGAGCAGTAATTCCAGCTGTTTGAGGTAAATGTTGGGAACACATTAGGCACCTCTCCTGCAGTCCTTCCCAACAGGTTTCCTGCTTAAATCCAGCCTTCCCCCTGGGCCTGCACACTCCAGGCATCCATCCTGCTGGAAGCCAGACACCAGCTTTCTACCCAGAGACATTTGCTGTGTCCTAATACCACAGTGCCAGGAAGCCCTGACACCTTCTGGATCCCTCCCTTCTAGAGGGAGGGGGCACTGTGTCTCCCCCTGCAGCAATTGGGCAAACCTACTCCTGCCCCAGGTAATAGGATACATCAGTCTGCCACAATACTATTCATTTTAAAAGGGACTATAATTAGAAGAACCTAAGCATATCCCAACAAAATCCAGAATACTCATTACAATTGTGCATTTGCATACACAAGCTCTGTGGATCTACTCATAATGCCTATTAAGTGTGCACCAGGGAATGAGAGGAGTCTCCTGAAACGTGTCATTCTAGCTTGAAGTTCCTTTGCAGTGCCATCTACTTGTTTCTTTAATTAGTTTTGACAAGGCCTAATGATTCTTTTCATTACAACAATGATGACAAAAAAAGGACTAGCACACAGCACACCCCTAGTACTCCTCTGCTCACCAAATACTGCATTTCAAGTAGAAAAGTTCACAAAGTGATCTTCTGCAACCCAAAAGCAAGACAGGCTCTTGTTATCTACAGACAGATAACAAGCCTGGAAAGTGATGCATTGGTCATCGTTCCTTTGCTCAAACCAAGTCACTCTCATGTAAAAGACTGATTGCAAAACAGATCCCCAATCAATGCTGTTTCTTCATGTCTCACCTCATGTCTGTTTTCTCTGGCATAGCTTTGCTTTGCAGTGCTCTGACTCCTCCTGAATTCAGGTATTTTTAGTAAATCATCATTTTTCTGGAGGACCTTACATGAAGAATGCAAAAAAGTCAGCAGTGGAAAGAGCAAGATGTGAATGCAGGTCCTGAAGTACAGCTGCAAAAACACACACACAGACTGTAAAGCTGCTCTTTTATCCCATGTTGTAATTTCTGTAGCATTGAGAACTCACTGCAACAACCTCTCAGGTCTGGCAATACAGCAACAATACAAGAAGAGACACCTTCACAGCCTTATATTTTCTCACACGTTATCTCTCTGAATAACATTTGGAGGATGCACTGCTCAATACTATTTAAGCAACTAAAGCAAAACAAGGAGAGATGTCAGCATCCCCTGACTTTCCATTTCCCTAGTGTGCCCTCTACAACCAAGTGAAGCCCACACAGTGGGGTGGCTGGGAAGGGGTTTCATGGTATTCTGGCTGACAAACAGTTCTGTTCAGAGGCTTACAAAGACAGGAGTATTTAACAACGCTCAGAAGCCTAAGGTAAGCCTGAAAACAGTTTTCCTGGCATGTGGTCACTCCTCAGGATCCAGGCACAGCTCAGCTCTGTGTTCTCTATGTACATGAACTCCAGACAGCAAAATCTAAACCAAGGTCCACAAAATACACCCATATGTGCTGCTTTCTTGGGTTGGCATGGAGAGGAAAAAAGGCTATCCTTCATGTGAGAAATCATGCTAAATCAACATCCTCCACCATCCCCATTCATTAATCACCCCTTGCATGAGAAAATGCTGAGAGGATGCAGGCACAAGTGACAGGAAAGGTCAGTTTTTCCTGCTGACACGTTCCCCAGCTGCTGCAAAAGCAGTTTTTGAAATGAAGAGCCTGCAGCCAGAATTGCAGTGGACACAGGATCATTCTCCAGTTAAGAATTCAAACACTTCTGAATTCCATTAGAAGGAAGCAATTGTTACTTTCCCCCCTATCTCCTGCTGCTGCTTTTCTTTTTTATTCTCTTGGTAGCTCTTGATTTTCACAAGATCTTTCCTCCCTTCTTTTCAGAAGAGAATTGTGTGCTCTTGAAAGTTGAAGGATGGACAGGATCCTGGCAAGATCCTTATCTCTATCCTGAGGGAAGATCATTGTGCTTGGATACACATTTACTAGGCTGCTCTGCTAATATTTCATCCCTGACTGGGAAGGAGAGCAAGGAAGAAGGGCATTATGAAAACACAGCACTCTGCACTGTAACTAGCTATTCCTGAAGCATTTTCATGTAAGATGCTATATACTCCAAAATTAAAAATGGTAACACATGCAAAGAAAGGAAAAAAGAAAAACACAGACTTTCTAGGTTACCTGCCTACTGCACACCTCAGCTCACTTTTTCTATTAACTCTACTGCCTTTCCATGGAATAAACAACTTTTGCATTGTTTTCTACCCATTTTCCAGACATCAGGCATTTAATGGCGAAAGGCAGCATTGAGATTTAGCTACTCTAGCATCTTAGGTCAAAAATGCTGAGCAATTCCAACCACCTGCTATTGATCTTTGCTCCCTAAACCATCAATGGAGAATAAGAGATGCTCTATTCCTTCATCTCCTGGACCCAGTAGTTTGGGAGGTGTGAGTGGGCATCACTTATTGTAAGCAATATTTTTGTTAGGGATTTACAACAAGGCTAAAAAAAAATACGTCCCAGGGTTCAGCCTTTTAAACTCAGTCTGGAATCTGCTGGACTGAGCTTTTTGCCAGGGGTGTGCCTAGTTTCTTACCAATCAAGGGGGCATTCACCAGCTTTGAAAACAAAATCAAAAGCTTTTACACCAAATTGAGACTTTCCCAAGATGCTGACTAGAAAACTCATTTTTGCAGGTTAAGATGTCAGACTGAAGGCAATTGTAATTGTAAACAGACAGAGGAAACAGATGGAGAGTACTTAGCAGGATGTTGCGCAGTAGATAAGGGCTAGAAATGGGAAATGAACAAGGCACATTTATTGTCCGATAATATCTAAAGGGGGAAAACCTCATCCTCTTGCTGCAGGCAACTGCTGTCAAATTAGTGGATGTTGCCAATTAGTCTTTTGCAGTTTTAATTCTACCCTTCTCCAGAAGTGAATAAATACTTCTGTGTTGTAACAGGAAAACAGTACATGGGACTTTCACCCAAGCAACACAAGGGCAATGCCTATATGGGCTTGTGGGAGCAGAAAGTAATCCATATAATTCCTGCTCAACAGAGCTGGAGCTTTTCCCATGGCACCATTGCTAAATTACACATACCTTTCAAAGATGGGACAACAGGCTACCTTCTTTATCTGACATTGCATCACATTTGTCCAGGTATCAATGACTGCAGTTAGCTTCCTGTGGTCAAGGGAATTCTGTGTATTCATCTGTTATTTACTGCAGTCAAGTCTAAAATTAGTTCCACCAGACATTAACTCTGGGCACATAACAACCAACAACACAGCCTAAACACATACCAAGCCCACAACACACCATAAACTACCATAGTTAAGAAAAGACACAAAAGCTGAACTGCTGGGGGAAGGAATGCATTTATTAAACACATAAATACAGTACTTTCTCTGTGGCTGAACGGGGGAGACACTGCTGGATGTGTTAGGAAGCGATGAGGTCTCTGAAGAATTATGGACAAAACCTCCTTGCACAGCATATTTCAAATGAAGCTTGTGAAAAAAACTGGGCAGGAAGATACTGCAAGAAACTGCCTTAGCCAGGTCCCAGGAGCTTTCTACATCTTCTCCAGCGCTAATTTCCATGATGCTACAATTCTGGACATCGGCAGAAGTAATTGTTGTGAGACTTAGCTTGCAAGATAAGGCAAAAAATTGCCAAGTGTTTATTCTCAGCTAATGTCTTTCTGGCAAAGCCAATCCTTTCTAAAAAGATCCCAGTGAATTTTAAAGAGGTGTTCTGCCTCGTATCTCAAAGGAAAAAAAACTTAAAATGTTCATAGCATCTGCATGTGTTTCCAAATGTGCATACATGCATCTGCCTACCTGCATCTCATCCCCACTAATACTGAAAGTCTAAAGCTGTACCTTACCTGTAAACTCAGTGGATTACACGTTCCAGAACTACAAGGTTGCTAAACATAGTTATTTCATGGATACAGAGGGCCAAGAAGAGGAAAGGGGTCCAAATCAATCCTCTCCCTGAGGGCAAAACTGACATTTAGGCTCAACCATATCACCCCCCCACCAGAGAATCTGTGCAAGACAGTAGGCTCTGCTACACAGAAACATTTCTTTCTCTTTACAGTATGTAGAAGGTGACTCCTCACATCTCAGAAATTAGCAGAGAATACCTTTAAAGTGTATTTATCAACAGAAAAACTGCTGTTGATTCAGAGTTTTGATTTGCCCTTTATGCTAGCACCAAATCCTAAGAATGTACAAATAATTCTCTCTAGTTCTCATCCAGTTAATAAGTCTTAGTCCTTTAAAGTCCTTTGGTATTTCTTCCCCAAACTATACTATAAACCCCAATAAATATAACCAAATTTTTGTAAAATTTACTGAAAAAGTGTGTGGGTAGAAGGCTAAAGATCCTTATTCACAGCCCTGTTGAGGTTTGAAAGGGCCAGCAGCACAGGCATGTGCTGAAGGTGGCATCCTGATTCCCCAGTGGTGCCTGAAATAACTTCATATGGTGACTGAGGCTCCTGCAGGGAGCAGGTCAGCTACCTCAAGCCAGTACTCGTAGTGGGTCACTCCCAGGTGCAGCCACAGTCCTGCTGCTCACTCAGGAACTGAACATGCTGCTCCTGTGCAGCCTGCTGCTCCTGAGTCAACAGGGTACAGCTGATGCGGGCTATATAAAACCAGTCCTGAGGGTTTGTCCTAATTGAATAAGAAGCCTTTTTTTGCCAATTCCTAGCAACACCAGCATCGGGATATGGTGGAAGTAGTGAAGCATCAGCTCATTGAGTTAAGACACCTCAAAGCTTGAGTGAACAATATACCATCAGCTCTCTATCCCATATGCATCCAACATAGACAGTGACACTTTGGAGAGAGCATTTGTAGAGAGGAGAGATGGGATTTACCTGGGATTTAGAGGTCTGCAAACTTTATGGTGGGTAATTTTTAAACTTATTCTGACAGAAAGGTTTGATTCTGTTTTGCCTTCTGCAGGAAGGGACACATTTTTCGGGACACTTTTAATGTTATTTTTAATATTCAATATTTCAAGTTCTCTTATAAAACAAAAATAAAAGTATACTTTTGAATTTTTGCATTTGGTTAAAATTAATTTAGTGCCTACTATATTATGAGGCCCAGTTAATTAATGTTTTTCCAGTGCTTGGCTACCCTCCTTCGAAAGTCATGTACATGGGGAATTGCTACAGATTATTGCTTTGGTTTCTCGTGAAACGAATCAGGTCTGTTTCAGATCACTTTAGAAAAGCAAAATACATGTTCAAACAAGCCTTCAGCTCAGTCCAGCTGTCTTGTAGCCAAAAACTTCACTGGAGTTACTCCTTCCCTCCCTCAAAGGAAATGTTTGTAAGACCTGTAAAATCCCTCTGAATTTGTCTCCTAGAAAATGTGTCTTAAACATGACTCATTGAGGAAATGTTTTACACCAAAATAAGGATTCTCAGTTCACTATGAGTTTAATTGCCCTCATTTGTATGAACATTTTCCAGCTGCAAATATGACATGCCTGAAATGCTCAGGCTCAGTGATCCAGCTATTAACAGAGTCCTAGGCAGAATACAGCACCTCTGAAAAGCTTCAGAGCATCATTTAATAAATGAATGCAGCAGTAGATCGATAAAAATAAAACTTAAATTGTCTAAAGAGGGGATGCCAGTATGAAACTTGGCACAGACAATATGTATAGGATTTGCTGATGAGCCCCATATGCCTATGGGCACTGTACATTGAATTAATTAAGGAAGAATGAGTCTCTACATTCCCTGTTGCAGGATATTGTGAAGAATCACCCTCGGATAACATCTAACATTCTGGAAATGAATCTGTGGTTCAATTCATGCATTTTGAATAAAAACAATGTGAAAAAATAGATTTCTGTCACAAACCTTTTGTGACAGTTGTTTCCTTGTGTTTCAAATGCTAACCTGAAGAGAACAAATGGCTTATTTCATTCTCTGACTTTTAATCATCAGCTAGGAAATGAAGAGACAGAGAGAAAGAGGAAAGAAGGAGGATAAGGAGGAAAAAGACAGAGGAGAATAAACTATTCTGGACCAGCAAGCATAAATGCATCGACATGTCTCCTTGCCCCCAAAAAATCACACTCAATTAGCTGTTGAGAGTGAGATGCTCATTTGTCCCAACATCACAAGAGGGAAAGACAAAGAAGCAAGAAACAAAAGGGATTCTGGCAGCAGACAGATACGCAAAGACAGACTCTGTAGAAACAGCAAGTCTGTGTGGCTATGATGGGTAAAGGCAACACTGACGGGAAGTCTGCAGATCACCACGTGTTTGTGACATGCCAGGTTTGCATTCAAAACAGAAGCATTTTCACAGGCAGAATGGAGAGATGAAAAAAGAGCCACAATCACTTGCAGGTCTTTATCAGTAGAAGAGGGACACTGTAGCAGGAGAGACCAGAGAAACCCATGGATCTTTTGTGGGTTCTTTAGCTTCAAGTTAAATGGATGACCAAACAATAAGGAGACAAGGTTGCCCAGGGAACTGAGCACTAGACACACTACTATTTCTTCACAATGGCCCCCAAAGCATCCTCACCCTCAAAGCATTATGCTGTTCAAGTAAGAACGCTCAGGGCAGAATGCTGCAACGGGAGTCTGTGTTACCCACACATCAAGAATGAAAGTTGTATGGTCAAGATGTAGGTAAATCAAGAGCTTTTCTTTGTTAGGTTCTTAATCTACTGTTATAGAGGAGCAATAAAAGGAAAGAAAAGTACAAGGCCAAATGAAAAGTAATACTCTACTGTTTTCTTGCCTCAAGGCAAATTCCAAAGTGTCAGCACACAGTTCAAATCTAATGATTTGTAGAAAGAAAAAACAGAATTCTGGCGAAACTACAGCAGATCCAGAAATGGCCTTAGGGAATCACTATTACAGATTGCCCCTAAAATCAATATTGTAATGGAACATGCCTCCTTCCCTCAAAGATTTTCAATCAAAACCTGAAAACCAAAAAAAAACCCAAAAAATTGTGAGCAAAACCTAAGAATCCTTCTGTATCCTTTGGCCAAAAACCTGGCAGGGTTTTTGGCTTGGTTTTCTTTATTTTCTCCAATAAAAAACAAGATTTTCTTCTATGGGATAAAACACAGATCTACTGAAATCAGCTCTGAAGTCTACAGGTATAATTTATTATTTCCTAAGTAGTTGTTGACAGACACAGATCAGTATGTTTCTCTCTCTTAAACTCGGCTACCGAACTTCTGATGTTTCACTAAACATGGAAATGTGTCTACATCCCATTTTTATTGCCTTCTGCACAATGGAGGACTATTATCTTTGAGGCAATTACAGAGCTTTGATAACCACTGCTATCTCCTATTCCAATTAGCTCACTACAAATATCCAAGTGAAACAGTATCACTCACTGGCTTCTCATCCTTGTTCTCTATATGATCAGCAAGAGACAAGTTACTGAATCAACATTATTTAAAAGAACCTGTAGCACAGCTTATAAATACTCCTTCCCACTCTTACGTTCTGATGTGGCTTCATGCTCACTGTGCTTAACAATAGCAAAATTAAAGTAATTTCATTCAACAGAGGAGGCTTAGGGGAATGCCAGGGAATGAAAGGATGGGAGTTTCATTTTCTTCTCTTGCTGAGAATGAATTCTGCCTCATATAACTGCTGATGACTTGTCATTTTAAGAGAGTTTGTTAATTTACAACAAGCAAAAGGCATAAAGACGGACCTCTTTATCTTAAATGGATGTTATTGAACAACATAAATGGTTCATGTTTAAATGAAAGCAAAAACATATTGTCTGTTTTGCCATGATAAGACTGTTCTTTCTCCACAGCACGGGTTCAGCTTCTTCTGTCAAATAAAACAACTCTTTTTGTTCAACTTAATGCCAGGCAAACTTCCAAAGGTTCAGAGGCTGAAGTCAGTTCAGGGAAATGAAATGGAATTTACCTGGGTCCTTCCTGATTCTTCTTGAGAAAATCTCCCTAAAGAGCTTTGAGGTATGACTGAAAATCTAGTTTCCAGTAAAAATGGTCCCTGATACTGTTGATGAACTTGTTGATGGATAAATCCTCCATTAGATTGCAACTTTCTCCGATGCAAGAATGCTTCCCGCCCCAGATACTGTAAAGAAACGAGCTGTAAAATCCCCTCAAGGGTGCACCTCTTGAAATCCAAGTGTGTCATCTGAGATACGATCCAGACAGAGGGAGGCTGGATCCAGAACAGATGCTTGGTCCTGATGTCTGCAGGTGTTTTGCCACTGAATGAAATGGCTAGAAAATTATGTCCACAATCAGAGTATGTGAAGAGGTTATTACTAAACTTCTCAGAACAGTGACAATTTTTAAAAGAATTCCCAAATATTTCTCTTTCAGTCATCTGAAAGCAAGAGGGATTCTCTCCCACACTGAAAATTCACCCATTTGCCCAGAAACAGAGATTAGTATGGTATAGAACAAAGGCCAAAAGCTAAGCCGAATCCACCATAAAAAAAGAGTGGGAGACTATTCCCTGCCAGCCAGCAAGCATAAAAAATGATGCTACTTTCAGCCTGGCAGCCTGACGTTTGATTAGCTTTGCCAAGCTATGACAGTATGGGAGATTCCCATATGCCTCAGGGGGGTGCATTATTCAATATATTAATTAGAGGACTGGCTTTCACCACTGCCTCCTACAAAGTATCACAAAAAATTACTCTGGGACTGTTACTGACAGGATGAAATTAATTTGTGTCTGAGTTCACGTGCATCAGGAGAGCCAGAATGAAGTCCAGGCAGATTACATGAGTTGGCAGTAGAGCATTTAATCTTCCAACACTGGCTTTTGAAACACAGTGATGAAGTTTAGAAATCTTATTGGTACCCTCTTGCATGAGAATAAAACAGATCCTTCCACCTTGCACTATTCAGATCAATATAAAGTGTGAGAAATATTTAACAAATTCCTCCTTAGATCCTCCTTATTAGTGGTTTATCTAGTCTGCTTCAATCTCAGAGACTTAGTCATAAGAGAGTGTGGAGAAGGTGGGGGAGGTGCTAATCATCCAAGATTAGCACTGGGAAAAATAAGAGACTGGCCCTTGGGACATAAAGAAACCTGATAGATGAGAGACCAAAGTAAAAGGCTTTTTGATGACTGAAAGCACTAACTGCAGTACAATATATAGTGGTAAGCATTAAATTTAAACCCAATGAACAGAAATATTTCAGCCCTTACTTTTCAACACTTTAAAAAAAAAGCAACTACCAGCCACAGTACATTAAAGTCATGAATATGGCAAGCACCACAAACCGTACTAGAATCACAAAAAATCTCAAATTCTAAAAGCCAGATAGTATTCATGTAAGTACATCCACAGTAACGTTAGTGGAAAAGGGGTAATCCTTCCTTCTGCAAGATATGCTGTTCTTCTCAAGCAAAAGAAGGTAAGAAAGAGAAGTTCCTCAAAGACGACTTATTCCAAAATTGCCCTTCCAGAGGATATACATCACTCATTGAAAGAACTCTTTCTTGCTGCGATAGCAGCCAGAATTACAGAGTCAGTATATGTATTGAGAGTTTGCTATCATGTGGCACTTTTCTTGTTGTTTATTTGTTATGTAGTTCTTGGGGTTTAAAGGGTAATTTTAAATTATTTCCCTTAATAATCACACAATCACACACAATCCTTGTAGCCAGTATGTTTTTTGGTTTTTTTTTAATCTTGCTTTTAATCTTTGAGTCCAGGTAGCCTGATAGAATGGCATCCACAGGACTCTATAAAAAAACTCACTTATTTTCCTAGCAAAGCAGACAGTAAGGAGCGGAGCACCAAAAAACAGTAAAACATCAGCTACTATTTAGAGCTTACATTCATAGTATAAGAGACTAGTTGTATGAAATTCCTTTGTAAAATGAAGTCATCAGTCAGCATAAAATATAAATATATACCAAAACCCCAAATATCTTTGGTTTTAGTCCCAGGTAAACTAGAAAATATTCTGTAATACTTCTCCAGTAGTGTACTAGGTTTTTTCCCACCTTCTACAATGATGCTTTCCCAGATCCAACTATTTCTGTTAATCTCTCTTAAATTAGTTTAAAAAAACATGGACCGTGCTCAGAAAGGGGAATAGTAGTCTGAACGTTATACTAACTGCAGGCACTAATGGAACACGTGGGGTCTGTGCACTTTCTATAAAAAAGTCCTGAAGTGTTTCCGGAAATAGAAAGTGAAGGATTTTCCTGTTCTTAGGTCATTTAGGATTTTATACTCTTAGATATTCATGAAATCTACCACAACATCACTGGAAGAGCACTTACCAACCTGTAGTTGAAAAACAGCATAGGATTACCTTTAGAAAATAGTATGCTCATGGACAAAAGCAAAATATAAAACTTACAAAGTCTGATGATCAGTCTTGTAGACTTCTGATCACAGTTATGAAGTAATAAATTATAAGCATACTGAACATATAACTGGGATATTAGGGACCAATATCTTCTCTGCATTTCAGAAGACCAAGATGGGAATAGGAGTCAGGATCTCTCTCAATGTTGGCTTTAATCACACACTTTGTTTCAGACTGCACTCTTTCTCTACTTTAATTTTAAAAGATTATATACTGCAAAATGAAGTTTTATTCAAATTTTAAAATCACTTAAAAAACCTTAAAAACTGCCAAACATTTCAGAATGTTCTTCTGTTTAATTTTTGAGAGAAATATTTTGATAATTTTTTCATGAATTCTACAATACCTTTATTGACTTGAAATTTTTTCAACAAAAATAAACACTATTTCAGCCCATAAAGAGTATGCAACTCTATATTTCTATCTCTGTCACTGAGTTGCTGTGTAATCACAAGCTAGTCACCTGCCATCTAATGTTTGGAAAGACTGAACCTCCATAGTGCCAAAGGTATTAATTGTGGGCACATAAAATGAACATAAAATCCCTAGGCTCACAGTTTCCCCATTTGCCCTTCTTTTAAGTGAAAAGGAAAATAAAATTGGTTTTATGATCACCATAGTTTTGTGATCTTTAACTAAAGTGACCTTGCAAGGAAATCTTTAATGTATGTCAAGAACTTTTAAGAAGGTCTCATCTCTCCTGAACTCTTATTACAGAGCTTGAGGTTAGAGTTTGAAAATTTTGTCCTCAGCCTAGAACAGTTCATGGTCATGGTGGCTTGAGTAACACATTCCAGATTTATGTTAGCTTTACCCTCCAGGAGAAAAACGTTTCTTTCAGGTGTTCTTGCCCACAGGGCATGCAAAGCAAGTCCCTTAACAAAGCCAAATGAATCATTAGCCTGAGGGAGGCTCCAGTAATAGCTCCCTGTTCAGTTCTTTATGTGCTGTCCACAGGAATAGACCCTGGGTACGTGTCTTGGTGATGCTAAGAGGTGTTATCCATGGCTGCCAAACTGGAATCATTCCTTTTATCCATAGCTCCATGTATGGTATGGTTTAATTCTGAAAAACTCTAATGTAGGATTACTTAACAGTCAATTTGACATTTACAAGACTATGTTTTCTTAACACTAAACTTGGCTGTAAAAAATCAGGCGATGTTTCCCCAGCACTATGCAATGACACCATCTGGTAGTTAATGATTAGGGGGATTTACAGGAGAGACAGGCACATATTTGACTAACCATTTCATTGCTGGCAAACTAGGCAAGTAAAGTTAACCTTGGCTATATCCAAAGGTCACTACTGGAACTGCTGCTGAAACAGTCTGTGTGGACCAAAATTGGCATTGGAATTAGGAAATATCAGTGCTGTCACAAAGATGAGGAAATAAAAAGAGACACAATCGTTTGCCTCAGAGCAGATACAAACCCAGACCATAACCTTTGGAAACACTGAGGAAAACCCCTTATCTTCTGTTACATTACTCTCAGATATCCAAGCCAGCCTCCACTATAGCCATCACGAAATTCAGGCTGCAAATAAAAAGAAATACATTGGCTATATTTTATCATCTGTTCCTACCCAAAATCACAAAAAGGACTGAACACCTTGCCCTCCAGAGACAAAATTTGCTGTCTCATTCCTCAAACAACTGTGATAGAAAACCCTTAACTCCAAAGCACAGCCTAAGTTAATGGATGCACAGCTTCTTTTCTTCTCCCTGTGAAAATACAGCCTTTTGCCTTCTCCCCGTTTTTAATCCTTGGTGATTAAAACAATTGTAGCTGGCATTCACGGATACCAAAACAACCAGAAATCTGGTTGACTATCATGGAAAAAAGAGAAAAGATAAAATTCTGGGGAGACTCAATGTGGGAATCAGTAGTGTATTTGAGAACTACTTTTTCCTACTTGCAGATACAAACAGTGCTCCTTGAAGCCAGGCTAGTGCATGTTCTATTTTCTTCCTCACACTGTCTCTCCTTTCCTTCCTTGGTGTTTTCTGTCCAGCTTTCATCACTAGTGTGTATTTCAGATTTTTCCCCCTCTTCCACACAAATGGGTTTTCCCTGCTTTCCTGCTACCAGCCTTTCGCAGAATCATCCATGGTCCCAGGGAGCATGATTTAAAAAAACAATAAAAGAGAGAAGGGAAATGTCTAGCTGTAACAGGTAAAAAACCAAACCAAACCAAAAAAATCTTGAATCTAAAAAAAAAAAAAAAACAAAACCAAAAACCAAACCAAACCAACAATAATTAAAAAAACCACAACAAACACAAAAACAACAACAACAAAACCACCAATAAACCCCAAGGAAAATGGTTCCACATCCACCACTTCATAACCGCCAGTGATAAGGGGAGGCAGGAAACACAAATGTGTTCTCCAGTAAAGAGCAGCCTGGGGAGACCTTAAGAAAGGGGGTGGGTGTCTCAAGGGATATAGCTCTGTTCTCTGCACGGGATAGTGATCTTTGTGTCTGCTCAGCAAACACAAGGGCCTCCAAAGACAGAGGATAAATTCACAGCCATTTAGCTGATTAGACAGAAAACATAGGTCCCCTTGAGAAACTCCATATTTTAAGGAATTAAGCCATAAGATGATAAAAGGACTTCATATGCCACTAAAGCATCTTTTAATTCTCTCTTGCCCTCCAATGCTCTTAATCCACTACTGCAGTACTTCATATTACAGTATTTTAGTACTTCACCCACTACACTCATCAAGTATCCCAGTCTCACCTAGGGGGTAACAAGGCAAAGTCAGCTTGAGTCATCCAAGATGGCAGGGAAAATCTGTGGTCCAGTTGTGGATGCCCTATCAACCAAACTGTCCTGCTCACCTGCTTAGTCCCATTGTGCACCACAGGAAAAAGCAGAGGTAGTAAAACAACTGAAGGACAATTAAGTCTTTTGAGTTTTTATCAGAGCAGCAACAGCATTTAGTCAGCACAGAACACACCATGTGTTTTACAGACAAGGAAACTTCCCCAACATTTCTATGGTACAAAATATGGACTTTGTTTTTTTATATCCCTCCACATGGTAGCACAGGTGTCTAACTGATAGTGAGATAAAATGAACAGGGCCCAGAAGGAGCTGCAGAAATGTGTTTTGGAAGAAGAGAACATTGTGTAGGTCTTTAATAAACTTTGCACCCATGTTGGTTCCAGTTATCTTGAGTAATTTCAGAGAGATGAGTGATCTTGGAATTTCTGTATCACATTAGCGTAAGCTCCTATTTCCAGCCTTACAGGATCCGAAGTTATTAAAATCTCTGGGGCCAAGGCACGTGGTAGCCAAATTTGGATGCCTGTACTCACATCAAGTAACGCATTCTGTACAAGCTCTGCCACTGCCAACAGTGGGTGTAGTTAACAAATGAATCATTACTACTAAAGTAGAGATCTCAAATCCTAGGTTTTTATAACTATGAGTAGCCCAGAGGTGAATCTCAGCTCATGCACAAACTTTGAGAGGGTTCAGGAACTGATGAGAGATGTTCCATAAACTGTGGGACTTGTGACATCCATATGGGATGAAAACACAAAACTACAAACTAGTGAGTAGCATGAATATCCAGGACTAAGGAAAGAAGCTGAAGGAAAGAGCCAGGATACAATGCCACAAATCAGGACTGGAGCTTAGGGCTTTGGTTTTGACCAATGGGGAGCCATCATAGATGCTGCCTGGTAGAACTACACCAAAATGCACAGTGATTTGTGTGTCCATGACTAACAGACAGGTCTTTCTTACTCTGCTAAGTGAAAATTCACATCCCAGTCTCATGAGCTCAGAAGCAATCATAATTTTATCCTGGCCTTAAAGTCTCTATATGTGAGCTCTCTCAGGGAGTGTATAATTATTTGGAAAGGTCTCAGAGAGAAAAATAAGACCTTTCCGTGTAAGGCTGACTGATCCCATGAACCAGGTGAAGTTTATAGTCTTCACAAGCCCATTCTCATCAGCCTGAGAAATGAAAGTCATGCTTTGAAGGCAAAAACATTCAACAAAGCCTGCCTCAGATAAAGCCAGCTGCATTCAAATCAGATGAAGTCTGTCCCATTCGATGAAGGATGCTTACCTGAGCAGAGCAGCACAAATGTGCAGCTTACCTCTGATTTTGGCATCTCCCTATCATTATTATTTCAACTTTCATATAAGTTTTAATTAAGATGTTCAATAATGTAATATTTGATAGTCTGATTACATGGACAGTGATAGGCTGGTGACATGGACAGTGAGTGCACATTCAGCAAGTTTCTCAATGACACCAAAGTGTGGCGCTGTCAACATGATGGAGGGAAGGGATGCCACCCAGAGGGACCTTGACAGGCTTGAGAGTTGGGTCTGTGTGAACCTCATGAAGCTCAGCAAGGGTAAGTGCAATGTCCTGCACCAGGGTCAGGGCAAATCCAAGCATGAGTACAGGTTGGGCAGAGAATGAATTAAGAGCAGTCCTGGGGAGAAGGACTCGGGGGTGTTGGTTAATGAGAAGCTCAACATGAACTGACAATGCGCGCTTGCAATCCAGAAAGCCTACCATATCCTGGGCTGTGTCAAAAGAGGCATGAACAGTAGGTCAAGTGAGGTTATTCTGTCCCTCTATTCCACTCTTGGGAGACCCCAGCTGGAGCATTGCATCCAGCTCTGGCACCATCAGCATAAGAACATGGACTTGCTGGAGTGATTCCAGAGGAAGCCATGAACATGATCTAGGGGCTGGAGCACCTCTCCTATGAAGACAGGTTGAGAGGGTTGGGATTGTTCCGCTTGGAAAAGAGAAGGCTCTGGGAGAACTCATAGAACTTTCCAGTAGCTAAAGGGGTGACAAGAGAGCCGGAGAGGGACACTTTACAAGGGCGTGTAGTAAAAGGACAAGAATAGTGGCTTTAAAGTGAAAGATGGTAGATTTAGAACCGATAACAGAAAGAAATTCTTTATTACGAGGCTGGTAAGACACAGGAACAGGTTGTACACAGAAGCTGTGGAAGCCCCATTCCTGGAAGTGTTCAAGGCCAGGTTGGATGGAGCTTTGAGCAATTTGGTCCATAGAAAGTTGTCCTTGCCCATGGCAGGGGAGTTGGAATTCGATGATCTTTAAATTATTTTCCAACCCAAACCATTCTATGATTTCATGAACTCCAAAGAGTAGTGCCTCATGTCCCTCTGAAGCCTATAGCTATGCCCACTTTCCTCTCTCTTTCATAACCTAATAAAAAGAAATCAACAAATTCCTCAGGCTAAAATGTTCTCTTTGTATTTTTTTCTGTACAGATCTCACAAGCCAGAGCTTGTAAGCCATCACAGCTTGCAGCTTTAAAAGGAAAGAAAAGGAAAAAAAGAAAGAAATCAGCTAATGAAAGTTATTATGCTCTACAATTTCAATACCTCTGATGCTTGCACTATGAATTGGTTCAAATCCTTCCAACTCTGGGAAAAACCTAATTTGCTCTCTTGGGAAGCTTATTGTCAGTGGGATTCTACTGTTTCTGAGTGGAATAAAGATTTCTAGGTCTATGTCTTACGAGTTTTAACTAGGAAAAACTTGTACATTTCCTAAGAGAAAAAGACACCTGAAGCACAGACATTATATAATGCAGTGTTAAAAAACAGTGTTCAAATCATGCAGTCAAAAGACTATGAAAAATGAGGTAAACTGTGGGAAGGATACACTTTTGAGTGTCAAATGGACAAACAGGCAACTAGCCAGTATTATATGAAAGTAGAAAATAAGCCACAACATCACAACCTGTCCTTTAAAAAGAGATTCTGCTTTGTTCCCAAGTCAGCTTAGCCCTTGCACTTTATCCTCCAAGAAAGCCTTTCACCTAAGTTCACTTGTGTTATTTGAAGGGTAGGATAAAATTATCCCAAGGACCAGCTATTCTATTCCACTTGGAGAGGATTTACACTCACCATTGTCATGTGCACCCAGCATAAATACTGAAATCAAAGGATTTTTAATAGTTAAGTCAATCATCCACCTGCCACCAGAACCAGGAGAACATAACAACTTCCTTTCCTTCACTATGGAAATATGGAACAGTAGCATGGTATGGTCAGACAAAATTATAGATCTTTGATATATTTTGCAGGTTTGTGTGACTTGGGAGCCTTGTAACTTCTTTTTCTTGGTGTTCAAACACCTTCTGACATTGTCCATAATCCACAGGAACACTAAGGGAAATCTCCAGACTTGGTGCCAAAAAGCTGTGTTTTAAATGCAGGAGTCTTAAACTGTTTAGGGAGATTTCCAGAAGGACGTAAATAATTTAAAAATCCCATGAGTTGTCTATCTCCACTACAAAGTGTGGAAATACTGCAAATACAGTCCATAGATATTTTGGGCCTGGATTCCAGGTGCTTTCAATGAGGTGCAAGAATTTCTGTGAGAATTTGACTCTAAGATATATAAATCATGCTTTGCAATTGGGAGTCAACTTTTAAGTTATCCAAGTCCTTCTTAGTTTTAACCAGTCAAAATAAGACCCTCCACTTCCTTAACATTATGATTTTCTTTTTTTTTTGGTCTTAATGACAAGACACCTCTTTTAAGTATACACAGATTCTGTAAATCAGCACTTCTACACATTCACATGCACCATCATCTGACATGTAGTAAGTACAGCATTAAGAATCTGATCCAAGCCCCAAATCTAAGTTCAGCTACAGAAGAAACTACAGTTTTCTCTTTCTCTCTAAAAATCAATTCTTGGGTCTTCACATGGTGGAGGAAAGTTTGGAAAAGAGACATCTGAGATGGATGAGGCTGCACATGGGAACTCAATTTGTTTCACCATCTGATTTTAAGACACTGCCCCAATCTGGGAAGTTGACACTTGGGAAATGGAAAGGAATTGAGTCACAAAACAGATTTTTAGCAAACTGTGTGCTGATCTTGAGCTCTCACCAGTCAGTAGAGAGAAACTGTCTCCTCAGAGAGTGATTCAAAGCAGAGTCTGAATCATCCTTTCTCATGAAGATTGCATAAGGTGACTGGTCAGAGTGGCTGGCTCTGCACAGAGACTGTATTCTAGGCTAAAGTAGCTCTCTGAAGGGTTGAAAAATAGGAAGTCTAATGATGATATTTTTGCCACTGAAGCTCTGGGCAGTTTCTCTGTGTTACTGTAAGTAGATATACAACAAAGAGAGAGTTTGATAATTTTGCAATTATCAAAAGACTTGTCCTTGATTGTAAAAGATACCACCTGCTCTCAGATGAGGTACAAACATGAGACTACTGCACTGCAAGATATGTACTAAGGACTGAGCATGTAACATTGATGATGATCAAAACTAACGGTATACTTAATGTTCAGGTAAAGTAACCAATCCCTTCAAGTTAGATGCCCTTCTCCCCTCCATGACCTCCCCAAAGCAATCCAATTCAGAGGCGATAACTCACCAGTAAAACCTGTTTGGGGTGACCCGCTCGTGCATGAGCTGCCATTTTCTTCCAAAGTCCATAGAGCTGTACAGCTGAAAGACAAGAGAGAGAGGAAGTATAAACTTAAAGGAAGAAGAATAAAAACTGTTGCTAGATATAGTATTAAAAGCAGTTCAGATTAAAGAACATGAATGGATTGTCCTACACAATCACTGATCGGCCTTGTTGCCAGGGTTGGCTAATGAGGCAATGTCCTCCCCTCACATTTAACCCAGACTGAGTTCCTGAGAATCAAAAGCAGGTTGACTCTTCCAAAAGCTTTTCAAACGTCTTTGTGCTTCCCAATTTCAGCTGTCAACACATTCACTTTGGCTGCCATATAACAAAGCTGGCTCCCCCCTGTTTTTTTCTGCTCAACAGGAAGCAGGTGATTATTGACCTATAAATTCTTAAAATTAAATAGAAAGAAAGACAAATCAGATTAGTCAACATGACTCTGATGTGATAGGTAGTGACTCTATACTCAAGGTCATGCTGTGATTTGTTTTTATGGAGTGAATTAGATCTCTCCTGTGTGGAGAGAAAAAAAAAAGTAAATTGCTTCTAATTTGCATCTTCTAATATTCAGAATGAGGTCTAAATTTTGAGATAAGTTAGAAATCAATCTGCTCATTAGCTAAACACTAAAGATAGTGAAGTGGCTCTTCTTGAAAGCCAAATTTTCAATACAATGATCTTTTTGAGTCTTTCTGGTTAACAAATGACATAGCTGTAATGTAAACAAATTTCCATGAAACTCCACACTAAGTCTCAGATATAGGTTTGCTTCATGCATACTCTGCTTAATACCACAAACATCATTCTCCATATAAATGGTTTATTACCCACAATGCACTCTCTCATGATCAAAAACATGTAAGCTCCTTTTCTCCAACTTTGAGCAAGTTTGAGAAATAACTTTGAGAAATAACTACTATGCTTTACTACTAGATTACAGAGAAATAAATATCAGGCTGCATTTTGAACAGGATTTCAAACAAATTTCATCTGATATAAATTCTGGCTTAACAAAACAAGGACTGATTGCAGGCTAAGGAGGTAGATAACCGAGTTGAAAAACTTAGATGTTTGTAATACCCAAATTTAAGTCCTTAATAGGAAAACGAAATCATTACAGGTTCTGCATTTGATTTGATTTTGAGTAACTGGATTTGCAAATTGGAGGCAGGTCCATGTTCAGATTAGAGTGGTTCAAAACCTAGTGATGTGGACTGTGGCACAGCTGAGATGAATGGCTAAATGTGACTGGGAAGATACACTACATGTGCTCACACTGAATATTAAAGTTTCTTTGACCACAGAGATGCAGCAGCCACATTGGAGCTGGACCATAGAACAAATTAGAAAAATGATTGGAAGGGGCTGTTTGAGCAGTGTCCAAAGCCTGAGGCAGTTAATTAATTCTTGCTATGTTTGTACTCAACTACACAACCAAAGCAGTGTATAGCTAGCAAAAGGAAATTCAAAACTTGAAATTCAGACCCCACCAAGTAGCTAATGCAACTGGTATGTGTAAAGACAAAAGAATCAGTCCTTTGCATTTATGCCAACGGGAACTCCAGTTTTGGCCAACAATAGCTCAAGCTGCCAGTAAAGCATATAAGAGGACAAGAGATGGAAGCAGGCATCCTCCAATCTTCATGTCAAAAAGGGCTTCAATTATGTAGACTTCACTCCAGCCAACATCACCAGGCTGGGGTAAGAACTATTAGAAAAGATTTTCTGCCCCATGCTCTTCAGAGGATCAGACATCTAATTTGGCCATATTTCTTTAGCATTGTCACTAGATAAGGTAAGATAGTGCAGTAAACTCCACATTATCTGGACTTCCTCGGCTTTTCTGGCCAACCAATCACAGTGATTGCCTAAAAAAATATGGTAGAGAATCCTCTGCCCCAAAAGGAATTCTGCATAGATACAAAATAAAGCATTGCTTATCTTTTTTAATTAAAGGAGCCAGGAGAAGAAAATTCCTTGTCTAAATTCAAGATTAGGCTTATGAAGTCAATATTAAGATAATTACCTACTTGGAACATCCGGATTTTCAGAAACAATAACTGAGAATCCACATTCCAAAGTCAAAACTCTACAAGTGCTACAACTCTGCCCTGACTTTATCACAGTGCCTGTCAGTAATATTCCTTGAGTCAATTGACATGGTTGACATATACAAGGATCTCAGCACACAGCCTTGCATCGGTTGCATCAGACAATTTGGTCATCCTTTCTATTTCCTGGCTGCAGGTACCACTCACAGGTTGAGCCCTGGGGCTGTACAACCATGGTGCTGTGCAAATCACAGGTTCCAGGCAGCTTAGTTAACTCATTACCCTCAACTCACACTCACAAGCAAGGGCAAGTGGTTCTAGCATCCTGATTGTATTCTGCAACAGATTAACCACTCCTGCCATGAGAGGAAAGGATTAGCAAAATACATCCATTTCCTTGGATTCTCTTTTATCTTTTGCCCCTAGCATTTTCTTTTTTTGCAGCAGCAGCCTAACAGCAGTAGCTACAGATAGCTCAGCAGCATGAAGCACAATCTCCTTCTAACTACTCATCTCTCCCAGTGTCTCATTCAGGGAGCATCCTTCTCTATATCAAGTTAAAAACCAGAAACCAGCTACTGGTCTGGCTTTTTCCTCCCTTCTCTCTATTAGCGCTCAGACTGACTGATGGTAGAAGGATTAAATTGAACTTGCAGCCTTATGCGATTTAAGATAAAGAGATAAGGAGGATACTATTAATTCCAATAACATTTTTGTATTTATTCACCTTTTTATTCTAGGTGTCCACTTTGAAATTTAACCAGATGACTGAGTCTTAAAGCTCTATGAAAGAACAAATTCCTAAAAGGCCTCTCTGGCCCAGTTCACTTTTATAGTATTATTTACAGATGCAAATGTAAAGGTTAATGTTGATTTACTAAATAAAACATACAATAAAGAGATTTCTAGTATGCACTAAAATTGAATATATGCATACACTTTCTGTTTATCTCCCTTCATGAGAGAACAGATATTTTTAGAGAAGAAAACAAATTTAGTGGCAAGTGCAGCAGATTTCAATAGAGATTAATTTGTCCGAAGGCTGAATACTAAGCAAAGGAAAGAAACAAGGTAAGTAAGGTGCCAAGGTTTTACCTTTTTAAAGCTCTGCTCTGGCTCTTTAGTGACAAATAATCTCTGGCATTTCCACCTCCCAGAGCACTCCAACACATCATTTCAAGAGGAAGGGACTCCAGCGTACCATGAGGGTGTACTGTCAGGGTATGCCCTTTCTGAAACCCCCTTGTGTTATTTGACATGCTCTGATGACTGAAAAATTAAGACCATTATGGGACTTTATGTTTGTATGGGCTGCTCTTGTCCCTCAATGCAGCTGAAGAGTGGCATGTGGAGGATTTGTCTAAGGAGCAACTCCAAGGCAGGACCCAAAACAGAAGGACAAAATCCTGGCTCAAGGCAAGGGTGAATTAATTTGGGGTTTTTTATATGAAAGTGAACTCAGAATCCTGCATCTACTACAGAGACACCTCAATAAACACAGTTACAGCACTTGGCCTATCCCAGCAACCTCTGCACCTCTTTGAGCTGACAGGTTCCAGGAGCTTCTTGAAAGCCGAGGTACTAAACACACAATGTTCAGATACCCTACTGAGCCCATCTGAATGATACTTATCAATCTCATCTACCCTTACAGCAAGACAGCCGGGGCATTTACTAGTCATGGCCCTAGAATTCCTGCTTGCCTACAGACTGGTACGTGACACTGCTACAGTACAGATGGGATTCAGGAAGATGAAGGGTCCAGCATTTTGTGTGTCGGACAAATGTATTTTTTAATGTGCTCCCATGCCTAATGAAGTACCCAAACTATTGCCCTGAAGTACCAGCCCTGTGTTAGTGTGTCTGGTGATAGACACTGGCAGGATTCAAGAGTAACTCTGCTTCCACACCTGGCTTTGAGGTCACCCCAGTTCAGCAGTACAGCTCCAGTCTTTGAAAATGGGTACTGAGTACTAGAGAAAAAAGTCATGGAGTCACAGAATGGTTTGAAAAGGACATTAAAGATCAACTCATTCCAATCTCCCTGCCATGGGCAGAGACACTTTCCACTAGAGAAGGTTGCTCAAAATCTGCCTGTATTCAGGAGCCTAGTTAGATCTTTCATTTAAAAACATAAAGGCTGTAAACAGCAAATGTTTTATCCAAACAGCATCACGATACTCCACACTCAAGGATCGTAGCACCAGGCGTATCACATCCACCAACACAGCCCTGCTTCTTACCAAGAACACAATCTGTGCGAGCAAAGACATTGACAGCCCAAGTGATATAGAACTTTGTTTTACCACAAGCCAGAACCTTAACTCATGCTTGTTTTGCTCAGCACAAATCTGAATCATAAAGATACTACATAGCACAGGCAGAATGCTTCCTCTTCGAACTCTAAGAATACTTGAAAGATTTTATTTCACACTAGCATTGTTTCCAAGTGGCAAGCCCCTTAAAGATGCAGCTTTATCCCTGGTGTCAGATTCTGTGCCATAAACACATGCAATGTGCCAGAAACACAGCCAGAACTACAGAGCTGTAAAGGAAGGAGATATACACACATACATCCACAGAGCTGCATATGAAAAATACTGTTGAAATTCTCCAGTACAAACTCTCAGGGTGATCTCGTCCAGGGTTTGTTTTGAGTGTTTTGTTTATTTTGCCAATGAGAGCTAGCAAAAAAATTGAAAAGGATGACTTTCCTGAGAAACAAAGCTTCTCAGAACTGGAACAGCATGAGAAACTGGTCTGCTTAAATTCTACTTAGAGGGGAGGAGAACGAGCAGTGAAGGAAACACATGGAAACCCCAAGAAGAGACTCAACCCCCTGATGTAGACTCAACCCCCTGATGTTAGTCACACACATCTGAGCTAGTCCAAGGTTCATTTTTAGACAGGCAAGAAACTTCTAAAATTCCTTTTTATTCAGGCCTTAGAATCCTCCACCTCTCTCAACAGACACTAAAAACAACCAGCAGTGACTAGTGCAGAAGGAAATGACCCCACCACAGACACATGATTTAGCTGAGATGGATTTCATGTTAGGTTCCCTGTTTCCAGGTTGACCTGCTTGGTCTTCATGGGGGAAGTATGCAGAAGAATGAAGATTCAAGGCAAGCTGAAGAAAGACTAAGCATACAAGAGCCTGGGTACACTTTACCACAGCAAGAAGCACATATAGATGTCACGTATAGACTGAAAAGCAATAGATGACAAACTAAAGAAATTTATAGACCTTTTATATTTATAGAATTTTATGCCTAAGCACTCAAGAAGAAGAGCATCAGGAACATATATAAAAAGCTTATAAGCAAATAAATCAAATACTCTTTGTTGCTATGAAATCAGATCTACTGGCCTCAGAAAACATTTGGTGAGAATCTCAATAGTTTCCTCTCTGCCAGCCAACCCTGGAGTGCAAATAATGGTGTCAGATGAAGTGAGGAAGAACAGCTGGACTATATGCACTTAGAAAAACAATTCATTTATTACACAAAAAAATTAGACTCCCCCCAGACAATACATCCAGCTGATGATGGGAAGATGCATTCAAAATAAATGCTGCAGAGTGAGAGTCAGTCTAGTGGTAATAACTGGGCAGCAGCTTACACATGATGGAAGAGGAGGGTCAGATTAGTCTGGCCTGCCATGGCCTCAGAAGAGCATGATCCCAAGCAGTAGATCAGATCACTTACATGAAAAGATGGCTCTGATCCCAGAAAAGCACAAAGCAAACTAACACCTTCTTAGCCAGAGCTGGTGGGAAAAATCTACAAGATGTGTGGAGGGTTCTTGCCAAAATCTCAAACCGGGACAGAAGAAAAATAAAATTAGGTCAACATTTCAGCAGGAAATTGGACTGCATGCAAATGTACTGCAAAGAATAACTCAGAAAAGAAAGTCTGTTGCAGGGTCTTACATTTTCTCTACAGAGGGAAAATGACCGTGATCACTAGAAAAAAATTAGAGGCTCAGAAAAAGCTGTGAACTCTCAGAAAATTTCAAGGTTTGTCTCTTCGCTACACTTCTGTGTTACAGACAAAATTCCAAAAGAAGAAGGTGTCATCATTAAAATTCCAGAAAGTTCATTCCTAGAAGGAAAATGAACTGGAGGAAAAATTCACAACACTTTTCAGTCTTGAGAATACAGAACAGATAAGCCATGTCTGACAACTGCCAGAGCTGATCCGTCAGATGGCACAACAGAGACACGTGTAACTATATGGGTTTGTGTGGCAAGGTTGGGGTAGCAGGGGTCTAGAGGGGTGGTTTCTGTGAGAGCATGCTAGAAGCTTCTTCCTAGATGTCTGACAGAGCCAATGCCAGCTGGCTCCAAGACAGACCCATTGCTGACCAAGGCCAAGCCCATCATCGATTGTGGGAGCACCTCTGGGATACAGGAGACAGGGAGGGATTGGGGAAGGTAGTTTAAAATTTAGGTTTTCTTTCTCATTATACTACTCTGACTTGATTGGAAATAAATTAGGATAATCTCCTCAAGTCTGTTTTGCCTGTGACAGTAACTGGTCAGTGTTTTCTCCCTGTCCTTGTCTCAACCCATGAGTCTTCCATTAGATTTTCTCTCCCTTGTCCAGCTGAGGGGGGAAGCGATAGAGTGGCTTGGTGGGCACCTGTCATCCAGCCAGGGTCAGCCCACCACAGCAACAAATTTAAACTGCAGTGAAAATGTTTCATGAGATAACATCAACATTTTTTTCTAAAGATACACTGAGCAGCTGAATACTGCAAGAGAAACATTCTGCAAGATCTTGGAACAATATTCAGTATAAAATGAATGGATGGTCCTCACTTTAACCACTGCAAAAAAAAGATCTTTTTTCCATGCCTAAAATGGGATTTAGGAACAATTAAATAAAGTTGTCTGTAAAGAGAATAAAACTCAACAACAAAAACAAACAAACCCACCAACCAAAACAAACAACTAAACAGAAAAAAACTAAACCAGAGACTGCACCATAGGAGAGAACTGTTTTAGCAACTGAAAGGACATGAGTAATAACTGCATTTCTCCTTCTCATATTTCTTTCAAGTAACTCCAATATAGCAGCTACTCCTACTCAACCACTGCAAGACTACTCCTGAAAGTCAGATCCGTGCGCTCCACTTTGTTGAATTTAGCACAGAAATTCCAAGCTGCCTTCATTTGAATATGGTGTCTTTTTCCTTCAGCTCCAGATGAATCCCTGAGATACTATCTCCCTATAACTCCTCATTCATACGAATAGAAACCAGATCCTCAAATCCCCAAGAAATTCAAGTTGGAACATTAACTCCCAAATAGCCAAGACTGACCCAAAGACTTCTAACCAATATCCACAACACACATCATTTCCTCTTACTAATTTTTCCGTTTGAGATGTCATAAAATTGTGGGTTTCCTCCTTCTCGTAGCCTCACATGCTAGATCCACTTGTGTAGACCCCACTACAACAATTCTGAAGCATAAGTTGCCCTCAGGAACTGGCATGGCATGCCTTTGGAAGCAGAGCAGACTGTGAAGCCTCAACAGAGAAAACAACAAAAGACAACAAAACTAAGAACACAAACAGCATAGATTTGGTGTAGCCATGAAGAGAGTAGTTGGTAACACAGAAACATATCCTACTTCTACATCACATCTTCCATCTTGCCTTCCTTGCCTATCATCCATCCCGCCTTTTTTAAGGACAGATGGATACCTCTCCCTTTCACAGCACCAGTATAATGTTTAAACTGTGTTGTCTATGCAAACCCCTTTCTCAGGTTCTCCTTTGGGCAGGACATGCTACTCGCACCGTTGTAGGTGCAGGGCTCAGGTCTAACATACTTCTGTTGTGTGGCTGAAACTATATCAGGAGCAACCCTTGCCGTGAAAGGGGCTTTATTACTCACAGTTGAAAAGGCTGCATTCAAGGAAAGATTCAGGGCCTTCCTCTCTTCCTTCTGTTCCACCATTCCCCTCAGCCTGGGCCTTAGGAAGACACCTCTGGAGTGTCAGGCAGTTGCCATCACGGACGAAAAGGCTAACGTCAACTTCAAGCTGATGACCAACTCAAGAACAATTTTATTATCTGTCCTTGTTTCTTAAACCTCCTCCCAGGGAAATACCTTGCTTTGCTGGGACTCCAGTGGTGCCAAGATCTGAAGCTTGGAAGCACTTCTGGACCTTTAAATAGTGGAAAGAAGAGCTTATCACTCTCTTCTCTTGCCACAAGCTGCCTGGAAATCACAAGTCAGGTAAAGCATCCTTTACAACTCCGCGCTAAAGAAGCTAAAAATAAATCCTACTTCTCAAGCCAAAAGATTTGTGAAACAGCTGGTGGAGCTGAACTTAGGAGAAAGAAGTCTACCAGCATCATATTTATGGGCTTTGTTTACACAGGGTTGTAAAAACTAGTAATTGTAATGAAAACAAATGGGCCAGTTTATCTTTCTGCTTTGATTTCCTTTCCATGTGATTAAAAGCTGCATCAGGAAACCTCATTGCAGCCCAAGGTTCTTCTCCAGCATGGTACAGCCAGACTGTCTTAGACATGGAAAGAGAATATGTCCAGACTACTGCACGTCTAAGACTCATGAGACCTACTCATTTCACTATAGATGTTGTATACTAGGTGAGACACTGGAAATTAATTTCCATCATCTGTCTCATACAGGGAGGGAAAAAAAAATATATCAGAGGGTAGAAAGTTCTCTTTGCACTTTAAAACCTGATATATTGAAATATTTTACATGCTTGCTGGCAAAAGTAGGTCTTTAGGCAAAAGAAACTCAGATTCCATCTCACTACTGTAAGAAACGGGTCAAGGATCTTCTGCACAAAGACCAAATACTTTGGAAGTGTTTGACTTCACGTTGCAATTGTATAGCAAACTCCAGACCTGACTTACAAAGAAACAAGGTAGGTTAAGACAATACGCTATTGTCATGTTTCATGGTTTCATAGTTTAAAAAATGCTTTCACCTAATGGGTCCACTCATAGCAGTGCAGTTTGCTTAAACTTATGCTCAAAGCAAGACTTGCCTCTCTCTGCTTCGCCACTTCATCTCCAAGAAAAAGATGAAAGTGGATTAAACTGGTGAAAAAAGCCCGTTCAAAAACTTTCACAATTCAATTTCTCATAAGCCTTATTGGTACCAAGCATACTCAGCCAAAAATTTGCTATTTCTGCCCAGAGAAGAACATCTTTTGCTTTTCTACTCTGTGACTGGGGTGTAGTGGAACAAGAAGTCCAAGTTTCAAAAGGAGCAGTGTCATAAATGGATATCACAAAGAAGTTAAGGCATGTTTCAGCCCTGGGGGAAAAAAACCCTCTCTTTTTTTTCTACTTTCTACCCACCTCCAAATATGCTGGAGCGGCTCAGATGAAAAGTATTACCTCCAGATTTTTTCTTAAATTGAAAATCTGGGGAAAAAATATGTTCACTTTGGTCATTCAAAGCACATTTCAATCATTTCTAAATAACTTAGTTTTAGACACTTTCAAAAGGTACTATAAATAGAAATGCCATTTTGAGGGAAGGCTAACTTTTTTGATTCTTGTTTATTCCTTTCTCTATGACATTTTAACCATTTCAAAGTCAGCTACAAAGTTTGGGGGAGGACTAAAGTAAAGCGCCCCCATTCTGATGAGTGTTTTGTTAACAATTCTTATTTAAAACTGAAGACAAAAGGGGAAAACCCCCAGAAAACAAAAAACCCTACTTCCAGATCGAGAGGTAACAGACAAAAGAAGCAACATGTTGTGCAGGGGGACAGTTTCCCATATCAGCGATGAAGACCAGAGAGCAAAACTAGACATAGAAAGGGACAGGGATGCAGAATGGGGAACAAGGGAACAATACTGGAACTGTGAAGAGATCAGAATGGGATGGAGGTGGCAGAGCTTCCTCCTGCTACCACAATCTACAAGGTACACCAGGAGTTATCTTTACCAGTATTTCTTCCACTGGCATCCAATAGACTCAGACAGAGGTAGAGGAGGGTTGCAAGCTGCTCCTGTTGTCCCCAGCTGCTTCACTCCTTTTTTCCCCTAGGATCAGCTCTTTAACCATCACAAAAGAGTGAATCAGCTCCAATGGCTGCTGATTTTTGTGTCCAAGCCAGGCTGGTCCCTTTGTCCAGTTTCTTCTCAGGTTAAAAATCACTAGGCAGTTTTTGGTCTGAGGTCTGTGCTAAATGGATGCATCTGGATGAAGCCAATGCTGCTTTGCAGGTCAGCCTTCACCGGGGAGCTCTGTGTCCTCCCAGCCCCAAAAGGAAAATCTTGTTTGCTCCTGGGGGCACCACACTGCAGCCCTTTAGAAGTCCCTCCTTACACTCCATCAATGCTTATACTCCAAAAGTTTAACAATAAGGAGAAACAAATGGGAACCACATGTCTAATGGGAAGATTTTTCATTCAAATGTGCTTTAATGTGTGATATATGTCTTTAATTACAGTGCAAGCATCTGGGTACATTTGTTGCTATTACAGACCAATCTTTCATGTTTATTGAGCATAAGACTACAAGGGAGAAAGCAGAAGAGGCTCCGACATAAGGCAGAGTGGGACATAAAACTACCATCACATGCTTGGCTGTTCCTCTCCTCCTTCCTTTATAAACCCTGTGGCACTATCTGTAGGTTAATCTCTATATTACACAGAACAGGATTTAATGGCTGAGGGGGTTTTTTCAGATTAGTGAAAGAAAGAGATTTCACACCACCAAACCACCTTCCAAATTTATATAAGATTTTTCCAATTTATTTCTTTAAGTGGAAAAAACATTTCTAAAAGTGTGTACATGGGCATTAATGAATAGGTTTGAAACTGCATTTAGAACAACATTTTATTCTGAGATGTAATTGTTGTTCATGTAAAAAATTTCACATGGCTTCAAAGAAATACTAGTTTGGGCTCAAGCATAATATGTCATTTAGGCAAAATGAAAGCAATGTATTTTGCTCCAGGTTAAATTGTATGCTATTTGACACACACCCCTGACACCCAAAATAGTTTTGCATTCATCAGCATTTTCTCAGACGGTTACTCAAAACAATTTCCCAGTTGTGTGACACATCACTCCTCAGACACTGAGAAGACACACACCTGAACTGATCTAATTCACACAGGCGAAAATGCTGTTCCCACTTGGGGTCAGCCCTGACAGTGGGTAGGTGTCCACTCTCTTCATACAGTTCTCATCTCACCAGATGAAGACTTCCTTAAGACCTTCACCCCACTTCTCAGTGGTGTTGTGACCCTATTTCTTCACAAAGTCAGAGCAGTCTCACAAACTGTCCATATTCTTATACTTCATTCACCCTATAAGGGCACCTCAGTCTGAGGCCATGGGTTCTATCATGGATTTATGATGCAGAGCAGGCATTTATGGGCTGCCACAACACACTGGGATGCCTCTGTCTCCTTTGGTCATGGATATGCCCCCAGTGTCATCCTGAAAGGCTTCTGGGAAGCTACAGTAGATGAATGGATACTGCTTAGGAAGTGTATGGGTTTTACACTGGAAGAAATCCCTCACTGGACAACTCTGGTCCACACACACAGTCTATGCTCTAGATTGCCTGGGACCAAGGCCAGATACTGGACCAAACCAGCCCAGAGAAAGGCACACCTTAGTTAATGGGAGTCTTATGTCTCCCAAAAGAGAACATAGAAGCTGATAGGACAACTGTGACTGTGAAATAAATTCTATGAGTAAAAAATTATAAAAGCAAGGTAGAAAACTTCAGTTTCTGATAGCATTGAAGATGCAGCTTCAGCAAATATTACCGTAGCTCTTGTACGATCTCCTACAATTCTTTCTTTTACGCCACCTTCATTACCACATGCTTGTCTATCCTGTCCTATAATGAATCAAGAAGCAAGCTTGAACATATAATAAAGAAACTTGGAGTTCCTTTCAGCTTTACTCTCCTACTTGGTGGCCAATTCTAGTATTCTAGTCTCTAGTCTCTCTGCTAGCTTGAGGATGTTCTTCAGTACTGCTCTTACTATAACACTCTTAAAATCCAATGGGGTAACTCAGTTCATCTCTATCTACCCCAAATTTTTTTTGACTGGATTCCCTGGCAATCCATGCATCAACAATAGACAACTACTGAGGGGAAAAGCAGAGCCTGATTATATAGGCACTCATCTCCACACATACACAAGCTAGAGATCATATGTAGGAAGGGAAGAGAAAGTGGTCTCATGGAAGATGAGGGATGGTGTCCTCCCTGCACTTCACAGTGATTAAGTTCATCCTGATCCAAACGTGCAAGGGAGACTGCAGGAGGAACCCAAATGAACAGCATCATTGTAAACAGCAGACACCATCAGGAACAATTTAGCTTGATGGCTGGAGCAGAAACTGTCACTGCACTGAGGCATCACTGCCAGAAAAATCACCAAATGAGAAACTCGCGTTTCAGGGATCCCTTAGAGCTGCTGGGCCACACCATTTACATTGCTGTCTTTGATTCATCCATCACCCAGTTCCTGCAAACAAACAACATTTATACCTTTGGAACAAATGAATCTGCAAATGCAGATCGTGTGAGAAAAAGGAAGTTCCTAACTAAGCTGTCTCAGCAGCTCTCCAGGTTTCTAAATGTTCTGTGGTATCTATATTTAAGCTGTTTATCCCATTTAATTCAAACTCTAGGTGCCTTCAATTCACCTCATGAAGTAGAGTGAAGGAAAAAAGCCCCCATAAAACCTCAACAATAAACAAACCTGATTCAAGGCAAAAACTAGGGCAACTCACCAAACTTGATATAATGTAACTCTAATTCCTGAAGTTAATCTAAGTTCACAGTGATGGTACAGCATAACTCATATAGGAAGGTGGCAAAGGAAAAATAAAGCAACCTTTTCCATGCTGTCACTAGAGAAAAAGCACAGCTTATCTGGCTGGGGACTATCAGACTTAATTTTGCTGCAGAACTTTCAGGCTCATCACATTTGTGCCACTGGGTATGTGTGCATAACTCTTGTGGATTTGTACCAAGGTCTGAGAAAATCAACTGGCCTGAAGCAAGTGCTGTGTTAGAGGACGAAGCCAGAGTCCTGTTTTGGCAGCAAAACTTTTGATGACATTATTGTTCTCTTATTATATGGCAGGAAAGCCCCCTTGGGCACGGTATATTCTGCTAACATGTTATTTGTACGTGCTGTTATCTCTTGAACACTGCAAACATAAAATGCTACAAAATCTATATTCAGACAGTTTATGATCACTGAGCTGCTGGCAGAAATGAAAGGCCCAAGGTAGGAGGCTGTGGGAAGGATCCTGCTTTCCTCCTTTTGCACTACAGAATCTCAAGAATTTTTTATAAAGCTTTAAGCTTTGTTGTTTCTTTGATCAATTGTCCTCCTCTCAAAAATATCACCCTTCATTTTGATGCCTCAGCTCCTCCTTTTATCATACCCACAATATTTCGAATGTGTCAAAATTTTACTGCATCATGCCCTAACTTTCATTTTATAGCCACCCATGGTCCTATAAAAATCAATTGAACACAAAACTAAAGAATTTCATTACTCTGGAAGAACTTCTTGTAACTGTCACAAAACTGCTGTGGGGTTCCTACTCCAAAAAAATCAAACATGCACACAGGCATGTGCACACCCTGTACAAACAGGCCACTAGTCTTCTCCCAGACAAGCAATATGGATACCCAGCTGAAATGTGCATCAAAACACAACTGAAGATGTGCAGCAGCATTTGCAATGAGGAATAAAGATATGGAAGCATAAATGGCCTGCAGCAGAACAGTGCTGGAATCAGGACATTATGAAAATCTTGAGGGTTTTGCTGCTTTTTTTTTTTTTTAATGACAAAACTTCTAGTTTTATTAACTGTGAGGAAGCATTTGAAAAACATCGTTCCCAATCCTTTCCTCAGCCACATAAGCATCAAGAGAAATATAATAGAGGACAATCGAAACAATTCAAACACCTTCCTGATTTTTTTTCTCTATGAAACTCATGACTTTCAAGGGACCCATTAATTATTTCCAAACACTTGGGATTTTAGTTCCTGAGGTGCTAGACCAAAACTCCAGGCACTGGCCTCCTTTTTCACCACTGATGCAATGATCATGAAAAACTGAAACATACACTGGATTACCAATGAGCATATGGGACATTTGAATCATCTGTGCCTACTGAGGGGACAAAGGAGTTACAGTTGTTCCTCTGGCACCTTTATTCCCCAGAATAATATTGATTACATGCAGGTTCTATCAGGAGGGAAAAAAAAGGAGAAAAAAAAAGGAGAAAATAGGAGAAAATTAAAAACCAATATTGGCGAATTTTCATATGTCAAGGTTGAACAACAGAAATAGATAGTTGCCTTAATATGAGTGATAGCTTGCACAAAGGCAGATGAGCCCAGAGACTCTGTATCTCTCAGCAGGCAGATTTTAGGAGGAAAAAAAAACTGTACGCAGGAAGGCATAAACTACATCTATCTTGCTTTATGTGAGAAAAGAATACCATATATGTTTACAGATCAGATCATCCAGTGATGTAAATCAGCATTTTCCAGATAAAAATCAATGGACTCACACTGAATATCAGCTGCTACATATGTGACTGTACATATCTCTGTAAACCAACTCAGGTATACTATTAGATCAGAACATGGTCCATTTCCCTCCTGAAACCAAGCACTGGAGACAGGGATGGTTTGTAGTTACTCAAAAAAGGGAGAGAGCAAGAGAGAGAAACCTATTTGTAAAGGGCAATCTGAGACAAAACTAGGGCCACATACCAGGTTCCAGTATTACATACAAAAGACACTAAGCGATTTGAAATTAAATGTATGAGGTTTTTAGTATACTGCTGTGCTGCAACATAAAAGAACATAAAAGAAGGACCATCTCTGCCCTTCAGAAGGACCCTGCACATTTACTACTATGTGAAATTCCCACACAGGGGCCCCACCTTGACCACACTAAAAGTTCTGCCACAGCCTGAAGCCTGGGGAGACATGGGATAGCAAGAAGCTGTAACATTTTTGTAGGATCACATGGGACAGTGGAAAGGAAAGGAGAACATCATTCAGGAAGTCTGGCTAACCTTGCACAGCTCACGTCACCTTCCTGTGCTTCAATTGCCCTTCAGTCTCTCTCACTGCCTCATTGACTTTGTCCCTGTATTGGCAACATCCAGCTGTGATTTCTGAACCAGTTAAATGTCCCTTGCATGGCAGTGGTAGGTAACAAGACCAGGACAAGACTATGGTAACACTGACACTGCTAGGTAAACCAGATGATTTGTCATGGTACAAAGAGACTACTAAGAACTGTATGGTGTAAAAATCCCCAGGGTATCCTGGGATTTACAAAATCTAGTTGTATTTCACAAGAGAGTGGTGGAGAGGAAATGTCAGCTCCTGCCTGCTCCTTTCTGGAGTTTCCATTTCTTTGGCTCTCAGATATGCCTCTTTCAACTGTATAAAAAGATTTTGATAATATACTGATGAAAATAAGATATAAAAATGGTGTCCTGCTAAATGGATATGGATATAACATGCCCAGTAGGAAATCATTATGCAGGTATTGCCATCATAGGATCCCCACTGAAATCAAGTCAGAAATGTTCTATGTGGTCTAGGACCAGCCTATAGGATCTGATGACCTGACTGGGCCCTACACATCCTCAATTGCAATGGAAAGCACAGCTACAAGAGCAGTTAGAAGTAAGCTAGAAAATCCTTTGGTCAACTGTACACATCCTAAAGGTTCCCATCCCTGGATCGTTCACGTAGCCCTCTTCCCAAGTGCTAGCCTTTTTTTCAGGTTATGCAAATGTTCCACAGCTCCTAACAGGAAGCTAAAAGACCACTGTCTTAGGGGCAGAACTCAGAGCAAGGGACAGCCTTCTATTTTCAGGCCGGTTGTTTCTACTCCTGACTGCAAGCTCCCAGTCCAACACACAGAAATGCATCCCTCAGGAAGCACCCTCACAGACTGTCCCTGTTCTTGGTTGTTGATCATGTAACAATAGTGCATGTAAGGTGCTTGCTTGGGGGGATTGGGAGACACTGGATTATTATATTAATTATTGCTTTTCTTTTTCTGTCCCTTTCTTTATTTCTTCTCTTAATCTCCTTTCTTAATATTTTGGGTGATTTAGGACTGGATGGGTTGGATTTTACTAAGTTGTATGGGTCAGCATGTACTAAGTCAATGTTTGGTGGAATGCTTTGTTTTGGTTGAATGTTACCCCTTTAAACTTTTGCCAAATACTCTTATTTCCTAAAGTTTACCAGTAAAGTACCTCCTGAGAAAATGTGTGCAGCGTCTTCTCCTTTGCACTCTCTCTTAAGGTGTTAAAAGAACCGAGGACTCTTCTAAATACTTCAGCAGGATAATTTTTAGAGCCTTGAATATTTACTTAAGTATAACTCCTTTAGTGAGTTTGAGACTTGGGATCTTACAACCTCTACCCCTCAACATCATCCATCTAGCTGGCTGTCTCAAGGACACTAGTCTATGCCATCCCAGTCACCCATCTTTAAGGACTTTAAAGACGAAAATATTATCTTAAGTAGCCTACTACCATCCCAACGTGCAATATTTCTCAACAGTGGGGTCTTGTACTGTCAAGGCAATGTACAAATACTAATAAATGCCACCATTACCTGGACAGAAAGAACAGTCCCCATTGGGCAGACTTCCAACAGCTGCTTGAATCACTGATAGTAATGGGAGCTGCTGAGTCCCAAATCCTTCTGGATAAAGAATTACCCTAATGGTTAACAAAACAACAGCTTCTTAATTTTCACCTCCCAGCAGGTACTCTAGTCCAAGGGAATTAGCATCCCTCTGCACTCAATTCTACATGCCCACAGCAATAATTTCAGGTGCTGGCAGACCCATCTTCCCTAAGCTCTAGCTTTAATGTCCTGAAGCATTAAAGAAAGATGAGAGAGCAGCAAAACCCAGGAGACTGAAATTACTTAAAATCTCAACAGTAAAATCCCACACATAACTTGTATGTCTTTGCAGACACTTTGCAGTACTGAAAGCCTGTCTGTATAGCCACTTCACACCCTAATGTGTAAAGGCTTACATACTTAAAGGCCTTCAGTCACAAAAGCATTTATGTGTAACCTTAAAATTAGGCCCAGACTAAACAATTTGGCTGCTCTGAGGTCAGGGTTGCCTTTTATTCTGATAAGTTTTAGTAAATTCACACATGTTTACATCCGTTGTCACAGGCTCTTCTTGTTACTTTAGCTGTGATATTTTAGGCAAAATTAATCCTGTTGTTCTTTACTGTGGAAAAGTCACATTCTAAACTCAAGCATCCACATTGAGTCAGCTTCTGGAGGGGAAAGGAACCAAACTGAAGTTTTTCATGGTCAGCATCAGCAAATATCTGAGGTGAAGTGAACACTTCGCAAATGTTCTTTCTTCATCTAATTCTGCTCAACAGATTTTAGAAGATACTTAATGTTGTCATAAGGACATGCAAATACTGAGAAATAGCTTTGAAAAGCAATATGGAAGGCAAATAAAAGGGAATGGGGATTAAAAAAAAAAAAAAAAGGAGAGAAAGCAAGAAAAAGGAAAAAAGGCCTGGGAAACCCTTCTGGGTTCATCTCATTTTACTGAAGCAGCCTGGCAGGTAACTCACATTTACACAAATGAATCCCGATAAAGAAAAACAAAAGACTGTGAATTCCTTCTCAGCTTGCACATCATGTTTGGTCTCTCCTCCAGGGTGGAGGTCATTATAATCTATAGGCATGATAGGAGGAGTGGGAAACTTAATGCTTTTTGCTGTTTTGATCATATTGGAATCATATCTCATGTAATCCATTTTGCACACATTCAGACAGCAGGGCTAGTTTCAAGTCCCCTAATCTCAAGTAATATAGCAAATAGTTACATCCCAGGGAAGGAAATTACTGCCTTGACAGTCAGTGGAGGCCTAGTCAATACAAATGAGTCTAAGGCACAATTTACCTTATCCTAAAATAGTCACCTACATTTGCTTCCAGAAATCAATCAACACCACTTAGAAGATCACCACCAACTACAACGTGAAGCCTCAACACCTAATGTAGGCATACACTGCAACATTTTAGATCTCTACAGTCAGGCAAAATAAATCATGCCCCTGGTGTTCTTCACCCTTTTTCACTCCTTCATGTTTATTCCCATCTGCTGTATTTATAACCACTCTTCACCCCACTTAGGCTCCAGATAGAATCAATATACAGCCATGATTTAGCATGGCCCAGGAATAAAGCAGGGGATCCTTGCTCTGTTACACAATAAATGAGGTTGCTTCAGCAGAAGAGCACATTTAAGCATCAAATGTATCTCGCTCCATTTATCTCTGTATTTCCCTTTTCCAAGTAAAACCTGCTCATGAAGTATCTATAACATAAATAACAAGCAATAGGAAAGTCTGTTCTAACTAAATCAAGTGTCACGAGCCGTTACTTTCTTTTTGGCACCACAAATCATCACAAACCCAAAGTTCAGTATTTTGCCAGGACAAAATTCATGGGGCATTTCTGAAGTAGAGCCAGGGTTGCATAATTTAATTTCTCATCTTCTGTTAAAACTGCCAGGCTTATCATAATCAGAATGACAAATGTAGAGTCATACGTCTTCTTTCCGACAGTAATGCCCATCGATACTTCAAATGCAAACAATTGTGACATCTGACTTTATAAAAACTACCGAGTGCACCAACACCACTTAATTAAATCATTTTAAAACTGCTTTTGTTACATTTAATGAATGATATATTATACTGCAATGAAACATGCAGCAATACAAATACTTCACAATGCCAACAATTAAGGCTCACTTCACTTACAGCTATTGACAACACAAGTGCTCCTCACTTCATTCAGCTTGTGCATTCCAAATGAACTGGTTAGCAAAAAGGGTGCTTCTTTGCTAATGAGTTTTGTAATCAAGGCATCTATTTTAATTTCAAATTGGCTAGATTGGGGGAAATTGCTGAACTAAATGACTAGTTCTAATTATGATTATAAAAATATTCATCATGCAGCAGAATTTAGCGTAAGGTCTTGATTTTCCAACATTTTGTATATAACTTTAGTTTAAGAGTGGAAAAAACCTCCTGATAAATTGTCTTCCTTTTAACGAATTGAACAAACACCATATCTGTTTTAGTAGTCCTTTCATTTAAAGGCACTGATACATATTCATGATTTGTAAATGAAGTTAAGTGATTTCGATTCTTCAGTTCATTATCATATTGAAGAATAGACTTCTGTAAATTGCCTTTAAATATTTCCAATCTCAAGGGTTTGGTGTGGGTTTTGGTTCTTTTTGTTTGGCTTGGGTTTTTCTAACTTTACTAAAATTTCAGTTTATCTGTTTGATGGAGCCCTGCCTGCCTGGGAGAGCTGCTGGCAGGTGGTTTGTCCAGTGACAGACACATGATATGTTTGTAGAACCTGATGTTCTCAGAAGAGCATTCAAAAGGCAAAGAGATGAAAGGTTTATTTGTGATTAAGTCATGGGAACAGGGCTCTATCTGCCTTCAGCTTCTGACTTTGTTATAATCCTCAGTGGTAGTTAGGCAATGAAACACTTTAATGACCTGTGCCTGAATACACTAGAGATACTCAAGGGACAACACTTTGTCAGCCTCATGTTTAATTGCAAGCACTCTCGGGCAGGGATTGCTTCTTAATATGAGTGTGTAATACAATGGACCAGTCAGTATGGTAGGGATTTCTAAGAGCAGTTACTGTAATATGGTTTGTATTAAACATGAAACACTACATGTTCCTTTACAACTGGGCAACGTACTCACCTTATTTCCTTCCTCAGTATGGCAGGCCGGCAGGAGTAACTGTTATTACGACAGCTTTCTCAATTTCTTTCCCTTTTAAGTGAAGAAAAGAATGTAATAGGTGTGCCTGTAGCTTCACTCTGTGGGGTGTCCAAATGCCCAGTGACTGGTGCAAGATAAATCTGAAAGCTGAGCATTGTATCCATAGAACTGGAACCACCATCATCGTGCTCTTCAAATATCAATCAGTTATGATGAGAAATTAGCCCCAGTGTGTTCTCTCACATCATACAATGAAAGGGTGATTCTACCATCAGGATCCATGTGGGAGCAGAAAGAGCTTATTTTCCTTGTTAAATGTAATGTTCACATCTTGCTAAGAAAAGCTGAGTTTTACCCAAGAGGTGCAGTCTTGAGCTGTTGTTGATAAAAAGAGAGGTTACTCACACTTCTGACAACTTCTGACAACTACAATTACATTTAAATTCCAGGACCAGGAATGTTGCTGAGGAGCAGGTGACAGCTCTAGGTGCCTGCTGATTTATAGCAAAATGAGATGTGAGGCAGCCACCAACCTGCCTCTCCTCATTAGCCCCACACCTCAGTTTCTAAGGAAGAAAACCTACAGGCCTAGGCTGGAGTCATATCTCACTTTAGACGTGCAGCAACTCCCACTGCTTAATTTCAGTACACCTGCAGCTGCTACCCTGGAATCGTACTTTCCAACAAAAGGAGTCCCAACTCAAAGTGCAACACCCTCACCTGAACACAATCCTGAAGTGGCACAGAAAAACCCGAGACCAGGGGTTGGGGCACTTGCTGGGAATGAAGGTGAATACAACTCCCTACGTCTTTTTGCCAGTGAAGCTGAGCAGAGAAGATGGAGGGAGAGGTAAACCTGAAACCCTGCAGTCCTGACACCCTCTGAGACACAGAGACCAAGGGTCCTTCAAGGCACTAAAGGCTCTCTTAATGGCCCAGCTCAGTGACCTATAATGACAGGAAAAGAAGAGATGGAGACTTGACTTTTTCTCCGTATGTGTGTGTTTGTCTGACTTAATACTTTTATACAACTCCTCTTCACAAAGAGCCATATGGAGAGGTCAAGAGGTAAGAGGTACAAGTTGCATGAGGAGAGGTTTCATCATGGTATAAGAAAGTAATTTCTAACAATCAATCACTGGAATCTTCCATTCCCTCAGGGATGTAGTGGAGTTCCCCTTACCAGAGGCATTCAGGACAGGACTGGACTGGGTGCTAGACAATCACATCTAGGCTCCCTTTTCCATGAAAGTTTGGACCAGGTTATCTTTTGAGATCCCTTATAGCTTGGACTGTTCTATATGTCTGTTTAAACAGCTCATCACAAAGAATCCCAGACAAAGATGGAAGACTCCTGGAATAAGGTGCCTATATTTCCAGAAGAACATGATCCCAGTCTTATCCTCCTCTCAGTGAGTACCATGGGATTTCTTTGGCATAATCCTACCCAATTGGACACTGTCAGATAAAAAAACCCAAACAACCCCACACTTAATTGCCTAACTGCCTTATGTCATACTGGGAGCCTAGGCCCAAATTCCAGGGGAGAATTTTGCCTGGTGGCAAAAAGGCAATGCCTTCATGGTTTTGGCTCTGCGCTTAGGATATTTAAAAAAAAAAAAAAAGACAAAGCAAAAACAAACAAACAAACAAAAAAACACCAAAAAAAACCCAAGACAAAAAAAAAAATCCCTTTCCCATATAGCCATAGTGTTATCTGTTTTTTGGGGGTTTTTTTAATAAATTCAGCAGTGTCTTGACAAGATAGTCAGGGCTGTGACATGTACTGCATTCAATTTTCAGGTCATAACTTGCCACATCTCCCACACCGAAGGAATCTCTCCAGTCAGACCTGATACTGCCTGCCAGGTGCAACTTGGTGATACAGCAGAATGTTACCTTACACATTTTATTTATCACCTCATTCGAAGAGATAATAAGATACTCACTTTATTTTGTTCACTTCCTGCTGAAGAATAAGCCCTATGGAGGGAGAAGCCACTGATTGCCAAACTCCTTGTTTATCCAATCTCGAATTTGTAATGGTGTAGTTGGGGAATTTAAATTGGTATGTTATTGAATTATTCAGTCCTTAACTCTTCCCAGCAAGCTCTAAATCATAGTTTGGCCTGTAAGAAAGAGGTCAAATTGTATCTCTCTGCATATCTGGGGTTTTTTTCTCTTAACAATGGTGATTTGAAATATTTTAAATATCTTTCTCCCTATTCTCTAATATTTTCTCTTTCAAACAAATTATCTTTTTTTAATGATTTACTAAACAAATATTCATGCAAGAGAGTTGTGCATGTTGCACTGAAAGACATTTCAATGTCATTCTGAGAGAAACTCCATGGAGTTGGAAACTCCCTTCTGTTTCTCCCTCCAGACTGATCCATTCCCCAGAGAGGTATTGGGGTGTGGAAAGGTTTGCTTCTTGAGAATTAGTTGGTTCCTTGGATAAATGAAACAAATGATCAGGCACTCAACATATTAGTACCAGAAATGCAAGATCAATTCAAGATATTCATCCCCAGCTGCTATGAATGGCAGCAATGAAGACTGTACCTTAAGTATATGCTGGTAGACTCTGAGCTTTCACAGCACTCCACAAAGCAGTTTCTCATACTTTCCAACCAACAGTATTGCAACTTTTTTATATATTCCCCTTCCCACCACACTTTGTAAAAAGATTGTTTATAATGGCTTCCTATATATTTTCTGGGGGGAAAAAATCCATGAAAATTGGAGGATGAAGCCCCTTTCCCTTTGTATTGGGTGATATGTCTAAGTGTCAATATAGATACTACTAGTGAGACCCAGTCTGACCTGAAGCAAATTGGCTGTAATATTTACATAGTGTCCACCTTCTGCCAAAGGCCACAGGGGGGCCATTAATAGAACCAACACGTGCTTACATCGGATTGCATAATTTTATCAATAAAATACACACACACACACACACACACACACACACACACACACACACACGCAAAGCTACTGGGAAAAGATCCAAGATTTTCAACTCACAAGATGCAACTAATCTCCCAGGGCCCGATAATTGCACAATGTCACGTGACTGCTCAGAGGGAAGTAGTACACCCACCCATGCTTGCTTAAAGCCCTGTAAAATTTCCTCCTGCCTATGCTTTACATGTTGTGAGAAGACATCAGGGTCTCTGAACTTGCTACGTGGTCATGCACACACAAACAGATTTCTTGGCTCAGCCATACTGTATTTATTTGAGGATACAAGCAAGTTTACAAGGTAGAGGAGGGTCGTAATTGGCTATAAAAATTAAGAAAAGGAACGATATGCTGTGTTGACTCTATTGAGGAAGTATCCTCATTAACTCTTCGGATACTACAAAGGGAAAACAAACGGTGGTAACTGTGAGTTGTCCTTAAATCAACAAAGTAACCAGTGGCCACACAGCAAAATATCTTTCAGAAAGCCTGCTGAGCTCCCTCTCATTGAATTGTTGTTGTATTTAATTATTTCAGTTGATACGAAGAGGCAACATTGCAAAGTCTTTGGCCTTCACTTCTCTTTCATATTTCAAGGAGAAGTTCTGTTGAGAAGAGAGGGGCTCCTTTTCTTAAAGAAGAAAGTCAGACTGAAACACCAGCTTGGAGGGGACAATAATTCTGTTAAGAGGACAGAATTCAAAAGGTGTTGGGGTTTTTTTAGTTGTTTTTTTTTTTTTTTTAATCAACTGGATAATTAGCTTAATATTGTTTTCAAATGTGTAAAAGTTAGCTAAAAAGAAGGAGGGATTTTTTAGGATAAAACAATCCTTAAAAAGAGGCTTGAACTACAGCCACAGAACTGTAGCTCAGAAGACCTTAGAGGAAAACTTTCTAGCAGGAAGATCCAAAACACTGACTATTTTTATTTCATACCAAAACTTTAAAATTGTTTTCTATTGTTATACACAAAACAATTTTAAAATCTTTTGATCTAGACAGTGACCAAATCCATTACTTGTAGGGCACTAGCTGTTGATATTTTATTTTACTGTGTGGACTAATATACTAGACAAAATGGATTTTCAGATTCATCATTCTCATTAATTGCCTAATTTTTATTTTTTAATTGAAAGAAAACTAAAGAGATGAATATGAATCTGAAATATATATTTTAATCTAAGAAATGAAATTAAATTTACCAACTTGTTTACACATTCACAGTTATGAGAAGATGGATTAGATCTTCCCTTAATAGTTTCTGCTGCTGGGAGTCAAATTACATGTACTTGATTTGTTTTCAGAGTTATTTGCATTTTTAAATCTGCCTCTGAAGTAATTATTAAAATAGATTTTAAGGGTCAAACACACTTGTAAAACTTAGAGAGGTGGAAGACTATGGTTTCCCACTGTAGCAGCGGCTGCACCGCTGAACATAGAGCAAGTCACTGACTTTCATCAGCACCTACCTTGTCACCATATCTGTGGGTAAATATTACCTGCAGGTTACAGGCTAATGATAAACTTTCTATTTTATTGCCCTCTCATGCATCAAATCAAAAGTGTTTCAGAGGAGTTATATACCAGAGAAACGGACATACGAAGTGAGAAAGCAAGCACTATTTGATCCATCTCCACCTATTTTGTGCCTTCATGCTGCCTCATGGAAAAATGGGCACAAAAACAAAGGACAGAGGAGTGTCAGCAAAACTAGGCTGCAGTTGGACAATTACCCTTGACAGCACAGCACCCCTTTGGATAGCCTCCTCACAACTGTAGAGCACTACTGCAGCCTCTCTAGACAGTTATTCTGGGTGCTCTTAACAGCTCTTTTCTGATGAGCAGCTGAGAGATCAAATGGTAAATGCCACTGGCATGATCCCATAACACATCAAGGAGAGAAGGCATGGCACAGTAGGGTGGGAAGGTGTGTGGGAACCAGATCTGGCTTCTAGAGAAAAAGAGAGAACAACCGCAACAATCTTATGAAGATGCAAGGACCTGATGGATCTTCTTAAGTATATAGGACTTATATCCTAAAAGGCACTTCACTCTTGCATTGGCCTAGCCTAACAGAAGGACATGGCCGACCTCTAGTTCCCACTCAACTGTGGCAGTACTCCTGTTTCCAAACATGCAGGAATGTATTACACCAGCCTCTCAGAAGATTTCACCTGGGGATTTCACACAGCACTGCTGACGTGCTCTAACAGCACTGCCCGTTATCTCAGTATCAGCTGTAACTGCAGTGAAGCTGCATGATCCCGAGTCAGAATGACAGTTCTTTTACGGTTCTTACTAAGCCAAGATGTGGCTGAGCACAACTGGTACCTCGGTTATGTTAAGAAAATGCTTCAACTGGAAAAAGCACTGCTCCATGGTTCCATTTTAGGAACAGATTTTAACCAACACTTCAGGCCATCCTTATGAGCAGTGAAGAAAAGCATCCCAAGTGGCCTTGAATGCAAAGGACACTTTGCATAAAGGAGAAGCCTGAACTTTGCATTGCTCCATTTCCATTTGACCAACAAGCTGCAGACCATTTTCCTTGTCCTTCTCCTGAGCAGCAGAAGAGAGCAGCTGAGATGTGCACACAGATGCATTAGTTTGAAGGAGCAGGAGCAAAAGTCCTCCTGGCCTGCTATTGCTGTATTGGACCAGGGGAGTGTAATTACCGCCTCACAGTCCAATCACATGTGCCTACCTTGTATTTTGATTTCTTCTGGATGGTTATCATAAAAAGACTATAAAGCACTGGCAATAGAAGTCCTCTGCTTCAACCCAAGAGCAGATGCTCTGCACTCACTACAGATGGATCTCTTTGCAAACACATACTCAGTATGTCACATCTGGCTTCTCCCATTCACAAGCACCTCATCAGATGCCTGTTTCTTTCAAGGCTGTCTTTGTACAAATACCATATTCATGCAAAATCTTTACCTGCAGTTTAAAAGTGATATCAAACCATTTTGTGACATCAAACAAATTGATTGGTCTTTCTAGACAACTTCAAAATCCCTGTTACATTGAACATCTGAGTGCAGAAAACTATTTGACATTTGACTACCTCCTTCATACAGTAAGGACTTGACACTACGAAAGGAGTGTATTTACAATAGCTTTGTTCTTGCAAATGTCACCCAAGAATCAGCAGCAGCACAGCAGCAAAACACCGGGTGCCTGCCATACATTCTGTTAACGAGTGGATGGAAAGGTTGCATTGGGAAGCAGAGCAGTAGGACATTATTTGATTACACTCTCAGTAAATATTTTGGTAAAGACTTGCACTAGCCTTTCAAAGGAAATTGTCAAATACAGAGGCACACTATTTTAGCTATACAGTTCTTATAGCTGGGATGTGAGACTGACTAGTTTAGAAAGCTTCAACAATAACTGCAGAAATTGAGAATCCCAGTCAGAACACACACACACATCTGACAGATTAACACATGTACTTGGTTTGAGTGGCAAGGTTTTGACAGCGGGGAGGGGGCTACAGGGGTAGCTTCCAAGAAAAGCTGCTAGAAGCTGTCCAACAGAGCAAATGCAGCCAGCTCCAAGATGGACCCACTGCTGGCCCAAGTCAAACCCATCAGTGATGGTGGTAGCACCTCTGAGATAACATGTCTAAGAAGTGACTAAAAAAATCCAACCAGCAGCTTCAGCCAGAGAGGAATGAGAGAATACGTGAGAGAAATAGTCCCGTAAACACCAAGGTCAGTGAAGAAGAAGTGGGAGAACATGCCCCAGGTTCCAGAGCAGAGATTCCCCTGCAGTCCATGCTGAAGACCACAGTGAGGCAGCGTGACCCCTCAATCCATGGAAGGAGAAGAGTTTGTGTAGGTGGAACCTGTGACCCCATGAGGGACCCACACTGGGGTAGTCTGTTACTGAAGTCTATTTCCTGCATCCCACAGAAACCACACTGGAGCAGTTCATGAAGAACTATAGCCTGTGGGAAGGACCCACATTGCAAAAGTTTGTGAAGGACTGACTTCTGTGGGAGGGAGCCCACACTGGAGTGGGGGAAGAGTGAGAGGAGTCCTTCCACTGAGGAGGAAGGAGCAGCAGAGACAATATGTGATTAACTGACCACAGCCCCTATGTCCCACCTTCCTCTGCTGCTGGGGTGGAGGATGTAGAGAAAATTGTGAGTGAAGCTGAGCGTGGGAAGAGTGGAGGGATGGTAGAAAGATGGTTTAAGATTCAGTTTTTATTTCTCATTACCCTAATCTGATTTGATAGGTAATAAATTCAATTAATTTTCCCAAGTCAAGTCTGTTTTACCTGTGTCAGTAATTGCTGAGTGATCTCTTCCTGCCCTTATCTCAACCCACAGGCCTTTTGCTATATTTTCTGTCCCCTGTTCAGCTGAGGAAAGAAGGGATACAGTAACTTTAGTGGACCACATGGCATTTAGCCATGGTCAACCCACCACAAGGAGAAAAATCTTAGTGGCTATTCGGCATGTTTTTGCTTTCCAGAGTCTAGGAGTGACAGAAACATAAGAGAGGAAAGATGAAAGCTTGGCAAGTTTTAAGCTTTCTAAAATTTGTAACTTAATCATACAGTCTATATTGCAGCTTTGGGCTGTAGCAGGGACTACTGCACCAGAATTGCAGCACACAACTCCTTAGCCACAGCACTTTATTATCACATTACACCTGCCCCGCTCAGCACCTTTCAAGGTAGATGAGTGTTACGTAAGAGCAAACTTGCTAAGGACAAAGTAACAGACTTAAGTGATGTCTCACTAACAGAAGGCACTGCAAAGTGACTTAAAAGTGGCACAGAGAAGTTTGTCATCTGTTGCTGCTCCCTGATCTCCAGATAACTGAGTTCAGTTTGCAAGCAGAATGAGCACCCCACAATGCTCAACAGGCAGCTGTTACGGGCCAACTCAGCCTGAGTGCTCCATCCTCAGAGACAACTCAGCAATCAGAGCCTGCAAATCAATATATTTTTAGAACACCTCCATATGTCATGTCAAATCTCTAATTCTTTTCCCAACTTCGTCACTTCACCACACCCATCCTGATCACTGTAACACTCAGCTCCTTTTAGTGAGCTTCCTTTGGAGTCACTGGGTGGCTTTTGAGCACACTTAAACCTTCAAAGTGAGAACAGCAAAGCACACTATAATTTCTACATCATCTCTGAAAGTGCACAGTTCTAGACAATATCCCCTTCAACTCCTGGCTCATAATCATTGAAACACAAAATCAATTGCTCACCTTTTGATCTAGGCTATAGGCCAAGATCCACTCCTCCTGCCTGGGGTGGAAGAGCAAGCTCTGGATATAGAAGTTCAAACGGTACTTCTGGTAGGTAGCCCCTTCATCAGAGCTGATGAGGATGCTGCTCTCAACCTCTGGATCGCTAAGAAGCATGATCTAAATAGAAAAATGGAGGGAAAAGAGTGTTAATGGAAAAGTGAAATTAACTGAACATCATTTAAAAGTAAGGTCATACAGCACTAACTACGGTTAGATGTATTGAGAACAGCACTCAACAGTGTCACAGGCCATAGAATTTCCAAAATAGGGTGCTTTTTTAGTGTTTCAGTTTCATTTTATTTGCTGATTCACTTGCTGATCTATTTAGTGATTTCCTTTTTTCATTTTAATTTTATTCAGATAAATTCAGAAAGGTCGGCAAGAATGAAAAAATGTTATGTTGGTATAAAAGCTGAACTTGGTTGGATATAGCAACCTCAGGCAGCCACAGCAGGTTTTCTTGACCCTTGTCAGCCTACTACCTCTCTTACCAATTGTGGAATCCTCTCTCTAAAAGTAAACAGAGCACTCCTGAGATTTAAGGATCATTATTTTGCAGTTTACAGAGCTATGAATGAGAGCAACACTTCACTGGAAACACAGAATGCTTACCTGGATTAGCTGCTGCCATCTGAAAATGTGCATATGCACAAACATTGATACACGATGTCATATATCATGCTCCCAATTTGTACAGTAAGAGGTATTCACTCTCTCAGTGAAAACATAATTTTCCCCAAGCACGGGAATGTGTATGACCTCAATTTCTACAGGGAAGAAAACACTTCTGAGCCTCTAATTTTAATTAGAAAATTATTACCAGTATTTTAAAATGGGTTGATTCCACACTATCAGATGGTATGCTCTACATAAATGTTATCAAGAAAATGTTGTGGAAACATTAACACCACCTTATTAACATCTGGAGAAAATGACTCTACATTAAAGCAAATGCCAGGACCATAAAATAAAGGCAAACAGTGGGAAATAAATTACAGCTGTTCTAAACTCAGCAGGTTATTGATAGAGCAGATGAATCAAATATAGAAACTGTCTATCAGCGGGAAAACAGATCCAGGAATGGCCTTTTTTAGCTCACTGCAGAATGATCAGCTAGCTGAGATCTGCTGCAGTTTTGTTACACTCACATGTCCATGACAACTTTTATTATCCAGCTTCACAGAGCTCCAGCTTCAAGATTACAATAGGGAAACACATTAATTTTGACAGCAAAAATCAGTTACAAGGAATGGTAAGATCCTTGGTATGTTAGACCTTGATCAAGCAAAAAATTTCAGTGCTTGTTTAATCTTAAGCAGCTCATTAACTCCATGAAGTCATCAAGGGAAAGTGAATATAACATAAATGGTGTCTGATCCTTTCCACTAAGAAACGAAAAGCTGAACTAGAACTGAATGTTTTCCCAGGGTGAAGCCACCTGTATGAATCCAGTTTGAGCTCAAAGCTCCTTCAACATCCCTCACATATACCACTTAATCAGCCCCAAAAATCAATCTCCACCCATTCCCACAGGAAGCCACACCACAGATCCTGAAGGAGTGCATTTTCATTGTGTTCTAGTGTACAGTCTGGGGAATGAGAAATGTTCCCATATGCAACTAACTCTCTGGAAAATGGCCTTGAGAATACTCCACCTAGAAGGAAGCTTTGGTACATTTCTTCTTTCTAATCAGACCAAGATATCTATTTTATTTTGCTCCAAACAATAATGATTTCACGACTATTTCAAGATATTTTTTTCTGTCATTGGTAACCTAGACTTCAGAGACATTTCATCTACTCGTGTTCATCTAAAGCATATTGTCTGTGCCAGAGAACTGTAACACAGTTCAGTAAAAACCACTTGTTTCTACAGAATGGAAGAAGGATGTAAAGCTGCTCACTTAATAAGATAATCCAGAAAGATCTTACATTTAAAATAAAGGAATAAAAGTATTTTCCACCTGATGTCATAGAGGGTTACAATGTTAATAATGTTGTATATTAAAAGGTCACTGTTGGAGTACTGCTTTCAAATAGGGAGCACAAGAGAGCTAACAGTGGTACACAAACAAACCCACTGCCCTTTCACAAATGATCTGCAACACTTCGGTGTTCAAGGAATGAGTCATATGAGATGCAAAAGGCAGTATTTCCACCAAATGATTCACAAAACTAGACTTTTTTTTTTTCTGGATGCATAACAGTGCTTGCAAGACCAGATAAAACCATCAAGCTAGGAAAGGTGGAAGAATCTAACAACAGTCACATGTAGTGGTAAGTGATGTCACATAAGTCACCTCCTGTCCTTTTGCCTACTTCCTATATCAACTCTCCATTCTTCAAATGAACATACACAACATGTCTTTTGTCATCTATCCTCCCAGGCAAGGTTGATCCTGCACAGAGCAGGATGGAAGAAACAGGAGGCTCAATCAAGAGTGGGAAAAAAAAAGGCCATCACCAGCCATGCAGCTAGGACTGGCACACAGGTTTGTTACATGGTAAGCAGGAGAAGAAGAGTGAGAGACTCTGGGCCTCATTTTGTTTTTTGGTTTCGTACTTTTTCTCCTGGAAGCTATCAGGGGGAGGGAACTTTTGGCAGGGGAAATAGCACGACATTTGTCAAAGGCCTGAAACCACCACTTCTCATTATGGGGCCAGGACAAAGGATCTACCCCAGTAGTGATTTTGATTAATCACTTTTCATTAAGAGGCAATAAACAAACTCCAGTCAGAATGAGCATTTCTGCCAGCACCCTGTGTTGCCATTTATAATTGCCATAAGGAAGAGCAAAGGAGCACCAGAGAATTGTCAAATGTAATTTATAGGGTTTAAGATCTAATAATTTTCTATAAAATTAAATTAAATGGCAGTCTTTACTTAAAAGGAAATTACATTTCACCTTGCTACATTCTAGATTTTATATATATATACACATGCATATATAAAATATTCTTTTCAGTTGCTGTCTTCTCTAGTTTAAGTGGAGAGGGGGAGGGGAGGCAGGATTGGTTACTGCTAAGGGTAAGCCCTTGAAAACATACTTGAGAGGAGGTAGTTTATGCTACGTACTTTTTTCTGACCTCCAAAATGAATGCAGTGAACAATGAATGGCAAGCACCAGACCGAACAAAACAGGCCGAAAATCAAACTGAACTTCAGAGAGTTTCTTGGGAATGGATGCAGAGAAAGAGAGCTGTCTGGGACATGGTGCACCTCCTTTAAAGCAGGAGCTTTGGGAACAATCATGACACATACAGAGCTGTTCTGGATGAACCCCAGTTGGGCAGAACACCAGACACCAGCGAGAAAAGCACACAGAAGGAAGATGATACAGAGAGGCCACCCTGCAATATTAACTACAATGTATGGACTGAGATATTCAGTAGATGATCAGGAAACATATCCAGCTCTGAACACTTCAAGGAGATTTAACCCAGGAAACAAACTGCAGGCACAAAGCACCAGGAGGGGAGGTGTGATACCTATATCTGCCATGATGTATTTGGTACACAAACCACAGTAAAAGTCACTCATATTTGTTGGAGAGCATGTAGGACCCTTAAAGCAGCTTTGAACAAATGCAGAAGAAGAGAGGAAGGAAAATGATACCATATTACAGCACAAATGTACAAGGAAGTTATGCCCTCCAATGGGGCTAATATAATAAAAACTAGGGTACGGTTTGTAACTAAGAATCTGAGTTCCTGCTACTCTGATTAAAATTCCAGATGTGTCACTGGGTTAATGCAAACACTTTCCTCAGTATTGCTTTCACACAGGCTATGTGCAGGTGGATGAGTTAAGATGGTGACACATTCCTCTCCCTCTGCTCCAAGCTAGCCAGGCACAAGACAACTGTGATCTGGAATACTGAACTGTACCAGTAATGAGCTAGCACACTTCTCACAGGCACCATGCTACAGCATGCCCAGACTCTACTGGCATGGAGCTATGGGTAGCCTGAGCTCATATTTGCCTGAATCTGTCTACTGCAGTTATGCCAAAGACTCCCCCATAGCTTGGCACTCAGTCCTTCCCTCAGTACCCTTCATGGCTTTGCCCTCATGTCAGCAGGCATGCTTGGCACATTGCATTATCCTTCCTCTTCTGCACCTGAGGCACAAGAACACACACACACACTCCCCATGTTATTACCTGTATCCATAGCATCACATTCTAAAGCTTTATCACCACTCTTGCTCCCTGGCTCTGTGCCATTCAAACACAATAGAGATCTGTCTTGTACACAGCTGAATTAGTTAATAAACCACCACTGGATAAAAATACTAAAACAACATGCCATGTAAAGAGCATTTTTATTAATATTAGTTCTCAATGAACATAAACTTTCACTGTAAATTACCAAAGGACATCTCTCTAAATCAGCACAGAGCAGTTTTATGGGTACAATATCTGTAGCAGTAGTACCACTCAGTTACATTAGCAGGAAGGATCCCAGTAAATGAATAAAGAAGCCAGGTTCAAATATATGTCTTTTGTTCCAAGAAATAAGTAGACAGTATTAAACCATTCTGTACTGCCTCCTGATTCTACCTTCACTTTAATGCATTTTCCATAAGTGGTCCTTTTCAGAGGTCCCAGTCACATTCTCATTTGCTTATATAAAGTGCTCTTCTAAAAAGAAATAAACAAAACACTTTAAAAAAAAGGAAAAAACAAACAAAATATATTAAAAAACACTACAAACCATGCAAGCCTCCATAGCCACAAAAGAAATCCAGCTCTTTAGCAAAGTATTAGAATTTGCTCTGTAGTGCTGCATTATCCTCTCCTGCAACTGAAAAGGGTGTTCTGCCACAAACACTGCTGCAAAGACAGAAATTTGAGGTTTCATGTTTACAGCTTCATAGGGATTTCCATACTGAATATGCTCAGTTTACAAGGGAAAAGGCTTATTTTGGAGGTTTTTGGCCTCTTCCCACTAGTCTCTCAACTCAGAAACACTTTAAATCCTTCCTAACAACAGGTCATATCTACATCATCACAAGAAAACACAAATCTGATTAAAAAAAAAAAAAAAAAAAAAAAGAAGAAAAAAAGGGGTTTTTTTATTTATTTTCCATTTTGATTTAAAATATTTTAGGAGTTGTATGGTCCCACAAGACCTACGGGGTCAAGCCTACTTCCCACAAAGTTCCATAGTAGCTTTGAGTTTAAAAAGCCAAAAAGTTTCAACAATTTATGCTGAAATGTCAACGCAAATGGAAGATTTTTGCTTTGTTTGGATTTATTATGTCCTTTCCTCCTTTTGAAACTGAAAAACTAAAATCCAGTGACATTTAAAGGCTTAAAGATACAAAAATCATTTTCTTGCTTCAAAACATCAGCCCATCACAAATATGTTCAATATGAACTGTTTGGAAATCTCTTATGGGAAAAGTAATTTTTTCCCACTGAAGCATTTTAGATTAAATGTTTGACCATCTGAAATTTCTCACTGGCAAATAGTTGGTTATTCATTCTCCTCCCATTCTTTTCCTCTCCAACATCATGACTGCAATTTACTTGCCCTGCAGGCTAAAGGATGCCCTCAAAGGTACGAACACAACCCAAACCTCTTAGAATACATCTGAAGTCCTTCTCTACTGTTCCCATGGAGGACAGGTGCAACTCATTGCAAAGAAAATCTCCTCCTTTTTTTAGTTCTTTCCTCACCATGTGTCAGTTCAATTAAAAAAACTTCAGTTTAATTAAATCAGCCCAAACCCCTCTGAGACAAAAAAGTGCTGGTGCCATAAGCAATAGTCTACTTACCAGCAAAAGTAACACCCGTATAAATCAGCTAAGCTAAAGATAGCTTTGAGTTATTTGCACTAGCTTAGAAAACACACCTTAACTTTATACATTTTCAGAGATGATGTTCAGCGATGGCTAAATACCTGCTCACTGCCCTGTAGATATACTGACCTCTGCAATAATCAGGGGAAAAGGAAAGCAATCTCTGTTTTCTGGTCACCAAGTATATCAGTCAGACAGAAAAAATGGGATGTGGCAGTGATAAAAATCTGCTCTAGAGAGAAATCCCGTGTATTTACATACATGCAAAGCAACTCACTCCATTATTTAGTGATCAGCAGCTGTGACAAGAGGGACATCTGCTCTCTGGAAAGCCAAACAAGACATCCATGAAGAGGGCAACAAACAGCTTTCACATAATTACTTCTTTTGTGACCCAAAAGGAAAACGTTCATTGCAACCCCTTGTGTTACAGAGTAGCCTAGATTTGGGGCTCCTTCTTCCTTCATATGGCTCAAAAATTTCCTTAATGTTAAGGATAACCTGTGGGCATCAGTCAAGCAGTAAAGGTGCACTGAGCTTTCATGAGAGATAAATTGTCTGGACCTACCCGATTTCAACTTCTTGTAACTTTGCTTCTTATTGCCCAAAATTTAACACTAATGGCAAATTTAATTAATGAATATAGCACCAGATCACCAACTCTCAGAACCATAGCGCTGTAATCTTAAAGGATGAAGTGCACTGCACTCACTTTATAAGGGTTTATGAAGCATGTGTTATAAAAGTACCTCAACCATAAGGCTTTTATACCTTGGCACTCACTTCAATACAATCCCATAAAATCCAAGCAATCTTTAAGTGTTAAAGGTGACTTTCACTACTGTATTTATTATTGGATAATGAAAAATGACTCAGACACCCACAGAAACTGAGCAATGATATAAGAGTTTCCTGAGAATTTTACACTAGGTCTATATTATATGTACCGTGAACAAAGAATCAAATAGCTCTCTCAAGACTTTTCAGACACTTCATGCTAACCTCTCTCCAGAACTTCCTTCCCATCAGGACTTCTTTGTAATTACAAACCAATCTGTACAATCCCATTGCTTGTCACTAAACTTTACAGATGTCAACAGCTGTTTCTGTAAGCATTCAACTCCTGTGAAAGACTTCCTTCATAGACTCCTCCAGCTGTGCTGGAGACTGACAGCTCTCTAGTCCACTCAATTGGTTTGAGAAGACAGCATGGATCTGTGGCACCAATGTCAGGGGGACCCCATCTGTGGGTTCCCCACCTTTGCAGCACTAAGAGAGAATGATTAGAGCACATCATGCAGTTCAGGTTACATGTAGGTCCTATATCTCTGAGAATGTTTTGCCTTTTGTAGAGGGTACATGAAAGAAGAGAACCACAAACAGGAAGAAAGTAACAAGCTATAAAATGAAAACTTCTTTTTAACCCAAAACAGCAGGGTCTACTGGTGATACTTCAAAACAAAAATGGGCACCACCTTACCTTCTCTGAGGAGATGCACATCAGCCCACCATGCTTGTTTACGGGGAATAATGATGGTTAAGCTTTTGTTGACCTCTATTGTCTCTCATATCCAGTTATATCCAGATACTAATTACAATTAATTGTTCCGATTCGTACAAAATTACAAGAGGCTCTTGGCACTGCAGCCACACCTGCCATAAATTGCCATACCAAAACAAAACACTTCACAGACTTCCAAGCTCGCACACCCCACTCCCCATTGAGAGATCACTTCATTTAATCACCACCTCCAGCAGCTGCATGAGAGCACAGATGCACCTTGCAGGATGCCCTGAGGATCAGGAGCAAATCAGGGCTAAATTGGATATAAAGCAAAAGCTTTTCAGGGAAAACCACTCTGCAGTCCTTACTGGCTGGTGGGAAATGAAAATATATCACGGCTGTAAAACTGGGAAAAGAACACAGATACTCTAAAGCTGCCATCCTAACCGGCCCGCAATGCCAAATCCCAGGCTGGATCCAATTTGCATGCCAACGTACTAGAGGCAACAAAGCAGAACATCTTATATTTGTTTTGCTGCTAAGCAGGTCAGAACAACATATCTCCCCTCTTTCTCTTGTCTTTTTGGCACTGGACACATGCACTTTTCACTTTTAATTACAGGGCACAGCAAGCATTTGCTTGTTGAATTTCAGGTGCCAGTGGGGATGGAAGCCATCCAAAAAGCATGTGTTTGACCTGGCAAAGAGTGACTGATTGGCAACAGCCACATGCTTGGTTGTAAAACTTTTCATTGTCACAGCACAGCAGCATTTACCCAAGGTTACTCCAGCCCATTATACTCTTGTTACTGTTGCACATTCTCCAACTACCCACAGATCATCAGAGCAAAGTCCTCTGCCACAGTAATCCCACCTTCCTAAGGTGCTGTGTGCTGTTCAGCTATTTTGCCAAGGGCTTTTCTGTGTCACAGCATGTTCGTGCACAGTCCTCCTCCAGGAGCTGCCAAATGGGTTACAAGCATCACCACTTTTGGCTGGTTTTCATATATCCAGTTTGACCAGCAATTCTATGACTGGGCCTAGAAGTAGGGGCCTCAGCTGGTGACCTTAGGTACCAACCAGTGCTTCCACACAAATTTAAAGCTTCTGATCTGTATTATTATATTGTTCTGGAGTCTGGTATTTCTACATAGCATAGTTCTGCATGATGCCTTTTTAATCTTCTTTATTCTACACAGGAAAACCCTCGCTGTTACTACATCTGACGCATTGTTTTGGGGCCACCATCTTTTTTTTAGTGGCACGGAAGAGCTCTGGTCCCAAACTGTGCTCACAGAAAGAGAAAAGCAGCATTCACTGCTATAATTATACGTTATTTGTGTAAATGCATGGTTGTGCTGTTCTCCATAGAACTACAAAGTAATTTTCACCATTATGGTAACTTACCGTGTAAGCAGAAATAGTTACAGAAAATAATGTTATCAGTAAGGAGAGGCTGTGTGCACCACAGCTGCTGGAACTGAGAACACCATTTATATAAAAACACTCTTCTGATTACAGGTCTCACTTGGGAGAACACTTTACATGTGGGTATAAGTTTACTCACAGTAGTTGTCCCATTACAGAAAACAAAAAGATGTGCATGGATAGTTACTCATGGGGGTAAACTTTTTCAGCCTGTATACAGCAGTCTATTTCATTTGAGGACAGTAGAGTGTTTCATGGCTCCATAGAAAAATAAAAATTGTGTTATGTGTTTCTCTTGAGGCCATTAAACCTGAATACAATTTTAAATGCATCATTGCTTTCCTTTGCTTACACACTTTATTTTTCTGCTTTTTAGTCAGATTGCAGAGTGTACATAGACAATAGTCAGCTTTATCACTGTTCACATCCAGATGCTTATGATCTATCTCAATTTACTTACCTGGCATCTATTACTCGTGTCTCTCACTGTCCCTAATGTAATTCTCTTCCTAACATCCCCCCACTGGAGGAAGTTAAGATGATAGGAGAAGGTCTATCCATTTTCTGCATGCAAAGCTGAGGCACCCAAAAATTAAAGTTACAAAACATGATGGCATTTCAGTGCTCTGCGTGGTAGTACTCAGCTCTAAGCTGTCCAGTAAGCTCTGGATGCTAAGTCAGGTGCCAGAAATTCCAATATTGGAAGATATTCAGGACCTAGGAATGGGATTCACAACTACCAGCTCACTGGCTTTGACATTTCCTATTACTTTTAATAATTATCTCCCAATGACACAGTCCTTGCAGGTTTACGGTGGTAGTCTTGTCTGCAATTACACACTGAGAAGGTGAGTGACTGTCCCAGCAGCTGTGAACTACAGCTGCTACATCCTATTCCAACAGGATCACTGATACCTCGCAGTCTTGGGAAAATCATGTATTTTCCTTTCTGTGTTCTTCCATGTGTGTACATGAGCCTTGGCCACTGCAGTGTCCCGAAGAACTAGCGTAAGAGGAAACAGAATTGGAAGAGAGAACAAAAAGGTTTTATCTGCAACATAACACTGACATTTTGTTTTAAGAATCAATCAGCAAAAGTCAGAAAATTGCCAAGCTTACTCCATCTTTCCATCCATATCTGGATCTTGAGCACTACACCTTCCTTGCCTCTACTCCTTTACCACTCACATCTCTGAGTACAGCTGCTTCATGAGTTTTGTTGCTTTCTTGCAGTCATTTTTAAGGATCATGTTGGTCTGCCATGGGATAATTCCAAGGGAGGCAAAAGATGTCAGATAAGTTTTCTTGTCATAAAAAGGACAACCTCATTTGTTGCAACAGGTAATTATAATATTGTACGGCCTGTTGGAACAGGCAGCACCAATCTCTCCTCAGAGACATAAGGACTGGCCTAAGTGTTGATTCCCCAGATTTATAAGAAAACTACAGCCTCAGTTTTCCCTAACTGCATCTGAGCACCACTTAGAAAATCCTTATCAGTTCTTTCGTAGTCCAGCAACATCTGTCTGGATACAATGAATAAAAGCATTTTAGGATGGATAGGGTCAAGGGCAATGAACTCCAACTAATGCAAAAAGAAGCCTCAAGCACTCCAAGACATGCTGAAATACCTGTCTAAGATCTAGCCCAGTCAAGGTCTATTCTGAAGAAAAATTGATTCTAACACAGTTACAGAAGGGTTTCCAGGTTTCACAGTGCTGCTTGGGATAAAATATTTTACACAGAATTGATCACACTAGAGTTGACATTAGAGTTACTGCATTTATACTATAAGAGGCAGATGTGCATATACAGCAGAAATCAAGACTATGGCCAGCATGTGCTGAAATTCTATATTCGTCACCTTGTAAAAAAAAATGAAATAAAAAGATATTTTGCAATTATAATTGTGTTTGAGGGCTGGGGTTGGCGGGGGTGGGGGACAATTTTCCTTTAAGAGGAATGTCTTGGTGAACCAGCTCTTACCACTAAAGATCAAGGTCAGAGAATTATATGGTCTTCAAAAGGATCCACCTGCCCCTTTTTCAAGAGCTGCTCTCCACCCATTCTATTATTTTTCCTCCTTTTTAATAACAGGACATTGACTCACCATTATTGATTGATTATCCTGCTGTCTATCCTGATGTCCCTCCTCGTTAATTCAAAACTACCTCGTTTTTCATACTTCATAAATTAATATATTAGTGGAGCTGCAGCAGTAAATGAGACAGCCATGTTTCACAGAGAAGTAAGGAGGGTGGAGAAAGGAAAAAGGTCTCATAAAACTGCCCTACATGGGACCTGCAGCTGTGTCCACCCTGCTGACAGTCTGGGTGGTAAATACAGGCAGCCCTTTATTTAAGGCAGTGCATCTTGACAGGCTCTCTTTTCCCTCTAAACAAGGCAGGGCACTCTGGAAGCTCACACAGGTCCACTCTGCCCACTTCATAAAAGCAATGGCCATGCTTTGTGACAAAACTGCAGCTTTATTTTAGTAGATATTATAACTTCTGATCTGTCCTGATCTGGCTAAATTAGAGCAAACTACCTCTGTTTTTCTGACAGGCAGCTCTGGGAACATCTGAACATGGATGTGACCTCTTCAGTTTTACCCCATTTCTTCTCTTTACAATCCCATAACATCCCTAATGCTCCCTAAGGCCCTGACTCCAGCAATAAAAGGTGAAGCAGGCAGAGGGTACAACAGGAGAGATGTACTGAACTTTAGGAAGCCAGACAAAGCAGCCCTGACACAGATGTATACCACTATCCTAGCAGGTTCATCACTCTTACCTGGTAACTGTCCTTTTACTCCAAAAATTTTTTGCAAACCTCATGAAAACAAAGTGACATATAGTCTTGGGTTTCTCCCATCTTTCCATCTCACAGTTTGGACCTCCAGTCATTCTAGTAGACAATGAAGTGCTGTGAGACCCTCCTCCACCAATTTTAGGGTTTGTTTTTTGCCTTTTTAAGGACAGTAGGCTTGGGAATTGTATCTTTGAAGTGGTAGCTACCTACATTTACCATCCACAAACAACACCAAACAAACATTGCTCACCCACTCAGTTCTTACAAACAAAGCAACCTCAGGGAAGTGTGCATGCTAAATAAGTCAAAGGATTTGAAGTCTGGTTTGCCTTTTCCTAAAATCTGTGCTTGCTTTCATTCAAGTGGCCAATTTTCTTTTTTCCAAACCCACAGATAGAATCTAAGCAGGGATTTCAGGACCACAGTTCCAGTTCTTGACAGATAAATGATGTAGCAAGTGTCTGACTCTTTTTTCCTTATTTTACTTATACATCTGGTGTCTACATGCTTACTTTTATCAACTAAACTTGCAAGCTCTGGGAAAACTAAAACAACATTTTTTTAAGAAAACATTTTTCATGAAGCTAACTTTGATGGTCCTCTTTTTTTCCCCCTATATTTATTAATCAATTCCTGCATTAGGTTTCCATTCCCTTTAAATATTTACCTCAGCACTAACAAAACATACATTAAACAAGTTCAGAAACTAAGAAAAATGCAAATAAATACTCTTGGAATATATAAGTACAAAGATACAAAATGCAAACACAGTAAGTACACAAAGACAACCCTAATTCTGGAGTTTTGTAATATATGAACTTTTTTCCTTCATGAACACTGAAATGATGACTTTTAATGTAGACGGCTTTAAGATGGCTATCTGTTTCTGTTTATACCTATCTCTTCTAATTCTCTCCCCTTCACCCCCATTAAACAATGTCATATGGAAGCATTTTGTTAATTATCTGAATTGCATTTATTTTTAGAAACAGTTGATGAGCAGTGGGTGAGGTTCAGTGGGTCTGAGGTTTTTTTCTGTGTTTCTTTTTTAATGTATCTGCTTCTTCAGATAATTAACTAAAAAAAACACCATAAATCTCCAGTTTTCACATTCATGCATACCAGGGGACAGCCTTCCTTGGAGTGGAAGAATCCCATAAGAAAGGGGAAAACTTCCATTGGGGATTTCTCATAAGCTTGGGTCCCAATTCTGTGTTGTCTGTGCTGACAAATGGTCATATCCCAGACCACAGATCTTACATGACCTCTATTTATCTCTATGATTTATGTTAAGTCAGAAGTAGTAAAATTAAAACCTGCAAGCAAACAGATAGCAGTTTGTTCTTTCTTGAGGGACAGGAACCTACAGGTCAGGTCACGTTCCAGTGGGGCATCTGGCATGCCAGACCACATAGTCCCTGACTGCAAGAGGGCAAAGGACTCTCTCACAGGAGCCTCTTGACTACAAAGATTCACAAGGAGGCACAACCCCCAAATATAGCAATAATAATAATTAAAAAACCACAAAAGACACAACAGAAAAAAAGAAAAAAAAAAAACAAAACACAAACCCCCCACAAATTCGGGCATACTGAAAAATATCCTATATTTAAGAGTATTCTAATAACACTCATATTATGCCTTTACATGTCAGTGTTTTCCATTCATTGATCGTAAACCATGTCTGAAAGTCAGCCGGCATCAGGAAACTATATTTCTTACATAGGAAAGGTCAGAGAAACCTACTCTGAAAACATGACTTTTCTGAATTCAGAAGAGACAACAGAAAACCCTTCAAAAGGAGAAATTCCTAAACTCCTCTTCTCTGAGTATAAGAACACATCTGTAACTCAGGAGATTTCTTTCACACAGTTGCAGGTTACAGTTCTGCGAACATTTACAAAAATGATCTCTTTTCACAGGTGCCAAATTCAAGCTGAATTAGTTGGACAAATAGTGAGAATCTCGTACACAAGAGCTCACAAGACTACACCTTGTAGACAAAACAAGTCATGTCACATATCCTCTCACTCTTCCATGGGTGTTGCGGGTGACCTTGAGAAAATCATCTTTGCAACACCAGTAAGTGAAGAAAAATATTACTTCTTCATTCACATTTTACTCCTCTATTTAAATTGTCAGTTCTGGAGACTGACAGTGACTGCCCCTTGAAGTGTATTTACAGGATGGAACACACTGCGAAGTTGCCCAGATCACAGTCACATTTGTACTGTCCACTGGTATAACCACAGCAAGCAAATCTGAGCTCCACTAACCCAGGAGCTACATACCCAGGCTGTTTCATAGCTACAGCCTTTCCTATCTGCCCCCATCAACTCTAGACTGGGTGGCATGGATTTTGGAGTGCTAAGAAGCACAGGAACACCATATGCAGCTCAACAGGTCCAGAGGAGGGCTTCACATAGAGACCTTTACAATTGCATTTGCAGCTCAGATAATTTAGTCCTTGTTAATGGCAGCTGCAAAACCAAGAGCTATTCAGTGACTGTATTCCCTTAGACTGAAGGGAAAGATTAGGGATAAAAGACTGTAGAAACAACTAGTTCCCTCACTCCCCCCTGTGGCTCTAACTCAGCCCCATTGCCTTTGAGTTATAAATACATTCTCTGAGATCACATCAGCAAGTGCCAGTTTGCAGCAAATACTGTTTATCACAGTGTCAGCACAATGAGGAAAAAGGGTCCAAAGAAACCTTCCATCTGCCAAATGGCTTTAGGATACTCCAGAGCTCAGTTCCTCATCAATAGCTTGAGATGCAATCTTAGGAAAAAGCAGCAGATGACTAATGGGAGCTGTTGCTAAGGATGGCAGCTCAGTTCAGGTTGGGCTAGCAAGCATCAGGTACATGCTAGAATCTCTGCTTCATCAACCTATCACACAGTTGATGAGTAAGGAAAAAAAATGCTGTGGAATTCCCTTTGGGATCTCATGAACTAAGAAAAGAAGGCAAAACCAAAATTAGTTTGAACCATGGTTATGCCTTGAGGCTCCAATCACAGCTCAGGAATTCCTTTTGGAGATACATGAGGCCAGGACAGTGTTTGCTCTCAGTTACTCTTCAAGTGAGCAAGAAGAAATAAAGAGGAGCTCAAAGTGGCTTATGCTCATTTTGTGATCTCCAACTTCTGTAAGAGGTGGTGTCACTCCCAATGTTTTAGCTGGTCACCAGTTAGGTGGACGCAATCCTCTGCAATTTCAATATTACAGTCACAATTACCTTCTTTCTTCATTAACCTGAACAGCAATGCAGCATTGCTCTCTGCCAGCTCATAAACAGCTGCTGCACTTCACCCCCAAAAGCTGCACTGAAACAAACAAATCTAATCAGATTTATCTTCCAGACCTCCTGACTCTCCAAATACCTTTAAACATTTCTCCTTCTGACAGGCCAAGTTCAGAGGCAGGATGAGGTATGAGAGGTGTGGCATGACTTTGGCTTTTATAGCTTCAGTGATTTGTACTGCCCCTCCATTTTGATTCTATGACAACTAAGAAACTAGTCTGCAAAACCATTTTCTCAGAGCTCTTTAACTGAGCACCACAACCTTATTTCTGATTTATGCTGTTTGCAACTACTGTTCAAATCACTTATCTAGAAGTTCTATCTATAAATAAAACCTCTAACACTTCAGTTCTGGTATAAGCAAAAAATGGGGGGAGTCCTCATTTCATTCACTGCCCCTGGGTGGTGTTTCTGTTCAGTCAGTCAGCATAAAAGACTAAAAAACTCTTAATTCTTCAAGTTATCACTTGCAACAGTGTTTATTAACAGCTCAGGAGAAAAGCTAAAGACAACTGCATCCAAATGAATTGCAAAGCAAATCCATAAAGGAAGGTATTTCTAGGACATCAGAACTGTTACCTCAGCTCTCAACTGCAATCAGGACCTCCCATTTATCCACATCTCATCTCAGCAATAGTACATACAGGAAAGTGGGTTTTGGGTTGATTTTGTCAGACTTGTCATTCTCTCCCTTTTTCCTCTCTTTCTTTTAAATGCTTTTAAACTCTATTCACTCAACCTCCACAGTATTCCCAAGGGCAGAGATAAAAGTTTTGTAGTGAAAACTGGGTTTTCAACTAAACAACATCTTCACCAAGAATAAGCACTATTCACAGAATATTTCACGGAAAAAAAGTAATAAATAAAATGTATGGTTTAAGATCAATTCCTTGAGGTTCAACAATGCACCTCAGTGCCTGAAGGAACAGTGCTTCAGATATATGGGACTTTGGTTCTCATCTTTCTGCACCCTTTGGAAGGACTTTACATCCCTCCATGGGACATCAATTTTAAAATGAATCCTGTTATCAGCAACCAAGAAGAAAGCAAATGTTCTCAGGACAGGGCATCTTACCCAACAGACCAACTCATGACAAAAGACAGGGAATCACAGCACTGTGGCTCCAAACAGTGTCATTTTGAAGTGCAGGCAGTTAGGCAAAGAACCACAAGCTTAATTATTTGTGGAAATTATTCCATTTTCTAACAGAATTTTTCCAACAACCATAAAAAAAAAAAAGAGAGAGAATTGGGAATATAAAGAAAATGGAAATTTAAAAAGTCAAAAGAAATGTTCTTATTAAAATAGAAGAGACTTTTTCCCTTAGTGCTTTGGAAGAAATAAACAATTCTCATTCCCAAACTGCTGTGAAAATCTGCATCTGGTAAAATGTAACTAATGCCCAAAATATAGCATTAAAGGTCAGCAGGGAACCAAGATCTCTGCCCAGCTGAGAGTAAGCAATCTTTTGTCATATCCCCAAGACAGACAAAAGGCTACAGGGTACAAAAGCCAAAGCTATGTGTTCTGCAAGTCTCAGCTTTTCAGAGCACTCAAAACCATCTGCCCTAAAATCCCATTCATCTGTAAGGAAGGGGTGCTGCAAAACAAATATTTAAGTTTCTCCTTTCTGAAGTTCACTACAGAATTGCAACCCCTTTGGCAACTGGACAAAGCAGGTGTTTCTCACGCACTCTCTTTCTCAGGCAAACAACTGGGTGAGTAGATGCACTGAAGGGGAAGATGTGCCCTGGAATACGCTCTGCCTATTAGAGTATCTTCATGGTGTTGGAAGTGTCAACATGGAGGGACCGGGCTTCTCACCAGGGCTCAAACTGGTAACTCAAGAAAGCCACAGTCCCCAGGACTTCAGAGCTGTCTGACTGACCTGATCCAAACACAAGTCCCTATTGTGCAAGTGAAAGAAGCAACAGCCCAAGCATCTGCAGGAGAGTAGATAAAATCTGGTGGTCTCAACTTCCAGCACCAGATCAAGTCCACACACTTTCAAAGCGTTGTGAACCCCTGAACTCGTTAGTTCTTAGGGGAAGGGAATTAGCAGTACAACAGCTCCACAGGAAGGTGTAGTAGTCCCGGCTCACGGCAGGGAATGTTTTGACTACAATGCAGCCAAAGTCTCCAGATTCACAGTGGGTTGCAGAATGCTTAGCAGTTTCCTTACTTCAGCACCCAGTGTGCTCTCATTCAAATAATGGATGATCTGAGATCACCAAACTTGCCTGATCACTAGCAATGGTACCTGAGAAGCAAGAGGAATCATGGCTGGCAAGAAGTATTCTCAGCAACTCCCTTTGGTATCTGCATATTGTTATATTGATTTAATTACAACTGCAAATGTCAAACTACACAGTGGTAAAGTATCTTTTCCAAACACCTTCTGCGATTTCTAGGAAATGGACAGCCCCTATCTCAGCTCCAAGATCAGCCCTCAGCAGGTTGAGGTAGCAGCTGGGAGTAGGCACTCTGGGACCCAGCTCTGCTGCTGCCCTGCACCACGTGGATACAGAGCCAAAGTCACCTCATCTCAGTCTTTGCTACACAGCTCTGTGCATTGGTTATCTTTGTGCATGAGGAGCGTTGATATCACCCAGCTGCAACATGTAAAACCCACGAACAGCCATAGCCTAGATCTGACCTCCAAGTGGCAAGCACTGGCAGAGCCAAGAGGTGCCCAGAGAGAAGCAAAGTTGCTCTGGATTTATCACTGTGATAGTCATAGAGATTGTGTTTCTTCACCTCTTCCCCTCTCAGCTGCCTCTTGCACTTTCAGGCACAAAGACATAATCAGTGATTTTGCCGACTGATAAACATTAGCAACTGATGTGTTTCCCTGAGGAGCAAAGGACAAGACTGAGAGACCAGCTGCTTTCAGGCTGCTCCAGCATTTTCCAGTCTGCTGTGTCAGGAAAGACATTTCAATACTTGGCAAGACTCCAAACACAGACAGTGGTAATACTCAACACCCAGATGAGGATCTCCATTTAGGGCTGGGAGACACGTTCTGAACACACTGTGAAGGTGATAGAGCACTGGAACAGGTTGCCCAGAGAGTTTCCTTCTCTGGAGATATTCAAAAGTCAGCTGAACACAATTCTGAGTAATATGCTCTAGGGGACCCAGCTGCAGCAGGGAGTTGGACTAGACGAATCTCCAGTGGTCCCTTCCAACCTGACCCATTATGTGATTCTGAGCAACTTATAAGGAAGCCTAAAGAGAATATGCAGTGAAAAAATTGACTAAATAGATAAAACAAACAAGAGGTTTTAGCTTAAAAGGGGAAAGCCTTGAACACATGAAGCTAAGAGAGGATTTGATTCTGCTATCAATGTTACATCAGATGCTCAGACATTAACTCTGCTGGCAACAGAATAAAACCCAAGAGAATGAAATACTTTAAGGTCTACATATCCATCGGGCCATCAAGTCTGACCTCTGCATGTAGCAAGTATTTCAGAATTTCACCAAATCATTCCTACATTAAACTTGATTTTTTTTTTTCAGAAAGGAATCCACTTTGAAAGAAAAGGGTGTGGGACTGCAATAATTCAGGAGATTAAGGCATGCATCAGGTGTGGGTTTCTTGGGAGCAAGAAAGAAGGCAAATGACAAAGGCTCCCAGAACATGGATTATAACCATGCCTCACCCAGCTGCTCAGCCTCTGCGTTTAAACTCTGGCCCTGTATTGCAACAGATGATGGTGTTGAGAAATCAGCGTCCCACTGTGACCTGACAGCACTGAGCAGAGAAATAAAGCAGAGACTGCCACAAAAATGAAAATATTCCCACCAAACCTAAAAAAAAATTATAAAAATCAGAAAAAAAAGCTTTTCTTTTAAAAGAAGAAAGCAAAATGCCAACGTCTCCCTGCCTCATAACTGAGCCCAGGGTTATGCCACAATTCAGATAAGCGATGTTTATATAACTGGCATTTGGCTGAATGCATAATTCCTATTTAACAGCTGAAAAGCGACATTTTGGGTCTTCAAAGAAATCTGACAGGTAATTCCCACTGTAGTTCTGCAGGGTAGTTGAGAGGTAAGTATCCTTCTCACTAGTAAATCAATTAGTAATGAGTGTATGGAAAGCTTTTCTCCTCCTCCAAGTAACCGCTAATCCTCTAAGCACTAATGAGTAGACAGGGCTATCAACATGTGCAAACTCAGAAGCTGAGAGGCTGCAGGGTCCAATCGGCACCTGGGAGTGAATGCCTCAGGGGAAAATGTCTTGCCTGGAAAGGATCTGCATGGTTCACGGTGGGCACACCGGCCCTGTGCACGTGTTACTGTTGATATCTCCCTCCCCTCTTATTGCCACAAACAAAGACCTTTTTTGCAGCTCACAAGAGATCACTGCATCATGTTCAACGAGGCAGCACTTCTGGTGCTGGAGGTGAAACACATGGGACCTGGACTTTTTCTACCGGAATGCAACTGATTGACCTACTGCTTTGTGATTCACCTTTGGTGGTTGTTCTCAGGAGCTCAGCAAAACCATTCTGCTTACTCCCCAAGCCAGTGGAACAATATTCACTCAGAGAGATGGAGAAGACTGCAATCCAAGTGCATTTTTTGCAGTGCATAATCTCAAGAACCTGTTAGAGGGCTGGATGGACAATAAGCCCAAAACTGAATTTGACAAATTCCAGGTGCTCCAATGCAGTGACACCTTTTTCAGGCATTTTTCAAATGTTGCATGAATGTTTGAAATTGCTTAGGTGGTTGACAAAGCAGAGTTCAGACCGATCAGCTGTCTAAGCATGCACAGTAACATTGTTTATATTTTTTGCAGAGATAGAAAAATGGAAACAAATTGTTCCCACAGCAGTCAGCACTGAAGATGGCCTCCTATGGGTTTTCCCTACAGCTTGTAGGGAATTTCATAAGATTTTTCAGAAAGGATGAGAAGGGGAAAGACAGACAGATGGGTCCAGAAATCATTTTCTTAAAGCAGAAGACCAAAAAATGTCTTTAAAATTGTCATCTCAAATAAGAAATCAGCAGGTAAATATAGGTCGCCATCCCACTATATGACGCAATGTAGGTGTTTTTAATTAAAAAAAAAAAAAAAAGGAGAGGAAAGACTGCTAATCTGTAAAGCTCGTTAGCTTGAGAAATTGCCAGAAGATAATAATAGATCCTCATACTCCAATTTCTGAGGGAGTCTTTACACCAGTGACGTAAGATTTGTAACCGAGCATATTGCCTCTGTTTTTGGGTGGGCAGAGTTGCTTAGGAAACAGAATGAAGAGGAATTAACTCTTCAGTTCTCACCGTATTGGATATGGAAGGGTTATGAGGGCCAGGAAAGCACATTAAAAACATCTTAATCTATCTTGTTCATGAAAAAAAACAAACAAACAAACCCCCAAAACAAATTAAAAATAAACAAACAAAAAACAACAAACCAAACAAAAAAAAAAAAAAAGGAAGCTTCTGCTTCAGGAAAAATATAAGCTGAGCCCTGGCCACTGCATTCTTCCTCTCCCCTGTACATCCAAATATGCATAATAATCAGAGCAATGTCTGATACACTGAAACAAACGTCAACCCTGGAACCTCTGTAGACTGACCAGTGATGGAAACCACAACAGTAGTAATAAGAACAGTACAAGTAGCAAGTTACTAGTTTGGAAAACCTATTGATGGGGACAGAGTATGGGCAGTTTGGAAGTGATCAAGCTGAACAGGTTGCACCCCATTTAAAAGCAACTTCACCTTCAGCAATTAGCTTCGTGCTGCAGCCCTCCCACGCTGATTTCTGTGGGTAGCTGAAAGCGCCTTTGTCCCACTACCTCCCCTGAATCAACACAGGCAATAATTTTAAACCAAAAGGCACTGAGGAGTAACTCCTGGGCTGTGTTCTGTGAGCCAGCTGCAGCCCTAATTGCATCATGTGGGAAGCGTGAGCAGGAGGTTTGAAAGCTGTAACCTCATCTTCTCTCCTACACATTCAAATCAAATTGTAGGTCTCCCACCCACTCCCAGGCATATTCTGCTTTCAGCCCCCTTACATGATGCAACCAATGAAAATGCCATTTACATCTTTATCTCCGAATTCTAGCTAGGAAAGCATAAGGGGAAAAAGAATCAAATGCAGAAATAAACGCCTCTTACTCAGTATTTCTAATAATAAGGAGACAGAAGGCAGGGAGAGGTATATTAGCCAAAGCCAGTGTAAGCAAGAATCCCAGAAACATTTGTGTGAATTCAGCTTCTTTAAAGGTGAACAGTCAGAAGCAAACAAAAGCAATCTTTTCATTTCTCTAACACGTTCAGCCGGGAATTAAATGCTCCATCCTCATCACAAGTAAAACAGGATCAGTTCTACTGGATTCTGTGAAATTGTACTAGTGCAACTTAGGCGGCAAATTCAAGCCCTTGTGAATTACCACCAGATTTCACTTTAGGATCATAATTTCTCTCAGAATGCTGTGATTTTGTTTCTATAGCTACCAGCTCGATGGCTCTCCCTTACCTTTCTCTTGTTAGTGGGACTGACATATAGGTAGCTCAGCACAGTCTTCAGGCCTACTTTGTCATTTAGCTTTTCATAGGTAGTGCCATAGTCTGTTGACCTGGAGAAAAGAGGAGACAAAAAGAGTTTATGTGGTTATTAGAGCTCTGGGGAAAGGAATGACTGTGTGAACAGATGCTCAAAGTCACAGCTTGAGCATTATTATGCTTAAAACCCAAGATTTTGTTTCATTCAGGGTTGCTAGCAGAAAAGAGAGGAAAACTTGAGTCCTTTGGGGCAGGGTCTGCCTCTGTATCAACTGATCCTAACCACCTGGGCAGCTGTGGTGCACCCATGAAGGTGGGCTTTGGGGGAAGGCTCTGCTCTCATTTGCCAGTGTGGGACTGCAAATGGTATCTAAATGAGGGGACTCAGATATCAACAGCATCCTTAGCACAAATTCTCTTTTCAGATAAATCCAACATAAGAATCCAAATTAAACCCATCAACAACAGTTTTATTTAGGGAGGCTGATTTTTATCTTGGAGATGGGAATCCAAATGTGGCTCAGAATTGTAACAGCTGAACTCATGTCTAGATAAAAATGTGCCTAAACTGATATCTTGAGTCCTCAGTCACCCCCAACCTACTTTGTGCCAGGCATTTAATTTTCGTGAGTTACAGATTCAGACCCCTACACTAGCAAATCCCACCCAGAGGAGCAGATGATCTGGGGGTGGTATTACCCATTCGTGACTAGGGAAAAGGGCTGCCTCATCACAGAGGGTTTTCTGTAGCTTCCTCCTCCTCATTTGTGGGCATGTTTGAAACCTCACTTTGCCCTGCTTCTCTGCTGTTTTCACACTCTGTTTTCCTAACAAACAAGATTTTCCCACCAGAACAACTCAATAGCTACCTCGTACAGGATGCCACACCTGAAGAGTGGTCAGCACCAGCTCACTTTAGGAGAGGCATCACAACCTGCATGAAAAGCCCAACCCCCCCATCCAAACAGTGGGGAGCTTCCGACACTACACAGCTTCTGTCATAGGGACAGAGCAAACACAACCTGTAGCAGATGGACAAGGAGAGACCTTCACAAAAAGCCTACCTGGTCATACCTATGATTTTAATAAGATGAGAATCTGTGGCCCCTGCCCTCCCTTCCAATCGCTCTTTTTACCAAACAGATGATCAGAGAACATGCAGCAATTCAGTGCCTTTCCCAGTAACTCGCTCCAGCAATTTTCTGAATTCCTAAGCTCAGCAAGCCTCTAGCACATGCAGCTTTGTGGTTCTGCCTGAGACCAGTCTTCTGCTCCTTGTCTGTCTAGGAGATAAATGGCCCAAGCCACCTCCTGGCATCACAATGAACAGTGCCACTGCACCCAGCAGCTCAAGGCACCCACACAAGTGGCTGCAGAAACTGAGCAATGCCAGAGTCTGCATCCAGCTCTGCTGCTTTCCTTGCTGCTAATGGAGTCCAGAGTGACACCAAAAGGGCCAAGCCACAAAACCAGCCTCTGGTTTCAAGCTTCCAAGTAGAAGGACTCATAAAGTCAAAAGCTTTTTTTCACTGATGTGGCTCCAACACATTTGCTTCCGTGCATCCTTCAAAGACAATTCCTATATATTTTGTAACTGGTTCTTTCCTTAAATGGGTTGAACAAACTTTCCTCCTTTGAACAGTCAGCAGTCAGGTGTGGTTCAAGTCTTAAAAAACTTGCTTGTGTTCTGGTTTAGCTCTTCAATCCTGAAATAGAGCTAATACTAGCTCCTTTTTTTTGTGTACAAAAGTACTTTTTTTGTACTAATGCATAGCATTGTTACCCCCTGGGCTTCATAAAGATGCCCCAAGGGATATTACAATAATGTACTCTATTTTCAGCAAAATTTCCCCTCCAAAGTATCTGAAACTCTTGTCTCACTAGGTATCAATACCAAAAAAAACCACAAACAAACAAAAACCAAAAAAACAAACAAACAAAAAACAACAACCAAAACAAAACAAAAAAACAACAAACAAAAAAAACAAACAAACAAAAAAACCTAACCACTTTCCTCCTCCAGCCATGCTTGAAACTGAAGCAGCTTTATTAATAAAACTGAATAATCCAGGCCAATTAATTCCAGTACATGAGGCCTCCTATAAACACAAATTCAACAGGTCAGGAATCCTCAAGTGACACTAAGCTCTAAGCAGAGGATAACTCACAGAGGGCAAGCAGAGGTACTTCCTTGATCTCACCCTTCCGACATCACTGAAGCTATGAATAAGACACTTTTGTGACTACACATGTACCAGCCAACAGCCAGTGAAAGAGATCACTGGTTTCAATCAGCATTAAAAGAGAATACAAATAAAAGTTTAATAATCTGACAGAGCTACTTTGGGTTTGTTCTCCAAGTAATTTTAAGATCTCCCAAAATGCTTTGCACTTCTAAAGATGCAGGCTGGATGCCCTAATGACTCTTTCTCATTAAACCATTATCACTCATTGCATTTGCCCTTTCAAAGAATAGCTAGAAAGGAAGTTGGATCATTATTTCGTTAGCTTCTGTGAGGCTTTCTTTATTATCATGACAGTCACCACTGACTTCACAGAAATGTCTCACAGGATATCACAATAATATACTGTATTTCCATAACACTTTCCTAGCCAAAAAATCCAAAGCTTTTGTCTCATGCTAATCCATTCAAAATAACAAAGTCCCAAGAGCCACAGTGGGAAATATTATCTCTATTCTAGAGATGAAGAAACTGAATGTAGGTAATGATTCATTTTTTTCAAAAGCAGGCATCTACAATTAGCCGTTTCAACTTCTGCAATCATCTACTGTGTGGCTTGATACTCAAACCTGCTAAACTCTTACCATCAAACTGCCTAATCTGAAAAGCATTTACCCAAAAAAAAAAAAAAAATTACCTCCTGATTTTAACAACCTAAGCCTGAAAATTTGAAGAGATATGACCCATTGGTGAAACAGAGCAGTTCTGGCTCAGCTGTTAATCTTAATTTAGACCTTTCTCCTTTAATAATTACTTCTAATTCCAAATTAACTAACCCACACTTGCATGACACTGCAAGCAGACTGGATATCATATTCTCTTGCATTCCTCTGCTCAGAATAGGATCCACTTCAAAGCACGTTATTAAAGGAGTGGAGGGGAAGAAAGGTTGTGGACTCAGTGATATAAAAGACCTTTTACATGAGTCACACCCAAAATGCCTACTTTAACTTTGGTTGGGCCTTTTATGGCAAATTAAATTGACCTGAAAGCAGTCAATTGGAAGCAGTATGAATTTGGCTTGTGGCACTCCTGCTTTTCTGCTACTTCTTCTCCTCATTTGCTTGGTGTTCCTGCCTATGGCAGGAGAGGTGGAACTAGATTATCTTTAAGGTCCCTTCAAACTCAAACCATTCTATGAGTCATTGTCCCTTCTATCCTGCTTTCCATCCTGCAAATCAAGATGCTGGCAACACTCTAAGAAAGGTTGCACAGTGAAAAGCAATAAAAATCATGGCCTTGCCCGATTTTGAATGGACCTTTTTCTATTCCAGTTCAGCCTTTTGGTTTCTATAACTAGTGGTTTCTACCAACCATGAGGAAGAATCTCTTTGCTAGTTTTGGTTAGCATGAAGAAAGACTTGATTCAGTGCAACAAAAGTTGCATATAACCAAATAAATAAGGCCTTTTCCTGAACAGATCGTGGCACCAAATTCTACATATTCCCTTTGGAAAAGTAAAGTTTATAATGTAGTACTTTACTGGGATACTGCAAATTCTCCCATAATCATATTTTGTTATTAACAATTGGGGAGAAAAAAAATCACCTGCGTGATTCCACTGCCCTCCCTTGACGGGCTGTGATGTGTTTAAAACATTGCTGCAATGTCCCACAGTCTGGCAGCACATGGGCAAGAGAGACACCCAGGCAAAGAAGCTTCTCTCTAGAAAACCTGGTCATAACTCAGTGCACCAAGAGCTAAAAAAATCCATTTTTCTCCTGTAAATCTGAGTCTCTGCTTCTCTGAGAGTCAGACAAACAGGCCTGAGCCAGCAAACTTCAGTATTGAGATAAGATTTGCTCAATCCCAGGCATATGAAGTAGAGGTGTGCAGAGGCAGAAATAATGCCCCGTGAATACCTTTTAGGGGAGTTCTTCTCTTGGAGAGGGGCTCTGTCACACAGAGAAAGGTGGGCTTGTTTGTTTGCAGCCTCAGATACTCAGTTATGGAGATAGGCTATAAAACATGTATCAGTCTCTCAGGAGAAAAAGAGGTGCAAATACTGGCACCGGATGACTGGGAGGGACAAGCTGACCTCCTTGTCTGAACATGTGCCACCAGCTCTCCTGTCAGGGGGTTTCTCCTCTGCACCTGTGACTCTCCCTGACTGTGTGGAGAAGGAGCCAACATGGTTTTGATTTTAGATTCTGAGCCATTTTCTGAAGCTTATGCATTCATCTCCAGATCACAGTCCCACTACACATACCTGCAGCCCCACACTGAGAACTGTGTGGAGGCACAGCTCTGCTTAAATGAGCAGGAGAATATCCCTATTCTCTGTGCACTTCAGAGAGCAACAGGAACACACACAGACCAGATTAATATTTGCTTCTCTTCTCATGGGCCTGCAAACTGTCTGCCTGCAGTGTGCCTGTCTCTCCATATCCCCCAAACAACTTCTTGCTTTTACTCATTGGTCAACTTTCTCCCAGTTTGACAGAGAAAAAAAAAACCCAAGAGGAAAAAAGTTTCTACAAGTTTCATGAAAACCAACAGTCAGAAAAAGCACAGCAATTATGAGGGCTCAAAGAAAAGCTGCAGCATAAAACCAAATCCCATGAAACATGATAGCAGGCACATCTCTCTGAACATCCAGCTGCAGGAAAACATTCAAACACAGCTCACACATTAATACACTACAAAGAACACAACTTCACAACACTTGAATTCAGGCTGCCAATCTTCCATTGCTTGTGAAACAAATTGTTTCCATCTCTCAACTCCCTTCTGCCCCCTCAAATTATCCTCTCTGAAATAAAGGCCCTTCTGAAGCTATGATACATTGAGAAAAACCCCTCCTGAGTCAGAGTCCAGGGGGACCACCCCCAGAGTACCCCCAGCTGTAAACACCTCTCACCAGTTACCCTAAATGACCATACATGGTTCAGGGCTGGGGCAAATGCTGTCTCAGCACTAATCCCACCACACTGCTTAGCACCAAAGGGCTAAGTGGGTTCTTATCAGAGCACAGCATTCAAAATCAAGATCAGGCCAACCACATAAAACTTATCACAGCATGAAAGAAACTGGTCCCACTAATTTACAGGCAGAGAGGCAGAAGTCTCTCCCTTTTGAAAGAATAACAGTCCTTGAGCATGTTTTGGCCCCACCTCTCTGAACCATTTGAGATTATTTCTTTTCTTCCTTGTTGAACATTCTAGACTAGCTCCTGGCTTTTGGTGACTGTGGCTGTCAGTAGCTGAACATCCTCCACTCCCAAAGCCAAAACCAAAACCAAAACTAACCAAAAAAATCCCAAAACAAAACCAAAGCCAAAAAAATACCAACACAAATTTAAAAAGAGGTCCCTCCCTAAAAAAGGTCCACAAAACAACAACAAAACCAACAAAAAAAACCCAACCAAACAAACAAAAAAAAAAAAATCAGCACAATTTAACTAGGTCATCCCAAAGGATCTTCTAACCCCACAGCCAGGACAACATGTGTACTGTTATCTTATAGCATCAAAAATGGCTTCAATGGAGATAAAAACCAAAGTCCAACTCTTAGTCCTTCCCTCTCTGGAGCTGGTGTAAACCTGGATGTAGACATTTTGCAACAGATGTATCCACAGAAGCCCTGTGGAGCTAAGCCTACTTACTAACCAAGGAAATTCCAATATCTGTAGTCTGTGAATCTTTCGCTTCACAGAGCACAACATTTGCTGAGAGCTTGTTTTTACCCAACCATGATTTTAGAGTGACTGTAATAAATATAAAGCCAGAATATTTTACAACGGCAAACAGAAACAACTGCCTCCCTTTGTCTCCATCTCACTAAAGAAAACCAAGGGCCACAATGAAAGTCTGGGGAAGTGAACAGAAACTGAGCAAGCATATGGTACTGCTTCCTGGTGAAATTTCCCAGCCTACAGCAGTATCACAGACTTTCTAAATTGAAGATGATGCCTTTGTGTGCAAGAGTCATCAGTGGGCTTTTAGTTCCATAAATCTGTCTAATCCTGCAGGGAAGCTTTTGGCAACTTGTCTATCACATGGTAATAAACACCACAACTGCGTGCTGTATGAAGAGACGCTCCCTTTAGTTTTAACTTGATAATATAATTCAGAGCCCACTGCTGCCACTTAACAAGTAGAAAACCATGGAGCCCCATGCTGCCATTTTTGATTTCACTAGTTGTTGTCATATTCCCCACAGATTTTGTTTCCAGTCTCAAGACTCCCTGTTTATTCAGCCACTCTTTGTATAACCTATTCACACCTCTGATCATTCTATGACTACTTTTTCTAGTCCAATTACATCTTTTTTCATGGATGCCTCAGGGACCAATCTTTATCAGGAAGATCTTTCTTAGAAAAAAACCACACCTATCCAAGTATATCAGCATAAATACAACTAAATAGAACCACTTACTGCCATCATTCAAAAGCTTTTACATAGTTAATACTTCTGGAACTATAACCCGTCAGTTCTAGGGGACTTTCACTTCCACAATGTTTCAAAAGCATCTAAAACCTGAAACTCCACTGAGGAAAAAGAAATTCAAGCACATCATGGTTTTGGTAATTTCTCTTGAAAAATCTTCTTTTTTCCTTTTATTTTGCATGTCATGTAAACAGCAGAATATCCACCCCAATTTCTATTATGATACCAGAACCCTTCCTCCACCCCCTTTCTTTTTTGATTAATGGTAATTGCCATCATCAAACATTTGAAAGACTTGAGAATGACCTTTGTTGAAAAATTTCCATCAGTATTGTAAGGTGGAGACTGGTAAGGAAAAATGAGCTGCCATGATGCATTAGTGATTGTGATTCGCAGTTCAAAATGAAGGTGATAGGAGCCAACTAGGAACACTGGCTTCATCTTTGTGGGTTTTTTTCCTTGCAGATTTTTCTCTTTTATTTTTGACAGGAAAGGTATCCTCTCTTGTTTATTCAATACGAGCCTTTAGGAGGACACTGGATGTCTCAGAGATGAACAAAAGGATACAGAATATTTCACATCTGGATTTATGGCCAATAGAACACAGAAGATGTGAATATCAGTTACATTTCTAGTGGCTGATTACTCATCAGCATTTCATTTGATCACCATCTCACAGAGCAGAGGGACTGTTCACACCAGTCATTCCTTAGTAGAGGTGGCTACTGAGATGGACATGAACAGCCTCTGGAGACACAGTTTTTGTATATTCACCCTACAGAGATGGTGGGGACTAACTTGAAAGCCATATGTCTGCATGACTCTTGTACTTGTCCTGTAGGAACACAGCAGTGCTCTGGACATCCCCAGCAACCACTGACCATCCAGAACAATGTGTCATTGGATACCTAAATAGTGTTCACCATCAGAAAATGGGCTGTCCTTCCCCAAACTCTGCTCTATCCTGCACCTGGGCCTTCCTTTACCTCCAAATACACTATTTCTGTGGAAAGAAGTTTCAGATCTGAATCTGCAGAATCACCACAACAGGCAAGAGCCTCTCTTGAGACACAAAGAGGGAAGATGGGGGGATTGCAAGAAATGGGTAGAATGGCAGAAAAAGAGAGGGATGCTGGACAGAACAGAAGTAGGAGTCGCCAGATCAAACAGAAAAACCACTTGGAGCACCGGAGTGGCATTCCCTGCTCTAGGACTTTTAGAGGCAGTATATCTCAGCCACTGTGGGGGACAGATTTGGCTAAAGGCAGCTCTGGAGCTGTCTCAACATTTTGCTTCTACCAGAGGATGGCAAAATCTCTACTCTGAAGCAGAAATAAACCAAACCAAACTGATGGATCCTAACACCGGATGGTAGGCAAGTGTCTGTAATATAAAAGCCCATAACAAATTATCCTATGTTTTAGAGAACCTGGGATTCTGATCAGAGCAAGCAGGCTGCAAGTGTAGTGGTTCCTAAGTATCGCTTTATATTTCTGCTGCAGAATAGCCCACAACAAGCAGGCACAAAAGCAACAAAGATTGGTGCCTCCTACTGTGAAATTGAAATAACTCTACTTCCCCAGTTGTAACATTCCATCTTCTCTATGCCATGGCCATTTTTCTCATCTTAAATTTAGCCACCTACAACCTAGGTAGCTCTGGCTCCCTAGCCTGTCCACATTTTTTCTCTACCTATCAACAGAGACTGTTAACTTCAGAGAATGACTTATTCATCCTAAAACAGATGAGGATATATTGCTCTCTTAAGGTGTCTTCCACCCTTCAGTATATAAGGGAGACCAGAGCAACAAACATACAGAGCAAAAGCAGCACAAAGCAAGGTTTATCTCACCCTAAATGGATTAGAAAATTTCATGCACTAAGCTGGCAGTACAAATGAAGGAGAGGAACTTCTGTCATCCTGGCTGAGGTCAAAAGTTCATGATTTATCATAATGCTCGAGTGCTCTACATTTTAAATGTTATTATTCTGTGAGGATATGTATGAAAATTACTACTAGAAGCAGGTGCCAAATGGTATCAGGACTCTGCTGTGACTTACCCACTCCACAGCATTACAAAATAAAGAGAGCAGAGATAAGCAGAGAAGTATGATATGGATTTCCCAATAGGTAGTGGCAAAATAGAGTATAAACACACACCTAATAAAATGTGAAATGGCTTCTCCTCCAAAGCTGGGATAAGCACTTCCCTTAATTGCATGCTTGCCCCATTACACCACTGATGATCTGCTGGCAATTCTTGTGGCCAGTCAAAGCTGATGCCCACTGGTAGAAATGGTACCTCACAGAACCTCATCACGTGAGATTAGGACACCACAATCCTGAAGCCACCACTCAGGACAGACTTCAGCTACCATGAAACAGGGCCAACCTGGAGCTAAGATAGTCTGACTTCAAAAGGGCCTCTATTTTTTTTGCTCTTTTGCTCATTTCACTACTGCAGAATCTATGTAAAAACAGTACTTTTTACAGCTCTGAAGAACTACACTTCATCATTACTCATTTTCCATTTGTACTGTCTAAAAAATCTGTCATATTTATCGTGTTCTTGATTCTGATGTATTCTAATTTTCCAAAGAAGTGTTTTATGCATCCCTGACAAGGCAGCATACTGATTTGATTCCAAGCACTTGACTAACTCAGCAAAGATGGCCTTATCAACACATATTCAAGAAATTTGGTCTAGAGGACACTTTAATAGCCTCAAAGATAAAAGGAAGCTTTGATGACAAAGCCTCATTAATTAATCAGATATTAATTAGATAATTAATTAGAGACAAGGCCCTTCCCAGGCCCTTTTCTACTTTTATTACTATAGCTAAAAATGCTTCTCTAACGGTTCTCTGAAGTAGCTAATAATTTTAATTGGCATTATTTTATAGCAAAATGAAGTGGTTTGAATGTAGGATTTTTCTGAAGCAGCTGGAGAAGTTCAATTTAACATCCATGCTATTAGGTGCATATTTAAACTGGAACTCCCCTTAAATGTGTATTGAACAATATGTCAAGGGGAGACTTTGGAACTGCCCCATCACTAAAGTCTCTACTTCTGTGCTAGATTGGGATGTCAAAGAAGTCCTTCCAACCACTCAGAGAATAAGCACACACTGAGCTACACAAACTACCCTGAAAGGAGGTCACCACACCCTTCTAAAACAGGGGGACAGGTGACTCAAATCTCAGTTTCCCGGTTGGGATGCAAACATCAGTGTCCACTCATGGCCCCTGGGATGGTGGCTGTGGCCAGGATGGTGGTTTACCAGAAGTTTGCCTTTGACACTGTCTGTTTTGGGATCAGTCGTAGGCAGTACTATGGGGACATTTAGATCAATCTGAGTCATCTCTAAAATAACACAAGGCATATTCAATTTTTCAAACTATCAGCAAATTTTTGCAAAACTGAATTAAAAAAAGGGCATTGATAGAGGTAATTTACTCAATTTCCTTAGACACAGATATTAAATATTGCAGACAATTCCCAAACCAACTTTTACAGTCAGCCTGCAACACATTCCAGGCCCTACCTCAGTTGACCCCTCTCCCACAAGCCTTATGTCTACCTGCAACTCCCCTACTTGTGACCCATGAGGGTTACTGCCCCCAGCAGCACACCCACACAATCTGAACATAAATACAGCAGAATCCTGACTGACCCCAGGCAAGGCTCCTCAGCACTCCAGTTTCACATTTAGTTAACTTAGCTTCCTGGGGAAGAATTGGCTCTTACTGTTCCCGAAAATAAAAAGCTCATGAGATGGAGCCACCTGAGGCAGTTGAGAACTGGCAGTGCAAGACCCTTCTAGACTTAGGAACACATCTTTACCTCCGGTCATAAAATGACTGAGAGCCTAAACATGCTACTTCTCCAGAACTAATAAGACAGCACCAGATCCCAAATTAGTCAATGTGATCCTATTACATACAAGTGAGCAAATAACACTGATAGATTTACACAAATTTACACAAAAAAGGTCAGGACCCACTATATCTGTGTATATTTATAAACATATAGACTTATAACAACATTAACAACAGGATGTAATGCATCTTGCAAGCATCTCACAATTTTGCATTTGTGAGAATTCTGCATTTCTAAAAACTTCAAAGTTTAAACCTGCGTGGACAAAACAAAACAATAGTGCAAGTTCAGTTTTCTCAAGAAGTAAACAGAATTTGGAGTCCTAAAAGAACTGAAGTAAGTCTCAAGATAATATTGCTCTCAACAGGTATTTTGTGATCACATACTCCCAATCAGAACAGACTTCTCAAGAACAGCACAAGCTTCCTTTCAATACATGAAATAAATATATAAAACAAAACATAAAGTCAGCACAGTCCTGAATCCTTTGAAGCTTATCCATTCAAATTACCACTGAAATATCCCTGACAGGGTCTGCAAACCCTCCTAGTCTTCTGAACTAACATTTTGTAGCATTCCATAACGCAGACATCATAATTCACCAGACAGAAGGAGATCTCAGGCCAGATTACACAGCTGACAATGCTTTTCTGTAGATTGCAACACTTGCTTTGCAGGGTGACCTGGTTATACAACTTGATCCCTGGGCAATAAGCCAGGTTTGTTCTGAATGGTCCCAAATGACTCTGTTCCTTTCTCATCCAGACAGTCAGATTATGACACTATATCCTCTCCTAGTTCCTCAGAGTGGAGAATTTTGGTTGAGAAATATAAGGACAGGGATATAAGTGCAAAAATGAAAGAGAGCTGTCACCCAGTTTTTTGGCTTGGGCAATAGTCAGATCAGCTGGATTACACCTCTCATAATGCAGTTAAATCCAGTGCTACACTGCATGTAGGCATTTCATACTGGCAGTGGAAGTGTGAGAGTCATTCATTCCCTGAGCGCGAGGATTAAAGCCTTGACTCTAGTTAGCATGTTTTGAAGATGCAGACACTGGGGTCTAAGCTTGCATCAATAGAGACTTTCCAAAAAGATAAGCTTGTTTTTTATTACCAAGGTTAATAAACAGCTGTGATCCATAGGGCAGGTGCTCAACGCAGGGATTCCCCTCTTCCCCACCAACTTCTTGTCACTTGTGGGCAGTTCTGAAAGCACACAACTGATCACTCCCACACTATCATGCCCTAAGACCTCACTGCCTAATATCTTTCAAACCACAGTTGGTTCAGCCATAATTTTACCCCAGAAATGCCTCCTTTTCCTGTCATCTTTTGCACTTAGCACTCAGAAGCTCATCTAACACAAAACACTTTGCCTTGGGAAAATAAACCTGTTGGAATTTTTTCAGATGGAAGATCAATAAAGTGGGAATAGCTTGAAAAGTCAATCAGCTCCAGCAAGTCCCCCAGGAGATAGCTAGGTGATTGTCTTTTCAATAAAGGAATAGTAAATGGAGCACAAGGAAAGGCACATCCCCTTCAAACTCACAAGGGAGGATATCTTAGGCTGAGACACAAGGAAGAAAAGGAAGCACTGCAAGAGAACAGTCATCTCTCCAGTCTGATAGAAATAGTCTCAAGAAATAGTCAGAGAGAGCTAACAAACTTCAAACTGAGAACTGGTTCCAGTACTACACTGTAGAATGATATTTCCTCCAGGTGTTAGAGGAGGAATATTTTGTTTGGGACCTCAAACACAAGGATAAATATCCCTATGCCTTTGCTCCTCGGTAGTGTGCTGAAAATGTGGTTCTTATTCAAGTTGAAGTCTTGACTTTTATCTAAATGGAGTTAATGAAGAGCTAAGTACCCTGTATATTATCAAGGTAAGTGAAAGGGGAAAATTGTCTGTGATCCAAGATGGTAAAGTCCTTTTCCTAAACACACCACAGATTTTCTTTGAGCATTTGGATTTAATCATGGAAAGGCTCAAACATAACCAATCAAGATGCAGACTCTGAAAATCACTGAAGAAATAATTCTGTTGTACTAAAGGCATAGGAAGGTATCTTCGGAGACCTTCAGGTTTCCTACTTTGCCACAGGCTTCCTATATGGTTGAGATGTTTTTGCAGGAGACACATGAGGACATATTTTGCTCTTGTTCCAACCATCTAGGTTGGAATATGGCATCTCCCACAAAGGTTCACATGAGGCAGACATTTCGAACTGCAAGCTGAGATCCACACCTTCTTATCCACAGTAGACAAACTGGACTTAGTGAGGTCCTGTGCCCTGTGCTATGACAGAGCTCAGAGTCTATCCATGAAATGGTCTATCCTAGCATTCAAGTCTGTGACTGTATGTTTTGGATGTTTGGCCATGCTTTCCACTTGAACTTGGGCTCTAGTCTAGCTCAGGGTATCTGCCTAGTGATCAACCAGTTGTTGCTTGTGTTTCTGATAGCACTATCCATGGATCAATTTTTTTTTTTTTTTTAAAAAAAAGGAAGAAAAAAGAAATTAGAACCAAACTCAATAAATTGTGAAGTGTGTCTTTAGTTGTACTCTAACCCAGCATGGTTCACTCACAGTCCCCGGAAAGTTTTAAAGCAGTGACACTTAAGTTCTTTCAGTGTCACTGAAAGTCTTTCAGTTCTTTCTTCAGGAGAGAAATGGCTTTTTTTTCTTTCATCCTACTTAGCCTGATGCTTCAAAATCCAATGACAAAATGAAGCATGATACTACATTTCTGGAGGGTACCATCAAGTCCCCCATGGATAATGTCAGCATTAAAGGGTTGCCCATCTTTTAGTAGGTAAATTGCAATAGCCTGTGATAAATTAGGAAATAGTGGCAGCTCCATTGGCCATTTCCTTATCCTTTTTAGCTGCTTTACCAGAAGGCACGTGGTTTGTTTTAACATACTGGAAATGAATCTTCTTGCAGGCTGAGTAGTAATGCTCTGAAAATAAACCCCTTGTAGTCAACAAGGATCTGATCAACCACCTGCTGCAGGGGCAGTTCTGCAGACTTGTCTGTGCACATCTCTACAGGTTTTATTGGCTCTGGGGACAATGGGGAAACCAAAATATGGGTACAAAAGAGGAAGGCTCACATATTGCCATGATTTCAAGCATAAGCATTTAGTCATGACTGATACATCAATGAGCAGTGCATGGACACCTTGAGCATAAGAATATGTAGGAAAAGTGGTGCATTTCTGCATTTCTGCCCAAAGAATCAGGGCAGTCATGAGTGGCCAGTGGCTCAGAACAAATGAATTTTCTTCCCTCACCTTTGTCCCTTCAGATGGTCAGTGGGAGGGTATCTGGAAAGGAAACCTACAGGATTCACAACACTGCCTTGAGTATATTGCAGGTTGTTCATGGTTTAATATTAGACCCTCAGCTAGTATATGTCCAAAAGAAACTACTCATCATGTCTGAAACTGGGAGCCTCCATACAGTACAGCATGTTCCTCAGAGCATTCCCTCCACATAGCCCCATCACTCACTTTTAAACAAGTACCACGGTGAACTTGCATCATTTAGCCAGTTGAAAATATAAACAAACAGGTGAGAGGATCTCCCGCTACAGGAAATCTGCCAAGCTTAACCAAGCTTCACCCAAGTCATTTCATCCCATTCCTCCCTCTGCCAACACCTCTTTAGCCCTTCTGGTGTGTATCTGTATTAATCATAGTCCATGCAGTCAAAAAAGCCTTTCCCCAGAGTCTCTTTTAGACACACATATTTACTTGTGCTTGACTCAGATTCAAGGGAATATGTCCATGTTAATGAGCTACAGGTAAGGATCAGTGAAGTTCACATTGAGACTTAAGCACAATGATTACTGAAAGAGTGAACACAGAAGGAGATATAACATCATGTACATATGCAACTATTACACAGCTGCTATGATTTAAAACAATGTGTTTGTAATAATCAGAACAGCATGGTGAAATAGCAGCTGTCTTTTTAAGGCAATTGTAACAGCCTGTTGGGAGTGCTTTCTGAAGGGGTTATTTCTTTGTCCATACTTTACTACATAACTAATGGTGAAAACAGAAAATAAATAATGATGAGTTTTTGGTACAAGTAATTATTTTTCAAAGATTACATTTTAATAGCTCTGGTACACAAAGTTTTTCATTAATTAATCTCACTTTCTTCACGAATGAGGGCAAACAATAAACATGGGCTCCTTTAACCCCCACCTTCTATCTCTCTCTTTTTCTTTTTACATCTCACTCTGCCACCACTTATCAGTGTCCCTGCAGCAAAAAAAAGGGAAAATATTAAATGCATTTCCAGGAATGCTATCTCATCCTTAATGACACCATCAATAATTGCTGTCACAAGCTAATATCAGAGTTGCAACCTTACAAGGAAGATAAAGAGGTAGAGTTTTCAGATCGAGGTTTCTAGACAGGCTCTAAATGGGATTTTGCTACATGCTTTGAAATGCTTCCTGGATAGCTCACAGGGCAGTGGGAACTAAAAACAGCTTGAATCCAGACAAGGGAGTACTAAAACTAGGGTTGTCACAGAAGAACCTCCTGGAATGGTGTTGGATCCAGAAAGTAGGATGTAAATAAATACAGCAAATGCTGTCCTTAAAGCAAGGCTTGTAACTTTGGATACCAGGATATCCTCAGGCAGCTGTTTCTTCATGCATCAAACAGATTCCAGTGATGGCCCATTTGGCAGTACCCAGACGTCCTTTGGTCCCTGTGCCACAGTGCAGGTAAGACCTTGTCATCATAAGATATACACCATTAAGAGAATTTATTCCCCAAGATATTTTAATAAAAAAATAAATGAATGCCTTCTAGTTGAAACCTGTGGCTGGAGAATTGAGATCAACTTCTCTTCAAATATGGGCAACTTGGAGGCCTTGACACTACTTGGACCCCACAGAGACCTGCCCTCACACCAATAATCTGCAGAGAAGAAACAGTGCTCCAGTTTCCTGAGAACCTCTTGTGAACATGCTGAAGGGCAGACACTGGCAACCACTATGTATTTGCACAACCAAGATCAAGCCCATTGTTTGAGCACTTCTCTCCACCCTACTAGTGCATCCAAGCATGTCCTACAGGTTGAACAGAGAAGGAAACAGGATTAGCACCATCACACTCAGCTTCAGCTGGGAGGTAGCAACTCCAAAGCCCAGATATTTGGTGTCACTATGACTTCTAGGGTGTCTGAAGTATTAATTCCCAAATAGAATTTAGTATACTAATTAATATAAACCAGAGTAGGGGGAGAAACATGCTGAGAAATTAGTATTAATTTTGCACATTAGAGTCTTCATGTAATTAATATTTAGCATGCCACACTTGCACTTCTCATTGCACCCCCTGAGAAAACTCCCATCAAGAACTTTGCCAGATAGTGTTTCATTTCTAGTCTGGCAATGAAGATATTCCCTCTGCTTTTTCTTACTGAAAGTCAGCAAACACAGTTCAGACCTTCCCTCCTGAACAGTCACAACATCTAAGCAAGAGCACCATCTCACAAATACAGCTGTAAAACACTTTTCCAATATCAGTGTCTCACGCTAAGCAGGACAGGAAGAGCAGATCCAACAAGAGAAGAAGTGGAAAGGTACAGTACAATAACTGCATCCAAATAATTCCTTTGCTTTGCCTACACAAGCCACAATTTTATGCACTGCATTACCTCCACCAGACCAGTGTATATGCAATGCAAATGAACCATCGAGCAGTATTTGTACAACAATAATAACTTGGAAGAATTTGTTTAATATCAGAAGACTTATTGGAGCAGATGAATGGCTCTGACATGATATCCATGGGACAGAAATTCAATTAAAAACTGCAAGTGGCACAGGAGTGGTAGTTATTGTTCAACGTGTACTGTGAGACCTTTGCTGAAATACAGCTATTAGCTGTACTGGTTGAGAAATTCCGGGGGTTTTTAATGGCAATCTGTTAGCTTGTAGAAAGTTAAATTAATAAAAATACAGAAACACTCTCATGTTACGAGAACAGAGCAAAGCCAAGGACTAGTTGTGTATTTTATAATTATGGATTAAGTGCATTATGCCAAGGAAATTAGAGATGTCACAAATGTAATAAAAATGAAAGATTGTCTGGCTCTAATGCTGATGACATACTGGTTTGACAAGTCACCACATACTGGTTTGCCCATTCTTGCCTCCCCAGGATGTTAATAATTATTCCTAATGCTAGCATCTACATTCACCCTGTGTTCAGCCCTTGGTGGCGATACACTTGCATGAGAAAGCTACCTCCCCACATGTTCATCACAAATTCATCTTCTGTCTTGAGAAGTTTGTTTTGCCCCCAAAAGAGCAAGAAAAAGAAGGATGGGAGGAGAATTACTTTTGTCCTTTGCTGTTTCTTTTTTGAGTTAGGTGGAGGATGGAGCTCAGTGAGAAATAACTCCCTAAGCCCATTCAACTTTTGCCAAGTCCTAAAGGTGGGATAGGCCAAAATTCCAAGATGAAAGTTGCGTCCTGGGAAGGGAAGAATCAGGCCTGATCAACAAGGAATTGACACAAATGTTTTTATTAAACTGCATGGCAGCTTTGAAGCTCAGATCACTTGGATTTCAGCCATTTGTCTTCAGGCTCTCTACTCCACAAGTGGAGAAAAAGCCAGGTCTGAATCACCTATAACTGATATGAAACACTGTAACTGAGCCCACATCTTTGCTCTGAAATGTGGTACCACATTGACTCCTCTCCGGTATTTCATCTGTCTTGTAGAACACAACTTTCCCCACCAACAGAAGTAACTAACGGGAAAACTAAGTAATGAAATAGTCATGACATATTCTGGATGTGGCACCTTGACTACCATTTCACTTACACATAATTATCAGGAAACCTGTAGCATACCAAGAAACTTCAGTGAAGTCTGGCTCCCTCAAAAGCAGCCCCAAGTGCCCAGTCAGACACCACTGCATCTCCTCAGCACCAGTGTCCCTTCACTTTCATCACTCATCAGCCACCACTTCCACATCTCAGCCACCCTCTCAGCTGTGCCTACACCACAGCGTCACACAGGAACGCACTACCAAGGGGCCAAAAATAGGTGATCAAGAGGAAAGTGGCCCAGGCAACAATATAGTGCCTTCCTCCCTTTATTCACCTAAGCAAAGCCTTCTACTGAGGCTACGGTCAAGAGCCATGACTAAATCTGACTGAACAAATTCAGGAGGACAAGCCAAGTCTCTGGGCCCAACAGTTCTGCCAAAACAGCGCCACAGTTCTCTAAATCTTTCTGGGATCTCTTAACTAATCCCCTTCTCCCAGTCTATCCAAACCTTTGGCCTCTCTCTGCAGAAACTGCCCACACATAGCTTGTCTTGGAGCAGCTCAAAGACACCCATAAATCCTGGCTGCTAATGGTGACAATCACAGTGGTCAGCAGAAGGAAAAAAAACCCAAACGAAAAAACCCACACAACACAAACAAACCACCAAACCAACATCGACAAACAACTCCCCCCAAAAAACACATACAAAAAACCAAACAAATCAACACAAAACAAAACAAAAAAACCCCACACTAAAACAAACAAACACACTTTAAAAAAATTACTTTGTAATACTGGATGGTATTGAGACTATTTCAAGTCTCTATTCACAGCTTTCCTGACCTCATTTCTAACAGTAGACAGCTAAACCCACATTCTCAAGTATGTATACATCTTACCTCTCCTGAGCAGAAAACATGAATTCTTACTACTTTTGTAGGAATATTGTTGTTGCTGCTCATGTATGAGCAAGCACAATTATAAATTCCTTTCTGCAAATGGAATATCAGTCCCTGTAAGGGATTGATATCCCCTGTAAGGGATATTTACCTTTCATGGATGGCAAAGTTCATTGGCACAATGCTATTTTTTCCCTGCCAGGAGCTAGATGCATCATGCCACTCAAAATTAAAACCACCTTAACGCTCATCTGTAATAATGTGTGACAGCTGCCTTGTTTTTAAAACTCCAGATGGAATTAGGGATCTCAAACTAATCACTTGGATCCATCTGCTTCGACAAAAGTAGTTCAGGGTACACCTGCCTTGGACTGAAGACATCCTAGTTGTAGGTAGCTGACATGAGCACAGTGCAAGGGGAAGCAGTAAATCGTGTGGGTACTCTGCAAGCAGCCCTTCTGCCTCCAGATAATTAAGGGGTTATTTTAGTACACCAGATTGTTTTGTCTTGTAGAGTTGAGGATTTTAGCAACCAGCCTTTGAACAGAGATTTCAGTTGCTCCCAAGAGCTGTGTTTATTACCTATGCTGTGTAAACACAAGGCCCTTTGCTCGAGGGAATGACCTATCAGAGGTTGCCATGTTTCCCTAGTACAAGAACCCTTCAAGTCTAGTGCCTACAAAAGTGCTGCACAGGTCAAAGGGTAGGGTGTTTGGGAGACTGAAAGGCTCTCTCCTCCCTGCCCATCCACACAGCTCTGCAGGTGGATTGTGCTGAGTGAGAAGAATAAGTAAACTTACTAAACCATCCCAGATGGGATTTCAAAGGAGAGATCTGTTGAGGCACTCAGACATGTTTGAGACAGTGCATGGCAAAGGTCTACACTGTGTTGAATTTGAGGGGCTCTATTAAAACATCAGGGCAACACAGAGCTTCCACACCTTGTTTTGCCAGCAGCCATAAACAAGGCCATGAGCTTTTTTTTTTTTCCCCTCCCCATTAAGAGTTCCAGTTACCTCTGGCTGGAAGCATTCACTAGATCATGAAAACATCTTGTCAACTCCACTGCTTCAGTTTTCCACTGAAGAGAAAAGAAGAGCTGAGCATGGAGATACCTAATTCATCTTTGCAAAAAGCATCTTCTGAGCTTATTTACATAGATAAAATAGCTAGTATGACCAACAAGACCAAGCAAGCATAGAAAACTAAAATAAAGGCACAACACAAACAACTCCCGAGGTTACATTCAGATCTGTCCAATACAGGCACTTAGCTGAAGAATTGTAATTTCCATTTCAAAAACATGAAGAGCTATTTGACCACCTGCTGCCCAAGGCTGCCAGGCCGTTGGTCCACACATAAACCACAAAGAGAAATCCTCACATTTCCATTGCAGGTGAGTAACAGGGGTATCATCAACATGGCCCTGCATCACCAGAGGGAAGTGTCTCACACTTCCACTGCAAGAAGCAGCAACTGCACGAGGATCTACACAAGCTGCTTGCCAGCAGTGTCACCTGGGCTGCCTCAATGTGCAGTGTATCAGCGTGCAGAAAAAATGAGCCAGCAGCCTGTTTGTCATCATCTGTACTCCCCATCAACCACCCTCCACTTCTACCATGTCAACTTGGCATCATCCTGACAAAGAAAGAGAGAAATCCTTCCCTTGCTCCTGCCACATGCTCACCTCACCTTCAATCCCCACACATTGATAGAAAGGATTAAAGAGAGTGCTGCTTAAAATAAAATGGATATAGGATTCAAAACCAATTACCAAAGCATAATCTTGCTCAGATGGGCATGCTAAGAATAATCTCTATCCATAAGATGAATAATTGTTGAAGACACATAACAGAAAACTGCATAATTAACTATAGCAACCGATCTTCATTTGTCCACTGAGCAATTCACATTTAAAAGCTCACCTGCATGCATTTGGGCAAAATACACTTGGGAGTTTTCATGGCAGTTGAAAGTTTTGGAAACAGTAAAACCAGGAAAATAAAACAGAGCAGGAAATATAATCAGCTTGTCACCAAAAAAAAAATAAAAAAAAAAAAAAACAAAAAAAAAAAAAGAAAAAAAAAAGAGGAAATGGTAAAATCCTGCTCTGGGCATTGTTTGCCCTTTAAAATAATAACCTTTGAGAGAAGTGAAAATATCTTTGATGTCAGCTTACACTTGGTCAAAACAAAAGTTGCTTCTAGAAAGGAGCAAACTGATGCAGAAGCAAAAGGAAGCACAGTGCCAGGTAGTTTTCTCAAGATGCTGGTTGCAGTGTCTGTGTGCTGAAGGAGAGCAGCAAAGGCAACCAGACACCACATCCCAACAATTCCCACATGGTACCAGCCTTCCCCTATCCACTCAACCAAGGGACAACTGTCACCAAGCATAGGTGTCAGTGGTGATCAAACCAAGGATACCTTTAGTCTTCTGCACTCATACTGTTCCATTCTCAAGATGAAGCTGTTTGCAGGTACAAAAATAATAAAACAAAAAAAAACAAAAAAACAAACAAACAAACAAAAAGCAAACAAACAAAAAACAAACAAACAAACAAACAAAAAAAAAGAAGCCTTTTTTTCTTCTTGGCTGCTTTGCTGTCTGTAAGGAAAAACAATGCCTAGCATGGCATGTGACCTGACAGGTGATCTACCACCATATGCCAAGTACCACAAAGCCCTGTCAGCCCAGCTCCTGAAGCACAGCACCAAACTCTTCCTTGAACATGTGTCATCCAAAGCTAGTTACATTCTGGCTCTCCTCTCCATGGATACTCTTTCAAAACTTTGCTATATGGGGTTTTGACAGAAGAGTGTTGCCCTGACTCATAAGTACCACGTTGCCAAATAGGTGAGCCAGAATCCAGGGAAGGATCTCCAGAAGTAAAATAAGATGTAGAAACCTACCAACTGACTGTGGTCCCTGGCCATGACATTTCATCCTTCTAGAGAAACTGTCAGTCTCCAAAGATAAGAGCAACAGTTCTCTGTAAGTTCTATTACTATTTTGAAAACATGCATTCCATCTCCAGCTGTCATTTTTCAGGTGCAATAAAACATGCAAGTATGAATGAATGGTTGAGAGATATTGGCATTAATCAAATATTCCTATTTAAAAAACGTACTGAGTCCCAATGAGAATATCAGAACAGCAATGTTCATTTCATTAACTGATTTATATAAATACTATTAGTAGCTGAATGGGACAAATGTCTACTTATCTCATAAATAAAGTATTCATCTACCTTCTTCCTTAGTGAAAAAGAAATGTTTTACAATTTGGAGGCCAGATACATTTTTGTGGATAATATTGTCTGTACAAAAAACCAGGAATGTATATATGTAAATGGAAAGATTTGCAAAGCCACCTATCTGATACAGATTTCCAGTTAAACTCAATGAGTGTTGATCCTCAGCTTAAATATGCAATGTTGACAACCTCAATCAAAACACCCTAAGTTTTCCTACATCTATCTCCTGAAACATCTTTCTTCTTGCAATCCATTTGCTTTGTCACTGAGAGTCTAATTTTCTCAGCAGCACAATCCCTACAGCCCTCCAGTCTTGCACGTGAACTCCCCAACTTGAGCAATAAACATTGAACACTAAACATGCAAAAAGTTTTTTACTGTTGACAACATGTGAAAGAAGCAGAGGCTGTCCTTTGAACACTGTCAGTCAGGAGAGTATGACAGCGTTAAATCCCTGTAGACATTATCTGAAAAATAAAGCTTTCACGCACTCAGCTTGGGGTTTGGAAGGAAAGGTGAGGTTCTGGAGGGTTTTTTACAACAGATGCTTTTGATTCCATGTTTAACTTTTTATAGAGAAAAATACTTGATGTTTACACTAATAACACTACAGTTTCCATTTCTGCAATAACCTGAATGCAGTGATTTACCCATCCCTCAAGTGAATGAACACTACCATCTCTATATTGCCAATGAGAAAAACACAGAAACCTCAGTCTTATTCCTGAGCTTTGCCCCCACCTGAAGAGTCTCATCAGTCTATACCAACTGCCAGACTCCAGAGATGAGGCATTCAGACCCTATTTCCAGTGAATTTGCTTTAAACTTGAATAACTGTTGGAAAGAGATGGACACTGAAATGTAAAGTTTTCCATGCTAAATGTAGATCTTCAAGGTATTGTAAAGCATCCATATCTTCCTCATGGGGGACTTTGAAAGCACCTGTACGGGTGTCTGGCCTCCTGTACCCCAAAGAGGTTGACCCCTCAGTCCGACCACAAGGCAGGGTAAGAATCACAGGGTCTTACAGATTGAAATATGGCTCAAGTCTGTTACAAGAAATTGATGCCAAGAAAGAAAAAAACAAAAACATATTTGCAATATTTGTTTTCAACAGACAGAAAGAAAAATACCACCTCAATTCAATAAATACTCCATTTGACTCACTCTCTTTCTCACATGAGCTCTGGTAAAATGACATCATGTGAGGAACATTGTCCACATTTTGTCTGCAAAAAGGCATTTGAAACCATCCCTACCCCGTGATACATTTTTTTTCTTCTGGATTATTGGTATTTTGATACAAACTAATGCAAAACTGTTGAAAGCAAGCTTCCATTTAATGGAAACCACCATCACCCTGACTGTTGTACAAACAATGCCTTTTAAGTAAGAAACTATTAAAATATTGTCTGCCTAAAATCCATCTGTGTATCCACTGGAAAACCATACTTATACAAACAAACCTGAGTCAGATCTTAGTTACACTGTGTTAGGGACATCCAATGAATCCAACAGATTTATTCTCAATTCACTGACCAAAAATCAGGTTTGAATCACATTGTGAACTGAATAACAAGAATCTGGGCAAAATTCATAGAGTAAATACAATTAAGTGTTCCAGAGTGAAGCATGTTCTTTGCAGATAAGATTAAAATAATTAGGTATACAATTTGGCAAAGCAAAGACTGGGAGCCTATTGGTAATCATTAGAATGTGAAAGGTCTAAAAGCTTGATCCAACTCCTATTGGATTCAGCCAGAAAAAAAAAATTCCTATTTACCTCTTCAAAATGGGAGCAAAAATTCAAACCAGAAAAAGGAAACACTATGCCAAATGTCACTAAATTCCTGTAACTTGCAGAATCATCAGTAGTGCTGGTTGGAAATAATTCATCATCTAGATGGACAAAGAAATTGAAATATCACTTTCATATTAGAAAGCAAATTCAAGTTTGGGACAGCTACGGCACTTAAGATGTGGAACTGTCTCCTAAAGAAAGTTACAGAAATGTCAGTCCTTAAATGCAACAAAACATAATTGGTCATGTTAGACGTATGCAGCAGAAAAAAGAGCCCAAACTTGCAGGGAAGAGGCTATTCTCTGCAGAGGGATTTGTCAAATTGGCGTCTTATTTGGGCCCTCCCTTAGCACACAGTACCAGACACACAAGCCCCAGAGCTCACTTGCAAGCCACAGCAATCAGCCACAGACACCACCATTCCTGTTATTTCAGCAAAGATAATGGAATTGAGGGACATCTCACAATTTTGCTTCATAAAAATAGACTCTGATGGAATAAAGTCATGTTTGCAGAACGTAAACAGAGATTTCATAGCACCAAGTCTTCATTTTTATCACATCAGGTAGTTCTCTCTTTCTAAAGAGAGCTCTGAGGAAAGATAACTAAAGGTTGTTAAGGCTCGCTGCATCTTTGGATTTATGATGGAAAACCATTTTTTTTCCTAAACTATTGCAACAAATGTTGCTAGGCAGAAAAAGCCAATAGAAACACTTGTAAATGCTCTATTGAGAAGCAGAAAGGCAGCAGGTGACAAAGGCTGAACTGACCAGATGAGGTTTTAATTTTAAAACCCTATGAACAATATAACCAGTGTTTAATGGTAGGGAAAGAAAGAGAGCTTTTTCCCCTTAAAGTATGGGGATCTGCAAGCCAATACAAATACATAGCGTGCCTTATTTTGAGCAATGTGCATCTCACCACTGCATCTGAAAATACATGAGAGAAGTAAATAATATGGTTGCAAGGCTAAAATAAAATATCCTAGTCTAGGAAGATAAATTCAAATACATATACAAAGTGCAGAGCTATTTTCAGGTAACTAATAACATGAGGAAACACAAGCAAGTTGTTTCAAAATGCGGAGCCATTTTTTTTTGTGCCAGAATGGTCAGACTAGCTAAGACAGTGCCTCTAGAAAATAGTATTTCAGCTCCTGCAGCATAAAAGCTGCATATTTTATCTGTACCCTCCTGATCTTATACCCACAACAAATAAAATCATCCCACATGAATCTACTGTTCACCACCTCCTATTTCAGAAGAACAAAGCCACGGAATTGACACATGATTTTGTTTCTCTGGAGCCAACAGGAGTTTTTGCAGAGGTAACAATCAAGAAGGAGCTGGGCATCTCACCCAATTTTCATGAGAGTACAATGTCTTTAACCCTACAGCTGCCCTTATCCCAAACAAGGCAGACACCATCTTCATTCCAGGGGTCTTATTGTAATGCTGATGTCTTGTCCTGAGCACCTGCCATTCAGCATATTAAGCACCTTCATTCCTAGCTGGTGAGGAGGAGTTGGGCACACTCAGCACCATTTCCTGTTTGATAACAGCTCCCAGGTGATGTGAAGCCTGATGGAGGCTGCACCCAGTTTGCAGATGTACCCACAGAGCACGGGGGCCAGTAGACACTGTTGCAGGAATGGATCCCTATACTGATAGGTGCAAACAAACCTTGGCTCCTCTGTTCAGCCTTGGGACTGGCTGCATCCAAGGTCCCTGCAAGATGGAATCTTAATAACCTATCTTACAGCAGCATTGAGCTGAAGTAAAGATTCTCCTTTCCCACAACCAGATCCAAGATCCACTGAGAACTTGAGTCTCTCTCTGCACCCCTTCAGGAATACACTCATCAGCCACGAAGCCTTTGGCAGAGTTGAAAAGAAAGCAAAATCTTCTCAGTCTTCAGTCTCAAGAAGAAAAATTCCCTGCTTTCAAGGGTCTTTTAAAGATCAAAAAAAGCAGCTCAGGAAGAAAAAAAAAAAAAAAGAAAGAGAGATTCACATGAATGAGCCAATGCTTTATTTCATCCCCCTGAAATTTACGCCCTCAGCTCTTTTTGCAAATAATTATAATGCCATGAAAGGGAAAGTGAGGAACAAAAGAGCTCCAGGGCTTAGTTTTCATCATCAAGGAATCATGGCTGCAATTTGAAATTTCACAGGTGCTGAGGCTCTCGGATATGTAGCTAACCAGCCTGTCTTTCAGCATCACTGAATTTGGCCAACTCAGCCCAGAGTCCATTTGCTGCAGCATCAAAAATGAAATGCAGTTCTAGCAGCAATGCAAATCAGATCACATAATTGAAAGACTGTAAGTATTAGTAAAGACTGAATAAGTTCCCAGCCAAGAAGCAATACTTCAAACTACACTGTGAACTCAGTGTAGAAATTATTGAGTAAGATTCTCTGGACTGCACTATACAATTAGATTATTATCATTACTTCTCTATGCTTTAAATCTATGAATCTGAGGACATGCAGAGCTGCATTTCTATGAAGAGCACCCTCTGGAGACTTTCTTTCCCACATTATAAACCAGAACATGAGAAATCTGAGGACACTGAATTTGTTGCTGTGTGTGAAGAGAAACACCACCCAAACAAGAATCATTAGAGTGGAAAAACCTGCTGCATTATGAAAAACTTATGGTGTTTAATCAGGATGTGAGTACCTGATTGGGGAAGTAGAGAGCCTTTCCATGCAGTCCACAAAAGCACAAAGGGCCAAAACCTGATAAATTAAGGTTAGACAAATATGGGTAGGAGGGTATTTTGTTCTATTTTGGGTGGGTTCTTTTTAAAAATAGGAAGGGCAATTGTTCCAGAAGACTGTACTAATGGATGAGGTCAATTCTTCATTACTGATAGTTTTACAATCAAGATGGGATATTTTCCCAAGAGTTTTGCTCTTGATCAAACAGATGTTAGTCTGAGGAATTAACATCTGCTTAGTGTCTATAACAAATCATTTTCTTTTCCTTCATGGCCTTGCAGTGTTTGAGCATAATACTCCTTTCTGCCTCTATAACTTTGGAATTGTTTTAATAATTACACATCAATGAGTCACCAGTGACACAGTTATTACTTTACAGTTTCTCCCCATCGTTGCTTCTAGATAAAATTTTCTTTTTATTTAGGATTACACCAGTGTAATCCAGTATTTTCAAAAGGTGTCTGCTCTGAGGAAGACTCTAGTGTCAAAAGATTCCTTCTCTAAAATTTATCTTCCCATTATACAATCCCACTCTGCATACAAGTAACTAATCTTTTGATAATTTTAATCCATGAAGCAGGGTGACTATTAGAAAGCAAAGCAACAGTCTGTTCCAGTGAACAAGGTCATAACACTCTCTTTATGGTATGAGCTCTCCTACCCTACAACCATGAGCTAAGAAATCACTGTCGAAGTGTCCTTGTCTGTATTCACCACTTTTCCTAGAATTATATCTAATCATCCATTGCCTAACTTTACAAACCAACAGCATTTTACCACAGCTTCATGTCTATTTAAGAAAGAGAAGCCAGATTCTGAGCTGCTCAAGACCCTTCACATTTCAAACACATCTTTTTGGTATTCCACCAGCCATTCAGCCAGCACACTGTTGGCTTCAACACAGTTGCTTTGATAGCACTTGCATATTTCCAGCTGATTTTTGCCCTCTATTGTCTCCATCGTGTTATCACTTGTAGACAACATCAAAGAGCTGAGAGCAGAACTTTTCATGCTCTCAATCCATCAGACCCATGCATCCTATCAAACTGCACATCTGCAGTGCAATGTTTTGCTTGTTGATGGGATCTAAACTGGAACTAATGCACTGCAGAGAGCACGGCCACCATCTCAAGTTAACACTTACCATTGCACATTGTCCAATTTCCACGCTGGCTTCACTATCCCATTTACATAATATTCTAATGGAGACATTTCAAGACAAGGTAGGATGGATCACAAGATGCAAAAGAGTGCTGAATGCACTCAAGGAAAAATTATTCAACCTCTCAGCTCTTTTCATAGTTAGCTTCTAATATGATGCCTGCTGTGCTGCTTTTTCCAAGGGATGTGGGTGGAAGGCTCTCCCATCACTGGACTACAGAAACAGAGCTAAGTAAAAGCCATTAATGTTCTTCCTCTCTCCCAAAGGAATGACTAACCAGAACAAGACACTTACCTCAGAAGGCTGTCTAGAATGTACCTAAAGTCTTTTAAAAGCAATCTGTGCTCAGCTTTAAGGATATTTTTCCTAAAACCTGCCTTTGCACAGCTGCAAATTACTCCATAACTGGAGAATATATAATGGGAGAATGGGCTGGAGGGAAATGATTATGCTGTATATATTTGCATACTTACAGGACTATATATACTATAAGAACTAAGTGTCCAACTGTTTTTTTTTTTCTTAACTGAGCTACTATAGCCTGGCACCTCTTTCCTAAAATTAGCTCCACTTACAGAGGTTACCATAGTATTTGTTGCTATACCAAAGCACACTTCATAGGTGATGTCCTTTGTCATACAGCAGAAGACCAGAGCTATTTACCAGTCCCGAGTCTTGCACAATTCTTAAAGAACATCCGTCACCTCCAGAAGTACCCACACAGGCTATGCCTTATTGGAGGCTTTGAGAGGAAATCCCTGCCTAAGATCTGCAGCACAGCATCTGCACTCAGGAGCCACAGCTCTGCCCTGACACCCAGCACAGGTAGCAGCTCTTATGAGCTTCTCCTGAGAAGCTCTCCAGATTTCCACAGGACTGCCCCAGGGTTTGCTCTGGGGAATTTCTCAGGCCTTCTCATATAGGAGGATATGTTTCCCTTCACTACTTTTACAAGACCTGACCCAAAGTCTGGAAAAGTGCCTGGAAACACTTTGACTTCTTTAGATTCACAGAATAGTTTGGGTTGGAAGTGACTTTTAAAGGTCACCTAGTCAAACTCCCTCTGAATTTGGATCCTACATTAGTGACCTATGTCTAAATTAGGTTCCACTACCTACTTCCTCTGTCCAGATTAAATAACCATGGTACAATCCATAGCCATGCTCAGATTTTTCACATTTCTTCTACCAAGCTTCCGTTACCCTTCCTAGAAGCATTTGCAGCTCAGATAAATTTAATAGCAAGCAGGGAAATTTTAGGAGTCTGGGCTGTTTCTTCTTGCACTCACTTTCTACTACTTCTGGAATCAGATATATGATCAACTAGGTTTTAGACAAATCTCTTTGCATTGGGCTAATTTTTGCAAAAGCTGGAGCCAGAGCTGACCTTCTGCCATACTCCCAAGACCTTTTGCAGAATTTTGCCAAGAGCAAAGACAAAAGTTCAGACATATAGAAACAAATCAATATTGTTCTGACTTCAGTCTGCCCTGAAGTGTATTCTCAGGTTTCTGTTGCACAGATACAAAGCAGTTTTGAGGAAATATACAGTTTATGAGATTCTAAACAGATTTTTTTATGGATCCTTTGCCCACAATGAAATGTTCCAGAGAATAAGCAGCAGGAGAGACAAAAAGGTTAAAAATGTATTCCATAATAATCACAACAGTGCATTTTCCCTTATCCTAAAGAGATAGAGGCTCTGGGCCAAATTCCAAGGGGAGTCAAGTACAACTCATGTTGAATCATGGAAGGGGAATCACGTACAACACTTTCACCTACACAAGTTTCTTAACTTTCACAGTATCCTGAACTCCCCTTACATCCCACCATGTTGTCAACAGCTTTTCTGTTTTATCCAGGTGTATGCAATTCCTTGTGAATTTGCATGCATTTCAGACCATATCTTAAACAGTCAAAACACAGAATTATAGAAGAGAAGCAACAAAGAGCAGAGACCAGCACATCAGCCCTGATCACCTCCACTCCACACATTCATTTTCCATACAGAGACCTGGAAAATCTACTTCACACACTGGGCTATAGCCACCATCCCTGCTTGCGTGGGCCATGCATCACTGCACACCTTCCTGACCAGGAACAAACAACAGATGGTTTTAGAAGAGATGCATGTGCTGCCCACACTCAAGTTAGGGAGAACCAAACACTGGCTAGAAATCCATGGCCATTGTGTGCAGCAGCCTGGCCTGCTCTCTCTGTGCTCTGAGCCAGCACAAACAGCAAAGGCTCCACAGCTCTGAGTGTCTGAGAGAGCACAAAGCAATTAAAACATTCAGATTCACAAGATTAAGGTCACTTTATGCAATACTTTTGAAGGGAAATCCTTCAGAATTTAAAATCTTTTGGTGCCTCCCCATCTTGTTTACAATTTCCTTACCTTGAGAACTATCAATCACTTGAAGAAAAATAAATGCAAGGAAAGTAATACCTTATGCTCCAGCTGTTCTTTGAAAAGCTTGTAAGTCATCACGTTAACTGAAATTCATTGAAGTCATTAAATCCATTTTTCCCCCAAGCAAGTTCTCTCTCTGGACACCTCTACTGTTTGAAATGGCAAAGAGAGACAGTGATAGGACCTATTTATGCTTGTTTGAAGGTGAGTCTATGTTATCTGATTTTAATTCCAATCCATCCATCACAATCAGGTGCACAACACTGGTCCCTCAAACCACACATTCCCAGCAGCCTGACCACTGTGGTAGTGTCAAATTCCCTCTCTCCACTCACAAAGGCACCTTATGCTAAACTTTAAAGCACCACTTTCCAAGATCAATGATAATTGACTGATTAAGTATGCCTAATGCTGCCAGAATGTGAGCTGATTGTATAATGGTGCTAATTAGTAACTGCCAGCGCTCATTCCAATTATTAACCTTTAGGAATGTCATTTTTGAAGATAAGAGTTTGCAACACAGCTTACTGCAGCATTTGTAATGGTTTCTGTAACACAGGATGAGAGAGAACACAGTGACCAATGAAGCTGAAATAAACCATAAGAAAGGAGCACTAGAAAAAAAGGATTCTACCTTTGCTTTCTGCAAGTGATAGAGACTGTAACAATAGAAAGGTGGAACATCAGTACTAAAGGATTCAAGAATGCAGTTTTCCACAAGACCTGTCTCCTCAACAATGCCACTGCCAAACATGCCTCAGAAGCTTCCCAGCAGTGCAGGTACCAAACCAACTGCCTGATTTGCCAGATGGGCTTGTTTGCAGAGGGCCATGTCCAGTGATGCTTTGGAACGAGACAAACACAAGAAGAACAAGTTTGCTTCAAAGCACCACCTGTCTGCACAGCCACAACTCCGAGTCTTCTGATATCTTATGCAACAAAGGATATTTCATGATGAACCACATCATGTACCCTGCTTGGATCAGATACAGCCAAACAACTAAGTTAAACCACAGTCTACTTAAGTTCACCCTCATCTGTCCTCAAGCAAACCACATGCACCATCGCTATTTAAAAGGAACACTTCCAAAAACAAAATATGAGTTTCTTATAAATCTCCCACCACTGTAACAGGGCCATGTTCTGTTATATAGCCAGACTTGTGCCCATCACTGTTAAAATGCCACAGGACAACAAACTTATACATACTTTTCAGGTGGTGTGACTAACACCCCTCAGCCCCTAAAATTAGGTAGCACTGATGCAGATGACTCCCCAAGTCCTCAGAGAGGCAAATGGTCCACCACAGTCTCACCTGCCATATACTCTCTGAGAGAAAAAAAACAAACCCAAAGCTCTTCTTGCTTTGTTTCCCATACCTTGTACGAAATAGAAGACACTTGTAGGTACAAAGCTAAATATGCTGTGTTAGTTCTGTATTCCTCATAGGCATCCTTTTTACCTTTATTGGTTACAGATAAACGAACCAATGGGATTTTAATCTTCCATGGGACATTTACTCTCTGCTCTGCTAGAGGCACACTGAATGATGTACCATGGTCCACTGTTTATTCTGTAGCTTAACTACTCCATGGCAATATAACATTATATCTGAAATCTTACATTTTAGCAGATGATCTTACTGCCTGATTTTCCTCAGCCACACTTGCATCTGCAAGTAGCCCAAAGAAAGGACAAGGCCTCCTACATACTGGCTTTACAGAGACCTGTGTCTGGGGCACCTCACAGATGGATCATACTCTGCTGAAGTCCTTGAGGGAACTCATGCTTGGTGCTGTATGTTGTATGATCCTCCTGTTCCCACACCAAGACCTGTGTGGGTCTGTGGTGTGTGACACTCCCTGTTTGTGTGTGGGCTACTCTTCATCAAGCTGTTTCAGACTTCTGCTCTGAACCTGTTTCTTGTTCTGCCCCCTCCAGGACCAATAATCAGCAACCAGGCTTCCTTCTTAAAGCAAATCACTTCAATTTCTAACATTTCAGAGAAAGAGATGCAAGAGGACCAATGCTAAATGCATTTCTCTTTCCACAGGGCTGACTACTCCTTGCGAGCCTCAGACCCCCAAAAGGCTGGAACCCAGGTCCCAATGATGGGTTGCCCTTTCTTTCTGCATCCATCTACCTTGGTGGCTTTGGAACTTCCAGGACTCGTACAAAGGAGTGCCCTGCACTCCTGGCAGTAGTTACAGATAGCTGGAGACTGCTGCATTTTAAATGCATCAGAATTCGCCCAAGTTCATAGTGTGTCTCTCAACCCTGGGCAAAACCACTACCAGACTTTGGGGTAAGGTTTGGCAGTAATATCTACATTAACAGCCCAAATATCTCGGACTGTTACCTCTCTCCTATTATCATCTTCCTCACAGATCCCCTGAGCTAGACTACAAGATCCATAAAATAACATGTAACAGTTCTGTTACAGATGCCATATGATATTCTTAGATTTATTGTGGGGTAATATACCTGAATTATTCCAATTCACCACCACATTTGCATCCCTGACTAGATCTGCAGGACACTAAATGCCCAGCTCCTGCATATAGCCTGCTGCTAGATTCAGGCTTCCGGACAGCAAGCTTCAGGGATAACTGGATATAAGGAACTACTAATATTTATGGGGTAAATTTTCTAAAGCAACTGGCCTTAAAGACCCAGAAACAAGCCCTAAAAATCTGGTTACAGAAAGGCCTCACTTACCCTTTACAGTTTTTATTCAGAGGCAGAAATCCTACATGTAAAAATGTCCTACCTTCCCATGATCTAGTAGTTTACAGGAGCTTTCATTTTCACTTGGTCGGGCATATACTGTAAAAGAACTGGCTGACAGATTTTACAGATGAAGCACATGTGGTAAGTAAATAAATCAAAGGCTGCCTTCCAGGCTGGGGGAATGTAGCCCTTTGTAAATATTATTTGGAGAAATGACCACTTGATACAGGCCCTTATTAACTACATAAGAAGCCTAATGAATACACCACAGAGATAATGAGAGAGACAGATCAGACTAACAGAAAGATAGAAGGATTTCTTGGATGTTTTTTAACAACGCTTCTCCATCCTTTAGATTATTTATAGACATTATAAAATGGCAGTGCATACGGGGAAAAAAAACCAAAATACCAAACCAAAACCAAAACCACCACAACATAATAAAACATCAGTATAAACAGACACAATCCATGTTAAAGTACTAAATTCTACAAGCCACTGTACAAAACATCAAATATTTATGATTTGGTCTGAAGCCAAATTGGAAAGAACAGAAAAGTCAAAGGAGGAGGGAGATGGGAAGAGAAAGGAAAAGAACAGCTTGGTAAAAGAGAAAAAAATCATGTAAACTGATGCAAAACCTAGTTTTAGTGTGGACAGGAATATTGCATCCTGCAGCAAGCATGAGGTGGCACCAAAAGAGAAACTGTTCAGTGCAAGAACCTGGTGGTTCCTTACACAGACCTGACTGCCTGGAGAGTACGTGGCAGTACCTATCTGTCTCTGCCTAACTGATCAGAGGCCAGGGAACATTCTGAGCCAGAGATGTAATACAGTCCTTGACAGATATTGGTTTTGATTCTAGGAACTCATCTAAACTCCACATGAACCCAACTTTACCTGTTCACATGGGTGAAATACACAAGGAGATCCACAGATTAAGTACATATTGTCCTAAGAACCAAAGTCTTCTACTTGCTCTGAACCTTTGTCCAATGCTCCTTTATTCCTCATGGAATCACAGAATTGTTGAGGTTAGAACGAAACCCTGGAGCTCATCTGATCCAACCCCCTGCTCAAGCTGGGCCACCTAGAGAGAGTTGCCCAGGATCAGTCCAGATGGCTTTTGAATATGTCCAAGGATGGATACTTCACAACCTCCTTGGGCAACCTGTGCCAGTGCTCAGTCACTTAGACAGTAAAAAGCATTTGCCATTATATTCAGAGGGAACATCCTGAGTTTCAGTTTGTGCCTATGCATTGTCTCATGTTCCGTCACTGGGCAGACACTGAAAAGAGCGTGGCTCCATCTTCTTTGCCCCTTGCTTTCAGGTATTGGCACACACTGATGAGATCCACCACTCCCACTGCCGGCTAAACAGCTCTCTCAGCCTTTCCTCATAGCAGAGATGCTCCACTCCCTTTCTTTAGCGAAGGTCCTCTCCACACCATGTAATTTCATAAGATTTTTACCTCACTCTGTTCTGGGCATCTCTTTTCAGGTTTTCCCAATCCTACTAGATCAGATCTAGTATGGAAGTTCTTATGCAATTTATTAAGGAAGTTTTATTTTGCAGTTATCTATTTGCATATTTATAAGTTAATTTAATGTGTGGTTTTCATTAATATTGGCACGTATCCACAATGAACGCATCCGCTACTAATATGTGCCAACCAAACTTCTCTACACAGCAAACAGTGATCAGAAAAAGACATTAGTAAGGCCAAACCTAATTCATCTCTACATGTGGCTTCCTGCAAAAAGTTTTGCAGTCGGCATCCAAATCTAATTAGAATGTAAGATGAGATAACGAAAGGAGCAGCTCTCTAGTGAGAGCAATGGAATTGCTGCTCCAAATGATAACAAAGAGATGAAATAGCCAATTCCTGTTAACAGGTGCAACTCTGCTGATGCAGCAAAAGTCACAACACACCACAGGATCTGCAGCAGGTTCTTGGCTACAAACTCCCTCCTCAGCGCTGCTTCGCTACTCTCTAAACGAGTAGGTACAGCACTACAAAGACACTTTACCTGCTAACCCTGACAAGATAACTTCGTAGGGTCAGTAAGGCTTCAAAAGCACATGATCTCTGACCTTCTCTACCAAATTCCCAGGACTAAATGACCAGGAAATGACCAGAGCTCAAAATTCATTTTTGAGAAGAAAAGATGTCTTCCCTTCTTGAGGAGCTCACAGTCAAAGAAATTCATCAACAAGGACAGAAAAACTATATTAAATATAGCACAAATAAGCTGAGAAAACAGGGGCAAGCACATTCTTGCAGCTCCCTAGAACACTTAATTTTTTTCCAAAACAAATTGCATTAATTCACACTGAGATTCTCATGATTATATCAATACCAGAAACATTGTTTGGCATTAAATTCCCTATTTTATCATCTAGTTTTCTGGAATGGAATGACTAGAGATCTGGACAGGTTTAAGTTTCCATTGATGCAGTTGAGTACCTGAAAGGGCTGGCTCAAAAATTAAATTATGCCAAACATTTTTTTTATTGGTTTGGTTTGGTTTTGTTTATTGTGGGTTTTTTAAAACTACAGTTTCAAAGACTACTTTTAGTCCAATAAAATAACTTTACTTAAAAAATGTGATAGCATCCAAGGTAGACACCAGTTGAACAACTGAGAGAGAGCCCATCTGTAACGCAGAAGACTCAAATCCCGTGGTTGACTCAGGTGTCCAAAATAGTCACATCAAAAATTTGTATTTTGTAATTGCCTGCTACTCTGCCACAGAATATTCTAGGGAGAGTATATGGAAGAGATAAAAGAAAGCATGATTTCTTCCCTTGGTCTCTCACACAGTTCTCTTGACTTAGAGATCTCCAAGTCCCAAAACCACTAAAATGCTGTGGCATATCATGTCTCCAGCACAACTCCAGCTATTCCATTAGAACACCTAAAGTATGAATAGCTCAATGCTGACAAATAGGTAACAAAAAATAGAAGATATTCCTGCAAATCTGACCCAAAGGCAGTAGACCTGCCTCTTCCTCCAGTGTTACATCAAAAAATAAAGAATGTAAGCCATCAGCTACTGCCACACTATCACGTATTACAGCCACCAGCAGAAATATCCTCCATTAATTCACTGAATCTGCTTTTGAAATCCATTTACGCTTTTATTATTTCTGCCTCACAACATCCTGTAGCACTGAGTTACACAATTTAATTACTTGAGGAATAAAAAAGCACTTCTCTTTATACTTATTCAGAGCAAGGGCTTGAACTTGGATCTTCACACATAAGATTAGAACCAGTCTCTCCCTGGAGAGATTCTCAGTCTCTCCTGTTGGAGCTCTTTTGCAGAGTATAAATAATTCAAGAGTTATGAGGGAGGGAGGAAAAGAAGGATGGCTGGACATATTACCTGAACCATGGAAAATTAAAACAAAACACAGCATATTTTTTCTCTCTCTACATTTTGTATGGAATTCCACCTTTGTCCCAAAAACATTCCCTCAAGAAATCAGGAGCTGATAAACTGCCTTTTCTTCTTGCTTCCCTGTCTCCAGCCAGAAAACAAGATGTATGCAAAAATTCCCATTATTTTTATTAAAATAAAATTAAATATAAACACTAGTACAGTCTGAAGCTCTGTTTTTATTCATTCTCTCCAGTTCAGCAGGAATTCCACCAAGGAATAGGGATGAGCAGATGCAGGGGGAAGCACATTAATAAATCATAAGTGTCATTAAAATTTGTAAACTAATATCTTCTGGGAAGTTTGGCAATTAGTCTCAGAGCTTTCTTGGCAAACAAAAAATTAATAAATCCAAAAAGCCCCCTGTGTGATGACATCCCCGCCCCCCCCCCGAAAGGTCATTGATGAAGCAATTAAGAGACACAACAAATGGACCAGCCAGAAGGCTGGTTCACGAAAGACAAATGAGCTTCATGAAACAAGATGAATAAGACATCTTAATAAGCAAAGGTGGAACATCAATCCACACACCATCCCAAGACACATACAAAGGCATCTAGACTTGCATTTGCTCAGCTATTGCTTTTCACATGATTTTACATCGTGCCCCTTGGTCTCCACCATCTCTGAGGAAACATTAATGCGATTACTCATTAAAGCAAAGAACCATCAGAAAGCAAAGCTGTGAACATTACTATTCCCTTGTTGGAAAATCCTGTGGGACAAAACAGAACTAGGGAAGCATCATGAAGAAAACAAATGAAACTTCTCTCCAGAAGTTAGCAAACAGCAATCTTACAGCAAAACAAAGAATTAAATAATGAAGTCTTATTTTTATTACCACTACTGAGTTTACCTAACTCTAAAACATAGCCCTAAATTTAAGATAAGCCTAATAGTTTTCATTGTTGGTTCCCAAAACAGACATTTAAAACACTTTTAACTCACATAATCGCTTTGTTGCAATGACAGCATCTCCTTCTAGTTTGAACTGTAAAGAATGTATGCTTTGGACACTACCTGGGACTGTCTGGGACATTCAAGGAGAGCTAAGCCTATGGTTCATTCTATTCAGCTCCTTGAATGTTGTTTTTTTTTAAATTACCATGTATCCTCACATTCAGGCACACACAGCCCAAGCAAATCTGAAGAATCCCTTCTATACATTTCCTGATGTCTACAATGAAAGATTTGTTTAGATCACATTATAAAACAAATGCCCCCAATCCTCATTTGGCAGCAGATAGCTCAGGGCCAACATGCACCTACTGTGCATCTCCCAAAGAGTTCAAGTGTGGCTCCCATGCCAAGATGACTTCTATGGCATCTATGACTGAGAGCCAGGCTGTGCTGAGACAGGGTACACTGGGTCACCCACTTTGGGGAAATAACTAATAATCAAGAGTACTGGAGATTAAAAATTGCATTATTCTAGGATGTTGTTGAAGGTGTACCCTAATTGAAACTCGAGATGCTGAGAGTCTTGAGCAACAATTCTCATCTCACACTGTGGTCATCTGCTGCAGTTCCCCATTCCCTTAGTTCTTCAGCAAACTGCACCTAACAGCGCTCAGCCACAAAGATTTTCACAGGTGGTTCCCACAGCCTGAAAAAGCTAGCCATCCTCAAGCTGGGCTATTTATACTTTAACAAAAAGCAACAGCAGAGATGCAAAACTTTTGGGTACCCTGGTTTTCAAATCCAAGAGAGGTCAGGGATGTGCTTGCACACACACCTGGCTCCTTCCCTCCATGCCCTGGTGGCTGACTGCAGATACAAGAAACTCTTCTCCTCCTCAGCATAGAATTTCTGCACTTTGCAATATTATTAAAAAACGCCAAATAAATTGCAATAATGGGAAGCATGACTACTTTGAAAATCAGCTCCATTAATTTTATGCCTGCATACAATCATCCAGAAAATAGCATGTATCGAAGATGCACATTGTCAGCATAAAAGTGGAAAATTATAAATGTAATCAAATTTGACAATACTGCAGGGAGATGTCGGCTGGTCATGGTGGCTCTCTGGAGACTGCATTTCAATACAGCAAACTCCAGAAAAACTACAACGCCTCAGTGGTGACTGAGCAGTCACTTGCCACAAGCAAGAGGTTGTGGCACAAACCAGAAGTTGCCATTCTCAGCAGCACAGTCTAAACAATGTATTGCCACTGGGATAGAAACACTCTTAAGAAAGCCCTGGCTTTGCCATGACCTATTTCAGGTTTAGCTTGTTTCACAGAGAATGATATGGAAATTTGAGTCAGGCTTATTCAATCTCCTGATCCCTGACTTCTTACTCATGGGTCTTAGAGGCTGCTACATTTGGAGCAAGCAGACTAAGCCCCAGTTCCCCAAGGGAAGACCTGGCACTTCACACCGCATTCACCTTTTCACACCTACAGGAGCAGCCCTATCTGAAGCCAGTTCCAGGTGCCACACACCAACCTAGAGCACAGAAATCAGTGTGAGCTGTGAAATTTGCAAAGGCAACAAATGCTAGAGGCACACTGAAACATGCTGAGGGTCTCTGGAGACCGTGGGAGGCTTAAGAGGCAAGGCCATGGGAGGAGAAAGCTTAAAGCCCTTTGGTAATTCAGAGGTGAATGAAAGAGCAATGCACAACATAAAGCAGATTGCAAACAAGCTGAGGAGTTTTACTCCTCTCTGCTCCAATGCAGCTGCTGTATTTTGCAGCTGTCTCTATTAAAAAGCTGAAAAGGTGGTTTTTTCCTAACTCAACATAGAGACTAAGACAACAGCCCAACCTCTTTAGGCATAGCAGCCACAAGCTGCCACAAAAAAAAGCTTAGGGATTTTTGACTCCTGACATGGAAACATAATTTCTTGGTTAATAAACAAGAAAACAAGAAGGAATATATGCAAAAATTTCTTCATCACCATTTTAGCCTCTTAAACAGAAAGAGTCAGTCACAGTTTTGAGTATGGGTTAATGCCTGGGCCAGCATTACGTATCATCAGATAATTTAGCTGGGACCATGACCAGAGGAGGGGAACTCCAGGAGACCCATCGGAGCTGGGTAAAACAGTAGCAGGGACTCAGAGCTGACACATGCAAGTGCTTGCACTTTGGAAGAAAATCTGAACTGCTCCCCACTGCCCAATTAGCTGATGTGTTGCAGTCACGGTTATCACATTGATCATAAACACCGCCCTGCTCACTTGTGCTTCTCCTGTCTGCTGGGTCGCCCGGTTGTCTCCTTGTCTTCATCTGAGATTGAAAGCTCCCTTGAGAGGGAAGCTGTCTTTTTAGCTACTGCAATCCAAATAAATAAAATAAATTAATACATTCTTGCATACTAAAAAAGGCAACAGTGGAAAACTCTTGTTACAGTTATTTTAGCAGAAAGAAATTGTTCAACCCACAGTGGCTGAAACAGCTGAAAACATTTTAAATATTACAATAGCAACTTTAAATACTTGTCAGAATGTCATGTTCACAAAATCCCATCTCAGCAGTGTACAGCTAAAACAGGAGACAGGATGAGAAATAAGGGAGGAAGCATTCTTCCTTTGCTTGTAAAATCTGTGAAATCCATAAGGCCTGCAGAATAAGAAAAGGAGCTCGATACATTCCTTCTGATTATTCCCACTCACAACACAAGAAGGAAACAACTGGACAGCACTAAGATTAACTAATGGACTTGCTGTCTGTGATACAACTTTCAGAACACCCCATATAACCTACTGAACACAACATACACCTGAACCCAAATTTTATTTATCACAATCACAGTTTCTGTGGGCAAATCTGAAACTGTTATAAACACACACATTTGAAGAAATAAGCCATTAGATTGATGTTCCACTCTCTCTTCTTCCTAATAAAATTGGCCTAATATCTTCAACAGAAAAATACTCAACAATACAAAAAAACCCCAAATCAAACCAAAAACACCTCCCCCCCAAAAAACCCAAACCCAACCCTTCAACTTTTGGTTGTTAGTGGTGACTTTTAGATGCCGTACTTCGCATATTCAACCCTCTCCTCCCCTGTTAAACAGATGTCTTTTTGGACTACAACACCTGTGAAGCAGCCTGGCCCCTACTCTTCACAGAGAGAGTTTGTATTTCATGACAGGTCACTCCTGTGTGCTTAGAGTTCATCATGGACAATGAAGTTTCATGCAGGGACTCTGACCTACGGAAGATTTGGGAATTAGAGGTACTCCAACATCTCTTCAAATTAAAACCATGTAAGTTTTCAGATTAAGAGGGAGCATTGCTTTCCTTTTGTTGATGGAGTTGTTATTGGGATGAAAAAGAAATTTACAGAAAGCGTATGTCCATCCCTTAATCCATTTTTTTCTTAAAGCAGGCAGGAGGCAGCTGGATTCTCAAGTACACTTATATATTTTGTTAGGCAGTGAGAATTGATGGAGGGTTTGCATGTCTAAAAGCTTAAATAATTTTTACAGTTATATTTGTTGACCTACAAAAAGCCTTCTCTCCACATGTTCATAAACATCTCACACCATCATAAGTATAATAAAGTAGCAATAAAGTAGCTTCCTTTCATAAGAGGAGAACCATCAGTTCCACTCAACTCAGTGGGAAAAACAAAAATCCAAACTACAGCTGACAGGTATCTCCTGTGACAAGAGATGTGGCATTCACAAGGAGGAGGGCGTGTGCGGGCGTGTGTCTCTTTCTTGAAGCCTTCTGCTTCAAGGCTGGCTGTTTCAATAGAAATAGAGGCTTTTTCTGTGATTGTTTGAGCCCCACAAGCATGAATTTGGGTATTAGAGCAATGTCGGTGTTCCTGCACTCAAATGCTGACTAACATTTCCTCTGTCTAAACTCGTATCAGCCTGATATAGGAGCAGTTTCCAATATAACTTCTAATTCTGTCTTCCTTGGTTGCTCTCTCTCCCTTTTTTAATTACATTCAGGATGTTTTCTTATTGATTTACTTGTCTTTGTATTTAGATGCAGGGATTAGAAATTCCTCTTATATGGCAATTCAGTTTTCCATTCAAAGAAGCCTCTCGTTCTATAACCCAGGGTGAACTGAGAAGGAGCTTTTGATGCATGAGGCAGGTGGAGGCAAGATGGTATTTGGAGACTGCATTGCACTCTGCTCTATCTTAGCATCCTCTGAAGCACTGTCATGTGATTAATTGCTCTCTGCCACAAAAGCCACTCCTCACTTGTGGAAGCAACTGTATTTGCCAAGTGTTCAGAATAGATGTCATATAGCACCACTGCTCAGATGGGCAGGGCTCCTGGTTAGCAGAAGGGATTAGTCATATTTCCAGAAATCAGGAAGAAAAAAAATAAAAAAAATCCTCTCTTGGAAATGTCCAGATCTCCTTCTGATAATTACCTGAAGTTACATTCAGTTCGTGACCCATCAGATCTGGGGTCTCAGAGAGAGCTTTGAGTCTACAAAAAGTAACAGGAAAGCAAACCTATTGGCAGGAGGCTTACATTCACTCGGCAAAAACAAATCCTCCTTTTGAAAATTTCATGGTCTCAAAAATTAAAGGAAAATATTGAAAAGCAGCAATTTAAATAATGCAAAGATTCAGGGGTCTCAATGTGCAAACAGAACAGAAAAGCCTGAGAAAAAGAGTATTTCTCTGGCTTATTTCTTACACTTAGTAACTATTTGCATTTCCACTATGTCCTTTCCAAAAAAAAACCCCACAGCTGCTCCCTAAGATTTCACACTCCCCTGTGAAGTACAACAGCACTTAATCCTGAATTTTCCAAGGGGCAAACTAAGGTTTAGAGTCCAGGAACTCTACCTACTAGCTCTTACCCTGACTTTTCCTCCCAGACCCTGGAAAAGAATCTGGGAGGTTCTGACTTCCCAACATCTCTGAGTTTCCAAGCCCCACAGTGGCCTCTATTTCACTGCAGAAAAGATTCAGAAGTGTTCCAGAACACACTGAAACACTCCCACAAAGCAGTGTGTTTCCTGAGCTGACCAAGCGCTGGATGCTTCCAATTGTACTGATGATAAATTACACTTCCATCACCTGCGAAAACTCCAAAACCATGCAGCTATTACCTTTCTGCAAAGCCCAGGTGATGCTGCAAGCTCAGTATTAGGACTTGATTTGCCTTTTTGTTACATTATTTATGGAGAGCAGATTGGTTGGCAATTACGTTTAAAGCACAGTCACAGTGCCATTTGTACTCACTAGGTAAAGAGGCAAAAGTTTTTAAAGCTTTAATACATTGAAAAGTACCAGGGTAAGTGGAAATGACTGTTCTCTCATATTAGCTGCATGGTTATTTATACTTTTGCAGATTACTGTGGTACAGCGCAATTAGGCTTTTTAAGTACTGTTCAAAATGAGAAGTTTCAAGAGCTCTACTGAGCAATTAACCCTTAAATACATTTACAAGAACAAATCTGCTCCAAACAGGGGCTTTTAAATTAGCTGGGAAGACAGAAGTACAAGACACCATCTGCCAAAAATTTCTGTGCAGCCACACCTGAGCAGTGGCTACAATGCATTGACAGTTCCACCAACTACAGTTTGAGCAGGTTTCACAATAGCTCTAACACACCAACTAAATGTGAAACAAGGCACTTGGTCTCACCAGTCCCTAGCTATTTTTTTCGTTTGTTTGTTTGTTTGGGTTTTGGGTTTGTTTGGGTTTTTTTTTGTCCTGTGGATAAAAATCACCTGGTAACAATTCTGTTCAAGGCATACCCTTTTCACACCACAGGCAGGATGAAACAACTTGGTGATTTCAAATGTCAAGGAACTGACCTATTTATAGGGGTGAGTTTGGGGGCCGAGGGGATTTTAGTTTCTTCTTTATTTAAATGCAGACATATACTTACAAACACACACTCTGTCCAGTAGCATGCTTTCCCAGATTAGGACAGTCCATTGCTCACACCATGGGAACATGGGAGGTACGAGACACCATCCAAGTACCTCCACAGCAGACAGCAGAAAAGTCACCAACATCTCACTATGATATCTCTAGTCCTTTAGCAGCTACTGTGGTTACAGCCCAAGGCAACACAGATTCACTACCAAATGACCATCTCAGGTCACAGAGCTGAGGAACAGCTAAGATTATCTCATGCACTGTGCTGTGCACCTCCTCAGACACTGTTCTAGCAAGCATGTACCATCTGTAGAGCTTGTTCTCATTGTCAGTCTCACAGCGGAGATTCTCAGGAATGAAGAGATTTGCATAAGGGCACTCAGTAGTAAGAATGAAACCAAGTTGTTCTGTGTGCCAGGGAAATGCCACTACATCATGAAACCCTCTTGTTCTTCATTAAAGAAATGTGTTCTTAACCATATATCTCTCTTCTAAAAAGTAACTGCAGTTATCTCAGATTCTCTCCCAACTCCTCCTCTGATGAACTCAGATACACCCCCAATGCCCAGCCCTCCATGTAGCCCCCAGTTTTACAAGAGACACAGTGCAACCCTTCCATGCCAGTTACTATGATTCCTACAGTCCACATACCTCCACAGTGAACTCTCCGTAACACTCCCCAGGTTGAAGTCGTAGAGCTTTGTCAGAATGAGAATCACCTACAGAGGGGAATGGGAGGGAGGGGGAGAAAGGGAAAAGAGAAAAAAAAGTTTTCCTTTAGATTTTGTAAGAGTACACAAGGCATCTGAAATCACCCAAAGGAGAGCTTAGCATTTATCCATTAAAGTTTTGGTATTATAGGATAAAGTCAAGTTTAAAAAATAAAAAAGAAAATCATTAGTTTAATGCATCATGTAACCACTAGCATTTATTTTAATCTCAAAATGTTTTGCATTTGAAATAAAACATGCCAGTAGGAATTACTCAGACTTTGTGAGCTGACCTCTCTGCAACTACAGTTATTCAAAGTCAGGGATGGAATCAGATACGCCCTTGTGAATTCAACAGTTCAATCCAAAAGTAGAGTCAACCTGTCTTGTCTCTCAAAATGCTAACACTAATTCTCTTCCTGCTCCCACAGCAGTGGGACCAACCACCCCTTTCACTTGGGTTTCCCAGCTGAGAGGCTGCTTGGTGAGGAGTTTAAAGCTTTGCAGAAAAATGCTAAAGGATTAATCAATATCACAGCTGCTGCAGCAGTCAGGTACTGTCAGCATAATACCAGAAAAAAAACCTGTTCAAATAGTGAGGGACCTTGGCACATGACTATGCAGTCAGTACCCAACTTAATGGCTTTAGAATAGATGATCCAAGCATTCCTCTCTCTACTGGATTCATTTTCACCATCCCCAATTGCATTTTGTCCCTTTATTTCCCCACGCAGAGACCTTTAGGAGGAGAATAAAAGTCAAGCTGCTTCCAGCAGGGTGTGCAAAGAAACCTGCCAGGCAGTTTTGAGTCAGAATATGCAAGTCCATGTCAGCCTAAACCATGGGGAAATAAGGCTAATATTCATTTTATTGCAACTTAAACCCTGCACACACCTTCCCATACAAAGGGGGAAGAGACAGCTGCAAGCTGCAGCAACCAAGTGTGGGAAGCAGGGCAGCCTTCTCCCAGCTAACATCTGATGAGAGTGACATTTTTAGGATGTTCCCTATATTCCCACGGCACTCGAACAGGACTCCTCCCAAGAGTCTCTAGAAAGCCATGCACCACAGCACAAGCCCTGCACTGCCTGAAATTACACCCTTCTTATTGCTCACAGCTGTGGTAAGGTTTCATAAAGTTAGTTTTCCAATTTCAGAGAATCACATTGATGACAACTGAGTTCAGCGGATCCTGAATCCGTCCCTAGACATAGTAAATAAAATCTCTGTGTCCTGGTCAGATTTCAACAGAGTAATTCTACCTTAAATTGCAACTACAACTAAAGGCAGCATCCATATTCTCCCAGCCCTTTGTGTGTCTCTCCCCAGATGTCCTATGCCTTATATTTTTGAGGATGTCACTTATCTATTATAAACCTTGCAAATCAGCTTTACAGAAGTGGGTTGAATCCTACTCAGCTCCTGGGTATATATTCATAGTAAAAGCATGTTTAGTATGACTTTTCTGGATTTTTGCCCAGGATGACAGACTAACATCCATCTCTGCTTGTTGTTAATGCATGGGAAGCAAATGTGTGAGCATCCCTTTGCAATATCTCACAAAGGGTTTCAGGAAATAGCAGGAGTTGCCTGAGGCAGTAGTAACACAGAATACAGCCACCTACAGCAACCTGTCCATAAAATCACTCACCAAGCAGACCCAGGCCAGGCGACATTCCTGCACCACAACCCCAGGTGACTCCCACTCTGTCCCCACTTGCTTTTGAGACAAGGCACTTCAGATTCAATAAACACAACTCTTGCCCTGGTTTGGGAGTTTGAAAACCGGAGAGGATCTGAGAGTCTGAACACACAACCATCGCAAGGAAAGCTGAGAAGGCACTTTCCCCCCAGACACTGCCTCGTGAGACCTTGGAGAAAACATAACTGCCAAGGAACCATCACAGGGAGTTAAGATGCAAATCAAAGCCTGAAAGGAACTGCTGGTTCCCCAGCTGTTTTCATGGGGTGCATTTCACATGGCAGTTGCAGAAAAAACTTCAAACCCTTTCAAGAGATCTCTCCGAGGTCTCCATATCAGGCTGCCCCAACCGCTCTAACAAACTAAAACCAGGGACATTAGGGACAGATGTGGACAAGTATGAGATTTTCTAAGACATTCCATTGTTTGAATGGTTTAGTAGAAAAAGAAAGGAACAAAGCATATGAAAAAATAGGCATATTTTCAAAAACTGAATTCTGACAGGAGAAAAAAGGAAAAAGGAAAAAAACCCTCATTGATTCAAGCTGACACATTTGATTCCATTTTCTGTTTTAGAGTTGAAGAAGCTCAGCTTGTTTTTGTCAACACTAACAAATAACCCTGTTTTTTCGTTCCAGAGTAATATTGCATTAAAATCTTGGTGGTTTTCATTTTAAAATCTGAATTCAATTGAATTGAAGATTTTGCATTCTATGTACTATTTCAAAACAAAAACATTTTCTTCCCCTGAACTGGGAGAAATCTATAATAGCCATCCCACAGAAAATGCCCACTCTACAACCTAAATGAAGAGGAAACCGTTTTGCTCTGAGGAAAAGAAACACAAGTGAATAAAGTTCCAAATAACTCAGAAGTAACAAAATCTTACACTTATGCATTATTTACTCAAAATAAAGAAAACACCCTTACAATGCCAAATTAAACTGCTTCCGTTCATCAAACCAATCTTCCCGAAATTAATTCCAAGTTAGCTCAATGCTGAACTGCATTTTTCTCTGGGATCATACTGCTCACTTCAGGGAATACAGCTCAGATATGGAATTTCCCCATATCCTATGGTCAGGCTCCACATACCATACCGTGCTTCCCAGGACACCCCAGAGGCAGGTGTCCCTTAGGACACCAAGCAGCTCAGCCAGTTGAGAATGAAAAAAATGGGAAAGACAGTCTGCAGAACAGAATATGGAAATAGGGAGGCTGAATTACAGCTCCCTTAAGGCAATACAATCCCTCTGGAAAATGCAATTTCAAGCTAAGCTTACACAAAACTAAATGACCTGAATAATTTAACAAACTGTTTTGGTTTTGTAGACAGAAGTGGGGATGGAGAAAGGATAATGAGAAAAAATATGAGAAAAAAAAACAAAAAAAATGAGAAAAACCAAATGATGTTCCAGTCTTACAAGAATTTCCTTATGCACTTTATTTTACACACATGCCTCTCCACAGCGTATATGGGGTTTTTTTTCAGAAACTACACTGAACACCTACTGAACACCCTGCTGTAAGGCTTGCACAACAAAAATGCTAAACCCTGTCAGTTGCTTACTTTCAATGGTCTATACTTCAACACAGATTGAGAGCCTCTGGCACTGAGAAATCCTGGCATAAAGCCGTATAGCAAAATGAACCACTAAATCCAGATTTAATACGATGGACCCTCTTCTTCAAAATAAGGCCAGCAAGTATCCAAGACTGTCCCGTTCAGCAGTCTTGAGTCTTGACACAATTTGGCCAGCATGAAAGCAGAAAAAATATAACCAGAAACAATTGCCCACATTGCATTCTGTCTCGAAAACATATCCCTAAAGGGATCCCTATTGTTCAGATGATTACTAGGAATCTCCAAGCCCATAAATCACAAAAGTACTCAGAAGCTCTTCAGAGTATTTGGTGGCGTAACAATCTTCCATGCCTATAAAATTTTACTATGAAGGAAAATTACTTTAGTTCATTAAACTCATCTCCACATCTTGCCAATTCTTAACTGGCAAAGTGCTTTGCTTATACCCCACAGTGGAATATATAATGCCTGTTTCCCACAAATTAGAGTGCAAAGGCACTGCAGTTCCTTCAGCAGGTTGACATTGAACTTCAGAACAACCAAAAAGTGCCACACCAAAGGCAGTCATGTTCCTGTATCAAGGGACAGTCAGAGAAGGAGAGGAAAGAGCACAGCAGCTAGAGAAAGTAGGTGATCATTTCAGACAGACATCTGAAAGGCCAGCTCCAATTCACTTCATGAGATTCATCTCTTCTCTAAGTGATCCTGCTATATTAGCACAGAGATTAACACAGCTCATCAGTAGCCCCATGCACACGTTTACCAAGTGTAATTAATAATGAGTAAAGGGACAAGCACTGGTCAGCACACAGCACAACACAAAGAGGGCAGACAGGTTTACATGGGAAAAACAAGAGCTCTCCATTCACTTGCTCTGGCTTGGTGGAATCTTCATTTCCTTCCCACAGACATATTTCCATGATGCTTGCAACCTTTTCTGCCCTCCACACCAGCCACAGGAAGCTTGTTTGCAATTTCCATCTGCCACTTCCCAATCCACATGAGAGCAACAGCACCCAACAAGTAAGTTTCAAACATGAGCAACCACAGGATACTGGGAACCAGTGTCAGTAAATTGCTCACAGCCAAAGGCAAATTGGCTTAAAATGCTCCGGGACTTAAAAGCCAGCACTGACCTATGAAGGTCCCTAGTGTTTCCTTCTTTTGGATTTTTTTTTGTTTGGTTTTTTTTTTTTTTTGGTGGTGATGGGTGGTTTTTAAGGCATGAAGTTATTAATGAAAGGTGAACTGTTTTTCAAGAACATGGAAGTATTCATGATGATGAATCTGCTAAGTCACTCTTTCATATAATCTCTACACTCAAAGCTAATTCTGTCAAAAACCACCAATACCAGCCTAATTTTCCCCACATAAACACTCAAAAGATGGGGAAAGGGCCATTTACATGCTCAACATACATTTGTGCTTAAGTGTGTCGTGGGTTGACCCCAGCCAGCAACTAAGCACAGACCTAGACTCTTGGTCTCTCCCAACCCCAGGGGGCTGGGGGAGAGAACTAGAAAAGCATAAGTGAGAAAAACTTGTAATTCTAGACAAAGACAGTTTCATTAGTCAAGGAAAGAGAAGAAAATATAAATAAACGAACTAACGATGCAAAGGCGGTGCCCCCCACACCCCCAGTAGATCAATGCAAAGTCAGTCTTGGAACACTTGGAACACAGCTATTGCTGCTGAGGATGATATTGTATGGGACACAACACCTCTCTGGCCTACTCCTAAGGCAGGCAGAGTGACAAAGAGAAAACCTGACACTGTGAAAATCTGATCAACTAAACCTAAAACACCAATGTTTCATCAACACTGGTTTAACCAAAAATTCAAAGCATAGCATGACAAAGGCTTTTCTGAAGAAAAAATTAACTCCATTCCAGCACAAGTATTTTCCTAGATTAAGGTACAGTGATTCTGTACAACAATCACTACATAATCCTGGTCCCACCAAAATCAATCCACATAAATACACCTTCAAAAATATTTGCGTGCATGTGTGTGATCACACTGTACAATGTCACTATCCTCATTTCCCCTGGAGGTCTAACTGCAGTTGCCAATACCCAAGAGTGCCACCTCCAGTTGTGAGAAGCATATAGAATTATTACACAGCTCCCAGGTGAGGAATTTAAATTGCAGAGGTGTTAACAGATTCTACAGGCATCACCACTATGAAACAAGGCAAGTAACGTCATCTTTATTTTACTGATGAGGAACCAGAGGCAGAGAGAGATTAAGTGAAAGATTAAGTGTTTCTCTACATGGAAACACTCAGAAAGAAGAATCCAAATCAATTTTTAAGATTTTGGTTCAATTCACTTTGCAAATACATATGAAAAATCAAATTAAAGACCACTTTATTCTGAAAAAGAGTGTCCATCTAGGAATTTAACATAGTTGAAATAATCCAATTCAGCACATTTAGATATTTTAAGCTAAGAAGCATCACCTGGAAGATAAAGCACCAATCCAAGTTCACCCAAAGTAACAGAATGATTAGCTAAAAGAGGAACACATACACCTTAAATACCAATCTACCTTCTTTTCCACTGCCTGGTGAACATAGCTGAAGAAAACTTATCTCTTATTGTTACCACGAGTTAACAAATAGCACATCCTAAGACCCAAGAAGAAAACAACAGAGGTACTAACAAAAAACACAGGCCAAATCCTGCCCCTGGAAATCAGAGCAACACTTGTATAAGAGTAAAGTGATGCCAATTTAAGCTGCAGCAAAGAACTTTTCCTTTTTTTTTCTTTTTTCTTTTTTTTTTAATCTCTAGAGAGATAAAAATGATCCGTGGGTGGCTTCAGGCAGTGCAGGCAAAAGAACCCTCTGAAATTGAGAGAGACAAGTCCCAAGATCACACACAAAAGCAAAACATGTTCCAGTGAACTTGTGATATCCAAACAGCTGAGACTGTCAAATTTGTCCTCAAAACAAGAACCACTAACTAAAAGGAAGATATTCTACTTTAATCCTCCTTTGCCTGTGTTGCTTATCATTTTTCAGTATGAAAACTGCCACGGTATGCTCTTTTGGTCTCCTGTCCTCCTCCCTTTCAATATAAATCAGGCAGCAGAATAGGCTGGAGAGAGAGCAGGAGAAGTCTTCTCCTGGATTCCCCTCGGGGCAGCTGGAGACAGATCACATTATCTTCACAGAAGTGCATTCCAGATGTAAGCAGCAGTTTGAAATTCCCATTTACAGGGCTTGCACTGAATGAACAGAATCTTAGGGTGTAAAAAAAACCCAGAAAACCAAAACCATTACAGTGCTTTGCAAAAAGAACCAGACTGGGAAAGGCCAACTCTCTCCTCCTCTGCCATTACTAGCAAAAGCAGAGCAGGAATTTTTTGTATTGTTTCTCTGCTTTGGTGATTCAAGGGCAAGCCCAGCCTGTCAGACAAACAGCACCCGTTGGCATCAACACTGAGACACCTCTTCCAGTGTCACAGATTTACCTTTCTGGGTTCACACAAATCTAGAAAAGATTTCTAATTGAATCTGACAGGGTCTCTCATGCTTTTGTTTTTAAACATTTTGGTGCAGGGGTGGTAATTTAGGATATGTTCAGAGATGCTTTGCACATAGAAATCCTTCCCGTGGTTTGGAATGCAGTTTAAATAACACCGCCACCAAAGCAATGAGTAATGACTCCAGGACTCAGAAGAGGAACCTGACTATAAGGTTTTAAAATAATGTGGGAAAACAAGTCAGATTTTCCCCCTCCCAAACCACAGGTTCCAATTATCAACCAAAGGAGGGGCACTCATAGCCAGTAGCTGTACACTGGCTGCAAGTCAGTCGCATTGCTCTTTCATCTGCACTACACATTAAATCTGGACAATGTCTCTCACGCAATGTTTTTTCCAAGAAAACAGGGAAAAAAAAGGTAAATCCTGCCTCAGTTTCAGTAAATATATTTCCTGAATACCTACATGCTCACCTTTAGTGCACACATACACACAAATAGCAACTACAATTGCAATTGTGCAAAACCTCCTTATTAAAGAAATAAATGGAAAGCCTACAACAAGGTTATCAGTCCTTAATGAGCAGCTGGATTCTGTCCAGAGGCTGCAGTAGAGCACATACACGTACACATGCATGTGTAGGTGTGTAATATAAAAGCTGTGATCAGCCACACAGCATCAGGAGACAGTGTCTGGAAAAGGTATGGTGATTAGGAATAAACACACTGGAGGGGAGGGTGGACACACCAATACTACCAGAAGCTTGTGAGTAGTCAGAGAAGTCAGAGGTAGTAAAGACTCCTCAGCTTACCTGATTCACCCCCCTGAAAAGGACCAGTTGTGCTCCACAGAATCTTTCCCAGCTCTTCAGTATGGTCTTGCTACATATAAGCAACACATTCCCACCAGAAAAGGCATCTAGATTGCTTAAAATAACAGAAGCCTGAGCTTTATCTCTGTGTAACTCAGTTAAACATAAATACAATCTCTCCTGTCAGGTAGTGATATGATTTAAGGATCCCATATCATACCTTATAAAAGGTGATAGTGAAGAGCTCATAATTTATTTTTATTGATTCAGCAACCCACACTGCATCATATCTCCCAGTTCTTTCACTTTGCTAAGTAGCCTCCACTAAAGCCTCGGAAACTTTAATTTTTTGTTTTTCCCTTCTCCATCTTCCTTTTAAAACTGCTGTGTGCACGTCTCTAAGTTCAAGAAGAAAATGAAAAAGGCCTCAGTTATTTTACTGGCTCTGTTCTTATTTCAGTTATCTTCCAATGCCATCTGTGAACCAGCAGATTTTGTGCAGCAATTTAACTCTGTGGAGTCAGTCACACACCTGCTGAAGGGCCATTTAAAGCTTCTGACTTGGGGGGACAGAAAAAAAAAAAGAATGACTTAAACTCCAAGTGTGGGTACACTACCTTCACAGGACAGTTCTCCATTTAAAAAAAAAAGAAAAAAAAAAAAAAAGAAAAATGTTAAGAGAACACAGCCCTTTGAGGTCTTATAAACAGCTAGGACAGATGATGGTATTCCTTGAGGACTGAAGACAAGACTGTCTGGTTCTATAAAGGAAACTAAACTATGTGGGGAATTTTGTATCTAAGCCATTTCTGAAAGGAAAAGAGAAAAAAAGTTCCCATAAAGCTGATATTTCAAGAAAATTCAGGCTGCTTACTGATCTTCCACTTCAGACTCCATATTCTACTCAGTAACTCTCATTCCTCTCACACACATCCTCTGCCTCTCATCTCTCCCCTATATATACACATACATATATAAATATTACTGATGTTCTTCAGATTCCAATTAGGAACTCAAATAATTGGTATTGGGAAGTGCATGAGCAAGAGATTCTCTCTCCTCAGGGACAGAAGATGGACCAATACCCTGCTTTCCAGCCTCATGTTTATGATCCAGAGATTTACTTCACATGAAAATGCCTCCCGGCCAGCTAGCACAGAAGAACAGCAGCAGGGAGTTAGGTGCCACACATACACACACTTGTTGTGTTCCCTAAAATATGGAGCCTTGCATTCAACGTGACAGCAGGGGTTGGGTGCTGGAGAAGCCACTATGTCAGCAGTGCAGGCTGGTGTCACTCAGAGGAGGAAAGGGCACCAGAGCCTCCCCACTTTATTCCCAGTTTTGATACCAGCTCACCCACCTGCAGATAGGTTAATTTTTAATGGCAATGTTATTCCGAGACAATATTATCATTGTCTCCAAATTATGCAATATTATTAAATTTCGAGCAACATTGCTCTGAGAAAACATCCTCTCCCTCCAGGGGAACCAGTCCAAAAGTTGGAGTTTCACAGATGTGACGAAAGAAAAGAAGGTACCTGTTGGGACACAAACCCTTGCATCTGCTTTTAATGGCCTGTTAAAAGACCTTCCATTCCTGCCACTGGATCCTTATTAACAACAAATCCAAGTACCTTAGACTTTGGCTTATTTCCTTCTTCGCAACAGCCCAGGGAAATAAGGATTGTTGCAGTTTGCCAAGAGATGAGTTTAGGCACAAAGGGAAAAACGGTAAAATGCAGAAATTGTTCAGTTATGGTGCTGGAACTACCGACATCCAATACCTAGAATTTGCTACCGCATTTAATACCCCACCTTGAACAACTGTAACATCATTAGTACAAACCCAAGATATAATCACAATGTTTTAAATACACATACTGAGAGTATTTGTAAATATAACTAAACAGTAGGGAAAGAGGAGAATCATCAAAGGAAGAATAAGAAAGAAATATAAGTGATAGTTTAAAATATACGAGTAACAGGCAACTTGGGTCAGTCAGGCTGAGGAGGTTACACAGAATTGGAAAGTGCCAGAGGTAAGAAACAAGCATGAGACAGGGCTCTCCACAGACAAAAGGTCAGAAGCAATAGTTTGAGTGCTAACTAGTCAATTAACATATTTTTACATTATTATAGATTCAATTAAAATTAAATTATCTGATTACCTTATATATTAAGGTAATAAAAACGTGGTCTGTCCAATTGACTATACTCTTCTGACCTTGAACCTATGTCTATGCAGTTCCCATCTGCAGATGACGAAATCTACTTTGAAACTTAGTGGCTCAGCTGTGGTAAGGTCAAACTCTGCCCTAGAAGCTCCTGTTCCTACTGGTATTACTTTGAAATAATCTTTACTCTTGATTTTAATCATCTTTATTCTATTTATTTTCATTTTCATTCTGTATTCATCAGGTGCATGTGTTTCATCATTATCACAGTGACTGAACTCCTTTGCATCATAACTACACAGCTTTTCGTTATTATTATTATTTGTCTTGTATCACTTGTATCATTGTTGCTGTGAAAATACTGTCTGGGCAATTTCCTTACTTTACTCCTGTGCAGAGCAGCTCTTCCTCATGCCAAACACCCCTGGAGCCTGAATCTTATCTCCTTTGGAGGGCCTAAGCAAGTAGACTCTCATGAAATCTTGCTCACTAGATATTTTCAGAAACTGGGCTGGGAATGATACTGAGGACTCAAAGAACTTCTATGAGCCAGTTGATGGACTTCCACAGTAGGCAGGGCAATGGGGTACAGCTCTGTGTCCAGCTGACATTTAACTATTTCAGGTTGCAGCTACATCAGCAAGAGAGAAGGAACATGATATGTATCAAAACAGCCTGTAAACAGCTTCACCCAGACATAGAGTGGCTTCCCAGCAAATGGAACAGGAAATCTGAGCAAACGTTGCCCCATACTGCCCGCCTAACAGAAGGAACACATCCTGTCTTCTTCATTCTTGGACACATAAAACTTCAAAACTGTGAATTCAAGGGGACTGATGGGATGTCTCCCCCCATGGCAGCTGAAAGAGCACACCCCTAAGATGCCCTATTATGGGAACCTGACTTAGGGTAAGGATTCCTCCAGGCAGCAAGAGGCTACAACAGCCACACTGCATGGACTTAGCCCCGGGATATACCCAGGACTTGAGAGGGACAGTAAAGACAGAAGAGGGACCTGAACCCCCAGTTCAGAGCTCCAGCTTGTCATTCAAGCCAGATGATCCAAAGCGGCCATTTGCCAGTTCTGATCCTGCTGCAGAAATGAAGCTTTGGAAGATACAGATGATAAAAAGTGAACATTTTTTTCTCATCTGAGTATTTCTTAAAGGTAGGTAAAATATATTTGCTTAAAATCTGACCCTGTAGGAAGGAAAAAAAAAAAACTTTAATTTTTTTTTTTCTCCCCCAAAAAATTGACCTGTGAAGGACTGGCACCAATTCATGCCAGATGGGGGTGGGAGAAAACGAAGGAATGTGTCCAGATTCACAATAAAATTTTAAAT